>NC_133386.1:188690891-191190891 GCF_047511655.1 Castor canadensis
ATCAATCTTTCCTTTAGAATTTAGTAAACATATCATGAGTTATGATAAATTTAGTAATCTCCCAGGAATATACTTAAAGTATCCATAAAATCTCAAGGGAGAAAAATAGGAGAGACTATCAAACCTGGGGAAGTGTGGAAGTTTATTCTCATTTCTACAATGAAAATTAAAGGCTCATGTATGCTCCTATGACATTGGGGACTTAGACTCTAGGTAATCCTCTTGTTAAAACTCAGAAATGAGATTAAATGCCTTCTTCTGTGGCATTTTTCAAAAATGTAGATTCTCATAAATTATGGAGCCAATGCTTCATCAAGCATATCAGTTTATCTTAGAAATTTTACCTGTAGCAAATATACAAATGGACTTAGAAAAAATTGTGGCCAGAGTAGAGGTCAAGAGAAAAGATAAACAAGTGAAAAGATAACTACCATTAGCATTCACTGTACTGTCTTTGGCTTTGTATCCTGTGTGTGTCTTGAGATGTATAAACAACACATTGTTTCATTTGTTTATCAAATTTTTTTATTAGTAAAAAAGTATTTTTGCCACTCAACACACACACTAAATAATGCATCGCTTGTTTTATAAAGGACCATAAGCCAGAGCATTGTTAAAGCCATCTCAGAAGTTTGGTTTTCCTGATTGCAATTTTAGGGAGTCAACTGGAATCCATATGTATTTGACAAGCTAGAAATTAGTGTTACTTTAGAAGCATACATATAAAATTATATTTTACATTACAAAGTACTTAAAATAAGTTATAATATGACAACAGATTGTTCGAGTATTTTAAAATTTTTTTTGATTTACTTATGATTTAAAGCAACTTCCCTAAAGTTGGATCCATGAAAAACCAATTATCATAAAATGGACTTCCATAGATGCATTAACTAATAGCCTTATGAATTAAATAATTTGAATCATAAGTTGAATTGTAAGAGCTTGGGAATTTGTACTATTGTATGTCAATTTCTCAGAAATAAAATGATATATCTAAGAGTATTATACTGAAATTGAATGACAAAGACACTTGGTGACTACTAATTTTCTGAATGTGTTCTTCACATCTTTGTTCCTAAGGCTATATAAATCAATGGGTTTAGCATGGGAATCACCGCTGTGTAAAACACAGAAGCCACTTTAACTATGAGCCATGAAGTTTTAGTATTAGGAACACAGTAAAGGAAAAGGATGGTTCCATGGAAGATGGTGATGGCAGTCAGGTGGGAGGAACAGGTGGAGAAGGTTTTGTGACATCCATTTGCAGAAGGTATCTTCATAACAGTGATGAAAATGAACATATATGACATAAGAATAAGCATAAGGTTGCTCACTTCATTGAATACAGCAATAATAAAACACAGAATCTGGCTGATATAGGGGTCTGAACAAGACATGGAAACAATTACAGAAAATTCACAGACAAAATTATTTATGATGCTGGATTCACAATAGGACAGGGAAAGAAGAAAATATGTGAGTGTCAGGGAACACACTATGCTCCAGGTGTAAGATCCAACCACCAAACCAGCACAAAGCTGCTGAGACATAACAGTGTTGTGGAGCAGAAGGTTGCAAACCGCTGCAAAATGGTCAAAGGCCATTGCTGCTAACATGAAAGTTTCTGTCACTCCAAAAATGCAAGCACAAGAAAATTGCATGACACAACCAAAGAAAGAGATGGTTCTGTCTTCCACAATCAAGTTCTCCAACAATTTCAGTGGAACTACAGTAGAAAAACATAAATCTACACAGGACAAGTGTCTAAGCAAAAAGTGCATGATGATGTGGAGTTTTGGATTGATGTGGATGATAAATATCATCCCCAAATTTCCCACTACAGTGACAGTATAAATGGACAAGAAAACCAAAAAGAGTGGAACCTGGAGTTCTGGATATTCTGAAAAACCCAAGAGAATAAAAGTGGGTACACTGCTTTGATTTCCTTCAGATGACATCGTGATTCCTGATGGATATAAAAGAAAGTTATTATGAAAAACAGAATGAAAATAAAGGAAAAACAGACAAAAATTTACCATATGTTTCCATGAAGAATGACATAGAACTTCATTTCTCAAAGTGTGGTACCAACCAATAAGACCTGGGAATTTCTTATATTGCCCCACCCTCAACCTTCTTAATCAAAGATGTGGATGAAACCCACAATTTGTGATTTTACTAAGCCTCTCTTGGATTTTGTCACATGCTAAAATGTGAAGTCACCGTGAAAAAACATATAATTATCAATTTTATTTAAAATTCAGCTTTAGTAGTGAAATATGAATTTATGATACTTGGTAGTTATATGAAGAGAAATAAGGAATGCAGACCAGAAGCACAGAGTACCTTCTACTGTATGGCTTGAACAATACACTAAGGATCGTAGAGATGGCTTGACATTGCAATTGGTGAAACTAAAATATTATTATTAATTTTTATTGCATTTTTTCACCTTTCTATGAATAGTGCACAATTAATTGATCAAAGAATTTTAAAGTTTAAAAAACTCCTACAATGTATATGCTCCATGTCTTCTACCTAATTTTAAAAACTTTGCATTAGGATCTCATTTATGGGATGTTCACACATCCTCCACTCATACTTCTAACAATGTACACTGCTTCTTGGAGTATTTTATTGGTCTATTATAGAAATGTTGTTCATGTTTCATTGTTTTATTAAATAGTTTTAAAATTGCATTTTAATTATCTGCTTATTAATGTTATTTAGGTCATCTCACTTGAAATAGATAGATGATAGATATAGATAGATAGATAGATGATAGATAGGTAGATAGATAGATATAGATAGTAGAGAATAGAAAAATCTTCTGATCAACAGCAATATTTCTGTACATAAAATATACTTTGTGATAATTATGTCATGAAAATGACACATTGTCTTAACCAAAAATATAATCCGTGATTTATGATGAGACAGAATTGGAAAAGTCATGAAAATGAAAACTATAAGATCACGAAATATATGAGGATCTAATAGAAATGCATCTCTGAGTTTTTTCCATTTTTTCAGTTTTACCTAGAAAAGGGGCCAAGCTCTAGACCCAGCCCTGTGAGTCCCTGCCCTTTACATGAACTTCAAACAACTTCAGATGTAGAGCATCCATTATTAATGTATAATTTTCAACAGGAAGTAGACCTGGGTGGACACACTTTATCCATTACTATTGACATTATTTCAATACATGAATTTGCCTTCAACATTTGAACTTACTGGTAAAGTCTACTACTAGCCACACTCATTAGATCTGTTCTGCCAATGTGGCACATTTACTAGACCAGTAACAAAAAAATATTCAGAAAAAAAGAGTTAGTGTTACAGTCCTATGAATATTCAATGAATTTTATAAATAGCAGTGAGTTAGAATTAGTATTTTACTCAAATTAAAAATTTGTCTAGAAAAGTTCAAAATCAACAAATAGCCCATAAGTTTTCTGTGCCTTTTCTTCATTGTTACTTGGTAGTTGCACTGATGCCAGTTTCTACATTATGAAAATTTTTATTTAAAAAAAAACTTCAGGCCCTGTTAGTGACAATCAAAATGTCCCTGACTATAAAAAGAGACTTTTTGATTTTTAGAATAATCTCTATGAACAGGACCCCATGACTTACGCCTGAACTAAAGGACAATGAAAGATAAATTAACTGACCTGAAACCAGAACCTCTTGATTAATTTACTGTGAATTTCTTCTTCACATTAATAAGCCTTAGTCATTTTTATTCATTATAATCAATTTTTTTTAAATAAAATAGGACTAAGGTTTGGAACAAAAGTGGAAGTGTGTTTCAATATTTATGCCAGTAAAGTGGGATTTTTTTTCCCGGAACATAGGAAATCTCCTAGAGCACAAAGAAAAATCTGAAAGCTGTTTGAAATCCATTAAAGTCCGGGCCTTATTTATGTAACTGTCACTATGGAAACATAAACATCAGAGAATTATAATTAGAGTTTTCCTCAGTGGGCTCTACAATGTACAATTAGTTGAAACTCTGTCACTTGTGTTGCTGTTGAAGATGTGTTTTCTTCTGGAGCATTAGATATGGTTACATTACCACATTCCTTACATTAACTGTCTTTATATATTGAATTATTGAAATATTACATCTTCCCTTACTGAAGAAAATATGAACATTACAGTTCAAAAGCAGGAAAAAAAATAATAAGAAAAATCCAGAAATGGTTTGTTTTAGCTGCATTTCAAATTTCACATTTAAATTTTTAGTGGAGAATTGTGGCAACGACTACCTTAAGAAAAGAGAAAATCACCTGACAATTCAGATTGAGAAATATTCTTTAGGATACCTAGCCAGTATTCCCTAATACTGCCTAAAACATGACAAAAAAGAAAAGAAGGGGAAAAGTATCACACACCAAAGAAGGTTGGGCAAACATGACTACTAGATGTAATCTGTTACTCTGATTGGATCCTGAACAGAAAGAGGGTGCTAATGAGGAAGAAGAGGGGAGAAGGCAAACAAAATAACAACCAAAAAAACCAAAGAGCATTCAAATGCAAATAAAGTCTTCACTGCTCACTGTACTGATAATAATATACTAATGTTTCTTAACTCTTTCTTTTTGAGAGAACAGTTAAGATGTGTGCATTGAAAAGATTTCTAAGTAAAATATAGTGTTGACTAAATGTTCAATGTTTTACAACAGATCTCTAGGGTTTATATATCTTGATTAATTGAAAATGTATGTTCATTGATTAGTAACTGTCCATTGCCCACTTCCCTCAGTCCCTGGCAAATACCAGCCCACACATCATTTATGAAACTATTTTAGATGCATCATATTAGCACAATCATGCAATATTTGTTCTGTGAATATCTTATTTCACCTAGAATAATGTCTTTAAGTTTCATTCCTATTATTTTTCATTGTAGAATTAACTTTTTGTAGCTGTGACTAGTATTATGTTTCATGTACAGATCACATTTTCTGAATGTATTCGTTTATCTATGAACATTTAGCTAATTTCTACATCTTGGCTACTGTGACCATCACTAAAATGACCCTGGGAGTACAAACATTTATTTGTGTTTCTTATTTCAGTTATTTTGTACATGTACCCTCTTTGTTCGGTCAACTACAACCCAGAATTTTTCTTTATTCTAATTTTACTGAATAGAAGATAATTCTTTTAAGGATATAGAGTAAAATTTGAAACTTTTCAATCATGAAGTTATTTTTATTTCTTTTTTTAATTTTGATGCATACATCATTTGGGCCATCTCTCCCCCCTCCCCATCCCCTCTGACTCCCCCCACCCCCTTGCTTCCATGCAGAGCCTATTCTGCCCTCTTTTCCAATTTTGTTGAGGAGATGACATAAGCAATAACAAGAAAGACATGGCATTTTTGCTAGTTGAGATAAGGATAGCGATACAGAGAGATTCCCAGCATTGCTTCTATGCACATATGTATTACAACCCAAATTGGTTCGTCTATTCCAGACCTGTTCACTACTTCCTGGTCACCTTTCCATAGTGGCCTCTGTCAGTTTAAGATTACTATATTAGCTTCTCCACAGTGGGAACACCAAACACTTTCAAGTTTTGGGTTTCCTACCTTTCCCTGTTCCTCCTATATACCTTCTCCCCTTAACATGTGACCCATGTTCAATATTACTACATTTGTTTTAGGTCTAAAGTCCACACATGAGGTAGAACTTACAATTTTTGGCCTTCTGAGCCTGGCTAATTTCACTTAAGATGATGTTCTCCAGTTCCATCCATTTCCTTGCAAATGCCAAGATTTTATTCTTCTTTATGGCTGAGTAAAATTCCACTGTGTATAAATACCACATTTTCTTAACCCAGTCTTTGGTAGTGGGTCATCTTGGCTGTTTCCATAGCTTGACTATTGTGAATAGTGCTCAATAAACATGGGTATGCAGGTGCCTATGGAATAACCTGAGTCACATTCATTTGGGTATCTCCCTAGAAATGGTATTGTTGAATCACATGGGAGATCTATGTTTAGTTTTTTAAGAAGCCTCCGTATTATTTTCCAAATTGGTTATGCTAGCTTATATTCCCATCAGCAGTGTATGAGGGTTCGTTTTTCCCCACATCCTCACCAACAATTACTGCTGGTGGTGTTTTTGATGATAACTATTCTAACAAGAGTGAGGTGGAATCTTAGTGTGGTTTTGATTTGCATTTCCTTTATGCCCCAGGATGGTGAGCATTTTTTCATGTGTTTTTTTGCCATTTGGAGTTCTTCCTTTGAAAAAGTTCTGTTTAGTTCAGGTGCCTACTTCTTTATTGGTTCATTGATTTTGGAGGAGTTTAGTTTTTTGAGCTCCCTCTATATTCAGGTTATAAGTCCTTTATCTGATGTATAGCCAGTGAATATTTTCTCCCACTCTGTAGGTGGTCTCTTCAGTTTAGAGACCATTTCTTTTTTTCTGCAAAAGCTTTTTAATTTCATGTAATCCCATTTGTCCATCCTTTCTCTTACTTGCTGGGCTACTGGAGTTCTATTAGGAATTCCTTGCCTACACCTATTGCTTCCAGAGTATTCCTTGCTCTTTCCTGTACTAACTTCAGAGTTTTGGGTCTATGTTAAGTCTTTAATCCACTTTGAGTTGATACTACTACAAGGTGATAGACATAGATCTAGCTCCAGTTTCTGCTGGCAGATAACCACATTTCTCAGCAACATTTATTAAAGATGCTGTCTATTCTCCATCGGATGTTTTTGGCACCTTTGTCCATTATAAGGTGGGCATAGCTGTGTGGATTCATATCCAGGTCCTCTATTCTGTTCCACTTGTCTTCATGTCTGTTTTTGTGCCAGTACCATACTGTTTTTATTGTTGTGGCTCTATAATATCATTTGATGTTGGGTATTGTGATACTTCCAGCATTGCACTTTTTGGCTATTCATGGTCTCTGTGTTTCCAAATGAACTTTAGGGTAGATTTTTCAATCTCTGTGATGAATGTCATTGGGATTTTGATGAGTAGTGTGTTGAACATGTAGACTGCTTTTGGTAGCCATTTTTACTATGTTGATTCTACCAATCTATGAGCATGGGAGATCTTTGCACCTTCTGTAGTCTTCCTCAGTCTCTTTCTTCAGAGGTTTGTAGTTTACTTTGTAGAGGTCATTCACATACATTTTTAATTTTACTCCTAGGTATTTTTTTTTGAGGCTATTGTAAATGGAATTGTTTTCATATATTCTTTCTCAGTTTGTTCATTGTTGGTGTATAGAAAAGCTAATGATTTTTGTAAGTTGATTTCGTATTCTGCCACATTACTAAAGCTGTTTATGGTATCCAGGAGTTTGGGGGAAGAGTTTTTTGGGTCTTTGAGGTATACAATCATGTTGTCTGCAAATAGGGATACTCTGACAGTTTCTTTACCTATTTGTATTCCTTTTATTTCTCCTTCTTGCCTTATTGCTATGGCTAGGAATTCCAGGACTATATTGAATAGGAGTGGGGAAAGTGGGCACCCTTGTTTCTTTCCTGATTTTAGGGAAAATGTTTTTCTCCATTAAGTATGATGTTAGTTATAGGTTTGTCATATAGCCTTTATAATGTTGAGGTACATTCCTTCTATTCCTAGTTTTCTCAGAGCTTTTATCATTAAGTGGTATTGAACTTTTTCATAGGCTTTTTCTGCATCTATTGAGATGATTTTTTTTGTCTTTCTTTCTATTAATGTGCTTTATTACATTTACAGATTTTCATATGTCAAATGACCCTATAACCCTGAGATGAAGCTGACTTGATCATTGTGAATGATTTTTTTCTGATATGTTGTTGGATTCAGTTTGCCATTATTTTATTAAGGATTTTTGCATCAATGTTCATTAAGGAGATTGGCCTATAGTTTTCTTTTTTGGATATGTCTTTATCCTGTTTGGAGATAAGTATAATACTGGCTTCATAGAATGAATTTGGAGATGAGTGTAATACTGGCTTCATTGAATGAGTTTGGAGATGAGTGTAATACTGGCTTCATAGAATGAGTTAGGCAGTATTCCTTTCTTTTCTATTTCACAAAAAAGTTTAAGGAGAGTTGGTATTAGTTCTTCTTTAAGGTTCTGAGAGAATTCAGCAGAGAATGTGTCAGGCCCTAGACATTTCTTTTTTTGGGAGACTATTGCTGTTTTGATTTCATTTTGTGCTATAGATTCCAAATTTATTGGAAGATAGGTTCTCAAAGTAGCCCCTGAAGATTTCCTGGGTCGCTTTGGTGTTTGTTGTTATATACCTTTTTTATTTCTGATATTGCTGATTTGGGTTTTTTCCCTCCTCATTTTAGTCAGATTTGCCAGGAGTCTGTCAATCTTGTCTATTTTTTCAAAGAACCACCTTTTTGTTTCATTGATTTTTGTATAGATTTTTTTGTTTGTTTCTATTTCATTAATTTTGGCCCTTATTTTTATTAGTTCTCCTTTTCTGCTTGTTTTGGCCTCATGGCTATAATCTTTCCTCTTAGGACTGACTTTGATGTGTCCCATTGGTTCCAGTAGGTCATGTTCTCATTTTCATTAACTTCCAGGAAACTTTTAATTTCCTCTTTTATTTCATGAGTGACCCATTGATCATTGAGCAATGTGTTGTTCAGCCTCCAATTGATTGTATATTTTTTGCTGTTGTTTTTGTTGTTGAGTTCTATTTTTAATGCATTGTGATCAGATAGCATGCAGGGGATCATTTCTGTTTTCTTATATTTTCTGAGGCTTGCTTTTTGCCCAAAGATATGATCAATTTTGGGGAAAGATCCATGGGCTACTGAGAAGAATATATATTGTGCAGATGTTGGGTGAAATATTCTGTAGACATCAGCTAGGTCCATTCGTTCTTGGTGTGATTTAGTTTTAGAATTTTTTTATTAATTTTTTGTTTGGATGGCCTATCTATTGGTGATAGGGGGGTATTTAAGTCTCCACTCAGAAACAAGATGGCGACTGGGACACAGCTGCAATCTGCATGAGCTCCATGAACCAGGGACTTTGCTGAGATGCTCGAGACACACTTGGCTGAGGTAAATCACAAGGGAGAGCTGAAAGCATGGCACTCTAAGCCCCTAGATCATGGAAGGCTTCACCACGATGATCTACTAAAAGAAAAACCAACCTGCCAAGTCCCCTCCCTATAGGCCTGTGGAGCCACTGCTCCACTCTGCTAGGCTCTCTGCCCCTCAAGCCACACCAGGCCCCAGATCCACACCAGATCCATGCTCTGCCAGGATCCCCACCCCTTGCTTCCCCCCACCGCTCAGGCCCTGCTACCCCAGCTCTACATGGGATGACCAGATCCATGCCCTGCCAGGTTCCCCGCCCCTCAAGCTGACCCGGGCCCCAGCTCTACATGCTTTCCAGATAACCTCTCCACCAGGCTCCTGCTCAGGCTGCCACAGGAGGGCTCCAAACCTGCCTAAGAGACATAGACAGACAGGACTGGATGCTAAAGGAATAACATCGGAACAACTGAGACTGCAGTTCTACTGTTCCAGAACTGGTGAGTTTTTTTCCCCTTCTTTAAGGGTTTAGCTGTCCAGTTTGCTGTTTGATCACCCACAATCTCTCCCATTTTTTCACTTTTTTTTTTCTCTTCTTTCTTTCTTTTATCTTTCCTTCTCTTTTTCTTTTTTCTCATCTCTTGGTTTTGTTAGTATTAATATTGTAAGCCAGCTAATACTAAATTACACATAGTCCAGTGACAGAAACAGTTCCTAGTGGAAATATGGGTAGTTGAAAAAGGAATGGAAACCATTCTCCCCCAAAAAATAAAGTACTACAGGATTTAGAGCAAAATGAAGAAAACAGATACCCAGACCCAGACTCCAACAAAACAAAGATAACCTACACCAAGGAACCCAACAAAGCCCACAAGAACACCCTGAAAGAAGAAATCCTGGAAGCCTCTCACTCACTATGTTGGAGTCTATATGTGCTTTAAAGTCATTTAAGGTATGTTTGATGAAATTGGATGCATTGGCATTGGGTGCATATAGGTTGATAATTATTTCCTTTTGGTGTATCTCCCCTTTTATTAGTATGAAGTGTCTTTCTTCATATTGTTTAACCAATGTACATTTGAGTCTATGTTCTCTGATGCAATTATTGCTATGCCTGCCTGTTTTCAGGGGCCACTGGTTTGGTAAATCTTCTTCCAGCCTTTCACCTTAATCCAGTGTTTGTTTCTGTCAATGAGATGGGTCCCTGTAAACAACATATGGTAGGATCATCCTTTTTTAACACAATTTGGCAAATAGTGTCTTTTGATTTGGGAGTTGAGTTCATTGACATTCAGTGTTAATATTGACAGATATGTGATGATTTCTGCCATTTAGTTGTTTTTGTTAATGATTTGATTGTGTGTAGCTGAATCAGTGCTACTCTCTGATTCCTTGTCTTTTCTTATCCTGTGGTTGGATACTGCCCATCCTCTTGTGGTTTTGTTTGCTTTCATCTTCTATGTGCAGATTTCCTTGGAGGATCATTTGTAGTGGTGGCTTGGTGGTCATATATTGTTTTAGTTTCTGCTTATCATGGAAGACTTATATTGCTCTATCTATTTTGAAACATAGTTTTTCTGGGTAGAGTTTCCTAAGGTTGAAGTTACTTTCATTCAGTGCCCCAGATACCTCAGTCCATGTTCTTCTTGCTTTTAAGGTTTCTGTTGAGAAATCTGGTGTGATTTGGTGGGCTTACCTTTATGTTATTTGTTTTTTCTCTCTTACATGTTCAATATTCTTTCTGTATTCTCTGTGCTTGTTTTTTTATGATAATATATCATGTGTAGGCTCTATTTTGGTCAAGTCTCTTTGGTGTCCTGGAGGCATCCTGTACTTGAATGGGCATAACTTTCTCAATATTTGGGAAATTTTCTATTATTATTCTATTGAATATATTATGAATACCTTTTGCTTGGACCTCTTCTCCTTCTTCATTGCCTATGATTCTCAGATTTGGTCTTTTGATGGAGTCAGTGAATTCTTGTATAGTCCTTTCACAGGTCTTGAGTTGTTTGACTAACAGTTCTTTAGTTTTTTTCTTTAATTTCTATTTTATCTTTGAGTTCTGTGAGTCTGTCTACCACTTCTTCTAGTCAGCTGGAGTGGATTTCAACTGTTTTGTGTTTCTGTTTGATTCTTTCTTCCAAGTTTTTCCATATCTTGGGTCACTTCTTCTTTATAATTTTCTATTTTCATCTTTAATTCATTTACCTCTCTATTTATAGTATTCTCTGTTTCACTTTGGTGTTTATTTAGGGCTCCTATTAGTTTACTCATTTGTTACTGTGTCTTCTCATATTCTTTACTTTTGGTGTCTTGAAATTTCTTGAGTGAATCTTGTACATTTGGTTAACTGTGTCTCATATCTTCTCCATGAAATTCTCAGTGTTTACTTACAGGATTTCTTTTTTAAGGATGTTTTTGTGGGCATTGCTAAGTTCCTTAGTGTTGTTTATCTTTGTTTTATTGGGATTAGGAACTGCGTATCCATTTTCTTCATTTCCCTCTGAATCTTGTATTAATTTTTTTTATTGTTTTATTATTCATATGTCCATACAAGGCTTGGGTCATTTCTCCCTCCTGTCCCCACCCCCTCCCTTACCACCCACTGTACCTCCTCTCTGTCTCCTCCACCCCCTCAATACCTGGCAGAAACTGTTTTGCCCTTACCTCTAATTTTGTTGAAGAGAAAGTATAAGCAATAATAGGAAGGAGCAAGTGCTTTTGCTGGTTGAGATAAGGTTAGCAATACAGTGAATTGTTACCTTCTAGGTTAATTCTTTTTGATCTAAACTTTTCTCTAGTTCCTGGTCCCCTTCTCCTATTCTAATTTTTTTTTGTTTTGAGGACAGTAATTTCCATCCCTTTATCTTCTTTCCATCACTCTACTTGGTGCTGTGCAACTATGTTCTCGATAGGCTAGTTCATAGTTTTAGTCACCTGTTTTCTTTCCCTTTATTTTTGTTTTGTGCTGTCTTGGTTTTTAGCTAGGTTGGTGTGCTATTTGTGTCCCTGGTCTGTGTGTAATTTAGCAATAACTAATTAACAGGTTCAATATGCAACCATACATTTATAATTATATAGATGACCCCATGGTGGTAGTATCTATAAACTGTGGGAGTTGGCAGGTTAATGTTTATTAGGCTAGCTATAAAATTTTGGGGCGTTGGATAGGGTGGCACTAAAAGGGGAGGTGGGAAGTGGGATGGTTGAGTGAGGAAACAGTGTGAGGGCTGCTGATTTTTGTGGTATAGAAAGAAAAAAAGATAATAGGAGTAGAAATAAAAACAGAAAACCCACAATAGCAAAACAAACAAACAAAAAACAGGAGACAAAGAAATAAACAAACAAAAGGCCAGGTTCAGGAACAATTGAATTTTAATCTTCATTTATGTTCTGGGGTTACTCTTCCGGCATTCAGTCCTGGTATTGGCATATAAGCAGAAGCCTGATGTGGTCTCACCAGGTGATTGGCTGTGAGTAGTGCTTTGTTCTTCTGTTTAATAGTATAATTGAAATTGTGAGGTGATCATGCAGGGTAATCAGAGCTATTGATTTCACCAGCTCATAGCTGTGTTACACTTCAGCTGCAGCTGTTTGGGTTAACACAGTTACCTCCAGCGAGCTAGGGTAATTAGGTTGTGGATGCTGTTCTCTGGCTCAGGAGATGAACTCTGTGACCCACTACATGCCTTGCTTCAGGGAATGATTTATTACCCTGCTCCCCCAGTCTCAGTCTTCACTACCTTTCCAGTGTTTGTTTACTGATAGTTCGTGGTGAGATTAGCTCCTTGGTGCACTTTCTCTGGTGCACTTTCAGTGTTCCACTTAACCCTCTGCTGTTGTGTTAGATTATAGTCCACTGTTTGCTATTCAGTTTTGTTGAGGGGGACCAGTCTGCCCAGGTTCTGAACTGGTATATATTCCTGGGGGTGGCTGGGGAAGTTCTGCATGGTGTGTGGTGTTCACCTTTTTGTTCTGTCAAATGATCACCAGGCAGGTTTGGAGCCAGCTGAGGCAGTGGTTGTGGTGGCAGTGGCAGCAGTGGCAGCAGCAGTCATGGTGACAGCACTGAGAAATGGCTCCAAATTTTCTGTGTGACATCACATGAGGAGGCTCTCCATGGGCTAGGGGCTCAGGGTGTCAAAAGTTTGATTCTGGTTGGTGTTTTATTTTCACTTGATGCAGGAAGTAGAAGAGAAAGAAAGAAAAAAGAAAAGAAGAAAAATAATCACCAAGAGGAAGGAGGGATTCCGCAGGGCTAGACCTGCCTTGCTGGCTGTGCAGCAGGTCACAGATGTTAGGTGCAATTAAAGGCTGATTTGTGAGTCATTCTTTGAATTTTTTCCAGCACCTATTGTAACAGAAGTTATTTTAGCTAGAAACAGTTAGAGTTACCCAAGTGTGTCTCCAAATTCTTTTTTTTTTTCTATGTTCTTTCTTTAAATTTTATTTATTTTTGAATTAGCATAAAATAGTAACACAAGGGGGAGTTTCATTGTGATAATTACACTCATGCATACAGTATACTTTGAATAAGTTCACCCCCTCTATTATTTTCCAGTACCCACCCTTCCTCCTCCCCCCTTTTCAAAGTGTTTGATTATGCTGTATATATATGTATATATAAAAAAAGTATATATAAAATGTACTTTGTCTTCACCCCTCAGTGTTCTTTCCTTTTACCCTCTCCACTCTTGCTGATAGTCCCCTTTTACATTCATGTCCCATAATAATTATTATTATTAATATTATTCTCATCATTATCATTTCAGGTCTAGATTTCACAAATGAAAGACAATACGAAAGATTTGGCTTTTTTGTGCTTGGTGTATCTTGCTCAACATGATGATCACTAGTTCCATCCATTTTTCTGTAAACAACATAATTTCATTTTTCTTTATGGCTGAATAATACTCCATAGTATGCATATATCATATTTTCTTTTTCCATTCACTCTTTGTTGGACACCTCAACTAATTCCACAGTTGAGCTATTGTGAACAGAGCAGTAATACACATAGATATCCAAATATCTCTCTTCTATATTGGTTTACACTCTGGGTATATACTGAGAATGGTATGGCAAGGTCATGAGGTAATCCTATTTTTTGTTTTTTAAGGAAACTCCATACTGATTTCCGTAGTGGTTGCACAAGTTTGCATTCCCACCAACGAGGTATGAGGGTTCCTTTATTTCCCCCGCATCCTAGCCAGTATTTGTTTTTGTTTGTTTGCTTGATGATGGCCATTCTGATGGGTGAAATGGAATCTTAGTGTAGTTTCAAAATGCATTTCTTTTATGGCCAAGGGTGCTGAACATTTCTTCACGTGTTTATTAGCCATTTGCATTTCTTCTTCTGAGAACCATCCATTCAATTCATTTATCCATTTATTTATTAAATGGATTATTTGTACATTTGTTGCTTAATTTGTTTGTTCTTCTTATATTCTGCATATTAATTCCTTTGCCTTTGAGTAGCTAGTGAAGGTTTTTTCCCATTCTGTGGGCTGTCTCTTGATTCTGCTAATTGTGTCTTTTGATGTGCAGAAACTTTTTAATTTGATGCTGTCCCATTTGTCAATTCTCAATCTTTCCCCCCCCCCGCCCGGGAGTCTTATTCAGAAACTAATTATCTATGCCTATATCTTTCAGAATTTTCCCTATGTTTTCTTACAGTGGTTTCTTTTTTATTTTTTCATTTTTCTTTTATTATTCATATGTGCATACAAGGCTTGGTTCATTTCTCCCCCCTGCCCCCACCCCCTCCCTTACCACCCACTCCACCTCCTCCTGCTCCCCCCACTCAATACCCAGCAGAAACTATTTTGCCCTTATTTCTAATTTTGTTGTAGAGAGAGTATAAGCAATAATAGGAAGGAACAAGGGGTTTTGCTGGTTGAGATAAGGATAGCTATACAGGGCATTGACTCACATTGATTTCTGTGCGTGGGTGTTACCTTCTAGGTTAATTCTTTTTGATCTAACCTTTTCTCTAGGTCCTGGTCCCCTTTTCCTATTGGCCTCAGTTGCTTTAAGGTATCTGCTTTGGTTTCTGTGCATTAAGGGCAACAAATGCTAGCTAGTTTTTAGGTGCCTTACCTATCCTCACCCCTTCCTTGTGTGCTCTCACTTTTATCATGTGCTCATAGTCCAATCCCCTTGTTGTGTTTGCCCTTGATCTAATGTCCACATATGAGGGAGAACATACGACTTTTGGTCTTTTGGGCCAGGCTAACCTCACTCAGAATGATGTTCTCCAATTCCATCCATTTACCAGCGAATGATAACATTTCGTTCTTCTTCATGGCTGCATAACATTCCATTGTGTATAGATACCACATTTTCTTAATCCATTCATCAGTGCTGGGGCATCTTGGCTGTTTCCATAACTTGGCAATTGTGAATAGTGCCGCAATAAACATGGATGTGCAGGTGCCTCTGGAGTAACAGTCTTTTCGGTATATCCCCAAGAGTGGTATTGCTGGATCAAATGGTAGATCGATGTCCAGCTTTTTAAGTAGCCTCCAAATTTTTTTCCAGAGTGGTTGTACTAGTCTACATTCACACCAACAGTGTAAGAGGGTTCCTTTTTCCCCGCATCCTCGCCAACACCTGTTGTTGGTGGTGTTGCTGATGATGGCTATTCTAACAGGGGTGAGGTGGAATCTTAGTGTGGTTTTAATTTGCATTTCCTTTATTGCTAGAGATGGTGAGCATTTTTTCATGTGTTTTCTGGCCATTTGAATTTCTTCTTTTGAGAAAGTTCTGTTTAGTTCACTTGCCCATTTCTTTATTGGTTCATTAGTTTTGGGAGAATTTAGTTTTTTAAGTTCCCTGTATATTCTGGTTATCAGTCCTTTGTCTGATGTATAATTGGCAAATATTTTCTCCCACTCTGTGGGTGTTCTCTTCAGTTTAGAGACCATTTCTTTTGATGAACAGAAGCTTTTTAGTTTTATGAGGTCCCATTTATCTATGCTATCTCTTAGTTGCTATGCTGCTGGGGTTTCATTGAGAAAGTTCTTACCTATACCTACTAACTCCAGAGTATTTCCTACTCTTTCTTGTATCAACTTAAGAGTTTGGGGTCTGATATTAAGATCCTTGATCCATTTTGAGTTAATCTTGGTATAGGGTGATATACATGGATCTAGTTTCAGTTTTTTGCAGACTGCTAACCAGTTTTCCCAGCAGTTTTTGTTGAAGAGGCTGCTATTTCTCCATCGTATATTTTTAGCTCCTTTGTCAAAGATAAGTTGCTCATAGTTGTGTGGCTTCATATCTGGGTCCTCTATTCTGTTCCACTGGTCTTCATGTCTGTTTTTGTGCCAGTACCATGCTGTTTTTATTGCTACTGCTTTGTAATATAGTTTGAAGTCAGGTATTGTGATACCTCCTGCATTGTTCTTTTGACTGAGTATTGCCTTGGCTATTCGTGGCCTCTTGTGTTTCCATATAAATTTCACAGTAGATTTTTCAATCTCTTTAATGAATGTCATTGGAATTTTGATGGGAATTGCATTAAACATGTAGATTACTTTGGGGAGTATCGACATTTTTACTATGTTGATTCTACCAATCCATGAGCATGGGAGATCTCTCCACTTTCTATAGTCTTCCTCAATCTCTTTCTTCAGAAGTGTATAGTTTTCCTTGTAGAGGTCTTTCACATCTTTTGTTAGGTTTACACCTAGGTATTTGATTTTGTTTGAGGCTATTGTAAATGGAATTGTTTTCATACATTCTTTTTCCATTTGCTCATTGTTAGTGTATAGAAATGCTAATGATTTTTCTATGTTGATTTTATATCCTGCTACCTTGCTATAGCTATTGATGATGTCTAGAAGCTTGTGAGTAGAGTTTTTTGGGTCTTTAAGGTATAGGATCATGTTGTCTGCAAATAGGGATATTTTGACAGTTTCTTTACCTATTTGTATTCCTTTTATTCCTTCTTCTTGCCTAATTGCTCTGGCTAGGAATTCCAGTACTATGTGGAATAGGAGTGGAGATAGTGGGCATCCTTGTCTGGTTCCTGATTTTAGAGGGAATGGTTTTAATTTTTCTCCGTTAAGTATAATGCTGGCTGTAGGTTTGTCATATATAGCTTTTATAATGTTGAGAAACCTTCCTTCTATTCCTAGTTTTCTTAGAGCTTTTATCATGAAATGATGTTGGATCTTATCAAAGGCTTTTTCTGCATCTATTGAGATGATCAAGTGGTTTTTGTCTTTGCTTCTGTTAATGTGCTTTATTACGTTTATTGATTTTCATATGTTGAACCACCCCTGCATCCCTGGGATGAAGCCTACCTGGTCTTGGTGAATAATCTTTTTGATGTGTTGCTGAATTCGATTTGCCATTATTTTGTTGAGGATTTTTGCATCAATGTTCATTAAGGAGATTGGCCTATAGTTCTCCTTTTTGGAGGTGTCTTTGCCTGGTTTTGGGATAAGTGTAATACTGGCTTCATAAAATGTGTTTGGCAGTTTTCCTTCCCTTTCTATTTCATGGAACAGTTTAAGGAGGGTTGGTATCAGTTCTTCTTTAAAGGTCTGATAGAATTCAGCAGAGAATCCATCAGGTCCTGGACTTTTCTTTTTGGGGAGACTCTTGATTGCTGCTTCAATTTCATTTTGTGTTATAGGTCTATTCAGGTGATTAATTTCCTCTTGGTTCAGTTTTGGATGATCATATGTATCTAGAAATCTGTCCATTTCTTTTAGATTTTCAAATTTATTTGAATATAGGTTCTCAAAGTAGTCTCTGATGATTTCCTGGACTTCCACGGTGTTTGTTGTTATCTCCCCTTTTGCATTCCTAATTCTACTAATTTGGGTTTTTTCTCTCCTCATTTTAGTCAGGTTTGCCAGGGGTCTATCGATCTTGTTTATTTTTTCAAAGAACCAACTTTTTGTTTCATTAATTCTTTGTATGGTTTTTTTGGTTTCTATTTCGTTGATTTCAGCTCTTATTTTTATTATTTCTCTCCTTCTATTTGTTTTGGGATTTGCTTGTTCTTGTTTTTCTAGGAGTTTGAGATGTATCATTAGGTCATTGATTTGGGATCTTTCAATCTTTTTAATATATGCACTCATGGCTATAAACTTTCCTCTCAAGACTGCCTTAACTGTGTCCCATAGGTTCCGGTAGGTTGTGTTTTCATTTTCATTGACTTCTAGGAACTTTTTAATTTCCTCTTTTATTGCATCAATGATCCATTCTTCATTAAGTAATGAGTTATTTAGTTTCCAGCTGTTTGCATGTTTTTTGTCTTTACTTTTGTTGTTGAGTTCTACTTTTACTGCATTGTGATCAGATAGTATGCATGGTATTATTTCTATTTTCTTATATTTGCTGAGGCTTGCTTTGTGCCCTAGGATATGATCTATTTTGGAGAAGGTTCCATGGGCTGCTGAGAAGAATGTATATTGTGTAGAGGTTGGATGAAATGTTCTGTAGACATCTACTAGGTCCACTTGATCTATTGCATATTTTAGATCTTGGATTTCTTTATTGAGTTTTTGTTTGGATGACCTGTCTATTGATGATAATGGAGTGTTAAAGTCTCCCACAACCACTGTGTTGGCGTTTATATATGCCTTTAGGTCTTTCAGGGTATGTTTGATGAAATTGGGTGCGTTGACATTGGGTGCATACAGATTGATGATTATTATTTCCTTTTGGTCTATTTCCCCTTTTATTAGTATGGAATGTCCTTCTTTATCTCGTTTGATCAATGTAGGTTTGAAGTCTACTTTGTCAGAGATAAGTATTGCTACTCCTGCTTGTTTTCGGGGGCCATTGGCTTGGTAAATCTTCTTCCAGCCTTTCATCCTAAGCATATGCTTATTTCTGTCAGTGAGATGAGTCTCCTGTAAGCAACAAATTGTTGGATCTTCTTTTTTAATCCATTTTGTCAAAGGGTGTCTTTTGATGGGTGAATTAAGTCCATTAACATTAAGTGTTAGTACTGATAGGTATGTGGTGATTCCTGCCATTTAGTTATCTGAGTTGTTTGAAGGTTTGATTGTGTGTACCTAACTTGATGTTACTCTCTACTGTCTTGCTTTTTCTTATCCTGTGGTTTGGTGCTGCCTGCCTTTTCATGGTTAAGTTGGGTGTCACTTTCTGTGTGCAGGATCCCTTGCAGAATCTTTTGTAATGGTGGCTTTGTGGTCACATATTGTTTTAGTTTCTGCTTATCATGGAAGACTTTTATTGCTCCATCTATTTTGAATGATATCTTTGCTGGGTAGAGTATCCTGGGGTTGAAGTTATTTTCATTCAGTGCCCGGAAGATCTCACCCCACGCTCTTCTTGCTTTTAATGTTTCCGTTGAGAAGTCTGCTGTTATTTTGATGGGTTTACCTTTGTATGTTACTTGTTTTTTCTCTCTTACAGCCTTCAATATTCTTTCCTTAGTTTCTGAACTTGTTGTTTTAATGATGATATGTCGTGGAGTAGTTCTATTTTGACCTGGTCTGTTTGGTGTCCTGGAGGCCTCTTGCATTTGTATGGGAATATCTTTCTCTAGGTTTGGGAAATTTTCCGTTATTATTTTGTTGAATATATTACGCATTCCCTTCGCTTGCACCTCTTCTCCTTCTTTGATGCCCATGATTCTCAAATTTGGTCTTTTGATGGAGTCAGTGTGGCTCCAACTTCTCAGGGAGGTTTTGGAGCCACAGAGGTTAGTCTGTCTTCTTCTGTACCCTAGTCACCATCTTGGATCTCTCCAATCATGAAGACTCAATTTAAGTAAGGTAGGAGGTTTAGGTAAACAAACAGTCATAACCAAAACATGATAAATGAGAGGATGAAAGACCATCACTACTTGTAGTTTCACTAAAATCATCAAGAGCAGCATTACTGTTGTCACTTAAGAAAATATACTAAAGACAATTCCAGGTGTTTCAAATAACTTATAAAGCATTTAAAAGTTGTTAGAGGGGTTTTGAGCTCATTTACTTGGGGTTCTCAATAGTCTGACTAGTTGTAGATGAGTGACTTCCAGGTTTTTTGTCTTCCACATGGATGTATTCTAGGAATTAGTACACATTGGAAGTGAGAAATCTGAATATAAAATTTTATATCCTGAATTTTGTGTCACAGGAGGCAATAAGAAATGCCTGATAGGATTCTTTTCATTGAAGCTGAAGATAGAATTTGAGGCAATGTCTTTTCCAATACGCAAAATAATCTGTTTTTAACCCTTGTTCATTTTGTTTTTCCTTTCATATGAACTTACTGTGGAAAGAACTTACAACTAATTTGAATTTTTAGTTGTCATTTTCAAAAGTCCCTTATAATAGCATATAATGTCTCCCTTTGACAGAGTTGGTTTGTACAGGCTTTCATCCACTCCTATAGGATGCTCAGCAATTATTTCATGAGGAGAAAATATTTTCTAAAAAGGGTAGATCTTAGATTTAGAAGGACTTTAGGGAATGCCTTTGGCAAGAAAGCCCAAATTTTATAAATAGATTTGAAAATTTACTCAGTAAAATTAATTTTATAATCACTATTTAGCACAAATGCCCCAAGTAGGTATAATTATTTCTAATAGAATTTTTCCTTTCACTCATATAGTGACTTTCCAATGAGGAAACACATAACTCAATGGAAAAATATGCAAACTAACACCAAGACATATTTATATCCTTGTGTTGGAGACAACTGAATAAAAGTCTAAGTTCCAAGTTTCAAGTGGCCTATTCAGTATAGGGAAATGTCTTTATGACATTAGAAAGTGAAATTACAACTTTTGTTGCTAGACAATTTTACTCATATAATGCTATCCATAGGGGCTAAAGAAAGAGGTTAGTGACAGAATTGGTACAGTGAACACGACAGATCCTTTCAGGGCATGCAGTACCATGTAATGCAATTTTTCTTTTTTTTTTTTTTTTTGGTCTGGTTCATCAGAAAATTTATTACCTTTTTTTTCAGTATTTGTTTTAGAATGCACTGAGATTTTAATGGTGTTTAATTATTTGGACAAATGTATGGCATCTTACAATCTGGTTATCTGTTGACTATTTTGAATAGGTTTCCCAAATTAGAAATCCACTTTGTTTTCATAACACACCATAGTCATGCGCTACTCCAAATGCATACTGACTACCTGTGTAAATATTAGCTGCATTTTTGACTGAATGATATTTTAGTTAAGTCTATGAAATCATCCATTCAAATAGATTTCTTACTGGTGAAATAAAGAATCTTGATTAACTCAAGAGTAGAATGACCCTGTCTGAAAATGTCCTTGGTTATCCCATAAATAAGAACCCTGAGTAAAAAGATAATTTTGTTTCCAATAGGTCTCTTCTAGGGTAAAAGAGTTGTATATTTGTTATTTGACAACAGTCATTTATTTTTATTTTTCCTTCTGCTTTTTAAAAATTGTAGAGACAGGATTAAGAGTTGCATCAAACCAGGGGGAGAATTAGAAATGAAAGCGAAAGTACATCATGAGAAGTCATAGAGTTTACTGAGTAATGTTGAGTGTCATGTGAATTTGCCAAAATTTCTCTGCAGTGGGGAGGGCAAGTGTTGAGAGAAGATCCTAAGGTGAGTTGGTCTGCTGTTCTTAATAGCACAGTAGTGACAGACATGGCCCTCATGCAAGGGCGGATGTCTTGTAGCCACTGGGTCTAGTCTCTGACTAAAATACCATAGGAGCCTATTCCTTTCTTTACGTTTTTTAGTCAATGCTGTCAGCAAATTTCCTTCCTTCTCATGAACCAAAAAGGAAAAAAATAAAAGGAGAATGTAATTTGGCTGCCCTAAATAATGAGCTGAAGTTTATGCTGTCTTCAAGCCTTAACTGCTGAGTCTTCCTCTAGGCCTAGTATTATGACATCTGCTTGGTCATTCTTTTAGTTTCTTATACAGTGGGTGGCAATTAATAAATAATTTGGAATTCAATTTCAACAAGAGACATTTATATTTAGCAATCCCTCTGGTGTTTGGTTTTGTATTTTTTTTTTTTTGGTGGGGTCTTACAAATATTTCTAGTAGCAAAAGTATATACATGATTCATAAGTAATCCTGGAGGAGTCACTATATGACTTAGATATTTGATGCCTGAAAGCAAGGTTGCAGTTCATCTCTGGATACTTTATACCGTTCTTGGATAGTTATTGTAATAAGAAAATCATCTCTCTGAAAAATCATCATATGAAAGGACAAAAGTAGATTATCTACAAACTGAATTAAAGCAGACTCATAAAAATTTGTAAGTCAACTTTTAGAATTTGAAGAAAATGTGGAATTTACACTTTACACTTGTGGACCAAAATCCTCTTACTGATACCTAACTCATAGTTGGACTGACAGGCATGTTCTACCATGCTAAGCTGTTTTGTTGAGATGGGAGCTTCTCCCTAGCTTTATTCTCTGGCTGTACTTGAATTGCAATCCTCCCGAGGTTCTTCTACTCACTCTCCACGGGAATTACAGACATGAGACACAGTACCTAGCTCATAGTTATTCTTGTGCTTGTGAAAGAAGGCTGTCAGTTTCCTCCTGTGGGGTCTCTTACAACTCCTTTCTAAGGGACACAGAATAGATGGCTCATTGGAGGTTTTAAGTATCACATATGTTTTAAAAAAATCATCTGTTCTTTTTGAAGGAAGGATAAATTAACATTCTGTGCTTCCAAAAGTCACATCCCAATAAATAAGTAGGAGAACTGAATACCATTAGAAAAATAATGTTACCCTAAAGTTTCTCCTACTTGGAATTTAGTGGGGATTGTCTTAAAGGCAGTTATAGGTAGGTTAGAAATTACCACCATTTGAATTTTATGGTTACTCTAAGCAAGATTGTTTTCAAATACGGTCAGAATTAACTCAAAAAGCATAATCTCTGTACCTATTAAGACCTTTTCATGTTCTTTGTAGAAAGGGTTATATGAAATTGTATAGTCATAGAACAAAAGAAGGTCATAACTCAATGGAATTACCAAATGCATTGTGGGATGTATCAGTTAGGTTATAACACAGCATCTCTAGGTTTCAGATGTCAGCTTCTACTGTTGATAGCTTTAGAGTCATTGGAAGTTAGTGGTTGCTCAGTTCAACAATAAATTATAAAAGATTTACCTAGTAGACACAAAGATTTTAGGTCAGTTACAGAGATTGGTAATAAATGGCTACTAAAGTAACTGAAGATAACACAAGATAATTCTGATTCTTAATCTTCACCATTGAATCTCTCCCTCATCAAGAAGTTCCAGTCAATCAACCTGCATGAATTTTAACACAAGTGTGGCTCCTTCACAGACCTTCAGTTGACAAAACTGATACTTACCAAATCTGAATCACCCCCATATTTAGCTCCACAGAGAGAAGAAAATACCTGGCCCCAGTAATTCAGAGTCATCTGGTTGCACAACCCTTTGTCATAAGACCAACTTGCCATAGGCAAGTGTAGACATTGGTCCTAACCCAGTGCTATGCTGATCATGATGGGCTGTGGGCTAAGGGTGTAGTACAATGTGTTGTCTTTGGTAGCCACTAGTTTGACATAGAAACCTGGGGTTTTTCATTCATGGTTAGCTTACCCAGAGCAGGGCAGAATCCTGCAGTGTCTGACTAAGGATGGTGACTGTGGATTTGGCCTTCAAGACCTCCCTAACCCCAGAGAGAGGCCTGTGGAGACAGAATAGTAAGACTTCAATAAATAACTGATTCCTCAATATGCAGACATCATTTCATGTGAATAAGTAATAATAGGTTTTAGGAAACCACAAGATTCCACAGTAGTCAAAATAAAGTGTCAGAAACACACAAGGAAGTAATCAATGTGAAAGAGCTCTCAGAGAATTTAAAACAGGTGTTTTATGGAAATTAAATGAAATTTAAAAAAAAACAGAAATATTTCAATATTCAGAGAAATTCAATATAAATAAAAACAATTAAAATATTAAACTTAAATTCTGGAACTAAAAAAGACACATGGTGAAATTAAAAACACAAAAAAAGGCATCTCTAGCAAAATAAATTACACAGAAGATAAAATTAACAAGCTTGGATACAGTGTATTTGAAAATAGTTTTTGGAGGAGAATGAAATGACAAGGAATGAAAGAAGCATACTGGTAATTTGGGACAATATTTAAAAAACAAATACTTGGGTTTTTAGGATTCAAGAATGTATTCAAAATACCAAAGGGGTAGAAAGTTTGTCCAAAGAAATAATAGCATAATAGCTCCTAAACCTACAGAAGAATGTAAATATTCATGTAGAGGAAGACCAAGGGTCACCAGTCAAATGTAACTAAACTAAGTCTGCAATAATAAATCTTATATTCAAGCTCCCTTAAATGAAAGATACAGAAAATATTTTCAATCTGCAAGGGAAATAAATAATACATAAGTTGTCTCTATTCTTTTTCTAAAATACTTTTTGTTATTGTGCTGGGAGTACATTGTGACGTTTACAAAAGTTCTTACAATATATCACACATACCATAAGGTATTCACCTCCTCTATCATTCTCCTTTATCCTTCTTCCCCTGATTCCTGGAATACTTCCAACAGGTATCATTTTTCCTTTTACATACTTGTATACATAGTATTTGCACTATATTCACCCTCATAAACCTGTTCCTCACATCATCCCATCTCGCCTGGTACCAATCCCCCAGTCAGGACCTATTTTGCCCTTCTTTTTTCTATTTTGTAAAAGAGAAAAAATAACATTTCTGTTTGTTTAAGATAGTTAGCTATACAGGGAGTTTCCTTTTGACATTTCCATATATATTAAAACCTGACTTGTTTCATCTCCTGTACTTTTCTTTTTATCTTAGTCCCCATCTTATGGTGATTTCAACAGGTTTAAAAATTCATTCTTGTATACAGAGTACATCAACTATATTCATCTTCTTAACTTCTTTCTTTTACACTACCCCTCTCGTATGTGACCTCCTCTTAGCATGACCTGCTTTTTGTAATATTGCTTATATTTGTATTAGGTCCACCCTCTATATATGAGAAAAAACATGCAGCCTTTGGCCTCTGAACCTGGCTAACTTCACTTAAGATGATATTCTCCAATTCTGTCATTACATGCAAATGACAAAATTTCATTCTTCTTTGTGGCTGAGTAAAATTCCATTGTATATAAATACATCATTTTATTAATCCATTTGTTGGAAGTGGGGCATCTTGGCTGTGATAGTCAATTTCTCAGTAGAAACTTTACAAGCAAGAACAGAGTAGCATGAGATTTTGTCAGTATTGAGAGGTAAGCAACAACAAATGCTGCCAACTGAGAACAGTGTACTGACCAAAACTGCTTATTAGAAATGAGGGAGAGAAAAAGACTTTGCACACATGCATGAGCTGAAAGAATGTATCTCTACCAGACCTGTTGTACAAGAAATGTTAAAGGTCTTTTTTTTCAAACTAAAAGAAAGACACTTTTTTGAATAAAAAGAAAACAAGCAAATTATACTTTACACAAATTCATAATGCAGTGATATCATAGGTGTGGTGCATAAACCATTTGTAATTTCAGAATGCAAATTGAACATGATAAGTAAAATAATTACAGTTATGTCAATATATTTAGTGATAGGAATGTAAGACCTTCTAGCTTGACAGGCTGAGATAAAATGTCACTTCCTAGACCTTACCAGGCAGCTACAGGGCCTGTCCTATACAGAGAAGGTGGGCATTAGCAGTTACTACCCAATGCCCCCTGCACCTATGCCAAGCCAGCCACTGGGCTGGAGAGAGGTCCAGATGGGAAAGGTATGAGTCCACCTGTGTATTATACCCAAGGGTATTATACCCTTGTGCCAGGGTCTGGTTCAGATGTGTTGCCCTTCCTGCAACAAGATGATGGTGACCCAGCTGTCTTAAAATGCCAGCACCCTCACTGGATGTCCAGTTGGAAACTGTGCCTCCGGAGTGCATCGTGGGCTGCTGCTTCATCGCCTTCTGCAGGACATGGACCAATACTGCCCCAATTGTAAAGCTCTACTGGGCACCTACAAGGCTTATAGGAATCAGACACATGCTGAGGCTTGCACTGCAGGTGGTCACCCAACCATCACCCAGCCATCCCAGAAAGGCTCCACTCTGGTGACCTTGTCTCTCCAGGGGTTCCACCTTCATGTCTTCTTTTGGAGGGAAAATGTCACAACAGTAACACATCTCCAAAATCCAGAAATTGCTGCTTGAAGTCACTCATGGGACATGCAAAAACATTGACCCAGAGTGTTGTTTTAAGAGTTTCCCGTTGCCTACCTGTGACCCCAGAGTCATCCAGACTTCCAATTTGCATATCATAAGTGATTTCCATTGACTGGCTTCTTTTTCTGCTTTAGTGGATCTTCCTGGTAGGCATCTCAAATCTGAGAAGACAATAATTTCTTAATATTTTTTAAGTGCATGGAAGGTATATTAACACTCACCATGCACATCTGTGAGGTCATAATGTAAAATAAAATAAAAATAGTGCTGGGTTTTCTTATTATTTGGCCAACCCTTCTTGCTTGACACCATCATTTTACATGAAGAGATTTTTTTACCATACAATAATTGTATTCACAGTTCATATGACCTCCTTTGAAAGGAGGGATTTATACAATCATTTTCTGTAAGGATATAATGGATATCACTTTCCTTCCAATTTGCCAGTGTGCTATGTTACCCACCTTGGCCTTGAACTCTTCATCCATGGCTTTAATATGGATTTGGTGTGTTTTTTAAAAACTTTTGCAGTTCTGGCGGCATGAGCAGAGAGATGAAGAAACCCCAGTTGAGCCTGATGGGGTGGCATGGTGCTGGTTCTTGTCTCAAAGAAATCTAAAGTCTGATTCTATTTTTCAGAGGTGAAGTTCATTATATGACATCAACATGATTTCTAGGACCCCAGTGACAAGCCAGTGTTCTACAGTGGCTGTTAAGTCATCTTTGAAATGAAGAGAGAGCCTAGTTTGCCTCTCAGGGGACCCCATTTCCATCCTAAATCAACACAGTTAATTTCTGTGAATTATACTGTATAGAAATCAAATCCCTACCTTGAATGAAAGTCTGTGTATTTTATAGCCATTGATTCAACTATAACTTTCATTTTTCTAAAAGGCCAGTCATTATTTTGGAAGTGAATTATGAATACCACATAGTACTTTGGTGTTATCTGCTTTCAAGAAATAGTCTTTGGTTCACTCAGTAAGAAAAAAAAAATGTGAGGAGAAATAAAATGCAATTGGAAAGAATTCTTACAAATATATTTTCTCTTTCTCTTTTGTTCATCTGTTTGTGTTCTTATCTTTATGATCACGTTAAGTTGCAATCATTCCAGAATAACTTACTACAATCAAATAACATTATAAGCCTCATGTTAATGCAAAGTAATAATTTACAATAGAAAACACAAAAATATGAATCAAAGACTCAAAGCATATTATGAACATAATTTGCTTAGCCATAAACAAAAAATAAGAGACAGAATACAAAGGAGAGAGAGAATGAAATGGAGAGAGAAACCACAATGAAACTAGAAAACAAGTTAGATAATGACTTCAGTAAGACCTTATGTTTCAATGATAGCTGTGTATATAAATGAATTAAATTTTCCAGTTAAAGGATGTGGAATGACTGAATAGACAAAAAAAGATCCAATGTGTGTTGCTTACAAAAAATATACTTCATCTCTAGGGACACAGACAGAATGAAAGTAATGGGGTAGAGTAAAAGATAGAATAAGATATCCCATGTGAATGGAAATCACAGGAATGTAGAATGGAAGTCATTATGCTCTGATGAAGGGATTATTTTGTGAAGAGGAAATAACAAGTCTGAATATAGATGTACTCAATATTGGACCACCAACATATATAAAACTAGTATTAATAGGTCTAAAAGTGGAGGAAGACATTAATGCAATAATACCTGGTGATTTTAATAACCACTTTCAGCATGAAAATGCTATCCACTAGCAATTCATTAAAGAAATATCAGAGTTAATTTTAAATCTGGAC
The DNA here is from genome assembly GCF_047511655.1 of Castor canadensis. Classification (NCBI taxonomy): domain Eukaryota; kingdom Metazoa; phylum Chordata; class Mammalia; order Rodentia; family Castoridae; genus Castor; species Castor canadensis. Next base: position 188,718,902 of record NC_133386.1, read on the forward strand.
AAAAATGGCCTATCCTATAGTAACAGAACTTTTCATCCAATAGAAGTCGAATACACATTTTTCTTACCAAAACAGGGAACATTATTCTAAGATAGATCATATCATAGACTATGAAACAAGAAAAGACAAATTTTCAAAAATTGAAATCACGTAAAGTACATTTTCTGGCCACAAAGAAGAAAGCTAGTTAGTTGATACCAAGAAAACTCTTGGAAAATGTACAAACATACAAAGATTAAACAACTTATTTTTGAATAACCAATTAAGGAAATGAAAAATATTTAAACAAGTGAAAATGGAGAGCTATCATACCAATATCTATGGAATAAAGCAAAATCAGTATTAAGAGAGAAGTTTATAGCAATCAAAAAAATAGAGATATCTAAAATAAACCATTTTGTATTAAAAGAAACCAGCATAAAACAAGAGAAAATAAAACCCAAAATAAGCAGAAAAAAAGTAATGACAATCAGAGCAGAAATTTAAAAATACTATTGATCAATAGAAAAAGAGCAAGTTATTCAAGTTCTTCAAAGCATATTTTTGACTTATTTGCATAGAATAGTTGTACAGGGGGATACACTGTGATATTTACACATGTGTTTACAGTATATTTTAGAATATACTGAATAACCCCTTCCATTATTCTCCCTCTTCCCCCCTCTTTCCATTCTTAGAACAATTTCAACAGGTTTCACTTCCTTATTTTCATCTAAGAACAACATACATCCACCATGTTTACCCTCTTTCACCCTTTCCTTATGCCCATTCCCCTTGCACTGGTACCCACGGCCAAAAAAAGATATATTGTACCCTCCTGTTCTTTATTTTTTTAAGTGTATAATGACAGTCCAAGGGGTTTCACCTTGGTATGAGAGGCCTGTATATATTGTGCTGAATAAGATTTTTTAAAGTAAACAAACCCCTATCTAGACTAAGAAGAGGGAGAAAACTCAAACAAAAAGCAAAGATGAAAAAAGAAACATTGCAACTGAACCATAGACATACTAAAGTTATGTGAATAGCTACAGGCTAGAAAATTGAATTATATAAGAGAAATTGAAATAAACACATACAACTTACCCAGAATGAATCATGAAGAACTGAACAGACCAATAACAGATAATGAGATTGAGTCAGTAATTAAAAAACCTCCATCAAAGAAAAGCCCAAGCTGGATGACTTCACTTTAAAATTCTACCAAATATTTAAAGAAGAACTAATACAAATTCTACTTAATTAATTCCAAAAACTAAAATAGGAAGGAATTCTTCCAAGGAAATTCTATGAGGCCTGTATTATGTTGATACCAAAAACACATAAGGATACAACAATAAAAAAACTACCAAAACCAGGTAAGATATAAGAAAAGGAAAACCAGTGGCCAATATTCTTGATGAACACAAGCACAAAATGCTTCAACTAATTATAATCAAGTTAAATCCAACAGAAAATTAAAAAGATTATTCATTATGACCAACTAGGATTCATCCCAGAGATGAAAGCATAGTTCAATATATGCAAATCAATAAATATTATGCACCATATCAACAGAATGAATGTCAAAAATATATGACCATCTCAATTGATCCATAAAAGGCATTTGATAAAAGTCAACATTCATTTTTGACAAAAACACTGAACAAATTGGGCAAATAAGGATCATACCTCAACATAATAAAGGACATTTATGAGACAATGCCTAATAGTATATTGAATGGGAAAAACCTGAAGGTCTTTTCTCTAAACCTGGAGCAAGACAAGGATACTCACTTTGACTACTTTCATTCAGCATGCTGTTGGAAGTCCTGGTAGGCAGGATAGAGGCTCCTGGAGGTAAAGATGTAGCATGCTCAGCTTGTGTCTCCTGGGGCTGCTTTTATAAATAATTATGAAGTACTGGCTTAAATAACACAAATGTCTTCTCTCACAGGTTGGATATGAGAGATCTGAGCTGGATCACTGCATTAATGTCAAGGTATGGGCAGGACTGGCCCTCCAGAAGGCTCTGGGGAGAATTGGTTCCATGTATTTTCAACTACTAGAGGCTTTTGTGTTCGTAGGCTCACATCCCTAACTTACTCCAACTTCTGTTTCCATAGTCACATCTCTTTCTCTCTGACTGATCCTCTCTTTCTTTCTTACACATACCTCCTGTGTTCACATTTGTTCCCCCAGATAATCTAGATAATCTCCCATTGCAGCATCCTTAACTATAGCACATCTACAAAAGTCCCTTTGGGTATGTAAGACTGTTCATGCAAAGATGGGGAGAATTAAGAAGTGGACATCTGTGGGAGGTATAAACATTATTTTGCCAGCTATACTCATCTCCTCAGGTGCCCAGAACTCAAGAACTGAGAGAGAAGTCCACTGTCCAGCCTAAAAACAAACACTAGCCTGAGAGAGCCTTCCACCATGCTAGACCTTGGCTCCCATTCCCTGCAGTTGCTCCTTCCAGTTCTCAGAACAGCCTCCCACCATCATCTGCCTTGCTCAGTTGAGAACAAAAACCACACCAAAGAATCTGGGGCTGGAGACCAGTTACAACGGGTACATATGATCTTCTAGGCTGTCTACCACTATTGACTCACACTGTGATCTTCTTTGCTTGGTTTTAACATTCACTTAAAAAATTTTAAAGCGTAAGACACACAGGCAGAAAGGTGCAGAGTCCACTAGCAGTGGGAGCTTATGGGTTTTACTCAAGTCCATTCCACATAGCTAGCAGATCAACTACAAGGCCTACCAGCTGCTGATGTGGTATTTATAGGGATCAAAACACAGATGCCACCAGCAACCAAGACAACTGGTCCCCACCCAATACCTCTGCAAAGCTGGCCATGATCCTGACTTCTGATACCCTATCATAACTTTTGCTCCACAGTTAAGACTGTAGCATCTGTGTCCTTATCTGGTTTCCTTCACCCAACAGCTGTCAAATCCAGCCTTCATCTGAGGTGTACCTGCAATCCAGGTTGGTACTCTCATTGTGTGATAGTCCATTGCAAGAAGTTGCTGTGAATTTCTCACTTGTCTAACTATCCATGGGCATTTGGGAGAGTCCAGTTCCTAGGACTGAAACTGTGGTGGACCAGAAGTAACACACTAGGATCCACGAAGTCTACCCATTAAGCAGATTTAATAAATAGTTAAAGAAACTGAAAACAGCCTGAAAATTGGTCCATATCCCTAAGTTTCAGGTTATTTTTTATTATCCTAAAATGAGAGGTCATTTCTTTCTTTCTTTCTTTCCACTTCCTGGTAACAAAATAGGTGTGCTCTCCACAGGCTAAAAGTTCCTCCTGGCTTCAGTAAAGATAAAGTTCCTTGTAGTCAGTAATATAACTGGATCTGGCTGGAAAGACTTTTGTAGTTGAATAGCAAACACACAAACACACACACACACACACACACACACACACACACACACCACAAATGCCCAGTTGCCAGTGTACCCCTGAGCACCTGTGCCTGCTGCCTGTGGACATAAGAATCCCCAGGAGTCAGAAGGATCAGTCCCCATGTCTTCTCTAGGATCTTCCTGACAAGTGCACTGGGAGGGTGTTCTGGGGCACCACGCACAGGCTTGGATCTTACCCCACAACTTGCTTGTTGGAAGACAAGGCACCTCTGAGCGCTACAAACTGGGAGCTCAGGGCCTCTTCCATGAGGCTGTGTGGGAAGTGCTCTGTGTCTGCTCTACAGACATGCTATGGATGATATCTTCTCTGAATTGTCACAAGGAGGGAGGTGTGAGTTGGAGGTTTGGGACCCTGCCTTCTGGTCTTGGGTGTTTTGCAGATGCCAATTAACACTAAGGAGCTTGTTTCTTGGCAGGGTTTCTGGGTCTGCTCACTCTCTCTGCCTCAAGCACCCTCAAAACACAATGAGACCTAAGATGTGAACACAGGGAAGACAGCCTTTAGTACCACATGGTGATGGACACAGAACTCGCACACATTACTCCTCCACATCAAAGGAAACAGGTAACAGAATGCAGAGAAACCCACAGAATGGGAGAAAATATTTGAAATGTATACATCCCATGAGATTTTTATATCCAGAACATACATGGAACTCCAAAACTCAATAGCAAAAAACAACTTGATAAAAAACTGTAAATAGATCTAAACAGATTTTTTTTTAAAGAAGGGATACACCTGGGCAATATGTACTTGAAAAAATGTTCAGCATCACTAATAATCATTGGAATTCATATCAGAACAACAATGACAAGTCACTTCACACTGGTAAGAATAGTTGATATCAAAAAGACCAAAGTTAACAAGTGCTGCCAAAGATACAGAGAAAGGAACCACTTGCATATTGTTAGTAGGGATATAAATTAGTACAGCCATTATGGAATAGAGTACAAGAGTTCCTCAAAACACCAAAAATCAAATCACTATATGACCTAGCAATACCACTGATGAGTATATATCCAAAGGAACTGTAAGTATGTCAAAGAAATATCTGCCCTTCCTCCTATTTATGATAGCCAGTACGATATATTTACAAGTAAAATACCAAAGCAAACCTCCACTGAACAATTAAAGGACAGGAATGTAACACAGTTCATGATAAGGGGAGGATAACAACAGGAGGGGGTGGTAAAAGAAAAGGATAAAGAGGGTGAATATGGTCAATATATTCTCTATACATGTATGAGTATGGAACCTAAAACCTGTTGAAGCCATTTTAAGAAGGGAGAGGGGGAAGAGGGAGAATAATGATGGGGATGAATCAAACTGGAATATATTGTATGCATATATGAAAATATCACAACAAAATCCCCTGTATAGCTATTAAAAATGAATAAAAATGTTTTTAAAAGGAGATAAAAACAATCTAAATGTCCATCAATTAGTAAAAACACAAAGAAAATGTGGTACAAGGGCTAATATGCATCCATAAAATAGTGAAATCTTGTAATTTATCATAACTTGGATGCAACAGATCATTATATTATGTGAAAAAAGTCAGGCAAAGAAAGACAAGCATCACATAATTTCACGCATGTGTATAATCTAAAAAAGGTGATCCCATAGAAGTTGAGAGTAGAATGATGGCCGCCAGAGAATAGGAATGTGTGTGAGGATGGGAAATTTTCGATAAGTAAGTAGTGAGTTAGAGTAAAATAGGGGCAAGATGTTCTGGCATAATTTGCAATTATGGTGAGACTGATAACAATTATGTGTAGTACACTTCAAAACAGCAGATACCTTAAAAGCAACTGAGGCCAATAGGAAAAGGGGACCAGGAACTACAGAAAAGGTTAGATTAAAAAGAATTAACCTAGAAGGTAACACACATACATAGGAAATTAATGTGAGTCAACTCCCTGTGTAGCTATCCTTATCTCAACCAACAAAAACACTTGTTCCTTCCTATTATTGCTTATACTCTGTCTTCAACAAAATTAGAGATAAGGGCAAAATAGTTTCTGCTGGGTATTGAGGGGGTAGGGGGGAGAGGGAGGGGGTGGAGTGGGTGGTAAGGGAGGGGGTGGGGGCAGGGGGGAGAAATGACCCAAGCCTTGTATGCACATATGAATAATAAAACAATTAAAAAAAGGTATAATAAAGGATTTAGAAATTTCTCACCACAATTGATAAACATTGAAGAAATTAGTACATTCGACATGATTTACATTATACAAGTATACAAGGAGCTCCACTGAAAATTTCATGGTTGCACATTAATAACTACAATTTTATGTGCTGTATCAGTAAAAATGAAAGATAAACACAGAAGTAAATGTACTCTCAATACATGCAAAAGCCTGAATATTTTGTAAATTCATACAATTTAAAAACTTGATATGCAGAATAAGTACCACATCATTTTTATTCTGATAAAACCTGAAAATGGAATATTAATCGGTATTTTGTGATAGATCTTTTTAGACAGTGGATCTCTATAGAAAACAAGCACGTCATTATTATAAAAGTTTTATTTTAGCTATTGCAGGCAGCAGGAAGAAAGTGCTAGTTATTGGTTTTTGGGGTACTGGTAATTATATATGCTCTCTTTTGGAGTTAAATTTTTTTTGTTTAAAAAATATTTTTCAATAATTTTAAATTTAGATCATGACATCAAAGCATTAGGGAAATACTAATTTTTTTTCAGATTGATTATAATTACACACACACATATAATAGAAAAATCACAAAAAATCCTAACTTGGGGAGGGAAATAAATTTACACTATAATTAAAAACAATAATTGCTGTGAGGTGCTGAGTTCAAACCTCAGTACCACAAAAGTGGACATTTTATGACTATTTACTTATAAAATGTTATAAAAAAGGTTTATTTTCAATTAACTACTCAAGATCAACTTTACTATATTTTTGTCTCTGAGAGCAAATGAAAAATGAAATCTACTTTAGAGCTACAAATCAAAGACAAACTGACAGATATTTGAGAAGGGCTGGGAAGAATATACATTATCTTATTTTTAAGAAATTAAGTAGATGTAGATTTCAGTTATTGATAAGAATCAGATGACACAATTGACAAAACCAAAATTTTTTAATTAAAAGTACTAAGACAACTGCCCAACATCTGGTAAAAATGGATTAAGAAAAAAGGCAAACTGCAAAAAAATATCATGAATTTAATTTTTTTGGCAGGGACGTGATGCTGGAGTTTGAACTCGGGGCTTCACACTTGCTAAGCAGGCGTTCTGTGGCTTAAGCCATGCCTCCAGCCCAGTATCAGGAATTTAAAAGAGTAAAACATATTTGAAAACTTACAATGTAAATTTTTATAGAAAATGTCACTTGCAAAAATTCAAGTAGAGGATAACTTTAATAGTTCTATAGCCATCTGACAGTTTAGCCACTTGTGTAGGCTTCTATAACATTTGTTCCTTTTGGCGGAGAGGTGGATCATCTAAGGAGACAGTGTCTTTAGCCCAAGCCTGTTCTATTTATTTGTTTCTGGAAAGCACACTGAATAGCACTTCAAGACTTTTTCCCCTTGACATGGACTATTCATTTTAAAATGTGCTCTGGGACAGTGTCCATTTTCTTTTGAGGAGTTCTTAAGACAAAGGCAGTATTATATTCTGGCCAAACAGCATGCCTGCCAGATTCATATTGTGCCAAAATTTTAGCCTTGTCTTTTTCCACTGAAGTACTTGAGAGTATTGTACAGGAAGTACTTTATTCAGAGTAATTAATAGTGTTTATTTAATGAGGATTTATCTTCATGACTGTTATAAGACAGAACTTCAGTTTTCATAGCTTTTCTGGAATTATTTCTTCTTTGGTTTCATAACACCTTGCTACTCAGATCCTTGAATAACCTCATCAGAAACATGTATCCTTTTTATTTGTAGACAACTAAGCAGGTTACTCAGTACAGCTGTCTCTGAACATGGATCACTTAATAGGATTGATTCTAAGATGCTACAGGCTTTCATAGAGAAAATTCTAGAGGGAATCAACTGAGATTTGGTAAGGAAAGAAAACTGTGACAGTAAAATGGGTAAGAGAGACCTGAGAATTCTACTTCTGCCATATCTTTGGCTTGCTTTAGCATCACCATTTTCTTTTTTTCACAGGCCACGAGAAAAGGCCACTATTGCCTTTTGCCTTAGATTTGACTCTCTACCAGTTATTTTCCATATGGACGTCATGTTGGTCTCTAAGGCCCAGGGTATGTCTTATTTGTGGTTGTATCTCTATTGCCTAGCACAGTGCTAATGCATAGTTAAGGTACAACAAATGTGGAATAAACAAATATTAAAAAATTAAAAAAAAAAAGAATCAGATGAGTTTGCCATGAGAATTCCTGATCAAAGGAGCAATTTAATAACTGTGGTATTTTGTCACTCAATAATAGATATGTATCATTAGAAGTGATTCTTTTCTTCATATTAGTACTATTTCAACAGTGTTAAATGAACTGTTATATATTTTGTGAAGCTGGGGATTGAACTCAAGACTTTGTACATGCTAAGCAAGCACTCTGACATTGGGCCACATCCCAAGTCCAAATCTTCTATTTAAATACAAAAACTTACTTTGCTTTATTTGGGGAATATTGGCAGATTAGGAAGACTGGGAAATAGACCACTGTAACCACCACATTTGCTCACAAAAATTTTCTGGATTTCAACCCTGAGTTTTGGGTTTAGCTGTGTGATTTCCTAACTCTTGACATGTTAACAGTTGAGACTGAATCAGTCAAGTGTGCCTCTATTGTTAAATGCTCATTTGAAACTCTACTTTCAAAAAAGACCAGTAGCCAAATCTTCCAAAAGAGTGATGTACAATTAAGCCTGGAAACTGATGGTGATTTGGCCACAGAGCCCAGCCAGAAACACATGTGGCTCTGTCAAGTCACTGCCAACTCTGTTGCATATCACTGGAATTATTTGTTTTTCATCTATAAATAACTGATGCTTGAATAAAATCTCTGTGTTATATTAATATCAATATCCTTTGTCATATTGTAGAACAAACTGGGCAACAAACCATTGATATCTATTAATATCTTTTTTACAAAAAAAACGAATCTGAAATAATCTCAACCAAATTTTCATTAAGTATCAATAACCAATGCACAACTACATTGTTATAAATAACAAAACTGGAAAGATGGGGATATAGTTTTAAATCATGTGACATTTTTGTAATATAGCAAAGAATAACTGATTTATAAGGCCAGATATAATTTAATACATATTGAAAAGCAGACATATGTCTTAATTATTTTTAATATCCTATAAATTTTTCAATGCTAAAATGGTCTACTAGGAATTGAAGCATTTTTTAGATATTTAGTGTTTTTCCCTAAACATCTCTTCATGCACTAATTTATATTATGCAACTGTGTTATTAATTAGAAGTCATTTCAAAATCCACACACTAGTGTACTTCCTTCTGTGGAGGATATTAACCAAATTTTCTTCCACTTTTCCCTTTCTAAAACACAGGTGATTTTTAAAGCATACTGAAATTTAGTTATCACAAATTTCTATCACTCTATCATTGAGAGAAAATACGATAGAAATCAATCAATGACACATAAGAAAGCATATTTGTGAAACTAACTAAGAAAGAGTGTGTCTTCTGGATTGTGCTTAACTATGTTGAGTGAAAATATAAATAAGTTTTATGTAGATTAACTTCCTGATGGTCTCTTTCACATCTTTATTTCTGAGACTATAAATAAGGGGATTTAACATAGGAATCACCATGCTGTGAAACACAGTAGCTACTTTGACCAGGAACAATGAGCTTTTAGATTTAAGCACACAGTAGAGGACAAGGACTATCCCATGGCAGATGCAGATGGCAGTCAGGTGAGAGGCACAGGTAGAAAAGGCTTTTTGGAGTCCACCCTTAGAAGGAATCTTGATGACAGTGACAACTATGAAGACATAGGAAGTCATAATGATCAGGAGGCAGCAAGCTTCATTAAACATAGAAATGACTAAATATGCCATCTGGCTGAAGGAAGTATCAGAGTAGGATACAGAGAGCAGGGCAGAGTACTCACAGCAGAAGTGGTTTGTAATGTTAGAGCCACAGTAGGACAGTTGCCAAAGAATATATGTGAGTGTTGAGGAAAAGATTCCAGCCCATATGTAAGTTAAGGCCACCAGAAAAGCACACAGCTTATGAGACACAGCAGTTGTATAGAGCAAGGGGTTACACACAGCCACAAAGCAGTCATAGGCCATCACTGCTAACATAAACATCTCTGTAATCACAGATGTGCATCCAAAGAAATATTGTGGCATGCAACCTTTGAAGGAGATAGTTTTGTCTTCCACAAGCAAAAGGTTTAATAGATTTGGTGCAATTACAGAAGTGTAACAAAAATCAACAAAGGATAAGTGGCTGAGGAAAAAGTACATAGGAGTGTGCAGTTTGCAATTAATCCTGATGATCAAAATCATATCTAGGTTTTCCAACACAGAAACTATATAGATGGTCAAGAACACCAGAAAAAGCAGCAGTTGGATGTCTGGATATTCTGAGAAGCCTAAAAGTGTGAAAGTGACTCCAGTATTCTGATTTCTCTCATTCTGCATTTGGCTCCAGTTGGAGGAAATCAGAGAGTTCACTTGAGCAAAAATTGAGTACAGTAGAGAGGGAGTAGGTATGAAGCAACTTCTCAATGATGAAGAAAGCAGGTGTCAAGTTTCATATATTTATTAATGCTTCCTTGTTTGACACATTTGCTCCTCAACTCAGTCATGGCCCACTTTCTAACTATTTGAATGTGGAGTATTCTTTGACCCATCAGTGACTCACTCTCCTCATCTATTAAAAAAAAAAAGAAATGAAGAGGTTACCTTATAGAATTCTTTTATAAATTATATACATATATATGCATACAGGAAGCTATAATTGAAGATTTTATAACCTGAACTTTAAAAGTTAAGAAAATATTAATTATTACCTAGAGTCACCTTAAAATCAAATTTTTAAAGGAAATATAAGAACTAAAAGGAAAACAGGGAACACCTGTTACTTAAGGAAATAGAGCGTATGATAGCAGAGATGGTTAACAGAGTCTGACAGTAGACATATTAATAGTATGTTTCCATTTGATTATTTCAGTTAGGAGAAAGTGGCAGTACTACATTTCTTACATTAAAGTGACACTGAATAGTCATCCCCAAATCCGTATGAGCCTCTTAGTGTTGGAATGTCAAGGAGTATCTTAGAGACAACGCTGCATGCAATATTCTGTTTAAGCAGCTCAAACATCGAACTATCCAGTCAAATACTATTGATAGTACTGGATGATGCTCTTATCATGTGACCATCTGCAAAGTCTACAAAATGTCATTTCATTTCTTCTTCAGGAAATACATCTGGACTGTCTTAAAATCTGAAGCTAATATCAGTTTGGGGATGTATGTGTTTTAATATGTAAAATATTATATTTATTTAAAATTATGATAATGTATATACAATATAAGCACTTTAAGAATAACTTACCTAACTAAAAGAAACTTTTCCTTATGTTAGAATAATAGTCCACGAGGTGCAATACAAAATAAAATAATACAGGCACAGCATGAGAAATGGTGAACTTTCAAAATGAGTTTGGACTGGCACAAGCACATACGATCCCGTCATATTTACACATTGAAAAATGCTACAATTTGTAGCATCACCTGAAATAAGCAGTATTTTATTTTTCACAACTAAAGTTATTGGTGTTTCTTTCTATTAGAGTAAGTGAAATGCATGCTGAATCTTATGTTTTTGTGCTTCATATTGAGTCATCAACAGCATTATTCTCCCTTCTTGTTTCTTAAATTAAAGCCCACATAATCTGAGTTCCATCTGGTCCTGATTAAATCCAGTCATTTTGGGTAGAAAAAGATCCATGACTATACATGTATTCCACCCAATATTTCAAAATAAGGATATATTTTATTGCTCTCATCAATCTAAATATCTCCATATTTCTTAGAAGTTTCTCACAATGCAAATCTCTAAACATAAATTACTAAATATTTCAGCTATCTCTAAACTTTTATTATCTGTTGTATGTCCTATACTATTGGATCTAGAATGTGATAACAGATCTAAATATATTCTTCTTCATACAAACAAATATGACATTTAAGTTGTGTTTAGTTGACTGATATTCCTTAGCCTTTTTGCTGGTAAGCTACATCTTTAGTAGTATGGATTGCATTAGTGACAAAATAAAATCTTATCTTGATAACATTTTAACATTTATTCCTATTGCATTTGAAGCACTGTTTGAATCTTCATTTATCTTAGCTCTTCCCTTTCTCTCTACATAAACACATTCTTAAATTGGCTCGTTCAGAACACAGTACAATCAGACAAGCCTTGCTTCATACACTGATAATTATTTTGTCAATAGCCACATATTGTTAATAGGTCATTTGTAGCATCTCCTTGAGATTATGTCTGACAATGTATAGGATCCTATCAACCTCAGTTGAAATTCTGCCTCAGCCACGTATTCCTGTGAGACTTTGGCAAGGAGTTGAAATGCTATATTTCATGCCCTTATCTATAGAAGTATATTAATTTTGCAAGCATTAATTATTAATAGCATTCCTTCAAATGCCACTATTCTGATAATATCATTATGTATATGTGGTATCCTAAATCAGGCACTCTTACTGCTAGAGCCACTCTACCATCCCTTTTATTGTGATGGATTTTTTTCAGGATAGGGTGTCTCGAACTATTTGCTAGGTGCTGGCGTTGGATGGTGATCCTACTGCCTGAGGAGCTAGGATTACAGGCATGAGCCACCAAAGCTTGGGCCTCAGATAATAATCTTAGAGGATATAAGACTATATTCTACATTGTTGTGAATGCCCACAAAAATATGTTTTTTTAAAAAATTCTCCTATTTCTAACATTATATTAAATTAACTTATTTAGAGTATAAAAATATGAACACAAAATATCCTACAACTTCTAACAGTTATAAGTTTAGAAATTCATTTTATTGCATATAGGAAATAGTAAGTGAAAAAATTTGGCAGTAAAAACAGCCCTATTTCAGGATTCTATTGTAATTTTTCTTTCTGTTTTAGATACAATTTTCTTCCACTATCTCAACCTTTACTATATTATCTTTACTTTTTTCTTCCTTTCTTTGATATTTCCATCTGCTTTTCTGGCTCCAAACTGCCTATTCATTTCAGTTTCAGGATGTCAGGAAGTCAATTGAGGACAAAATTAAAGAACAATTCTAAATGACCCTGTCTTTTTTCCTACTCACAAACCTCAGACTCTAGGTAAATAACGATAGATCTCCAGTTGACTTACCTACTCAACCCTGATTCATTAACTTCCTTTAAAAACTTTTTAGTATGGAGCTCCAATTCTCACACATTTTCAAAGTGACTTTTTAAAAATAAAATACCTGAATTTAAATACTTTTGTCTCAGTTTCTTCAGATTCTAATGTTCGCATCCATCCACACGGTGCAGCTAATTCTGCAATTTCCTCCTACAGCACATTCAATTCAAGTCCCCAAAATGTTCTCTTAGCACTTATTAGTTTCATCAATGTATCTCTTGCAAAAATAACAAAGTATTTCCCTTCAAATTGCAAGCACTGTCACCTTGTAATCTCAAATTTTAGGTACATTCTTCCATAAATCCTTGATTAATCCAGGTTATGATTCTCCAATTTGCTTACTCCTACATGGCTTTTCAATAAAAGTTATTATACAAAACAGAGTTTTATACTATAAAGTATTGTTCTTGTGAATTAAAGTACTATTGCTGTGTATTTTTCATTCTTACTTAAAATAAGAGTGAACAATTAATGTTATCTTTGTAGTCACCAAGGTGAAAACACCCTTAAATTCTACAAATGAGGTCCAAAGATACAATTGTATTAAGGTGTGTAATAACTAGGAAGGAGAGATCCATACCTTGTTTTTATTTTTTCTCAGTTGAATGATTTCCATATCACTGCCATTGGGTTCACAGAGGTTTTTCTCCAACAAAAAAGCATTATGTTCCTGATTTCAGAGTTGCCCACATCAGAATTAGAATAAAATATTTAGATCAATAGCTCACTAGAAGCCAGGCACACTATATAGGTTTATTTATTGAAGGCATTCATTAGTAAAATCTTTATAACTACTTCTTAAAAATATAAGACTATATACAAACTCATCACATTTGTAATTAGATAATATGAGTTTTATTCAAGTATAGGCCACTAAAGGTGCCAAGAAAGTTATTTTCTTCTAATTATAAAAGATAATCATGAGGAGTATAGTAAGTTTCTCATGGGGGAATCAGAAACAGAGACAAAATTTAGGCATTGTGTTGTGTATCTTACATGTAATTGCATTACCTTGGGACTCAAACCCTAGAGAATCTTGACTGGTGTTTGCCATGAGCTACAGACAAGAAAATTTGTAGAAAAATTCTTCTTTCTAATTCCAGATATAATTAATTTTAAGTTTGTAAGCCAAGTGGAAAGTGGAATATGTCTTCTGGTCCTTGAAAAAGTATGATCAACTTTTAAACACAATTTGAAAGCAGGAACTTCTAAAATTTACCAAAAGTAACTTACATCCAAATGGGGTATTTTATATCTGTTTTTGTGGGGCATTGTAACTTATATATTTAGCATCATGCCACATGTGAATCTGATATTTTGTTTACCATTTGTCCCTAATATTTCCCTTAGCTGTTAAAAATGATATACATTTTCAAAGGTGCAATTAATTGTTGAATATATGATTTATTGTTCTTTGTTTTTATTGTTGTTGAGGAAATACTAGCAGTAATTCTAAAAGGAAATACTCATAAAGTTTTATATATACTGTTGGTGGAAATGTATTAGTTCAGCTGCTATGGGAATCACTACAAGAACAACTACCATATGATCCTACTATTCCACTCTTCAGCATATATCCAAAGGAATGCAAAGTGCCATATAATACAGACATCTGTACACATGTGTTTATTGCAGCCCTATTCAAAATAGCCAAGTTATGGAATAAACCTACATTACTAATAAACAATGAATGTATAAAGAAAATGTGGAATGGAGTATCATTCAGCAAAAAGCAATGAAATAATGTTTGGAGAAAAAAAATGGATGGAACTGGAGATCACCATGTTGAGCTAGTCAGGTTTAGAAAGACAAATATAGCATGTAATCAATTTTATGTGCAATCTGCATCTAAAAAAAATAATATGTCGTGATTGAAAAAGGTGGATTGCTTTTTGGGAGTGCCACTGGGACAGCCAAGGGTAATGGGGGTGAATATGAGTAAAGAACATTACATATGTGTCTGTGTGTGTGTGTGTGTGCATTTTATGGAAATAGCACAATAAAACCCACTAGAAACTTTTAAACAGCAGTGGGAAAGATGAGAAAGAGTAATAAAGGGGATGAATTTGATCAAAATTCAATATATGCATTTATGTAAATACCACAATGTATAGCTAACTAAAATAATTAAAAAGACATATGTTAATGTTGGTATATTTGGGTAAACTCTCTTAAGTCATATTTTTGTGAAATAAAGTTTTACTTTACTTCTAAAATAATATTTAGGCTAGGTCCAAATATTAAGATTTGAAGTTATATCCTCTCAATCCACCAAAGATATCTTTCATGATCTGTGTTCTGTTTCTGCTAATAGGAAATCTACTGCCCATCAAGTCAACAGTAGATGGGCATTGTATTAATTTATTTTAGTTCTTTTAATGTCATTTCAATTTTCTCTTGTTTTATTTTCTGTAGTTTAGCTATATGCAATGATACATTGGTGTCTTCTTTTAGTTTAGAAACATTTTCATGAATTCTCTTTAAGTGTTATTTCTCTCTGTCTGCCATTACACTATCTCCCATTAAATATGTTGGCCAAAGAATTGAACCATCTTGATATCTTGCTTTACATACATGTCCCATTTTTGGACTCACTTTATATTTTATTTTCATCTCAGATAAGTCTTAAGTACTGTTTCTGTCTTTAACTCTGTTTTGTCAGTTATTAAAATTTTCATGTACTTCTTAATTCTAAAGCTATATTTTAATATAATTTCTATTTTATTTCTCTTTTTAAAGAAAACCATATTGTAGGAGGGTGAATATAGTACAAATACTGTGTACACTTGGATGTAAATGGAAAGTTGACACTGGTTGAAACTATTCCAGGAATATTGGAAAAGGAGGGATAAAGGATATTGGCGTAGGTGGTGAATACAAGTATGATACATTTGGCATATTGTAAGAACTTTTGTAAATGCCACAATGTACCCCCTCCCAGCACAACAATAAAAAAGAAGAAATTGTCTTGAGAAAAATAAAAGCATATTGCAAATTACTCAGTTCCCAGAAACCCAGTTTTTTCCAGTAATTATCTTATTTTATTAGTCATACAATTAATGGTTGATTTAGACCATGATTCTAAAAATTGTAATCATTAAGGCTATTGTACTGTGTTTTTCTTGATTTTTTTACATTGTTTGCTTTTAATGTATTTTGTGAAGATTTACTATTCAAAGCTCTGAATTCAAAACTTCTTGCATTAAAAAAAAAATGAAGCCTGGTATAAATTAAGCAGATTACCTGTAGGTTTTAGGAAATAAATAATTAGACTTCTAAGCCACTGAGTATGGGATGGTTTTGAACAGTTATTGTGGCAATAGCCTAGAGTAGCCCTCATATACACATGTGTGGACACTTTTTATGACAAAGTTGACATTTTAAAATAACACAGACAGAAATATTTTTTTGGTGAACAGTACCTGAAAATGGGGTAGTCATATGGATAAAGAAGAAGACCGTAATGAATTCTGGAGCACATTGCAGCTCTAGTGTATTGGAAATGGCTGAGTTTGGCTCAATTTCCCAAACATGATGAACATCTGAAAATGACAAGTCTTTAAAGTCTGTTTCTAGAATAGTTGCTCTCAAACATATTACAAGGTCTGATTTATCTTGACCATGTAACACAGCACACAGAAACTGTTACCTTTAATTTCCTTAAACTTTAATGACCCATCTGTTCCATATGACATTCTAAATTCTAAAGAGACACATCATTTAAGCCTCCTCCTCTATTTTGCCTAGCTGAATTGACTTTCACAAATGCATTCAATGCATTTGAAATGATTTTCCAATGCAGATGCTGGCTTCAGGAGGCCCAGGTCCTCATTCCTTATCTACTTTCAAAGAAGAGAAGTAGGAGGAGGAAGCATGGAAAGATTTTCCCCAGCACTATAATTTCCTTATCATTACATCCACACTTTGCATCCCACAAAATATCTTCATGTCCATGATCTCCAAACACAGGTTTCCAAGATGGAGACTTGAGACAGAAAAGTCTCCTTTACTTTCCTCAAGGCTGACCTTCAATAAAACTATGTACTTCCACTAATTTCTGTCTCTCAGTTTTTTTGGAGTGTGTGTAGAGCAGTATGCACTTTAGATTCTGGTAACAATAGTACATCACAAGTGTTTTCATAAATGACTTGTTTATGTAGCTCATTTAATAGTCCCAAATATATTCTTTTCACTTGAATTCATACTTAGCACATGACATTTTTGTATTTAACTTATTTAAAAATGACTCAGATGTTTTACCTCTACCATACACATTTACAAATATCACATTTTACATTTTCCCAAATGACTTTCAACAGTCCTATCTCGATTGCCCATAATATTCAAAATAGCAGAAAAGCATAACTAATACTTTAAGTTTCATCTGCGTCAAATGGAAAACATTAAAATTTGTTGTAGTTGATACGTAGAAAGCAGTACATATTGGATCTTAAAACTCTAAAATATCCTGATTGAAAAGAGGCAAAATATATGTTAATAGTTCTGAATACACTTTTATTATATCTTATATCTAATTTAAATTTCCCAATTTTTCTGTGACCTATTTATTATATCAAAGTTGTTATTGGAATTTAGCACTGGTATATGCCTTGATTCTTGTGTTGAGTAAGAGAATTCAGACAAGAACATAAAAAAGTGGAAAAAGTAGTAGTAAACTTTATTAGGAATTTATTATAATAGGCTAAAAGTGGGAAGAAATAGGGTAAAGAGGAGAAACATTTCCTGCTCCTCATGCAGGAATGACTCAAAATGGTGGTCCTTATCTATAGTCTTATACTTTCCTAGCTGAGGGAATATACATGGTCTCTAAATTATTGGATCTGGTGCTAAAGATGGGTATAAAACAGGGAGGTGTCATACAAGCCTACTCAAATCACAGGGCCAGTAGGTATGCTTTAGGACTTTCCTTTGCTATACATGCCTGTCATACTTTATGCTGCTCTACCAAGGAGGTTTTCAGCTTGTTAACATCTAAAAGAGGAAGACAGAGGCATACAGTTCTATAAGTCTCCTTGTTAGCATCTAAAAGGAAAATGGGAGGGAATGCTTAGCTGTTCTTGCTTTTCAGTTACTACTTTGTAACATAAATGTCTAATTCTGGCTCTTTTAATGTTTATTAAAATAATATAATTTCCCCTATCTCCTCATCTATCCTGTTTCATCCATCACTTGCGACCAACTGCTACCAAAGTTTTAGTCATAAGACAAATTAACATAGCAGTAAAAATTTATCAGCTCTATGCAGGCAGTTAAGATCCAAATTATACTTATGACAAAAAAACAGGTTGAAGCCACTTGGTTATGTTGGGGTCCAAGGTCGACCACCCCTCAGAGGAACAAAAGACACTCATGATAATGTAAGCCACAAAGTGAGGTTTATTTCCAGCCAGCTGGGGTCTGGGTTTCTGCCTGACGCAGCGGGTTTCAACGAGGACCCTGAATGCAAAGTTCAGGCTGCTTTTATATTTTTTAAACATTAGTCATGGTCACACAGCAATTTTTATGGCCCCAGGGGACACATATTTCTGATATCACCCACATCCTGGTGGTGGGGCAAGATTACTTGAAGATTATTTATCAGGAGCTTGATAAACACCAGGTGTCTTAACTCATTGACTTACATACCGTTCTAGCAAGATTAACCAGAAACAGTCCCTGTTGCCAGAAACCATCCCACCTCCCTTAGTTCCAGCAACTGGCGGCTTGGGTCATGTTAGCCATGGCTGGTTTCAGGCTGAGTGGGCTGCAAGCCTCAAAGGTACCCTAACATTCCCCCTTTAGTTGTTCATAATGAGGAATCATGCTCATCTAGGCGATGAGCATAAACATCCTCAGGGCTAGGTAACTTTTCATATTGCTGTCTCAGGACCATTAGTTGGACTGTACTAATTCGATCTTTCATGAAGGTCACTAGCTTATTCAGAATACAAGGACCAAAGATTAAGATAAGCAGTAGTATGACCAGAGGGCCCAGCAGGGTAGAGACCAAGGTAGTGAACCAGGGGGACCTATTGAACCAAGCTTTGAAGCAATTTTCTTGGGCTTCCCTTTTCTGTTTCCTTTTTGCCAGTCCGTCTCTCACTTTAGCCATAGAATCCCTAACTACCTCTGAATGGTCAGCATAAAAACAACATTCCTCCCCTAGGGCTGCACATAGTCCCCCCTGCTGGAGGAACAATAAGTCTAGGCCCCATTGGTGAGTATCTAGGTTTGCTTATAGGGCTGGTGAGGGTTGGTTTCTGTGAGGATCCTGCTCTGGGCATTGAGCAAGATCAGAGCGACCAGTCAACCCATCTGTGGCTGCTCTTGAAGACTCTGCATGTTCCCAGGGTTGCAAAAGCTTCAGCTTCAATGGGTTATCTGGGTGCTGCTGTGAGGTCCACTTTCTAGAGTCTTTCTGTTCTTGCTGACTGGCTTGACGCATATGGGAATGATGGACCCAAGACCCAATGCCATCAACCTTAAGAGCTATGTGGGTAACCAGAATGACCAGGTAAGGACCTTTCCATCTTTCTTCCAGAGTGTGGGCTCTGTGCCTCTTTACCCATACCCAATTCCCTGGGACGATGCCATATTCTGGGTTTGATGTGTCCTTTGTCTCATACAAGGCATGCACTATGGGCCAGATTTCACGTTGGACCTCCTGTAGGGCTTTTAAGCTGGCCAAGTAATTTGGGGCCCTACTGGGGTCTTGGTCTGGTAGGGTTTGGACAACAATGGGGGGCGGAGCCTCATATAGAATTTCAAAACGTGTCAATCCATGTACATATGGTAAGTTTCAAACCCGGAAGATGGCATAGGGTAGGAGGGCCACCCAGTCTCTGCCAGTCTCTATGGCTAATTTAGATAAGGTCTCCTTCAGGGTCCGATTCGCTTTTTCTACCTGCTCTGAGCTCTGGGGGTTATATTCCCAATGTAGTTTCCAATTAGTCCCCATTGCTGGGGCCAGCCCTTGTAGAACATTACTGATGAAAGCCGGACCGTTATCAGAGCCTAGAGTTTTGGGGATGCCATATCTGGGTATGATTTCCTCCAGCAAAACCTTAGCTACAACCTGGGCAGTCTCTCATTTTGTAGGAAAGGCTTCCACCCAGCCTAAGAAGGTGTCTATCAGAACCAACAAATACTTATACCCATACCTTCCTGGTTTCACTTCAGTAAAATCCACTTCCTAACTCTGTCCCAGCGCCCTCCCCCATACCAGTGTACCTGTGTGTAGGAGTCCCTTTTTGATGGGTTTCATAGCTTGGCACCCGGCACATTGGTCCACAATCTTTTGAACCTGGGCTGTTTGGCACAGGAACCGGAGGCAGGTCGACTCGAGGAGGGTGACTAGTTTCTTCTTGCCTAAATGGTTGGCTCGATGTAAATTGGAGAGGAGAAACAGTCCTAACTTTTCAGGAAGGATCAGCCACCCTTCGATATCATGATGCCAGCCTTGCTGATTGGGCTCCGGGCATCAGTGATCTTGGATCCACTGTTTGTCTTCCGGGGTGTACTCAGGTCGCAGTGGCAAGCATGGAATCTTGGGCATGGGTAAGGTCAGTGCTAGGGTCATGGAGGACAAAGCAGCATTTTGGGCCACTTTGTCCACACACTGGTTCCCTGTAGTTTCCGGAGTCTGGGTAGATTGGTGACCAAGAACATGTACTACCGCAACAGCTTGGGGCTTCTGCACTGCAGTCAATAGTCTCTGGATCTCTGGGAGGTTATGTAGCTCCTTTCCTTCCACTGTAATGAAACCCTTTTCCCAGTAGATGGTGCCATGTATGTGGACAGTGCCTAAAGCATAATGGCAGCTCACTGTTGGGTAGGGCTGAGTCCTGGAGATCGGGGCGCACTTGGGTGATTTCAGCTATGATCTCCTGACAGTCATGTAGAGGGGCTTCCAGGTCCAGATTTGACAGCAAGGTGGCTGGGTTCAGAGAGACTGGTTAGGAGAAGAAGATGCAGGGAGCATCCAGCAAGAGCCCCTGGTAATGAGTCAGTCGGGCATTGGTCATCCATCTACCTGGAGGGTGCTTTAGGACCCCCTTTACTGCATGGGGAGTTACCACCTTCAGATGTTGCCCAAAAGTGAGCTTATCTGCACTCTTTACCATTAGAGCAACTGCCACTATGATCCACAGGCATGGGGGCCAGCCCACTGCAACTGAGTCTAATCTTTTGGATAGATAAGCAACTGTATGCTTCCAAGGCCCTAGGCACTTCATTAGTACCCCTTTCACTATCCCCCTCCTTTCATCTACAAAGAAGGTGAAGGGCTTTAGAGGGTCTGGCAGCGCCAGGGCTGGGGCTCTCCGGAGGGCAGTCTTGAGCTCCTCAATGGCCTTTTGTTGATCTGGCCCCCAGGCCCAAGGGGCCTTGTCCTTAGTTGCCTCATATAAGGGTTTTGCCAGTTCAGCATACCCCAATATCCACAGCCGGCAGTAGCCCACTATCCCTGGGAACTCACGGACTTCTCGAGCTCAGGTGGATACAGGGAGTCTGAGAATAGTTTCTTTCATAGAATTCATTAACCATCTGGTTCCCTCTTTTAGTTCATACCCCAGGTAGGTGACTGTTTGTACACAAATTTGAGCCTTCTTTGTACTGGCTCAATAGCCCAACTTTCCAGCTCCTGGAGGAGTCTCCAGTGGCTTGCCAGCACTCAGCTTCAGATGCAACTGCCAGAAGCAAGTCATCTACATAATGCAAAAGTGTGACGGAACTGTGGCTCCGGCGATATGAGTCCAGATCCTGATTAAGAGCCTCATCGAACAGAGTAGGGGAGTTTTTGAAACCTTGTGGAAGTCTAGTCCATGTTAGCTGTCCGGGGTTTCCTGTATTTTCATCTTGCCACTCAAAGACAAAAATGTGTTGACTGTTGGGTGCCAGGGCTATGCTAAAAAAAGCATCTTTCAAGTCCAAAGTAGTATACCAAACATGGGAGGGGGACAAATGGCTCAGCAAGGTATAGGGGTTGGGGACTGTGGGGTGGATGTCCTCGACCCTCTTGTTTACTTCCCTTAAATCATGGACTGACATATAGTCTTTTCCCCCGGGTTTCTTAATGGGGAGGAGTGGAGTGTTCCAAGCAGAACAGCAGGGCAGTAATATTATAGTCATTTCCCCAAGTCCTTCCTGCTTATATAGTTTCTTCCTGATATCTGGGGCAGCCTGATTTATGAATTATGAAGGACATTATCATGGCTGACTGATTCACCTCTGCTAATGGGTCAAGGGGGGTATACTGTCTGTATGCATCATAAAGACACTCAAGGAATGTGGCCAGGCTTTCATTTTCCCCTTGCATTATTGCTTTTACCTTAGCCAAATTGGTAGGGCGGCGAGCTGCTGCCTGGAGGCCTGCCATAAGAGTCTGGCAGTAGACCCAGAGATGCTCCCTACCTTCTTCATCCCCATAGTCCCAGTCAGGTCTGTTCAAAGGAAAATGATCATCAATCAGGTTTGGCAGGGTGGTCGGTTGTCCATTGTTGCCGGCAACATTCTTTCTGGCTTCAGTGAGAACCCGCTCTCATTCCTCAGTGCTGAATAGAGTCTTAAGGAGCTGCTCACAGTCATCCCATGTGGGACTGTGAGTATGTAAAATGGAAGCAAACAGATCAGTCAGGCCTCTAGGGTCCTCAGAAAAAGGAAGATTCTGGGCTTTCCAGTTGTACAGGTCACTAGTTGAAAAAGACCAATACTGATAGGCGCATCCCCCATCGGGACCAGCACCACCAGGGCCTGCACTGGGAGGATGGGGGCCCCGCTGGAAGTGGAGGAGGGCTCCTCTCTGGGGTTTCCTCTTGCTGTCTTCGGGGCCTGAGTCCCCTCATCATTCCAGAGACCGGGGGTGCAGATGGGGAGGCTGATGAGTGGAGAGGCTCAGGGGGTCCAGCTGTCTCTGGCTGGAGCAGCGCGGCAGCAGCATATGGCAGGGGATTTACTTCAAAACCTAAGTCTATCAAGGACGGATGGAGAATCGGTTCTTCCTGTAGAATAGACTTTTTATTGGAAGTAACGGGAATGGGGGTGTTCCCTGACACAGCCAGTATCGTAGGCCGGTCTGCAGGTGACTCATGGAAAAATGGCTGCAGTGAGGAAGGAGGGTCCTCTACCAATGTCTGCCACATAAGGATATAGGGATATTGATCAGGGTGGGTGTGAAGACCAGGTCTATTAATGATGTCTCGGACCTTCTTAATCGTGTCCAAGGAGAAGGTACCTTGAGGAGGCCAGCCTACATTGAAGGTTGGCCATTCCACTGAACAAAGGGTGTTAAACTTACCTTTCTTAATTTCCATGCCATAATTGTGTTCCTTAGCAGGGATTTCTGAAAAATGAATCAAAAAGAGGGTCTTAGGAGTTACCTGTGCCTGTCCCATGATGATCAGGAGAGAGGGACAGAGAAGACAACAAAGAACAAGAGAGACAATACCAGTAGACAAACAAATTCCCACAGGACTCTCCAACATACACAAGTACCAGCTGGTCAACCAGACTACTCTCACAAAAAAAATTAACCTTTTCTTCTTTATGTCCCAAACACTCTGAAAGTTAATTCTTTTGATATCTACAGTCCATATGGAACTAGCATAGTAACAATCCTTCAGGTGATTCTGAACATAAGGTTATATTAGCAGAAAATACCAGATAGACAGACAGCAAAAGCCTTCAAAAAATATTTTAATTTAAGCACACAGAATTCAAAAGTGAATTCATGGGAAGGGAAATCAGACATATGAACTCAAAAAGGGAAAAAATGGAGTAGCACTGGATATTATACCCTGTTATTTAACACAGTTGCCCAATTAATAGAGACTATATAAAACAACTCTGAGTGGACTTTCAGTTACATATGCAATGTGGTCCCACAAAAATACAATTATTGTTCAAAGTTATAATGAAACACAGATTTGTGCAGGACCAAAATCCTTCTGTCAACCTTGCTGGCTTAAGAATCTGGGTTAAGATGACACTGAGTCTTCTTGTTAGACTGAGGGTTCTGTGCTTCCTATGTTACAGGATTTTTAGTTCAGCAGCAAGGAGCTCCAGAGTCACACTGAATTCTCTGTCTCATGAAGCCAGAGAATGACCTTCATGGACAAGAAAGGGTGAGCAGAAAGTTAGAAAGGTTTATTAAACAAAAGCACAAAGCTGTCATGGGAAAGGGAAGGGACATGAATGGGTTGCTGGAGAGCCTGCTTGGTCTAGGGGTATTTACTCAGTTGAAGACAGTGCTGCTCAATCAGGTATACTAATCAGGCCTTGGGACTACATAGATTTTATTGGATCTTTACTATAGCCTGACCCTTAATGGTCTGTAGTCTTGTGGGAGACTAGGTTAGCAATCCCGTGGATGTCTTGCAGACACTCTTCAATCAGGCCCATACTGCTGCTTTCTCTCCTCCTTGGTCCAGTTGTCCAATGTTGGTCAATCTTAGTTTCTAAATTTATGGTATACTGACTTTGGTCTTGTGACTCCCTCTTACCTATTACTGTGGGCCCATTTCCTTACTGCCTAATTTTTGATCTTAACCTCTTAATAGGTATCAAAGTTTCTCTAGGGAGCTCTGAGATAGAATTACTGAGAGATTAGGGGTCAGGAACAAGCCAGGCAGGTAGGTAGGGAAAAGGTCCAACAACTAACAGAAAGTCACACAATAAAACAAAAAAGAAAGGCAGTCACAAAATGCTTTTCATGCTGGTTTCACCATAAAGAAAGTGTTGCAGAAAGGGACAGCAAAACAAGAATGACCTAAGACTCACTTATACACAAGGCAAGGCAAGGGGCAGGAGGAGGAGTTTGAAAACCAATCCCTCCAAATCCAGTTGTTCAATCAGGACATGACCATAAAAGGAACCAATCAACCTGCATTAGTTTAACACCTATTTAGCATGTGAAATTGGTAATTCCTTACTCTGGTGAATAAAGTCCTGATAACACCCCAATCATTGTCAACCCACTCTAAGTACCCTCCTTTCCTGTGACAGCTTTCATTCTGTTGCTTAATAAACTTCCCTAACTCTTATGCTTACCTTGTTTTCTGTGAAGTTCATTCTTGCTGTGTGAGATAAGAACCCAGAACTTGATCCTCCCTGTGGCTAAACATGGCCAGCAAGTTTGAACGGAGGCTTTGACTTCCATACAAATATCCTATATCATTAGCATTTTCCATTCTCATGCAAATCACAATAGATATTTTCAACAGACCTGATTCTTTATGCCCTTTAATCTCTCAAATTGGTGCTAAAAGCCCAAAGAACAAAGAATCCAAACCCAAAATTCCTTTTCAGAAAATTGGCTGGAGAAGAACCCCAACCAAAAGAGAATGCCAAACTTAGTTCACATTAAGCCCAACATTGACTCATAAGAAAGTGACAAATGGCAAGGAAAAAAGTAGGATGAGGTAGAGTATGTGTGAGTTTATGGGGGATACAAAATGTTGGCCTATAGATTCCAAAGCTTTCATTTCATGATTTCATCAAAAGCAGTCTTGTGAGCTGGTGTCAAGAGTTCTTCCTTTCACAGGCCAAAGAATTGGCTCATGAGGCAGTGAATGGGATGTCATCATGGGATGACAAGGTCAGCACACAAAGTAGGATTTATTAGAGAGAAAGGAAAAGCTGCCACTAGAGACAGACAGGGAGCTGGAAAATCTGTAGCTCCCTGTGGTTTATACAGGTGTTTTTTTGTTTTGGTTTGGTTTTTTTGGTCCTTTTTGTTGGGGAAAGGTGTTAGGAGTCAAGGGTGGAGTGGTCTTTTAACATATCTCTGTAGGAACATATACACAGTTCTGCAAAAGCCTACTGTTTTTGAGGCATTCCCAGAGGGCCATGACTTGTGAAACCACCTGGCCCTTTACAGGATATAGAGCTCAAAGTGCTCTTGGGGGCACTGGCTCATTTTGTCTTCTGACCCCCAGACCGAACAAGTCCCCCATCTAAGATGAGTACCCAACTGCTGTTGGGGAAAAAGGGCAGCATCTCATCTGGCTAATTCCTCCTGGCAGTGGGGTAGAAGAGGGAGGGGAGGTGTAGGGGCATTTTGTTCAGGGGTTGACCCATATGGTCTCCAGGGAACTCCAAAAGAACTGGATGGAGGGTTCATGGTAGGCAGAAGTGAGTATTCCCTGACTAAGAGCTGGAATTTTATCTTTTGTACCTGTGAAGATATAAACTTGGAAAGAGCATTTATTATACAAGGCCCAAATAGAAGTGCCAGAGTAAGCATAAAGAGGGGACCAACTACAGGTAATACACAGAGAGCCCAGTTCCACATGTTGTTCCAAAAGGACTAATAACTGGCTAATTCTTGTGTCCTTTTCATAATGTATTCTCGTAATTATTGGGCCATGTCTCTGGCCACCCCAGATTTGTTAGTATAAAAGCAACACTCTTCATCTAGGAAGAGGCATGTTCTACCTTTTTCAGCAGTTAATAGGTGCAGAACATGCCTGTCTACTTGGTCTTATATAAAGCCTCTAAGGACTGTGTAACTTGCTGTATGTCATCAGAAAATTTTTTTTTATAATTTTTAATAAGTATGGACTGATGTGCTCATGTCCCTGATGCCAGCACCTATTCCAGTGGTGATCTCCATGGCTACTAGTAGGGGATGATTTGAATGGCTCTCTTTGATCTAGTGTAGGCTGTTAGAGAAATAGGGACAGATTGGTTGTTAGGAATAATATTGATTTGTGGAGCTGGAAGGGCTAGAGTGCATATTCCCCTCCAGTAGGGAAGCAGGGAAGCATAGGCTGCAGTTCCACAAACAAAATGAGGTCCACAAAAGGATGAACTGTTAGATCAGCTGGCAGTGTTATCTTAACACAAAGCTCTTCAGGAATTTTTCCCAGTGGACTCAACCCATGTGGGCTTTGGAGGCACTGGGGGGCTGGATGGGTCAGTTTTACCTTGGCAATATTGGGTCTTCTTAAGGGAAGGCCCAATATTTTATCTGGCAAAGTCCCAAGTAAGTCCATGGTAGTCACCAATACCTGTGAGAGACCTAAGGAGAGGCACAGCCACAGTTTTCAGCTAAAGAGCGATTTGTATAGTTTAGGAGATGACAGGCAGAATTAAGTAGTCTGAATATCTGGAGGTCTAAGTCATAAATCCTATTGCGTTGAAGAAGGCTTTCAAGCTGGTTGCTTAGTTAGTTATCCAGTAGACAGGGCCAGTTACCATAGGGCAAAAAGGATCTGCATAACCCCAAAAGCTATTAGTTGTTAAATTTTTAATTGAATATTTTTTCCATTGGTATAACAGGAAAGGACTCTACCTCTTTTGTAACATCTTTGTGGCCTGTGGGGATAGCCAGGGGTTCAGGGATATTGTGGCAGTAGTGGGTCTACAAGGGCTGGACTCATGTTATCAAGAGGTATGGCTCTAACTAGAAGAGAAGGAAGGGTCATTATATGTGGATTAAGAGGGACAGGGGCCAGAACCAAATTGCTAGGAGACCCCATTATGTAGGTTTGTCCCTCATGGAGGCAGAAAGTAGGTCCTTGTTTGACACATAAATCAAGTTGATTGCCCCAAGTAAGGGGGCAATATACTTTGCATCTGCATGGTGGGGGGAGGGGTAGGAATCCCTAGTTACAGGGACTAGTAAGGCACAGATTATGAGAGTAAGTGGAGCATGAGAAACAGGGCAAACAGGACAAGGTATCCACTTCTTAAGACCAGTCACTGGAGCCATGTCCACTCAGAGGGAGAGGTCACCCACAAACAAACACTCAAGATAAGGGGAACAATAATTTAAACAATCCTCAGAGAGAGAGAGAGAGAGAGAGAGAGAGAGAGAGAGAGAGAGAGTATAAGTTATATATCTCATGCGGCTCTTTTGAAGAGGTATTTGAGGTCTTTCACTGGTTTACAGGAGCAGGCTAGCAGAGCTGAGTGAGCTTTTGGGGTGAGCTCATCAGGCTCCAGTGTCCAATGTTTGGCTCAGGAGATGTAAATCCAGGAATCCAGTCCAGCAACCTTAATTCCTGTGAGAGTAAATAGCAGGACCAGGTACGACCCCTCCAAGGGAACTTCAGAGAGGCCATGAGAAGCATGAGGAAGTTTTACTAAGACCATGTCACCTGGACAAAACAGTGGGGAAGAGTCCCCCCTTGGCTTATCTTATCTCAGCTCAGAAAAAAATCTGTTGGAATTTGTCTAGCCTGGTGGTGTGGGCACCAAATTGGTAGTCTCAGTGTCCAGGAGGAGATCATTTTGAAGAAATGGACTCCCATATAATGTGCCTCAAATGGTGTCAGACCCAATGAGTTTGGGGTATCTGACTCAGGTCTGGGCCAGTGGTAACATCCTTGGCCAGGGGAAGTGAGTTTCTTAAGCCAACTTAAACAAATGTCTCTTAAGTAGTCCATTGGCCCATTCCACCTTACCAGAGGATTGGGGTCTCCAGGCACAATGGAGGTGTGATTCCCAAAGCCTTAGAGATCTCCTGGGTGACTTTGGCTCAGAAGGATGGCCCATTGTCCTTCTGGAGAGTCTGGAGAAGTCCAAATCTAGGGATTATCTCATTAATTAGGAACTTAATTACCTCCTGGGCCCTTTCAGAGGAACAGGGGAATGCTTCTACCTATCCAGTAAATGTATCTACCAAGAGTAGGAGTAATCTAGAGGTTGGGTCTCCTGGCAGGTGAGTGAACTCAAGTTGCCAGTCTTCCCCAGGATATGTGCCTTGTCTCTGGATCCCAGGGATAGGCAGGGCAGAGTTGCAGGGATTGTTACACTGGCAAATTTCACATCCGCTGATAATATCTTGGAGGGAATCTTTGAGTTTTATCCCTATAAATAAGTGACTCACCAATGAGAGTGTCTTATGAATCCCTAAGTGATAAGATTGGTGTAAGGTTTTGAGGACATTTCATTGGCTACTTTGTGGAAGAAATAGCCTGACTTCAAGAGTTATCCTCTATCCCCTATGGTTAAGGTGATAACCCTGCTCAGAGGCCTGTTGTTGTTCAGTGGCAAGTATTGAGAACAATTATGGGAGAAAAGGGATCCTTCCCTTAGAAAGGGGACTTGAACATAAGGTTTTTGGTCAGCCTCTTTTGTTGCCATGTTAGCTCTATTGTTTCCTTCTGTTATTTTGTCCCCAGGTCATTGGTGCCCAGGGCAATGAATTACTGCCACCAGCTTTGGGAGTAGGACTGACTCTAGGAGGTCTAGGATTGCTTGAGAGTGCTGAATGGGAGATCCTATTGTACATAGTAATCATTCTTTCCAAAGAGCCACATGGGAATGGAGGACCAGGAAGGCATACTTAGAGTTTGCATAAATATTGGCACTTTTTCCCTTGAGATAGTTGTAATGACTTGATGAGAACTATCAATTCAGCCAATTGGGCACTAGTGGAAGGAGGCAGGGGCATAGCCCATAGGGTCTGAGTGATACACACCCCAGCTGTCTCTGCCCATCTAATCCCCTCTTGGACTGATGAGCTCCCATCAGTGAAGAGGGTGAGGTCTGGATCTCAAAGTGGTTGATCAAGGAGTTCAGGCCTAACCCAATAGCATTTGGCTAGTACTTCCTCACATGAGTGTGTAACTGGGCCCTCCTCTATGGGGAGAAAAGATGATGGAAGCTTATAGCTGGACATTCTAAGAGCTGGGCCTGGTATTTGAGCAGTCTGTTATGTGGCAGCCATAGTTTCCCTTTTGAGATTAGGAGTCCTCCCTAATTATGAGGAATATGTATGGTCAAAGGTATGCCAAGAATTAGTTTTGGGGCTTCTGGGATTAAGAGACAGACTACTGCCAAGGCTCTTAAGTATCCAGGTCATCCCTTGGCCACATTGTCTATTTCCTTACTCAGATTCCCACTGGCTGTGGTGTTGGCCCTCAGGGCTGAGTGAGTATCCCAAGGGCTAGACTTCCCTTTTCATATACATATAGCTGGAAATGGTCCTTGGTAGGCAAACACAGGGCCAGAGCTGTTTGGAGTGCCTGTTTGAGAATTTGGAAAGCTTTTTTGCTCTCTTGGTACCATTCAAGATAGGACTGAGAGTTTTGTTGAGCCTCTTTAAGAAGCTGATGTAAGGGCCTGGCTAAGTCTGCATATTCCCAAATCCAAATACAACAGAACCCGGTGACCCTCAAAAAGGCTTACAGCTGCTGCAAGGTCTGGGGCAAGAGACACCCCAAAATTGGCTTAATCCATTCAGGACTTAAGGAAAAGGTTTGCTCCTCCAGAACCATGCCAACTTAGGTAACTCTAGGAAGGCATAGTTGGGATTTTTTTCTCAAGATCTGGTAGCTTTGAGAGGCCAAAAAGTTTGGAAGGGATTCAGTTGCTCTGGAAACAAGAGGCTCAGTGGACCCACAGAAGAGTAGGTCATCAACATACTGGAGAAGGGTGACCCCTGGGTGTTACCAGTCCAGTAAGTCTTTGGTTAGGGCATTCCTAAAAGCATGGAGGCTGTCTCTGAAGCCCTGAGGCAACTCCATCAGTGTCAGCTGTTGTGAGGGATTGGAGGGGTCTTCAACAAAACAAGGTCTGGCTATCAGGATGTAAAGGAATGTAGAAGAAGGCATCCTTTAGATCTAACATAGAGTAGTATTGAGCTTTTGAGGGTACTTGGGCCAATAAAGTATAACAGTTGGGGACAATTGGATGAAGGGGAAAGACAGCCTCATTAATGGATAAGAGGTCCTGAACCAACCTCCATTTATTTGGCCCCTTATGTACAGCAAAAATAGTAGTGCTATAGGGGCTTGAGTATTCCACTAAAAGTCCCTGTTGCTTTAGGAAGTTAATAATGGCCAATATACCCTGTTGTCCTTTAGGCTTTAGGTGATATTGCTTTTGATGAGAGAACTGAAGGGAGCCTTTCAGCTTTATTTGTACAGGAAGAGCAGTTTTTATTATACTGACAGTTGAACTGTCATTCCAAACTGTGGGATATACTTGTTTTTCAATAAGGGGGATACAGAAGTATTCCCCAGGGGAAAGTAGAATTTGGACCGTAAGGTGGAATAGTATGTCTCACCTCAAGAGGGGTGTTGGAGTGTCAGGGACCACAAGTAAAGAGTGACAGAAGTAGAGTTTCCCCAAGAAGCAGGCCAGTGACCAGGTGAAATAATGCTCAAGAGACTTCCCAGATATGCCCTGAATACTATTTTATCTTTGGACCTGGGCCCTGGAAAAAAAAAGAGGACAGAGCAGTGGGCTCCATGGTCAAGGAGGAAAATGACCTTTCACTTCTCAACAATGATTGCAACCTAAACCTCTTCTATTTTGATATCAAGGAGTGGAGCCTGGACAGGAGACCCCAGAACCCACCAATCCAAGAGAGGTGACATCCCACCTTCTGTCCAGAGACAGGGGGATTTAGACATCCAAAGGTTGCCCTTACATATGGGGCATTGTTCCAGAGGGGGCTGGGGCTCTCTCCTGGGCTGCACCCCTCTTTGACACTCTCTACATAAGTGTCCTTCCTGTCTGCATTGGTACCATGTCCTGGGAGTGGGGATCCATCAGGTGGGGAGCTCCTTGAGCACAGTGATAATGTCCTTGTGTTTTTTTATCCTTATCTCTCTTTTAGTTAGGTCCAGGTTGTAATACACAGAGGTGGCAAGCTGCACCAATTAGTCCAAAGATCTTTCTCCTTTGGCTACCACTCTTTGAAGTTTTCTATGGATGTCAGGTGCCAATTGAGTTCAAATTTGTCCTTGAGGAGAACTTCCCCCATCTGTGGCTCTGGGTCCACAGTGGTATGTCTTTGAATTGCATCCTTAAAATACCGTAAAAAGGCACAAGGAGATTCATCAAGGCCCTTTTGTACAGTAGTCACCTGGGAATAGTTTAGTGGCTTGACCTTGGCCCTTTTTAGTCCCACCACTACTAGGTAGATAAAGTTATGCCTCTTCCATTTGTCCCCCAGATCATTTGTGTCCGAGCAGGAGTGTGCTTGGGGAACTGCTTGTGCCCAGGTTGGTATCTGGGGCATCTCTATTCCCTCATTCCATAGGGTGGAGTGATAGGGGCTCAGAGGAGGTGGAAATCATCTCCCATTTGGGTGGCCTGGACCGAAACTCGCTGCTTTTCAAGGGAGGTAAGGGTTTGGTCCAGTAAGAGCATGACGTCCTTCTAGGCCAATTAACAGGTTTGGATTATGATGATAAAGGTCTAGATTATCTGTATAGTTGCCCAGGTTCATTTTCATCTCTTTTAGTTCTGACAGTTGGAATGAAACATAGATCCTACCTCTCCCTGCCACTCCCTGTTGTAAGGGATATGACCCATGTGGAGGCATAGGGTGGCTAGGCAGCAAGGGAGAGGCTGTGGCTGTTAATTGGAGTGGATCTTTTGATCTCTCATATTTGGCTTTGGGTTGTTTGCAAAGGCTTTTGGCCCTGAGTTTCCTTAGGGGGTTGGAGGTTGTAGACCATACCCATGATCTAGGTGTCCAAGTGGCACTTATTGAGCTACTCTGGATGGTCTTGAGGGAAAAGAAAAGCTGGGCATAGGGAATTTTGGTCCATTTTTCCTCCCTCTTAGAGAAAAGACCTAATTGTAGGACAGTATTATAATGTATACAGCCCTCAGGGGACCAACTCTCTTCATCTCCCAAAGGATATTTGGGCCATGCCTTGGTCAGAGAAAGGTGAAGATCTTCTTCTTAATGTTTTTTGGGTCTAGTTCCTTGCAGTATTTCAATAGGCAAGCCAGTGGGAATCTTTTAGGTACCAAGGGTGGAAAACTGGAAAGAGCAGGTCCCATCTACAAGGCCAAAAAACTCACATTCAGAATACCCCCTTTATTGGTGTCCCAATGGCGGCTGACTGAATGATAGTGGGCATCCCTGTCGTGTTGTGACTGCCTTCTGCCACCCACGGCTAGGACCAAAGGAAATAAAACTGACTTGGATTCCAGCACTGTACTGAAGCCACCAACTGATGAGATTCCTTGTCTCCTTACCTTATATCCCAAGCATTTGAGAAGCTTCCACCAAAAGAGCAAGCCAATTCAAATAGGACCCTATGAGTAAATGGACTGATAACCACCACAAAGGCTCTGTACATGAAGGGAGAGGGTTCATAACATGTCTTCTTTTCTTTGGGGAGGTATAATCCAGGAGGGCCTCAAAAGGGAACGTTATACTTAAAAGGGTGGAAGGGGTACCTGCTTCCTCCCAGGAGCATTCTCTCAGACAAGCCCAGAGCAAAGGCCAGGCCACTGTGACAATACCAAATTCCCCAGACTCTTCCCTAATCATCACACGATTATGACCCCTGGGCCAAAGATTGTGGTAGAGTAAAGGGCAATGGAAGTCAAAGAGGTCATTAAAAGACTGAGAGCATATTCCCCATGGAAATGTGGGGTCAATAAAAACAGGATTGGGGAGGGAGTGGAGGACTGAGATGACTTAAGAAGCAATGACAGGAAGAGTCTGTTCCCAAAGATCTGGGAAGAAATTCGCCACCTCTCATGAGAACAGAAGGGGTGACATAACATCCTAGGTGAGGGAGGAGGAACAGAGCCTAGAGACGAGACACAAACTTGGAAAATTAACAATTATGTGTGTTTTCAGGTCACTCCAACTAGATGGTACTGGAACACTGTCAGCCACACAAAATCTCTACTCTTGGATTGCTGCCTCTGGCAGAAGGGGGTATTGATAGGTGGGAGAAGAAGATTGTCAGGTGGGAAATCAAACAGGCCTCCTCCAAGGTAGCATAAGACCAACCCCTGGCTTGGTCTTGACTGACAGGAAGGGAACAGAGAGTCCCCCCAGAGCGGGAATCAATGTGAGGCCAAAGTTGGTTAGGAGTTGTTGATCTGTTACTGTTACAGGTAAGTCCCTCAGGAAGACAGAAACAGAGAGAGAGCCATGGGGAGTAGCATAGGAAAGTCTACTTTTGGTTAGTCCTCAGCAGGAGATTTCCCCCAGCAGGAGTATACAGCAGGGTGCTGTGCCAGAGGCTCAAGGTCGCATCTTAAGCAAAATCCTACTGGTTTGGCACTCAGTCATACTAACCTTTGTACAGGGGAGGTGTCCTTTTGTGCAATCACCAGAAATATTGCAGTCTGGGGTCAAGAGTTCTTCCCTTCACAGGCCAAAGAATTTGATTGTGAGGCAATGAATTGACTCATGGGATGACAAAGTCAGCACACAAAGTGGGATTTATTAGCAAGAAAGGAAAAGCTGCTCCTAGAAACAGACAGGGAGCCTAGAAAATCAGTAGCTCCCTGTCATTTACAAAATTTTTTTTTTTTAATTTAGCTCTTTTTTGGGGGGATGAGTGTTAGGAGTGGGGGAGAGTGGTCTTTTAACATATATCTGCAGCAACATGTACATGAATGCCTCCTGTTTATCTGCCTCATGGCATTTTGAGGCATCCCCTGGAGGCCATGACTTGTGAAGCCTCCTGTCCCTTTACAGGATATGGGGCTCACAGTGCTTTCATGGGTGATGTCTTCTGATTCCCCAGACCCAACAACAGCAAAGAGCCATTGACACTGGCTCAAAGGGGGAAACTGTTGGGAACCAAAAGCTACAGTCTGACAAAGTCGCCATGGCTTAGAAGCATTTCGACAAGATGGGAATCTGCAGGTGTACCATGCCTCTACAAAGGTGGGAAGGAATGCTAAATGCCTTCCGTTTACTAAAAAGCCTTTACTAAAAAGAAGTTTATACTTAGTCAAGGACACTGCAAGTAAGAGTGCAGGGTGGAAAACACAGAAAGGTTGTAACTAGGTCAGAGTGTTTTTGATGTTTAAGTCTCTTTCTCTTTTGTATAAAACTGGCTGAGAAAAATAAAATTTTGCCAGTTGGTCATCAGCCTGCTGGCCCTCTCACTATGTGTCTTGTCTTGTCTTGTTCATTCCTGCCCTGATTTTTGCAATCCTGGCAGGAAACAAAAGTGAGTTCCAAGGAAGCTGGGATTATACCCGTTTTCCCTTTATCTCCAGGACAGGAAAGCTAAGAGTGAAAGACACTGGGAGCAACACATGTAAGTGCTGCTATCTGAGGTTGCTAGTCCCTTTGAAGGAGAGTTAACAGTCACTAGCCTAATTCCATTGTGTGCCCTTTTTTGCTTTATTTTGCTTCTTCAAATATTTCTCCTCCCAAGTCACTCTGCTCTGCAGTTAGTTTGGATTCCAGGAATGGTCAATAACAGCTTTATGACAAGGGACTGAAATTTACCCCAAGCCACAATGACTCTGGCAGGACAGAGAATTCCATAATGAAACCACCTCAGAAATGAAGACAATGATGATGAAACCCAGAGAAGGATCAATCATTTTATGGAAACCAGACTGCTCCCCTAAAGTGATGTGCTATGTGACCATTCTCATGTCTAGCTTCTTAAGTTTCAGTTTCCTACCATGCTGTCCCCTCCTCCCTACTACATAATTACTTAAATTAAGTTTAAAAGAAAGGTAATTAGGTTTATTTTGCATTAACTAACAAAGACCAACTTTATCACAGTAATGATGCAACTGGTACATATTATGCAATATATACACATATCTAATGGTACATAGTACTCTATTAATATGTGTAAATTTTATGTGCTTTTTTAGTAAAATTTAAAAAATTAAAATATTCGCATAAAATGGATGAAAGAGCTTTTCATTTGTCTAAATTTAGAGAAAAGAGCAATTCTGAACAGTAAAAACCATTGCATAGTCAACAATAAACTGACTTAAAACATGTATTGGCTTAAGCTAAATATAACCAATTATGTACTTGAAAAATTGGATATGGCTATTTATGTGAATTACTTTGAGTGAGGATGCAGATTGGAGTTAATGAGCCTTCAGACTGTTTCCTCACATCTTTGTTCCTAAAGCTGTTAATGAGGGGATTCAATATGGGGATCATGACAATATAAAGCATAGTTGCTACTTTGACCAGGAGCCATGAACTTTTGGAATTGGGCACACAATAGAGGAGGATAACCCCAAAAATGATGCTCAAGGCAGTCAGTTGGGAGGCACAGGTGGACAAGACTGTTTGGGCAGCCCATCATTAGAAGGCATCTGATGATAGGGACAACTATGAAGACACAGGGAACCAAGATTGAAACACTTGGCACTTTCAAAAGAAGCAAGTTTGTGATTGCATTTACATGTCTGTGCCCAGTCTTCATTAGCAATATTTAAACAGTACTTATCTTACACCAAATCTCCTGTATCACATCTAATCACCCCTCTATTAACCTAGTCATTGAAAGAAACCATCCTGCTAATCAGCGGGTCAATTTTATATTTAAACAATTGTCGTAGGTTGTTTTCTGATTTTTATTTTGCAATGGATATATTTCTATCTCTGGAATTCAAATGAAAAATACTGTCTATTTATTCTCTATCACAACATATTGTATAAACTATTTCCTGATATTTTTCTTGCTTTTGCATGGGTGATATTTGTACTCATTTCCTCACCTTACTGGTTTGCTTTTTCATTTACTTATCACTCTGATTGAAAAATATTCAGAAGGTCTCCTCACCATTGTTAATACAACATGAACCTTCCTGAACACATGGCGATCCTAAGATAACTGGACCCTCTAGTCCAAGGATATCTGTGCAGAATACAGTGGATGAGGTCAGGAAGGTGCTGTCACTTGCTCCATATCTAACAACTTAGAACTTGTGACTATCATTGGAGCTTGTTATCTGAATTCACTACTATGCCAACTTTGTCCATAGATTATTGCTAAACCCACAAACTCCTGTGACATGGCTAATTTTTTAGCACAGAATTTGGGATTGTACATTAACTATGACATTAAACTGTGATTTGGCCAGTCTGTTAAACCACAATTAAACATTATTTTATTTTAATTCTAGAAGAATACCTATGTTGCTTTTTATCATATAAATTTAGTGCAATAAGTACAGGGAGCCATAGCAGTGTCGAAGGATTCGGGAGACTTCAGCCTGTTGCTTCCTTATCATTTTGATTGCATTGTATACTTTGTGGTTTTCAAATGAAACACATAGTAATAAAGTTGCCCCCAGACAATTAACTGCAAAAAATAATGTTACAATGGTGATTTTGTGAAAATGGCCATGGTGTTGATTGGAGCTAATCTAAGCACCTGGAACATTACTGGGATTCTATGAATAATCTCTGCTCATTATATTAGGAAAAAAATGTCCCTGGACTTTACATTCTGGTGTTTTTAATTTTTTATTTAAAACTCAGTTTTAATTTTTTCTGTCATTCTGATCTATTTCCAGTGATTAGTAATCTTCATTTTCCCATTGTTTTTCTATCAGTGTCTAGTGCTTTCTACTTATATTTTCATAATCTCAGGGTATTAAAAACGGTAAAGCAAATTAGGAAAGTTTAAAACAGAGAAATTTCAAAATGCTTCTTCTTCATTTCTACTGTCACTTACTATCATTTACAGTCCATGAAGCTATTTTATCCATTTCTACTTTATTCTTGAATACAATAAGTGTTTTTGAACACTTACAAATGCATAAAATTGAAACTATTTTACATGGGTTCCTACAATATTTACATCAAGTAATAAATTATTTGTTACTAAATATAATGGGTAATTTATATTAGTATTAAAAGGTTTTATCCTATGAGTACACTCATTTATTTCTTCATTTATCTGAAATATGCCACTAACTAGATAACTCTACCATGAGGCCCATAGCCAGTGAATAAGGTCAGCGTTTTTTCTTCTAAGACTTTAGCACACTAAGTTAACAGCCAGTATTCAAATCTGACTCTACCCTCAATATATTGGTGCTCATGAGGTTTTTGTTTTTGTTTTTCATTTAGTGATACTGGGATTTGAACTAAGGACTTCACAGTTGCAAAGCAGGCACTGTACTGCATGAGCCATGCCTCCAGTCACTTTTCTTATTTTTTTCTGATTCTTTTTAATACATCCATTCTTCCTTTATTATTTTGAGCCATATCCTATTGCTGTGTTAAATTACTAACATAGCTCTTTGAAAAAAAATTTTTTGAGTACACACAGATCACTAATTTTTCTTGCTTCTGTATTATCACAATAGCTTTACAAAACTGTCATATTTTGCTCTCTTATGTGTATATTTAAGCGTGTGTTATACATCTTTCCTAAATTCATTACATTTTATGAGGATAAAACTACATTTAACTTTTCATTTCGAGCCTTTTTTATATGCAGCATAATATTTAAGGACATAATTTCAAGTTTAGTAAAATGATTGCAAGAGCAGGGAAAGTACAGTTTACCACCTTGTATATGCACTATTATCTCAACTCTGTATCTGTGAGTCTACCATGTTCACAGGATTTTTGCTCACAAAAGTTTTCTGAATTTTAGGATACTCCATATAAAAATGAAAAGCTATCCATCAGTGAAGCAAGTCAAAAGTGGTCAAATTTTATGATGTACAGGTTTTTAATTGATGGCTTCCTTGCTTATACTAATAATATGGTGTACAGTCAACCACAAAATTAAAACGTTCGTATAAATTTTCCCACTCCTTTAAAAGCAGTGAACTTTGAAAATAGAACTCAGTAAAAGAACCAACAAATGGCATCTTTATCTACTGTGAAAAATTCAGAAGGAGGAGAGACCTCTTGAGGACTAGTCATACATTGAAACTATGTTCTATGATCATGTTGTTTGTTTTGTATGCAATTGCTTGACTCTGGGGACACCAAGCCTGAAGAACCCTGAGCTAAAAAGAAAATAATAAGGAAACTTCGTCTTCATTGCCTGCCAAAATATTTCTTTTCCTTTTATTATGTGTGCTGGTAATTAAACCCATGGTCTTGCAAGCAACAAAAAAATGATCATATTAATTGTAATTACTGCAAGACAATTAAAATTGATGGTTATGGAAGGTGTATATATTCATATATATATATATATATACACATATATATGATTGTTTTCATCAGTATTGTACAGATTTTAAGATTTATATTTCACTTCTTTCTGCACCAATAACAGTTGACTTGTGACTGTAATTCTACAAGAGGAAGATAATTTCTTTTCTCTTGATTTGGGGCTCAACCAAGTGATTTGCTCTGACTCAGAAGGCAATGATTCACCAAAATGAGAGACACGCAGGCCTAGATAGAAGATCAGCTAACCAAGTTAGCCTAGTCTCCGAGCCTGAGCAGCACAACTGGTTCACCAGGGTCAATTCATTGATTATACCACTGGAGTTTATGAGTGATTCTTTTTAATGTATAATAACTAATGGCAAAATAAATTCTTTGTATCAATGTCCATCTTGTTGTATTATATGATCTTAGAATAAACTGGATAAGACAATTCACGTCTATCTCTATTATTTCTGCAAAAAGAAATGAATCTAACATTCTCAAGTTACAGCTCAAGTTTGAGTGGAAGAGCATGGCATGTTGCTCCTTATTTGCATGTCCTTTGTATTCCTTTATTGAACCTAACTTTTTGTAACCTTTTCAGCAAGTAAATGTTAAACATTTTGCTTCATGGCAAAGACAGAACCAGAGACCGTCTGTGCAAATGACTGACTTGTCTGATTTTTTTCTATTTTTTTTCCTGGTCATATTTCCTCCCTTATCTTGATTTCTAAGCAAATGTACAAAAATAAATGCCTTGTGGTTATTTAGAAATGATGCAGAAAATATTACTCTTATTTTTAGTGAAGAAAATCAGTTTTGTAGTTCATGTTAACCTAAGTAAAATACAAATGAATTTCACTTACAAATGTAACATATTATTGTTATAAAACAGAGAGAAAATGTAATTAATAAATTATATCAGATTCCATACTTTAAAGGACAGATATATTCTTGTATGTTTCTTATTTGCTGTGTACATTTTTCAACAGCAAACTAGTCTATGTAGAATTAAACGATGTAAAACGATGGTCTTTTTAGGTATTCAGTGTTTTTGAGTGAGCATCTCTTTATGTGCTAATGAAAATGATGAAGTCAGGTAGTTCATTAGAATATATAATTCTTCAGATCATATCAAAATTAATATTATTACTTAATCTACTACATTCTGGGAGAAACATAAGAAAATTTTCTTTCCCTTTTTCCATGTTATTTACAGATGGACATTTAATAAAAGCAGATATATATAAATTGTGCAACTAATCATTTTTTTATTGTTTTATTATTCATATGTGCATACAAGGCTTGGGTCATTTCTCCCCCCTGCCCCACCCCCTCCCTTACCACCCACTCTGCCCCTCCCTCTACCCCCCACCCCCTCAATGCCCAGCAGAAACTATTTTGCTCTTATCTCTAATTTTGTTGAAGAGAGAGTATAAGCAATAATAGGAAGGAACAAGGGTTTTTGCTGGTTGAGGTAAGGATAGCTGTACTGGGAGTTGACTCACATTAGTTTCCTGTGTGTTACCTTCTAGGCTAATTCTTTTTGATCTAACCTTTTTTCTAGTTCCTGGTCCCCTTTTCCTATTGGCCTCAGTTGCTTTTAAGGTATCTGCTTTAGTTTCTCTGCATTAAGGGCAACAAATGCTAGCTAATTTTTTAGGTGTCTTACCTATTCTCATCCCTCCCTTGTGTGCTCTCGCTTTTATCATGTGCTCAAAGTCCAATCCCCTTGTTGTGTTTGCCCTTGATCTAATGTCCACATATGAGGGAGAACATATGATTTTTGGTCTTTTGGGCCAGGCTAACCTCACTCAGAATGATGTTCTCCAATTCCATCCATTTACCAGAGAATGATGTGCAACTAATCTTAATAAATTTTGACTAATTATTTGGAGAAATATCTATTAGTCACAAGTCAAGGACATGTACAGATTATAGATTTTAAAAAATGAATTTTGTTAGTGTGGCTGTGAATGATTATATTGAATGAGAAAAAACTTATGGAGGTTAACTTTCTGGTGGTCTCCCCAATATCATTATTTCTTACACTATAGGTGGGGATGTAACATGGGGATAACAGTGCTGTAAAACAGTGCATAGTGGCTACTTTGACAAGCAGCAAAGAGCTTATAGATTTGAGCACCTATTAAAGTAGAAAAATGACCCTATGGAAGATGCAGATGTTGACCAGGTAGGGGATAAAGATGAGAGGGATTTTTAGAGTGCTCCCTTAAAGGACATCTTGATGACAGGGACAACTATGAAGAGATAAGAAGTAAGGATCATCAGGGGGCTACAAAATTCATTGAATATGGAAATGATTAAGCATGCCAGATGATAGAAAGTGGTATCAGAGCAGATTACAGAGAATATGTCAGAGTGCTCATAGCAAAAGTGAGTGTTGACCAAGAAAATATGTGAGTGTTGAGGAACACATTCTATCCCATTTGTAGATTCCAGCTACCAGAAGAGCACAGAGCTTATAAAACCTAGCAGCTGTATAGAACAGAGGGTTGCAAATGACCACAAACCAATCATAATCCATCACTGTTAACATAAGCATTTGTATAATCACCAACATGCACTAAAGAAAAATTTTGCCATGCATCAAAGCAAAGATGCCCCAGTACTGACAAATTGAGTAAGAAAATGTGGTACTTATACACAATGGAATTTTAGTCAGCTATGAAGAAGAATGAAATTTTATCATTCACAGGTAAATGGATGGAACTGAAGAACATTATTTTAAGTCACATTAGTCACGCTCGGAAGGCCAAAAGCTGCATGTTCTCCCTCATATGCAGATTATAGACCTACAACAAATGCAGCGGTATTATGCGACATGGGTCACTTAAGAGGGATAGGGCAAGGGAAGGAAACTAAAAACTTGAATGTGTTTGATGTGCTCACTCTACAGGAATGAATATAGAAATCTTAAACTGGCCAAGGCCACTATGGGAAGCAGTCTAGGGGAGAGTGAAGAGAACTGGTAGAGATGAACCAGTTGAGATTGTAATATATATATATGCATGGAAACAACACAAGGAATCTCCCTGTATAGCTATCTTTATCACAAACTAGCAAAAACATCATATTTCTCTAAGTACATTTAATGTTTGAACTGCTATGTTGAAACAGGTATCAACAGAAGACATCTACACAAATGTACATAGCCACATTTCCAAAAGGCAGTCGTGCAAGACGGAATTAGTACTGTAACTACTATCTGCATGCATGTTGTGCTATATTCCTTTGATGGAACCCTCAAGACCAATATAAAACCATTTTTTATAGATAACATAAATCTTGTTGGAACAAAATCCTGAAAAGAAACTCAGAAATAATAAAACAAAAACTATAAGGTTCAGTACTTATGTATGAATTTCAGACACGGGGAAAATTAAAATGTATTCTCTTGGAATCTATACATGGAGAATATACCTAAAAGGGAAAGTTATGACATGTCCTGCAATGGGGTTCTTCACAAGTGAAGCTGGGACATGAACAGATCTTCTTTCCTTTTTTTGCCTTTTACTCACAAGTTATTTTAAAGGCATAATATGATTTAATAATCGTATATGTATCTACATTATCTCACTAATTCTATGAATAATTTTTTTGATAACAAACATAAAAATCATTAAAACAATGTGTAAAGCACATTATCACAAATTGAGAGTGAAGTATGTGTTTGTGTATATATGTATGTGTGTGTGTTTGAGTGTGTGTATATATGTCTAAAATAAGTGAGAAAGCAACTTCATGTGGATTAACCTTCTGATGCTCTCCTTTGTCCTTGT
Source organism: Castor canadensis (assembly GCF_047511655.1). Classification (NCBI taxonomy): domain Eukaryota; kingdom Metazoa; phylum Chordata; class Mammalia; order Rodentia; family Castoridae; genus Castor; species Castor canadensis. The sequence continues at coordinate 188,761,356 of NC_133386.1, forward strand.
TTCTTAGGCTGTAGATAAGAAGACTTAGTGTTGGGACCACCATGCTGTAAAACACAGTCTCTACTTTGGTCAGGAGCAATGAACTTTTAGATGTAAGCAAACAGTTGAGGAGAAGGATGACCTCATGCAGAAGCAGATGTCAATCAGGTGGGAAGCACAGGTGGATAAAGCTTTTTGGAGCACGCCCCTAGAAGGGATCCTGATGACAGTGACAAATATTACAGTATAGGAGGCAGTGATGATGAAACGGCTACAAGTCTCACTCAATGTATATATGATTAAACAGGCCAGCTGACTGGAAAAGGTATGAGAGCAGGCTGCAGAAAGGATGGCAGAGGACTCACAGCAAAAGTGAATATTGATGCCAGAACCACAGTAATATAGTACCAAAATAAAATATGTGAGCTTCAAGGAAGAGAGCCCACCCCACAGATAACTTCTGGGAGATCACAGAGCTTAATAGACATAGCAACTGTGTAGAAAAGGGGGTTACACACAGCTAGAAATCTGTCATAGGCCATAACTGCTAACATAAACATTTGTGTAATCATACATATGAAGCCATAAAAAAAATTGGGTACTGCATCCTTTGAAGGACATAGACCTGTCTTCCACTAGCACAGGTCTAGCAATTTTGGTGCAATTACAGATGTATATCAAAAGTCAACAAAGGATAAATGACTGGGGAAGAAGTACATGGAAGTGTGAAATTTGGTGTCAACCTTTATAATCAAAATCATATATAGGTTTTCCAATACAAAAACATGATAAATGATCAAGAACACCAATAATTGAGGCACACCTGTAGGTGTGAGCATTCTCAGAATCTGAAAAGAACAAAAGTGAATCCTATACTTTGATTTCTCTTGTTCTTTTGGTTCCTTCTTGTTGGGTGAAATTAGAGTATTCCTCCTTGGAGGTTGACTAAAGAAGAAAAATAGGTGTTAAGAAAAAGAGAGAGACAGAGAGAGAGAAAGGAACATATCTTAATACATGGCAGGGCATACCATGACAGATGATTCAAAAGAGCCTGACATCCTTTATCTTAACAGTTTCTTCCCACCCAGGCATTTCTGAAATCAGGAGAAAAATATAGTAGTGCATTTCTCCAGTTAAATCAATACTGTGAAGTCATTCCTGATTTTGTAAGATTATTTTAATGTTACTATTTTAAAATATGCTATAATCAAATCTGCATAGAATTCTTTAGTTAGACATCTAAAACTTTCAGTCATCTTGAAGTTTCTCAATAATGCTTTTGCCATACAACCACATGTAAGGGCTCTAGAATCTCAATTCCCTTCTAAGGTTAATGTCAGGGATTTTCTTTAATTTTTAAAGAGTTTTCATCTTGTTTGGGAAGGTTTAGTAATTGGCTTTTAGTCTTTAGATCTAGACTAATCTTTATGGTTCTTCAGTGTCTTACTGAATCCTCCATATTGGTATTTCACCTTTTTGTTTCATAATAAACCTCATGTTTTTAGAGATCTATCTGGTATGGATTCTATTCATTATGGTTGCATAGAAAAGGTCCTGTCACTTTACATGATAATTCATCCAGTATTTTTTTTCCAAGAACAAAATACTTATTCCTCTGATCTTTTACAGTGTTAGAATACCTAGACTACCTACTGGTTTCTAACAAATCTATAAAAAGATTGCTAGTTCATTTGGACTGACTTTAAACTCTTAATGTCTGTTGTGTACACTGGCCTATTTGAACTAAAATGTGGTTTCAGAACCAAATATATTCTTCCTCACATAAACTCACCTGTAATCTGTATGAGAAATAAGTAATGTTCAGTTCACTGTCATATCTAAGCCAGAATTGCCTACAGTTGGGAATTCTAGTATATATGAATTGCATTTTCAAAAAAATGCCATTTTACTTTTGTAAGATTTTAAGGTTTTACATTTATTCCTATTGCATTTGAAGCACTATTATGTCTTGGATATGTCCCCTTCCCCTTTCTTCATTTAATTGGCTCACTCAAGTGTTAATCTCCTTCTATCAGACAAATAAACCTAATATAGTGAAAATAACTTTGCTAAGTAGTTAGGCTTTGTTATAGGTCATTTACTATGTTTTCTAGAGGATGCATAAGATACTTTGGAATGATCTTGACCGTGGATCAGGTCAACACGAGTTGATATTTTGCCCCAGTCATCTATTAACAAGCAATTCTGAAAAGTTGTTAAGCTCCGCACCTCAGCTCCTTATCTCCACAAATATAGTGACCCTATCCATATTAAATATTCATTAATATAATTACTGATATTAGCTGCAACCTGTGATATTTCAAGTAGATAATTTTAGAGCTTGTGGAACTTTATTCTACATTATAATGGTCACAAAACAGTTTATTTTTATTCTCTAATATTTCTTTTATTAATTTTTTTAGAGTTTATAATATGGGCAAAGATCTAGTATAAGCACCAATTATTAATTCAGAAATCATGACTGGCTCAATAGGGAACAAGGACTAGAAACATTTTGGCAGAGATACAGTAAAAGTAATAATTAGACTGACATAGGCATGGAGAGATAGATAGGTGAAGAGACAACACAATTTATTGGGTAGGAGGCTAATGGGAGAAGGTCCCTGGGTAGAAAATCCACAATGGGTTCTCTAACTGTCCCAAGATAATGATTTTAGTGTGGGTGTGGAATTTCTAGTAAAGATTAAAAGTGAATGTTTGTTATTCTTTAGGGCTGGATGGGGAGTTTCTAGTAAGTTACCTACAAGGTGGGGGGGACTCCTGTCCTAACATAACTCTCTTATTTCACCCTAATAGTAATGTTCTCCCTTGGTTTCATTCTAACAATTCCTTAGATCACACATCCAAATTTCTTTCAGTGTCACAATCAGCACATTATTTTGTCCTCTTTTTTTTTTTTTTCACTGTCTCCTCTGGCTCCCCCCAAATCCCTTTTCTTTTCTTTCTGTTTTTTTTTTCAATTATTTTTGTACTAATATTAGAGTTTTGGACCCAAAGCAAACACCTGAGATCCATGTACCGGGTCCAGCCACCAGCCCCTAAATGCCAAATAAAGAGGCATGCTGAAGGCAGAGAAAGGAGATTTATTACACAGTTCAGGACATGCCATGGGAGGAGGCAGAGTAAGCACTCAGCTCATCTTCAGCCATGTTCTGGGGTATAGACGTAAGCTATCGTCTTAAATGGACAAAAATAACTGGGGGGTAGGTGAAAAAAGTTATCATAGCTAAACAGTTGACCCGCATGTGTGGTCTGGTCATTATCTCAGTCCTTGTTCTGGGAAAGACTCCAGAGATGTTATCTGGAACCCGGCAGGTAGTGAATGCAAAGGAATGTCTTTCTGTCCCTTGTCATGGAGATGTTATCAAATGTCTTTCCTGAAATTCAAGGTGATTTAAAAGTGACTGCAAAGAGGATGGCTTAGAGCAAAGACAGATACAAAATGTAGGACATGTGACATAGTTTTCTCCTGTTATTAGCTTATTTGTGGGACCAGGAAGGTTTCAGTGCTTTTCAGCCAAAGCAGTTTGAGTGCCTCCTACATGAGCACTTATGTCTCAATACCCATATTTGTTAATTTGTGATTTAATACATATGTGTACTCTATTGTTATTCCTTGCATTTATTTATACAATACCTTCAATGAAATATCTTTTCCCACTGTAACAGTAATTATTTCCTCAATTTAAAGCACAATTGTTGATGGCATTGGTACAGTGTGTGATCAGAAGACTTCCAAATTCTTTTTTCCTTTGTGGAAAAATCCATGGCAGGACATGTGGGTGTAAATGCAGTTTATTAAATTTAGGGAAGGGAAATACAAAGGAGAGCATGGTAGGTCCCAGGTGGAAGCTGGAAGCCAAGAGAGTGTGCTTCTGTTCTGCTCTTCAGGTGCTTTTGAAACATACAGAAAGCGATGGGAAGTGGAGAACCAGGTGATTCCAACCTAGTAATCAATGAGTGGGGAAAGGCATGGGTGATACACAGCCAGGTGAGGGCAGCTCCTGAGCCAAGCATGGTTAATTATTTCGGAGCCAGGTGTCTGATTGTCCTGCAAAGTCATGGAGATCTAGGTTGCTCATTGAGATCTCCTTCATCTATACAGATGAATAGCTCTGTTGTCAAGTGATTTGAGACTTAAAGGCTTTTATTCTGTAAGAGATAAATCTGGCTTGGAAGGAATGACCCAAATATTAACAATGATAGGAGCATCAGAAGGGGCCATGCTAGGTACCGCAGAAAGGATAAAGATACAAATTTTTATTTTGAAAAATGACAGAGTCTTATGGTTACTTTTCCTATAGGTTTTTATACTTATAGCTATTTTTAACTGTTTTGACTGCCACTAGAGTGGGAAGTTAAGGGCTGACCATTTGGTGTAATATCTTCATTAGATGCCAGGTGTACCAGGGCAGGGGCCAGACCAATTAGAGGGCAAACATCAATGAGTCAGTTCTTTACTGAAAGAAGACTCACAGTGTCCTAGGTAGAAGTTAGAGACCATTGAAAGTTATATTGCGTTTGGTTAAAAAGAAGGCCTTGGACAAATACATGAGTTTTCCAGTTTTCAGAAGTCTATAAGATTTAAATGTTAGAGCATACACTATATGGGTGTGTCAAGAAACATAATCTATCCCATCTAAAATTTCCTGCTATAACTAAACCACTGAGCTTAAGACACTGAACGTATATGTATAGCAGAGGGTTATCAAGAGTCACAAGTCCATTATAGGAAATCAATGCTAACAGAAACATTTCTGTCATCACAGATATGCATCCAAAAACAAACAGAGTCAAGCATCACTCAAAAGAGAGAATTCTGTCTCCTACAAATAAGATCTTTAACAGTTTTGGTATAAATACAATAGAATAACAATATCAAAAGGTGAAAGAGAGCTGAGGAAAAGGCACATGGATATATAAAGCTTGAGAGTGATACTTTTGACAACACATATGCCCAAGTTTTCCACCAGAATAAATAAAGAGATGGAAAAGAACACGAGGAAGAAGGTATCTGTAGGTGTGGGTATACTGAGAATCCCAAAAGCAAAAATGTGGTCATAGAGCTGTAGTTTCCCAAATCAAGCATCATAACACCATAGTCTAGAAACATGGGAATTTTACTTGGCAATAACACAGGTGTGGTTCAACATAAACCAATGAATACAAACAAGTATGGTCACCTTGTACTCAGGACTGTTGTGCTTAACATTTTATTCTTATTTCATCTGCACTTTGAATATTTGATTATAGATAGCTAAATTTGCCTATTTGACTATAGTTTGCTTATTGTGAATAAAATGTAATAGCTATCAATATTATTTTATGTAAATTACCTGTAAATGTTTATAAGTAGAATTCCCCATAGTAATATGTAATTATACTACCACATAGTAGACTTGTAGTAAAATCAAGCAAACATTTACCATAGTCCTTTAGTCTAAACTTCACATCATGGTAATGTTTCTGAAGATTAAATATCATTAATGTATAAATAAGATAACTGTCAAATTATTTGGGGGACATGTCTTGAATCAGTTGTTCACATTTCTGTGTGGGTATAAAGAATATTTACCTATAATTGGTATATCCTATTGTGAAGGATCATAAAACATTTATATATGATTTATATATGATCATATATATATGATCATATTTATATATGATTACTTTAAGTTGGTCATATGAGAATCCACTGATTATTTTGTTGCAATTATTTTTTCTACCACACGGTAATCTTCAAAACTTAAAATGTTCAAAAGGACATAATCTTATAAAGAAGTATATGGAGATACTCTTAAGCATTCCATATTGACTATCTTCTCCTTGCTATGTATTCTGTTTCTAGTACATATTGTATTAAATATGAAAAAATAACCAGTTACTTATCAGTAGCTAACATCTATTAAACTATAGTACTATGAAATGTAGCATGTCTTGCAAAATAAGTAAAAAAATACTTTCTTTCTGTAACAAACTTAGGAGTGGTGCCCAAATAAGAATGAAAGAAATATGTAAGACTTACTGATAAAAACTTTCTGCTTTTCTAAAAAGGAGTCTGAATACTGACAATTCTAAGTTTGGGAAATTTCATGTGATTAATATTTAAATACATGATAGATTATGAAAATGGATGAAGAGACCTAATGAATATGATTGACCATCATGAACACCCCTGAGAACTGACATGAATTTTAGCCTTGCCTGGTACAACTGAGGCTCCCATGAAACTTGCCACAACTAGTCTTAGGTACAAAGCATCAGCTACAAAATCACACTTTTCTGTAGGAGATTAGGCAAACTTTTGTGAATGTTGGTCACAAATCTTGGGAAAATAATTGTTTTCATATTCAAAAGTCATTTACTTGTAATGGACAAAACCACACACATTAAGACTTTTTATACATATTGTGCTACTAATGCAAATGACTATATTAATAAACTTGTTCACAATTTAGCTTAGAGAAATAATTCTGGAATAGTTAAAGTATATTCAGCCAAATAGTAACTAAATTACTGTCCTAAAAATCTTTATGCCAAGATGAAAACAAGACACGATGGTTTTTTAAAGGGAAGAATTCCTGACAATTTTAGCATGATTTGTATTCAGTTTTATTAACAATATTTTTACTGTCAATGTTTTACACTAAAACCCCTTTTCTCACATCTAATAACTCTTTAATCCTTGTCATTGAAGCAAACTATTGCATTAATAATTGTAGTCAATTCTGTTTTTTAGGATGTCGTTTTTAAGGATATCTTGTTTTAAGATATTATTTATTACTACTGGCTTTTCTCATAACATTCAGGTCTTAACAGAATTCCTTTTGATTATCTGAAAAACAAACAATATTGCTTTATCCCCTCTCATAACATAGATTTTCAAATATTTCAAGTCAATTCACTAATCCTCTTGCTTTATTCTTAGTAAACACTTTTACTTCTTGTTCAATAATTTTACATTTATTTTCTAGCACTGGTAAAAAATTCAGCATTTGTACTCAAAATTCTTTGTATATGTCTTCTTTTTTTAAGTCTATGCTTCTTGAGCTGATATCAGTATAAGGAACTAGATCAAGAATCCATGAGGTACATACCTGGGAAAGAGGGAATGAATTCAAGCAACTGCTTTTGCTTGTAACATATCAAATAACTTGGAACTTGTAGTTAATTATGTGAGCAGAGTAGTTCAACTTACTACCATGATAAAATTTGCTCATGGTTTAGTAATAAGCCACAAACCTAATGCTCCTGAAGTTAGAATTCAGGGGCCAAGCTCAGGATTACACATTGCATATTAGAATGCTCAGATACTGTAAGCATAGTACATAAAACACCCATATATTTAGTACAAAGACAAAATATAACAATTTTAAAATGATAATCACATTACTGTCTTATGAGTTAGGTAATATAGCAATAACCAAAATGGGATATCCAAGATTTTGATCATGAGAAGACATGCAGTGTAAGTTTAAATTTTTATCAGTATATTTTCCTTTCTTTTTTTGTTCTGGTCTTATATTTGTGATCAGGTTGTGTTGGCATTATATCAAAGTAACTTCTTAACCTTAAAAGATAGTTTTATAAGCCTCATGCTAAACACAAAGCAAACATTTTACAATATACAAATCAAAAATAATAAGAAAGGAATCCAGTAAATATCGCAAATTAGGGTACTTCATGAAACCACACCACTCTCTCCTTCCTCTACCCCCACTCATTTTGACACTGGGTCTTGCAAATTGCTAATAACCAGGAAAAATGTACTCCCCTCCTTATTGTAGTCTGTGCTTTCTTACTGTGTAGAATTCTCAGCATTTGCATCACAGTCATTCTCCCTGGCCAAAGCTGACTCTTGGGATGACCACCCACTGAACCCCTGCAATGAAGGCTATTGGATATTTGGAGAAGACGAGTATATGAGGTCGTGGATATTTTAATTATCTTGATTTTATCATTACACAAAGAATATGTAAATTGAAACATTACACTCTACACCACAAATATGTATTCATTTTTACATTAATAATAAGTAATTTAAGAACATACTCATTTAGATATGAACACATACAAGTTTTAAAATAATAATCTGGAATGTCTCCCACTGATAACTAAAAACTTACAGAAGGACTGGGGGTGGATTGTAGTGACAGAGATTGTGCTTAGTATGAGAACAGCTTAGAATTCAATCCTCAAATTGAATAAATAAATAAATAAGTAAGAAAATAATAAATGTTAGATTAAATTTTACATGGTACACTTTGTGCGGAAAATATTGGTGCATATCCAAAGACAATAAATTGTATATGGTACATGTTTTAGTAAAAAGCATTACATTAAAAATAAATTTCTATTTGGTAAAAAAGCCTTGGGGGAAAAATGAGTAACATTTCTTAGCTTGGACTGAAATTGCAACATAAGGATAGCTCTGTACTCTCTGATTATAAGACTTTATCATTAATAACAAGATAAAAAATATAAGTTAATTCCTTATATTAAACATTAACTAGTGATTTGAGTCAATAAAGTGACCTAAAATTATTAGAAAACCTCAGTATATCATTACAATCATGTTTTATCTCTTATTCATATTAGTTTTCTAGCATTATTAAGAGAAAATATGTTCAGAAATGTATAAGTTTTCATAAATTTTGTATAGAGTTTGAGCTTAATTCTTCACATCTCCCTTCTCCCATGACTGCCAACTTACAACTTTTTCCTCAAAAGGTAGTTGATTTTTCTCATCCCTTGATTTTGGGCTAAGCCATGTGATTTTCTCTGACTCACACAGTGTTAACAAGTGAGAATCAGTCAGAGATTTCAAGTACATTTTTATTAAAGACAAACCATATTGTGTCTATACTGAGTAAATATCAGTAACCAAACAGTCCCAGAAAGATCAGACTCAGGTCTGAAGAATAAAGGTGAGCTCATCGAGGAAGTGAAGCCCTGTCTCAATTCCCAAGTAACTCCACTCAGCAAAGCTATTACAGTAGTCATGGAAATAATTGCTTTTTATATATCATTGAGATTTTTCTTTTTTCCTATATAAATAACTTATATTAAATAAGCCTGGATGACATTGGATAAAAACAATTGATATCTTTAAACTTTTTTTTTTCTGCTTTGTTTTTTGGTTGGACTGGGATTCAAAATCAGGACTTCACACTTACACAGGAAGCATTCTACCACTTGAGTCTTCTAATCCATTCTAAATGTTTTCATATGAATGAAAATGAATCTAAAATTATTCCAATATATTAAAACATAATAAAAATGATGTATGGCCATATCAAAAGAAATGGTACAAAGAGATGAACATATATTTACAAAGCATATTGTATTTTCTTGTGCTGGTATGTAGAGAAAAAATATAATTTAAAATGCCACAATCTCAAATTTTTAAGAGAGATAGATTTCATATTTATTTTTGTTTGAATGTTAATTGTTAATGTCAAAATGCCATTTTAGGTTCAAATGTAAATATGTTTTAAAAATTTAGTGTTTTAAGAATAGTTCTTCATATACTAATTTGATATTCTATCCTCTTTAAACTTTAATTATTGAAGAATATATCTAAAATTTTACCGCAAAAGATTTAATTTTTTTATGTTTTAATTTGTGTAGTCATTTTTTCATATGTACATAGATTGGGCCATTTCTCCCCCACCCGGCCCCTGCCCCTTTCTGCTCCCCCCTACCCCCCTTGCTTTTTAACTAAATATTGACTTGAGCAATAATATGGAAAAGTATACTTTGTATTACAATATCTAAATCAAAGATTCAGTTTAAGTGATCTGAGTGCCCATACATGATAATTTTTGTAATTTAAAAGTTATGTCACTAAACTATAGGGTAAACAGGTATGGGAATGCTAGCTGCAGTGCCATGATAGATTCATGAGCTGATTTGATGTTGATCGACAGCACCATTACTCTCAAAAGTAGTATGCCTAATACCATGAGCTATGCTATTCTAATTGGGTGTTTGTTACTGCCCTGATTATCTACTTCACATCTGCATTGCTGATGTTGTAGATCAGTGGGTAAAGAATGAGGATACTCGCTGTACAAAAGACAGAGCATAACTTGATCACAAACCAGGAAAATTTTGTAGGTAAAAACACATCAGAGAGAAAAGGTAATTCCAAAGAAATAACCATGGCAGTTAGATAGCAACCCCATATGGAGAAGACTTTGTAAATTTCCCAGTTAAAACATTTTCATGACAGTGATGAAAGTGAAATCATAGGAAGTAAGAAAATTCATCATGCTATTTGTTTCCTTAAATAAGGCAGAGACAAACAAACAGGACACAGAAACAATAGCACAATGCTCAGAGACAAAGTTATTTATGAATGCAGTCCCACCAAGGATTGGGTAATTAAAAATATCCAAGTATTTTAGAACACATGGAAGCACATGTGCATGATGTAGCTGCCTACAAAGAGCGAAACATCCAGGACATTGCATTTGTGTAGGGAAGTGGGTCACAAATGCCAGAAATCAATCAGAGTTCATCATGATGAATGTTTCTGTCATCAAGAAGATGCATACAAAGATTTGCTGGATGCATCTTTTGAAGCAGATGTTTCTGACTTCCACAACTACATTTTCTAACAGACTGAGATAAACTACTGTCAAATAACAGAAGATCTTTGCAGGAATGTTGTCACCCACATCTCCATAAGATACCAAGAAGAAGACATTGTATGGATGAGCAGATTGTGGTACATTTATTTGATAGAATATTCACAACCAATTAAAAATGAGCCACTCTTACACTTGATGATTTAAATATAGCTTCAAAACAAAATCCTATAAAAAAAGAATATAGAAACAATCTAAAGTATACTTAATGATTTCATTTAAATGAATTTCAAATGCAGACAAAGTTAAAATTCATACTCTCAGAAAATGCATATAGGGTGTTAGTTAAAATTAAAAATTATGAATGACACAATCACCACAATGCATCTCACATCTAGCTGTGCAGGAATGGCATAGTGAATTCAAAATGTCTTATGTGTTCATGGTATTCTTGATATTTACTATTACTTTTTTGGAAAAACTAAACACAGAGGACTATAATTTTTTGAAAGTACTTATTATAAGGGTCTATTAGAAAGATCAGAGAAAGAAAGAAAGAGAGGGAACCATAAATTTAGAAAGAGATTTCAGGGACGAGAAAGGAGAGGAAGGGAAGAGAAGGATAAAATAAAAGGAAGACTTATTTACAAGTTCCAAGGAATGGAATGCGGACATCACTAGAGGGACCATTATTTAGTCCACTAGATTCCAGAAGGGACAAAAACATAATTTTCTTCCTGTTTTTCCTCTTTCACTCAAAGTTAAACCACAAGGCAATTAACCTATATAAATGTGTATAAATTATCCAACTAATTCTCTGAACAATTTTGTACCAGTATTGAAGAAAATTGAAAAATGTGATGTGTAAGGTATATATATATATTTTATACATATTTTTTAAATGACTATGGCTATGCTTGTGTAAGTGTGTTTGTGTGACTAAAATGATTGAGAAAGGACCTTGATATTGATTAAATTCGTTACAGTGTCCTTTACATTTTTTTTTCTTAGGCTGTAGGTAAGCAGTTTACCATGGCAATCACCATGCTATAAAATAGAGTTGATATTTTGACAGTAATCAATGAACTTTTAGATCTCTGCACAAAGTTGAGAACAAGAATGACCTCATAGCAGAAGCAGATGGCAGTCAGGTGGGAGGCACAAGAGGAAAATGCTTTTATGAATGCTCCCTTAGATGGAATACTGATAATAGTGACAAATATGACAGCTTAGGCAATAAGGATGATAAGGATACCATGATCTTCACTGAATTTAAAATGATTAAACACGCCAGCTGCATGAAGGAGGTATCAGTACAGGCTGCATTAAGGATGGCAGACATCTTACAGCAAAAGTGATTTAACAGGCTATATCCACAATAAGAGAGTTTTGAAAGAAAATAGTCAGTGTCAAAGCACAAACTATATCCCCCAAATAACTCACAGCAACCAGGAGAGAACAGAGCTTATGAGACAAAACAACAGTGTAGAGCAGTGGATTACACACAGACACAAACCGGTCATAGGCCATCACTGCTAGCATAAGCATTCATATAACCACAAATGCACATCTGAAGCAAAATTGTACCATCCATCCACACAAGAAGATAATTTTGTTTTCTCCAAGCAAGATGTCTATCAATATCAGCGCAGTTACAGTGGCGCAACAAAAAATAAACGAAAGATAAATAGCTGAGGAAGAAAGTACATAGGAGTGTGGAGTTTAGGATTAATCTTGATGATCAAGTCATACTTAGGTTTTCTAACACAGAAACAATGTAGACAGTGAAGAGCACCAGAAACAATGGCATCTAGTTCTTTGGAAATTCTGAAAAGCCCAAGAACTCAAAAATTACTTCAGCACTTTGATTTCTCCCATCCTGCAGTTTGGTTCTGTTGGAGAAAATCAAAGCTTTCATCATGAGTCATAATCATTGACAGCACATACAATGGGTATTATGAAAGAAAAACACAGAACACATCTAAGTTCCTAGCATTAGTACATATAAAAAATGTATGGATCAAAAGAAAAAAAAGATCCTCCATCATGGAAATTAACAATAGGTTTCTACCCAATAGAAGAGACCAGGAGAGCATTTATTCAGTTAAAAAATAAATAAAATAGTACAGAGAAGCCATAACCAATTCAACATAAACATTTTACTGTTATGAATCGGGAAATATTTAGTCAAAGTTGCAGGGAATTTTCCATGTGGACTCTCACAGTTCAAGTCAGAAAACATCAATAATTAAAATTTTCAATGGCATTCTTATGATGCCTTTGCTTGTAAAGGCTCTAAAAATCTCACATAATTCCCCTCTAAGTCAGAATGTGAGAGTTTTCATTGCGTTTTTAAAGCATTAGCATTTTTTTGGGCTGATGTAATAATAATTTATTTCTACTCTTTAAATCTATGTATCTGTCTGTCTTCCTAATCATCCATACATATCTTTAAAGAGGAATACCAAATTTTATTTATCATCAGTGATGAAAAATAATGTGCAACAGTAAGAAATGATAGAAATAAACTCTAAAAAACTTAAAGTAACATTTCCATGCTGGGTGTAACAGTGAACGATACATAATATAAAATACATCGATAAAACACAATTTAATAAGTCTTGGGCTTTAGAACTTAGTTGGGGACACAAATATCCTATCATTTTCACATCTGAAAACTGGGGTAATTTCAAGTATAACTGGAAATAAGAAAGACCCTATATTCTACTAACATGACAAATGTACAAGATCAAGAGCTTCTAGATAACTGACAACAGCTAATTTTTCTTACACAAAGCTCCCCAATACCAACAGCATTGTTTGTCTCATTTATAACATCCTATATTATCATAGTTGGGAAAAAAGATTTTCATTAAATACAGAAGTTTATTTTGCTTTATTTGGGGGAAACATTCAGATTAGAAATACTGAAATAGAAACTATTATTTCTATGAGGAAGTCACATAAATCTGAGATGAATATACAACTCAGCACTAGAATTTCATTAAAAATATAAGTGCAGGCTAATTTTCAAATAACTCAAGAAGCTGAAGTCTCTGAGCAAAGGTTAGGATAAGTACTGAGGTAGGAAGAAAGAACGGTGATCCTGTTTTATTGTGTGTCTCATAATGAGTTCAAGCAATTGTATTTTCCCTTCTTTGTCGTTTTTGTTTGTTTTTTTTTTTTAGTGCTGGGCACTGAATTAGAGGTTTGTGCTAGGCAAATATGGTAACCCTAAGTTATAGACTTAGTCCATGTTTCTTCTTCTTGTTTCTTAAATTAAAGCTCTTGTCTTCAGAGTTCTATCCTTTGAATTTTTGCAGGAAAAGGTTCTGATAGTGTGGCCTCTATTTTATTTCAAATAATAAATATTTATCACTATTACCTTTTCCAGTCTAAATATTCCTGTATTTCCTACTATTTTCTCACAAATCCAAATCAATATACATAGATTACTAATTCTTCTGGAACAACTTTAATTCTTAATATCTATTAAGACATAGTTGTGCACTATGGCCTGTTTGAGCTACATCATGACCTTCAACCAATATTCTTCCCTATAAAACCACACTTATAATTAAATATGATAATTAATGTTAAATTGGAAAACAGAGCTAAACCTTTCTCTTCTACTGCCTATAATTGAAAACTCCAGTATATGAGCCCTGAATTTTTGACAAAGCACAATTTTAGCTTTGTAAGTTGCTAGCATTGATTTCTTTTTTGTATTGCACTTACAATACTGATTGAATCATCATATTTTTCAAGACTATTTGACTTTTTTGTCTAGATGAATGTTCATTATTTGGTTTATTATAAACTCAACATACTTTCACCAGACAAACATCATTTCAAATACTGAAAATGATTCTTCCAAATAATGAAGACTTATTAATGGATTACTTAATTTGTTTTGGTGAGAATATGAATTTTGAAATATCTTAGACTTCAGAACAGTTTAGCCTATCTTTAATTTCTCCTTAAACAAAATATTCATATGTGACTCTCACAAGATGTTCAAGCTTTCCAGAGAAATGATTCAGTAAGTATTAAATCATTATCATTACCATCATTATTATTGTTACTACTGACACAATTATTAAAATATCATTATGTATAAATAGTATCTCAAATTAGGTATTTTAAAACATCTCATTCTTTATTTTACATTGTTTTGAATGACCACAGAAATTAGGTTTTTCTCCTATTTGTAATTCTGTGTTAATGAATCTACTTATAATTGAAAGTATATAAAAAACCTTATATACTTATTAGTTTAGAAGTCATGGCTGTTACAAATAGAGAACAAGAAATAAGGAAAAATTGGCAGAAAAAAACACTGTTCTTTTTGATTATATTCTAACTGGTCATTTGTTCTCAGCTAAACATCTCTAATCTCTCAAACCATCAGAACTTTAAAAACAATTTTCTCCTTTCTTTGCCTTGTCTTTGTCTGGCTCCCCCAAATTCCCTTTGCATCTCAGCTTCACGTTGTGAGAAAAGCAAATTAGGGAAAAAACAAAGGAAATATTCAAAACACACTTCTATCTTTATTCTTGAACCATAGTATATTTATTCATCTAAAATCAGTGGACCTTGAATTGGCTTGTCTACTCCCACTCTACCAGATTATTTTATTTTAGTATGTTGGTGAACCTAACACATTGTTAGGTAGACACATCTACATTCCACAGCTTTCCTTCTATTCACTAACAGCTTTTTCAATCTTTCATGCATAAAACATATTCTTTCAACATTTAATACCTTCATCACATGTCTCTTCCATGTTTTTTCACTCTAATTCTAAGCACCATCTAACCTGTTAGTGCCTAGTTCCTGGACACACTCTTCCAGAAAGCTAGGGTCATGAATTCACATGTCAAAATGTACTGTTCTTCCTTATTTCCATGTATATGGTTTTAAAATAAAAATTATTATACTAAGCCTATATTTCTCTAAGTTTTATATCTTTAATCATTCCTTAAATGATATTTAAAAATTGAGGATGATTAATCTTACTTTGATTATTTGTATACAAATAAAGTTGAAAGACAAAATCACACCAAAGTTATTGAAAATGTGGGAAACAGAATTCAATACATTGTATTCTTATTCGTGGGTGAAAATAATGTATGCAACTATCACTAGGTTCACAGAGGTGTTTCTTTGACAAAAAATATTGTATTTCTGATTTCAGAGTTTTCCACCAGAGAATTAAAAGTTAACATTCAGACTATTAATTCAATATAAACCAGACATACTTTTCAGGGGCACTGGGATTTAAATTCATGGCTTACCTCTTGAGCCACTCCACCAGCCCTTTTTTGTGATGGTTTTATTCAAGATAGGGTCTCATGAACTATTTGCCTGGGCAATCTTCAATCCTCGATTATCCTGAACTCTGCCTTCTGAGTAGCTAGGATTACAAGCATAAGCCATGGCTGCTAAGCCCGGATACCCTTTACAGAATCATTTATAACGACACTTTTGATCAATTTGATAAATTAGCTTAAAAAATTTCCCAAGAATGAAGTTATTTTAAACAAATTTTTCTAATTTGTAATTAGGCAGTGGGAGTTTCATTCAAAATACATGCCACTAAAATGTAGAATGAAATTTTTTGCTATTATAAAAGAAAATCATGAGCAACATATAGGTTCTATGAAGTTGAGTTAGTCTCAGACATCATATTTAGGCATCATGTCTATTTTATATCTTAACTAAATGACCTTGGAGAGTCAGGCCCCAGAGAATCTTGACTGGGTATTGTCATGAGTTACAAACAAGACAATTTGAAGAAAAGAATATAATTAATTTAAACCACCAAATCATATGGGAAATTTGAATATGTTGACTTTGTGAGCTTAGATAAATATAACAAACATCTCATGATCAATTTATAATTCAAAGTTTTCTATATTTAATGTAAGAACCTTCTACATTCTAGATTTAATGTAAGAACCTTCTGAAATTTATGAAAAATCACCACTTTTGTGTACCTGTTTTTTCTTTTTCTTGTTCTATAAATATAATATCCAGTTTCATACTGTCTATAGTCTATATTTTTTACCCTTTTCATTGAATATTTTATAATTATGTTTTCTTCCTATCTTGAAATTCATATTGCACATATATCATTAGTAGGCCATTGACAGATGTATTCAATAAAGTATGTATTTTGTTTCTGTGTTATAATAGAAACTCTATTAACATCTCTAGAAGTATATAGCATGAAAAAATTATATCAATGTTGGCATATTTTGGTCACAATCTCTGAAATCACATTTTATTAAAAAGAATTTGAGTACATTTTAGCTCTTAAATAACATTTATACTGGATATAGACATCATGACTTGGTATTTCACACAATCTGACATCTGTGTTTGCTCATTGGAAGTCAGATGCCTGTCAAATCACTACTGTTTGCAGAATTCCTTCTGTTGGTTACTTTTTATCTTCTGATGTACTTTTTGTTTTCTTTGTTTAGAACTTTTTCTCTCATGCATGCATAATGTGGATTGGTATCCTCCTTTAGGTCAGTAAAATTCTCACCCATGATGTTTTCAGTTATTACTTTTCCTGCATTTTTGTTTAATGTTACCCTTTCCCTGATTAAAAATATATGTTAGTATTAAATCATCTATGTCCTTTGCTTTGTTTTTTTTGTTAACATTTTTCACCTTATTCTGTTTTATTCTATTTTCCCACTGATAAATTTTATAATAGATTACTTCTCTCTTCACTGTGGGCAATTAGCTATTAAAACTATTTGCTGAATTCTCAGTTTCATTTACTATATATTAATACTGTGTTTAGTTCCTTTACAAGGAAACTCAGAATGGTAAATTATTAAATATTTTTGTTTTCATTTCCTATGATTTTTTAGTTTAATAAACCTCTCATTCATAGAATATGTGGTTAATTTACAAGTTATTTTAAATAATTCTAGTTATGGCAGTTATATCTTGTTTCACATGACTTTCATATACTTTAATATACTTGTTTATGTATTGCATATTACCTTATAAAACACATGTGGAAATAAGTTGAGATCTGTAATGATTTAATATTTTTCAAGATATTTTATTTGTTTCCAATAAGCATTTAAAAAAAAGGTCTGCAGTACAACTATCATAAAAACTCCAGACTTATTATAACACTGGTCCATGGAATGAGACACATCTACATTTCACATAGACAATTTTGTGATCTATCCCCTATACATTTACACCTGTGTGCCTCTGTCTAGGTCTCTATCCAGGCCCATCAGAAGCTATGGTGATCTTTAACTTCACCATTTCATTATGTATACATTTATTCATTAAATGTGTAGCTTATCATTTTAAACAAATGATTCCAAGGGAAGTACAGCTGCATATAACTTGCTTATCTCTCTGAGGTCCTGCTTTACTATTAGACTTGGCCTACTATATATTTTCTGAAAGGATATGAATTCATTTTCCAATATCTGAAGATTAGTTCTCAAATAGATAAAATGCAATGATAATTGTCTAGGTTTGTAATACAGCAAAAACTATATCTGACATAGTCACTCTGCAAACTACTGAGTTACTCTTATGAGGTAACCATTGTGATAGCTGCAAAAGATCATCTCAATGTCTTTTCTGTGTTTACATATTGAGGGTGCTCCTTGAATATTCTCAAAGTGCCTGATAATGAGACCAACAGCATGAATCAGGTTCTCTTTCTGGACTCCTCTACATCACTCTGTGGAACATTAAGATTTTAGAAACCTACATGGATGTCTATAGCAATCTACTTTAACCTTCAATAAAAATCCTAAGTTTCTTCCAAGGAACTCTGTTATTTTGATTGTAGAAACTTTTCCTGCCTTGGGAATGTTTGCTAATGCTCATTAAGATATATATATATATATATTTCTTTTTTCTTCACAACATAGCAAACCTGTGATTACAGCAAAAGCAGTACTAAGAGAAGTTTACAATGAATGCATTCATAAATGCACAAAAAATATTTGAAATATATGACCTAAGGATGTATCTGTAGAACTTAGAAAAGTAGGTACAACCAAAATTCAAATTTAGTAAAAGGAAAAAATACAATATCAGATCCAAAAATACATAAAGTCAACAAAATAAACAGTTGTGTTTTGAGAAGAGAAACAAAATTTGCAAATTCACCTAGACTAACAAAAACAACAACAACAACAAAAAAGACCCAGGTACAATATAAGATGATAAAGAGTGATACCACAAAAACTAAAAGGCTAATTAAGGATTATTCTAAAGAGCCATATGCTGATAAATAGGCAAATCTAGAAAAAATAGACAAGTTTCTGAACAAATATGTCACACCATAATTTAAACAAGAGGGTACGAAGAATCCAATATACCAAAAACAAATATAAGTGACAGTAATAAAAAGAGTTCATTGCTGAAATTGCCAAGTCTTTAAAGATGAAATGACAGCAATGCTTCTCAAATTAATCCACACAGCTAAAAAGGAGGTAAAACTTCCAAACTCATTTGAAGAGATTGTCATTACTTTGTTAACAAAATTTGACTAGGCACCATATCATACAAACACTCACACACACACACACACACACACACACACACACATGAATATACACATATAGGCTCACACACACACACACAAACACCACAAAACTTCCAGACCAATATCTCTGATGAACTTCTATAATAATGATAGACAAAACTCATCAACATATGGAAAAAATCATATACCATTATCAAACTGGTTTCATGCCATGGATGCAAAGGTAATTTAATATACACAAACCAATAAATTTAATATATGACATAAGCAAAATGATAGATAAATATCACATGATTATCTCAATGTATGCAAAAAAAAGCATTTTAAAAATGAAACATCACTTTATGAAATAATTCCTAAATAAATCAGATTTAGAAGAGTCATACCCTAATACAAAAAAGGCTTTATATAGAAAATACACAACTAACATTATGATAAATGGGTGAAGACAACACTGAGTATATATACAATGGAATACCAATCAGGCATAAAGAATAATAAGATCCTGCCATTTTTCTCCCAAAATAGATAGAACTAAGGGATATCACATTAGACAAAATAGGCCAGATTAAGAAAGAAAAGTTTATGATATATTCTTCCTCATACGTAGAAACTGAAAATAAATTGAAAATGACCCAAATGTAGAATATTGGTTACTAGGGACTGGAGAGGGAAGGAAAACAAGAGTGGAAAGTGGTTCTGTATAAATGAAGCACACTAGTATACATCTAGTGACTGCATATAATGGGTGAATATTTATGCATATGAACAAACATCAAAATAAATTCTATTGTAAGTATAAGTCTAATGCATTAATAAAAAATTTTTAATTATTTTGGTCTATTATTTTATTCTGTTTTCAATAGTCCACAGTACTGCATTGTTGGCTTTACTTATTTAATCAATAACAAGAACCACAAATTTCAATATTTTAATTTTGGTTTGGAATTTTTCAGGAATGAGACATCACTGGTCTTTTGATCCCTCTTGAGGTAAGGTTATTTACCTATTTCATATTTTATACAACTACATATTTACTAAATTTTCTTCAGAGTATGTAACAGAAAACTTCACTGATTTCAAAGAAAAATAACCTATGAACATGAAAATCTATCAAATATTCATCTCTTATTGTAAATACACTCCCATTTCACAGTAAGAAAATTGAAAAATATAAGAAATATTAAAAAAACTTGACTAGCATATTATTTTCAAATTTTTTTTCTACTTTTAATCTTCCACTGCTTCTTGGCACATACAGGAACTTGAAGCTTCACACTCCCCCAATATAGGACCTACTACATTCACCTTGAAATGCCAGGGAGACTGGCAACCTTATGGAAGCAGGTACCACAGTTCCCACTGCTCCACAGGTAACAGAAGATGCAAGCCAGCAGGCTCTGTTCCCTTGGTGACAGTACCATAGAGCTGAGTTCCCTGAAGCCTGTGCAGGAGATTAGACTGGGAAACTCCCAATGCCCTCAGGCTTTGTTCTCCTGAGCTGGTAAGAGCACCATGGGACTGAACTTCCTGAAGCCCTTGCAGGAAATTGGGCCCCAAAACTCCTGCCACCCACAGTCTTGGCTCTTCTGTCAGCAGAGTGTCACAGGACTGTACTCCCTGAAGCCCCTGTGGGAAATCAGACCCCAAAACTCCCACTGCCCTCAGTCTTTGTCTGATGCTTGCAGCATCTGCTGTGGATCCTGGAAGCTCATGCCCCAAGGAGAGTAGACCCCTGGGTCCCTGCTCCATGGTGGGCACTATATGATTCAAACCTGCTGGCCTTGCTGCCCCAGGGGTACCCTCAAGTTGTCACAGAGTGCCAAGAGACTGCCACCACACACCCAAGTGAAAACCAATTTCCAGACCTTCCAAATCTGCTGGTACCAGAAGGTTTCAATCCCCATAGAGTACAGAGGCCCAGAACTCCCCACTGTCCCTGACAGGAAGACAGCCCTTACTCCCCTATCAAAGAGTGAGAATGCCCCACTGAGATTCCCCACTGAGGGGAAGAAAGCTGTAATCTGCTACTCTGCAAGTTGCACCAGAAGCCCTGTTCCCCAAAGGAACACAGAAGCCCAGAGCTTCACACTGCACCTCCCTGCAGGACAGTTACTACAGTCCTGTCCATGTGTTCCACAATGCAGAGCCCCAGTGCTTCCTATTGCAACTGCAAGAGAGCCCCTGTACCCCTATAAAAGAGCTGAAATTCCATCCCTCTCACTGAGGGGAGAAAGGAGGTAACTGGCACCACAATAAGAACCCTATAAAGGGTAACATATCCAGCATACCTTCTCTGAGGAACACTGGTGGAACTCCAGCAGAAAAAAAACAAAAACCAAAAATAATCACAAAACACCAATTGAAGGGACACAAGAGATTAAAACTATAACCAAAACTATCTCCAGATCAGTAAATCCCAACACAGAATGAAACAGCAAGACAAGCGTTCTCTATTAAAAGCCAATTCCACCACTAAACATCCAAACACCTTCATAGAAGAAGAGCTATCAAATAATAAATTTCAAAAAACAATACCAAAAATGATTAACTACCTCAAAGAAGAAACAAAAATGTTAGTACTTGACCTCAAAGAGGACATGAGTAAACAATTAAATGACCTCAAAGAAAATACAAACAGATGAATGAAATTAAGACAATCTAAGATGTAAAAGAAGAAAATCAATAAAGATATGAAAACACTGAAAAATAATCAATTTGAAGTAAACAACTCAATATCCCAAATAACTATCACAACTGAAAGTTTGGTGAACAGAGTGGAGCAAGTTGAAATTAGAGCATCAGGAACAGAAGGCAAAGTAGAGGAATTAGACCAATAGTAAAAGACCATGAAAGAATGCTAAGAATATATGAATGGAACATGTATGATATCTGAGATGCCATGAAAAAAAAAAACAAACCTATGAATCATGGGAGTAGAAGGAGAAGAGAAGATACAAACTAAAGGTACTGACAACTTGTTTAATAGAATAATAGCAGAAAACTTCCCTAACCTCAAGAAAGAGAGTCACCCAGGTACAGGAAGCTTACAGAACACTAAACTGTCAGAACCAAAAGAGAAACACCCCCAGACACATTGTAATCAACATTCAGCACACAGAACAAAGAAGGAATTCTGAAAGCTGTAAAAGAGAAAAGATAAGTCACATATCAAGGTAAACATGTTAAAATAACAGCAGATGTCTCAACTCAAACTCTACGTGCAAGAAGGTCATGGAAAACAAAATTCAGGCCCTGAGAGAAAGTATTTGTCAACTTAAATTAGTCTACCAAGAAAAACTGTCCTTCCTAATTGCAGGAGAAACTAAAACCTTCTACCACAAGGAAAAACTAAAGGACTTTGTGACCACCAAGCCAGCACTACAGAAGATACTTAAAGGATTTTTATGTAGAGAAGAAGAAACTAAAACCTTCTACCACAAAGAAAAACTAAAGGACTTTGTAATCACCAAGTCAGCACTACAGAAAATACTTAAAGAATTTTTATGTATAGAAGAAGAAACTAGAGTGAGACAGGTATACTGAAGAAAGAATAAACCCTTTTGAGAAAGGAGACCAGTAAAAAAGGAATAGATAAAACAACAGTGGAGTAAAAATAACTGGAAACAACAGGTATCTCTCAATATAAACACTGAATATAAATGGTCTCAATACCCCAATCAAGAGACATAGACTGGCAAATTAGATTGAAAAACAGAACCCAACCATATGTTGCTTACAAGAAACTCATCTAATGGGAAAAAAATAAACACTGGCTTAGAGTCAAAGGGTGGAAAAATGTTCTCCAAGCAAATAGATCTCATAAAAAAAATAGGTGTAGCTAACTCATATCTGACAAAGTCAACCTCAGACTAAAATCAGTAAGAAGAGACAATGATGGTCACTTCATATTAATGGAAGGAAAAATCATCAAAAGGGAATATCAATCCTTAACATATGTGCAACAAACTCAGGGGCACCCAACGACATAAAAAAACTCTACTGACCCTAAGAGCACAGACAGACACTAAGATAGTGATAATGGGAGACCTAAATACTCCAGTGTTACCAACTGATAGGTCATCCAGACAAAAATCAGCAAAGAAGCTTCAGAGCTACTCCATACATTAGATCAAATACACATGATTGATTTCTACAGAGTATTCCACCCAACAACTAGGCAATACACATTCTTTTCTGCAGCTCATGGAATTTTCTCCAAAATAGATCATATTTTAGGACACAAAGCAAGTCTTAACAAATTCAAGAAAATCAAAATAACTCCCTGCATTATATCAGATCACAGCTAAATAAAACTGGACCTTAAAAACAAAAGAAACTCTAGAAAGTATTCAGACACATGGAGACTGAACAACACAGTGCTAAAAAACTGATGGATAACTGAAGTGATAAGGAAAGAAATCAAAATTTCCTAGAATCCAAAGAAAATGAAAATACAACCTACCAGAATCTGGGACACAGTATAGGCAGTGCTATGGGGAAAGTTTATAGCTATAAGTGCCTACATTAAAAAAACAAGACCTCTCAAATACACAATCTAATGATGTACTTTAAGCTCCTAGAAAAACAAGAACAAACCGAACTGAAAGCCAGCAGATAGAGAGAAATAATAAAGATCAGCACTGAGATTAATGAAATTGGAACCAAACAAACTACACAAAGATTCAATGAAACAAAAATTTGGTTCATGGAAAAGATTATTAAGGTTGACAAACCCTTAGCCAACAAGACAAAATGGAACAGAGGGAACATCCAAATTAATAAAATCAGAGGTGAAAAAGGAGTCATAATGACAAATAAAAACAAAATCCAGACAATCATTAGTTACTACTTTGATAACTTATACTCAAGAAAACTGGAATAGCTAGACAAAGTGGATAAATTCCAAGATGCATATAACCAACCAAAATTAAACCAAGAAGCACTTAACTACCTAAATAATCCCATTACATGCAATGAAATTGAAGTAGTAAAAAAAGTCTCCCTACAAAGAAGAGCCCCGAACCTGACGGATTCATGCCCAAATTTTACCAAACCTTTAAAGAAGAACTGACATCAATAGTTCTCAAACATTTCTGGAAATAGAAAGGGAAAGAACACTACTAAACTAATTCTATGAAGCCAGCATTACACTCATTCTGAAAGCAAATGAAGACATACCAGGAAGAGAATTTTAGACTGACATCTTTACTGAATGTAGATGCATAGATTATCAAAAAAATATTGGCAAACAGGATTCAACAACACATCAAAATGGTCATACACCATGACCAAGTCAGTTTCTTTCCAGGGATGCAAGCATGGTTCAACATACAT
Organism: Castor canadensis; assembly: GCF_047511655.1. Taxonomy (NCBI): domain Eukaryota; kingdom Metazoa; phylum Chordata; class Mammalia; order Rodentia; family Castoridae; genus Castor; species Castor canadensis. The sequence continues at coordinate 188,785,827 of NC_133386.1, forward strand.
AAATCCATAAATGTAATATAGTACATAAGCAGAAGCAAGGACCCAAACCACATGATCCTCTCAATAGACACAGAAAAAGCCTTTGACAAAATCATACAACCTTTCATGATAAAAGCACTGAAGAAAGTAGGAATAGAAAGAATGTTGCTCAACATAGTAAAGGATATGTATGACAAACTTAAAGACAACTTCATACTAAATGGAGAAAAACTGAACAAGTTCCCCTTAAAGTCAGCTGCAAGACAGGGCCTTCCACTTTCCCCACTCCTATTCAATATAGATTTGGAATTCCTAGCCATAGCAGTAAGACAAGATCAATAAATAAAAGGGATTCAGATAGGGAAGGAAGAAGTCAAACTATCACTATTAGCAGATGATATGATCCTATACCTAAGAAACCTCAAAAACTCTGTCAAAATACTACCTGAAATCATAAACTCTTCTGGCAAAATAGCAGAATAAAAAACTAACATACAGAAATCTATAAGTTTTCTATATACCAACAACTCACAGACTGAGAAAGAAATCAGGGAAATAATCTCATTTCCAATAGCCTCAAAAAAATAAAGTCTGGAATAAAGTTAACAAAAGAAACCAAAGACCTTTTTTAATGAAAACTATAAACCATTGAAGAGAGAAATCGAAGAAGACATCAGAAGATGGAAAGACCTTTCATGCTTGTGGATTGGTAGAATCAACATTGTGAATATGGCAATACTCAAAATACTACAAAAAGTAATCCATATCAAAATTCCAAAGACATTCTGCACAGAAATAGAAAAAGTATTTGTGGAATACATATGGAAACACAAAAGACCACAAAGAGCCAAAGCAATTCTGAACAAAAAATCCAATGTTGGAGGCATCACAATACCTAATATCAAGCTATACTACAGAGCCACAACAATAAAAACAGCATGGTATTAGCACAAAAAAAGACTGGAAGGCCAATGGATCAGAATAGAATATCCAGACATAACCCATGCATCTATAGACAACTGATCTTTGACAAATTAGCCCAAAACACACGATGGAGAAAAGAGAGCCTGTTACCCAAATGCTGCTGGGAAAACTGGATATCCACATGCAAAAGACTGAAATTAGATCCCTGTCTTTCATCCTGTACCAAACTCACTTGAAAGTTTATCAAATACTTTAATATAAGGTCTGAAATTCTGAAACAACTCAATGAAGGAGTAGGAAATATACTGGAACAGGTATTCTTAAACAGAACTCAAAAAGTTCAGCATCTAAGAGAAGCAATGAATAAATGGGAATACATCAAACAAAAGAGCTTCTGCACAGCAAAGGAAACAGTCACCAGACTCAAGATACAGCCCACAGAATAGGAGAAAATCTTTGCCAGTTACCCATCCAATAAGGGACTAATATCCAGAATCTACAGTGAACTCAAAAACTTAGCCTCTAAAGAACCAACACCCCAATGAAGAAATGGGCACACGAATTAAACAGAGAATTCTCAAAGGAAGTTGTACAAATAACCAGTAAATAAATGAATATAGTTATAAAAGAAGTGCAAAATCAAAACAATACTTAGATTTCATCTTACCCCAGTTAGAATGGACATAATCAAGAGTAATAACAACAAATCTGGTGAGGATCTGGTGAAAGAGGAACCCTTATACACTGCTGGTGGGAATGCAAATTAGTACAACCACTATGGAAAGCAGTATGGAGATTCCTCAAAAAACTGCAGATAGAGCTATCATATGATCCTGTGATTCTGATCCTGGGCATCTACCCAAATGAACATAAAACAGCATACAGTAGAGACAACTATATATCAGTGTTCATTGCAGCACTATTCACAATAGACAAGATCTGGAAACAACTCAGATGCCCTACAACTGATGAATGGATCATGAAATTGTGGTATATATACAAAATGGAGTATTATTCAGCCATAAGAAATAATGATGTGAGGTTTGAAGGTAAATGGAGGACAATTCATTAAATGAAGTTAGACAGGATTAGAAACACAAAAGACACGTTTTCTATCAAAACATTGATCCAAAGATATAAATACATATAAAAGCAAGCATGATCATATATTCAGTTCTGGAACATGTTTGTAACAGTGGAACTACTCTATGGAACTTGGGGAAAGAGAGAGAGGAAAAGAGAATGTTAAGGGTATCAGTGATATTGCATACCATGGGATGGGATGGTAGAGGATATAATGATGTGTACTAAAAGGTGGGAGGTAAAGGGGTAAGGAGAGTATTAGAAGGGATTGAACAGACCAAAGTAAAGCAAACCACAGTGGGCATACATTGAGACACCCCTTTGAATGTCAAATCAAATATTAATAATGAAAATCAAGACTGTGAAATAGGCATAGTGTGGAGTGGCAATACTAGGAGGGGGTTGGGGGAAGAAAAGAGATTAAGGTGATGGTATATAGTCGATAGACTTCATATACCTATATTGAACAGCACTAAAAAACCTCTTTCAATTGTTTTAAATGGGGTGGGAAGGGAGCTGAGAGGGAGAAATGATGGGGGCAACGTAAATAATGTACAATACAAGACTAATCTGAATTGTCACTACAAATCTTTCCCCATAAAATGAATATATCCTAATAAACAATTTAAAATAAAAAAGAAAGCTGTTGAGTAATGGGAAATTGGAGGGAAGGCATAAGGGAGAATAATGGAAAGGGTTGAAGTGACCAAAGTAATGTGTACCCACAGTAGGGATACATCAAGAAACCCCTGTGAACATTGAAAAATGAAAGAGAGGACTGTACAATAGTTATAGTGTGGGGGGTATTTGTGAGAAGGGTGAGGGTGAATGGAGGAGATGAAGGTGAGGGAATATGGTTGTTGGACTTCATGTATATATATATATATATATATATTTATATATACACATATATATGAAATAGAATAATGAAATCTCTTGGATTACCTTTTAGTGGGGTGGGGAGAGGGTTGTGGGGGGTGGGAAGATGGTGGGGTAATGTAACCAATGTACAATGTAAGGCTATTTGGAATTGTCACAATGAATTCCCCAAGTACAATATAATAAATATGGGAAATAAATGAAACTGTGTTTTTTATTACAACAAAAACTAATATTTAAAATGTTAAGGTCTATACTGAGAAGATAATAAGACTAGAATTATATTAAAAGAAAAAGTTTATAGATAAATTATAATTGCTTTTGTTTTGGGGTACCAGAGTTTAAATTCAGAGCCTTATTCTTGCAAGGCAGGAGTTCAACTATTTGAACCATGCTACTTGATGTAAAAGGTAGTTTCATAAAGAGAAAACATATTACTTATTTAGAGTGCAAAGTTGAATATACTCTAAAGACACTCATAGTGGATGAAAGAAAATACCAAAGTAGATAGGAATGACATAAACCTGAGAACTCAGGTACGACAATATCAGAAATTTTCTAAAGTTTTTCCATGACAATAATAATTAGCAATCAATTAATGTTGTTTCAAACACAATGACATGTTATGATATAAACATTTTCAGTAACTATGCTTTTTAACTTAGCATCAGTACACATAGAATGTTCCTTAGCCAATAAAATTCCAATAGATTTTATTTGAAAAAAGAGATTCACATAAAAAACTTCTAAAGGTAGGCTGTATAATTATAGTCATTCAGGAATTGGAGGCCTCAAGAATTGTGATTCAAGAACAGCCTGGAAAAAAATGTTAGTGAGATCCCATCTCCACAAACAAGCCAGAAATCTGTAATTCAAGCGAAGCAGGAGAAATAGGCAGTCCTAAGCCAGCCTATACAGAAAGCACAAGACACCATCTGAAATGTAACTGACTCAAAAACAGGCTGAGAATGTGCTTCAAGTGGGAGAGCATTTGTCTAGCAAGTCTGAGGCCCTGATTTCAAATTCTGTCACTTCTACACACACACAAAATGAAACAATGGAACACATAAAGTATTTTGAAATTTTAACAAGATATTATTATCAGCAATACTTATTGTGTTCTCTCATATTTCTCTTTTAACCAGTATACTTAGTAATGCATGCATATATAAAAGTACAGATGATGAAAACATAAAGAACAAGACAGGACATATCATTGTTTCAGAAGATATTACATTTTAGGTATAATAATAGTGTACAGGTATATATTTGAAAAACTTTCGATGTGATAGTCTACATATCTGATTTTAACCTATACAATGAATACATATGTTGAAACTTTGCACATTGTGCCATGAGTGTTCACAATTTTTGTATCAAATACAACTTAATATAAAACTTTTATTAAATGATACAAACGTACAAAAACATACATAGAACTTCAAAGATACTGGAATGGAATGTTTAAATATGATCTCTGGTTGATTGCTAGTTAAAATTAAGTTAGAGGCTGGAGATAAAGCCCTTAGGTAGAGTTCTTACCAGAGTAAGCAAGGACCTGTGTTCTATCTCCAGCATAAAAAAAAATTATGGTAAAGTCTGTTTACTATTATAAAACACTGTAAATATAGAAAATCTTGCTTCATATACATAAACTGTAACTTGTATTATGCTTGGATTTTGGTGCAAAGTGGTATTAATTTTTATTTGTTAGAAAAATTCTTAGAGTGGAAAAGTAGCACTTAAAAGGTTGGATTAAAGGACTGGTAGTGTGGCTGAAGTAATAGAGCATGTGGTTAATAGTTGAATCGAAACTGCAGCAAATGAATTTCTCTCTATTCTCTTCTTAAGTCTTTATCATTTGACATGACACAGAGAAAAGTGAGTTTCTATATTTAATATCAATCAGCCATTTTATTAATATAATCAATTATCCTAAAAGTATTAGCAGTCTTCAGTAAAGCAAGTTACAGTAATGGGTTGTCTGTTATCAGCAATAAAGTTATTTGGTATCACCAATGAAGCATTATTTTCTATAATTTGGGGTGGATTTTTTTACCTTAATTCTTCTCTTCTCCTTCTCCTCATGAGTGCTGATTTGTAACATCACTGTTCCACAAGTGGTACATAACTTCTTCATGTCTAGATTTGAGCCTTAGCCACCTGATTTTCTCTGACTCATAAAATGTTAGTAAGGGAGATTTGGACATTTCAAGTATGATTTTACTATTGGAAAATTTTATTGTGAATCTACTTGAATAAGACTAGTAGCTAAATTGTTCTAGGATGATCAGACACACACAGGCTTTTATATGAGATGTTAATTGATCAAGGTAGCCCAGTCTCAAACCTCAATAACTTTACTGTTAAGGCAGAGCTACCTCAGTCAAGCCACAGATACAATTATTTATTACTGTATATCACTGAGTTTATGATTATTTCTTTTATATCGACAAACTACTGGTGCCTTAATAAATCTTGGGTGTTAAATTAATATCAGTATCCATTTTGTTATCACATACTTTTATTATGAAACTGGGTAAAATATATTGAGCTCTAATTTTTTTTTCACAAATGAAAATTAGTGTAAATATTATTAAGTAAATTTTCAATAAATGACTGATAGACAACTGATAAAGCTAGTGTGGTAGCATCCATTCGTAAGACATGTAAAGCATTTATAACGAGTACATGGGGATAAATGATTTACAACTCGAACCATACTTTGACTACACCAGATTGTGGACACCATTAGGCAGATATGTTTCTTATTTATTTTGTTATCTTCATATTCCAATGCAAATACCCAGGTAGAAATAAATGTAAATATTTTTAGACATTTAGTGTTTGACAATGATGAAGAACTTCTAATATTCTGATTTCATATTTTCAGGTGAACTTCATCAAATAAAGTATAGTTCTTCTGATCACCTCAAAAATCTCATACTTCTCAAGATTTAAAATGAACTGAATGTTGAGATGGACACTAAAGCTATGATGTGTAATAAGATAGAGAACCTAATTTGCCATCTAAATGGCAAATTAGTTGAAGTGGTCTTACGTTTCACCTCTCAAATATTTGTAACTTTTAAAAGTTATTTTTCTAAGCATAGGTGTGATAAGATTATGGATTATTAAATTGGGGTTAACAGATTCATCTACTGATTTATTGATTGAAGAGGCTCAAAAATGAAGACTATTTCTGGAATTACATTTCATGTATAAAATTTGTTGTTTACCCCTTAACTTTCTCTTTCACATCTTTGACTCCAGATTGAGTATAAGGATCTCCATGTTATAAAGGAGAGAGGCTACCTTAACTACAAACTTATGAATTACTAGAGGAAAAAGCAGAGTGCAGAAGAAAGGATAATACCAAAGATAATAGTAAGCACATGGCTAGAGGAAGCTTGGTGGAGTTCCTCAATTGAAGTCATTTCCCATGGCACTGAGTAAAATGAGACCAGCAAGTAAGAAGGATCATCAACCTTCTTACTTCATTAAATATGGCAGAGACAAAAATTCCCTTCTGGGTAACGTGGGGTGAAAGTGAAAAACAGCAACAAAGCAACAAACTCACAGAATTATTTATGAATGTAGTATCACAATGGATAAAGTCAAGGCAAACTACATGAATGTGAGGGATATTAAGAGCATGATGCATCACATGGCAGGTCTATGTTTAGATTTTTAAGGAGCCTCCATATGTTTTTCCAGTGGTTGCACCAACTTGCATTCCCACTAGCAGTGTACGATGGTTCCTTTTTCCCCACATATTTGTCAACACATGGTGTTGTTGGTGTTTTTGATGATGGCGATTCTAACAAGGGTGAGGTGGAATCTTAGTGTGGTTTTGATTTGCATATCCTTTATGGCTAGAGATGGTAAGCAGTTTTTCAAGTGTTTTTTGGCCATTTGAATTTCTTCTTTTGAGAAAGTTCTGTTTAATTCAATTGCCCATTTTTTAATTGGTTCATTGATTTTAGGAGAGTTTAGTTTCTTAAGTTCCCTGTATATTCTGGTTATCAGTCCCTTGTCTGATGTATAGCTGGCAAATATTTTCTCCCACTCTGTGGGTGGTCTCTTCAGTTTAGAGACCATTTCTTTTCCTGGGAATATACTCAAAGGAATGCAACACAGGTCATTCCAGAGACACCTGCACACCCACGTTTATTGCAGCACTATTCACAATAGTCAAGTTATGGAAACAACCAAGATGTCCCACTATTGATGAATGGATCAAGAAAATGTGGTACTTATACACGATGGAATTTTACTCAGCCATGAAAAAAAATGAAATCTCATCATTTGCAGATAAATGGATGGAACTGGAGAACATCATTCTGAGCGAGGTCAGCCAGGCTCAGAAGACCAAAAATCATATGTTTTCCCTCATATGAGGACTTTAGATCTAGGGTAAATGCAGAAATGTGGTTGGACTTTGATCACATGACAAAGGGAGAGCACATACGGGAGATATAGGAATAGGTAGAAAACCCACAACATGAAAGCATTTGATGTCCCCACTCCAGAGAAGCTAATAGAGAAACCTTAAAGTGACGGAGGTTATCATGAGAAGGGGATCAGGAACCAGTGTAAAGATCAGTTAGAGATGAATTAACATGAGTCATAACACAAGGGTACATGAAAGCAATGCTAGGAATATTTCTGTATAGTTATCCTCAACTCAACTGGCAAAAACACTTGTCTTCCTTATGCTTGTGACTTTTCTTCAACAAAATTAGTGATAAAGGCAGAACAGGACCTGCCTGGAATTGAGGAGGAGAGGGGGGAGAGAATGGCAGAGGGGGGCAGGGGGAAGAAATGACCGAACAGTGTATGCACATGTGAATAAATCAATAATTTAAAAAAGATGCAGAAAAAAAAGAAGTTGTGTTCACAAAGTTGTTCTTAATGGAGAAATTTGAGTTTCTCAATGTCTTTAGGATCAGGAATTAAAAAAAATAATGTCCTCCCCCCAAAAAACCCCAAAAAACCAAGGAGTATTATGCAGATACTAGCAAAGAACAAATCTTCAGAGACTTTGCAACTGTTTAGCAGAGAGGGATACAAACTGTCACAAAATTGCCATAAGCCACTATTGCCAGCATGAATACACACATGCAGATATTTCCACAAATATTCATGCAGTACTGAGTGACACATCTTGGGAAGGATATAATTTTGTCTTTCATGCCAAATATTCTAACAGTTGGGAATAACTATTATACAGTAACAGAAATCAATGCAGATTTCTTGCAAGAATTTTCATAGCAGTGTTTACTTAACAGACAAAAACAAACAATATAAACAGGCAGTAGAATGAATAAGCAGATATATAAATTTGATGGAAAACTCCAGCAATAACACTCTTTAGTAGTTAAGCTTGATTACTTAACTATAGCTTTAACCAAAAATCCTGAAACAAAGAAAACAGACCTAATGAAATGCAAAATCTAAAATTTAGTGTCTGTGACTGTCAAATTGTCAAAATTAAATTTTGTATTTTCAGAATCTCACTATTTGTTGTAGTTTGGAAGACAGCAATGAAAGATATCACAGTCTTCAAAATGGAGCTCAGTCCTCATGGATTGTGCATAGTGATTGAAAAAGTGCTTACGTGCAATGTGTAAAGTTTTTGATAATGTTCTGTCTTTTTATTGTTAGAGAATGAAAATAGAGGACTATTTTCCTAAAATATTTGTCTGTATGGTTTTCATATAAAGATACACAAAGAGAAAGGGGAGCAAATGATGGAAAGTGAGAGAGAAAAAGACAGAGAGGCAGAGAGGAGAGAGGGAAGGAGAAAGTATAAGAGATTGAAAAAAGGAAATGTTTGGAATAGAAAGAAGATTAAAAAAAAAGGACAAGATATGTCCAGGTTTTAATCAACAGAATATAAACATCACTATAGGGTCATTGCATAGATAATTGTTAATTCATTCTCCTATTAAATTCTAGGGGAAATTTTTTTTGCTAAAGATGATTTTTGAAAAATATTGCAGAATGTTAATATCATAAATTGTTAATATTAAAAACCTCCTGTTCATTAAATATACCATTAAATGAATTAGAAAGCAAATCACATAGAAGGTGATATCTGTAATATATATTTGGACAAATAACTTCTATCCATAATTATCAGAATTTTTCAAATGAGTAAGAAGAAATGCAATCCAGTAGAAAATGGGAAAGTTCCTCATAATAGGACTTTACAAAACATAATAGCTAAATGTCATATAACTTGTGAAAAGCCCTCTGACTGCATTAGTTTGCAAAAATGCAAATTAGGGCCAACATGTGAATAAATGCTCCCTAGAATGTCGAAAAAAAAGACAGAAAACCTTAATATTTTACAAGGTTTGGTACAACTACAACTAGTGCCATCAGTTTGGAAAACTGGAAGTGGGAGGAGGAGAATAAGAAACAGTAAATAGGGGGTTAATTTGATGAAAATAACTATATGGATATATGGAAATATTACACTGAAAGCTACTGTATAATTAATATATGCTAATGAAAAGTGAGAAAAAAGGAAAAAAAGAAATTTAGCAAAATGTCTTAAAGTAATTATATGTAGGATCTATAAACCAGCAATTTCACCAAAGGTATATCCACAACAGAAATGGGTACATTGATTTACCAAACAACATTTACACTTATGTCCATAACAGTATTTTAAATTTTATTATTAATTAATACATAAAAATAAAATTGTACATATTTAGAACCATGTAATGTATACACTCACATGTTATTTAAAGCATAGTGTAATTAATAATCACGTATACATATATTTTATTAATAATCCTATGAAAACCTTTATACTAGAACTTCATGAAAAATAAGAAAACTATCAATGCAAACATAAAGCATAATTATAAAACATGACTAGGAAAGTGTGAAGAGTGTGTGTGAGTGTGTGTGTGTGTGTGAGACTAAAATGAGTGAAAAACCAATTTCATGTGGATTAATTTTCTGATGCCCTCCTTTACGACATAGCAACTGGGTAGAGCAGGGAACATAGGCCATCACTGCTAGCATAAATCACACATGCACAGCCAAAGAAAAATTGTGTTATGCATCCTTTGACAGTGATAGTTTTGTCTTCCACAAGCATGATTTCTAACAGTTTGGAAGCACTTACAGTGGTATAACAAAAATCAATGAAGGATAAGTGGCTGAGGAAAAAGTACATGGGAGTGTGGAGTTTGGGATTAAACCCGATAATCAAAATCATACCTAAGTGTTCCAACACAGAAACTGTGTAAATGATCAAGAACACAATGAACAGAGGCACCTGGAGGTTCGTGTATTCTGAGAAGCCCAAAAGGATAAATTGACTCCAGTACTCTGATTTCCCTCATCCTGTATTTGTCTCCTGTTGGAGGAAATCAGAGAGTTCATCCTGAGCTAAAATTGAATACAACAACGAGAGTGGGTATGAGGGAATGGAAGAAGGTTCCCAATGATGAACCATTCAGATCTGCAGTAACAGCTCTGTATTCCTGATTTCAGTTTTGTTTTATCTTATCATTTGAATCTTTGTCCACTTGCTAACTATTTGAACATTGGAATATTCCTTGGTGACTCATTTTCCTCATTATAAAACAGGAACATAATAGTTTCTCATCAAATTCGTCTGCAAATTATAAACATACAGGTGCATAGTAAATATTAACTGCATGCACAAATCCAGAGGGTTAGGAAGGAGGATCATCACTTCAAGATCACAAAAGGCTTTATAGTGAGACTGCCATTAAAAGATAAATAAACAAAATAAATTAGTAATTTCAAATTTTGCCTCTTATTAAAATCAGTTTATTATTAATTAACACATAAGTTCAACTAAATTCAATTACAAGGGAAGGAAGAATGAAAAAATAAAAGCAAAATGGGGAAAACCTCTTAGTACTTAGAAATAAAATGTATTACACAAATAATGTCTCAACAAAGCCTGCTAGTATGGATATTAATAGTGGATTTTCAACTGGGCGCTGGTGGCTCACACCTGTAATCTTAACTACTCAGGAGGCAGATATCAGGAAGATCGTGGTTAAAAGCTAGAACACACAAATACTTTGCAAGACCCTATCTAGAAAAACCTTTCACAAAAATAGGTCTGGTGGAATGGTCCAAGGTGAAGGCCCTGAGTTCAAGTCTCAGTACTGCAAAACAAATAAAATAAAATGATAAAAAGTAGGAGATTTTCAATAAGAAAATTTCTTATTTTTAAGTGTGTCCAAAGACAATAGCAATAGTGCATTTCTCTAGGAAAGGTGGTACTGTGCAGTCATATCCAATCTGTGTGAATATTTTTATGTCAGCTATTGTAGGAATAGAAGTCTCCATTTGGAAAGCTCAAATTTGAATTCTTTTTGCCCAATAAAATTCACATTTAATTTTCTCAAAATTTTCCTTACCATATTACAATCTGTAAAATCTATAGAATCACTTCTAATTACCTCTAAATGATGAATATCAGGATTTTCTTGAATTTTTAAAGTATTATCCTACTTGGTGTAGTTTGCTTTTGGCATTGATATCTATGCACCTATTTTCCTGTCTGCCTGCCTTGTCTACTCACACATGGATACTTAAGAAGGAATTGATAGCACATTTATCAGTAATTATGAACCATAAAATGTGCCATAGTAAGAAAACATAGAAATAAATTTATATTCACAAAAAAGCATCCATTCCTTTCACTATGGGAAAAAATGCATTAGCAATAGTGTCAGCAATGAGTGTAAGTCACAAATATATGTATATATATATGATTCTATAATATTTAATATTTTGATATTTTAAAGTTTTGAATACTAAAACAGGTTTTAGCATTACCTAAAATATGCAGCATTCTATGGACTTGTTACACTAAAGCAATTATAAAAGAAATTGACATTCCAAGCTATTTACCAACACCAATTGGTTCTGCATACAGCATACCATGACAAGGGCATATAGTGATTGGTTGGGATAGTTTCAACATTTGTTATTATCCACTATGGATGAACAAAGGGCTTCCCTTAGATGGAGGAACTTCTACAGTCTTACTTGGGGAATCTATAGATTATGAAGACTGACATATAAAGCACTATTACTTCCCAGACAAATCTTAGATCAACATATTAGGCAAATTTGAATTTCATAAAAATAAAAGAAATGCTAGAATTTCAATAACACATGATTATTTTCATCATTACTACTGCCATTATTGTGATGATGTCATTAGTGTATGAAGTGTATCTCAAATTTGACGGTATTTTAAAGCACTTGCGACATTTTGTGAAACATAAAAATAAAATTGCAGGAGACAAAACAAAGCAAAAATAAAATCATATTTAAATAAGTAAAAAATAAAATTAAGCTATATTTCAAAGAAGTGGTAACACATAGATAGCTGACTTCCTAATAGAAAAACATAACAGATTAATTATGATAATATATATTTTCAGTGAGCTGAAATGATACAACTGTAAGTTTTCAATCTACATCTAGGAACAAACTTTGCCGATTCGTTAATATTTTGCATGTACATCCAAATCTATACTTAAATGTTTATTTGTTTGTCACTTGTATGTGGAAAAACGAGAAAGAAAACATGAGTTTTCATTCAATATTTTGAAACCAAAATATATAAATTTGATTTATATATTCCTTACCTCTTCCTTACCCCCAAAATAAAATTATAGTAACAGCAAATATGAAGGAAATAAATAACAAAGTCACAAAAATCAGTAGATTGGAAATGAAAAATTCACCTGATCTGAATTCACCATAATTTCAGAAACTTGTAAAGGGAATGAAGGATTATAGAAGAATAAAAAAATTCATAGTCCTCTCATGATGTCTTGAAACACAGAATTAATCCTATTAAGGATATGTGGAAATGGAACTTAAACCAGCAAAATATAATAAATAGTTGTGAAGCTGCTTGAGATAGATGACCCAACTGAGTGAAATCATTTACCAGCTCCTCACATCTCTGACTTTTCAGACCACGTTTCTGGAAGAAGGTGCTTCTTCACTTGTGAATTATAAACTCAGCCACAATACCTGGTGTGTGATGTGTTAACTAAAGAGAAAATGTTGAATTCTTAGGCCAGACTTTTAGAAATCATGCACATGTAGCCTACTGTTTTGTGACATTTTCTAAAGATTGCTAGTCAACTAGTATCAAGATGGTGAAATACATTTTGTGCTACCTATATTAACAGAAATATACTATGAACCAAAACTTTTCTAGGGCTGGAGGTGTGGCTTAAGCAATAAAACACCTGCTTTGCAAGTGTTAAGCCCTGAGTCCCACCAAAAAAAGAACAACAACAAAAAAAAAACCATCAAAAACAAAACCAAACTGTGTATATATCACTTCCCCATGGTCCCAGGCAGGGCCACATTCATTGATCTGTAATTTATTGAAAAAAATTATACTTTCAATTGACTGTGGAATGGGTTTGAAGAGGATTTTTATTATTCCACAGTTCACAATAATGCTGATAAACATATACATAGGCACTTCCTTCTTGACTAAGTTGGCATTTCATAGCAATTGGGAGAGAATGGTCTTTGTTTTTGTTTTTCCCTTTAGTGAAAAGCATGAGATAGTGAAATATTCATGAGGGTAAAAATCTAGAGGGCACTGAATGTTGGTGTTCTGCACAAATCTAAATCTGTGGGATTTGCTAAGCTTGGTTCAACTTCCCATCAGGTCTCATCCTAGGACCCAGGCTGAAGAAATGATCACTCTTTGTGGTATGTTTTTCCAAATGTGGAAGGAATAGCCTGAACAAAGAAAGAATCAAGCCATGCAGAGGCATTTACGGTTTCTTCTGAGAGAAGACATACAGCACAGTCACTGACTGTACATTGTTCAAAGCTGTTCACATGGGAACTATTCTCTTTCTACCTTTAGAGAATCACGAAAGAGACAAACAACTAATTCCCCTCAATAGACCCTCTACAATACACCCAACACTGACACTTTCTAGTAAGGTGAACTTTAAAGAACTTATCAAGTAATACACAAAAAACATCTTCACTCTAATAGAGAACAATCTCTCCCAGACCTCAAAGTTAGATAAACATGTCACTAAACTGTCATAAAACCACTAGAAAAGTAATACAACTGATTAAGTTAAAAATGAAACTTGACCTTTGAAAAAAACACTGAGCAAATGAAAAGTAAGGCAAAATATGAAAATATGTTCAAGGTAAATAATTGATAAAGGATAATCATGATAATTGTAGTTTCAAATAAATTAGAATAAATAACAACTAATTCAAATGGTTGATAAAATGACAGACAAAAGTAGTTTAAAACAGAAAAAACCTATAAGCATATTAAAATGTGCCTTATCTCAACAATCAGAAATATTTAATTAAGCTAGAATGAAACATTCTATAATAATTAAGTGGATAAAAACCTTAAGATCTGATTATAGTGAGTTCTGATGAAGATGTGAACCATAATTTTTGAACCTTCAAACATTGATATTAGGAGTGTGAATTGATATGTGAGCTTTGAAAAATTGAGAACTAAAATGTATGAATAATACTTAATCTTTTGTTATTATTTTGCACTGCTGGGGATTAAGCCAAGGACCTTGCTCATGCAGGACAAGGACTCTACTTCTCAGCTACATACCAATCTGTAAAGAGATGCATACAATAAACACCACCAATTTTATTTACATGAAGGTTTCAATGAGAGAAAATATTAATTCTGTAATGTGAGAGACATAGTTAGTAGTGAAACAATAGATAACAGTACATGAATATGATAAGGTGCACAGTTTGGCTATTGCTGAGAGTAGGAGAGTGGGCTACTGATTGGTTTTTGGGATGCTGGTAATACAGTTGTTCTATTTGGGAGTTAAGTGGGAGTTTGCTTAAAATATTTTATGATACTGATGTACTACCTACTGCACTATGGAGGCAGGAGAATATTTTAAATTTTAAATTTTAAATTATGATAAAGAGTAAGGCAAACTCCACATTATGCAAGTGGATTCTTTTTCAACATACATATAATAGAAAACTATTACAGAATCTAAGCTGTGAAAAAGAAGTAAGAAGACTTTCTTTACATTTCCAAAAACCATAATGGATGCTCTAAAATTAAAAATAAAGGAAAGTAGATTAAATGTAAGGATGATTATGGCTCTGAAAAGATGGTCCATGATGAAATAGATTTATTTTCGAGATGTGAAAGATATGACTTACTGACAGAGGTTGATGAGAGGCTTGGGAGTAATAACATTTTCTCTGTTACTACCAATCAAGCAGAAGTGGAAGTCATTTACTGAAATGGAACAGACTGGGGGATGTGAGAATGCACTATCAAAAGAACAATTTAAAAATATAGGTTTGCATCACTCAACGACAGATGTAAATATTGGTAGAAGTAAACAGAACATTTTCCTGATATCAGCATTTTTCAATAGCTTTTATTGAAGCTACAGTATATTACACTGATATTCAAAAATGAATAATTTGTATAGATAGTTGCTATTATTTTCAACATGTGCCTTTTAAATTCAGACAATAATTTCATAGTTCAAGCCCAAGGTCATAGTGTAAGTTTTATATAAATACATAAATATATATTTATATTAAGGTAAATCTAAAACTTGTATTTCACAGATTTTTGGGGGTCAAAACTATAAGTTATGAGGACTTGAGGATGGATTTAGACAAGCAGTAATCTTCTGTGACTGTGGGATTTTTGTTAAGAATAACTTCTTCATTCTGACTCCCATCATGCTCATTGGCAAGATTATGAAACACATTTCTTTTTTTATTGCTGTGTTCAGTGGGAGTACATTGTGCCCTTTACAGAGGTTCTAATGATATATCAAATATGTCATACTTGAATTTACATCCTCCACCGCTCTCCTTTATCGCCCCATTAGTGGAATAGCTTCAACAGGTGTAATTTTTTCCATTGACATACATGTGTACATAGCATTTGCACTATATTCACACTCCCATGACATTTTCCCTCCTTATCCTTGTACCAACCTCTCCACACAGGATCTGTTCCACCCTCCTGTTATTTAAATGAAGTTGTTTGTTTAAGATGGCTATACACGATGTTTCCTTGTGACAGCCATCACCATTTTCCATGGGATCATTCTAGTGCTCTACTATGTGCCAACTCCAAAAGCTCAAGGCCACCAGGTGGAGCAGGGGGTTACAAACAGTCATGAACCTGTCATAGGCCATCACTGCTAACATAAACATTTCAGTAATCACAAATTTACAAATAAAGAAAAACTGTGTCATGCATCCTTTTTTATTCATTTATTCGTATGTGCATACATTGTTTTGGCCAGCTTGGGCCATAGAAAGTTCTACATCAGCCTGAAACACTTAGCAAAATCCTATCTCAAATCCAAGTGGGCACAAGAATAATAGTGCAATGAGTTCTATCTATTTCAAAATTAATGATTTTCTATATTACTCTGTTACAATTCAAAACATGAATGATACACATATATGTATATACAGATAGATGATTTGGATGATAGATGGATAGTAGACAGATAGATGGATAGTAGACAGACAGACAGATAGTAGATAGATAGATAGATGATAGATATTTTTGTATGTACCAGAGTTTGAACTCAGGACTTGTACTTGCTAGGCAAGTGCTCTGAGCCACATGTCCATCCCTTTTTAATTTAGGTATTTTTCAGGTTGGGTTTTGTGCTTTTCCCACAACTGGCCTCAGACCACAAGTGCTTCTCTTACCTATTCCTTCCTCCTAGCTGGTATCACAAGCCTGAATACTTGTTTATTTGTTGATTTTTGTGGTACTGGGGTTTGAACTCAGGGCCTCTGTCTATCTAGGCAAGTGCTGTACTACTTGAGCCACACACTTAGCTTTTTTTGCTTTACTAATTTTGAATTCAAGACCCTTCACTTGCTCGGTAAGCACTCTACCACTTAAGCCATATTCTAGCCCTCTTCATGCTATGTTATTTTCAGATGGGATCTTGCATTTTTGCCTGTGTGAACCTCAGGCCATGATCCTCTTACTTATGACTCCTGAGTAGCTGGATGATAGAAGTGAGCTACCACCAGGAAGCTTATTTGTTGAGATGGATTTCACTAACTTTTTGCTTGGACTGACTTCAAACCTGAATCTTCCTGATGTCTACCTTCAAAGCAGCTTGGATTAGAGGCATGAGCCACCAGACCTAGCCTTCCCACATTTCCTTACTTCATCAATCATTGTACTAGAACATTTAACAACACAGTTCTGAGTACATGCATATATACAGGTTTAAATAACAGTATGAGAGAGAGAAAAAGAGAGAGAACAGTAGATGTAATTTGTACATAAGATATATTTTAAAGAAAAATATATCATGATGTAGAAATTAATTGGAAAACAAAAAAAGATTAATTTTCCAATACACTTAAATTAAAATAAATATACAAAATAATTATATACTTATATGATGATAGCAAACCAAAATAAAATATTTTTAAATGAACTACTTATAATAATGTCAAAAACAAATATCTAGAAGTAGGACACTTGATCTAAAGATAATTTACAGAAATGCATAAATGTAGAGTAAGTGAAGTTGTACTATTTTCATAGTTTGTAAAAAATAAATATTACAAGCATGCTTGTTCTTCCAAAATTGTGTTATTTTGAAAAATTCCTACAAAATATCAATCTTTTACCAAGGTTATTATTGTCATCATCATCCTCACCATGATTTTAATCATTGTCATATCAGTTGAGCTGTGTGGTAACAGTTTAGGAATTTTTCTTCTATTCCTGATTCTAAGAGTTCCTGTTCTGTTTATTTCATTTTACTATGAATAAACATGAGAAGGTTAACTTAGTGTGTAAGTTGACATTTATTTTTATTTTATTTTATTTTATTACTTTGTTTTCTTTTCAGAGATCATGTATGTCAGTGGCCTGAATAAAACAGATTGCCTTCACTAGAGAAAGTGGCCCTAATTCATCAGTTCAATGCCTGAGTTGAACAACAAAGCTAATCCTTCTACAAGTGATAAAGAACCCATCTTGTTTGCTGTCTTTAGGTGTAGGACATTTTATTTTTTGCTTTCAGATTTAAACTTACACATTTACTCTCCTTTGTTCTCAAGCCTTCTGATGTTTGGTGTAGAGCTACACTATTGCCTCTCCTGGCAACCAGGCCTTCATAGTAGGACAGAAACTTCAGCACCAGTTCTTCTGAGGGCCAGCTTGCTGCCTGGTCCTGAGGACTTCCAGACTTGTCAAATTTCATACAACATGATCCAATTACTTAACTCTCTTAATTTCAATGCATTTTGAAAGCTAAAAATTATATATATGTTTTGGTTCTCTGCAGAACCTTGACTAATAAAAGACAAAAAATTTATCAGATATTTTTATTGTATATGTCAAAGTCAATCTATGATTTTTACTTATTTCTTAATGTGCTGGATTCTTGATTGAATTTAAACATATATCAAACGTAAATTACTAGAATAAATATATGCCAGATTTTATATATTGCTGAAGCTTGAAAAGATTAAATATAAATGTACTTCTACATTGAAGCAGAAATGTTGCTAATAAATTTAAATGTTATAATAAATTCTGCGAAACACTGTAGACATATAGGTTTAAATTTATTCTGAATGATTATTGTATTTACAAAGTATTACATAGGAGGATGAGTGAAGAGGATTGAAAATTCAAGGCCAGCCCATGCAACACAGGGAGATCCAGTCTCAAAAAAAAATCATCAAATGGCAATAGAGTTTTCTTCTATTTTTTTAAATCACTGATGTTTTCTCTACTGTAGTTGATTAAAATTTATCTAAGGGGAAGAGACTGTTTTTCTCCTAAGTAAAATTTAAATGCTGAGGTTTCATGTAACATTGATGCTTCATTATTCAGAAGAAAAGGAATTCTGAGCTCTCTCTTTCAGTAAACTTTACCTGCTATATATTTTAGTTTGCTGAGCATTTTTATCATAAATAATTGCTTAATTTCAGTAACTCTTTCTCTATATATGTTAGGTAGTTTTTATGGGTGTTTTTTGTTGCTTAATTTTGTTAATTACAAAATTATGTGTTGAATTACATTAATGGATTTGAAATATTGTTACATTAAATAAATAGGTTAGTTTACATAGTTCAGAAGCAAAGTTTTCTAATAATGGGAGTTGAAATTTTTTCTCTTTTGGAAAAAAATTAGCTCACAATTTAGGAGAAATCAGAACAGAGTTTGCTGTCTGCAGTTGAATCTGAACCACGTTAGTGTAACTTATCAAGGTTTTGTCTTTCCTGTGAAATATAACCATGATTAGCAAGTGACTCACAAAGATAGCCATGTAATTCAGTCAATCAAATGGCCACAAACTGATAGAAAACTTTTGTAAAACTAGGAAAATTATGTATTTCCACATTTACCAAAAGTTATGATTAATTTAGATATATTGAAACAAAGAGTGAAAGGCTTTGTTTTTTTAGCATGTGTGTATTGCTATGTAACTTTTTAGTTACACAAGAGTCAGAAATAATTTTTTACCATTTACTTTGGACTCAGTTACTTGTTTCCATTGGCTAATAGAATGTTACAAAATCATGACACAGATAAGCAGGCTTGAACTAGCTTTATTGAACTGCAACATGTTACATTGATATTGAAAAGTGAGTGATGCATATAGATAGTAGCTTGTATTTTCAACATCTTGCTTAAATGCAGACAATATTTTCATAGTACATTAGTATACAGTAAAGGAAATTCCCATTTTATATGAAATACAGTATGAGGTGAAACTGAAAGTTGTGTTTTATATACCTTGCTTGATTCTTAAGTACAAATCATGAGGGCTTAAGCATGGATTCATATAGGCAGTTATCATCTGTGATTATTTCACTTTTATTAAGAACAACTTATATTCACTTAGGACTCAAGTGCCCATTCATAATGCATATGAAATAAGTAGTTGTACTTAAGATTTGAGTAAACATGTGCCTATTTTCACAGCATGAAGTGAGGATGCAGTTTGGAATTGATGAGCCTCCTATCTCCTTCACATCTTTGTTCCTAAGGCTATAGATGAGGGGATTCAGCATGGGGAACATGACAGTATAAACTGTGGTAGTGGCTTTACAAAGAGACATGAACTTTTGGAGTGGGGAACACAGTAGAGAAGGAGAATGACTCCATGGAAAATGGTTATGGCAGTCAGATGGGAGATACAGGTAGAGAAGGCTTTTTAGAGCTTACCCTTAGAGGGCATCCTGATGATAGTCACAACTATGACAACATAGGAGGCAAGGATAATCAGGAGGCTACAAGACTCACTGAATATAGAAATAATTAAGCATATCATTTGACTGAATAAGGAATCAGAGCAAGATACAGAGAGGACTGCAGAACACTCACACCCAAAGTGATTTATTATGCCAGCTTCACAGTAGGGCAGTTGCCAAAGAGAATATGTGAGTGTCACAGAGCAGAGTCCACCATATATTTAAGTTCCTGCTACCAGGAGAGCATGGAGCTTATGAGATATAGCCACTGTGTAGAGCAGGGGGTTACAAACAGCCATGAACCTGTTGTAGGCCCTCACTGCTAGCATAAATATTTCTGTAATCACAATGTACATCCAAAGAAATATTGTATCATACATTCTTCAAAGGGGATAATTCTGTTTTCCACAACCAAGATCTCTAAGAGTCTTGGTGTAAGCACATTGGAGTAACACATATTCAAAAATGCAAGATGGGTGAGAAAAAAGTACATAGGTGTTTGAAGTTTGAGATTGATCCATATGACCACAATTATTCCCAAATTCCCCACTACAGTGACTGTGTAGATGGTTAAAATAGTGTGAGCATTCAGAGAAACCGATCAAGATGAATATGGACACAGGGCTCTGGTTTGCCTTATCATGTACTATTACCCTTCATTTAACACACCACAAGGAAGGAAGGAAGGAAAACTGAGCAGCAGAAGTGAAGAGGATGAAGTGCTAGAAACTCAGCTGAATCTTGATATAAAAGCAAAGAGAAATAGGCCAAACTGTGGTCTTCTTTCTTTTCTTTCTTTCTTTGCAGTACTGGGGCTTGAACTCAGGGCCTACACCTTGAGCCACTCCACCAGCCCCTGTATATGAGGATTTTTTTGAGATAGGATTTTGTAAACTATTTGCCCAGGCTGGCTTCTAACCATGATTCTCCTAATCTCTGCCTCCTGAGTAGCTGAGTAGCTGGGATTACAGACGTGAGCCACCAGCATCCAGCTTCACTTTTGATTCTTACTTGACCACTCAATGATGATTGATTATGGATGAATTATCTTTGTTCTTTAGAACTGTGGCTTTCTTATCTGGAATAAAATCATTGCACTTCTCAATATCATTATTTCATGTAAACTGTTTAAAAATTCATTTGAAGCTTATGATGTTTATGACATGTTATATGAAAACAGAGGTATGCATAAAAACACTGAGGAGACCAGTGCTTACATGATCATATCGGGGAGTCTTTGGGAAGAATCGACACTTGCATATGCAAGTAAAAACAAATATTAGAATTTTAAGGGGGGATCTCTGTTTTGTAATAGTTCTTTGTAATGAACTCTTACATCTTCTAGGTATACTCTAATATCCAGGAATCATAAAATATCTTCTATATTTAAATATGTATCTTAAGAAGTCCTTTATCAGTATTTAGTTATAATTTCTGGTTTGTAATAGATTTCTCTTTCTGTGGGTCAAAGAAAAATAAAAAGTTTAATTTACGCTTTCAAAATATAGACACTTGATTCTTTCAGGATAAACATCTTTAAATTTTTGGTTTGTCTCTTTTTTTCTCACTTGCTCTTTCACACTGGTTAAGAATATCTCAGTGTTTACTTAATACTTGGTATAATATTAACCATTCCAAGCAGGTGTCATTAAGCATTAAATCCAGACCTACTGATGTAGAAAAACCTATCAAGACAAAGAAAAAATGAATTCAGGAAACTGCTTTTACTTTCCATGAGAATTTGTGGTTAATTACTTGAAACAAATTAGAAAAATTCATTATCATGCCAAAATTAATTATTGGTGAATAATTGAATGAATTATTGGTCATTCTCAAACCCCAATTTTACGCATTTAAAATTTTTAGGCAAAGTTGGATACTAGGCTTTTATTATTAAATTTTATGTCCAGTATAATTCTTCTCTTATTTCCCGTTACTGCCTCTATAACCTGTCATACTAGTTGGTAAGATCCCTGACACACTGCTTGCTTTAATTTAGGACTCCCTGTATGACTAGATTCTTTCACTGTAATTTTAATTTCCCTTAAACTTTCTAATCATCGGTGCTCATCCCATTTCTCCTCATCCCATTATGATTTGGAGTCATTTGTTAAATTTTTCTTAAACATGATTTCATCTCAACTATAGAAGTGCAAGTTCCCCATATTACATTCAGTATTTAAAAGAGAAAAGATCATGAGCTGGGTATGGTGATACCTACCTGTAATCCAGGCACTCAGAACATTGAGGCTGAAGTCTCATGAATTCAGGCCTATCCTAAGTTACACAGCAAGACACTGTCTAAAAAAATTAGAAATTGATTCCACACAAACCACAGTGATGGCCGAAATAATGGTTCGTTGGGTCTAATTAGTACCTAAGAACCAAGGAAGATTACTTCATTGAGTAGAGCAATTGCACTAATGTTTATAGCAATTGAAAAGGACTAAAAAGGCTTACAAATCTATATTCTGACTCCATTGGGTTTTAAAATTAGGATTCATTTTTTATTCAAACGTCCAGTGATGTCTTATGACAGTAGCAATGTGCTATGTAATCTTCCTTTTCCCATTACTGTCTGGGCTTTCTGCTGATCCTTCTATAACTTCAGGTTGGGATCATTGTAAGACAGTAAAGATTAATGAAAAACAAACAACACCACCAGATGTTGCTTCCTGTACTTTCTTACTGATACCAGCAGTTATTCACATAGAAGCACTCTTGCTAGTTTGTGAAACTACAATCCAACAATTCCATAGACTTGAAGACAATAATTTGTTTTTGACAGCACTTCATTATGAAGTGCATGAAATTGGAAGTCTTCTTTATTAATTTCTACAATATCCCCCAAGAAGTACACAAAAATGTTATTTATCAATTTGCATAAGTATTTTATAATTTTATCCTGTGAAAAAACTGGTTCACTGAAATGCCCACATTACTCCTACACTGTTTATATTACATCCTGTTTCAATAGCAGGTTTTCAATATAGCTCTTCTAAGAAAGCTTTCCTAGATATCCAAATATCAGTATTTTTCTCCTGCTCTACTTTCTTTGCACCTATATACTCAAAATATATCTAAAATTCAAAGCATATTTTGATATTTTATGTGTATCTGTGTGCATTGTAGTCTATATTCCTAAATATAATGCATTTCATGAGGACAAAGTTTATACATAACATTTCACTTAAAATAAACATATTTTCAAGCTCTAAACATGATCCCATGAACAATGAACACAGAACTTATCACATTAATATGCATCATTAGTGAAAATAAGTATCCTTCTGCTGACTGATATTTCTGTGTCCCAATTTTTCTGGATTTCAATATATCTCATACAAGATTGAAAATATTCCCTATGTTGAAGCAACTCACCAAAAGCCTGACTTTCCTGAGGTGCATTTTAATTATTTCATTGCCATAATTAATAAACTGAATGCACAATCTCTCTCAAACTTAAAGTGTTCTTATAAAATTTCTCAAATAAAAGCTGTGAATGATTCTTATAAAATTAAATAATAATGGGAACTAAGGACTTTTCCCCACCTGTCTAAAGATTTTGGAAGTAGTCGTGAGATGTCTTTACTAAGAGACAGACCTGGAACCTATCTTCCATGATCATGTTGTTTGTTTCATCTCTAACTGCTTGACGTTGGGGATATGGACCCTGGAGAATCTTGATAGTTTGTTGTCACAAAGTAGGAAGAAAAAAATTTGATAGAGCTCCCTTTTATGTTACTTAAGTGTAATTTATTCTAAATAATATGTTCATTTTTATGGCTAAGAAAGACACTGTACTTCTGAGTACCACGAAAACAACAACAACATAAATCTGTGACCCCATCTATTCTAATATCACCAACATTAGTGCATTTTAATGCATTTTTAGTGATTTTGCTTTGCATACATATATACACATATATTTAGCAAGTACATACTTTGCATAGTAATATATCTTTTCATATTCAACTTTATGGCATACAAAACATGTCGTAAATATTATTTTAACAAAAGGATTCAGAGGATTGGGGTACAATAGGCACCAGAATTTTGCAATAGATACTGATATGTTCTCTGGATCATCCATATAAGTCATACCACTATTTTAAATCCACTAGTGATTCTTGCATGTACTCCTGAAGTTCCAAGTCAGAGGAAAAGCACAGAGGTATCAAAGTACAACCCATTAAAATACCACCATGAAGGTTATCGAACAAGAAATCTTGATATATGAACACGTGACAACAAAAGGAATCCATATTATTCCAATGGATTGGTAATTCTTATTCAGCTGGAGGTGGAAAAGCTAGGAAGGTTGGCAGACAAAAGTTAAGCAGCTTTTTGAATTAATATTTACCAGCAGGGACATTTTTAAGTAGGGTATGTGTAGCACAAAATAAACGTTTGCGTGGAAGCTTCCACTGGCTCATCTACATCAACACATCTGGTCTGCTATGTCACGTGAAGTCATGGGAGAGACTAACTGAAAATTCTTTTAAAATGTAAGCCAAATATCACTTTAAACAGTTTGCAAAGAAGCAAACCTTCCCCTTCCCCTCCCCCCAGTTTTCTTTCTATTTTATATATGTCTTCTTGTGGCATATGTACCAAAATTAAAAGTATGAATTTAGCTGAAAACGGTGTTGGCACAAGAGCAATTGAACAGTGAGCTCCATTTTCAAGTGACTAATCCTCAATATTACTATGTTGCAATTTAACAGCCAGTGATTCATAAATTTTATTTTCCAAACTAACATGAAAATTTTGGTTGGGGGATTTGTGCATATGGTGACAACTTCTTTTCAGTTTCCAATATATGATTCCATAACAACTTTAAGAAATTATTTTCATAAACAGTGAACCTCTGTAGATTCACAAATGCAAACTGTGGCTGCATTGGCAGAAGGGTAAAATATTAGCATATATAAATAAATGAAAAGAAGTGGAGATCTTAATTATGGATCGCAAGTGATCTCCTTGAGTTATAATGCAGAAGTATTCCAATGAAATTCTACAAAATCAAAGGTAAAAGAAATGCACAAAACACTGTCACTGCAGGGCAAGAGTGGTTACTCAGGAGGCAGGGATCAGGAGGATCAGGGTTTGAAGCCAGCCCTAGACAAATAGTCCGTGAGACCCCAATCTTGAAAAAACCCTCATAAAAAAAGGACTGGTGGAGTGACTCAAGTATAAGAGTGCCTAACAGCTATAAGGCCCTGTTGTGACAAAAAAAATAAGAAAGAAAGAAAATATTGTCACATATGTATCCAATAAAAAATGGATTTGGTAATATGCCTGTCACTTGTACTACCACAGGAAGAGTAATAAGGAACAACAACAAAACAAAAACAAAATAATGAACGACAGTAAGTGTCAGATAATATATTTTAAAGAAGATATGTTGTGATCTAAGAGGCCTAGATAAATATTAAAAGAAAATGTTCAAATATAATTGTTCTTTAAGGGTGAAAATATCTTATCTATGAGAGGAAAAAAGTTGCCTGTATCTGAAAGGTCAGTGATAAGAAATAAATACCAAAGTATACTACAAAGGCAAATCCAGGTGCACTCAGACGCAGGAAATAAATGAGCAATGTTTTCTTAAACTTTTGAATGAATTTTCTATGACTGTAAAATTACCAATCAATTGGCAGTATTTGAAACACTTCAAACACTAATGGATTACAAGAAATCTTTATTTTCATAATTTATCAATCACTGTACTAGACATTTAAACAATAGAGTTCTAAATACAGGGATAAATGATAGGTTAAGAGAAAGAGGAGAGACAGAGCGAGAGAAAGAGACAGAGAGTCAAAAAGAGAATAGTACATCTATTTTTTATATAAGGTGTAATATTTTAAAAGAAAAGTAGATAATAACATAAAGATAAATTGGATAAGAGAAAAATAGATGATAGATGAGTTTTATAGTGTTCTTAAATTAAAAATAAATAAAAATTAGTCATACATCTATATATTAATATCAAATCAAAATGAAATATTTGAGAATTTACTGTTTATAATGTTACCAAAATTACCAAATATTTAGATGTAGCCAGTATATTTAAAGATAACTGAATGTAGAACATAAAAAGTTGTACTACTTTCATAGTTTGTACAAAATAAGTATTGCATACATGTCTGTTCTTTCAAAATAAATCTTACTGGATTCATCATTTACAGTTAAAAGACCTAATAGTTAGTATGGTTATGATTATCATCATCATCTCACCATGATTTTGTAACTGTAATATCTTTTTTTTTTTTTCTTTATTTTTTTTTTCTTTATTTTTTTTTCATTTTTCTTTTATTATTCATATGTGCATACAAGGCTTGGTTTATTTCTCCCCCCTGACCCCACCCCCTCCCTTACCACCCACTCCACCCCCTCCCGCTCCCCCCCTCAATACCCAGCAGAAACTATTTTGCCCTTATCTCTAATTTTGTTGTAGAGAGAGTATAAGCAATAATAGGAAGGAACAAGGGGTTTTGCTGGTTGAGATAAGGATAGCTATACAGGGCATTGACTCACATTGATTTCCTGTGCGTGGGTGTTATCTTCTAGGTTAATTCTTTTTAATCTAACCTTTTCTCTAGTTCCTGGTCTCCTTTTCCTATTGGCCTCAGTTGCTTTAAGGTATCTGCTTTAGTTTCTCTGCATTAAGGGCAACAAATGCTAGCTAGTTTTTTAGGTGTCTTACCTATCCTCACCCCTCCCTTGTGTGCTCTCGCTTTTATCATGTGCTCATAGTCCAATCCCCTTGTTGTGTTTGCCCTTGATCTAATGTCCACATATGAGGGAGAACATACGATTTTTGGTCTTTTGAGCCAGGCTAACCTCACTCAGAATGATGTTCTCCAATTCCATCCATTTACCAGCGAATGATAACATTTCGTTCTTCTTCATGGCTGCATAAAATTCCATTGTGTATAGATACCACATTTTCTTAATCCATTCATCAGTGCTGGGGCATCTTGGCTGTCTCCATAACTTGGCTATTGTGAATAGTGCCGCAATAAACATGGATGTGCAGGTGCCTCTGGAGTAACAGTCTTTTGGGTATATCCCCAAGAGTGGTATTGCTGGATCAAATGGTAGATCGATGTCCAGCTTTTTAAGTAGCCTCCAAATTTTTGTCCAGAGTGGTTGTACTAGTCTACATTCCCACCAACAGTGTAAGAGGGTTCCTTTTTCCCCGCATCCTCGCCAACACCTGTTGTTGGTGGTGTTGCTGATGATGGCTATTCTAACAGGGGTGAGGTGGAATCTTAGTGTGGTTTTAATTTGCATTTCCTTTATTGATAGAGATGGTGAGCATTTTTTCATGTGTTTTCTGGCCATTTGAATTTCTTCTTTTGAGAAAGTTCTGTTTAGTTCACCTGCCCATTTCTTTATTGGTTCATTAGTTTTGGGAGAATTTAGTTTTTTAAGTTCCCTGTATATTCTGGTTATCAGTCCTTTGTCTGATGTATAGTTGGCAAATATTTTCTCCCACTCTGTGGGTGTTCTCTTCAGTTTAGACACTGTGTGTCAACAGTTTAAGAATTTTTCTTCAATTCCTGATTTTCTTATTTTGTTCTGTTTATTTTGCTTTACCATGAAAAAGTATGTGAAGATTAATTCTGAGTGTCAATGAACTAGTTCACAGTTTGTCCAGATATTTATTCAAACATTATTCTGGCTGTTTCTGTTAGGATATTGTTGAATGAGTGTAATATTTAAATCAGTAATCTGAATAAAGCAAGTTGCCTTTCCTAATGATGGAGGGTCTGATCTATCAGTTTTATTCCTGAGAGAATAAAAAAGCTAATGCTTCCTCAGATAATAAAGAATTCTTTTCATTTACTTCATTGAGGAAGGTCATTCAATTTTTTGGAATGGAACTACACCATTGGCTTTCCTGTTTCCTGAAACTTCTAGTAGGACTGACTCTCTAACCTCAGCTCTCCTGGGTTCCTGCTAATTGACTTACCATGTGAATCTCCAGACTTGTCAAATTTCATAATGGTATGATCCAGTTATTTAAGTTACCTCTCTTCATTATTTAGACTAGATAGATAAGCATGATATTGCTATCCGTCTGTTTGTCTTGATAACCCTGACTAATAAAAGAAATAAAATTTCTCAAATATTTTTACTACATGTTGTCAGTAATCTATTCTTATTTTTTAATGTCACAGATTTATTAATGAATTTGAACTATGTATCCATCTTAAATTCCTACTAGAGATATATGTCGCATTTTATATATTGTTGAAATTTAAGAGCATCGTTGTTAGTATTTCTGCACTTACAGCCAAAAGAATAATTGGCTATGATAATCACAAATCACTAAAAATAATCTTTAAATTTTGTTTCTTTTTGATCCACTGGCTAAGGCTTTAAAAAAACAAAACCAACCTTAAATATTTTTTGCAGTGCTTAGACTTCATTTTACCGACTTTCAGGTTAACTGCTGCTACCAACAAGGTGTACTTCAGATCTGGTACTCTATGAATCTACCTTTGATGAGCTGGAAAGATGAAAAGTTGAATCAGCTCTTTATCAACACATTTCCTAATCACCCACATGCTTTCCCACTTTCTTTTATTAAAGGACTCTCTTGTTATATTATTTTTAGGAGCAGGAAATCCACAGGGAAATTCCATGTAATATAATCTCATTAGAGGTATTTGTTCAATAGAAATATAATCACTAAATGCTTTATTTAGTCAATATTATATGAAAATTGAGGTTGGGCATGAGTGGCTCATGCCTATAATCTTAGCTTTTTGGGAGGCTGAGATCAGGAGGACCAGAGTTCAAGGTTAGCCTGGGAACATAGTTCATGAGAAACCCTATTTCCAAAATAAACAGTGTCAAATGGACTGGAGGTGTGGCTCAAATGGTAGTGTGCTGGCTTTGCAAGTGTGAAAATCTCAGTCCCAACAGAAAATACATGAAAATAGATATTTTCACAACATTATCCAGATCTAATTTTTATTATTGTTACTGCACTATAAATCAAACAACAGAAAGTATGACCATATATGTATACATATGCATATGTATAGTTATTTACTATGAATACATGTGAAGTTTGAAAGAATAACATAGGAATTTATTCATAGGAAAAAATTAATACATAACAACTGCTTAATAAACCATTAGAGAAATAACATATATTATCTAAAATGCATTTAGGTTCACACTTAAAGCTACTAAAATTAAAAGTACAATTTAAGATTCAAAAATATCCATTATATTTGTGTAAGTAAGCTGCTCATTCAAAAGATAAAATAATATACTGCTTTAAAAGTTTTCACCTACTCATTGGTGCCTGAGTTTTATTATCCATTAAAAGAGAATGAATTATATTACCAAATTGTTACTTAAAATCATCAAAAATAGATATGTGAGAGTTTATTTTTTATTCTAGTAGTTTTATTAAATATAACTAAACCATGATGCATGTTGAAACTTTTAAAATATTTTTGTTAATTTTGTTTTACTTTTTAACTGTTGTACATTGATAGTTCAAGTTCAGTAATTTTGTTTAAAGGAACATCTTTATTAAATTATGTCCACAAACACTTTTAAAAAATCTCAAAATGAACATTTTATTATAAGCCATCCCTGATTAATCAAAAAATTTTAAAATTTATAAAACAACAAAATTAACAAGATTATTCAGCATGATTGACTGGGATTAATCACAAGTAATACAAGAATGGTTCAACAAATGCAAAACAGTTAACATGATGCATCTCATTAACAGCATGAAGGACAAATACCATGTGACCAGTTCAAGTGATGCAGAAAAGGCATCTGAAAAAAATTCAATATTCAATATTGAAAAAATAGGGTATAAAATGAATGTACTATGAAATAATAAAGATCATGTATGATAAACCAACAGCTAATATTTTGAATGAGAAGAAGCTGAAAAAACTCTGTCTCTGTGATCAGGAATAAAGCAAAAATATCCTGTTTCACCACTTTTATTCAATAGTAATGAAATCTCACCATAATATTTCTTAAAAATGCAGGTGAAATTTCAATAACAATTTACTGAAGCACAACAACGTTATCAGAAATAGAGCAATCAGAACATACTTACAAAATGCATCATTTTTATTTGCATCTGTATAAAGAAAAACATAATTTTTATTAAAAAGCATAAATTAATTATGCTAAATTCTAGTCTTTATATGGGAGATTTACATGTCTTTATGCTTGTTTGCTTATAAACATTCCAATGTCAAAATGGACAATGTAGAATTAAATGTATTTTTTGATATTAAGTATTTTATACTGAATAGTTCTCAGCATACTTATTTCAACTTATAAGGTAAGTGCCATTCTCAGTACCATTATTCAGATCATGTAAAAAACCCCACAATTTAGAAGACATAATTTGCACTGAGTATTTTCACAGGCAACTTCATCTTAAAGTACATGAGCACAAAAACCTTTATATTAATATATCTGAATCAGATTTAATTTATATGATCTGAGCTTTCATTTCTACTAATATTTAAATTTTTTAAATACTAGAATTTACAGATATTGGAATGCTAAGTAGAGGGACAATAAATATTCTTATTGTGATTTTTTTTTATTGAACTGGAGCACCAGTACTCCAAAATAAGTAAATAATGCTTTTAGAATTACATTTTGTGACATAATAATTGGGTATTGAATATCTTCTTAACAGTCTCCTTCACATCTTTGTTCCTAAGGCTATAGATCAATGGATTAAGCATGGGTACGACCACTGTGTAAAAGACAGAGGCTACTTTGAACATCAGCCATGAACTTTTGGTGGTAGGAACACAGTAGAGAAAAAGAATAGTACTATGGAAAATAGTAATGGCAGTTAGATGGGAAGCACATGTAGAGAATGCTTTGTAGCACCCACCAGTTGAAAGGTTTTTCATGACTGTGACAAAAATGAAAAGATAGGAGGTCAGAACAATCATCATGCTAGATATTTCATTGAATGTGGCAAAGACTAAAATGATCTTCTGACTAATGTAGGGGTCTGAGCTAGACACAGCAACAATAGCAGCATGCTCACAGACAAAGTTATTTATGAGCTTTGTTCCACAAAAGTATAAGGTCAACAAAAAGTGTATAAATATGAAAGAACAAATTATACCCCAAAAGTATGATACAGCTACCAACAAAGAACACAGCTTCTGAGACATTACAACCACGTAGAAGAGAGGGTTACAAACAGCCACAAATCGGTCATAGGCCATCACTGCCAACATGAAGGTTTCTGTCACTACAAATACACATGCAAAGAAGAATTGCATGATGCAACTTGTGAAGGAGAGGGTTCGATCTTCCACAATCAAGTTTTCTAACAGTTTTGGAGTTACTACAGTAGAGTAACAGAAATCCACAAAGGACAAGTGACTAAGGAAAAAGTACATGGGGATGTGGAGCTTGGGATTGACCCTGATCACAGCAATCATGCCCAAGTTCCCCAGCACGGTGACTGTGTAGATGGACAGGAACACCAGGAACAGGGGCACCTGGAAGTCTGGATATTCTGAGAAGCCCACAAGGATGAAGGTGACTCCAGCAGCCTGATTTTGTTTGATCCTATGGACAAAATAGAAATGTTGACCTAGAGAGGTGAGAACCTGTATTTTTAATAAAGAAAAAGGAAAAAAGAGGTATTGCTGAAAATATCAGGTTACCATTTCTATATTATTTCAACAGTTAGTATATAGTTCAATAGCTTTTATATAAGGAATAATAATTGTGTGACTTAAATTATTGAAAACAAGATAAAGACAGGAAGATGAAAAAGTAGAATATACCCTGTTGTGTTTCAAATAATAATGAGACAGCTTTGAAATCCAACCTTACGCTGAGGCACTGGACTGGAGTTAACCACTTTTAGAACACTATTATATATTGCTAAATCACTATCAATGTTAATGATGAGTCTTTACTCTAGGAACCCCTTTTAATTTTATTTTCTATTTTAGATGATCTAAGGGCTAAGGTGTCAGGGGCTATGATGATTTTGCTCCCTAATTAGTAGCTTTTACACATTTTCCTTGTGACCTATATTCCTTCAGTGAAGAACAATCAGCTAACACTACTCTCAGGCCAAACAAGCCATTTTTAACACCCCACCAACACTTTGTGGAAGCTATGCAGCAACCATAGCTGCGTACTGTCAAAGTATAACTCTGCACCTATAGGCACTGTTCCAGCCATGACTTTCCCAAGCAACTTTCACCAGACTTTTTGCCATAAGAATTCTTGAGAAACTCTAGATGTTCCTTCAGCTATTTCTATAGAGGAAGCTTTTACTTTGTGACCCAGTAGAAAACTTATGATTGGTATAAATTCAGTTCTTCATTTGCATGAAGGACTTTGGTGACTGGTGCAAGTGAGCTCCTCCACGTGCAGGAGGCAGTGTGCTATGATTGGTGAGAACATGGTCCTTCATTTTCATGAATGACTACTTTTAGTGATGGAGTCATCCTTTGCAAACCCCATATCTGGTTATATAAGAAGGCTGCTCAGCTTTACTTTGCAAGCCAGCCTTGATAAACCCTCTGGTACTGCTCCCTGTTACTGTAACATTAGGCCCATTAAAAGCTTCCTCCCCAGTGATCTTTTCTCCTATTTTTGATCTTTATCATTGGTAGAGTGGTTTGAGCTGGTAACACAATGAAAATATGGCAGAAGCAGTGGGAGAACTATGGAACCATGAAAATTGACAGTAAAAGTGATAGCAGCAGAGGAAGCAGAAGCCACCTCAATGGTTGAAGCAGTAGTAAGAGTGGCAGAAGCAATGAGAGGGCAGTTGAAGATTTACAGACAGTGGTCACAGCAGATACAACATGGAGAGAGGCAATGGAGAAAATGAAGGCTGTGAATAGCTGAAGATGAGAAACTTTGGCCCTAGGTTGCTGGAATAGATCCAGAGAGTTGCTAAGCTTTAAAATCCAAAGGACTCAGTCACCCTAGTCTCAAAAACTGTGGCACTTGTCATAATCAATTACTGGGACTCCTGAAGATCCAGTCCCAAGAGCTGTAACACTTTAACTGCAGCATTGAGATCCCAGCACTTAAGTCTGCACAAACACAGTTAACACGAATGTGCTGCCTGTTGCCTCTTACTGTTGGCTGCAGCCACTCCCTGCTCCTGGTAGCCGATGATTACAATAGCTGTCACATGCCCGGGCCATTGGTGGTTAGACCCCAGAGCAGTAAGCCTGCATCCTGAGTAGCTATAGCCATAAGTTTCTGGCTTCTGAAGACTGGAGCAATAAGAATTTGTCGCTCAGGTCTTGGAGCTATGTGCTCCTGGATCTGCCAGTTCAGACCCTATAAGTTAGGTACTCAAGGGCCAGGAAATGTCACTGCTAAAATGCCACTTCTCTTCATCTACCCATGATTCTTTCCTGGGTGTAGCAAAAAAAAAAAAAAAAAAGCCCAGACATCTGACTGGTATCTGTAAGACGCACTACTATCAGAGACATCTGGATTCCTGAGAATTTTAACCATTTGTATGAATCTGAAATTAATGAAAATAATCCAGTGGGAGGAAATGCATAGTATAAATTCCTATAGTTTCTTCACCATTTTTTTTCTCAAAGTTAGGAGACCATTGAAAAATTTTAAATGTTAACTTACTTTTAAAGTGCTAAATTTAATGTTTTATTGGTATTTTATGTGCCTTTTCTATGCCTTTTTACTTCTAATAAGTTAACATTTTAACACATTCTAGAACTGTACTGTGATAATACACTAAACATTTTCACTCATACTGAACTTATTTTGAAAATATTGAACTATTTTCTTTAATAGTTTATTATGTTACTTATTAAAATGTAAGTGCAGAAAATATGTGCCTGCAGAAAAATATGTGCCTGCAGTGATAAAATAGGTAAAGCAATAAGGAATGAAAAGTTCTCTATTTTCTAATGAGGTAAGTTTCAAAAGAAAGATAATTGACAACCAATAGCAACTACAAAAACATTAACAATGCAAATACATTTTAACCCATTGCAAAAACTGTGTTCTGCTATATTGAATCAAGTTTAAAGTTTTACCAAAGACAAGAATAGAGAATATCTGAAAAGAGAATCATCTCAAACAGGACACCAAAATATACCTGGACATCACTAGTAATTACCTCAATAATAAAATGAAAAAGTTAACAATATAAAATTTAGACCCTGTGCAGTAGAAACTTTTACAATGAGTTTAAAGAATATAAATCATAATATGACACACAGTAGATAATGCAGCACTACATTTGTTTGAATATGAGCAGTTGATGTGGTTTAAAAAATATTATGTCCTTACAAAAATCATTCTCAGCCTTGTACAGCTAGCAACAGGTGAACACATATAGAAATGCAATGTAGAAAATTAATCTACTGATCCTGCATGAGAGGATTTCATTTGGCACTTAGTGAAAGACTATCACTCTATCCATTTCTTCATCATGCTTTCTCTGGTTCCCAAAGGTAAAGATAACTTTGAAAAAGATCAACAATGGAGCAATTCTTCTGTGGCAATAATATCAAAAGTCTTAGCATTACAATGTTAGATTATGGCCATATTTCCTAGTTATGTTCCTATTACTGTAAACTACTCTAAGGCAGAAGGGATGACACATGTAGGTAATCCCAGTACATGGAAGGGTGAACAAGGAGGATTGTGAGTTCAATGACACATGGGATACATAACAGACTCCCTCAAAAGGCCAAGAAAAAATTAGGAAATTGAATATTATATGTAACATTGTGAAATTATTCCCCATAATCATTTAAACCTGACAATAGGGACTTTAGGGATTCCCTTATGTTTTATTAATGGAAACAAAAAATCTATATCATCTGCCTGGCTTTTCAAAAAGCTGTCCAGGTCTAGATATTCAATCACAGGTTCTCTAACACATTCTTCTCTAATCCTAGAAGATTTTTAAACCTTCTAGGCAGCACATGCTCATCTTCATAAAGTTTATTTTCCTATACTACTAATGATATTAGAAATTTTGTTTAGGGCTGGAGATGCAGCTCAAGTGAGAGACAGCCTGTCCAGCAAGCATGAGCCCCTCAGTTCAAGTCCCTATACCATGAAAAAAAGAATGCTATATTGTACCACCTTCTATGATAAGCATTACTCATTACTCCTTTACTTTGCAAAGCAAACAGTGAAGTTTATAATCACAATTATTAAAAACTTCGTTTTATCATTTACAGATAGGGTCATTACTTTTACTTACCTCAGAGATTATAGGAAATTTGAAGATTTTCTCCCTCTATTTGCTAAGATATTGTTTCATTGATTATACACAGTGAATATAAAATAAAATGAAATCATGATGTAACATTATGTATTCTTTCTTGGTGACACTAACTGCATTTTGGAGGTTTTGGTTGTTGCAAATCTGTTATTACCTTGCAAAGGTTACTAGAACTCAACACTTTCATGCTGGAATGAAATAACAAAATCAATGAAATCAACTCACCTAAATGCAGAGGCATCTGAGTGTTGCATTACTGAAAATTTCTTTGCAAAAGATTAATGCAAAAATGTTTCTGTGGATTGTTTAATTAATAGAAATAGCCCTGAAACATTAAAGTGTATAGTTGGTTGGACATTTCATATGATATGCTTTTCCTATTGAGAAAACTTAGGAGACACAACACAAACAATTACATCTAAAAATGAGATACTGGTGCTAAACTATATAACTAATACATATCCTCATGTCTCTGGGGACCTGGAAACTAGAGAATATTACTGAACTACTGCCAGACAGCAATTAGATGTAACACTGTCCCATGGGATATTTTGTTTTTACACCAGTTTTCTAAAGTCTTGGAGCATTTTAATTATCAACTTTACTTATTAATCATAATGAAAAATGTATATTGACTTTACACAGATACAAAATACAAAAAGGAAAACAATAGGTATTAAAAATAGTCCATATATATATATATATACATACATATAATTAATTTGTGTTAAACTTATTTATTACATATGCATATTAGTATATTTCTAAATATATATTTGCCTAAATAGTAAGTTGCTTATTCACTATTACTATATTAATTATGAACGTATTATAAATTTTATTTCTGTTTACCACCCTTAGTTTTCTTTTTTTTATTATTATTCATTTATTCACATGTGTACATTGTTTGGGTCATTTCTCCCCCCTACTCCCCACCCCCTCCCTCTCCCTCCTCCCCCCTCACTTCTAGGCAGAACCTGTTCTGCGCTTTTCTCCAGTTCCTTTGTGGAGTAGAAATAAAAAAGACATAGCGTTTTTGCTAGTTGAGATAAGGACAGCTATACAGAGAGATTCTTAGCATTGGTTTCATGTACAAATGTGTTACAATCCAGGTTGATTCATCTCTAACTAATCTTTACAATGGTTCCTGATCCTCTTCTCATGTTGATCTCTGTAGCTTTAAGGTTTCTGTATTAGCTCCTCTGGAGTGGAGACATCAAATGCTTTCATGTTTTGGGCTTTCTACCTATCCCCATACCTTACGTATGTGTTCCCTGCTTGTCATGTGACCCAAGTCCAACAACATTGCTGTATCTTCCTTAGATCTAAAGACCGCATATGAGGGAGACGTGATTTTTGGTCTTCTGAGCCTTACTAAGCTTGCTCAGAATGATGTTCTCCAGTTCCATCCATTTACTTGCAAATGATAAGACTTCATTCTTCTTCATGGCTGAGTAAAATTCCATTGTGTATAAACACCACATTTTCTTCATCCATTCGTCAGTAGTGGGGCATCTTGGTTGTTCCATAACTTGGCTATTGTGAATAGCGCTGCAATAAACACGGGTGTGCAGGTACCTTTGGAGTAACCTGTGTAGCATTCCTTTGGGTATATCCCCAGGAGTGGGATTGCTGTATCATATGGCAGATCTATGTTTAGATTTTTAAAAGCCGCCAAATTTTTTTCCATAGTGATTGCAACAGCTTGTGTTCCCACCAGCAGTGTACGAAGGTTCCTTTTTCCCCATATCCTTGCCAACATATGTTGTTGGTAGTGTTTTTGATGATGGCTATTCCTACAGGGGTGAGGAAGAATCTAAAACCAGCCTTAGTTTTCTTAATAGAAAACAATTTCTGTTGGCCTTTCAAATATGCTAAGGTATCTCACATAATTATATATACTATTGGATGTGAAAAATACCAGATTATACACTTAATAAACCTATTTATGGAAAATGGTAGCTTATAGAAAGGATGATGCAGTTATGTATTTCAGTAACTCCATTAAGTCTTTAAAGATACACATGACAGCTAGGGGTACAATTCATGGGAAAAGCTCTGGTCTAGCTTGCTTGGGGCTGTGGTTTCAATTTCCAGCACCACAAGACATGAAAAGTATAAAATATATAAAAGATACGCCTAAGAAATACCAGAGTCTTGAAGACTCTAATTCTCTCTAGTGCAGTTTAAAATGCATTTGGACAGGTCTACTCCCTCTGGTGACACAGGGATCATGTTTATCTCACCTTGTGGATCATCATCTTCATGTTACATCTTGTGGTATCTTTCATAACTGAGGTCCAGGGAAACATGAACTGATTCTGAAAATATATTTTGAGAAAGCTCACCTCTTTTCAACTATTTTATTTCTTTATTTTTATTGTGTTGGGTGAGGGTACAGTGTATCATTTATAAAAGTTCCTATAAGGTACCAAATTATCATACTTGAATTGGATGATGTCCCCATATGGCAGCTAGGAGAATCAAAAGGAAGAGAGACAATTATTACTCTAAGAAATATACCCAAGGAATTGCACAGAAAAAGCAGTATGGATCTATGTTCAGCACAAATATTGACCTACATTTTTCTTTTTGCTTGCAGTGTATTTTTTAGGGCTTAGTATCAGTATAATGCAAGCCTCACAAAATCAGTATCAAAGTTTACCGTCTTCTTTCATTTTTGAAATATTTTAAGATTTACTGTTAAGGTTTCTTTAATGTTTGGGGCAAATTACCAGTGAAGCCATTTGGTCTTATATTTTCTTCGATGGGAAGTTTTGGTTAATAAAACAATCTCCTTTTTAGTTTTGAACTGATAATACTTTCTGTTTCTTTAGATTTTGATCATGATTTTCTCTTTCTTTATTATTTGATTGTGTTTCTATGAATTTGTCCATTTGTTGTAGGTAATACAATTTGTGTTCATATAATTGTTCACAGCAGTCACTTAGACACTTCTTCATTTCTGTGGCATCTGTTCCAATGCATCCTCTCATTTCAAATTTCATATGATTTGGCCAATTTTCTTTACCTTTTCAAAAAAGCAGTTCTGAGTTTCATTCATTTTTATATTATTTTCTGTTCTCCAACTTATTTACTTGTGCTGAATTCTTATTTCCTTCCTGGTACTAAATTAGTGTTTCACATACCTTTTGATGGATTATAAAACTCTGAAAATTGTTCATTTAACATAGAATAATTACAGATATTTGTAAGACATAGCATGGTATTTTAAAACATACAAACAAACTGTTATGATCAGATCAGAGTAAATGGTATAGTTATCAATTCACAAATTAATCACTTCAATGAGAACATTCAAAATACCCATTACAAGAACATATCAGTTCTTGTCAACCATTCTATTGCCATGTAGAAAATTATAGTTACTCATTCTATGAAATCCATTCACGATTAATTACTCACCTTCTCTCAACCCCATGCTTCCAAGTGCTCATAAGCACTATTGTACTCTATATTTCTATGACATTAAATTTTATAACTTGTGTGTATAAGTGAGAACTCACAGCATTTTTCTCTGTGCATGACATTTCATTTCACAAAATGTCCTCTAGTTCCCTCCACGTTAACACAAATGACATTCTCTTTTTATGGTTGAATAATATTGAACGTGCACACAAACCATGTTTTATTTGTCTGTTCATTAGTTGGTTGGCAATTAGGTTCATTCCTTATCTTGGCTATTGTGAATAGTGTTGCAACAAACACAGGAGTAAAGATACGTCTCAGCATACTGATTATCTTTCCTTACGATAGGACCAAGTAATAGGAATTCTATGTCATATGTAATTTCAATTTCTAGGTTTTTCTTAAAACCGTCATATTATTTTCCACACTGGCTATACTAATTTATATTCCCACCAACAATATATGAAGGTTCTCCTTTCTTAACCTTTGCCAGCATTTGTTTCTTTGTTTTGTTTTGCCTTTTGATATTGCAACAAACCAGAAGTGAAGCAAAAGCCCAGGCTAAAGTAGAAGGCATTTATTTCATGTCTTATAAGGAATTATAATGGCAGGAGACACAGGGCCTAGTACCTCTAAAATAAATTCTGAAAGAGAAAGGAAGAGAGCTGAATCATAGTGGCATAAACCTCCACCGTGCAATTTGTTTTGCATTAATCATGATAGAAGGAGGCAAATGGTGAGTTTATAGGTTCAAAATTCCTTAGATGATCACTGTTTATCAATTGCAGATGTTTTCAGAATAATCAAAGTTTCTGCATATTTAGTTCCTTTGAATTGGTCTGGTGTAAAAATCTTCATACTCTACTCTCCCAGTGGCTTCTTGGTTATATACTGGGTTATATATGCTTTGAAACAAAATGCAGTGATTTGGTGATCTTAATTTACAGATAATGGCCAGTTTAATTGTAGTAAATGAATATCTTACAGCAGTTCTGATTTGCATTTCACTAATGAATAGTAATATTGTGCAACTAAGATTCATCTTCTAGATGTGGAGATATTAACAAAGAAGCCTCCCTGCAGGAAATAACTTCAAGAAGACACTGGCTCCAAGACATAGATTAATAAAGGTGACTCTTCCTAAAAACTAACAAAAGGACATTTATGTAAGGATTATTCTCTACTACTACCATATTTTGGGCATTAGGACTTATCCTTTAATACCCAGCATATTAACTGAAATGCATATAGAACAATAGCTACAAAACCTGAACCAACTTAACAGGCACAGATCATACTCTCTGCATACTTCCTTCCCCCACCCCACCTCTAGAACAAAATTTAGAAAGCTTTCTTTTAAGAAACATCCTAGACTCTCCTATGTGTGTATTCTCTATGTGATGGATCTGTGTCCCTGCCTGGATATTAACTGTGTGTACATGTATTATAGTTCTCAATGCATAAATGCTTGAGCCTTCTAGAAAATTAGTGAACTGAAGAATAGGGTTGAGGAATTTCTCAAATTTGCTACTTGTCTTAGAAGCAAAAGCAGACTTTGGCATCGTGTGCTCAAACCTCAGTGTTTTCTCAACTCCAGAGATGTAGTGAATAAAATTGGTAACAGGTACTCAAGCAATTTATGTTTTGCACATGACTGCTTGTAGTAGCACTAGTCACAAAAGCAAAAGAAGTAGAAACAACCCAAAAATCCATCAGTGAATAAATGGAAAAAATAAATGTGGTATGCACATATATGTAATATTATTAAACCACAGAAAGGAATAAAATGCAGATACATGCTACAATGTGGATGAAGCTGAAGATGTTATAAGACAGAAGTCAGAAACAAAATGTCACATGTTGCATTTTCCATTCATAAGAAAATATACAAATGAGTAAATTCATGCAGAAAGAAAGCACACTGGTGATTATTATGACTTCAGGGAAAGAATAATGGGGAAAAAGGACTTAATGAGTGAAACTTTCTTTTTTCAGGTGACAAAAATTGCTTGGAATTAGGCAGAGGTGTTAGTTGCACAGCAGTTAATGTATTAATGGCACTGAGTTTTTCACATGAAAACTACTTTATTTTATGCTGCACAATGTTCATTTAATAAAACAGAAACCAGGTGTCAAAATGTAATTGAGTCTCTTATTTTTTTAATCATTGACTTTTTGTCTGCTCTAATTGATTCAAATTCTTATAAGGAGAAGATGCTGTTGTGTCTTTAGCTGAAATTCCCAAACTGAAGTTTTAAGGCTGTGTTGAAGCACAAACTGGTTGTGCTTCATTACCCAAAAGACAAGGAAGTATGAGCTGTCCCTTTTACAATTCTATTCCTTCTCTTCCTAGTTTGCTGTGCATATTAATCACGAATAATTTCAACAGGTGTCATTTTATTTTCATATATGAGTACAAAATACTTCTACCATATTTGCCCTCTTTCACCTTTGCCATAAGCCTTAAGCTCTTCCTCTCTCATTGGTACCCATCCCCAGACAGGACCTGCTTAACCTTCCTGGCCTTTATTTCTTAAAAGAGACATTTTTGTTAGTTTATGGCGTTATAATGGGGTTTTTTTGTGACATTTCCATATATAAGTACATTATACCCTGAATTGGTTCATCCCCTCCATTATTCTTTCTCCTACCCCATTCTCCTTCTTGTGATTTCATACTTGTACTTAAACTTTCAATTACCCTTTATTCTTCTCTTTAAAATGCAACTGTTTTTGTCAACAAATATTTCTTCAAACTGAGTGAACTATGTATCTAGGCAACAATAGATAGCATAGAATGCTGTTATAGAAGCCCCACAATTTCTTTCTCTTCTTCCCATGAAATATCTTTTTTACTTCTCTTTTATCGGCATTTTCTAGGATGGTAAATAAAGGATAATTCTATGGATGGTAAAATAGAGGTAAATGGAAAGATAATTCTGCAGTAAAAATGTCACAAACCTCCAAATACTCATATCACAAGGCAACTACTCAACATTTGCAAGTTCCCTGATGTCTGGTTAATTATGAAGAGTGATGTCAAATTTTACATTTACACAATGTGGTAAATACACAAAGCATAATAATCCACCACTAACTGACTATTGATTCTTCATATTCTCCCTTTAATCTTGTGAATATCTTCACCAACAGCTTTGTCACAGACCTTTAGAAACAAAACAAAATCTGTACTTATTCAAACCATCAATAATTGAAAGCAGAAACACCCCATAATTCATACATAGAAATGAACAGCCCATCTCCATTATCTTATAGAGTCCACATGGAAATCATTTATTTCGAATATACACACATCATACTTCATCATCTTCATCATTTAAAATGAGTATATGTAAGTTTGAATTTTAAATTTGAAATCCTTGGAGAATTTCCACATCATATATGTGTAATTGAATATCTATTCATTAACTTTTTTCAAAATAAAGAACCTATTTTAAAGGAGTACAGTTATCTAGATATTTGTATGGTTTTATCTTCTCCTGCAAGACAGGAAACTAATTACAGTTCAAAATTATATTTTACTATGTATCTATCATCTATATTTAAATAAAGATTACAGTTTTCAATATAGGTTTTACAAAATGAAACAAATATTATTTATTTTAAAATATGCTCACATTTTTTACTTTTAAAGTGATTTTATTTAAATTTATATGGTACTTGACAGAACATTTGTAGTGTGATTGAGAGGCAATTGATAGACTAATGAATGTTAACACATTATGTAATCCTGTAGTTATATAACAAGGTTTGCTGAAATATTGCAATGTATTGCTAAATAATTGGATAAATATGTTAGATTACATAAATTGTTAAATTTTCCTGAGAACATTACAATTTTTCATTTGGAAATAATAAGGCTACATTTCAGGAGAAACCAGGACTATAGTTTAAAGTTGCAGTTGGATTACAACCAATTTACATACAAATTTACCAATATTACTCTTTAGCATGAAACATCAACCATGATCGGTAAGAGCCAATAGCAAAGATTAGTCATTTAGTTAACCTAATCAAATGTCCCATTAATCAATGGAAAACTTCTTTCAGACTAAGATGATTATGTTCATCTGGTATATGGAAAGACATTTTCTTATTAACTAAAAGCTAACTTATTAACTTAAGCATATTAAATACTGAGTGCAATTCTTCTTTTGTTTTTCAGTCTATACACTTTGCCATATAAATTTTCAGTTCTACAAAGTTCAGATAAACTTCCTTAATTATTTATTTGGGGCTCATAGGTGTGGTTTTCATTGGATAATAAAATGTTAACAAACAAGACACAGACATGGAGGCTTGATCTAGGTTTTATTTTTGTATCACATTGTGATACAAACATTGTCTCTAGAAGAAAGTGCTCTACCCAGCCTAAGGCTTCAAAGAGGATCATGAGCCCACAAACCAAGCTGCCCCAACATTATACAGACCTACAGAAGGGAGATGAGTTCGCCATTAGACCTGATAGATCATGGCGACATAAATGCTCTGACTAATATGAACAGGACTGCTTAGTCAATTAAAAATATTATCTAATGTGATACATTACATTTTTATCTTGTTATACATGAATAATTAACATATATGAACAAGGTTGACATGAATGAAAAATTCAAACTTAGAACTTTCTGAAGAGTGAGGATACTTTTATTTTTAGGTGTTTTATATATAGTAATCAAGTAAAATTTATACTAACACAAATATTACAACAAAATAATATTATAAACTTTGTGGGGCAGAGATATGCTTGATGCACTGATAATGAACTAGTGCTTCCTATGTGAGATTAAATAAATATTTAAAATTTTGTGTTTGAGTGTTAAACAGGTTTTGGATTGTTCTATTAAATTTAATGTATCTCCACCATTGTAATTTATAAATTATCAAAATAACTCTATAAGCCTATACTGAAAGAATAAAAAATTTAACTCAGCAGCCAAATATTACCATGTGCTAAGTCAGAAATCTTTACAGACTGAATTCTGATTAGAGGCTTAATATAAATACAAAATTTCTTTATTGCTTATTGCTGTGTTGCTTATTCACTGTTCTTCAAGTTAAACAGCTGTTGAACAATAATTGCTTTAAAATGAACATTTATTTAAAGTGGAATTTTTAAATTATTTTTTCATTTATTAATTTTAAATTGTGGGCGATTCTGCTCAATACTTATAAGCGTTATGATATGTGACAATGGAATTTGTTTTTTATTAACTTCCAGACTGTCTCTTTCACATCTTTGTTCCTCAAGCTATAGATCAGGGGGTTCAACATGGGAATGACCACTGTATAGAAGACAGAGGCAACTTTGACCATGAGCCATGAGCTCTTGGTGGTTGGAACACAGTAGAGGAACAGGATTGTGCCATGGAAAATGGTAATGGCAGTCAAGTGGGAAGCACATGTAGAGAAGACTTTATGACGCCCCCCAGGTGAAGGCATCTTCATGATTGTGGTAAAAATGAAACCATAGGAAGTAAGAATGGTCATCAGACTGCTAATTTCATTAAACGTAGCAGAGACTAAAATGATCATCTGGCTAATGTAGGTGTCAGAGCAAGACACAGCAACAATAGCAGCATGCTCACAGACAAAATTATTTATGACATTATTTCCTTGGAAGGGCAATTTCACTAAAAAGCAAGTAAGTGTCAGGGAGCAGAATAATCCCCAACAGTATGATGTACCCACTAACAAGGAACAAAGTTTCTGTGACATTGCAACTGTGTAGTGAAGAGGCTTACAAACAGCCACAAATCGGTCATAGGCCATCACCGCCAACATGAAGGTTTCTGTCACTACAAATACACATGCAAAGAAGAATTGCATGATGCAGCTTGTGAAGGAGAGGGTTCGATCTTCTACAATCAAGTTTTCTAATAGTTTCGGAGTTACTACAGTAGAGTAACAGAAATCCACAAAGGACAAGTGACTAAGGAAAAAGTACATGGGGGTGTGGAGTTTGGGATTGACCCTGATGACGGCAATCATGCCCAAATTCCCCAGCACGCTGACTGTGTAGATGGACAGGAACACCAGGAAGAGGGGCACCTGGAGGTCTGGATATTCAGAAAAGCCCACAAGGATGAAGGTGACTTCAGAAGTCTGGT
This sequence comes from Castor canadensis, assembly GCF_047511655.1. Taxonomy (NCBI): domain Eukaryota; kingdom Metazoa; phylum Chordata; class Mammalia; order Rodentia; family Castoridae; genus Castor; species Castor canadensis. The sequence continues at coordinate 188,830,811 of NC_133386.1, forward strand.
TGTTTTGATTCCTAGGAAAAAATAAGGATGTTGACTCAGAGAAGTAATTGAACAAGACAGAAAAGAATGAAATGTTCAGAGGCTTAGTGCTTTTTCAAAAAGGGTGATATTGAAAATAGTTTCACAGTTACATGAATTCACGAACACAAATTTACTAATGTCACAGTGGTGAAGCCAGTAAGAAATTTTTAACAATAGAATAATAAAAAAAACAAGCTGAGAGGGGAAGAACAAAAATGCACTTGACACTAGGTGTATTTAAATACTTAAACTCTGTATCATCAGAGAAAACTGACTACATGGAAAGGGATAGTCTAGGTTTTATATGAATCTCTGTGTTCAAAAGGCTTAATCTTGCAGGAAATACTTATCATAGGTTTTGACAATTTCTTTCCTGCCTCAGCTGTTTAACTGTGAGAACTTAGAGCACAAATCAGAAAATTAATGACTCAGTAAAAAGACCAGTTTAGCTTTCTTACTGTTTTTTCTTGAACTATTTCAGAATTTCAGTTTCTAGCTATATTCATACATAAAGTGACACATTTTTTCCACATATTCTAGATCTCTCTTATAAAAAAATCCATTATTTTTGAAAATTATAAATTTTATTATCTCTTCTTGGTATACTGCAATTCAGGTATTTGTTTGGATCATTTGGTTTTGAAACAAAATTAATACAATATTTTCTGACCGTGTTTTAGGTTGTAAAACTTCTTTCCACATCACCTTTAAGTGGTCCATTTAGTCTACCTCAAAAGCTCTACAGAGGAGACATCACTTTTAGAGGAATTACAGTTTTTTTTTTTTTTTGGGAGTTTATGCATCAATTTCATTCCAATAGTCACATAGTCTTTTCAATGTTCTATTTTCCTGGTTTCTTAATTCCTTCCAACAAAATTTTCTCTACTTGACTCATTTTCCATAAGCAGGCTAATATCATTAACCATATTATAGTATAAATTCTGAAAAATATCAGTCTTATATAACATAACACCAACTTACCATTTTTATCATTTATAATTTTATCAGTCTTATCCACAGTAAAATTAAATTTACAAGGGCAAAAATAGAACACTAGGACATAGTAGGTATTCAGTAGTATTTATTGAATAAGTGAATATTTGAATATTTAAGGTAATAAACTCTAGACCTATAATATACATGCATTGGGGTAAAAGATAATAATAACAAAGAATTTATTAAATCAGTACCACACAGTGAACTCACAATTCACTGAGTCACATCTTGAGTTCTACAAATTAAGCAGCTCTATTGAAATTGCTTGGGACCTAAGCTACCAAAGTTAATATAAAATGAGAATAGTGACAGGAAAAATGACGCACTGGATTATTTCTTTATGTCCCTTGTTCTTACAAAATGTCTACACTATCTTTTCATATAATTTGATCCATTTATTTTCAGAACCATATTATGATTGGTTGCTGAAACTTTAACTAGGACTCCACACAAAGAGAAAACCATTCGACATACACTACTTTAAGAATTATGTTCCTTATGAGCTAAAATTAAATGTTCCATAATTTTCACTGAGTCCTTACAACTCTATTCTCCACGACAATGTGTAACACTCATTGTTTTATGTATGTGAACATGTCATTAACATATCCCTGCAATTTTTCCTTTTCAAGTGCTCTTTTGTATTCCATTGATTTGATACCTGTAATTTGATCTGAATTATATATAACTGAATATACTTTTTAATTTAACACAAAATTTTTTTAGTCCAGATTCTATAGTGACACTCACTTTTCCAATTTTGTATTCTTGCTCTAATCTACTCCAACAAATTCTGAAGAGTGCAAAATTGAAATGGAATTCACAGTCATGGAAGACAAAAATGTTTTCTAATATAGATTCATCTAATTCTTACCTTCTCATCTTTTCCACACTTGTAGCACTTACAACCTTCCTGTTTTCTGCATTTACCCTAGGGGACTGAGGGTTAAAGTTCACCATCTCCCATCTATACTCACTAAGTGTCACTCATGTTCCACTGGCTTATGGCTCAAGGTTCCTTGCATCTACATTTTTTGCTTCCTTTTTTTGTGATATTCATCCTAGTTTTCTCATTATATATTTGCTAAGTACACAGCAGTATAGTAAGCATTTTAGAAATTATAAAATTATAAAATGCAAGCCTTATCTTCAAATTTTGTTTCTTCTGAGAATTTATCTAATAAATAATACATGTGATTGTAAATTACATTATAAATATCTGTGCATTATTAAAACTAAAGTTTATGTTCACAAAAAGGAAAATATTATGATCAAGAAAAGAAAAGTAGTTCCTGGTAATGTAGTCCAGTTGATAGTAACAAATACAGTTAAAGAAATGAAAACAAATATTGCTACCTAGCAGAGGTATGTTCTTATCAGAGCAGTTAGACAATACTCTGTATCTTCCCATGAGCTTCCCTCTGCAAAGATTATGGGAGCACATTATTTCCTTTCTAATGAGAAAAAAGTAAGGATAGAATCAACTCACCTCAGAACAGAAGAATTTGCCTTATTCATTTACTGAAGCTTCTTTACAAAGATTAATAGAGTCTCAGAAGACTAGTTATGGGAATTCAAAATCTTCTCTTTTTTGCTAATATAACAGCAAGTGTGAAGAAAAAAAACAGGAATCCACCTATATTTCAATGATTACTTAAGGAAAATAACTTCCCCAGCAAACTTCCCCCAAATAAACTCAGCAATAACAAACAGAAAGAAAGAGAGCAAAAGCTGAATTCTAGCATCAAACTGTCACATATATATGCCATGAAGACCTCAGGGATGGTAGCCCTAGAGAACTTCATTGAGGAATTGCCGAAGAGGCCACAAATTGAGCAATTAGATGAAACAGAGCTCCGTGTGATATTTTGTTTTCATGAAATTTTTTTGTTTCATTCATGTAATTTTTTCTAAAGACTGTCAGAAAGTTGCATAGTTAACATTAATTCAATGATCTTATTTTCAACCTGCTTATGAGAAAATACAATTTAGATTTAAATACATGTTTATATACATAAACACAAAAAGAAAAATCGAGTCTTGGAATGCAATCTGGATAAAACTTCTCTTAATTTTTATTGTATTTCTGCTCTTGCACTCCTATGTGGGTCTATATACATCAGCATGTACCTGGACACAAAGCTTATGCAACAAGTATTATCTTATTATTCCATTCAAATGTAACATTGTAACAATTGTAAAAATCAGTTGCATTTTGTATTGCTTCAATCAATAACCTGAAAGCGACATTACAAAAATAATTTATTTATAACAACATCAAAAAAGAATAAAATAAGAAGAAATTTAAGCAAACATATGAAAGAATGGTACACTGAAAATATAAATTGTTGCTAACAGAGATTAAGGATGAAATAAATAGATAAAAAGTCATTTCATGTTCACAGATTAGAGGGCTTGATATTTTAAGACATCATTATTATCCAATATTATAAATACTGATATCCTAACTAATAAAATGTCATGAAACCAAATGAAAATGAATAAATGCAAAGAAAGAAAAATGGAGGAAGGAAGGAAGGAAGAAAGGGAGGGAGGGAGAAAGGAAGAAAGGAAGGAAAAAATTGTCAGGATATATGTCATATTGGTTCCTGGAATAATACTGGTGGGGATATAAATTGTCAATGTGCTATGGAAAAATGTCTCTTGTTTCATCAAATAATTAAATATAGAAGTAGCATATGACCCAGGAATTCCACTTTCTGTACATAACAAATAAGTCGAAAGCATAGGCTCAAACAGATGTATGTACATAAATTTCCTTAGCAGCATTACACCAAATAACCACCAAGTAAAAACAACCAAAATGTCCATCAACAGATGCACATCGCTCAACTTGGATGAACCATGAAAGCATTAGGCTAAATGAAATAAGACAGATTCAGAAGGCAAATATTGCATGTTTCCAAAAGTATGGGGTCTTTGTAAGAGTCAAGTTCTTAGAGACAGAAAGTCAAATACTGAAAGTCAAATACTGGGACTGAGGCAGGGGCAGAAATGAGGCATTATTGTTTAAATTGTATTGACTTCCAATCTGGGATGTTGGAAAATTTCTGCAAATAGTGGTTACAGTATGTGAATTGACTTTTTGCCAGTAAGTTATTCAATTAAAATATTTAACTGAATTAAGGGCCTGTTGCAGCGTGCCTATGATCCCACCCACTTGGAAGGAGTTTCGGAGGATCAAAATTCAAGGCCAGCCTGGACAAAAAGTTAGCAAGATCTTGTCTCAGCTAGTTAGCTATGTGTGGTGATGCATGCATAAAATTTCAGCTAGTGGGAGCCATAGGTATGAAGATCATGGTCTCAGGTCAGCCCTAGGTAAACACATGAGACTTTTATATGAAAAATAGCTAAAGCAAACAACACCTGGGATATGGCTGAAGTGGTAGAGTTCCTGCCTAGCAAGTGTGAAGAATTGAGTTAAAACTTCAGCACCATCCTGACTAAAAAATTTTAAAAAATTTAAAAACACCAAGTAATGAGAAAAACAATAAAATGGGTAAATAAGCTTTAACAGATTTAAAATATGTAGATGGCCAATAATCACTAAAATAAACTCAGAATTAGTGATCAACAGTGGAATTCAAATTAAAATTCTAAGAAAATACCACTATTTACCTGGCATAAATGACTAAATTTTTAAGTCTAACTAGACCAAATTCTGACAAAGATGTAAAACAGGCATAATATATACCTGATAAGAGGGTAAACAAGTTAAACAAGTTTATACAACTGTCAAGACTGTTGAAGTCTTAAAAGTCTGTGTATAATTTATACATGAGTTTTCTCAATTTTAAAAACAAATGAATTTAGTATTCCTGGATTTAATTGAAAAACTTAATGTATGAAGGCAGATTGACTATGGGAGACCCCTTTTACCATTTCAATGGTGAAATTATGTCTGCAGTACTGGTACCTAAATATCAGTTGAAATAAAACCCTTTTAAAATTCCTAATGTTTGAAATCAAGGTTTAAAGGAAGCATTAATTTTGTATTTTTTTCTTTTTTTTTATGGTTGTGCAGGGTGGGAGTACATTGTGTCATTTATAAAAGTTCTTATAATGTATCAAATATATCATACTTGAATTCACCATGCCTCTCACTATTCTCATTTACCTCCCTCCCACCCCATTTTTGGACTAGTTTCAACAGGTCTCATTTTTCCATTTACATACATGTGTACACAGTATTTGCATTATATTCACCCTCCTATACCCTTTCCCCACCTCCTCCCCCCGTCACTATACCAATTCCTCAGGCAGGACTGCTCTACCCTCCTGTTCTCTGATTTTGTAATAGAAAAAAAAATGACATTTTGTTTGTTTAAAATAGCTGACCAGGAAGTTTCCTTGTGGCACTTCTATGCATATAATAAAGACTTTGACACAGGTTACTCCAGAGGCACCTGCACACCCATGTTTATTGCAGCACTATTCACAATAGCCAAATTATGGAAACAGCCAAGATGCCCCACTACTGACAAATGGATCAAGAAAATGTGGTATCTATACACAATGGAATTTTATGCAGCCATGAAGAAGAATGAAATGTTATCATTCACTGGTAAGTGGATGGAATTGGAGAACATCATTCTGAGTGAGGTTAGCTTGGCCCAAAGACCAAAAATCATATGTTCTCCCTCATATGCGGACATAGAGCAAGGGCAAACACAACAAAGGGATTGGACTTTGATCACAAGATAAAAGCAAGAGCACACAAGGGAGATATGAGAATAGGTAAGACACTTAAAAAATTAGCTAGCATTTGTTGCCCTCAACGCAAAGAAACTAAAGCAGATACCTTAAAAGCAACTGAGGCCAATAGGAGAAGGGGACCAGGAACTAGAGAAAAGGTTAGATCAACAAGAATTAACCTAGAAGGTAACATACACGCACAGGAAATCAATGTGAGTCAATGCCCTGTGTAGCTATCCTTATCTCAACCAGCAAAAACCCTTGTTCCTTCCTATTATTGCTTATACTCTCTCTACAACAAAATTAGAAATAAGGGCAAAATAGTTTCTGCTGAGTATTGGGGGGGGAGAGAGAGGGAAGAGGCAGGGTGGGTGATAAGGGTGGGTGTGAGGGGAGTGGGGAGAAATGACACAAGCATTGTATGCAAGTATGAATAATATAATTAATTAATTAATTCTTGAAAAAATAATAATATGTATTATTGCTCAAATTGGTTCATCTCCTCTATTCTCCTTTCTGCCATGGCCCCTTTCTTACAGTAGTTTCAACAGGTTAAAAAATCATATATTCATTCTTGTATAGGGAGTACATCAACTATATTCACCTTCTTAAATTCCTTCTTTTACCCTCCCCTTCTTATATGTGACCTCCACTTAGCATGACCTGTTTTTCATAATATTGCAATATTTGTATTAGGTCTATATTCCACATCTGAGAGAAAACATGTGGCCTTCTGAACTTGGCAAACTTTACTTGTTGATGGTTTCCAGTTCCATCTATTTGCCTGTAAATGATGTGATTTCATTCTTCTTGTGGCTGAATAAAATTCCATTGCATATAAATACCACATTTTCTCAATTTATTCATCAGTACTGAAGAATTTTAGCTATATCCATACCTTAGCTATTGTGAGTAATATTGCAATAACATGGGTGTGCAGGTGCCTTAACTGTAACCTGACTTATATTCCTTAGGGTAGATCCTTAGGAGTGGAATTGCTGGATTATTTGGCAGAGCTATTTTTAATTTTTTGAGACTTCATACTGTTTTTCATAGTGAATGTACTAATTTATATTTACACTAACAGTGTATGAGGGTTCCTTTTCCCTAACATCTATTCCAACATTTGTCCTGTTTGTGTTCTTGATGATAGCCACACTAACAGGAGTGAGGTGGAACTTTTATGTGGCTTGATTTGCATTTTCTTTATGGCCAGGGATGTTGAGCATTTCTTCATGTGTTTTTTAGCCATTTGTACTTCTTCCTTTGAAAAAGCTCCGTTCGGGTTATTTGCCCATTTCGTCATTGGGTGATCAATTTTTTTTGAGTTTTATTTTTTGAGCTCTCTGTATATTCTGGTTATGAATCCCTTATCAGATGTATAGCTGGCAAAGATTTTCTCCCATTCTGGGGTGGCCTCTTCAATTTAGAGAACATTTCTTTTGTTGTGTAGAAGCTCTTTAATTTCACATAGACCCATTTCTCAATCCTTTTTCTTTGTTGCTGAGTCATTTGAGTTGTATTGAGGAAGTCATTGCCTATGCATATTGATTCCAGAGGTTTTCCTGACCTTTCCTACACTAGCTTCAAAGTTTTAGGTCTTTTATTAGGGTCCTTAATCCACACAGAGTTGATATTTGTACATGGTGAAAGACATGGATCTAGTTTCAGTTTTCTGCATGCAGATACCCAGTTTTCCCAGCAACATTTGTGAAAAGGATCTTTTTTCCATCATATATTCTTGGCGCCTTTGTCAAAAATCAGGTGGGCATAACTACCCGGATCATATCTGGGTCTTCTGTTCCACTGGTATTCATATCTCTTTTTCTGTAATCACCATGTAGTTTTATTGCTATTGCTCTTTAGTATAATTTGAAGTTGGGTATTGTGATATCTCCAGCAATGTTTTTTATGTTCAGTATTGCCTCAACTACTTATGGTCTTTTGTGCTTCTAAATTAACTTTAGGATGGATTTTTCAACCTCTGTAATGAATGCCATTGGAATTTTTATGGCAATTGCTTTGAACAAGTAGATTGCTTTTGGTAATATTGAGTCTACCAATCCATGAACATGGAAGAGCTTTCCAGCTTCTGAAGTGCTCTTCCTTTCTTCAGTGGTTTATAGTTTTCCTTGTAGAGGTCTTTCACATGCTTTGTTAAGTTTATTCCCAGGTATTTTATTTATTTATTTATTTATTTATTTATTTACATCTATTGTAACTGGAATTTTTTCTTATATTCTTTATCAATCCTTTCATTGTTGGTGTATAGAGAGGCTACTTATTTTTGTACATTGATTATGTACCCTGGTATTTTGCTGAAGTTGTTTATGGTGTCTAGGAGTTTTTTTCAAGGAGTTTTTCAGGTCTTATAGGTCTAAAATCATGTTATGTACAAATAGGAATAGTTTGACTACTTCTTTTCCAATTTGTATTCCTTTAATTTTTTCTTCCTGCCTTATTGCTCTGGTTAGGAATTCCAAGATTATGTTGAATAAGAGTGGAAAGAGTGGGTGTATTGGTGCACACTTATAATCCCAGTTATATGGGAGAAGGAGGTAAATGGATCATGGTCCAATGTCATGCAGAAGGGGAAAAGGCATAAGATGAAATAAAGTCTGGAGGTATAGATCAAGTGTTAGAGCTCTATCCTAGAAAGAACAAGGCCCTGAGTTCAAGCCCCAGTAATGACAGAAAAAAGAAACCCAAACTCCAAAGATATTGGTGTTACAAGTTTAGATAGCAATTTTATTTGGATGCCTGAAGGTTGGTGAATGGAACAGATCAAAACTATACTTTCAAGTTCCCTTAGTGGTCTGTTTCTTGTCTTGTATAATGGGTTCACAGGTCCACTAAAGTTGTCCAAGCCCACAGAGCACTTCATATACATTTCTATGAGCATATTAATTTTTAAAAGTTTATTGAAATTAGATAAAAATTATAGAAAAAGGCAAGCAAGGAGAAATAAGACAATATAATCATGACATAAGAAAAAGGAAAATGAAGGCCATAAATATTTAAATTCATTGAATTAGCAAATTTTTATATTACAATAAAGTACAATACATAATGAAGCCATAGTGGCTAATATTTATCCTATTCAAGAAAAATCAAAAATTTGCACAAAGCAGTAAATATAGGAAATGAAATGAAAAATAAACAAACATCCTAAATTCAAAATAAAATAAAAGACAAGAAACATTTAGGGACAGAGCATCAGTGGCAGGAAATACAGTTTTCTGAAATTTCGTGACATTGCATATGTTCATCAATAAAAGAACATTTCACACAATATAGGTCTAGAAAGTCTTAAGTAATGACAGCACTAAAATTTCATTTCTGTTTCTATCCCCCATAAAACTCAGGAAGGGTAAGAAATAGGGAAAGAAGCCATGAGACTTTTCAGACTAGACCCCACCTTTCTTTTCTTTTCTTTTATTATTCATATGTGCATACAAGGCTTGGGTCATTTCTCCCCCCCTGCCCCCACCCCCTCCCTTACCACCCACTCTGCCTCCTCCCTCTCCCCCCCACCCTCTCAATACCCAGCAGAAACTGTTTTGCCCTTATTTCTAATTTTGTTGTAGAGAGAGTATAAGCCATAATAGGAAGGAACAAGGGTTTTTGCTGGTTGAGATAAGGATAGCTATAAAGGGAGTTGACTCACAAATTTCCTGTGCATGTGTATTACCTTCTAGGTTATTTCTTTTTGATCTCATCTTTTCTCTAGTTCCTGGTCCCCTTTTCCTATTGGCCTCAGTTGCATTTAGGGTATCTGCTTTAGTTTCTCTGAGTTAAGAGCAACAAATGCTAGCTAATTATTTAGGTGTCTTACCTATCCTCACCCCTCCCTTGTGTGCTCTCGCTTTATCATGTGCTCAAAGTCCAATCCCTTTGTTGTGTTTGCCCTTGATCTAATGTCCACATATGAGGGAGAACATACAATTTTTGGTCTTTTGGGCCAGGCTAACCTCACTCAGAATGATGTTCTCCAATTCCATCCATTTACCAGTGAATGATAACATTTTGTTCTTCATGACTGCATAAAATTCCATTGTGTGTAGATACCACATTTTCTTAATCCATTCGTCAGTGGTGGGGCATCTTGGCTGTTTCCATAACTTGGCTATTGTGAATAGTGCCGCAATAAACATGGGTGTGCAGGTACCTCTGGAGTAACCTTTGTCACAGTCTTTTGGGTATATCCCCAAGAGTGATATTGCTGGATCAAATGGTAGATCAATGTCTAACTTTTTAAGAAGCCTCCAAATTTTTTTCCAGAGTGGTTGTACTAGTTTACATTCCCACCAACAGTGTAAGAGGGTTCCTTTTTCCCCACATCCTCGCCAACACCTGTTGTTGGTGGTGTTGCTAATGATGGCTATTCTAACAGGGGTGAGGTGGAATCTTAGTGTGGTTTTAATTTGCATTTCCTTTATTGCTAGAACTGGTGAGCATTTTTTCATGTGTTTTTTGGCCATTTGAATTTCTTCTTTTGAGAAAGTTCTGTTTAGTTCACTTGCCCATTTCTTTATTGGTTCATTAGTTTTGGGAGAATTTAGTTTTTTAAGTTCCCTATATATTCTGGTTATCAGTCCTTTGTCTGATATCACCCTATACCAATATTAACTCAAAATGGATCAAGGATCTTAATATCAGACCACAAACTCTAAAGTTGATACAGGAAAGAGTAGGAAATACTCTGGAGTTAGTGGGTATAGGTAAGAACTTTCTCAGTGAAACCCCAGCAGCACAGCAACTGAGAGATAGCATAGACTAATGGGACCTCATAAAGTTAAAAAGCTTCTGTTCATCAAAAGAAATGGTCTCTAAACTGAAGGGAACACCCACAGAGTGGGAGAAAATATTGACCCCACCTTTCTTAACCCAATGCTGTCCTTCACAGTTGTACATTTCTTTCCAATTATAAAATTTTAGCAGTTGCAGAGCTGTTTTCAATTTTAAATCCTCTGCATCATAAGGCCAAAAGCTTCATGGAAATACTGCGCCCCCCCCAGATTATCTCTCAAGTAAGAGCCCTTTGTTTAAATCATATATATTAATTGCACCTCATACATTTAATTAAAATACCTGAGAGTTAGCAGAAGTGCAAGCAGAATACCCCATGCTATATGACGAGACCTTGTCAATCAAATCTGTCAATCACCTTAGCCCAGCTAGCAAGGATGGCCCAGATTTTTCTCACCATTTGCCCTTTCAATTTCTAAGGTCAGTTTAAAGCAGAGACCAACATGCCCTTTTATCCCACCTGCCAGGGGGCCACCACTGCTTTATCTTGAGTTGAATTCCCCTCACATTCATTGAACTTTGTTACATTTTCTCATGTAGCCTGGATTTTTCTCATGTGGGAGGCAAGTACTTAGAAGTCTTCTGAGCATAAGTTCCAGAAAACAACCATCTAGTAACAAAACTACTCAAATAAAAAAGTATATAAACCACACTCATTGCATCACAGGAAAAACATGGCACTATGAAAATTAGAATTTGCCTATAAGTAAAGAAACATTCATTCAAAGTGAATGAAACTGAATTATCCATAGAAAGCCAGGATTTTGTGTGTTTTAATATTAGAAATTAATTAGTGCAATGCACCAGGTTAACAGGAATAAGAAAAAAGGAGGGAAAAAATGTAACCATTTTGATTGACGCAGAGAATTCGTTTAGTAAAATCCAGCACCATTCCCAATAAGAAAATACTCAGAAAGCTAGGTAAAGAAGAGAACTTCTCTTCATGGTAATGAGCTTTAAGGAAAAACCTAACTCCATATTAAAAGGTTGCGAAATTACACATAAGGTCAAGAAGCACACAAGATTCTTCATGTGCATCTTTGCTCTTCAGTATTCTGCTCAAAGTTCCAGATAGGACAACTAGACAGAACAAATAAATACAAATAAATATAAGTACATTTAATATTCAAGAGGAAGAATAAAAACTATTCACTTGTACATTATTTTTATTCACAGAAAGAAGACTGCATACTAATAAAGAAATTCAGAAACATTTCAGAATACAAAGTCAAAACATGAAAATCAATTGTGTTCCTCTATTCCAGCAATAATGAAACCAAAAAGAATGCTAAGAAAGCAATTACACAAGAGTGAGTGATAGACAGTATGGGTTTGATCAGTGTACATTGTATGCATATATGGAAACATCACAATGCATTCCCATTGTAGAACATATATATGTATACCAATAAAAATGGACAAAAGGAAAGCAACTTCATGCACAATAACATTTTGACAATAAAACTTGTAGGGATAAGTTTAACTAAGGAGGTGAAAAATGTTTACACTAAAAACCATAAAACTTTGCTCAGAAAAATTAGAGAAATAAATGGAAAGATCATCAGTCTTCCAGAACTGAAAGACACAATATTATAAAGACAAAAATGTTACCCTAAGCAGTCTGCAGATTCAATGCAATCTCTCTCAAAATTCCATCACCCATTCTTATTTTTAAAACTGCTTTTATTTTTTATCAAACTGCCTACTTTAAATTTTTAAACTTATGTATTTTATTTTAGAACATTTGGAATATACCAATAATTTTTTTAAATTAAGTAACTTAAATAACATTCAGTACATGAAGATTCAACTTTTAAAAATTAGAACAAATCATTTCAATTTTACTATCTTTTGGCACATTCAAGATATCAAATGCAAGGCCCTGAGGTCAAAGCTTAGTACTACCAATGCCCCCCCACCACAGAAATAATAGGTATCAACAAATATCAAACTTCAACAAAATTACAGAAATTACAGAGTTCACATTTTTGTCCATGGAGTCTTTGATACAACAAAATGGACAAGCTACTTTAATACTTCTTAAAATCTCCTTCTCTCTCTCTCTCTCTCTCTCTCCTCTCTCTCTTTCTCTTTCTCTCTCCCTCTCATCTCTCTCTGTCTCACACAGACACAGACACACATATAAACACACACACATTTTCTATGATTTAAAGAAGTGCACTAAGTCCAGACCTTTCACACTTCATACTTGCTAGTGTAACAATCATTTTTCAATAGAAAGGCTGATGCCTAATTTCATTTGGAATTGAAAGGAGATATAGATTGAAAAAAAATTCTGAAAATGAAACAAATTTGGAGGATTATAATCCCTTAATGAAATCTTACTGCAAATTTACATTAATAGGAGCACAGATGTGATACTGACATTAGCTATATACACCAATAGTATACAACTTAGATTCTGGAAATTATATATATGTACACACACACACACACACACACACACATACAATTAATTTTTTAAAGGGTTGGAAGTTTAGTCAATGAAGAAGAATCATTCTCTGCAAAGAATGCTTAACAACTGAATTTCCACATACCCATTGTGAGGGTAGACACCTACACCACAACATATAAAATAATGAACTAAAAATGGGTCAATGACCTAAAATCACTAACAGGAAAACAAAATTAGAAGAAAGTTTAGGGCCAGATATTTATGATTTGGGATTTGACAAAGAATTCTTATATATGCATAAGCACATACATGGTCATTAATACCTGTACTTCCAGTTCTTAGGAAGTGGAGGCAGGAGAATTAAAATTTTGAGTGCAGCATGGAATAAATAGCAAGACAGTGTCTCAAAACAAACAAACAAACAAAATATTTTAAATAAAACAACTCCATGTAAACAAAGGATATTGTTAAGAGAGTAAAAAAGCTGACCTATAGAATGGGAGAAGATATATGCAAGTATATATCTGATAGGTGATTAATACCCCCACAATATTTTTAAAAATCCTGCAATTCAACAATAAATGAACAATCCAGATAGTCTTAAAATGTATCTATTGAAAAAATGATATGCATATTGTCTATAAGCACAAGAAAAGATCCTTAGCTTCTTTAGTTATTAGGTAAATGATACAAATCAAAACAACTTCATCCTAACTTGGATAATTATAAAAAAAAAAAACTTAGAGAGAGAGAATAAATATCAAACTTTTGGTGAGGATATATAGAATTTGAAACATTGGTACAAATATTACCTGATACAGCAACCATACAAAGTAGTTTGATAGTTTCTAAAAAGCTAAATTATTTCATGCACAATTATTTTAGGTACATACCTGAATGAAATGAACTCAGAAATCCAAACAGATACTTGTATACGAGTGTTCATTGCAGCAGTATTTACAGGAGTCAACAGTAGACTCAACAAGACTTTCCATACATAGGGAATGCATAAAAAATATGGTAGAGATATAAAATAGAATATTATTGAGCCAAAACAAGGAAACCATAGTGATTACTATGACATGGATAAAATTTGAAAACACCCTATAAGCTATGATGCACATATAGAAAAACAAATATTATATATTTCACTTACATGAAATATCAATAATAGGCAAATTCAGAGATGGGGAGTTTATTAGATATTGCCAGCAACCGAGGATAGAAGGAATGGGGAGATATTTGTTAAAGAATTTCCACTTGGGGTAAATAAAAAGGCTTTGTAAATGTATAGTATCATGATTACTTACCAATATAAACATAATTAATGTCACTGAAGTGTACAGTTAAATAATTAAGAGTGAGAGAGACAAATTTGGGGTATGTGACCTATGAAGACTGAAAAAACTGCTGACGGACATAACAGAGTTCTGAAAAATCTGTTGTGAGAAATAAATACTTGTTCCAGTCAAATATGGATTGGCATGGAGAACATTAAAGTAAGTGAAATAAGTCTAGCACAAAAAAAAATACCTCTATTATGTGGGGAGTATAAAAGAGTTAATTTTATACAAGGTGAAAGTAGAATGGTGGTTTTCAGAGGCCAGGAGAAAAAAGGGGAACCAGGAATAGGGATAGATTGGTCAATGAGTACTAAGTTAGTGTTGATAAGAGAAAAAATTCAGTTGTGCTATTGTACAACAATGGGCTATATATTTCAAAAAAATTAGGAAATGGATTTTGAATGCATTCACCATAAATAATAATAACGTGTTTGAAGATGTAGATAGGTTTACCAGATGCAAGCATTACACAATGTGTGACAGTATGAAAACATTTAGTTACCCCAAATATAGGCGCATTTTAAAATGTTTTTATGTAGCAATTAAAAGTAAACTTTACTTAAATAAAAACTGAAGTATAAACTAAAGACTTGGGGGATTTGTTTCATCATAGGGATAAAGTTCACAATGTACTCCTTAAAGGAGATATTTACAGAAAAATGAGCAGCCAAACAAATCCAGAAAGAAATGGCAATACACTGAAATTTTGGAAAAACTTTATTATGTAATAGAAGATGCTCTCTGGTATAAGCAACATCCTTTACAAACTGTGGGTTCAGACACTACTATCTTCTTTTTTTTGCAATTCAGAGGATTCTTTTTTATTTTTTTTCCTTTTGAAGTTGTAAGTTTTATGACCCTCCTTTCCAGTTATCAATTTTCCCATAACTGTTTCCTTACCAAAATGAAAGATGATCTTGGCTTTCATGTATGCAAAAGGACAAAAGATAGCTTTAATGTTATAAGTACATTTAGTCCTTTTTGGCGGGGGGAGATGGACTAGGGTTTGAACCCAGGACTTTGTAGTTGGAAAGCAAACACTCTGCTGGAGCCATACTTCCAGTCGATTTTGGTCTGGTCATTTTGGAGAGAGGATCTTGTAAACTATTTGCTTGGGTTGGCTTTGAAATGCTATCCTCCTTATCTCTGCCTCCCAATTAGTTATGACAACAGGCATCAGCCATGGGCACCCTTCTTTAATAAGCATTTTTAGAATGCTGAATAAAGATTTTTCTTAACAAAGTTCAGCTTCACTTTGGAATAGCAATTTAATTATCCCAATGAGAATTTCCACATTCAGAGAGATACTACAAGTGCATTTCTGCAATTTCAATATCTCCCAAGAAAAGCTGTTTGGAAATCAAGTAAGAACCACTCATTGTTTTCATTTTCATTTTCCTCAGAGACTATGATAAATACACTATTTAAAAAGAGGCAAGAAAAATAGTTGCCAACATAAATGATGAAGATTCAAGGGTCTTCTGTTGAATATTAATATAAAATTGGGAAAAGAATCTTCATTTCTCTTTAGAAATAAGCTGACAAACTTTCCCTTAAAAACAGGTAATTGCATACTCAGATTTGTTATTACATCTTTAGTGAATTTATCGAGTGTTTCTGAGTCTATGGTAGTCCTGTGATATGGGATCTTAGATTTAAATCAAGTACTCAGTGAACTGGACACAGATTAAGTTTTATTTATAAACCTCAAGTTAACCATTATCTGTGAGCCATGGAAGCAAAAGGAAATTCTGTTAGAAAAGATACTGTTACTGATCAATGAGATGTGAGAAATAAAGAAAAATTAAAATATTTGGTTGAGCAATATAAAATAATTAAATTTCTTAACATAGATTATTGTTTATGACTTTATTCATACTTTAATATTAACTAATTGGAAAACTTTAGGGACAATTTACATGCAATAAACTTTTGAATCTATTGTTCCAGGTACTTGGTAAAATAGAGAATTTTTAAACTGTTTCTATATAATCCAAGTACTATAATTTATGTTTGTAATTCAAAACGGAACAATGATCTGCTTTTTCATGGTTTCAGAAAGTCAAATGGACATAAACAAGACAAAATTTGTGAACCGTGTTTCAGGAAAGGATATAGAGAAAAAGCTGAAAAGGAAAACTCAGGAAAGTACAGAGTGTGACAATGGCTCTGTTCATACTTTTTCTTAATTGTTAGAATGTGTCATGCTTGTACTTTGCATGTCTCATTTTGGTATTTAAATACCACATTATCTATTGCAATTCAGCCTAACCTGGGCTTTTAAAATAAATTAGTGAAAGTGATCTGATTATTTCTCCAGGAGGGATCAAAGAGTGAAAAATAAGGCACAGCCAGGTTTAGGGACCACACAGAGATGGGAGCAATCTGAGTTACAATGTGAGATAACACCTCAGAGTATAGTCACCACACTAAGTCAAACAACTAAGAAATGGGGAGATGTTGGAGTGTTGGTTTTCTTAGTCACCCTCTTTTGCTAGCACACAGGACATGGGTAAAAATTACAGAAGTTAATTGACACCTCTATATCTCTTTATCTTTATCATTCTTAAGTAAATTTGATTACAAATATTCATAACTTGTTTATCCCTCCAATACATAATGAAATGAATAAAATGATAATGCTATACATTAAAGTAAACTTCATTTAATTTTTCTGAATCATTGAAATTAAAGTACTTATTAATTTGGCAAATGCATACTGACTAGTTATAAGCTCGAAAGGAAGTATGGCGTTATAGAGAATGGAAGGAAATTAATATTTTAAAGAGATGATGCTGTCAGATGCTATTTCTTGATTAAATTTTAATGTTGTTTGCAATTTAGCAAATCCTTCACAATTTGACTATTTACTTACAATCTTAGTATGGAAGAGCCAGATTACTATCTTGCTAAATAGAAATTTCAACAAATCTTCAATGAATTGGGGTTTTTGCCCACCTAACACAATACCTACTAAATATGAATGATTAATTAATTACATGTTATGCAAATCAATAGATAAGTTTTATTTTCCTGATCTGATATATAAAAGAATATCAGATTAGGAGAGTGTTAGTGCCTCACTTTTTTCCTGAGATAGAGTCTCACTAACTTTCACCAGGGTTGAACTGCAGTCTTCCTAAGTCCACTTCTGAAGTAAATGGAATTATAGGTACACACCACCACATTCAACTTACATACCTTTTTATATAAACTGAATTGAGTTTATTTAAGAGCTTATTATTTGAAAATAATTTTGGTTTTTCTGAAATACCAAAAAATGATCTGCATTTTAAAAATCCCTCATTTATTTTTCTCATAATTCTTTACTTTTCTGCTTATCTTCTACTTTTGGTCTTAGAAGACATTCTTACCATGACACTTGCATTGTGTTTTTAAACACGTTAAACAATATGTTGCTTAAGGAACCTCAGAGTAAAGCAGTGGGTTAGAAGAGACAGAATATTAGGCTACAGGAGAGGGGGGAAGGCTGGAGAAAAGTGAACTGATCAAACTAATGCAGTAAATGCTGCATGAAAAGAAGTTACACAGGAATGAAAAATTTAAAGTATCACAAAATCAGAAGAATATTACTTCTGGAGGAAGTTAAAGTGGAGCTCTAAATTATTCTAAAGTACTGGTAATCACTTTAACAGCCTAAGATACTATTGTTAATTGACTTGAACAGCTTATCTGAGCCCCATGAAGATTTCCACTTGACTATTCAGGGTAATAAATGCCAAAAGGTACCTTCTAACATTGAGATTTATTTTTTGTACAAATTTAAATGGTAACTTTCATGAAGGAAAGGAAAAAAGGTTACAGTATTGAAATAAATTTTAAATATATTGATGTTGATATTATAAGTAATTCACATAAAATAATTTGATGCAAGTGTTCAGTATTTTACACAATGACATAGAGAATTTCTGGTGTGATTTAGTGCCATGGCCATTGGTTTTTCACTTGTTTTTCCTTAGAACAATCACACTTGAAATTCTACCAATAGAAAAGTATTTATTTGTCCTGAAGTTTAATATTTATTATTACAGATGAGGGCTGAGAATGTTGCTCAGTCGTGAAGCACTTGCCTAGCATGCATGAGGTTCTGGGTTCCATTTCTGATATCATCAAAAATGCTATTACTACCGAGATAGCAAAGCAGTTGGCATTACATTACTTTTTAACAATGACAAGTAAGTAGTAGGAGGAGGTAAAAATAATGAGAACGAATGAGAGAAAATCAAGTCTGAGATACTAAGACTAGCAAGTCTGGGAACTGAAAGAACCACACATTTTCAAGATGGCCAATTAGAAAAATTTGAACAATATGTCTACATCAACTAAAAAGAAGTTAATTTATACAGATGGGTAAGACATTGGGTGATACTCTAAATTTGAAACTAAATCTGCTATGTTTATCCTTAAATCCCTTACCTACTGTGAAATGCATAATTTCTTTTTTCCAAATCTGGTATGACAATGCTTTGAAAAATGGACATAACGTTCTTCCCCGTTATCCTTTTGGTTTTCTGCGAAGCGATATTCTTTATTTAAAAATTATAAATATTTGTAAATTAAGCATAAGAGATGTTACTTACAAATGCCTTGTGATTCCAAATGCATATATTGATTTTTCTGTGTATAATCTTATACTGAGGATACATGGCAGGAAGATTCTCACATATGATATTACTCTATTGTTATACTTCATATATTTGCATTTTAAATATTTTCACTCATATTTCATTCTATTTATACTTTCTCAATAATAAAGACTAACACAAAGAGAGATCTGATTTTTTATTCCTCTACAATTGGATATTCTACAGTTCTATTGGGGCCTAATATCCACTTATGTTTGATAATGCTTGCTGATAGAATGGTTACACAATATTATATAATGCTAGTATTAATTTCAGGGACGTAATATTTTTGCCAGTAATGAATGTTTTCAAGAAAGTGACAAGAAACCCTACAGAAAAGTCCTCAAAATAAAAACCAAATTTCTACTTTCTTCAAGCTTTGAACCATTTCTAGTATAATTGGCCACATGCCATGGGGTGATAAAAACCACCAAATTTAAATATATTTCAAATTGACTCATAATTTATCTAATTTCAGGTGGCTACAAACTTTTGGATCATGGAATATAGGAATAATATCACAGAATTTATTCTTCTAGGACTTTCTCAATCCAAGGATATACAGACTGTCTGCTTTTTATTATTTTTACTTTGTTATCTTGCAATTTTGATTGGAAACCTGCTTGTCATGATTTCTATTACCAGTAGTCAACTTATTGACCAGCCCATGTATTTCTTTCTGTGTTACCTCTCACTCTCAGACCTTTGTTATACCTCCACTGTGACCCCCAAGCTAATCATTGACCTACTGGCAACAAAGAAGTCCATTTCCTACAATGGTTGCATGACACAACTCTTTACCATGCACTTCTTTGGGGGCATCGAGGTCTTCATCCTCACAGGAATGGCCTATGACCGCTATGTGGCTATCTGCAAGCCGCTGCACTATACTGTCATCATGAACAGGCAGAGGTGTGATGCCATGATAGCTGCCTCCTGTGCAGGGGGATTCTTACATTCCTTTGGTCAGTTTCTTCTGGCTATTTTCTTACCCTACTGTGGCCCCAATGAAATAGATCACTACTTTTGTGATGTTTATCCTTTACTAAAACTGGCTTGCACTGACACAAGGAAAATTGGCTTCTTGGTCATTGCTAATTCTGGCCTGATGGGCCTGGTGACATTTGTGGTCTTGTTAATATCCTATGGTGTGATCATATATACAGTCAGGTCTTATTCTGTAGAGAATCGCCAGAAAGCTTTTTCCACATGTAGCTCACATATCACAGTGGTTGTCCTTTTTTTTGCTCCTTTACTGTTTATTTACATTCGACCAGCAATGACTTTACCCGAAGACAAAGTATTTGCTCTCTTTTATACTATCATTGCACCCATGCTCAACCCTCTGATTTATACTCTGAGAAACATGGAGATGAAGAATGCCATACAGAGATTTTGGTCCCATATCCTAGGAAGTGAAGGAAATAGAGCGAAAGACATCACTGCATTTCACCATGCACCTTCTTAAAGATGACATTTCAAACCTGAGAATGTAAAATGCACACATTTGCTTATGTGTTTTGTATTTATGGGTGTGATTAGTATCCCATATGCTCTAAGACTTACTCTTCCCTAGATTTAATTAGGCCTCTTCTCTGTTTCCCTTTGTTTTGTTTTATATTTGTTGTTGTTCATGTCTTCTTGACAACATTGATCCTTTTGTTCTGCAGCTAAATTTAATATTTATCAACAGGGTATATAAGGCTGTGTGCAACCCAAGAAGTCACTGAGGATCCATAAAGCCCATTATTTTTATTTCTTATGATTGTCCTCAGTGAAGCCAGTTACAGACTCCAAAAAATGGTTAAAAAGCATATCTAATTTGTACTGACATCAGAAATTATTATAAAAGATCTACTTTATGGGCAACACCACTATTTTCTCAAAATTTTCACCTTCAGTCCTAAAAATAGCCAAAGCATTTTGAACTTTTTGCATTCCCAACACCAGTGCTTTTTCCCCAAGCCTCATACAATGTCTCCTCTTTTGTTATAAGACTCTTCCCACTTTGGATGCAGACTTGCTTACTAACTTGCAGACATGCTCCAAATACATGTAAATTTGGCAGTACCATAGTGCGAACCCAGGGCTTGCATTTGCTGATCTTTAACACTTGAGTCATGGTGCCATGGCCCCCAGCCCTTCAAATGTCTGCTATGTCATTGATAGCACACCTCTTACTATCTTGTTGAGGTCACATGTGAAAGACTAACACAAGAAGTCTTCTAAACCCACATCTGTTTTATCTCCTCATGTTCTGTTATTTCTTTTCATTTGTTTACTTATCTTTGGCACTATTGGGGGTTTGAACTCAGGGCCTCATGCTTGCTAGGCAGGCACTCTATCACTTGAGCCATTCCTCAAGAAAAGCACCCTTATAGATAGTGACTTTTTTAGGCAGAAAGAGAAGTATAAGGGTAAAATAAAATCAAGGAACACTCACATTAACATTTTATTCCTATAAGAGGTGAAGTTTGATTTTTCTTGGAGTAGACAGCAGAATATCACTTAAAATAGATGGATGCTGTGCTTTTTTGGTTCTGGTTTTGTGAACTCAAAAAATTTTAGTTGACTGTTACTCTGGAGCCAATTTATCTAGCATGAAGAATAGTTAGGAGCAAAATCAGACCACTATAAAATTTCAAAAAATTATTTTAATTTAAATTTTTTATAATCTGGTTGTTTATAGAATGTAAAGACAGAAAAACATGTAATTCTTCTATTGTACCTTAGTTTCTTTACCTGTAATATTAATTGTAATTTTCAGTGAATATTTATTTTTCTTTTGTACAATTAGAGAGTTTGAAAAGTTTAAGGATCTCATTGCCAGCACTTTCAATACCATTTTCAGTGACAACACATGCTATTTTCCTTTTTTTATTCATTGTCTGTTTCCTTTTTTAATCTATAGCTTCACTGAAGGTAAGAATATACATCTGCTTTAACTACCACATCCATTCTCTGCATGGAGTTTCATCAAATTTAGACTTTGGCAATCAGTTGGAAGTGACACTACATTTTTTTTTTCCAAATGAATGAGTGAAGGAATGAAGCCATTTAAGTTTTTGTTATAGTTTTGTAGATTTTCTATAAAACACATATGTAGAGTTTTTAATCACACTAAGTAATGTATTATGACAAAAATATTTGCTATAGACTTGTTAGCTCCTTGAACAGTAAATAAGAGGACATGGGAACTTCCAAAATGAATAGTTGTTAAGAAAAAGAGAAATTTCCAGGCATTGGATAAAAATTCTGATACTCTGATAAACTTATTTCTTCCTGGTATAATTAGATTTAAGATCTTTGGTGTTCAATCTGTACTTTGAATAATGGCCATAGGATTTTCTCCTATTTCCTAATTCAGCTCACTCAGCTACTCTTCAGTCCTCTGGCCTGACCTGATGGCACTAAGCTATACTTGTCCTTAAAGTCACCATCTCTAATTTCCAGACACAGTGCTTTGGATTCTAATATAATAGAGAAAATAATTATTAACTTGGTCTAACAATTTCTTAGGGAGAAATTTATACTATCATATATAATCTTTGACAGATTTTTACTGATGGGATTACTTTTTTTTAAATAAGATTGTTCAGAGTTCTTTATCAAACAGACATGTGTTTATTTTTCCATGAATAGTTAACAATCAGCTTATGTAACAAAACAGATCACTTGAAAACATGACTAAAGAAAACACAAGGATGAACTCGGAATTTTTTAATTCATTTATTCATATGTACATACATTGTTTGGGCCATTCTCCTCTGTTCCGTGCCCCCTCCCTCTCCCTCTCACCCCTCTGCTTCCAGGAAGAACCTGTTCTGTCCTTATCTCTAATTTTGTTGAAGAGAAGAAATAAGCAAAAATAAGAAAGACAAAGCATTTTTGCTAGTTGAGATAAAGATAGGTATAGAGAGAGATTCCTAGCATTGACTAAAGAAAACACAAGGATGAACAAAGAACTTTTTTTTGACGTTTTTCTTTCTTCACAGACATGGCTTTTAGACTATAATCTGAATTAGAAAAAAAATCATTTTCATGTAGAGAGCTAGCCACCTTTCCTTACAAGTAAATTTTGCAAAAACATTAATCAATATTCTACAGTGTGGCTGAAATTATAGTTTAAATACTTCAACTCATGATATATACACTATCCAATCAACTTTCTAGGTATATTTTCATGTGCAAGTTGGAGCATAAAACCTTAAAGATACTAAGAGCTATTCTATATACCATTTTCTCAGAATTCAGATTTTAAGCAGTTTATGTGATGAGTTAAGCCAATAAATGTACTAGTTATTTTATTTAAAAAGAATATTTGAGTCATACTGATTTCATTTCTGGGATAATCCCTTTAATTATTCTTTGGATTATAAAAATCCAAAATCACTTAAAATGTTGTTTATACACTATTTTAAGAATGTTCCTTCTTGAATGCCGTTTTGCCTTCTAGCCATAGTAAAACACAAGTATGGTAAACTCTGTGTGTGTGTGTGTGTGTGTGTGTGTGTGTGTGTGTGTGTGTGTGAGTATACTACTTGAATATCATAGGATATAAAGTACCCACACAATTTCAGAAAAATAAATTCAAAAACATACTTCTAGGTTTAAAAGTATATTATACTCTGCACATTGTAAATCCATAGGAATCAAATAAGCGTGGACTTTTGATAATGTTAAGTAGATCAATGGAATAAGTTACGGTATTCAGAAGTAGACTTGAATGATTATAATAAGAAGGCATTTTCCTTAAATAGTGATCCATTTAACATTTACTCATTTTGGGCGCTTGATCATATCTATCTTAGTGAGTTATTCTATATTTCCATCTACTTAAAATAGTTCTTTACCAATTATGTAATTTTAAAAGTTTCCTTCAGTTTGTAACTTCCTCTATTATCCTACCAACAATCTCATTCTCACAGAAAAAGAACTTCATCTTGATGAAGTCCACTGAAGGTATTTTCAACAAATAGTAATGCAATAGTGAGCTCCCATATTTGTAAAAATTCCTCTAGCTATGTATCACAACTTGTATAAAAAGTAATTCAAAGTATATTTACATATATATACATATACATGAAAAATATAAAAGCATAAAAACCATTACAATGTACATATTGATGACCTGAAAAGCTACAAAACATTACTAATAATTATTTAAGTGAAAATTTAAAGAATAACAATCATACCACATACTCAGTAAATGATTAGTAGTAAAGATATTGAGAGTTTGTAAGAATGTGAGAAAAACGCAATTGATATTCCCATTAATTGAGGATGTTAATTTTTTAGAACTCTTTTGGAAAACTTTATAAATTAATTAATACAGTTAAATATAAATATCTTATTTTACCCAATATTTTACTTCTTCAGATATATCCTAGATGTAAGGAAAGCTCATACCCAAAACTAGGTTTGAAGTGAAAGTCAAAATATGGACACCACCAAAATGTCTATTATTGGAGAATTGGTTAAAAACATTGTGGAACTTTTGTATAATAGGAAAATCTCAGAAGTAAGAAAAAAAGATACCTTTTGAAATAGAAATTAACATTAGATTATGAAAATTAAATGAAATGTAATCAATGTCCTGCCCAAATAATACAAAATTCTAGAAAATACAAATTGATCACCTATTCCATCTGTCAATCTACATTTAAAGTTATAAAGAGGCATGAGGAAACTTTTGAGTAAGATGGATATGTTCTTTAATATGATTGCATTGATGATCTTATAAGTATAGATTTTTTTATGCATGTGTGCATGCAATGCTTGGGTCATTTCTCCCCTCTTCCCCCCGTCCCCTCACTTTCCCTCCACGTAAGTATAGATGTTGATCTAACTTTGTGTATATCATTTTTGAACACATATTTGACAACTATTTCAATTATGCACATTGGCTGGAGAAGGTGCATATGTCTTCTCAGACACTGCACCTGCATATTTCTGTCAACTCACTTGTTAGATACACTGAGATTAGAATAGATTTTCACATGCAGGTCGTACTTAGGACATGTGGTGGGCCAGGTGCATTATAACATCCAAGAATTTAAGCTCTCAATTCAGAAAGACCTATTTATGACTGTCTAGCTGTAAGACATTGAACATAACCCATGTGGTGTTCCTAGATTAGTTCTTGGTATGTAATATGTATCCTACATATGATTGTAGTAGTTGGTCTTGCCATTAGGATTTCAGAAAATTTAAGTACTCAGTTCAGGGAAGTTAAGCAAGTTATACCCAGGGTCTCTGAATCTGATGTTCAATTTTCTTTAAAACATTTAAATACTACATTGGAAAATATAACATAAGCTAAAGCAATGGGAAGAAACAATAATTGATTAGCCAGAGCAAATTTTCTCTGCAATTGACAAAATGTTTTTCCCTGACAATCCAGAGGATTCCATGGATGCTGGGAGTAGGAATATGTGAATTACATGTGTGAAAAGCTCCAAGAAGGGAGATATCAGCAGAGCAGAGCAGTTTGTAACATTGGGACAAGCACATCTGTCCTTGTGCTTTCCTGCATCACTACCTGGCTGTTGAGCAGGGAGAATTCAATTAGAGGTGCTTTGTGGAAGCTAGGAAAAGACAGGTGCTTGAGTAAGAAAAGAGGACTAGAAAGTGGGGACTGTGGCATAAGGCTCAGAGGAGTAGAGGATTTATAAGACATGGGAAAAAATGATACTTAGGATAATAATGACTCCTTAACATACACACACACACACTAAACCAGTCATTATAGAAAACAGGGTTGGCTGAATTTCATTCCCTCCCTGATAGGCATAAGGGGTCTGTGTTACATTTTTGACTTTTCAAACATTGCTAAGTTATTATTATTATTAATGTAGGTTTACAAATAATGTAAATACATGTTCCATATATGTGAGAATAATCAAATAAAAAGGGGCAATGATATGTTTCATTACTTCTTATAAACATTTCAATGTTGTTTTCACAAAAAGTACTTGTATTATTTCTGTGACAGGGATCAATTAAATAGGAAAGAATAATTTTGTCTTTCATTAAACAATATTTGCCATTTCCAGTCCATTCCTTTCCAACCTTTGGACTTAACAAATGTCTTGTCATAGATTCTGAGAAGAGAAAATTGCTTAATTGTTAAGTGTTGTGTGGGTAACTTTTAAAGCCTCTTTCTAAGACTATCACATAATTTCATCTGCTTTGGTTTTTTCTGCTTTTAGTTCTTATATTTTTCTGTTATGGGATGATTGTTACTGTATATTGCATTTTCATAATATTAAAACTTTTCAGTATTTTAATAATTCAGTCCCTTCATAAAAATATGGAATTTTACTAAAATATCATTTTTTGGGTGGCACTAGGGTACTGGTTACTGTTAAAAACAGAGGCTCTTGCACTTTACTTATTAGGTAGGCTCTGTACCACTTGAGTCACACCTTCAGTCCTGAAATATCATGTTTGGATTGTCTTTTGCATGCAAAAAAACTTCCTGGTTTCTAGTGAAAATTACTCAGAGTTATCTTTTATTATAGTTACAGGTTGATTTCCTTAGTCAACATTCGCCATATGAATTTTAAGCTGATGAACTTTAGTTTTAGATTGATTTTGAGTTCACATGAAAATTTAGTGGGAGGTACAGGGGTTTCACATATGCAATCACTGCACACATATAGGTCCCTTTCAGATTGGTTTCCTTCCCTGTGTAATATTCAGCTAAGTTTCTTCCACATCTTTTCCTATCTTCAAATTATGATGCCTATTGTCATTAAATAATATTCCATTGTCCAGATATACCAGATTTTTGTTGCTTTTTAAGCTTTGTGTCTAGTCAACTAATAAAAGACATCTTGGTTGCTTCCAGTTTGGGAGTATTAGGAGGATATCTAAGTATCATGCAATCACAGTGTTATTTGCTTATTTGTTTGTTTCTTTGCTTCTTTACCATATTTTATTTTTCCTTTGCTACTTTTTGATCATTGTAGCAAAGAATGTCTTTGTGTTGGATAGATTGACTAGCCATTTACTTATGGACTTTATGCATGTAGGGCCATTGCAACAGTTACATTTTATAATTCTGTTCCACAGGTTTTATGGGAAATGATCTTAAATTTAGGATGATGGGGAGAATACAGCAATTTGTTTTCAGCTTTCACTTATTGACTCTCATTTTTTTTTGTTTTAAATTCTTGCAATGGGAAATCAGGAGATTTCACAAAAATTCCACCTATGATTTTTTATTATCACTAACCTACCAAATATACAACCACATTATTTTCATGATGTCAACTAATTCTAACTTTTTAAATAATTAAGAAAATCACATATGTAATTTTACCTTTAAAACAATTTCAGAAGTATTCCAATAGATATGTGAATGTATCTAGATGTAAAGAATTTCATAGAAAATTTGAGACATGTACTTTTCATTTTGGTGGTGATAGACAAATTAGTTTGGACATACTTTGGACAAAGTACCTTCAGTGATAGAATTTGATCTCTATTTACAATACTCTGACACTATTGGAAATTCCACAATATCCCTGTCACTATCCTTCTTACTAGAATAACTTTACTTCCCCTATGTTTGCCAATAGCTAGATTGCCTCTTCTCTAAAAATGATCCCATTTTTTGTGTGTTTCATTACAATTTACACTCATTTGTCTCATTGTAGACTATATAAAATATGATTGACCTATCTACTATCAATACCACAATTTCGTTACTATATAAAAGTGAATTTTACAGCAAATATTTCTATCATTATTATGTTTGATTTTTTAAAAAATCACATTAAAGTTTAAAACTCTTTCAATTTTTATATAGTCACCATAACTTACACAAATATTTTTAATTGATTAGATCTTACTCAACAACTTTTTGTGTTTTAAATTTTTAGAATGTACAATATCTCAGAATAGAAAAAGGTAATTCTAAATTAACGAACCTTGTTTTTTGATGAGAAATTCAAAAAGGAAATCAAGCCCAAATAGACCTTGGGATCCGGCAAGATAAGTATGTGTTTAGCTTATGTACGTTTGGAGATTCATTTATGGAAGAAAAATATAAAGACATTAGAAAGGTATGCTCTACTTAGCAAGTAATCACCACAATGCTATATGAAATTTTAACATTTTATTATGAAATTTTTATTTTACAATTCATCAATGTATATTATTTGTGCAATGAAAGATTTTTAAAATTTTGTTTGCTTTTTTTTTTTTTTTAGTACTACTGTGGATCAAATTCAGGGCCTTGGGCTTGTAAGGCCCTGAATTTGATCCACAGTAGTCCTATGCTGTAGAACTTGACCATGCACCAGCCTTTTTTACTTAAGTTATTTTTCAAATAGGTTTCATGCTTTTTCCCAGGCCTGGACTCAGACTATGATTCCTATACCTCAGCCTCTCAAGTAGAAGGGTATGCAGATGTGCACAATCATGCCTAGCTTGTTCTTTGAGATCTATTCTCTCTATATTTTTTCTTGGCTGACTGCAAATCATGATCATCCTATCTCTGCCTCCTCAGTAGTTGCGATTTCAAGTGGGAGTCACTTGCATGGCTCTTATAAAATTGTTTTATAATGTTATGCCCTTATATGCAAGTAAAGTGCTTGATTAAATTCACCCTGTTTGTGAGTCTTTTTTCCACTCCCCCCCCCACTTTTTTTGATGGGTTTCATTATTGTGTTGCATAATGCATATGAAATAGTGTGATTATATTCACCCTGCATCACACTCCTCTTTGGTGATTTCCACTCCTACTGGTTTCTATTCCCAAACAGTCCCTCTTTTATGTTTGTGTCATTTTATTTTTTAGTTCTACATTCCACATCTGAGAGAAAGCAGAACAAAACATTGTATTTAATCAGTATGGAAACCATATGGGGGCTCCTCGATAAACTGAAAATAGAACTGCAGGAGGTGTGTCTCAAGCAGTAGATAGCCTGCTTTCCAAGTATGAAACCATGAGTTCAAATGCCAGACCCACCAAAATAAAACAAAACAAAACAAAAAAAACAAAAAAAGTCATGTGACCCAGTAATTCTACTTCCAAAGATATACCAGAAGGAATGTAAGTCAAGTTGCAAAAAAGACATCAGCACACCCAGATTTACTGCTGCACTATTCACAATAACCGATCTATGGAAATAGACAAGAGGTCCCACAACTGATGAATGGATGAAGAAAATGTGGTCTGTTCAACCACTTCCATTATTCTCCCTTATCCTTGATTCCCTCTCCCCATTTTTCCACAGCTTTCAGTACATATCTTTATATCCTCTACCTTCATAGATGTTATGTATTAAGATCTTGTTGATGCTCTATCATCCCTTTTCCTTTCCCTCCTTCCCCACTCACAACAGGGATACATGGAGAAACCTCTTTGAATATTGATTTTGATATTATCAACAAAATTTAGGACTGTTAAATAGGGACAGTGTGGCGAAGTACCTGTGGGAGAAGGAAGGTGAGCAAAGGAGATTAAGGTGAGGGAATGTGGTTGATGTACTTCATGCTTATAGGAAAGAGAACAAAGAAACCTCTTGCAATTGCTTTAAGTGAGGCACGGAGGGAGTCAAGGAGGGAGCCAGTGGGGGTGATCAAACAAATTTATAATATATATATATATATATATATAATTACATAACATATATTTTTATGTTTAAAATATATATACAAAATGAAATTTTATTCAGTCATAAAGAAAAATGAACTTTTGTCATTTGCAAGTAAATGGATGGAACTGGAGAACATTATCTTATGAAGTTAGCCAGGTTCAGAAAGCCAAAGACTCTCTGAGTATAGCATTTACTCTGAATACAAATTTCTCTCATATGTGGAATATACTCAATACAAATACAAGCCATATTATGAAAAACAAGTTACATTAAGTGGAGAGAATTAACAGGAGAGAAAAGGTAAAAGAAGGAAGCTAAGAAGGTGAATATGAGTGATGCACTTTCTATACAAGAATGAATACAGATTTTTTTAAACCTGTTGAAATCACCATAATAAAGGGATTAGGTAAAAAGGAGGAAAATAATACAAATGAACCAATTTGTGTTATAACACATATATACATGGAAATGGCACAATGAAACACCCTCTTTACCTATCTTAAACAAATAAGGATTTTTTTTCCAGAACAAAGAACAGCAATGTAAAACAGGTCCTATCTGGAGGATATAAGAAAAGGGTGTAGAAGGACAAATGTGGTAGAAATATTGTTTGCACATGTATGAAAATTGAAAAATGAGACCTGTTGAAACTGTTCCAGGAAATGAGAAAAGGGGACAAAGGAGAATGATTGGAGGGGGTGACATCAAATATGATATCTTGTAAGAACTTTGATGAATATCACAATCTATCCACAGTAAAACAATAATAAAAAGTGATTAAGAAGAAACATTGTATCTTGATAAGTAAATTTTTTGCACCCTCATACAAGTACTGGTCTTGGGTTGAAAAGCACTACATATTTATTGATATTGTAGAAGTAAAAAGAAACAGCATAATAGCATATAAAACATAAGTGGTTATGATATTCTTTTGATTTAGATTAAAAATATAAGTCATTAAGCACATGAAGTTGAGAAAGGAATGATGGTTTCAAGAGGAAGATATACCAAGATCTAAAGTCATAAATGGCACCTAACACAATTACAACTCCAACTACTCTTAGATAAATGAATGACAACATGTGTTCATAAATTATTTCATTATTTTCTCTTCTTTTTAAATGTGACTAAGTAATTCATTTTGGTATAATGATGATGCTAAATATTGTAAAGGAATACTTTGTTCAGAATACCACATTTTTTAAGTAATCTATAGTCTGAAAAGCATTTTGAGTTGTGTTTATAAATAATCTTAGTTTAGATTATTAATACATTCACTTTCAATTAGTTTGATAATCTTTTATTTATGGTTAGGAACATACCTTGGGTCCATTGTAAGTGTCTTAGGAAAATAACATTTTTCTCATACAGCCCCTAAAGTATAACATGATATTTTCTCTCTTTTTTTGGTGCTGGCAATTGAACACAACCCTTCAAATATGCCAGGAAAGCACTATTCCTCTGAGGTACATACTTAGCTATACTTAGTACACATACATATTTACAAGGATGAACATATTATAAAGCACACCCAGGGTCAGATGCTGGTAGCTCAAGTTACTTGGTATGTGGAAATTGGGAGGATGATGATTCAAAGGCCAGTCCAGGCAAAATGGTGGCGAGACTCCATCTTAACCACTGGCTGGCTACTGTGGGGGTTAATGTCA
The DNA here is from genome assembly GCF_047511655.1 of Castor canadensis. Classification (NCBI taxonomy): domain Eukaryota; kingdom Metazoa; phylum Chordata; class Mammalia; order Rodentia; family Castoridae; genus Castor; species Castor canadensis. The sequence continues at coordinate 188,862,035 of NC_133386.1, forward strand.
TTCTACCCATGGTGAAAAACCTAAAAGAAAAGGGCCCTGGTCCAGGCTTATGTTGGCAAAAACTGAGACATGATTTCCAAAATAACCAGTCAGAAGGTGCTGAGGGCATAGTTCAAAAATTGGAGCACCTGCCAAGCAAGCATGAAGACCTGAGATTGAAAATCACTATTTCCTCCAGGAAAAAAAAAAAAAAAAATGCTTGAAAAAGTTCCATTACTTAGCAGCCAAAGTAGTTTGAACATATATTTCTCTCCCACTTTCTACCATTTTCTTTCATTTTCATGAAAGCAAGATTCTATACCTACTCAACTGGCAAATAATTCAATTACTCTTTTCTTTGTTTCTATTACTTCAGTGTTCTTTGTATACTTTGTTATATTAATTTATATGTCATGGAATGCAGTTCTACTCCCATCTTTACATGTTCTGTTCTTTTTTTTTTTTAGCAGTCCTGGAGTTTGAACTCAAGACCTCATGCTTGCTAGGCAGGTACTTTGTAAAGTCATGCCAAGAGCCCAATATTTCCTATTCTTAAAATGTACGAATTGCAGGATTTTCTTTAAGAACTCCAGAGGTTCCGCTAATGGTTGGTTACTTGATTTTAAAGTGTAATTCAAAGATGGGTGTGTGTACTGGTCTATTTTTCCCATGCCTCATTTACACAGAAATGGAATTTATGTTATCTCTAAGATGTTTTCCATCCTGCCTCCTGTCCTGAGTCAAATATCCTAACACCTCACCCAGGCTTGCTTCCTTAGTGTGATAGAAATATTGAATCTTTATTAAAATTAAAATAGCTCTCTGCCTGCTTGTAAATCATATGCTTTCCCATGCTGTATTAACTCCAAAAATCATCTTTCATTACACTCATGCTCAAAATCCATCATTTACTCTTTCACCTTTAGGAAACTTTCCTTGGCTTTTTAAAATTGTGGAGATCTTTATCTTCTTCAACCTCCCTAAAACACTGACATTAATCTCATCATTAACATTTAAATTTGAAGAGCAAAATTTTTAATTCTTATTTAATTTCTTCAAGGTATTTCTTCAGACAGGCAACAGCAGCACCTTGGTGTTCATGTATGAATTTCAGATTCAGAGAGGAGGTCTTACCATTTGATCTGGGACATGATAATGAATTGCCTAATGCTGCTTTCCTCTCTTTTCAATATGAGTATTTCAATTATTAATTATCAGTGACTGCACAGGGTAAATTCTGTGGTAATTAGTAGATCATCAGCACCAATTCTTTTTCCTTTGGTTTTTGTTTTCCTCTTAATATTATGCAATTGGTAGGTACACAATATATAATAAAATGAAGAACAAAGAAAAGTACACTGAAAAGTCAGAAAAAAAATTACATTAATAGCATTCATATTAAATTGGTTACTATTGAGACATTACACATACCGAAAAGAAAAAGAATTATAATACCTAATACTTAGTGTTTGCTATGTTCTAGGTACACCTCTAACATTTTAAATATTTTATATCATTGATCTGAAATAGGACCCAGTGACATTTTCTCTACATTTTTCAAAAACTAAACATTAGAAATTTGGTACATAAAAAGTTTCCAAATATTCATAAAATAAGTATATATTATACACATATATGTGTATATATTTATATATACACATATATGTATATATATTTATATATACATATACATGTGCATATATAAATATTTATTTATTTATATGCATATATATATAAGGGTAACATAGTATATTTGTGTAGATTTTACTTCTTCTGTTTCATAGTAACATTTACATCTTATTGGTTGATTACCCTCACACTTGCTATGAAGTTGCTATGTACAATTTCAGCCACACCTCTAAGTCCAAGAAAATCATTTTTATGTACTCTAGCATGCAAAAAAACTCTGATTTGAGGTTTTTTTTCTGGTTTTAATAGAAAATCCCTCTAATTATCTTCTTTTATAGCAATGGAATGATTTCCTTAGTCATCATTTGCTATATGATTTTTAAACTGATGAATTTTATTTTTTGAGCAATTTCAGTTTACATCAAAGTTAGTGTTGGTACAGAGATTTTAAATATGTAATCTACTGCACACATACATGGCCCTTTCAGATGCTTTCTTTCATGATGTAGTATTTATTTAAGTTTTTCCACATCTTTTCATGTCTTGGAATCTGATTGTCTGTTAGCATTAAATAATAATCCATTGCCTATATATATATATATATATATATATCTCAATGTTTTCTTTTTAATTCTATGTCCAGTCAACTGACAACAGACATCATTTTTGCTTCCAATTTGGGGTTATTAGAAGGATATCTTAAGTGTCATGCAATCACAATGTAATTTGATTTTAGGTCTCTTTCTTTTTCGCTATAAAATTTTATTTTGCCTTTGGTACTTTCTCATGGTAGCAAGGAATGTCTTTGGATCAGATACATTGACTAGCCATTTACCTATCACCATTATGCACATTGGAGTGCAATAACACTTACACTTTATAATTCAGTTCCATAGGTTTTGTGTTAAATGATCTTAAATTTAGGATGCTGAGCAGAATTCAGAGATTTACTTTCATCACTCAGTTATTGACCATCATTTTTTTAAATCTAGTTATTTACATTCTTTTAGTGGGAAATCAGGAGTAGCATGTTCTACTGTACTGATTTCTTTTTTTCCACAACTGATTTTTGAAAAAACCAAGTTATGTATTTGTGAGTATCCTATCAAAATTTCAAAATAGAATTTCATTTATAAATTTCAAATTCATATCTACTTGAAAAAATGTACAATTTTGTAGTCAGCTTTGAAAGTCCAAAATTTTTAATAAAATTAACATTAAAATACTTACACTGTTTGTATTACTGCTCAAAATACCATCTTGATTTGGTTTGGATTTATTCTATTCATTTAATACTAGTTGCACCATTTCAATATTCTACAAAATTGACATTCCAACTTTTTTGTTCAGTCTGCATTAATTTTTGATTACTCTCTTCTATAAATTTGTAAGTCCTATTATATTTATTCTTTCATTAAAAACACTAAAATATATTAGATATATGACATAGTTTCTATTTAACTCATATCTAGTCTTTTCCCTTTTGAACTGCATACCTAGTAAACTTCTTCAGGTTAATTATATGCTTCCATTGAGAATAAACCTTGACACCAATCTTTTCTCATGGTATTTTTCATCTCTGTATTTCTCAGTGTATAGATTAAGGGATTGAACATAGGAGCAATGATGGTGTAAAATAGGGCAATCACTTTATCCTCAGGGAAATTTGTAGGGGGTCTAAGGTAAGAACAGATTGAAGGACCAAAGAATAAGACCACCACAGTGATATGAGACCCACAGGTGGACAGGGCTTTTCGTCTTCCTTCAGCTGACTGATTTCTTAAAGTGAATAATATAATGACATAGGATATAAATAAAATGATAAAGGTCACTAATGAGACAATTCCTGAACTGGCAACTACAAGGACACCACTGAGGTAGGTATCAGTACAGGCAATTTTTAGCAAAGGAAAAATATCACAAAAGTAGTGATCAATTTCCTTCGGGCCACAGAAGGGCAACCAGATTATCATACATAATTGAGGAAAGGAATGGGCAGCCCCACCAACCCAAGCAGCTAAAACTAGGAGATTGCATTTTGTCCTGTTCATGATAACCAAGTAGTGGAGAGGCTTGCAAATGGCTACACAGCGATCATAGGCCATGGCGGTGATGATGAAGATCTCAACGCCACCAAAGAAGTGCATGGTAAAGACCTGTAACATGCAATAACCATAGGAAATGGTTTTGATTTCCTCCACCATGCTGCCAATCAATTTGAGTGTAACAGTAGAGGTTTAGCAGATGTCCATAAAGGACAAGTGGCAAAGGAAATAGTACATTGGTTGGTGAAAAAGATTGCTGTGCAGAATTGAAATAAGAATCAGAATATTTCCTATCAACAAAGCAACAAAACAGAATGATAAGAGCACAAAGCAAAATCTTTTCACGTCCTTGTCATCAGAAAGTCCTAGAAGAATGAATTCAGAGATGTTTCACTGGTTTTCCATGCAATGAACTTGGGTATATATTTATACAAATAAAGGTCTGAAAGAAATAAAACTTAAATTTAAGTGAAAAATTGGAAATCTGATCATCATAATATAAATTATTACATATTTAAATTAACATGTAAAATCATAATCTTAATTTTTCTTGATGTATGGAAAAGTTTCTATTTCTTATTTACTATCTCTCAATTTATACATGTATTTTGCACAAATTTTTAAATTTTAATTAGTCATGTATGTTACCCCATTTTACTTGTAATGATTTAAAATATTTATTCTGAAAATTCATTTTAAAAATTGCAATAATTTGTATAATTAAAAAGCAATGAAGGCTTTATTTTCCTATGACATGAAAACTTTTTGAAAACATTTTAAGTGGTGTATTTTTTCTACTAGCATCAATTCAAAAGGAAAAACAGAATTCAAGAATTATAAAAATAAGAATAATATTTTCTTGATGATGGTAATAGTAAACAAAATTCTAAAGAAAAATAAAATCATGATGGTGGAATTAGTAATATTAGGCAACTCCTGAAAGCACTGGTTGGAACAGTGGTAACAGAAGGTTAGAAACTTTGAAGAAATAGACTGACCTGATGTGATTCCTGACCTAGTCCTTAAGCTTTCTAGGCACCAATTCCTTATCTGTAACATGAAGAGAGCATTCGCTAATTTGAAAATGCAATGAGCACTGATCATGTGAAATACCTATTTTCATACATTACTACAACACAGTCATTCTCCTTATATGTTTTGTTCTTTGAGTAGTTTAACAACTAATGAAACTGTCATGTACTGTATAACTCAATCCAATGAAGACAGACATAAATAAAAGTTACCATAACATCATTTTCATGAATGTGATCAGGTAAATTTCAATTTTGACATTCTGTCAGTAAATGAAATTAAATCTCTACTAATAGATTGTTTATTTTAAGGGCATTTCTTAAAATTAGTCTCTATTTTGTTTGTTTGCTTTTTACTTACTTGCCCTTTAAAAGATATAGCCAAACTGGGCACTAGTGTCTCATGCCTGCAATTATAGCTACTCAGGAGGCAGAGATCAGAAGGATTGAGGCTAGAAGGCAGCCTGGGAAAAGTTTGCGAGACCCTATCTTGAACACAGAAAAAGCTGGTGGAATTGTTTGAGGTGTACAAATGACTACTTTATCCCTTTGTTAATATTGAATAAAAATTCTGCATACCCATGGAATTGTGCTGCATACATAGTCGATACTATTATATTTAAAATGGCATCGACCATAAATTTAAATTTTCTTTATATATCAGAATGTGACATGATGTGATCTTACCTTAGTTCAGATGAAACTAGTCTATTACGAGATGGCCAGCACTTTAAGAAACAAGAAATTATTCATTGTGTAGATATTCCAGCAGAAGCTGAGCTGTTTCTTGATGGGAATATGGAGAAATGCACACAAGCCTCACAGCAGGACACAATGAAAATCATCACTAACTTAAAAATGTCTCTAATGCTACTGTTCTTAAGTGAAATCCTGCATAAAATCATGCACTGAAATAAATTAAATCCTAAAACAATTTATAGTAACAAAATGGCCATATGCTACAAGGAATGTGTTTTGAATGAAATGATGCAGAGGGAAAATAAACAGAACATAACTTACTGAGCACATAGTTGGTGAGAACCTACACAAACCCAGGTTTCTCACCTGCAGGTCTGAGTAAAGACCATGTCATACTGAAGCTGCATTAAGAAGTATTTTTCTCTCAGATACTTGCCTCACCAAGTTTCCTGCATGGAAACTTTAAATAAACTGCAGAGTTACAAATCACACATTCAAAAACACCCACACTGGTTCTCAAAGTATTTTGACCATCTCCACATGTCAAACATTCTACAGATTGCAATGGAAGTAAAGTATAAGCCATTGACAATGTAAGGGGTAAACATATCAGAAAAACACATGAGTGTTTTGAATAGCTATTTGACATTTTCACATGAGCTCAGAATAAGAATAAAAATTCCTTAAAAAATTAACTGGTATTTTGTACACCAAGAGTTATCTACTTTTGCCAGTGACTACAGGAACTGATCTAGGAAGACCAGAATATAAACTAACTTAAGTGTCAATGCAATAATAAATACGTATTTGAGAGCTCTAAGTTATATTCTCACAGGCATTTCTAAATAGATCCTGACCAAATGCTACCAAGACTCTGATGGTGGCAATGTCCCTGGTATCTCTGAGAATTTGCATTCCACTTTTAGGGTGACTGCCTCAGGCACTATTTTCCCTCAGGCGCCAAAATGCCAAAGCCAAATTGAGCAATTTGGAAAGCTGCCTGCCTTGTGCCTTTTCAGCTTTCTGAAGATCAGAAGGGGGATAATGCAGTCTTCAATAGTACTAGACAAGAGTTCATCCAATCTGAGACGATGAATGACCAAGAAAACCAAAGGAAGATATTTATTATATATTATCTTTTTGCCACTATGTAGATTAATACAAACAGTGCCTTCCAGTTTCTTGATACCAGAGCAGAGCATAGATAGAACAGATAGCTGTGAAATGAGCATCAGCACAGAAGGAAAAACAGAATAAAGAACCTCATTTTGTATACGTACTGTTCATGGAAGAAGAAAATATATCAAACAATTTTTAGATAAGAACAATCAGAGGAATGCAACCATGAAAATATAGCAAAGCTTTTATTCTGTTTATCATTCTGGGTTTTTTTTGTATTTACTTAACATTCACAAGTGAGCCATTGCTAATAGCTTACATCTGAAATACTAACTACTTGGGAATCTGAGATTGGGATGATGTGGACCTAGGGCATCCAGGGAAAATGGTCCCCCAGATATCATCTCCAAAATAACCAGAGCAAAATGGGCTAAAGGTGTAGCTGAAACAGTAGACCCCCTTGCTTGCAAGCCCAAGCCCTGAGTTCAAATGCTAGTCTTACCCAAATCACCCTATCTCTGTATCATCTATTTATTTCTTTATCAACCTATATATAGATATAGACATTCACAGGTGGTTTAGCTTCCTTTTCGTCTTCACACACCAACAGCCAGTTATTTTCTGCTTCTCCGTTGTATACAACTGCATAGATTTAGACATAAATACAGCATTCAAAGATTCAGAAATTAAATTTTATAGCATAATCTGGTTTGAACAAAAGCCTATAGGAAAATATAATGAAACCAGAATTTATTGAGAGATTATTAATGGTTTATGGCCATATTTTTAACAAACATTATGTATATATTGACTTAAGCAATATTTTCCATTATGCAGATAGGAATATTGAAGCTTTTGGAATGTAATTAAGTGGTTTAAAGAGATAGTAAGAAATATAAGAGGGAGATGTATGTTTCAAAGTTTGACACTTGCTCCCAGGGATTGATAGCATATGAATTATTCCAGCATTTAAATATACCAAAACCCAGTGTTTTGTTGGTGTTCACTTCTATATACACCACTGCTTACAAAATCTTATTTAATTTTACCTTTCATCAAACCATAGAAAGAGAGAGTTAGATATATCTGTATCCAACACAGACTAGGATACTACTCAGGGATTTATATATGGCTACATTTACATCTTCAACTCTGAATTTATCCTTATTTATATAACTTGTTTTGCTGCAAAAGTTTTAGTTCCATTTATCATTTTTGTGGAAGGTATCTGTAACTTGTTATATAAAAATTATTTGAATAACAAGATTCCAAAATCATTGCTAATTTGTTAGAAGGTATACATATGTATATACGGTCCATTTCTTTCTTTTTATTATTATTTTATGTAATTATACAAAGGGAATTTATTTCAATATTTCTCCACATACTAATAATATTTTTTATTAAATTCACCCCCTCTTACTCTTTCTCATCTTTTTCCCCCTTTTTAAAATGATTTTAACAAGTTTCACAATTCTATTGTCATACCTATGTATAAAATAAATTGATTGTATACACACCCTTTGCTCTCTGCTTTCACCCACTCCCATCACCCATCACTCCAATTCCTATCACCCAACAGCCCCAATTTTACACTCCTGTTGTTCAGCTTTTTAACATCTAATTTTTGCATATGAAAAAGAAGTTGAGATATTTGTCTTTCTGAATCTGAATTATTTCACTAAGCATGAAAATCTCCAGTTCTGTTAATTTTCCTGAAAATGACATAATTTTATTCTTCTTTGTAACTCAATAATCTCCATTGTCTGTCTGTGTATCTATCTAATCTCCATTGTCCTTAGTTATTTTTCACTTGATGGACATCTGAGCTGATCCCATAGTTTGAGTATTGCGAGTAGGGCATTATAAACACAGATACCTCAGTTTTATGCTGACCTACAATCCTTTAGATTTATGGTCATGAATGGTAGACCTGGATAATATGGTTGTTTTACTTTTAGCTTTTGGAGGAATTTTTGCACTGATTTCCATAGTACTTTTACTAGTTTATATTCTCATACACAGTGTATAAGGATTACTTTTTCCTCTACATCCTGACCACCACCTGATGTTGTTTGTTTTCTTGATGATAGCCATTGTGAATGTGGTGAGACAGAAACTTAGTGTAGTTTTGATTTGCACTTCCTTTATGGCTATGGATATTACATTTAATGTACTAGAAAAACAGCAATAGAATTGAGGTGTTTTGGAAATGTTGAAGAATGTAAAAAAGACCAGTGTGGCTATCCAAAAGCATCTAAGCATATGGAAAGACAAAAAGAAGTGTGGTAAAGAGAAAAAATATATCTGACACAGTTTAGGTTATGCAATATGCCACATTAAAATTTACATGCATTGTTCAACGTGATCTATATCTTTACAAAATATAATATTACCTAATTTCATCAATAATTTAATTGAGGTTCATATAATTATTGCAAATTACTAAGACAGTGAAAAACTGTCAAGATTGGTATGTCACCCAGCTTTTGCTGAGTCCAAAGATATAACATCACTATTTCTTCCAGTGTACTGAATTCTGATAGTAGAAAGTGAAACTTGGACAAATTTTGGAAGATTTCTGATTAACAAATGAGAAAAATAGACATTTGCCTAAGAAAAATAGAGTTTTATTTAAGCTGGGAGGGAGTGATATGATCAGAAGTGTGCCTTCACAAACCAGATCTTGCATCCTTCAAATCCACATGGTCTGAGTTGGAACTAGTTGAGTTTTTTTTTTTTATATTACAGATTGGATTCTAAGGAACCATAACATTCATCTGTGGCAAAGTTCTTCAGTTCAACTTGCCAAAGAAGTCTTATATTCTTCCTGTAACACCTGAAATAACTATCCTGGAAAGCACAGTCATTTTCCCCACATTAAGTTTAATTCTAAATGTGCCTCTTGAGACCACACCTTCTGCCTGACAATTTTCATCTCCACTTTTCTCAGTATTAGTAACAATTTGAGTATAAAATATGGGCATTGATCCAGAGCACAAAAAATACTAAAATGATCATTTAAAAACTACAGACTGAGAAATCTTTGCACTGCCCTGTAAAGAATCTTGTCCATAGGTTATACAATTAAATTATATAAGAGGTTGGAAACCAAGAAGAATTCCAACAGCAACATCTCTGAGTTTGTCAGCACTCAAAGAGTCACAGATTGGATCAATTACAGATGAGTTTTAATGGAGGCTTCACACCACACATGTAGTAATTTATTTGATTATGATGTCACAATATAAATTGAGCAGTGCAAAAACCCCATATTCTATTAACTAAAAAGATGAAAGTTCTCCATTTAATGAAGAGTGGAAAAGAATCATTAACTGGGGTCACTAAAATCTATGAGAACAATGACTCTTCTGTGGAATTGTGAAATAGAAAAAAATAAATTTTTGATAACTTTGTAGCCAGATTTCAACCTCAAAAGATGAGGCCACAGTGTGTGGTAAGTGCTTTGTTAAGATGTAAAAGACATCAAATTTGTGTATGTATTTATGGGAAAATCACTACATATAGGGTTTGTTGCTATCTGAGATTTCAGGCATCTACTAGGGTTCTTGGAATGTATACCTCATGGATAAGGGGGAGTTGCTGTACTACTATTCATAGGTAAGTTCTTGTATAATGTTAATATAATTTTAAGTGGAATAAAATCATGTCATTAAGATTCTTCATGTACTTTTTTTTGACCAAGTTTATTTTATTTCATTGGGAGATATGAAACAAGCATACAATGAAGTTTCTGTTTCAAATTATATATTAAAATATATATGTGTATATCAGATTGGGTAAGTTGGATTTCTATCTTGATTTCCTTCCTCTAAATTCATTGCTTATATACAAAGAAGCTGTAGTTTTTACGCATTAATTTCGTGTCCTGTTACGTTATTGAATTTGTTTTTCAGTTCAGTTTTTAATGAAATCCTTAGGTTTACATATCTATGTCTATATCTATATATATCTATATAAACTCATGCAATCTCAAAGCACAGATACTTCACTTCTTCCTTTCTTGTTGTGGTATGTCCACCTGTATATAATACATTGAGATTGAGTGCTTTTATCGGAAAATGATGTTGTATATTGTCAAATGCTTTTTCTGCACATAGTGAGAAGAACAAATTATTTTGTCCTTTATCATATTTATATGCTGTATCATTTTTTTGACTTGAGTATTTTAAACTCTCCTTCCATCCCAAAGGTATATAGCTTCTTTTGTAGAATTCAGTGGATAGTAAACTGATCATTTGTTTAAAAACACTTTTTGTAGGGCAGAGTACCAGAAACCATCAACTATTTAAAACTAATTAAAAGTTCTTATCTTTTTACTTCAGATGCTTTTTTGGATCAATCAGGAATTTAACATTTTAAGAGATAAAACATATAAAATTTGTTCCTAATATTGAATTACTTATTGAGGAATATAGAGATGGTCAAAGCACTGTGTATGCCTACCACCACATAAATAATAATAGAAACAATTGTATTGCAATAGACCTGTCATTCATGAGCATATTATTTTAACCTTTCTACTTCCTGTATTATAAATATTCTTGTACTGAAAGTGCTAGTTAAAAACTGAAAATCAAAAAATCACAAAGATCAATCAAATTGGTCAAATTAAGACAATAAACATAAGGTAAAAGTAGAAATTCTAGTTTTTTACTTAAAAAAAATACTACTCTTCTTCCACCACTCATTTCAGTCCATGTGACATTTGCTGATAAGGAGAGAAAACATCAATAACGTTGAAAACAACTGTCTCCACTTTGAGCATTTTTTTGTTTCATTTGTTGTATGGTTAAAGGAGTATTTTGTTAAAGCCTACAAAATTAAATTTCCAACATATTTTTGTACAAGAGAATTAGGATGTCGATTATAAGTTGCTTTAAAATTTCTAATGACAATTTTTCCATTCATAAAATGATATTGATTAGGAGCAATGATTGTGTACAATAGGGCAAAAACTTTATCTTCAGGGAACGTGGTAGGAGGTCTGAGGTAGGAAAAGATTGCAGGTCCAAAAACTAAAACAATCACAGTGATATGAGACCCATAGGTAGAGAGGGCTTTTCATCTTCCTTCGGCTGAGTGATTTCTTAAAGTGAATAAAATAATGACATAAGAAACAAATAAAACCACAAATGTCACTAGCGTGACTATTGGCATGCACAAGGACACCTTTGATGGAAGTATCAGTACAGGCACCCTTCAGCAAAGGAAAAATATCACAGAAGTGTGATCAATTTCACTAGGTCCACAAAAGGGTAACGTGATTGCAATTGAAAATTGAGGAAAGGAATGGGCAGCCCCACCACCCAAACAACTAAAATTAAGAGATTGCATTTTGCCCTACTCATGATAACCATGTACTGCAGAGGTTGCAGATGGCTACATAGTGATCAAAGGCATGACTGTAAGGATAAACACTTCAATAATGCCAAAGAGGTGTATGGTGGCAAAGACCTGAGGCAAGCAGCTGCCATAGGAAATGGTTTTCCTTACTTCTAGTAAATCTCCAATGAACTTGGGTGTCACACAGGAGGTAAAGCACATATCCATAAAGGACAAGTGGCTAAGGAAATAGTACATTGGTTGGTGAAAAAAAGGCTGCATTTAACGGATGAGAATGTTTCCCAGCAAAAGAGCAACATAGTAGGATAAGAAGAGAACAAAGCAACACATTTGTACGTTGTGGTCATAAGTGCATAAATTTCCAGGGAAACCTTCATGCCTAGAGTACAAATATCAATAAAATTGGTGACCAGTGAGATCAAGATTGAGACCAGGTTGCCAATAGAATGAAACTTGATGGAATAAATGTTTGGGGGAATGGAGGAGAGAACAAAAGAAAAAGATAACATAGCAAACATTGTGTAACCCATACTCTATGATGATAGAAATGGTATATCGTTGATAACACAATGAAAAAACAAAATCGAATGAGTATCCAATATAAAGCAGAACTTTATTCTGTTCAGTTTTTCTCTGTTTTGCTACTTTATTCCTATGTGTAATATAGGATGACCCCAATATGTGTATGCTGAAGTTCAGTTAATCAATTCCTCTGTCTCATATACAAACCCATACATTAAGCATCTATTCTACACATGTAAAATTTCAGAGAACCCATTTTTATCTTATCTAGTTTGATGTCTTAAATTGATCATCTCTGCTCTGTATGTATGATAGTAAGTAGTAAGTAGAGTTTGAACAACATCCCAGTCACTATCCTTTTCACTAAGATTCCCTTATTTTCCATATGCTTTTCTAGGATCAAGAAAGTCTGCTCTGCAGATATGAGCTTATTTTATGTATATTGTTCCACTGTAATTTACACTTGTTTGTCTTATTTTAGAGTATAAATTATATGGGTGCCCTATCTATTGCCAATGAAACATTGTAATTAATATATAAAGGCAGTTTTATCGCACATATTTCTGTTATTATTAATTTTTTGATTGTTAAAATGATCTCATTAAAATTTTAAAAAATCTTCCCATTTCTTCATCATTTTTACATATAATGTTTTTATTGTTTAGACCATACTCAAATACATTTTTCTGTTTATATTTGCAGAATAAATATGCAATGTCTTGAGCAGAGGAGAAAAAAGTAATTGTGAGCTCTAATTAACAATGATTGGACTAGTATAAAGGGAGGAAAATACTCAACAAATTGTGACTGTGGCCAAAGAAGGAAATCATGACTCAAAATGTTGAAGAAAGATACAGATAACAGTTGCAGATCAACAAAAATGGAATATGGTTGCTCAAAGAAAATTGCATTATTAACAAACTGACAACAGTTTCTGTGATTATTTATTATGGGAAAGCAATTACTATCATAAACTAATAAGGAAGAAAGTTCCACTCGAATGCCCTGAGTGATGAGAATGAAGGTCTGTCCGTTTCGTATAACTTGCTTTCCAGTCAAAAATGGTTGCTGGCACCAAACTTTTCTCAGAGATTTCTTCATTTCCATGTCTCTCAGTGTGTAGATCAGAGGGTTGAACACGGGAGCAATAATGGTGTAGAAAAGAGCAAACACTTTGTCTTCTGGAAGAGTGGTGGCTGGCCTAATGTAAATGAAGAGGACAGACACGAAAAGAAAAACCACAACTGTTATGTGGGAACTGCAAGTGGAAAGAGCTTTACTGCGGCTCTGTGCTGGGTAAGCCCTGATTGTGTAGAATATCAACAAGTAAGACAGCATCAACACCACAAAGGTCACCAACCCCATCATGCCCGAGTTGGCAACCACAAGAATTCCAACTCTGTACGTGTCAGTGCAGGCCAGTTTCAGCAAAGGGTACACATCGCAGAAATAGTGGTTTATTTGATTGGGGCCACAGAAGGGTAGGTTGATAGTGAGGAGAAACTGGACAGAGGAATGCAGAAATGCCCCAGCACAACAAGCAGTGGCCATGGCATTGCACCTCTGCCTGCTCATGATGATGGTGTAGTGCAGGGGCTTGCAGATGGCCACATAGGGGTCATAGGCCATCACTGTGAGGATCAAGATCTCAATTCCCCCAAAGAAGTGCATGGCAAAAAGCTGTACCATGCATCTGATGTAAGTAATCATGTTCTTTTCTATCAACAAGTCATTGACTAGCTTGGGTGTCACTGTAGAGGTGTAGCAAAGGTCTGAGAGAGCAAGGTAATTAAGTAAAAAATACATGGGTTGGTCAATTAGCTGACTACATGTGATAGAAATAATTATCAGTGTGTTTCCCATCCAAATAGCTATGTAACAAAATAAGAATAGTAGAAAGCATAGATATTTAATTTTCTTATTCTGAGAAAGTCCCAAGAGTATAAATTCTGTGACATTATTGGTATTTTCCATGGCCCAATACAGGTAAGACTCAATGGATTTGACTGAAAAAAAAAAACAGACATGTAATAATGAGTGTTTTACTTAGCATGCTATTAGTCATTACGATTATTGTAGAAATAAATTCATTAATTTAAGCAACTCTCTTAATATATTATAAAGTAGTTTATTTGTAATTCTCATTTGGAGTAGGCAAACCATTTAATTTATCATCCTAATTAGGTTAGTTTTTACAGTGAGAAGAAGTAACATTAATACTCATACTTGCTAAAGTCATTAACAAAGTTTTTCAGGAACATTACATATGAGATACATAGGTGACCTTAGGGACAATATGTTTTAGGTCCCTGCCTATTTGTTATGTTGGGACACTAGAGTGAGGACAATGAAGGGAATTGTGCAAACAGGAAGGAATCACACCTGTATTTGAAATTTTAGATTTTATTGTGAAAATTTCATTTTACACATTCATTAATGTCCATTAATTATACAGAGTGGGTTTTTGGTTTTTTGTTGCTTTTGCTTTAGTTTTGGTACTACTGTAGATCAACCTCAGGGCCTTGAGCTTGTTAAGGAAGTGCTGTAGAATTTGACCATATCTAAGCCTTTTTGTATTAGTTATTTTTCAGATAGGTTTTGTGCTTTTGCCCAAGTGTGATTTCAGACTATGATTCTCCTACCTCTGCCTCTCATGGAGAAGGGTTTGCAAACATGCACAACCATGCCTGTCCTGTTTTTTGAGCTCTATTCTCTCTATATATTTTCTGAGCTTATCTCAAATCATGATCCTCCTACCTCTGCCTCATAAATAGCTGGATTGCAAGAGAGAATCTCTTGCCTGATCCTTTATAAAGGTGTTTTGTAATTTTATACCCTTAACAGATATGTAATATGCTTGATTAAATTCACCTGCTCCACTCTGTTAGTCTTTCTTACCACCTCTCCCCCTATTTTTTTACAATTTGAACGGGCTTCATTGTTGTGTTTGCATAATGCATATAGAATAAGGTGATTATATTCATTCACCCTGCATCACACTCCTCTTTGGTCCTCCCAACACCTTCTGGTTTGTATTCTGAAGCAGTCCCTCTTTTACTTTCATATCATTTTATATTTTGGGTCTAGGTTCCAGATATGAAAGAAAACAGAACAATACATTGTATCTAACCATTATGGAAGTGGTAAGGAGGTACCCTAATAAACTAAAAACAGAAGTGTCATGGGATCCAGCAATACCACTCTTAGGGTGACATACCTAAAGGAATATAAATCAAATTACAATAAAGACACCTGCAAACCCATGCTTATTGCAGAATTATTCACAATAATTAAACTATGGAAACAGCCAAGATGCTCCACAATGCATGAATGGATAGAGAAAATGTGGTCCATTCAACCCCTTCCATTACTTTTCCTTACCCTTAGCTCCCTTTCTGCATTTTTCCACAGCTTTTAGTACCTATCCTTGTATCCTCTACCTTTGTAGATATTATGTATTAAGATCTTGCTGATGCTCTATTATCCCTTTTCCTTTCCCTCCTTCTCTACTCTCAGCAGGGACACATGGAGAAGCTCCCATGAATATCGATTTAGACAAAAACAACAAAAGACAGGACTGAAAAATACGAACAGTGTGGGTAGGTACTTGTAGGAGGTGGAAGGGTGAACGAAGGAGATTAAGATGAGAGAATATGGTTGATGGACTTCATATATGAAATAGAACAAAGCAACTATTTGTAATTGCTTTAAATGGGGTGAGGTAGAGGTTGAGGGGAAGTGAAGGTGGTGGCCATCTAACCAATGTACAGTTTAAGCCAATTTGGAATTGTCATAATAAATCCTCCAGTGTACAACGAATATAAAGAGTCTAGTTGCAAAAAGTTTTGTTGAAAGAAAATATATCCAATAAATATTTATTTTTCTTCATAAAAATAGTAAAAATTAAAGATAAATTTAAAAAAGGAAAATGTTGGATTTTATTCAGTCATAAAGAACAAAATTTTATCTTTTGCAGGTAAATGGATAGAATTGGAGAACATTATCTTAAGCGAAGTAAGCCAAAGGCTCTCTGAATGTAGAATATAGTTCTAATACAAATTTCTCTCATATGTGGAATATAGTCCTAATACAAATACAAGTCACATTATGAGAAATAGGTTACACTATGGGGAGGTCACTAAAGAGATAAGAAATGAAAAAGCAGAAAGTTAAGAAGGTGAATATGGATGATACACTTTCTATACAAGACTGAATATGGATTTTTAAAACCTTTTGAAATCACCATAAGAAAGGTGTTAAGGTATTAAAAGAGAAAAATAGAGGGGATAAACCAATTCAGGTTATTATACATATATACAAGGAAGTGTCAAAATGCAACACCCTGGATAGCTATCTTGAACAACAAAAATGTCTTTTTTTTTTCAATATTATAGAACAGAAAGCAAAACAGATCCTGTCTGAGGGAGATAAGGAAAAGGTGTAGGAGGGTAAATTTGGTAGACATATTATGTACACATGTATGAAAATTGAAAACTGAGAACTGTTGAAAGTATTCCAGGAAAGGGGGGAAGAAGGACAAAAGACAATGATGAAGGGGGTGAACTCAACTATGATATTTTGTAAGAACTTTGACAAATGTCACAATGTACCACCGCACAACAATAATAAGAAGAAAGATTAAAAAGAAACATTATGTCTTGCTAAGTAAATTGTTTGCACCCTCATTCAAGTACTGGTCTTGGATGGAAAAGCATTGCATATTTATTAATATTGTAGAAAGCAAAAAGGAAGAACATGATAGCATATAAAATATAAGTGACTATGATATTCTTTTGATTTATACAGATTAAAAATAGAAGTTATTAAGCCCATGAAGTTGCAAAAGGAATGCTTGCTTTCAAGGGGAAGGTACACCAACATCCAAAGCCATAAATGGCACCTAGCACAAGTACAACTTTAATTACTTTTCAGATAAATGAATGATTACATGTATTATTTCATGTTTTCTCTTCTTTTTAAATATGGCTAAATTATTTCTTTTATTTATAATGATGATTCTGTAAACAGTGCAAAGAAATTTTTTTCTGAATACCTCATTCATTTTTAGTAGTCTATAATCTGAAAATCATTTTACGGTTTATAAATAATCTTAGTTTAGGTTATTGATACATTCACTTCCAATTAATTTTTTTTTGTAGTTAGAAGGATATCTTAGGTCCATTGCAAGTATCTTAGGTAACTAATATTTTTCTCATTCTGCCCCTAAAATATAACATGAGTTTTTGTTTTGTTTTGTTTTGTTTTTTGGTGCTGGAGACTGAACATAATTCTTCAAATATGCCAGGCAAGCCCTCTTCCTTTGAGCTATATACTTAGCAGTATACTTGGTATATATAAATACATGGACAAAAATGTTATAAATTAAACTCAGGGTCAGATGCTGGTAGCTCAAGCCTGTATTTCTAGCTATGTGGGAGGCAGAAATTGGGAGGATGATGATTCAAAGTCAGGCCAGCAAAGAAGTTGATGAGACCCCCATCTTAACAACTAGCAGGGCACTGTGATGTGAGCCTGTCATTTTAGCTATGGCAGGAAACCTAAAACAGGAAGATCTTGGTTCATGCCTACCTAGGCCAGAAGTGAGACACTATCTCCAATATTACCAGAGCAAAATGTGCTGAGGGCATAGCTGAAGCAGTAGATCACCTGCCAATAAGCAAGCATGAACCTTGAGTTTGAAAATCAGTATTGCACCCACACTTCTCCCCCACCGCATCAGAAAATTTCCATTAGTTAGCAAGCAAGATAGTTTGATAATATCTGTCTTTCTCATTCTCCCTTCCCCTTTCATTCTCATGTTAACAAGATTCCATACTAATACAATGGGCAAATAATTCAACTGCTATTTATTTCTATTACTTTACTGTTCTTTGTGTTATGTTACTTTATATGTCAGAGAATACAGTATTACTTCCACCTCTATTTCCTATTTCTTTCTTTCTTTCTTTTTGGCAGTTCAGGTGTTTGAAGTCAAGGCCTCATGCTTGCTAGGCAGGCATTCTAACACTTGAGTCACTCTACCAGACCAATATTTCCTATACTTAAAATATAAGAATTATACCATTCTTTCGAGAACCCCAGAGGTTCTGTTAATGGTTGATTATTTGATTTTAAAGTACAATTCAAGGATGTGTGGGATAATGATCTGTCTTTTCCATGCCTCATTTATACAGAAATGCAATTTACAATACCTGTTAGAATATTTTGCATCCTCCCTCCTGCTCTGAGTCCTTCCTCTTTCCTAATAGTAAAATATCATAATACAGCACCATGCTTGCTTCCTTGAGGGTAATGGAGATATTACATCACTGTTAAAATAACTCTCTACCTACATGTAAATCATTTGATTTACCATGCTACATTAACTCTAAAAATCAGTTTTTATTACACTCATGTTCAAAGCCCATCACTTGCTCTTTCACCTTTAGGAAGATTTCCTTGGCTCTTTAAAACTGTGGCAATCTTTCCTTCATCCTAAAAGACTGACATTAATCTCATTATTAACAGTTAAATTTGAAGAGCTAAGTGTTAATTATTATTTAATTTCTTCAAGGTAGTTCTTCAGACCGGCAACAACAGCACCTTGGTGTTCACGTATGAATTTCAGATTCATGCAGGAGGTTCTGCCACTTGATCTGGGACAAGATAATGAATTTGCCTAATGCTGTTTGCCTCTCTCTTCAATATGAGTATTTCAATTACTAATTATCATGGGCTGCTTGGGGTAAATTGTATGGTACTTTGTAGATCATAGGATATAATTCATCTTTCTTTTATTTTCCTTTTTTTCTTAACATTATGCAATCATTAGGTACCCAATACATAATAAAACGAAGAATAAAGAAAAGTACATTGAAAAATTAATAGAAAAAGTAACACCAATAACATTCACATTAAATTGATTACTATTGAGAACTTACATATACTGAAAGAGAAATAATTATATTAACTAGTAATTAGTGTTTGCTATACTCTAGTTGTAGTTTTAAGCATTCTAAATATTTTGTATTATTGATCCTAACAAGAAACCAGTGCTCCTTTCTCTCCATTTTTCAAAAATTAAACTTTGGAAAGTTAATGGAAAAGAAATTTCCAAATATGTGAAAGAAAAAAATGCATTTATAAAATCAGTTTATCTACATCTCTATCTATCTATCTATCTATCTATCTATATATATATACATACACACACGGATACATATGTATACACTCTATATATATAAAGGTAATTTGTAGTATACTTGTGGATGAAGATTTTGTTTCATAGTAACATTTATATCCTATTGTTTGACTATAATTTTACTTACCAGATGATCAATCAGCCCACGTGTGCCCTTGTTGTAGGACTTTCCTGCTTTCCTTGAGGAAAGGAAGTATTTTCTGCCAATTTTTGAGAATAAACCATCATTGTTGGTTATGCTGAAAATGGTTCTATTTTCTTACCTATACTTGTATTCCCTTTGTCATTTCAATGGTGAAAATGTTAATGTAAGTTGTCTGGTTAATTTCCAAGTGGCATTTAAAGTGGATTACTTGAAAGATTAGAATCCCTAACCTCTCTCTTTTTTTCCTGTGGCCTGAGACATTTCCCCAAGGAAATCTCTGCCAACGTGCAGTTTAAGATAATTCATTTCCTCTCAGGTCCTTAAAAATAGTTACATCAATTTTAATAATCTTTAAACCTTACCAATAGTGTACTTTCAATCATTGTTAACAGTTGCAAACATGAGCTTTATCTTGAAACAAATTCGGAGCAAACAATATAAAACAATATGGGTTGCAGGAAAATGGACATCTTTGGAGATCATCAAGTTAAACCAAATAAGCCAGACTGAGAAGTACAAACATCACATGTTTTCTCTCATATGTGGAATACAGATCTTAAAAATGAATGACAGCAATGTAAAGCCGGGACTGCTTGGGTGTGGAGACCAGTGGGAGAGTGAAAGGAGACTGTGAAGGGGAAGTAGATATGGTAGAAGTGCTTTATACACATGTATGAAAATAGAGTAATGAAACCTGTTAAGATTGTTTGAAGAGGCCCAGGTACCCATGGCTCACGCCTATAATCCTGGCTACTCAGGAGGCAGAGATCAGGAGGATCACGGTTCCAAACCAGCCCAGGCAAATAGTTCGTGAGACGCTGTCTCGAAAAAACCCTTCACAAAAAGGGGCTGGTGGAGTGGCTCAAGGTGTAGGACCCGAGTTCAACACCCATACTGAAAAAAAAAAAAAAAGAAAGGCAAAAAAAAGATTGAAGAATGTAGGAGGAATGAGAAAGGGTAATAGAGATGTTGAATTAGATCAAAATACATTGTATTGATATATGAAAATTTCATAATGAAACAGCCTTGTACAATTAGTATACATTAATAAAATGTAAAACAAACAAGCCAAAAACAATCCCGATGAAACCTAAGACCGTGGAAATGGAAGCCAAGTTTTGTATTTGTTTTGTCAGTGAAAAAAAGTTATATAAAAAGTGAGTGGAATGTTTCTACTATGAGAATTCACAATTTGAATGGCCTAACTTACACTCTTAGCTATAGTAGCAAAAAATTTTCATAGGTTTAATCTTTGCTCCTTGGCACCGGAGCTCTAGATGAGGTCTTGAAGCCTGTGTCTGTGGAAAGTAGTCCGGAGCTAGGATTTACTGGAAAGGGCTTGGACCCTGGGTCTGTTTGAGCATGGGGCTATCAGAGCTAGACCTCTGGTGCGATCAGAAGGAGCAGTCTGGCACTGGGCAGGTACAGGCTTGAGACCACAGTTCTGTCTGAGCACCGTAGCCACTCTGAAGCCTGAAGCCAGCCTAAGGTTGAGGGTAGTCTGGAGCCCTGGTCATCTGGGTCTGGTCTCTCCCAGCTGCTGAGCTGAAGATTAAGCCTGCAGCCTTATCCTGGAATCGGGTTTTCAGCCTGCTCTCTGAGCCTGTAAGGGTTGCCCTGGCACTGTGGTGAGCCTGGAGTCCAAGTGCTAAATGTACAGCCTTAGTAAGCCTGGTCCAACCTGGCAGACTGGAGGCTCATTCCACACACTTTGGCTTGGAATCCGGACCTGTGGGACCTGCCAGGTGCTAGGTTTTCCTGTGGTTAGCATAGTGTTGTTGTCACAGACAAAATCTGATGTTCACTTCCTTCTCCTTCCTCCATACTGAGGGTCTCTCTCCCCCCACTCTGTCTGTGCTCCTAGTGTTGGAAGAATGGTGCTGAAGTTCACATAAAACTGTTCTTCCTGTGATCTTCAGTGTGTTTTTCTGTGTTACAATCAGGTGCTGTAATATCTCACCTGGTATACTTAACTCTTGTGGACATTTTTGTGAATGAATCGATATTCAAATTGATATTTCTCTGGGGGCATAAGTAATGAAAAGTCCTAGTTGACCATCTTGGTGATGTCCACTTCTGTGACATAATTGTACAATTATTTACATTTGCAAGAAGGCCTGGATTGTTTTGCTCAGCATGATGTCCTTCTCTTCCATCCGTCTTTTTTGAAAATGACAATAATTAGGCAAGAGAAAGAAATAAAAGGCATATGAATAGGAAAAACAGGGTAAAAACAAATCACTGTTTGTAGATGACATAATTCTACACATAGAAAAAACTTAAAATTACCTCTTAATTATGAATCCTCCATTGATATTCACTAATTATCCCATTATTGTTAATCTAAAGGACCATTGGTAAAACACTTCAATAAAATGTTCACATTTCATGTTTTTATTTTTTTCACTACTGGAGTTAGAAATCAGGGTGCTCAACCACTTGAATTACCAGCCCTTTTTCCTTTGATCATCTTCCTTGGGGATTTTGTTAACATTTTTTGGCCTGGACTGGCCTCAAACCTCAATCCTTTGAGTCCCACATCCCACACAGCTAGGGATACAGGCATATGCCAGTGTATTTAGTTCCTACATCGATGCATTTCTAGACTGAAAATGTATAAGCTTCTCCCTGGAGCTGCTGTGAGACCAGATCCTTGCTATTGGCCTGGTAGAAATGCGTTATATGACAATATCTCTTAAGAAATTGAGCATAATTTTGCAAGGATATAGCTTCAGGTGACATTTTATGATCTCTAGGCAATAAGAATCTCTTCTCTTCTGGGAAGGGAGTTACATTTGTCCAGAGGTAAGGAATCATCATAAAAGTTATGAACACATTAGGAATAGAATGACATTGCTTCAATATAATAAGGGCAATGTATGATATACTCGTAGCCACACTGAGTGTGGAAAAGCTGAAAGCATTTTCTCAAGATCAGGAACAAAACAAAGATGTACTCTGTGACTGATCTTATTCCGTATATTTCATAGAGCAGGAATGTACTTTAATGTGGATTTTATATTGGACTATTTTATGCCAATATGACACAGTTTTTATTAATATAGATATAATAAATGACAGTATCATCAAACACCAATACTATAAAGATAATCCAAGATGACATCTGTATACTGTTCAGATTCAGTGTTCACTTTTTCACAGTTGTCAGAGACTCAGTTTTTCAAAACTTCATCAACACTTTATTTAACTTTTACATGTCAAACTGATTTAAATTTTGCCCTAATGAGAATATATTTGGCCATCTGGAGCCTGTCTCCTTTGAATAACCCATGCAGTGATATCCAATATGAGACAGTCATGGAAAATATAAACCCCTGGGATTGTAAACATCCCAAATCATTATTGGCCTGTAAAACTCTCTCACCTTGCTGCTGAATGACATCACCTAGGCAGGTAAACTCCTTCTCTCATCCTTCACTTCCCAGGCATATCCTTGCTCTACTCTCCCATTCTTAATGGTGTCACAGTAGTTTGTGGATAGGCTAATGCTGTGAGAAATTCCCTCCCTCCCCCCCCCACTGCAAACAGCTCTACGATTACTAAAATACAACAGATTATTACTGCCACCTTATAGTCAAATAATTTTCTTTAATCATCCTTGAAATTATTCAAACCCTTCACAGCTGATCTCTCCTCTTTATTCTTCTGACAGTCATGTTTCACCTCTTGTGAAATTTCTCATGTATTTTAGAATATTCTTAATGAGTTCCATTAGAGAAACTGCTGTGGTAATAATTATAGTTGAACGGACTATGTAAGCCAATTTGGAGGAAATGTTTTTTACATAACAAACATTATATTCTGTAACAACCTTCAAAACAGTGTATAAGTTTTTCTGATCTATAACATTTATTCTGGGCACTTACATGTTTTTCTGTTACAAATTGCATTTGCTTCAAGTTTTATTTTCTGTTTTCTACTAGTGCAAAGAGATGAATTTGGCATTTGTTCCTATTTTATTTCTGAAAATATCAGATACTTCCTGTATCTTTGGCTACTTTTCATGTAAACATTCACACAAATTGAGACTAATTTTTATGTATGTGTGTGTATCTCTCTGTGTGCATTTGTGTATGAATTCTTGAAGCTGTTTTCTCTTCTGATTTTACTAATATAATAATTACAACCTCCAGCATAGTGTTATAGAACTGATAACAGATATCCTAATTCGTTCCTGTTAGATAGGATTAACTTCTGATCAAGTAATGCTGGCTGGTGCATGGAACTTCATTTAACTTGTTGACAAGAAAAACCGACAGCTTATCCTTACTCATAGACTCATTGGGTGAATTTGTTTCAACTTCTGAACAGTTATATAAGCTCGGTTTCAAGAATGAGAATCCCAAAACAATAAGGTTAGAAGACAAAGAACATGACCATAACTGTTATGTGAGAACCACAGGTTGAAAGAGCTTTGGAACAGCTCTCTGCAGGGTGAACCTTAATGGTGTATAATATCAAAAAATAAGATAGCATCAAAATCACAAATGTCACCAAAGCAATTACACCTGAATTAATAATAACCAAGAGACTAATTGTATATGTATCAGTGCAAGCCAATTTCAGCAAAGGATACACATCACAGAAGTAATGATCTATCTCATTGGGGCCACAGAATGGCAAGAAGATAGTGAGAAGGAACTGACTGGCTGAGTGTACAAATCCCCCAGTAAAACAATTTATGATGATTGTGTTATACCTCTGCCTGCTCATGATGATGGTGTAGTGCAGGGGCTTGCAAATGGCCATGTAGCAGTCATAGGCCATTGCTGTGTGTATGAAGATTTTGATGCCTCCAAGGAAATGAATGATAAAGAGCTGTATCATGCAGTTGTTATAGGAAATAATCTTCTTTTCTGTCAGTAGATCAGTCATTAGTTTGGGTGTCACTGTGGATGTGTAGCAAAGGTCAGAGAGTGAGAGGTGATTGAGGAAGAAATACATAGGTTGATCAATTAGCTGAGTACATGTGATAGAAATCATAATGAGCACATTTCCCACCCAAATAGCAATGTAGGAAAATAAAATTAATACAAAGAAGAGGATTTCAATGTTCTTATTTTGAGAAAGTCCCAGGAGAATAAACACAGTGACATTATTCCTATTTTCCATGGTCCAGTGGGTGAAGATATGGAACAATCACCTGAAAAGACCCAAGTAAATGTCAGAAATGTCCTGGAGAGAATTGATGAGAACACAGTATCATGAAACTATGTACAGTGGGTAAGATTCTAATGTTCCAGAAAAAGAAAATCATATATTTAAAATGAAGTGCAATTTTCTTATCTTTCTTTTTTGGTTCATTTGATAATGAGTTCATAAGTCCTTTTGCAGGACATTATGTTCAATTCTTACATTTATAAAAACAACTCATTCAAACAAACAATTTTAGAGTTGTTCAAAAATTATTTCTAAAGTAAAATGGTAATATTTTATAACAGTAGTATATATATATATACATAAATATATATGTACATATATATTTCTATAAGCCTTCCGTTTACAATTATATACTTAAGTGAAACAAATAATAACACAGGATTAAAATTAAAAGAATGGAACAGAAGGCAGTTATATCTGGATGTTTTTCTTTTTGTTTAATGAATTATATTCTGCAAATAAATATTTTGTGTTGTACTTTGGGTTTTTTTTTTTGGCAGTACTGAGGTCTGAACTCAGGTCCTCACTATTGCTATGCTTGCTACACAGATATTCTGCTGCTTGAGACACTCCCTGAAACCTTCTGCTTTGTTTTATCGATCTTGTTTATTTTTTCAAAGAACCAACTTTTTGTTTCATTAATTCTTTGTATGGTTTTTTTGGTTTCTATTTCGTTGATTTCAGCTCTTATTTTTATTATTTCTCTCCTTCTATTTGTTTTGGGATTTGCTTGTTCTTGTTTTTCTAGGAGTTTGAGATGTATCATTAGGTCATTGATTTGGGATCTTTCAATCTTTTTAATATATGCACTCATGGCTATAAACTTTCCTCTCAAGACTGCCTTAGCTGTGTCCCATAGGTTCCGGTAGGTTGTGTTTTCATTTTCATTGACTTCTAGGAACTTTTTAATTTCCTCTTTTATTGCATCGATGATCCATTCTTCATTAAGTAATGAGTTATTTAGTTTCCAGCTGTTTGCATGTTTTTTGTCTTTACTTTTGTTGTTGAGTTCTACTTTTACTGCATTGTGGTCAGATAGTATGCACGGTATTATTTCTATTTTCTTATATTTGCTGAGGCTTGCTTTGTGCCCTAGGATATGATCTATTTTGGAGAAGGTTCCATGGGCTGCTGAGAAGAATGTATATTGTGTAGAGGTTGGATGAAATGTTCTATAGACATCTACTAGGTCCACTTGATCTATTGCATATTTTAGATCTTGGATTTCTTTATTGATTCTGCTTTGTTTTAAATTAAATAGTCTGCATTTCAATTTTCTGTTGTGTCCAACATATGCTCTTTATCAAAATACTTCAAAATTTGCCAACCATGTAGTAGTTGAAATAAAATTATTTAAGGGAGAAGGAAACTTTGACTTGCTAGAAGATCTAGTTCTAAACAATGATTTCATTTAAAATTCAAATAAAGAATGAATAAAATAGTTTGAATTTCTTCATCACTCTGCAAATGTAAACCAAGAGGACTCAATTTATACACGTCTATGGTATATTATTGGGGTTGGCTAGAGTGTCTGCTAATTTATTTCAAGTCTCAAAACTGTTGTTAAAAAATTGTTAACCAATAGTCCAATTGTTTTTACTATAAATTTGAGCTCAAATATCATTACTATTACTATATTTACACATATGATATTTACTCTGTGGTAATCTTGTATTGATCTTTTCTCAACATTTCATTTTAAATTTTCAGTTTAATACAGTTTTAGAGATTATCAGTGGCATCCACTAAATTAAAAAAAATCATTATAAAGAAAATGAAGACTTAAAACAAATTAACATATTTATGACACCTTAAAACAAATTAACTTATATTTATGACACATTTTCAGTATTTAGCATTAGATTAGAGGCAAATCATAGGAAAGCAATTGTTTTTATCATTATAGTACTTATACTGTACCTATTTTCCACCTATAAATAAAGAAGTATATTTTTATTTAAAAATAATATTTAAGCTACTGATCTGGACCACTCTTAAAGTAGTTGTTTATTCACATGAATCCACTTCAACAAAACTGTTATTTTAATCCTGTGCATTGAGATGAAATGCAGCTCCAGTTGTTCATCCAAAATTGAAAAATAGAGCTCATATTAAAAAAATAAAACTCAAGAAAATAAAAGTTTTAGAAACTTTGTGCATCTCCAAAAAGTTATTTGTTTTCATTTTTTATAGAAGATTAATTTTTCTTCTAGATAAATAAAGTATGACTTCCTAGCCAATATTCCAAAATATGTGTTTGAATCTTCAGTTGTTTTCCTTCCCGAGGCCACAGGTAAGGCCTAATTTTGTTACTTAGGAGACTTTCCTTTTCACTTCAATGTCTTCCTACATTCAATCCTGATTTACCATGTGCAAAATGCCAACCTTTTCAGTCCTGATTTTTATTTTAGGGTGTGAGAAGATGAGTCGTTTCTATACTTGACTCAGCCACCAATTTTAAGTGTGAGATCATTTCATTCCCTTCAATACTCTAAAATGTGCACATACTTTCTCCCTATGTATTTCTTTTCTTTTTTCTCACAATTCTTACTTTATTTCAGTATTTTGTTTTTCACATTTAAATTGCAAGATGTACCAAACATAGCATATATACATATTCCACAAATTCGGAATTACATATTTGTGACTCTGTCCATATATATACATGTATACATACAGAGTAAGTTACAATTTACTTATCTGGGTGAAAAGCACTGATTACAGCCATAAAGGTCCCTTTGCAAGAACTATGTCCTTCTATGAGCACATGATAAAAGCGAGAGCACACAAGGAAGGGGTGAGAATAGGTAAGATACCTAAAAAATTAGCTAGCATTTGTTGCCCTTAACGCAGAGAAACTAAAGCAGATACCTTAAAAGCAACTGAGGACAATAGGAAAAGGGGAACAGGAATTAGAGAAAAGGTTAGATCAAAAAGAATTAACCTAGAAGGTAACACACATGCACAGGAAATTAATGTGAGTCAACTCCCTGTATACCTATCCTTATCTCAACCAGCAAAAACCCTTGTTCCTTCCTATTATTGCTTATACTCTCTCTACAACAAAATTAGAAATAAGGGCAAAAGAGTTTCTGCTGGGTATTGAGGGAGGGGGCGGAGTGGGTGGTAAGGGAGGGGGTGGGGGCAGGGGAAGAAATGAACCAAGCCTTGTATGCACATATGAATAATAAAAGAAAAAAAAAGAACTATGTCCTTGTAAAGATGAGATCATGATTTATTTTGTAGTCTAAGTCTTCACTCACTTTAGGAAAGTTAATCTCCTGTTCTAGGTTTCAATCTGTAAAATAATAAATCTAAACTTGATAAGAAACTTTTCTATTAAGATTTAGCATTTTTCAGTAAAGATTTTATATTACCCAATCATTACAAAAATATTTTTATGCATTCTGTAAACACAGTGAAGTGAAAATACTTGGGTTTGTTTTATCATTTTTCTATGGTGAAGTGCATGACTTCAATTGGCTGTTTGCATTAACCATCAGTAGATCTAATAAATATTATATTACTGTAGAATTGAAGCATTCTCATGTGTCTGTTATGCTTCTAAGCTCCTTGTAGGTATCAACTTTTAAAATCTTGCAATAACTCTAAGAAGTTAATATTAGTAACTCATTTTATGAAAGAGGATATTGACTCATGGAGAAATTGAACAGCCCAAGGTCAAATGCCTGCAAAATGGTATGGTTAAGATATAAAGCAAAGTATACCTCACTTTGTAAGACATGTAAAATTTTATTCACTCAGCACAATAATTGATCATAATGTTAATAAAACATTTCATAGTTACTTACAACAGACATCTCAATGCCTTAAACATTGTTGTGTGTAATCTATGCCAAAGTAAACTCTACATGACTAATTTGCTTGTTGTGAAATCCCTCCAAGATGAAAAGGCTGTCTTATGCTGCACCATAGAAACACTGAGAATGTTTACACATATTTAATTTTGAGCCTCTCCTCTCACTGATCTGTGTGATTATTGTCATGTAATGATATTTCTAAGATCATAGCATTCTGATGAGCCCATTGATAATGAGTACATCTTTTTACAGCCATGTAGAGTGAATTAACTCTCAATTATTATATAAATAAATGGAGCCACCCAGTACATGATGGGGGTCTCAATAAGTTTTTCTCTTATATGCAATCCTTTTATTTTATTTATGTCTAATCAAATACAGATTGTAGATTGTATTCATTTAAAGAACAGTTACTGTACTGTTTGAATGATTAAAAGAAATAACTGCAAAGATTTTGAATAGGATTTATTATATAATTAACATCACTACTGTATATTTCCTTTTACTTTTCTTTTCTTTTTTTTTTGACCTGAGTAAGGTCTGATTAAGTCTCATTCTCTCTTCTTTCTCTCTGTCTCTCTCTCTTTCATCTCTCCAATGATGATGACAGCATCTTATTTTTCCTTTGAATTAATGTCTCTTTATTTTTTTTGACCTGTGAATTACCTGTTCCTTAATACTTTATTGACCTTCCACCAAAAGCTCTTAATATTTTTTTTAATTTGAAAAAACTTGCTACCCAATTAAGAATCCTTCCCCTCTTATATCTACTTGTCTTCCTGAAAAGTCACATCCCACACTCATTGAAATCGTTGTCATCTTAATCTCAAAAAAAGATAGTCTACCAGTGTCAAAGTGGATGCCTATGTTAATTTTTACCTTGCAGTCCATCTGTTTTCCTCATGATGGATGCAAAAATGGATATTACACATACATGCAGGATAACAAGAAAGTACAGGTAATTCACCATACATGTTCTCATGCTTGAATTATAAATGAATTCCTTTTATTTTCTTTCCATTGTTTTCTCTCTCTCTCTCTTCGTTGAAATTGTAGTAATTCTCCTACTGTTTTATTTTGGCTTCCTGGATGATTTACATTTTACTTTGCATAGTCTGCTGCTTGTTCACAGAAAAGAGAAAAAAAAGAATCTTGTTTCATTTTGGATACAAGTGACACTTGTCAATTTTCACACTAACTGGAGGTCATATGCCCAGAGCTACAGTTCGAAGGCAAGTGAGATGAATTAGCATCCAAATGAGTCAAATCACAATGGATATTATTGATTTAATGCTTCAACTAAAATTATTCCAAAGGGTGTCCAAAATCACAAGAGTTTTGGATATTTCATGAGGTCAAAATTCTAAAAGAGCTTTCAAAGAAATCATTGAGCATTGATAATTCTTTCCATGTTGTTTGGATTTGCCTTCCAAAATGATACAATCATCAGTTTCATTTCCTTTAGATCCATGTTACCAGACTGTTCAGACTAGGATGGAATCAGGATTATAAATAGTTATCAAGCTTCAATTAACTTTGCTGGTGATTTAAAAATCCCAGTCATATACAGCCTCTTGGGCTGCACTGACTGAATTCCCCTGAACTTTACAGAAGAGTTTTGTGATAAAATGTACTCATCATACATGAAAATGGGAAAATGAGACCTATTGAAACTATTTCAGTAATGGGGGAATGAGGATAAAGGAGAATGACAGAAGGGGTGAATTCAAGTATGATATATTGTAAGAACTTGTAAATGTCATAATGTACCCTCAGTAAAATAATAAGATAATTTTAAAAATGTGGAAAAAAAAAACTATGGTGGATTTCTTGAAGGACAAATTCCTTTCATACTCTCCATAAATTAACTGAGGAGAGAAGGATAATTCTGGCTCTCAAAGTAGATAAGGTGCTTCATTTTTTCTCAAAAAATGCATTTATTATATTCTCTGTGATAGACTGTGTTTTAATGTACTTGGAAATCTTAATTAAGGAGACATTGAGAAAAATAGAAAATCCAGTAAGCCTTTCATTGTATTGTCTGGATTAAGATCCAAAGAATTTGCCAAAAAAAAGTTGCAAACATTTAAGTTTTCTCCAAATGCCTATAACACTTCCACATCCTTCCTTCTTCTTCTTGTTCTTCATTATCTGTAACCACCTGCTGGGGTGGGCATTAATTGTCCACATTATACACATGAAAAATCCCTGTAACAGATAAAAAGCATTGCCTTAGGTGACCAGGCAAACAAGAGATTACCACTAATTCTCAGGAGAACTGATCTGGGAGAAGAGAAAGAATAAAGCCAGAAAAGCACCGAAGGTGACTTTGGGATCATGGCAGGAGTCTACTTCATGAAGTTGCAGAGATAGTTCCATGCAGTTCACTTTTCCTCTTCTTTTTATCTGAAAGTTTCCTTATGTACTGTATGTCATAATTTGAATATTTGAAAAAATTTCTAAAACAACCCAAAACCATATTCAAGGCACCAAATTACTTTGAGTAAGGTAAGAGGTTTGACTGACTCCAAACATTTAATTTGAAAGCAATTATATTGATTTTGTCTCACTGAAATTTCTAACAAAAAGTTCTAAGGAGACTTCTTAAGACATTGTCACTTTTAGATGCCTCCTCAAGTGTAGGCAGTGAACTGACAGTCCTCTGAGCTTCCACTAATCTGATTTTGTAGATATTCCTAAGGATCTTCTTAGGGGTTCATGCACATATAACTATCTAGATTTACTTCATCAGCCTGGAAGGACATTTGCTGTCATGGATTCTCTTTCCTTTAAAAAGAAAATATTCAGATATATCTTTTTGTTCTGCTATTATTCCAGAAGATAAATTGTTAAGTGTATTTAAAGTATATTATTCCTCTAGTTAGGCACACATTTCACTAAGGTATATGTGCTCAACTTGATAAAATAAAATTGGTTCAGGATGTATACACACTTTTCAATATGCATTTTTAATCATTGTATCAGTAACTCTTGATAAAAAGAAGACAAGAAAACAACTAGTTACTTTCATTTTGTTTTCAATAACTATATAAAATTTATGAACATTTTAGTATGATCTTCAAACATTATATTTTATAGATTTGAATATGTTAAAGAATGTCTTCTTTCTCAATTTTTAGGTATTACAATATTATTTTTCTGTTATATAAAATTCTTAGTATAAAATATCTTGTTTGAGAAAAATCAATACCTTTTCAATGTTGAATAATTTTTAATTAATAAAGTCAGTAGCATGTTGGCATCGATGCTAAGTATAATTATAAAACAAGTATCTCATTTTTCTTGTGCACATGGTAGGTGAAAGTGAAACTTAAAAGCTTCTGTGGATTCAGTTTCACTAGAAGTGTTTCAAAGTTAATGTACAATTTAGTGGATAATGAAAACTTATGTAGGATTTAACTAAAAAAAAAAGAGGAATGAGTGAATATTAACTCATCAAACATACCATGAGCAAAAATACCATTAAAGAGAAACTTCTCTGTATGAAGGGTGCTGTGATAAATTAGTGAAAAAACTTGGCTGTGTATTCAGAAAATGTGTTTTAGATCAGCACACTCTGAGTCTGGTCAACTCTACAGGGTTAATTAGGCATACTTCTACTCAGCTGCCTGTTTTGCGATGCAAAACACAATTTTAGTAGCTTGTGAAAATCTCTTTTGAACTAAAGATGTTTTGATAACTATGTCTCCTTTGTAAATTCATTCATTTAAGACAATAAAGAGGACAACAGCCAAACCCCAGTCCCACCAAAAAAAGAAAAAAAGGAAAAAAATCTTTACTAAAAGTCACATCCAGAAACATATACAGAACTAATTATATAACTTTTGCTGAGAAGTTACAATGCTTTAAGGAATATTTCCATTTATCTTTTTCACTTTAATCAACATATATTCATTGTAGTAGGGACATTCATTTTGACACTTATGACTAACCTTACATTGTATGTTGGTTATATCACCGCCCCCCTCCATCTGCTCCCCATCGAATCTGTCCTTGCTCCACTTTAAATAATTGCAAGGAGCCTCCAATTTTTTTTCCAGAGTGGTTGCACTAGTTTGCATTCCCACCAGCAGTGTATGAGGGTTCTTTTTTCCCCACATCCTCATCAACACTTATTGTTGGTGGTGTTTCTAATGATGGCTATTTTAACACAAGTGAGGTGAAAACTTAGAGTGGTTTTGATTTGCATTTCCTTTATGGCTAGAGATGGTGAGCATTTTTTCATGTGTTTTTTGACCATTTGAATTTCTTCTTTTGAGAAAGTTCTGTTTAGTTCAGTTGCCCATTTCTTCATTAATTTTGCCCATTAATTTTGGGATAGTTTAGTTTTTTGAGTTCCCTATATATTCTGGTTATCAGTCCTTTGTCTGATGTATAGCTGGTAAATATTTCCTCCCACTCTGTGGGTGTTCTCTTCAGTTTAGAGACCATTTTTGCACACCCTTATTTGTTGCAGCAGTATTCACAATAGCCAAGTTATGGAAACAGCCAAGATGCCCCACTACTGAAGAACGGATTAAGAAAATGTGGTATTTATACACAATGGAATTTTACTCAGCCATGAAGAAGAATGAAATCTCATCATTCATAAGTAAATGAATGGAATTGGAGAACATCATTCTGAGCGAGGTTAGCCAGGCTCAGAAGACTAAAAATCGTATGTTCTCCCTCATATGCAGACTTTCGATGAAGGGAAAGTGCAGCAATGTGGTTGGACTTGGGACACATGATAAGGTGAGAGCACATATGGGAGGTTAGGGGATAGGTAAGAAAACCAAAAAACATGATGGTATTTGATGTCCTCAACGCAGAGGAACTAATACAGAAACTTTAATGTGACAGAGGCCAAAAGGACAAGGGGATCAGGAACTAGAGAAAAGGTTAGTTCAAGAAGAACCATCTTAGAATGTGACACATTTGTGCATGGAAGCAATGCTAGGAATCTCCCTCTATTGCTATCCTTATCTCAATTAGCAAAAATGCTTTGTCTTCCTTATTATGCTAATGTCTTCTCTTCATCAAAATTAGAGATAAGGGCAGAACAGCTTCTGCCTGGAAGTGAGGGGGTGGGGGGAGATAGGAAGGGGGTAAGGGAAGAAGGAGGAGGCAGGGAGTAGGGGGGGAGAAATGGCCCAAACATTGTATGCTCATATGAATAAACCAACAAAAGATAAATAATTGCAAGAGGTTTCATCATTCTAATTCATTTATGTATATGAAACTCATCAATCATATTCCCTCACTTTCCTCTCCTCTATTCACCTTCCTTGCTCTCACAATTACCCCCAGTACTTATTTTATAGTCCTGTCTTTCATTTATTTTAACAACTCATCAATTTTATTTCACATGCAATATAAATGTATCATTTTATGATTAAATTGTATTGGTGTTTTCTTCTCAGGTTTTTGGTATAAATAAAAATATAAAATAAGTTTATTGATATGGTGAGACTCATTCAGTGAACAAATTGTTGACTTACATTCAAACCAATGTTTAATGACCCTTGTTTCATTGCTTCCTTTCCTAACCAGTGCTTTTAGATAAGACCTTTGATGATTGATAAAAAATGTATCAGTCATTTATTCTCTGGCTTTCCTCCTTAGGTTTAATGTTGATTCATTATTTTATGATATTTGAAATTTATTTCAGAAGAAACACTTTTACAATGTGTTGTTCAAAAACAACATGTGGTAGTATGTCTTATGAAACCAGATTAATGTAATGGTATTTCTTTCTAGATTCTTAAAAGCAACTGGGAATACAATTCATTATTCTCAGCCTTTTTCTCCCCAAATCTGCAGACATTACTACATTTTCTTTTTTATAGTTGATTTTAGGGAAGTAGTCTAATTTTATTACTATTATAGTATTTCTCAAAATGCATTTTTTACAATACTTTTCAGTATAAATCTGCTATGATTTGCATTCCTTATCATTTTTAATTGGTTTCTGAAATTTCAAAATAATTATGCTTTTTCAAATGACCCTTTTGTTAACATAATACTGCTATCTAATTTCTGTTCTTTTTCATAGGGATAATGTTTCTTTGGATCCTATTGAAAATATAAATTACTTTCCAATTTCCCTGGATCTTGTAGAATATTTTTAACAAAAGTCTATTCTTCATAATAGCTACAAATACTGTGTCTTATCCATTTATATGGTATTAAGGGTTTTTTTCTCTTTTCTTTATTCATTTATTCATTTGTGCATACATTGTTTGGGCTATTTCTCTATTAGGTTTTTAATGTCACATTTATCTACCCTTTGGTAATAGTGTTTTATTCACACATAAAAGAACAGAAAAATACTTAACAAAATGAATTGCTGTCAAGAAAAATTTATTCTGTTGAATTTTTTCATTAATCCTATGTCCTTCAACCAGGATGGTGATTGAATTTGTAGTTCATCTTTATTTATTAGGAAAAACTAAAACATGCAGATTCTTCCCAAATGTGTCCTCTTCCTCAAGTAATGAGGCTTTCCTGGAAAGTAATGAGATATGTTATTGTTCAAGATTCAAACCTTTGTCTTTGTCTAGGACTCTTTGGCAAAAGGGTCAGATCTTCAGCCCTCAGAGCTCAGGTTTTGCTACCACATTGATATCACACTTAAAAATTACATGTGAGTCTTTTTTGCATATTTTCAGAATAACATCACACAAGATTTAGCTGAATATACTATCAGAAAATAAAGCTTGATAACAAAAACTTAATTTTCATTTCTGAAAAATATGTCAATCAACTCTATAACTAGAGAATGTTGAAAAAGTTGTGTAGTCTTATGTAAAATTTTTTAAATGCAAATTAGTACTAAACTTACACAATCAGTATCAGCATTGATTATATATGACATACCTACATACCATTCCATTAGCCCAGAATATTTTAATATATTTCATTTCATACTGTAAAATTATTATTTTACTCATAATTCCTCAGTTCTTCACCACTGAAATTTACAAATAAATAATTTTTCTCTCAATGATTTAAGGTCTAATAACCCTTCTTCATGACAAGCCCAATCTCATTGCTGTAGCATATTGAATACTACAATTCAACTATGTTTTCTTGGTGAAAATATCTTTTGACACCTAACACTTTTCCTAGCCTTTTTCCTCTCTGTATTTCTCAGGACATAGATTAGGGGGTTGAACAGGGAAACAATAATGGTGTAAAATAGAGCAAAGATTTAGGGAAAATCTTTAGGGAAAGTGGTAGGAGGTCTAAGATAGGTAAAGATAGAAGGTCCAAAAAATAATATAACCACAGAGATATGAGAACCACAAGTGGATGCATCTTCCATCTGCTGAGTGATTTCTTCATGTGAATAGGACAATGACATAAGACCCAAACAGGAGAGCAAATGTTACTAAGGCAATGATTCCTGAATTGGCAACCACAAGGACACCAGTGATATAGGTATCAGTACAGGCAATTTTCAACAAAGGAAATATTTTACAATAGTAATGATCAATTTCATTGCATCCACAAAAGGGCAACCAGATGATCATATAAAACTGGGGAATGGAATGGGCAGCCCCTCCTACCCAAGAAGCAAAGATCAGGATATTGCATCTAGTTCTGTTCCTGATAGTCATACAGTGGAGAGGTTTACAGATGGCAGCATAGTGATCAAAGTCCATAAATGTAAGGATTAAGATTTCAGTCATTCCAAAGAAGTGCATAGCAATGATCTGTAGCATGCAATTAGCGTAAGAAATGTTTTTTTCTTCCAATGAGATCGTTAATCAGCTTGGGTGTCACACAGGAGGTTTAGCAGATATCTATACATGATAAGTGACTGAGGAAATAGTACATGGGTTGGCTAGAAGGAGAACTGCATCCAACAGAGATAAGGATCAGGTTTCCCAGCAAGATGGTGATATAGCAAAATAAGAACATGAAGCAAAATATTTGTATTTTCTGGTCATAAGAAAGACCCATGAAAATGAATTCAGTTATGTTTCTCTGAATTTTCATATATTGTCTGCTATGCTGAAACTATTGAGTACTTGTGGAAAAATGAGTTTAAGGAGAAATATTTGAAGAGGATCACAGTCATGTAAACACTATCCCCAAGTCATGCTTATTAGTTCAACAGATCACAGAAGCTAGTTCATAATTCATTAAATGTGTTTGTTCTTGGGGATTATAACTTCTTTTCACTAATAGTCTTTTTTTTTTAACTATTGAAAACTTTTTTTTTCTTTTATTATTCATATGTGCATACAAGTCTTGGTTCATTTCTCCCCCCTGCCCCCACCCCCTCCCTTACCACCCACTCCACCCCCCCCCTCCCCCCCCATGACCCAGCAGAAACTATTTTGCCCTTATTTCTAATTTTGTTGTAGAGAGAGTATAAGCAATAATAGGAAGGAACAAGGGTTTTTTCTGGTTGAGAGAAAACTTTTGTCAAATTTGAGCAAGTATATATATGTCTTAATTTTGAAATTATAATGATTTATAATGACTATTTCCCCAAAGACAATAAGTTTCACTATTGTTATTTATAACTTTTAGGTAAAAGCAAAAATAATTTAAGAAATTTATCTACTTTTCATCTTCTTTATTCCTGCCAGTGTTTTCATTTTAAGTAAATGTCTCTTCTCCCAGCATGAACTAGATCAGGTCCCCAAGTTGTCTGCAGAGATATCATCCAGAGATGCTTTTGCTTTTGTTGGTTGCCTAATTTGCAATATGAGATATTGGTGGGTATCTAAGGTAGAAGTTCATGAAACAATATGTCTGAGATCTGGGGCTGATGGGAACTGCACATTGTACTCGTGAAAATAATCTTGTTGACTATGTTATTAGCCAAAAATAATACAATGAAAGTACCACAAGGCATAGTGTCTTGTTTCTTAATGACTTACATTTTTACAAAATAAGCAAAAATTGATTTATGCCTCCTTTAATTTTTTGGATTAAAAGAATATGTTAACATAAATTCTAGAATCACTAATATTAATGGTACAAAATATAAAACTGCCAATTGAAATTCATAGATATTTTGATGTGTGTGCTCTGCTATAATAAATAAAGGGCATCAAAATTCAATAAAGGATATTATACAATGTAGCTACCTACACTGCTGTCAGGAAGCTCAGCTTTTATCTGATGTCAAGTCATTGATTTCCATATATAATTCTCTATATTATCGTGGAAGGCCCCACACAATGGCAATGGGTGTGCTGTACAGATAGCATGCATATCCCAGTTCTGCTCTTCTACCTACTGAGGAATTACACAATAACTAATAACCACATGGCTTTTTTACTTTATGGCTAGATTACATTTGGCAGCCAAATATGAACCACCAGATACCAGTTTAATTTTATCACAGAAATTTCAATACATATGCAATTACAAAATAAGCAATTTTCCAGTTTGTGTAACTGTTTACTAGTGATCTTCAAAACTGCTTCAGGTGGTAAGGAGATATATCTTTATTTTTTCTCTGTTTTTATTAACATTTATTAATTGGAAAAAGAGGTTTCATTGTGATATTTCCATATGTGCATATAATATACTTTGATGGAATTCGCTCCATTACTTTTTCTCATCCCTCTTCCCCTCCCTTTAAAGTTTTTAGTTGGTTCATTGTATTGTTTTCATATGTATGAAATCATCCCATAATATTCTTATATCATTATTTTAAGTGTAAATGTAACATATGAGAGAAAACATTTTTGTCTTTCTGAAATATACCTTTAAAATACATTGTGTAAAACACATTAATACAAACTGTTAATTTTAATTATGTTTGACTACATGAATGCAGTAAAGTTTATTCATATTTTGTTAAAGCTTTTCTAAAACTCTCTAATCTTCCTTTTTAGTATGAAGACTATAGGTTTTATCCTCAAAATTATATACAAGTTATAGTAACTCCATAAAATTTATAAAAAATAGGAGTGATCTTGAAAATAAATTTTAAACAATTAAGTAAAGCTAACTTTTATAATGCTTTAAGAAATAAATACTCATTTCACCCAACCCCATTCTTTTCTATATAGAAGGAATGAACCAAGAAAAACAGTAAATTTACCAAATAAGAGAGGTAGTATAGTGTGGTGTTTGAAAAGTTCTCCTAATTCTTATTCAGCTGCCTGAAGGGGAGATGTGTCAGATGGAAACTAGTGGCAGAACTAGTATAATTTTTATATCATGAAAGATGAGATTCCTGTTAAATATACTACTCTAACTGAAAGAACAAATATGTAATTTGACATTTCTGTGATCATTTATGATGACTTTTGAATAAAGTCAGATTAATGTAAGTAGGATTGTTTTGAATTTATCCATTCACAAGAGCTGTTCTCATGTTCACAAGATGCCAAATTCTGAGTTTGTGTTTCAACACCACATGAGCTATAAAAAGGAATATATAATTAATGAAAACTTTGAGTTGAGGATGTGGTTATGATATTCTCTGGAGAAAGTAAGAGGTACACAGCCAAGAATTATTTCTTCTCCTTACTCGTTTGTTCCTTGAGTACATGTATTAAGAATTGTCTAAAATGTTCTAAAACAGATATATCCTTCCAATCAAATATTTGCATATAACAAAAACAGAAGCAAAACCACCAACATGAGAAGGTTGCTCTGAACAAACTTGCAGGTAGATATTTTTGGTCAAAAAATAAAATCCATTTAAAGGTATTGCTTCTCTGGGGAGTTTCCTAAAACTTACGTTTTAAAATTTCAAGTTAACACTTTGCATTATTGAAGAGTCCTGCTCACCTCTTATTAGGTCCTGGCAGCATTGTAAAAATAGGTTAATTTGTTCCATACATATATAAAAACACATTTTCATTGGTGGCATCAATGTGTACTTTACCTTTTACCTCTTTCCAGTGATTCTACAGACCTTTAGAAGTCTATTTCAAAAAATGGGAAGTTTTCTGAAGATTCTAAACAGCTCTGTGGACATTTTACTGCAAATGTGAACATTTTGTTATTTTTAAATCCATTATCCAATACTCAATCTCTCTTTGAAATGCACAGTAAAATCAAACATTACAAAAAGATTATTCACTCTTGCTCAAATTTTAATAGACTGCACCTGAATTCATACATCTAAAATGACAGAATAAATACCAAATAGATCTAATGGTTCAACATCAAGGAATAGAAGAGTAGTTACCAGAACATAAATTATAGGTCATCTTCAAGTTAGTGCCCTGTTACTCAGAAAAATGCCTTGGTCATATATCTATCCTCCTCAGTTATACAGATTGATAACCCTTTCCTGGCAATTATATGAAATAAAAAGACCAAACTTAACAAAATAAAGTAACTTCTCAGAAAATTTCAACAGAATTACTTTCCTCTCATTTACAATTGGAAGATTCTGCTACTGTGAAAGAAGAGTAAAGATTTAAATACTCCTGGAAATTCCTCAATTTACAGTGAAGCATTTATATCTTCCAGAAAAGAAATAACCTCACATTTTAATTACTGATTCAACTTCCAGATTCCTTATTCAAAGGTAAACAAGAATATTAAAATATCTGCTAAAACAGCTCACATATTTATGCTCTAAGAGTCATGTCTTTTATGCCTACATCTGAGAAAAAATTAATCTGCAAGAGACAAATACAAACTGTGAAGATATCATATCTTCTTTTTTTTAAGTAATCAGAAAGAGTTTTCCCAGGAGGAGTTTAAAAAAATATATTCACAAGGTCACACAATTCTATTTTACTAAGTTATATTCTTGAACCTTCCTGGGAATTTTAAGGCTGCAATTTTACTTTACACTTTTGGAATAGCCATTCAGTATCCACTCCCTTGGCTTCATGTCTCTAGAGGTCAATAATGTCATTCATATGTAGAGCTCAGGAATTAGTAATATTTCCAGAAAACTTCCTCTTTTGAAAAACAGGAGAAAAGACCCTAGTTGTACAAAGCAGTGGATCTCCTTTGGAGAAGTTCTGCTTCTGGAAAGGGGTAAGGAAAAAGAATTATAAAGACAGAAAAAATCCCAGAGTCATCAACAAAAGAGGTATAGATGCATTAATCAGTCAATAAAAAAAGGTCTACCACCTCACTATTCTAGAGAGTAACCACTCAATTGCAATGAACTATTCCTCCACCAGATGGTATGGGATGTGAGACACAAAGGAATAAAGACAATAAGCAAAACAAC
The DNA here is from genome assembly GCF_047511655.1 of Castor canadensis. NCBI lineage: Eukaryota > Metazoa > Chordata > Mammalia > Rodentia > Castoridae > Castor > Castor canadensis. The sequence goes on from NC_133386.1 coordinate 188,902,949, forward strand.
TTAAAATTAAAATAAATTTGAGATTCCTTTGGGTAGACTGAGACTGGAACCAAACTTGCCATTGAAAAGTATTTGAAAGTTTAAGGAAATGACCAAAAATTTGTTATATGTATGTCTGTGCATATATACAAACAAACATATAAAATAATGATTTATGTCACTGGGAGCATGCCATTGGGAGGCTCTCCATCTATCTCCCTCCCACCAACCTCCTCCCTTTGTTTTCTGTCTGGCACAAGGTGAGTGGCCTTTGCCACCTATTCCAGTAACAATGATGTTCTGATTCATCAGGAGCCCATAATCAATGGAGCCATGCACTGTGCACTGAAACTATGATCCCAAAGAAATACTTCCTCTCTTAAGTTATTTATTTCTGATAAGTAGTTGCAGCAATAAAAATTATGACTATTATAAATACAGACATACAAATACACTCACACTTATATCCTAATCATGGTCAATTTCCCTTGACAGTGTTGGTATGCTATTGTAAGGTTAATATACATTACATAAAATGGTATGAAATCACGTGAAGATAGTTGTGAAAAGTTTAATTTGTATATTGCAAACCCTAATAAGCCACTAAAATAACAAAACAAAGAATGATAGCCAACAGGAAAGAGAATAAATCATAAAACAAGATAAAGAAGAAAAGAAGAAAAATAAATAGGATAAGTAGTGAATAAATTACAAGATTTTAGACCTTAAATGATCTATTCAATAAACGCATTAAACTGAAAAGTTCCTAAAAGCAGTTAAAAAAGCAAAGTTTGTAAAATATGAGAACAAAAACATCCCTCAATGTGAGTATATTATGAATATATGAATGTAATTTATGTATGAAGACAAAAATGCACTAGAAGAGGATGCTTTGTGTTCTTTGAGTACAAAATAATTAAATCAAAAACATTAAAAAGAAATCTAGGAAATCTGCAAATAACTGGAAATTACACAACAAAATTCTAAACAGCTCCATGGACAAAGCAGAAATCAAAAGAAATTTTTAAAAAATTTTGTGTGAATGAAAATTAAAGTACAATATTTGGTTAATGGGATCCTACTAAAGAAGTACTAAGAACTTTATTTATTAAATAAACAATTATTTTATAAAGAATAAGTGTCAAAATTTATATCTTCTGTTGTAGTATAAGTTACAAAAAGAAAAATACACTATATCAGAATGAGAAGAGTAATAAAAATAATAAAAACCAATCAATATCAAGGCAAAAATGAGATAAAACAGAAAATGAAACAAAATTTTGGTTGGTTGATTGATTCAATAACATTGATTAAAACTCTAGTCATACTGGACCAAAGCAAAGAAGATATTTCCAATATCATAGTATGAGAATGGCTATCACAACAAATTCTACAGATATTAAAAGCTAATAATGACATGTATGTAAATACAAAAATGATTCCTATTAAACTGCTCCAGGAACTGGGAGAGGAGGATGAGGGAGAGCAGCAGGAGAGGGTGAATTCAATCTGATACATTGTAAGAACCCTTGTAAATGCTACAATGTATCTCCACCCTGCACAATAATAAAATAATTTAAAAAGTGCTAATAAAGGAAATGTAAACAGCCATGCAAAACATCAATTGTTTGATAAATAATGATGTTTTTAAAAGATGGCTAAAATACATTTCATTGTAGTAGGTAGTTAAATGGCATTTAAATATATGAGAAGTTGCTCAACATAGTGTTTTATATGTTCATATCATTTAGAATGAGTAAAATTAAGTTGAAATTCCAAGTGTAGGAAAGAATAAATCTTAATGCTAACTCTCATTCACTTCTGGTGGTAATGTAGAAAAACAAAACTATTATGGAAAATTTTTTTTCAGATTCTTAGAAATTTAAATATACATATATATTTATTGAGGCATTCCACAACTAGGTATTAACAGAAAAAAAGTCATGAATTTTATCACTTTTCTTTTATAATGACCACAAACTACAAACAATCCAAATGTCCATCAACAGGTGAGAATATAAACATATAAGAGAAGTTTCAGACCTTGCAGTACTAAATAGCTATAAACAGGAATGAATAAGCAATGCATGAAACAACATGAATCTCAAAATAATTATGAAAAGTTATGGCAAAACACAGAGTAGAGAGTGACATCAGCAAGATAACAAAATAGAATATCCCTATTTCCTTTGGGGTGCTTCTCTGACATTCTTCCTCACCCATGTGGTCAAGCAGTTATCTTCAAACTCTTCTGGTTGCTGTATCTATGTAGTTATCTCAAACCCTATGACTAAGTCCCTGTTTCAGGGGAGCATTTTGGCAAATAAAATGGTAATTTTGTTTTTAGAAGACAAGTTCAAAGGTCTGGGCTATAAAAAGTCCCTTGCTGAATTGGCTGAGAGAGTCCTCATCTGTTCTTACTGGTCGTTGCTTTGATTGCAGTGCTACAGTGATGAGAGTGCACCCAGGCATCTTTTATCCCATGTATCCCTAATACTGGTAGCTAGGGAACCCTTCCACAGGGTCTAGTCATTGCTCTGTAAGGCTCACTGGGCCTTCTAACTGGTACCTTCTCTTGTTGCTATTAGATATAGTCACATTGTAAAATCCTGTGCTAATCTTAAACCATCTATGATGAGTGAAAAGTCTTACATGAATGGAAGTATTTTTCTTTACCCACAGTCAGGCCTTTCACCAATCCTCTCTGCTGGGTGGCACTGTTTGGAAGCAGGGCTGGGGACAATGTCAAACATCAGCCCTGTGCTAGTATAAACCTTGCTGAAGTTAGGAAAGAGCAAAATAGTGAATGAATTCCTAGTCTAGGGCAAAAAGGCAATGACTGGAGTCTGCAAACGGCAGAGTGTGTCTTAAATTTCTTCAACCCTAATCCCATCATCGAGCATAGTCTTGTGGAAATTCTTGTGCCATATAATAAATAAAACACCAATCCAGTGGTCTATGTGGAAGACAGAAAAACTGTCTGTGACTGAGCTAGACCTGCCACTGTGTCCCTTTGCAGGGAAAGCACTGCTCACAGGAGTGGGCATTGTGGCAGAACACTCCTGCACCCTTACCTATGCACAGAGAATTCTCTAAACCATCAACAGCTGCCACACATGTCTGGAAATGTCCCACCTCCACCAGTACCCCTGTAGTGGGCCAATAGGAGTAGCTGCACTCCACAGAATTGCTGCTATTTAACAGGACCTGCCACAAGCTTCTTTAGACTCTGCTCCTGGCCAAGAGACTTATCTCACCACTGAAATCATACTCAGACTGCAGTGAGAGGGAAATCAAGGTAAATCCCAAGCTCAGAGTTAAACTGGAAGTGAACTTAACAAGAGAACTGCAAACAGAAATCTGAGGACCACAAACTGAAGAAGAACAAGTGCTGCCCAGCTGCAGTCCAGCTGGTAGTACTCTCCCTCAGCAAGAAAGAAGACTAACTTTTTGTTGTTGCTGTTTTTTACTCATTTCTACTGATATTTTCTTATTTTCTAGTCTTAATTTTTCTATATTTTTTTCATACTCTAACTGGTTTGTCTTTCTCTATGATAATTACAATAAGTACAATAATGTATACATTCCTATGCAACATTATTTCATATACCTTTATCCCATATACTTCCCCCATCTGCATTTCCTTCTTTCTTTTTATTTCCCTCACCTCACTTTTTTTTATGAAATAACATTAAATTCCTGTACTTATAATAACTTAAGGTCACTAGCATGTCCTGTAAGAACTCTAGTTACATTCACATAGAACCTAATTAGTGTTGTAAAAAATGCTTCTAATTATTTTTACTTCATTTAAATATCTGAGTTGGTTTTGAATTAGGAAATTTTTTTATTGCTGAACTTCCAACCAATGACTAGTTTCAAATGCACAAATCCCAATGCAGAAATAAGTGAGATGGAAAAACAAGACAATTCCACAGTGAAATACTTGAATGACAATGAAGTGGATGAAATATCAAAGAATCTCACAGAATTATAGGAAGAATGTTTAATGAAATTAGAGGGCACAGATATTCACTCAAGTGAATTTCAAGAGATTACAAATATACACTGATCAAAACAAAGAAGACAATGCAAGACATAAAAAAGAAATAAAGATAAGGAAAATCTGAAAAATATCAAGTAAATTGCTGGAAATGAAAAATTATCCATGACCCAAAAGAAAAAAAAAAGAGTTTAAAAACCTCACTAATAGACTGGATCAAGTGGAAAAATAGAATATGAGGGCTTGAAGATAAGATAGATGAGTAAGAACATTTAGATAAAAATAAGGAAAAAATAATGGAGTACAAATGCAACATGTAAGATATCTCAGACATCGAAAAAGACCAAACCCATGAATCATGGATATAGAAGGAGATAAGGTACAAGCTAACAGCAATGACAATATATTCAATAAAATAATAGCAGAAAACCTCCAGAATATTGAGAAAAAAGATCATCATCCAGGTACAGTATGCCTTTAAGTCAACAAACAGACAAGAACAGAAAAGAATTTTCTCATTCTTATTATAATGAAAATATTAAGCATATAGAATAAGAAAGAATACTGAAAGTCACAGAGAGAAGCACCAAATTACATGCTAAGACAAACCCATCAGAATAACAGAAAATTTCTTAACAGAAACTCTAAAAGTCAGTATGGCACCGAATGATATATTCCAAACCCTGAAAGAAAATAAATGTTAAATAAAATTGCTGTATCCAACAAAGCTACTCATTATAGTTGAAGTAGAAATAAACCTTCAATTGTAAGCATAACTAAATGAATTAATGACCAGTAAGCCAACAGTGCAGAAGATACTTAATGGAACCCTACAAAGCAAAGAAGAACATAAATGCAACCATGAAAACATGAGGGAGAAAAAAATCTCACTAGAAGAATACTTCAGCAAATGAGGATAGAACAAAACCAAAAACAATTGATGTGTATTACTCTATACATTTCAACAATAACTCTGAATGTGAATTGTTTCAAGTCTTCAATCAAACCACAAAGACTGACATGTTGGATTAAAAAATAAGATCTGATCAGTTTTTTCCTATGAGAAACATATCTAACTAGCAAAAAAGAACACAGGTTTAATGAGAAAGGAGAGAAAAGTATTACAAGAAAATGGAGCCTGAAAGCAAGTAGGAGTAGTTAGACTCCCATCTCCTGCTGCCAATTTCTGGCCCCAACCAGCACGGAGCAGCAGCAGAAGCAGGCGAGGAAGAAGATGGCCTGATGGCTGCCAGCCTATGTGGTGAACTGTGGCATGGGATACACAAAACTAGGATATGTTGGAAATACAGATCCACAGTTTATCATCCCATCTTGTATTGCTATTAAGGAGTCAGCAAAATTAGGTAATTAAGCTCAAAGGAGGGTGATGAAAGGTGTTGATGACCTAGACTTCTTCATTGGTGATGAAGCAATAGAAAAACCTACATATGCATCAAAGTGGCCAATCTGCCATGGTATAGTTGAAGATTGGGACTTGATGGAAAGGTTTATGGAGCAAGTGATCTTTAAGGGCAGAACCTGTAAAGTGATCTTTAAATATTTAAGGGCAAAACCTGAAGACCATTATTTTCTTTTGACTGAACCTCCACTGAATACTCCAGAAAACAGGGACTCTACTGCTGAAATAATGTTTGAGTCTTTCAATGTTCCCAGCTTGCATATTGCTGTGCACACTGTTCTTGGCTTAGCTGCATCCTGGACCTCAAGACAAGTAGGGGAACGGTCGTTGACTGGTACAGTAATAGACAGAGGAGATGGTGTCACTCGTGTCATTCCTGTGGCTGAAGGGTGTGTGATTGGCAGCTGTATTAAACACATTCCAATTGCAGGACGAGATATAACATATTTTATTCAGCTACTGCTGAGAGACCGAGAAGTAGGAATCCTTCCAGGACAATCCCTGGAAACTGCTAATGCAGTAAAGGCATGCTATAGTTACGTCTGCCCAGATTTAGTAAAAGAATTTAAAAAGTATGACACTAATGAGTCAAAGTGGATCAAACAGTACACTGGAATCAATGCTATCTCAAAGAAAGAATTTTCCATTGATGTTCGTTATGAGAGATTCTTGGGACCTGAAATCTTTTTTCATCCAGAGTTTGCTAATTCAGACTTTACACAACCCATCTCAGAAGTTGTAGATGAAGTAGTTCAGAACTATCCTACTGATGTCAGACGTCCTCTCTATAAGAATATTGTCCTCTCTGGAGGTTCAACCATGTTCAGGGACTTTGGACTTCTTTTGGAAAGAGATTTGAAAACAACTGTCGATGCCAGGCCTCCATAGGAACTAATACAGAAACCTTAAAATGACAGGTTATCAAGAGCAGGAGATTCATCAGTCAGAGTTACATCAACATGGGTGGTAACACATGAGTACATGAAAGCAATAGTAGGAATCTTTCTGTATAGCTATCCTTAACTAGCAAAAATGCTTTGTCTTTCTTATTATGCGTATGTCCTTTCTTCAACAAAATCAGTGATAAGGGCAGAACAGGACCTGCCTGAAACTGAGGATGAGAGGGGGAGAAGGGTGAGGGAGGGGATAGGGTGGAGAAATGACCCAAACAATGTACGCACATGTAAATAAATAAACAAAAAAACAACAAAAAAGTTAAGTGAGGAATTGAGTGGCAGTAGATTGAAGCCAAAACCTATTAATAACACACAGTATGCAACGATATGCAGTTTGGCTTGAAGAATCCATGCTGTCTTCCATACCTGAGTTCTACCAAGAATGCCACACCAAAAAGGATTATGAAGAAATTGGACCTACCATTTGTCATCACAACCCAGTGTTCAGAGTCATGACATATAATTGACTTCATACTTATTGGGGTTAGGGAGATGGAAAAGAAATAATCTTCCTGATTACCTGTTTTGTCTGATGGCTGGTTTTAAGGTTTTTAAACCTGACTTGAATAGTAAGACCAAACATGATTATACAGGAATATTTTAATAAATGTGTCAATGTGCAGATGTAGAAGAGAACCAAAATGATTGTGTTTTTATTTAGATTGAATATTTAAATCTTATGTACAATAAAAAGAAGTGGGTTTTAGTTCTTTCTGTGCCCCGATATTTTGTATATTATTGAATTATCCAAGATTTGATGGGATTTATCAGTATGTAGATAGCTCAATAATGTTTGAATTGTACACTTCCAAGTGTGCAATGCAAGAGCTTGTTTATATTTCATACTTTTTATACTTCAAGGAAAAAATGTCAAAGAGAAACTGTAGTATTTGAGGAAAAAATGTGACCAAGTAAAGAATAAATTTTAAAAGTAGTCTCATGAGACTTGGCATACATACTCATGGGATTCCAGTTTTTATGAACTGCTTCCATTCCCCTCTCCCTTACTGTCCACAAGTGGTTTTCTTTGCGAGTGCTTTGGAACTAAGAAGCTAGTGTCTTGGATTAACTGATGCCTGCTAGTGCTTTCTGATTACTCGCATTCTATTTCTTGCTTTAAAAGAAAAGTAAAGATAAGTCTGTTGGAGCAGTGTTGCATTTCGGTAGTGCATTTCTTATTTAAAAAACAAATAATAATTTGATTACCAAAATTGGTATAATTAAAGCCTAACACCATTCTAATAAAGGCATAAATTTCTTTAAAAAAAAAGTAATTCTGAAGAGAAAGGCAGAGATGAATTCTAAATTTTAATAGGAAGAGAGATGCCTAGACACTAGGAATCTAGTCATCATTTTACAGTACACTACATAAATAAGTACACAAGTGCCTCATTTCCTTTCACAGCTTTAAATCTTTATAAAAATCACTTTATCTAACACTGGCTCATGAATTTTGCAATAAGTTTAAGTGAAATTATTTGTTTTTTACATTAACTGATGATATAGACAATATTCTTGTGAAAAAGAGAAAGTAGAAATGATAAAAGAAAGGGAAGAAGAAGGGAGGGAGATAGAAAGAAAAGAAGACAGGCAGGAATAAATGAAGGGATGATGGAAGGAAAGAAGAAACATAGAGAGGGTAAGAAAGGAATAAATAATATATTAATAAATAAATTTGTCTTGTTCTTCATACTCTAAAGTAGTGCCTAATTAATAACAATTTTGTGATAAATTAATTCTTCTAGAACAAATCAATTTCTCATGGAAATCAAAGAGCAATTTGTACATGTCATTTACTTTTATGCATGCCAGTGCTTTAACAGCAGTGTTGGTAATAAAATAGTGAGAGAAGCACTGATCTATTAGATATTTGATTATTTCCTAAATATTTTGTTCATAAAAAGTTTTCAGTAGTTTGAATAAAAAAGAATTATAAATAATAGAAGACACTGCCATTGTTAAGCCATCATTGGAAAATCAATATAAATTATGTAATTTAATAAATGTTAAAGATAGAATCTTAAATTGGTGGAGAATATTTATTTAAGGACACATAGCAAAATTTTTATTTGAAGTAAATTGTATTTCTTCCTTAATTTCATAGATGAGAGAGGTGATGGTTCACCTTGGCTTTACTTTTTCTGATGAATCATTTTAATTTTGTATTTTTCTACTGGGTGTGAATAGATATAAAAGCAGTTGAGGTGAAATATTTTTAGACCCCTAAAAAGCCACAAACTGCTTAGTGTGATTCTTCCTGAATGGACTTAATGAACTAAGTCCATTTTTTTCCTCAAGCGTCAGTCTCAATGTTATGTTCTAAAAGCATAAAGAGAGCTATCACAAGTTTAAAAAGGAAAAAAAAATTCTGTAGAAATTGTATTTTTACTACTGATCATAAAATAAAATTTTTATTTAATTATAGATATTTGCATATCTATACATGAAATATGTTAGTGTTTAATGAGCACTCCTTGGTTCTCTATTTCCTAGACAATATTTCTTGTACTTATGGATTGAGGCTGCCTTATCACAGGATGCAACTTTTACATTTAGGAAGTACACTGGCATTTACCCCAATTCTAAAAAGAGACACCATTTTACATTTCTGCATGCAAAGTATTCTATTACTGAATCTAAAGGGAAATTAAAGTCCCTTTAAACACTGGAGCTGTTTGAAATGATAACCCAGAGAAAAGATACCAACAAACAGAACACTATAATCTCTCAGGAACACAAAACTTTTGCAAACAATTGAGAAAGTGAAACCATGAAAAACTGGATTATGGAAAATCACTTGGTGGAAAATTACCGAACCCTAGGGGAAAGGAACTCTACATGTTTATGACCTCTCACAGAAATCTTTTAAAATTCCACTTGGAAATCAAAGAACAAACTTTCTATTTTTTCATTTCCCTGAGATCTTGTTGAAGAAAGCACTTGATAAGCAGTAGAAACATGTCAACATAAACTGCCGGAAATGCTCTTCCTCTTTCTCTTAAAGGAAGAAGAAAGAGTGGGATACAAAAATATCACATTTTGGCCACCACTGAATAAAACTAAGTTTAAGATACCTTCACAAAAACTTTTCTCATTTTTGCATTTTCTGAGAATTTCAAATTGTGACATAGTCCTTAACTGTGCATTTGTTGTGGTCAGGCTGCCAAGTTCAACTAGAAGAATGGGTCTATGAATAATAACTGTATACATAGGTGAGCTTCAGAAATTTCTGGCTTCTAACATCCTCGGCTCTATTGAGGTTAGAATATTATCACTCTCAAAGTATCTTTAAACAAATAAAAGTTTCCTTGTGGAGCCCATAATACACATGTAAAAATGCCAAATAACGCCTATTGTAAGAGAATGTAAATCATTTTTGTTGCTATTAGGGGTAGCTATTACTTTAAGTCTAATGAAGTTAGAGCTATATTCTGCTTTTTTTGTCAAGCAAGTACCAGTAATTTTGAAATGTATCAAATACATACATTTGTCTTAGTTCTTCAGTAACATTTTATTTATTGTTTGTAAAATATTCTCACCATGTATCTTCTCATATTCACTCCATCCTCATGTTTTAAATTCAACTGTAAGATATTATCAAGATGTATAAACATACAGTAGTGGCATGGTATATTCAAATGCTGCTGTACCATCTTAGTTATTGACAGAATATAAAATATACTTCTTCCACCCCCACATTGCCATATGTCACATGGTAGGAGATTAAAGGTAAGAAAGAGTGATCCATATCACAGAATGGAGTCTTCTAACTTTTTGTCCTTTTAAATCTTTCACTGTGAATGTCGTATCATATATAAAATTACTTTCCTGATTTAGTCAAAGAATTTTAAAAGACTGAAATTCTGAAATACTTGTTTGTAGTTCAGGGTTTGTCTTCTAAAATGAGCTAAATAATTAAAAGAGCAGAAAAAGAGAAGACTGAAGCATTCATCTGTAAATATAAATGTGGAAAGAAAAAGTAATGTTTAATCTATTTTTAAATTACAGAAATAGGAGACATTTTCATTATTAGAAATGATATCTTCACCATTGTGCTTTGTACAAGTTTATCGACCTTAATTCACTTTTAGAATAGATTTTTAGCTTTGAATTTACGAGTAAAAAAAAATAAGCAGGTTCATGATTTAAATTCTCATTAGGAAAATGTACACTACAGTTTTAGGAATGGGCATAATTTAAAAATAACATGATTTTCAATAACAAATACATTATTCTTATGATTGTTTCAGTTTGTCTACCTCACTGTGTAGACACTTTTAAAAATTATAATGATATCACTATTTGACACTTTTAATTTATTATTTGCAATGCATGCTCATAACAGCTTTATTGGCTATCATGAGTCCAGGAGCTTGAACAAATGTTATTATCTCTATGTGATAGGACAGGAACCTTAGGCTGATTGGCTTGTTAATGACACAGGGCAGGTAAACCAGGATTTGGAGTTTTTTTATAGCAAACTCTGGACATGCTTTTCTGTTTAACTTTTTATTCTGAGCTAATTTTAGATTAATAAAAAGTCACCACCCTTCATACAGTTACCTTTGATGTTATCATCTAATAATACCATAAGATTACTTTTCAAAACTATTTAGTAAGCATTGATAATTTTCTAACCAAAACAGCTGATTTTAATCATATAGTCCCACATTTTTCACTGTTCCATATGTCATCTGGGCTTCCAATATAGAATAACACATAGTATTATGAAGAGTTACTCTTCACATGACTTAATATATTAAAGCTTGTCACCACAAACCACAAGGATACTGTGCCACTCATCATCAAAGATTTAAAACTAATTTTGGAAATTCTTTTTATCTGGAAATAGAGTTCTTAATAATTAAAGATCTTTTAATTCTAAAATGGTTTTAATCTTTTAATTTTCCAGGTAAAGAAAGTGCTAAGGTTAAGAATTATTTAATTATTAAGTTGATATAGAATCCTGGTCTTTATCTCCATATTCAATCATTTCTTTTTTTTACAATGAAGCTATTCGAAATAATAGTGCATGGAGTTAAAGGATCTGAGGTCACAAAAATTTAAGGGATAATTAAAGACATTTCAAAATGTACATTTAAAAAATATCATGTCCTTGTGGTGATCAAACAAGTATTTTGCATTTATAAATAAGTAAAAACATGAGTGAAAGCATTTATGGGTACTTGTTTTCCCCACTCATCAATAACTTCCGGCATTTCTTACTGCATAAACGTTTTTTGTCTGTTTCCTTACCAGATTCTCACAAGAACCCTATGGATAGAAACTCATATTATACCCATTAACCTAAGGCTCTGTCTACTCTAAGCATTTTAATTAAACCGCTATGCTAGAAATAATAGAAGAGCCTGTTATTAAGCCCAGGTTCGTATGAGGATAGAGCTGATGTTCTTATTCAATTTCATTTATTATCTTTCTTGCTTTGGAAAATAAGCTGACCATTACTGGATCCTACATTGATTTTCTTTACCTTTTGCTAAATGGTTGTGGTTGATAGAATGGCCTCATGGGCTTTGCTTTGTGTTCTTGTTTTCTTGTGATAATTTTCAATTGGATATGCTGTTTATAGTGCAGCAACTATCTAAGAATGTATAAAGCATTTGGAAAATAGTGGAAGTAGTTGTTTCAAAATAAGAAAAAGGATGAATATCATACACATAATTGTTTATATTTTTAAATTCACTAATATTTTTAATTGTTTTGGTTAACTCTGTCTTCTTCAATTCACCCATTTAACAGACACATATGTGTGTGTTTCTGTGTATATATATTCCATTTGATATATTAGGCTAATAATCCATCAAAGTAATATTTACTTTACCTAGGGAAAATTCACTCCAAATTTTAAATAATTACTAATGAAGCAAAATTCACCAACTGATCTATATTACATCTTCTGTTTCTATTACAAAATGCCTAAGGAATCAGATGTTTTAATTTTTACAGGTGAGTAGAGACTTTAAAGTCTTTCCTTGTTCTGAAGTCCTTTCCAGAAACAAACAAAGAAAACACCTCATTCCCTATTGAAGATGACTTAGATGGGGCCCAGGGGTTCCATATTAAAATTCCAGACCGAGAATCTGTTGTTGACTTGAAGTGAAATATTTCAGGAGTAGACACGATTTTAAAGTGCATATTATCTGCATGTTATTTTTCTTCTCTTTAAAGATAGGGGAATCCTCTGTTCAGGTGTGATATTCAAGTCATCCGTGATCTTATTCCATGATAAAGCAGACAGGATTAAGAAAATGCATACCTGCTTGGATGTGGCTTAGAATGATTCTCAGTTATTCAACGCAGGAAGCTACTATTAATTAACCAACTTTGACACTTCAGACAAAATGTGTTTCTCATGTCTCCCACAATAGGGTACTTCCTACGGTCCATATTGAAACAGTCACTATTTTAAAGTATTTAACAATTTTGCTCAATTTCATTTTTTCCTGGTTTCCTACTATAATACCCAAGAATTTTCTAATTTTGTGTTATAAATGACAGAAACAATGATGATAATTTTGCATATGAGTGCCACCAAATTATTGATATTTATAATACCATAAATTGTTCAAAAGCACACTTTTCTGTCTTACAATTGTAGATGCCATGTTTTCTCTTTTACAATTTTGACCCTTTCCTTGGATGTTATGCAGAATCAAAGAATTATAACTAAATTTGTGCTTCTGGGACTGTCACAGAATCCAAATGTTCAGAAAATAGTATTTGTTGTATTTTTGTTTGTCTACATTGCAAATATTGGAGGCAGTATGCTAATTATAGTGACCATCATATGTAGTCCTGCACTGAGGGGAACTCCCATGTACTTCTTCTTGACTTTCCTGACTTTCCTGGATGAGTGCTTCTCCTCAGTCATGGCTCCAAAGACAATTGCAGACTCCCTCTTGGAGAGGAAGACCATCTCCTTTCAAGGGTACATGATGTAGATCTTCGCCATACACTTCCTTGCTGGGGCAGGGGTGATTGTTCTCACAGCCATGGCCTATGATTGGTATGTGGCCATTTGCAAGCCCTGCACCACTCTTCCATCACAAACTCGAGGCTCTGTATTTCTCTCAATGGGATAACCTGGACAGGAGGCTTCTTGCATTCTATTGTACAAGTTCTCATCACTTTCCAGCTGCTGTTTTGTGGCTCCAATATCATCAATCACATCATGTGTGACTTGCACCCATTACTGAGTATCGCCTGCACTGACACTCACATCTTTTGCCTTTTTGTGATTGTCAACAGTGGGTCTGTCTGCACCATAATTTTCTCCTTGTCGCTTGTCTTGTATGGTGTCATCTTGTCCTCTCTCAGAAACCATAGTTCTGAAGGGCAGATGAACGATCTCTCACCTGTGGATCGCACATCGCTGTGGTGGTTTTGTTCTTTGTCTCATGCATATTTACATGCCCACCTCTCCCACTGCAACCCTCTCCCTACAACCCTGTTCCTATCATATTTAAAACAATCACAAGAGATTTCATCATTCTATTTCATGTATGTATATGAAACCCCTCAACCGTATTCCCTCACCTTCATTTCCACTGTTTCTCCCTTTCTCCATCCCACAAGTAACCTCCTGTTATACCTATTTTTATAGTCCTGTCTTTCTTTATTAATTCCAAAGTCAGTGTTTAAGTAGATTTTTCAAAAGTATTCCTGCTATGACTATACTTTGGTCATATCAACCCTTTCAGTTACTCTCTCTCCCTCCCCCCACTATTCAACAGCTTTCATTACATATGGTTATATCATCTACTTGCACAGATGTAATGTATTTTGATCTTGTTGACTATCATTATCTTTTCCTTTCCTTCTTCCCCTGAGTTCCATACAGTAGTTCCACTATTATAAGCATGTTCTACATATAAGTTTGTATAAGATCATGTTTATTATTGTGTATGTTTATCTTTTGATCTCCCATTTATGAGAGATAACACTTGACCTTTGTCTTTCTGAACCTGACTTACTTCACTTACCATAATGTCCTCCAACTGCATGCATTTACCTTCAAATTACATGGTTTCATTCTTCTTTATGGCTTAATAAATAATAAAATTCCATTATGTATGAGTGGTATCACTAGATCATATGGGAGCTTTATTTTTAGCTTTTTGAGGAAACTCTATACAGCTTTCCATAATGGTGGCACAATTCCCACCCACAGTGTATAAGTGTTCTTATTTCTCTGTATCCTCACTAGTATTTGTTCTTTGTGTTCTTAAAAATAGCCTTTCTAACTGGAGTGAGAAGAAATCATGATGTAGTTTTGATTTGCATTTTTTTCATGGCCAGGGAAGTTTATTTTTGTTCACCTATACCTCTTTCTTTCAAAATTCCTTATTCAATTTATGTCTCCCTTTCCTTATTGGGATGTTGATTTTTTGAGGGGTTGAGGTTTTTGAGCTCCCTGTAGATGCTAGATATTAATCCCTTATCAGATGAATATCTGGAAAAGATTTTTTCCCATTCTGCAGGCTGTCTCTTTAGTCTAGTAAAGTTTTCTTTTGCAATGCAGAAGATTTTAGTTTGATGCAGTCCTGTTTATTGATCCTTTCTATTAATTGCTGAGCCATTAGAATTCTATTTATGAAGTTGTTGCCTGTACCTATATATTCCAATTTTTTTTATTACTTTCTGTAGTTGTTTCAAACTTTAAAGTCTATATTAAGGTCTTTGATCCACTTTGAGCTGATATTGTTAGAGGGTGAGAGACAGGTATCTATTTTCATTCTTCTACTTGTGGATATCCAATTTTCCCAGCAATATTTGTGGAAGGGGCTGTCTTTTCACCACCATGCCTTTAAGCCTCCTTTGTCAAAAATCAGTTGGCTATAGCTGTGTGGATTTATGTCTAGGTCTTCTATTCTGTGTCATTGGTCTTTTTGTCTGTTTCTGTACCTCTACATTGGATTTTTTGCTCAGTATTGCTTTGACTACAAGAAGTCTTTTGTATTTCCATGTGAACTTTAGTATTGATTTGTCTATCTCTGTGAAGAACATTGAGGTCATTTTGATGGGGATTGCATTGAGCATCGTGTAGAATGTTTTCGGTAGTATCACTATTTTCACAATATTGATTCTACCAATTCAGGAGCATTGTGGATCATTCCATCTTCTGATGTCTTGTTTTATTTCTTTATTTCCAGTTACTTTAGAGGCTATTGTAAGTTGGATTGTTTCTTTCTCAATCTGTTCATCATTGATATATAGAAAGGTTACTAATATTTGTATGTTGATTTTGTATGCTGATACTTTGCCAATGGTGTTTATGATTTCAATGAATTTCCATGGAATTTTTAGAATCTTTTAGGTAGAAAGTCATATCATCTGCAAAAAAGGGATAATTTGACTTCTTTCTTCCTAATTTGAATTCTTTTCATTTCTTGTTGTCTTATTGCTCTGGGTAGATATTCCAAAGCCATATTAAATAAGAGTGGGGAAAGTCAATTTCCTTGTCTCTTTCCTAACTCTAGCTGAAATGGTTTTGATTGTTCTCTATTTATTTTGCTATAGGTTTGTCATATATTGCCTTTTTTATGTTGAGGAACATATTTTCTCTTCCTAGTTTCTTTGGTGATTTTATCATTAAAGGATGCTGAATTTTGTTAAAGGATTTTTCTGCATCTATTGGGAGGATCATGTGATTTTAGTAGTTGCTTCGGTTTATATGTTATATTTCCATTATTGATTTGTGTATGTTGAACCATCCTTTCATCCCTAGAATGAAACTGAGTTGGTCATGGTATATGATCTTTTGTGATATGTGGTTGAGTTTGGCTTGCCAGTATTTTGTTGAGAATTTTTGAGTCTATATTTATTCTGTTGCATCCTTGTGTTTTGGAATGAGTGTAATACTGGATTCATAGAATGAGTTTGGTATGTTCTTTACCATTCTGCTTTCTGGAAAAGTGTGAGGATCATCCTAAGTAAAAAAGGGCACACAATTCCTCATTAAATGTCTTATTTAATGCAGCCATGAATCCATCAAGTTTGGGGCTTTTTGTTGGAGGCTCTATTGGTGCGCCAATATCATTGCTTATTATAGATATATTTAGGTGGTTAGTATCTTCCTGGTTCAATTTTGATGGTGAAATGCATCTGGACATTTATCCATTTCTTCTAGGATTTCCTTGGATATAAGTTTTCTAAGTATTCCCTAATGGTCCTCTGGGTTTCATTAGTCTTTCTGGTTATATCCCCCTTTTCATATGCAATTTTATTAATTTGAGTCTTTTCTCTCCTTCCTATAATCAGATTGGCTAAGGTTTTATTGACTTTTATTAATGTTTTTGAAGAACCAGCATTTGGTTTCATTGACTCTTTGTGTAGTTTTTTTGGTCTCAATTTTATTGATCTCAGCTCAGATATATATATATATATATATATATATATATATATATATATATATATATATATATATATATATATATATATATATTTAAGGCTTTCAAACAGCTTCCACTTGAACCAGACTTCCAGTCCAAAAAATGATTTTACATTTTGGTGGTACTGCAGTTTGAACTCAGTGCCTCATGCTTGGTAGTTAAGTATTCTACCACTTGAGCCACTCTGCCAGCTAGTCCTGATAATTATTATTACTCTCCAACTGTTATTTTTAGGTTTGGCATATTCTTGTTTTTCAAAAACTTAAGGAGCATAATTAGGTTGTTTATTTGAGATCTCTTTATTTGTTTAACATTGGGACTCATAGCTATAAACTTTCCCCTTACCATGGTCTTTGCTTTGTGCCACAGGTTCTGGCAGGTTGTATTTTCATTTTCATTAGATTCTAGGAACTTTTTGACTTATCCCTTATTTCTTCGATGACCCACTAGTCATTCAACAGCATGTTGTTCAACCTACGTGTATTGGAATATTTTCTATAGTTTCTTTTGTTGTTGAGCTCTGGTTTTATTTCCATGTGATACAGAGTATTAATATGATCGTTTTTGAAGAAATTTCTATGTGCTGGCCTTAATTTTCAAAAACAATTCTCCCTAAAAAAAATTATGGTAATCATCCTAAGTAAAAAAGGGCTTATAATGTGTTTAAGGAATAAAATTAAAATTTTAGATTTTTAAAAAGCATGTTGTTATTGGAAGATGGGTGATATTATGGAAAAAATGATCCAAATATCCACAGGATTCAAGGTAAAGAGCATGAAATAATCTGTAGTTTCTGATGAGCAGCATTAATGTGTATAACAGTAACTTTGTAATAGTAATGTCGCTTACTCCATCCAGTTTCAAGTTATGGATACTCAAATCTACTGTACACACAATATAGATAAATTTCAGTAATTTTGGAGTAATGAACAGTAGTAAAAGGATTGGATCCAAACTTAAGTTCTGTTTTGCAACAAAGTTGCAATTTCAAAACAGCAAGAAAAATAGTTATGCACTTATACAATTGTCCAAGTAGAAAAATTCATTAAAATTCAATCTCCAACTAAGCTCCTTATATCAAAGTAATTTCCAAATAGTATATACTGCAATAATATAGAATAATTTCATAACAGATGAAATGACTAAGGACCTTTTAAGCAAAGTATAAAAAAACATAGAGAATATTGACCATAGAAATGCAGAAATATTGCTACAAAGTCAAAAATTACTTCATAACATAAAAAATTCAAAAATAAATACCAGCTGGGAAAATGTAACTGAGTGTACAATGTTAAAAGAGAATTTTACTCATAATGTTATAAAAATTAGCCTGGAAAAGAACAGTAACCACAGAAATCTGGTCAGGCAAAATTTAAAAGTGAAATAATGCTCAAATTAGGTAAAACAATGAATTTAAATTACAATAGTCAAATTGTCCCTCAAATTGTAATTATGAAGGGCAGTTTGTTGAGAGTATGGATAAATGAATATTCGTGTAGACTTATGGAAGTAGCTCATTTTTCAACTAATACATGGATGGTATTTTGGCAGTAACTATGAATACCAGCGCTTTAAATTTCCATGCCATTTGACTCATTATATAGCTTCTAGGAACTCATACAAATAGTCAAAGTTTGTTTTAAAATTATTTATCAGAAAATAACTGCAAACAAGTTGAAGAGCACTGAATACATTAACTTTAGTACATTTTAATAAGGGGATATTATAAAGAGAAAACTGAAATGAGGTGTATTTATGTGGGCTGTCACATAAAGATCTTTAGGATGCTGAGAAGTAATTACAAACTTTTATACGCAGAAATGTCACCGCTCAGGCTCATATGAGTATGCTTGTATTGGTTGTGCTGTTATAAGTGATCACTAAACTTTACATGTGCTACATTTTTATCTCCTGTGGGTAACTTGGTCAAGAATAAATACTTGATGAATCTTAGAAACACTGTATGATGACTGTATCTGAGATACCACTGGGAGACTGTGGTGAGGGATGTAAAGATTTTTTTCCTACAATTTTACCATTTTATATGGGTTGTGTTTTTATCAACATACTTTTTTATTCTAGACTTTAAAAAGTGAGAGTATTACACTAAAAATCCATAAATAATATAACTGCAATCAAGTAAGGAGAATAGCTTACAAAGTAGTACATATGTAACTAGAATCATAAAAAGAATAACACTTTTTAAAAGAATCTAACAATAAAAAGACAAAGCAATAAAAATAAATGCATTAATACAAGTAATTTAACTTAAATTTTTATGCACATCAACTTTAAATCCATTTAACCTAAAATAAAGCAATTTAAAAAGTAAAATATTTGTAAATCAATCTAAGTATAAAAATTTCATTCAATAATTTATTATGGATTATTTATTGACTCCCTACCATCCATGCACTGCACCTTTCCAGGTATACTAATCAACAATATGTTATAGAGCTTATATTATAGAAGAGAAACTGTGACTGACAATAGAAACATGTTTTTCGTATTTTAATTATACTTATGCATGGGATTTGGGAGGACTTGATGCAAATGACCTGTGCCTAACAACTAAATGGCTCTCCTTTATGGTGGGTAACTCACTTATTTTCAATTGATGTGACTTTTTGATAGATCTTCTTGCATTTGCAATCCCTGAATTTCTCATAGTATAGATGAAGTAGTTCAACACATGTGCTATGACTTCACTAACACACTCAATAGTAATGATTTCTCAGGGGAGAAAATAAATGGATTTTGATTGTTCCTTTGAAATGTGCTGGGTTCCTGTCATGATACTAACATGCAGGTTGAGATGACTATTTTTGCGTGACACATTTTTATAGAGAAGTATCACAAGCATTGCCATATAAGCTAAAAATAAATTGACGTTCTGTGTCCAGCTATTAATCCATGTTTTTCAATTTTAGCTAACACTGTAACATAATAAGTATATAGATGGCATAAAATATTAGAAAGAAATTATTACAAGCAAAACCCTTGACTTTAGATATTATTTATTCAGCAAATCCAAAACAGTTAATTGAAAAACCTCTCACATTAAAGAGATTTAAGTTCAAAGTGAACTTAAATGTGAAAGATCTACAGAATGAAAACTATACACAAAAACAATCTATTAAGGACATAAACAAATAGGAATATTTCATGTTCCCTTATAGAATGATTCAATATGATCAATATGGTTCTTTTCCAAATTAATTATATGTTTATTTAATTATCATTAAAAATACTATACTAGATTTGTGAAACATTCTGAAATTATTTCAAAATTTAAAAATATGATTTTAATAAGACTATTGAATGAGAAATCTTTTATTACATATGAAAATCCACTTCCTTTACCTAAAGTAAAAGAGTATTGAATTAAGAATAATGAATAAATCAAATTAAGATAGTTTAGAATAGATAAATAAATATTTGAAGACAAGATACAATGAACATAGTATATCAGACTCCAGAGAAACAGTGGATTTTTTTCAAATGTTGAAAAAATATTTTCAGAGTAATAAGAAAACGGTTTTTATCATAGAGAAAAACAAATATTCCTACATTAATTAAAAGATTAGATTGTAAGTGTTCTCACATAAAAAATGTTATGGGAAGTAATGCATATGTAAATTCACTTAATTAACCTCTCTTTTATGTACACATATTTCAAAACAACATGTGTACATCACAATGTGCATAATATTCTTGATCAATTAATAAGATGTAAAAGAAAAATATTTACCTTAAAGTGACAGAGGTTAATATGAGAAGGGGATCAGGAACCAGTTTAAAGATCAGTTAGAGATGAATCAACTTGGGTTATAACACATTTGTACATGAAAGCAATGCTAGGAATCTTTCTATAAACTATCCTTAACTCAATTAGCAAAAATGCTTTGTCTTTCTTATTATGCTTATGTCTTCTCTTCAACAAAATTAGAGATAAGGACAGAACAGGTTCTGCCTGGAAGTGGTTGGGGGAGAGAGTGGGAGAGGAGGGCAGGGGGGAGAAATAACCCAAACAATGCACACACATGTGAATAAATGAATAATAAAAAAATTTTTTAAAGAAAGATATTTTAAAGCAAAGTTAATTTAAATGAGAAGTTCGTATTCATCAAAATAAATGATAATAGTGTAAAGAAGAAGCAACAGAAAAACAGAAGACTCTGTGATACTAATGAAAAACAATCAGTATATCAGATGCCTAATGAACTTCATTAATTCAATGGGAAGATAAGTAGAAAATCAGGGAAAAGAAATAGACAGTCCATAGATAATATAAAGACTGAATATGAAATAAACATGTAAGAATGTGCTCAAATTTAGTAGCAGCAAGGAATATCAAAATTTCAATAAACAATCTCTTATCTATTACATTTATAAAAAAATCAGCATCTCAGAATACAAAGTTTTGGTAAGGATATAGAACAATGGACTGACTAGTAATTGCTGAGGTATAACTTACAATACAGCACTAGGGGAAACGCAATCATCTGTACAAATGAATGTGTTATTATACTGAAAATAATTACTTCAGGATGCCCAGAGCAAAACAATTTGCAACATAAAAACATGAACGGTATAGATGGCTAATGACTGAATGAATACATATTTTGTGGAATATTTACACAAGGAAATAATGACATTAAAATGATGTGCATCAATAAAATACATTTGTACAAAATTAACATCATAGATAAAATTTATTAACTGTACTAAATAATCTTTTAATAATGGTAAGTAATCAGAATCATCTAGTGGACAACATTAAACTGAAAAACAAAATTTTTATTTTACCAAAGTATGACCTTTTTTACAGTACATTTTATTAGGAAAAGAATGTAATTTCAATCGATGAAGTCAGTCATCTCTATAGAAAGAGAGAATAAGAATGACCCCAATGTGCATTCTTTTTATGTCTATAAGCAAAATATTGAAGTTGAATACTACTTTTAGGGAGTTTGATACTTATACTAAACTAAACATTTCTTTACTGATTTCTTCAACATCATGAATTACAAATAAAATATTTTCTTTTTTTAAAACAATGCAAAATTTCACAAGTTAACTAGTGAGGAATATGTTTACAAAATGGCTTAGAATGATTTTCCTTGAGCAAGTACGTATTTAGTCAAAAAGAACTAGAATCATCATCAACCACATCTCATCTCAGAAAGATTTTCACAATAATATCTGCAATCCAATTTGAACTTGAGATGCCTACTATTCATTGTCCAGAAATTCTCTATTAGATGGATTGGAATATCAAAGGATGACTTTGTTCTCCATTTTTATTGCTTTGAACAATGAGAAGCATTCTTATCAAATCTGTTGAGGAGTCTACAGTACCATTTCTTAGAATTTGTAGCATGTTTGTTGCTTTAGAAGTAGTTTTCTCTTCAGTGTGGTATTCTAATTGCAGTGAAGAAATTACACCAGAGTTTTTCCATACAATTTTTCATCTCTGAATTTCTCAAGGTATATATTAAAGGATTAAACATGGGAGTACCAACTGTATAAAAATGGTCACATATTTATCGATGTGGAAGTTGTAAACTTGTCTAAAATACATGAAAATACAGAGAACAAAAAAGAGGACAACCACTGTGATGTGTGAGCTGCAGGTTGACAGGACTTTGCGTCTCCCTTCCAGACTGTGAGTCTTAAGAGAGTTTAGGATGATTCCATAGGAGATTAGGAGAAGGATAAAAACCACTATACAGATTGCTCCACCATTGGCAACCACAGTGAGGACTACAAAGTAGGTGTCTGTGCATGCAAGTTCCAGCAATGGGTACATGTCACAAAATAAGTGGTCAATGACATTGTGACCACAGTAAGGGAGATTGTACACAAAGATAATTTGAACAAAAGAGTGTGCAAAACCTCCAGCCAAGGCCACCATCAACAGAAGGATGCAAACCCTTCTATTCATAATTGTCAAATAGTGCAGTGGCTTACAGATAACCACATAGCGATCATAGGCCATGGCCACTAGAAGGAACACTTCGGAGCCACCAAAAAAGTGTGCTATAAAGAGCTGGCCCATACAAGCTGGGAAAGAAATATTTTTTTATTATAGAGCAAGTCTATAATCAATTTGGGTGAGATTACAGTGGAATAAGCAGTATCTATGAGTGACAGATAGGCAAGGAAGAAGTACATTGGGGAGCCCAAAGAGGGGCTGACAATGACAGTCACCACAATGAGCAGGTTGCCCACCATTGTCACAACATAGCTGAGTAAAAACAGAATGAATAGTGCTTTTTTGCTCATCAGGATCCTGAGTGAGGCCCAGGGGGAGAAATTCTGTTACATTGTTTCCCTGTGTCATCATTTGCTCTTCTATAATCCTTTCATCATGAATGAGAACTAAGGAGAACAAGTAATGCCATAAAATTCTGAACAGGACTATGGTATCTTATGTCACAAATCACATCTTCATTATATCTTCTGCATTGTGTACCCACAGTAAATATTTAATTGACATTTACTGAGTTCCTCTTCCAATGAGCCCATGGAACTTTTTGTGCATAATTCCATTTCCTATAGGATGATCTTTTTATTAGCATATGTTAATTGCACAAAAGGGTTTTCATCATAATATTTCCATATATGCATAAATATGTTTTGATTAAATTTATACCATCAGTTACTCTTTATTATTCACCTTCTTCCTCCATCTTTTATAATTTTTAATTGCATGATCCTTTTAGACTAAATGTGCAAGTTTTTTTTCTCAGTCTCAGTGGAACTTTATAGAGAAGAGTAACAAAGGCATCTCAGTCATTCATACATTTAAACTACTTACTTAGCATATGCTAATTCATGGCATCAACATCAGCAAACACACATGAAAATAATTTCTCTTTTTATGAAATCAATTTTATAGTTTTGTCAATAAATCCAAAATATCTTAATTAACATAGAGTCAGTTCTTCAAGTTGGTGTATTTGTGGAGATTAACTTTACAGTATCATCTTTATAGTCAGAAAAAAGCACCTGTCCAGGAACATCAATTTCAATGCTATCACCTTACATTATTAGAGATCTGTCTTCCATACCTAAATGGATTTACAGTCTTCATATGTCTTTCATGAAATCTCCAAATCCTGGATTTTGAACTATATCAAATAATTCCAATATTATTTACCACATTTCTCATTATACCAATTACTTTATCTGACTCTGACTATCATTGGTGCAATAATCCTGTTCATTTCATCCTAGGCTACACCAGTTTGTAACACATTTAGATTCACTATCACGATCATTAGCAAACATTTTTAACTGACCTTAACTAACCCATGACTCTCAAAAACTACAGAATCAGCAGCTAATATACTTTTTGAGGGTCATGCTCCAGCTATATAGTGAGTTAGATAAAACAGGAAGAGAAAAAAAGAGAACTGTGGGATATGATTTTATACATACAATGCTTGCTAGGTACAGGAAAGTTCAAAATCAAACTTCTGGTTCCAGATTCCAAAATCCTGTGTATTCAAGGGAGATGGCAACACTCAGCATTAGAAAGCATGAATTTGAGTCATTTTTAAGTGTAATTACAAATAGTCTCAATGTACACATTGTGGATTATAGTGGCAAACCAGATTATTTCATAATCCTTTCAAATCCAACTATTTGAAGCACTGTAAATGCAACCTTATCACTTTCTGTTTTGTTGACATTTAAAATTTTTCATGTTTGCATAATCAAACAACACTTTTCCATTCTATTACTGGTTTTTGAAAAATGTTATCCAGTAGTAAAGGGATTGTGATAACTACTGCAACCAAATAGTGACTCTCAGTTTTTCATTCAATGTGTACCTAGAAGGATCTTAGGCAGAGTCCTTGGAGAGAACATAGTACAGTGGTGAATGATGATGTGGACTCTGAAACCAATGGCTTCTGTTGCAATTCAAGGTTCATTCACATACTAGCAGTATGACCTTGGGCAACACAATAAACTTCATGGTTCCTCCATTTCATCGTTTTTATCATGCTAGTCATGTACAGTTTCAACCTCCTGAGATTATTTTGTTGTTGTGGTATGCAAAGTTTATAGAGCATTACTTGGTATCTTATGAAATCTAAATAAATAGTAGCTGTTATTAATCTTCTTAAGTTCTTCACCTGAGTATTGTATCAAAATAAATCCTGAGGTTCTCTTTCAACTGAACAATAATTGGAAACATAATCCAGCGTACAAGGAATAGTATGTCTTTAAGTCATGGACACCTCTTTAGACATAGCATAAAATTATACATGTTAGGAATTTTCAATTTTATTTTATTTTATATAAGGGATAGTAATATTTATTTACCTGTGAAGGAATGTATTTTGACTCTGAGTAAGAAAACACCATTACACTGACTTAATGGTGGAGAAGGACATGTGCAGAGAGTCTGAGCTTTCCTGGAAAGCTAGTTGTGATAAGTCTTCTACATGTCTTCTTTGCAATATTGATTACACTTGACTTATGAGATTTGTCATTGTCATTCTAGAAGATATAGACTGATTAAGACACACTTTTATAGAACAATAAGGTATAAAATAGTTTATAGTTTATATACATTTCAGTCTCCTTCATGTCTTACTTTTGCATATATGAACGCCTTTATTCTCATTAATTGTCAATACTATTCTTTAACATGGCAGATATTTTAGTGTCCAGTTTAATTACTTATGCAATAGAGTAAAATGGAGCACTTCTGCCATAACAAACTTATGTAAATTCTACTATATATTATCAAAGATTCAATAGTGTAAAATCTGAATAATCATAGTCTGTGTCCCACTTACACCACTAAGCAATTCTTTTTCTAGAAAAAAAATCAGGCTTTAAAAACTGTCTATACTTTCAAAACTTTAGTCTATACTTTCAAAATTACCCTATATAGTACATTAGAATGTCAAAATAATAACTCTAAGAGAGACTAGAAAATTACTTTCCTGATCAAAATTTCCCTATGTATGCATACTAACATGCTTTCTGGGATAATTTTAAAAGCCCATATGAAGCTTTCAGTGTCCCCTTACACTATAGTAAACTTGGGATAAGATGTAATTTTAAATTCTCTAATTATATGTAAAATAATTATATTTCTTTGTTAACATATCATATAAAAGATAATATCAAATAAACCAATGGAATAAATCCATTAGCTTAATTTTTTTCATTTTATATGAACAATTTGTTATTTGAAAAAATGGGAAAAAGACTCTCAGTTTATAGTACCAAAGCAAAATATAATTTGCATATTCTAATTAAATTCTGGGTTTTGCCAACAAATTTTCCTAATTCAGCTATATTTAAGACAACATATAACATTTAACATATTACCTATTTTTCAGCTTATCACAGAAAAATTCAATGAGTATGGCTTCAAACTTGTTTTAAATTCATTTCTTGGACTACATCCTTGTTACAAAAAGTTGAAGCTTTTGTTACTGAGGATGACAGTTTATAGCTCATATTTTTATAAGTCTTCATAGAACACATGGTAATATACGGCTGATCAGCAGACCCAGAAATTGTATCAGATGGCTACAATAAGCATATATCCACATTGGCTTCCCATTATCTCAATCTTTCTGCAAGCATTGAATGCCGAAAATACAAAGAAATTTAGATAGGGTGCCAACATCTACTTTACAATGTGGTTGAATATTCTCATCTGCTGGGAGAATGTATTCATAGAAAAATAAGGAAGCTGTGTTTACATGACTGTGCAAAAATTGTCTCAATTTGTGGTAATTAACTTGGCAAAACCCATCATTTTGTGGCAAAAGTAAACAAAAATATTAGCAATACTAAAACTAGTTATGTGATTTTTTTGTATTTTCAATCATTTGAGGTGAAGTAATGAAAAGGGTTTTGCTTTATGCATTTATAATACATTCATATGTCTAGAGAATTACCTACCTTTCTAAGCAAAAGCTGGGATTTAATTTCTCTTAAGATAAAGATGGAGACTTCTCACAAGTAGAAGCAGAAATGTTCAGTCTTTCAGTAATTCAAATAGCATCTTCCTAAGTAAGAATTCTTTCACCCTAATGAAGAACATGTCCCTAAATTTCCCCAATCTTATTCCATGGCACTGAGGCCACCCACAAACTTTTAAAAGCAATGATGACTACACTGAGAAAATATGTCACACCAACCAATAAATACCAGTTCAAGATTGAAGCTTGGGCAGAATGACCTTTTGGGTCATTTATGAGGAAAATATTTCCTCCATTTTATGTGCAGAAACTCTATGACACTTTTGCATCATTATATATTTTAATGAATTAGTTTGTTAGAATATTTGGAATAAATTCAAATGAAATAGTCGCTCTTCAACTGTTTTCTTCGTTTAATTGATCCCTAGAGATTACAGACATAAATCTTGCCAGGAATGAAAAGCTAAGTGCCAAGTAATATGAAAAACTTATGATGTGAAAAGTAAATTTACAAAATATAATTATAAATAAAAAATGGGTTGCAAATTACAAAGTGTTTATGAAATGCATCTAATATCTAACTGAACCTGCTGGAGGAAGCAATCTCTGTCCCCTTACCTACCCACACCACAGGAAATGTGGCCATAGTATGAGGGAGACAAAGCCCAAGAAGCTCTAAGGCAAGGAGGTTTGGACCTTGAGGGCTCTTATAGTTGATGTTCTAATATTTGAATAGACAGATAATCTTAGTTCTGCAGTTCAATTAGGAGTGAAGGATTTTGGTCAAAACATGAATCTGTGTAGAATGGAACCATAATGATCTTTCTTCATTCGCTTCCCTCGTTTGCTTAATGCATTCCCTTAATTTCAAATCAAAATTGATTCAATAACTATTTCTTCAGGAAAGAAATAGCTATTTTCCAAGAAGTTAACAGTGCTGAAGGACTTCCACTGTTATTCCAGTAGCTAAGCTTGCCACAGAATGCACACAGCATGTATTAACATATGTTTTGTTACTCATTGGATCTTCTGTGACACAAAGACATGGATACAGGGTCACATAACACTTACTGAGTCACCCAAAAATCTTTATCAGGTAATATGCTCCAACAAAAAGTTGGCAGTTTTCAATATTCCTAACAAATGGATTAAATCCAGCAACCTCAAATATCATATGTAAGATGAAGAACATGTCTAATGATTGGCCTCTCTTACTGGTAAGTGGTAAAAGTAGAATAAACATAATTTTAATTTGGAAGAATCATCTAATATGATCAGCATTTTGTGACTTACACCATAATTCAAACATGGAGAATTTGTACATGGCAGAGCATGAACAATATGTGTGTGTATATGTATTCTTTCTGTCTCTTCCATCTGAGCTTAGAGAGGCACTAATGTAGTTGTACTACTGAAGCTTATGTACCACTCTTCAGGATAATTCCTTCATTTGTAGGACAATGATAGTATTTTTGACCCAACAGAAATATAAAAGATAAGGGAGGACTATCAACACATATGTATGATAAAGGACAAATAAGTAAAGGAGACATAGAATTGCTCAAGCAATGCAGAAAAAGAGCCTATGTGACACATCATAATCTTGGGATATACACATTACTGCTAAGGTAATGAAAAGTTGATGAATTATAACTGACTCTACCATGGCAGAATCAGAACTTCAAAATCTTAACAGACATCATGGTTTTGTTGTCATCGTTTTATTTTTTTTGGCATCACAGAGCAGAGTTTCTGTGCATTTGTGCAACTTAAGCAATCAACTAAACATTTGAAGGATATAAAATTCATAGCTAATATATCTGTATCATAAGGAATGAAAAAGATGAGAGATAGAAATCAGGATTCATAAAAAGTATGACAAAATTAGAAATGCTTTCTGTGGATTAAACAGGCTATTATTCTTTCACTTTTTAATAGTCTTTTAAACTGGTTTGAAGAGAAATTAATACCAATATATTTTGGGCGTTATAACATATGTAGCAGTAAAATATGTGAAACAATTTTAAAGTTTTGTTATTATTAATTACATCAATCTCCAGTAGCACAAAAAGGGATGAAAATTGAGAACATTTAGTGTAGTTTTCAAGAAGAACATAGAAAAAAATAAAGGAGCCAACATTTGCTAATTTCAAAAATAAAACTGGTTCTCATATCTAACCTCTTCAACAAAACAATATCAAGGTTAAAATGGCATACAATAGATACAATCTCAATATGTGGATATAACACAATTGTCAGACTTTCAAAAATATTAAAGAGTGTGTTTTACAAACTCACACAAGTAAGCAAAAATAACTCCAAGGACCTTATATGTATTTTCCCACTGCACACAAATACTGAGCTTAAACCTGAGAAGGGCCATATTCAAAACATGTGTGTGGGTATGGATCTTATAAAATAAACGACAATAAAAAGCATGGAAATTCTATAAAGCTTCTGTTGTTTTCACAGATACACATTGTACATATTTATGAGGCATTGTGAGACATTTAAATAAATGTACACAATGTATAATATTCAAATCATTGTCATTGGTATTCCATCACCTCAAATGTTTAACATGTCTTTTGGTTGTGAATACTCAAAATATAACTTACTAGTTATTTTCAAATTCACAGCAAGTTACTGTAAAATATAGTTATAATATTATTCTTTACATCTTTTAAATTTAGTGTTCTTGTCTGATGTCTTTGCTATTTTCATTAACTGTCCTGTCTCCATCCTCCTCTCCCCACACCTTCCCCAGGTGCTGATAAGTACTCTTTTATTGTCTGTTTTTCTGAGATTGATTTTTTTTAACCTTCTGCATACAAGGGAGGCCATATAGTAGTATATTCTTAAATTTATTTTAATTAAAATAATGATTATCAATTCCATTTATATAGCTATAAGCAACAGAACTGTTCTTTCTTTAAGGATGAATAAAAGTCAATAGTATGTATATACCACATATTGTCTCTCTGATATATGCAGATGATACTTAGGTTGATTCTTAGGTTGTCTTCGCTGTTGTGTAAAGGGCTGCATTAGGCATGTGAATGTATTTGACATACACTTTAAACACTCTTTAGGATGCATACTCAGCATGAGACTCTCAGATCATATGATTCATCTCTTGCTAGTTTTTGAGGAACCTCCATATGTTTTCCATAGTATCTATACTAACTTACATTCCCAGCCACAGGGTATGGGGATTCCCATCTACATCCTCAGTGGCATTTGTTACATGTTGTTTTCATAAGAACCATTTATACAGGTTTTTAATTTGTGGTTTTCTGTCAGAGCCAGCAGTAGGAACTTGCCTGTGTTAGTTGGTATCTGTCCTTGTGAGAAAGCTCCAAGGAACTGAGGCAAAAGAGTTGGAACCAGACTGTGTGTGTGAGTTGGCATCTGGCCTTCTGAGAAAGCTCCAAGGATCTGGGGCAAAAGTCTCAGGCCAGACCTTGCCTGTGTGAGTTGGTATCTGGTATTGTGAGAAAGCCAGATGTCCAGGAAAACAGTATTCAAGGTTCCCAGATGGCTTTGTGTCCTTCAGATGTAAATAAGAAAGCTATGCTCACCATGTGCTTCTGCTTCTCTGTTCCCATTTTAAAGGAGACATAGCAAAGAGTTAATTTCAACTATGCTTCCCTGTACTAATGTAACCATGACATGTAATACTTGGCATGCTTTTTCTGACCAAATGCTCTCTGTGTAAAAGGAGTTTATAAAAGCAATAGTATGCTTTATTAAAGTGGCTATTGAGCAGGACTCAGTAGTCCCCCTATTCTTTTATGGCTCTGCTCACTCAGGTTCCGCTGGTAAATGGCTTACAGTTGGCACCTGAACAGGAAACTGAAGGATAATTTTGAAAGTGATGGGGAGACCCTCACAGAAGGAGGTAAGTGAGACAAGATGGGGCAAAATCAGTGCAGAGTCCAGCCTTTTCTTTCACTCGTGCAGCATTTTTTATTATGAGGAGGAGCTCGAGTTTCCAAACAGCAGTTAAAGGACTGCTTAGAAGTAATTTGTGAGTTTAATCCTTTGTTTCCTGAGGAAGGTACTTTAGATGAAGAATTTTGGGAGCAAGCATGTAAAAATGTTGAAAAGGCATACAGACAGGGAGAAAAGATACCTGTTCATTTTTGGATAACATTGTCTCTGGTTAAATCTGTAATTCTTATACTTGGGGGAGAGAGAAGGGAAGAAAATTTAGAAAAAGATACTGTAGCCTCCCTTGATGAGTATGAATTAGATACAGGAGATAAGGAAAAAATCACTGAAGAAAGTAAACGGTGCTTTAGTCATGGCTTTACTGTGCCAGAAGAAACTGAAAATAAACTGCCACCACTTGCACCACCAGCAATTGCAACAGCTCCTCTAAGAGAAACTGCTGGTCTTTTTCCTCCTCCCCCAGAGGACTAAGGCTCAGCACTAACTGAGCTCTTACAAAAATTAGCACATGAAGGATGGACTTGCACTGATACATAAGATCTGGTCAGACTTGAGAGAAAAGGAATATTGCAAAAGAATTGTGAATGTACAGAGAGGGAAATGAGGAAATGGAAACAAAATTGGGATGAGGTCTTCATGTGTAAAGTGAGGAGAGAGAGAGAAAAGAGAGAAAGAAAGGACAGAGAAAAAAGAGGAGAAAGAGAAAGAAAAAATAAAATGTCATAAAATGTTTAGAAGTAGAAAAGGATAAAAGGTTGAATACATTCCTTCAGTTGAGTTTTTATGTCTTAAACGTAAAAAGTAAATAAAAAACCATTTACGATTATTAAAATATGCCAGAAATACTCAACCTATTCTGATTTTATAGGAAGATTGGAGGAGTCCATAGGAAAACAGGAGAGAGGAGATCAAAGACAAAAATTCTTACTGCGTCAATTGGCTTTTGATAACAGTAATGAGGATTGCCAAAGTCTCATTAATCCAATTCAGGAGACTGGCGATATTATGAACTATTTAAAGGCCTGTCATAATGTAGGCCTGTCATAATGTAGCCAAATGTTTTAATTTTGGCCTCTAAATAATGAACAATTACAGGCTTTATAACAATTAGTTCAAGAACAATTAGAGCACAAACGTATAGAACCTTCCTTTTCTCCTTGGAATTCCCCAAGGTTTATTATTAAGAAAAAATCAAGAAAATGGAGACTTCTTATAGATTTAAGAAATGTAAATTCATCTAGGGTAACTATGGGAGCTTCACAACCTGGATTGCCTACTCCTGCATGTATTCCTATAGAATGGCCAATGATTGTTTTAGATTTACAAGATTGCTTTTATATTATATCTATACATCCCAAAGATAGGGAAAGGTTTCCATTTTTCATTCCTAGCTTAAATCAACAAGAACCTTTACAGCAATATCAATGAAGAGTGCTGCCACAGGGTGTGACTAATTCCCCCACTATGTGTCAGTATTTTGTAGGGAAAATATTACAACCTATTAGAGTAACATTTCCTGATGCATATATCATCCACTATATGGATGACATTTTAATTTCTCATGCATGTTCTAAACAATTACATAAAATATTTGAAATCACACAAAAAGTTTTACAAGTAGGAAGATTGGTAATAGCTCCTGAAAAAATACAAACTACTACTCCTTTTCAATATTTAGGTCATACAGTCGAACAACTCACCATTCGTCCTCAAAAATCTGCCATATAAACAGACTCATTAAAAACTCTAAATGGTTTTCAAAAGTTACTAGGAGACATTAATTGACTTCATCCTTCTTTAGGTATAACAAATTATGAACTTATTAATTTATTTTCTATCTTAGAAGGTGATACCACCCTCGACAGCCCTCGGACTTTAACACCTGCTGCTGAAAATGAATTACAATTTTTTGAGTCACAATTACAGACTGCCTTTCTCTCCCTTACAATCCACAAAGACAAGCTATCTTTGAAAGGGCACATAGAACTTTAAAAACACAATTGTTAAAAAATAAAAAAGGGTTAACTCCCCGAGATACTTTAGCATTAACACTTTTCATTTTAAATTTTTAAAATTTACCTCAGGGTAATATTTTGACTGCAGCAGATAAACATTTTGGCGAACCTCCCTCTTTGCCACACATACAAATCCTGATTTGGTATAAATCTTTTAACATTTGGTGCCTGGGCTCTTAAAAAGGGAAACGGTTATGCTTGTGTTTCTACAGACGTCCATGGATCCCGTGAAACATTATGGGCTCCTCTTATGGGCTCAGGCCCAGGAAAGCCAATGAACATATTCAACAAAGTGATGATCCCCCTTAGAGGGAGACTCCTAAAGATGAACAAATGGAATAGGTTACATAATACAAGATGCATGCTCTTACTTTTAAGAAGAAGCTTTCTCATAACTGTTGGAACTTTTAGTTTTAATTTTACTTTAAAAGTGTTGACTGCTTGAATTGTAGATTATATACCTGTGTTAACAATTCTTTGTTTATTAATTGATCCTCTCAAACATTGTTTATATTAAGGGCAAGAAAAGATGTTCAGCTGCCTATAAACTTAACCAGAGAATGGCAACACTCTCCCTTAGAAGGTTTAATGACTAAAGTAGTGTCTAAATTATTGACACAATAAAAAGATTTATCGAATGGATTATTCTTGCTATAGTTGGTCTTGTCATTTTTTGTATAGGATACTCCTATTGCCAATGACAATTAAAATCTTACAAAACTTCTCAAGCCATGGTCATGCTGGAATTGCTACATTTAAAAAATAGAAAAGGGGAAATTGTTGGAGCCAGCAGTGGGACCTTGCCTGTGTGAGTTGGTATCTGGCCTTGTGAGAAAGCCAGATGTTCAGAAAAACAGTATTCAAGGTTCCCAAATGACTTTGTGTCCTTCAGATGTAAATAAGAAAGTTATGCTGACCATGTGCTTCTCCTGCTTCTCTGTTCCCATTTTAAAGGAGACATAACAAGGAGATAATTTTAACTGTGTTTCCCTGTACTAATGGAACCTTGACGTGTAATATTTAGCATGCTTTTTCTGACCAAATGCTCTCTGTGTAAAAGGAGTTTATAAAAGCAATAGTATGCTTCATTAAAATGGCTATTGAGCAGGACTCAGTAGTCCCCTCATTGTTTTATGGCTTCAGTCACCCAGGTTCCACTGGTAAATGGCTTACAGTTTCCAGTTGAATTTTCATGATGATAAGTGACATACAGGTATTTTCATATATATTTTTGGCCATCCATATGTCACCTTTTGAGAAATGTCTTTTTGGGTCATTCAACAATTTTAATTATTTAGAGAATTTGTGGTTATTGTGTTTTGCTAGTTGCTTATATAGTTTATGTATTAACCTCTTGTGTGATAGTCTCCAAATACTTGTACTTTCTCCCATTCTATTGGTTCTTCTCCTAGGTAGAAGCTTTTTGTTTCAATAAAATCCCATTTGTCAGTTTTTACTTTTTAACCTTTTTGTTAGTATATAAGAGTTGTACAGGGGGCTTCATTGTGACATTTCCATATATGCATGCAATGCACCTCACTAAGGGTATACCCTCCATCATTGTCTCTCATCCCCTGCTCCCTTTTTAAAATTATTTCACCAGGTTTTAATTCTCCTTCTTTATGCACAAATAAAAAGTACATCAACAATATTCAGCAGCTTTTACCCACTTCATTTATCCCCCCTTCCCCTTGTACCCTCCGCCAACCATGACCTGTTTAAAATACCTGTCCTTCTTTGTTTAAGTGTATGTTCATTGTTCATGAAAGGGGTTTTGCCTTGGTATTTCACCTGTAAATATATTGTGCTTTAATCAGTCTAACTTCATTCTTCATTGCTCAACTTTACACAGTGCTCCTCTTTCCCATATGTTTCAGCAGTTTTGTGTTTTTCACTATAATGTTCTTACCACTCCTTTATGTCCATGAACAAGCAATTTCTTCATGTTTTTTCCCCATTAGTATTCTTTTGAGAAAGTACTGTTAAGTTCATTTGCCAATTTCTTTTCTGTCTGCTCTTCTAAATTACTTTTGATGAAGGCACAGACAGCAGCATAGATCAGGTGCACAGCATAACAGGGAGGGTCTAGACAATGAGGTAATTTCCCCTAAATCTTGAGAAAAAGAGCAACTATGTATTTCTTTATGAACACTATTTTAAAAATATGAACTTCTTCCAACATTTTCTTCGAACTAGAGTCCAAGAGACTATAATGGAGATCCATGATCCAGTGAGTTCAAGTAAGAGGTCTATAGGGAGGGCAGGAAGCTTCTTCACAGCCAAGAGATGGTGTGACAGCTCTGGGCCTTTGCTGTGAATTGTGGGAAGCAGCAATAAGAGGGGAGACAGAAGTGTTTAGCATCTCTACAGCAATCTTCATCATAAATTTGTGTGTTATCTAGTTGGTGGCATTGACAGTGGGAGTCAGAGAGATTATGGGAGCCTTCTCTCTGACTTCTGGGACAACTTTCCCTGTGCTTGAAGAGAGGGAGAGAAGCAGTGAAGAGGAATGAGCTAGGGAGCTCAGGATCATACACTCTGGCTGACCAGAGTGGACCTCAGGTGGACCACAGTCACAGCCTCATGAGCACATTAAATACAGGCACTTTCTGTAAGACAATGTGGAGCCCAAACACTGACAGGTTTTGAGACTTCAGGTTCAAAAAAAAGCTCTTTCGAAGTTTTTCTCAACCAACTTGACATCAGAGGGAACTTCTGAGCTGGGGTAGGAGGCATTTTCCTTGAAGGTATCTGAACACTCAAAATCAGCTTTGTTGCTCCAGGCCATGGCACTGTTGCTCTTGGAATCTATGAACCTTATGTCCAGCATGGTATTTTTTAAGATAACCAATTCAAATTCTATGCTCATTGACACACTGTCTGGAGAATCAAAAATCAATGAATAGGCAGACGAAGTTGACTCTGAATTTAGAATTTCTCTGCTCGTATACAGCAGGGTCAGGATTTCAAATATCTGCTGTTTTAGGGTATCCAGGCTGTTGTGAACATTTTTTTTCTTAAGCTAAGCTTCTTAGGGACCACATTAACAGTGTCTTAGTCTCAAAACTAAATTAGCTGTTGTTCATCCAGTCTCTGGGATATTCTTTCCCCTTTTTTTCTTTGGGTCATTGTGTTGTTGGGAGTTTTGTTTTCTGAGCTTCCTGCATATTCTGATTATAAATCCTTTGCAGATGTATAGCTGGAAAAGTTTTTCCCCCATTCTATGTGCTTCCTCTTTAAACAGCTGACTCTTTCTTTTGTTGTGCAGAAGCCTTTTAGTTTCATGTAGTCTTGCCAACTCTTTCTCTAACATCCTGAGCAATTGGATTATTATTTAGGATTATATCGCCTATGTTTATGTGTTCCAGTGTATTCTGTACTCATTCTTGCTCTAGTTTAAAAGTTTTAGGTCTAATATGAAGGACTTTAATGAACTTTGAGTTGATACTTGTACAGAGTGAAAGACATGGATCTAGTTTCAGTTTGTTGTATGCAGATATCCTGTTTTTGCAGCAAATTTTGTTGAAGAGGTTGTCTTTCTCCAATGTATGTTTTGGGTGCCTTTATCAAAAATCAGATTGCTGTAGCTGCATGGATTCATATCTATCTATTTATAGTCTTTTGTGCTTCCATGTGAACTTTAAGATTAATTTTTCAATCTCTGTGATGAATGTTGCACATGGATTCTACCAAACCACAATCATGGGCGATCTTACCATTTTCTGTTGTCTTCTTCAATTTCTTTTTTCAGTGGCTTATAGTTTTCATTGTGGAGGAATTTCACTCCCTTCATTAGGTTTAATCCTAGATATTTTTGAGGCTGTTGCAAATAGAATTGTTTTTCTAAATTCTCACTCCATTCATTGTTGCTGTATAGAAAGGCTATTGGTTTTTGTAAATTGATATTTTATACTACCGCTTTGCTAACAGAGTTTATGATTTCTAGTTTTTTTGTTGGAGTTCTTCAGGTCTTTTAGGTAGAAGATCATGTCATCTGCAAATAGGGATAGTTAGACTTTTTCCTTTCCTATTTGAATCCCTTTTATCTCTTCTTCCTATCTTATCACTCTGGGAATTTTAAGACTTTGTTGAGTAAGAGCAAAGACAGTGGACATCATAGTCTCATCCCAAATTAGAGGAAATGGCTTCAGTTTTTCCCCATTTAGTATAATGTTAGTTATAATCTTGTTGTATGTAGCCTTCATTATGTAGAGGTACATTCTCTCTTTTCCTACTTTCATCAAATCTTTTATCCTGAAAAGATGTTGAATGTTGTTGATGGCTTTTTCTGCATCTATTGAGATGATCATGTCATGTTTGTCTTTGTTTCTGTTAATATGCTGCATTATATTCAATGATTTGTGTATGTTGAACCTTCCATGCATCCCTGGAGTGAAACTGACTTGCTCATGCTGTATGATCTTTTTGATATGTTGTTGAATTTGGTTTGCTAGTATTTCATTGAGAATTTTTGCATCTAAGTTCATTAAAGGTATTTGCCTACATTTCTGTTTTCTTGTTGTGTCCTTGTCCAGTATTGGGTGAGTATAATATTGGCTTAATAGAATGAGTTTCTCAGTGTTCCTTCCTTTTCTCCTTTTTTATTTCATTGAGAAATTTGTGAGGTGTGGTTAATAGTTCTTCTTTAAATGTCTCATAGAATTCAGCCATGAATCCATCAGGTCCTGGACTAGATCTATTTAGATGGTCCATATCCTGTTGCTTCACTTTTGGTTGGTGTTGTGTGTCTAGAAATTTACCCATTTCTTCTAGATTTTCCAATTGGCTTGAATAGAGGCTTTCAAAGTATTCCCTAATGATCCTCTGAATTTCATTGCTGTTTATTGTCATATCCCATTTTTTATTTCTAATTTTGTTGTGTCATTTCCCTCCTCATTTTAGTCAGGCTTCTTAATGACTTATCAATCTTGTTTATCATTACAAAGAGCCAACATTTTGTTTCATTGAATCTTTGTATTTTTTTTTCCTTTTGTTGCTATTTCATATATTTTAGCTCTTATTTTTTATTATTGGCTGTCTTCTGCTGGTGTTTTGTTTAGATTGTTCTTGTTTTTCTAGGATTTTGAGATATGTTATTAGATCGTTTAACTGAGATCTTTCTGTGTTTTTAATATGTTTCTTCATGGGTATACACTTTCCTCTTTGCACTGTCTTTGCTAGATCCATTGTGTTCTGATAGGTTGGGTTTTAATTTACATTGGATTCCAGGAGCTTTTTGATTTCCTCCCAGATTTGTTTGAACACCCACTAGAGATAGAGCAACATGCTCTCCAGGCTTCAGGTGTTTGAGTAGTTTTTGCTGTTTCTTTTTTTGTTGAGTTCTATTTTTATTCTCTTGTTTTCAAGAACATTTGGGGATTATTTCAGTTTCTTATACGTGGTAAGACTTACATTGTGTCCTAAAATATGATCCACTTTGGAGAAAGTTCCATGAGCTGCTGAAAAAAGTGTAAAATGTGCTGTTCTTTGGTGAGCTACTCTGTAGATATTGTTCAAGACCATTTGTTCTATGGTATCATTCAATCTGATGTTTATTTGCTGATTTTTTCTTTCTTTTTTTTTTTTTTTGGTGTGTATGACCTACCAGTTGGTGATGGTGGGATACTGAAGTCTCTCACTATCATTGTATTGGGATCTATCTATATTTTTAAGTCCATTATTATATGTTTAATGAAGATGGGTGCACCAACATTAGGCACATATAATTAACAATTGTTATTTCCTCTTGTTATTGTTTCCTTTTATTAGTATGAAGTGACTTTCTTTGTCTGTTCTGACTGATTTATGTTTGAAGTCTACTTTATCTGCTATAAGTATAGCTACTCCTTTCTGTTTTCAGGAGGCATTAGCTTGGTAAATCTTTTTCCACCCTTTCACCCTAAGCCAGTATTTGTTTCTGTTTGTCTGTTTCTTGCAGACAACAAACTGTTGTATCTTCCTATTTTAATCCAGCTTCCAATCAACATCTTTTGGTGGGGGAGTGAAGGGTATTAACACAGTGTCAATATTGAGATATATATAGTGATTCCTTCCTTCGATTTAGTCATTTTTGTTGTATAAGGCTTTGTCTATGTGCAATGGATTCTGTGCCCCTCAATAACTTATTTTCTGCCCATCTCGTGACATTTAATATTTCCCATCCTTTCATGGCAATGTTTATTTTCATCTTCTGTGTGTATGATTCTTTTTGTGAATCTTCTGGAGTATTGGTTTAATGGTCATTTATTATTCTAGTTTCTATTTATCCTGAAAAGTTTTTTCCCTCCTTCAATCATGAATTATAACTCTTCTAGGCAGAGTAGTCTACTTATAAAAAAAAGTTTGTTTTCTTTCAGTGTTCTAAATACCTCACACCATGCCCTTTGTGGGTTTAAGGTTTCTGTTGAGAAGTCTGCTGTTATTTTGATCGGTTTGCCATTCCTTTTTCTCTATACTAATTATTTTAACAAGTCTAGATTTTGTTAATGTTTTTCTGTTGTGTTTTTATTCATGTCAATTCATAATCTGCTTTTTAACCTTTCCTTCTAACTTTTTTACTCTTTCTTACTCTCTCCTTTACATTGTATATTGAAGTTGTTTGTTTGGAGTAATTCTTATTTTTTTTAAGACAGGTTTTTATTGCAATAAACTTCTCTCTAAATACTGTATTCACTGTGTCCCCTTTACCTGGTAAGGGTAAATATCCAAAAAATAAGGAACTCATACATAATAGCAAAAATGGGGAAAATATCTCAATAGACATTTCCAAAAGAGGATGGATTTGAAAACCTCATCAATATCACTAGTCATCTGGAACATGCAAATCAAAACACTAGGATACATAGCCAGATGTAGCAGAATGTCTATTTTATCAAAAGAAAAAGGTAACAAGTTTTGAAAAGAATATGGACAAAAGGAACACTTATGCATCGTTTGTATTAAAATCAACACAGCCATTACAGAAAACAGCATGGAAATTTCTCAAAAGATTAAGAGTGGAATTAGAATATCATTTATAAATTCCAATTCTGCATATTTATCTAAAGAAAATAAAATCAGGATCTCAAAGTCATCTGTATCTCCATGTTCATTGCAATATTACTTACAATAATCAATGCCTTATTAAAAACAATCTAAGTGTCCACTGATGTCTGCATGATTAAAAGATGATACATACATGGATATAATAGAATTCTGTTATTAAGTCATAAAACAGAAAGAAATCTTATCATTTGTGTAAATAAGGATGATTTGTTTGATATTATGCTAGCAGACATAAGGCAGACACAAGAACACAAGTTCTGTATAACACAATTCACATGTGGAATCTTTTTTATTGTTTAATAATTTATCCATTTATGTATACATTGTTCGTGCCATTTCTCTGTCTTGCACCCTTCCTACACTTCCCCCACAACACCTTTGCTTCCAGGCAGAACCTGTTCTTCCCTCTTCTCCAAGTTTAAGACAAAACACAGGATACAATAAGAAAGACATAGTCCAAGCCTTGTATGCACATATGAATAATAAAACAATAAAAAAAATTTTAAAAGACATAGAATTTTTGCTAGCTTGAGATAAAGATAGCTATACAGAAAGATTCCTAGCACTGCTTCCATGCACATGTGTATTACAAACTGAATTGATTCATCTCTACCAGACATCTTCACTACTTCCCAGTCACCTTCCCCTAGTAGTCTCTGTCATTTTAAGATTACTTTATTAGCTCCTCTACAGTGGGTACATCAATACTTTCAAATTTTAGGTTTCTTTCCCTTTCCCTATTCCTCCTGTATGCATTCTCTCTTTAATGTTTGACCCATGTCCAATAATATTACTGCAATTGTTATAAGTCTATAATCTGCATATGAAGGAGCACATACAATTTTTGGCCTTCTGAGCCTGCTTAACTTTGCTTAAGATTATGTTCTTCAGTTCCATCCATTTACTTGTGAATGACAAAATTTCATTCTTCTTTGTGGCTGAGTAAAATTCCATT
The DNA here is from genome assembly GCF_047511655.1 of Castor canadensis. Classification (NCBI taxonomy): domain Eukaryota; kingdom Metazoa; phylum Chordata; class Mammalia; order Rodentia; family Castoridae; genus Castor; species Castor canadensis. The sequence continues at coordinate 188,943,646 of NC_133386.1, forward strand.
GTGTATAAATACCACATTTTCTTAATCCATTCTTTGGTAGTGGGGCAACGTGGCTGTTTCCATATCTTGGCTATTATGAATAGTGCTCCAATAAACATGAGCGTGCAGGTGCTCTTGGAGTAACCTGAGCTGCATTCCTTTGGGCATATCCCACATGTGGAATCTTAGTCAGTCACAGAAGCAGAAGGCAGAATGTTGGTTTTGATGGTGGAGAAAACTGGAGATGTAGGGCAAAGTGTATAAAGTTTTATTAAACAAGATAATTAGTTATGGTATCTAATGTACCACAGGATAGTTATTATTAATACTTCATTGCATACTTGAAATTTGTTAACAGGAGAGCTCTTAAGCGTTTTACCAAAGAAAATTGTTAATTTTAACAACATGGTAGTTGTATTAATTAGCTTAATACTGGTGACCAGTTCACAATGTGTACATATATCAAAATATTATGTTGTATAACTGAGGCATGTAAGATCCCTGTTTGTCAATTTTACATCAATAGAACTGATAAAATTTAAAAATGCTAAATGGAAGACAATACTCATGGCACTGTGAAAATAACTATAGAAATGTAATTAACATTTTCTTGTAGTACTTACTGCCTGTGCAGTATTTCAGTAGGGACTTGAAGTTAAATTTTGTATTTCAACTTTATTTAGCTCATTAAAGTTCACTTTTTAGTTATACCACCAACTTTATGAGACTTATATATTTGATCATTTGCTTTCAATTTTAAGAATTACTTGTTTTTCTCCTTCTCGCTTTCATTTCTCCAATATATGTTTTTTGGCAACTTGTCAAGAACCAACTGGCTGTACTTGTATGAGTTTATATCTGGGTCCTTTATTCTGTTTCCTTGGACTCTGTGTGTTTCTGTGTCAGCCTTCTGGTATTTCTGTTACTTTTCCTCTGTTGTATAATTTGAAATTATTTGTGATTCCTCCAGCATTGCTCTTTATGCTCAGAATTGCTTGGCTATTTGAGGCCATTTGTGATTCCACATAAATTTTAGGATTATTTTTATCAAAATCTGTGAAGGATATCATCAAAATGTTGATGGTGAGTGCATTGAATGTATAGATCATTTTTCATAATATACCATTTTTGCAATATTAGTTCTGGCAGTATTTGAACATAGGTGGTCTTTCCATCTTCTAGCAAATTTAATTTCTGTTTTCAATATTATAGGTTTATTAGTTTTATTCCTATGGGTGTTTTGAAGGTATTGTGAATGTGATTGTTGAATGGTTTTTTTGAAGGTATTGTGAATGCGATTGTTTAATGGCTTTTTGGTTAGCATGGTTTTCATTGGTATCTTGAAATGCTGCTTTTTTTTTTCCATGTGGAATTTGTATCTTGTAACTCTGTTGAAAGTGTTTATCAGATCTCAAAATCTCTTGGTGAAGTCATCCAGGTATAGGATAATATCATCTGCACATAACAATGGATTGAATTCTTCCTTCCCTTTTTATTCCTCTGGCAGAGCATTCAAACACTATATTAATAAGAGTAGAAAGGGTGGGTCCACTTGTCTCATTCTTGATTTTGGAGGAAATTATTTCAGTTTTTTTCCATTTAATATAATGTTTATAACTTCATCATATAGTTCCTATTTCTACTTTCTTTGGGGCTTTTATTATAAAGGGATGCTAAATTTTGTCAAGGGTTTTTATAATTCTATAGAGATGATCATTCTATTTTTCATTCTGTTTGTGTGTTGCACTCTAGTTATTGGTTTCTGTATGTGGAATCATCCTTGCATCCCTGAAATGGAAACAACTTGTTAATGGTATATAACTCTTTTTCACGTGTTATTGAATTAGACTTGAAAGTATTTTATTGAGGACTTTTGTGCTTCTATTCATCATGGATATTGGTCTACAATTTTCTTTTTTGTTGTGACCTTATCAAGTTTTAGCATTTGGGAAATATTGGCTTTATATGAAAATACAAACATTTTGGGTACACCACAGTTATTTCTGGGACAGAATTTTATAACTATGCATGTCTAAATTAAAAAATAAGCAAAATTTCAAGTAAAAATCTAATGAAAGCCATGAACAAGACAGAATTAGCAGATAAAAGGAAATAATAGTGATCTGTATGTCAATTAATGAAATGGAGACTAAAAGACGAATGTAAAGAATCAACGAAGAATAGATTTAAGTTATGAACTGAGTATATTTTTCTTGCATATATATCCAAAGGAGTACAAATCAATAGCAAGAGAGACATGAGCACACCCATGTTCATTGCAGCACTATATGCATTAGCAAGCTGTGGACTCTGCATAGGTGCCCAACAACTGATCAATGCATAAAGCAAATGTGGTATATATAAACAATGGAGAATTATTCAGTCATAAAGAAGAATGAAATTATGTCATTTGCAGAAAAATGGATGAAACTGGAGATATCGTTTTGAGTGAAATTACCCAAGCTTAAAAAGCAAAATATCTTATGTTTTGACTCATATGTGGAATCTAGGTCTAAAATGGTAATAATGATAATGAAAATAAGACGACTATAAAAGGAGGACTATGAGTAGTATGAACTCAGTGGAAGGGGAACAAGAGAAGTTATTGGGAAGTGAAGAGGTTCAAAGTTTATTTCACAGAAATATATGAAGACAGCACAATGAAACCCATCAAATAGTTTTGAAAGGGGAGGGAGACTGCTAGTGGAATATAATGAGGGGGACTGTACTTTTCTAAACCATCTATGAAATTTTCACAATATAGCTCCCTTGTACTGTTAATCATAATAGTTTTCAAAAAGAAAAGTCTACCAAACCAGAGTAAGAGTCAATGAAAATAATAAAGATCAAGATCAAAGTCAAAATCAATGAAATATGAGAAAATGAAAATGGAAAAGCAACACCAGTTCTCATCTGTTTCTAGTGCAATATAGAAGAGAAAACCACTTTGGAAAAAAGTGGCATTTCCTCACAAAATTAAATATATGTCTACATTTGACCAGGCATTCGATTCTTAGAAATTTAACTGACAGAAATAAAAGTCGTATGTCTATTAAAAATTGTACATGACTGTTTATAGCAATTTTAAATATAATAAACAACTGTCCATTAATAGGTCTATGTATAAACATATTGTAGAAGTTGCATACAGTATAATATGACTCAGCTATAAATAGCAATGAATAATCAATGCATGTAAGAACATTGATTTATCTCAATTTAATTGTGCTGAAAGAAACTCCTAAAACAAAAATAGAGAGTGATATCAGCAAGGAGGCATAATAGAAAGTCCCCATATTTCCCATGAGGTGCTTTCTGACACTAGCCCACTCATGGGGTCAACCAGATGTCTTCAAAGGTTCTGACTGGTACACCTATGAAGTTATATTGTGCAATATGACTAAGAACCTTGTTCTAGGAGAGCACTTTAGCAAAAAAAGCTCCCACAAAATAGTCCATTATTTCTTTTATAATATTGTACTACAATTGAGGCTATAGAGGTTAAGTTCAAGGTTCTGGGCTATAAAGCACATCTTACTGAAGCTTCTTTGTCATTGACTGTGAGAACCCTCATCTCTTTACCAGTCCATGCTTTGAGTGTAACACTACTGTTTACATCACTGAAAATGGTGAAAGTGCTGGCAGGCATACTTTATCCTGTATGGCCCTCTTAGTAGCACCCAGGGAGATCACTGCATCCCTTCTACAGTGCCAAGCAGTCTTCCAAGGATAGGCTGTACTTACTTTCTCCAAAGGCTTTCAAAATGATTACTCTGGCGTCAAACAAACTAATAACTTCTCTCTATGCTGTTAAATGTGTGATGTGTATGTCGCTGTTAAACTTAAGCCATGCATGGTGATGGATACGCCTTGGTTTAATGGAACAGCTTTTCTTTATCTGCTGTCATCTGAGAAAAATTAACCAGTATTCCCTATGGGCACTCTTGTTTGGACTGAACAACTGTGAACAGTGACAAAAGATATCATTCCAATGATGGGCACCAGCAATATGGCAAAATAGGATGCTACAACACTCTTGCCCTATATGAACATCAATAAATCAACTTTTCATGTACAAAACCTAACTTCACAAGAGCAAAGGAAACCTATTGAACGATTTCATCTCCTCAAGGTAGTACTGAAATAAGAAAAGACTTCTTGAACTGTACAGAAGACACAATTTCTCATTAATCACATCACATGTAGTAGAAGCCCGGCAGCACAGTGTAGAGAAGTATAACTTCAGTGTGGAAGGAGCACCATCCTTTGCATTTATGGAGCAAAACTGGGCCTCCCCAGTAAAACAATATCTTGGCAGACACTCATGGACTTAAACTCTGTTTCTAGGCAAACCCAACCACATGATGGATTCCACAGCCCCAGGCTCAAGTCTTGTGTGGAGGACTCCATGTACTATTTGTCCAACCAAGAAGAACTCCATGGCCACTGTCCCTGAACTGTCCATATTCCTGAATGACACCCATGGACACAGACTGTGGACAGCCTTCAGCACTCAGCAAACCTTAGTCACTGGCTTGGAGCTTCCAGGCAAACTACAAATAACAGAATTCAGAAAAACTGTCCTTCAGAAATAATGGAGAAATACTTTCCCAGAAAAACACAAGTTAGTCTTTCATCCCTATAAGAACAGTATCATAAAACAACAACTAAAGAAGTTCTTTAACACCAAAGAGAAACACAATGACTAGTAAAATGAAAACATGGATATGTGAAACTCACTAATAAATGTGAGCATACACAGTCAAATTCAGATGACTCTAATATTGTAATAGTGGTCTGAAAATCATGTGTTTTTAGTATAAAGATTAAAAGAAAAAGTATTAAAATTGTAAGACAAGAATTCATTAAAGGATATAATTATAAATTTATCAAGAAGTTATACAACTCTAAATGTACATACAACCATATTAAATGTAAGAAAATATCAAATATTTAATATTTACTATACATTTATCACATTAATATTTATTTAGATAATAACATACTGAATATTATTATCTTAAGCAAATATTAACAAGAAACCATCTCACAAAATAAGCCCAACATGGAGTCACATATCTGCAATCCCAGTTACTTGAGAAGCTGTAGATAGAGGATTGCAATCCCTGGCCATTTGTGAGGAAAAACAGGAGTCCACGTCTGAAAAATAACTGAAGCAATATAGGGCTAGGGGCATGGCTCAAGTCGTAGAACTCCTGCATATTAAGTGCAATGCACTGAGTTCAGAACCCCAGTTATCTTAATGAGGTCCTTTTGTCTAATTAATATATGTCAATAAAATGAATGTCATTAAAATTTAAATTCAATTAAATTTAATAATACTTCCTTAATTTCATAGATGTATGATGTGATGTTTCATCTGGACTTTAATTTTTCTACATTTTTCTCTCAGATGTGAATAGATATAGAAAAGGTAAGTTAAATATTTTAAAGCCATATAAAGTCACTGACTCTTCAATATAGTCTTCTCTAAAGGGATCCTAGAAGCTAAGATTACCTTTTCTTCAGGTTCAATACCATATTGTAATACAGCACTCATACCTGCCGTTCTTTACTTTTAATTTAAAAGAAGAGAAATTTTAGAAACACTCTAGATTATTGTATTTCTTGTCTTAAAATCATGTAACAAAAAAATTAGTGGATGGAGAGAAAAATACCATTTTGATTTAATCTAAATATGTTTGTACATTTATACATGTCATGTTTTGTTTGCTACCCTAGTTCAAAGATAATATTTGTCTTGTGGATAGAGTTTCCCTCATCCTAGAATTCAGCTTTTATATTTAGTTAGTATTCAAGCATAAATGCACAGGCTTTACGCTCCAATTCTGCAGAGACACTATATCCCATCTTAGTATATGAGTGTCTATTTTTGAAAATAAAGGAAAATATACATCTCTTCAGTCCAGCAAAAAAGAAAACAAACAAAAACACCAGAACAAACAAAACACTCTATTCCTGAAGGGATATGAAAGCTTTGCAAACAGTTGAGAAATAAAACCATGCAAAACTGTGTCTTGACACATCACATGGATGGAAAATTTCTAGACCCTGGGGGAAACAATTCTATAAGTTCATGGACTCTCATGGAAACCTTTTTAAATTCTAGTTGGAATTTTTTGTTTTTAATTTTCCTTATAACATATTTAAGAAACCATTTAAGAAGCATCGGGAACCAACTCTATCTTGACTTCCAGAGATGTTCTTTCTCACTCTCTTGGAGATAGAAGAAAGAGCTGGATGCAACCATCAGGTTTTGGCCACCATTGAATGGACTTTTCTCCACAAATAATAGGTTACTTTTCATCAGTAGAATTTAAAAGGAAGTAATGAATGGTGAGATTTATAATTCACTTTTTTCACTTTCACATAGTATTTCAAGTTGTGACATAGTCCCTAGATGTGTGAGTATTGTGGTCAGGTTCTCAAGTTTAATGAAATTCACGTGTTTATAAATAATAACTGTGTACACTTGGGCTAGTTTCACAAATTTTCTGGGTTCCAGAGTTCTCATCTTCAAAGGGATTAAAATATCACCAAGCTCAACATGTATGGAACCAAATGAAAGTACCATGTGGAGCCTATTAGACAGCACTTGGCAGGTAAAAAGTGCTTAATAGACAAGTATTATAACAAAATGATTTTTTTTTAAAATAGAAGCACCTATTACTTCAATCTAATGAAGTTAGAGTTGTGTTAACCTCTTTACTATCAAGTTAATTCCAAATTACTTATAAATGCAACTGATATAAAGAATACTGTTGTACAGAATGTAAAATATAATATTTCCACAATCACACATTCACAAATGGAACAGATTTTTTAAAAAACAACTCTAACTGCATCCATTTTATTTTCACTGTGTAATAACATACATAACATTATTTTCCTGCTTCCACGTTGTTCAAAGAATAATAAATATACGCAATTCTGAACTACTTAGTGCTTGTTGTGGCTTTCTCTCTTCCATAATTATGCTAAATGGTTATGACAGCAGAAAAAGAGAAGACTCAGGTATCCACAAGGAGGGATACAACTGGAGAGAGAAAGGGTAGGTTTTCAAATTTATTTTTTAATTTCTAAAAATAGAAGGACTATTTCAATTTAGCCATTCAAGGAAATCAGTAGAAACACATGGAGAGGATATAAAAAGATCTGAAATTTTTAAGGCACAGAATATGCTTAGCTAGATAGACAAGGAATAAATGTCATTCTTCAAGCAATTGATAATCTCATGTAAAAATACTGTGGTCTAAAAAAGCATAAAAGGAATTCTAATGAAGACAGTACTTTAATTTATAATTTCAGAGCATAGTAACCATGTTCATTTAGAAAATAAATGCAAACATGACTGATAGGCACATATGTACATGTACATGCATCTAAAATTCACTGCTTTATGTATAATTGCAAAACAGTATTTATAATGACATTCTTACTAGTGAATCCTAGTACAGCTTTAATTTTGCATATACTTCAAACTTACAGCAAGATTCTTATTTTAAGAAAAGAGAAAGATAAAGGGGATGAAACAATTTGGGTTGTAATACACATATACCTGGAACTGTCACAATGAAACTCCCTGTATAGTTGTCTTAAATGAACAAAAATGTTATATTTTTATTACAAAAACGGGGAACGGGAAGGCAAAACAGGTCCTGTTTCAGGGTTTGGTATAAGTGGGAGGAAGAAGGGTATAAGATAAGGGTGTAGGAGGGTGAAATATGGTAGAAATATTATGTACACATGTATGTAAAAGGAAAAATGCAAAGATGTAAGAATGTAGGTTTAATATTGATACAAAAATAAATTCACATTCTTGCACAAGAAGCAGCCTATTCTGTTCGCATTTCTACTGGAATGTTCGAGGTTGAACGTTATCTCTGTGTGACATGACATGACAATGAGACATACTGGTTTTTGAATGACAGGAGAATTAAATATTGATTTAAAAATGGGTGGGTTTTGATGGTGTACTTGACTATATTTTTCTGCTTAATTAATTTACTTTTGAAGTAAATAAGTCTCCAAGAGAGTATAAACAATTTTGTACACTGCTCATGTAGTTATTCCTAATATTACTGCTAGCATTAACATGGTTGTATTAGTCAAAACTACATAATGAGCTTGATAAACTCTTACTTATGAACTAGATTTAAATCATATTTTATCAATTTTTTCACTACTGCCTTTTCCATTGCTAGGTTTCATGATAAAATCCCAGATTAAGAAGCTGGTTATTGGCTTGAACTAAATGTCTCTAAGCATGCATTTCTCATCAATAACATAGGATAAGGAGACTTGGCACAGACTTCCTACTTAGTAGATGCTGAACAATTGTTTTTTCTTCTATTATTTCATTTGGTCATCATGACAGCACTCTGAAGCTAGTATTATTTTTGTAAGCTTGTAAAATGATGAATAATATTTTAAAAATCCTAAATAACTTGTCTATACTTTTTAAGTTTTAATTTTAAAGCTAGATACTTTATACCTTATAATCTTTTATAAGGAATTAGTTAATTCACTTAAATGTACAATTCGGTTCATAATGTTAAAGAAATATATGAGAAGTCAAGATTTTCAAGTACATCTTAACTGCATGCTATTTTTTGTCTTTGTAATAAGGCAGTCTCTTGGTCAGGGGTGATAGTTAAGTCATCTTTGATCCTATTCCACAATAATAGCAGACATGATTGAGAAAATACAGTCTTCCTCCCTTGAAACCAGGATGTGGCTCAGAAAATGTCTCAGCAATTCAGTTCTGGAATCTGTTGCAAATTGATCAAGTGTGACACTTAGTTGTTTGTGATGACACACACCTATTTCCAGCACTTGGGAAGCTATTACAAGTTTTAGTGAATTCCAGACCAGCGAGGCATCTATATTTAAGACTATGTCCCAAACAAAGATGGGGAGTTCATTATGATAAAATAAAATCTCTTTGTAGGACTAATATATGCTATTAAGTGTTTTATAAGAAAGCTAGCACTTGAAATAAAACTATTTTGCATCCCTACCACAAGTGAATTCTTCCTGTTGTCAAAATTTAAACCCATTACCATCTTTAACAAATTTCCAATTTTGTGTTCTCCATGATGACAGAAGCACCTATTATAATTTTACATATGGGTGCAAATTGTTGATGACTGTTTGGAAGCAGTTTTTTTTTCTTCTAATTGCAAATTGTAAATGTCACTTGTCATTTTTACCTTTTCCTGTGGAAAATATGAAAAACCTAAGCAATGTAAATGAGTTTGTTCTTCTAGGGCTATCACAGAATCCAAATATTCAGAAAGTAGTATTTGTTGGGTTTTTGTTTGTCTACATTGCAACTATTGGAGGCAACATGCTAACTGTAGTGACCATCATCTGTAGCCCTGCATTGAGGGGATCCCCCATGTACATCTTCTTGGCATTCCTGTCCTTTTTGGATGCGTGCTTCTCCTCAGTCATTGCCCCAAAGGCTATCGCAGACTCTTTTTTTGAGAGGAAGACCATCTCCTTTGAAGGATGCATGATGCAGATCTTCGCTGAACACTTCCTCGCTGGTGTTGAGGTGATTGTCCTCACAGCCATGGCCTATGATCGGTATGTGGCCATTTGCAAACCCTTGCATTACTCTTCCATCATGAACTGGCGGATATGTGTCACTCTGATTGGGGTATCCTGGATAGGGAGCTTCTTGCATTTCATTGTACAAATTCTCTTCACTTTTCAGCTGCCCTTTTGTGGCCCCAATGTCATAGATCACATCATGTGTGACTTCTACCCATTACTGAAGCTTGCCTGCATTGACACACACGTCTTTCGCCTGTTAGTGATTGCCAACAGTGGGTCGATCTGCATTATCATCTTCTCCTTGCTGCTTATCTCATATGGTGTCATACTGTTCTCTGTGAGAACTCACAGTTCTGAAGGACAAAGGAAACTCTCTCTACCTGCGGATCTCATATTGCTGTAGTTGTGCTGCTCTTTGTCCCATGTATATTTATGTATGCACAGCCTCCATCGTTCTTCTTCTTTGATAAATTTGTGGCTATATTTTGCACCACGCTCACTCCCTTACTCAATCCTTTGATTTGTACTCTCAGGAATAAGGACATGAAAAATGCTATGAGAAAAGTGTGGAACAGATTGGTGGCACTTTCTGATAATAAATAAAATATTAAACTTAAAAAAAAGACAGTTAAAAATGAAAATGTTAAAATTGTCTTAGATAAAACTTTATAGGGTTGCAGGATGTTTGATGGGAAATAATGTCATATAATAGTAAAAGCACTTGAGTTGAGGTCAGTAAATTACATTTTCCACCTTCTATCACTCATCAATCAGAATTCAGCAACACATAGGTAAATTTAACAAATGGAATTTTATGCTTACTTAGAACTTAATAATCAAAGCAAAAAATATGAAAAGACAAAGTCCCTATCAAATTCTTTGTTATTTTTTCTATGCCTTGAAAATTCTTTTAGAGGGAAGAAAAATGTATAATAAAGATTAGCAAAAGAAATTTAAAGTAATTCAAGTTAAGAAAATAAAAATGTAGATTTATTGCATTATTATCAGTGACTGATTAAAAAATGACTAAGACACAGGAAGAGTAGAGAGCAGATCATTCACAGAACCCCAACTGGGAGTATTCCTTTATCACATCACTTCATCATTTGGTGGGTACATTACTATTTGCAAAAGAATTTGAGTTAGTTTTTGAATTTTGAGAGATTCAGTCTGATCAGCACAGTTCTACCTATGGATGAGATTATCTTAGGTCAGGTGATCACTTAGCTGTGGTATAAGGAGATACATTTTGTAAATTAATTAACAATGAGCATCTATGTGAGAATAATAAGAGGAAACTCTTATTGAGACCATATTCCTACAGAAGTTAGTACCAAACCTGAAGTATAGTTAGTTGATCTTTCTCCTGGTAGAAGAGAAAATAAACCAAGGTCATATGAAAGTAAATTTTTTTTTTAGTAGTTATGATTTGAACAGTTTTATTGGCATTACTAGGGTTTGAACTCAGGGCCTCACGCTTGTTAAGCAGTTGCTCTACCACATGAGCCATTCCACCAGCCCTTTTTTGTGTTGAATATTTTTGAGATGGAGTTTTAGATTTTGCACAATTTGGCCTTGAACTTCAATCCTTTTGATTTCTGCTTCCCAAGTAGCTAGAATTATATGCATGAACCAGGGCACACAGAGATGATTTGAATTTTTAACCCAAGTGAAAACAATTCTAATTGAAGAATAACCAATACAAGCATTATTCACAAATTTAGACACAGTTTGTCATTCTTACAGTTAAAATTTGTTACTCTCAGATGGGTAACTGTTTTTTGGAATAAATTTGTTTAAATTTATTTGCCCTAGCAAATCCACATAATATAATTTCCATTAATTGAGTATTGTGGAAGAAAATGCAAAATAATAATCTTCTTTATTTCATTATGTGGATCCCAAATACATGTATTTCCTTCCTCAGAATGGCTATAGCAGGAAATAGATAAGATTGTTTTGTATTTCATATATGGAAATCCATGAAATACTAAGATCAGTGTCTAAAACATCACCTGAATCAAGTATGTGCATGGAAGCTGACAAAATGTGTAACAATGAACAGAAATAAACGTGTACTTTTCATGCTCCTTTTCCTTGCTTCTGTCTCACAACAAGTGTGCTTCTTAATGTCCTTTCCTTTCATGCAGAAGTTCTTGTTGTTCATTGTTCATTAATCCCTAACATTTAATTTGAGCAATGAGGACTCAATTGGATCAACTACTTGATGAATCCGTGAATCTATGATTTGATTTATTCAAAACAAAACATTATTCTTTCCTGATTTTGATGATCAGATTCTTGCTATCCATTATGCACTTAAATTCAGAACAATTTTAAGTATTTTTAAATTCCAGCTTCCCATTGTGAACTTTGTTATAGCGTTCAATGAGAAAAGCAAATGTTATATTCAACAGAGGAAAACATAAAAATAAAAGAAAGCTATCTAATCTTTTTTTCATTCCAAGTAGTTTAATGAACATAATTTTGCAAAAAATTCACTACAATCAATATTTTGACTTCCTGTTTTATTTCTATGTTCATTATGCTTAAAGAAAGTGAATTTATAGCAATAAAATTCCAAAAACAGTTTTTGAGCAATACAGTGGCTTTGCTCTACTCAGTGGCGTTATTGCAGTCATTTTATTTACTGAAAAATTTTGAGGAATATATTGCCTATTTTAAAATTAGATATTTTTAAAAAAGCATCTGTGTACCTGAACAAAATCCATTAGAGTGATTTCAAACTTAAAAAATTAAATACTGTCATATATTAACTATATGTGATAAACATATACAATGATATCATTTTGAATAAAATCTAACATTAAGCAGATATTAATATTAAAATAAAGTTTAAAAACATAAAAGTATTATTTGACAAAAAAAAATAAAAGTAAATGGATTCGGGATTGTGACTGTGATAAAACATAAATCAGGTAAAGCCATGATTTTGCTCAAAATCTTGTAATGATTATGTATTTCACTTTTGCCCTCCAAAAGTACAAAGTTGATCGACAGTGACTTCATTGCTTGCTTCTCACTCAAACTTACTCTTCTCCGATAATATTGGGCTCCTTTTTCCTCAGTGAAAATACCAAAACAGCTGCTGCCTCACAGCCTTTGCACGGCTTGCATGGTTTTTTCAACAAATTTCATGGCTCAGTCTGTTCCCTCCTTCTTGCTAAATCCTACTCTATCTATAATTTTAGAAATAGTATCTCCAATTCCTAGGTTTTAGTCACCCTTCTCACATCCACATCTTTATTTGTGAACACGTGTTTGTGGGCACATTCACTGGAAATTCTCATTTTCCAGACCCAGTAATCTTAGGACGTTACTACAGATGTCATTAAAATATAAGACCCTTAAACTTTTAGGTGAGAGATTTGTATTCTAGGCTCAGTTTTATTACTAATTTACTGTATTTACATTGGGTGAATAATTTCATATCTCTGGGTCTCAATTTCTCACGTTCTTAGCAATAAGAACACAAAATATTTCTTTGTACATATATCCAAGTCAGGTATTTTTTTTTAATATTTTACAACTTAGACATTACAGGAATATTCTGAAGGTAATGTTTTCAGATTCCCATATATTTGATGAGAAAGATGGGTCTCAAAGTATTCAAATGACACATCAAAACTTTTGTCAAAATTCCTCCTGCTCATTGGTAACAAGTACAACAAGAAAACAGGTGTGATATTGTCTAAGAAGTTCCCCTGAGACACTTGGGCTTGTGAGTTGCCAGCAGGTACAGCAAAAGCATGCTGCAATCTATACATAGCATTTTCCTACATTAAATTCTGATTTCCACTTATCTTTCCTAGTGTCTGTTCTGGATTTTTCACTTAATCTTCATTGTAATTCTTTAACAGGCAATGGAATACCTAGTAGGTGTGCTGGAGTGTAACATGATCTCCAAGATAGGAATGTAATTTTCCCTGATATCTAACTTTTCCCTGTGAGAAACATGAATGCACATATCTTTAAAAGTATAATAGGTATCCATATAAATATATACGCATATACATAAGTATGTAATAATTTCTTTCCCTTTTCTTTTTTCTCCTTACATTGTTTTAAAAATATATATGAAATTAGGAATTGAATAAATTAGCATTGACAATTTGAAATCAATAACAAATAAATAAACACATAAACAATTTTTTTGCTAGTTTTTTTTTTTGCATAACAAATTGAAAATTAAGGACCTTAAGATAGCTGCTCAAATTCATGTACCAAAAAAGTAGTAGAGCCAGAATTTGTGCCCACCACATAAATATTGTCTTGTTGAGACTTTCACCAGTTTCAAAGATTTCCATGCACCTTGATGGATGAACAAATTATATGGTGAAGAGAAGAGAGTTTCCAAACCTACAACTCTGGAGTTTTACTAATAGGATTAACACTTGTTTTGCTTGTGCTTTGTTTCAGTTAGGTAGCTCACTGTATCTATCTTGTGTTTAGGTTTGGGGTTGTGGGTTTCTTGGAGCACTTAAGGCTGAAGACCTACCACAGACATCTGCAAATTTTGGGGGGAATTGTTGTAAATATTCAATACAGTAAAATAATATTTATCTTATGTTATTTCAAAAGAGAAATTATGAGATGAAAGATGAATTTAGAGGTCTTTCTCAAAGTATGAGTAGCTTAGTTTCTTACAAAATTTTATCATGAAATGAATATTAAAAATTATCCTACTCTTCATGACACTCAACTGTCTTTCAAAAATAGAACTTGCTGTTCTATTTACCCATCTTCTGGAAGACACTTTTGAAATATGTCTACAAGCAGAATCCCTTCTCTCTATGAACTACCAACACCTGATAAAATGCCTTTATTCTAGTTAGACCTTATTGACCAAAATTGAGACAGTTCCAGTGGGACTAAAAGTCTGAAATTGAGACAATTTCCATGACACTTCAGGTCCAAAACCAAGACAATTCTTGTGGGACTTAGGTTGAGATTGAGAGGCAGTGAGTAATCCTGATAGTGGCCCTATAGGCCTTACCTGGTACCACAGGAGTATGAGAAGGCAGGAGCATTCCCATTGCCAATTGATAGCTTACATGTGTGGGCACCTGGATATTTTCTAGGTATCCCCAGAAAATAGCAAGTGAATCCACCCAGTTGCTAGACAAAGGGAGTTTAGCCATCAAAGAAAGGAAACTGTAGAAGAGCAGCAAAAAAAGAGAGGAAAGATAGCAGGGATGGGAAATGGAAACTCCAGCCTCTGTTGAGGGTCTGAGTGTGAACCTGGGAAGAGCTGTAGCACTCCACTGCTTTCCAAGTTTCTAGAGTGGAGAACTGGGAGTCAAACCCACCTGACCATCCTGGGTTTCTGCACTATTTGTTACAAAGAAAAGAGACATGGAAGAGGTAGGGAGATGGCTCAAATACCAGGGCAGAGTTTATTGTTCTAGAAGGAACCCTGCAGAGAGGGTCCCCAGCAAGAGAGCTGGAGCCTACAGCTTATTACAGACTTGGAGTAGATATAGGGAAGGGGGGTTGGATGGGAAATTCTGCTGGGTGGAAGATTTTTCCCAGAGTGGAATGCTAGGGAAAGCTAGAGGAGATAAGTGGTAATTAAGTAGATAAGTTGGTCAGCTCTGGACCCTCTGGAGAAGTGACTGTCATTTCTTCGAGGCTAAGTGTTTCCAATAAACAGCTTGCAAAGGAAGGGTGTCCAATGTTGACATGGCTTCTTTTCGTTCACCTTAACAATATCCACTGTGATAGAACACATTGATGAGTCTCAATGAAGTTCAGTTTGCATGTTTTAACCACAGTTGGTACGATACATCTTCCAATTAAATTAAATTTGGTACTACTTTGGTGGAATTCATCTATTTGTTTCTAAGAAAAAAAGATCAGTTTTTCAAACTTTTTGAAACATTTTCTTCATGTTCTCTCATCAAGACTGAGTTGATAACATGATGGAATCTATTCTGAGTATGCTTTCTATGCAATATGGAAAATGTGGGATATATTCCCATCAATGATGATAGCTTAGATTTCCTGACACTTACCTGGCCTATACATGTATGTGTTCTACTTCTTCAAAGCCTATCTTCCTCCAGAAGGTGGAGTTAAATTATGATATGGTATTGAGGCCAGCTTGGCAAAATTGTCTACCTTGGATCAGGATATCCCCTCATTTGAAGACTTAATGATATATGACATTATTTCTGGGACAGAGTAGGAATTTATTCTTTATACCTGAGGATCTTTTTGAATTTTTGGAAACCACATTCCTTCTCTGTTTTGGGGTTAAGTGACATTGCAGTGGGTTGGAGAGAAAAAGGCAAGAATCTTGGATGAAACTACCCCTCTTGTTGTTCTACTTCCTTTTGTGTCTTTCTGAATACTACCCAATTCTATTTCTAACTGCTACTTTTCTCCTCTCTCATGTTCTGACTTCATTGATTCTCTACCCTTTCTTGCATCCACTATTATTAATTCAGTATGTCATTTTCTGCCTTGATACTTGTCCCACCAGCAGTTTGCAGAACTTGATTTTTGGGGTCTTGACAGGAAATTAAAGGATTGATTCATACCTTTCCCATAGCTGAGGATTTCTCTTGTCTATAATGAAATCTACATGGATGATTATGACTTGAGGTTTTATATAACACACAAAAAGTGATTTGATCAAGGTAAATGACTTTGCTTCCCTCTTTTGAACATTATTCTGATTTGGGTTTCCTTTCTCCATGTTTCTGATACAAGTTGAAAAATTAGTACAGGTTGAAAATTTATAATCTGATTCAGTTACTCCTTTATTTTTAGTGTAAAGTACTTATGCAAAAAGATTTCATTATACTTCCATAAATGTACGTATTTTAGTCAAATTCACCTCCTCTATTACTTTCTTATCCTCCCTATTCCCTTAAAAACATTTTAATAGGTTTCATTGTTCTATGTTCATACATGCATATGAAGTCCTTTAATCATATTCATCTCTCTATCATTTCATTTTGTCCTCTTGTTTTTACTGGTTCCTACCACCATGTCTTTCTCATGTCAATTTTTAATATATAGGTCTAAATCCTGAATAGGAGAGAGAACATGCAATATTTATCTTTCTCAGTCTTACTTATTTCATTTAATATGATTTCTACTTCTATCCACTTTCCAGAAAATGATAATTTCATTTGTATTTATGCCACAGTATTTCTCCATTGAGTTTATATACCACATTTTCTTTATCCATTCATCAGTTGATGGATATGTATGTTGATTCCATATTTTGGTTATTGTCAATAGTGCTGCTATGAACATGAGTATGCATGTATTTCTACTGTATCTTGTCTTGCATTCCTTTGAAGGGATGCCCAAGAGGCATAGAGTAGATCATATGGTAGTTCTCTTTTTAGTTTTTGGAGAATCTCCATATTGACTTCCACAGTGGCCACACTAATTTACCTTCAATGTGTGTGAACAAGAGCCAGTCCTTGAAGGAGGAGGCAATGACTTCGCTTCTGGGACTTCACAGAACCAAGGCTCTTTTTCTAAAGCAGTCTGAAGAATGACCCCTGAAGTATAACAGGTGACCATATATGTGTTACACAGAGTACACTGATTTGAAAACATGTTTTAGAAACAAATTAAGGTAGAAAAATTTATTTTAACACAGGTTTCATTCCATCACAGTAGGGAGGACATCGTAGAGTAGAGTAGGACAGCTCATGTAATAGTAGTCAGGAAGCAGAGTGAAGCACTAACAAGAAGGAGCCAGGGAAAGATGGAACCTCCAAGAACATTCCCCATGACTTATTTCCTCCAGCCAGGCCCCTCCTTACACATTTCTACCACCTCCCAATAGTCTTTAAAATCTGAATCCATCAATGGAATAAACCATTGATTACATCAAAGCCCTCATGATCAAATCTTACATTGAATTGTCTCAATTAATCTCCTCAACCAATTGGATATTTCTAATCCAATCCAGTGCATAATCAAAATTAACTATCACTTCCTATAATGCCATTCTGAGAAACTGCTTGAGCTTATTTCCTTGGCATAATGCCATTGATGGACTTTGCTAGTAAAAGTTTAGAAGAGCTACCAAAAGTTCATATTCTTTATTCAAAAAATTGTAAAAGTACAAGTCCTGCAGGTGATAAGGCATACATTTCTAAATTGTATCAGAAGGAATCAAAAATCCACTTATTCACCATCTTTACTGCAAGCTGTTATTGCTATATAAACCAAAGGAGAAAAAGAAAAATGACTAGGAACAGTAATTAAGTTAAGTTAATGGAGGAGGAAAAGCTTTTGGCTTTGAGTTTTCCTAAAACTCAACCACTAAACCAAAGAATCGGTGGAAGGTCATTCTTGATGGGAAGCTATTTTTTTTTAACCTATTGATATTTCTACTAAACATCTATCCAGGACCCCAAAGTTCAGTGGTACAGTTTCATTCCATATGTTATACTGGTGATTGTGGGTAAATATAATTAAAGGACATTATCTAAATAGCACAACAAGACACACTAAAATCAGGCAAAAAAAAGAGGGGTAGGAAATAGGTTAAGAAAGAGAAACAGAGTTATTTTGATTAAAATACATAATAGGCATTTATGTAAATATCAAAAAGAAACCCTTTATACAATTATTGTACACTACACACTAAAAAATAAAAAATTAAACCAACATAAACATCTTAAACAGTAATCTGGTGATTCAGTCCTTCTGTAGAATTACATGATGGACCGGGTAAAATATGCCATAATATACATAAGAGTGGGTCAACTAACATGGCATATCTTAGTATGCTTATGTATACATATGTTTTCCCATGGTCATAGGAAGAAATGAAGAATATTCAGTACCATCTAGTCTAAAAAAAGATTTTAAGAATTACCAAATTATACAAGTCTGCAGCAGATAGGGTACTTTTAATCATTTGTTCAAAGATCCTATGCATCTTATAATTCATGAATAAGTTGAGTATTTTCAATATCTAAATGCTTTCCTCCTTTAAAAGAATGGAATCTAAATTGCATAGCCTTAAATTATCTTACTGGAGTTTTATGTATCTAGGTAGAAATATTGCTATGTGTTTTAATTTTTCAGATTAAAATCAACTCCTAAAATACTTGTTTTCCTCAGAACAGACATTTCACAAAAGTACTTTATTCAAACTTGTTAAAATAAGTGTTTATACATCTGTAAATATCCATATGCTGATGTGTGTCATGTTTGTATTTCCATACTTTTTAAAAAAACTTTTATTTTATTTATGTGTGCATACAATGTTTGGGTCATTTCTCCCCTCTTCCCCCACCCTCTCCCTTACTCTCCCTACATCTCTTCTCCCCCCGCCACCCCCTTGCTAACCAGCAGAAACTATTTTGCCCTTATCTCTAATTTTGTTGAAGAGAGAGTATAAGCAATAATAGGAAGGACCAAGGGTTTTTGCCAGTTGAGATAAGGATAGCTATACAGGGAGTTGACTCACATTGATTTCCTGTGCATGTGTGTTACCTTCTAAGTTAATTCTTCTCGAACTAACCTTTTCTCTAGTTCCTGGTCCCTCTCTCCTATTGGCCTCAGTTGCCCCAAAGTATCTGCTTTAGTTTCTTTGCGTTGAGGGCAACAAATGCCATCTAGTTTCTTAGGTGTCTTACCTGTCCTCATACTTCCCTTGTGTGCCCTTGCCTCATCGTGTATTTCTATGCTTGATGTATCACTTCAATGCCATACTCATGTACTTAGACACTTTTTATATATCTGTTATATGTCTTCATGCTTAATGACTGGTTTTCATTGGGTTAAACTTACTGTATCTGTAGCCTTCTCAAGAAAAATTCATCCTTTTATCTTTCTAACCAAAAAGCAGGGGGTCAAAATGTTGATGATATCACAGCTCACACATAATATATGATAAAAAATTATTCACCTTCAAAATGCATACAAAATCTGATTTTCTTTCATTTACTCTCGGGACATCCTGATACGTGGCATTATCGTCTGCGTAGATAATAGACATAGACTCTAAGAATTCTTTTTACTTCTACTCATGTTTTGCTGAATCTATTTTCAGTTCACCAATTAGAATCTTTTCTTAAAACTACAACCCAGGGCACTTCTTTTCTTAAAACCATGCAATGATGCCATGTCATTCAGAGCTAAAAGCAAAATCTTTGTAATTGTTCATCCTTCTGTTGTCTCTGTGGCTCTTCTAGTATGTACATTTTTCCTCTTCCAATGGATCCAGCCATAGTGGCTTCCTTACTGTTCCTTGACCACATTTGACAGATTTTCACCTTGAGCTATAAGTTTCAGCTGGTTTTATAATTAAAACTATCTTTCAGTAAGGTGCTTAAATAATACCTTCATATATTTAAAGTATTTGAAATTACATACAAAATTTTCTACCTTAAAATTAAATTTGATGCAGTATTCTCATCACTACCCAGATAGCCTTATGACCTTAAAGTATTTTTACCTTTTTCTTTTCTCTTCCCTTATTTTTCTTTCTTTCTTTTTTTTTTTTTGTTTTGATTTCAAGTTATAAACTAGGGTTTCAAGCATGCTAGGAAAGCACTTCAACAATTAGCCACATTGCTGGTCTCCTTTTTGTTTTTCTTTTTAAGAGCATTTGTTATCAAATAACATATTATTTACTCATTTGCTATTTTTATTTTTTATTGTCTGCTCCAACTTGAATATAATCCCCAAGAAAGCAAGAATCAGTGTATTAAAGAGGTAAAGTAGCTGTAGAAAAATAGCAAGGAATTATCTCAAAAATAACAAATAAATAAAAATAAAATAAAATGAAGTTTAGGAAATTTATGCTTATGTCCCAAAATTCCCTTGTTGTGAGCTACTAGAAATGCCAAATATTTAGAAATCATACATATGAGGTGCTGGTGACTTGCTGAGGCAATCAAAACTAAAACAGGTGAGGATGCCAGAGAAACAAGACCATCACTACAGGATGTTGAATTCTGTGGCTGGTTTTACTCTGGGAGAACTTGCTGCTTCTGGGCATGGACAGAATTGGGGCCTTCATGCAGGATTTCTTCATGCTGTAGGTCAGGGTCAGAGACACTAGTAGAGAATTTGGAGTTAATTTGGGGAGAATAATTCCTGAAGTAGTTTTTTATCTCTCAATAGGTTTTATGAATTGAGTTTATTCCTTCAAAAGCTTTTGAAGTTCTAACCTCCACAACCTGTGAATATGATGTTATTTGGAAACAAGGTCTTTACAGGTGGTCAAGTTCAGATAGGATTAATAAAGTGAGTTCTAATGCTACATAACTCCATCCTTACATTAAAGATAAATGTCAACACATAAGCATACACACACAGTGAATACCAGAGAAGATGAGGCAGAGAAATTCAGGTGATGCATATGCAAACCCAGAATCCCAGAGATCTGAGAGCCAAGCACCAAAGCTAGGACAGAAGCATGAAACATACGCTCCCTCATGGCCCTTGGAAAGAGCCATACAATAAAACAATAGGAGGCAAAAAAATAGAATATAAAAAATGAAGGAAAGCTGGTGGCATGGCCCAAGTGGAGAGCACCTGCCTATGAGGCACAAGGCCCTGAGTTCAAACCCCAGTCCCACCAAAAAAATTCAGACAGGACAGGAAGGCAGAAACTTAGTTCTTTGAGTAGAAGTATAAAATTGATAGATTTTTTTTCTATTTCAGGGGCTGTCCATGGTTATATGCATTTGTCAAAACTCATTTACTGTGCATTAAAAGCTTGCATCTTATTATATGTAAATATAAGAAGGTAATCTAAAAATAAAAATATGCAAAAATATTTTTCTTTAAATTCCTTCTCTCATTTCCCTTCAATTCTCTACCAACATATTGACCTCAAAAATTTTTTATTACATAAATTTTAATTGTCATTATATATATTAAACTGTATCCTATCACTAGGATTAATGTGTAATTATTATTAATTACTAAACTAATACTAGTATATTTACTACTTTTGTGTGGAAGGGGAATGCTACTCAAGGGTTCTATTACTAAGCTATATCACCAAACCTAACGGTAATGTTTTTCATCATATGAAACTAAAGGAAGTTTAGAAGTGTACATAAAATCTCAGAAACACAATACATACTACTAGAATTGAAATACATTGTATCTATTTGAATCTTTAACTGGGCTTACAAATTTTTCTGCTATTTAAAAATATTTGATCTGAAGGAGAAAGCCTTTGTAACTTTTAGCAGTCTACCCTTCAGTGTGATTTTGAAGGCATACCTGAATGGAGTACTTGGTAACCAAAGTGACAAGTGACCCTTACCACAGGATAAGAGAAGAGGCAGGGGACATGATCAGTCTATTGGCAGCATTGCCTGTGACATCATTCATCCTATGGTTTGGTCTGTTCCTGAATTAACCTCTTAAGGAGCTCATTGAGAAAATCTGTCAGTCTTGAGTGGGAAGGGGGTGGTCTTTGTCCTGCTGGAACATGGGCATTTGTGAAAGTTGTGATATATCTATAAATAGTGGGTGGAGTGAAAATCATGTTCAATATATTGAATTCCATCTGTTTTGTTTCTAAGAAAAAAGCCGTTTTCAAGTCCAATCAACTATGTTCTTTCTCTTGACTCTCATTTAGGAATAGCTCACATTCATCTGTACTGTCTCTGAAAACGTTAGTATCTAGAGAAATATTTTCCTTATTGACAAAAAGATTCCAGTATTTTTGGGTTCCTTATCTTACACCTTCTGTTTTGCCCTGCAGTATCTCAGGATAAATCCTGACAAAAAAATGAAGGGTGCCGTGGTGTAATAACTTAAAACCTGTGTACTTATTTGCAAATTCTGAAGTGAGGACAAGCCTAGGGATCCACACGAATCATATGGATTTGGTTTGCCTTGATACTGATGACACTGAGTGTTCTGGTTCTTATGATACTAGTGTTAGTTGTCTAGGATCTATTATCACTCATATTTATGATTTCCTTTTTGGGGGGTTGGGTGAGGAATAAAATAAGAAGTAGAAGAGAGAAGCAAAACTCTGTAGTTAAATCCTAAAGGGAAAAATTCTTTACCTACAGTTCTCGGCTCACCCTTGAATGATGGGGTTTTCCTTGTCTCATCTCCTGATTCTTCTTTCTTCTCTTTTTCAACGGAAGATGTCTTATTCCTTTTGTATCTGACTCTTCTCAGTGCTCTCTCTAAAGCCTCTAGGTCCTCATCGTATCATTTTTCAGATATGCATATAAAATGCTGATCTCTTTCACCCATTGTTAACATCGCATCCAGTTGATGGATGGCAAGGACATGTCCTGAACATATCAACCTTTTCCTGCCTATGGTTCCCTATGTTTATTTTGCCACCACCTGGATGGGTGGAGTGTGGTGCTTTTGCATGGCAGACGAATGAAGTGCTAAAGATAACTTTCTGTTGGGCACAAAAGGTGAATCTAGTCCTGGATCCTTTCTGCTCTCTACAGCAGTGTATCTTCTGGAATACTCTAATGTGTACAAACTGGAGTATCACAAACTTGTGTCACGTCATGAAGTCAAATGAAGGAAACACGTTGAAGCAAAGATAATAGTAGGCTATGATAGGGATTATGTGATTCTATAAACACACACATTATATTAGTGGAAGGCAATTATAAGGAAATTTATTTGACTGGAAAGGCTTTGCAAAGGAGATGATATTTGCACTGTGTCTTCTGTCTGTGGATATAAATGGAGACTGTGGGTTGTAGAAGAAGAAAGGTCATTAGACACTGTGAGACATGGAACTTTTGGGGTATATTTATGCAGGAAATCCATTGTAACACATGACTGGGGCATAAATAATCAGAAGTGCAGGAAGGGTAAGATGAAAGTAAGATGGTGGGTCAGGGTCTCTGAAAGCCATAGAGAGTAACTCAGCCATTGTGTTCTGAAGCCACAGAGAAAATCTCAGCCATTGTGTTTTCACAATTTTATATATTTATGAATGATTCTAGTTTAAAGTGCCCACATTTCCTTTTCAACTCTTAGGAAGTAGTAGACCAAAAGAATGGGGTGTGCAAAAGTGAGGAGGAGGAATATTTGAACATGTCTCCTTCTTCTCAGTTTAAAGATGTATGAAAGCATCCCAACACAGGTCTCAGCTTGGCCATTTGTACCATAAGCATTTGTGAAATGTCAGCCTGCATTTCTTGTATGAGCTAATAACTCTCACAATGAAAACTGACATGTTTATGTAACCCAACATGAAGTGTTATTTTTCTTGCACTAAATTTTGTGAGACATTTTAGATTAATAAGTACAAAATACAGTGTTGAAGTATTTGTGTATTAAATATTGATTTTTAGACTGACAAAAAGTTGTTTGATTTTCAATTTGTCACAGACAATAGTTGTGCATGAGCACTTCCTTTCCTTCTCTAAGAGCAGAAGTGGTGAGCCCGAAGCCACTGATGAATCACAAGGAATGTCTGCAGAACTGGTGTGTGTTTTTTTGGGGCCACATTGAGTTCATGTGCATGCTTTCTTTTGAGTTTCTGAGTACAGGTACTGAAAAACAAATGGCTTCAGAGGGACTCTGGCATCTTGAATGAAGTAGGCTTTTCATTACAGATAAACACATCAAAGCTCCATTTCTCTAGAAAAAAACATAAGATGGTTATAGTCCATAAAATAACTCAGTAATTTTTATCTCTAGATAATGGGTACATATTAATGAAAGCTGTTCTTATGTTCTATACTCAAGATTTTTAAAATTTGCTAATGGAAAGATACCCAAAATTCATCACTTGGCCTTCATGACCTTCTGCTAAGAGGACAACTGTTTTCCAACTATTTTGCCATGTCTGTGGAGTGTGCCTAAGTATAGGTTTTGTATTGATCCATTTCCCTAGAATAACATTTCCCTTCTGATTTTAATTAAAATTTGTTTCGTTTCTTAAATTTCAATTATGCTCAATTGACTGATTATTCACTGAATCTTACCTCTGGATTTCATACTTTTTCATAACAAAACATATACTTCCATTTTCTTTTTTCCATAGGCCCACTATAGTCAAAGTTTTATGTACTTTATTTTATTTTTATATTTAGTAAAGGTATTTCAAACTATCACTTCTAGATTCTGACCACCATAGATCAAATGATATTTGATCTATTTTGCTAACAAACTTAGTCACTCAGCAAAGGAACTTCATGTGTTTTTTGTTGTTGTTGTTGTTGTTGTTCTTTATTCACATGTGCATACATTGTTTGGGTCATTTCTCCACTCTCCCCCCCTCCCCCACCCCCCCCCTCAGTTCCAGGCAGGTCCCATACTGCTCTTATCACTGACTTTGTTGAAGAAATGACATAAGCATATTAATGAAGACAAAGAGTTTTTGTTAGTTGAGTTAAGGATAGCTATACAGAGAGATTCCTAGCAATGCTTTCATGTACAAATGTGTTACAACCCAAGTTTATTCATCTCTAACTGAACTTTAAACTGATTCTTGAACCCTTTCTCGTGTTGACCTCTATCACTTTAGGTTTCTGTGTTAGTTCCTCTGGAGTGGGGACATCAAATGCTTTCCTGTTTTGGATTTTCTACCTATTCCCATATCTCCCATATGTGCTCTCCCCATGTCATGTGGTCCAAGTCCAATCACATTGCTGCATTTGCCTAGATCTGAAGTCCGCATATTAGGGAGAGCCTACGATATTTGGTCTTCTGAGCCTGACTAACCTCACTCAGAATGCTGATTTCCAGTTCCATCCAGTTATCTGCAAATGATAAGATTTCATTCTTCTTCATGGCTGAGTAAAATTCCATTGTGTACAAGTACCACATTTTCTTGATCTATTCATCAGTACTGGGGCATCTTGGTTATTTCTATAACTTGGTTATTGTGAATAGCGCTGCAATAAACATGGGTGTGCAGATGCCTTTGGAGTGACCTATGTTGCATTCCTTTGGGTTTTTCCCCAATATTGGGATTGATGGATCATATGGCAGGTCTATGTTTAGATTTTTAAGAAGCCTCCACATTTTTTTTCAGAGTGGTTGCACCAGCTTGCATTCCCACCAGCAGTGTAGTACGGTGCCTTTTTCCCACATCCTCGCCAACATATGTTGGTGGTGTTTTTGATGATGGCTATTCTAACAGGGGTGAAGTGGAATCTTAGTGTGGTTTTGATTTGCATTTCCTTTATGGTCAGAGATAGCATTTTTTCATGTGTTTTTTTGGCCATTTGAATTTCTTCTTTTGAAAAACTTTTGTTTAGTTCAGTTGCCCATTTCTTAATTAGATCATTGATTTTAGGAGAGTTTAGTTTCTTAAGTTCAATGTATATTCTGGTTATCAGTCCCTTGTCTGATGTATAACTGGCAAATATTTTCTCCCACTCTGTGGTGGTCTTTTCAGTTTATAGACCATTTATTTTGTTTTGCAGAGGCTTTTTAACTTTATGAAGTCCCATTTATTCATCCTTTCTGTTAGTAGCTGGGCTTCTGGGGTTCTATTGAAGAAGTGTTTGCTTATAAGTATTTGTTCCAGAGGGTTTCCTGCTCCTTCCTGTAGAAACTTCAGAGTTTCAGGTCTGATATTTAGATCCTTGATCCATTTTGAGTTGATACTAGTACAGGGTGATGATAGACATGGTTCTAGTTTCAGTTTCTTGCAGACAGGTAAACACTTTTCCCAGCAACATTTGTTGAAGAGGCTGTCTTTTCTCCATCATATATTTTTGGAAACTTTGTCAAAAATGAAATGGGTATAGTTGTGTGGATTCATATCTGGGTCCTCTATTCTGTTCCACTGGTCTTCATGTCTGTTTTTGTGCCAGTACCATGCTGTTTTTATTGCTATTGCTTTATAATATAGTTTGAAGTCAGGTATTGTAATACCTCCAGCATTGCTCTTTTTGCTGAGAATTGCCTTGGCTATTCATGGTCTCTTGTGTTTCCAAATGAAATTTAGGATACATTTTTCAATCTCTGTGATGAAAGGCATTGGGATTATGATGGGAGTTGCAACAAAAATGTACATTGCTTTCAGTAGTATAGCTATTTTTACTGTTTTGTTTCTACCAATCCATAAGCATGGGAGATAGTTTCATCTTCTGTAGTCTTCCTTGATTTCTTCCTTCAGGAGTTTCTAATTCTCCTGGTAGAGGTCATTCACATCCTTTGTTAAATCTACTCCTAGGTATTTGATTTTTTTGAGGCTATGGTGAATGGAATTGTTTCCATGTATTCCTTCTCAGTTTGTTCATTGTTGTTGTATAGAAAAGCAAATGATTTAGATAAGTTGATTTTGTATACTGCAACCTTACTGTAGCTGTTTATGGTGTTTAAGAGTTTTTGGGTAGAGTTTTTTGGGTCTTTAAGGTATAGGACCATATCATCTGCAAATAAGGATATTTTGATATTTTCTTTACCTATTTGTATTCCTTTTATTTCTTCTTCTTGCTTAATTGTTCTGGCTAGGAATTCCAGTACTATGTTGAATACGAGTGGGGACAGTGGGCACCCTTGCGTTGTTCCTGACTTTTGAGGGAATGGTTTCAGTTTTTCACCATTAACTATGATGTAGGTTTGTCATATGTAGCCTTTACGATGTTGAGAAATTCCTTCTATTCCTAGTTTTCTTAGAGCTTTTATCATGAAATGGTGTTGGATCTCGTCAAAGGCTTTTTCTGCATCTATTGAGATGATCATGTGGTTTTTGGTTTTGCTTCTGTTAATGTGCTGTATTACATTTATAGATTTGCATATGTTGAACTACCCCTGCATCCCTGGAATGAAGCCAACCTGGTCGTGGTGAATGATCTTTCTGATGTGTTGTTGGATTTGGTTTGCCATTATTTTATTAATCATTTTTGCATCGATATTCATTAAGGAAATTGGCCTGCAGTTCTCCTTTTTTTGGAGGTGTCTGTCTGGTTTTGGGATGAGAGTAATATTGGCTTCATAAAATGAGTTAGGCAGTGTTCCTTCCCTTTCTGCTTCCTGGAACAGTTTAAGGAGAGTTGGTATTAGTACTTCTTTAAATATCTGATAGAATTCAGCAATGTATCCATCAGGTCCTGGACTTTTCTTTTTTGAGAGGGGCTTGATAGCAGCTTCAATTTCTTTTTGTGTTATAGATCTATTCAAGTGATTAATATCCTCTGGGTTCAATTTTGTGTGGTGATAAATTTGTAAAAATCTGTCCATTTCTTTGAGATTTTCAAATTTATTAGTGTATAGGCTCTCAAAGTAGTCTCTGATGATTTCCTGGATTTCTGTGGTGTTTGTTGTTATATGTCCTTTTGAATTTCTGATTTTACTGATTTAGGCTTTTTCTCTCCTCATTTTAGTCAGGTTTGCTAGGGTTCTGTCAATATTATTCATTTTTCCAAAGAACAGCTTTTTGTTTCATTGATTCTTTGTATGATTTTTTTTTGGTTTTATTTCATTGCTTTAAGCACTTATCTTAATTATTTCTTTCCTTCTGCTTGTTTTGGGATTTGCTTGTTCTTGTTTTTCTAGGAGTTTGAGCTGCAGTGTTAGGTCATTGATTTGAGATCTTTCTGTCCTTTTGATATATGCACTCAGGAATTTTTAATTTCCTCTTTATTTCATCAGTGACCCATTTGTTGGGAAATGTGTTTTTCAGCTTCCAATTGTTTGTGTGCTTTTTACTGCTGTATTTGTTGTTGATTTCTAGTTTTAATGCATTGTGGTCAGATAGAATGCATGGTATTATTTTTATTTTCTTATATTTGCTGAGGCTTGCTTTGTGCCCTACAATATGATCAATTTTGGAGGAGGTTCCATGGGCTGCTGAATGTATATTGTGCAGAAGTTGGGTGAAATATTCTGTAGATATCAGCTGGGTCCATTTGATCTGTGGTGTGATTTAGTTCTAGGATTTCTTTATTGATTTTTTCTTAGGATGACCTAACTATTGGTGATAGCGGGGTATTAAGATCTCCCACTACCACTGTGCTGGAGTTTATATATGTTTTTAGGTCCTTCAGAATATGTTTGATGAAATTGGGTTTTGACATTGGGTGCATATAGGTTGATAATTGTTATTTCCTTTTGGTGTATTTTCCATTTATTAGTGTGTAGTGTCCTTCGTTGATAAATGTAGGTTTGAAGTCTACTTTGTCCGAGATAAGTATTGCTACCCCTGTCTGTTTTCAGGGGCCATTGGCTTGGTAAATCTTCTTCAAGCCTTTCACTTTCAGCCAGTGCTTCTTTCTGTCAATGAGGTGGTCTCCTGTAGGCAACAGATTGTTGGATCTTCCTTTTTAATCCAGTTTGCCAATCAATGTCTTTTGATGGGGAAATTAAGTCCACTTACATTCAGTGTTAGTATTTATAGGTATGTGGTGATCCCTGTCATATAGTTGTCTTTGTTGATTAAGGGTTTGATTGTGTTTAGCTGAATCAATGTTACTCTCTCTTTTCTTGCCTTTTTTTCTCCTGTGGTTTTGTGCTACCTACCCTTTCATGGTGTTGTTTGCTTTCATTTTCTTTGTGCAAAATTCCTTGGAGAATCTTTTGTAGTGGTGTCTTGGTGGTCACATATTGTTTTAGTTTCTGCTTATCATGGAAGACTTTTATTGTTCCATCTATTTTGAATGATAGTTTTGTTGGGTAGAGTATCCTGGGGTTGAAGTTATTTTCATTCAGTGCTTGGAAGACCTCACTCCATGCTCTTCTTGCTTTTAAGGTTTCCATTGAGAAGTCTGCTGTGATTTTGATGGGTTTACCTTTGTACGTTATTTGTTTTTTTCTCTCTTACAGCCCATGATATTCTTTCTGTAGTCTCTGTACTTGTTTTAATGATAATATGTCATGGGATAGTTCTATTTTGGTCAGGTCTGTTCAGTATTCTGGAGACTTCCTGTACCTGAATGGGCATAGTTTTCTCTACATATGAGAAAATTTCTGTTTTTATTTTGTTGCATATATTATGCATTCCTTTTGCTTGTACTTGTACTCCTTTTTCAATTCCCATGATTCTCAGGTTTGGTCTTTTGATGGAGTCAGTAAGTTCTTGCATTTTCTTTTCACAAGTCTTGAGTTGTTTAACTAATAGTTCTTCAGTTTTTCCTTTAATTGCCATTTCATCTTCAAGTTCTGAGATTCTGTCTTCTGTTTGTTTTATTCTGCTGGAATGGTCTTCCATTTTGTTTTGTATTTCTGTTCCATTCTTTTTTCTGAGGTTTTCCATATAGTGTGTTACTTCCTCTTTAATATTGTCAATTTTCATCCTTAATTCATTTATCTCACTGTTTTGGTGATCTTTGTTTCAGCTTGGTGTTTATTTAGGGCTTAGCCACTCAGCAAAGAAATTTTGTTTTAAAAACAGTTTGCAGCTGTATTATGGGCAAATAAAGAATTTCACTTAGTAGTTTTGTGAATTGAAAGGTACTTTCTGATTAGCCAACAATAATATTCATGCTAGTATCCGTAACAATTGCACATAATACAAAGCCACATCTTCTATGTGTTTTGCCTATATTGAAGTATGTAACCTTCATAGCAGCTGTAACTGAGAGATTATTTTATCAGTTCTGGATTACATGTGAATATTGAGGGTCTTAGTGGTCAGACCATCTGTGAGCAATGAACTGTTATATGAGTCTGGCCACTGAGCTAACACATTTCTAACTTTGGTTTTGTATGTGTCTTGGAGAATCTAGTAGGAAATAGGACTCTCTCAGTTAAACTTCTGCTTCAACTTTTTAAATAATTTTGAATTCTTCTCTGATCCTTGTATCCTTTAGGAAATTTTCCCATTTACTCTGTAAATTATTTCTACTCTTCTAATACTAATCACAGAGAGCTTTACATAATTAATAATTTTATCTATATTTGTCTTAAAATACATATAGTTTAAGAACAGGGGAACATTTGTTTCATTGCTCAAAATTATGGATTACTGTGCTTCAATATTAAAATGAAAAGATAATTGTGGAAGAATAGAGAATGCATATTATAATTTATTAACAGGTTGAAATGAAGGGCTAAACTAAAATGAGAAAATTGGCCAACTGGAACTCACAAAATGGGAAACGTCACAGAAATAGAAATAAAAAGCAAAATATAACATTATAATTCTTAGCTGAGAAATATAATTTGTATTTTGTTAGATTTGTATCCATCCACATGTTTTACATCAAAATTGCAAAGATGATTGACAAAAGATTAAATATTATCAGAAGGGTAATGTCTTCAATTTAAAATATATGAAAATATAAAGTTTATATGATCTTAACAAAATATGACACTATTTTACTACCTTCTTAAAATGATAATATCACAAAATAACACTGATGGGCATTTTTCTCCATTTTTCTGAAAAATCATCAACATTGAAAAAATGGGGCACTTTTGTACATGCAATAACCATATAGGTAAAACGAGGTGTGTTCAAATATACCTAAAAATGTTTCTGGATGTACTTATAATAAACAAGAGTAGTATTTCTGGAGAGTGGGGATATAGGTTCATATAATTTAGAGACAGATTTTAAATCTTCTCATATTCATGTGTGTGCTTTGAATATTCTCATAAATATATAGTTAATAGAGGAATACAAAATATTGAAAAAAATCTAATAGTTATCAATAACAGTCATTATCTCTACCATATGTGAAACAATAATGCACTTTCTCGATTATGAGGAAATTGTTTAATTATTTATTAGAGCAAAGATTGAAAGAAATATAAATATCCCAATTGAAAAAGGAAAATATTTTTATCACATTTTGAACATGATAATCTATATAAAATATAAAAACATGGTAATAGCTATTTAAACAGTTTTATGTCCTGCATTCTATGGGGAATGTTTTCTAAAAATATTTAGAATATTTTAAATTTATTTCAGAATACCAATGCAGATGTTATCCTTTTATATCCTCTGAGAAACCACAGGGCAGAAGGAAGGTGAAAAGCTCTTTCCACATGTCCCTCCCACTTTATTGTGGTTGGTATATGTTTTGTTCCCTGTATATTTATATATACACACCCACGAACAACCTTTCCAATAGACAAGATAGTGGCTGTATTTTACACAATACCATTACTTGATTCTTTGGTCTATACCCTGAGGAATGCAGAAGTGAAAAATGCCATGAAAAATTTACAGTGTAGCTAATTATGATGTCAATTGATAAATTATATAAGAAGATTCCAATGCATGCTTCCTTAACATTTTAGATTTACTGGATGGACTAGAAGATGTAACTAATTACAGAATGATTGGTTATGTGTGTGCACTGATTTCTTTACCAGACTGTATTCCAGTGACTTTATGAATGTGGTCATGAATAATCCATAAGAAACAGGACAAAAACAAGGTTGCTCCTATCCAACGTAAGGATTAGAGGATGCTGTTAAAAATATATCACTGGTAATCTGCCTGCTTGCTCAAGACATGTACAATGATGGATGCTCAAACTTCAACTAATGAAGTTTCCATTGGAAACCTCAGCCTTCCCTGGAACTTCTCTCAAACTTCTGTGAATGGTGAAGGAATGAGCAGCATTCTTCTTGGATGTGATATCCTGTTCTTCTGGGGTCTTTCACATTATCATTACAAAGGAAAGAGGAGAACTTGGGTGGTTTGGGCAGGTGGAATATTCAAAAGAAAGATGAATATCAATGAATGAGAAAGAATGTGTGAGAAAGTAATGATTTTCTGCAGGTGGAGAGAAAGAGCTTTATGATTACTATACCATATTAACACTTTTGACTATATGAGTAGGTGCAGAAAAAATGGAATTTGAAGACATACCTGTATCCTTTACTTAGAGTATTTAACTTCTCAGCTGCAGTGCTTATTTGGATATCATAGGTGATGTAAGAATAATTTTTTCCTCTTAAGCTTAACTGTAAATTTTAAATTCAGACTTCTTAGGGATAATAATTATAAACAGTGTTTTTCTTCTTTGGACTTTGGTTCTCCATTAAGGTTTTTTTTAACTGTTTTCATTTTGAAATTATCAATCTGTAAGTATAATGCACACTGACAACCACCATGTCATAATCTAAAGATCAATTGTTGCCAACTTATTTTTGAACCTTCGCTTATAATTTCAATCAAATTGGTACCAAGAGGTCATACTTCATATGGTGAGGACTTGTTAAAATGAACAGGACACACTTTGTATGTTTATGAGCATTTCTAACCAAATACAAATTATCATCATGTTACAAAGATTCTCAATAATTCTAGAATGAGCAAGTTGCAACAGCATACAAATTTACATTCCCCAGAGAATTTTTCAATTCTCCCAGTTCTGAATTCAGAAGAAGTAAATTAGTTTGCCTCCATGCCAGGTTAATAAATACAATGTTGAGATATTTTCAGGTCACTGATATCTTGATCTATGTAGATGGTATTTCAATACAATTTCTTGTTAAATAGCAGAACATAATAAAAATTAATTTTTGCATCCATTCTTCAGCACAAATTTTCCTGGCTTTGAGATTGCCCTTAAGGGGTCCCCATGTGATAGATCACTATTTCTGTGATTTGCAGCCTTTGTTGAAACTTTCCTGCTTGGACACTTATGTGACAAATTTACTTGTGTCTAATAGTGGGACCACATGCATGGTGAGCTTCATAATCCTGCTTATATCCTATATTTTAATTTTGTATTCTCTGAGAAACCACAGTGCACAAGGAAGGTGAAAAGCCCTTTCCACATGTACCTCCCACTTTATTGTGGTTGATATATGTTTTGGTCCCTGTATATTTATATATACACACCCACCAGCCACCTTTCCAATAGACCAGATGGTCACTGTATTTTACACATTCAGCACACCATTAGTTGATTTCAGCTTATAAATTATACAAGTGTATTCTAATGTATGCTTCCTTAACATTTTAGTTTATTTGCATGGAATGGATGATAATGTGTCCTTGGCAAGGGATAAAGAATCCAGAAATATTTGGGTGAACATGTGTGTGTAAATAATACTCTAATACAATTCTCTATTATATATATTTATATCTGACAATCACAGAATGATTTCTGTGTGTGTGTGTGTGCACACACAATTACTTTTCCAGTTCTTTTCTAGTGTCCTTTGAATGTGTTCCTAAGAGTAATGAGTATGAAGCTGGTTAAGCTAAGTTTGTTGCTTACTGAACTAAGGATCAGATAGGATGCTCTTGAAATGCTGCTGTGGTAATCTGTCTTTCTCAGTGTATCTATAATTTTTATCAGATTCTAAAAGCAAATTCACCAATTATCATGAATTTTCTCCTCAGTGTTAGGTAGCACAAAGGTTTTTTTTTTAACCATAGGAGTTTAATAAGCTCTCAGTCAGAAATTTAAATGTCCAACTCAAATGCACCACTGATAACCATCCTCTCTTTATTTCCTTGGACTTATAGCACAATAGACTAAGTATGGTTGTCAATAACAAAATGTCCATTTCAAAATATCCAGTAGAGAAGATTTTGAATATTATCAGCATGAAGAAATAATAAATGCTTGAGGTGATGGACAGTTACACTGTTCTGATCTTACACATCAGATATGTGCATTGGATTATCATCCTATACCCATTATCTTATATAATTACAATGCGTTGATAGTATATAATATTAAAAATCAGTGAAAATGTTCAAGTTATTAGTTTTTCAGAATGTCAAATTTCATAGCTCTCTCTCTTAAGCTGAGGCCTCGAAGCTTAAAATAAGAAAAGTAGACAAGAGAGTATGAATAAGGACAAGGGAGAGAGAATTATTCAAGTGGAGAGAAGTCTTGGTATTTAATTTATTGACTTATGGTCTCTAGATCAGATGTTAAAAGAATAACATATTATATTATTTTAGTTGCTTTAAGAGACATTCTTTTAGTGTTGTTCTTTGGGCATTTGTAAGTGTGGTATTCTTGATATAGGAGGATAATGTCTATTTGTTACAATCCCTGGTTTATCATTTTGTAATCCTTAAAAGCACTCTATCCTTTCAAATGATCCTATTTTTTTGGTTCCTATAGGACCTCCTGATGGATCCCTTTCAGCAGTCCATGGGTAAACATTCATGCATCTCTGCTCCTAGTGAATATTATGAGTACAGAAACAAAATTAATGTTGGTTGATGTCACTGATCAACCCCATCAGTTCTTCTGCAAATCAGTCAATGACACTTCTTGCCCAGATCCCCTGGGACTATCATTGTGGAAGGTTCAGCACAAGACATTAAGAACAATATTGTGATAGCTTCTTCTGTATACACACACACACACACACACAAACACATAATTTAAAGTGAAGGGCAAGCACATTTTACAAAAATTTCTCCAAAGCTATTGTCACAAACCATTCTTTCACTTTCCACACTGACCAAGAATTTGCCTAGTTTTCTTTGGCCTTGGCATGGAAATCACCAGAGTGATTTAGAGACATTTAGTAATTTCACATCTATTGTATCAAATGTTCAAATTTAGCACATTATAACACAAATTCTATTCATAATTAATTTATTTGTATTACTCATGAAGTTTGAAATAATTTGTTTTATTTATGAAGGTTTTGAATGAATATTTGAGATTTCAACCCAAAAAAATAATCTGAGTCCTGAGAAGAATCATCACTAATGTGTCAATAGACAATAGGGATGATTGGTGTGGAAATCTCTTCAAATAGCTAGCTGGTAAATAGACTCTATAGAGTCAGGGAGATGACAAACATTCAGACTTTTGGGGATACTGCAGGAGATCTCACTCTGTCCACAATCTCTACCCTAAGAATTAGAAGTAGAAGGCAACCATGGAAGCCAGAATGTAATTATGTGAATAAGTAGAGTACAGCTAAAGCAAATGGAAGTACAAAAGTCCTATTGAGGAATAGGCTCAGAACTTCCTTTCTGTTCATGTCTCCTACATTTTCTCAGCCAAAGCAAGTTGAAGGAACTGCCCAGAGTCTGAACAGGAACAGAATGCAAAGTTATAGGGGAAAGTGGAGTAAACAAAAGGAGGCTAATGCTTGTTGACACAATATAGTAAATATGTCCTAAATGTATATTATGTAAATATAGTCCTAGAAAGGACAAGCAGTCCCAAAAGTCTATACCTGACTAAACTTGAGTGTGGCTGGTCCTTATGCATGGGAAGAATTTGCTTTCATAACAAATGACTGCACACATTTTGGCTGACTCTTTTGCATGATCTACCTGACTTCTGTAGGTGCATGAAATTAAGAACTCTAGATTAAGACTGTTGGTATAGAAAATAACAATTGATTGATAAAAAATGGTCTTGAGCTCATTGCTATGGGTTCATGACTATAACCCTAATCCTGTCTACTTGCTAGGCTGAGAGGTAGATCAAGAGGATATGTTTCCAAAAAGTTTGCGAGACTCCCATCTCAACAAAATAAAAGGTAGGCATGATTGTGTGTGCCTGTCTTCCCAGATACTGTGGAAACATAAAACAGAATCTCAGTCCAGGCTGCCCTGAGAAAAAAAGTGAACACCTATCTCTAACATAACCAGAAGAAAGAGAGCTAGAAATGTGGTTTCAGTGGTAAACTGCCTGCCTAGCCAACACAAAGGTTAGAGTTAAAACTCAGAGCTGCCAAAAATTTAAATAAATAAAAAATAAAAATAACAAAGTTGATCTTTCCTTGCCCCTGATATAATAGATATCTTTTATGAATGATTGTGACATTTTCTTTAGATTTCTGGAATATATCTTTTTATTGAGTTAATTTTGAGATTATTTTAACTTGTTGTATTTTAATAATGGCATTTATGACAATATTTTCTGCCAAATTAGTTTTTGACATCTTAAATGTGATATTTTTATCTAATTTAATTTTAGTAGTTGAAAATCTAGTAACAGAAATTAGTAAATAGATGTTCTATCACAAACAAAAGTACATAAAAATTGGTAAACCTCACCTTTCAAAACGTATTTCATGAAAAAATGAGGTATCTCATTAAATGAGAAATAATTGTCATCATGTATAGAAAAGAAGTAAGCAAACTTACTTTTTATCCTAACTTAGAGGATAACAAAGTCAGAAAAACATTCAACTTTATAATAAGAATTGTAAAACAAAGCTAAAATTACAGTATTTTTTGGATTGACATGCACCATGTTAATAACATATATTACACAAAAATAATTTTAAGGATTTCATTTTAAGGTTTCTCCCAATATTTATTGCATTATAAGAATAAAAACATCATCCCAAAGTTTTCACAATGATCCCAATAGTCACACTATTATGTATTTTTCTTCTTTACTGATGAATGCAGAAATATAGAAATAGTTAGTATGGGTGCTGTGCAATGGTACAGTTTAACAAGGCATTGCTATATGTGTTCTATAATTGACAAATAGGGAAAAATGGAAAATAGTTATAAAATTTTGGGGGGAATGTAAATGGAATTTATTAAAAGTTAGGAAAAGAAAATACAAAGGGGCATGTGGTGGTAGAAGCCAGAAGTTGAGAGAGTGTGTTTATGTTCTTTAGATGCTTTTAAAACTTATGATAACCTATGGGAAGGGAAGAACAAGGAGATTCCCATTCGATAATTAATGATTGGGGGAGGGCCTGGGCAATTCCCAGCCAGGTGAGGATAGTTCCTGAGCCAAAACATGGTTAATTTAAGATGTAATGTATTTTTCTCTGAGTCCCTAATTTAGCCTGCCTTAAACTCTGCCTGAGAGGCAATATTTCAAAAAATTCTTTTTTGGGGTTGCTGAAGGGGAGTGGTCCATCTTCAGTATCTGCTTCAAGTTGACAAGGGACAACAGACTCTACCTACAAGGGGAGATTGTCTCTTCTATATCTCTGCCTTGGGACTCATTTGAACACAACGTGCCTAAATTATTATTTATTACAATTAAGGTCTGTCATGGAGATCTGTATTGTTCATGGAGATCTTGTTCATTTGTAGAGATAGGTGGCCTTGTTGCTTTGTGATTTGGGTTCTTGAAGTTTTCATTCTTTTTAACTCCTTGGCTGGCTTTGCCTAAAATGTTAATAGTGCTGGTGCAGTCTGGGATCAGAAGACTTCCAAATTCTTTCTATCCATCAGGGAAGAATCCATCACAGAACACATGAGTGTAAATGGACTTTATTAAAAGTTGGGAAAGGGAAATACAAAGGGAAGCATGTCAGGGCCCAGGTGGAAGCTGCAGACCAATAGCTTACAAAATTTCTGAACACCACTTTGCCCAAATCCACGATAGAACACAAGTTAGAGTGAATCTTTGCTATGAAAGAAGTTGACTTTGCATTATTTTGAAGCAATAATAATGTCATTCATTTCTCCTGGTGCTTCAGGAAGGTTGTGAGAACTTAATCATACTGGAAATATACTGTCTAATTCCTGATCCCTCTTCTTTCTGTTTTCTGTGTGTATCTTTATATTCCATTTATTCATTTTGTATAGTGTCTTGGAAATGCCATGGTAGTTCCTATATTGGAGTTTACTTGAGAATATTTATGCCATGAATCATATGGTTGTTTCCTTCTGAACATTTTTTGTCAATTAGTTGTGTTCATCACTATTAAAATTATTCATAAATATATAAAAATCAGTTGAAATATTATCTGCTAGATTGCTTCTCTAGCTATTCAATATGAAATGTCCTATAGAAAATAATTATATCTGTGTGTGATAACATGTCTGTCATCCATGCACTGAGAAGAATCTGCCTGTCTCAGAGTATTGTGGGTTCTAGGCCAGCTTGGGCAACACAGTAAAAGACTTTCTCAAGCAAATTAAGCAAAAATTGAATTGTAGTTGTCCATTTTCATGATCTTTTTCTAATGATGTTTCTGATTGTATTATTTATTTTCTAGTTACTTATCACTTTTATTCCTTTTTCCATAAATTTATGAATTTGATTATTCATTTAAAAGTCATTATAAAAAATTAGTAGGTGCCAAAAATAAACAAAATAAAGGTCCTTCCCTCACAGACATTAGTCTAGAGAAAAAGGTGGAAAGTAATGAATGTTATTTGATAATTACACAAGCATGTGTACAATAGTTTTATCATAGTTACTAAGAAAATGAAGGTCTTGAGATGTAGACTAATGGCAGGAATGGAAAACTCTTTGCATATAGTCATAATAGAAATCTTCACTCAGAAAACAAGGGTTAAGCCCTTACCCTATATTCAGAAGTAAGAGAGAAACAACTACCTGAGAGAGATGAGGGCACATTTTTTGATGGAAAAAAGCAAAGGTCTAAGCAGGAAAAAAAATCCTAATATGGCTGATGCATAGTGAGGAAGGTGGTGAGGGGCTTAAGATGTGCTTGGAGAAGCAAGGTAGATCAGAAAAGTCTAGTGCAAGGCAAGGTTACACATAGTGGTATAAAGCAAGAATGTATCAGAAACCCTATACTGAAAAGAATCTAAATCACAACACAGATTTTTTTCAAACTTTAACAAGTTCTAGTTTTCATGCCCTTCTGAAAGGATTATTTCTTATGGGAAATGCACATTGTTCTTAGCATGAGTTACCTGTCAACTCAAGTTTACTATTTTGTCCAGAGTTTCTTCATGGCATTTTTCACCTCTGCATTCCTCAGTGTGTAGATCAAGGGATTCAACATGGGTGTGATGATTGAATCAGATACAGCCATTGTCTTGTCTATGGGGTAAGTAGATACAGGTCTCACATATAGGACAATGCATGGCACAAAGAAAAACAGGACCACTGTGAGATGAGAGCCACAGGTGGAGAGGGCTTTGCGTCATGTGTCAGAGTTATAGGACTTCAGTGAAGATAGAATTATGATGTAGGAGATAATTAGGATAAGGAAGATAGCCACACACATCACCCCACTGTTGAAGATGACTAAGAGACCCAGGGTATAGGTGTCCATGCAGGCCAGGGTCAGTAATTGAAACAAAACACATATAAAGTGATCTATGATATTGGGACCACAGAATGGAATTTGGTACATGAAGAGAAACTGAATTGTTGCATTCATAAATCCTGCTATCCAAGCTCCTACTAATAACAGGCAACACATCCGAGGAGTCATAATGCTTGTGTAGTGAAGGGGCTTACAGATGGCCATATAGCGGTCATAGGCCATCACAATGAGAAGGATGATACCCACACCACCAAAAAAATGCTCTGCAAAGAGTTGGGTCATGCAGCCTTCAAAGGAAATAGTAGTGATGTCTGATAAGGAGTCCACAATCAATTTCAGAGCAATTATGGAAAAGAAGGTGACATCCAAAAGGGATAAGAAGGTGAGGAAAAAATACATAGGGGATCTCAAATCCTGA
This sequence comes from Castor canadensis, assembly GCF_047511655.1. Lineage (NCBI taxonomy): Eukaryota > Metazoa > Chordata > Mammalia > Rodentia > Castoridae > Castor > Castor canadensis. The sequence continues at coordinate 188,983,427 of NC_133386.1, forward strand.
CTTGTGATCATGGTTACCACAATGAGTAGATTTCCCAATACTGTGACGACGTACATGATTAGAAACACAACTGAAAGTATCTTCCGCAGGTCTGGATTCCGTGTAAGACCCAAGAGAATTAATTCAGTCACATTGCTTTGCTTTCCCATTTATCTGGTGATTAAATAAACTCCATGAGAGACTTGAGAAACCTAAAGAGGCAACAATATATTATCCAGTATAATATGTTACCAGAGAAGAGAAAAGATTTGTTGGCATGTTAGGAGATTTAATCGCTACAAGCCAGAGGAAAAACTATAAGGAAAACATGCCTTGCATGACCACAGACTTTGTAACAACACTTAACTGACAAATTTTAGGAATTTTGCAAAGAGCATGACTTCAAATTGAAATGTACATTATATCAGTCTGTGTATACTGAGAGGTCACTGCTGATGTTCTATAACCTGTCCGGTCCTATCCCTCCCATAAGGCACAGAGCAATCACAGGAGAATGTGGAAATGCAAAAAGGACTTAGCCTCATCTCCCTCCTCACACAATAATTGAGGTCTTACTTCAACAGCCTTTGTGAATAAAAGGAGCACAGGTTCATGAAATTAGGGGATGAGAAACGAAGTTTATTTCACATTATCTCACCCACATATTTGTCATATGGACATCTTGCTGCACCTCTCTGCCTCAGTTTCTACATCTGCTACATACGGACAGCTCAGTGGATTTATAGGGGGCAGGGTGACTCTGTTTTGCTCACACAGCAGGACTCATTTATTATTTGCATTCATTGTGTAGGCCTGAGTAAGATTTCCTTAAATGGGCCATTCCTATAATGTTTAACACATTTGAAGAACAATAATTTGGCAGGTCTTAAATGTAGAGAGAGGTATGTGCAAGTACCTACTTATTGATTCAAAAGGAAGTTGAACTTTTAGACTTGACATTACATCCATCATGATTCCTCCTCTCTTACTTACTGGGATTCATTTCTTTGTGCTCCAGTGTTTATTCCACTGTCAGTCCCACTGCCTTATTGCCAAACCCATATGCTTTCTTTCCAGTCTTGACACTCTGTTCTCAGGGAATGTCATTGCACCCATACATAGAAAATTTAGATACTGCCAGGGTACAGTAAACTGCCTTTGTCATCTCACCTTCCCCAACTCTCAATTTCTACCACAGTGCAATTAATAAGCAAGAAATCACAGCTAACATGGTTCTGGAGCTTAGAATGTATTCAAAGAGCTTTTCCTCACTTTTCATTTTAAACTACCATATGGATTAGTATGATTATCTGGATTTTCCAAACCAGGAGCTGAGACTTAGAGAAATTTTACAACTTCCTCAGAGTTATGTGAATAAACTCAAAGCATGGACTCCTAATCCTTATACATACAGCCACTCACAGTGCTTTCATGATGCTATGAGAGTAAAAAGAAGCAATATTCAAAAAAGAATGAGAAATCTGGATATGCATTCATTTTTCTGCATATGTCATGATGTATATATGTTCTAGACCTTCCTACTGCTTATGTCTATGACCCCTGACAACCAATTCTCCACAATCCTTGCTTTTACCTTCAGTAGTCTGAATATTTATTCTACCTCTTCTTAAAACATTTTTGTATATATCATTATTACATGATTATTTTATGTTTCTTTTTTCACAGAGGAGCACTTAAGGATTGCTCCTCCTTTCACATTCCTCATAGTTCCTTAAAATTAGTCATAGTAGATTCTAATACAATTCAATATATTTATCAATTCTACGAAATTAGAATAAGCTGTGAAGAACAGGTAATGCTGAATCTGGTTCATTTTTCAGGTTTTAAGTAAATCTGTTGTTGGAATCTGGTAGCTATTTCTTTGTCATGCAGGCTCAATGATGATTTACTGTCTATTACTTTAACCAATTGTATTCATAGGCAGCTTAAACCAAAATATGAGAACCCTCAAGTATCTTGAAGATCAAGTTCAGTGTTGAGTGACACCATCAGCTGCCTTTGTGGTATTACCTTTCACAGTGTGCATTAGGTGCCTTTTTAAAAGAGCTGTTCTATTGAAGACAAGTGTAATTATAATCAATACTTTTGTTTTTCCTTGCCAGTCTACTTTCCTCAATTTCCTTCAGTATTTGAAAACACAGCTAGTGTTGGAGCCAGCAGTGAGAACTTGCCTGTGTGAGTTGGCATCTGGCCTTGTGAGAAAGCTCCAAGGAACTGAGGCAAAGGACTTGGAAACAAACTGTGCCTGTGTGAGTTGGTATCTGGCCTTGTGAGAAAGCCAGAGGTCCAGAAAAACAGTATTCAAGGTTCCCAGATGGCTTCGTGTCCTTCAGATGTAAATAAGAAAGTTATGCTGACTCTGTGCTTCTGCTGCTTCTCTGTTCCCATTTTGAAGGAGACATAACAAAGAGTTAATTTTAACTGTTATTCCCTGTACTAATGTAACCTTGACATGTAATACTTGGCATGCTTTTTCTGACCAAATGCTCTCTGTGTAAAAGGAGTTTATAAAAAGCAAAGGATGCTTCATTAAAGTGGCTATTGAGCAGGACACAGTAGTCCCCTCTTCTTTTATGGATTTAGTCACCCAGGTTCTGCTGGTAAATGGCTTACAGCTAGTATTTCAAAAACTTTTAAAATGAGGCCCATTTTCTTAGGTAAGAAATTGAAATCATGAATTTACTATAATTTCAACAAAAGAGCTATAAACCAAAGGAATGGAAGAAAAAAAAACTTGACTGTGGCTAAGAAAAAGAAAGACTAGGAATATTCCCAGCAGAGGAAAGAGCAGGAACAGAGTCCCAGAGTTGGGGTCAAGGGACATTGTACACCACAGACGGAAAGTAAGGGCTTTCAGTAATAAACACCAGGTTCTAATGTTGACTTCTACAATAACTTTTAGCTGATTAACTTCCTAACAGTAATTTATTATTTCAAATTTGCATGTAGGTAGAAATATTGAATTTGCAATTTAATGATATAATTACATTGTAATAGGTTAGAACACTTATGTAAATATTTTCTGTACCTTATAGTTTAATTCTATAGTTTATGGTTTTTTATGAATGGTAGCATTCTCTGCCAGTAGATGAAGATTTATGTTATTTTAGTTTTTTGAAATTCCAACAATTCTACAGTGCAATTTGCATGTTCACATATAAATATATGTGTATAACTATATATTAGTTAAATCAAGTTTTAATTTTTATAATGGAATTATACAATCAAGAAATCTTCATACATTTTACCTGTGAATAGCTATTGGTAAATTCTCCTGCCAAAATATTTATCCCCTTGATAATTTAGGAGAAAGCTTTCTTCTTTCCATATTTAATTTGCTTTCTTCTTTATATTTCTTATTTTTATACTTTTAATTTTATCTTTATTCTCTTATAGGTATTCACTGTATACATCTTATAAAAAATTTGGAAAAAAATTCATCAACTCTTTAAACTAGTAGATAAAATGTTGTGACAATATAGTTGCTCTAAGCAGATTTATCAATCTATTCTCTCTAAACAAACTTATGAAAAATAATTACCATTTAACTCTTGTAGTAAGATGTTTGTTACATCTTGAAGGTAGCAGAGTAACTGTGAGATATAGCTTGAATTTGAATTCCAGGAAACCTGAGTATATGGCTGATGTGTGTTTTTCAATTGTATTTGAATGTGTATGGATGCATGTGCAATTATTCTCAGCCAGTGAAAATTTGAGAACCTAGACTGCCACTGAAATTCTCGGATCATTTGATTAGATAACTAAATTTACAAATAAATCTCTTCAAACTTTCTCTTCATACAAATATCCTACCAGTTTCTTTCTCTTTTCATACAACTAAGAGCTTGTTAATGGAAGTACATCTCACTGCAGAATTTTGCAGGGTGAAAGTGACAATGATATGTAATTAAAAAGAAATGTAAATATAACTTAGTAGTATCTGCCCCTGATGATGCTATATTACCATTATTATTAACATGAGAAAACCTCTAACCTCATCCTCAAGGCCATCACCAGTGTCACCACTACTGTCACAGTCATTACAGCCATATTGTAGGTACAGTGACTTACAACTAAATTCAGTGGTTATGTTTTCTAGGGGCTTGGTACCAGTATGGAGGAAGATATAACAAAGGGGTATAGGAGGATGAATGTAGTGGAAAGATTATGTACTCATGTATGAAAATGGAAAAATGAGAACCATTGAAATTATTTCAGAAATGGGGGGATAAAAGAGAATGATGGGTTTGAAATCAACTGTGATATATTCTATGAACTTTTGTAAATGTCAAAATTGTTTACCTGATACAACTATAATATGCTAATAAAAAAAGAATGAGGGGAAAGGCATAAAGAAGAATGATGAAAGAGTGAATTTAAGATATACTGTAAGCACTTTTGTCAATGTCACAATGTACTCTCTAGTACAACAATAATATGATAGTAAAATATTTTTAAAATGAAGCAAAATAAAAAAGAGGAAAGATGAATGTAAAAGGAAGAGAAAGTTTCAAGGAGCAGAGTGCTGGCCAAGTAAGTGCAGGACTTTGAGTTCAAAGACAAGTACTGCAAACAAAAAGGAAAAAAGAATTCATCCCTCAATTAAAACCATTAATATAAAATAGTATTTACTAAATGTTACTATGATATTCTAATCAAATCCAAGATTCATTAACATGTAGTAAAATTTTTCAGAGAGTCCATGAAATTAATTCTATGTATGGAGGCTAAATGCTGGGAATAGAAACTGCCAGGTTAAGTCATTAGATCATTCAATGTGGAAAATTTGTATAACTGGGATGTTTATTGTTTTCAAATAAACGTGTGAAGTATAAGCCTTAAAACACTATGAGTCTAGTAAAGAAATAACCCTTAGATCACTAGGGGATTTAAATTCAATCCACTTATGAATAGTGGTGAAATTAGTTAAGAAGAGCCTTACCGATTCATTTCACGTTCTTTTTCAAATGTTACTTGATTGTATCTTTAGATGAAAACAGAAAAAGAATTTTCAGCTTCTTAGGAGATCATCATTTTCTTCTCTGGGTTCTGGATGTGGGCTAGATGAGCATGAGTGCCCATATGAGCAGCTGTGACCCAGGGCAGACTTTTGTCACTCTAGGTGCATCCCTTATGTCTAGTTCCACACAGAATGAGGTATTAATTACTAATCCAATACACTCACATCCTCTTCCCTTAATGAGAGTGCATTATCAGGGGTATGAACATCTCTGGGGCCTGGCCAACATGCTACTCCATAGCAGATGCCTAGGCTACAATATTAATCATTTAATTATTTGTTCCTCAAAAAATTGAGGTTCTCCTCAATTACACAGTGGACAAAGTCTTACAACAAGTAGAATATAGGAATTGGAAGGAACTGAGTCAAATATCATCTCTAGATTCTATTCTCTACAGTCATATGTTAGCCAGGAAGACCCCACTGTGATCAAAAAAATTTTATTTAGGTACAAAATATATTTAAATTATTTCCAGTTTCTTAAGAATTGTCATTTTATATGAATATCTTTCCATATTTAAAATAATGTATATAGCTTTCATTCCTTCTCATCATAAATTGGGTAATAGTAGTAATTGACTCAGCATTCAGTTTTACAACTGACAGATAAATTTTAGTTTAGTAATACCCTACCCTGTTATGCCTGGTTTTTTTTTTATATACCCAGCTTGTTCCTCATCTTACTGCTCCACAACACAACACAACCATAGCTGATGACAATGATAAGACATAATAAATGTGCCAGAAGTGTTTTCATTCAACTATTCTTTTACTCATGAATTTTCTCTAAACTATCTAATCCACACCCAGAGTAAGAACCTTAATAAAGGTGTATTCCCATGCATTCTCCCTTTCCTGTCACAATGACTGAGCTCCCTACTGTCTCTGGACTTCCCTTCTGCCTCCAGTGCATGCTATAACCTCTCCTTGGCTTGTAATTGGTTTCTTGTGCTATAATGTATATTTTTATTTTTTCATTGTGTCTACACATGCACACACACACACACACACACACGCACACACACAGAGGCACATCAATCTAACTCCTGTCTTGTCAGGATTCTGAGAGAGTAGCTATCTTGGCAGGAAGAGGTATATCTGGTCAAATAATAAGGTGAAGAAATAGTGTTTAAAGATGGAGTATCCATGAAAAGTGCAGTATAAAAAAGTGACTCCAGATCCTTTGAATTTCTGGTAAGATCAGGACAACAGCTGTGGCTGTTTTCAGGAAAGAGTCTTCAGTTGAAGAATAGAAAATAATCATGTACAAAAATAAAAATAAATAGCTTTCCATCTTATAAAATAACTTAATTTCTATTCACTTTTTTATGTTCAGCATGTTATTAGCTTATCTGAAACTAGGATTATTAAACCAATATGTAGAACTAAAGTTTTCAGATTATATACCAACTTCTTCTGTGGGATCTTTTTGTAAATTATCTGATGATAGTAGACATGTAATACTATAAACTACAAAAAGTGGATGAAAATGGGTCATGGGACAATACACAGTTACATATTTACTTCATGAAATCTCTAGTCCAACTGTTAGAGTGCCATTTCATCTAAAAGTCTACAATTAACTATTTTATTTTGTGAACTAAGTGACATTATAAACTGAATCTTTTGTAAATATAAACAATATTTTCCAAAATATTTTTCAATTGGAAGAAAATCATCAGATCAATTTTCCATTGAATAAGATGAACTTAGTGAGAATGGAGCGTTATAAAATTAAGCCTCAACTGAGAGTTAAAGAGGTTGAGAATCATTCAGGAATGATAGGGCATAGAACCAAAGATAATTTGATAACCAGGTTTAGGGTGGTCTTTGCATCCTGTCATTTCAGAATCATGTCCAGAATCAATGTAGAAGAATGGAAAGAAGATGGGGACTATTCAAAAAGATATGAAAACTCAATTAATTGTATACCAACTAATTTTTTTATTATTCATTTATTCACATGTGCATATATCATTTGGGTCATTTCTCCCTTCTGCCCCACCTCCACCTTCTTCCGCCTCCCGCCTCCTTTCCAGGAAGAACCTGTTCTGTGCTTTTCTTCAGTTCCCTTGAAGAGTAGAAATAAGCAATAATAAGAAAGACATAGAATTTTTGCTAGTTGAGATAAGGACAGCTATACAGAGATTTCTATCATTGCTTTCATGTACAAATATGTTAAAACCCAGGTTGATTCATCTCTAACTGATCTTTACACTGGTTCCTGATCCCCTTCTCATGTTGACCGCTGTCACCTTAAGGTTTCTGTATTGATTCCTCTGGAATGGGAACATCAAACTCATTTTTCCACAAGTAAAATTGTGTATATAGCTACTTGATAAAGTTATTGGAAGAACTAAGAGTCAAACTGTGGCAATATGTATAATTAGAGAAAATATTGCAACCCATATATTTAATAAAGAGTTGCTATCCAAACTATATTAGGAATTGGTACCTGTCATTGGTATGTCAATAAATACTAAATAAATCTAAAACAAATTTAAAACATGAATAATTGAGTAAAAATGTGTAAAGAAATTAAGTATAGATTATTACATAAAAGACATAATTAGCCGCCTGGTCATGAAAACAATCTTAATATTACTATTCATTGGCAAAATGTAAATTGAAACCAGAATGAGATATTAACTAATTCTTTTTAAGATAATGAAATTCCATTAAAAAGATGGTGATGAAGATGAACTTGAAGGAAAGAAGGAAGTAGAGAGAAAGAAAGAAGTAGAAAAAAGGAAAGAAGGAAAGAAGGAAGGAAGTATTGGTGAGGACATGGAGATATTGAAATCATTGTGCAATGATTTGGGAAATTTAAATTCAGTTAGCCATTATAGAAAAAGGTTTTCAACAATTAAAGTATAATTCTGTTATTAACTGATTTCACTTTTGGGCATTTAACCAAAAACACAGAAACCAGGATGCCCTGGGCCTGTGCAGTTGCCATGACCACAGTGGTGTTTTTTGGCTGTGCCTTCATTGCCTTTGGGCCTGTGCTCGCTCTCTACATCTTCACCATCACCACCAACCCATTACACATCATCTTCCTCATTGTCAGAGCATTCTTCTGGTTGGTGTCTCCACTGATCTCATCCCTTTTTTGGTTCATAGCAAGACTCACTTCTGGTAACAAAGATGAACCAGTACAGAAATATCTGCTAATCTTTGGAGTGTTGCTTTCAGTCATTATCCAAGAAATGTTCCGGTTTGCATATTATAGACTTTTTAAAAAAGACAAGGAGGGTTTCAAGAGCATAAAACCAGATGAGACAACACCTTCCATGCAATTGCTGGCCTATGTTTCTGGCTTGGGCTTTGGAATCATGAGTGTAGTATTTTCCTTTGTGAATACCCTGTCTGACTCCTTGGGGCCAGGCATGATGTGCATTCATGGAGATTCTCCTCAGTTCTTCCTTAATTCATATCATATTGCTGCACATGTTCAGGGGTATTGTCTCTTTTGATGGCTGTGATAAAAAAAAAGTGATACATCTTTCTAATAGCCCTCCTGACCCATCTGCTGGTGTCTGCCCAGACCTTCCTAAGTCCTCATTATGGAATAAATCTGGTGTCAGCATATATAATAATGGTGATGGGTATCTGTGCTTTTTTTGTTGCTGGAGGCAGCTGCTGAAGCCTGAAACTGCCTGCTCTGCTAAGACAAGGACATTCTTCTTTACAACCAGTGCTCCAAATAACCTTGACAATCAGCACCTCCCAAACACCAGGCTACATCTTGAGAGGAAGCACACCTGTGTTTTTATTTAAAAAAAAAAAAACACAGGGGGCCAAAAAGAACTCATGTAATTTAGAAAAAGTAAAACTATCTAGACTGGAATTCCATTCATGTGGCTTTCAAGAGCAAGTTTCTGAAAGAAGTGTAGCAGTGGTCTGCAGACTGGCTGAATGCTAGAGTCACCAGGAAGCATAAAAAATACTGACTCTGGCCTACCCTTCCAAATTTAATTGGCCTGGGAATTCAGTAGTTTTTGAAAACTTCAAGTGATTCTGATGTGTGATGAGGCTTAGCACCATTGGGCTCCACATGGGAAGTTACTGAGAACACCCAGAATGAATGAGACTCTGGTGTTTTAACTAGCTCCTGACTTCTGCTAAACAAGTAAATTTCTGAATGTCAAATCCTGTTAGCCTTTGTTCTTTTATGTTTAGAAGTTCCAAAAGGCTAAAGAGCTATGAACTATTTTCATGTCCTGTGCTACTACTGTCAGAAAAACATGATAGGCTGTATTTCTAAATGCAGTAACTTATACTGACTTACTAGAACTTAGCCAAATAAAATTTGATTAATAAGCTGTATTTTCCCTAAGTTTTTCCATTGTTTGCTTTTTCTTTTTTAAGATACTACATTATATTTTAACATAACTTCAAGTTTTTCTTTTTTTGTGGAACTGGGGTTTGAACTCAGGACTTTGTGCTTACAAAGCAAGCACTGTTCAACTTGAACCACACCTCCAGACCTAAATTCAGTTTCTTTAAGATTGATTCTTTTCTGACTTCCTTGGAAAACTACAAAATCAAGAATTGTGCAAGGTCTATAAGTCTCTCCTCTGTTTAAAGCTGCATTGTTTACTTGAGTGCTAGGTACTGGGATGGTTGAAGTGAAGCCCATTGTTTTATGTTTGAGTAGCTGGGCAGAGAACTGAATGATGTGCCCCTGGAAGGGCTTCACTGGACCAGGTGGAAGTATAACCAAAAAGCACAAGGAAAATAAGCCAAAAGAGTGATGTTGACTCTTTCATTTGCTTCTGTGACACTGAACAGCACTTTCACCCAATGGTATAGCTTAAAATGGAAATAAATCTTAAGATGCCAAATTTCATGTAATTACATAATCCATATAATCTTAAACTCTAGTAGGTGTGCCTGAGTTTGTGTAACAATGATACAGCAGTCCCTCTATAATATTATCTATAATAATAATCAAGGTGTTTGTTCAGCTTCTAAATAGCCCGTTTGAGTTCCTTTATAAAGAGAAAATGCCAGTGAATTATGACTTTACTAACTGGAAATTGTTCCTAGCCAATGTCTTTGAGGAGCTAATAGCATGAAATGGAAATTATCCATTAAAGAGATACCTCAGATGAGTTTGACAGTACTGTGGCAGAGCCAAGACCTTTTAAATCTGCTGTATCCTGAACACAAGACCATGTGGATGGCTAGTGTTGCTCTGAAATTACAGAAATATCTGCCCCAGTGTCTAGCAAAACATTAAACCACTTTCCATTTAAAAATAGAGCCATCTTGGGGAGGTCAGAAGTGACTAGCTATACCCAGTAAGCATGCTCAGAATGACCAAGCCCTTTTTCTCCCTGTGAGGTGTCCGCGAGCACTTTTCCAACCCTTACATTGGGAAAGATTATCAACTGTGCAATCTTGTCTGTGGGAGCAATAGCCACAAAAGTCTGAGGAGCTTGAACAAGAATTTTAAGTTCTCCCATATAACCTTGATCAGTAACTCCAGGATGTATTTGCAAACCCTTTAATGTCAAACTACTTTTTCCTAAAATTAATCCTATTTTCCCTTCTGGCAATGGCCCATAGGTTCCTTGTAGGAATTGTCTCAGTTCCCATCTCAGAAGTTAATGTGTATTGGGTGGAGGGACTGAGATCTAGTCCTGCACTTCCAGGGGTGGCACAAAGGAGGTCTGTTATGGTGACCCGGCTGGTACTTCCTGGAGGGTGTTGAGTGCCCTTACTGTTTGATGGGGCCAGGGCTGGCCCCACGAAGAGTTTCCCTGCTGCCTTTGCAATGGTCACCCTTCTATATCAGATTGTGAGTGACAGTCATTAGCCCAGTGACAGCCACATTTGGAATGAGGACATATTCCTGAGGGCTTTTGTCCTTGACCAAAAGATCCAGCAGGTGGTAAATTTGCTTTTGTGACCTTACGACATTCTTTGGTAAAATGACCTGGTTTGTTACAATTATAACACACACTTGCTTTTGAAGGGCATAAGGTTTCCTTCAGGGCAGCCGCTAATGCCATTCCCTGAACATAGTCTTCCCCTATATCTGAACAGAGCCAAATCATGTCTTGTAAGGAAATCTTTTTCCTATAAGGTCTGAGAGCTTCCTTACAATGTTTGTTAGCATTTCCAAAGGCTGTTTTACAGGGAGAGTACCCAGTTCAGGGTCTCCAACAGTCCTACCCATATGGTGTAATAAGAGAGCCACAAAGTCTTGCAAATCTCTCCAGGACCCCGAAGAATTTTAGTAATTTCTTGGGACTTATCTCCTTTAGTGGGTAGCTCTTTCCACTCTCTGGTGGCAGCAATACCCGTTTGGTCATATGTTAATGGGGCATAATTTAATTGATTTTGTAAGCCTGTATGGCCCTCTTGACCTAGGAGCATATCTGCAGTAATTGGTATGCTATGAGCAGTATTGCGGGTGGCTTGTTCTTTACATATTTCAGTATAGCTAGTTTTCTGTAGTATATAATCCCCAGGGCCAAGGCAAGCTTTAGCAAAGCCATCCAATCCTCAGGAGGGAGAGCAGAGCCAGCAGTGATGCTATTTAACTGCTGCTGTGTAAGTGGAGCTGTAGCCCTGTATATAGCACAAGCTTCCTTGAGCTCTTTTAGGGTTTTAAATGGAATAGGTTCATAATGCCTCTGAGGCTGCCCTGTAGCTGGATCGGTTTGTTCAAAGACTGGGTAACATTAAAACCAGAAGAGTCCTCTCCTGACTTTCATGCCAGAGCCAACATATGTTGTAATGGACTATTTTTAGAGGATACAGTTGAAAGTGATTTTTTGAAAGGTTGAGGCAGAGCATCCTGATAATCTTCCTCATTATTGCCTTTTGACTCAGATCCGTTTTCAGAATCCCTGTCAGTTAAGAGTGGATTCAATTTGGGAAAAGGTGGCAAGAGTTCTGCCAGAGCCATAGGGGCTGAAGGTAGTGACAGCTGAACTTGGTTAAAGCTGTGGTGACTGCCATTTCCTGATTTTTTATAGCCTCCTGGTTCTGATTCAGAAGGCTTAATTTTTATTTTATGAATTGGGGTTGGGTCTAAACAGTCCCAAATTTGACTCCACATAGCAAAGGTAAAAATTGGCATGTCCTTAGCTCCTTCCACTGTGTAGCAGTTTCTTAAACTCTCTCCTACCTTTTGCCAGGTTTCTAAATTAACTGTCCCTTCTCTAGGAAACCAGGGATAAGTATACTGAACAAAATCTAAAAACTGTACAAGTTGACGAGACTTAACTTTAAACTCCCTCTAGTTTTAAGCATAGCTTTAAGCATCTGTACATAGGGATCTCTTTTCTTAGATTCAGTTTGTCCCATATTTATTATTCCCAAATATATTCAATATGCCCTATATCCTTACCTTATTTTCCTTGTGGACATGTCCTCCAGAGAGCATTCCCTCGCCTTATCCAATGAGTTTTCTTGTAGTCAGGCCCCAAGGTTGGGTGCCACTTGCCCCCGCCTGCATGGGTATGCTTCACAAGACTGACTAAGAGCGACCTAGAATGATAAATAAAACACACAAAAACATACAGACATACAACATAAAACAGAACATTGGTATCAGGAGGACTGCACATTCCTGATGGGAAATGTGAGCGCCTACCTGAGCCAGAGTGTTTATTTTATTAGGTCAGTACAAGGAAAAGTCTCAGGTAAAAATCAAGTTTTAATAATTCTTGATACAAGGTGAAAGGAATGAGGTTTGGTGGGCTAATTTTCCTAAGGCTATAGAAGCTTAATTGCAACACATCAGTTCTGGAACCATCAAGGCACACAGGACACCTTATCTAAGGTATTGATTAATCTGGCATCAGGGAGTTTCCTAACAGTTCTGGTACTTTATCTAGTTTTGCATCAGGGGGTTGGTATACAGACACAGCAGTTGTATTCTTCAAGGAGATGTGAGAACAAAGGTCAAGACACCAGGTACTGGGGAAATTATAGTAGAAGAGACTGTACAAACTTCTACATGAAAAGGCTGTGCAAACTCCATTATTCCCAGTCCATGGTGATGCTTGGTACCCAACACCAGGACTGCAGTTTCATTTTGTTTTGTAATCTTATTCATGCTTGTTCTTGATTGATTTAGTGTTGCTACTAGCTATAGCTGCCAAATCTGTGTATAATTTTGGAAGATAAGCTATAAGCTGTGTAATAGTATTATGATTACACTACCATAATATAGTATTATAATTGCTGATAATATTGATATTATAAGAGTGAATGATGATATATTGGCAATGAGTCTGATTGCTATGAATAATTTATAATAGTGTAATTATTGAGATTGCACATGAAAGTAAACTATGTAGTCATAGTATTGATGAACAAAAAAGTCAGAAATCTCACTGATATAAGCATGTAACTCTTCCCATTTTCAGAGATAAGTCTGTGTAGATAATTAATTTGGGCTGAAGGCCAATACCAAAGTTGAGCTAAAAAACATTGCTTTTAAAAAGTTTTTTTAAACTAGTCAAATGTGATAAACAATTGTCTACACATTACAGATATTCTATCAGGTGCCATGTAAATAAAGAGTGGAAACTCCCCAGGGCCATACAGGTCTTGAGTGAGGATGGAGCTGTGACAAGTTTAGAGTGAAGGAAAGAAAAGAAGAGTGGTGCTTCTTCCTCTGTCTCAAGAGGAAGGAAGTCACTTTTCTAAAGACAGAGAGAAGTGAGGGCTGCTCATAAGAATCTTATCAAGTTGCTGAAAGGTAGCATTCATATATGAAGCTTCTTGCCAATTAGCTGCATTTTACCACTAAGGAGTTGATAACCAACAGCATATTAGAGTGGAAATGATCTTGGCAGCAATTATTGTGAATAGCTAAATTGCATCAGCCTCAGAGAACAAGAGACAATGTTTGAAAGGGATATTGATTACAATTTGCCATATACCTTTGAGAATACACTTTTCCCTACACTATTTCATGAACTAGAAACAGGAGCTAGATTTCCAATAGATCAGTAGATATGATTGATTTAAAAAAAACACTTCATGATTGTCAGTGTATCTCATGCTATCTTGAAATGGATTTCTAAAGAAACACAGCATAAAAAATCACTATACCATTTTTAATAAATAATATTGTCTTTTAAAATAAGAAATAAGATTAAAGTCATGAGGCATATATGCTGGCCACCAATCCTGGGGATGCAGATACACCCACTGAAAGGCAGATGGAGAAGATCATCACTATGACAATCAGCATGAATAGAAGTCGAAACAGTTTTCACACTGCATCTCAGCATGCAAATTATACCAATTACCTGAATCTGGTGAGTAGAATACTCACAAAGCACAGTAACCAAAGCAAACTGGTTATGTTTAGTCAACAGCAAGGATCAAAAGAAGTATAGGATTCATAGCAATCTGACAGCCAAAGGCTCAGAATATCTATCCAGGGCAGATGGAAGGTAATCTGTCTGTCTCATGCTGCAGTGCACCTGAGGGACCTGAAAAGCTGTCCACTCTGGGGTTTATCCTTCACAGGATATTTACCAGGCAGGGATAAAGTGTTGTTAGACAACATATCCTAAAAGGAACAGAAACAAAGTCTGAGTTATACAGTGAGTCTTGATTTCAAGATGCTGTATGTTCAGTACATTCAAGTTATTCTGATAACTACAAGCAACAAGGGTAATAAAGTGAGACACGGTGAGAGATTCACTTGATTAAAACCACTTCAAGGACCATTTAGAACACAAATAAATCCATCTTTGATTGGTGGCAATTTTGAGCTCTTAACTTTAAGGACTTAAAGGATAAGTAATGACAGACGGAGGCTGCTATTAGAAGCTTCCAGGTCCATTTAGGTTTCAAAGTTCTACACTTTCATCTGTTAGCTGATCTGTGAAACAAATAAATAAGAGAGGAAAGATAACATATTTAATCATCATTTTCCAAATAGAAATCTTATTTTACTTGGTTTCTCTTTAAGTTCAGCAATATTCTAGGAAAGAAATCTATTTTCATAAAATATTCTAAGATTTTCCATTAGTGTGTTTCTATTTCCATGTGCAATGTATGCAAGAATAGTTGAAAATATTATATACACACAAATATATGTTACATAGTATAAAACAATCATGTCTCTCAAATATAACTTTCTAGATTACTTTTTAATACTTTTATGATAGTTGTGAATTAGCATACATGAAAAAGCAATATAGTTTCATTGTGATAATTCCATATATGCATACAGTGTATATTACAAACAGATCATCCCCTTTTCACATTCTTCATCATCATCATCAACTTTTGTCTAGGTTCAAAAAATGATCAAGAACATGTGATATTTTGTTTTTTGAGCTTGGTTTATCTCACTCGACATGTTGCTGTCTAGTTTCATCCATTTTATTGCCAATGACATAACTGACATAATTTCATTATTCTTGTTGACTGGGTCATATTCCATTATATATATAATCATATGTATTTTAAATTATATCCATATATATATATGGAGAGAGAGAGAGAGACAGAGAGACAGAGAAATAGAATATTTCTAGCATCACAGAATGAGTTTGTAGCTTTTCTTTTCTTTATATTTCATGAAATAATTTGGCAAGTATTGGTGATAGATCTTCTTTAAATGTCTGGTAAAATTTGTCTGTTAATTCATCTAGTCTCAGACTCTTCTTTTTTGGGAGACTGCTTTAACCACACAGTTCATTATAGATCTATTTAAATGGTTGGTATCCTTGGGTCAGTTTAGGCAGGTCATATGAGTATAAAACGATCCTACAAGAAAGCTATTAAACATCAAAGAAAGAAATTGAAGAAGACACCAGATATGGAAAACTCTCCCGTGTTCATAGACATACAGAAATAAAATTATAAAAATGACTATAATAATGGAAGCAATCTACAGACTCAATTTCATTTCCATCAATTTCCTAATATTATTCTTCACAAAAATAGAAAACTTAATCTTAAATTTACTATGTAAACAAAATCAAAACCATATAAAAGCAATTCTGAGCAAAAAGAGCAGTGAGGGAGGTATCACAAAAGTAGACTTCAAATTATACTACAGAGTCATAGTAATAAAAACAGCCCAATCTGGCACAAAAATAAACATGAGGAACAATTGATCTAACAGAAGGCAAAAAAAATTGTGTAGCTAAAGTCGTCAGACCTTTGACAAAGGGTCAAAATATTCGCTGAAGAAAAATAGCCTCTTCAACAAAAGTGCTGGAAAAACTGGGTATCTACATGTTGAAGACTAAAACTAAACCCCTATATATCTCTCACCTTGTACAAAATTCAATTCCAAATATATCAAAGGTCTTAATGTAAGATCTGAGACTTATAAAATACCTCAGGAAAATGTAAGGAAAACTGTCGAAGATATAGTAATGGGTACATATTTTCTGAATAGAATTCTAATTGCTTAGCAAATAAGAGCAAGTATTGACAAGTGAGAATGTGTCAGATTTTTAAAATCTGTACATCAAAAGAGACAATTACCAGAATCAAGAGACAAATCACAGAATGGGAAAAAAATCTTTGCCAGCTATTTAAAAAACATGGGATCAATATCCAGAATATATATGGAGCTTGGAAAACTAAACAGAAAAAGAATGAATAACCGAATTGATAAATGGAAAAAAAATGTTGAGCAGACAAGTCTCAAAAGAAGAAATTCAAATAACTATTAAATAAATGAGGAAATTTTCCACATCACTAGCCATAAATAAAAAGACAATAAAAAATGAGGAAAAATTCCAACACACATCAGTCAAATTGGCAATCATGAAGAAAACAAACTGGTGAGGATGTGGAGGGAAAAGAACTCTCATAACCAGTTAGTGGGAGTGTAAACTAGTGAAACCATGATGAAATCAGTATGGAGGTTCCTCCCAGCAATGAAAGTAGACCTCCTTTTTGAAACAGGACAAGGACACACACAAACACAAAAAGAAATAAAGACCAATTTCTTTGATGAACCTATACACACAATAATTCTCAATAAAATGCTTGCAAATCAATTTCAGTAATACATTAAGAAGATCATAGACCATGATCAAATTGGTTTCATACCAGGGGTAAAAGTATACTTCAATACATGTAAATCACTAAATACAACACACTACATAAACAGAATTAAAGATAAAAGTCACATAATCAGCTCAATAGAAAGAGAAAAAGCCCTTGACAAAATTCAACATTTATTAATGATAAAATCCCTGAAGAAAATATGTATAAATGAAACATACTTCAACAAAATAAAGTCCACATGGGATGAAGCTATAGCTAACATTGTACTAAATGGGGAAAACCTGAAACCATTTCCTCTCAAATTAGGGTTGAGACAAGGATGTTCACTCTCTTCACTCTCACTCAAAACAGTGCTAGTGAGAATAATCTGGCAAGAAAAAGAAGTAAAAATGGATTAAAATAGGGATGGAAAAAATCAAATTATCTTTATTTTCAGTGATATAATCCTATACTTAAAAATTATAAAGACTTCACCAAAGAACTTTTAGATGTCATAAACACATTCTGCAAATTAGCAGTATACACAATTAACATACAAAAAAGTTGGTAGCTTTCTGTATACCCACAATGAAAAGGCAGAGAATGAAATCAGGAAAACTGCCCTGTTCACAATAGCATCTCAGTAAATAAAATATCTAAGAATAAGACTAACCAAACTGTCAACTATCTTTTTAACACATGAACAGAGGATACTGAAATTCCAAACTATAGCAGACCTCTGTGAAGTATGTTAAAAAATATCCACATTGAAGTATTTATTGTGTTAAATATTAGTTAAAAGGATCAGAAATACCATAGTAGAGATAATTGCATAACATTATACAACACAGTTGTTATAGTAATGAAACAAATGTATGTAACTGCTTATCAACTAATATAAGATGTAATATCTTAATTTTGATAACAAATAATCTTAAAAATATCTAAGTATATGCATTTATTAAGTTAAATTACTTAAAATTCAAATCTGTGTAAAACTAATAAGATACACACATGTGGCAAGATATTTTCTTTCTAATGAGCAAAATAGTTGTATATGTGAAAAATCAAATTATTTATGATTGAGATGAAGTTGGAGTGAGGATGGGGAAAATGTTAAAAGCAAGGTATAATTATTGGCAATATTTTGGTTCCTGTGATGGTTAGTATGGCATGTACTTGCTACGTTATTTTTAAAAAATCTAAAGTAATATTATAAAATAAATTTTGGAAGATGAACCAAATATTTTTGGAAATATTTGAGTACTAAGTTTATGCTTACATTATAAGTACTGCTGTCTTCTGCTGATCTATTGGCTCTACTTCCTTCCATTTTGGCTTTTCCACATATGGAAAGATTATAGGCATGAGTTCTGAGCCTCTACTCTCAGAAAATCTCTTAGGAAAAAATAGTATCCCCTTTTCTCTATTGTCCAAAGAAAAATATTGACTATATTTATCTATCAGCATATAGCTAACTCAATCATCAATATAGTATGGACATTATTTGTGATAAACATAAGCCAATTATGTCCCCATCATCCCCACCATCAGTGTGTATTTGGAGTTTAAGAAACTTGCAAAAAGATGAGTAAAAAAAATAAGACATTTCTCCTCACTTCTAGCCTTATGCAAAGAACTGCCTATTTAATTTCTCTAGTCATTGATTATTCATTACTTTAGTCAAGATTTGTATGTCTCATTTCTAAATGCTTGTGCTTTGGTGGCCTTTTATATACAAAGCCTTTTTATCAAATTGTACTCCTTTGTGTTTTATATCACTATTCTTGAATAGTTTCATTCATCATTCTTTGGCATTCTTCTTGAAATCCTTGAGGAATTCTTTGGCTATAATTCTATATTTTGCTGTTAATTCACTTCTTCAATCACTATACTGTCACTTAAAAGTCAATATCCCTAAATGTAGTTATACACCACTAACTTTTAGCTCATAGTTCTAAAAAATAAATACAACTTCCAACTGTATATTTTCATTGCATATCCCATAGCTACCTGAATTTTTACTATTCCTCATTGCCCTACTGTTAATTGAAAATGCTTAATCTGAAATATCATTACTTAGAAATATCTTTCATCATCATCACTTTCTAATACCCCCAGATTCATAATTAAAGCTGGTATAAGGAAAATGAATGGGAAGAGGAACGTCATGAAATGAAATTGTCATTAATACAGATCTCATTGCTAAATTTAATAGTGTGCCTCCCTATAAAGCTGCTTAACCTCTTTGAGTTTCAGTTTCTGTAAAATGAGATGTCATTTTAATAACTGCTTTTATGGGACAATTATGCCTCCAGCCATACTACCTATACTGACTTCCTTACTTTCCAATGATCATATTCAGCAGGTGTTCTGCTTGAGATAGTTGTTGCAGATGTCTCTGCTTAAACCATTCTTGCAAGGAGGAGCTTAGCTAATTACTTCATCTATACATTGTATTCTTCTAGACTCCACACCATATAATATTCCCATAAATATATTTAATTCATCATCCTCATCAGCACCTCCAAGACACTTATCATACTTTGCTTCTTTCTTTCTAGTGTTTTTTTTTAATTGAGTGTGTGTGTGTGCTGAAGAATAATACAAGGACCTCAACCATGCTAAGAAATACCACTCACCTTTTTACCTTTTAAAAGTACTTGCTATCATCTAAAATATTATTTAACTTTCTTACTTGTTATATGTTTCTTGTCTGTCCTAACATGAAAATAATCTCCAAAGGTAAAAGTCAGTGTTTTTTTTATTTGTTTTTGGTACTGGTGTTTAAACTCATGCCTTCACACTTTTGAGACAGGCACCCTCCTGCCTTGAGACAAAAATCCAGCTCTTTTGGCATTGATTATTTTGGCAATAGGGACTTATTTTGTGCCAAGGCAGCCTGGACCGCCATCCTACTTTATGCTCCCAACACTATAGCTGAGATGACAAGTATGTACCACCATTTTCTTCTTCTTTTTTTTTTCATTGAAACGGGACCTTGTAAACTGTTTTGCCTAGGCTGAACTCAAACTGAGATCCTATCCATTTCAGCCTCCCAAGTAGCTTAATTGCAGGCATGAGTCACTGGTGCCCAGCTGATTCAGGGTATTGAGGTGTAGAAACTCTTAAGCATGTTGGCATGTTCTTCTAATTCCAGCTTCTCAAATGACTGAGGTAGGAGAATCAACCAATACCAGTAATTTAAGACTAATCTTGGCAATATCAAGAACTCATATAAAAAATAAATGAATAAATAAATAAGCTAACAAATTAATAAATTTATAAACTTTAGGAAGTTTATTCTTTTGACCAAAATACAATTAAAAACACCAGATATTTGAAGAAATCATCCTTGATAGGTACTGTTGATCTGCTGAGGCAATCAAAACTGAAAGGGGTGAGATGCCAAGACTATCAATACAGTGAGTTGAATTCTGTGATGCTTTTACCCTAGGAATATTAGTTGGTTTGGGGCACGAATAGGAGGTTGAAAATTTGTTCTGTTATTTGTAGGTAAGTGTATAGAACTGGAGAACATCATCTTAAGTGAAGTTAGCCAGACTCAGAAAGTCAAAAGTCACATGTTGTCTTTCATATGTGTAATACAAACCTAATACAAAGGCAGCAATTAAAATGAAACACTGGCCACACTAAGGGGAAGTCATGCACAGGGGGGTAGGGAAACTAAGAACATTAACAAGGTTGATATACACTCTATACAAGATAGATATATAAATCTTAAACCAACTGAAACTACCATAAGAAAGAGACTAAGGTAGAATGAAGAAAATTAGAGGAGATGAGCCAATTGGGGTTATAATACATATATAGATGGAAATACCTCAAGGAAACTTAATGTGTAGATACCTTTATCTCAAACAAGGTAAAATACCACGTTTTTCATTTTATCTTTTCTCTTTTTTCTTCTACAAAATCAGAGAGCAGGAGGGCAAAACAAGTCCTGCCCAGGAAGGAGGGCTGGCACCAGTGGGGAGGGGGAGAATTGGGGAAGAGAAGTACAAGGGTGAATATGGTGCAAAAAATGTGTACACAAGTATGTAAATGCAAAAATGATACCTGTTGAAACTACTCCAGGGATTGAGAATTGGGGGATAAAGGAGAAAAGTAGAGGATGTGAATTCATGTATATTTGATACATTGTAAGACCCTGTGTAAATGCCACAAAATGTACTCCTACCCAGCACAAAAATAAAGGGGGAAAAAAAAAACCAGAATTTGTGTTTGCACTGATGCAAGGTCACTTCTGGAAACAAGGAGGAGGCAGAGACATCATCAGAGCTGTTGGAAGAAATTTGGAGAGATTCAATACTTCAGTAGTTTTTCTCTTGGGATATTTCCCCAGTTCTAGGAGCTGTTTAGGATGTATTAAGGTCAGAGTCTCTTTTCTGTAAATATGTCATTAATTGGAAACAAGATCATTGCACATAATCAAGTTAAGATGAGGCTGTAAGAGTGAATCTAATCCAATCTAACTGTGTCCTTATGTAAAGAGAGATGTGGAAACAGAGACAGACATGCACAGAGGAAAAATGCCATGTAAATGAGAGCCAGAGAGAATGGAGTGATGAATCTGCAAATCAAGGAAGTTGAAAGACTAACAGACAAGCACCAAAGCTAAGACAGAAGCATGGAAAAAATTCTCCCTCATCGAACTCACAAAGGACTAATGACACACAATAAATAAAAGAAGTGAAAAAATTAATATAAAAATGAAGAGAATACAAGAAGGACAAAATTTGATTCTTTTTTTGGTGAATAAAATTGATAAATGATGGCAAACATTTGTAGAGATTGTTACATGGATGTGTATTTGTTAAAAATCATCTGTGCATTTTAAAATGGTGCATTTTATCATGTGTAAATTATACTTCAGTAGGCTAATTTAAAAATAAAAAAGATACGAAAAATTTTGCTTTAAATCCCCTCTTTTGTTTCCCTTGCATTACTGGTTTGCTGAAAAAATATTTTAAAATATAGATTTTTAAATAAATTTAATTGCAATAACACATTGAAATGTATCTTATCATTATCATTAAAATCAATAAATCATTAGTACTTTTACATTATTTGCAATAAATTGTTGTATTAATGGTAATGTGTTGTGCATGTGTGTGTGGTGTTGGGGATTGAACTCAGGACCACACACATGCTAGACAAGTACTGTACCAATATGCTGAATACATGGCCTTGATGATAATGTTATTCTGAATATGAAAGGAGAAGTTAAGAAATGTACATGATATCCCAGAAACATTTAATTACATTATATCTATTTGAATCTTTAAGTAGGTATAGACAGAATATGCTTATAGACAGAGATGCCTGGGATTAATTGGTCCCATGGTTTGAAATGGTCCTGAATTAACTCTCTTAAGGAGTTCATTTAGCAAATCCTTCAGGGTTGTGTGGGAAAGGGAGTGGACTTTGTTCCCCTGGAGCATGAGCAGTTGTGAAATTTATAATATATCTATAAGTATTTGGTGGAAAAAGAGGTGTTTAATCTAAGTGCTTTAAAGGGAATATTTTGAGGTACAAGAGTTGACTTAAGATGTTTCTATATAAAACAATTAAGATAATTTTTTTTTATTCTAGAAAGAGTAGTGAGAAAATTTTCTGCCAGCATTTCAGGGCCTATGGTAGAGTCTAAAACAGGACTTGCAATAGCAGACAGTCTGTTTTGCGATAGCTGACTCTCTCCATAGCTTCTGTAACAGACGGCAAAATGGACACATTCAAAATAAAGCTTATATGTTACAGGCAAAGAGCACATGATTCATCTTCGAAGTAAATGAGAAGTGAAAAAGAGAAAACATGAGCACTTTATTCAATGCTGTCTCTAATTCTAAGAAAAATGGTAAGTTTTCAAGCTCAATTAAACTATTCTGTTTCCTACTATTCAGGACTAGGTTGTATCCTAAGATACCGAAAGTTCCAAAGAAGTAGCTTCCCTACTCATGATAACATTCAATATTTCAGGGTTCCTTGTCTTATACTAGCTTCTGCTTGATCCCGAAGTATCTCAGGATGAATTGTGAGGAGAAATGACCCAAACAATTTTTGCACATGTGAATAAATGAATAATAAAAAAATTGAAAAAAATGAAAAGTGCAGTGGTGTAGTATCTTGAAAATTGTGACTTCTTTGTTGGAAATCTGACTTGAGGACAAGAATAAGGATCCACACTAATCACATGCAATCAGCTTGCCTTGATGTTGATGATACTGAGTGTCCTGATGCTGTTACTAGTGTGGTCTAGGATCTATTGTCACCCCTGTTTATGATTTCCTCTTTGTGGAATTGGGTAAGGGATAATATAATGGTGAAGGAGAGATAAGCAAAACTCTTTAATCCTAAAAGAAAATACTCTTTATTTATAGCTCTTGTCTTATTCCTACATAATGAGATTTTCAGTGTCTCATCTCCTGATTCTTCTTCCTTCTCTGACTCTTGTTCAAAATAGAAAGATGACTTTTGTCTTCATCCTCTGAACTTTCTATCTCCTCATCACTATAATTTTACAGATATGCATATAAAATGCTAATTTCTTTCACCTATCATGAAGATTGCATCCATTTGATAGTCAGGGTATGTCCTGAACATGTCAATGATCTTTGTTTCCTGCTTATGGTTCCCTGGGTTTACTTTGCCCCCACCTGGATGGATGGAGTGTGATGCATTGCATGGCAGTGTGAATGAAGTGTTAGAGACAGCATTCCATGGAGCACAAAGTGTTGGATTCTAGTCCTGTATCCTCTCTGCTGAAATTTATCTCCCAGTATATTCTATTGTGCACAAATTAGAACATCACAAACTTGACTTACATGGTATAATAAAATCAAATGAATGATAGATATTGAAGGAAAGATGAGAGTAGATTGTGGTAGGGATTATCTGATTCAATAAATACATTATATCAGTTGAAAATTTTTATCAAGAAAGTTATTTGATTGAAGAAATCTGAAAGGCTTTGCTAAGGAGATGATATTTGAGCTGTATCCTCCATCCTTGGATATAAATGGAGACTGTAGATTAAAGACAAGAAAAATGTCATC
Organism: Castor canadensis; assembly: GCF_047511655.1. NCBI lineage: Eukaryota > Metazoa > Chordata > Mammalia > Rodentia > Castoridae > Castor > Castor canadensis. Next base: position 189,007,517 of record NC_133386.1, read on the forward strand.
ACACACTGAGAAATGGAACATTCAGGGAATGAGACTGGCTAGGTGTATTTATACAGGGTATACTTTGCCAAACCTTGCTGGAGCTCTGATAAGAAGAAACACTGAGAGTATCAGAGAAAACCAAAACGGTTGGTCAGAGTAAGGTGCTCAAAAAGCCACGGCAAATATCTGAAACATTGTATTTTAATAATGTATAATAATTTGATGTATTTGTGAATCACTGTGTTTTAAAGTGTTCACATTTTCTTTCCAAGTGATAGGACGAAGGCAAAAAGAGGGAGAGGATATAAAAAGTGCTGAGAAGAGAGAGTATTTGAATGGGAGCTCTTTTCAGTTTAGAGACATAGAAAACAGGAGCATCTCAATAGAAGTCTGTACATATTTATTTAAGGCATCCTAGCATTGGCCATTTGTTCTATTAAATTTATAAAATTTCTGGCTTATGTGAGTTAATAACTCTCACAATGAAAACTCACATGTATAAGTTTCCAAAAATGAAGCACTATTTTTGTTTTCCACAAAGCTTTGTGAGACATTTCAGACTAATTAGAGTGAAATCCTGTGCCCAAATAATTACATTCCATACCATGCAAATTGTTTTATGAATATGTAAATGATGTTAAAGCAGACAAAAGATGTTTAATTCTATTATTCCTCACAGAGAGTAGATGAGAATTATCATCTCCAATTCTTGCCAAAATCAGAAGTGGCAAGTGTGAAGCCACTGGTGAATCTTATTTGCGATGTCTGCAGGGCCATTCTGTATTTTATTAGGGTCATGGTCAATTCATGTGCTTGCTTTCCACTGAGTTTCTAAGGGCATGGAACAGAAACACAGATGTCTTCAGTGGGAATTTGGCATCTTGAATGAGGTAGGCCCATCACTGAAGATAAGCACATCAAAGCTCCCTTCTCCCAACAAAAAAGATTGTTACGTTCCATTAAATAATTCATTGATTTTTGTTCTTACATGAAGGATAATTCTTAATAAAAGCCGCTGACATAATTTATCTCATCACATTTTACAGTTTACAAGTGACAAAATGTCCAAAAGTCATCACCTTTCCCTCATGACCTTCTTTTAGGATAACTAAGATTTTCTACGGCATCTTTGGATTCTGGCTCACTAAGGGCTTTATATTGATCCATTCTCCTGGAAAAGCATTTTTCATTTCATTTCCTTTAAAGATTGATTTCATTTAACTTGTCTGAATTACTCAAACTTTCTGATTTTCTTATCTCTGGATTTTATTCTTTTTCATAACAAAAGATCTACTTCTATTTTCCTCTCATAACAGAGCCCTTCTATTCAAGATATTGTACACTTTATATTGATTTTATTTTTATATTTAGTAAAATTATTGGAAACTCCCTTTTCAAACTTCTGACTACCATGAAACACTACTGTGATCCAAAGAACTGGTATAATTTTAGTCACTCAGAAAAGTAATTTCATGTTATGAAGCCATTTGCAACCAAAGTAAGACAAATACATAATTTTAAGTAATAGTTTTTGAAATAGAAGGTAGCTCTTGAATAGTTAGGAATAATAATCATGATAATAACGACAACAATTGCACATGATGAAGAGCCTCAGCTTCTATGTGCTTTGTCCCATATTGATTTATTTAACTTTCACAGAAACCCTAAAAGGGATTATTTGTGTTTTATATGTGAACATCAAAGGATTTAAGAGTGAGACAAGTAGGCAGTGAGGTGGGGTGGTGTTTTTGTCACATACTCCTAACTCCGTTTTTATCTATAATTTTGAGAATCTGATTAGGAACTGCACTCTCATCTCTTCAAATAACTTTGAATTATTTTTTGATCATTGTATACTTCAGGAAATTCTTCCCTACTCTCTGAAAATAACTTCTGTTCTTCTAATGCTAATCATATGATCACTAATTATTCTGTTATAAGGATGTACTCAATAAAGGAATAAAAAATACTGGAAAGGTATTTAATGTTTATATTCATCAATATCAATGATTACATCTAACATTTCTATAACAATATCACAATGCAGAAATTATTAAAAATTGTTTTCAGAACTATTAACTTTCATAGTGAGGATTGGAAGCACTACAAATGTCTCAAGGACAAAATTCAAATGATTTTTCTAAATTCATATGTTATCACAATATCATTGATAATTATGTAACTATGTAAATTATAATGCCATGATGATAGTTGTTATAATTCCAGATAAAAAATCATAATATAAAATGGCATACATAAGTATGATGGAAGGGGTGAATTCAGGTGTGATAGACTTGATATATTGTAAGAACTTTTGGAAATGCCACAATCTACCACCAGCACAAAAAAAAAAATATTTGATAAATATGAAAAATGACATTACTTGAGTATGTCAATTATATAAGCTATGTATGCTTGAACAGGCACTTTGAATAATAAAAACATAAAGTTTTATGTCAAAACTATGGAAGTTCTTCACAAATAATGTTTTCAGAAAAATCCTCTAGGATACTCAGAATATATATGTAAACATAGATATGCATAAAAGCACTTCTTTGATTATAAGTCCATTAGAAATTTTGTACCATGTCAATAACGTAGGCAGAAAGGCTCCATGTAATGTAATATTGAAGTGTTGTAAAAGAGGATAAAATGGAGTTTTCTCTAATTATACCAGCCTTAAGTTATTACAGACTTTTTATAGATTGACCATCACCAAACTGATGTCATCAACAGAAAAAGAAAAAGGAAAATATTGTCAAAATAGACTTTGAAAAGTGTGTTTCACTTTAGATATGAAAGAAGTCAGTGAAAATGGATACAAAACTGCGTGAACCGAACTGAGATTCTCATCTGGAAAGCGTCTCCAACATTGTTAGCACTTAGTTGTATTAAAATAGTGTTTTTCAGATTTTAGAATATATAGATAGAATGAACAATGTTTGAAACATGTTTAGGCATGTGTACATATGTGTCTAAAACTTTGTTCTTTCAGAAAACTCAGAATAAGGGAAGGCAAGCATTTGAGACAGAAAGGCTAAATTTCAAAACAGTGAAATCACCTGTTCCAAGAAAGACCTACTTCTATAATTCTCAATCTAAGTATGAATCAAATCATTTGAAGGATATTTGTTTTGTTCTTAAAATGTAAATGCTTTGACCCAGTTTAGAGAACATCAGATTCAACAGATATATATTGCAGAGACCTGAACACTTACAAGTTTGAAAGGTTCTTAGTTAATTTTTTCATAGCACAAAGGCAATTGGAAGTAATTGCCTGTGGGGTTTCTAATCACCCCACTCTCCAATATCTTAGATTACTGAAGGAAAAATGAACATTAAAAGACTTATTATTAATAATAGTTATTTAGCAATATAAAATAGTTCTCTAACAATAATTAAATCTTACCCCAGTTCTCTAGGAAAAAGTAGGTCCCTCTCATCTGTCTCCCTTCTCACATTCTCTCTTTTGGTGCATTTTGCAGTGGATATCTCTCATAACTTCTTGCTTTTAAAAGCTAGAAGGTAACACCCACGCACAGGAAATCAATGTGAGTCAATGCCCTGTATAGCTATCCTTATCTCAACCAGCAAAACCCCTTGTTCCTTCCTATTATTGCTTATACTCTCTCTACAACAAAATTAGAGATAAGGGCAAAATAGTTTCTGCTGGGTATTGAGGGGGGGAGCGGGAGGGGGTGGAGTGGGTGGTAAGGGAGGGGGTGGGGGCAGGGGGGAGAAATGAACTAAGCCTTGTATGCACATATGAATAATAAAAGAAAAATGAAAAAAAAAAAAAAAGCTAGTATCAACCTTGGATAAGCTTTACATGGGTAATTTTATGTATACTTTTGTTTTCCACTTTCACTAATATTTGCCAAAATATAAACAGCTGTACTTGTTTCCAGATTTTCATTTTGCATTTTATTTTATGGGGACGTCAATTTCTTACAATATTAAAACTGAATTATCTAGCTTTATATACCTTGGCCAATCAGTATATATCTCTCCAACATCATTTTTATTGCTTTCTGACTCAAGGTATATATTCAAAATTCCTAAATTTAAAAAGATCAATAATGATAATACCTACCATTATTGAATCCTGAATCTTTTAACTACTACTATGCCATAGACAACAATGTACTCTCAGCTACATGTGACAATACTGTCTTTTTCTTGGTTCTTCTAATTTGAGTTGTGCTCACTTATGCATCTGTAGTTAACTTTTGGTTGGGTAGGTAGCTCACTATCTTGGTTGGACACCTTCACACATTTGGAAGTTAACTGGTAATAGACTGATATAACATGATCTTGAAATTGACATTGGTACACTCTTCCTGGTAGATTGCCATCCAGTATGTTATCTATGGCTTGTTCTCAAAGCACTGGGTGCCAAAACAGCATCAGTGCACAAAGCATGATTTTGTTTTACATTTTAAAAGCATGTAATAGTTTTACAAAGGGGTTTCATTGTGATATTTCCATATATGTATATAATATGTCCAAAATAAATTTACTCCCTCTATCCTTTCTCCTCATCCTCTTTTCCCCTTCTTAAAACTACTTTAACCAGTTTCATTATTTTATCTTCATATATGTGTATAAAGTACTTTGACCATATTCCCTTCCTGCTCATCATCTTCTTTTGCTCTCCCCCCTCCCACTGGTACTTACTTGCCAAAACAGAAGCTGTTTTACATTCCTGTCCCTCATTTTTTAAAACTAGATTCCACATCTGGAAAATATGTGCTGTTTGTCTTTCTCAGTCTGGCTTGTTTCACTTACAAGGCATCTTCAGGCATAGTCTTAGAAGTAGCATTCTTTGAATCATGTCTACCACATCTTATCAGTCAAAGCAAGTCACAACCATCACCCACGATCCCTACAGAAAGAGACTGAAATGTTAAAAGGAAAGTAGAAAGTGGAGTAGACAGAGGGAGATGAATTTTTGTGACCACAATGGCATAAGTAAATACCAATGATTATTCTGTGCATAGAATCCCAAAATGGACACGCAGTCTAAAAATTCTATACCATACTAAAACTAACTGTGCAAATGCCTGTGGGTAAACAGAGTTAGTGCTCAGAACAAGTGTCTTCACATAATTTTTGCTTAATTTGTGTATTTCATCTTCCTGATATCTGAAGGTGAATGAGGTTGAGAACTCTACATTGGAATCCTTAGTAGAGCATACAGCAATAGTGGTCAGAAAAATAGTCTTGAACATTCCCAAATGTAAAGTATGTTTTCTTTAGTAACAATTGTGACATTCTCTTAGTTTTCTGGAGTATAAACTTTTATCAAGTTAAATATTTTCATCTCTATTTCTAGTTTGCTCTGTTTTAGTCCTAATGTATACTATTTTTTCTTCATCAAATCACATTTTAACATCTTGGATATGGTATTTTTAACTGATATGATTTAGCTCATATCAGTAAACCAAAGATCCTAGGAGAAATAACAGTATATGAAAAAAATGCTACATCTTACCTGGTAAAATGTGCTTAGTGAGAAAAATGAGAATCCCTTTTAAAGAGAACTAATTTTAATCATACTTTGAAAAGAAGTAAATAAACAGGGAGATGATCCTAAATTATAGAATGGCATAGAGCAAATAATTCTCAACTATTGAATAAGGGATTTAAAAATAAAGATAATGTTACATTGTTTATTGTATTAACCTTTATCAAGTTATTAATCCTCACATAATATACAAATATGAAATAAGTACCTAATTCTAAGCTTCTTCCCAATATATACATAATAATTATAGGAAAATGAAAATAATCCTGTGGTTTTTATAAAGACTTAACTAACCACATTGTTATGCATTTTTTCTTTTGTTGAGTAAAAAATTGAGGAAATGTAATGTTAATATGGATACTATATAGTGAAAAATGTTAAGAAAGTATTGTGAAATTTGTTCTACAATTGAAAATTAAAGAAAAAACAGAAACTACAAAACCTTTTCACACGATTGCTCAACTCCACCATAAAATAAAAGTCAGGGTCAATTTAAGTTCAGAAAGAAGTCTTAATTTTGGAACATTTTGAATAGGTAACAATGACATTCATTTTTAGGGCTTCTGAAAAGGCTTTTCTATAGAATCTTCATTCCACTAATCTTCATATGGGTGTCTCTGTCTAATCCTGTTTGTCAAATATTGGTGCTAATTGTTATTAATAAATTTATTGATCAATATGCTTAATCATTTATATAGAGAAATGTCAACAAAATTATAAAATCAGCTGAAGTATTGCCTGCTAATTGAACTAAATACTTTACAAGAAATAACTGTAGCAACCCATTTCCATAAATTTTCCTTAGTGATCAGTCTGACTTTGTTTATTCTTTAGTCATTTAGTGTCTCCTATTTCCGTTAACTATATAAATTTATTCAGGAAAAATAGCTCTGGTTTTCTATAATTATTTAACAGATAGTTATTAAAAGATCATCATTCTGAGTGAGGTTAGCCTGGCCCAAAAGACCAAAAATCGTATGTTCTCCCTCATATGTGGAAATTAGATCAAGGGCAAACACAACAATGGGATTGGACTTTGAGCACATGATAAAAGCGAGAGCACACAAGGGAGGGGTGAGGATAGGTAAGACACCTAAAAAACTAGCTAGCATTTGTTCCCCTTAATGCAGAGAAACTAAAGCAGATACCTTAAAAGCAACTGAGGCCAATAGGAAAAGGGAACCAGGACCTAGAGAAAAGGTTAGATCAAAAAGAATTAACCTAGAAGGTAACACACTTGCACAGGAAATCAATGTGAGTCAATGCTCTGTATAGCTACCCTTATCTCAACCAGCAAAAACCCTTGTTCCTTCCTATTATTGCTTATACTCTCTCTACAACAAAATTAGAAATAAGGGCAAAATAGTTTCTGCTGGGTATTGAGGGGGTGGGAGGGAGAGGGAGGGGGCAGAGTGGGTGGTAAGGGAGGGGGTAGGGGCAGGGGGGAGAAATGACCCAAGCCTTGTATGCACATATGAATAATAAAATTAAAAAGAAAAAAAAAAGTATGAGCTCAAAAAAAAAAAAAAAAGAAAAAAGATCAAATAGTTACCAAACTAAAGCCAAACAAGTCCTTCCTTCACAGTCAATCAGTTCAGAGGGAGACATGGAAAGTAATGAAAGTTAGATGGCAGTTATACAAAAAATATTTGCACTTTGATTGTCATTTTTACTAAGAAAATGAAGATATTCGGGGCAATAATGGATGACTCTGAACAGTCATGGAGGAAGGCATCAGTGGTAAAACCTTGCTTAGTTCAGAAAATAGCAACAATCACATGAAGAGGATAAAGGGCAGCTCATTAAAAAAAAAGAAAGAGGAAAAAAATGTGCGGCTGATACATAGTGAGGTAGTGGTGAGGGACTTAATATGTCTTAGAGTAGCAAGATGAATCAGAGAAATCTCACAGAAGGCAAGGTTTTTCTAAGGTGAGGGGAAGTCCTACAAAACATGAACCGACAATTAAAATCTAAATTGAAAATTCTCTAAATCACAACATTTTTTATAATTTTATCTATAATAAACCCTCCGATTGCCAAGTAATACTGAACAGTTATAGTTCTTACATGTTTCTGAAAGAAGAAGTACTTCTTACAGGAAACATACATTGTTCTTAGCATCACTGTGACCTAAAATCTCAAGTTACATATTTCATCCAGAGTATTTTCATGGCATTTTCACCTCTGCATTCCTCAGTGTGTAGATCAAGGGATTCAACATAAGTGTGATAATTGAATCAGATACAACCACTGCCTTGTATATGGGGTAAGTAGACACTGGCCTCACATACAAAAAAATGCATGTCACAAAGAACAACACAACCTTTGTGAGGTGAGAGCTGCAGCTGGAAAGGGTTTTGTGTCATGCTTCAGATTTATGACTTCAGAGAACACAGGATGACAATGTATGAGGCAATTAGAATAAGGAAGCTACCCACACACATCATGCCACTGCTGAGGATGAGTAAGAGACCCAGGGTATAGGTGTCTCTGCAGGCCAGTGTCAGTAACTGAAACAAATTACATATAAAGAGATCTATGATATTGGAATTACAGAAAGGAATTTGGTACATGAAGAGAAGCTGAATTATTGCATAAATAAATCTCCCATTCCAAGCTCCTCCCAGCATTCGGCAGCACATCTGAGAACTGGTGATGGTCATGTAGTGCAAGGGCTTACATATGGCCACGTAGCAGTCATAGGCCATCACAATGAGAAGGATGATCCCCACACCATCAAAGAAATGCTCTGCAAAGATCTGGGTCATGCATCCTTCAAAGGAGATGTCAGTGTTCTCAGACAGTGAGTCAACAATCAACTTGGGGCAATGACAGAAGAATAGGTGACATTAGAAATAGACAAGAAGGTAATAAAAAAGTACATAGGTGATCTCAAGCTTGGGCTTGTGATGATTGTTACCACAATGAGTTCACTTCCCAATATTATAATCCTATACATGATTAAAAAATGCTTATGTCTTCTCTTCAACAAAATTAGAGATAAAGGCAGAACAGGTTTTGCCTGGAAGTGAGGAGGAGAGTGGGGAAGTGGGGCAAGGGGGAGAAATGACACAAACAATACACTCACTGAATAATAGAAAGAAAAAAGAAAACTTGTATTGCCAAAAAAAAAAAACAACAAAAAGATGTTGATACAAATGAAAAAAAGAAAGAAAAACACAGCAGAAAATATTTTCTGAAGTTCTGAGTTCTCTATAAGACCCAAAATAATTAATTCTGTGTTGTTGTTTTGGTTTTCCATTTATTTGGCAATTATATGAGTGCCACCTGATAGCTGAGAGACCTAAAAATGCAACATATGATAGATCTATAATTAGAGATGAATTAGTTTCCTTTATGCTGAGGACCCAAGGGAACTTGTTTGTTTTATTCGTTGAGTCACCATTCGAGTTAAATAGTTTTCCCTTCCTCCTCCCATCTTTCTGATTTTTATTATTTGTAGTAGTTAACTTTATATGAGAAACTTATTCATTCCAATCACTTGAATAATTCTGTAACTGGCTTTTTTTCAGATAATGGAACTGATACTCACAAAGTTTAAGAAACTTAACCAGTGTAACAGCCTGTGTAATATAAGAAGCTCTGGCTCAGGAATGAGGGAAAAGGAAAAGGATTTTATAGATGGCCTTATTAACATAATCCATCAGAAGCACATGCTCCTGCATCTCTGAGCCTTGGTTTCCATATCTGCTGAATAAAAACAGTTGACTGGATTTGAAGGAACAGGAGAGACTTTGTTCTCTTCAACCAAATACTCACTTCTAATTTACAACAATTGTTTTCGACTCTGGGTAAAATTTTCTAAAGTTGTGGTTCATTTTATTTTTAAAACATCTGGTCTGTCTCCTTAAGGCTTGGAAGTTAGAGTGATTCCATATTGACACATGAGAAAATTGTATTTTTCCACCTGATTTTTACTTCCATTATCAGTACTCTTCTCCCTTACTTATTGGACTCTACTTCTTCGTGTTACAAAGTTTATTTACTGCATTGTCAACTCGCTATCTGCTACGTTCACAACCTGTTGCTTTCCACTCATGACTTTCTTTTCTCATAGAGTGACACCAGATCCAGACTACGTGAACTGGCTTTGTAATATTAACCTCCCAGCCCTCAATTTCTGCAGCAGTTCAATTAATAAATGAGAAACCATAGCAATCATGACTGCTGAACTTAATAATTATGACTTTTTCTTGTTTTTTCATCACAAACATCCATATGAAGTATTATGATTATTTTGATCTTTCAAAGCAGAATTGAAGCTTAAAGAAATTACAGTTTCCTCATAGTGTTTTTTTTTTAATATATGAATAATTACACACATAGGCTCCTAATTGCCATGCTTTATAGTCCACTCTCCATGATGTTTTCACCTCCTGACTCAGAAGACCATTGCTATGAGTGTTAAAAGAGGTAATACTTGTAATGGCTGGAAAAGTAGAATTTATATTGCTCTCTGATAATATCATCAGGTTAGCATACTCTAGGCTTACCTACTGATTACTTCTATGCCTTCTGCCAATTAATCCTCCTAACTGCTACCTTAGCCATCAGCAGTCTAAATATTTATTCCAAAAATTCATAAACATTTTTGTTTGTATCATTATTTTGTGTTTATTACATGTGCCTTTTATTTTTTTTTCAGGAATGCTTAAGAATTATTACTTATTTTTCATTTCTCTGTTTCTAAAAGATCAGTAAAGACATAACAGGTCCCAATAAAATCCAAGAGCTATATTTGAATTGGGAGGAAAATGGAATGAGCTGTGAAGTCAGGAAATGCTTTCACTGGCTCATCCTCCAGATTTAAAGTAAATCTGTTTTCTGAGTCTATTTGCTATTTCACTGTCAAGCAGGTTCAATAATGCCATTTATTGGCTATCATCTTTTGCTATTTATATTCGCAGTCATGATTACACCAAGACCAATAAATTAACAGTACCTTGAACTTCTAGTTCAGTGTGAAATGGCAACATTGGCAGCCTTTGTAATATTTTCTTTCTTGCTATGTCAGAGAAGTTTCATCTTCAAAAGGGATGTTTAGTGAAAATAAGGATAATTACAATGACTGTCCCAATTTTTCTTTGTCAGTCTACTTCCTTCACTGTCCCTAAGTACATGTATATAGATAACTAGTATTTCAGAATGTATTAGATTGTGATTCATTTGCTTAGGTTAAGAAAAAGAACTCATAAATTTTAAATAATGCCAATAGAAATAACTACATTGAAGAACTGAAAGAAAAAGACATGATTAAGCCTTGAATCTGTACTGTGACTAAGTGGAATAGAGGCTATTCTCAGAAGAGGAGGCAGTATGAGCAAAGACTCAGAGGTGGGGAAAAGGGATCATTGTGCAGCACAGTTTAGATATCCAGGGCTTTACACTATTAAATAAGGGGCTAAGTAGATTCATCAATCTACTTTTCAAAATAATTGTTTTTCTCTAGTGAAATTTGAGTACCTATACAGCCTATGAAGCTCTGTGATCACTCAATTAGAAAGCTAATTATATCACTAAAAGACTTTAAAACACTCTTTTAATACAAATATCTTCCCAGTTCCTTTATCTTTTCATACAATTAATAGCTACTTGGTGAGAGTGAAACTAATTCCAATAGAATTTTTCATGGTTGAAGTGGCCATAATATGTAATTTTAATGACGAGTGTCTACAATAGCTTGCAGGTGTCTTCTCAGAATACTGCTATATAACCGTTATCATCCATATGAGCAAACCACCAGCATCATCCCCACTGCCACCATCACCATCACTATCACTGTCAATTGAATACTGACTACATATTAAATACTTAACAAAATATGATGATCTTTCAATCATTGTTTTCATAACTATTCCAAACTGGAGGATAAATAAAGACCCTCAGTTCTTCTGTGATCTTCTAATCACATCCAATATACATTTGCATGAAGTAAAATTCTTCATATAGCAAAGAAATGGTGAAATGATTACAATTTGATGTTTCTAACTATGGAAGCATGCTCTCAGAGATAGATATGGTAAGAGGAGAAGGTTATTCAATTGTGTCATCTTGATCAAGTTCACAGAATGTGTATTGCTGTCAAAGAAATGCTTAAAGCTGAATCCTTAAAATTGTGAGGCTAAAAATTAACTTTTCTGGTCACCAATGAATTTATGTTCTCTCTAATTAAAAACAGTTCCTAAAGAGAGAGGCAAGAAGAGCCTTACAAATTAATTTTCTGTTCTTTTTCTAATTCCACTTGAATGTAATTACGTGAAAGTGGAAAGTTTTTGTTTATTTGCTTAAGAGATCATGGAACCATGTTTTTCTCTGGGTATCAGACCTGGGCTGGAAGAACATGGAGTGCCCATATGAGCTTCTGTAACCCACCACTGACTTGAATCATGCCAGGTGCATCTTTTATGGCTGGTTCCATACAGACTGAAGTGTTAATTACTAATGCAATTCACTCACATCTTCTTGCTTTAATATTGGATGTTATCAAGGGTAACATCCCCAAGTAACATCCCTGGTGCCAGGCTAATGTGCTATTTCATAGCAGAAGCATAGCTCACAAGATTAACCATTTAATCATTTGCTCCTTTGTCTTTAATCTGAACTTCAATTGTGCAATTGCCCAAATCTTAAAGCAACTAGAATATTAGAACTGGAAGAAACAGAACCAAATCTCATGTCCAGATTTGATTTCTCCAGTGTCATATGTAAGCCCAGGAAGTTTCCATTGTGATCAGAATAATTTTATCTAGGTACAACATATAAATAAATAATTACCACTTTCTTATGAACTGATATTTTCTAGTAATGCTTAAATATTTAAAATAATGTGTTTTTATTCCATGTAAATTTGCTTAAAGAAGTTACAGCCTCAGTATTAATTTTCAGGACCAACCTAGAAAAATTTAAATCCAGAAATACCTTTGTAATTTTTGGCCTGGTCATTTCTGATATACCCAGCTCGTTCCTTGCCACACTGTTCTACAAACAAATACAGTTTACACCTGGTGACCATGATAAAACATAATGACTACACCAAAATCTTGTAAATCAGATTTCCTTTTACCCATGAGTTTTCTTGAAATTTGTAAATCCACACCCTGAGCACAAAAAACAAAGAAGGAATTGTATGGCAGTAATCGTTTATTAAGGGTCCCCATTGTATTTTCCATAGAGGATGTACTAGTTTACATTCCCACCAGCAGTGTATGAGCGTTTTTTCTCCACATCCTCACCAACAATTGTTGCTTTGGGTGTTCTTCATGGTAGCTATTATAAGAGGAGTAAGATGAAATCGTGGTGTGGTTTTCATTGCATTATTTTATGAATAGGCATGGTGGACATCTTTCATGTGTTTTTGAGCCATTTGGACATCTTCCATTGAAAAAGTCTGTTCAGTTCATTTGGCCATTTCTTTATTGTGCCATTGCTTTTTTTGTCAGTTTAGTTTGATGTGCCCCCTGTATGTTCTGACTATCAGCTAAAAAAGATTTTCTCCAATTCTGTGGGTGGCCTCTTCCGTTTTGTTGCACAGGAGTTTTTAATTTCGTGTAGGCCAATTGGTCATTCCTTTCTCTTACTTGCTGAGCTGCTTGAATTCTGCTGAGGAAGTCCTTGCCTATGCATATTGCCTCCAGTGATTTACCTGTTTTTTTCTTGTAGTAGCTTCATGGTTTCAGGTCTTATATTAAAGTCTTCAATCCATTTTGAGTTGTTGCTTGTACAGGGTGACAAACATGGATCTAGTTTCAGTTTTCTGCAGGCAGATAACCAGTTTTTTTCAGCAACATTTGTTGAAGAATCTTTCTCCATCGTATGTTTTTGGCAATTTTATCAAAAATTAGGTGAGTGTAGCTGTGTGGATTGGCATTTGGGTCCTCTATTCTGTTCCACTTGTCTGCATATTTGTTTTTGTGCCATTGCCATGTTGTTTTTATCACTATAGCTTAAAGTCGAGTATTGTGATACCTCCTTCTATCCTAGTTTCATCAGAGCTTTTACCATGCGATACTGTTGAATCTTATCAAAAGCTTTTTCTGCATTTATTGAAATGATCCACTGTTTTTCCTGTTTGCTTCTGTTAATGTGCTATATTCCATTTAATAGTTCACATATGTTGAATCATCCCTGCATCCATGGAATAAAGCTGACTTGGTCATGGTGTATGCTCATTCTGATATGTTGTTGGACTCAGTTTGCCATCATTTTATTGAGGATTTTTGCATTAATGTTCATTATGGATATTGGCCTGTAGTTCTCTTTTTTGGATGTGTCCTTTTAAAGTTTTGGGATGAGTGTAACACTGGCTTCATAAAATGAGTTAAGCAGTGTTTCTTCATTTTTATTTCATGGAAAAACTTAATTCTTTAAAGTTCTGGTAGAATTCAGTGGAGAATCCATCAGGTCTTGACCTTTTCTCTTTTGGGAGATTCTTTATTGCTGCTTCAATTTTATTACATGCTATACATCTGTTTAAGTGATTAATATCCTCTTGGTTCAGTTTTGGATGGTCAGACATATCTAGAAATGTGTCTATTTCTTCTAGATTTTCTAATTTATTTAAATCCAGATTCTCAAAGTAGTCACTGATGATTCCTTGATGTTTGATGTTATCTCCCCTTTTTCATTTCTGATGTTACTAATTTGGGTCTGTTCCCTCCTCATTTTAGTCAGATTTGCCAGAGGTTTGTCAGTCTTGTTTATTCTTTGTGTGGTTTTTTGTTCTCTATTTTGTTGATTTTAGCCCTTATCTTAATTATTTCTTTCCTTCTTCTTGTTTTGGATTGTGCTTGTTCTTGTTTTTCTATGAGTTTGAGATGTAGCATTAGGTCACTTATTTGAGATCTTTCTGTCCTTTTAATATATGCACTCATGGCTATAAACTCCTCTTAGGACTCCCTTTGCTGTGAACCATGAGATCTGATAAGTTGTGTTTTCATTTTCATTAAATTTCAGGAACCTTTTGATTTCCTCTCTTAATTCTTCTATAACCCACTGTTCTTTGAGCAATGTATTTTTTAGTCTCCAGTTATTTGCACTTTTCTGCAGCTTATTTTGTTGTTTGGTTCTATTTTCAGTGCATTTGACCAGATAGTATGCAGGGAGTTATTTCAGTTTTCTTATATTTGTTGATACTTGTTTCGTGCCCTAAGATATGATCTATTTTAGAGAGAATTCCATCAGCTGCTAAGAAGAATATATTTTGTACTGTACTAAGATGGAATATTCTGTAGGCATCTGTCAGGTCCATAGGATTGATGGCGTCATTTAGTTCCAGGATTTCTTTATTCATTTTTTGTCTGGATGACCTATGTAGTGGTGATAGAGCGTTAGTAGAGTATTTCACTACGATTGTGTTCAGGTCCATATGCGATTTTAAGTCATTTAATGTATTTTTAATGAAATTGGGTGCTCTGACATTAGGTGAATATAAGTTGATAATTGTTACTTCTTGATATATTGTTCCTTTTATTATTGTGAAGCGACCTTTTGAATAATATAATTTTGAAGCCTACTTTGACTGATTCCTCTGTCTGATTTTGGGGGCCATTAGCATGGTAAATTGTCTTCCAGCTTTTCACCCTAAGCCAGTGTTTGTTTCTGCTAATAAGGTGGGTCTCATGTAACAACAGATTGTCAGATCTTCCTTTTTAATGACGTTTGCCAATTGGTGTCTTGGATGGGGAGTTGAGTCCAGTGATACTAAGTGTTACTACTGAGAGGTGTGTAGTGATATCTGCTATTTATTTATTTTTGTCGCTTAAGGATTTGAGTGTGTGCAGCTGGTTTAATGCTACTATCTGAGTAATTATCTGTTCATCTCCTGAAATTTAATCCTTCCTGTAGGTTTTGTTTGATTTTGTTTTGTTTTGTTTCATTTTGTTTTCATCTTCTGTGTGCAGAATTCCTTGCAGAATCTTCTGTAGTAGTTGCTTGGTTGTCATATAGTTTTTAGTCTCTGTTTATCTTGGAAGATTTTTATTCCTCAATCATTTTGAGTGACAGTTTTGCTGGGTAGAGGATCCTAGGGTTGAAATTTTTGTGGGGCCATTCAGTTTTATACATGACCCACAGTCCTGTGAGGTTAGCTCAGTGATCTGCCACACCCCTACTCTAGGAGGTGGTTTGTCAATCCTCCCCTGCTCACAAAGTTTGGGTTCTTGCCCCACCCCCATTCTCTGAGGTTGGTTCAGTGTCCACCCTGCCCTCTCTGCCAGTAGATTACAATTCGCTGCCTATGTTTTTCAGTTTTGTTTATGGGTATGCATTTTGCCTATGAGATGAGCTGGATTATGTTCTTGGGGAGTGGGGTCATATGGTGCATGGCACTCACCTGTTGGGTTTGCAGATTTATGCAGGCAGCTTTGAAACTGGGCCAATGGGGAGAAATGGAGGGTAACTTTTCTCAAAGCAGATACTCAGTGGGACTGGGTGCAGCCCACTGGGGCATAGGTAGGCTTCCATGGGACAGGGGTCCAGTATGTCACAGGGTTTGGTTCTGTTTGATGCTCTATCTTCTGCTTTATGCAAAAAAAAGGGGGGGAGGAATAAGCAACCAGGGGCTTTTCCCAGGGCAGACATGCCCTAGTTGTCATGCTGCACCAGGATTTCCCCAGCTGTTAGATTCAATTAAAAGGTGTTTTAAACATTGTTCCTTGAATTTTATGTGTACCCTATGTGTTGGTGGTTATTTAGTTGACTAAGAAGAATCAGAATTACTCAAAATTTGCTACTATACCTTTAAGTGATTTCTGAAAAATCATAGCTCAGTACTTCTGATTGCCCCTCCTATCTGTCATCTTCCCATTTGATAATTTTTAAGACAAGACTTTTGAATTCTTTATCTCATATCTTAGTCATTTCAGTAGCATTAGATTGGGCTACTGAGAAATTATGAGATTTTGGAGAAATGATATAGCCTTGCTTTTTAATACCTCTTGTGTTTCTACCTTGAAAATTGTGCATCTGTTGGGAAGGAAATGTTTTTTACTTTTTTTGTTTTAAATTTTATGTGGTTTTATTTATTGGGCATCCTTTTCTTGTGTTTATAACCTCTCATGCATCTTGGGAGAGAGAAATCAGTTGGCAATAACAACATCAGTTGGTAACAGTTCAAACCCAACTATATATATATATATATATATATATATATATATATAGTAAAAAACAATTTGGAAATGTTAAATACAACCTAAATAAGATTAAAAAAGAAAGAAAGTATGATACTTATAGGATAAACTGGAAGTGTAACAGTTATTAAGGGTATATTTATTAATAATTATGCAGCAAAAGAAGGGGGATTGGGAATGAAAAAGGAGAGAGAAGTAAGAGGGCACAAGTATATGGTATGAAAGTATAAGAAATAATGGGCAGAACATAATAAAATGAGTGTAGAAAAAGAAAAAAAAACAGTCAGAATTAAAAAAAAAAAAGCAAAAACATCACCACAACTGCATGAATGTAAAAACATCTTCCCACCAGTCAATATTTCTTCCTTGGTGAGTAGAAGAGTATATTCATCCCTGTTTTGTCTGTTGGATTTTTCTTTGGAACATGGCATCTCTCTCTCTCTCTCTCTCTCTTTTTCTCTCATTCAAACCAATTGGACAATAAATGATTGTTTGCAGTCTGATTCCCGTAAGAGTTCTGGAACTTTTCCTCCAATCTCTGACCCACAGACTTCAGACTGCTGCTACCCCCTTGTGTTCATGTGAAATTTCATTCTGCACCATGGTGTATCACTTGGCTGCACTCTGTAGCAGGGCATTACCTTCAGTTCTCTGTCACTCATCAGGTCCTAGTTCCCAGTTTGTACTTCCCACCTTGGGAGTTCTGTCTTTATGAATCTGAATTGATGTCACAACCAGTTTCCTGTATCTACACAGATTCTTAGGGTGGTCACTAGCTTGTTTAGAGGTGAGAGAGAAGACTTTGAGTTTTGGATACATGAAAATGCACAATACCCTGCTCTTTCTGCCTCAGTGTCTCATATATAAGATTTCTCTAAAGATTTCCCACCTCCACAGTATCAGGGAGTGTGTGCGAATTTTAGAAGACCCCTTTCTTCAGACTCTGCTTGCTACTCAAGATGCAGAGCTCCAACTTTAAAATTTAACACACTGCAAACTTGTCTACCTGTGGGTTCTACACAGGAGGCTTTCCTTTTATTTTTTGTAGCTGTCTTTGGGCAATTCCTGTCATTCCCTACAGCTTGACTTAGTACTCTAGGTTAGGATCCTTTCTTTCCTTTCCTTTTATTTCCAACATTTCTCTTTATTGTGTTGAGTATCAGCACACAAATATTTCAGCTTGTACACAGTTTTTCACCCATGTACCAAAAATCTAAAGCCATTTATTGGCTTTTTAAAATATTTAAAATGTTTAAAAAATATTTATGGATTTCCCCTACTCTGTAACTATCTACATAGGCTATTGCTCTCTCTTACTTTTCCACACAACCCACATCTCCTTGCAAGTATGAGGCTTATGATTTGCTTCAGATTCTTGTAGATGCAGGACAGTGCTTGGTATATCTAATACATGATTCTCTCTCTCTTTCTCTTTCTCTCTCTCTCTCTCCCTCACTCTTGCTCTTTCCCTGTTTGGAATTAATTTTAAATTCAAATTGTACTTATTCTAAACAATATGTTGTTTTGTAATCTGTGTTAACATACATTTTCATCAGTCTTTCAAAATGGAGAGAAATGGAAGAAAAATTATTTTGTTTCATGGATTCTGAGGTTTCAGTACATGGTCACTTTATTCTATTGCATCTGGGCCCATATAAAGTGAAGAAGAACATCTTGCCAGTGACCATGTGGTAGAGCAAATACGTCTTTTTATGGGGGACAACAGGGAGAAAGACACAGAGGAAGGACCTGGGGACAATATAGTCCCTTCATAAGCATATTCCCCAGAGACCTACTTCCTCTATGCAGGGTCCAACTCCTAATAATCCATCACAGCCTGCCTAATTCAATCAAAGCAAACCTTTAACACTTGAGAATTTGGAAGCCATTTTATATTTAAGCAATAACATTGTAACTGTGGCCCCAAAATGCAGAATGCATTTAGTCCATCACATGCAACCCCCCAAAAGTCCCAACAGTTCCAGCATTTTCAAAAGTTCAACTCCAATGTCTCCTCTGAGACTCAAAACAAACTCAAACTGTTAGTCTTTGTAAAAAAAATTGTAATTCACACTTCCAGATTCACTGGAAGTTCAGGTGACGTATTTCCACTTCGCAAGTGCAGAATGGGTGCAAAGAAAGGAAGAATGGAATGAAAATAAGACTAACACTCAGTAGAGTCAACATTGAATAGTGTAAGCATTAAATAGTGTAGGCACTTTCATATCACTTTATAACAATGTGAGCTCCAAAGGGATCAAGCATCTCTGCTACTATGCTCATGTCACCCACCAGGCCTATTCCTGGGATTGATATACAAACTGTCTGTGCCTTTTCTCAGCCATATTCCTCAAATCTCTAACTTCCTGAATTCTCCATTGCATTTTAGGACTCACTCTCACAAGTTCACACATCACATTGTCAGGGATTCTGATTCTGCTTGGTTTTCCAGGCCTTCGTTTGAAATCTGGAGGGAAGCCTTTCCACAACTTCTTTGTTTTGCTTGTTTATGAAACAAACATTGCATGGATCATGCTAAGATCTTCCATTACCTTGATCAATAGCAGGAACCATTTGACCATAGCTTCAGCAGACTTTGAGTGCCTGGATGAAGGAAAGGATGAAACAGACTCTGGATAAATAACTTAATAGCAAGTCCTATGAGAACAGGGTGCCCTGCCAGTGCTATCTTTCAACAGAAAGTTTTTAATTGTGTTTCCGTTTTTACACTATTAACCCTGCAATTGATGGTGTCTCGCTGATTCCTGATGTGCCCTCAGATCATCCTTCCTATTGTCACCATACAAAGAACATGATATCTTCTTAATGATGCAAATCTCTTTAGCAGCCACATCCTGCTTGGCCCCAACATTAAATGTGTTACTTTATTGGGTAAACTGCAAAGTTTGCACATCCTCTGATCTGCTTTTGGTTCCTAATTCTTCTTGTAAACCTGACTAAATCAGGCAACAACATCCCTGCCACAGTCTGAATTATTTACTGCCTTGAAATTTCCTCTGTCAGATTAATTAGCCCATCACCTTCAAATTCAGTTTCCCACAAGTCTCAGAGCATAAACAAATTGAAAATAAGTTTAGTGAAGAATGTCACATGAAAGTCTGTCATCCAATTCCCAACAGAGTCCATGTCTCCACCTAAAACCTCATGAGCACATTCCTTACTGTCTTCATTCCTATCGATATCCTGGCCTTCTGAAATCTTACCAGCATCACAAATTAAGCTTTTCTAGGATCTCTACAATTCTAGAAACAGCATTCTAGTGTTTCTGTAAGCAGTTTCGCCAAGCTCTTCCAAATTCCTCCCATAAGCCAATTCCAAACTCTTCTGAAACAAATGGTCAAATAGTCATGCAACAACTCCACAGATACGAAAGAAATTTTCCATTAGTGAGACTTGTGTTGTCATGATTAAGGACCTGAGAAAATAACTAAAGGAAGGAAATATTTCCTCTCATGATCTTAGAGGTTTCAGCCCATGGTCAAGTGGTTCCCTTGCTTCTGGGCTCATGTGTGGTGAAGCAGAACATCATGGAGGAAGTGGTAGAGCAAAGTGGCTCCCCTCACGGTGTTCAAGTGGCAAATGTACAGAGAAGAAGCATATGGGAACAATATATAACCTTCAAAGGCATTCTAACAGTTACTGTTTGCTCTCACCAGGCTCCATCTCCTAGTAGACTCTTCACTATGAATTCATCAGTGGATTAATCCACTGATAAACTTAGAACCCTCATGTTCCAATCACCTCTGAAATTCCAAATAGCTCAAAAATGAATCCTTAAAAATTAATATGTGATAATTAAAAAAGGACAAAATATAATGTGATTGAGACATTAATGTAGAATTTTCTAAAAAAGAAACACCCAGAACTGGATCAATTGAAAGGAGAATTTATCAAATATTTAAAGAAGACTAACACTAAACCTGTACAAGTATTTCAAAAAATACAAAGGGAGGTAACATAACACTTCCAAAGTCGTTATAGGAAGTCAGTATTACCCTGATACCAAAACCAAACAAGCATATCACATTTCCTGATAAAAACAGACACAAAAATCACCAAGAAAATACTTTAAAATTGAATTAACTAACACTTAAAAATGATCACATTAATTTCACTACAGGGATACAAGTACAGCTTAACACATTCAAATCCATATTCATAACATAGCACATAAATTGAATGAAGATAAACATCAGTTAATCATCTCAACAGCTTCAGAAAAAACTTTGACAAAATTCAACATCTCTTCATGACAAAATCCCCAAAGAAATTAGAAGACTCAGACTTCAACATAATAAATGCTTCCATGGAAAATCTATGCTCAAGTTTATACTGAATGAGGAATATTGAAGACATTCCCCATAACTTAAAGAAGAGGTAAGAGTGTCCACTTTCATTACTCTCATGCAACATAGTGATTAAAATTTTAGCCAAAGCAATGAGGAAAGAAAAAGAAATAAAAGTAGTACAAATAGAAAAAGAACAAACCAGATTATTCCTATTTGCTGATGTTATGATACTATATTTAAAAGGACCTAAAGGCTCCATTGGAAAATTCAAGTATAATAAATAATCTCAGTAATTTAGGAGGCTAACAATTAATGCACAAGATATAACTTTTCTATCTACCAGTAATGATAATTCTGAGAAAATATCATGAAAACAATCCTATTCACAGTAGCCACAAAAAGTATCAAGAAGGGGACAATCCTCAAAAATAGAAAGTATAAAGCAAAAACTTAAGTAATTGAAAGGAAACTATAATATGGAAAAACCTTCCATGTTCATGGATTTATGGAGTTAGTACTGTGAAATTCACCAAATTACTGGCAGTGTTCTATGGTTTTGATGCAGTCTCCATTAATATTCCAATGACAATCTTCATAGAAATAGAAAACTGATGATAAAATTCATATTGAAGCACAAAAGGCCAAAAACAGCTAAAGTAATCCTAAGCAAAAATAGTAGTGGTGGAGGTATCAATATTCCAGATTTCAAATTATACTATAGAGCTATAAGATTAAAAATAAAATGGTACTGTCCCCAAAGCAAATATGAAAACCAAAGGAGAAAGGAATAGATGATCAAAATATAAGACCACCAAACTACAATCATCTGATTCTGAGCAAATTTGGCAAACATACACATTAGAGAAAGGACAGTCTCTTCAACAAATGGTTCTGGGGAAATTGTATATACCCAGGTAGAATACTGAAACTAGATCCCTGTCTCTCATCTTGTACAAAAGTGAATTCAAAATGAATGAAAAACCTTAAGATTTGAAACTGCTAGAGGAAAAAATAGGGAAATCATTTAAAAATGTAAACATATACAACTTTCTGAATAGAACTTCAATAGATGAGGAAATAATCACAGGAATTGGCAAATGGGATTTTATCAAATTAAAAGCTTCTTCAAAGCAAAAGAAATTACTAGAGTGAAGATACTGTCTACAACTACAAAACTGACAAATAATTAAGATTCAGAATATATAAAGAATTAAAAAAACTAGACACCATAAAAACAAGCAATGCAATTAATAAATGGCCAAAAGAATTGAACACACACTCCTCAAAATAAAAAGCACAAATAAATCTTAACATATTTAGCCATCAGAGAAATATAAAATTATATTGAAATTCCATTTCACCTCAGAATTGTTATCATTAAAAAGAAAAAAAAAAGGAGGCAACAAATGCCAGATGCAGGGAAATGGTTATGATTATAAATTATCCTAGTTTCTGTGGAAATTGGTATGAGGGTTACTCAAAACACTTAAAAATAAAACAATCATGTGATCCTTCTGTACTGCTCTTAGGTATAGACTCAAAGGAATGCAAGCCAGTATACACTAGAAAAACCCATGTTTATCATAGTACTATTTGCAATAGCCAGGATATGTAATCAGACTAGGTGCCACCAAACAATGAATTAAGAGAAAACATGGAGAAGATACAGTAAGAAGTATTGTTCAACCATTAAGATGAAGTTATGTCATTTTCAGGCAAACTAGTGGAACTGGAGACCATAATGAAATAAGCCAGTCTGGAAGACAAAGATTACATGTTTTCTCAACATGTGGAATTTATATTTTAAAATATATGAAAATACAGGGGGACTACTTTGAAAAAGAAAAAGGATAAGTGAGAGGGGGTAGTATCTACAAGAGAGAGTAATGGGTGAATATGTTTAAAGTATATTTATGGATGAAAAATTACCATGATGCAACCCATTAAAATGTACGAAAACTCTTAAAATCTCAAAAAGCTGACTAAATAAATACTTTAATTATACATATTAAAACACATATTTTGTACACCTTAATATAGTTTTATGTGTGTGGATGCACAGAAATATAACATAATTCTTCTAGACCAATCGGATAATTTTATTAATTAGTTTGAAGCAAAACAGAACATAGGATTTCATTGTTTAGTAATGATGTAAGCATTCATAAGGGAGCAGTTAGGAGTTTCATTTTTCTTTGTGATCCTATTCACATTCGCTCCTCATTGATTTAATGCCAGTAGCTGCATTACTGTAAAGTCTGCCTTTCATTTTGAAAGTGAAGTTTGTATTATAATTATTAACATGACCAGTAATGTAAAATTTCCATCTGCTTAATGTTTATTATCTAAACTGAAACCAAAATTAAAAATGAAATAAATAATCTCTTCAAGTTATATCTGAAATGTTCATTAGTATTTAAGAATGAGTGATAGATCTTGACAATGAATCTTATTACTATCAATAATTATAATAGTGTGATTATGCAGATTGGACATATCAGTAACCTAGGTAATCACAATACTGAACAGCAAAGATATAAGAAATGACACTGATGGAAGCATTTATCTTTTCTCCTTTTAAAATGTGAAGTCTAAATGGATAAATGATTTAGGTTGCATGCCATGACCAAAGTTGAACGTCAGAATATTTTTAATATTCTCCATGATACTCAAAATTAAGAAACAATTTTCTACCTATTGAAAATGTACTCTCAGGTTTCCTGTAGCTAAACAATGGGAACTTCCTATGGACACATAGAGCTTGAGTGAGGATGGAACTGTGCCCAGGCTTCCACTGAGAGAAATGCAGTAAGAGTGATCTCATGAAGATGCTGTTGCAAAGGCAGAGTGGGCTTGAACTCATGGATGGGTGTCACTGTCTTAGTGACACTTCTTTATTGGTCAGGATGGAGAAGGCAAAATCACCAATAAACTTCACCGATGAAGTGAATCAGAGTATCTTTTCTTATGCACAGGAAATTGGGGCTTTCTAGTGCAAGCCATTTTAAGTAGCTCAATAGAAGCATTCAGCTGTGAAGTTTCTTGCCAAGTAACTTTTGGCTCCTGGAAGTTATCACTGGGGAATTGATAAACAACATTGCTTATTGCTGTGAAAATGGTTTTGGCAGCAAACATTCTGAATAATTAAAGCATTGCATCAACCTTGGAGATGGTGAGGCCATGTTTGAAGGAGATATTGATCAGACTTTGCTTTACACCTTCAATAATGTATTTTCCATACCCTGAATTTTGAACCAGAGACAGTAACTGGAGTTTCAAGGAATCTGTATGTAGAACTGATATAAAGAATACACCATAATTGTCAGTGTAGATCATGATTGTGTGAAATGCCAACTTAAATAAACACTTAGCATATAAAACCTCTATAAAACATCTAATAAATCATATTGTATTTTAAATTTTGAAATATTAGTAAAGTGGTGAATCAGGTCCATTGCACTGGCTACCAATCTAGGCAGTGGGACTATACACTGGTTTGAAGATAGAAAAGATCATCCCTGTGATAACTAGCAGGCAAAGAAGTCCAAGCACCATGCACACTGCATCCCAGGCTACAATATCCACCATTACCTTGAGTCTATTGAGACAGAATACTCACAATACAAGGTAGCTAAAGTGATTTTGTAAATTACAGATGCCAGCAAGGATCAACAGTAGCCTAGTTTTCATAGAAATCTGGTTGCCCAAGGCTCAGAAAAGCTGCACAGGGAGATGGATTCTCATCTGTGTATATCTCATGTTGCATTGCAGGTGACGGACCCAAAAAGCTGTTTACTCTGCGTTTTCTTCTCCCCTGGACATTTACCTGACAGGACCAAAGTCATGTTGGACATCCAAGATGGAACAGGAACACAGTCTGGATTGTGCCTGATAGTGATCCTTATTTCAGGATGCATTTCCAATGCATTCTAGTTATTCTGACATCTACAAGCAAGAAGGACAGGGAAGTAGCATAAGCTGAGGGACTCAGTGAGCCATAGTCACTGCAAATGCCATCCAGAAAAAAAGTAAACATGTCTTTGATTAGTAGTCTTTTTCATCTCTTCAATTTAAGTACTTATAGGATAAGTAATTGCAGGCAGAGGCTGCCATTAGAAGATGGCAGTTTCATTTAAACCTTGAAGTTCTGTATAGTAATCTATTCATTGAGTTTGGAATTAAGATAGTAAAGTAAATATAATTTATCATTTTCTAGACAGGAATTCTTTTTTTTATTTGAGTAGTCTTTAAATCCAGGCTGTATTCTAGTAAAGAAAGATTCCCCTCTTAGTATGCCTCTGTTAATTTCTGCAAGTTTTCTTCAATGTAAGTATGTATTGATATATGGAAACATTACACGTATATATTATTTTAATATTAATTAATAAATAAGGAGATGTCCTTATGACCACAAAAAACTCTCTTAATTTCAGGAAACCTCAGTTTATTTAGTGTTCAAGAAATTTTATTCTAAATAAGACATAGATGGAGTGACTAAGAATTCACATTTTTAACTTGACATTGAAAAATATAAGCCTGGGTTTTTGTTCATTACAAATACATCTTCATTCCTAATTAAGACAAAAATTAAAAAGCATGGATATTCTTTTATTAATTATTTAATTATTTACTCAGTGTGGAAGGTATTAAATCAGTACACAAATATCTAAATTTTTTTTCTTATCTTGGCCCAGAGATTGTGTCTAGCCTTTGTGTTAATCTGTGCATTATAAAAAATTCATGATATAATATACTTATAAATGGAAGTGGTTTATTTAGACTCAGATTTGGAAGTTTCTGTCCAGGATCTAATGGCCCTTACATTTTGGCCTGTGTTGAGGCAACACACATCATGGCAGGAGCCTGTAGCATAGCAAAACCACTTACTTCATACCAGGAAGAAATGGAAGAGAAATAAAGCAGGGTTATACAATCCCTTTAAAAGGTACACATCCAAAGACCCAAGGAACACTCTCCAGGCTCCACCTCTTTAAAGAATCATCATCTTCCAAGAGTGCCATTGTTGGTTCTGGAGACCTGAGGCAGATGAGTGAGTTTATGATTCCCCCATGGAGAGAAATATGATTCCTGCATCCTGAGAAGGAATTATAAATCTGCATTCTTGCATCCTTAGAAGGAATAGAAAATCTGCATTTCTGCATCCCGAAGAGGAGATACAGGGTCTGATAGATCTGCTACAAGGCTGATGAGCAAAATGCTAGCAAAATTGTTTCCCCTTCCCCTAAGGGGTAAACAGACCAGTTCATCTAAGAAAGCCCGCAAATCCATGCCCCATGGAAACAGTCCACCTAACCCAGAATTAAAATGTCCGTAAAAGCCCCAGCCTTCAATTGAGCAGTGAGCTACTGGTTTCCAAGCTAAGCTATACTGTTCTAGCTGTAGCCTTCCTTTCTCTTTACTAAATCCTACTTCATAAACTAGCTATGGCTCAATAATCAGCTGGGTCACAAGCCAGCTCTCTGTCTTGTGAAGGCAAGGACCACCAGCATTGGCCCACAACACTTCAAAGTGGCACATAACTTTTTGTTGACTGCATTAAGGGACCTTTCTTCTGACTTTAGTGCCAAACCAACAGAGGCATGCCTATGGTACAACCATGATTGTCCACCACCCTGCTGGATGATCCTGCTGGGGAAAACCTCCTTTTGAAGACTAGGCAAAAGCATAATTCCTTGCAATGCTTTCCCTGTCTGTCTCTTCCTATCTTCCTGAGGATCTTTCTCATAATGGTAACAGACCAACAGCTCCTAGCCAATTTTGGCCTCATGATGATTCTGGCTTTGAGGGTACTTTTGCTCCTTCCCTGCAGGCCAAGACCAAGCTATGATAGAGGAGACCTGTTTGGTTGTGATACCTGATGACTTCTTGTCTTTTCCCACCTGTTAAACACCCCTTCTGGCAGAGGCAGTGACCTGAGAGTGAGATTTCATGTGACCGACAGTGTTCCAGTACCACTTAGTGGGAATGACCTGGAAGCACACTTATTAATCCCTCAGGCATGTGCCTTGCCTCCAGGCTCTGCCTTCCCCTCCCTTATTTAAGATGTCAGGACACCCCTTCTACTCCCTCCCCAGTCCCACCATCCTGTCCTTCTTCTCTGTCTGCCTTCCCCTCCTTGTGCTTACTGGGACCCTGGCTTTCCATGGAAAACTAACACCATTATATCTTATGACCTTCTTAAGTTACTCCCACACCTAGTTCGTCAGACCCCTCAGTCCACAGAAGCATTAAATCAGCTTCTGGGTGCCAGTGGAGGCAAAGATGCCTGTGGAAAACTGCAACTGCACCACACATGCCCTAACTCCACCCCCACAAGGGGAGGACGGAAAACAAACAGGCACGTGTGTGCAAAGGGATGCTGGCCACTAGGCACAGTGGTAATACCTGCAATAGCTAAGACAATCCATAGAGAGGGCCCAGGAGAAGTCCAAAGCCTCCAGCCATACACAGCAGGGACTGCAACCCACCACCACTCTCAAAAAAGGGATGAGAGGAAAATTAAATGTATGCAGGCATGAGTACACTGGGGGAGGGGTGAAAAGCCACAAGGGCAGACCTGGGCAGACAGGGTCACTCCTCCTGGGCTTGGAGGGGGGTGCAGTGTTGCTTTGTGCAGGCCCTATTCCCAGTCCCACCTCACACCTGAGGCCTGACCAACTGAGCCCTTGGAGCCAATTCTTATCTCAAGGTTATGGTTCCAAAAAACACCAATATAAACTTCCAGAAACAGCAAAATGGGCATTACTATGCTTCTCATTTAAATTTTTCTATACTTTTGGCCTCAGTATAAAAATTTTTTTTCCTCCAAATATAACACTATTCATCCCTTGTGGCACAATGATTGTCCTCGGTGACCTCTTCTGAGTACACTTATCTAACCTCACAGGCACTTCTCCACATGATGCATATCTTTGTTAAAGAGGCTGCCTGCTTTTGGCTAAAAGGCAATATCCTAGAGTTTTTCTCTCAGTACATCAGTCAGGTGGCCTATTCCAATGTAGTCACTTCCTTTGGTCCTGGTCACAGATAGCAGAAGGAAATCACGAGACAGGGAAGCCTGCTCTCATTAGTTAGGTCTGATCCCCAGTTGGGATGATGATAAAAGAGTCTGACAAGTTCTTCTAGATAAGACCTGCCCCTTCCAGTCTTCTGGCCTTTGTACCCAAGCAGTCTCCACTGGTCTGTCTATTGAAACATTGAAAGGACCTTGACCCTATTCATCTCAAGAACAAAAATCCCTCATCTTTTTTTGTACTGAGGTTTGAACTCAGTATCCCTTGGGTGACCAAGAGAAGTGGCCTGCAGAGTGTTCCTTAAATTATAATACCATACTCCAATTATACTTTTTCTGTAAAAGGGAGGAAAAGTGGACTGAGGTACCTCATATGCAGCTTTTCTTTTATCTCCAAGACTACCCAGAATGGCTCTATAATTGCTATCTAGATACTCAAACACTAGCTATTCTTTGTAAGCCACAGGATAAACATGGAAAAGGAGGACCAGAAAAGCCCCTTACCAATCACAAGGCTCCAGTCCTTACTGCATCACCTTCTGCCCTATCTTCTAAGGCACACCAATATTCAGAACCTCATAATGGATGTTTCCCGCTTCAACAGGAAATGGTAGGAAGAGGGCAACTCTATGTCCCCTTGCAGTTGTCAGATCTAAGGGATATTAAAAAAAAAAAAGATCGGCGTAGCTATACTGAAGCCACAGACCAATACATCCAAGCCTTTATCTCTGTGGTCCAAACTGATTGAATTGGCAAGGAAGGACCTTATGCTTCTACTAGACATACTCTTTCCTCATTAGGAAAGCAATGGGTCTTAACACAAGTCACTCAAGTTGGAGACAATTTCTATCTACCACAAGCCCCAATAAACGTGGCACCTGGAAATGAGGGAATGAGTGTGCCTATATTCACAGGGGCACAGGCAGTCCCCTTGGCAGATACACATTGGAATCAAAATGGTGAGGAGGATGAATGGCATCAAGCCCTTCTTCTATCTTACTGTAGAAAGGCTAAAAAGGGCCAAAGTCACACTGTTGTACCCAGATTGCAAGACCCCAAAAGACTGCTCAGGAGTCCGAAGTCGCATGCAAAAACAAAGAGCCTTTATTCAGGCTTAAGCTCGGGCTCTCCGACCTCACCAACACAGCAGATCTGCACAGAGAGCCCCGAGCCCCACCCTGGCAAGGTTTTTATTGGGGAAGGGCAGGAGGCAGAACTTCTCATTCTAGGGGTAAACAGATTAGATGTTATTCAGGTGAGGGGGTCTTGGCATATTGGAATTGGTTTTTACTCCATTTTGTCTTGGTCATCAGGAGTGTGGACAGAGTTATTCTTTTTTTTTTTTTGGTCACCTTGGGCAAAGGCCTGCTTTGCTCAATTATGATTGGATCAAGGCTGAGGTGGTGCATTCCAGAGGAGGGTTCATGCCCAGGTTATGGTGCATTCCAGGGGAGAGGTTGTGCTCAGGTCAGTGCTAAGGAACAAAGGAGCCTGAGCCTGAAATGATGATGTCCCTGTTATTTTTTATATGGGGCCCCACATCTGTTATTTTTTTCCTAGTTGGGGCCCAACATTCCCCCCTTTTTCTAGTGAATTCTTCAGGCCAAATCATGGGCCTGAGCAGGAGGTAGGGGTTACAGTATATAGAGGTTGATGTTGTGACCTCAGCACCATGACTTGGACTGCATTTACCCGTTCTCTGATGAAAGTTAGCAGCCAGTTAATTACACATGGTCCTATAGTCAACATTAACAGGAGGAGTATTATAGGCCCTGCCAAAGCTGAGAGCAAGGTGGTGAGCCATGGAGACCAATTGAACAATTGCTTATACCATCCTGAGCTTTTAGGCTCTCTATCCTTGATCCTTTTTCTAAGCAGCGTCATTGATTCTCTAATAACCCCTGAGTGGTTAACATAGAAGCAACATTCTTCCCCTAAGGCTGCACATAATCCTCCTTGCTGCATGAAGAGGAGATCCAGGCCTCTTCTGTTTTGCAGAGTAACCTCTGCCAAGGAGTTTAGAGATTCCTCTAATTTAGTGATTGACTGTTCCAGATTTTTGAGGTCAGAATCAATGGCTACCTGGAGGGCCCTGTAATTTTTGTCCTGCAAAATTAGGGCTGAGGTGCCAACCCCAGTTGCCCCAGCTATTCCTAGGCCAACCAACAAGGACAGTAAAATTGCTGCTACCCCTATAGCTCTCTTAGTTCTGGAAGAAGGTATGGGGGAAAAAGCTAGCTCCATCTGGGTTTCTTCATAGTAAGTTCTCCTGGGGAACAGTTGCACCATAACGCAGTAACCATTACATTTGTTGATGACTGTTCCATGGATAGAAGGGGTTAGTCCTGTGGAGCAAGGTACCCTGAGGTAGCTGAATAATAAGTATTGTTTGAGATATCAATGGTTTGATTACAGAGTCCTGTAGGGAGCTGGGCTTTAGGGGACCGAACACAAGTCCCTGTTCCTGTCACTTGTTGGAGAGAAAGTTTGCCATTTAGTCTTCAAGAGCACTGGGTCAGATTGACCCATGTGTGGTTTCCCATTATAGCTACTCCAGTATAAAATGGAGGTTGGGCATTCAGGCAGAGCCAGAATTCCTTTGTCAGGTTTGGTTGGGAGGAGTTAAGTACCTCAAAGGTCTTGGTCATCAATTCCCAGATAGGATATCAGGAGAAGGGAAGGCTGTTAGTATGAGAATATGTACCTGGAGAATGACGTTCCTGAACTGCAGTTGCAGATCTGGGAGTCATTGGGGGAGCTGTAGTAGGTTTAGGCATCACTGGGGGAATTAAGACAGGGTTTGGGCCAATGGGTATGGGTTTTGGAGAGTTGGGAACTCCTTTTCATAAGATGATGGTAAATAGTCCTCCTGAGACTGACCAGACCTTATTATAGGACCTTAGCCCCCAGGTCTTTCCTGTTTCCCAGGTTGTATCTTGTCTACTGGTGTTGGTAAAGATTATCTTGATAGGGTTGAAGTGACAATTACTGCTGGCGGTACAGGTTTTGGTCTTACGGCTTTTAGGAAGGGTTGAGGGGGTGTCATTTCAGACAACGTTAATGAGATCCCCTTTTACTGGAGGTGACCAGTAAATGTCCCCTGTGCTCACACAGCCCCAAGAATAACAAAAGTAATCACTGGCTCCCCCACATTGTTTTCTCCAGCCCTTATCAGCCCTCTTCCTGGGACAAACATAGAAGTAATTATGGCATAATGCCCATGGACTGCAATCAGGGAGCAAAGCATGTAGGTGAAAACCCAATTCCGGGAACCAGGTGTTAAGGGGTGCTATTTTTGAGACTTGGGTCAAGATTTCTCCCGTGGAAGTTTCTGTGATTAACCAAGTGAGGTTAAAGAGTTGATGAGGGTTAAGGGGAGCAGTACATACAGTTGTAATAAGTGTTAGGATAACTATCAAGAACAGCACAGCTTCAGTTTGAGGGGATTGTCCATGTCTCTGTTGATCTTCCATTGTGAAGTACAATCCTCCAGTCGGTCGTGGGGATCCGCAAGCTGGACGTGGGTGTGATGAATCCAGGTGGCAACCCCGTTGACTTTAATAGCCGTCAGCGTGGTCAGAGCACGGTATATGGTCCTTTCCAGGTGGTTCAAGGTTTTTCTGGCAGTGTCTGCGCACGTAGACCCAGTCTCCCGGTCGGTAGTTATGTGGGGTAGGTGGAGGAGCAGCTTCATAGATAGCCTTTAAATGAGGCCATACATCTTTGTGTGCTTGTGCTACAGCTTCTAAGGAATCAAGCAATTGTCGGTTATCAAATTCAGCAATCAATTCAGCCTTTAGATTAGGTAAGATGGGAGGAGGTCTCCCAAACATAATTTCATAAGGGGTTAATCCTAACTGATAGGGTGAATTCCACACCCAATACAAGGCAAAGGGAAGAAGAGCCACCCAGTCCCCACCAGTCTCCATGGTTAATTTGGTAAAAGTCTCCTTTAGGGTTCTATTCATTCTTTCTACCTGTCCTGAACTCTGGGGTCTATATGTACAGTGTAATTTCCATTTTGCCCCCAGTGCCTTGGCTAACTCTTGAGTTACCTGAGAAGCAAAGGCCGGTCCATTTTCAGAGCTCAGGAGTGCTGGCATACCATGCCTTGGTAGGATGTCCTCCAGCAGCTTTTTGATGACCGTTTGTGCAGTCTCATGTTTGGTGGGGAATGCCTCAGTCCATCCTGAAAAAGTATCTACCAAAACTAGGAGGTATTTATAGCCATATTTGCCAGGTTTTATTTCCATGAAGTCCATTTCCCAATGGGCTCCTAGTTTGGCACCCCTTAATCGAGCCCCCTGTTCCCTGGTGCAGTTTTTACATTAGTTAGCCTGCAACTAAGGCATTTGGCAGCAATTGAATCATTCAGTGGCCTAAGGTTGAGCACTTTTAGATGGGCATTCCTCAGGAGGTCTTCTGTCTTCCGGGTCCCCAAATGTGTAGTTCAATGAATATGGTGGAGGAGGTTTTCAGCTAGGTCACCAGGCAAAATTATCTTATGGTCTCCTGTATACCACCAACAGTCAATTTTTTTGGTCTCAGATAGCACTTGTATTGACCTTAAATCTTCTTGTGAATAGTGGGGCCGGTCTGGCAGTGTTGGTGCTCCTGGGTTGGATAGCTGAGTGGTCAGGATGGTGGTGGCTTGTAAAGCCACCTCCTTGGCTGTTTGGTCTGCCTTCTGGTTGCCACGGGCTATGGGCATTTCTGCTTTTTAGTGCCCAGGACAATGAATAATGGCCAGTTTTTTTGGCAGCCATAAGGTGGCCAGCAGATCCAGGATCTCCTGTTTATTTTTAATGGTTTTCCCTTCTGCCGTGAGTAAACCTCTCTCCTGGTTTATGGCCCCATGAACATGTGCCATGGCAAAGGCATACCGGCTATCAGTGTACACATTGAGCTTTTTGTCTTTACCCAGTTCTAGGGCTTTGTGAGGGCTATCAGTTCTGTCCTTTGGGCTGATGTTCCCGCAGTCAGAGTGGCTGCCCAAATTATTTCAGACTCTGTCACCACTGCTGCCCCTGCATACCTTTGTCCATCCTGAATGAAGCTACTGCCATCTGTGAACCAAGTGATCACAGCATCTGGGAGCAGTTGGTCAGTCAGGTCTTTTCTGTGCCCATGAGCTTGACTCAGGATCCCTTCACAATCATGCAAGGGAGCTTCCAGGTCTGGGTCAGGCAGCAAGGTGGCCGGATTAAGAATCATACTCAGGAGGAAGTGGACACGTGGGGAATTGAGAAGCAAGCTTTGATAATGGGTCATTCGGGAATTACTCATCCATCTGTCGGGTGGCTGTTTTAAGATCCCCTCTATAGTATGAGGGTGGTGACAAATAATTTCTGTCCCAATGTTAATTTATCTGCATCCTTGACTAGCAGGGCAGTCGCCGCAATAATTTGCAGGCAAGGAGCCCAAACAGTAGCCACCGGATCCAATTTCTTGGAGAAGTATGCCACTGGTCTGCTCCAGGGCCCTAAAGTCTGAGCTAGTACCCCCTTAGCTATGCCTTTTCTCTCATCCACAAAGAGATGGAATGGCTTGGTGATATCAGGAAGTCCTAGGGCAGGGGCTGACAGCAGGGCCTGCTTTATTTTGGCGAAGGCCTTCTCTTGGTCTCCAGTCCATGTAAAAGGTTCACTTTCTCTGGTGACCTCATATAGAGGTTGGGCCAGCTCTGCAAAATTGGGTACCCAGAGGTGGCAGAAGCCTGCTGACCCTAGGAATTCTCAGCTGCCCTTCTAGTAGTAGGGGTGGGTATCTTAAGCACTGTTTCTTTTTTGGCCTCTGTGAGCCATCTCTGTCCATCTTTAAGAATGTAGCCCAAGTAAATTACCTCCTTTTTACATATCTGGGCTTTTTTTGCAGAGACTTGATAGCCGAGGTCTCCTAGGATGGCCAATAAGTTCCCTGTCCCTTGTGTGCATTCCAAGAGGCTGTCTGTGGCTATCAGGATATCATCAACATATTGTAACAATGTGAGTTGGGGGTGCTCTACCCGGTACTCACTCAGGTCTTCATGAAGGGCTTTATCAAAGATGGTTGACAAGTTTTTGAAACCTTGGGGCAGTCTGGTCCATGTGAGCTGTCTATTGAATCCTTCCTCCCGGTCTTGCCACTCAAAGGCAAACAGTGGCTGGCTCAGTTCCACTAAGGGGAGGCTGAAGAAGGCATCTTTCAAATCTAAGACTGTATATCAAGTTCTGGAGGGGGACAAAGAGCTCAGGAGTGTATAAGGGTTAGGCATTGTGGAGTGTATGTCCATGACTCGCTTGTTAACTTCTCTTAGGTCTTCAACTGGCTGGTAATCATTGGAGTTGGGCTTTATTACAGGTAATAAGGGAGTGTTCCAGGTGGAATGGCAAGGTATTAGAATACCTTGTTCTTGGAGGCGTCAGATATGAGGGGTGATCCCTTTCTGGGTCTCAAGGGACATTGGGTACTGTTTGACCCTAGCCGGTGAAGCCCCAGGCTTTAATTCCACCCATATGGGAGTGCGATGGGCTGCAAATCCCATGCTTCCAGTTTCAGCCCACACAGTTGGATGTCTCTGCAGCCATTCAGACATTTCTACTCCCAACAGGGGAGTAGGTCTTGGATGTAACCTGCATTCATCCTCCAAGTGGAGGGTCAACACATGGATGGGCTGTCCCTCCCTATTAGTTACTTGAGTTTCTCCTCAGTCAAAGTAGATATGGGATCCTATTTTAATAAGTAAATCCCTTCTTAAGAGTGGAGAGGGGCATTTCCGGTATGACCATAAATGAGTGGGATACCCGGCCCGTGCCCAGTTCCACTGTTCTTTGAGTAGTCCATGGGTATTGGTTCATACTGGTTGCCCCCTGCACCCAAGACCTTTTTTGTGATAACTTTCCTTGTGGCTGCATCAAGACCGAGTGTTGAGTGCCTGTGTCTATGAGAAAACTTACATGTGTCCCCTCCATTTTAAGAGTTACCCTAGGTTCAGGGAGGGGACCGGAACCCTGTCCCCACTAGTCATCTAGTTCCTCTAATTCCAGGATTCGGGCTCTGCCCCTGCCATCATCTTGCTTTGTAGTCAGCTTCTCAGGACACTCTTTGATCCAGTGGCCTAGCTTTTTACAGTAAGCACACTGGTTTTTCTGTAGCTTATGGAGCCCCCTGTGGGCCCTCTCTTACCTGGGTCAGCTGTCAACTGGCGTAGTTGATGTGCCCTGTCCTCTGGCAATTCCACAGAGGAGGCCAAGAGAATCTTGGCAAGTTGACGAGTCTGCTTTGCTCCTGCCTCCAAGGTCATTTGAGTTTGTCACTCCTCTGGAGTTTCCCAATGGTTATAAACCTTTTCAGCCACTGCCAGGAATTCCTGTAGGGACCTGTCAGCTAACCTGTCCAACTTCTGCAGTTTATGCCTTATGTCAGGGGCTGACTGATTTACAAATGTTAGAATAATTGCATTCTTATTTTCAGGTGCTTCCGGGTTCATAGGAGTATAAGTACGGTATGCCTTTAGCACCCGTTCCAAGAAGGCTGCCAGCGATTCGGCCTTGTCTCACTGCACATCACTTACCTTGGCCAAATTAGTGGGCCACCTAGCGGCCGCTCAGACACCCCCATTAGAGCCTGGTGGTAGACCCGGAGCCTCTCCTTACCTTCTGCCCTGTCATAGTCGCAATTGAGTCTGGTCAAGGGGAAGCCCTCGTCAATCCTGGCTTGGTTGGTGGTTGGATTGCCGTCATCTCTGGGAACCAACTTGCGGGTTTCTGCCTGGATTCACTCTCTTTCCTCAGTTGTAAACAGAATCTGTAATAACTGCTGACAGTCATCCCAGGTGGGCTGGTGAGTGAATAGGACAGATTTTAAAAGATCAATAAGACCCTGAGGTTTTTCAGATAACTTTGGTGTTTGTAATTTCCAATTATAAAGATCACTAGTAGCAAAGGGCTAATATTGCATTTGTTGGTCTCCCGTTTCATTGCATGGCCCTATTGCCCGCAATGGGAGAACTGTGGAATCGGCTGATGGCTTTAGCTGGTCCTGCTGAGCCCTTCTCCTGGTATGAGGGGGACTTCCAGCTCTGGGAGTTGGGCTTGCCTCAGCCTCCCCAGGGCCCTGTGGCTCAGGTGTCCCCACTCTCTGCAGTGGGGTAGAGACAAGAGGTGCTCCTCAGTGCCACCCTGTAAGATGGGGTAGAGGGGGGCAGTAGAGTTCTGGGCAGCAGACTCAGGAGCAGAGGGCTTAGTTTCATTTTTTCACCACTCATTTTCTTGCAAAGTTAAGATGGTTAGTTTTGGTGACCGTGGTGGCAAGAAGGACTTGAGCCAGTTACGGGGGTCTTCCACTAAGACTTGCCAGGTCATGATATAAGGGACTTGGTCTGGGTGTCCTGGCTATTCAAAGATTACATCTTTGGCCCTGCAAATGGTAGGAAGGTCTAGAGTGCCCTCTGGTGGCCATCTGACTCTGAATGTCGGCCATTCATTCCTGCAAAGAATAGAAAGTCTGCCTTTTTAAATTTCCAGTCCTTGTTCCCTAGCTTGAGCTCTAACATCTGAAAAGTGATCTGAAAATAAACTGAGAGGCATCACCTGCATCTGTCCCATTTCTAAAGTAGTATAAGTCACACACACAACAATGAACACTAAGACTATGCACACAGAAACAACATTTCCTGGCGCCTTAAGGCAAAAACGAAAATGAGATGATGGCCTCTCACCGTTCCGTGGGCGCAACCCACTTCATCTCCTCAGTTTAACCAATAGGATCCAATCCCAGTCTGGTGGGCTCAGGATGTCTCCTGAGTCCCACAGCCTGGGGTCTTCCAGCGCGTCCGCCTAGACCACATGCAGGCTATTCTAATAGGGCCTGACACTCAGAACAGACACTTCACAAAAACAGAACACTTACCAGCTGGCGTCAGGCTCCATGAATCGGGGGTCCTGGGGGTCTGGGGGATCCCAGACAAGGCCCCGAATGTTGTACCCAGATCGCAAGACCCCAAAAGACCACTCAGGAGTCCGAAGTCGCATGCAAAAACAAAGAGACTTTATTTGGGCTTAAGCTCGGGCTCTCCGACCTCACCAACACAGCAGATCTGCATAGAGAGCCCCGAGCCTCACCCTGGCAGGGTTTTTATTGGGAAAGGGCAGGAGGCAGGACTTCTCATTTTAGGGGTAAACAGATTGGATGTTATTCAGGTGAGGGGGTCTTGGCATATTGGAATTGGTTTTTACTCCATTGTGTCTTGGTCATCAGGAGTGTGGACAGAGTTATTCTTTTTTTTTGGTCACCTTGGGAAGGGCCTGCTTTGCTCAATTATGATTGGATCAGGGCTGAGGTGGTGCATTCCAGAGGAGGGTTCATGCCCAGGTTATGGTGCATTCCAGGGGAGAGGTTGTGCTCAGGTCAGTGCTAAGGAACAAAGGAGCCTGAGCCTGAAATGATGGTGTCTCTGTTATTTTTTATATGGGGCCCCACATCTGTTATTTTTTTCCTAGTTGGAGCCCAACAATACCTCTAAACTGTTCCCAGGTGACTGTAGCATAACAAGGCTCTGAAGAAAACCACCTTACCATATTACAGCATCTTAAGGACACTATCGTAAACCATACCACAGTGAACCCAGAGTCACAGGTGGGAGAGGTTCTCCTCAAAGATAAAGTTCTAACTCAATCAACCCTAGATATATGTAGAAAACTCCAAAAGTCTGTCTGAAGGATCAAAATCGTTGGACCAACTAATGTGATTAGCCATGTCTATATACTATAATCAGGAAGTTACTAAAAAGTGAGAAAAAGATAAAGAAACATCATGATCTCATTGCAGCTCTCAGGGAGTGCCCTACCCAACTGGGGCCTATACCCTGAGCTTGCTACCATTGTGAACAGGAGGGGCACTTCCACAGAAAATGCCAAAAAGGGGGGCAGCCTGGGAGACAGCACTAGCCCCTACTGGGACCCTGTCCTCTCTGTAAAAGTAACCACTCTAAGTGTCCATGTCTCCAGATGGAAGGTGGGGGACAACCTCCTATGGATTGATGGGCCCTGGGGCCTCCTGTTCAGCTTCCACTTCTTAGTATTGATGTTGGGGAACCTCGGTAACCATAATGGTAGAAAAGCAAAAGGTCATTTTCCTCCTAGATAGTGGATCCTGTTTCTCTGTCTTACCATTCTCTCATGGTTCCAGGTCCAATAACAAGGTTATCATTCAGGGCATATCTGGCCAGCCCCTAGAGCACTATTTTTCTCAGCCTCTGGTCTGCTCTTGGAAAGAACTCCAGTTCTGTCTGTCACACTTTTCTCTTAGTCCCTGAAACTTCAGTGCCCCTGCTGGGATGGGATTTACTATCTCAACTAAATGCTCAAATTCTACTCCCCCCAGGTGACTACCTTTGCTGCTCCCTTCTTCAGGAACAAGTGCCACCTCTCCTACCCCCCTGTCACCCCACTGTCAGCATGAAGCACCTACATGAGTTATTGCCCTTCTCCCCAACAGCAGTTTGGTACTTGTCTCAGAGCAGGGAGTTGTTTGGTCTGGAGACCTAAGGTAGATGAGTGAGTATCCCATCACCCCATGGAGAGAAGTATGATTCCTGCTTCCTAAGAAGGAATTATAAACCTGAATTCCTGCATCCTGAGGAGTTGTGAACCTGCATTTCTGCACCCTGAGAAAGAGTTGTAATTCAGCATTCCTGCATCCTTAGAAGGAGTTGTAAATCTGCATTCTTACTCCTGAAGAGGAGATCCAGTTTCTGATAGATCTGCCACAGGGCTGATGAGCAAAGTGCTCTCAAGACTGTTTCCCCTCCCCCAATAAGGGGCAAACAGACCAGTTCATCTATGAAAGCCAGCGAATCCATGGCCAGTGAAAACAACTCACCTAACACAGAGTTAAAACAACCATAAAAGCCCCACCCTTCACCTGAGCAGTGAGCTACAGGTTTCCAGGCTGTGCTGCACTATTCTAGTTGTAGCCTTTCCTTTCTCTCTAATAAATGTTACTGAATATACCAGCTTTGTCTCATCAGTCAGCTGCTTCACGAGCCAGTTCTCTGTCCTGTGAAGGCAAGGAACCTCAACACCAGCCTACAACACTTCAAACTGGCACAGTGCACCACCATGGGAATAACCTTTTAACACAAGAACTTTAAAGGACTTGTATGATCTAAACTGTAATAGACCTGTTGTGAAATATGTCCAGAACTGTCCATGTTGCAATACTCATTGGAATCAAATATAAATTAAAAAGACACAAAGTAAAAAAGTTTTTGAAATGATTTCAAGGTAATATAGCAATTACAGCAGTGACATGAATCTATAATTATACTCATCATTCATTATAAAATGTAACAATGTTATTTTAAATAAAAAATAAAAGCAATTCTTAATGTTAAATTATTCAAAATTCAAAACCATGAAAAGCTAAAAAGTATATACAGATATGATAAAGATATTTTATTTTTCAGCAGTAACATAAGTATATATTGAAAAAATCAGGATACTTATCACCTTTAAAATGAGGCAGGGATCAGCATGGGAGGAAATTGTTAAAAATAGATTTAATTATTGGTAATATTTTAGCACTTGAGATGACTTGTGTGACTGCATGTATTTGTTATATTATTGAAATAAATTTAAAAGGTAGTAACACAGAATAAATTTTAAATAATCAAATTGCTTGAAAATGAGTGAATAGTACAGTTGAAATCTTATTGTAAGAACTGTCATTTTCTGCTTGTCTGTTGGTTTTCTCTACTCACAGTAAGATAATAACCTGAGTAGGTTACTATTAGAAATCTCTTAGGGAACAAATAGTATCCTTCTTCTCAATAGTCCAAAGAAGAATATTGACTTTATGTTCATGTGTCAGTAGGTACCTAATTCAATCAGTAACACCTTAGGAACATGTTTTCTAATAAAACCCAGCAAGTTATTGTCCATGTTCACTTCTGGGAAATAATACTGCCTACAACTTGAATACTGTAAATAGAAGAGCTATGGTTACTCAGAAGAAAATCAGGATTCAGTTACTCTAAGAAAGGAAATGGTCTCATGTGAGTCACATGTTATGAGTCAGATATGATAGAGCTTACAAAAACATTTTAAAACTTGATTTTAGTATTCTTAGGAGACAAATAGAATGAAAATTGTTTAGATATTGTAAAGAAAACAAGTGTCCCCAAAGATTGCTCTGTCTTCATTATTGATATTACATGTCACCTTAGATAGTGAAAACTATTGTATTCTAATATGCATGCAACCTGATATCTTCAAGATTTAGTTTGATATTTCCTAGAGCATCAAATATAAATGCAAAGACAGAAATGAATGGGTTCTATAGAGATTTCAAGAACCAACCTCACTTTGATGTATTGTTTTTCTATAGGAGCATTCTTGGTGTAGTTCAGGAAGAATATTTTACTTATTTCATTTTTTTTTTTTTGAGCAAAGACAAATTCTGAATTATTCCTAAAGGTCTCTCCCTCTAATGTCTTTTGTTTTATTAATTCATTGGCATAGTTAAGAATTGGATATTTAATGTATACTAAATATGGTTGTTTATAATTTTAATTATGGTAGATGAGAAGGAAGATAGTCACCGTTCCTTCCTTCAGTGCTTATAGTTCACAGAACTTGCTAAATGTTTGAGAAAATAATAGAATATATTTTCTCAGTGTAGTATTTTTGCAAAATGTTACCATATTTTATTTCTTTATTCATTGATGTATTGATCAATTCAGTCAAGATTTACACATGTCTGAGTTTAAGATGATAGTACTTATGAGGCCTATTTAGTACAGGGAAATGTGTGGAAAGAGAAAGATCATGAAATGAAAGTCATTAGTAGAGATATCAGTTTTAATCTTGTCCAATATATATCCATGACAAACTGCTTAACTTCTGTGAATTTTAGCTTCTCTAATATGAAAATGTCATTTCAACATCTGCTTCATGGGGTAATTATGTGAATTAAAAGTCAAATATATTAAATGATTAAAACAGAGCCTGTTATATGCATGGCATTGAATAACTATTTGGAAGAACAAGATTATTTTAATAAAAGTACATTCGTTATAAGTCTATTTTTGCAAACAGGAGTTAGTAAAACAAATAGAAATGTAAATTAAATATACGAGATTCAGTGCTCAGTTACATATTAATCCTAAGTTTACTTGTTAAAAATTTGAGGGTTTAAAAGGAAATATCTATAACTCAATAACAGAACTTCTGGCTTTAGGGCACCACGCTGTATTCCATGGACTGTACTTGCATAAAATTGCAAGTGTCATTGAAGGAGGAAAAATTTATGGCACTGTTTAGAAGTTAATATTTGAAAATCCAATTCCTTTTTGGTATACCAGCAAGACTATTGGGGGTTTTTTTGTTTGTTTGTTTTCTGTCATCGTCTCTACTATCTCTACTATCAATTTCCTCTTTTTTCCGAAGTATCTTTGGTATGGCTGAGGACATACTCACTGGATGGTTCCTGAGTATGAGGAGGGTTATTTGATATTCTTATAGTCAAAGTAGACAAATGACAATTTAAATTTGATACATATAGATATTTCTAATTAGCAGAGGAAGAGAAACTATGAGGAATAATAATGTCCTAAATACTAATATCTTATATCATTATGTGTCAAAAAAATTGCCTCCAGAGGATGGAAATAATTTTTCCCTCACCCTATGGAAAAGGCTCTATCAAAATGGCATAAATAGATAAAGCTAAGAGATGGAGTCCTCTAACAGATAAGTGACAAATTATTTCCATTTGTGAGTTCAGAGATGAATCACTACAGATTATTCCAGCATCATTTTAATGTATTTTATATACTATGTGATGATACCTCTCCAATATCCTCTTAAAAAGGAGCAGAAAAAATTAATAAATCAATAATTTTAAAGGTTTATTATTATTATAGGAAATAAACAAAATAATATAATCTTTGGAATTAAATAAATCTTTGAATTCAACAAATAAGTTATGAGAGTCAGGTATTTGAAATGTGGTCATTGTTGTTTAGGAAGAGAAAGATACCTTCAACATTTTAAGATGTATTCCAATTTATTGAGATGGCATAGTATGAAAAACTTTCTGAATGCTTTTCATGCAAGCTCATTTGACAAGATAAATCTCATTAAGAGCTATGGGTACAAGAAAATTAGGAGAGTTCTTGTCTGATGGAAGATTAGAGGTTTGAAGCTGGTGTGGTGTTGCTGCCTGTAATCCAGCATTTAGGGGGCTGAGCCAAAAATCAAGGCTTAAGGGCATGGGTGACATGACATCTTCCTATCTCAAAAACAAACTAGGGAAGTGCTAATAGACAATAATGATCTTGACAAGGATTCTTTCTAGGTGATGTCAGTGTTTCCATCTCCAAGAGACATATTTGAGTGCAATACTGTATAATATAGCATAATGGTTCTTTGCATGTTTCTAAAATAATATAAAATATGAAGAATTGTAATTGGCATGTGCCTGAGATTTATTTTGAGTAACTGACTAATGCTTCATTCATAAATTTCAGTTCAAAAATGACAATGGTGGGAAGGGTTAAAACAACATAATGAAGATGAAAGAGCAGCTGGGTGGAAATTTTGCTGTAATATTATGGATTAAAATCATCGCTTTTGCTAAATATGCCTTCCTCCCTATGTAACCCTATGTAACCAACACTGAAATCATATGATAACGTTTTGGTTCTCAGTCCAGGCTGTTTTGCATAGAAACTCTTGACCAGATGGTAGGAATCAGAGACTCAGTTATACACATGGAGATGTTCAAGGAGTGTCGATTTTATCAATCTTAAATTTAAGCTTTTATAGGTTAAGGAGATTGAGAAAGCCTGGCATATGGTAAATTCTACACAGAAACAAACTGTTACTTCCAAAGGGAAAAGTTAGTGTAACTGACATAGAAAGGCATGGATCCTTTAAGTGAGTGTCCATCATTAAGAAAAACAATGCTTCTGTCACCTCTGCAACACAGCACAGAAGCATAGAAGGAGCCACCTGACAGTCTATTCCACTCTCACGTACTCTACCTTCTCAGTTTCTTTTCTTTCAACTCTTTTCCATCACCTCCAATACCAATACATTATCTTTTATTACTATTTTGACCAGTGTAGCAGTCCTAAAGTTGTCTCATCTTGTCTGGAAAGTGAAGGTAATTACAGTACTTACTAGAAGATATGCTATATTAATTGTGCTATTATGTTTCTCAACCAGTGTAATTCATTGTTGTTTTTGATTCTTTTGAGAATGTGGTGAAATATGTCCTTCCTTGCAGGTAAAAAAAAAAAATAGTTATGGGTCATAGCCAAAGACATGAACAAAACCAAGCATCCACAGCAAGAGTATATGAAAAAGTCAAGGATCTCCTTTCATTCCTTGCATCCCTTAAAGGCCAAGGATTCATTAATTAAATAAATAGAACATTTACCTGCTTATTGTACTCCTTGTGTCTTTCATAAAGTGTGGCCTGTGCAGAGCATATCTAGTCTAGGTCATGGAGCTGATTCATTAAGTTCTTTCCAATCAGTCTCAATTTTGTTTTTGTTTTTCCTGCCTTTTAAAATTAAGAACAAAATTGTTGCTTTACTAGCCATGATAGAAACAAGTCCCATACAAACTGGTCATGGAAATGTGTTTTAGAACAAGAATAGCACTAAGGTAAGTAGATAAGTATTATATTTTAAGACATAATAAGAAAATACTCCATTTTAAACA
This sequence comes from Castor canadensis, assembly GCF_047511655.1. Classification (NCBI taxonomy): domain Eukaryota; kingdom Metazoa; phylum Chordata; class Mammalia; order Rodentia; family Castoridae; genus Castor; species Castor canadensis. The sequence goes on from NC_133386.1 coordinate 189,051,226, forward strand.
CTCAATGAACTTCTACAATGCATTTGCTTCTATGGAAAAGCGAGACTTATAACACATAGATTTCCAGAAAAGAACATTCTTATTATAGGAAGGAAGCTAAAATAAGTGCACACAAAGATGCTTTTAAATACTATGATGCAAAATTATGTGAAAAATGTAAATAAAGGCTTTAGAAACAAACAAAGTAACTTTTGTTTTTCAGAAGGGAATTATATATATATTCATGATGCCTAGAGGAAGTTTCTTGGCAGCTGGATCCTCAAATTTTGAGACAGTTAAAGTAGCTAAAAATGGGAGAACATTCTTAGAAGTAAATAAAACACTGGTTAACTATTCCTTATTTTTTTGATGAGGACCCACATTTGTTATCATGTTAATGAAATATGTGTCTGAGACTCTTAATTTATGTTAAAATGTATGTTTTACCATATGAAGAAAATAACCTTGTTCTAAACATGGACAGTGTATTGGGATTGAGGACAAACAAAACAAAAGTTAAAAATGGAAAGGAGGTGATAGATTCTTTAACATCATCTTGATTGCAGATACTATCACATTATTAAGTACACATCTTTGATGATGGGTCATGCTTTCAAATGAATAAAGAAGAAAATGGCCATAATACAATGATTAAGATATCAAGAGTCTGTTTGCTAATACTGGTTGGGGACCAGTGTGGGGGGGGGAAGGAAAGAGGAAAGTGGGAAGGACAGTATGATTGAAGCATTTTATGCATATGTAAGAAAACAAAATGATAAAATCCATTAAAATTGTTTTATAAGGGAGAAGGGGAGATAAGAGGAAGTAATACAGGATGAATGAACTATTTACTATTATATTATACCTCCTTCATTTTAACACAATCTCAGGAAATTGGGATAATCTAAAATATGCTTTCCACAAATTAGAAAAAAAATACACATACATAAGATGTTTCTACAAAAGAGCTGTCTTTTTTTATTAATAAATGCCATGTAAAAAACATCATAATTGTTTCCAAGTATCAGCATATTAGTTTCTGATCCTTCTTTTCAAGGTATAATATCTAGAAAAGAATACAGAATATTGAGTATAAATAAACATTTATATATATATGTATAATGAGTATGTAATATTTAAATATGAAAACAGATAATATATTTTAGGCCATCAAGGTAATGTATGATTTTACAACTGCATTATAAATCTTTAACGACAATCTACTATATCTTAAAAGTGGATATATGCATTATGAAAATCATGAGTCCTCAACATTTATTAGATAAAAAAAGTAAAATAATAGAGGTAGCTCCATCTCTTAATTTCTAATTCTTTTAATAAACAAAATTAAAATTAGCACATTCAGAAGCTTAGTTGAGACTGGGATTGACCTTATGAAGTGCTCATTAAAATTATAAGAACAAAGTTTTTTTTTTTTTTGGAGATAAAACATTTTACATCTGCCCATTCTTCTTGCCCATGAAGCCATGCAGCTGAAAATTAATGTGACTGAGTTCATTCTACTTGGATTGACACAGGACCCTGTTCAAAAGAAAATAGTATTTATAACTTTCTTGTTTTTCTATTTGGGGACATTGTTTGGTAACTTGCTGATTTTTGTTACCATCATGACTAGTTGGGCACTTAGGAGTGCAATCCTTTTTTATTTATCCTTTTCTGATACCTGTTTGTCTACTTCCATAGCCCCTAGAATGAGAGTGGATACCCTTTTGATTAAAAAAGTACTATTTCTTTCAATGAGTGAATAATCCAAGTATTTTCATTACATTTCTTTGGCTGCCTATAGATCTTCATCCTCATCCTCATGGTGGTTGACCACTATGGGGCCATCTGTAAGTACCTGCACTACACGACTATCATGAGCCCACACAGCTATAGACATCTGATATTTTACAAAGCAGCCAGAGAGCTACTCATGACCATCATGAGCCAATGAGTCTGTGGTGTGCTGGTGGTTGCAGCCTAGGTGGGATCCTGTGTGCATTCATTAACTCAGATTTTTTTAGCTTTGAGTTTGCCTTTCTGTAGTCTTAATGTGATTGATCACTATTTCTGTTACTTGGAGCCCTTATTGAACCTTGCCTGCTCAGACACCTATGTGGTCAACCTACCTCTGATGTCTAATAGTGAGGCCATTTGCACATTGAGTTTTGTCATGCTGATGTTCTCCTATGTTGTCATCCTGCATTCTCTACAAAACCACAGTGCTGAAGGCAGGAGAAAAACCCTCTCCACTTGTATCTCCCACATCATCCTGGTCATCTTGTTCTTTGGACCTTGCAACCATGTTCCCCATGGATAAGATGATAGCTGTATTTTATACAGTTGGAACACCTATTGTATCAAATAGCTGTATTTTATACAATTGGAACAACCCTCTGATTTATACTCTGAGGAATGCAGATGTGAAAAATGCCATAAGGAAATTATGGGAAAAGAAATCAATCTTCAGTGACAAAATGGAAATGGAAATGTAAAATCCTTCTTCATGGTTTGTATTGACTTATGAGTATGTAGAATTTATTTTCTTTTCATTTTGTATTCACTATGATCCTGTACATGAGGGTAAGTTCCTTTGGGAAAATAGGTAATGCAAACACAGATTCTGATCAATGTTGACTTATTTTTATGTAGCAGAAAAGATAGCAGGATGTACAAACATTTATGTAAGAACCATTGACTTCACTGTTTTTTGCTCCTATGTACCTAGTATCATTTTTGTTCCTGTTCTAATGTTTTGGCTCCCTTCAGGTTGACTTCTGGTATTCTCTGTTAATAGTTATCCCACGTCTAAGCATTCAGCTTTTATCCACAGCTGACATGTTTTCCATCTTCCAGATGTTTTCTTTTACTAGTTGTTTCTTTATGTAGCTAGCCAGTTTTGCCAACACCATTTGTCAGAGAGGCTGTTTTCCTCCAGTATGTCTTTGGCTGTTATGTAAAATATCAGATGTCAGTATCTGTGTGGGCTTATTTCAGGTCTTCTGTTCCACTGCTCTGCTTGTTTGTTTTTCTGCCAGTACCTTGTTGTTTTTGTTACTATGGTTCTGTAGTAGAATTTGAATTCTGGTACTGTGATACCTCCAGTTTTGCTGTTTATTGCTCAAAATTGCATTTGATATTCTGGATCTTTTATTTTTCAATATAAATGTTAGAATTGATTTTTATAGTTCTGTAAAGAATGACATTGGGATTGAATTGAATCTGTAGATTGCTTTCAGAAACTGGCTGGGAATCTTAGAACTCCCTTAGCTGAGATCCTTCAAATCCCTAGGGTTGCTCAATATCAACAGTTTGCAAGTATCTTTTATAACTTTAGCTATCTGCTAGGGAAGGTTAGTTGCTTTGTTTTTGAAATTGTCCATAGGCAATGAAGCTACATTTACTAGGTAGGACACTTTTACCTTCCAGTGTGTCAGCAGGTCTCTTATAGATGAGATTAAACTCCAAGTCAGGTTCAAAATTTTAAACTGAATATGAAAGGAAGACTGAATGTGCAACCTCACTGGATCCTTTGGCTGGAGTCAGTGTTCTGGTAGACAATATTGGGAATATGAGAACTAAAATAGATATGCTGTAGGTAAGGATTTGTACCATGAATTCCTAAATTACCTTATATAGTATGGGTTGTCACAAGTAGATCACTCTCCCTTAAAAAAGAAAAATCTTTCCTTCCTAACAACTGTGCTGTTATGTTTTCATGCTATGGTATTTTTTCTAATCAGGAGCCTCCTCTATACTCATTCTTTGTAAGCAGATAACCAGGGTATGTCCCAGGAAAGTTCAAGAAGGAAAATGTAATCTTCTTGGAGGAACAAAATGTACAAGTGAGTAGGTTGTAAGATTTGCTTATATGTGGATGTGTGATCCAGAGGAAAACTTCACTGTGGAAACAGGTCATGCAGGTGTTAACAGTGGATGGTATAATATATGTTAGGAATTTATTTAACATAAAACACTATTCTATGACTTGAAATTTGACATTTCGGTATATTGGAATTCTAACACCAAGTACTTCAGAACCTGGCATTGTTTAGAGACACATCTTTAGGAAGGTAATCAATTTAAATGAGGTAATTATAACAAGATTTAAATTTTTATTAGTGGTGTCTTCATAAAGACAGTAACTGAAACACACAGGGAAGTGTGAAAATGAAGGTAGAGTTTAGGTCTAAGGAATTACAAGCCAAGTAACTGCTACAAATATTGTCAGCATACAACCAGAAGTCAGGAGATAGACATAGAGTGGATCAATTTCATATATCATGCTCCACAACTGTGGGATGATAATTATTTTATTTAGGTGACTCAGTGTGATATTTTACTATGGCAGTCTTAGGAGTCTTTATATAGCCATTTGGATCTGGATCTTTAAAGAATATACAGGATGGTAGATCTATTAATGTTATATTGCTACTTTAACAGACTAACACAAATATAATGAGTTTAGGCATCACATATTTAAAATCTTACAGTTATGTAGGTTTAGAAGGCTGAGAGGTGTCCCACCAAGACAAAATTAAAGTGAGCAGAGTAGTGTTAATTTCTAGAGGTTCTTGGAGAGAATTCATTTCTTCAGATTGGTTGAGTTTGGGTGCACAATCTGCTCACAATTGACTAATGCTACACTTGGAATTTGGGGGTGCTGTATGCAATAATTTTGGCATGAAAACAGAGCTCAGTGAACAAGAACCTGGAACTGTAGCAGCTATGATGGTGACATACTTTGATAGAATGACTGTTTTTCTCACAGTTCCCCCCATAATTTTTATTTTCTGTTCTTTTCTTCAAAATCGTTTAACATTATCTGACTCTCTATTTCAGGTATACTTGACAATAATTAGTATGATACTGGAGTTTATTTAGTTAGGACAGTTTCTGTGAGTCTAATGATTACTCCCTGTATACAGGGTATAACACAACACCCAATTAAATCCATTGTTCCAAAGACAACAAAGAAAGATATTAAGACTGAGGTCATCTCCCCCTTCCATTTCCCAAACAATTTCTTTTGTCAGTTAGTAAGGGGGTCATTTATCCCTTAATTCTTAGCCAGTTCATTTGTCAGGGCTGGCAGGCCTTGGAGAGCCTTGGTTAAGGTCACATCAGAAGCTGTGTTGAATGTGATGAATGCTGTACATTCATCCCCAATAAGGACACATAACCCCATTTTTCTGCCAAAATCATGTCTAAAGTCATTTGGTTTTCCCATGCCAACTTACTGGTCTGGCCTTGTTGTTCTGCAGTTCCCCTCATAAAATCCCTAGTAGACTTGACAAATTTCTGCTGGTTACAATAAATGTAGTTAATCCAGCCTACATTTTTATTAATATTGGACCACCAGAATAGTGTTTTTTCTAATCCTGCTGCTACCTGGCTCCTTGCTTTGAATTCATCAGGGACTCCTCACGGGATCCCAATGGCATCTATATAGACCTGGGAGTCAAATGACCCTCCAGAGGAAACAAGGTCTCATTTCTGTCTTTCCTTGGTTAGGGAAGGTTTGACTTTCAGGAATGCCAGGATGAAAGGGTGCCATGACCTGCTTGGCTAAACTGCTGAACCTGACTTGGAGTGACAGGAATGAGAAACAAAGACAAACAGACATAAAGAGACAAAGCTGGGAATGGGAGGACCACACATTCCTGGTGGGATATGTGAGGTACTTACTTGAACCAGAGTGTTTATTTTATAGGTCAGTACAAGGAAATGCATCAGGTAAAATCAAGTTTACATACATCAGTGATTCTATTGATCTAAGGTAACAGGAATGTGGTTTGGTGGTCTAAATTTCCACGGGCTATTGAAGCTTAATTATAACACATCTGGTCTGGAAATCATCAAAGCATACAGGACATAGCATCTAAAACTATTGATTAATCTGGCATCAAGGAGTTTCCTAACAGTTCCAGTAATTTATCTAGTTCTGCATCAGGGACCTGGTATGTGAATACAGTAAGTTATTTTCTTCAAAGTTGATGTGGGAACACAGGTCACAGCACCAGGTGCTGGGAAGAATGAGAGTAGGAGAGTTTCGTAAGCTCCTACTTTGGAGAGACTTTACAACTTCTGATATTTCCCAGTCCAGGGTCCATGCCTAGTCCCCAACAACTCCTCCTTTTTTATTTCTTAAATGCTCCCAATGAATTTTTCGTCTAATCTGAGGAGCTGTTTTCTGATCCTTTGAGCTCCAACTGAAAGTAAGCAAAAACAACAAATTATTAATAATATAATGCCAATGAAATACCAGAAGGAATGTTTTAGAGTATTTAAAGGGTTAAATCCTTGTAATTCATCTAAGATAGTTTTTGCTATGTCCGCAGAAGTGACCACCTGATCATGCTCTCACTGCATGGATAAAATTTGCTGTCATAAGACTTATAAGTTAAGGGAATTATTTTTATTTTCCCAGGATCCCATGACATTTGCTTTAACGAGTTTCCATGGGAAGTCTGTTGCACTGTAAGGTAACACATATATGTTGGAAGGCTGCCTGGTACAGTAAGTCCTGTTGGAATTTCAGCATTTGAACTTCATCTCCCATAGTCACCAAGGCAGTTTCTAGAGAATTTAAGCAGATATCAATTTCTTCATCTATAGAAACTTGTTGTTGGAAGGCATAACTAACATTTTGTTTTAGAGTATTAACACAATGAGCATTTTGAATGCTTTGGGAGAGGGTTACTGCACCATTGTCATGGTGGCAATACAAGTGACAGTCACTATAATGCCTGGTATAAAAAGCCCTACAAATCTTTTTTCCCTTACTAGTAATGTTTTTATTTCTTTGACTACCTGTAATCCCCTTTCATGATACCATGATCCTGTGAACTTTGAAGGTACCAGGATATAAGGGCTTTGTTTAGCTATAAGTAGGCTGTCATTTGTGTAGTTGTCTAGACATGAAGTTAAATTGAAATTAGAACAAGAGATATCAAAAATAGTTCCATTTTTAGAAATGTTAATTGATCCAGCCAATAAAGGAAAAGGATGTTTAACACAAGCTTGTAAGCCTTTAATAAAAGGGCTGCCTGAATGGCTAGTTAGCTTAATAGTAGCAGTACTGGCTCTTAATTTCCATATATCTGACTGAAGGGTCCTTCCATTTGGTCGCACGAGAGGGGTTGTCCAGTATCCTGCAATATTGGTTTCAGAAGTGCTATTATAAGACCCATACACAAGCTTATAACCTGTTACATTAATAATCATTGGAGAAGCAAATGTACATTGTTCCCATGAGGCTCCCTTATGGGGGTGCCGGGGATTGTGTTTGTCATGACATCAGAGGACGTAAGGCCAATGTGTAGCATTATGTGGCTCAGTGGCATTAAAGCCAAAAAAATTCTAGTTTTTTATCAAGAAACTGAGTACCATTCCATAATAGAGCACTTTCCAAATAGGCGTGAGGGGGAGACAATAAGGCAGATTTCCCAGACATATGGGTAAAGCAACAGCTTTCCCTGTAAAACTATAATTAGTGAAAGTAGGAACCAGGTGTCTATTGGAGTGGACCCCTACAAACTGAGAGTCATCAGTTAAAAGTGACATAGACAGACTTTTCCAGGCTGACTGCATGAAACAGACATGGATGAGACTCAAAAGTCCAAAGTACTAAGCTTTGGTCTACTGCAACAAAATAACAATGTTGACATTGCCGATGTACTGTCTGCCCCCCAAAACTAGAAATATGTAAAGAAAATCTAAAAACTATAAATGATTTTCAAAAATCATTAGGTGATATAAATTGGCTGTGTCCTGGCTTAAAACTTACCACTTGTGAACTGTCTCTTCTCTTTAAAATTTTACAGGGAGACACTCAACCATCATCTCTTAGATATCTCACACCAGAGGGTCGTATGACTCTGCCTAAGGTTGAACTAGCTGTCCATAACTCTCCGAGAACTTGTGTTGACTATTTTCAACCAATACAACTTTTCATTTTACCTACTGAAAGTCTATCCACAGAAGTTCTTTGGCAGTCTCAGGGAATGCTAGAGTAGTCACATTTACCTTACACACCTACTAGGGTCATGACCCCTTACCATAGTATGGTAACAAAATTAATATCCATGGGAGGTTTTCACACTGTGCAACTGCTAGGACTAGAACCATCCCTTATTGTTGTCTCATTCACCAAGGAACAACAGACCTGGCTATGATGTACAGATACTATGTGGCAAAATACATTAGCTAACTTTACAGGACAGCTTAGAAAACATTTGCCTTCCTCTAAACTTCTTAATTTTGCTTCTCAACATACTTTTATATTTCATCACATCTGAGAGGATCCTATACCTCAGGCTCTTGTGATGTTTCAGGTTCTGGAAATGCTGCTTTCTTTTCCTCTCAGGGACAAAAGGTTGTACAAACAGGTTTTTCCACTGCTCAGCATGCTGAGCTTCAGGCAGTTATATTGGCTTGTCAAGATTTTGTTCATGTTCCTTTCAATTTGTATACAGATAGTGCCTATGTATGTGGTGTTGTCAAAGCTATTGAAACCTCCTATATAGGATACACCAGCAATGACCAGCTTTTTCATATTTTTACAAGTTATGGGCATTACTTCAACAATGTCAACATTTTTATTTTGTGGGCCATCTCTGGTCCCTTTGTGGCCTTCCTGGGCCATTGGTAGAAGGCCATTGCCAGGCCGATGCCTTGGTTTCTCCATTAATTTTACAGGTGGATACCTCTTCACCAGTAAACCAGGCCATACAAAGTCATTCTCAATTCCAGCAAAACTCGAGAGTTCTTCATAAACATTTCCATATCACCCAAGAACAAACTCATCAAATTGTTAAATCATGTTCAAATTGTGCTCCTCATTTGCCCATGCCCACTGAGGGAGTTAACTCTTGTGGTCTTTGCTATCTAACATTATGGCAGATAGATGTTACTCATATGCCCTCCTTTGGATAACAGTGTTATGCCCATGTTGTTATTGACAATTACTCTGGTTTCATTTTTGCCTCTCCAAGATCAGGGGTGGCAACATGCCATGTCATAGATCATTGTTAGGCTGCCTTTGTGGTGATAGGCAAGCCACTACATATTGAAACTGATAATTGTCCAAGCTATAAATCTACTGCCTTCAAGACTTTTTGTTCTTCCTACCAAATTCTTCATACCACAGGCACACCCTACAATCCACAAGGCCAAGCTATAGTGGAACTGGCTCACCAAACCATAAAACTTCAATTACAAAGACAAAAAGAGAAAGATAGCTCCCTGGCTACTCAAATTAACAAAGCTATTTTTACTTTAAATTTTTTTTTAAATTGCTCTGAATCTGGCCTTACTCCAGCTGAAAAGCAGTGGGAACAGCATAACAAAAAACATTTGCCACAGGTATTATACAAAGATGTAATGACTGGGGCCTGGCAATGCCCCAGCCCAGTCTTGTTATGAGGCCAAGGCCATGCTTGCGTTTTTCCTAAAGGTGCAGAAAACCCAATTTTGGTACCCTCATGGTTCATGAAGACCCATGGAACCCATCAGCCATCAGATGCCAAAGCTCCTCCTGATAGAGGAGGAAAGGAGCCCAAGCCAGCCGAGAACCAACCTTATGGAGGTCCCGCCACTGAAAGCAATAAGGAACCACCCTTAGCAGTCCTACAAGAGGAAACATCATCACATTGACAAACACAGTAAAACAACCCAGAGATCTACCTTCCTCACCCACTTGAAGTCAAATAAAGTGCTTGGTAGATATAGCCAAGAATGCTATTAAGGGGACAGGAAGAAACTCCTGCTATTCTGCTAGCTATGATTACCATCATTAGTCAGCAGGTAGATGTAGTACCTTGGGGGCTGCAATGAGACCCCATTTCAGCAATTGTTCAAGCACATGAGCTTATAGGTTTTGAAGAATATCTAAATCAGGGTGGCTAAGTGATATCATCCATATAATGAACAATGTAAGCTTGATTAAATTTTTTTCTTAAAGGTTCTAAGACTGAAGCAACAAACTCTTGACACATAGTAGGGCTGTTTGCCACACCCTGAGGCAAACTTTCCAGTGATAACATTTACATGGAGCCTAATGATTAGGCATGGGTATAGAAAAGGCAAATTTTTCTTTATCTTCCTCATATAATGGAATGGTAAAAAGGTAATCTTTTAAGTCAATAATATAAAGATAATTTTGTAGGGGAATGGCAGTGGGTGAAGTAAGTCCAGGTTGTAAAGATCCCATTGGCTACATAACCTTACTGATGGCCCTTAAATCCTGTAGCAGATGCCATTTGCCTGATTTTTCTTAATAACAAAAATGGGCATATTCCATGGACTGTCAGATATTTCTATATGTCCCGATTGTAATTATTCCTGTATTAAGGCTTGTGTTGCTGCTGATTTCTCCCCTGTTAGGAGCCACTGATCTAATACTGGCTCACCAGTGAGCCAAGTGATCTTAGCAGCTGTGAGAAGTGGGGGTGAGTTATTGATCAGGGCCCCTTCTAAAAATGTTTAGGAGATGTCTCATATCCCAATCCCATTAGAGGAGGACAGGGTATGGAAGAGATGGCTTCCCTCCTTCCCTGTTGACTCTTTCCTAGGCCTTTGCAAGGGTCAAAACCCTATTGTAACATCATATGTGAAATCTTAGTAATGGGGCTATATAACATAGCCCCCATTTCTTGTAAAACATCTCTTCCCCAAAAATTTACAGGCAAATCATCTAGCACATATGGCAGAAAAGTGCCAGAGTGTCCTTCCTTATCATGCCAAGAGATGGTACAAGCACTCTCTAAAGGAGCTGTGGCAAGGCCAGCACCTTTCAGATCAGCTGTAGCTTGGACACAAGGCCATGTGGATGCCCAGTCACTCTGCAATTACAGAAACATCCACTCCTGTGTCTAATAATCCCATAAACTGTTTGCCATTTAAAAATAGACCCATCTCAGGGCTGTCAGAAGTGACCCATTGTGCCCAGTAAGCATGGTTGGAGTGTCCAAACCCTTTTTATCCCTGTGGGGTACTAGTAATCACTTTTCCTACCTTTACATTGGGAAAGATTTTTAACTGTGCAATCTTGTCTGAGAGGCAATGGCTACAAATATCTGAGGAGCTTGAGCAAGAATTTTAAGTTCTCCTGTATAGTCTTGGTCAACAACTCCAGGATGTATTTGAATACCTTTTAATGTTATATTATTTCTTCCCTGAATTAATCCTATTGTCCCTTCTGGCAATGGACCATTAGGGATGGCCTGAGTTCCCACGTCAGGAGTTAATATGTATTGGGTAAAGGGACTGAGATCCAGTCTTGCACTTCTGGGGGTGGCATGAAAGAGGTCCATAATAGTAACTCGACTATTTTTTTCTGGAAGGTGGTAAGTGCCCCTACTGTTGAAGGGGCCAAGGCCAGCACCATGAGGAGTTTCCCTGCTGCCCCTGTGATGATTTCCCTTCCACATCAGTTTGTGAGTGACACTTATTAGCACAATGGTGACCACATTTGTAATGAGCACATATTCTGGGGAGCTTTAGTCCTTGACTAAAAGATCCAGTAGGTGGCTTATTTGCCTTGGCGCCTTTATGATGTTCTTTAGCAAAATGAGCTGTTTTTTACAAGTATAACAGACACTCCTTTTTGAAGAGTGTAAGTTTTCCTTTAAGGCAGTTGCCAGGGCCATTCCCTGAACATAGCCTCCACCTACATCTGAACAAAGCCAAATCGTATCTTGTAAGGAAGACTTTTTTCTATAAGGTCTGAGAGCCTCTTTACAATGTTTCTTAGCATTTTCAAAGGCTAACTGCTTTACAAGGAGAGTACCCACTTCGGGATCCCCAACAGTCCTACCCATATGGTGTAATAGGTGTGCCACAAAATGCTGAAAAGGCTCTTTAGGACCTTGAAGTATTTTAGTAATTTCTTGGGTCTTATCTCCTTTAGTGAGTAGCTCTCTCCATGCTCAGCAGGTGGCAATAGCCAATTGTTCATATGTTAGTAGGGGATAATTTCATTGATTTTGCAAGCCTGTATTGTCTCCTTGACCTAAGAGTATATCTGCAGTAATTGGTATGCCATGAGCATCATTGCAGGTGGATTGTTCTTTACATAATTCAGTATAGGTAGTTTTCCATAATAAATAATCTCCAGCGCCAAGACAAGCTTTAGCAATAGCCATCCAATCATCAGGAGTGAAAGCAGAACCGATAGTGATGTTGTTTAGTAATTGTGTAAATGAAGCTGTAATCCCATACTTAGTACAAGCTTGTTTGAGTTCTTCTGAAGTTTTAAATGGAATTCCTTCATAATGCCTCCAAGGCTGTCCTGTAGCTGGGTCAGTCTGCTCAAAAACAAAGCATACATTAAAAGCAGAATTGTCCTCTCTTAAATTTCATGCCAGAGCCAAAGTATACTGTAATAGATTCTTTTTAGAAGATATAGATGAAAATGATTTTTGGAATGGTTGAGTCAAAGCATCCTGATAATCTTCCTCATTATCACTGTCTTCTGATTTGGATCCACTTTTGGAGTCCATGTCACTGGGGGGTGGATTAGGTTTAAAGAAAGGCAGCTGGGGATCTGCCAGAGGAGCTGTAGGGACTAGAGGCAGTGACAGCTGAAACTGGTTAAAGCTGAGATTGTTGGGCCCCAACTAGGAAAAAAAATAACAGATGTGGGGCCCCATATAAAAAATAACAGGGACATCATCATTTTAGGCTCAGGCTCCTTTGTTCCTTAGCACTGACCTGAGCACAACCTCTCTCCTGGAATGCACCATAACCTGTGCATGAACCCTCCTCTGGAATGCACCACCTCAGCCCTGATCCAATCATAATTGAGCAAAGCAGGCCTTTGCCCAAGGTGACCACAAAAAGGAATAACTCTGGCCACACTCCTGATGACCAAGACACAATGGAGTTAAAACCAATTCCAATATGCCAAGACCCCCTCACCTGAATAACATCCAATCTGTTTACCCCTAGGATGGGAAGTCCTGCCTCCTGCCCTTCCCCAATAAAAAACCCTCCAGGGGTGAGGCTCGGGACTCTCTGTGCAGATCTGCTGTGTCGGTGAGGTCGAGAGCCCTAGCTTAAGCCTGAATAAAGGCTCTTTGTTTTTGCATGCGACTTCGGACTCCTGAGCGGTCTTTTGGGGTCTTGTGATCTGGGTACAACAAGATGACTGCCATCTCCTGATTTTTTGTAGCCTCCTGATTTTGACTCAAAGGACTTAATTTTTATTTTATGAATTGGAGTTGGGTCTAAACAGTCTTGAATTTGATTCCACATACCAAAGGTAAAATTGGCATGCCTTCAGCTCCTGCCATGAAGCAGCTTTTTAATTTTTCTCCTGCCTTTTACCAGGTTTCCAAATTGACTGTCCCTTCTTCAGGAAACCAAGGACAAGTATATTGAACAAAATCTAGAAATTGTATATGTTGAAGAGACCTTTACTACCTCTAGCATTAAGCATAGCTTTAAGCATCTGTACAAAGTTATCTCTTTCCTTAGATCCAGTTTGTCAGATATTTATTACACCCTACTGTATTCAGTATTGCGCTCTCCCCTTACCTTATCTTCCTTGTAGATGCGTCCCTTGGAGAGTATTCCCTCACCTTATCTGTTGAGGTCCCCCACAGTCAGGCCCCACATTGGGCACCAGCTCCAACAACCTTCATGGTTAAACTGCTAAACCTGATTGGGAGAGATGGGGAATGAGAACCAAAGAAATACAGATATAAAGATGCAAAGCTGGGAATGGGAGGACCACATGTTCCTGGTGGGATATGTGAGGTGCTTACCTGAACCAGAGTGTTTATTTTATACGTCAGTACAAGGAAATGCATCATGCAAAACCAAGTTTACACATATTAGTTATTCTTTTGATCTAAGGTAAAAGGAATGTGGTTCGGTGGTCTAAATTTCTGCAGGCTATTGAATCTTAATGACAACACATCTGGTCTGGAAATCATCAAAGCACACAGGACATCACACCTAAAACTATTGACTTATCTAGTGTCAAGGAGTTTCCTAACAGTTTCCTTACAGTTCTGATAATTTATCTAGTTCTCCCTCAGGAAGTTGGTATGTGAATATTGCCAGTTATTGTCTTCAAAGGAGATGTGGGGACATAGATCACAGCACCAGGTGCCAGGAAGAATGACAGTAGGAGAGCTTTGCAAGTTCCTACTTTGAAGAGACTTTGAAACTTCCAATATGTCCCAGTCCATGCCTAGTCCCCCAAAAAACGGATAGCCAACTAAACTAGAGTGCAAGTCCACTCCATTTGACTGGAAGAGTGTCAAATAAAATTCCACCACAATATCACCAGACATCTGCCATGATGACAGAGCAGACATTTTACTCATTTCTTCAAATGATCAGCCATCACTGCACCTGGATGCATATCCCAGAAACTCTAACCCCTACCCTCACTTATTGGAGGCAAAAGGCAAAGTTAGAGTTTTGCTTGGGGGTCTGATTGACCAAGGTGGCTTTAGTCTCTCATGGTCACTTACCCTGGGAAACAGTGGTGACAAGGTCCTGCAAGAGCTGCCTCAGGCTGTCCTTTCCTGGGAGAGGGCAACCGTGCATGCCATACCAGCAGGTCAGTGGTCCATCCCAAGGGGAAAGAGACAACCTGGGGTTCCATTTTTTCAATTCCACATGTGTAGCAATTGCTTATATTTAAAGAGCAAACAGAATATTTAATCCATTCCAGCCAGGCATTTATTTTCCCATAGCTAGCTTCAATAGCTATAGCCTGTCTTAAGTGTTTGACCTCCACTACAGTTATCTCAGTCTGATTTTGATGAAACTGGGTGTGCAGTGTTGCATACATGGCACTAGGGGGCACTGTGGGAACAGGAAACAATTCTAAGAGAAATGAACCAATAGGATCTGTGGACCCAATATGGCTAGCTCCAAATCCATAGTTCCTTAAAACAGATGACTCTGTGGTCATAGATAATTTATGATTAGCCTAAGAGGGTTGCATTGAAAGGACTGACAACAGGAAGAGGGAGTAACTTTCTTAAGCTGGATTTTATCCCTTCATTTATTTCCCTAATTATCTTCTCCCCAATTCTTTGGAGTAGTAGTAGATGGGTGAGATATATTTCCCAGGTGTCATCCATACTACCATGTCCCATGAATAACATGGACAGTAACCACCTTCATAACTATTATTTTCACCAGAGGTGAAGTCTGCACATATGCATATAGTCTCAGACCTAGTTTGGATATAACACTAATTCTCAGATCCCTAAAAGTTATTACAATGCATGCATGTAATTCAATGGATACAAGGGAAGAGGACTGAGTGATACCAATACTAGTTATTTTCCCAAATTGAAAATGAATAATAGCCCTATTACATTCTCTTTAAGGTTACTTTTGTGTCCCCAGGACTTAAAGACATAGTCCATCATTCCTCCATGGGAACTCATTTTGATTAGGTACAGTTGCTCCATCCTTTCTCAGTCGTATGCACTAATCTCTGTAGTGAGTAGCGCTTGATAAGGTCCCTCCCAGGATGCTTGAGCTTCCCTCCACACCAAGCATGCATCAGGATGTAATCTTCCAGTTGGTGTGGGTGCATTGGAAACTTGAAAAATGGAATCAGGGCCAGCAGTCCCTGTTGCCTAAGGGATGATGGAACTGAAGAGACTGAGCACATAATTTCAGAGAAAGTGATCTTTGGTTTCAAAAGAGGGGAGGCCAGATGGCTGGCCCAAATAGGGTAAACTGTATAATATTTCATAAGGAGAGATTCCTATATCCTTCCAGGGGGGGATCCTAATCCTGAATAAGACTAGGGCCATGGTAACCTGATCTCAGAACTAGCTAAGTCAGTTGCCTTTTTAAAGTCTGATTCATTTTTTCAACTTTTTCCAAAGAAGGTGTGTACCATGGAGTATGATATTCCCACCTGATATATAATGCTGCACCAATTCTCTGATTATGTTAGGTGTAAAGTGACTCAGTAAATCTGAATCTATATTTTCAGTAAGTCCAAACCCAGGATTTATGTTGTCTAAAAGCATTTTAACTACCCCATTGGTGGTGGCACTAGATAGAGGTATAGCCTGTAACTAATTATAGTTCGATGGTCTACCATAACCAGTAAATACTTCAGATGGCACACCTGCTGTAATTCAATGTAATCCCCCTGAACACTTTGAAAAGGCCTCAGGCCTGGATTTCTTCCCCATAAAGGTTGCCTCAAGTGACCTGTTTTACTAGAGTATAGATTCCTGGAAACACATAAACTAGGGATGACATTACACATAGCATATACAAACCAATGACTTCCTTGGTGTAATTGGGTTAATATCTCCATCATGATAGGTTTGGAGAGTACTTCCATCCCATCTGGGAGGAGCCCCTTCCCTTCCAAGGTCTGGAGGAACCCAGCTTCCTAAGTTGAGCTTTCTCCTGGGGAGTGAAAACAGAGGTAAAGGATGGAGTCTGGAAAACAGGTGTGAGGTGAAGTACTGCTATCTCTGGGTGAAGGACAGCCTCCTTTGCAGCTTCTTCAGCTAGGTTGTTTCCCTGTACCTCAAGGGAGTTGCCTAGTTAATGTCCTGGGACACAGACTATTGCAATCTCTTCAGTAAGCGTAAGATCCTCTAGCAATCTCATAATTAGCTCCTTGTCTACCAAGTCCTGTCCTTTACTATTAACCAACCCTCTTTTAGTCTATATTTTTCCAAAAGTATGTGCCACCCTGAATGGATATTTAGAACTAGTATAGTTCATTCCTTCATTGTCTTTTAAGAATTTTAGTGCTTGATTGAGTATGAATAGTTCACAGGTCTGAGCTGACCAGTTATTGGGTAACCTCCATGAGTCAGTAACTTTTAATCTAACTCCATTTACTACCAAGTATTCATTATGTCTTTTTCCTTGACTAACTGTAGAGGAACCATCCCCAAATGACATAAGTCCACCCAGGAAGGGAGTTTCCCTGAGATCAGTTCTGATTTTAATCTGTTATTGAATAAGATCCAGACAGCAATATCCCATGAGATTCTTAGGCTTTTCCCCAGCAGAAATTCTTCTGAGTTTAAATAGTTTTTAGTGTTGAAGATCAAGACATCCCTTTCCAAAAAGATGGCTTCATATTTTAATATTCTGGAGTCATTCATCCACCTTCCTACTTTTTGCTGAAGATGAGTTTTGACCTGGTGGTGTATACTATCTATCCGTGACCCTCCAAAAGTTAGTTTCTGACTTTCTTCAGTCAATAGGGCTGTAGCAGCAACTTCTTGAATACATTCTGCCCATCCCCAAGTTACAGGGACAAGGAATTTGGATAACTAAGCCACAGGTGGTATCTTTCCCCCATGCTTCTGAGTGAGGAGGACCTCAAAGGCTGCTTCCTTATCTACATTAACAAATAAATTTAAAGGCTTATCTAGGGAAGGTAAGGCCAATACTGGAGCTGTGATTAAGGACTGTTGTTTAAGGCTTTCTATTATTGGAATGTCCTCTGGCACCCAACATATAGGATCAGATTCCTCTTCCAAACGTTTAGAATAAAGGGTTTTAGTCCTGAGTGCATAGGATCTATCCACAGTCTGCAATATCCAATTAAACCCAGAAATTTTCAGAGTTCTTTTTTGGTCTCTGGTAGAGGCATACTAGCAATCCCTTTTATGATCTCTGGACCTAATCTGCATTTTCCCTTGCTACTCATACATTCCAAATATTTGACCTCTTCTTCAACAAATTGGAACCTAGCTTTTGAGATTCCTAATCCTTGGCAGCTCAAGAAGATTAGGAGACTGGTTGTAGTATCTGTCACATCTTTCTCAGTAAATCCAGATTATAGAAGATCATCCACATATTGTAATAAATTAAACTGTGAGGGAATGGTAAATTCCTCCAGGACATGTTCTAAGACCTGACCAAATGGGTTAAGGGAGACAGTGAAACCTTGTGGATGGACTTTCCATCTTTATTATTGCTTTATTCCTGTCTGAGGGTTCTTCCATTCAAAAGCAAAGATGTCTATGCTATCCTCCACCAGGAGGCATGCCCAGAATGCATCCTTTAAATTTTAAACACTAAACCATTGATGATCTGGAGGAATTTTACTGAGGAGGGTATAGGGGTTTGGGATGAGTGGGTCCTTGCTGTGAATCATCTGGTTAATGGCCCAGAGATACTGTACCAGCCAATTAGATCTATTTGACTTCCTAACTGGCAGGATCACGGTATTGAAAGGGGACATGCAGGGTTCCAAAAGGTTGTCCTTTAATAATCCCTCTTTTATGGGTTTTAGACTTCCTAAGAGTTATAGGATATTGCTTCCTTCATATTGTTCTACTGCAAGTTTTCCGGTGAACATGAATTGGGAGAATCTGTAACCCTCCTCTGTTCTTATCCCTGGTCCAGACCTCAGGGAGAATTTGGTCCTTAATTTGTGCTGTCATCAAATTTAATGAAATCTTAAAATTCTTTTCTGTAACTTTTATTGCTATGTCCAGCTTAGACATTAAGTCTCTTCCTGTAAGATTTATCCCACTCTCAGGTACAAAAAAGAAGATTAACCTATGCCACCTGATGTTGGAATTTCACTGGGGTGCATTTGAAGAGAAGGACAGGAAATTCCTCTTCTTTTATTCCAGAAGTTGGGAGTCATCTGGAGGAGAGGGATAGGCCTGGGGGACCATAGTAAGAGATGATAGTCCTGCTCCAGAGTGAAGCAAAAAAAAAAAAAAAAATTTTTCCTTTGGGTCATACTTTTAAATTTTTCAATGGCTGCTTCTGAAAAGTATTTTTCTTCTGAGTAATCTGCCTGATTATGGACAACATGATCTTATGTTTTTGTTTTTATTTTTCCTCATTATGTCTCACATAAACCTTTTGGGCCTCTCTTAATAATTCATCCAAGCTTTGTCCTTCCAATTTTCTATTTTCTGTAATTTCTTTGTGATATCTGGCCAACTATTTGTCACAATGTGAAGTTTTAGCATTCCCTGTCCCAGGGGTAATTTAAATTTAAACCTGAATATTTTCTCCTTGGTCTTTTAGCCTGTGAAGAAAGTCAACAGGTCCCTTATCCTTTCCTGGTTGTACATCAAAGGTTTTGACTAGGTTTGGGGATTGAGGAGCCGATTCCCTGATTCCTTTAATGATTATATTTCTCAAATCTCCCATCTCCCTTCTGTTAGCAGGGTCATTATTATTCTAATGGGGGTCTGTAAGGGGAAATTTCCTATCTGTGGGCTGAAACTTGGGGCCTAGTGGGTACTTAGTTTCCCATGTGTCCATGGCAGCCCCCCTGATCATAGCTCTCTCCTCCCAAGAAAATATGATCCCCCAAATAGACATGAGTTCAACCTAGGTGCAAATTTGTGTGCCTAGGAACTGGTCAAGTTGATCAGCAACTCCATGGGCTTTCTAAAAGGAGTTTTCATTCTCTCTTTAAATTTTGAATTTCTGTGCTAGTCAGTGGAGCATCAACAAAAGCAAAGTTTTCACCTCCAGTTGGGACCTCTCTGAGTGGGTAGTGGATCTGTGACTTCATTTTGGGTGACAGGGGAAAGGGGAGATTCTGA
This sequence comes from Castor canadensis, assembly GCF_047511655.1. NCBI lineage: Eukaryota > Metazoa > Chordata > Mammalia > Rodentia > Castoridae > Castor > Castor canadensis. The sequence goes on from NC_133386.1 coordinate 189,070,743, forward strand.
ATATCACTCTGACATTGTTGGACTTCCCTTCTGAGCCCCAAAAAGATTAACTATTACCTGAAGTTGAGGCTGAAGCTGATGGAGGGTCACTTAGGGGCTCAGAAAGGAGCTCAGGCTAGGCCTCCAGAAGCCCTGATTGGAGTCCCCATCCCAATCTTGGGAGTCCACCTGAGAAGCCCAGGCCTCTGGATTATAAGGGTGAGATAAACAGAAAAAAGGGTCCCACTGGAAGGGGTTTCCTTAGGCTTAGTTTTGTCCCCTTTCCTAATTTTAAGGGAAAGAGAACCATGGGTTCCTGTCTCCAATAAATGGCATACTCAGCCTCTTCCTGACTCCTGGGATTCTTGTCATTAGCATATTCAATAAGTAATTGGCAGACCTAGTCTTTCTCTGATCCAAATTTTGGCCAGTAAATGGCCGGTTTGATAATGGGACCCTGTGTCCAGATAAAAGCAATATATGATCATTTACTGCTCCTTTTTGCCTTTGGTCAGAGGGTTATCAGGCCAATATTTTAACATCTGTCCTAGTGGATTGTCTGATGGAATTTTATTTTTGGTTCCATCTTTTTTAGAGCTCTTTTTATTTGCAGCATTCCCCATCCCAGTCTACCTGGTTTGTGAGAATCCCTGGTAGAAGCTCAACCTCTCTAACTTCTTAGAGGTGTCTTGCACACTACCCCACTCACTTTGTTTGTTTCTGACCAATTCCTTCATAGGATGATATCCAGTTGGTGGCAATACTTGGCAATAAGCAGGTCAGTATAAGTCCTCATTAGGCCCTATGGACTACCATTAAGCCATGTGTAGTCACTTGAATATCTACGGAACCACAGACTGGGACTCCACACTTACTCTGTGTCTAAGACATGTTTCATTCACTCTGACACAAACTCCAAGATTCTCCCAGACTACCAAAAAATATTTGCCAGTCAATGGCATTTCTTACCTTCCTTGGTCTGTGCACAGAATTTCTTGGTTGCTGTGGTGCTTATGAAGATAGTTTCTCCCTGCACTGCTGAGATAATTCAGGCCAAGAATGAATTTCCAGTCTAAAAGCACCAGTTGTCCAATAACTCAGGACCATGGCAATGAGGCAGAGGGATGTGTCTCCCTCAGGGTAAGGGGCTTCCAAGCACCTTTTCTGGATGGAATTATCCAAGGCAAGCCTCCAGATTGTTAGAAATATGACCCAGAAAACCATGAGAGTCACAATTAAAGACACAGAAACAGAGAATTGTCTCAGCAAGGCTAAATTTACTTCTGTAAGAGGGTGTGCAAGCACATGGGCACAGCAAGCACACAGAGTAGACCATAAGCCTGCCTTTAATCCCTGATACAGAGAGGCCCCTGCTTCCCTTACCTGGATTGGTCAAGTTTCCAAACGCAATCTGTTCACTATTGGCTAATGCTACACTTTGAATTTGGAGGTGTGGTAGGTAGTAATTTTGGCACAAAAATGGAGCTCAGTGAACAAGAACCTGGAACTGCAAGCAGCTAAGATGGTGACACATTTTGATAAAAAAGACCATTTCTTTCATGCTAGCACAATGTAAAACATCTGTATTAAAGTCAGCAGATTAGAAAACTTAATTCACCTTTTGCCATGTAAATTAACATATTCACAGTTTCCAGACTTATGTCAACATTGCTATATTTGCTAAGACTTTCTTTGTTTCCTAAAATGTGGTCTACTTTGTTGAAAGTTCCATGGTCTTCTGAGAATAATGTGAGTTGTAAAGTGGCTGATGAAATAACCTGTAGTTATCTGTCAAGTCCATTTGTTCTATTTTGTACAATAATTTTCAGGTATCTTTACTGATTTTTTGCTTTGATGACCTATTTGGTGAGAACGGTGTTTTGAAGTCTCCTACAATTATTGAAACTGAGTTTTGAACCCCAGACCCAAACTCTTGGGCTTCCACATATTAGGTCCAGCCATTCATCTCTATATGCTGAATAAAGAGATATTGTAAAGGACAGAGAACGGAGATATATTAAGTGGCCCAGTACATGCTATGGGAAGAGGCAGAATAAGCCTTTAGTGCCTATTCAATGATCTTTAGAGTGCAGTTATGAGCTTTAGCGTTAAATAGACAAAGAATGTGGGCAAAGGAAAAAAAAAGTTTGCATAGTTAAGCAACCTCAGTCACAGGTATAACTGAGTTGATCATTATCCCAGTCCTTATTTTGGGAAGGGTTCTGGAGAACCCCTCACACAGTTATTATTGCCTGACAGGTGATCTATCCTCAGGAGACTCTATTGTTCTTTAGGAATAGTTTCTATCTTTTGTCAGACAAAATACTACCTTTTCTGTGCTTCCTGGAACCCAAGGTGATCGACAAGTGATTGCAAAGATAATGGTTCAGAGCAAAGACTAATACAAAACTGAGACGAGAATGTCAAGCATTTTTCCAGCTTTTACTTAATTCATGGATCCAAATAAGAATTCATTGCTTTTCAGCAAAAGCAGTTTATGCACCTTTTACATTATTATGTTGGACCCTATCTGTGTTTTTACGTCCATAGGGTTTTTAAATTTACACATTTACATTTACACATGTATAGGTTTTGTTTTCTTTTAAATACAGTTGCATGTACCAACATTTCCTGCACAGGTGTTAAGAACTGTTATTCTCTCTTAAAGGATTCTTCTCTTTATTAATATGAAGTGAACTTCATTGTTTCTGCTGACTAATTTGTTGTGAAGCCTCCTTTATCAGATATGAATATTACTTCTACTGTCTGTTTTCAGGGTCCATTTACTTCATAGATCTTTTTCCACCCTTTCACTCTAAGGCAACATTTGTCAGTGAAGTGCATTTCTTGCAACAAATTGTTGGGTCTGGCTTCATAATCCAACTCACCATTCTATGTGTTTTGATTGGTGAATTTAGGTCACTAATATTCAGCTTTAACATTGAAAGGAATTTAGTATTTTTGATACCAGAATTTTGGACCCAAGGCCCAAACTCCTAAGATTCCATATGCCAGGTCCAGCCACCCACCCTGAAATGCCAAATAAAGAGGCATGGTGAAGGCAGAGAAAGGAGATTTATTACAGCACTCCTGACAAGCTGTGGGAAGAGGCAGATTAAGCTCTCAGCTCATCCTCAGCCATCTTTTGGGTACAGACATGAGCTATGGGGTGAAGTAGTCAGAAGAACTATGAGTAGGGGACAAAAGTATGCATACCTAAACAGTCCAGGTCACAGGTATGTTCTTCTTGACCATTATCCCAGTTCAAGTGTTCACAGAAGGGTTCCAGTAGAGATGTTATTACTGTCATCATTTGAGGGAAGCAATCTGGTTCCCATGAGGTGATTACTCCTGCTCCAGGGTTTAGCCTTATTGTTACAGATAATTGTCTTCATTTGGAGGGATGGTCTGTCCTGCAAGTTTCACTGTTTCTTCCAAGGCAAGTTTTAGTCCCTTGTCATAAAGATGTTTTCAGTGCTGCCTTTACTAGAATCCAAGGTGACCATAAAGTGACTGTAAAAAAAATGGCTTAGAGCAAAGACAGATACAAAATGGAGGCAAGGACTCCAAGCTTTTGTTTTCTTTTTAGTTAATTTGTGGGCCCATGCAAGGAGTCAGTACTTTTCAACAAAAGCATTTTGAGCACCTCTTACATTTTCAGTAATTTTGTGGTTTTTCTGATGTTTACCTTTTCCCTTTTCCTTCACTGCTAACCTACTTGGCTACTGGGGTTTATTCTTTCTTGCATTTTCCTGGCTGTGTCACTCTTCCACATCATTGTTTACAATTCTGTTAATTGTCTTCTGCAGTGCTGGTTTGGTGGTCATGAATTCCTTTAGTTTTTTTTTTTTTATTGTGAAAGTTTTTTATTTCTAATTTAATTATGAAGAATGGTTTCATCAGATAGAATAGTCAAGGTTGACAGTGGTTCTCTTTCAGGGTTTGAAATATATCATTTCATGCCCTGCTTGCATTTAGTGTTTGTGTTGATATTCTGATAGATTTGTCTTTAAATGTGACCTGCTGTTTCTGTTTTGCCACTTTCAGTATTTTTTCTTTTTGTAATGTATTTAACATTTTAATTATAATATGTCCCTTTTTTTATCCTGCCTATTTGGTGTTCTGAAAGCCTGCTGTATATGAGTATCCCTCTCTTTCTCAAGATTGGAGCAGTTTTCTGGTATTAGGTTACTAACTTATCTATGCCCTTAGTTTAGATATTCTCCTCTGTATCTTTGATTCATAGGTTTGATGTTATTGTGGTGACCTAGAAGTCTTCCATGTTTCATTCTTATTTTTATGGTATATTTTCATTGTGTTTTACTGATGGATCTAATTCCTCTACTTAATCATCAATTCCTATTACTCTGTTTTCCACATGCTCTACTCTATTTGCAAGATGTTTTTTGTGGGACCTGAGGTTTGAACTCAGGGCTCTGTGCTTGCAAAGCAGACTTTCTACTGCTTGAGTGACAGCCCCAGTCCATTTTGCTCTGGTTATTTGGAGATAGGGTCTCATGACATATTTGTCCTTGAACCCCAATTCTCCTGATCTCAGCCTCCCAAGTAGCTGGATTACAGGTGTAAGCCACTGGTGCCCAGTTTAACCAGTTTTTAAAAAAGATTTTATAAGCATATAATATTTGTGCAAGGGGATATCTTGTGGTACTTGCATATATGTTTAAAATATATCATAGTATTTATCTTCTCCATCATTCTCTCTCTTCTCCCCTTCTTTCTTAGAGCAATTTCAAGATTTTATTTTTCTATTTCCATGCATGGATACAAAATGCTTCCATTGTATACTCCCTCACCCACCCTTTCCTTGGGCCAACCCCTTTCCAGTGGTACCAACTCCCAGAAATGATTTACTTTTCCCTCCTGGCCTTCATTTTTATAAAAAAAAATAAATAAATTGATAATCCAAGGGTGTTTCACCTGGGTACTTCAAGTCCATATATTTTCTGGTTTTATCAAATTAAGCTCCTCCCTTTTGTTACTTACTCTTTCTCTATCACCATGCTCCCCTAATATTCAACATTTTACTCTACAGTGCAGTATGCTATATTCATATATAGATGGGTTATTTCAATATTTTTTATTCCTTATCATTTTTATTTTCTTTCTTACCTCCCATAGCCCAAATAGATGAATTCACTAATACAATTTTGTTCTCTTTCTCATATATATATATAACTTATATATATATATATATATATATATATATATATATAACTTATCTACTTATGAGAGAAAACATGAAACCTTTGATTTTTTTGAGCCTGGCTTACTGTGTTTAACATGAAGTTCTCCAGTTACATCCATTTACTTGCAAACAGCATAATTTCATTCTTCTGTATGGATGAATAGAATTCCAGCACATTTTCTTAATGCATCTGGGCTGTTTCCAAAGCTTGGCTGTTGTGAATAATGTTGCAATAAACATGGGTGTGCTGGTAGCTCTATCATATGCTGGAGTACATTCTTTTGGATAAATAACTAGGTTTGATATAGCTGGATTGTATGGAATTCTATTTTTAGTTTTCCAGGGACCTCTATATTGCTTTCCATAGTGTTTGCATTAATTTACTTTCCCACCAACAATGTAGAAGTGCTCATTTATCCTCTCAACCTTGCCAGAAATTGCTGTTGTTTGTGTTATTAATGATAACCATTTTGACTGGGGTGAGGAAGAATCTCAAATTTTGATTTACATTTTCTTTGTGCCCAAGGATGTTGAGCATTTCTTCATATGTTTATAGGCCATTTTTGATTCTTCTTTTGAGAATTGTATAGTCAATTCTCCCATTCTGTAGGCTGTTTCTTCAATCTGATGAATGTTTGCTTTGCTGTACAAAACCTTTTTAGTTTCATGCAGTCCCATTTTTCAATGTTTTCTCTTATTTGCAGAGCTATTGGCATTCCTTTCATAAAATTATTACCTATGCTTATGTGGTCCAATGTGTTCCTCATTTTTTCATGCATTAATTTTACTTTTTCATAACTACGATTAAGATCTTTAATCCATTTTGAATTGATTTAACAAAACTTTTATTGAGTTTTTATTTCCAACATTGAGCTTTACATTTCCAATATTTCAATTTTTTTAAGATTTCAATGTCTTTATTGAATTCCTGTTTCATATCTTGTATAGTATTCATTACACTTCTGTGAATTTTCTTTGAGCTCAATTGCTTATTTGTGTATTCTTTGAATTCATTCACTCATTTATGCATCTCTTGTTTTATTTCATTAATTATTATTGTTTTTAGTTTGTTCTTTGAGATTATTTCCTCTTCATTATCAACTTGAATTCTTTACTGTGGAGTTTTTTGCTTTTGGAGAAGACATTTTTTATCGTGTTTTCATGGAATTTTTTATGCTGGATTTTCATATTTGTGGCTGAGTTTTTGGTTGAGGGTTTCAATCTTCTCCATCCTCTTTTTTTTTTTTTTAGTAATTTCTTATAATTTTTCAAGGCTATGTAGCTACTGGGTTGTGTTATATTTTCTTGGCACTAGACTGGTGATATGTGAGTCAATAGTCAAACATTTGGCTTTAATGTTCAAGATGATGAGTGCAGCTCCCTCCTCCACTATGGAGGAAGCTTAGGTGCAAGAGACATAAAAAATGATTAAATCATGTCTTGATGATGCATGGATGACAGGCCCAAGAATTTCAGGTGCTCAGGGTTCTTGAGCCCCCTCTGAGGATGAAAGCACAGGCAGACTGCAACAGCAGAGGTCGGAAAGATTTTATTTGTAGAGAAGAGAAGAGAAAGACTGCATATTAGAGAATTCAGGGGGACCCGGAAACCAGTGATCCTGTGGGTCAGGTTGGGGATTGGGTTTTATAGCCTTTTACTTGCATTGCTTGGGGGCAGAGATGTCTCTCAGGTGCAGTCAGAGCTTTCCTAGGAAGGAGAGGTGTCTTCTTGATCATTTATCACTTTTTGGGACATCCTGCAGTCTGTCCTTTAGTCCTTCATTGCACCCCCCTCAATGGTTGCCCTAACTGCTGTTAGGGATAGGGACTATAAGGTCTATTCAGTAACTGCTTCTTGCTGACAGGGGGCGATGAAGGGGCCTGCAGCATCAAGGCTGACCATGAGAAGGGTCATCAAGGAGACTGAGGTAGTAGGTCATTTTCATCTCCACCAGAGACATTTGTAGTGTAAAGGATTCTAGGTGAGAAGAAACAAACTTGACAAGTAAGTTTAAAATGCAAGGCCCAAACACAAGCAAGAGAATAATGGCAACTATAGGCCCAAGAAAGGGTAGGAACCAAGTCCTAGAGGGAAGCCAGGATTTTATTTGTTCCCACACCTGAGTACAAACCTGAGTCTCAAGAGGTTGCTCCCAGAGCCATTTAGCCTGTTGGAGAATGTAATCTGCACATTCCTCTACAGTGCCTGAAGTGTTTATATATGTACAACAGGAGGTATTGGCAATGGCACATACCCTGTCTTATTTGGCCAAAAGAAAATTTAGGGCCAGGCGGTGGTCCATTACCATACAGGCAAGGAACGACAAAGATCTTTACATGTCCTTAATAGCAAGGTCTACCTGGTCTAGGGTGTCCTCTACCACTGTGGTAAGGTTTTTTGCAGTTACATGATTGGCAATCACCCCATAACTGATTGCAGCAAGGGCTACAACTAATGCTGTTTTCCCTAAAATTATTAAAGTTACCTCCTTTTATTCCTGTGGGAAGATGTTCCTGTTCATTGGGAAAATTCAGTTTGTTGTATTAGAGTATTATTCCAAAAAGATATATGTTTAGGATTGGGTATAATTTGGGCAATTGTCCAATTACCTCTAGTATGATTTGGGTGTAGATATGGCACCCCCCATACGTGGTCTTTTTCCCATGACCTTCCTACAAAGAGATATCCTTCCTCAAGGCATAAAATACCTTGGGTGTTGTTAACCTGGGCCTGGGAGGTGTCTCCTGGAAACAAGTAGTCAGAGACATTAAGGTTGCTGGTAAAAGATGGAGACACAGGGGGTGAAAAGGTAGAGTTATGCAGTTCTCCTAATCCTGTCGTATATTTTGTTAAGATACATTTGTGATGGCCAGTCATAATTATGCAATAAGAGTTTTTACCAGTGAGGTTTGAGGACTCATTTAGCTTGGAGACAAGGCTCCCATTACAAGCATTAGCCCTAAGCATACTGGGACTCATAAAAGTGAGGCTCTTAGAGTTATTCATACAGCAACAGCTGGCTGTGAGATGATAATCGCCTTTAAGGGTGGTGAAGTCAAAAATGTCTTTTTGGGATATAGGCCTAAGGTCTTTTATTGACAGATGATAAACTGGTATATAATTATCTGGGAGAGAAACGTTAAACATCTGAATTTTTGTCTGAGAAATGAACCCAAGCCAAGAGTAAGACATATTAGGCTGGTTCTTCCATGGGACCCCTGTAAGAGGAACCATGGCATAAGAGAAATTATCTGGCCTGAATATCAACAAAGGGAAGGGACCCTGAGTGAAATTTAATAGGACAAATGTAGGCAGGTGAGCGGCTGTCGGTCTCTCATAGCAAACCCAGGAGTCCTTTAGTGGAGATTTTGGAAGGGTAAATGCTTGCGAGAGATTTAAAAACCCATTGGTTTTCCATGAAAGGCTATAGCTCTTCCCAAATTGGGGTGCTAGTGTTCCCAGAAGACCAAACTCCATAGCAATATAGTTAGCAAATGAAAGGAACATGTTGATGCTGTCTTTTGGGGTTCTATTTTAACTAGAGAGGGCTGTAGCAGCTAGCCCTATTTTTAAAGTGATTACAAGCAGAATGAATAGACTGATTAGGGGAGTTGGATAAAGAAGACATATGAAGATGACTTACCTGTATCTGTAGGTGTTTTTTTTTGAACAGCACTTTTAATCTATCCAAAGGATCACATGAGAAGGAGGCAAGCTCCAATTCTGGGTCTTGAGGTGGAGATGTGATGTTTGCAGAGGAATTCCAGCTCTTGACTCTTGAGTGATGGATCCAGGAATCCAGGCCAGCCACTTGCACTGCCTTTGGAGTAGACAGAATGACTAGATATCACCCCTCCCAGAGTGGGATGTTTAAATCCTTGGTTGGATTTGGAGACTTTATTAGGACTAGGTCACCAGGGCAAAAGAGAGAGGGTCCCCTAATATCCTCTCTGGGGGTGGCTTGTTTGATCTCTGAGAGTGCTTGTTGGAATTTAGCAAGTTGAGTAACATGGGAAATTAACTGAGCTGTCACTTGGTCAAGAAGGAGGTCATTGGTTAGGAAGGGCCTGCCATATAGAGATTCAAAAGGGATCAGTCCATGCTTGCCTGGAGTGTTTCTGAGCCTGATGAAAACAAGAGGGAAGAGCTTGGTCCAGGGGGGAGTGGGTTACTTGGGTCAATTTAGCCAGGTGTCTTTTTGGTGTCTTTTTAGCCAGGTGTCTTTTTAGTCCAGATGACTGGGGACGCCAGGCACAGTGGAGGTGGTACTCTATGCCTAGTGCTCTAGAGAGTCCCTAAGTTACTTCTGCCTTAAATGCAGACCCATTATCACTTTGAAGACTTTTGGGAAGGCTAAAGTAAGGGATTATTTCTGTGATTAGAACTCGAGCCACCTCCCTAGCACATTCTGTACTGCAAGGAAAAGCCTCCACCCACCTAGTGAATGTATCCACAAATACTAACAGTAGTTTTGACTTTGGTCTCCCTGGCATATGCATAAAGTCTACTTTCCAGTCTTCCCCAGGATAGTATCCCTGTTTCTGTGTTCCTGGCTCCTGGAGTCTTTTATTATCAGGATTATTTCTTTGACATGTTTCACATCCCTGTACAACTTGTTAGGCACTGCCCCTTAATTTAGTTCCCCCAAACGTTTTTATGACCAAAACCAAAGTATTGTCTAAGCCCAAATGGTAGAGTTGGTGAAGAGTTAAGAATTTTCCACTGCTGGATCAAATGGTAGATCAATGTTTAGCTTTTTAAGTAGCCTCCAAATTTTTTTTCCAGAGAGGTTGTACTAGTTTACATTCCCACCAACAATGTAAGAGGGTTCCTTTTTCCCCGCATCCTCGCCAACACCTGCTGTTGGTGGTGTTGCTGATGATGGCTAGTCTAACAGGGGTGAGGTGGAATCTTAGTGTGGTTTTAATTTGCATTTCCTTTATTGCTAGAGATGGTGAGCATTTTTTCATGTGTTTTTTTGGCCATTTGAATTTCTTCTTTTGAGAAAGTTCTGTTTAGTTCACTTGCCCATTTCTTTATTGGTTCATTGGTTTTGGGAGAATTTAGTTTTTTAAGTTCCTTATATATTCTGGTTATCAGTCCTTTATCTGATGAATGGGATATACCCAAAAGACTGTGACACAAGTTACTCCAGAGGCACCTGCACACCCATGTTTATTGCAGCACTATTCACAATAGCTAAGTTATGGAAACAGCCAAGATGCCCCACCACTGACGAATGGATTAAGAAAATGTGGTATGTATACACAATGGAATTTTATGCAGCCATGAAGAAGAATGAAATGTTATCATTCGCTGGTAAATGGATGGAATTGGAGAACATCATTCTGAGTGAGGTTAGCCTGGCCCAAAAGACCCAAAATCATATGTTCTCCCTCATATGTGGACATTAGATCAAGGGCAAACACAACAATGGGATTGGACTTTGAGCACATGATAAAAGCTTTAGCACACAAGGGAGGGGTGAGGATAGGTAAGACACCTAAAAAACTAGCTAGCATTTGTTGCCCTTAACGCAGAGAAACTAAAGCAGATACCTTAAAAGCAACTGAGGCCAATAGGAAAAGGGGACCAGGAACTAGAGAAAAGGTTAGATCAAAAAGAATTAACCTAGAAGGTAACACACATGCACAGGAAATCAATGTGAATCAATGCCCTGTATAGCTACCCTTATCTCAACCAGCAAAACCCTTGTTCCTTCCTATTATTGCTTATACTCTCTCTACAACAAAATTAGAGAAAAGGGCAAAATATTTTTTGCTGGGTATTGAGGGGGTGGGGGGAAGAGGGAGGGGGCGGAGTGGGTGGTAAGGGAGTGGGTGGGGGCAGGGGGGAGAAATGACCCAAGCCTTGTATGCACATATGAATAATAAAATTAAAAAAAAAATTTTCCACTGGAGTGTCTCAGGGAACCATAACTTTCCTCCAGTGACACCCACCAGACACAATGATCTAATTTGTACCCTTGGTCTGAGGCTTGCTTATTTTCCTCTGACCAATAATGTGGTCCCTCTGGGAGAAGGAGAGTCCTCTCCCAGAGGAGAGGGCCAGCTGTATATTTCTGCTTGGCTGCCCATTTAGCTGCCTCATCAGCAGCTTTGTTTCCCTTTGCTATCTTATCTTCCCCTTTTTGGTGACCTTTACAATGAATCACCAAGACCTCTTTAGGCAATAGAACAGCATCTAGGAGGGCTAGTATGTCATGAGCATGTTTAATGGGAGACTCTGTTGTAGTTAGCATTACCCTTTCCTTCCAGATGTCTGCATGAGCATGCAAAATCAGGAAGGCATACTTAGAATCTGTATAGATGTTGACTCTCTGTTCTTTTGAGAGTCTTAGGGCTTCTGTCAGGGCCACTAATTCTGCCAATTGAGCACTTGTATTAGGAAGAAGAGGACCTGATTTGAAGGTGCCAAATTCTGTCACAACTGCAAACTCTGCATGTCTGACACCATTCTTGACAAAGGAACTGCCATTAGTGTATAATTCTAGATCTGGGTTTTTTAAGGGCCTATCAGTTAAGTCGGGTCGGGCAGCATAGTTTTCCATAAGTACCTCGCACATGAGTGCTCAGGATTTCCCTCTGCCTCTGGTAGAAGGGATGCAGGATTTAGGCTCTGCCAGGTCATTAAAGTTATTTCTGTCCCTCCCAGAAGCTGGGCCTGATATTTAAGTAGACAGCTGTCAGATTACCAAAGTTCTCCTTTTGAGTTTAAAATTCCCCCTAAGCCATGTAGGTTATAAACTGTTAGGGAGCAGTTTAGGATAAGTTTCTGAGTTTAAAGCACTAGAAGGATTACTGCAGCCATTGCTCTGAGGCATCCTGGCCATCCCTTGGCTACCTGATCTAACTCTTTGCTTAAGTAACCTGCTGGCTGGGGAGTGATGCCCCAAAGCTGAGTTACCATGCCCAGGGCCAGTCCTCCCTTTTCATAGACATATAATTGAAACTTGTCTTGTACTGGGAGACCCAGAGTGGGAGCTGTCATAAGAGCCTTCTTTAACCTGTGTAATGCATTTTCTGATTTATCATCCCATTCAATAAAGGGCTGGGTATCCTTCTGTGCTTCCTTAAGGATTTGATATAAGGGCTTGGCTAGGTCTGCATATCCCAGGATCCAAATTCTACAGTATTCTGTGACCCCCCCAAAAGGCTCTCAATTGCTTTAGAGTTTTAGGTAGAGGAAACATCAGGATTGGATGGATTCTGTCTTCTTCTAGAGACCTCATTTCTTTCTCCAGAACAAGACCTAAATATGTAACCCTAGACTGACACAATTAGGCTTTTTCTTTAGAGATTTTATAACCTCTATCAGCTAAGAAGTTTAGTAAGGACTCAGTAACTTGTGAAATGACAGGCTCATTTGGTCCATAGAGCAGGAAGTCATCTACATATTGTAGCAGAGTAGCTTGTGGATATTGCCATTCTGCCAAGTCTTGGGTTAGAGCTAACCAAAAGAGATGGGGGCTGTCTCTGAATTCCTGGGGGAGGACAGTCCAAGTGACCTATTCAGACTTTCTTGTGGGGTCCTCAAAGGCAAAGATAGGTTGACTTTTAGGGTGTAAGGGAATGCAAAAGAAGGCATCTTTTAAATCCAGGACATAGTAAGCAGTATCTGGAGGTATTTGGGCTAAAAAACTGTAGGGATTTGGAACTACAGGGTGGAGAGGCACTACTGCTTCATTGATCAGGCAGAGATCCTGGACTAGCCTCCATTTGTTAGGTCCCTTCTTGAAACCAAGAATAGGAGTATTATATGGGCTGGAGCATTCTATAAGCAGTCCCTGTTTCTTTAAGTCTTTGATTATGAGAATTAGTCCTTCCTTAACTTCTGGCTTTAAGGGATATTGTTTTTTGATGGGGAAACCAGGAGGGGTCCTTGAGATGAATTAGGACTGGGGCAGCTGTTTGTGCCCGTCCCACAGTGTGTCCATCCATCCACACCATGGGGTCTACTTGTTCCTCTATTAGGGGCAAGCAAAAGTACTCTCCTGGGGGTAAAAGTAGCTGTACCCCCAATTTAGATAGAAAGTCTCACCCTAGTAGAGGAGTAGGGGTTTCTGCAACAATTAAAATGGAGTGACAGAAATGGAAATCTCTCCAGGAGCAGGCTAAAGGCTGAGTGAAATAATGCTCTAGAGGCTAGCCTGATATGCCTCGAACAGTAATTTTCTTTGAGGACCTGGGTCCAGGAGAGAAAGGAAAAACTGATATACTAGCTCTAGTATCAATAATGAGGCTGACCTTCTGCTTTTCAATCATGAGTAAAACCTGGGGTTCCCCTGCTTTTACGGTGGTCACAGAAGCCTGTTTGGGGAGGCCCCAGTACCCTTCATTGGGTGGTAGATCTGACCTCGGATCCCCTGAGAACCGGGGACAGTGTGCCTTCCAATGTTTTCCCCGAAAAATAGGGCAGTGTCTTGGAGATAGCTTTCTCTGTGGGCACTCCCTCCTAAAATGGCCTGCCTGTCCACATTGAAAGCATGTCCTTGGGTTTCAACTTTGCCCCAGGGGAGCCTCTCTGAGCACCATGATCAGGGCCTCCTGCTGCTTATCCTTTCTCTTTTCCTTTTCCAGGTCCTTCTTTTCTTTTTCTAAGTCCCTGTTACAGTATACAGACGTGGCTACACAGACCAATTGGTCCAGATCTCTGCTCCCTTCAGCCACCAATTTTTGAAGATTTTTACAGATATCTGGTGCTGACTATGTTAGAAATTTATCTTTTAGGATGATTTCCTTTTCCTGTGACTCTGGTATAATGTTGGTATGCTTTTGTAAAGCATCCTTAAGTCCCTGTAGGAAAGCTACTGGAGTTTCTAAGGGTGCTTTCGTACAGCTGTGACTTGGGAGTAATTAAGAAGTTTTACCTAGGCTCTCCTTAGACCCTCAAGAATGCAGTGGATGAAATGGTTATGACTCCATTCATCCTTATAATTTTCAGGGTCTCATTTAGGGTCATACCTAGGCAAGGCCTGATCTCCTGTTGGAATTGGGAATTGAGGCTCCCTTCTAGGTATCCAATGTCTTTGTCTTTCTTTTCTCTCCCCCTCTTCCTCGAGTGAGGGCCCAGACAGGGCTGCAGTAGGGCCACTTTTATCAAAGTGATAATTGTCTCCAGCTGTGACTGCCTGATCTAGTACCTGCTGTTTCTCTAGAGAAGTGAAGGTCTGAGATAGCAATAGGATTACATCTTTCCAGCTCAGTTCAAAATTTTGGCTGACTTCTCTAAATGCCTGGATGTACTGATCTGGATTTTCTGTGTAATTTCCTAAATCTTTTTTATTTAAGTTCACTCACTCTAAAAGGAACATGAGCTCTGTCCCCTCCAGGAATTAACTGGAGGGGATAGAGTCCTGTGGGACAGCGTCCAGTGTATGAATTAGCTGGATAAGAGTGAAGAGGGGGAGCTGATGGAGCATTAGATGGGTTTTTGGTTCAAGGGAGTTTGGGGGCTTTTTGCAAAGAATTACCGTGGTCTGGGTGTGTAGCCTGCATTTGTTCAGCCATTCTAGGTGATCTCTTAGGAAAAGGAACAATTGAACATATGGAACTTTGGTCCATCTTCCCTCCTTTTTACAGAACATATCTAATTGAAAAATGGTATTATAATTAATGCTCCCTCCATCTGGCCATCTTTCCTCATCTTCCAGAGGATACTGTGGCCAAGCCTGAGTGCAGTAAAACTTTAGTCACTTTTGCTGAAGACTTTCTGGATCAAGATTTTTCCAATATTTTAATGAGCAGGTGAGGGGGGATCCTTCCTGGATCCTTGAGGCTTGATTTCACATATAAAAAGGGAAAATTGGTCACTTTAACAGAGGTTTCTCCTTTTATCTAAGTATCCCTAGCTGAGGAGAAACTCTTGTAGGAGAGGGCGTCCTGCTCTCCCTTGCTCCTTCCACTGCCACTCGTGGGTAGAGTCCTAGAGGATTTACAGATAGATATCTCAGTTGCACCCACCCCTCTGATATGCTCTTTGTCCAATCTCTCATCTGTTTTGACTTGACTGTTTGCCCTGTGAGTCAGGTAGGCCTAGTTCTCCTCTACCAGCTGAACGCTTGTAATTAAAAAATAACTCTATCAAAGTAACCAAGAGGGCTTGCATGGCCAGAAGGAGGACCCCTTTAGAGGCATGGATGGGGACTCCTGATGAAGTATATATCCTGTGAGGCATATATTCTTTCTATGAAAGGAGAGAAAGAGAGAGAGCATCTGGAAGCTTTTGGTCTGGTAAGGGGCAAAAACTGGAGACCTGAGGTTTTTGCCTTTAATTTTTTTTTTTTTTTTAATTTCCCTGAAGGCAGGCTGCAGAACCTGTTTAACCAGTTAACTTGATGTTTGGCAAAGACAGTTAAGCCTAAATTGGAGACTAGCACTTTCTGGTACCTGTAAGGACTTTTCCCAAACTCCCTAAAGAAAGAAGTTCTCTGCTATTAGAGAAAAGGCAGGGAGGGGGACACTCATCCTGAACTGCCTGGGAAAGGAGAAGGAGAGGCTGAGGGTTGGGGAAAAAGAGTTTCCAGGCTCCTTTCATAAGGGATTATTGATCATCCTTGCTGTCTAGGTCAATCCTGCCAAAAGGCAGTACTGGAAAACTGGAAGCAAGAGGTGACCTCCACTTTCAGGCCATGGAAACCATGAAAGAAGTGTAAGAGATCTGATTGTCTGTTTGCTGCAGACATGGCTGGAGGGGTCCAAGAGTTAGCCGCCTTTGGAGCCTCAGGGCGGGTCAGGAAGTTGCATCTCCAGCCTTTGGGTGACACCAGGGAGTGCCCTGGCCAGAACACCTTTTGTGGCTTGAAGACAAACTTTCCTTTCCACTGGCTGTTTTTGGACCTCCCCTTAAGCTGGTCAGATCTTGAAAGAGGGACTTAGCATTTAAGGAGAGGAAAAAAGAAAAAGCTTTCGATAGAACAATAATGTCGCCATTTTGTGAATCAGCCAAAATGGCAGCCTCACCCTTAAACAAATTCCCGTGCTCTAAGACAGCCCCACCCCTACCAGAGACTACTGCACCTGTACTAACTTCCTTACCTTCCCCCTTCTATAAAAGCCACTGCTCGCCCAGACTCTGGGCTGTGCCATCTTTACCCAGTCAGCCTGGCAGTTTGGGCCTGCCATTAAACTTTGCTCTATGGACATGAGTTTTCTCATGAGCTTTCTTTGAGAGCAGTGTTTTTCCTAACAGCTTTGGTGCATTGAACTCGAGTTCCACCCACGTAGCATTGGCAGTGCAATATAAACCTCTGCCTGGTGTCTGAATTTCCTCAGATTGCCTGCTGTACAGCTGTAGTGGGCTCAGAGCTTTTCCTCAGTTTCCCAAGGAAGAAACACTCTTTAACAAGACAGAGAGAGAGGGAGAAAATGTCGACCTGAGAGTTCCACCATAGCTAGGCCATGAGGGCGAACATTGAGAGGGGGGAATGAAGGACTAAAGGACAGACTGCAGGAGGTCCCAAAGGTAATAAGTGATCAAGGAGACACCTCTCTTTCCCAAGAAGTCTGTCTGACCTGAGAGACATCTCTGCCCCCAGGCAATCCAAAAAAGGCTATAAAACCCAATCCCCAACCTGACCCATTGGATCACTGGTTTCCAGGTCCCCCTGCATTCTCAATATGCAGTCTCTCTCTTCTCTTCTCTACAAATAAAATTTTCTGACCTCTGCTGTTGGAGTCCACCTGTGCATTCATTCTCAGAGTGGGCTCAGGAACCCTGAGCACCTGAAATATCTGCGGGTGTCATCTGTGCATCATTGATATTATGGTAACCCCTGATGCAGTGTAATCATTGTTTCTGCTCTAGTATATTTAGAGAAGTATAGGGGTAAAGAAGAATATTCATGATCAAAGAAGACTTAAATTAATAAAGATGTTAATGGGAATTAGATGGGTGAGGTAACACTAATGAATAATACAGTTTGTTTACTTTTATAAGGAAGGAAGAGTGGTTTAGCTTACTAATAGGGTTTTATGAGAAATTGAAATGATGTAGGTAGGAAAGCTCTAGTTAATGTTGTGAAGTGGAAAAGGAGGAAGAGAAGTAAAAGAAATTAAACAAACCAGCAAGCAGCAATAATTTGAAAAAAAAGATGATCTACAGACTAAATTAAAAATGTAGGTAGTAAAGAAAGATTATGGATGGAGAAAGAGATAGAGATAGGTCAAAATATGAATGAGAAAGAAGTTCTAATTGAAGACAGAATAAAAATATAAGTGGGAGAGGGCAATAGAGATGATGGAGAGGATATGATTTAAGATGGAATTCTAAATAAGGGTCATGGTTAATATATCATGACTGCATAGGAAAGGAAAAGAGGAAAAGCACAGCTAATGGGAAAATAAGAAACAGAATATAAAGATACTTTAATCAGATATACAGAATATCAATAGAAACAATGAAAAAAATCAAAACTATCAAAGCCCAACAAGCAAACAAAACAAACTTAATTTTAAAGCTAGATTTCATAGTAGATTCTATAAGAGGGAGAAAATTCTCTAACAGTTTTCGTTCTGGGAGTTGCTGCAATAAAGAATGAATCTTATTTCTAACTACTTCATTTAGTATGTCCCAGGTTTAAGTAAAATCTCACTGTGAATTGTACTATTTCTTCTTTCTGCTCCCCAGATGTCAGCCATCAATTACACATCAATTACAGTGTTTTCCACTGTGTGCCATTCAGTTTTATCATTGCTGCGACCAAGTACCTGATATATAAACCTTAAAGAAAAGAAGATTATTTTAATTTATGGTTCCAGAGGGTTCAGCCAATGGTCACTTGGCCACATGTGCTTGTAGAGAACATCATGCAGCAGGAATGTATGTCAGAGTTGATTCTTCACCTCTTAGTGGACAGGAAGCAGAAAGTGAAGATAGAATAAGGGATCAGGTATAACCTTCAAATGTATGTACCACATGACCTACTTCCTGCAGCTAGGCTCCACCTCCTACAGTATGCAGAACTTCCCAAAATAGCACCAGAACCTAGAGACCAATCATTCAGTGTATGATTCTGTGGAAACAATTCATAGGTAAACCAAAACATTTTGCCTCTGGATCTCAAAGGCTTATAATGAAAAATGCATTTAGTTCATCCCTATAAGTCCCTTAAGTCTTAATAGTTCCAATATTTTTCAAAATTATAAGACCTAATGTCTCTACTGAGAATGAAAGCAATGTTTTAGCAGTGAGCCACTGTAAAAATCAAAACAAGTTTTTATGTACCACTAACACAAAAAGATACAGAATATTCAATCTTATTCCAATAGAGAGGAATAAGGTCAAAGAAAGGAGGTATAGGACCAAAGGAAGGCCAAAACCCAACAATGAAAACATTAAATCCTATAGCTCCATATCTAGTATGGTGGAATCATGGAGGCATGATGTGAGTAACAAGGGCTTCAACATTCCCTCTCTTTAGCCTTTCTATAGTCTCTCTGTAGTCTACTGCTTCATGGCCTGTATTTTGATCTGGTTAGGCTCATTGCCTTTGGATTTTTGTGACAGATATTCCATATTCCAGGAGACTCCAACATCCTGGAGTCTTCATTGCATCTTAGGCTTCCTTATCACAGCTTCATGCATTGCGTCTGAGAGCTTGTCTTCAAGATAACATCCTGTGACAGTTTCTTTCCTCCCAGCATTTCTTTGAAATCTAGGTAGAAGCCCTCATGACTTCACAATTGCATGTTTGCAAAACCAACATCACGTGGACCATGTCAGCATTTGTTACCGGCTCAACCAGTATTCACACCAATTTGGATGATGCTACCATGACCTCTTAGTGGCAGGGTGGCTGAGCCCATTGAATAGAATACAAAGCAAATATGTTTATAGGCAGGCTCTTTGTGTGAAGGATGCCTAGGAGCTATCTTCAGAAAGCAAAGTCTTTCAAATGAATTAACATCATTTGCCCTTATTCCTGGGTTCCTTGCCAATTCTTGAGACGGTTTCAAACATCTTTCCTATTGTACAACTTCAAATTACTTGATTTCTTTTTAATGGCATTTATCTCTTTAACAATAGCAACCTCCTAGTTGGCAACTTTAAACAGACTCATTTTCTGGCCAAACTCCACATTTTTTCAAATCTTTCTACTCTGCTCTTTGTTTCTATTTATCACTGTATATTTGACTAAAGGCAATCAGCAATATCCTTGGCGCATCCTGAACTTTGTGATGTCTGAAAATTTCTCCCACTGAATTAATTAGACCATTGCATTTAAATTCAACCTCACTCTAAGTCTCAGGAAGTGAACAAAATGTCAAGAAAGTTATTGCCAGAAGTAAAGAAATGATTTCTAGTCCAATTTGCAGTATAGTCTTTGTTCCTAACTAAAACCCCATGATCAGTCTTTACTGTCCACATTTCTGTTGACATTCTGGCTTCAAAGCTCTCACCAGAACCACTCTTCAGTGGTTCTCTAGCCCACTTTGCCTAACTTTTCCAGATTTTTCCTGCAAACCAGTTTCAAAGACTTCTATACCATATGGTCAGGTAGTCACATCAATGACCCTACCTCTCTGATACAGAGTTTTAGTTTCAGTAAGACTTCATTGTAGTGAGTTAGTGGGAGACATTTCATATTCAAAGCAATACATACTGCTATGCAAATATAAAAAGTAGCAGTTTGTAGGACTTTTTTCAAAAGACAATAGAAATATACTGCCTAATTGCTCACATATTAAACACCAAATTAATATATATGTTTAGAGAGTCCAAATAACTTTTTCTCATCAGTTTCAAAAATCTAAGACTTTCTGTTTTCTGGTTAAGATTGCAGACTAATGAATACAGAGACATATCAATAGAAACTTGTCTTCAACTGAAGGAAATAGGAATAGACTGTCTCCACATTTGGATGAATCAGCTAGTCTATATTCCATAAAAATTCAATTCTGACCCCAAATTTAGAGAATTAATCCCTCATAATTGACCAGATTCACTATCCTGTGTCTTTCTAAGGCCATCTATTATTATAAGTCTATTAATAACTATTAAGCCTAAAGGTTCTCATCTATCACATGATAAAGGATATTTTAAATATAGCATCACCACAAGAATTAGAGAATGAATAACTCATTATTTCTGAAATGAAGACAGTTATACTCTTTCTACTAAATGTGCCCAAAATGGCCAAAACTGTCACCTATGAGAAGATGACATTTCCATAAATATGCAAAAGAATGTTTGGAAAAATTTAAGTATTTACATCCATTTAAATGACTATGTATTCCAACTGAATATATGATATTTATCATATAACTTAATTGAGTCAGTTAAAATAAATTATCTGTACAGATGAATAAGCAAAATCCATGGATGAAGACCTACAATAAGGATCAGAAATTTCAGTTTCACCTAGTTTTGCATAATGAATTACTCTTGTATTTGGCTCTTGTTTTCAATGTTTTGTCTTTCAAACATTTCCAAATGCTTTATGCTATGTTTCTACTGACAAATTGCTTCAGAAGGTTTTTAAAAGTATCATGGCATATGGTGTATATAATGCATCCCTTTTTGTATATTATAAAGTATAAGTTCTTATTGTAAAGATGAAGAATCTGAATTCCAGTGAGAAAAGCATCGAACCCAAAGTCACACAGCTGGTTCACAGTAGACCAGAAATTCTAAGTTAGGTATGCTAGCTACACAGTCTATATGGTAAGCAACAGTGCATCACTGGACTGGCTTTGTAGCTCATATAAAACTTGTCTTCTTTCGCATACTTTAAATGTGTTTCTAATTAGGTTTTGACCCTGTTTCTATTCCTATTGATACACAAACATATCTTAAGACAGGAACTCCTGCTTAAGCCTCCCCAAGTATATGGGCCTACAGGCATACATATGCCAACATTCCTAAATTTGATATTCAAAAAAATAATTTCTTCTTGCAATATTTCTGACATAGAAAGGATAATGATAGAATCATGTAAAGAGTAAAACACTAGTATAATTGTAGTTCAGGAAAAACTTAAGATTAATAACTTGTTTGTTATTATCATTATAGTATAATTAGTATAACAAAGATTTTCTTACTAATTTATTCTGTTGCTGTTGCATTTCTTAGAGGAATGCACTAAAACACTACATATAATATAAATCTTTAATTCTGGATTAATTTGAGTCTGAATTGTACTTGAATCTTAGCTATATAATATGAAATGTAGAGATGATTTTGAAATATTTAATATATTATTTTATTTTGGTTATTAATTTGAAAATTCAGCAATATTTCTTATGTGCCTTCTATGTATAAAGTGTGCTAATACTGTTCAGTTATAATGGTGAAGAAGCTTGGCAGAAGTCAAGTTTGAATAAGCTAGTTATTTGCTGTCTAGGTTTATGAAATTATCTTCTGTGCCTCTGTAGAAACATTAGTAATACAAAAATATGGGAATATTATATAAATTAAACTTGAACATTATTTTAAATTCCTGACCATAATTACTAGCACATTATAGTGAATGCTTAAAATACCACTGATATTTTTGCCATATTGAATGCAGGTGACAAAGAGTAGATTCTGCTTTAATTTAGCTAATAGTTTATTGAGAAGGCAAAAGAACACTGTTATTCCAACAGAACATTATTTGTCTCTTTTCTAGAGAAATTCTTTCTACAGGAAAAGGAAATCAAATAGTATGGCAAAATTAGTATTGGAAGTGCAATGAAATGACTTGGGTTAAGGAATGGATTATGGGAAGAAAACAAATTGAGGATAACCTTTTTGAAAAGAAGAAAATTTAAGTTTGATCCTAATACTGTTAGCAAAAAAAATGACTTCAATGTTAATAAATAAGCAACCCTTGTAATAAAACTGGAAGAAAAATACCACAAAATATACTGATTGTATAAGTGTTTATTCCCCATATAGAAATCAGCAATATTATTTGATAATTTTTTAGTAACTGAACTATCTTAGATATTTGTCATCATATATTTGAAATAATCTAATTTTTAAAAACGTACTTAAATAGTCAAAGTAATTGCAAATTAAAACCACCAGACTGGTCCAAGAATTACCGTAAGTATTGCCATTGGATTTGTACCAACATCTTTCCAAAACCTTTGAGTACTTTTCCTGACTGTACACAAAGCTTCTTCCTCCAGAAGCAACAGACCCTTAATGATCATTTTCAGGTGGAAGGAAGAAAGACAACAGCAAAAGGCCAGGACAAATCGGATATTTTCTTGCATTTTTGTGATATAGTTTTCATTCACATTGTTAGTACACATAAACCTAATTTTTAAGAAATGTTGATTTTAAAAATAATTTATGAGTTGTATATCAAATGTGATATTTTTGAGTTTGAGTTAGCAAAGATTTTGTTGTATCTGTTGAAATGAGTTTAATAAGTCAGTATATCATTTCAAATTTCGATTGATATTGATTAATGCAAAATACATGTTCTTTCTTCCTTTTTCATTTCAGTCTTTGAAAAATATTCTCTTCAAATAGTAATACAGTCATCTCTTTTGTTTTCTTGTTTTATAAAGAAATATTTTTCATCAATATGTATCCCAAAATAGATCTAGTTGGTATTTCTTTTAGATTTTTCTATTTAAAATTATAGTATGACATTTTAATGGATTACTAGTCAACTCTAAGAGACTTGTTTTAGTTGGGCACCAATGGCTCATGCTTATAATCCTAGTAACTTTAGACATTGAAATGGGGAAGAGCACTCTTTCAGAGCAGTTAGAGCAAAAAAAATCCAAATTCTTAAGACCCAATTTTAACCAATGGCTGGGTTTAGTGGTCAAAAGGTACAAAGCTTCAATTAAACAACAGGAATCAGATTAGTAATACATAATATAACACTATAAATGTAGTTAACATAATGTATTGAATACTTCAAAACTACTAAATAAGTGAATTGAAAAAGAACATTAGTATGTATTACTTATATAAAATGATAGATTTTTATGACATCTTCATACACATATAAAAACATTTTTATATTTATACCCATCTTTTATTCTTATTTTTAACTTTTTATTCCTGCCTTTTGTCCCCTCTTACCCCTTCCTTTTCTCTAATAATCTATCTTCTATTTCCATGTCTTTTTTTTAATCTAAATTCCACATATGAGAGAATACATGGCATATTTGTCTTTCTGAGTGGCTTATTTTGCTTAACATGATGATCTCCAATTCTATACATTTTTTTTTTACCACAAAGAAATGATAACTATTTGAGATGACAGGCACTTCACAAAGTATACATAAATCAAAATACTGCATTTTGCCCCATAATATGTATAATTATTTGATTCCAAAGGGTAAAGAAGGAGACATCACACTACCAGAATACAAAATATACTGCAAAGTCGTAATTATCAAAATAGAATGGTACTATCATAAAAAACAGGCATACAGATCAGTGGAAAAAAAGAAGGAGCCTATGAATAAATACTTACCTGTGCTCAATTGAGTTTTGACAAAGACTACAAGAACATGTAATGGAGAAAAGACATAAAGTTTATTTTAGTAAATGAGACTAAGAAAACTGGATATTCATGTGAAGAAAAAAGAAACTAGACTATATACAAAAAAATCATCTGAAAATACCTCCAAGACAAATGCAATATCTGAATATTAAAATTAAAAGGATGTAACCTTTAGGAAAAGTTCTGTGGTATTTGTCTGGGCAATACATTTTTGAATATGATTCCTAAACTACAGTCAACAAAAATGAAAATAGCAAAATAAGATTATATCAAACTACAAAGCTTCTGTACAGAAAGGTTACAATCTGGCTGGTAGAGTGCCTGAAGTGGTAGAGTGTCTACTCAGCAAGTAAGAAGCCCTGAGTTCAAACCCCAGAACTACAAAAAAAAAAAAAAAAGATATACAAAGTTGATGATCAGTAGAGTGAAGAGACTAGCTAAACAGAGAAAATGTCTGCAAACAAAACATTTGATAAGTTGTTAATATACAAAGTATATAAAAGTCAAACAACTCAAAAGCAAGAAAGGAGTAATCCATTAAAAATAGACTAATGAACTGAATATACAAATTATAACAATGAGGTATCAATGTATACCATATCTATATTGTAAGAATTGTTATAATCAGAAAGATGGTAGATACCTTGAACCTATGAGTAAGGAAAAATAACAAGTGGTGTGACACCTGAATTCTCACCGCTAATGTGAAACAAATTTTGAAGCAGATAAAGTTTGCCCCTAAAGTGACTCACCTACTTTGTAGGATGCCTGGGTGTAGCAGTCTGCCCATTTAAAAAAAAAGATGAAAGAAAAATTTGGGGATATATGGGAAGAATAGAAACATCTGCATGTTATTTTGGGGGCTATAAGTTAGTATATTCATTGTTGAAAAAAGTACAGAGTTTCCTCAAAAAAAACCAGAAAATAGAATTATGAGACATCCATAAATTTCAGCTAGAAAGAATAACCTCAAGATTTTTTATACAACATATTGATTGTAATTGATAGAAGTGTACCCATTTTTGAAACTGCTATGAAAGTATGTTTAAGTGCTGTGATCCCAAACATTGCTAAGTACGTAAAATGATAACTATGGTAAATAGCTCAATTTTCTGTTTCTCAATGTAACTTATTTCAAAATATCATTCCATACATAATTTTATATACATAACTCTATTTGTTGATCATAATTTTTGGTATAAAATCGTGTCATATAACAATGATATGTATATTCCATATATTATGTATGTTTTATATATATATATATATATAATTACGTATATGCTCTTCTTGAATCAGCAAGCACAATGGCACTGTGTAAATGTCAATTCTGAAGCTTGTAGTTGATATTAAAAATATTTAACTGTCTTTCCTGTGTATTTGATAAGCTCGGGTTCTGCTGATCTAGGCTATGTTTGGGTGAGGAAATCACACTTCACAGTGGGCCCAAGGACACTCAAGATGGCATAATTCCCATATGCATAAAATATCAATGTTATGTTACTCTGCTGGTAAGAGCACATTCAAAACTGTTCATTATGCAAGAACTAGACACACTGGAAAACTGAAAAAGGTGAAGCATTCATTTCCAGTTATGAAGCACAACCTTCAATTCTAGAGATTCTGATATGTGATAAATGTTTCAGTTCCCTCAGTTTGTGCAAATGAAAAAATCAATAGCATACGAAGGGATATGAAAGAGTATTTATATACTCATTTGAGCATTGCATAAAAATGCAATTACATTAGTTTATATTGTTCCAGAGAGAACACTAAAACTGTTTGTGAGAAGAAATAGAATTTTCAGTATTGAATAAAATATTTTTTCAATTTGGAAATGAAAAGGGGTGCCATCTTTTTTAACAATGAAGATTCAACAAGAGTTGTGTCTGTCGTCTTTCCACAGAAATTCTATAACACTGCAGGACTGTAAGAGAATCATACATCTATTAATTGAAATGTTCTTGCTGATCAGATTTACTCTCAGTAAAACTGGAGAGACTTCAGTTCTTCTGATTCTTGTTCAAGTCTTTCCAAGATATCAGAAGGAGGCTTTCTGAGGTCCTCTAATAGAGATTGCCTCAGAGTAACTTTTGTAAAATGAGTTAAGTTGATCAAATCACTTGTGGAAAGTTGAATACTCTTTCGTATGTTCTGCTTCCTCATCTTTAAAAATCATAAATAGGACAATGGTTGCTTATCAGGGACATCAGAGCTTCAATACCATGAACACCTATAAAAGTCCAGGCTTTCAGGCAAAGAATTGGGGAGAAAATGAATAAAATGGATAACATTTATTGTTATACATTTTTCTACAGTTCCTCAATTTTAACACCCTTTGTGTTGGCCAGCAGAACTGTTTGAGTATGTATTCAAAGGACAGTTTATATTTCTTGAACTCAAAGAACTCTTTTGTTTAGAGACCTAGGTTATTTAGACAGTTTCTGCAAACCCAAACACATTACTCCTTAGATTCTTGCTCTTCTAGGTTTTTTTTTTTTTGTAGTTATTTTCTTTGCTGAACCCAGATAGATAGGAATAAAGTTATAAGAACAGGAAAGAAAAAAAAAAGCAAGACTATTAATGGTCAAGAGTTAACTTCTGTGATTTACACTTGAGCACTAAAAATAAAAACAAACAAACAAAAACACTATGGTTCAACCACAGGTCACTCCAAAGTATAGGTAAGAAATGAAGCTCTTCTCAACTTTTTCTCCTGAAATAAATATATACAATTAAGAAGAAAAGTATTGAATCTTAGTAGAATAATTAAAACAAACTGTTCCTTTTCAAATGGAAGTTTCAAAAGAGTAAAAGAATTTCATTTCTGTAAGTGAAAAAGAGAGACATATAAATGTTATGTTAAGTATATACTATTGAATATGTATGTTGGAGGTCATTAATAAAAGGAACAAAGTATACAACCATAAAATTACTTTGTTTGCTAATTATTGTTTATTATGGTTATGGTCTTAAATTTAATAATTAAAGCAATTTAAAATGAAGCAAAATAAGTTTGTTTAAAAAAATTGAAAAGCATCCAGAACATTAAGCCTCATAGTTAAACATATGATTTGGTTGTTATTGTGGAAGATTGTGAAAGAAGCTTTCCCTAAGGTCATTATATATTACATCATTCCTCTTAAATATACTTTATAAGCAGAGAAAAGAACATTTATTGCCAAAGGTATAGTGAAATGGCAGATTTCAGTACATCAGAGAACCAGGAACAAGGACAACTATGTCTGCTAACCTTTGAGTTTAGGAGTCAGAGATTGTGTGACATTAATTTTTCACAAGTTCACTAACCATTAGTTTTCCTCTACTTCTGATAACTACAGTCAAATTACTTTAGGAAGACAGGGAAGTAAAGGAAGAGTCAAGCCTTTGAAAACACTGGTGAGATTATTTTCTTCTATAACGAAGAGAGTCTGGTGAAATAGGAACTTCAGTGCAACTGGTATATTTCCAATATTTGCAATATGATTTCAAAATGCTATAGAGTATAAAATTAAGATGATAATAAGATAAAGAATGTATTTATATGAGACCATGATTTGTGCTACCCAAGTGTGAGTAAGAAAATGCCAATCACTTCAAAAGAAAGTGAGAGGTTATAGTCAGATGATCAGGAGGGCCAGAAATATCCCTTTGAAATGGGTTTGCTAGGTCTCTTTGGTGGGGATACTACAGGAACACATCCTATGCTTGGGATTGTATAGATATCACTTTCTTGTAGAAGAGATTCAAAAAACAAAATTCCTCATTTTCCATGATTTCTGTATGAGTTTGATTAAAGTGAAGGGCTCTCGCAGTGGAGAAATTTATTTTGTTTTGGGTATTATCATTTTGTATTACACAAGAAAAATAGTGCCATATGACTACTGTCTAAGAACAATTACATATAAATCTTATGAAAATGGTGAATTTTTTAAGCTAGAAATGCCTAGCACAATATTTTTGAAATAGGCAAACTGGAACACAGAGTACAAATAGTAGTAGGAAGCTCCGAAGTAACTGGATCTTGAAATATGTGGTTTCAGTGGGACAACCTATCACCAGAGAAATTATTTAGATTAATGGCTAAATTTAGGAAAAATCTGGAAGTCCTTTTTAGTAAGAATTCCTCCATTTGCCCTTTCCTCTCAAATGAAAAAGAGACTCTATTTGTGTATATAAAACTACAACACTAATTATTAATCCATTTAAATTAAATAGAAATATTTTCCTGAGCCCATAAAAACTGTAATTAAATGGCAGTCTCTTCCTGAAATAATACATTCCCCCAAATATGGAGACCTGACAAATATTAACATGAGGATGTTAACATTAGATGACAGAGTTCTTCCTTTTCCTTTTCCTCTTTTTTGTTTGCTTGTTGGATTTTTTTTTAAGCTCTGAGAAAAATGTTCAAAATACCAAGACATGTTAAGTCCTGGAGCATCCTCAAACACTGTTTCAAAATGGAAAAATTACCTGACACCTTATTTCCCCTATTTGCAGATCAAATAGGACTTCCTTGTATACATTAATTCCTTTTATTTCCTTTACTTCTCATATCTCTGCTGTCCTGGTAGGGTTTTGTAATATTCTTATCTAATATAACAACTAAAATTTATGCTAGGAAGTAATATTAGCATGATAATTTGTGGTAAAAGGAGTTCCATGAAGTAAATGATTCACTCAAGTTCAATAACATTATTTCAGAATTTGGTTTGTGTAATTATGATTGTCTTTTTACTGCACCAAATCACCTATTGACTTTAGGATCTATGGATCAATCAAGTGGCCATAAATTCACTTATACAAATATCTGGAGGAAAATTCTTAGGAATCACTCAGTCTCTGAGTTTTAAAGACTCAAGAGTGAATATAACTAATGATTTTGAAGGGCTATATTCAGAAGGGATAATATGGGCCTATGTGTTAATACTCTGAACATAATATGCAAACTTTATCAGATATAAATGTGGTAACAAATTTCAAATCAAAGAGTTGCTCTAAAATTCAAGTGAGTGAATTTTACAATAAGGAAACTAAATTTTTATCCAAAGGAGATATGTAAAACTTAAGAAAGTTTAGGAATATGAAACTTTGGTCAGATGTATGACTTACAATATATTTTTTTGTCTCTAGACTGTTTATCATCATTCAAAATGAACAAGTGACCAATCATTTTTGGGTACGGTGATCAGAATAGATGGATTTAAATTACTTTCAGCATGTATGCCAGTCAGCAGTAGATAACCATTGTTTTAATTTTAAACTACTAAAATTTTCATGTATTCTGAGAGAAAAATAAATGCCAACAGTCTATCTGATTTTTTTCAGATTATTTAATTGCCTTTTAGGCCTGTTACACCCATTCCATGGAAAAAATAAACAATGTAACTGAATTCATTTTCTGGGGTCTTACTCAAAACCCAGTGGTGGAAGAAGTTTGTTTTGTGGTGTTTTCTTTCTTCTACACAGTCATTCTTCTGGGAAACCTCCTCATCATGTGGACAATTTGCATGGGCAATCTTTTGAAGTCCCCATGTATTTCTTTCTAAATGCTTTGTCTTTCATAGACATTTGTTTCTCTTCATCCACTGCACCGAAGCTGATTTTTGACTTATTAGCAAAGAATAAAACCATCTCTTATGCAGGATGAATATTGCAACTCTTTGGGGTTCATTTCTTTGGATGCACTGAGATCTTCATCCTCATTGCAATGGCCTATGATCGCTATGTAGCCATCTGTAAACCACTACACTATATGACCATCGTGGACAGGGAGAGATGTAATAAAATGTTACTGGGTACATGGGTGGGTGGGTTCTTACATACTGTTATCCCAGTGTCTCTGGTAGTACAGCTCCCCTTTTGTGAACCCAATAAGTTTGACCACTACTTTTGCGATGTCCACCCTGTGCTGAAACTTGCTTGCACAGACACACATATCATTGGTGGTATTGTGACGGCCAACAGTGATACTATCACACTGGGCAGTTTTGTCATCTTACTGGTCTCCTACACTGTTATACTGGTGTCTCTGAGAAAGCAGTCAGCAGAAGGTAGG
The DNA here is from genome assembly GCF_047511655.1 of Castor canadensis. Lineage (NCBI taxonomy): Eukaryota > Metazoa > Chordata > Mammalia > Rodentia > Castoridae > Castor > Castor canadensis. The sequence continues at coordinate 189,100,464 of NC_133386.1, forward strand.
CGCAAAGCTCTCTCCACCTGTGGGGCCCACATTGCTGTGGTCATCATATCTTTTGATCCCTGTACTTTCACATACATGAGCCCTGATATTACCTTTACAGAGGATAAGATGGTGGCTGTATTTTACCACCATCTTACTATTATTACCCCTATGTTAAATCTTATGATTTATACCCTAAGAAATGCAGAAGTAAAGAATGCAATGAAGAAACTGTGGGTCAGGAAGCTTTTCTGGGGCTCTAATATGAAAGAGCTAGAAGTAATAATTTAAATTAATTGATTTTAAATTTTCTCAGCCTTGACAAACACAGTATAATGAATAAAATAATAACATCACTGGACTTTCCAGAGAAACATTTGTGTGAGCAACAAATCCTATAGAAGTAAGGCATTATTTATCATTATTATTATTCTACAGAATCTCAAGATTATATAATTTCTACAGTTAAGCCTGCAAGAATATTACTAAGCTCAGAATCTCATTGTGATAATGGTCAGCAGCATCATTTTCTTCTAATTTTTTCCCTTTGTCATTAGCTTAAAATGATAAAAGAATTTCTTATGTAATCCTTATGTAAATTTTCAGGGTGTAGAATTGTGGTTCATATACATAAAGAAATAAATGTTTATATAATGTGTGAATGATAAAGTACATGGAAAAGGTCACATCCAAACTTATGCATTTTGATATGTCTTTGAAAAAATGTGAACACTAAGTCTAGCAATATTGGAGTGTCTGACCCATATGTAGGTTATCAGAGAGATAAAGCACAAACTTAAGAAAAAGAAAATTATTTTCATCTACTGGTAGTGAGGAATTTTCTTCTATTCTTAGGATTAAAATTGTTACCTATGGAGTAAACACATTCATGTTTACTCTAGGACCCACCATCAATTTTGACATATTATTTATACCCTTTTCTACTTGAGTCTGAACTTGACTTTTGGTCTGTAGCCAGAGTCCCTTTTAATATAATTTAAGCTATTAGGAAAGCTTACAAAAAATGAATGAAAACAAATTCACCTATAAAGGCTATGTTACCATGACTCAATTGTCAAAATGTCAGGTTGGAAAAAAATCACAATTCCTACAACGTTTGAACCAAACATCTTTACTAAATAGTGTGAGTAATTTATCACTGACTGGACTTACATAACCCCAATTGCATGTGGAAACTTCCAATGAACTCACATGAACAATATTCTTTTCTTGTGTTATATTTGCCATGGTGTTGCAGTTCTCATTCACCATGAATCTCAAACTGAGACTTATTTTACATAATTGAATATATCACATTTTTTCTTTCGATCCTTACTTCATTCTTAATATCTATAAATCTAATAGTTCCTTCAGCTGCTGCATCTCTCAATGTTCATGTTTAATGTTTGGGGTAGCATGAAACTTTATTCATGGAAAGGACTATAATACTTTAAATGGATATTTTATATTGGTGTATCCAAGGGATTATAGAAAGAAAGATTAAAAAGTGCAGGCACTGTGGATTAGAAGTCATAATAAAGTATAAGTATTTCCTGCACACTGTGATAAATGGCTACTGTGTAGGCTTAGACATTCATAAATGCCTGGATTAGTTCAATTTTAAAATGAGCACTTGACCAATTCTTTTCAATGTAAACTCATCATTAAAGTCTCTCTAAGAGAGCTTTCTAGAAATATAACAGAAAATATTCTGAGACTCTGTTTCATTAAACAGGTTGATGGTTTAAAGAAATAGTTTTTGAAAGTTTGCCCTGGATTTTTTTAATAAAAACAATGGACCATCTGAGCACTTAGGTTTGAAAAGTTAGAAATAGGTGACTCTTGATGTCCTTTGACTAAAAGGACTTCGAGTGAATGGAATTCAAACAATCCCATGTGTTCCAAAATTGAAATGAATTTAGAAATTTCAGAGATACATAAATATATCCATTTAGTAATTTTTCTCCACAAAATTCCTTTTATGACTTAGAATTTCAAGATTAACTATTGGATAATATATGTGGCAAAGAATTCTTGATGTCCTTGTCCAAGTAGCAGCTGCTTGATTCATAATTCTCAAAGACAATGTATTGCAACATATGAAAGTATATTTGAGCTTCCACAGGTGAATTGATACACCTCTTCACAAAAGTTCCTCTGAGTCATTTTAGGAGCTCTGAGAGTCTCCTCTTGATTTCTTGGAAGGACATGACCAAGAGGCATGGGAACATTCCATAGCACTAGTGAGAGTAAGTCTGGTGAACAACAGCATTTCATTCCATGGATGTATGATCACAGCACTGACTCAGCTTTGCAGTGTTCTAGAATTGCTATAAGATGACAGAAATGACTTTGACTAAAAACTTCATTGTTGAATAGATAGTAATTCTTCCTATATTCAAGTTGACAATAATTAGTTTATTTAGTAATGAAAAACTGAAAATATTTCTTCCTTTACCTTACATACAGTGATCATACCACTCTCACCTGTAGTAATATAAACTATTTTAAGTACATGTCAATCAATTCAAGTGTATATTTCTTGATTTCAAGCTCTCATACTCCTCCATATGTCCTGCTTTTTATTCATTTGCAGGTACTCAAGAAATTAAAACATTTATCTCATGTATGGGTCTCCAGAATTAAAGTTCTTTGTAATTTATGTATGGTTATGCAACACTTGTTCAGTTTTCTTATTTATGCTCAATTCTTCTTTGATGATCAGCTATGAATGTGAACTGATGAGTCTAGCATGTCTACTTTTGCACAGTAGAAAGATAAACACTATACGGAACATACCTGGGTCAACACTGATGGCTAGAATTTAGTTCAGCTTGTATTATCTGAACCAAATCTTACCTAAAGACACATAAAAAATAATATTTTTGTCAACCATGAATTTTAGAATGTATATTTGTACAGTATCATTCAGTTTGATGATTCAAGATCACTATGGTTAAACTTTCTTCCAATAAATTCAATGTAAGGTATCTTGAAAGGAGGAGTGAAAAAGGTCAAAAGAGAGTGATTGGGGATATTTGGAACAGAGAATGGAGTAGGAATGTTCACATGGAAAAATGCTACATACTTAAAGATGTAGCTGTCAAATTTCCTCTAACTACTCCACCCATTGATCTTATAGAGGTAATACTATTATGTATGTCTATAGACAGCCTTTTTATACTTATTTCTTCATAAATTGTTGAATAAGGATCAATAAAATATGAAACTAAAGACCACTCTTCTTTTGAGAAAAAACAAATTAAAATAAATCGCAAAAAATAAAAAGTTTATAATGGACTATTCAAACTAAATATGTATTAACAACAAGCATGCTAAAAATAAACAACCAAGCTGGACCACTTGGCTAATGCCTATATTTTCAGATACTTAGAAGGAGGAGAGAGCTGGTAAAAAGGTTCAAGAGGTAAGAGTGCCTTCCCTAGCAAGCATGAGGTCCTGAGTTCAAAACTCAGTTCTGTCAAAAATAATGATGATGATGATAATAATAATAATGTAACTTTAAAGCAAAAATGGACTGGGGCTCAAGTGGTAGAGTTCTTAACTGGTATTGAGTTCAAAGACTCTGGGTTCAAACCCCAGTACCACCAAAACAAGAAAAAAAATGAGAAGGTGAAGATAGGAAGATGATGGTTCAAGGTTGGCTTGGCAAAAAGCATGAGATATAATCTGAAAAATAACTAAAAGTAAAAATGGTCTGGAAATATGGCTCAAGTGGTAGAGTCCTTGTCCAGCAAACACAAATTCGTGAGGTCAAATCACAGTTCCCACTCCATGTTCCCCCAAAATAAAATACATAGCCAAATGAGACACCTGTTCATAAAAGTAATTTCTCTGTTCACATTGACCTTCCTGAATTGAATAACCCCCCCAGAAGTTAACCTTCACTATGCCTTCTTCAAACTAGAAATTAACATTGTCTCTTAGGCTCTTACTTTCTTTTCAGTAAAATTCATTTTGTAACCCCCTATCATAGCTCTGAGTTCCTCGATTTCTCAAGAAGGACAAATCTCAAGGTGTTGTAGAGGGAAGAACTGTGACTAAAATCTTTGTCACCTTTTGGCAGTTTTCTACAAATGTACTCATTACCATCTCCTGTGTTCCTGTTGCACATAGGTAACGATACTTTGAGTGTGTAGCATTCAGTAGTTTATTGGGGACTATGGTGTAAATAATAGAGCAGCAGAAAATATCAGTTCTGACTCTCGTATTTTAAAACTTGGAGAACTTTGATCTACTCTCCAGCCTTAGTTCCTCAGATATATGCTGTACAAGTGGATGACACAGAGGATCATTAAGACTCTGAAGTCCCATTCAATTCACAAAGAATGGGGATTTTTGTATGAATGCAACAGAATCAATATGTTAAAGACATAGGTCATTTTCTAATTTTTAGTTTATTTGAGCTATTACTTTTTTTTCTGTTTTTCTGGGTATAATTGACAAATAAAAATTGTATACATTCAAAACATACAATTTGATGATTTGATATGTACATATATTGTGAAATAGCTACCTCAATCAAATTAACTTACAGATCTCTCACCACGTGCATTGAACTTTTGTGTTTGTGAGTGTGGGTGTGGTCAAACTACACCTTATTCCTTCTTATGGTGGGAATATTCATGTGTAGTGAGCAAATAGCTTTGTTTATTTTGAAATGTGAAGCAGATGTCTTAGTGCTATTTCTTATTCCTAGTAATGTGAGGATTAACCTCAGATCAGGACCTCACAACTGTCCATTTCTTTCTCTATGTTCCCACCTAATCCAAGGCTTTACAAAGGGTAAAGAATTGTGCATACTCCATATTTATAAAGAGATGATCTGGAGACCTATGAAGATTTTTTTAAATGAAGATAAACATGCAGTCACAGAAATTCATTTTAATGTTTGAAAGGGAAAAGATGCTCCTCTCCTGGAAGGGGATAGTGGAATGGTGATTACCATGGGATGGGCCAGTTGAGGAGAAGGTGTTGAGGAGGTGATGGTCAAGGGATCTAGAATTCCAACTGAAATAGAGCAGTGAGCTGAGAAAATCTGTTGTACAACTTAGAAAATATGTTTAATAAAAATGTATTCTCAAACATGTTAAGAAAGTGAACTTACATGTTCTCACCAAAAAATGATGACTATGTGAGATGATGCTTGTGTTGGGTGTGTGGATTTATTCATCCTACATGATATACTTGCTTCATAGTGCCATGTCTAACATTATAAATATATCATTTTATTGGTAAAGTAAAAATGAAATTAGAAAAAGAGCTGTTCGTCATATCTAATCTGAAACTTTTAATTATTAGAATTCAACACAAATAAGGTATAAAAGTTGATCACAGTGATTTTGATAAGATAAAAGTAGTAATGTCACATTGCCCTGTTTAATTTCAGAAGCACATTTTACTACATTGCTGCATTAAATTTATCTCTATGGAAATCTCATAATGGAAGTGCTTAGGACTTCTATCTCTAAGTGGTCTCAAGAAGATATGTTTCCTAAAAATGGGGTATAACTCCAACACTACACATTTTATAATTACCATGATAAAATACTATAATGCCTAATAGTTCTAAGGTTAAGAAACACAGAACACATTTCACAATTTAAGATATGGAAGGGACCTAGGTATAATCTAATACAGTTTACAGAACATCATATAAACTGGCTGTGTTTGTAAAGATCAGACCAATTAATTGAATAAAAAGAGAAAGTGAACCTTGGATCTTTTAAATTTTTGTGGTACCTTTTCTCTCTGAAATTTTTTGCATGGTTTTACTGGTAATTTCTTATGTCATTTATGAGGTGGGGGATCCTAAAAATTTTATTTGACATTTCCTCCAGATGCTACGTAAACGTTATTTTCATTGTGGAGGACTACAAAAAAAAGGATTTTCCTAAGTCATTAACATATTACATCATTCCTCTTAAATATACTTTATAAGCAGAAAAGAATATCTAAGCCAAAGGTAATAAGAAATGGGAGGTTTGAGTTGGTGAGAGAACCAGAAACAAGTTAGGCTAAATCTACCAGCCTTTGAGATTAAAAGTCAGAGATTGTCGGGTACTAATTTTCAACAAATTCATCAATCATCACTCTTCTTTAACTTTGGAAATCTATAGCCAAATAATCTTAGGAAGACTGGAAAGCAAAGCAAGATTGATACCTTGGAAACGTTGGTGAGTTTTTTCTAGTATAATTTATATAAAAAGTTTGGTAGAATAGGAAATTTGATGCATCTGGTATATTTTCAACATCTGTACAATATTTTCATGGCACTAATCTCTGAAGATATTAAAAAATAAAATTAAGAAGCAAAAAATAGCAAATTATATCTATACATGACTGTGTGATAAGAAAATGCCAACCATGTCAAAGGCAAGTGAGAGGTTATAATTTTCAACTGATCAGAAAAGGGAAGAAGAATTCATTTGATAATGTTCTAGAAGATAGAAGAGTTTTCCAGTTCTTTGTGGTGGACACTAGAGATCCCAGGCTTGTGTGAAGTTGCCAGTTTGTTCTAAAGAGTCAAGCAGTAAATCAGTTTCCAAGATTTCTATGACATGGGTTTTCTTAAAGTAAAGGGCGCTGTCAATGGAGAATAGTTTTTTTAGTTTTTTAATCAGCAGATACCTTAAAGCAACTGAGGCCAATAGGAAAAGGGGAACAGGTACTAGAGGAAAGGTTAGATCAAAAAGAATTAACCTAGAAGGTAACACCCACGCACAGGAAATCAATGTGAGTCAATGCCCTGTATAGCTATCCTTATCTCAACCAGCAAAAACTCTTGTTCCTTCCTATTATTGCTATAATAGAGAGGAAGGGGGTGGAGTGGGTGGTAAGGGAGGGGGTGGGGGCAGGGGGGAGAAATGAACCAAGCCTTGTATGCACATATGAATAATAAAAGAAAAATGAAAAAAAAAAAGAAAAATCAAAGGGGGAAGAATATGTAAAAGCAGGAGAATATTCACGAATCTAAATATGAAGTGTATCATTACCATTAATATTATTGTTATCATGTTGTATTGAAGAAGGAAAATAGACTGGTAATGCTGACTCTACCAAGTCTGATATAGCAACATATGGGAAGACGTAGTTTTTCTAATCTGGATGTGACTGGCACAGTAATTGTTGGAAAAGACTAGCTAAGAGCACAGAATTCAATTGTTCCATATTAACAGGAAGGTCCAAAGTAGATGAATCTTAAAGGAATGTAGTTTCAGTGTGACAAATTAAAACTAGGGGAATCATTGACATTCATGGATAATTTTAGGAAAGATATACAAACCTTCATTAAATAAAATTCCTCCACATGCCATTTGCCACCCAAACTTAAAATGACTCAGTTAATCTGTCTGAAATTACAGCACTAATTATTCAACCATTAAAGTTAAATAAAATTCTCTTCCTAAACCCATGATATTTATCACTAAATGACAATCTTCCCTGAAATAATGTGCTTACTCAAACTTGGAAAATTAATAAATGCCAGCATGAGACTTAAAAATTAGAAGGATATGAAGGAATGTTAACATTATAAGACAGGGTCCTTTCTTTCCTTCATTTTATTATTTTGTTTATTTAATTTTGGATTTTTTTACAGTTATATGAAAAATGTCTAAATAGCAAGACCTAGTAACTCTTGTAGCATTGTCCAACCCTCTAAGGTTGAAAATGGAGAAGATACTTGAGACTATTTCCTCGACTTTCAAATCAAGCAGAACTTTCTGGTATCTACAAATTCCTTTTTATTTCCTTTCCTTGTCTTATCTCCACTCCCTTGGCAGAATTTCTGTTACTTTAGGTTGAGATAGTAATGAAAGACCATGGAAAAAGTTACTGAAAGCATGGTAGATAGTAGAGAAACTAAAAGGCTGTCACTTCACAAATGGCATAAAAGAAGCTCCATAAAGGTAAATGATTGACTCAGGTTATCACGACATTACTTCAGAATCATTCTTTTATAATTATGCTCCTCTTTCTACTGAATCTCATTACCTTTTGACTTTAGGAGCTTGGGATCAATTATGTAGCCATGAATTTTCACACAAACATGTAAAGGAAAACCTGCAGGCGTCACCGGACTTCTCCTTCTTGAAGACTGGTGAGTGGCAGCAATGACTGGGCATTACAGAGTCCAGGAGGGATTAATTGGGCATATATTTTAATTGTCTGACTGAAATAAGGCAAACTTCATCAGTTGTGTGGGGGATATCATATTCCAAATCAAAGAATTATTCCTCCATTTAGATGAATGTCTTTTACAGACAGAAACTAATCTGTCAACCTTAAATTTACAAATATTAAAAAAGGTTAGATATGTGAGAATTTGTTGTCTCTTATTATTGCTTCTTCATCTGAAGTGAGCAGGTAGACTGTTGCCTGGAGGTAAAATGACCAAAATAGATGAATTTTACATGCATTCCCAATTCATACCAATCAGAAGAGAGTATCTTCTTTGCTATTTTCACCTACTTAAACTGCTTCTTTGCTCTAAAGTTAAAATAAATGTTGATTTTCCCTCTATTGTATTTCTTCCAGGTAATTTAAGTTTCTTTTTGGCCCACTAGACATATTCCATGAAGAAAATAAACAATTTAATTGAATTCATTTTCGGAGGCCTTACTCATAATCCAAAGGTTGAAGAATTTTGTTTTGTGTTATTTTCATTCTTCTACACAGTCACTCTTCTTGGAAACATCCTCATAATTCTGACAATTCTCATGGGCAACATTTTGAAGTCCCTTATGTATTTTTTTCTTAATTCCTTGTCTTTTGTAGACATTTGTTACTCTTCATTCACAGCACCAAAGTTGATTGTTGACCTAATAGTGAAGAACAAAATCATTTCCTATGAGGGGTACATACTGCAAATCTCTGGAGTACATTTCTTTGGCTGTGCTGAGATATTCATTCTTAGTGTTATGGCCTATGATCGCTACATGGCTATCGTAAACCTCTGCACTATATGAGCATTATGGTCCCTGAGAGATGCCATAAAATGCTACTGGGGATATGGGTAGGTGCATTTGTACATGGCATTATGCCAGTGTCCTTAGTAGTGAAACTCCCCTTTGATGAACCCAATAAAATTGACCACTAATTTTGTGATGTCCACTCCATGTTGAAACTTGCCTGCACAGACACACATATCATTGGTGATGTTGTGACAGTCAACAGTGGTAGTGTTTCTCTGGGGAATTTTGTCATTTTACTAATCTCCTATATGGTTATTCTGGTGTCTCTAAAAAAGCAGTCAGCAGAAGGCAGATGCAAGGCTCTCTACACCTGTGGTGCCTACATTGCTGTGATCATCATTTTCTTTGGTCCCTGTATGTTCACATACATGTCTACAGATACTACTTTTACACAGGATAAGATAGTGGCTGTATTTTGCACTATTATTCCACCCATGTCGAATCCTACATTTTATATCCTGTGAAATGCAGAAGTAAAGAATACAATGAAGAGATTGTGGGTGACAACTTTTCTGGGATACTAATGGGAAATACCTGGAAGTAGAAATATAAGTTAGATGATATAAATTTTTTTTAGCCTAGATAAATTCATCTGAAAAAATGAACAAAATGATGCCATTGAATTTTCAGAAGGAACAAATGATTGAATAACATCTTCTACAGAAATAAGTTACTGATAGTAATCATATTTTACACTATTTTATTTCATGAACAGATCATTTTCTTCAATATTAAGACTAAAATAATCTTATTAAGCCCAGAATGTCATCATGTTTATACTCAGTGTCATTTCTTCTTCCATTTTTGCCGTTTGCAATTTTGTCTAAATGATGACAAAAGTTTCCATGAAATACTTAAGGTTGTTTTCACGGTTGAGAGCTGTGGCTGGTACATATTAAGCAGTCAATGTATATCTACTGTATGAATGATTCCACATAAGAACACAGCAATATCTCAGGTAATGCATTTTGATATAATTCCTCCAAAACACAATGAACTTGAAGCCAGATTATGTGCAGAAAGTCAGATATAACATAAACCAAAACAAAAGGGATTTACTTTCATCTACTGGCCTTCAAAAGAACCCCTTTCAATTCTTAGAATCCAATTATTTTACTTAAATACTAAGATTGACAGAATTTCTTTTTACCCATTCAGTAATTTGTACCTTCTCGTTAATACCCTTCTACATAAATGTACTTCACTTTTGGTCTGCAGCCAGAGGTTCCTAATAGTGTAAAGTTACTGTCTGGAAAACTAAGGAAACTAAATGAAAATGAAGCCACCCATGGGAACAAGGTTACCATGACTCAACTCACAGAATTGGAAACAATGTTGAAATGCATGACTGGAAAACCATAGTTTCTAGAATGTTTGAACTAAACATTTTTACTAAATGCCATGATCAATTTATCATTGACTAGAATTGCATAACCCTATTTCTACCTGTGTATTCCAGAGATATTCATACCTGACAAGTACTCTTTGTGTTACATTTCATTTTCCCCTTGACTTAGATTTCTCCTTTACCATGAGCCTCACACTGAGCCTTATTTTTATGTAAATGAACATATCACTGATTGTCTCTCAGCTACTGTTTGAATATCACATCCACAAATCTAATAGTGCCAGTGCTGCTTCTGTCTACGTTTGTTTTAATGGTTGGATGTGGCATATAAACATTACATATGGATATACTTAATGTTTAATACTAAAATTTCACATTGGTGCATCCACAGAAATAAAGACAGAATAATTAAAAGTCTGCAAGATCGCTTCTGGCCTTTTGGCTAAGATCAAGTGTAAAAGTCTGCAAGACATGCAGATTAGTAGTTATGATGAAGCTATAAGCATTACCTGAAAACTAAAGGTAATTAATTTGGGTACATAATGCCTATAATGAAATAAAAAATGTTCAAATGAGCATTCCAACTTTTTGGAATTTTATAGAAAATATAGTTAAAGCAAAATTATTTTTTTATCAACACAATAGAAGAAATTTTCTGTGATGTATATATTCACTCTTCTGCCTTACCAAGAACTCCCTCATCTTAGTCAAAATGTTCAAAAGGAAATTCCAACTTTACAGAATTCCTAGAAATAATAGTTAAAACAAAAATGATTTTTTTCACTTCGATACAATAGAAAAAGTTTTCTTTGGTGTATGTGTTCACATTTCTGCCTTAGTAACTAGAGAATGGTAAGCATTAATAAACAGTTTTTGAAAAGAAAAAAAAATCCATGGCTAGTTTCCTGGCTTACATATGCATGCAACAAGTTTCTAATGTCTTCTGAGCTCATTTTTTTTTAAGAGTGGGAGATATATTCCCATTTTACACTTTTATTTTATTTATTTATTTTTATTTTTTATTATTCATATATGCATACAATGCTTGGGTCATTTCTCCCCCCCACTCCTATCACCTCCCTCTCCCCCCACCCCCTCGATACCCGGCAGAAACTATTTTGCCCTTATCTCTAATTTTGTTGAAGAGAGAGTATAAGCAATAACAAGAAAGGAGCAAGTGTTTTTGCTGATTGAGATAAGGATAGCTATACAGGGAGTTGACTCACATTAGTTTCCTCTGCATGTGTGTTATCTTCTAAGTTAACTCTTTTTGATCTAACCTTTTCTCTAGTTCCTGGTCCCCTTTTCCTATTGGCCTCAGTTGCTTTTAAGGTACCTCCTTTAGTTTCTCTGTGTTGAGGGCAACAAATGCTAGCTAATTTTTTAGGTATCTTACCTATCCTCATACCTCTCTTGTGGGCTCTCGCTTTTATCTTGTGATCAAAGTTCAATCCCCTTGTTGTGTTTGCCCTTGATCTAATGTCTGCATATGAGGGAGGATATACAATTTTTGGTCTTTTGGGCCAGGCTAACCTCACTCTGAATGATGTTCTCCAATTCCATCCATTTACCAGTGAATGATAACATTTCATTCTTCTTCATGGCTGCATAAAATTCCATCGTGTATAGATACCACATTTTCTTGATCCATTTGCTCTGAGCTCAATTTTAAAATGAATTATTGATTAGTGTTTTGCAAAAAAGCATAGCATTAAAATTACCTGTGAATTATTCTGGAAATATAGCAGAAAATATAAAAACGGAATCTCTTCATTTAACAGACTGATGGGTTTTGTAAATATCTCTATGTTTTTATACTAGCAGCTGGTTATTTTTATAAAATCAATGGAACATTGGAACCCTAAAGTTTGAAAAGCAGAGAAAATGATTCTTGATGCTATTAGACCATAAGAGCTCTATGAATCCATAGAATATAGATTGGTCCGTGAGTTCTATTAAAACTGAAATGAAGTTTGGAATTTGTGGTTGGTATTTTTCTCCACAGTATTCTTTCCTTAATGGTTTTGGGCTGCAGGGTTAGCTGTTTATGAATATTTGTGACATTTAAAATATGATGTCCTTGACAACATAGCACTTGCCTAATTCATAATTTTCAAAAACAAGTAAGCAAACATATGTAACATGAAAGAATTCTCAATTTTCTACCCATAACTTTATAAGCTCATACCTCTTCAAAGAAGTTGCTCAGATTCAATCCCCACTGGAGGAGCACTGAGAGTCTTCTTTTAATTCCTTTCAAAAACATGATCAAGAATCAAGAAATCTCATAGTATCTGAAGTTCTAGTGACAGCAAGTTTAACTAGCAACAGCATTCATTCCATGGATGTATAATCACAACACAGACTGTCAAAATTGCAGAGTTCTAGAATTGCTACAAGATGACAGAAATGACTTAGGTTGGAAATTTCATTGTTGAAAGGATAGCAATTCTTCCCATTTTCAAATTTAAGACAATTAGTTTATTTAGTAGTGAACAAAATGAAAATATTTTTTCCTTTATCTTCTCTACAGTAGTCATAGTACTCTCCCCTGAATAGAATAAACTATTAGGAATATATTTTTATACAATGGGTCAACTGTATATGTAAACATAACTTTCTGATTTCTCCATATATCATATCTTTCTCATTTGTAGACACTCAAGAATCTAAAGCTTTCAGCACATGTATAAGTCTCCAGAATTAAAGTACATTGTGGTCTATGAGAAGGAAACCTCATTTTTTCAGTTTTCTTGTATGTTCAATTATTGTATGATAACCAATTATAAAGGTGATCTCATCAGTAACATTAAAAAACACTGCTATTTTATATATTAGAAAAATAAACACCAGGGAATATTGGTTCCCTCTCTGTAATTTATCACAAACCATGGGTGAAGGAGAATTGGCCTAGGTACATATAATATGTTCAACTCTTACATTTGAACCATAGAATTAATAGTGAGTGAAAAAATTGCAGCTTTATATTTAGGATTTAGTAATTGCTCATTATAGATGTAACCTATGCCACATCAGCACTAAGGAATATACATTGGTTCACCCAGAAATCTGGAAAGAATCCCAGACTAGGTCAACTGAATCTGTTTACCAAGACACATACAAGATAATTAAATAATTTTTAAATTAATCATGGGCAAAGAATGGATTTTTGTGCTGCATTATTTAGTTTCCTGATCCAAGAACTCCATGGTTAAGATATAGAAATGTAGAAGATGAGGCATGTTCTTTCATTACCAAAACCTCTGATAAATTTAGAGTAATTTCCTTTGGTAGGAGAGTGTACAATGTCAACATAGATGGAACAGACATATAGGAGATCATGTGCCATAGGTTACATCTAAAATGAGCAAATACTAAATCCTAAGTACAAACCAAAATGTTCCACTACTGATGAATGGATCAAGAAAATGTGGTGTTTATACACAATGGAATTTTATTCAGCCATGAAGAATGAAATGTTATCATTTGCAAGTAAATGGATGGAACTGGAGAACATCATTCTGAGTAAGGTCAGCCAGGCTCAGAAGACCAAAAATCGTATGTTCTCTCTCAAATGCGGACTTTAGATTTAGGACAAATGCAGCAATGTGGTTGGACTTGGATCACATGACAAGGGTATTGGTCAGCAAGACAGCTGGTAGTGTATACTCAAAAATTCTGCTTGTATTCCATATTCACATAGAGCTACCATGATCTAAAAACATCAAGGGTCACCAGTCTCAGCTGTTTTCTGTCAAAGATTAATAAAAACCTTCTCAGTATGAGTCTAAGGATTTGCCAAGTTTGTAAAACATTAACTGGAGTCTTGTTTTAAAATTAATCAAATAGAAATAGATGGTGAATGAGCTGGGAAAGTCATCCTGAAATTCTTTGGCTTTTTGATTTTTAGCTTTTAATAATATGGCTGCATCAATATGAAATGTCATTTTTTGCAGTACAGTTATTTACAGTAGTATTATTGCTACTCCACTCTCAACCATGAATATAATACCAAGTATAGGCAGTAGCACATACAAATTTCAAGAAATGACAATAAAACCATGGCAGAGATAATCAGTGATATGTACAGTTACTATAAAAATAAATCTTTGGTTGTGGCTCAACCAACATAAGTATCAGGTCATACACAAAAGAAATATTTATCCATAATATGAATATTAATGGAACGCCATCATGGAAAAGAATAAACTTACAGTACAATCTGTCAGAAGAAACTGTCAGTCCAATTTTATTATTTTAGGAAAGAAAAAAGGATGGAAGCGAATCTTTTTATTTTTTATACTTCTGTGTTATCACATTTACATGTTAAGCACATCTCCACTTCTATTCCAAGCTTACTAGGCAAACATGTTGGTTTTCATGTGTGTATCATCCACGCAATATATGCATGGAAAGTGCTCAATATATTCCACCCACTTTTTTAATCCTTGTAAACAGTCTTACATATTTATAGCACACTTTTTATTTCTTCCCTTTTTTGAAGTTCTAGGGTTTGAACTAAGGGCCTCATGCTTGTTAGGAAGGCACTGTACACTGGAATCACAACCCGAGCTGTTTTATGCTTTATTTATTATTCAGGTAATGTCTAATGTTTACTCTAGAGCCAGACTCAGATGTGGTCTCCTGAGTATCTGAGATCACATATGTATATCATCATGACCAGCAAATTGATTGACATGGAGTTAAGGCCTGGGTTGGCCTTGAATCAAAATCTTTTTTTCTCGCCTTCCATTTAGCTGGGATTATAGGTATAAGACACTGCACCCAGTTACAAACTCTGATTTTTAAATAAATAACAAAAAAGTAAACAGGAGAAGAACATAATTATTTTCAGTATGATCATGACTACGATTCTGAGTCATAGGATTTCTTCAGTCAGATGTAGTTCAGGAAATCATATGATGATAAAATAGTATAATGATAATAGTGGTCATAGGTTACTTATGTGGACTATTCCACTTGTTTCTCTTCAAATCCTGTGAGGTTGCAATTATTGCCTTCTCTGTACACCAGAGTTAGCAAAGGTTGAAAAAATTTAAGATCATACAATTTCAGTGATAACTTATAGCTATTTCCCATTAGCATCCTATAAACCTTCCTACCCCACAGTTTCTTCATTGTATTCTTTACTTCTGCATTTCTCAGAGTGTAAGTCAGAGGATTTAACATGGGAGTGATAATGATATAAAATACAGCCACCATTTTATCTTCTGAGAAAGCAGTGTCAGGCCTCATGTACATGAAGGTACAAGGACGAAAAAAGATAATGACCACAGTGATGTGGGAGCCACAGGCTGAGAGAGCTTTGTGCCTACCTTCTACGGACTGTTTTCTCAGAGACACCAGAATGATAACATAGGAGATTAGCAGGATGACAAAACTTCCCAGTGCAATGGCACCAGTGTTAGCTGTCACAACAACATCCACTACATAGGTGTCTGTGCAGGCAAGTTTCAGCACAGAGTGGGCATCGCAAAAGTAGTGATCAATCTCATTGGGTCCACAAAATGGGAGCTGGATTACCAGAGCCACTTGGATAATAGAGTGCAAGAACCCACCCACCCATGTCTCCAGCAACATTTTATTGCATCTGTCCTGTTCCATGATGGCCATATAATGTAGAGGTTTACAGATGGCCACATAGCGATCATAGGTCATGACAGTAAGAATGAAAGTCTCAGTGTAACCAAAGAAATGCACCCCCAAAAGCTGCAACATGTTACTCAAATAGGAGATGGTTTTATTTTTCACTAGTAGGTCAATAATCATCTTGGGTGCTGTAATTGTAGAATAACAGATGTCCACGAAAGACAAGAAGTTAAGAAAGAAATACTTGGGAGACTTGAATAGGTTAGCCATGCCAACTGTCATTATGATGAAAAGGTTTCTGAGAAGAACGACTGTGTAGAAGAATGAAAATACCATGAAACAGAGTTTTTCAACTTCTGGGTTCTGAGAAAGGCCCCAGAAAATAAATTCAGTTACATTGTTTGTTTTTTTTTCCATGGAATGAGTTAGTGAGGTTATGTTCCCAAGAGAAAATTAAGTTACCTGGAGAACACATAAAAAGGATAATCAGCAGTTATTTCTAACTTAGAACAGTTGAATAATTCTGGTAACTGAAATTTGAAAAGTATTTCTTAGTGTTGATTGGTGTGCATGTTTAAAAGTGTGGGGTATGTCTATTTTGGTTATCTTGCCTCAGTATTATACCCCATTTATTCACTTCAGATAAGGAAGTAAAGGACAGAGAGATAAAGCAAATCACCTGAATCTCACATTTTGCCAAGTTTTTCTCTATATTTGCTTAGTTTTTCTCTATATTTGCTTAGTTTTTGTTTAGTGTAAGGCAGTATATTTAATTTTGAAATAACTGTGTTTGGGATTTGGTTGTTTTTATATATCGGGAAATGTTTGCTTTTCCTTAATGCAGAAGTAAAAACATATGCCCACATTTTCCCTGACAAACACTGCCATGTCTGACTATCCGATGTACACAGGTTCTTTTTCTCTGATCCTTTCTGTATTGAGATATCTATCTATCTATCTATCTATCTATCTGTCTATATATCTATCGTCTATCTTACCTTTCTTATTTTTCATAAAGCATTTAAAATGTCAGTAATCTTCTTCATACCCCCACTCCTGGGTGCTGTCAGAGGAAACAAGTGAAACAGAAAAATCATGAAGTGAAGGAGCAGTCTCCTCAGGTTTGTGGAAGTACTCAAAATGATTTAGTTACTGTATCAGTTTCCTGTTGCTGCTACAACCAAGTACCACAAACATGGAGTCTCAAATCAGTACAAATGCAATGTTCTATAGTTATGTAAGCCTTCAATCTAAATTTGGTCTCAATGGGCTAAGCTCAAGGCACTGATACAGTGGAGCCTCTGAAAGCTCTAGGGAAAAACTTGCTTCACTGATAGTTTTCCTCCCTTCCTCATCATCAAACCTGGAAGTGGAGCATCTTCATATCTTTCTTTGACTCTGACATCCTCTTTTGTCTCCCTATTCCAATTATAATAAACTTGTGAATACACTAGGCACTGGAAAACACCCTTGATTAAAGGTCAAATGATTAGTAAACTTGATTCTATCCATAGTATGAATCTCTCTTTTCATTTTACAAAACACACTCACAGGTATTATCTAGGTGTCCCTCTTCTGCTTATCACAGTTAATCCATTAGTTGAGTAGCTGAGAAAGTTAGTTAACCTTCAGTTTTCCTACTTCGCAAAATGCAGTTTAAGATCTAAGAGATGTTTGAAAACATGTTTGTATGAAATGTTCAATTACTTTTAGAAGGTGAACACTATGTAAGTCCCATGTCAAGCAGCACAACATTTCAGCATCCAGACACATAGTTTTTGAAACTTCCTTTCCATTATCATCATTCCCACCTATGAACTACATTTGTTTCTGGAGACAAATTTTTTATATTGTGTTGTAAAAACCAAGGAAATATTTTTTAATGAAATATAAATTAGGCTCTTGAATTAGGTGAGAGAACTTTATGGTATTATTAAGTAGAGAGCTGGATCCTTCTTCAAGGGCGATTCCATATATGTGAAAAATAAGAAAAAAATCAGGAAAGTTGCAAGTCAGGATTTATATAATATTGGTCATGAGGACAGTTGAACAATTTTAAAATGAAGTCCTTTCTGTCCTTTGATGACCTGACTCTTGCTTTATGCCCTGAATCTCAATAAGTTTGTAGGCAGTCTGTCATATGTGGAAATCTATTTGAACAGCTTAGCATAATATAATATTTTTTGAGACAACCCAGGCTGGTCTCAAACTTGCAATCTATCTGCCCTAGTTACCAGAGTGCTCAGATTATAGGTATGAGGCATGTACCACCACACCTCGTTCTAAGGTATGGCTTTTCATAATATTTATCATTGTTTTAAGGGTAAACAGTTTCTGATCTTTGAAATGAGCAAAGTAAAAAGTATGAAACTGATGTGAACTGAGGAGATGGAAAATCACATTGTATATTTGAGGGAAAGCAAAAGCAAATAGAGCAGGATGAATTTGAAGAAGTATAAGAGAGGTAGGCGGGACACATGTCACCTAAGGTCTTGTAGGCAAAGGAAAGGAACTTTGGATATAAGATGGTAATACACTCTTCAGAGGATATTGAACACAAAAGAAATAGAATTTAAAGATCATTTAAAAAGACTGGAATATTTCATGTTAGTATGTTGTCACAGACAAAAGTGAAAGCAGACGAAAGTGAAAGCAAAGAGGTAGTGAGAATGATAAAATAATAGATATTTTGGAAGGAGAGTTAAAAATTTTTTAAATATATTGATAAATAATGTGTGGAGGACAGAGTAATGAATGACCTAAGGCTTAGTAGACAGAATAATTTAATGAGATAAAGAACACTTAGGAAAGAAGAAATTTATTGAAGAAAATGAAAAATTTAGTTTTATAAATACAAAATTGATCCAATTTTAGAGATGGAAATTACCTACATACATAAAATCCCTTAATTATTTTTCTAATTTCAAACACATGACTTATCTTCAGTTTTTTCTGAAGTATTACATTTTTGTAATGCTTAATGAATATTTTTGTAGATTTATTTTCCATTCTTTTTGGTTCTATACAATTCTCAGTTTATTCACTTTAAAGTTCAGCTGAGGCATTGTTTCCTTTGAAAAATCTTCAGCGATCAGCATTTCATGAATATGTTCCAGTGCTGTAACATTTAGCACACTGTGAATAGATTTATAGTGACACTCATTAAATAGGTTTCCAATTTTCTGAGTCCATCTATATGTATCAAATCACCAAAGGTAGAGAGCAATTTTATTATTCAATTTGGTAATCCCAACATCTATATCAAGTAGTTAGACCCAAAAGATGTTCCATACACACTTTTGATGGAGTGAAGACACTTAAAGAATAAATTAAGCTAAGGAGCAATGTAACTTACTTTGCCTTCTTGAACCTCATACAGAATCTGCAGAAGAAGGAACTTCTTGTTATATTCTTCATCGTCTATATTTCTACCATGGTGTTCAACTGCATGCCATGACTGAAACTATCTGTTAACACATGGGCTTGTTGATGTTCTTTATTCTTGCAAGTTTATCACTTATGGATTTATTTCTCTGCTATTTTCTGCAAATATTTTCAAAATTGTTCTTTAGGAAAAATTCCATACTATACCAATTTTATATAATCTGCTTTATTGCAGAGCACATTTTTGGTGGATGAGAGGCTATGGCTTATGGACAGTATGTTTCTCCCCCCTTCCCCCACCCCCTCCCTTTCCCCTATCAATACATTTTTGATGACTGATATATGATGATTTTGCAATTCAATTTCTGAAACCTTAGGAGAAAACAATATTTCCAGTCCTTGAGCTAAGAAATAATCTCTATCAAATACCACATAGCAGTTTTATTACGTTCTCTGGGGAAAAAAGTGAGCGTTCATTGGTATGTTTTTTAAATTTTTTTTTACACTTATCAGAAGGAACCCAGGACCTAGTGCGTACTAGGCAAATTCTGAAACACCAAACTACTCTCTCAGATACTTTTGTATACTTTAATGAGTATCCATTCAATAGAACTTTCTGGAAAACTGGACACATAGGATTTTCTTGTCATTTTGAGTTTGCAAAATATTCACTCAAATGCTTATCAACAGTACAGTCTAACACTTTGCAATTTTCCACAATCTTACATTATTTTAAATAAGTTTTTGAACATCTAAACTCAAACCTATCTTTTGCTTATGTTTTGGTCTGTGACCCTATACTTACAAATAGCAAATATCTACTGAACAGTAAACATACTCTTTATCAGACATGAGATATTGATGGTTTTTACATTATTTATCTTTATAACAAGATGATGAATAAACACATAAGGATACTTAGGCCTGTGTAGAAAGTTGATCCTTTTATCACTATATAGTGTTCCTCTTTACAACTGATAGCTGTCTTTTTCCATAGTCTACTTTATCAGAAATTAATATTTCTTCAGATTTCTTTATTGTTTTGTGGCATATCTGTCTCCATTCTCTACTTTCTTTCATGTAGTCCATCACTGTCTTTATTTAATATATTTCTATCACTCACAGTAAAGATAATTAGCTATATATATTTGGTTACATATATATAAGCATCTTGAGTTTTAGTTGATTTATCTTCTCTGTTATGTTTTTCGTTTTGTCTTAATCTGCTTCAGTGATTTTACTTTCATTAATTTTCAAATTTTATTTTTCTCTTCTTTATTTACTGATTATTTTTGCATCTTTAAAAAATCTTCTTTAGTGGCTATACTAGAGCTTTTAATATTGTTTCAAATCATATGGCAATAGATTAAAATAATGTCTGGGGCTGGTAGAGTGACTCATGTGATAGAGCAACAGTTTAGCAATCCTGAAGCCCTGAGTTTAAACCACAGTTCAACAGAAATAAATGCGTCCTTTCCTTGTGATAAAATGATCTTAGAAAAGAATATCTCAGTGACTTCCTGTCAATGAAGAGGCTACGACATGTTATTGCTGTCCTTTCATTCCATTTACCATAAGCTGTCAAATGGGGTAAGAGGTGATATGATGAAACTAGAAAGGCTTTTTACTTCTAGAGTATTATATAAAAATAAATAAGTAAATGAAATGAGGGGCATTATTCAGGATATTAGGTCAACACTCTGCAAGACTATTAAGAGCCTGAGAAAAAGGAAGGATTGAGAAGTCATCACAATCAAAGGAAATCGACCAATAGGTTGATCAGATAACTGTATCTAATCTGATGCCCTGGAATTGAGAGATACTGTTAATGACACTACTGGTGAGATCTAAAGAACAACCAGAGTTCAGTAAATAGGAATATATTAATGTTGGTTTCTGAATACAGACAAATTAACCTTGGTAATGTAAGTTATTAGCAATGAGGAAACTGAGCGAGGGTTATACAGAAAAGGTATATTCTTTTTTATCTAATTATTTTTTATTATTGTGCTGGGTGGGGTACATTGTGGCTTTTACAAAGTTCTTCCAATCTATCAAATACATCATACTTCAGTTCATCCTCTACATTATTCTCCTTTATCTGTCCCTCCCCAGATTCCTGGAATAGTATCAGCAGGTATCATTTTTCCATATGTTCACAGTAGGTGTACTATATTCTTCCAACATTTTTGTGAGTTTAAAATTATTCCAAAAGAGGTGACTTTTAAAATTGTTCATAATTTTTTCCTAAAAATAACAGCATTTGATACATGATATAATTATAATAATGTGAATGTTATAATTGATTTCACAATGAAAATAAGTTTTATCAAACTACTTTGCATATAATATTAACATTTTTATAATACAGTAAAATAAAGAACATTACAGTGATCAACATAAAATCAGAGCAAATGCAATTTACACTTGAACTCTGAGTATTTTTCTCTTGTCTTTATTCCTTGTACTTTCACATATTTGAGGTGATACTGACTTTGTGACAATTATCTTGTATATCATATTTATTGTGGTACATTAATATCTTGTTAGATCAATAAAATTCATGATGCACACACAGTATTTTTCCAAAAGAAATATCAACATATTTTGAGATATATTAAAAAGACACAGTGAATATCTTTTTTCTAAACAATTTATTATAAAGAATATGAAATATGATTTCATAATAAATAATACCATGTTTCTATGCTCAATCAATTTAAAACAGAGTTGGAGAAAAATCAAGGTTTTTTTGTATTATGAAATGAAAATTGCAAAAATATTGTCATTTACAGAACTTTCACCTCTAACATTGTAACTTGTGATTTTTCAGAAAATAATTTTTCATCATGTACCCTTTATTATACTTTTCAAAGTAATAATTTTCCAAGTTATTCTCTTCTGTAAAACTATTTAAACCTCTTTCATTAATTTTCTGCTATTCATCTTTTATGTATGTTATCACAAGAATGATTATGACTCTTTATTTACAAATTCTAACATTTTCTCTGCATTTCAATGATAATTCTATTAATATATTCCTATTACTTAGTTCTTTCTGGTGACATCTGCTCTATTTTCAGAGTTTATTTAGTAATTCATCTTATCATATTTCCTTCTGGTTAGTCTAGGATGTCTTTTCCAAATACCTTTTTTAAAGATACTTCCCAAATGTTTTGCCATTGGCAATCATTGCCATAATTTGCGTTAGTGTTTTTTATATTGTAATTAAAATTTTTTATTATAATACCATTTGGCATTCTAAATGTTTTTCTCCTGTAAGCAGTAAGATTTATAGGTGCTCAATCGAATGACTAATTATTGTCCTACTATCTCTGGCATTTTATGGTTCATTTTCTTTAGGGTTGTTTTTAATTTTCAGCAGTAGGTTAGCCATGAGTATGCTCCCAAATGTCTGAGTAACTCTTTTCACACTCCATGTATGATTAATGTATTTCCAGTGGGAAGACAGGAAAGCTGGTACTTAGGAATCACTCTAAACCAGATTTATTATTATAACACTGACTTCTTATTGCACAATGAATTTCTAAACACTACTGTAGTTCTTTTAGGTAAAGACACTACCATAGATTAAAACTCATTTTAATTTATAGACTATAATTTCTCTTCCATGGAGAATATTTCTTAATGTAGTCTGAACATTAATCCTGAAATCTATGTTAAAAATATAATTAAAAACCTTTTAAATATTGTATTTCATTACTCTATCTGCATTGTCTTAATTGCTACAGTGTGAATTATTCTTATGAATAGAATTAGTATTCTATTCACACTATCTAAATGACCCATATGTAATCTACATTTTGGATTCATTTTTGTACTACATAGTTAGTATATGATTAGTTGTTACTTTTAACCCCTAGGTCCAATTTCTTTCATTCATATAATAACACCAATGGAATAACTAATGTGTGAGATTAATTTCGAGCTCTGCGATTCTACATATAACTTTCTTCCTTTTATTTTAGCTATTACATTGGACAACACACTTTTCACCTGGCATTTTTCATCTCCCTGTTTCTGTGTGGAGAGTAAGGGATTGAACAAAGGAAGAATGATGATGTGGAACAGTGAGATTTCTTTATCTTCATGAAACATGGTAGAAGATCTAAATTAAACAAAGATGAAGGTCCAAAAAATAAAAGTGACAGGATAGCCACAGTTAGAAAAAGATTCATGTCTTCCTTCAGCTGAGTAATTCTTTAAATAGAAAAACATACTGATACATAAAACAAGTAAAAGCACATTACCATTCCTGAACTAGCAGCCACAAGTACAGCAGCAATGTTGGTATCAGTACAGGTGCTATAATAATTTACATTCCATCATTGTATTCAAGAATTCCCTTTTCTCTATTTCCTCACTAGCACTTGTGTCAACTTTTGTATTTTTGATATCATCCATTCTTACTGTGGTAAGGTGATAGCTCATTGTAGTTTTGATTTCCATTTCCCTGATTTTTAGTCATTTTCAGCATTTTTCAAGTATCTGTTGTCCATTTGTATATGTATTTTTTAGAACTGTCTATTTAGACCTAGTTTCCAGTTTAAATCAGGTTATATTTGTTTTAATTGATTTTTGAAAGTCCCCTCTTTATTCTTGATATCAATCATTTTACATATGTATGCATAGCAAATATTTTCTCTCAAGTCTATAAGTTGTCATTGCACTGTACACTTTGCTTTGCAAAGGCTTCTTACTTAGATACAATCCCATTTGTCTATTTCTGCTTTCATTCCACATGCTTTTGAAGTCCTCTTGAAAAAACACTGTCCCATTGCAATGCCCTGAAGCATTTGTCTGGTTTTCTCCTAGCAATTTCATATTTGTAAGTTGATTTGAATTGAGTTTCATAAGTGACACATGTATGTCAAGCTTCATTCTTCTACATGAGGATACACTATCTTTTCTTGAAGAAACACTCTCCTTCCTTCAATTGATGTTAATACCTTTGTTGAAAATCAGTTGGGTGTATATGTATAGACTTACTTCCAGTCCTGTTATTCTCTTTTTTTGGTCTATGTGTCTGCCTTTAGGTCAATAATATGCTGTTTTGAAGATTATGTCACCTTCAAACTTTATCAATTTTACTTTCTTTTCCAATTTGGTTGTCCTTTATTTCTCTCTCTTTCCTAATTCCTCTAGTTGGAACTTCTAGAACTATGGTAAATAAAAATGTTGAAAGTAGGCATCCTTTTCTTATTCCAGATCTTAGATGGAAAGCATTCAGCTTTTCTCCATTCAACACAATGTTAATTGTCAGATCACTATAAATGGTTTGTATTATGTTGTGGTGTATTCCTTGTATGAATAATTTGTTCAGTGTTTTTAACATGAAGGAATGCTCAATTTTTGTCAAATATCTTTTCTGCATCTACTGAAATGACCATATAGTTTTTATCCTCTATCTATTGATATAATGAATTGATATGATTATTGACTTGTGTATATTTACTTAACGTATTTGAGTCTTTGTTCTTTTTTTCTAAGTTAGATAAGGATTTGTCCATTTTGTATACCTTTTCAAAGAACCAGTTCTTTGATTCTTTGAAATTTTATATCATTTTTCAGTAGCCCTTTTACTCATTTCTGCTTGATCTTTACTTCTGCTCCGATCTTTACGATTTCTCTCCTTTTACTAATTTTCAGTTGAATTCATTGTTGTTTATTATTACCCTGAGATTAAGTGATAAGTTGTCATCTGAGGTCTTTCTACTTTTTTGATTCTGCCATTGATTGATATAAACTCTTTTCTTAGTACTGCTTTTGTTGTATACTATTAATTGGGTATTTTGTGTCTCCATTTTCTTTGTTTCAAGATTTTTAAAAATTTCTTTCTCAATTATTTTCTTGATCCACTGGTTATTCAAACTAAACTGTTTAACTTCCATGTGTTTGCATCATTTCCCATTTTTTTATTATTGAATTTCAGCTTTGTTGCATTAAGGTCAGTAAAGATATATAATATGATTTCAATGTTTTACTTTTTAAAGTATTGTTCAGAAAGAAAACATGGAATACCCAGGAAGATTAGTCTGTTCTCACAAGCCTCTCCCTGGGCTAGAGGTATTACCGGATACTTGTCCTTAATTATTGGCTTGTCGTCTGACTTTGCAGGGTTCTGCCTACTTCTGGTTAGTCACCATAGATGAACCATTCTCAGGCTTCTATGCTATATCTGTTGACTAAAGTTGCCAAGCTTTATCACACCCTGAGCCCACAAAACACCAACACCAACACCACAACACTTAGGTAGAACTAAAGCCTACACTTCTTTGGGATGGCAATTGCTAAAGTGGACTTTTGGCCAAAGACAAGTGGAGGTCACATTTCTTCCTCTGGCACTGTAGCTGATCTGGTGTATTGGTTTCTAGGAAGACCTTGAGAAGGACTCTGTTAGGGTCTTTTCAGTGTTAAGTTTTATCAGCTCATCACTAAGTTCCAGAGATAAGTCTTTTCTTTACTTTCCTGTCCTACCCACAGTGAAACATGATCTTTCAACAACACTATACTTCCTTTTTTTTTTTTTTCATTTTTCTTTTATTATTCATATGTGCATACAAGGCTTGGTTTATTTCTCCCCCCTTCCCCCACCCCCTCCCTTACCACCCACTCCACCCCCTCCCACTCCCCCCCTCAATACCCAGCAGAAACTATTTTGCCCTTATCTCTAATTTTGTTGTAGAGAGAGTATAAGCAATAATAGGAAGGAACAAGGGTTTTTGCTGGTTGAGATAAGGATAGCTATACAGGGCATTGACTCACATTGATTTCCTGTGCGTGGGTGTTACCTTCTAGGTTAATTCTTTTTAATCTAACCTTTTCTCTAGTTCCTGGTCCCCTTTTCCTATTGGCCTCAGTTGCTTTAAGGTATCTGCTTTAGTTTCTCTGCATTAAGGGCAACAAATGCTAGCTAGTTTTTTAGGTGTCTTACCTATCCTCACCCCTCCCTTGTGTGCTCTCGCTTTTAGCATGTGCTCATAGTCCAATCCCCTTGTTGTGTTTGCCCTTGATCTAATGTCCACATATGAGGAAGAACATACGATTTTTGGTCTTTTGAGCCAGGCTAACCTCACTCAGAATGATGTTCTCCAATTCCATCCATTTACCAGCGAATGATAACATTTCGTTCTTCTTCATGGCTGCATAAAATTCCATTGTGTATAGATACCACATTTTCTTAATCCATTCGTCAGTGCTGGGGCATCTTGGCTGTTTCCATAACTTGGCTATTGTGAATAGTGCCGCAATAAACATGGATGTGCAGGTGCCTCTGGAGTAACAGTCTTTTGGGTATATCCCCAAGAGTGGTATTGCTGGATCAAATGGTAGATCGATGTCCAGCTTTTTAAGTAGCCTCCAAATTTTTTTCCAGAGTGGTTGTACTAGTCTACATTCCCACCAACAGTGTAAGAGCGTGGGGTGAGATCTTCCGGGCACTGAATGAAAATAACTTCAACCCCAGGATACTCTACCCAGCAAAGCTATCATTCAAAGTAGATGGAGCAATAAAAGTCTTCCATGATAAGCAGAAACTAAAACAATATGTGACCACAAAGCCACCATTACAAAAGATTCTGCAAGGGATCCTGCACACAGAAAGTGACACCCAACTTAACCATGAAAAGGCAGGCAGCACCAAACCACAGGATAAGAAAAAGCAAGACAGTAGAGAGTAACATCAAGTTAGGTACACACAATCAAACCTTCAAACAACTAAGATAACTAAATGGCAGGAATCACCACATACCTATCAGTACTAACACTTAATGTTAATGGACTTAATTCACCCATCAAAAGACACCGTTTGACAAAATGGATTAAAAAAGAAGATCCAACAATTTGTTGCTTACAGGAGACTCATCTCACCGACAGAAATAAGCATATGCTTAGGATGAAAGGCTGGAAGAAGATTTACCAAGCCAATGGCCCCCGAAAACAAGCAGGAGTAGCAATACTTATCTCTGACAAAGTAGACTTCAAACCTACATTGATCAAAGGAGATAAAGAAGGTCATTCCATACTAATAAAAGGGGAAATAGACCAAAAGGAAATAATAATCATCAATCTGTACGCACCCAATGTCAACGCACCCAATTTCATCAAACATACCCTGAAAGACCTAAAAGCATATATAAACGCCAACACAGTGGTTGTGGGAGACTTTAACACTCCATTATCATCAATAGATAGGTCATCCAAACAAAAACTCAATAAAGAAATCCAAGATCTAAAATATGCAATAGATCAAGTGGACCTAGTAGATGTCTACAGAACATTTCATCCAACCTCTACACAATATACATTCTTCTCAGCAGCCCATGGAACCTTCTCCAAAATAGATCATATCCTAGGGCACAAAGCAAGCCTCAGCAAATATAAGAAAATAGAAATAATACCATGCATACTATCTGACCACAATGCAGTAAAAGTAGAACTCAACAACAAAAGTAAAGACAAAAAACATGCAAACAGCTGGAAACTAAATAACTCATTACTTAATGAAGAATGGATCATCGATGCAATAAAAGAGGAAATTAAAAAGTTCCTAGAAGTCAATGAAAATGAAAACACAACCTACCAGAACCTATGGGACACAGCTAAGGCAGTCTTGAGAGGAAAGTTTATACTTCCTGATGTTAAGGGAGACTTGGTGAGGGCAGACCTTGGCCATCTGAATTGCTGTTAAGTTGAGTCAAACTTGAGTCTCACAAATGCCTGGCCTTCACAGTCTCAGTGATACATTGAGGCCCATACCACAGTTACAGGTGGTGCTATCAAAAATATGAGTCTGTCCTACTGGGGCGTAAGTTTCTGCATGGTGCCAGAATAGTCTAAAGCCTCATTTCTCAATGATGACTTGATGATAGTTGTGTTGCCTGAAGTGGGGGAAAGGTAATGGAGACAGTCCTTTGCCTGCAAAACTGGTGCTAAGTTGGGCTATGTTGAGTCTTGTAGCTTTAGGGACCTACAAAATGTTGGGAAAAGGCAGGTGTTCTCTAGGTCCACTCAAAGCTCCAAATGATAAGGGTATGAAGAAATGCAAGTCTGTCTGCAGGTTTAAAGGTTTCTGCCTGATGAGGGAGTCAGTTTAGAGGCTCTGTGACTGAAAGCTTGCTTTTACAGAAGATAGCCTACGATTAGGCTCTGAGATACAATCTTGAGCTAGTTGCCCAGATGGTAAAGGCAGATTGATTGCTGTCTGACCTAATGCATTTCTCAAAGCTCAGATATTGGCCTGTCAGTAAGAATATGTGGCTTTGCCCAACACTGACTTCACCACGGCAAGACTTCTGGGTTTCAATTCTAAGAACTAGATGTAATTCATTCTCCCTCTCCCAAGTAGGAGGTGACTTTCTGCATGCTGGGCTGCATGCTTGGGTTGATGTAGGAAACTCATTACTCCCTTCTTTCTTGCAATCTCAGGGCCTACACATGAGAGCTTATTTGAAAATAACTAAAGCAAAATGACTGGGGACATGACTCGAATAGTAGAGTTCCGACCTAGTAAGTGCAAGGTCCTAAGTTCAATCCTTGGTGCAGAAAAAAAAATGTCCCTTGCAGCTACTTTTGTACCCAAACTATCTTTGAGTTCCACAGAAACTTCTAAACTACTTCCAGGCTGATATTCTTGATAGCCCTGGAGCATAAATAATGTGCTTCTATCATATAAGTAGACTTCAGATGAGTTGTTATTCCTAAAATTTAGCAATGACTAATATCGTAAATTACTAATAAATTCTTATGCAATTGGATAGGATTTATAAAATCATCCATTTATAACAATTTTTTAAATTCGCTGTTTACACTATATGCAGAATAAAATAATGTATCAAGTTTTCCTACAAATTTGCTTGATATATTTTGCATATATTAAACATTCTGAGTAGCTTACAAAGAGAATTCTACAAAGATCATTAAGCAAGTAGAATGTCATCTAGATCAACGTATTTTGTGATTGCCTAACTATACAATATCATAATTTCCCCTTTACATTTATGATTGTTGCTGTTTGCTCTGTTACATTGCATTATTTCTGATGCAATAGACACTTTCCCTGACCTATTCTAAAAACCCACAATGACCACATGCTATAATTACATGGCTACACTCTTCCACTACACAAGAAAATGTCTACATTTCTACACTTAAAGAAAAATTCAAACATTCAATGGAGAAAATAGTACATGAAATCAAGTAAGATAAATTGTGAATTAATAACTATCGAGAGCTAATTTTCCTTTGGAATTGTAGTATCTAGAGATTTGGACAGCTCTATAAAAAAAAATGATCAGTTAGATGTGTGAAAAGCCCTAAGACTTGAAATATGTAAAAAAGAATTTCCTGACACTAATGAAAAATAGTACGTCTTTTCCTTAATATTAACATGATTATGAAAAAAAATAAGTGAATCCAGGATAATCTACATGAAATTAATGTAGTCATTCTTCTGAGAAAAGACAAGAAAGAAATATCTAGCAAAGGGAATTGAGGCACCGAGCTAAGACTGAATCATGTTGCTGACAAATATGGGAGGAAGCTGTAACTGGAGTAGTAGTGCCTCTCTAAAACAGGAAGCAAATGATGAAAAGGTGTTTTAAGGGACCTAGAGTAGGTTTGATATCATTCTATCACTTTTGGGAACATACAGACTTTTGTCTTTTTTGTACTTTATATGCTGTCTATTTTATTATTAATGCTATATTGTTAATAACATATTTTAGACACTTGAAAGAAGTAAATACAGTCAAAAAAAAAGAAAAAAATACTACCTTCAATTTTAGTTGTGTAATAATTCATTTACTTACTTGTATGTATGTCATTGCTAGGAAAAAGAAACATAAGGAAAAAATAATATATCGCATAATTTTTTTTCTGAAAAAGCATAAATGCACAGGGCAATAGTAATATAAGAAGAAAGGATTTTGAAATACTTTTGTTCTGTTTAATGTTCAAAATCTTCCTGAATAAGACTCCATTCACTATGTGATTAGTTACCAGCATGTGGTTAGCATCAGAGCAGGGACATTCTAAGCAGAGAAGAGAAGAAGAATACAGCTCCAGAAGTGGGAGAGACTTTAGAATGTATCCTCACAAAGAGAAACAGGGAGAATGGTAGAAAAGAAGAAAAATTCCTTACATTAGTAACAACATTCCCTGTTAAAAAGTTTCATGTGTTAACCAAGATAATCTTCCATCTTTAAGAAACGTTAATACCTAGCCAGGCATGGTGGCCTGTATCTGTAATCCAGCACTCAGGAAGCAGAGGCAGTATGATCCTAAATTGGAGGCCTACCTGGGTGAAAATGAGAACCTGTCTTGAAAAAAACAAAATAAATCAAAAAGAATATAATACCTTAATAGTACCTCATTTCACAGACAGTATGAAAATGAGGCTTTTATAATTACTAGAAATTGCCAACACTCAGAGATAAAAAACCAACGGAGGCAATCAGTGCCAAGGTCCCCTTTTATCTCAAAGCCTGTCATCATCACGTTATAATTTCTTCCAGCATAGGGAGTTCTGAGATCACAAATCAGCTATGGGGCAATTTCAGAAGATTTCTGATTACAAGTGAGAAGTGTGGTTTGTACTGCATAGAAAACAGACTAATGTAATTTTTCAGTGAGAGGATTTATGTGATTAAAGATAGGTATTTTTTTTCACATTTTTTGTGCGCTGGGAATTGAAACCAGAGCCTTCCATGTCTTAACTATGATTTCTACTACTGAACTGAAGCCCAAGCAGAAAAACGTGCTTCAGAGGGAAATTTCTTGCAGTCTTCAAACCTATTTAGTCAAATGTGAAGTATTTCAGCCATTTGCCATTGGGAGAGATTCCAGTCCCAATTACAGTACCATGTTTCTTTGACTCAGGTAACATGAGAGATCAAGTAATCCAATTCCTTAAGCAAAGCTTATCTTGTTTTCGTGACTTTTTAAATAACTGTTCTGGGGACACAAGCAAAAAGCAAAATGTATCTCTCTTTATTTATTTCAACTCTGAATGTGACATTCCTAACCATACCTTCCTCATAGCAATTTTCATTTCCATGTTTCTCAGTGTATAGATGAGAGGATTTAGCATGGGGGTGATTACAGTGTAGAACACAGAGATTTCCTTATCCTTATTCTCACTATCGGTCGGTAGGATATACGTATAAATACAGGGCACAAAAAATAAAACTACTACCATTATGTGAGAACTACAGGTTGAAAGAGCTTTGCGACGCCCTGCAGATGATCTTTTCTTGAGATTATATAAAATGAGAATATAAGAAGCTACTAGCATAGTAAAAATTATGACTAATACCGTCCCTGAATTAGCAATCGCTAAGATACTAATAGCATGAATATCTTTGCAAACAAGTTTCAAAAGAGGCTTGACATCACACATGTAGTGATTTATCTGACTAGGACCACAGAAAGGCAAATTGAGTACTACTAGCAGCAAAGCAACAGAATGCCAAAAACCAAGTACCCAGGCCATGACAATCAGCAAGTTACACCTCTTCCGGTTCACGATGCTCATGTAGTGCAGCGGCTTCACAATGGCCACATAACGGTCAAAAGCCATGGACACCAAGATGAATATTTCCACACCTGCCAACCAGTGAACAGTGAAGAGCTGGGTCATGCAGTCATTATAAGAAATCTTTCTACTTGCTCCAGCTAAGTCTCTGATTAGCCGGGGAACCACAGTGGAGGTGTAGCAAAGATCCATGAGGGAAAGGTGGCATAGAAAGTAGTACATCGGCTGTTCCATTAGATGGCTGAAGGTGACTGTGAATAAAATGATGAAGTTCCCCATTAAGACTGCCAGGTAACACAGCAGGAAGAAGAAAAAGAACAGTAGCTCAATTTGCTTGTTTCCAAAAAGTCCCATGAAAATAAATTCTGTGACATTTTTCTGTTTTTCCATGAAGTCAAGGTGAGCCTAGAATACAGCAAAAATTTAACTCATCTGAAATTATCCAGCACTTAATAAATCTTTAAAAGTCTTTCTTTAAATTTTGTAGAGATTTTTAAATTAGAAAAAAGTAGTTGTAGAATATTTATTACAAGGTTAATCTTTGAAGCCCTTTATATGTATATGCACATACATGGCATCTTTATATTTGTAATGATATGCAATGAAATCACACTTATGCCTGGAACTTTCATAAATATTTTACATACATTTGACTTTCATATAACCCAGTAGGTTCTGCTCTCATTTCATGGGGACAAAGAAATGGGAGGGGTCTCCTAATTATATCAAATTATGAAGATATTATGTATCAGACCTAAGATATTCACCTGTATCTGTTTTCTGATTCTACACTCCTAACAGCTATGTCACATTGCCCAGAGCAAGTGGAATTATAACTGTTTTTCAGCCTGAATATACACAGGGAGTAGAGAACATTGCACATGCATAATCTAATTCTATAATACTAAGGAATTTCCTCTGATCTATTTTACATGTGATTGATTTATAAAATTCTAATTTCACAGCTAACATTTCATACATCCAGTGGAACTGATATTTATTTTTCAAAAAACTATAATGCTCTTAATCACAGCAAAGAAATAGCCTGGATTCATTAACCAGAGTTCCAGTGCTTCTCCATGGCATGCTTGATCAGGTTCAGGAAATGGAGAGGCTGAAATTACAGAATTTGAGGCAGCTATATCAGACATCTAAGAGGAATACAATTTATTATTGTATAAAGCTTCACCTTATTCCTAAAATTACAAAAGCATATTTTAGCGATAACTGATGACACATTAGAAACATTTTAAAGAGCTATTCATTTTGTGGTGTCACACAGAGAGACTTAATAAGATTCTTAAGAAATGATCTGCTTATTTAATCACACAATCAGAACACCGAAGCAATTCCTATGCTGGGCATCTGGGACAGAGTGTCATTATGTTGAAACTTTCACCATTTGCCAACATCTAAATATCCTCCTCAGCAAAACCATGCTTTATCTAAAAGAGTGTTCATTTCTATGAATTTATGTTCTTTCAGTGGAGCCAGAGAGGGAGCAATATGATGATCTAACCAGATCCCTGTTGAAAGGGTATAAAGATGAGCTCCCATCTCAGATGCTCTCAGAATCTCTGTTTTTAGAGCTGAGAAATTCATTTTCTCTAAGCCTGTTTCTTCAACTGGTAAGGGGAAGTAATGCTGTTCATGTACTTGCCTTATCCCCAAAGCAAAATGAGTTCATATACATATGTATGAGAAAAGGGGCTTGCCAAGTCCACAGGACAGCCCTACCCTCTGAAAATGTTTTGGAGAAGAACAAACTCTGCCAGCATTTTCATCTCTTAAAGTTTTCAG
Source organism: Castor canadensis (assembly GCF_047511655.1). NCBI lineage: Eukaryota > Metazoa > Chordata > Mammalia > Rodentia > Castoridae > Castor > Castor canadensis. The sequence goes on from NC_133386.1 coordinate 189,134,134, forward strand.
TTGCTATGGATTTTGTGTTCTGCCACAAGAAGAAGAAGTAAATAACACATATTAAACACATATTAAATATACATAAGGACCCATGGATATGAGTACAATTTTGTTCTGGGTTGAAGTGTTGTGGAATGAACTGTGAGTTGAATAAAGAAAAGGAATCTATGGACAGGTACTCATTGAAATTGTAGAAAAGCTAGAATATTAAAACCATAGTAATTGTGAATCTTAGGTCAAAACATTTCCATGATGTTGACATAAACTCAGAATCTCTTCAACTATAGATTAAGTACTATCTTACAATGATCAAATATTATCTACAAAAGCATGGAACTATGTGGACAAAGATGTTTCAAAGCAGTGTCCATAGAGTCTGTATTTGTGATTCTTAAATTCCTTCTATTTTGTAATCCTGAAATCCTACTCTCCCTCTCTCCCCTCTTCCTTCCTCCCACATGCCCTCACACCCCATATGCACATATTCATAAATACACAGGGCAATAGAAGTGAAGAATATTTAGTCCATTTGGTTACATACCTTTCACTTAAAGTCTCTAGCAGGAATTCTTCCAAAATTTAAGATATCAGTGAGGAACTGTTTCCACAAATATCTTGACTGCTGTCAGATAGAAAGAAAAGAAAAGCATTGACATATAATTCTTGGGGAGTTGATATTTAACTAAGTTCATGAGAGTGTATGGATAGTATGAAACTCCATCAAAGAGAATTGTATCATGTTCTATTTCTTTCAATATTTGTTATATATGTAGTAATGAAATGGAGTGATATATGCTTATTTGATGCATTTGGGGTAAAATGTATAAGTCAAATATTAAGCAATATTGTTTTCTGGTCTTGGTATAAAGCACTTTTCATTATTTACACATTTCATACTCACCATGACCCACTGAGGTAACATTTTTGCTTACATTTCAAATAAGGATATTACAGCTTAATCTTGCACAAGCTCTAAAACGAAGAATTTTATCTAATCTGTGTATGTATGTTTCCAAAGTTCATACATTTTTTACAATGCTCAATTGCAATTTCACAAATAAAAACTTAAAGCATTTGTTGCAAAATTAATTTGCCCTCATATTACCATTCAGATTTTCCTGAATATCTTTCTATTGAAAATAACCACCAACCAAAGTATTTCAGAAGAACTTAAAATCTTATGTATCAGTTGATCAAAGCTTCAAAGATCTACCCTAATTTAAGAAAATCAATATGCATGAATCCTCATTCTTACTTCTGTCAAATTTAACTTTTTTTAGAATATCAAGGTGGCCTTTCAGGATGGTCCCTCTTATTTTTCTGTGATTGCAACATGAAACAGCAGTCAGATGTGGCAAGAATATGTCTCTTTCATGATTCTTCAAAACAAAAATAGCTTAATGGATGCATTGATGGGAATATATTGAATTAAAAGACATAAGATGACTCAAAGGAAAATCTCCCATGGGCATTTTTTGCAACAAATGCATGTGTAGCTATAATTGTGAAAGTAAAGCAAAGATTACTAAAGAGGTCATAAAGGTGAATTTGAGACATTCATTAATCTCTTTCAGGTATAAGTAATAAAAGATTTCCCTAATATCACAGTACTGATGAAATATTATGAATGTTTTCTTTTTCCTCCTGAGAACAATTTCATTGAACACTGAATACACTGATACACTGATATTTATATAATCTATTTAATAAATGAATTATTTATCTTCCAATTATATGTGTTAAGAAGGTATCATAAGGTAATTATCAATGTGTTTATCAATATTATCATCAGAATTATTGCCTTTATAATAGTAGATTAAAGATATTTAAGTATGAGCACTAGAAATTTATATGTCATGACTACTAATTTCTCTTATAGGTATTAGTTAGTGTTAGAGTAATGGCTTAAAATTGGAAAATACTATAATATAAAATCTATTTTTTACGTATTTTCATGTGTTTGTTTGTTTTTTAATCCTGTCTTTCTTTTTGAGTAAGAAAAAGATAGAAATGTCACCAGAACCTAAATGGCAAAGGTCATATAAATCATAGCTCGTAATTCATAACAGGTATTCCTCACTGGTCTTTGCAAGTTGACTCTACAGGTTTATTTTTATTTTGTATTGTACAAAATAATGAGCTTCATTATTGCATTTCCTCACATGTATACAATGTACTTTGATCCTATTAACTCCCCATCACTCTCCCTTATCTTTATTCTTCCTCCTCTGACCCCTTAACCCAAAATAGTTTCCAATTTGAGTTCATGTCATTTTGTTTGTTTGTATATACATTTGATTATATTTATGGATCTACATTCTCCATGTGATGGAAACCATGAAATATTTGTCTTCCTGAGTCTGAATTATTTTGGTTAATCTGATGATCTCCAGTTAGATCCATTGTATAACTTGCTATGTGAATTATGGTGTAATAAACATGGTGTGCAGATATTATTATTGTATGCTGAACTTACATTCCTTCAGGTTTTGCCACAAAAGTCATATACCAGAATCATACGGTTCTATTTTTAATTTTGTGAAGACATCCATAGTGATTTCCAAAGTTTTGCACTAATTACATTTCTACCAATGGTGCATTAGGTTTCCTTTTTCCCTACACTTCGGTCAGCATTTTCTGTTCTTTGATTTCTGGATGATAGCCATTCTGACTTGCTAAATTGGAATCTCAATGTTATTTTGATTTACATTTCCTTTATTGCTGGAGATGCTGAATAATTTTTCATGTGTTGATTGGACATTTGTAATTTTTCTTTTGACAACTCTCTATTCAATTAATTTGTTTATTTATTAATTGGATTATTTATTCTTTTTGGCATTTAATTTTCTGAACTCTTTACATATTCCTAATATTAATAATTTGTCAGATGAATACTTTTCAAAGATTTTTGTCTCTTTTTTTAAACTAGCACTTCACTCGTGTAATTGTTTCTTGCTCTTATATCCTGAGTTATTGGAGTCCTTTTTAAGGAAAGGATGCTTGTGCCTTTATCGTGAAATGCTGTCCCTATATTTTCCTCTGGTACTTTCAGTTTTTCAGATCTTACATTAAAGTATTTGATCCAATTTGAGTTTATTTTTGTACAGGGTGAGATACGAGGATATATTTTCTGTCTTCTACAAATTGATATCTGATTTTTGTACACACCATTTGTTTAAGAGGCTGACTTTTCTAGAACATATACTTTTGGCACCTTTTCAAGAATCAGATGGTAGTAGATGCATGAGCTTATTTCTGTGTCTCCTATAATGCTCTATTGGTCAAAAGACATGTTTATTTTTATGCCAGTGTCATCTGTCATTTCTAATATAGTACTGTAGCATAAGTTGAAGTTGGGTATTATGATATCTCCAGCATTGAACTTTTTTTCAGGATTTCTTGAGCTATCCAGGATGTTTTGTGCTTCCATATGTATTGTAAGAATGTGTTATTTCTTTCTGTGAAAAATGTTATTGAATCTGTACATTATTCTTGACAGTGTGGATATTTTTACAATGTTAATTCTCCCAGGTAAAAATAGGGAATGTTTATCCATCTTCTAATGCCTTCTTCACTTTCTTTTTTTCCACAGTGTGATAGTTTTCATTGTATTGGTCTTTCATCTCCTTAGAGAGGTTTATTCCTGAATGGATTTTAAAGCTACCACGAATGGAATTGTTTTGTTGAATACTTTCTTAGCCCATTCAGTGTTGGTATTTTTATTTTATAATGCTTTCTCACTCATTTCCACTTTCCTTACCCATTCTGAATACTCACTGTATCCTACTTAGCATATTCATCTCAGTAAGCCCAGGGTGTCACACATTCCTGTGCTTTTCCTATAGCTGTTCACATCCTCAAAATAATCTGATACTACACTGTCATTAAATTATAGAATTTGACATGGTGGTCACTGTTCAGTGAAATTGTGGAACTTGTCTTATACATTTCCTTTATAATAGCCTCAATCAGTATGAAACATTAGAAAATCCTACATGAAGAAACAAATAAATTGACCTGCACAATGTAAGATTTCAGTATTCCAGTCTGTATGATGAGTCAAGTTGTCATTAAATTTGGAAGATTATAAAATATCTCAACAATATAATTTAAAATTTTCATGAAGCATACCTAAAATTATGCTTCTAACAATTAATAATACAGTAGTAAATATTTGGAAAAATGTAATTAAACCATTAAAATATCCTCAAAATATTTACAGAAGTGACATTTTTAAGATTTTACTATAACAAATGCTACATGTAGATCTAGATTTAATATATGGAGTTAGAGAAATAGAGACAGCAATAAATGCATCTGCAGTATGTGGGAATTATACTATGCTCTACTAAATATAAATTTATTAAGAAATAAATCATAGGACTGGGGTGTAGCTCATTGTTAGAGACTTGGCTAGCATGTCAAAAGGCTGGTATTCAATCTTAAGCACCACACACAAAAAAGAAAGAAATCAAGATGGAATTTTTTAAGTTACCTATAATGGAATAATAAGGATCATCCTAGATAGTAGTTCAGAGATTAGAGAAATATTCTTGTGATTATAAGTAAATATGTAACTTTTATAACTCATATGGGAAAAAATAAATTTGAAACACTCTACCATTGAAAGATAAGATAGTACACAAAACTGAGAAGAAAATAATTAAAGCCATAGTGGAATTTAATGAAATGGAAAAATAAAATTAAAAAGATAGGCAAAATTGGATATTGGAAAACCCTTTTAAAAAAGGTAAATTTGGAGAGATATGTGTAAAAACTAAACATAAAAAGTGAACTATATTAGTGAAAGGGGCTACATAAACTGGTAAAATGACAATAACATATAACTATAGAATGTTAACAATTAAATGTCAATGATTTGGAACAATTAATAAAAAATGATTTTCTAGGAGAGTAATTAAAATGACTGAGTCAAAAAAGACCTGCAAAAAGAAATTAAGCTCTAAAGAAACTGAATTAGTAAAATTTCCATACAGAAAACATCAGATCTGAATGGACCTGTAAATTTTTACCATATTTTTAAAAAATAATATCTTACTCATATAACAAAGTTTATGAGTAGTAGAGAAAAAACTAGTTATCATTCATTCATTTTACAAGACTCTTGTTACAAGGAAATAGAATGTATTACTGATTCACTTCCTTAAGGAAGACTGTGAAGAATCTTAATAAAATATTATCTAATCTACTCAGTATATAGAAAATAAATATCCATTACCAGGTTAATTTTATATCCTACATTTTATAATGTTTTAGAATTATAAAAATGAAAATCATTATCCAGAATCTAAACATTAGACATTAAAATACTCTTTAATAAATAATGCCTCCTTAAAAAATTTAACATATGCAGAAAAAGGGATTCAACTAAACATTTAATCTTTAAGTATTTGCCAACCTAAACCTCAAAGTATATCAACAATACAAATGAACTCTAGTAACACTAAAATCGTATTATTAAAAACATCCTACAGTAAACACATTCCCTTTGAAATCGAGAATGAGCCAAGGATGCCCATTTCCATCAACATGTTCATTCAACATGGTAGTACAAGTCTTCTCAAGCACAGAGGCAATAAACACCAGACATTTAAGAACTGGAAAGAAGAAATAGAACCGAAAGGTATTTGGACACAGCATCCACACAGAAAATCCTAAGAATTTATAGATACTTTAGAAATAGGAGAGTAACAAAATGACTGTTCATAAAGTTAACCTACAAAAGCTCATTACATGTCTACGTGCCACAAATAAGCACTTAGAAATTCAAAAACACTGCGTAATTAAGACAGATGTCACTCATTTTACTATTAGGGAATATAGTATCCATTAACAAATACTACTCTAGCTTTGCTGATAATATTTTACTGTGTGGCTATGTGATAATTTCTTACTAATTAATCAGTTTGTAGATTTTAGATTGTTTACAGATTTTAGCTATTACAAACAGAAGTTTTCATTAACATTCATATGCAAGTCCATATATATATATATAAAATTATTATTCTTGAGTCAATACCTAAAGATTCAATGGCTGACTGGGCAATATAGTAAGTGTATGTTTAGCTATTTAACTTTCCCAATAAGAGTGTAAGAGAATTTTAGTTACTTTGCATTTTTGCTAACACTTTCCAACTTCAAGCCTTTTAAATTTAGACATAATATTAGGTGTGTAGCATTAATAGATATCAAATTTCCACTCAACTATATACTGTTAATGGCTAACAGTATAGAATTTCTTTCATCTTATTATGTGGCTTTGTATATCTACAGTAGAATGTCTTTTGGAAAATTTTATCAATTCTCTGTTAAGTTGTTTGTACACTTAATGTGGGGCTTAAAGATTTGTTCATGGATTCTCAATACAAAAGATTCATCAGATTTATAATCTGGAGTATTTTCCTCCTTCCTTGCCATCTTAACAGTGCCTTTTGAAGAACAGAAGTTTATAATTTTGATAGTGTTCAATGTATCCACATTTTAATTTTAGGTCATGATTTTGGTACCAAATTTAGTGAATTGTTTCCTCACTCAAGGTCACAAATACCTTCTTCAATATTTTCTTACAGAAGTTTTTACCTTGAGATTTATATCTGGATCTGTACACCATTTTGATGTTTTTAAATACATTTCTGCAAGGTATGAATCAAATAACTTTTTTGCATATAGATACTGAATCACTTCATAAAGACACTGCATCATTTACTAAAAATATTTTTCGACACTAAATTGTTGTTTGCCTTTATCAAAAAGCAATTGGTGATGGCCAAATCTATACATTTCTGAGTCCTTCTTTGTGATTCTATCAATCCACTGATTTTCTTCCCTAATTGCCCCAAATCTTGAATATTTAAAATTTGTAATGGTACATAGGATATTACTTACCAGAAATCTTATACATACTTTGAACTATTCTTCCATGCTCAAATATTTAAATATAGCTCATTCTACTCCCCATTTCCATGAATTTTTTTCACTCATATTTTTCTTTCAGTTTCTTATTTCCATTTTTTGTTCCTCCAGTTGTCTTGGTTGTTCTTTTGAGTTTTCAATAAATACACTGTGAAATCTAATTTGTATTTTTACTCCATTTACACAATTCTAATAATATCCCTGATCTTAAACAAAAAGATTGCTACTCTTTGACATGGTATACATACACCTTTATAAAAATTTTTTTTAGATACTAGTTAGCCATATTCCAGGTTCTATGATATTTTATCATTTAATATTGGCTACTGAAATTCCTATAGATCCTCAAGTTTATGGTGCTTTTGCATCATTATAGTATTACTGGTGTCCTTCATCCTGACGATAAATAGAAAGATTAAAAAGATTTCATATTGCTTATTTTAAACTAGTGCTAAAACCAAAAGTGAGAATTAGGAATATCTACAGGGAAAAATTTCATTACATATTTTCTTTGGCTCATTTAATCCTTGTCCACTCAGAAAGCAAGCAAACTGTTACATTACTTACTATATGATCAGTGGATTCATGGTCTTAGACTTGGAGCTATGAGCCAGAGCTGGCATGGAGAATATACAGAGAAATAAAAATGAAGTGAATGGACAATTAAGTGTATATATGATATAACACAAGGAATGGACTTTAGTAATCAACCACCATCACTATGTCCTTTAGCCTTCCATACTCCCACTGTCTCTCAGAGTCCTCCTTTTACAATTATATTATTGATTTTTTCTGTTTAGATTCCCCATATTACAAAATACGTGCTTTGTTTTTTAGAATCTGGCTTATTTCCCTTAATATGATGATCTTCAGTTCCATCCATTTTCCTGAAAATGACATCATTTGTTACATTATAACTAAATAATATCCCATGGTGTATTCTAAACAACCCATGTTCAGATCAAGAAAGGGGAATCTCCTATGCTTAAATTCCAATTACAGGGAAAACTCCAAGACTGGCTAATACTCAAACAAATTTTCCCAAACTACTTGCTTTTAAGGCAAAGCATTTCAATTGCAGACATAATGAATTCCTGGGAAAGAAAGCACAGCTACAAGACAAATTCCTTGCATCATATGGGAAGTTCTATAAATATTCTGTACTACTAAAGGAAAATGTTAGTTTGTTGTAGTTCACATATCCAGAGCAAGAGTCCTCATGAGTGGAGTGGCTCATTTGAATGTTTTCTCTCCAACCTTTCAAACTCCTGTCTTGCAGGACCAGAATCCAAAAACAAAGATCACTTTACCATAGTGTATCAAGTGAATCAATACTAATGAAGTTAGCCTGGCCCAAAAGACAGAAAATCGTATGTTCTCCCTCATATGTGGACATTAGATCAAGGGCAAACACAACAATGGGATTGGACTTTGAGCACATGATAAAAGCGAGAGCACACAAGGGAGGGGTGAGGATAGATAAGACACCTAAAAAACTAGCTAGCATTTGTTTCCATTAACTCAGAGAAAGTAAAGCAGATACCTTAAAAGCAACTGAGGCCAATAGGAAAAGGGGACCAGGACCTAGAGAAAAGGTTAGATCAAAAAGAATTAACCTAGAAGGTAACACACACTCACAGGAAATCAATGTGAGTCAATGCCCTGTATAGCTATCCTTATGTCAACCAGCAGAAACCCTTGTTCCTTCCCATTATTGCTTATACTCTCTCTACAACAAAATTAGAAATAAGGGCAAAATAGTTTCTGCTAGGTATTGAGGGGGTGGGGGGGATAGGGAGGAGTTAGAGCGGGTGGTAAGGGAGGGGGTGGGGGCAGGAGAGAGAAATGACCCAAGCCTTGTATGCACATATGAACAATAAAATTAAAAAAAATACTAAATCCAAATATTGTCTTTCTGTGATTTGGAATTTAGGAGCAAAAGAAAGATATATACTGATGAAGACATGTCCTTACCAACTTTTGATTTGATATTGAATTATGTGAAATCTCTTTGCAAGTGTATAATTTCTTTCATATCGACATCTTCTAATACCAATAAGAGATAACTTTAAAATTGGGCCTGAAATGTATGTCAACACCATCATTAAAGATCATCTAATTCTACTAAGGTAAGTTTTCAAGAATGCTGATACTTATTAAATATTATTTTTATGTATAGTAATTTTTCAAATACAGCCAGAGAGTATTTCATCCTCATCCTAATTTTTCTAAAGATAGTTGATGAATATCTTAACCTAATTTAACACTGGACAATTTGAAACTTACAGAGATGAAACAGGTTATGTGATCCAGGTCTCTAAAGCCAGGAACTATTATTTGGCGAAGAAATAACTTCTTTAATATTTAAGATTAATCATGAGGATGAAATCAAATTATAATTATACCATACACAAAAGATCAAAATATGAATATTTAAAGACATGAATCATCAGGTATTGAGTTTGAGCACAAACATGGAAAACTCTGAGATCAATTGCTATAGATAAAATAAGACTATGTGACATCTCTTAAAGTAATAGTGGACATGATTTCCCTAAGTTTATTTCAGGAGTAGATGTTTCTACATGTTATTGATCATACTGTGAATTACACTTCTCTGCTGAGAGCAAACGTGGCAATAAAAAGAAAGGAAAGCCCTATTTGTGTCTTTAGCACTGTAGTGGATGTGTTCATGTAACAATCAATTCTCATAATAACTCATGAAGTGTTATTCTTCTAACTTTATAAATATATGATGAAGCAAATGTAGAGAGATCCAGAAAATGTAGCCATGTTAAGACTAATTATAAAATAAGTATGAAAGTAAGTAAACTACTGCTAATATTAACCACTTAATAGTTTCATAGGGAGTATTAAATCAACAAGTGTCTGCCAAAAACACTTGTAATGCAATGTCATTATATAAGATTGTTTGTAATTTTAGTTCCAGAGATCCCTAAAACACATGAAATAATACCAACAACACAGGGTTTTAAAAGTACTACAGTGAACTATGCATGTAAAGCACTTGATAGGATTTAATACACAGAAAACATGCTATTTTATTATTGGCTACAACAAAGTAATTAACTTTTTCATCCATAATAATAAATTATGATACACTAATTCTTGCATCCTTTCATTACATTTCAATCATAAGCATGCTGAAATTCTTTACTTCAACTGTTATAAATATCATGTAACTGAGGTTCCTGTCTCTGGCTTTCACTTTTTGCTAAACATCAATCTGTTTCTTCAAAGACACAAAATCGTATTAGTAGTCAATTTTGTATGTTTACAAAACTTCTCATGTATATACTCTTTGTAGAATCTTCAACCCGCAGGCAATTTGAGTATTCTTCAATAACACAGAACCCTTTATATCATATCAAAACAAGTAAGAAGACTTCAAAACTTAATAAAACTACACATCTACTATTTGATAGAATTCAGAAGTTAAATTCAAGGTTTTATTAGTGTATTTTCAGGTATTAAAATTAGCTTTAACAAGCCATAGATGGAAAATAGAAAGAACATGGTAGAGTTTGTTCTGGGACTCAAAGAGAATCCAAAGATGCAGAAAGTCTTATTTCTGTGTTTTTGATCATCTACCTCATCTCTGTGATAAGAAATGGGCCCATTTTGGTCACCATAACTTAAAAGTCCTTTCTTTGGATCACCTATGTACTTTTTCCTGCCCTACCCCTCCTTTATTGATGCCTGATACTCCTCTGGCAATACCCCTAAGCTGATTGTAGATTCACTCCATGAAAGGAAGACCATCCTCTTCAATGGATGTGTAACCCAAGACTTTGGGGAACATTTCTTCACAGGTGCTGAGGTCATCCTGCTTATACTGATGGCCTATGACCACTATGTGTCCATTTGCAAGCCCTTGCACTATACAACTATCATGAACTGGCGAATTTGTATCTTGCTAATAGGAGTATCATGGGTGGGAGGCTTTCTTCATGGAACCATTCAGATCCTGTTCATCTTCCAATTTCCCTTTTGTGGTCTTAATCTCCCAGATCACTTCATGTGTGATCTCAACCCTTTGCTTGAACTGGTCTGTACTGATACCCACACTCTGGGGCTCTTTGTTGCTGCCAACAGTGGATTCATCTGTGTTTTAAACTCTCTTTTTACTGATTTTCTATGTGGTCATCCTCTGCTCCCTGAGAAATCACAGCTTGGAGGGGAGGCTCAAAGCTCTCTCTACCTGTGTCTCCCATATCACAGTGGTTGTCTTATTCTTTGTGCCATGTATATTTGTGGACCTGAAACCTGCAGTTACTGTATCCACTGATAAAGCAGTTTCTGTATTCTACATGGTCATAACTCCAATGTTAAATTCCTTAATCTACATCCTGAGGAATGATCAGATGAAAAATGCTATTAGAAAAAGATTTAGTAGGAAAGTTACTTCAAGGGATAAATAAATGTGCATGATACCAATATGATTTCAATTGAGGAGAGAAAGGTCATTTTTAATTTTGTCAATAGTGAATAATTACTGGAAAAAAGTATGTATCAAATTCATAGAATCTGTAGTGAAGGAGGCCTACATAGGTGTGAAAAAAAATCTGGGCAACTTAAACCACAAGCACTTTTTCATATTTGGAATATTCTAAAGTGTTTTGGCTTATTTTTCTAGTTTTATAAATGCATGTGGACCAAAAACTTTTGTTTTAGTAAGAAATAAATAATTATGTATTTGTATCAAGCAACAATTGCTATGACTTAAAAGAATTAAGCACTGCTACTATCCCCATTTTACCATGAGAACACTTAACAAAATGGAAAGTTATATTTGAGCAGTAACCATAATGTCCCATATTCTACACTATAATATTAACTCCTATATTATACCTGACAGGTACAAGTAAAAGATCAGATAGCTATGCTAGCTTTTGTTTTTCAGAAAAAGTCTCTGTTAGGCACATTGTATATATTAGTTGAATATTTATGTCTAAAATTCCAATAATTTCCGATATGACAGGGTATATTTTTATATATCACAATTGACTATAGTTTTTTAAAAATATTATGACATGTGAGCATTTTAGGACTTTAAAAACAATGCATAACTTATCTTCTGAGTAATAAGTAGCAAAGTTTCAACATATTTCTAAATTGTCTGGTAGACTTCAGAACCACTTTGTATTGTTGATATAATCCTATGTTAATAACCCCATCAGAAAGTCAAAAAAAAAAAAGAAAGCTCAAATGTCATACAAGAACACCTATATCAAAAAATAGCCAAATCTTTAAAATACTTGTATGCTAACTAACAATATTTATACCTAGCAGCACAGAGTCTATCACCTGATAAATACTAAATGAAAGGACAATAGTATAAATTTGCATAAATAAATTAAATAGTGTGTAACTAGGAAAAAGGTTGAGAGAAGATGGAAAGGTTTTCTAACTTTATCAGATGAGAGTCTGAGGAGAGTTCAAGATAGTTATCTAAGGAAAAGCACAATTTGTTTTTATTATACTATAAGCTGAGGAATGATGAGGGATTCTGAGCATAGTAGTTTCTGAGCATATGAACAAAGATTTTTACTTTCATATTCTTTCAGGAGGATTTTCTTAACCTTTGAAGATGAAAGGTTTATATTTTTCTGCTATATTGTACTACATTTCATTATCAACAGCTGTTTTTAATAGCTTGTATCTCTATTGAAACACCAAGAAATATGATTAAATATTTTTTGTTTAATTCTTCCATCATTAAGGAATATTGACAATTTAGGTGCATCAGCAATGAATAAAAGGACATCTAGGATATTTCTCCACAGACCTTGTAATCCCATTAAAAAGGGAACAGAAAATTACTGCTGATTTCTTATAAATAGTGTCATGGACAGAATATTTTAAAATCATATAACAGAGACTGCAACAATGTCTGGGAGGGGGACTCAGGAAAGGATTCCTTGATGGAAGGACATAAAACTGGCATTCAAATGATAAAATTGAGTCAGTAAAGTGAATGGGAAAGAGGGTAGGCCACAACAGTTCTAGATCAGAGAGGAGACAAGCCCAGGAGATGAAAGTGTATGCAGGAAACCTAATCAATTCAACATAACTTGCTATCAGTTCATTTATCTGCTAGATAAACTTTTATTGAAACCCCTTTGAATTCAGGCACAAACTGAACACTAAAGTTATGACAAACATAAATTGTAAGACATGAGATGGAGAGACAGGAACAGACAAATTCAAAAAAGCTCTCATAAGCCCATTAAAGTTTAATGATAAAGACAATAGGGAAAACATTGAAAGAGTATTTAAGCTTGACAGTGCTGCAGTTAGAGTTCAGTTTTATAAATGATAATTCTAGCAATGGTATGAAAAATAGTAAGAGAACAAGACTAGCAACAGATCAGGATATTGTAATGGTCTGGGTGTGAAAGCTACTTAAAAGTTCTGCTGATGAGGATGCAGGGTGTGGTAGACACCGTTGAATGCAACTGAAATACCCACCATCAGGCCAGTACTCTCTTACACAAGCTACTGTGAGCCTAGGCTACTAACAGTTTGTAGTCTTATACTTCTTTTGGCAACACCAAAAATATGGGAGCTTCAGTGGAGGCATTATTCCCATTATCTTAGAGTTCCCAGAATTCAATAAATGACAGTCTTGGGGTTTTGAAAAGGTTGAGTCCTCTTGTCTCATGGTGAAAAAGTTCTGTAGTACAATATTTAGTCTAGAATATCTAATGCTCCAGGCTGAAGTCAGATTTTAATTCAGTATGTCCTTTTTCCCCCTACCTTAGTTAGCATTAATACTTTCATTTACTGATAATTTTCATGAACGTTTTCAACTCAAGTTCTCCATCTATAGAACTCAAAATGACTTGGTTCCCTAAATGTTTACAATTTATAAATAAATGTTTTTAAATAGTAGGAAGATTGTAAAAGAGAGAAATCATCAGAGATCAGGTCCTGTCTTTCTTACCAAGTAAATGAGCGAATTTATAGATGGAACACAGGGAAAGATGTGTCATAGCAAGAGATAAATGAATCTCCATTTCTAGCAGAGGTGCCCTCTTACTACCATTAGCCCTGTGTGAAGGATTTATCTTACATTATCTGAGGAAGTTATCCGCTGTTCTTCCAAGGGCCATGCCCTGCAAGACGATGCTCACTCTCCTTAGAATTCACTCACACCAGTTCTCTGCATTTAGGCCTGGAACTAGACTCAAGTCCTAAAACAGACAGTAAATGAAGAGCAAAATGTGACCCATGAGTAGGTGCACTGTACTTCAAAGATCTACACGATTTTTCTAATTTTTGCAAAAATATAAGGAGTAATACATATTGATTGTGGGATAATGGTGGAACAAACATAAAGTTAGGTAAGGTCAGATTTATTGCTATATGTTTATTAAATTAAGGTTCTTCATTTCATGCTGCAGTTCGGGGATTTTGAACAGGCTCTTTTTTGTTAGTTGCCTGAAACATAACCCTAAAGGGAATCCACAGTAAGTTTAGTAGAAATGTAGAGTCTTCCTGGGTTTAAAGCTGAGGATTACAAAGACTCATGTAATTTGAAATGTTAGTGTGCTTTATTATTTAAGATGTATTCACCAAACCCAGGACAGCTCAATAAGGCATCTAAGAGGGTAAGTGATCAAGGCAAGTTTAAGTTAGGTCTACCTTTTGGTGGGCACAAGGGTCCTGAATTTGACTTTTTCATTATGTCCCAAGTCTGAAATATAAAATTGGAATACATGTGCTCAGCACGGGCAGAACCTCCTCATGGGTGCTCTCCCTTGCTGGGAAAGGCCAAGAGGAAGCCATTAGAGCTTGCTGTATCTGCATATTGTACTAAAAATATAATATTTTATTGCAAATATAAAGTGCATCTCTGTAGGGATTTCAGAGATTAGTGGTGACAACAAAGATGGTTCCCAGCATCTATTCACTTAGTTCAACTGTTTGGCCTGTGCAGAAGACAGATTGTTCACGGAAAATGATAATGAATTATCCTAAGTTTAATAAATCAGAGGCTCTGGTTGTAGCTGCTTTACTGGATGTTTTTCATTGCTTTAATAAATTAACTCATTCCATTATCTGATATGTCACTAGTGGTCTGGCAGAGGCTTTTTCTTCCATACCTGCCAAGAAAGACCAATAGGAACAGATTGGTTTCAGCTATCAAAGACAGCAATGCCCTTTCATGGTCCTAATTCAGTAGTGTGTCACAGTTCTAGTCCTGTATCATAGTTCAGGGCTTGCAAAGAGTTTCACACTTGCTTCAGAACCCAAAAGAGTCCTGTATCTGGATAGAACGGACTCAAGTTTTGCTCTTCATCAACACCAGCTAAACTATGGCCCTGAGTACAGTCCTGAGACTGTGTGAGTACATTCACATGTGAGACTTATTTGCAATTAAGCATAGCATCACTGTGGTGAGGAAAGTACTGCCTTTATCAATGTTACTTCAATCCCAGGCATCATAGCATGGGAGCAAGACACCATTCACAGGGGGTAAGACGAGGTAGTCATTACAGGACTGCCTTGGAACTCAGGGCTGACATGGTGAGTTCTAACCTTAGGCAGATCCTAATTAATGGTTGCCAACCCCCAAGTTACTGTTTAGGAACAGTCTTGGGAGTAGCCCTTATGTCAGGCAGAAACCCACAAAACCAGACTATTAAATTTCTGTTCCAGAGAGTGCCACTAGTGACTGCTTGCAGCAGTCTTGGGCCATGAGTTTGACTCGTCATTAGGCAGCCCATAGCACAGTGGGCCTCAGAAGGACTGCATTAGTCTCACTGGGCTGTGGGCTCAGTGTGTGACACATCATTGTAGTGCAGTGGTCATGGCCACAGATGTGTCACAGGAACCTGTGGATGGTTCTGCCATGGTAATTTCAACCCAAACCAGGCAGGATTCAACAGTTCCTGACCATAGGCAAGTTATTGTGAACAGAATGTTTGTGGCTATCTTACTCCAGGGACAGGTTTGTTAGATGCTGCCCCAATTCAAGCTGTGCAACATACTACCTGAACATATGAGGTACCTCCACCACCTTCTAGCACTGAAACACAGACAGCACACCAACAACATACTTGTAGAAAACCTGTACCTAAATGTTCTCTAGTGCTGACATAGAACTGGCTACATGCTTAGGCAAAATATCCTGATTGATTTCCTGAAAAGACAAGTATGAACAAATCCAGGTAATACACACTGAAATAAATACATAGCCCACCAATTCCAAGATGATGTTGCATACCAACAAGCATCAAGAGCTTTCAGAAACCATGACCACTCACAGTAGCAAGACACCAGGCATCGACAAGTTAGCAACCAGTATGCACAAACACTTTAATGGAGATTTCAAACACTTTTAAAGAAACTCAACAAGCTTCAAGAGAACACAGAGAAATTAGTGAATAGTGTGTCTGATGGAAGCATTTAATAAGTCAAAGAGATATCCTTGAGCAAAAATAAGCTATGTGAAATTAAAGACATGAGAGAAAGCATAAATCCTACATCAAACAGAATAAATACTGAGATTAAATAGAGAATACTTAAAATATGTAGAGTTAAGAGAAAAGATAAATAGGAAGTATGACAACCTACTGAAATTTTGGGCTAGCACTAAAATAGCTTAATTTTCAAGCTATTGAGTGTCATGAAGGATTTTAAAATGCCAAGGCAAACAAAGCTTTTCAAAGAGATCATGTGCCAAAACTTCAAATACTAGAGAATTATACAAATGTCTAAGTAAGGAAGGTCAGATATCACTAGTCAGACTTAACTAAGTCTACTGCAATATATAGTGTACATATATATATATATATATATCTTCCTACTTACTTTCTATCTATCCATGCATCCACCCATCTATCTTATGCTCTAAAAAAACAAAAATTAAACAAAAAATTCTCAAATTTGCAAGATAAAAGAAAGAAATAACACATAAGTGTACCTCAATTTTGCCTACAGCAAACTTCTCAGCAGAAACTATGAAGGCCAGGAAAGCATGGCAGGTAATTTTCAGAGTACTGAAAAATATCACCAACCATGTATAACATATCTCAAAAATCTGCGTTTTAGAAATGGAGAAAAACTTGCCTAAACAAACAAGAGCTGAGAGAACAAATCTGTGCAAAACATGTACTACAAGAAACACTAATAGCAGTTCTTCAAATTCAAAGGAAGAAATATTAATGAATACAAGGAAAAGTTAAGAATTTGTAAAATTCATAATTAAGTGTAATAATGCAAATACAAAGTGTCCTAATATTATAAATATGGTGCATGAACCAGTAATATCATTAGTATGAAACTTAAAAAGCAAAATGATAAGCACAGTGACTACAATATCATATCATGTTAAGAGGTAGGCATAGAAAGATAAAAACATGGGATTTCAAAATGTGGGAGAAATAAACTACAAACAGATTTTTTAGTAGTATGTTTTCTCTCTCTGGTTTGTATTATACTCTTTATAATCATGTTATATTGTTATCATTTCAAAGCAGAGTCTCATAATCTAAAGATATTTTATAGGCCCCACTGCAAACATAAAACAAAAATTTGTAAAATTTAAAGTGAAATTAATAAGCAAGCATTCAAAATACACTAGTCCAGTAAACTACTTAAGCATAAAGGAAGATGGTAAGTCAAACTGTTCAGGAATAAATTGTATAATTTCCATGTATTGGTATAGTTTCCAATGTTTTCCTTGCTGATTTTGAGTTTTATCACATATACTTAGAAAATATATTCATCATGATTCCAGTTTTTTAAATATATTGATACAAGTTTTGTTACCTATCAAGGGATCTATTCTGGAATATATTCTTGGATCCATAGCAAAAATATATAATCTGCAGTTTCTGTGTAATGTTCTATAAATATATTCTAGGTTTATTAGATATGGGGTGAAATTTTTCTTAAATCTACTGCTGTCTTTATGTTTATTTTATGTCTGTTTGTCTGTCAATTGCTATAAAATGAGTTCTAAATTACCGTGGTACTATAGTATTGCAATCATGCCTCCTTATATATTTATTAATAGTCAGTTTATATCTGTTACCTATTCTGATGTTGGGTGCATATATATTTAGAAATGTTATTTTGGTGAATTGATATTATGAATATATAGCAACCTTCTTTCCTCTTGTTGTTGTCCAAAAGCTACTATTTTTTCATATGAATTTTATATCTGCCAATATTGTTAGGCTCATTTAGTCCTAAGAGTTCACTAGTATAGTCTCATTTTCCTTATGTACAACATCATGCCATTAATAAACAGTGAAAATTTAAATTCCTCCTTTTTCAATTTGGAGGTGCTTTTCTTTTCTTTTGCATTATTACTCATGTGAGGAGTTCCAGAGCTAGGTTGAATATAGTAAATGAAAAGAAAATTGTAGTGTTAGTCTAGATCCTAGCAGAAAATTTCAAACATTTCCCTGTTCAAAATGTGTTAGCAATAAGCTTATTTTACTACACATCCTTATATCCTTTACTTTCACATCTTATACTGTGCAATATTATTGATGCTTGATTATTCTCTTTTCCTTTCTCTCTTTCCCCAGGTTCCATAGAGTGGTTACACTGTTACAAGCATATTCAACCACTAAGTTTGTATATGTATATGATAACACTTGTTTTTGTGTATATGTTTATCTTTGGATCTGTCTTCCATGCATGAGAGAAAACATGTGCCTTTTGTGTTTCTGATCCTGATGATGTCCTTCAATTGAATTCATTTACCATCAAATCCCATGTCATTATTCCTTGTACCTAATACTCCATTGTGTGTATATTCTACAATTTCATGATTCATTCATCAGTTATAAGGCTTCCAGATCTTGGCTACTGTGAATATTGCTGCAATGAACATCAGAGTACAGGTGACTCTACTTTATCCTGTTTTACATTTTTTGGGTAGGTGCCCAGAAGAGGTATTACTGCATCATATGGCAGTTCTATAGCTAGTTTTCTTCTTATACCTGACAATAAAATAATAAGGAAGAACAGTGAATTTTTTTTCTTTTTTTCTTTTATTTTATTGCTTTTGCATTTACTTACATGTGTATATATTGTTTGGGCCACCTCCACCTCACCACATCTACCACCCACTCCTACTCCCTAACCTCCCTACTTTTGAGCAGAACCTGTTCCACCCTCTTGCTCTCCAATTTTGTTGAATAGAAAACATAGGAGATAATAATAAAGAGATATTGTTTTGCTAGTTTGAGGTAAAGAGCTATATAGACAGATTCCTAGAGTTGCTTCCATGAACTTGTGGATTGCAACCCACGTTGGTTAGTCTCTACCAGACCTCTTCACTATTTCCTTGTTTCCATTCCCATAGTGACCTCTGACAAATTAAGATTACTTTATTCACTCCTCAACAGGGAGCACATCACCCACATTCAAGTTTTAGTTTTCTTTCTCTTTCTCTATTTCTCCTGTGCATGTGCTCCCCTTAGTGTGTGACACAAGTCCAATAATATTACTACATTTATTTTGGCTATATAATCTGCATATGAGGTAGAACATGCAAATTTAGCCCTTTGTCTGTCCCCCTCAACCTCCTCTCCTCCCCACTTAAAGCAATTACAGGAGGTATTTTAGTTCTCTTTCATATAGATATGTGAAGTCCATCAACCATATACCATCACCTTAATCTCTTTCCTTCCCCATCCACCCCAACTAGTACATCCCCCTGTACACACTATGCATATTCTATAGTCCTGGTTTTCATTACTAATTTTTGAGTTTATATTCTAAGGGGTGTCTCAATGCATGCCCACTGTGGGTGTGCTTTAGATTGGTCTGCTCAATACCTTTAAATACTCTCCCTTACCCCTTTACCTCCCACCCCCCACTTTTCAACAGCTTTCAATGCACATCCTTATATCCTCTACCTTCACTTCCACCCATCTATAGCCAACTGATCTTTGACAAAGGAGCCCAAAACACATGATGGAGAAAAGATAGCCTCTTCAACAAATACTGTTGGGAAAACTGGATATCCACATGCAGAAGACTGAAACTAGAACCCTATCTTTCATCCTATATCAAAATCAACTCAAAGTGGATAAAAAACCTTATTATAAGGCCTCAAGCTTTGAAATAACTCCAAGAAGCAGAAGGTAATACACTGGAACAGATAGGTATAGGGACAACTTTCTAAAGAGAACTCAAAAGGCTTAACATCTAAGAAAAACAATGAACAGGTATGACTGCATCAAACTGAAGAGTTTCTGCACAGCAAAGAAACAGTCCCCAGAGTCAAGAGAAAGCCCATAAATCAGAGAAAATCTTTGCTAGATACTCATCTATTGAGAGACAATTATCCAAAATGCACAGAGAACTGAAAAAACTCAGACCCCAAGAATCAACATGTCAGTGACAAATGGGCACATGAACTAAACAGGGAATTCGCAAAGGAAAAAGTACAAATGGCCAGTAAATACATGAAGAAGTGTTCGTTATAAAAAAGATGGATATCAAAACAACACTTAGATTTCACCTTGCCTTAGTTAGAATGGCAATAATCAAGGGTAATAACAACAATAAATGCAGGCGAGGGTGTAGTGAAACAGGAACCCTTCACAGTGCTGGTAGGAATGCAAATTAGTACAACTGCTATGGAAAGCAGTGTGGAGATTCCTCAAAAAAAAACCTAGACATAGAACTGCCATATGATGCAGTAATACCTCTTCTGGGCATCTACCCAAAAAATGTAAAACAAGATAAAGTAGAGTCACCTGTACTCTGATGTTCATTGCAGCAGTATTCACAGTAGCCAAGCTCTGGAAGGCTTATAACTGATAAATGGATCATGAAATTGTAGAATATACACACAATGGAGTATTAGGTACAAGGAATAATGACATGGGATTTGATGGTAAATGAATTCAATTGAAGGACATCATCAGGATCAGAAACACAAAAGGCACATGTTTTCTCTCATGCATGGAAGACAGATCCAAAGATAAACATATACACAAAAACAAGTGTTATCATATACATACACAAACTTAGTGGTTGAATATGCTTGTAACAGTGTAACCATTCTATGGAACCTGAGGAAAGAGAGAAAGGAAAAGAGAATAATCAAGCATCAATAATATTGCACAGTATAAGATGTGAAAGTAAAGGATATAAGGATGTGTAGTAAAATAAGCTTATTGCTAACACATTTTGAACAGGGAAATGTTTGAAATTTTCTGCTAGGATCTAGACTAACACTACAATTTTCTTTTCATTTACTATATTCAACCTAGCTCTGGAACTCCTCACATGAGTAATAATGCAAAAGAAAAGAAAAGCACCTCCAAATTGAAAAAGGAGGAATTTAAATTTTCACTGTTTATTAATGGCATGATGTTGTACATAAGGAAAATGAGACTACACTAGTGAACTCTTAAGACTAAATGAGCCTAACAATATTGCCAGATATAAAATTCATGTGAAAATATGTAGCTTTTGGACAATAATGAATGATTAAACCAGAAATAAAGGCAAAAATTCCATTTACAACAACCAATTAAATACTTAGGAATAGATTGAGCTAAAGAAGTAAGGCAAGAAGTAAAACAAAACTATAAATCAGTGATGAAACTGATGCACAGATGACACACACAGGAATTTCAGGTGTTCAGAATTCTTGAGTCCACTCTGAGAATGAAAGCACAAGTGGACTCCAACAGCAGAAAGATTTTATTTGTATAGAAGAGAAGAGAAAGGCTTCATGTGGGACATGCAGTGGGATTGGAAACCTATAGTCCCATGAGTCAGATTGCAGATTGGGTTTTTATAGAACTTTTCTGTATTGCCCGAGGACAGAGATATCTCTCAGGTGCAAGCAGAAGTTTCCTGGGAAAGAGAAGTGTCTCCTTTGCTAATTATTACCTTTTGGGACCTCCTGCAGTCCGTCCTTTGATTCCCCTGTCAATGATCACCCTAACTGCTATTAGGAATAGGGACACAAAAGTCTACTCAGTCACTGCTTCCTGCTGATAGGGGTGATGATGGGGCCCACTGCATCAGGGACATTTCCATCTCCATTGGGGTATTTGTAGGTTGGTGGATTCTAGGTGAGAGGAAACAAACTTGACAAGTAAGTTTAAAATGTAAGTCCTAAACACAAGCAAGAGAATAATAGCAACTACAGTCCCCAGAAAGGGTAGGAACCAAGTCTTTGAGGGGAGCCATGATCTTATTTGGTCCCATACCTGCGTAGAGCCCCGAGTTTCAAGAGACTGCTCCCGGAACCACTTAACCTCTTGGAGAATGTAGTTTGCGTGTTCCTCTACAATGACTGACGTGTTTACATATGTGCAACAGGAAGTATTGGCAATGGCACATACCCCTCCTTGTTTAGCCAAAAGAAAATTTAGGGCCAGGTGGTGGTCTACTACCATACAGGCAAGGAATGACAAAGACCTTTGTATGTCCTTAATGGCAGGGCCTACCTGGTCTGAGGCTCAATCTACTACTTTGTTTAGGTTTTTTGCAGTTACATGATTGGCAATCACCCCATAGCTGATTCCAGCTAAGGCTGCAATTAATACTGTTATACATAAAGCTATTAGACTAATCTCCCTTTTATCCCTTTGAGAAATCGTTCCTGTTCGTTGGGAAAATTTTATTTTTTATATTATACTATTATTCCAAAAAGAGATACGCTCAGGATTAGGTATCAGTTGGACATTTGACCAATTTCTTCGAGTACAGTTTGGGTGTAGACATAGCAGCCCCCATACTTGGTTCTTTTTCCATGACCTCCCTACAAAGAGATTCCTTCCTCAAGGCATATACTTTGGGTGGTGTTAGCTTGGGCCTGAGAAGTGTCGCCTTAAAACAGGTAGTTGGGGATATTAAGGCAGCTGTATAGAAGTATACAGTGTTCTTAACCATGTTGTATATTTTGTTAAGATACACTTGTGATGGCCAGTAGTAAGTATGCAATAAGAGTTTCTACCAGTGAGATTTCAGGACTTGGTCAGCTTGTAGATAACGCTCCCATTAAAAGCACTAGGCCTAAGCACATTGGGACTCATAGGTGGGGCCCTTAGAGTTATCCATACAGATGGTTGTCAGATGATAGTTCCCTTTAAGGGTGGTAAAGTGAAAAATGTCTTTTCTTTGGTATGTAGGTCCTAGGTCTTCTATTGACAAATGACAAACTGGTATATAGCTGTCTGGGACAGAAATACTAAACATCCAAATTTTTGTCTGAGAGATGAACCCAAGCCAAGAATAACACATACTAGTCTGGTTCTACTGTGGGACCCCTGTAAGAGGAAAAATGGCAAAAAAGAGAAGCCTGGTCCGGGGGGAGTGGGTTTCTTGGACCAATTTAGCTAGGTGTCTTTGTAAAAGTTTGTTTGTTTTTTCTATTTCTCCAGATGATTGGGGACGCCTCAGGGAGCCATAACTTTTCTCCAGGGGACACCCACCTGCCCTGGTGATCTAACTGGTACCTTTGGTCTGAGGCTTTGTTACTTTCCTCTGATCAATATTGTGGTCTCTCTGGGGGAAGGAAAGTCCACTCCCAGAAGAGGGGGACAGCTATATATTGCTTCATGGCTACCTGTTTAGCTGCTTCCTCAGCAGCTTCGTTTCCCTTTGGTATCTTATCATCCCCTTTTTGGTGACCTCTACAATGGATCACAGAGACCTCTTTAGGCAATAGAAGACCAACTAGGAGGGCTAGTATGTCAAGAGCATGTCTACCGGGAGGTCCTGTTGTAGTTACCATTCCTCTTTCCTCCCAGATTGCTGTATGAGCATGGAGGATCAGGAAGGCATACTTAGAATCTGTACAGATGTTGAGTCTCTGTTCTTTTGATAGTTTTAAGTCTTCTATTAGGGCCACTAATTTTGCCAATTAAGCACTTCTATTTGAAGGAAGTGGAGCTGATTTGAGGATGTCAAATTCTGTTACAACTGCAAACCCTGTATGTCTGACACCATTCTTGACAAAGGAACTGACTAATGTCATTGTATAATTCTAGATCTGTGTTTTTTAAGAGCCAATCACTTAAGTCAGGTTGGGCAGCATAATTTTCCATAAGCATCTCCTCACAGGAGTGTTCAGGATTTCCCTCTGCCTCTGGTAGAAGGGATGCAGGGTTTAAACTCTGACAGGTCCTTAAAGTTATTTCTGTCCCTCCCAGAAGCTTGGCCTGGTATTTAAGTAGAACCTTGTCAGATAGCCAAAGTTCTCCTTTTGAGTTTAAAATTCTCCCTAAATCATGTGGGATGTAAACCATTAGGGGGCGATTTAGGATAAGTTTTTGAGCTTCAGGCACTAGAAGGCTAACTGTAGTGACTGCTCGAAGATATCCTGGCTATCCCTTGGCTATGTGATCTAATTCTTCATTTAAGTACCTATAGTATGGGGAGTGATGCCACAGAGCTGAGTCACAATTCCCAAGGCCAGTCCTCCCTTTCCAAAGATATATAATTGAAACTTGTCCTGTACTGGGAGATCCAGGGCTGGAGCTGTCATAAGAACCTTTTTTAACTGGTGGAATGCATTTTCTGACTTTTCATCCCATTTAATAAAGGGCTGGGAATCGTTTTGTGCTTCTTTAAGGATTTGATATAGGGGACTGGCTAGGTTTCCATATCCCAGTATCTAAATTCTACAGTATCCTGTCACCCCCAAAAGGCCCTCAATTGTTTTATAGTTTTAGATAGAGGAAACATCAGGATTGGATGGATTCTATCTTCTCCTAGAGTCCTCATTTCTTTCTCCAGGACAAGACCTAAAGATGTAACACTAGACTGACAAAATTGGGCTTTTTCTTTAAAGAATTTATATCTATCTGCTAGGAAGTTTAGGAAGAATTCAGTGGCTTCAGAAATGATAGGCTCAGTTGGTCCACAGAATAGAAGGTCATCTACATATTGTAGCAGAGTAGCTTGTGGATATTGCCACTCTGCCAAGTCTTGGATTAGAGCCAACTCAAAGAGATGGGGGCTGTCTCTGAATCCCTAGGGGAGGAGAGTCCAGGTGACCTGTCCAGACTTTCACGTGTGGTCCTCAAAGAAAAAGATAGGTTGACTTTTATGATGTATGGGAATGCAAAAGAATGTATCCTTTAAGTCCAGGACAGAGAAGTAAGCAGTACCTGTGGTATTTGGACTAAAAGCATATAGGGATTTGGAACTACAAGGTGAAAAGGCACTATTACTTCATTGATCAGGCAGAGGACTTGGACTAGCCTCCATTTGTTAGATTCCTTCCTGACACCGAGAATAGGAGTATTATATGGGCTGGAGCATTCTATTAGCAGTGCCTGACTCTTTAAGTCTTTGATTATGGAATTAGTCCCTCCTTATCTTCTGGTTTTAAAGGATATTGGTTTTGATTGTGGAACCAAGAGAGGTCTTTCAGATGAATTAAGACTGGGACTGCTGCTTGTTCCCATCTTACAGTATGTCCATCCATCCACTCCATGGGATCTACTTGTTCCTCTATTGGGACAAGCAAAAGTACATTCCTGGGGGTAAAAAGTCATACCCCCAACTTAGATAGTAAATCTCACCCTAGCAGAGGAATAGGGGTTTCTGGAACAATTAAAAAGAAGTGACAGAAGTGGAAATCTTACCAGGGGCAGGCTAGAGGCTGAGTGAAATAATGTTCTAGAGGCTGGCCTGATATGCCCTAAACAGTAATTTTATTGAAAGATCTGGGTCCAGGAAAGAAAGGAATAGCTGAAATGCTGGCTCCAGTATCCTGGCTGACCTTGTGCTTTTCAATAGTGAGTATTGCCTGGGCTCCTCTGCTTTTATGGTGGTTACAGAAGCCTGGATGGGAGGCCCAGGAACCCGTCATTGGGTAGGAGGCTCTGGCCTTGTTTCCCCTGGAAACCAAGGACAGTGTGCCTTCCAATGTTTTCCCTGACAAATGATTCAGGGTCCTTGGGATAGCTTCCTCCAGGATCACTCCCTCCTAAAATGGCCTGCCTTTCCACATTGAAAGCATGTCCTCTGGTTTGAACATTGCCCAGGTGAAGCCTCTCTGATCGCTGTGATCAGAGCCTGCTGCCATTTATCCTTTCTCTTTTCCTTCTCCAGGTCTTTCCTTTCTTTTTCTAGGTCCTTATTATAGTATACAGATGTGGCTATATGGACCAATTGGTGTAGATCTCTGCTCCCTTCCACCACCAGTTTCAGAACTTTATACAGATATCTAAGGCTGACTATTAGAAATTTATCTTTTGGAAGATTTCCTCCTCTTGTTACTACAGTACAATGTTGGTATGTTTTTGTGAAGCATCCTTAAGTCTTTGTAGGAAAGATACTGGGGTTTCTAAGGGTCCTTGCTGTACAGCTGTGACTTAGGATAATTAAGAGATTTTATCTTGGTTCTCCTTAAACCCTCAAGAATTCAGTGGATGAAGTGGTTATAGGATCATTCATCCTTGTGATTTTCAGGGTCCCACTTAGTGTCATACCTAGGCACTGCCTGATCTCCTGTCAGAATTGGGAATTTGGGTTCCCTTTTAGGTATGCAGTGTCTTTGTCTTTTTTCTCCCTCTGGCTCCTCCTCCTGTGAGGACCCAGTCTGAGAAAGGCCTGTAGAGCCACATTTATCTAAGTGATAATCATCCCGATCTTTGGCTGCCTGATCTAGTACTTTCTGTTTCTCCAGAGAAGTAAGGGTCCGAGATAGCAATAGCATTACATCGTTCCAGCTCAGAACAAAGTTTTGGCTGGCTTCTCTAAGTGCCTGGATGTACTGATCTGGGTTTTCTGTGTAATTTCCTAAATCCTTTTTTATTTCTTTAAGTTCATTTACTCTAAAAGGAACATTAGCCCTATCCCCTCCAGTAATTAACTAGAGGAGGTAGAGTCCTGTGGGATGACGTCGAGTATGCAAGGTAGCTGGTAAGGGGGAAAAGGGGAGCTGATGGAGCATCAGATGGTTTTTTAGGTTCTACTTCCTCAAGGGAATTTGGGGGGGGGTTGCAAAGGGTCCCCATGATCTGGCCATCTATCCTGCATTTGCACAACCATTCTGGGTGGTCTCTTAGGAAAAAGAAAAGTTGAATATATGGGATATTAGTCCACTTTCCCTCCTTTTTATAGAACATGTCTAATTGAAGAATGGCATTGTAATTAATGCTCCCCCCTTCTGGCCATTTTCCTCATCTCCCAGAGGATACAGTGGCCGGATTTGGGTGCAGTAAAACTTGAGACACTTTCATTGAAGACTTTCTGGATCAAGGTCTTTCCAATGTTTTAGTAAGCAGGGAAGGAGGGATCCTTCCTGGATCCTTGATGCTTGATTCCCCATCTAAAAAGGGAAAGAAGGGGAAATTGATCACCTTTACAAAGTTTTTCTCCTTTTACCTAGATCACTCCTGGTGAGGAGAAACTCTACATGGGAGAGGATGTCCCTCCATCCTGTGGTCTCATGCCACTGCCACCTGTGGCTAAGGTTGTCATGGACATTTAGGTATTCTGATTGCATCCAACCCCCACTCCTGGAATGCCCCTGATCAATTCCTTATCTATTTATTTTGACTTGCCTGTTTGCCCAGTGACCCATGTTCCTGCTTATCCTCTACCAGCTGAAGGCTTGTAATTTAAAAATAACTCTATCAAAGTAATGAAAAGGGAGGCAAGGTCAGGGACTCTTGATGAGGTAGACTTTGTCCCCCTGTACATCCTGTGAGGCATATATATTTTCTATGAAAAAAAGAGGGAGCATCTGAAGAATTTTGCTTCAGTAAGGGACAACAATGGACAAGACTGTGAAGTCTCTATCCCTTTAATTTTTTTTTTTTACTTTAGACAAAATTAAACAGGAATAATATATGTTTGTGTTCATCCAAGAAATGATACATTGAGTTGATGATGTTGTCATGAATATAGTAAGATGTGACATTTCTCTTACTCCATGGTTACAAGGTATAGAATATTATGGAACGTGTTGACATGCATCTACAGGAAATCTCTCAGTTGTATGATATTTCTTCATGCCAATATGTAAACTATTATTTTCTCTATAATTCATATAATATAAATTTATGTGTACAATAGTGTATAGACAGTCTGTCAATCTGTCTGTATACACCTATCCATAAAAATATAGATGTAGATAAAGATACTGAACATTTTTATACTTAACCTATGAATCCTAAAATATTTTGCATTTGTTTGCTAAGGAGTCTTCACAAAAAAAAAATTTGGAAAACATCCAATAAAGCAAATGACTCTGTAGCTATTGGCATCGTGGTGGTGTATATGTTTTTAAAGAACACTGAGTTTTGCTGCTGCCTCTACATCTGACTCACCATCTTACTCAAGCCTCTGGAGCTTAATGTTGCCAGGAGAATATGACCATGATTCCTGTCTGCAGCAGAAGTGAGCTGTGATAGCTCACTGACATGGTGATGTGAATTACTATATCCCAAGGTAAGGCTTTTTAAAGCTTTATTTTTAATACATGATCATTAAAATACAATTTTACATTTTGGAAAATACATACCTCAAAACAGATCTCCCATCTAGAATGCCAAGAAAGCAATTTGACCTCTTAAAACCTACAAATATTATGTTTTTGTAAACAAATTTTGTCTTCTAAATAAAAATCCTTCATCTGATTACATTTTTATGTGTAATGTATACTTTTTGAAGTGAAAATGCTGTCATACTAAGCATACTTAGTATATTGCAGTCTTGAAGTTAAATTTGCAACATCTGTAGAATCAGCTATACATAGTATATGTGATATAGCTGCATCAAATTACTTATTGCTTTCATAATACTGCCTTGATTTATTCATTTACTGTGATAAAAGTTGAAGTTTCTCACTATCTTTCATCACCAGTGAATGGAATGTGCCCATTGTCTTTGTGCCTGTGGTGGCTGTATCTCTGGGAAATGAGATCTCTGGATTTCATTGTATGAACGTAGTTGTTCTATTATGGGTTTTGAAATCACTCTCTTAGAGAGGGCAAGAACCTGAACTCCACCAAAAAATGTGAAATTGACTGCTTTTCCTAAATTTGTCAGCATCTTTTGTTAAAAGACACTTAGGAAAGGATTGCTTTACTAACCTTGTAGGTGTTAACAGAAATTTCTTTTTCCCTTTTATTTTTTTTTGGCAGTATTAGGGTTGAAGCTTAGCACGTCATTTGAGACACTCTGCAGGCACCTAACCAGAATTTTGATCTGAGTTTATGTTATTATGAATGAAACCGGCCACTTTTCCACATGGCTATTATTTTTAATAAGAGGAAGGATCCCTTTTAAAATTACTACTTCACAATTTTGCATTATTTTTGGCAGTCTGTGAAATCCATTTATATTTGAATAAATCGTGCTATGGTCTGAAATGTTATAAAGACATTTTACCCGTTGACTTACATATTTTGTTTTCAACTGTGATATTATTTAGAACATATATGCTTTAAAATAAATAAAATGAAATTTGTTGTAACAATCCAAATAATTATTAATTCTCTTTTATATATCTAACTTAAAGTCAGTATATAAGATACTCACGAATACACACAGCAAAATGTTCATTTAAAGTTTCAACTGTGACTAAAGTATCAAGTAGTCATTTTCTAAATTTCTGATTTTTAATGTAAACTTGAACTTAAAGAGTGTTATAAATACTAGCTTGATATATATTTTCAGTCATTAAACTTTAGCTTTCCAATGAGTTATCACTTATAATTCCTTTGTGTAAAATAAATTTAACAATTTTCTAATACAGATACCAAATTTTATATGTAATTAATGAAAGAGAAATTTATTCTTCATAAAGTACATTAATCTAAGTGATTTGATATGTGGAATGTTATGAGTTATGTCAGTTGTTCTTCCTCTTTATAGTAGATTCTGTTTCTCCATATATTGTATGGGAAGTTGTTAACGGACTCAGAACCATAAGGTCTTATGAGTTAAATTTAAAAGAATTAAAATTAGCCAAGGAAGGAAATTAAATTAATTCTCATTCTAGACTGGATAAGTTGGATTGTTCATAACTATAAAAATTATAAGTATGTTTATTTTTTCTCTTTCTCCTACTCTTGTTCTCACTCACTCTATGTGTCTCTGTACACCTAGATTTTCTGAAGAAAGGCAACCTCAGGTGTTTAAACAATCAATGGTAGGATGATCAAACTATTAATAATTAGGTACTTTATAATGAGACTATGTGGTTCAAGTACCATAAAAGTATATTGAGGCAAAAATATAATGTAAATGATAATGTGATGATTTCAATGTGAGACACATAGAAATAAATCCTTATATCAAACTGGAAAATAATATTGAGCTGTGAAATTGTTCTACTCATGACAAATTCCCTAAATTATTGTTTTCTTTACTTGAATAATCACTTGTGCTTTCATTATTTACATGTGAAATTTGATAACTCAATTAGATAATTATTAAATTGACTTTTAAGAAGAAAATACAAGAATGTAAGGGACAATTCATAGGAAAGATAAAATAAGTTTAATGAATGAGAATAGATACTCAGCATAAAAATTTAGTATTCATTTTATAATTTTTTTCTTCTCTCTTATGCAGATTGTTTCTAACCTATGATTTCCCCACATTAACTGAAGCAATGCAGAAAAATAACAGTGCAACTGAGTTTATATTGCTCGGATTGACACAGAATCCTTTGAGGCAGAAATTAGTGGTTTTCATTTTCTTTGTACTCTATGTGGGAACATTAGTGGGGAATATACTCATTACTGTGACCATCAAGTCCAGCAAGACACTTGGAAGCCCCATGTACTTTTTCCTATTTTATTTGTCCTTTGCTGATTCCTGTTTTTCAACAACTACTGCCCCTAGACTTATTGTGGATGCCCTCTCCACAAAAAAAGTGATTTCCTACAATGAATGTATGACACAGGTCTTTGCACTACATTTATTTGGCTGCATGGAGATATTTGTCCTCATCCTCATGGCTATTGATCGCTGTGTGGCCATCTGTAAGCCCTTGCACTACCCAACCATTATGAGGCTGCAAGTCTGTCACATGTTGATTGTTCTTGCTTGGATAGGGTCTTTTATACATTCCATTGCTCAGATGTTCCTGGCCTTGAGATTGCTCTTCTGTGGACCAAATTTGATTGACCATTACTGCTGTGATTTACCACCTTTGCTGAAACTTGCTTGCATGGACACATATGTAATCAACTTACTGTTGGTGTCTAACAGTGGGGCTATTTGCTCGAGCAGTTTCATGATTTTAATGATATCATACATTGTCATGTTACATTCACCGTGAAACCACAGTGCAGAAGGGAGGAAAAAAGCTCTCTCCACCTGTACTTCTCACATCACTGTAGTTGTCTTATTCTTTGGCCCATGTATATTCATGTATACACGTCCCCCAACCACTTTCCCCATGGACAAGATGGTGGCAGTATTTTATACCATTGGAACACCATTTCTCAACCCCCTTATTTACACACTGAGGAATGTTGAAGTGAAAAATGCCATGAGAAAGTTATGGCATGGTAAAATCATGACTGTATAAGTATAGATATCAAGTATAACCATGTCTGAATGTTTGGATGTAATGTAGTAACATATATAAGTTTCCAAACTTTAATTTTTCTAGTTGATAGGTGATATTCCAAGGCACGGTGTTTTCTGTTATACCTAAATAGAGTGTAGATTAATTCAAAACGTGTGTGCCAATAGTCTTTCAATTTCAGATTCTTCTTCCTTCCATCCATACCATTTCCAATGTCTAAGCCTAAATAGCCTTTTGAACTCTAAAGTATTTGCTTTCTTTTCTATTTCATGGTGCTTCTGTCTGCAGGCTGGTACCAACCTTGAAATCGTAACTTTGGTGGTTTATTTTCTTGAGAGCTCAATTCTAGCATTTGTCCATATAACCTATGTGTCACATTTGTGTATCTATCAGATTGTGTATGAGAAAAACATGCAATAACAAATGTTCACAATTGAGAGTATCCAAAGATACAGCATTGTTCCTGTATTTAATTCCTTCTATTATACATTTCTAACAAAGTATTGAATTTTCTTCTGATCATTTATATGGCAAAGTAGTCAGTGTATCAGGTTAACACATTTCATTTCATGGTATGTATGTATTTGAATAGCTCCATGCTTCTTTAAAAGGGGCTTTTCTCATCCTATAATATTTTCAATATATTTTCACATTGGTTCCATTGGCCCTAATATAACATTCATATTATTTATGAGCTTTTTTAAATGTACTATTACTATACCCTGAAGTATTTAGATGTTAGCTATGACAGAACTCTGTGACTTTAAAGATTAAAAAAATTAGATGGTATAAAACTCAGTTAAAAATCTTTAAATATTCTTCATATAACATATTTTCTAGGATGAATAGCAGACAAGCAGAAATTTGCTCAGCATCAAAATGACAGGATTTATTGTATTTGTTTTGGTATTGTTGTAGTTTTTTATTTTAGAAGAACTGGGGTTTGAACTCAGGATATCACACTTGCAAGACAGGTTCTCTCCTACTTGAGTCACACCTTCATCCTAATAAATGTAATCCATTACTTTTAAAATTGATAATATCAGTGAAATAAAAGAAATATCCACAATCATTCAGAAAATACAATTATATCAACTGTGTAGCACTATAGTGAACCAGCCACAGCATCAGCAAGACATTTTCTCTTATTTTTGTCGTCATGATAAAGAGGTTGTATAGATTCATAAGTTAGAATTGCTAATAAGTTTTCCTGACTAAAGTTCACAGAACAAATTAGTATATGTACCGTAGTTGTATAAGCCATGGTTCATATCATAAAATTTTAATTTCATTACATTAATCTGGATGTCATCTTTAGTGACTTTCAAAAGACTCTATTTCATTTTTAACCTTGTTCCTAATTAATGTGTGGGAAAATAACAACAGTTCAAACAATATTTCTCTTTGAAGATGTTTTTGAACAAATTTAGTAAAATAACAAGGTTTTGTAAGCTTGTTTCTTTTCCTTTTATGGGACAAAATATGGAATATTTTTCACAAAGGTATCCAATGTTGACATGTCAGGAATAAGGAGATTCATATATTTAGTGGACAATGGATAAATGAATCCATCAAATATTTGTCTAATCTCTCTTTGTGGTACCTACACGCATGTAAGATCACAGACAGGTGTATTATGAAATCTTTTGAAGGTTTACATTTCAAAAGAAAAATTGAATGCAGTAGGTACAAAAGAAAAGAAATTTGATAAAGTTAAATAAAAAATAAGTTTGGAAAATGGAATAAGAAGCTAGGTTTACAAAAAAATGGAGGATTTTTAAGTTTTACAAGTACTAGCAGTTAAATTAAACCTGGGAAAATGAGATAAAAAGTTTTACAATTCTGTGGCAATAGATCCTTTCACATATAGTTTGGAAGTGAACATTTACCCTCATACATGAGTAACTTTAAAAAGAAACAAGGAATTCTCAGTATCCTGGCATTGTAGGAACAAGTAGAGCACAGTGTGTCCCATTCCTTTTAAAATAATATTTGAATCTCAATAAAACAGGACAAAGTTAGTTATTTCTAGTGAAAATTGTAATTTTCTAGATCAAAATCTAAAGAGAGAGGAGTAAGTATATCCCTTAAGTTTGTTTTACTATAGCAAAATTAATGTTTCAAACCAGTTTATTTTTCTCAAGTCATATCCCATTTTAACCCTTAAATCAAACATCATTTCAAACATTATGTAAGGGAAACTTTAGAAGTATAGTGATCATGAGCTGCAATTATTCAAGTTGTAACATGGATGGTAGAATATGGTGATTAAGAGGATAAAAGCACAGCTCAGTGGTAAAGCTCTTGTCAACTATATATAGTTCTCTAGTTTCAAACTCTAGAACCACAAAAATAATTTTTATGCTTTAGAATCAGAATGCAATAATCAATCAATTTTACAGGCTTGTAAATTTAGGAAACACTTATAAATCAAAAATAAATTTTTTTTAATTTGTTTGAGTTGTCATGAAGATTACAGAAGAGGATATTTATAAAAAATTAGAAAACCTGAAAAATTAGCATGTAGTATTTTTATCATAAAACATACTGTTCAAAGAATTAACTATATTTCTTATTCAGACACCATATATCTTTATTGGTAGTGTCATTTCAAATTCTGAGTATGTAATTTACAATTGCACAGAAATGAAGTTTAATAAAATACATTAGTCAACTTCTCTCTCTTTTTCTCTCTCACACATCTTTGGTTCATTTTTTCATTTGTCCTTTCTTAAAACAGCTTGCAAAGATTTTTGTCATCACCCAGAAATTAAACAACCTATTTTATATGTGAAGATCCAAATAAATATAAGCTGATAAAGGAAAGAAATTAAAAAGATTAAAATAAAAAGAAATGAAAAAATTAAAGACTGTAGAAGACATCAAATGAATCTTATCATTTTAGTGAAAAGACAAATTATATAAATTTAAAACCTGTCAACTAAGAAAAAAATAGAGACCACTCAAACAAATATAGTAACAAATGTAAAAGTGGACAATACTCTGATAACACAGAAATGCAAAGGATCAAAAGCCTTATCAATATCAAGTGTATAATCACCAATAATATGCTACCAATTTGGTCTTTAAGCTGAAAAGTATACATAAGCTCCTAGAAATTTTCATCCCATTCAGATTGATTAATGAAAAGACAGAAAAACTGAACAATCTAATGCCAAGTACAGATATTTAAGTAGTAATCAACAACTTCACAACAAAGATAATCCCAGACCAAATGTCTTCACAAGTAAGTACTATGTAATATTTAAAGACAAATTAACATCAGTCTCTTTCAATCTTTCTCAAACATTTCCATTAACTGTAAAAGAAATAAAAGCTTCAAACTTGTCACACTCATTCAAACCCTTATGAAATAGTACAATATAAAAAATGTAAGCAAATGTTGCTGATGAACTTAGATGCAAATCCATGAACAAAGCAGTAGTAAAAGAAATATAAAAGTACTTTAACTGGTTATCCATACAAGTGAAGTGTGGTTTATCCTGCATGCATAGACGTTTCAGTACACACAAACCAACAAATGTGATACACCATGTCAGTAGAATGAAAGATAAAAATCATATAATTATCTCGATGCAGAAAATTCATTTCTCAATACTTAAATTCATGTTGTGATAAAACACACAATTAATGAAGGAATGTAATAATAATGTAGGAAATGTAATAAATCCATTTACATGTCTGTCACATGTAACATCACATTCAGTGTTGAAAAATTAGTAATTTTCATCTAATAACAATTAGAATGCAAGGCCTTCTATTATCACTTCTACTAAACACATTCCTAGCAAGTGCAAGGAAAAGGAATAATAGCTACGAGAAAGAAGGAAGTCAAATTGCTTGTTTGTAAAGAACATAATCACAGACATTCATGTAATATATACATATATATAATATAAATACTCTATGCAAAATTCCAAACACTTCAAAAAACTGTTACAACTACTAAATGAATTCAGTGAGATTAGAAAATGCAAAATCATTGAAATATAAATTTTAATTTATAGTAGTATCAGTAAGAATAAAAACAAGTTATGCACAGAGTGTGAAAAAGGCACAATGTGCCTTGTCAATTAGAAAATAGTATCCCTCAATTTTGTAAATTAGTCTTCTTTTCTTTATTAATTTATCCCTATGTACATACATTATTTGGGCCATTTCTTCCCTCTGCCCCCCACCCCATCCCTCTCTCCCCAGCACCCCTCGCTTCTTTTTTATTTTTGTCTTTTCTTTTTGGTGCTGGGATCGAACCCAGGGCCTCACGCATGCTAGGCAAGAGCTGTACCACTGAGCTACATCCCAGCCCACCCCTTGCTTCTTGAATCATTTATTTGATAATTTTTCCCACTGTTTCCATGTTCTCTTTCTCTAGAAGTCCTGCTATCCAGATGGTGGGCCTTTTGGCTAGTGTTAAAATCTACCTTACAAGATGGTCTTATAGAATAATAAAAAAGATTGGATATTTGAGTAAACAGAGGCCCCAGAACAACATAACCAGGCAAATGCCACTGTTCTGAATGCCAGCAATCGTATCCCTTAAAGACATTGTTTTTATGTTATGGGAATTTTAGTGCCATAAAAATATTTCTAACTTCAAAGAAAAGAGACACATAAATTTAGCCAAGAGGTGAAAGATCTATACAATCTTTTGTATAAATTTGTCTTTTCTTACAAACTGTAAGAAATTAGTGAAAAAATAAGACACAAATAAATTATAAGATATCCTGTGTCCAGGAATTAGAAGAATTAATATTGCGTCTAAACTACCCAAAGCATCCCACTTATTCAATGCGATCTTTATTAAAATTCCAATAAAATTTGCAGTAATATAATACTAAAATTTTATAGAAGTATAAAACAGGATGCATACCCAAAGTAATCATGAGAAATAGGCACAAAACTGAAAAAGTTTTAAAATATAACACAAAAATCTAGGACTCAAATTGTAGCGAAACAATGTTCCATCAATCTCACTACTGTGAAAAAAAATGAACTCTATTTTTAGACTTGACATTTGCAATCTCATATTAATTTACAGTACTATTCACAGTAGCCAAGAAATGGAAACAACCTGCATGTCTATCCACTGATGAATGAATGAAGAAAATGGGATACATAGACACATTAGAATATTACTCATCCATAGAAATAGTGAAATGTAGTCATCTGCAACAACATGAATAGAACTTAAGATCATTACATTAAATAAAATAATCAGGCCCAGAAATATATACACCACACGATCTAATACAAATTCGCTGTTCTCAAAAGTTGATGTTATAGAAATTGAAAGTAGAATGGAGACTCTCAGAGGCCAGAGAGAATATATGGTGAGCAAGAAAGGAGAAATAGTGACCAATGAGTATTGAGTTAGTTATATTTCGAGATTGGCAAACAAAAGAGTTTGGTTGTGCTGCAGCACAGTAGGTAACTACAGAAAATAACAATATACTGTGAATTTCAAAACCTAGAAGAAAGGATGTTGAAATTATCCACATATATAAATGAGACATGCTTGAAGAGATAAATATATTTAGACTTATATAAACATCATACATATATTTACTAAAACATAACATGATATACTCTATTAATATATATAATTTTTATGGTTTAAAATGTATCAAGAACTTGAATATTTTTCCAAAGAAGACATTTTAAAGCTACCAGGTATATAAAAAGATGCTCAAATCAACAATCATAAGGAAAAAATGCAAATCAAAATCATGAGATATCAATTCACACCTGTTAGTATGTGTATGAGATTAAAAGCTTGACAACAAAATTGGCAATGTGGTGGAAACAGCACTCTGACCACTGTTTGTGTGCATGGAAGTCAATGCAGGCTTTATGGAAAATGGTATAGAGGTTCTTTCAAAATTTGCAAAATCAGAACTATAGGTGTTCCAACAATCCTATTTCTGTATATATATCCAAAAAGATAGAAATCAGAATATCAAAGTCATGTACACTCTCATGCTTATTACCTATTTTTCGCAGTAACCAAGACATTGAACATATCTTAATTCCCACTGACAAATCAAAGTAAATGCTATTCATGCATAATGGAATATTATACTGCCTTTTAGAAGAAGAATGTCTAGCTATTAATAACATGTATGAATAAGAGAATAGTAAGAAAAATAAGCAAGACATAGAAGGACAAATACTACATATTAGTAATTATAGAGTAAATCTGAAATAATCTGACTTGTTCAGAGAGCCCAATTGTGGTTGTCATGAAATTGGGGAAGTGAGAGGGGAGTATTAATCAATGTGTTCAAACTTTGAATACAGAGCAAATAAATTCTTAAAATCTACACACCAAGCGCTTATAGTTATTAATACTATTTTGGATACTAGATCTTAAGTTAGACATTCTTATTAATAATATGAACAAGAGCTAGAGGACACCTCTGTACAGTATTGACTGGGTTATTAGAGAAGTGTATGGCATAAATACTGGTGACAGGTTCACAAATGTACATTAATCTTCAAACTTGATTTATATGTATTTCATATGTACAGTATTTTACCTCAAAGTATTTGTGTTTATGATTGAGATGCTGTATTGTAAACATTTTGCCTGGTATGCCCTCAAACCAAGATACTCTCTATCTTAGTATCCCAAGTAGCTGAATATAGGCTTTAGCTATAGGCACCTGACCCAAAAAAAGCTACATAAAAGCACAAATTTGAAATTATAAGTTTAACCACCACAATTTATCACTATGCATCTCCTGGACTTACTAAATGGGAAATACTAAGTGAGAGCTTTAGAAAGAAAGCAATCCTCTTCTTGTGTTTTAAATATCTTTTGACATTTGTAATAAAGCCTAGTCCTATTCCATCCTGATCAGATTAGGTATCCTACAGATAAATATAACATGGAGAATTTGGGGTTTCTTGTTACTTTACAAACACTCTGAGAACTGTGAAAAACATCTTTTGAAGCAAAGTAAACTAAAATGGTGGTCTTTGACCATATGCCTTCCCTGGATGAGTTCCTAAGCCATGAACTCTATGTTTTGAGAAATAGCTTAATTCTGGTGATAAGAAGTTCTCTTGGTATCACATCATGAGGGAAACTGCCTTACTGTTCCTTCATCATTCACATGTCATTGAATATTCTTAACAATCCAGGTTCAGCTAGAGAAAAGGAATATCCTATACTTACAATGTAACCACAAAGAATACAATCCATATTCAAGACTTAGTGATTTTCAAACATGTCTCTCCATATTACTCGCTCTGAGACAAGGTTTTTACATTGAAAGAGATAATGAATTCCTGGGAGAGAACATACAGCTACAATATAGATTCCTGAATTGTATGGCAATCTCTTTAAACATCCTTATAGTTCAAGACGAAAATGCTATTTTGTTATAGTTCGCTTAATCAGAGCAAGCATCATTATGAATGAAGTGAATTATGTAGACATTTTTTCTCTAAAATTTCTACATCCTGCCCTATAGGACCAGAGTCAGAAAATAAGGATTTTTTTTTCCAAAGGGTATCAAGTGAACAGAGCTAAGTGTTCTATGGAAACATTTTTAGACTTTAAGAGAGAAGGAAATATTTACAGTGATGAAGAAACATCCTTATCATCTGTTGATTTGATATCAACTTACCTGAAGATACCCCTTTCAAGTACATCATAACTTTTATATTGGAAATTTTTTAGTAGGAGAGGTCTCTGTGAGTGTGGGATTGATCTGAATATCCCCAATGATCACTAAGATCACCTGAGTGTACTAAGGTAAGGTTTTCAACAGTGGTGATAGTAATTACATTTTGCTATTTTTCATAACCTGTTTTCAAAAATTGTCTAACACAAACATAAAGTGCTTCACTTCACCTAAATTTTTCTCAAGATAGTAAATATCTTAATCTAACTTAATGTTTGACAACTTTAGACACACAGAGATTAACCAATCCATAAAATCCAGATCTTTTACATCAGGAATCATTAGTTTGCCTTGAAAGACCTCCATTTAAAACCAAGACTTATTTCATGAGAGTGAAAACAAGATGTAAATGTACAATTAACCCACAAATATCTAAATAACATAAAACATCAGCTGTTGAGGCCAAGCACAAATATAGAAAACTCTTTTAGGATCAATAGCTATGGATAACATATGTCTTTGGGTTATTTAAAAGTAGGTATTGGAGAGGATTATTCCTGAAGTTATTGTAGAGTTAAATGTTTTCCATATTATTGCTCAAACTCTGAATTCTTGTTATCTACTGAATGCATGCACAATTATAAAAATTAATGAAATCTGTATGTGTCTACAGCAGTATAGTAGATATATCAATATAGTAATCAATTTTCATAACAACCCATGGGTTATTTTTTCTCAATTGGTAAGTAGATGATGAAGCAAGTATGTGAAATGCCAGAAATATGTACAACATATGAATAGTAATAAGTGGAAGAACCAACTTATATTATTGTCTATATGATTCTGAAACTTGTGTGCTTTCCATGGTTGCAGATATTTTCATTAGTTTTCAGGAGAATTTATGAGTCCATTATTTATCATTGTTTGAAGAAGAGACAACTAATCTGAAGTACAAGGCAAGATGAAAGAGTCCTTTAAAGAATGAAGCAATATTCACTTTCTTAATACTTGGGAATTAAAGTGTATTGTTACATGTCTCTGTCTGTTGCTAAATTGTCTCATATATAGTGGTATCTGAAGTAGCATCAAAGTAAATAAAATTATCAAGATCATGTCAAATGTACATTATCAGTTTAATCTGATAACATGACAAAGTCAGTATATAGGTTAAGGCTAAGAATTTGAAGGACAATATTTGTTAAAAATTGAAGAACAAAAATAAATCAGAATAAAATAACAATAAATGTGAATATATAATAAATATACAAATATATACAATATATAAATATTGTTTTCTACCTATTGTCACATGTACACATCCTGTCTGGTCCAGGAACTTTAACTTGTCTGCTCTTACATTGCTAGTAAAATAAGTGTAAAAAACAGGTATAAAATTGCTAATTTTAACCGTCTGATAGGTTAATCAGCAAACATCTGCAAAACATGTAGAACAAAGTAAGTGTTAAACAGCCTCATTTAATACTGTCATTGTTCTTATAATCATAAGCATTAGCCTTAGAGATAATCTCTTAATCCATAAAATGGATGAAATAAAATCAACCACACAGGTTATTAAAACTACTGAAAGCAGCACATGTGCAAAATATTTGGTACATAACAAATATAGAGCAAATTTATTTTTGGCAAATTTATTACACTTAGTCATCACATATTATGAATCATTCATCAAAATTTTTGTGTCATTTCATTAATTTCCATCACTATCACCCTATCATATTTAACATCAACTATTACAAATATCGTAATACCAGAGCTCCTTATCCCAAGCTTTTAGTGCTTATTGAACATAATCTGTTTCATCTAAGGCACAAAACATTGTTTAGTGTAACAGTGTCCAAGATTCTCCTGCATTCATATTCCTTGTCATCATCCCACTCATAATTGAAACTTTTTCATAAACACCACTTCATAAGAATAAAGTGCAAAATTCTTTAGTTTTACACTAATGGTAATTATACCCATCTACCTCCTTTATGGGAGTTGCCACATGTGTGCAATCTATGACTCTGTTTAGGCTTTATAGCATGTCACACAATTAAGTGTACTCAGTTGACCTCCTGCCTTTTGTGTGCACAATATTTCTTACTCTAGAGAATCTTCAAACAAGATGCAGTCTGAGAAATTCTTAAAACATCAGAAGTACTTTAACCTTATCAAAAATTCTCATGATTTCATACCTGAATGGAATCTAGACATTATTATTTATTATAAAACATACATCAAGTAAATTTAACATTGTATTAATTTTTTGATGTAATTAACTTTCAAATGAAGTTAATGGAGAATAGGAACAACATGGCAGAGTTTGTTCTTTTGGGGTTTACAGAGAATCCAAAGATGCAGAAAATCATATTTGCTGTGTTTTTGGTGATCTACATCATCTCTATGACAGGAAATGTGCACATCTTTGTCACAATCACTGACAGCCCATTGTTGGGGTCCCCTATGTACTATTTCCTGGCCTATCTCTCCTTTATTGATACCTGTTATTCCTCTGTCAACACCCCTAAACTGATTGTAGATATACTCTATGAAAAGAAGACCATCCTCTTCAATGGATGTATGACCCAAGTTTTAGGGGAACATTTCTTTTTTTTTTCTTTTTCTTTTATTATTCATATGTGCATACAAGGCTTGGTTCATTTCTCCCCCCTGCCCCCACCCCCTCCCTTACTACCCACTCCACCCCCTTCCTCTGCCCCCACCCCCTCAATACCCAGAAGAAACTATTTTGCCCTTATTTCTAATTTTGTTGTAGAGAGAGTATAAGAAATAATAGGAAGGAACAAGGGTTTTTGCTGGTTGAGATAAGGATAGCTATACAGGGCATTGACTCACATTGATTTCCTGTGTGTGGGTGTTACCTTCTAGGTTAATTCTTTTTGATCTAACCTTTAGGGGAACATTTCTTCAGTGGTGCTGAGGTTATCTTGCTTACAGCAATGGCCTATGACTGATATATGGCTATTTGCAAGCCCCTGCACTATACAATCATCCTTAAACTGCAAGTATATAATCTGCTAATGGGAGTGTCATGGATGGGAGGTTTTCTTCATGGAACCATACAGATCCTGTTCATCTTCTGGTTACCCTTCTGTGACCTGAATGTCATAGATTACTTTTTGTGTGATCTGAACCCTTTGCTCAATCTTGCCTGCACTGATACCCACATTTTGGGGTTCTTTTTTTGCTGCCAACAGTGGATCATCTGTCTGTTAAACTTCTTATTTCTGCTGATTTCCTATGTAGTAAAGTACTATCCACCTGTGTCTTCCATATCACAGTGGTTGTCTCATTCTTTGTGCCCAGCATATTTGTGTACATGAGACCTGCAGTTACATTTTCCATTGATAAAGCAGTTGCTCTATTTTACACGATGATAACGCCCATGTTAAATCCCTTAATACACATGTTGAGAAATAATCAAATGAAAAATGCCATTAAGAAAATATTTAGTAAGAAAGTTTTCTCAGCTGACAAATAAATGTGCATCACACCAACATGGATTTATCTGAGAAAAAGATCAAAGGGATGTTTTGGAAGATTTCAGCAAGGATTTCTTACAGTGTTAAGAAAATACTGTTATTTGTAAATTCTGCTTTGAGGGTAGTAGAGATGGGTGACAAAATTGGTAGAAAACCTAGAAAATGTTAATTGGTAGTCACACTACTGTGCTATATTGCACCCAAATTTCTTGCTTCTATCTTTTACTCAGTACCCTTTTGCCAATATTGTTCCCTTCTAGGAACATTGTAATAAACTACCTAGCAAGAGGTCTCTTCAAGGCAGAATTTACTTCTTTCTGCTTTGATTCTGTTATTCATTATGATAACTACACCTACTGTTGCTTTGGAATTTGAGCTTTGCCACTTGACCCCTACTAGTTCAAGTCTCAGTTTGCATTTAGAGTTTCCAGTGCAGTTACATTTCTTCCACTACTCAGTCCCACCAACAAGGGAGAGTGAACACAGCAAATTTATGGGTGCCAGGC
Source organism: Castor canadensis (assembly GCF_047511655.1). Taxonomy (NCBI): domain Eukaryota; kingdom Metazoa; phylum Chordata; class Mammalia; order Rodentia; family Castoridae; genus Castor; species Castor canadensis. The sequence continues at coordinate 189,177,236 of NC_133386.1, forward strand.
CCCCTGTTTATTTTCAAATTTGTTTTTCATGGTTTAAATGGCTCTCACAAGTCAAAAATAAGGTTGAAAGGGTGATATATTCATATAAAATTCCTCAAGTACAATCCTTGTTTAATGGTGATATGATTCTGATCAATTATCCCTTATAATCTATGTAAAATTCAGTAATATGAGTCTGTACTATTATTTCCTTCAATATTCTTCATTTCCAAAGGCCCTGTAGCCCACAGTTGAATAATGTAGTATTTACTATGCAGGATACAGCTGATTCTCCTTAGAATTTCATAATGAAAATGCAATGTTAATTACATGAAATGCTTTCATATGTTATACAGCATGTGAATTAAATTTATTTATGCAAATGTATATTATTTATAGCTTTATAATGTTTCAATTCTCTGCATACTTTCTCACAAATATGCCAGCTGAAAAGAGGAAAGAGAAACATTTGGTTGTTTAAATTTTTAAAAATTCTCACATCCTTAAATTGAGTACTTGACATACACTAAGGACTATATGAATGTTCTTTGATACTTTATAATATTTCAAGTGAATCCATTTCCATTTTTCTTTCTCCATTTTCTGAAAGCTAACACACATAATTCGAAAGTTCTTGGCATACATTTCTAGATTAAGTGGGGAGTGACATTACTTAGAATTTATGCTTTAGGATTCAACTTTCATTTTGTTAGCCCTGAGGTTTGAATTCAGGGAGTCACACTTGTTTGGTAGGAGCTCTTACCACATTCAGCCCTTTTTTTAAGTGGATTTTTTTCAACTATTTGCTCAGGGCAGGCTTTGAACTGTGATCCTCCTGATCTCTGCCTCCAGTGTAGTGAAGATTGCAGGCTTGAGCCACTGGAGCCCAGGTATAGGATTCAACTTTTTAACTTAAACAATCCTAGGTGGACATGTTTGACAATTGACACCATACAATTGGTAGAAGACTAGATCATTATTGTTATTCCCCAAACCCAGCTTTAATGGAACGCATCAAAACAGAAATGAAAAATAGATGTTGTTTTAGAAGCTGAATCATCATCAATAAATGACTTCATTGAATTTGATTTCATTCCTGTCAAAGTTTACGATTTTTTGAAAACTGAAATATTCCTTATTTAACAAAGATTTAACAAAGGTAATTGAAAGAAGCATTGAGCTTATTTTTAATAACAAAACCTTTACTCAAAACATTCTTATCAAGATGGTACTTGAAGGGAAGCTCCATGCAAGTGAAAATATAAACTGAAAAATTATGTAATTACACATAGAAGATTCACATAACCCATTCTTTTCCATCCACATTCTATTCATAACACCACAAAACTGTCTTGAATGTTTTGAATTGAGTAAAACAAATATTATGGTATAATAAATACAATATAAACATATTTTGTCTCTCTTGGTAAATTTTAGTCTCAGTAGACTTGAACGTGCCTTCTTCCAAATGAAAACACTTCTTAGGAAAGTACCTGAGGAAGTTACATATTTTGTGGACCAAAGATAAAAAGTAAAATCTCATTGTATCTGTTGATCTTGGATAAGGATTTCAAACTAGAAGAGACCTGGGTCTACATTTAAAACATTATTTTTATCTTATAATTATAATCTATGGTGTCATCTACAAAGCCATCCATCTAAGAAAAAGCATAATTCCAAAATGAACACATCCTCATCAAAGCCTATTAAAATCAAGAGGTAATGGCACATATTGAACATTCATAAATTCATCTTCTGGGCTTCTCATGATGACAGTAATGTGGAATACAAAGATTAGATTACACACATATTGAGCATCTAAACAGATCTTGCACTCTCCTGCCCCCAGGGAGGGGTTCCCATTTCCAGCTGCTTTACCTTCAAGACATTCCTCAATATCTTTAAATAACTGCCTGTTATAATGTTCTTACAATATGCAAGAATATGTTCTTTTTATTTGCTCTCTTTCTGAAATAAGAATATTAGAATATTACGTGTTTGCATGATATTATTCTCCATATTCCAACGATGCCCTGTTACAATGGATTTGCCTGGTAAATATTTAAAATTAAGCATTCTCTACTATTTTTGAAATGTAACACTATTTACTCTGATTTAAAAATGCATTCACATTACTAGTTGCTGGGCCTTCTTCTCTGTGCTGTATGATAGGCACAAACATGATCCAAATTTGTAAAGAAGCAAACAAAGCAAACACCTGAGATCAACTTTTATAACTAAGCAAATTAGTTCCCCAACCAGAAGTAGGTGATTTTGTAACTTTAAATATTACCACACTACCATGAATAACACTGGGAAGGGATCTGACACATATAAATGATCATCTTAAATTATTTAGATTGTGGGTTGTTTGATTTATCATGATCTTTTCTGATTCACTACAAGAGGAGAGAATTTGCATATCTTCACAATATTAACTCTCATTTTCTGTGTGTATGTACATATAACCATTTGAGAATTTTTTCTTCCAGAGGAGTGTTATAATCTTTATTAATTTTTCAAAGGAATCAAGAACCTATTAATATTTGAGTATCATATTGAAAACATTGAGGAAACTTCTGTATGATATATATCAGTATGATTTCACATTATTTGAACTGGCAGTTGGATTATAACATAATTGTGTAGTAACTATTTTGAACATCCTAGTGATAGCTGTTCTAATATTTCAGCTTGCCTTCCTTAATAATACCTAGTTATACACACAGAGGACAGATTGATATATATATATAGAAGGAGAGATAGAACAGATTAGATAGATAGACATATGGATAGATGATAGATAGATAGGTAGGTAGATAAATGACAGATAAAAATAATGAATATAACTTTTAGCAGTGAATAGTATAGTCATTTCTGTTCAGATCAGAATCAATTTAATCTACCTGCATTGTATATTTCCTTTAAAAAACTTACCTTCTAAATGTTATATTTTTTAGTTCTTCCAGAAGTTGTTACACCATAAGGAATCATTGAGATTAATAGGAATGAGTAAAGTGAAAAGAATACATAAATGAATACCTTCTTTCAAATTCAGATTATGAGCAAACACCAGGGATTTTGAAAGTGATCCCTAGATGATTCAGTCACATATGAAATTTTCAATGGAATTGTAACTATATTCTTGAGTAATTCTTGTCTTAAATTCAAGTAAAAAATGACAGATATAAAAAGATTTGTTTGGGTTTGTTAAAAACTATAAAATTAATTTTATTTAGTTTATGATATTAACATTTTAAGGACAGCATAGTCAAAGAGATATGTGACAAAATGGTGAATTATTTAGAACACATAATCCAGACACAATCATAATTTATTGAAACTATTTGGATTTTCCAGATTAACCAAATAACTGATTTTTAAAAGTGATGCTTCTGACTAAAAAGAATAAGCATATAACCAATGATCAATTCTTTCAGAATTACATACATTCAAATCGAAATTCCCATTGGAAATCTATTACACTTATCAGATTAGTAAAGCATTCCTAATAACAAATCTCTCGTAACTAATATTACTGAGAAATAGTCCATTTTGAATATTTTTGATGGAAATTGTCAATTGTTTATAATGTTCAGGGAGTGATTTTATTCCTATAATATAACTGCATGAAGACACTGATCCTGAGATTTCATTTCCAATAATAGATATAGCTGTTCAGAGGCATAATCACAGTCATGACAGAGCTATTTAGGTTAACAAAATATAGGAAGCAACTTCAACTTTCATCATGGTGAATGAATAAGACATATACTTATATGAAAGCATTAAAATACAGTAGAAATATTACATATATAGAATTTTGTATAAACTATGTTGCAAGTTTAAATTCAAGAGCTCAATCTACTATGCTTAAAATAACATTTCATTATCAACAATGTATACTTTACACACATATATCCACTTATGCAAAAAAATTGAATCTCAAAGATTAGATAGTCAAAACATATTATTTGTAGTCTCTATGAGGGCAATATGATTTCCTGTCAACCTAGATGATGAAAGATCTGGTTTTCAAACACGTTCTGGCAATATTTGAAAGTGGTTATAGGATAACATATTTTTAAAAAGATTTATAGACGTATTTTAGTAGATCGATATTCACATGGGCTTATACAGAGCCATAAAACTATCTTCTGCTGTAGAAGGTATATGGGTATTTTTTAGGGCAAAATTGAGCTCTGGATATTTGAGTAAGATGGCAAGTCAGCTCTGGAATGAGTTGTGGAAGTTAGTGTTCTTTAAGTAAAAGCATACTGCCAAAAACTGAATGTTCACTTGCTTAAATGCATGGTTCCAAGTGTTTATTGTGAAGGCTCTAGCAAATAAATGAAAAATACTTATTTCTGCAAATTAAATAATGAGAAATTAATGTCCACTTCTACTGGAGATGGAGGGGCTTTCATTAGTTGAAAGGATCATCATTCTCTGTTTCATATTTTCATTCCTCTTGTTCTGTAAATGATGGAAGCCAAAACAAAGCTCTTTCTTATGATTCCTCTCTTCCTATTCTTTCCCTTATAACAATTCCTTTCACTGTATTAAATACATATTTAGGATTTCATTTAGATTTCTACATGTCATTTTTGTTCCTTATATGTAGAAGATGTAGATGTAGATGTTTATCTAATCATATATTTTGGATAAGGAGATTTAGATATGTACCTATACTGAAATTTTGTGTTATATGAATAATTTATATTGTACATGAATAGTAGACAAAAGGGTATACATATTGGCATGAAGCAACATCATAAAATTAACACGTTTCCTATAGGTGCAAGTCTATCATGACCCATACTATTCTATTCCTAATTGCCATAAGGGAAGAGGAATGTCTCCATACTTTATATCAAGTACGTCATAACCTTCATGGAGAATGTTTGGGAATAGCCCAAGTAGACATTATTTCTATTTCATTATGTCTAACATCCCCATCAGTCAACAGTTCTTACTATTGCCCATTTCCATTGAGAATTGTTATGCAGTTCTTTCATCTCTGTATTCTCTGTTTAGGTAGAAGCATCCCTAGAAAGTTTCCTGAATAACCTGTCCTTCCACAGGTGTCCGGTACTGACACACTGGCTGTTTCAATAATCTGTTTAATATTCTATAAGTATAAAATGTAAAAAAGTTGATACAAGTACCACCAGATTTGGTAGGAGTTTATCAAAGGTAGGGTGTTCAGTTGTCCTCTTTTCTTCCCAAAAGTATTTGAGGTTTAGTCAAAGAAGAATTTTAAATGCTCCAAAATTAATGTCTGACTTTTCTGGATTGAGGATCTTTGACCTCACAGACTCTGTATGTTTTCACTTTGTTTCAGGTTCATTCAACACTGTGTAATTCACCAGCACAGTATTTTCATTGGCCATTTTTCGTCTTTCCTTGCCTAGACATGTTTTTAATATGAATCATGCAACATATAGGTATCTCCTCCTTCTCAATTTAGAAAAATGAACCAGATTTGATAAAGAACTTCATCCTTAATTTGTTTTGGAGTCTGAAGAAGGAGGTGGTTCATTATTTTAATTAAAAGTATTAATTTGGACATTAAGTTACATTTAAGGATAGAATTAAAAGTCATTCAGTGTCCAAACAATTTTAATACCATTGCCCAATAAAATGATTGATAGTTTTTTAAAGAATTCTGATTCAGATCTTGTCTGACAACATAAAAGACTAAATGTAGCATCCTGTGATAGCGAAAGTAAGGAAGAGATAAATGACACACACACACACAAACACACAGTAATAAATATATGCAATGGCAACATATTCAATTGAATGAGCCTGTAGTGGTCAAAATTGTAAGCAATCTGTGTGACTAAATAACACATCACTGAAATATCACCCTTCCAAAAAATGAAGTACATAATGGAGGAGACAGTAACTAGAGAGGGGATATAAGGTAATAATTACTCTAGTCAAGAGATCAAGGTTAAAATCAAAAGTGTTATGTTGTATTCATAACATGTAGTCATTGAGATGATGGAAATTAACTGTACCTCCTTGAAATGGCCGTTTCCTCAGACATGGAAGAATTAATCCTTCAGATAGGGCAGGAAAGAGAGCCTAGTGCATGGGGCAACACTTCTACTGGAGATGGAGGGGCTTTCATTAGTTGAAAGGATCATCATTCTCTGTTTCATATTTTCATTCCTCTTGTTCTTTAAATGATGGAAGCCAAAACAAAGCTCTTTCTTATGATTCCTCTCTTCCTAATCTTCCCCTTATAACAATTCCTTTCACTGTATTAAATACATATTTAGGATTTCATTTAGATTTCTACATGTCATTTTTGTTCCTTATATGTAGAAGATGTCAAAAGTGCTGAGTGAAAGAAGGGATGGAGGGAAGCAAACCAAGGTAGAGGAAGAAAGGATGAGGATTTAAGTGATTTCTGGTTTCCATATGGATTATTGAATTCTCTGGAGTATACATTTTACTTCAGAACTCTTTCTCGTATCTCCATGACATTCTATTATTGGTTAATAGGGGATGTAAGTTGATGTGCATAATTCTTTCATTGAAACTCCATTTTCTTTGGTCCAACTGTCAAAAGAAAGTTAAGGGTCTAGGAACTATAGTAGCCCATGCTCACAGTAACTGCTAAATGCGTAATTTGGCCTGGCAAAAGCTGGATTTACTCCACACCCTCAGAAGTAGAACCATAAACCCTTGGGCTTTTACATTCAGATAATTACAATAGCCTTCTGCTCTTGAGCTACCAGTCTAATCTCTTTAATATGATTTCTGATACTGTAGTCAGAGTTATCATTAATAAGATTAAAATCTAACTACACCACTCTCTAGCTTAAAAATTCCTTCAGTGTATCTCCCATGGTCCTTATCATTTGTCTTTCACAAGATTATGAGACCCATTTTGAACTTGCCTTCTCCTTTCTCTTCAGTCTCATATCTTAAAATTTACCTTCATACAAGATAAATGGTTAGTTGGTATGACACTAACTAGGATTAAAGCAATTAATTATTGAATAAGTAGAATTAGTACCCACAGTCATATTGAATTGACTAGAATTCCTGCCTACTTATTTTTTCTTCATGACCATTGTCGTCTCTTGTCTGTCCTACAAATATGTGGCTTGACCTCTTGCCTGTTCACTCTACTGACCCAATTTTATCCTATGCATGCCATTTTAATGTCTTTCTATCTAAGATAAATTTTCAGAATCTTCCTTCTAGATCTTTGTTGTGTATTCCTCCATTATGCTTTTATAACATCTTGTCATTCTAACCATTTACAAGACTACAGCAATAATTACTTACTGCCTTCTTAAGTGAACTATAAAACCCAGGGAGAAAGACTTTTTATATTCACTACTCAAACCCCCAAATCTATAAATATTGATGGGATGTACATGTATATTTTTTATTTAGTAAAGGAAGAGTTCAGTGAAAAATTAATGTTCAAGTTACTTTTGGTTTAGAGATCAGTACATAATTTTAAATGAGCTATTAATGAGTAATGAAATGTGATGCAAAGTAATAGAAACATGACATAAACATCTCATACTGATAGGATAATGAAATACTGCTGAGAAAATATCAGGGGAAATGTTTTTTCATATGCTGAGAATGTCAACTTCAAATTCTTTCTTATTCCTTAGTTTAAATGAGAATAAAAATAAGTTGTGCTTTTCCTTAGAGGCCCAGTGAGAGCTCTCTTCAGAGTGTGAAACACGTTAAGAGTAGAAAACATTTCCACATTCCTAAGTACTCTTTTTGTACTATAAATTTTAGAAAATTTATTTTTAACTCTTTATTTTTATTCACTCATGTAATATATATTAGGTGCTTGACTTTGTGCCACCTTGTAAAAAATAATGTTTTTTAGATGAGATTCATATAACACATAAGGACTGTTCTTTCTATAGTTTCAACAAATGTATTTTTCATGTGGCTATCAGTATAGTTCATATAATGCTCTGTATGGTGACACACAGCTGTTTTACTGTCCTAAAAGTGCCCTTTGCTTCACCTGCTCATCACACACCTTCTTTCTTCTCTTTGCACCCCTAGAAAGCATTGATCCTTCTATCACTAAGGAGTTTAAAGCTTTTCTTTTCTACATAATCCATATATGTTTTGTATTTACTACAAAGTCTGAGAATCCTCCTGTGATTCATCTCATTCTTTATATTAATCTATTAATATTTTAAAATTCATAAACATAATTTTAGCTCTATTTCATATAAATATATCACCCTGAATTTTGACCATATATGCAACAATTATAATAACCTCACATTATATATAAAGTTATAAAATTGGTATGATTGAAGGGAAGTCTTATTTCCATGTCTTAAAATTAGAAGGAATGAATTAAGGATCATACAATATATTTTAGAAAAACAGTATTAATATTGGCACAAAACTCACAAAATCTTGCTAAGATTCAAAGATGCCTCCAGAAGGGTGAATTTTCTTTGTTCTCTCATTGTTAATACAGGTTCTATTTAAACATTTGCTAAAATCCAGAAGTATATACACCAAAGTACTTGATAGCAGATGATTGAAATTGTATATGTTGTCCCAGAAACTTGAAACTTCTACAATATTTGAATATGAAACATTCTGCTGAACAGAAGGAACTAAGTTGTGATAAGAGATCACATATGAGAGATCCAAGTATCAAATACAGGAAACTATTTGGGTAACAGAAAATCTGACATTATGTTGATATAAGCAGCATACAAAAAGACATATAGAAACAGAAAACATCCGGCATCAACATGAGAACTTGCATGGAAAACACTAGGAAAAAATCTACAAATGACAATAGTCAGAAAAAGATCCAGAAGTACAGCAGTCAACAATATTGAAGGCAATAAGCCTCACGTATCTGCTTCTCACATCATTTTTGTCCTTATACATAAAACTGAATCAAAGCATCTGGTACATGTGCTCATCTAGTCTCTTTTCCAGAGAGCAATAGTTGCCATGCCCCAACATAGTATTCTTTCTATTGAAATCCATTAAAAGAAGTTAATATTCTTTACTGTCTTCTTCTAGGTAAATAAACATTATGAAGAACATTTTCAAACTCTGCTCATCTTGCATCATCTGAGATTAGTTTCTTGCTCCATAACTTTTTCATGGCATTTTTCACTTCTACATTCCTCAGTGTGTAAATCAGAGGGTTGAAGAAAGGTGTCCCAATTGTATAAAAAACAGATATCATTTTATCCATGGAAAAGGTAGTTGCAGGGCGTGTGTATATAAATATACAAGGTACAAAAAACAAGATGACCACTATGATGTGGGAGATGCAGGTAGAAAGGGCTTTTCTCCTGCCTTCAGCACTATGGTTTCTCAGAGAATGCAAGATGGTAATGTAGGAGAATATCAGCATGACAAAACTCACTGTACAAATGGCCCCACTATTGGACACCAGAAGTAGGTTGACCACATAGGTGTCTGAGCAGGTAAGGTTCAACAAGGGCTGTAAGTCACATAAATAGTGATCAATCACATTGGGACCACAAAAAGGCAAACTCAAGGCCAGAAAAATCTGAACTAAGGAATGCACACAGGATCCCACCCAGGCCATGGCCATCAACACACCAGACCCGGCGGTTCATGATGGTCATGTAGTGCAGAGGCTTACAGATGGCCACATAGTGGTCAGCAGCCATGACCATAAGGATGAAGATTTCCAGACAGCCAAAGAAATGCAGTGAAAAGACTTGACTTATGCACTTACTGAAAGAAATAGTGGCCTTCTTCAAAAGAGCATCTGTGATCGTTCTAGGGGCTATAGAGGTGAAGCAGGTGTCAGACATGGATAAATAAAAAAGAAAAAACTACATTGGACTTCCAAGTGCTTGGCTGGTCTTAATGGTAGCAATAATAAGCAAGTTATCCACCAATGTCCCCAAATAAAATAACAAGAAGATGACAAATACTATTTGCTTTCTAAGTGATCCTGTGTCAGTCCAAGTAGAATGAACTCAGTCACATTATTATTCAGATGCATGATTTCATGAATGAGAAGTGCTAATTCTGAAATAGATTATCTGCAAAAGATAATGAATTTGTTTATTTTTTTCTTTGAAATTATAGAATATTTAACTAAATTAATTCAACTATGGCATACTGAAAGCAAGAATACATGTTCTTCATTGGGCATCTTCCAGCTGTGAATTTACCTCATCTTTTCTATAAATCTCCTCAAACTCAATCCTTGTTTAACTGTGGGTGTGATATGAGTCTGATCCATTATCCCTTGTAATCAGTGTAAAATTCAGAAATAAGAATATGGGCTATTGTTTCCTTTATTTTCTTCATTTCAACACATCTTGTGGCCCATTTTATCATGATGTATCATTTACTAAGTAAGATACATTTGATTCTCCTTATAATTTCACAATGTAAATGCAAAGTTGATTAACTAAATTGTTTCTATATGTTATAAATCATGTGTATTAAGTTTATTTATATAAATGTCTACTAATTATAATTATATTTTATGTTTTAATTCTCTGCATACTTTTCCCCACATATTCCAGATGCAAGAAGGAAAGAGAAGTACTTGGTTCTTTCACCTTTTCCCATCTTCAAACATCTTTATATTCAGTATTTGACATACAATAGTGAATATAAATGAGTGTTCTTTGATAGTTTATAACGTCTCAAATATGACCATTTCTATTTTTTATCTATTTTCTGAAATGACAGCCTTAGAGCATCAGAGTTCCAAGCATGTAGCTTATAGCTTATGTTTTGGGATTCAACTTTTTAACTTAAACATTTTCAGAGCTCAGGAGGCAGTTGTGTTTGGTAGTTGACACCACAAATTTGGTAGAAGACTAGATCAGGACTAGTTACCCTCAAACCCAGCTAGAATATACTAGAGTAACAAAAAAGACAGAAGATGTTGTTTGAGAAGATGAATAGTCATCAGTGACTGATTTCATTGAATTTGTTTTCATTCCTGTCAAATTTAATGATCATTCAAACAAAATATTCCTTCTTTAAGAAAGATCTCTTTTCACAAGATTTGAAAGAAATCTTCCTAAGTTTATTTTCAAGAACAAAACCTTTTGCTAAACTTCCTTATCAAGATGATGCTTGAAGGGACACTCTAAGCAAGTAAAAAATATAAACTGAAAAGTTATGTATTTAAATATGAAAGATTCACATAAACCAAAGTCCTTCTCCCACATTCTACTCATAGCACCAGTAAACTGTCTTTTTGTTTGTTTGTTTGTTTGTTTTTTCTTTTATTATTCATATGTGCATACAAGGCTTGGGTCATTTCTCCCCCCTGCCTCTACCCCCTCCCTTGCCACCCACTCCACCCCCTCCCTCTCCCCCCAACCCCCTCAATACTCAGCAGAAACTATTTTGCCCTTATTTCTAATTTTGTTGTAGAGAGAGTATAAGCTATAATAGGAAGGAACAAGGGTTTCTGCTGGTTGACATAAGGATAGCTATACAGGGCATTGACTCACATTGATTTCCTGTGCGTGGGTGTTACATTCTATGTTAATTCTTTTTGATCCAACCTTTTCTCTAGTTCCTGGTACCCTTTACCTATTGGCCTCAGTTGCTTTTAAGGTATCTGCTTTAGTTTCTCTGCGTTAAGGGCAACAAATGCTAGCTAATTTTTTAGGTGTCTTACCTATCCTCACCCCTCCCTTGTGTGCTAAAGCTTTTATCATGTGCTCAAAGTCCAATCCCATTGTTATGTTTGCCCTTGATCTAATGTCCACATATGAGGGAGAACATATGGTTTTTGGTGTTTGGGGCCAGGCTAACCTCACTCAGAATGATGTTCTCCAATTCCATCCATTTACCAGCGAATGATAACATTTTGTTCTTCTTCATGGCTGCATAAAATTCCATTGTGTATAGATACCACATTTTCTTAATCCATTTGTCAGTGGTGGGGCATCTTGGCTGTTTCCATAACTTGGCTATTGTGAATAGTGCCGCAATAAACATGGGTGTGCAGGTGCCTCTGGAGTAACCTGTGTCACAGTCTTTTGGGTATATCCCCAAGAGTGGTATTGCTGGATCAAATGGTAGATCAATGTCTAGCTTTTTAAATAGCCTCCAAATTTTTTCCAGAGTGGTTGTACTAGTTTACATTCCCACCAACAGTGTATGAGGATAACCAGAATATATAGGGAACTTAAAAAACTAAATTCTCCCAAAACTAATGAACCAATAAAGAAATGGGCAAGTGAATGAAACAGAATTTCTCAAAAGAAGAAATTCAAATGGCCAAAAAACACATGAAAAAATGCTCACCATCTCTAGCAATAAAGGAAATGCAAATTAAAACCACGCTAAGATTCCCCCTCACCCCTGTTAGAATAGCCATGATCAGCAACACTACCAACAACAGGTGTTGGCGAGGATGCGGGGAAAAAGGAACCCTCATAAACTGTCTTGAATGTTTTGAGTTGGGCAAAACAAATACTATGGCATACTAAATGAACATGATATATACATATTTCATCTCAGTAAGTTTTAATCTCAATAAACTTGAATATGCCATCTTCCAAATCAAATCACCTCTTAGAAAAGTACTTAAAGAAGTTATATATTTTGTGGGCCAAAGATAAAGAAAAATAAAGATCATATCTTATGATCTTGCATAAGGATTTTAAACTAGAAGAGACCTGGGTTTATATTTGAAAGATTGTTTTCCATCTCTTAAATACAACCTTTTTTATCATCTACAAATCCTTCTGTCAAGGAAAGAGAGAGTGGTAATGCCAAAAATAAATGAACCCTAGTCAAAGTTCATTAAAATTAAGAGGTACATATGGAGGATTGACAAATGCCTTTGGTGGGCCACTCATGAAGAATCCCAAGATTTAATTACATACATATATAGTATCCAAACAGATCTTGCCATCTCCATCCTTCCAGGAAGAGCTTCCTTCTTTTTCTGAATGCTTTAGCCATTTAAGTGTTAACTTCAGAACTTAAATTCTCAGAAGCACTCCTCAGTGTCTTTAAATGCCTGTGATATGTTCTTATTCTAAAGGATACTTCTGTCTTTTATTTAAATGGCCTATTATTTCTTTTTGTTTTTTGCTTGAACTTCACTTCTATTTTTTTTATTTTTTTACATTTTTTTCTTTATTCAATATTCATATGTGCATACATTGTTTGGGTCATTTCTCCACCAAGTCTCCCATTCCTTCCCTCTTCTTCCCACCCTCCTCAATTCCAGGCAGAACCTATCCTGCCCTTTTCTCCAATTTTGTTGAAGAGAAGACATAGCCATAATAAGAAAGACAAAGTGTTTTTGCTAGTTGAGATAAGGATAGCTACACAGAGAGATTCCTAGCATTGCTTCCATGCACAAGTGTGTTACAACTCAAGTTGATTCATCTCTACCTGAACTTTTCACTAGTTCCTGATCCCCTTCCCATATTGACCTCTGTTGCTTTAAGGCTACTATATGAGCTCCTCTGCAGTGGGGTCATCAAACACCTTCAAGTTTTGGGTTTCCTACCTATCCCCATTTTTCCATATGTGCTCTCCCCTTAGCATGTGACTCATGCAAGAATATGTGTCCTTTTATTTGCTTCCTTTGTTAAATATAAGGATTAGAATATTATGTGTTTGAATGATGTTACTCTCCAAGATCCAACCTGATGATCTGTTACAATGGAGGTACCTGGTATATGATTCAAATTAAGAATTTTCTACTATTTCTGAAATGTAACAATATTTATTTTGTTGTTGTAGTATTATTTTAATTTAAAAAAGCATTCACTTCACTAATTGCTAGAGCTACCTATATACCCTGTATGGTAGAGATACAAACAGGTCCAAATATATAAAGGAAAAAAAACAAAGCAAAACAAAATAAACTCCTAAGATCAATTTTTACAGCTAACCAAATTTAGTTCCACAACCTGAATTAGGTGATTTTTGCACTCTAATCATTACCCCACTTGCGTGCTAAGAACCATGAAGTGATCATTTTAAATCATTTTGATTATGGGTTGTTTGTTTAATTGTTTATCATGGTCTTTACCCATTTAGTATAAAAAGGAGATACCTTGCATATTCTCCTGATATGCAACTGTGTGAGTTGCAGTTCTTTTGGGAATACATTATTCTGTAAAATGATGTAAATATGTTTAATGGTATTCTGGAGTTTGGAAGCCTTACCACCCCTCTTTTCAAATATTCAATATTCAAGTTAAATATTGAAATATTCAAGTTAAATAACTCCATATGACTCACTTTATGGTTACCTCTTCTGATGTTCTTACTAGATGACTCCTCTGCTCTCTCTTTTCTCTTCCCTACATAGGACTATTAAAGCCAATAATACAAGATATTGAAGCTCCTGAGATATATTTTCTAAGGACTCCCTGTTCTCATTTTTAAGTATTACTAATGCATTAACATTCTTTCAGGTTTCATATCTGCGAGTGATGTTGGGTTCAGGTGGAAAAGGGAAGTTGGATAATAAATACTAAACACACACTTGTAAGTGCTGGTATTAAACAGCAAACTTGGGAGTTTACAACTAACCATAATCCATTATACACTTTATGAAAGTTGTTTGAGAATGTAAATAAAAAGAAGTAGTAGAGGGAAATGCTAACTGCCCTGGCTTGATTCATCCACACTGTAAGTTTTGAAATATCATAGTGAATTCCATTACATGAACAACTAATACATAGTAATTGAAGAAAACCATAATCTCAGAACATTCTTTACCATATAATTTGTCTGAAAAGACAGGGTTATAATTTATACTATTCTTCAATTCATTAATGAAGAAAATTGTTAGGAATGAAATGCAATCCACTAAAAGTTGCTAAATATGGCATACCCTTCAGTAAATTTAAATTAATAAATGCTGAAAGCTCATGATATAAGGCATAGCTTACACAACTACAGTGCAATTATGAAATTGTACTGTGAAATTTGGGCATACTTTATTCATTGTCAATTGTGAATCTACAGAATCCCTTTTTTTATGAGAAAACATAAAGAGAACGTGGCTTTCTCCAGCAAGAGTTGGTTCCCTCCCACCTGACATAATGTAATTTTGAGAGTTTTCTGAATGCCTATGATGATTTCCACTCTTTCATTGAAATCATCAATTTAAAAATATATTTGACATTATCATTTTGTACTTTAAAAAATTTCTATCTTTTTCTATTCATTCCCAGAATATGTTGTATATACAGTATGTTTAAAATTTTAATTGTTTTATTTCCTTATATGGTAGTGTGCCAGCCTATCAAGCATGAGAAACCGAGTTCAAATCCCAGTACTACAAAAAAACCCTGAAAATTTAAAATACTGTTGCAACATGTATTATTTTCCAAAAAATTATGTCATCATTATATGTTAGATATATGTATTATATAGATAGCAAAATATTTCCTTGTTTGTTACAGTGCATCTTATAATGTCACAAAATTTATGCAGGTTATATTAATAACCAAACAGAATAATAGATAAATGAATTTAAAATATTGTAAGTGAAGCCTGTTGTTCAAAATTATGTAATATTTAATATATCTTTAGGACCAAATGAATGGTGCAGTCTTGATGCACTGATTTAATTCCTTTTACCTATAAAGAATCAGCACAAAACTCAATATTTTATTGCAAATGTGTTGAAGAATAAATGAAAAATATGAAACTCCACTATGCTTATGGATACTTAGCAATTTGGATATTTGTGATTGCATAAATCACAACTTTCTTCTTCTCAAACAAGTGTGCAGACAGACCATTGACATGGTTTATAGGGAGTGTTTCTACAGTTAGTTGGTCAGGAAAAGATAGAGCCAAATATCAGATTTCAGGGAAGCTACCAGTCTATAGCCAGAATCACCAAAAAATAAAAAATAAATCAAATGCATTATATAACTGTGCAAAAGATCAGTCAGTTTTATATTTCAGGAGCTTCACTGTTGGAAAGAAATAGAATCTTAAGAGAAAAAGCTACTGGCACACAATTTTCAGAAATTACTTACACTCTACTTAGCTATTACATGAAAGATCATGCTTTAGAATTTATAGCCTTGATCAACTAGAAAACTGAAGGACTTAGTAAGTCACATATTGCAGTTTGATATACATAGACGTTCCAAAAAGATCATATTTGGTATATGTACTTATTCAACTGTGATTTTAATATTCCCTAGCTTTATCATGTCATTTTTCACTTCTGCATTTCTAAATGTTTAAACAGATAGGACCAGAAAGGGTGTTCCAATGGCATGAAATATTGTCACCATCTTGTCCAAGGGCAAAGTGGTTGTGGGTCGTGTAAAGATGAATATGTAGGAGCTATAGAACAAGACAACTATGATGATGTGAAAAGTGCAAGTGGAGAGAGCTTTTGTCCTCCCTTCTTCACCGTAGTTTCTCAGTGATGGTAAGATGACAATGTATGAGATCATAAAAAGTATGAAACCACATGAGCATAGTGTCCCACTGTTAGCCACTAACAGCAGGTTGACCACATAAGTGTCCATGCAGAGAAATGTCAACGAGGGCTGCAATTCACAGGAATAATAATCAATCAAATTGGGTCCACAGAAGCAAAATCTAAAGAGTAGAGTAATGTGAGTAATGACATGTATTACAGATCTTATTCAGGCAAGAACAATGAAGAAGTGACAGACCTGCTGTCTCATGATGGTTGGGCAGCACAAGGGCTTACAGACGCCCAAATGGTGATCAACAGCTGTGAATTCAAGGATGAAGTTCTCCCAGTTTCCAAATAAATGTAGTGTAAAGTCTTGTATCATGCACTCATTATAGCAAATTATTTTGTTTGCAGAAAGGGCATCCACAGTTACTCTGGGTGTGTCAGTTGTTGAAAAGAAGCTATTATCACAGGACAAATAAAATAAGAAAAAGCACAAGGGACTCCAAGTGTCTGGCTATACTTGATGAACACAATTATGAGCATATTTCCCACTACAATTCCTCCACAGAAAATAAAGAAGAAAAATACTAATTTCTCCTTCAGAGGATCCTGTGTTAATTCTAGCAATATAGACTCAGTTATATTGTTGTTTTCCTGTTTATGTTGGAAATGACAAGTTAGAAATAATTTTCAAAGAAGAAAAAAATCAATGAAAACATAATAAATTCGGTGGCTGAATATGTAACTGTAACTTTCCAAAGAGCAATCATTTACTATTCACAATTTCCTGAAATCAATTCATTATTTATATAATACAGTTTAAATTGCCCATGAAAATAATGAAGTGTAACTGAAACTTCAAGCAAAATAAATGTTAATTTAAGGGATTTCATATTACTAAAGAAATCTGAGGACTCAATGTGCTTAAAGAAGAAACTATTAATATTAGGGTATCATTTTAAAACATTGAGGAAACTTTTTCAAGATTTACCTCAATATGATTTCACGTTATTTGTACTTGTAGTTGCATTATAACATAATTATGTACTGTTTTGAACATCTCGGTGATGATTATTTAATCATTTCTGATTACCTTCCTTAATAACAACTGTCCATACACACAGATTAATATAGACAGACAGACAGACAGATAGATAACACGTATGTGAATAGACAGAATTAATATATATATATATAATTTTAGCAGTGAAGAATAATAGTCTTTCTTATTCAGAGTAAGAATGAAATCTTCCTGCCTTGAATAATCATTTTCTTTAAACATATGTCTCAAAATTTTATATTTTTGAGTCCTTCAAAAAGATTTTATACAAAATAAGGAGCCAATGAGCCCAAATGTAAAAAGCCCAAATGAAAGAACAATGGATAAACCAGTACAAATTCCCAAATTAAGGTTAAAACTAAATTCCAGGGATTTAGGAAATGATCTCTGAATGAATCAGTCACAAATAAAACATTAATGGAATTATAACTGTGTATATTCATACTAACTTTGTACCCTAAATTCAGTAAGGAAGTACAGATATAAGAAGATTTATTTGGATTTGTTAAATATTACAAAATTTGTTTTATTTACCTTATAATACACATTGTCGATGATAGCATAGTCAAAAGAGATATGTGCCAAATGATAAACAATATTTAGGCACATATTCCAAACAAAAGCATAATTTCTTGAACTATGTTGTGTTTCCCAGATCAGCCAATATAAAAATAAAAACCCAGACCAAATTAACAATGGAAAATAGCTGATTTTAAAAGTGATTCTTCTTACTAGAGAGAATAAGCATATAGCTAGGTGTTCAATTCTTTCTGAGTTATATATATATATTCAAATTGAAATTCTAGTTGAAAATCCTTTTTACTTATCACATTAGTAAAGAGTTCCTTGTAATAAATCTTTTAACAAGTGCTATTGACCAATGTGTGAGAGAAAGTCATTTTAACATATTTTGTGAGATTTTATAATGTGTTTACAATGTCTAGAGAATGATTTCAAATCTATCATACAACAGCTGCATGTAGACATTGATCCTGAGATTGAATTTCCAATACTTGCTGCTGCTCAGAGGCATGATTAAAATCATGACAGCCTTAACAAGGTTAACAAAAGACAGGAAGTAACTTTAGCCTTCTTCCTGGAGAACAAATATCAGGCACTGTGATGAAAACATTATTATTCAGTATAGACATTATACAAATATTATATAGAATTATTTCCAAATTATGTTGTAAATTTAAATTCAAGAGTTCAATACAGTATGCTTCCAATTATATTTTCATGAAAATGTATATATTAAACACATATATCCAGTTTAAAAAAGTATCTAGATGATTAAATAGTTGAACTATAATATTTCTACTGTCTGAGAAGGCAAACTGTTTTCTTGACCATGTAGATAGAGAATCTAGTTTTACAACACAAACTGGCAATATTGTGATATAGCCATCACAACTATCTAATGATGTATACAGGAGGCGTATGGGTAACTTTAGAGCAACACTGAGCTCCGGAGGCTTGATTATGGTGGTGAATCAGCTATTGAGGTAGATTGAGATAGTGGTAAAACTCAGTGCTCTTTAAATAAAAAATACACCACCATAATGACAATAACTACAAGTTCATTTGTTTAATTGGATATTTTCCGAGTGTCTTTTATTTTGTGAAGATTCCAGCAAATAAATGAAAATTATTTGGGGTTCTTTGAGATAAGTACTATAAAAATAATATATGTCTAAATCTTCATATTATTTTATTAGTATTATGTTGGGAAGGAAGTCATAGATACACATCTTTATAATGTAGTATGCGTAATTTGTATTTTACATGAATTATAGACAAAAATGGTACATATATTGGCATGAAGCAACATCAGAGACCTAACACATTTCCTATAGATGCAAATCAATCATGATCCATGTTATTTTATAATTAATGCCATAAAGGAAAAGGGATGTCTACATATATTTTATATCCATGACAACACAAAACCTTTATGAAGTATATCTTAAAAGATCCCAAGTAGACATTATTTCTCTTTTGTCATCTCTAACATCCTTGACTATTAACAGTTTTCACCTACTAGTGCCCATTGACATCGAGAACAGCTATGCATATATTGTATTTCCATATTGTCACTTTAGGTTGGAAAACACTCCTTGAAAGATCCTAAATATCCTATCTTTCCATAAGTACCTGGTATTTGTCAGATGCTGGCTGTGACAACATTCTGATTAATGTTCTATAAGTATGAAACACAAATAAGTTAATGCAAATATATACATTTTGGTAAGAGTTTATGAAAGAATAAATAAGATGTTCAGTTGCCCTTTTTTTTCCTCCAGATATTTGGAGGCTGCTTACTCAGATGAGAATATTAAATGCTTCTAAATTAAGTTCTGATTTTTCTGGAATGAGAATCTCTTTAACCTCACACACTGTACTTTTCATTTGGTTCCTGAGTGTTTCAACATTTTGTGAAATTCACCCTCACATTATTTTCACTGACTTTTTCCCCCTTTTCCTTCCCTAGAGGTATATTTAATATGAGTGATCCAAGACAGGAGTTTGGGGACATCATTCCTTAAAGTGACTATTACCTCCCAATTGAGAGAAATAAACCAGATTTGATAAAGAACTTAATCTTCAATTTTTCTTTGAGTACAGAAGAACAGGTGTCCCATTATTTTAACTAACAGTATAAATTTGGACAATAAAAGACATTTTCAGGATAGAATTTAAAAATCATTTAGTATCTAGGTATGTTTTTAAATATCATTTTCTAGTAAAATGATTAGTGCTTCTTGAAGAAATGTACAATTCTAGTTCTTCACTGACAATATAAGTGATTAAATTGAGCATTTTTGGGAGGTCAAAAGTCAGGAAGTGATGACACACATGGATACAGTAATGGGCATATGCAATAGTAACACAGGACAATTGAAAGAGTCTTTAGTGGCCAAAGTTGAAAACAATGTGAGCAACTATATAAATCACACATCAGTGATATCCAACCCTTACTAAAAATGTGGTATAAAATAGGGGAGAGAGTAACTACAGACTGGAAATAGCACAACACTACCTTATCAAGAAATGGAGGTTATCTTCAAAAGTGTTGAGTTGTATGATCCATGTGTCCATTGATAAGAAAATCAAACTGTACCTCTTTGATAATTTTTCATAAGTTGAAAAACCTAGGGTTCTTGAGAAAATTATCAGACAAACATCAACTGAGTTTACATCAAAATGTCTGACTTGTATTCTTTAAAACTTCAATTGTTATCAAAAACAAGGAAAGAATGAGAAAATTGTCACAGTTACGACATTATGAAGAAAACTTGGCGCCTAACTCAATGTGATCTAGGATACTAGAGATAAAAGGATGCCTGATTAAAGCAAAAAATTGAAATAAACTATGAATCTTATTTAATTGACAATTTAAAAATTCTTATTTCATAATCATTTTAACAAACACTAAAATGATATTTTGGGAAACTAAGATGATTTTATGCAAATTATTTTCACAAATTATTGATAATTTAAATATTTAAATTAAAATTTACTTACAAAAATATTGAAAGCATTAAATATCATCTTTTTGTTTTCATTTATTCACATGTGCATACATTGTTTGTGTCATTTCTCCCCCCTGCTACCATCCACCACCCTCTCCTCACTCACTTCAAGGCAGGATCTTGTTCTGCCCTTATCTCTAATTTTGTTGAGAAAAGACATAAGCATAATAAGGAAGACAAAGCGTTTTTGCTAGTTGAGATAAGGATAGCTATACAGAAATATTCCTAGCATTGCTTTCATGTACAAATGTGTTACAACTCAAGTTTATTCATCTATACCTGATCTTTACATTGGTTTCTGTTCCCCTTCACATGTTAACCTCTGTCACTTTAAGTTTTCTATATCAGTTCCTTTGGAGTAGGGACATCAAATGTATTCATGTTTTAGGTTTTCTATCTATTCCCTTATCTCTGGAATGTGCTCTTCCCTTGTCACATGATCCAAGTCCAACCACATACAGTTTTTGGTCATCTGAGCCTGGCTAACCTCGCTCAGAATGATGTTCTCCAGTTCCATCCATTTACTTGAGAATAATAAGATTTCATTCTCCTTATTGAGTAAAATTCCACTGTGTATAAGTACCACATTTTTTTAATCCTTTTGTCTGTAGTGGGGCATCTTGGCTGTTTCCATAACTTGGCTCTAGGGAATACTGCTGCAATAATTATGGGTGTGCAGGTGCCTCTGGAGTAACCTGCGTCGCATTCCTTTGGGTTTTTCCCCAGGATTGGGATTGCTGGATCATATGGCATATCAATGTTTAGGATTTTAAGGAGCCTCCATATTTTTTTCCAGAGTGGTTGCACTAGCTTGTATTCCCACCAGCAGTGTATAAAGGTTCCTTTTTCCCCACATCCTCGCCAACACCTGTTGTTAGTGGTGTTTTGGATCATAGCTATTCTAACAGGGTTAGGTGGAATCTTAGTGTGGTTTTCATTTGCATTTCCTTTATGGCTAGAGACTGTGAACATTTTTTCATGTGTTTTTTAGCCATTTGAATTTCTTCTTTTGTGAATGTTCTGTTTATTTCAGTTGGTGTAGTTCTATTTTGGCTAAGTCTGTTTGGTGTCCTGGAGGCTGCCTGTATAGTTTTCTCTAGATTTGGGAAATTTTCTGTTGTTATTTTGTTGAATATATTACGAATTCCTTTTGCTTGCACCTCTTCTCCTTGTTCAATGCCCATGAGTCTCATATTTGGTCTTTTAATGGAGTCAGTGAGTTCATGAATATTCCTTTCACAGGTTTTGAGTTGTTTTACTAATAGCTCTTCATTTTTTCTTTTAATTTCAGTTTCATCTTCAAGTTCTGAAATTCTGTCTTCTGTTTGTTCTAATCTGTTGGAGTGGCCTTCTATTGTGTTTTGTATTTATGTTTCATTCTTTTTTTCCAAGGTTTCTCATATCATGGGTCATTTCCTCTTTAATATTGTCTATTTTTGTCCTTATTTTATTTCTCTCTCTAATTTTGGTGTTCTCTGTTTCACTTTGGTGTTTATTTAGGGCTCCTATGAGTTCATTTATTCATCTTTGTGTCTTCTCATAGTCTTTATTTCTGTTGTCTTGGAATTTCTGGAGTGCCTCTTGTACGTTTTGGTTGGCCATGTCTAGTAACATCTCCATGAAATTCTCAGTGATTGCTTGCAGGATTTCTTCTTTCAGAGTGTTCTTGTGGGCTTTGTTGGGTACCATAGCATAGTTTATCTTTTTTTGTTGTAGTCTAGAACCAGGTATCCATTTTCTACATTTTCCTCTGAATCCTGTATTAATTCATTTCTCCTGTGCACTTGGAGCACCCCACCCCCTCTGTTGTGTGTTCCTTTTCAGTTCATTGTTTATTATGAAGTTATTTATTTATTTTTTTGTGGGGCCAAGGGTCAGACTGTCATTGGGGCTATGCTGGCTTATCCCAGTTGTGGCTGTAGGAATACTGCATGCCATTTATTTGCTCACCTGTTGGTCTGCTGTATGTCTCCCAAGCAGATTTGTAGCTGCAGTCTGGTGACACCAGAGCCCTGCTGTTTTCTCAGTGTAATGTGGTGTGGAGAAGATTTGTCAAGGCTGGGGTTCAAGGGATTCATGGCATTGAAATTTTGATTTTCCTTAGTGGGTTTTCTCTGCCAAGTGTGGCTCTAGCATCTCAGCAAAATTTTTGATTTACAGAGCTCATGCTGTCTGCTTCTGCACTTTAGTCACCATCTTGGATCCCACCCTGAACATGACCTTGATAATTTAATTTTGCTTGATATCAGTCCAGTTTTAAGTATTTGTATATACATCTTTTTATCTAAATTTTGGGACATACATCACTCCTTAAAATATAGTCTTATAGAAAAGCAAAAGACTACTTTCATATTGTTTTCTTATTTCCTATTGCTATTATATGTGATTTCTGAGAAATTTTATGCCATATAAAGCTAATGGTACTTCTGGGTACAATTCATTACCATTAAAGTCAGTCATGTTTTTGAAACAATAGTGTCTGTTCATCTATAGAATTCATTTTTTTTTTTGGTGGTGCTATAGTTTCAAATCAGGACCTTATACTTGTGAAGTGGAGCTCCACCCTCTCAGCCCTTTTTCTTTGTGATGGGTACTTTTGAGATAAATTTTTGCAAACTATTTTTTCTGGGCTGTCATTGAGCCATGATTCTCCTAATCTCTGGTTCCTGAGTAGCTAGGATTGGAGGCATGAACCATTGTGCTAAGTTTCTGAATTCTTTTTATCTTTAAGAAGTGAAACTTTCTACTCATTAAACAAATACACCCCACTGTTCTTCCTTCCAGCCCCTGTGACTCATAATTTTTCCTTTGTATCTATGAATTTGACTATTCTACGTACCTCATATAAATTGAGTCATAGAGAATTTGTACTTTTGTGAATGAGTTATTTTCTCTTGTGTTCACAAGATTCATTCATGCTTTAATATGTGTCAAAATTTCTTTATTTTTACACCAAGTGATTTTCTAGGGTATGAGTACACCACACTTTGTTTATTCATTCATCTGTTGAAGGACATTTGATTTTATTACATATTTTGGCTATTCTGAGTGATGAGATTGTGACAATGAGGGTAGAAATCTCTTTAATACCTCATTTCAATTATTTTGAACATAGAGAAATTGAAATTTTCAAGTATATGACATTTCTGTATTGAATGTTCTGAACTAGGCTATTCTGTTTCTCATAGCAGTTGCACCATTTTACATTGTTGTTTGGATTCTTGAAGATAGTTCTTCTCTCTGGGGTTTGATGAAATCTTAATGGAGTTTTGATTGTTATTTCTTTAACAGCACATCTTCCAGTATTTGTTGGCCATTTATAATTTTTCCTTTGAAAATTATCTATTATGTAGAGGTACATTCTTCTATTCCTATTTTCTTACCTCTTTTATCATGAAATGATGTTGAATTTGGCTAAGTCTTTCCTGCAACTATATAGATCATCATATGATTTTTTGTTTTTGCTTTTGTTCATATACTATTTTACATTTATTGGGTTGCATATATCAGACCGTTCTTCTACCCCTGGAATGAAACCAAACTTGATCATGGTATATTATATTTCTGATGTGTTGTTGAACTCGGTTAGATAGTATTTTATTCAGAATTTTTGCATCTATGTTCATTAATGATATTGGCTTTAATTCTCTTTATTTTGCATCTTTATTGAGTGTTAGAATGAGTATAATACTGGCTTCATAAATGTCTTTGTTAATATTTCTTCCCTTTTTTTCCTGGATAATTTTGAGCAGCAGTGGTATTGGATCTTTAAAAATCTGTTAGAATTGTTCAGTGAATTCACTGGGTCCTTAGTTCTTTGTCATGAGACTCTTTAGCACTGCTTCAATTGCAGTGCCTTTCTCCTAGATTTTGCAGTTTACTGAGTATAAATTTTTAATCATTCCCTAATTATCCTCCTGAGTTCATTTTTATTTGTTGTGATATCCTCCTTTGATCTTTAATTTTATTAATTTGGATAATTTCCCTCTTCCTTGTAGACAGAACCCTTTCAAAGAATCAATTTTTTTGTTATGTAGACTATTCGTATATAATTTTTTTTGTCTTAATTTCATGTATCTCAGCCATAATATTATTTCTCTCCATCTCCTAGCTTGAGGTCGTTTTTTCTTTTTCTATAAGCTAAAGTGAATCATTATGTTATTTCAGATCTCCTTTTTTTTAATATAAACACACAGTTATAAATAGACAAACATAAGCATAACAAAGCTACAAAATTTGTCAATTTATTTACTCACTAAAAGTATTGGTAGTGAAGGAGAATTATGGGAAATGCAATATCTGGATCAATGTTTGTACAGAGTTGCTCTTTTCTAATTTTCTGTTACATATTTTTAGAAAATAATACATATTCTGCTGCTGTTAAATTTTTGTGTCAGTGATAAGTCATGCTGAGTTTTACATGCTTGATGATTTGGGTCCTTTTTCTAATAGTTATACAGAGATAGTTTTGTGGGTCTCTTTCTCAATTCTACCAGGCTTTCTTGTTCATATTATACCGTCTATAGTTTGGTGTATATAAATTAGATTTATCTTATTCATTATAGGAGACTTCAACTATGTAAAAAAATTGTATCCTCTTCTCTATTCATTTATAGTGAGGTGTCTCTGAAGTTGGTATGTTTTGAAAAACAAAAATAAGAAGGAAAATTTTTTAAATATATAAATTAAAAATACTAAAGATAATCTAGGATGGTGACTCAAGTCTATAATCCTAGCTACTCAGGAGGGAGATATTTGAAGAATCATGGCTTGAAGGAATTCCCCCCAAAACTCTATGTGACCCATCTAAACCAATAACTAGGTATAGTCCCCCAGCTATGGGGGAGCACAAAACTAAGATTGCAGTCTAGGATGACCCAGGCATAAAGTGAGATTCTATTTCACAAACAACTAATGCAAAGGGGGCTGGCAGAGTGGCTTAAGAGGTAGAACATCATCATGCCTCATGTTAAAAAAAAAGAGCGAGTGAAAACAAACTACTACATTAAAAAAATAAGAAAAATGAAAATCTCACTAATGATTGTTCTATGGAATAGAGACAAACATTTGAGGTAAAGTACTTATTATCAGTGGCAGTATTTGAATTTCATTCTTATTACTATTTAATACTTCTCAATTAAAAATTATTATAATAAAGAAAATATAAAATTGTGTATTTATTAATGATATTTGTGAATCACATTATGGTAAAATGTCAGGAATCTCAGGCCATTGATATATAACTTAATGTAAGTTGTATTTCTACCAGAAATGTGTATAAAATTTAAAATGACATGACAAAATGGATAATGTAAAGAAGAGCTTTTGGTCTGGGCATGATTTTTGAAATAGACAATTGTTTACAGTAGTTTAATGTTCCCACAAAAATGATACAGAAAAGTATAGGGAGTACTTAATGCCTGCACTATGTCACTCACAGTGTCCTTTATTATAACATCTTTCCTTAATGTGGCACATTTGTTGTAATTGGTGAAGTAGTCTAAAATTTTTTTGTACAATTCACGTATTACACTAGGACTTATCCTTTGCAAAGATTTATGGGTATTGACAAATGTATTTTTTCTTGTATCCACCATTAACAGCACCACACAGAATAGTCTCACTGAAGTAAAAATGCCCTGTGGTTTGCCTATTTATTCATCATGCAACTTGTCTGCTTCCTCTATACCCCAGGCAACTTAGAAAAAAATTCTTTTATCATTTTTAAATTTCATGACATATGTATACATTATTTGGGCCATCCTCCATCCCTCCCCCCAAAAAAGAAGTCAATTTTTTGTTATCCAGATTCTTATTCACATAGACTTAGGGTGAAAACTTTTATATCACTGCCATCTTTTCTAGTCTACCCAAAGGTAAGGCTTTCTAAAGCGTTATTTTTAAAACACTACAACTACAGCACACTTTTCACAAAAGAATTAACCTAGAAGGTAACACACGCACAGGAAAGTAATGTGAGAGTCAACTCCCTGTATAGCTATCCTTATCTCAACCAGCAAAAACCCTTGTTCCTTCCTATTATGGCTTATACTCTCTCTACAACAAAATTAGAAATAAGGGCAAAATAGTTTCTGCTGGGTATTGAGGGGGTAGGGGAGAGAGGGAGGGGGCGGAGTGGTGGTAAGGGAGGGAGTGGGAGCAGGGGGGAGAAATGACCCAAGCCTTGTATGCACATATGAATAATAAAAAAAAAATAAAAATAAATAAAACACTACAACTACAGCACACTTTCACATTTTGCAAAATTTTATACTGTAAAACAGATCTTCCATCTGGAATACAAAGAAAGCAATTTAATATCTCAAAGACTACAAATATCATGCTTTTCTACAGTCTTCTAAATATGGTTCATATATTTGACTGTATGCATGTGTTTGTAATACATACTTTTTAATGAAAATTTAATTAAAAGCATATTTACTGTATTGCAATCTTGATTTAAATTTGCAAAATTTTGAGAAATATTCGTATGAAAAATATGCAGTTTATCTGCTCCTTATTGATATTTTCATAAAACTGCATTTATTTTTTGATTTATTGTGACAAAAATTGAAGTTGCTAGCTAACTTTCAACACCAGTGAAAGTGCTGCAGTGTTGTCTTTGTGCCTGTGAGTGGCTGTGTCTTTAGGAAATGCATTTTTTGGACCAATGTTTGAATAGAGTTGTTCTATTATAGGTTTGTTAGCATGTGAACTCCCATCACATATATGAATTGACTATTTTCACCCATTGTCAGCAGATAGTTGGAATCATAAAGCATGTAACATTTTCAAGTTTTTTTGATGTTGCAATACATATATAAGTTTCTTCCAAATCTTTTCATGAGTTGATAGCTCATTTCTTTATAATGCTATAGAGATAATTTTTGACTTATAATGAAGTTATGTTCCAGTAATCCTATCATAACATTAAATAAAAATGAATTGGACCAACCAAGTTCAAGGTGTTTCCCCATTTATGATGGAGTTAAGTTCTAATAAATGCATTATAAAGCTAAAAAATTATAATTCAAATGTTTGTAAGTCAGGAGCCATCTGCATAATATTTCATTGCACACAAGACAGAATGTCCCCACTGAAGAACATCTTTTTTGCTTCAAGCATGTAGAAATTATGAGGAAAGTTAATGTCAACACTGTGTACATGTTTGTAGGGAATATACTTTCAGTTCTTTTTCACAAATACTAAGGGGCACAGGTCTATACTATATGGGAAGTGTGTTTTTGACATTATAAACAATTTCCAAATTCTATTCCAATTTGTGTCATTTCTATTTGTACCAACAATAAATAAAAGTTTTTCTTGGTAAACATCCTCATCAGGATTTGTGTTGTCATTGTTTTTAATTTTTGTCATTATAATAGAGGCATAATGGTATTTCATTTGTTTACTTTTGATATTCTCAAGTGACATACAGGTTTGAGTATATTATGATGTTCTTATTATCCCACTATGTATTCCCATGAATTTCCTTTTTTAATAAACTTCCTTTCAATACTGTCTTCTGAACGTGTTGCATACAAAGAATGATAGAAAATATACAATAAGGAAAAAGGGGAATTTGAGACAGAATGAAAGATTCAGTAATCAAATTGAAGGAGAAATTGTAATTATGCAACTTCCAAATTATCAGGTTCTAAACCCTATCTCTTATACTTACTTCCACTATTAAGTAGAAATAAAAACTTAAAAAGGAGTTTATGACTGGCAAATCTTGTGGGGTGGAGTGAGCTTTATTTCTCTCACTCTTTTGTTGGAGTGAGCTTTCTCTTGCTGGTTATTAGTGAACCTAACTGGGCTTAACTAGGGGTGACTGGAGATACAGAAAAGACACAGTGTAGACAGACAGAAAGTGGGATCAGGTGTGTTGGGCGCTCGGTGGAGATGCACAAACCTCATTGCTTCTTTTCTGTGTCTATTGTTTAAGGCCTTATCTTCTACAGTTTTTTTTTTTTTTTTTAGAATTTATCTTTTTTTATACATTGTTAAAAACTTGCTTAAAACCAACCTCTTTCCTTAGACTCTCTCTGTCCATGTTTTCTCTTCACTGTTCTTTAGCATAATCTCTCAAAGTCTTTGCCTCCAGACTTGCATTATCTCTTCAGCTTTCTTAAAGCCTTGATACTCAGACTTGCAAACAACAACAGCCTCATCTAAAATCTGCATATGCATAACTCTTAAAGTCTTGGTCCTCAGACTTGCACAGTCCCATATTCTCTTTCGCTTTCCCTTAGCTTATCTTTTCAAAAGCCTATGCATAGTTTTCAGTGCAGACTTTCTATTAACCCCTCTTTAGCAATTCTCCTTTAGCAGCTCTTTTTCCTTCAGCAATTTTTTTCCCTTCCAAAATCCTCCCACACCAAAAAGCCAAAAGCCTAAAAACCTTCCCCATCAAAAAGCCAAAAAGCAAAAGCCTCAAAAAAAAAAAAAAAAAAGCCCCCAAAGCAAAAGTCCCAAAGAAAAAATCTGGAGTCCTCCTTCAGTGAGCCTTTATATCCAGTGGTAGACAGGGTGGAGCAGAGGTTCTAGGGGAGGGGCGTGACATTGTAACAGATGAAACCAGCTTTCTTGCTTCTCTGAAAGTAAAGGACTTAGAAGCACTGTTCTGCAATTCCTTCTTCCATGGCTGGGGCTGTGCCTATCTAGGCCTACGGATAATCTTAGGAAAAATAATTGAGCTGCATCTCACCTTGCTTATGTCCAGTTCTTATAAGTTCCTCATAATATGCTCTCCGCAGTGGGGATACATTATGTCTGCTGATATCTTCTAAATATGTGTAATGATATTCTGGGTTTTTTCTTATATTAGCTCTTCCTTTTTCAAATATTTAGCAAATGTGACAGGCTATGTTAAATTAGTTCCATCTGCTCCACTTTATGATCAGCCCTTCTTATGTTTCTACCAGATGAATGCTCTTCTCTTCTCTACATACAACTATTTAACATCAATGAAATAAATACTGATAATCCTGGAAAATGTTTCTTAACAGCTCCTAATTTTTCACTTTTAAGTTTTACCAAGGCACTTAACATTCTCTCAGGTTTTCGTATTTGTGAAAGTGTTAAAAACAGGTGGAAAATGGGAAGTTGGAAAATAGGTAGAAAACACAGACTTCTAAACTCTGTCATTAAACAGCAAATTTGAAGGCTTATGATTCACAATAAACCAGTGTACAATTTATGACAATCAGGAAGAGAAAAGACAAAGACTCCAAAGATTAAGAGATAGTAGAAGGAAATGGAAATTGCCCTGATTTGATCCATCCATACTTTATGCATATGATCAATTATCACAGTGTATTTCATTATATATACATTTAATATATGCTAATTTTAAAAGAAATATAAATTCAGAAAATTTAGATGGAAGAATGATTATTTTACCCATATAATTTTTTTGTAGTACTTGGGATTGGATCCAGGGCCTTACTCACTCTCCCACTTGAGCTATGCCCCCCAGCCCTTTGGTGCTTACTTTGTTTGTAAGATAGGGTCTTTCTAACTTTTCCAGTGTTAGATTTGATTTTCCAGTTCTCCTATCTGCCTCCCAAGTAGTTGGGATTGCAGGCTTGACACCATGTGCAGCTTTACCTGCTAAATTTGTCCATGTAATAAACTATCATAAGAACCCATTGTATTTGGCAGACAGTTTGGAAATCCCTGGGTGAGACAGCTGTGCTTTAAATTTTGGTATTCCTTCAAAGACTACTTTGTCAACATTGTCTGTGAAAACATCAATGAGAACTAACTCTTTTAGTTGTTACTGAAATTCAGTGTGATGATAAAAGTTTTTAAATGTTGTTTCAAGTAAGGAAAGAAAGAAAGATAAAAAAGAACTCAACTAACATTACAAATTATACTCTGACTTTGAAATATGAACCTACATATAGTAATAAATCAATTTAGTTAATTTTATTTTGGAAACTCAAGCTTTTTATGCAGGTCACTTTTATGCAATCTTCATGAAAGGTCACCAAAATAGGATGTGTTTTCACTTCTCATTGACAGATCAAGACCCAGGGCTGACTTCACATTCTTTTCCTAAAGTTCCAAATGCATAAGGTGGCACTACCAAACTTGGGTTTATATAGTCTGACTCTAGAACCCATTGTTTTGTGGTACTGGGCATTAAACTCAGGGCTTTGCTTTGTGCTAGGCGAGAGTTCTATCACTGATCTGCACACTTAGCACTAGAGTCCATACTCGTAATCACTGTATTCCACCACCCACCTAACAGTGAGACAAGTGCAGTTTTTGGTCATTACGTTAGCATTCTAAAGTTCTTCTGTCTAGACTGTTTGAAAAATATCTATTTCAAGAAATAATGTACTATCTTCCTTTTGAAAGAAACCGATTAAAAATTTTATTTTGGTAATTTATAGCAAACAACCTCAAGTGTTTAGTTTATTTCTCTACTTTCAGAGTTTTCATCAGGATAATTTATCTTCCAAATGAAATGCCTAAATCTGGTTTTATTATATTGCAACACAAAAAAGGTATGAAAGTGACATTGGACACATTCGTCCCTACTTATTCTAAAAATGCAAGGATCATTACAATTCATAGTTTTTTGTTTAGGTCAATTATGTTGAGGGGGGATGAATCAAACTTTGGATGGATGTATCGCCACATAATTTAAAAAATAATTTCAGCACTTTGTTTCCCTGTTTTAATAAAATATTCAATAAAATATGCAGCTTAATATTCAATAAAGAAGAATACTGGGAATTTTTTCTTAGCTTTATTTGGTGCATTTCTGTAGGTGGCACTTAATGAGTGATTCTCCATTGACTTTTTTTATTTCATAAAATGTGTGGGTTATGTATAATAAATGCCACAGTTTCTGATAAGAATCAACCATTCTTATCTTTGTTCCACTGTATATAGGTACAATGTGACTTTTGATCTACCTTATTTTAAGATTCCTTATTTATATCTGTCAGGTTTCAAAATATGATTTACCTATGTTTGGCTTACTTTATTATCTCACATGGAGTGACTGATGTTCCTAATCAAGAAGAAAAATATATAAAATATTCCTTTTTATATGCTTTCAGCATAATTTTTTTCTCCTTTTCTCTAGGAATGTTCTTTACCATAGTTTACAGACATTCATTCATACACAGAGTCTCAGTTCATTTTCTCAACACTGAAATATTAAAATATATCTTATGACTATTTATAGTGTATTGATTCAGCTTTATGTTAGTGTATTATTTCTTCTGAACTGTCTAGTCCTATACAGTGTGACAAGCAATAATTACTTATTTCAGAATTTCTTCATATTTTTGTGTCTTTCTATTACTGATTTCTAGTTTGTTTACATTATAGTAGAAATGTTTGTATTTTAAACTTTTTATTATCCATCTAATTTTATGACCCACCAAATAAGTTATTCTGATACAAGTTTTTAGACAGGTGAATATAAGGCATATGTTGCTGATGTTAAATTTATGGATCGCTTGGTAAATGGTGTTGAATTTTACATCCCTGATGATTTGGAACTGTCCCTAATAATTGTACAGAGATCGTTCTATGTGTGTCTTTTTCTCATTTCTCCCAGACTTTCTTGTTCATATTGTACTGTCTGTAGTTTGATAGATTTGTAGTTTGGTAGATTTGGCTTACACTATTACAGGAGAGTTCAAATTTTACAAAATTTTATACTCTTCTGTACTCATTTATAATGAGGTATCTATGAAGTTATGTGTGTAAAAACTAAGAAAAAGAAGGCAAACATTATATATATACATATATTACTTAAATATACTAAAAGTCTAGCACAGTGGCTCAAGCCTATATTCCTATCTACTCAGGAGGCAGAGACCTAAAGAATAGTGGTTTGAAACCATCATCAGAAAAACGTCTATGACACCCATAGCAACTAATGACTGGGCCCATTTGTCTCAATCTGTATTCACCAGCTATGTAGAGAAGCACAAATAAAAGGATTGCAATCTATGATGGCCCAGGCATAAAGTGAAATTTTTTCTCACAAATAACTACTGCAAAAAGTACTGGCAGAATGATTCAAGTAGTAGAACATCTAAATGGCTGATGTTAAAACCGAAAGAAACTAGTACTTAAAAAAAAAAAGAAAAAGAAAACCCCATTAGAGCCTATTCTATGAAATACAGCTGAACTTTTAAGGCATATTTTTTAGTATTGGTAGAATTATTTAAAATGAATTCTTATTATTAACTAATACTTCTCAACTCAAATTATTGGCATAAAACATAAAATTGTGTATTTAGTAATGATATATGTAAAGCACAATAAGGTAATCTGACAGAAGTCTTAGAACATTAATTCATAACTTAATAAAATTTATATTTTTAACAGAAACTTGTACAAAATTTAAAATAACATCTTTGAAAATGATAATGTAAAGTTGAGCTTTCTGGTGTGGACATGACTTTTGAAATAGATTGTATTGTTTACACTAGTTTAAGTTAAGGTTCCCACAAAAGTGAAACAGAAAAATACAGGGCGTAACTTAATGCCTATACAATGCTACTCACAGTTTCCCTTACTATAACATCTTGCTTTAATGTGGCAAATTTGTTATAATTGATGACCAGTATCAAATTTTTTGTGAAATACACGCATTACCCTAAGAATTACCCTTTCCAAGATTTACGATTTTTTACAAATGCATTTTATCTTGTGTTTACCATTACAGTAGCACACAGAACAGTTTCACTGAAGGAAAGTGGTCTGTGTTTCACCTATTTATTCATCATGCAACTTGTCTCCTTTACCTTCACCTCAGGCAATCAAAGATGTTTTTCCTTGTTGAAAATTTTCCCTTTCAAGGAAGAAATTTTATAATAAATTTTATTACAAATTCTAAATGTACTCCTGTGAGTGACTTCATTCTTTATATTACTCTATAAAAATTTCAAAAGTCACCAACATGGCTTAGCTCTTAGTACATATAAATACATACCCCTGCATTTGGGTCATGTATGGTACAGTGATAATAAACCTATAACATAAATAAACATCTAAAACTGATGTGATTCTGGAAAAATTAGAAGGGATCAATTGTGATCATAAAGTATTATTAGAAGTAGAATACTAATATTAGGAAAAAAGTCTGGCTAAGATCAAAGAACTCCTGCCGAGGGTTCATTTTCTATGTTCATTTGTTGTCTTTGCAAGTTCTATGCAAATAGTTGGTAAAGACTCAAAATATATTCTCCCAAGACCTACATAGGACATTACATAGATTTTATGTACTGTTTTTCATAAGATGACACCTCTATAAGTATTTGAATACGAAACATTGTCTGGAGTCAGAAAGAAAGTGTAAGTAGAGGTTTCCTGATCACATATGAGAGACTCAAATAACTAATAAAAGAAATTATTTGGCCAAGAAATTATTTGCCGTTCTTTTGATATGAGCATATGAAAGGACATTTAGAAACAGAACTACAATACATCAACAGGAAAACTCCCAGGGAAAACATTAGGTAAAAACAAAAAGGGAAAACAGGGAGAAAAGAGAGCCAGAGGCACAGCAGTGAACAGTGTTAGCTATAGACCCATCATATAAACATGGAGCATCAGGCTGATCCTTTTACATGAAATGGAATCAAACCAACTGCTGTATGTGCTCACCTATTCTCTCTTCCTGAAAGAAATGTTAGTCATACTCCAAGGAAGTATTATATTTAAATCCATTATAAGAAGGTATTCTTTCCACAATTTACCCCCAAACAATGCAATAATAAAAAAACACATAGTATTTTTGATTGACTTCTAGGATATCAAAAATTGGAAGAAATGGTTTAAAAACTCCATTCATCTTAGGTCATCTAAGAACAGTCTCTTCCTCCAAAACGTTTTCATGGCATTTTTTACTTCTGCATTTCTCAGTGTATAAATCATAGGGTTGAGCAAAGGTGTCCCAATTGTATCAAAAACAGATATAATCTTATCCATGGGGAAGGTGGTTGCAGGGCCTGTGTAGATAAATATACAAGGTCCAAAGAACAAGATGACCACAATGATATAGAAGATGCAGGTGGAGACTGCTTTTCTCCTCCCTTCAGCACTGTGGTTTCTAAGTGAATGCAAGATGATAGTATAGGAGCTTATGAGGATGACAAAACTCATTGTACAAATGGCCCCATTTGACACCAGAAAAAGATTGACCACATAAGTGTCAGAACAGGCAAGTTTCAACAAGGGCTGCAAGTCACAGAAATAATGATCAATCACATTGGGACCACAGAAAGGCAAACTGAAGGTCAGAAAAATCTGAGTTAAAGAATGCACACAGGATCCAACCCAGGCCACAGCCAACAACATACCACAGACTTGATGGCTCATGATGGTCTTGTACTGCAGGGGCTTACAGATGGCCACATAGTGGTCAACAGCCATGAGGATAAGGATAAAGATTTCCAGGCTGCCAAAGAAATGGAGTGAAAAGACTTGGATTATGCACTCACTGAACGAAATAGTGGCCTTACTCAAAAGGGCATACACAATCATTCTGGGGACAATGCAAGTAGAGAAGCAGGTATCAGATAAAGATAAATAGAAAAGAAAGAAGTACATTGGACTATCAAGTGCCTGACTGGTCTTGATGGTAACAATAATAAGCAAGTTACCCAATAGTGTTCCCAAATAAAAAAGTAAGAATATGACAAACACTATTTTCTTTCTAAGTGGGTCCTGTGTCAATCCAAGCAGAATGAACTCAGTCACATTATTATTCAGCTGCATGGTATCACGAATGAAGAATAGGAGTGATTCTCAAGTGATTTATCTGTAAAAGAAAATCAATTTCATATTTATTTTCTATGAAATTAGAGAATATTTAAGAAAATTAATTCATAGTGTTCTGTGATATCATTGAATATTTAAAGCAACAATAAGAATAATAATTGGGTAAGTTTCATCTGGAATTTTTTACTCATCTCTGATTTTGTAAACACTAGGGGATATGAGGCATTTTTGATAATTAATTATAACTCAACACCAGTTTTATTTTTCTTTCCACGTTTTCTGAAAAGCAAGCCTTAGAGCACTCATAACCCTGTGAATGTATTTCTATATTAACTAGTAAGTGATGTTACTTAATAGTTAATGCTTTGTGAATCAACCATTCAACTTAAACATTTTAGATCTCAAGTGACTTTTTGTGGTGCCTGACACTAGGTGTTTGGTGTAGAACCAGAGTATGACTGTAATTCTCAAAAGCAGGTTCACTGGAATGCACCACAGAAGCAAAACCAAAAAGGAGCTGAGGATTTACAAGATGAATAGTCCTCAGTAACTGGCTGCATGCAGTTTGTTTTTATTCCTATCAATGTTAATGATTGTTCATGTTTAAAATTTTACTTCTTTAATAGATTTCTTTTTCAAAATGTAAAAAGAAATATTATATAAGTGTATCTCTAAGAACAAATCCTTTTTCTCAGAACTTTCTTATCAAGATTATGTTTGAAGGGAAACTATGGCCAGTGAAAATTTAAATTTAAAATCTACATAATTAAATATAGTATAGATCATTCATGCAACCTATTGTCTTCCCCCAAAGACAACAATAAATTTTATTGAATGTTTTTTCTTGACCAAAATAAATACTATGCTCAACTATATAATATATGCCTATTTATTTCTCCTTTGGTAAATTTTCATCCCAACAGACTTGAGCATGCCTTCTTCTAAATCAAAACTAATCATGGGAAAGTACCCGACGAAATTATAAATTAGATTCAAGTCATCTGGAACTAATTTTAAATATTTTGTCTCCCCTATATGACCTATTTCCTCTTCTATAATATGCTGCCATCTAGGAAATAGAGAACATGATTTCCAAATCAATAACACTAACTGAAGTCCATTAAAATTAAGGAAATTTGAAGAGGGAATGCTCACATAGGAGAATTAAATGTACATGGTAGAATTCTCATGATTGAATTAAAGTACAACCAGAGACTGAATTACATACACATAGATTTCCAATCAAATCCTGGAATCTTCTATCTTCCTGGCCTTCCTATTTTCAGGTACTTCAGGCATCTGTGCTATCTTCAAGACTTCAGTTCTAAGAAACATTTCCTAGGTGCTTTTCTGTAATTGTCCATGATATCACTGAGATATGGATGAGTGCACATTCTCCAGAACCTTTGTGAAATCTCAGCTCTCCATTAACCATTTCTCTAAATTTTAACCAGGCATAACATCTTCTAATTTTATACTATCTGTAGCACTTAATGAGTAATTATCTTGCACAGTTAACTACTTGAAATCATTAATGACCTTTTTTTACTCTCTATCATTGTAAATAATTTGTAGTAGCTCCTAAATAATTATTGCATCCTTCTCTCTCCACACTACAGTCATGGTATTCATGTCCCTGATGCTCATAAAATTCTAGGTGAGGTCAAACCATCATTTTTCTATGAAAATTGTTTTCATTCATTTATTTCTGATAATAATAATCTCAGAAAATTTTCTTTTAATTCTTTTCTGAGAGTATGTGTAGTCATACATGAGTTATAGAGAAACATAGAAAAATGCAATGTATTATTTTATAATAATGCAATGTGTCACTTACCTGTTGGAAGACTCTCTGAACTTGTCTCATGTATGTCTGTCTCTTTATGATAGCATTCTTGTCACAGAACACTAAAAGCTGTCTGTCTCTATGTTCCATGGGGAATATTTTAAAACATAATGATGCAAGGTATTGGCATCATAGAGAGTCTTATTCTCCAATGTTTCCTTTTCACTGTGAGTCATCACCATTGCAACGGTAAAACTTAACTTCTGCTTTTTAAATGTAGACAACAAGGACAATAATTTACTCTTTCTCAGAATAATTAAACATACTAACAATGGTTCTAAGATGTCACTGCTTTGGGCTAACCAAAGATATTAGGGAAAAAAGAGGAAAATCACAAATGGCTAATAAACACTGGTAGAAAGTAGGAATAAAAACACTGCCATTGTACAAAAGGAAATGTTTTTCCTCTTTTCCTTTTCTCCCTACCTTTATCCTAAATTTCTTCACTGCTGATAAACTTTCTTATCATTTTCAAACATTTGTATGTCTTATCTGATTTCTTCTCTCATATGACACAAGGCCTGAGGTAGATAGCAGTGCTGAGGTTCCAGTAACAATAACACATAACAATCCACATGTATTATAATGCAAGCACTGATTACAGCTGCCCAAGTGAGTTGCAGCAACTGAGAAATCCCCAGTACCCAGCATAGCACCCACCACTAAGTACTGATTGCAATGGCTACATATATTTTAGAGACTGTTTCAACACCATCAGAGTTGCTGTATCCAGCACCAGCACAGGCAAAAATCGTGAATGCTGCTCACAATGTGTTGAAACTAACTGTATGGATTTTGCTATGCAGGAGCTACACAGCAGAAAAGACCGGGTGCTCATAACAGCAGATCATGCTTTCATAGTACAACTGTGAAACATGGATTTTAGCAAATTATTTCAGCATCCATCTTATTTGTACTAAAACTGGATAAGGCATATGATCCTGAGTTTTGTTTCAGGACACAAGGTGGAAGGAAGGTAAGGGTTGCACTCAACATTCCAGCATATCAGTTCAGTGCTCTAGGGGAAAACAATGGATGGATCCCAGTACCTAGCGGTGTTCTGTGGAAATCTGAGAGCATACAAAACATCGAAATTTTTTCCACCTAAGCCAGAATGAGGAATGGAACATTAACATGTATTAAAGAAGGTTAGCATACCATCAGAATCTCTAGGTAGGCTGATGTGAGAGCCTGAAGTAAGGCAGCAAATGCTGGAACAACAATTCCAAATAAGAAGCAAACGAAGAAATGTATACCAAATCTTATTGTACTCAAACTGAAATGTTGCAACCATGAGGAGCAGGATGGTACTTTAGTTATATCTGCCATGTATTACTTATAAAAGAAATAGAACTGGTGCTCCTTGCTCAATCTGTATCGAATACATTTGTGTCTTTTTATTATGGGTGTGTCTAAAAGCATTTGAATAATTTTAAATATACAAAAAAGAATGCTGTATTTAGATTTAAATTTTCAAAAAAAAAATGTTAAGGACAAAGAGAAAGCTCTAAAACAAAAAAATATGTCACATAGAAAAGATCTCATTCAAAATACTGAAAGAAAGGGGAAAAAATGCCAAGCAAGAATTCGCTAACTTGTTAAACTGTCTTTTAAAAATGAAAGGGATAATTGTGTCATCAGAAATACAAAAGCTGTGAGACTTCATCACCAATTAGCCTTATAAGAAATGGTAAAAAGAGTTACTAAAGTTGAAAGAAAAGAAGATCAAACAGGAACATATCACACATTAAACTACAAAGAAATTTATAAAGATACAACATAGTAATACACTGATGTAATGATATTATATATTCACTGTTAAAAATTGGGAATCAAAAGTCTTATAAATACATATAATGGCAGAATTGTTTAACGGACACAGAACAAAAGGTATAAACTGTGACACCTTTGTACTTGCCATGAGGCTTCTGTATGACATCTAATAAGTGTCTATTTTATCGTGACAAAACATAATCACTTTCACCTGTCTCTCTCTCTATCCTTATCTCTCTCTCTTTCCCCTCTCCGCTTTCTGTTGTTGTCATACTTTACTCCTGTTTATTTTGTATATTTGTCAACGAATTTTTGTATTTATTATTACTTTAACTACTTTTGTATTTTAACTTTTATACTGTAAATTTAAGTTTATTTTTTGAGTTTTGTAGACAAGAGTTTCTACAACAATCATGGCAGTTCCACCATGAAACTGGAAGGTCATTTCGCATCAAGGAAGGCACAGGTCATGGCACCCATCATGAAAACCCTTTATACAAATGAACAGCTGTGTTTGCACCAATCAAAGGTCTTCTTTTCTTTCTCTGAATTGAATGGAAGTGGCTACTATTGCAAAAGTCCACTGCAAGATGCTTGCTGTGGCCTTGCCTAGTGGAGCCAGATTTGTGTTTTGGGTTCCAAGTGCATAATGCTGAAGTGAGGGCAGTCTGACAATTTGTCTGGCAATCCCTTAATTAAGCAGCTGGTATCAAGTAAAAGGTTTATCAGCTAAAATTTAGGAGTTAAGTCTCCTCAACACTAAAGGAAAAATAAAGGTTTTAAATGGTGATCACAACAAACACTTTTCTGTAGGAATGCTTTAACGTATTTAACAGTGGTCTAAAGAATTTGTCCCAGTGACCCAAACAGAGGTATGAACCTATCATCAGTTTCATTCCCTTAAACATTCTTCTTTTCATTCTTTTTCCTTCTCTTACTGGTTTCAAATGATGTCTTTTT
Source organism: Castor canadensis (assembly GCF_047511655.1). NCBI lineage: Eukaryota > Metazoa > Chordata > Mammalia > Rodentia > Castoridae > Castor > Castor canadensis. The sequence continues at coordinate 189,217,561 of NC_133386.1, forward strand.
TTTTTTCTAAGTTCTCTGATTCTTTTCTTGTCTGATTAAGTCTACTTTTATACCTTTAGTGACATTAGTGGTTTAGTCTTGTATTTTCAGCTTTGGAATTTCCATTTAGTTCTTTCTTGTGATGTCTCTGCTTTATTCTTATTTTGTTAATGAATTATTTTCTCAATTGTTTAGTGGTCTACCTTTATTTTGCAACTCACTGGCCTTTAAGATTTATGGATTCTTTTTTTAAAATTTATTTATTCAAATGTGCATACATTGGGCCATTTCTCCTACCTACTCCCCGCCCTCTTCCTCTACTCTCTCCACCCCCTCTCAGTTCTAGGCAGAATCTGTTCTGTCTTTATCTCTAATTTTGTTGAAGAGAAAGTATAAGCAATAATAAGAAAAACAAAGCATTTTTGCTAGTTGAGATAAGGATAGCTGTACAGAGAAATTCCTAACATTGCTTCCATGTACAAATGTGTTACATCCCAAAATGATTCATCTCTAACTGGCCTTTTCACTAGTTCCTGATCCCTTTCTCATATTGACCTCTGTCACTTCAAGGTTTCTGTATTAGTTATGGATTCTTTTTTCACACAATTAATACATCTCTATTTCAAGGTCTGTCATAAACATATTTTGTTTCTTTGATTATTTTTTCCCCCAATGTTCTGTTTGTTAAAATTTTTCATTTTTGTCTATTTATTTAAAGGAACAATCTCCTTTCTTAGTCTTTACATATTGAATTTTACAAAGGAAGAGTTTAGAAGACAGCAACAAGAAATTCTGAAACATTGTTTCAAGGAGCTCTCAAGTCTTCATTCTGATTTTTTAGAAACCTATAATTCCGGGATCTCACTGATCCCTGATTAAGCAAGTCTATACTCAACATGAGGTGAAAGAAAATATTATCTCTTGGGAAGAGAAAAAATTGCCCATAATGTTGGTGATAAGCTCTGTCTTCAGAATCCTGTTTGGTGGAGAAGCTTGACTTAAGTGCCCTTTCCAAATATTGTAGAGCTACATCAGCTATAGATACCACAAGTGTACAAACTGCACTGACTTGAGGATTTCTTGTTTTGTAAATTTGTGGGTATTTATATAGTAAGGAAATGCTGGGCTCAGAGGAATTGGTTAAGTATTCCTTGTGTTTCTATCTTGTGAAAGAGATCATAAAAAATTCATATAACTTTTTCCTTGGTTTGTTAAATTCAACTGTAAATACATGTCGTCCTGATAATTTGTGTTTGGGATGGTCATTAATTATTATTCTATTTGTTTAGAAAGTAAAGCCCTATTCATAGTATATATTTCTTATTTTGAGACTTTTGTCTAATTGTCTTTTAAGAAATTAGGAAATTTCATCTATGCTATCAAATTTGTTGGGATAAAGTTCTTCATAATAGTGTTTTATTATCTTTTCAATAGCCATGGAGCATGAGGTAATGTTCTAAATATACTTTACAATATTACAAATCTATGTATTCTTTCTATTTGTCTGTCTAGTACTTATAAATATTATTGATGCTTTCAAAGAATCAAACATAATGTCTTTTATGTTCTATATTGGTTTCCTCTTTTAATCATTAAAATCTGCTCTAATTTATACTATTTTTCTGGGCTCACCTTGTTTCTAATACATGTGTTTCCATTTTTATAAATGTCCTCTATTCAAAATTATGTGTATATTTATGATATATTTTATGAATAAAGTATTTAATAACCATGATTCCCCTCCCTGTTGATCAATAAGGTAAGAATTAATGAGTTGGTTCATGATCATGCAGCTTAATCTAATATTTAAGTTGATGAACAAAACCATGAAATAATTTTTTTCTATGTTATCATTACCTACAGTCTGATTGAAAATAGACTTATATCTACAGTACTTTTTCATTCTTATAATGAAATACCTAAGGAAGGCTTACTTCATAAACAAAAAAGATTTTTGATTATAGTAATTGAAGTTCAAAGTTGAATTTTAGATGGTGTCATTGATTTGTCCTGTGGGGATAGTTGAATAGCAGATGGTATAACAACAGCTGACTTGTGTGTGGGAGAAAGAGATCACATCTCAAAGCAGAAAGCCAGAAAGAGTTTCAGGAATTGGTCTTACCCTTATAACAATTTATTCTCAGAAATGCTTAGTGGTCTCATAAGAGTTAACAATCTCTTCCAAAGTCAGTTCTCCTATGGCCCAAGTTCCCCCATAGTCCTACCTCTTAAACATTCCTTCACCTCCCAAATTGTCTCATGTGGGAACAAATTTGTACACATGAATGTTTGAAGGTTGTACTCAAATCGTAGCTGAAGCTCTCTACCTTTCTGTACACAACTTTCTGTTTGTTTCTGTCTGTCTCTCACATACATGTTCACACCTGCTTTCTCTGTTCATACCATTTTTCATTCTCATTAATGTAGTACTTATTGTTTTTAAACTTAATTTTTACAGCAGCTTAGTTTCACATCAAATTTACACTTAACATAATGAAAGTTGATATGAACAATTTGCAACCATATATGCTTTACACTCTCTACCATAACATACACATGATAGTTTGCCTCAGTTGATACATACAATGAATTTGTATTGACACACACTTACCCGCCCCAAATCTATAGTGTACATTGATGTTGACTCTTAATGCTATTTTCAACTTATGGATATTGGAAAATGGCATGTATCTAACAATGTCTGAAGTGGTGTTTTACTGCCATAAATATTCTCTGTGCTCTATCTAGTTTATTTCTTTTTATTGTTGCATAGATGATCATTCACTTAAAATGAAGTTCTAATACCCATCATAAAATTAAGGAAATCGTAAGTTGAACCATTGAAAGTCCAGATACTCCTCCATTTTTGATGGGATTACATCCAAATAAACCCATCCTAAAGTCAAAAATTGTAAGTCAAATGTTTATAAGTCAAGAAGCATCTGTATATTATTCCACAGCTTGCATGGCAGACGTGTACCTACTGAGGAAGTTCTTTTTCCTTCCAGGGTTTCAAAATTGTGAGCAAAGTTACCATCAATACTGTATTCATATTTTACATGCATATACTTTCTGTTCATTTTCATAGATTCTATGGAGTGTAATATCTATGGAAAGTGTAAGTGCATTACTATAAACAACTGCCAAGCTCTCTTCCAAAGTATGCCATTTTGTATTTCCAACCAGCAAGAAACAAAAGTTTTTTTGTTCCTGAACCCCATCAGGATTTTGTTTATCAGTGTTTTGAATTTTTTTTATTGCTAATAGAGATGCAATGGCATCTATTTTTTGTTTAATTTTGTAATTCCCAAGTGACATACAGTGTTGAGCATATTTTCATATGTCTTTTATCCTATTATGTATTTCCCCTAAATTTTACTTTGTTTTGCATACCCTGCCTCTCAATACTATCTTATAAAAGTGTTCAAACTATGATAGAAAGTAGACAAAAGGGAAAAAATATTTGGAGAAGAAAGAAAATTAGATTTAGCATTTAGCAATCCAAAAATTATACTTATGTAACTTCATTATTAATAGGTAATGAGCCCTGTCTCTGCTTCACATCATCTCACTATTCAGTAGAAATGAAGAATTGAGAAAGAAGGCTAGGTGTGAGTGGCAGGTCTTATGGAACTGCCTTATGCCAAGTGAGATGATGTTAAATAAATGTAAATGATAATCTGGAGTTTCTTCATCTTTTAGCTCTTCTCTTTCAAACATTCAATAAATGTGATAGACCAATTTAAATTACTACCCATCTGCCCCATTTTTTGATTACCCCCTTCTCATCTTCATGCCAGATGAATGCTTCTGTCTCTCTCCTCCCTTCTCTGCATATAACTATATAAAGCTAAAGATGACAATAAAGAAGATCCTGGGACTCATTTTATGTAACACCAATGCATTTAATGTTGTCTCAGGTTTCGTATTTGTGAAGAGTGTTGAATGAGGGTGGAAAGCAAGATTGGATAATGGGAACCAAACACACTCAACATCAAATTTGTAGGTATATATTTTCCAGTAACCTGATTTATTTTTATGAAGATCCGAAAGAAAGGAGGTATAAGACTCTAAACATAAAGAAATTATAAAGAGAAGTAATTGCTAATTGACCTTATTTGACCCATCCACACAGTGCATGTGTTGAAATATCACAGTGAATTCCATTATAAGTATAATTAATGTATGCTAATCAAAAAAGAATACAATCCCAAGTAACTTGTATGGAAGAAGGATTTTTTACTTATATAATTTTTTAATGCTAGGAATTAATCCCAGGACCTTGAGCACTCTATCTCTGGAGTTATGCTCTAACCACTTTGGTTCCTACTTTCTTTTTGAGGTAAGATCTTTCTAAGTAGCCAGTGTTAGCCTCTAACTAACAATCTTCCTGTCTACACCTCCTGTGAATGGAATTACAGAATTGTGCCACCATGCCGCCTTGTTAGTCCACCTAACTTTGTACAGATCATATGTACCTTTTGCAACTCTTGGTAAACTGATGTAAGAACCCATTACACTTGGAGGACAATTTGTGAAGACCTGGGAGAGTCAGATTTACTTGAAATGTCATAGTTCATTCATACTGTATCATATCAACACTGCCTGTGAAAAGATAAATGTGAACCAATCTCCTTTCATTGTTATTGAAATTAAGTGCAATGATAAAAGTCTTAAAAGTTGTTTCAAGTAAAAAAGAAAGAAAAAGAACTTGAGTAATATTTTTAGTCAAATTTTATTTCAAAATAATTATATATAATATTTTCTGATTTTGAAATATGACAGTAGATAAGAATGATGCAATATAAATTTTATGTCAAATATATATTTATTTGTATTTAACTAATAATATTTTGGCAAATATATTTTATGATGAAAATACCACATATTAAATTTTCATTTTTTCAAGCTCTCTATGGATTTGATGTTTTTGGTAATCTTCATGGAAAACCAACAAAATAAGTATTTTCACTTTTGATTTACAGACCTAGATGGAGACTCAATATTTCATACACTTTCTTAAGTTTCAAATCCATAAGGTAGTAACACCAAATTTGGATTGATGCTGTCTGATTATAGAATTCAGTTCTGTGGTACTGGACATTAAACCCAGGGTTTTATGTTGGGCAAGGCAAGAGCTCTACCACTGAACTTCTCTCTCAGCAGTGGAGCCCATACTCTAATTCACTGTATTCACCACCCACCTTACCACAGAATAAGTTTAGTTCATGACCATTCCATCAGCTTTCTAAAGTTTTCTGTGTTCAGGCTATATGAAAGACATTTTTAAAGTAATAATATAGAATCTGACTTTTGAAACAAAATGTTTTAAAACTTTATTTTTTACTTTAATAGCAAAATGATCTCAAGGGTTTAGTTTATTTCCCAGTTTTCATCTGGAGAATTTTATCCTTCAAAAAAATGTTGGAGTACTATTTAGTTGAGACACAAATATTATTTGTAATATAAGACCTGAAATCTTGAAGCTAGTGCAGCAAAAAGCAGGGAGCGCACTGGAGCAATAAGCATGGGCAGTGACTTCTTCAGTAGAACTCAAGTGGTTCAGCAACTAAGAGAAAGGATCATTAAATGGGACCACATGAAATTAAATAACTTCTGCACAACAAAAGAAATAATCTCTAAATTGAAGAGGCCACCCACAGAATGGGAGAATATCTATGCCAGCTATATATATCAGATAAGAGACTGATAACCAGAATATAAAGGGAGCTCAAAAAACCTAAACTCCCCCCAGATGAATGACCCAATGAAGAAAAAGACAAACGAACACAACAGAGCTTTTTCAAATGAAGAAGTCCAAATGGCTAAAAAACACATGAAAAAATGCTTAAGTACTGTTCTCTTCAGTGGTGTGTAGTTATCTAATAAAATATGTCATTCTAATATTGCTGATGATTTTTTAAAAGTTTAATATCTTGTTCTTTTGGCTTTATTAAACAATGCTTTCATAGACCCAGTAATTGCTATTGTACAACTTGTTGAGAATATCCAAATCTCCTCTACCGCATTTTTTGTTTGAGGAAAAAACTTTATTTGAAAGATGAGGCTTTCATTGAAGGAAAGGAAAAATATGACAGAATTTCACTGTGGAATGCATAATACTGTGTTCAATTATAAGGTCTGGACTTAACCTTTCTCCTTCTGCCAAGCATGAGGTATTTTTCTACATGATGCATAGTATGGGGGAGGGAATTTGCTAGCATCTATTTCCTTTCTACTTTTTTTCAATGAGTCTTTTCTTGGTATTATATTAAAACCAAGAATTGCAGTTTCTCATCTGTCTTCCTGTCTGCTGTACTCCTGTTTTTAGGGATGTCCTAGAGAAGGATGAATTAATATATCTGTTCACTTTTAGGTGGTACATACATATCGTGCAAAACCTTCCATAATCAAGGTTTAAGTCTTCTTTTTTTCATAATAAGTTCTCTATGTGTCCATAGTATATGCTGGATAAGACAAGGCAGTCAAATAGAAAATGTACTGTCTTAATTCTTTTGTGCTTCGATAGCAATATACCTGTGGTGTAGAATTTATAAAGAATACAGACATATTTTTCACAGTTCTGGAAGCTGGAAACCCAAAAATCAAGGAGGTGGCCAGTTCAGTTTTCTCATGATAGCTAATGCCTGTTTTCAAGATTGTGTCTTGATGCAGGTTTTGTCATATGAGGACTTCTGGGTGCTCACATGGAGGTAGACAGAAGGGCAAGAGAGAGCTGAATATTGCTGCATGAAGCCGCTCTATAAAAGCCACAATTCTATTCATGAAAAAAAGAACCCTCATGTCCTAATCACCTCTTAAAAACCTCAATACTTAATATCAACACAATGGTTATGATAGTTCATACCTGAATTTTGGAGGACACACATTAAAATCATAGCAAATAACATGGGCTTTTTGAGAAAGTTCAAGGTCTGCTAAGGACCTATTGAATCCACTGGATTTTGGAAGGCTATTGTGCAGGCCCAATTTTATGGCTTAGTGGGTCAGATAACATCTATTTTACCACAGTTTATGCTATATGGGCACTTGGTAACTTCTATCATTTGAATCCAATGCTCTCTAGGGCCCACATGTTACAGGCTTTATCCTTAGAAAGGTCCTACTGGGAGGTGATGGAACATTTTTGAAATGAAACCTTTTTGAAGGTTCTTAGATCATTGAAACATACTCTTTTTTTTTTTCCATTTTTCTTTTATTATTCATATGTGCATACAAGGCTTGGTTCATTTCTCCCCCCTGCCCCCACCCCCTCCCTTACCACCCACTCCACCCCCTCCCGCTCCCCCCCTCAATACCCAGCAGAAACTATTTTGCCCTTATCTCTAATTTTGTTGTAGAGAGAGTATAAGCAATAATAGGAAGGAACAAGGGGTTTTGCTGGTTGAGATAAGGATAGCTATACAGGGCATTGACTCACATTGATTTCCTGTGCATGGGTGTTACCTTCTAGGTTAATTCTTTTTTATCTAACCTTGAAACATACTCTTGAAGAGAATTGTGGGATCCTAGTCTCTTCCTTGATACTTTTTTCTTCCCTTCTGTAATATAATATTAGAGCATTTTTTTATGCTACATGCTCATCCTATGAGGTGCTATGTTGCCACAGGCCCAAAGTTAAGAAAACAACTGAATATGTACTGAAGCCTCTAAAACTGAGTTGTAGTAAACCCTTTACCTTCATCAATTGATCACCTCAGGATTTTTGTTACAATAAAGAAAAGTCAAGACATTGGTTCACAGTTAACTGTTTTATCATTTATTAGGATTGAATAGTCTTACAAAGAGAATAGTTATATATGATTATGCCCAGAATATGCACTAAAATCCTAACAGTTTGCATTAATATTCATCAATAGAGGCTTTTCAAAGTTTCCCTTAGCCTTATTGACACTTCAAACACAATTAGACCTTCATAATAATCTAGTCCAAGCGACAGAACTTTTTTCCCCGAAGCTGAGGTCAACTGCCAAGCCTTCTTTTTCTCTGGGAGCCACTATTTGAGTTACACTGTAAGTATACTGGATAATCCACCCAAAGGAAAAATTGTCTCCAAAAATCCAAAGAAGTCCACTAAGCATTGTATGTCTTTGGGAGGTTGTAAAACAGTCAGATGTAATACTTGTTTTTTCTTTAGATAGGAAATCTTGACAGACCTCACACCACTGGACTCAAAGAAATACAAATGAAGCAGATGGTCCCTGAAATTTAGTCAGTCTTATTTCTCTCCATCTGACAAAACTATCTTAACAATAATCTAGAGCAGTTATTATCTCACTCACCATGTTCAATCAGTCTACCACTATTAATGTGAGAAATTAGCATGATATTTTATATAAGGGAAATGCAAATAAGACTCTACAAACTAAATTATAACAGGGCAAGAGCATTGACACATCACTAATTTTGGGCCATAAATGTACATTATTGCCCTTGCTGTATGAAACCAAACTACTGTTTGTGGTCCTCCTTGACAGATATGGAGAATAAAAGCTTTTGCCAGACTACTTACTACATACATGATATCAGGGGATAAGGGGATGTGTTAATTTGCAAGGCAATGAAACAACATCTGGCAAAACATCTGCAGTTGGAGCCTCTATCTGATTAGACTCATGATAATTCATCATCATTTCCCCAGACTCACCTGTATTCTTAAAAGACCAAACATTTGAACTGAGTGAATTTATGGTGGGAAGCATCCATTTTTCAGATCTTTCTTGTTAGCATAAACCTCTGAAATCCCCCTGGAAATGCATTTTATATTGTAATTTAATATTATATTTATAAGGTAAGATGCAGTACTGATTTTGGTGTACAATTTTCCTATAGAGGCATTTCTAATGGTTGCAATGTGGCCATTCCCAATAAGGTTAGAGTATGAATGTGGCGCTTCTACCAGTGCTTTGTATGCTTATTCCAATTTTACATTCCAAACCTGAGGTCACAACAGTAAGCATTTAGAGAAACATTGTCATCTCCCTATGTCATTTTTTGTTCACTAGCACCACAACCTGAGATAGAAAATTATGTGAAAGTGCAAAACGCAAGAAAGGATTGTTGAGACCCAATGAAAGCAGAATAAATAGAGGAAGTGTTATCTACTGAAGTTTGAATTCAGTTTTGAAACTTGGGAGATCCGCAGTATACACTAGGTCACCAGGGAGGCAAGAGGACCTCACCTTTACACATCCTCATGATGGTCATTTACTTACCAGAGTGGTCATTAAATTGTTGGAATTCATTCATTCAAAACCCATTTACTTGGTCCATTCTTTTCTCTCATTCCTTTTGGAGAAATGAAAAAATGAATTTGAGGACCCATGTTTCCCTTTAAGAAATAGTCCAATATTCCTAACAACATAGGAGGTTTTCCATGTAGTTTACTTCTAGGAACCTTAATCCACTATACCTGGCTATAGGACATTTCAGATCAGATTATTTTGAATTTTCTTTAATTCTGTTGGTCATTATGGTAATCATATGCATGAATCCACCTGGTTCCTGCCACCCCAGGATTCAATTACTCACTTGGCATTTAGATTTTCCAGTTGAGATGCTATAGTTCCTGCTGTATGGTCTCATAATGAAGAGGGGTGATCTCGTAACACTCCAAATATGTCAAAGCAAATGCTTTCCTCACAATTGGGATGAAACACATTCCTTCTTCACTTTTGTAGGGTAAGTGAGTAGGTCTTAAATCACACTTAATTTCTAATTTTTATGAGCCTTTGTTTCCCATCCTCACTTGACACCCAGAAAGGGTCAGGATTTCTAATGCACGCACCATGGACTCCTGTTTGAGCCATGTTGTAGCCAATTAATTAAATGAAGACCTTCCTAATTCCCTGAGCTACAAAATTCTGTGAAACATCTTAGCTTAGTGCTCATATATCAGTAAATTTGACATGTGGAGTTAGTGGTACATATCTATAATCCCAACTACTTGGGAGGCAGAGACCAGAGGATTTCAAGTTTGAGACCAGCCAGGGTACAGTTAACAAAGCTCTGTCTCAAAAACAAAATATAAATGAAAGGACTGGAGTCTGGCTCAAGTGGTCTATGGTTTGCCTAGCATGTGTGAGGCCTTGGGTTAAATCTACAGTAGCGCAAACTAATAGAATAAAATATACAAGACACGGTCCAACTTTGTGTTTCTTCTACTATCATCCCACAGTCTTAATAGGTATTGCTGTACATGCTCCAGAACACATTAGAAAAATCATGCGGTTCTTTGGATTGCCATGCACCTATTTGTAAGTCACACATTTAGGGTCCTCTAGAGACAAATGGTGAATTTTAAGGAGGATCAGCATTGTCTTGCTGGGTCATTCGCTAAGGTGAAGCCATATTAGTTGCCTCAGAAAATGTAGGTTAATCTTTCAAACAGGTCAGGAGAAAATATCCATGGATAGTGGAAGGACATTTCTACCAGGGATAGACAGGATTTTAAAACATGCAAAGAGATCTTTCTCCACCTCTGCTCAGTCCCCATACACATTCAATGACTAAGCCAGGATTTGGTTCTTTCCCATGATGCTTTTATTTTTAATCTTCTTAGTATGTCAAACTTTTTTCTATAACTTATTCATAGTTAAGGAAACATTTCTCTGTCCATGTCATTTTCTGCTTCCTAGATACACATGGAAATTTTTATGAATTTGATAAGTGAATGAAGGAACTAAGTGAAGTCAAATAAGATCGAGCAAAGACAGGATGTAATCTCAACTAAAGGCTGGCTTCAGAGTGGAGCCTTGGGAATTCTGTGGTATTCATTGCACTAAGGACTGGTTCTACATGGAGGCAAGTGGAACCAAACTTTTCACACCCTCTTGACAGTCCTTTTTTGATCAGTGCAAAGTCATATAAGATGGTGGGCATAATAATGAAAGTGAAACTCCTCTTTTCTTTGGTTCAGTAACCAAGAAAAGGATAGGGTTGTGACCTGTTCACAGGCTTACAATTGTTGAAGCATGAGAGCTCTGGCTTAGTGGAGTGGATTGGAGCTGAATTCAGCAGTTTCTACCACATGATAGCCTCACCAGCAAGATCATAATCCTCCAGTCTTTCACACTCACATTATTACGGTAATATGCTCTCTTGTTGATTTTCTTGTCTCCTTTATTCCATTTCTCATGTTGTAGCTAGAGAAATAATTTGTAAAACTAAATCTAGCTTTACTTCTTTTTAGATTAAAAATACTATCAATGTTTCCTTATTATTTATCTTTTATAGGATTATGACAGACTTTGTGAACATACCCATCCTGGTTTCTCCTTTCTCATATCTTACAATTTAACTTCATGCAAGATTAGTATCCAATTTTTGCATGACACTAATGAGGATTACAATAAGTAATTTTTGAGTGGGTAGAAGAATAGACATTTTGAATTGATTAGTTTCTATATGCTCTTTCACCTCTTGGACATTGTTGCCTACTAACTGTTCAAGGAATGTGTGACCTAACCTCTTTCCCCTTCACCTTGCTGACCCCATTTAACCCATTGGGTAACATTTTTATGTCGTTTCACGTATAATACATGTTCTGGCTTCCCTCGCACCTTTTCTTGTGTGATTATCCATTATGATTTCAGAGTAAATTCTAAAATGTATAACTAACTACAAGTTATTTTCTACCCTATTGTTCAATGGATTGTAAGATCTATGGGGGATGACCTTAGGGATTTCTATATTCACCTAAGATCCCCATGCTATCGAAACTTCTTGAACTTGAGCCAACATTAATGAGGGAGGAAAAAATTCAATGAAAACTAATCTCAAATTGTTATGTGTGTAGACAGAGATGCATATTTTTTAAAATAGTCATTAATAATGAAAATAACTGCAAAGTAATAGAGAAACATAAACTTCCTATACTGATAGTATGATGAAATCTTGCTGGGAGAACATCAAGGTGAATATTTGTTCAAGTGCTGACAAACTCACTTTCAAATTCTTTCTCATTCATTGAACAAAGCAAGAGTAAAGAAAAGTTATGCTTTTCCTTATAGGCAACAAAATGCACAATATTGATGGAAATTTAAAACCATCTATTGTAATGTTAAAATAATAGGAAATTTTACCAAAAATTATTTCAATTTTAGGTATAGAAAATCAACTAATATACAATGTGCCTAGAAGAATACTTGTCTGAAAACTAGGACTGAGTATTCTTTTCTATCCTTTTTCTAACCATTATCTGTCAGTATGTCACATGAGTTGAGAACATGTCCCGGAATGTCAGCATAATCTTGACAGAGGCTCATCACCGTATGTTCCTTTATAATTTCCACTTCCAGTATGTTTCTTCACACAGAAAATAGGAGATATAAACTGCGCTTCCCTCTCTGGAGTGTAAGAGATGTTACTCCTCAGTATCAACATTTTTATAATTACTTATCTTAGTCACAAGAAATGTGTATAAGTCAACTAGAATGGATAAAGCTAGCAAAACAGGACATGATTTTTTATAATTTTCAAGTAATCTAAAAGTGGTCCCAGTTTAAGCACTATATATTTGCCCACTTTTATCACTGCCTTCTTCATCACAGAATCTATGAATTATACTTTTATTTTTCCTTTGTTTTGTAATTACTCCCTCCTGAGATCATCAACAATAGCCTTTTTATCTTTTCCTCAGTTGAATGAATGTTTGGCTTTAGACACATTTACTTTTCAACTGAATGGATTTTCTTATTCCACATTTTCCTAATGGCAGTTTTCATCTGGTCATTTCTGAGGGTATAGATTAAGGGATTTAACATGGGAGTTATCATTGTGTAGAGTACAGCAACTCCTTTATCACTGGGTAAAGTAGCAGCAGGTCTCAGGTACACAAGCATGTAGGGTACAAAGTATAAGATGACCACTGTGATGTGAGAGACACAAATCGATAGGGCTTTGTGCCTCCCTTCCAAGCTGTGGGTCTTCAGAGAGCACAAGATGGCCACATAAGAGAACAACAGAAGGAGAAAGATGAACATACAGATAAACCCACTATTAAGGCATCATTGTATGGCAAAGGAATTTTGCCTTTTTTTCATAGGAAATGAGGAGCTATAAAAGGTGGTTGAGAGTATTAGTGAAGGCTGCCAGGGAATTTGAAGAAAGGTGACTGTTGGATTATATTTGAGTAAAGAAACATCTTTCCATATCTTGAATGAAGCCAATTAAAGGCTTAGTAAAACTGGAAACAGTCTGAAATCCCAGTTTTTACAATGTTCATAGTAGGCTATGTAAGGATTGTCAGGGTCATAATTATGGAAAGGTAATGAAATAATAGAAGAACACTTTAAAATAATTCATAATACTTAAAGAGTATATATATAATAACTGTAATAATCAATAATAAAAATATTTTCAGTGTGTGGCATGGTACCAAGTGCTTTACCCATGTAATTCCTTTTAATATGTATAATAACCTTGTGGTTGGTATATTTTCATAAAATTTAGATGTAGAAAAATGACCTCAGACTAAGTACAACATTAATATTAACAGTCCCTTAATGCTAAATGTTTTAGCAGATACTTGCTGACTTCATTCTTAGTGTAAAGTGTAGATGGTTGTAAACTTATATTACAAGTTATATAACGACATAGAAGTTATGGATACAATTTACAAATGACAGGCCCAAGCATATGTCTCAGGTTATTCTTATCCATATTTATTTACTTTTATTGTTCATATTCCTAAATTTTATATTCTTAAATTTCATATTCTAAATGTCCTGAAATTTAGGAATTCTGAGCCTTAATTCTTATGCCCATATTTTCCAGTTGTAACCTTGTCGAATTAGTAATTCCTTTTCGTATGATCATAACAATTTAAATTACTTTAAATCTATTTCAGAAGCAACTTTATATAAAGCAATTTATCAAAAGAAATGCAAACACATAATGATACATTTGAACATCCAAGTAAAGATTAAGAAAATGAGTATTGTTGCTGTAATATTGGAAGGGTTTCTTTGTCTTGGACTGCCAGCTAGGTCTCCCATTTCAATTAGCATTATGAATTATGATCTCCAGATCTCTGCTGAAAACTTTTGAAAGCAGTAGTTTTTCATTTTTCTGTGCCCCTCTGAAATAGTGATGAAGTATATATGTTTGAGAATAAAAAGGACAAATGAGAATCATGGTTCTCTCACTTATAATTTTTCAATTTGAGCACATTTCCTGGCAGTTCATACATCCCCATCAACATCTGCTTATCAAATGAGCACACTACCTCATGGATTGCTCTGAAATTTTATTGTTATCTGAATATATACACTATAAGCTAGGAACACATGTGGGCTTTCATTTATGATTATAAACTATATATAATCAGAATTTAAAACTTGAATATTAATACAGAGAAATAAACTGAAATAAGCTTAGAGGAAATCATGACCAATATAACTTTCAAGGAAACCACAAGACGTATGTTGTCTATAGCACCTAATCTAATATGAGTTCCCCATATTTATTCTACAATTCAGCACCTGACAATTATATCACTTTGCATTCATCTATAGGTCTTTGGGCTGTGTGTGTGTGTGTGTGTGTGTGTATGGTTAATTCCAATTTTGTGTTCATACTCATGATTAGTCTTGATTATTAAAGGAAGAATCTCATGACAGAACAGTGGTTCCTTGAGTTACACAGTTAGATGTTATAAACTGATTCATGTCTATGAGTCTCATATGGTCCAATGTAAAATTAAGATATTTGTTAACAATATTTTTAAAAATTTGAATGAGGATAAAATTACTTATGATTATATTTGACATATTGAAAAGTAATTATTACATATGAAAATAATAATTACTAAGAAAGAAAACTTTTGAGAAACATACCTTAGTATTAGCTGCTGGAAATTGTAGTTATAGGGTTTCATTTCAATCCCATCTTCAGCGTGACCTCTGCTGTTAGCAAGAAACTGTCAGTATGATACACTTGCAAAGAGACCTCAGATAATTCAACATCAAATTGACTGTTGTTAAAGAAATAGCTGAATCAGTGTAAATCTTATTTTTCCTTCTGAAGCTTATAAATGTTTTCACAACTTGGTACTTAAATTTAGAAAGGATTTCCTTGATACTATGTGGATAAATAACCCTTGTTCAGTGATTCTGATCCTGTGGCATATGAGGTAGAATGATTAGAGGAAAATAGTTCTGATAAATCACCCTACTCATGATGCATCTTGCAACTGGATATGTTTGCTACAACAAAATCACATTTTCATCTTGCACTACAAAGCTATTTAAAGGGTTCTTGTAGCTGTGCTTTCTCTCCCAGAAATTCATTATCTCTTTTGATGGAAAGACTTTGTCTTAGAAGCAAATCACCTGGAGAGACTTGTTTGAAAATCACCCACTCTTGAATGAGTATTGTATTCCATGTACATACCACACACACATGTGAGGCTCTTTATTTGAACTCCTGTTTTAAAGAAAGCTGAGTGCCATGTCAATAGCATGGCATAACACCAAAGTGAGGACCAGTGAAGCAGTTTCCCTGATGATGAATGTCATTAGGGAACATCTTTCTTCTTACCAATATTAATCTACTTGTGAAAGCGCACTGTTGATTGTTTGCGAACTAAGGCAACGAAGGCATCAAAGTAATTGCAGCCATTTTAAAATACTTACCTCCAAATGCTTCTTTTCACATTTCTCAGAGTGTTTTGAAATTAACCAGAAACCACACAAGACACCACATTACAGTGATACCTGGGATTCATAGCCCAGTCACTATGGAATAGTACTAAGCAATACCAATTTGTAAATATATTTAAATTCAATAAAATAAACTTCAAATAAAACTGGAATGTAACCATATTTCTGATTAGGATCAGAAGAGAATTTTTCTAAGGGGAATTTCATTTTTTACTCTCATTAAAACTGAAGAATGTGAAATAATTTGCAAATGAGTTTCTCAAGCCCTGGACAAATATTGCACACAGTCTCCTTACTTAGAAGAACTTTTATCCCATGAATGTGAAATTCTTATTTTATATATTTCCCTTAATTTAGCTTATTTTGTGTTTCTATTACATTATTAAATGCTGTTTTTAGCAATATCTGAGTCTGCCTGTGCACAAACAAGTTTCAGGATAAAAGTTTTACTCATTTCTTCCATCTTACTCATTAACAAACACCTACATTTGTGTCCAAGGACTATTGATACTTGCTACAGATAAGAATAAAAACACACCTAGATTGTTCCTTTACATAACTGAAAATCCATTAAGAGAATCACAAAAACTCTGTTTAGTGTTATCAGTGGAAGACAGACAGGGTGCTATGAAACCAAACTGGAAAGGTACATGAGAAGAATACCTGGAGTATGGGTAGGGTAAAACATTCTTAGATGAAAAGACCTCAAAAGTGGTACCCATAAATAAAACAAGGGATAGTAGTAGATAGGCAAGTGTTTGGGCCAAAACATTATTCATACAGGTAGATAATATTGGATGTGTATTAAGGAAGAGTATATAGGATACCTAGTCAATTCAACATGACTGAGGTCATTAATCCATCACTCATTCAAACATTAATTTCTGGGGTGGATACCAGTGGGAGGTGGGTAGGCACAAGGAAAAGGAAATGAAGGTGAATGTATTGGATGCATTTTGTATCTATACATCAAAATAGAAGAATGAAACCTGTTTAAACAGTTCTAAGAAGGAGGTGGGGGCAAGAGAGAATAATAGTGGAGGGGGTAAATCTAACTAAGATATACTGAAAGTGCATAAGTAAATATCACTATGTATCCCCCTGTACAACTATTTTATGCTAATACATTTTTAAGTTACTTATTGAAACCTCAAGTATCAGGCAACAAATGGACACTATGAAGGTAAATTGTAAGTCATGAAACTGGAGAGTAGGAATGGAAACATCCAAAAGATTTTTATAGTAATGTTAAAGCTTAATCATAGGAATATGGAGAAAACATTGAAATTATTTTTAAAGTAGGGAGTCATGAAGTTAGATTGAGTTTTAGAAAAACTCTAAATACAGTATGAGGAGTGGAATTAAGGAGAAAAACCAGACATCAGGAGAGCAGGGAATTATTATAATGATCTGAGTGTGGAAGGCTGGAAGATTGAACTCCAGTCCTGCTGGTGAGGTTACAAAGTGTAATGGACACTGTTGAAGCCAGTTCAAATCCCACTTTCTTTCTTTCCTGACTAGAGAGGAGGAAGAGAAATATTCTGCCTGTGGAGCAGTGGTTTCCCAGCTAGGCCTGCTTATAGTAGGAATAGTATGATGGGAAACTCTTGAAATTGTGTTGACACAATAATTCTTATTGCACTTTTATGTTTTGTATTCAAGTTTTCATTGTTTCTAACAAAGATGAAAATAAAACATGTAGCCAGGCATAGTGGAACATAGCTAAACCCCAGCACTGTGGAGGCTGTGCCAGGAAGATCTTGAGTTCAAAGCCAAGAAATAGCATGCAAAATGAGGAGATTGCATAGCCAAAATTAAGTTCTTGGAATAAATAAATAAAATTTACAATCAACTGCCATTGTGGTAGAAATTGTGTAAGTATATACATTTATCAAAAATCACCTAATGTGCATATAAAATGGTGAATTTTTTGTACATTAAGTATGTAAAAACAAAGTGAAATCATTTCAACTTGATCTATATTATGTGTGGAGGGAAAAGATGCCTGGGACATAAATTGGGGGAAAGTCATCCAATGATTCATTCTTGGTTACATACATAAAACTACAGTGTAGATATGTACATATATATATATATATATATATATATATATACATTGTTTTCAAAAAAGATTTAAAGAATAAGGCTTGTGAATTATGAATCTAATAAAAATTATTTCTGGATTAGTCTCAGATTTGTGAATAGGAGTGGGGATAGTGAGCACCCTTGTCTCATTCCTGATTATAGAGGGAATGGTTCCAGTTTTTCACCATTAATTATGATGTTGGCTGTAGGTTTGTCATATATAGCCTTTACAAGTTGAGATATGTTCCTTCTATTCCTAGTTATCTTAGAGCTTTATCATGTAGTGGAGTTGGATCTTGCTGAAGCTTTTTCTGCATCTGTTGAGATGATCAAATGGTTTTTGTCTTTGCTTCTATTAATGTGCTCTATTACATTTATAGACTTGTATATGTTGAACCACCCCTGCATCCCTGGTGAATGATCTTTTTGATGTGTTGTTGGATTTGGTTTGCCATAATTTTATTGAGGATTTTTGCATTGATGTTCATTAAGGAGATTGGCCTATACTTCTCCTTTTTGGAGGTGTCTTTGTCTGGTTTTAGGATGAGTGCAATACTGGCTTCTTCAAATGAGTTAGGCAGTGTTTCCTCCCTTTATATTTCATGGAACAGTATAAGGAGGATTGGTATTAGTTCTTCTTTAAAGGTCTGATAGAATTCAGCAGACAATCATCCGGTCTTGGACTTTTCTTTTTTGGGAGAATTTATCGCTGTTTCAATTTCATTTTTTTTATAGAGCTATTCAGCTGACTAATATTCTCTTTGTTCAATTTGACTGTCATAAATATATAGAACTGTGTCTATTTCTTCAAGAGTTTCAAATTTATTAGAATATAGTTTCTCAAAATAGTCTCTGATGATTTCCTGGATTTCCTTGGTGTTTCTTGTTATTTTTCCTTTTGCATTTCTGATTTTACTGATTTGGGTTTTTTCTCTCCTCATTTTAGTCAGTTTTGCCAAGAGTCTGTCAATCTTATTTTTTCAAAGAACCAGCTTTTTCTTTCATTGATTCTTTTTACTTTTTTTCTATTGCATTCATTTTGGCCTTTGTTTTTATTATTTCTTTTCTTCTGCTTGTTCTTGTTTTTCTAGGTATTTTAGATGTAGTATTAGGTCATTGATTTGAGATCTTTCTATCCTTTTAAAATATGCACTCATGGCTCTAAATTTTCCTCTCAGGACTGCCTTTGCTATGTCCCCTAGGTTCCAGTAGGTCATGTTTTCATTTTCATTAACTTCCAGGAACCTTTTAATTTTCTGTTTTATTTCATCAATGACCCATTGATCATTGAGCAATGTGTTGCTCAGCTTCCAATTGTTTGCATGTTTTTTATTGTTGTTTTTATTGTTGAGTTCTAGTTTTAATGCATTGTAATAAGATAGAATACATGGGATTATTTCTATTGAAGAAGATTCCATGGGCTGCTGAGAAGAATGTATATTGTGTACAAGTTGGATGAAATATCTGTAGACATCAGCTAAGTCCATTTCATCTATGGTGTGATTTAGTTCTAGAATTTCTTTATTGAGTTTTTTTTTTGGATGACCTATCTATTTCTGGTAGGGGAATATTAAAATCTCCCACTACCACTTTGTTGGAGTCTATAAATGATTTTAGGTCTTTCAGAGTATGTTTGATGAAATTGGGTACATTGACATTGGGTGCATATAGGTTGATAATTGTTATTTCCTTTTTGTGTATTTCCCCTTTTATTAGTATGGAGTGTCCTTCTTTATCTCATTTAATCCATGTCAGTTAGAAGTCTACTTTGTCTTAAATAAGTATTGCTACTCCAGCTTGTTTTCAGGGGCCATTGTCTTGGTCATACTTCTTCCAGCCTTTCACCCTAAGACAGTGTTTGTTTCTGTTGATGAGATGAGTCTCCTGTAAGCAACAGATTGTTGCATCTTCCTTTTTAATCGAGTTGTTAAAAGGTGTCTTTTGATGGAGGAATTAATTCCGTTTGCATTCAGTGTTAGTATTGATTGGTATTTGGTGATTCTTGTCATTTAGTTGTTTTTGTTGTTTAAGGGTTTGATTGTGTGCAGCTGAATCAATTTCACTCTCTACTTTCTTGTCTTTTCTTCTTCTTTGGTTTGGTACTACCTGTCCTTTCATGGTTCTGTTTGCTTTCATTTTCTGTGTGCAGAATTCCTTGAAGAATCTTTTGTAATGGTGGCTTTGTGGTCATATATTGTGTTAGTTTCTGCTTATCATGGAAGACTTTTATTGCTCCATCTAATTTGAACGATAGTTTTGCTGGGTAGAGTACCATATGGTTGAAGTTGTTTTCATTCAGTGCCCAAAAGACCTCACTCAATGTTATTCTTGCTTTTAAGGTTTCCATTGAGAAATCTGCTGCGATTTTGATGGGTTTATCTTTGTATGTTATTTGCTTTTTCTCTCTTACAGCCTTCAATATTCTTTCTGTATTCTCTGTGCTTGATGTTTTAATTATAGTATGTTGTGGGGAAGTTGTATTTTGGTCAAGTCTGTTTGGTGTCCTGGATGCTTCCTGCTCCTGAAAGGGCATAGTTTTCTCTAGATTTGGGAAATTTTCTGTTATTATTTTGTTGAATATATTACAAGTTCCTTTTGCTTACACCTCTTCTCCTTCTTCAATGCCCATGATTCTCATGTTTGGTCTTTTGATGGAGTCAGTGAGTTCTTGCATATTCCTTTCACAGGTTTTGAGTTGTTTTACTAATAGCTCTTCAGTTTTTTCTCTAATTTCCATTTCATCTTCAAGTTCTGAAATTCTGTCTTCTGCTTGTTCTAGTCTGTTGGAGTGGCCTTCCATTGTATTTTGTATTTATGTTTCATTCTTTTTTTCTGAGGTTTTCTGTATCTTGTGTCACTTCCTCTTTAATATTGTCAATTTTCTTCCTTAATTCAGTTATCTCTCTATTTATGGTATTCTCCGTTTCACTTTGATGTTTATTTAGGACTCCTGTGAGTTCATTTATTTACTTTTGTGTCTTCTCTTATTCTTTATTTTGTTGTCTTGGAATTTCTTGAGTGCCTCCTGTACATTTTGGTAGATCATGTCTAGTAACATCCCTGTGAAATTCTCAGAGATTACTTGCAAGATTTCTTCTTTCAGCTTGTTTTTCTGAGCCTCTTTGGGTTCCTTTGCATAGTTTATTTTTGTTCTGTTGGAGTGTGGAACTCTTTCTTCATTTCCCTCTGAAACCTGAATTAATTTGCTTTGGTGGGGGAAATGGTTTCCATCCCCTTTTCATCTTCCCGTCATTCCCTTTAGTTCTGTTTCTGTCCCTGGTCTGTTTTAATTTAGTATTAGCTAATTTATAATAGTAAAACTAATAAAAGAAAGAAAGGAAGAAAAAAAGAAAAAGAAGAAAAGAAAGAGAACCAAAGAAATCAACAGGTAGAGTCTGGGGACAAACCAATAGGGAACAAAACAAACACACACACAAAAAAAAATTCCACGTTTAGAAGCAATAGAATTTCAGTCTTAGCAGTTCTGGTTTTACTCTTTCAGCATCCAGTCCTGGTTTTCATATTTAAACAGAAGCTCTGTCTTAGTCTCACCAGGTGATCGGAGAGACTCGCAGTTTTTTTTCCTGTCTTTCAGAGTCAGCTGCTTAGTCAGCTCCTCCCTCAGTGAGGTGTGGCTTGTCCTCAGTTTCCAGAGATCAGCTCTGTTGCCCACTAGCTGTCCTGCTTTGGAGTTGGGTTTTTACTGTGTTGGTTTAATGGGGGTTGCTTCTTTACCTCGTGCCCTTTCTCTGTGGCAAGGTCAGAGATCTGTCAGCCAGCTCTCTGCTGTCATCATGTTTGCTGGTTTGCTGACTGTTTTTCAATTTTGCAACATCATTTGACTTTGGATGTTGCTCACTGGCTCAGGAGATGAGCTTTGTGGACCACTATATGCCCTATTTCAGGCAGTGGCTTATCACTTGCCCACCGTTGGCCCTTCTGTCTTGGTATACTGAACGTTCCCATGGAGATCAGCTTGTTGCTCCTCCCCTCTTTTCCAGTGCACTCATAGCACATGCCCCCTCTGCTCATGTTCCTTTTCAGTTCCTTGTTTATTATTCAGCTTTTTTGGTGGTGTTGTGGTCAGTCTGCCCAGGGGGCTATGATGGTTTATCCCAGGAGTAGCTGTGGGAATATTGCATGCCACTTATTTGCTCACCTGTTGGTCTGCAGCTTCCAAGAAGGTTTGGAGCTGCTTCTGGCCTCTAGTCACCATCTTGGGTCCCCCACAAGTAACATTAAATACATTAAACCAATTTAGTCAAATGCTAGTATAACACCAGCAGGAAAGGTGGAGACACCAGAGGATTTTGAAATAAAATAGCTAAGTCCTTCCTTTGTGCATTGAACAGCCTGAAGTTGGGAGAGGTATCCTTAAAGGGAGAAATACTGGGGTGTGAATTCATGTTCCAGCATTAAAACTAAAGTGTTTGATACACTTGGCATTCATATTAGTACAGGTTGAAAGACAAGGATCTAGATTCAGTCTCCTACATGTGGCTATCAAATTTCCCCAGCACCATTTGTTAAAGAGGCTGTTTTTTCTCCAATGTATGTTTTGGGCTCTTTTGTCAGAAATCAAATTAGTATAACTGTGTGGATTTATGTCTTGGTCTTCTCTTCTGTCCCATTGGTCTTTGTGTCTGTTTTTGTGCCAATACCATGCTGCTTTTATTGCTATGGTTCTGTAGTATAATTTGAAACCAGATATTGTGATACATCAGCACTGTTATTTTTCTCAGAATGCCTTAGCTCTTTGAGGTCTTATGTGATAAATATGAACATTAGGGTTGAATTTCTAAGCCATGGATAGAATGTCATTGGAATTTTGTTGGGGATTGCATTGAATAAGTAGATTTCTTTTAGTAGTACAGACAATTTCACAACATTGATTCTGCTGATACACAAGCATGGAATGTCATTCCTAGTCTAATGTATTCCTTGATTTTTTTATTCAGATATTTATAGAATCTTTTGAAGATATTTTTCACTTCATTTGTTAAATATATTCCTAAATTTTTTATTATTTGAAATTATTGTAAATGGGATTGTTTTCCTGATTGCTTTCTCAGTCTGTTCATTGTCTATATATAGAAAAGCTGCTGACTTTTTTCTATTGATTTTTGTATTCTGCCACTTTAAGAAGGGATTATGATACCTAGGAGTTTTAGTGGAGCTTTGAGAGTCTTTTAGGTATAATATCATGTCATTTTCAAAGACATCTTTCTTTCCTATATGAATTTACTTTATTTCATCTTTCTGCCTTATTCTCTGTCTAGGAATTACAAAATTATAATGTACAAGGGTGGGAAAAGAGAATACCCATGTCTCATTCCTGATTTTAGTGGAAATGATTTCAATTTTACTTTATTTAGTTTAATCAAATATGTATATATAAAATACATATGTACATATGCATATATATCCTTTATTATATATATATACATATATATATCCTTTATTACATATATATATACATATATATATCCTTTATTATATTGAACTACATTCTTTCTATTCCTAGTGTTCTTACAAATTTTGCCATGAAATGATGTTCTATTTTAGAAGACTTTTCTTCAAATATTTAGATGATCATGTGATTTTATTCTTGCTTCTATTTACATGCTTTATTACATTTATTGAGTTGTATATGTCAAACCATTCTTGTACCCCTGGATTGAAACCAATTTGATCATGGTGTATTAGGTTTTTATGTGTTGTTGAATTTGATATGTTAGTGTTTTATTGTGAATTTTTGCTTCTATGTTCAATAAGATATTGGTCTATAATTCTCAGTTATTTTATCTCTGTTGCATTTTGGAATGCATCTAATACTGACTTTACAGATCAGTTTATTAGTTTTCCTTTATATTTTCTGTAAAATTAAGTGCATCACTGGTACTGTTTCTTTTTTAAAGATCTGGTAGAATTCATCAGTGAATCAATCCATTGGGTCCTGTGTTCTTCTTTGTCAGGAGACTATTTTTGCTTCAATCTCGTTGCCTATTATAGATCTATTTGGGTGCTTTATATCCTCTTTGCTCAATTTTGGTTACATAAAAACATCTAGAATTTTATTCATTTCTTCTAGATTTTCCAGTTTACATGAATGTAGAGTTGTAAAGCATTCCAATATTTGTTTTTTAGTTTCATTTGTATTTGTTGTGATATCCTGACATTTATCTTTAATTTTATTAATTTGGAGTAGTACCCTTTTCCTGGTAGTCAGAATCCTTTTGTTTTGTTGATGATTTTTGTAAATTTATTGATCTCAATTTCATGGATTTTGGCCCTAATAGTTATTATTTCTCTCCATCTGCTAGTTTGGGGTTTAGTTTGTTCTTATTTCTCTAAAACTGAAGTTGCATCATTAGGTTATTTATTTCAGATCTGTCTGCCTTTTTTTTAATGTAGGCACACATTGCTATAGACTTTACCATTAATAGTACCTTTCTTACATCCCATAGGATCAGTTAGGTTTTGTTTTAATTTCTATTAGATTTTAGAAACATTTTGATTTCTTCCCTTGTTTCTTCTATGACTCATGGGTCATTTTACAATGTCTTGTTCAGTCATCATGTGACTGAATATTTTGTATAGATTTTTTGTTTTTGAGTTCTAGTTTTATTTCATTGTAATCAGGTATGATTCAGGGAGTTATTCCAGTTTTCTTTTTTATTATTATTACTTCCATGGTGGTTACATTGTGACGTATCAATATATTGAAAATAAATTCACCTCTTCCATCATTCTCCTTTATTTCCCCTGTCCACACTCCTGAAATGGTTTCACCAGGTCTCATTTTTTCCATTGGTATACAGGTGTGTACAATATTTGTACCATATTCACCCTTCACCCTCCTGCAGTCTCTTCCCACATCCTCTCCCTTCCTATGCTACCAAGCCTCTAGACAAGACCTGTTCTGCTCTCCTTCTCTCCAGTTTTGTAAAAAAAAAATGACAATTTTTTTCTTTCTTTTTTTTTGTGATACTGGGATTTTAGCAAAGGGCATACACTACTAGCTGTGTGTGTGTTATGGTTGTTTTGAAGATAGTTTCTCAAGAACTATTTGCCCAGGCTGGCTTTCA
The DNA here is from genome assembly GCF_047511655.1 of Castor canadensis. Classification (NCBI taxonomy): domain Eukaryota; kingdom Metazoa; phylum Chordata; class Mammalia; order Rodentia; family Castoridae; genus Castor; species Castor canadensis. The sequence continues at coordinate 189,242,396 of NC_133386.1, forward strand.
AATCACAATCCTCCTGATCTCTGCCTTCGGAGTAGCTAGGATTACAGGCATGAGCCACTATTGCCCACCTCCCCCAAAATATGATACTTTTGTTTGTTTAAGATAGCTATACATTGGTTTGCTTGTGACATTTTCATGTATATATGCGTTATAACCCCAACTGGTTCACTCCTATTTTTCTCCTTTCTACCAAAGTCCCCTACTAATGGTGATTTCAACAGTTTTAAAAATTCTATGTTGACTCGTGAATAGGAAGTACATCAATTATATTCACCTTCTTAATTTTCTTCTTTTACACTCCTCTCATAGGTGACTTCCCCTTGGCATAACCTGTTTTTCATAGTATTGCTTGTATTTGTGTTAGGACTATATTCCACATATGAGAGAAAATGTGTGGCTTTTCCTTGTATTTGTTAAGACTTCCTTCATGGCTTACAATGACCTATTTTGAATACTGCTTCATGAGCTGCAGAGAAGAAAGTGTGTTATGCAATAGCTGGATGAAATAGCCTGCAGATGTCACTTTTCATTTTGTCTATGGTGTTTATCAATTCGGATTTTTCTCTGGTTTTTTTTTTTTTGTCTGGATGACATGTCCGTTGATGATAATGAGTATTAAAGTCCCCCACTATCATTGTGTTGGTGTCTTTCTGTGCTTTTTTTAATGTAATTGGGTGCACCACGGTTTGAGGCATATATGTGAAGAATTGTTCTATTTCTTGATGAATTTTTCCCTTTATTATTATGGACTGACCTTCATTGCCTCTTCTGACTAATTTTAAACTGATTAAAATTCTGTTTAAACTGATTAAAATGTCTGTTTTGTCAAATATGAGTATTGCTACTCCTGACCGTTTTAGGGTCTGTTTATTTGGAAGATCATTTTTTTTACCCTGTCACTCTAAGCTAATGCTTGCTTTTGCCAGTGAGATATGTTTCTTATAATCAACGAATGCTTCAATCTTAGGTACTTTTCAATCAAAGGTACTTTGACCCAAGTACCTTTTTTTATGGTTTTGATTGGGCAACTGAGGACATTAATATTCCATGTTAATCTTCATAAATATGAAGTATTTTGAGTCATTCTATAATTTCTCTGCTGTTTATTTTCCCCCATTCCTAGTTAGCTAATCTGCATGGTTAATGCAGTTTATTATTTCCTCTATGTTTCTGGCTGAGACTTCACCTCCCCACTGCTAAGTAGGTGGTCATGAATTCCTTTAGCATTTGTTTGTTTTTGAGATTTTCATTTTTCCTTCAATTAGGAATTGAAGTTTTGATGCATAGACTAGTTTAGATTGAGTTTTATTTTTTTAGAACTTAAAATATATATTTCCATGTGTTCCTTGTGTTTAAATTGTGTGTTGAAAAATCTTCTGTAATTCTGATGGTTGTGCCTTTATATGTGACCTCTCCCTTCTCTTTTTCAGTTTCCAATTTTCTTTCTTTGTTCCGTGTATTGAGGGTTGCAATTATAATATGCCTAGGGATGTTTCTTTTTCAGATCCTGCCTATGTGTGTCCTGAAAGCCCCCTGTGTCTACTGTGTTATTGAATAAGTAATCTCTGCCATTCATTTGTATCTCCTCTCCTCCTTCTATGCCCATGACATCTAAGTTTTGTCTTTTGATGGTGTTCCAGGTGCTTTGCACATCCCATTAATATTATGCAAAGATTTTTTCATATTCTTTGACTGATTGAGCCAATTCCTCTACTTTTTTCTTCCACTACTGAGAGTCTATTTTCATCTTGCTCCATTCTGTAAGTCAGATTTTCAGTTCAGAATATTATTTGGGATATTGAGCTATTCAACTTAATTTGATTAATTTTCAGGATTTATATATATTCATTAATTTCTTCTTTCATATATTGCATTGTCTTCTTTATTTCATTCATCCTTTTAATTGAATTCTCCTTGAGATCAGTTAGTTGTTTATTCATATGAACTTTGATTTCCTTCATTAACTTATACATCTCCTCTGAGCTCATCAAACATTCTTAATATTATTTTTTTAAGTCATTATTTCTTCTCTTCAATATTGTTTAGGTTCTTATTTATGAGCTGGCTTTTTGAAGGACAACTGTTGCCTTGTTGCTTCATGTTTCCACACTTGGAGGGAGAAAGGGTGCATAAATCTTGTGAGTAATATAAGAAATTTAGTTCTATGAGTCATAAAGTGGTGACAATTGAGATAACAGAAGGCTAAATAAAAAACAGACTGGGATAGGAAGAGGAGGCTGAGTTTATATTAAGATGATAAGGAGAAGGGAAAAAAATAGAGAAAATTGAACAAACATACCAACATAAGCAAAACAAAGTTGCAAAACTCTGGCAATCTATCCACCAAAAGATTGATAAAGGAGGATTATGGGTTGATAAGCAGAGAAAGTCAAAAATACAAACTACAAAGCACTTTTGGTTGCAGACAAAAGGAAAGCATAAATTGGGAGCATGATAGGAAAGAAAAAGAGAAGCAATAGATTATGATTGAATAATGAAAGACAGGTTTTGGAGCTCTCATATGATTACTGCAAAGAATAGGAAGGGAGAAATGCAGAGCAAAAGAGAAATTAGGGGAGAGAGAATGAAAAATTTCTCAATTTGAATGTATGGAAAAGAACATAAAGTAAATGTGCAAGATATCTTTAAATCCCAAACATAAGAGTAACAAGAACAACTTAAGATTAAATTCAGAATGTATTAATGCTCTTCTGAATAGGTAGTTTTTTGTTTCTTCTTCTTTTTTTTTAATCCCCTAGTGTCCAAGACTTTCAGTCCACTAAGTGTCAGCATAACTGGAAACTTGCCTATGGAATGTGTCTGTTGACAGCCTGATGCTCCTTCTCCAGTTTGGGTGGGGAGAGGAGAGTACTTGGAGGTCTAAATTCGATCTTTGGTGAAGTCTTCTGGAGTTGTGTCCTCAACTGTCAAGTCTCGCACCATCCCTTCTTAACTTATATCTTCCCCCCGTCTCAGATCCCCTCCACTTGCAGTCTGCCTTTTTGCTCCCAAAGCAGACTTTTGTCAGATTACTTCTCTGGTGGGTGTCCTGACAATGGTATTGGAAACACAACACAACAGCCCCTGGATTTTCTACCCCATCAAAGAGCTTTCACTGGACCTAGTCCCGCAGCCTCAGCTGTTTCTATTACAGCTGTCACAGCCACTGAAGATGCTGCAGCACACTTCAGTCAGCTTCTTTGTTCTGGGACACACAATGGACTCTGTTCTACTTGTCTTCTATGGTTGGAGTCTTCTCATCATCTGTTCCCAGAGACTTTTCTGCCGCAGCTTATTCAAGAGCAGCTTCCTGCTGAATGCTGTGGCTTCTCCTCCATTTGCCAGTTGCTTTTTTTTTGGTCCCTGGTGAAGTGAGTCCCTGTTTTTGGCATTTATGAGAATTCTCAAGATATGCTGATTATTTCAAAATGATTTTTGCTCTGGCATCAAAATTCTCTGTGATTCTCAAGGTAGACGCCTTATCTTCCCCTCCCTGCTGGGGGAACTGAGGCTGCAGCCAGGGATGAAATTACAAACTGATTCATAATTTACTCAGTTACTCTCATTTTTGCAATATTATTCAGCTGTCCTGTCCCTCTTTTGTAGTTCTCAGTTCTCTTTCTCCCCTCTGTTCTTCTATAAGAAGACTCTTCTTTGTTATCCAGACTCTTGTTCACAGTGTCTTATGGCAAAAGCTTTTACATCTATGTCATTTTCCAATCTCCCTAAAGGTAAGACTTCTTAAAAACCTTATTTTTCACACACTATAACTACAGCACAGTTCATGTTTTGCAAAATTGTATATGTTAAAGCAAATTTTCCATCTGGAATGCCAAGAAAGCAAATTGACCTCTCAGAGACTACAATCATTATGTTTTTGTACATAGTCTTCAAAAGATGATTCATTTATTTGCCAGTAAGTGTGTCTTTGGAATACATATATTTTAAATGAAAATGTAATTCAAAGCGTATTTACTATATTGCAATCTTGATTTAAAGTTGCAACATTTTGAGAAACAGTTGTATGGATTGATGCCATGTGTCTCCTTTATATTAATATTTTCATAACACTGCCTTGGTTTATTCATTTACTATGATAAAAATTGAAGTGGCTAGCTATCGTTCAGCACCAGTGAAATTTATGCAATGTTCTCTTCTTTGTGAGTGGTTATGTCTCTACGAAATGCAATCTCTGGGTCAATGTCTCCATGGAGTTATTCTATTATAGGTTTAACATTACTCCCTTAGAGACTGTAAGCACCTTCACTCCCACCAAGTATGTGAATACACCATTTTCACCCATTGTTAACAGATAGTTGGAATCATAAAATATATAACATTTTCAAGTTATCTTTTTAACCTTTTTTTTCTGTTGTGGTGTTTTTCCTTTATCCTTGTGCCCACTGGGGGTACACTGTAATATTTACAAATGTTCTTACAGTGTATTAACTATATTATAATTGAATTTACCCCCCCATTACTCCCCTTTATACATCTGTTCTTCATTCATGAAATACTTACAACAGGTATCATTATTGCATTTACATACAGGTGTACACATTTTTTGCAACAAATTCCCTCCTCTTATCCCCATTCAACACCACTTCCCCCTTCCCACTGGTGCCAACCCTCCATATTTATGTTTCTTCCATGCATTTGTCATAGGTTGATAGCTCAGTTCTTTATAGTGCTGTGTAGATGATTTTTGATATAAATGAAGTTATGACCCTATAATCCTATTATAAAGTTTTTAAAAAAACATGAATTGAACCACCCGCATTCCAGATGCTCCTCCATTTATGATGGAGCTAAATTCCAATTAACCCATTATAAAGTTAAAAAACATTATAATTAAATTGTTTGTGAGTCAGGGGCCATCTGTATATATTTCATTACCCACAGGACACAGTGTACCTACTGAAGAATATCTTCAATGCTTCAAATGTGTAGAAATTGTAAACAAAGTTAATATCAATTCTGTAAACATGTTTTCCTGTGCATATCCTCCCAGTTATTTATCTTGAATACTAAGGGGCACAATGTCTAGTATATTTGGGAAGTGTGTGTTTGACATTATAAACAACTGCCAAGCTGTCTTCCGATTTGTACCATTTTATATTTGCAACAACAATAAATAAAAGTTTTTCTTGTTATACATCCTCATCAGGTTTTCAGTTGTCAATGTTTTGAATTTTGGTCATTCTAAGAGATGTCTAGTTGCATCTCACTTCTTACTTTTGCTATTCCCAAGTGACACACAGATTTAACCATATTTTCATGTGCAGATCACCCCACTATGTCTTTCCCATGAACTTTACTTTGTTTTTAATAACTGTCCTCTAAATACTGTCTTCTGAATGTGTGTGTACAAACAATGATGGACAGTATGTAGGAAGGAAAAAAATAAGAGAGAAGGGAAAACTAGATTAATCATTCAGTGTTCAAATTGAACAAAGAGAAAATGTTCTTATCAAACTTCAATACTGCCAGGCTCTAAACCCTATCTTCTCCAATCGCTTCCACCATTCAGTAGAAATAAAGTATTAAGTAGGAAGTGTATGAGTGTCAGGTCTTGTAGGAATGCATTTTCCCTGGTAAGATGATGTTAAATATGTAAATGATATTCTGGAATTTCTTCATGTCTTATTTCTTCCTTACTCAAACATTCAACAAATATGAGAGGCCAAGTTAAATTAACTCAATCTGACCCACTTTATGATCACCTCTTCTTATGTTCCTACCAGATGACTATTTAACATCAATGATGTAAATTGTTATGATCCTAGGAAATGTTTCCCATCAACTCCAATTTTTCATTTTTAAGCATTAGCAATGCACTTAACATTCTGTCAAGTTTCATATATGTGAAGATATTAGATACAATTCAGAGAATGAAGAAGGAAAGTTGGAAAATGGGTAGCAAACAAACACTTATAAATTCTGCCATTAAACAGCAAATTTTAAGTTTTATAATTCACTATAACCCAATGTATATTTTATGACAATCAAGAAAACAGAAGATGAAGACTCCAAAAGTTAAGAAATAAGAGGGAATTTAGAATTGCCCTGATTTCATGCATACACACTCTATGTATGCGTACAAATAGCACAGTGACTTTCATTACATGTAGACTTAGTACATGCTAATTTTAAAAAGAATGTAATGTCAGAGAATTTGGGTAGAAGAAAGATTATTTTACCCATATGATTTTTTTGTAGTACTTAATATTTGATCCAGGGTCTTGCACACTCTCCCACTTGAGCTATGCCCCAAGCACTTTGGTGATTACTTTGTTTTTGAGATAGGGTCTTTCTAACCTTGCCAGTGTTAGCTTTATTTTCCAATTCTCCTATCTCTGTTTTCCAAGTAGTTAGGATTGCAGGCTTGAAACCATGCCCAGCTTCACCTGCTAAATTTGTCCACATAATGTGTCAACTTTACAGCTCTTGGTAAACTGTTGTAAGAACCCATTATATTTGGAAGACAGTTTGGAAATCCCTAGGACAGATATACTTTCAACTTTGTTTATCCTTTAAACTGTATATTGTCAACATTGTGAAAGCATCAATGAGAACAAATCTTTTGTTGTTACTGAGATTCAATGTGACAGTAAAAATTTTTAAAAGTTGTTTCAAGTAAGCAGGAAAAAAAGAACATGACTAGCTTTAAAAATTAAACTTTCTCACTTTCAAATATGATATTTTATAAGTAATGAAGCAATTTGATTAATTTTATTTTGAGAAATCAATTTTATGATGAAATATTAAACTTTCATCTTTTCAAGCTTTTTATGCATATCACTTTTTTGTAATCTTCATGAAAATCTAACAAAATAAGATGTATTTCCACTTCTAATTGACAGATCAAGACCAAAGGCCAAGACTGATGTACTTTTCCTAAAGTTCCAACCCCATAAGATGATAACAACAAATTTGGATTGATACAGTCTGATTCTTGAACTAATTTTTTGTGATAGTGGGCATTAAACCCGGGGTTTGTATTGTGCTAGCAAGATTCTTCCACTGAGCTGAACACTTAGCACCATATTCCATATTCACAATCACTGTATTCCACCACCTATTTAATGTGAAACAAGTGCAGCTCTTGATCATTATATTAGCCTTCCAAAGTTCTTCTGTCTAAACTATTTGACAAATGTCTATTTCAAGCAATAAGGTACTATCTTACTTTTCAAAAAAACAATTTAAACATTGACTTTACAGCAAAATGACCACTAGGGTTTAGTTTATCTCTCTACATTTAGAGTTTTCATTAGGAAAGTTACATCCTTCAACATAAATGGCTGACTGTGATATTATTTTATTGAGACCCCCAAAAAAAGGATAAGAAAATGACATTAGACACGTAAGTCCCTAGTTTTTCTGAAAATGCAAAGATCAGTAAAGTTCATAGTTTCTTGTATAGAACAATCATGTTTGAACTTGTGGGGGTAACTCTAAAATTAACCTTTGGATGGATATATTGGCACATAATTTAATAATAATTGCTGTTCATTTTCCATTTAAATAAAATATTCAACAAAATATACAGCTTAATATTTACTAAAAAGGAATACTGGAGACTGGGAATGTTTTCCTATCTTTATCTGCAGAGTTTCTGTAGATGTCACTTAATGTGTGATTCTGCATTGACTTTTTTTTAATAAAATGTGTGAGCTTTATGATAACTGCCACCATTTCTGGTAGGAATCAGCATTCTTATCATTGTTCCACTGTACATAATAAGGTACAACATTACATTTTATCTGCCTGATATGAACATATCATGTTTACATCCATCTCTCAGCTTTTAAAATATAATGTACCTATGTATGGCTTCCTTTTTTTCTTTCATGGGGTGACTGACATTCATAATCAAGGATAGAAATATTTCAAATGTTCCTTTTTATGTTTCTTGCACCATTCTTTTTCTCCTTTTTTTCTAGAAATGTTCTTTACCATAGATTAGTGCATTTGATATAGCCATACATTCACGGACTGAGTGAGTCACAGTTTCTCTTCTCAACACTGAAATTTTAAGAAATATTTTATGAGTATGTATAATCTATTGTAGGGGACTGGAAGCCAGGCAAAGAGTTGGTCTCCTGGCGTAGGCCCAGCAATGCTGGCACAGCCATAGTTTCCCAGCTCAGGACCACAGGATTTTGCACAGCTTTCCTGCACCAAGAGTTTGCATAGCTTTCTTCCAAAAGTTCCAGAGCTCTATACTGACCTCAGCCCTAGAAAATAGCTAACCACATCTTCATATTTGTTCCCCAGAGCAAGAAGATAAACATCCCGTGACTTCCTCATGAGACCTCTTGATCTCCCTCACTCTGATGACCTCCAGATACCTTTACTGCTGATGTGCCTTGATGCATGAATATTGTCCTGCTTTCACTTCCTTGTACTTAACATATAAAATAAACATGCTGGAATAGTTCCAGACTCACATCTCTCATCAGGAGCATGTAGTTCATCTGATCCTAACTTTCTCTATTTTTGTCTTTTCTTTCTGATTTTCCATTTCTCCCTATCAGGTCTTGTTACCCACTTACATGGGACTTAAGAGTCTATTGATTCCTCATCACATGAGTGCATAATTTCTTCTGAATTGTGCAGTTCTACAGGTTGTACCAACAAGTGATTACTTATTTCTGAGTTTACTTATTCTCATTTTCTTTTCATTACTGATTTCTAGTTTATTTATATTGTAGTTGAAATGTAGTTTATTTTTTAACTTTTAATTAGCCATATATTTTGTGACCCATATAATGATTTATTCTGATACAAGTTTTTTAGGCAGGTGAAAATAATGCATATTGTGCTGTTGTTAAATTTATGTATCATTTGGTAAATGGTGTTGAATTCTACATCCTTGATGATTTGGAACTGTCCCTAGTAATTTACAGAGATAGGTCTATGTGTGTATTTTTCTCATTTCTCCAAGACGTTCTTGGTCATATTGTACTGTCTGTATTTTGGTTCATATAAATAGATTTGTTTTATTTTAGGAGTATTCAAATATTTACAAAATTGTATCCTTTTGTGTATTCATTTAAAATGAGATGTCTGTGAAGTTAGTATGTGTCAAAACAAAGATAAGGAAGAAAGCAAACATTTTATGAACTTAAAAATGCTAAGAACAGGCTAGTATGGTGGCTCAAGCCTATAATTCTAGCTACTTATAAGAAAGAGATCTGAAGAAGCATGGTTTGAGTCCATCCCTAGAAAAACCCTCTATGAGAACCATTTCAACAAATGGCTGGGCCCAGTTGCCTACAACTGTCTTCTTCAGCTGTGTGGGGAAGCACAAATAAGAGGATTGCATTCTGTGATGGCCCAGTCATAAAGTGAGATTTTTTTCTCACAAATCCTCACTGCAAAAAGGACTGGAAGAATGATGAAGAGGCAAAACATCTACATGGCTCAGGTTAAAAAGAAAAGAAACAAGTATTTTAAAAAAGAAAAGAAAAAACCCATTAAACACTATTCCATGGAATATAGCTAATATTTTAAGGGAAATTATTTATTATTTGTAGCAACATTTGAAATTAATTCTTATTACTCCTTAGTACTTCTCAATTCAAATTATTAGTATAAAATATTAAATTGTGTGCTTAATAATTGTATTTGTGAAGTACATTATGGTAAATTGTCAGGAGTTTCAAGTCATTGATGTTTAACACTAAAATTTTTATTTTTACTAGAAATTGTACAAAATTTCAAATTACATTTTAAAAAATGATAAGGTAAAGTTGAACCTTCTGGTGTGGGCATGACTTTTTTAAATAGAGTTTATTGAATATACTCATTAAGGTTCCCTCAAAAATGATACCGAAAAGTATAGGGAGTACCTTAATACCTGCACTGTGTAAATCACAGTTTGCCTTACTATAACATCTTGCTTTAATATGGCACATTTGTTATAACTGATGACCAGTATCAAATTTTTTGTGAAATTCACATATTATATAAGGACTTACCCTTTCCAGTTGGAAGATTTATGTTTTTGACAAATGCATTTTGTCTTGTTCCCACCATTACAGTACCTCACAGAATAGTTACATGGAAGGAAAAGTAGACTGTGCTTCAACTATTCACTCATCATGCAACATGTCTCCTTCCCCCTTCAGGCAATCAATTTTATTATTAAGCCTAAAAATCCTCCTATGAGTGAGTTCTTTCTTTATATTATTCTATAAACAACTCAACATTCACTAATATGACTCAGCTCCAAGTACACATGACTATATCCCCCTGCATTTGGGTCATGTATGATGCAATGATAATGAACACGTTATAAAGAAAACAACTAAAACTGGTACAATTCTAGATAATTTATTGCCTTGCCCTAAAATTAGAAGGGATCAATTTTGATCATAAAGTACATTTTAGAAGAGGAGTACTAATATTAGCAAAAAAGCCAACAAATTCTGCCTAAGATCAAAGAACTCCTGAAGAGGGTTAACTTTCTATGTTTATTAATTTTGTTTACAGTTTCCATGCAAATATTTGCATAGAGGCTCAAGTAACTAATAAAGTATTTGGCCAAGAGAAAATATGTCATTCTTTTGATATGAGCATATGAAAGGACAATTAGAAACAGAAATGCTGTACATTTACAAGAAATGTTTCAGTGGAAACACTAGGTAAAATCTACATGTGAAAATAATAGGCAGAAAAGTGAACCAGAGGACAGCAGTGAACAATGTTCTGCCATAGATCTTCCATACCAATATGCAGCATTATGTTGATTCTTTTACATGAACTAGAATCAAACTAACTGGTGGATGTGTTCACCAAGTCTCTCTTCCTGAAGGAAATAATGGTCATACCCCAAGATAATGTGATATAAAATCCCTTTGAATTTTATATCCCTGTACCCCAATGCAGTAAGACAAAAAAAATGGTATTCTTGATTGACTTCTAGTATATCAAAATAAAGAAGAAATGGTTTCAAAACTCCATTCATCTTAGGTTATGTGAGAATAATTTCTTGCTCCACAACATTTTCATGGCATTTTTTGACTTCTGCATTCCTCAGTGTGTAAATCAGAGTGTTAATCAAAGCCAAAAGGTTAGATCAAAAAGAATTAACCTAGAAGATAACACCCACGCACAGGAAATCAATGTGAGTCAATGCCCTGTATAGCTATCCTTATCTCAACCAGCAAAACCCTTGTCCCTTCCTGTTACTGCTTATACTCTCTCTACAACAAAATTAGAAATAAGGGCTAAATAGTTTCTGCTGGGTATTGAGGGGGGAGAGGGAGGGGGCAGAGTGGGTGGTAAGGGAGGGGGTGGGGGCAGGGGGGGAGAAATGAACCAAGCCTTGTATGCACATATGAAAAATAAAATAAAAGAAAAGAAAACAAAACAAAACAAAAGCCATCTCAACTGTGTGAAAAACAGCTATCATCTTATGCAAGGAGAAGGTACTTGCAGGGCATGTGTACATAAATGTGCAAAGTCCAAAGAATAATATGACCACGGTAATGTGGGAAATCCAGGAGGAGAGGGCTTTTCTCCTTTCTTCAGCACTGTGGTTTCTCAGTGAATACAACATGATAGCATAGGAGCACCTGAGGAAGACGACAAAACTCTCCATACAAATTGCCCCACTGTTGGACACCAGGAGAAGGTTTATTACATAAGTGTCTGACCAAGCAAGCTACAACGATGGCTGCAAGTCACAGAAATAGTGAACAATCATGTTGGGACCACAGAAAGGCAGACTGAAGATCAGAAAAATCTGATTTAAAAATGCACACAGAATCCCATCCTGTCTACAACCAAGAACACACCACTGACTCAGTCGCTCATGATGGTTATGCAGTGCAGGAGATTACAGATGGGCACATAGTGGTCAACAGCCATAAAGATGAGGATAAAGACTTCCAGGCTATCAAATAAACACAATGAAAAGATTTGGATTATACAATCACAGAAGGAAACAGTGGGCTTCCTCAAAAAGGCACCCACAATCATTCTAGGGGCAATGGTAGTAGAAAGCAGGTATCAGATAAGGATAAATAGAAAAGTACATTGGATTCCCAAGTGCCTGGCTGGTCTTGATGGTAACAACAATAAACATGTTACCCAGTAATGTTCCTAAATAAAAAACTAAGAATATGAATATGACATACACTAATTTATTTCTAAGTGCATCCTGTATCAATCCAAGCAGAATGAACTCAGTCACATTATTATTCAGCTGCATGATATAATGAATGAAGAGAAAGGGCTAGTCTCAAGTGATTTATCTACAAAAGAAAAAAAATTTCATTTATATTTTCTTTGAAATTACAGAATATTCAAGCAAATTAATTCATAGTGGACTGTAATGTTGTTGAATATTTAAAGTAATAATGAGTATATCTATTAAGTTTTGGCAGGATTTTTTTAATAACTGACCTCAATTTTGTAAATGAAGAAAAAGTACATTTTCCTTCATCTCAGATGGGATCTGTTGAAAGTGTTGTAGGAATGTGTAGAGGGGGAATAAAGGAGAATGACAAAGGTGGTGAATTCATGTATGGTATATTTTGATATATTGTAAGCCCTTTTGTGAAAGCCACAATGTAAATGCACCCCAACAATATAAAAGGAAACAAAAAATGAATAACACAAAGGACATAAAAATATGTCATTTCAATAACTTTTTTAAAATTTGTAATGGCCAATTTACTGATTATTGAATCTCAAAATTTTAGATATGATACTGTAATAAGAATCTCTTCATATACAAACCTTATTAATGGTAATATGACTCTGATTAATTTCCCCCTGTAATCAATGTAAAATTTAGCAATATAAATCATTTAATATTTCTCTTATAGTCCAAAATTTTTATGATTCTTGTTTCCATGGCATACTACTTACTGTGTATTAGATCTGTTTTTCAGTGGAGTTTCTTAATATAAGTGCAAAATCAATCTCATGAAATATTTTCACATGCTATACATTATGTGCTTATAACACTTATTTGTACAAATGCATATTTTTATAATTGCATTGTATATTTTACTTCTCTGCATACTTTCCCCCACATATGATAGCTGAAAAGAACGCCAAGAAACATTTGATTCTTTAAATAATCTTTTGCAAACTTCAGACATCTTTTTGCATACATAAAGGAATATGAGGAATTTTTGATAGTTTATATCTCAAATATCCCCAGTTCTATTTTTATTTCTCCGTTTTCTGAAAAGCAAGTCTTAGAGCACTCAGAGTCCTAAGAATATATTTCTATATCAACAAGTAAGTGATGCTACTTAATAGTTAATGCTTTTGTTAATAACCTTTTTCTAAAGATTTTAGATATCAAAAAATGTGGTGGCTGACACTAGGCAGTTGTTGTAGGACCGGAGTGTGACTATTCTTCTCAAACCCAGATCCACTGGAAAGTACCAGAAAAGCAGAAATAAAAGGGAGCCGAGGACTTAGAAGATGAATAGTCCTCAGTAATTGCCTATGTTCAGTTTGTTTTCATCCCTGTCAACTTTAATGATTATTTATGTTTGAAATGTTGCTTCTTTAATAGATTTATTTTCCAAAATGTAAAACAAATATTATCATATGTATAACTAAAGAACAATCCATGTCTCACAACTTTCTTATCAAGTTTATATTAGAAGGAAAACCCTAAGCAAGTGAAAATATAAATTTAAAAATTATATGATATAGATGACTTATGTAATCTATTGTCTTAATTACCAATAAATTAACTGGATTGTTTTCAGTTTGCAACAATGAATACTATGGTAAATTTATATAACATATGTCTATTCAAATGAATACCATGATTCCTGTTATGTAACCAAGAGATATCCTGGAGTAAGCGTGACATGACAACCAAAGGTACTAACCAAATTCAATATCATTACACAAGCATCATACATTTAGTTTCCTAAATGTCAGGAAATTCACATTCAATTATTTTGATTTCTAAATACTTAAAACAGAGAAGGAGCATTGTGAATGACCAAGGTAGATAAAATTACATCAAGAACAAGTACAGATGTTCATAAAATGCTAGGGAAGATCAACACATGACTTTTCCCTGTCACTTGTTTTTCATTCATTTCCCACATTAACAATAATCTCAAAAAATTTTTTTCAATTCTTTTTAGAAAGTATGTGGGTAGGAATGGTGTAATCATCATACATGAGTTACAGAAATGAAGTAGAAAATTATAATGTATTATTTTGTAATGATGCAATGTGTCACTTACCTGTTAGAAGACTCTGAATTAGTGTCATGTATGTCTGTCTCTTTATGATAGCATTCTTGTAACAAAACACTAAAAGCTGTCCCTCTGTATATTCCATGGGGAATATTGTAAGACATAATGATGCATTGTTATCCTAGAAAGTATTGTTTCCCATTGTTTTCCTTTCATTATGAGTCATCACTATTGCGACTGTAAAACTTAATTTTTATTTTTTAAATTTAGACTATAAGAATAGTAATTTAATCTTCCTCAGAGCAATTAAGCAGACTAACAATCATTCCTAAAATGTTATTGTGTTAGGCTAAGCAAAAATATTAGTTAAAAAAGAGAAAAATTACAAATGGATAATGAAGACAGTAATAGAAAATAAGAATAAAAATAGTGTCAATGTAAAAAAGAAAATGGATCATTCAGGGCATAGCTCTGCTTAATGTCCTACAAAGGTCCATCTGCACCAAAAGATTAGTTTCTAGGACTTGTAAATTAATTGCAAGTAAACTGCAGAGAAGGCAATATTATATTTTGAAACAAGACTTTCTTCACTGTGGGTTCTAAACATTTTGTCCTAAAGAACTAGACAATTATACCAAGTAATGTGAAGATAAATTAGTACCCCAAACACTGGTTGCAAAGTGATTGATACATCCAGTTTGTTTCAAATCAATTTCCATTAGTTTTTTTAACTCATGTTAGTAAAAACACAACTAATAAAGAATACATTTCTTTCAAATAATTTTGTTTTACTCCTTATTGCCTACTTTTAAATGCTAGCTTCAATGTCTCATTACATAAGTTATATCTTCAAGTTTTGTAATTATTCCATGACTTATGTACTACCAGTAACATCACACATGAGAGAAAACAAAGTTCCAGATTTTGAAGATCTTGCTTAGGTTATATATTTAGTGAGTTCAGCAAGAAGATATATATTAATGATTGCATTATTCTATGGTTTTTACTCTTCTGATACTTTTTCCTTACACTAACCCAAATTGAAAACCAAGAAATTCTAGCAAGTAATTATGACGAAAGATATTTCTTACAGCTGAGTAATGGTGTCTTGGGTTCAGAACCTCAGAATTAAAAGCAAGTCAGTGTGCTTAGGTTGAATTTCAATAAGCTATGAAATAGACCAGTGAAAATGTTTGTTAGGTAGTGGGATTATTTCAAAGTATTTATTTTAACATAGGTTTATAAAATAATTTTAGTTATTACTTTTAAGTGGTAATTTAAATGAGATTGAATAAACTAATTTGTGAGATAATTGTAGAATTTATATAAGAAATCAAGCAACTTTAGAATATAAGATTAAAAAGAGTACCAGAAAAAGGGAACTTGACAAATTTGGAGGTCTTCATCTAGTTTGCTGCAAATATTTGGATTGTAAAACCACATACACAACAATAAAATACCTTTATGAGATTATCAGAATCCTTTTGAGAAGCTCTGACATCACTAAAGCGATTTGAATTATTAATGCCTCAAGTAGCATGAGTAAGAAAAGCTATTTCACTTTGCCCTTGACTCCCTTTCATCTATGTTTGCACAGCTCACTTCCAAGAGATAAGTGCTCAACAAATTTATTTCTCAAAGGGAAAAGAATACAATGAAGGTTGCATCTGTGTGTTGTATGCAGTTGCTAAGAAAAGAGTTCCTAGTTTGCCTTAGAGAAAGTGCTAAAGGATTGAGTATAGTCAGAAGTCCTATGGGACTGACTGGATTACAGTACCCTATATTCTATTCATCCTCTAGTAGCTATATAACTCTAAGCACCCTCCATGATCACCAATAACTGGGTCCCCAGGAGCTGGCAAGAATTTCAACTCCACATTGATTGCAGTATTTGGGACATCACTTTCATTCCCTCAAACATTTTTCATTCCTTTTCATTCTTTTTCCTCATCTTACTAGTTTCAAATAATCTTTTTGTTTCAGTTTTCTAATTTTTTTTTTTGGCTGATTAAGTCTCCTTTTATACCTTTAGCATCATTACTAATTTATTCTTATATTTTCGGGATTGGAATAACTCTTTAGTTCTTGTGATGCCTTGTTTTATTCTCATTTGGTTAATGAATTATTTTCTCACTTTGTTTAATGGTCTACCTTTATTGTGTAGCTAGAAATTTGGAAACATTTTCCCAAGGAGCCCTCAAGTCTCCATTCTTATTTTTTAGAAGCCAGTAATTCTTGGCTCTCGCTGATCCCTGATTAAGCAAGTCAACACTCAACATGAGGTGAGAGACACTCTTGTCTTTTAGGGGGTGAAACAAAAGCTCATAATGTTGGGGACAAGCTCAATTTTCAGACCCTCCTCTGGTGAAGAAGCCTGACTTAACATGCCATTTCCAAATATCACAGAGCTACACCAGGCAAAGATACCACAGATATATAGTCTGCACTGGTTTCAGGTTTTCTTTTTTATATCTCTGTGGATATTTATACAGTAGGTAGTGATGGGATCAGAGGAATTGATTAATTATTCCTTTTGCTTCTATATTGTGAAAGATACTATAGAAAATTTGTGTGTGTTCAAACTATGATGGAAAGCATACAGGAGGAAAAACAATATTTTGAGATGAAAGAAAATCAGATTTAGCTTTTAGCTGTCCAAAAATTATTCTTATGAAACATCATTAATAGATTATATATCTTGTCTCTCTTTCACATTATCTCACCATTCCATAGAAATGAAGAATTGAGGCAGAAATATAAATTTTGAGTGGCTGGTCGTGTGGGAATATATTATGCCACATAAGATGATGTTAAATAAATGAAAATGATATTCTGGAGTTTCTTCATCTTTTATCTATTCAAACATTCAATAAATGAGAGAGGCCATTTTAAATTAAAACCCATCTGCCCCAATTTATGATTATGTTTTCTCATATTCATGTGAGATGCATGCTCCTATCTCTCTGCTCCCTTATCTACATTCAAGTATTTAAAGCAAAAGATGCCAAAAATGAAGATCCTGGGACATGTTTCCTAATGCCTCACTTTTCTTATTTTTACTTAACACTAATGTGTTTAACGCTACCTTAGTTTTTGTATTTATGGGGAGTGGTAAGAGACAGTGGAAAGGGAAGTTGGATAATGGGTACCAAATACACTTCGCAGCAAATTGGGAGGTCTATATTTTCCAGTAATCTAATATATTTTTATTAAGAATTAGAAGAGAGGAGCTTGAAGACTCTAAACATAAAGATATGACAAAGAGAGGTAATTGCTAATTGTCCTTATTAGATCTATCCACACTGTACATGTGTTGTAATATCACAGTGAATTCCATCACAAGTACAAATAATGTATGTTAACTAAAAAAGAACATAGTTCCAAAAAATTTGGGTGGAAGAATAATATTTTACCCATATAATTTTTTATACTACTTGGAATTGATCTCTGGACCTTGAGCACTCTATCTCTTGAGATATGCCTCAACCACTTTGGGTCTTACTTTCTTTTTGACATAGGGTTTTTCTTACTAGCCAGTATTGGCCTTGAACTTGGAATCCTCCTGTCCAACCCTCTTGTGCTTGGGATTTTAACTTAACCATTTTTCATCTCAAGTGATTTTGTGTGTTTACTCACACAAGGCGGTTGGTGTAAGACTAGAATGTGACTATAATTTTCAAATGTTTTTAGGTCAATCAAGTTTGAGTATTGATGTTCACCCCAAAATTGTCCTTTGGATGGATATGTTGACCTATAATTTAAAAGAATAATTGTACTTCATTATCCTTGTTTTAATTTGACACAAGTAATTTTAAAGTTCACAAATACCTTACATTTTCTCTTCCTACCTAACTTCTTACTCTTTTATATCTTTATTTATTTCCTTATAGTTTATTTTATTTCTTTTCCTCCTTACATCCCATCTTCAATATTTCTTCCTAAAACTAAAATAAAACAAAATCTTTTGTATCTTATGTTTGTATGTGGGTCTACATGTATGTCATTGTTATGTTAGTAAAGATAGACAAATTTATGACAGACCTATATTTTCATTGTTTATCAAATGTGGGGAGTTTTCTATGCCTGAATTCTCAACAATAGACAGCCAATGGAAACAGTGGGCTACATTGTGTCCCAGAAAATCAAAGAAATCAATGTGTCAAAAGTATGTTATTTTACTAAATGTGTTGTTTATTATTATTTTATTTTCCTAACCCTAAGAGTTACAGACTTATTATATGTTGCATATACTGATATCATAAATAAGTAAATATTTAAGGACTTTGTAACAGCCAATTTTAAAAAGGTCATAAATTATATGCAAGTTATATTTGGCAAATGAAATAATAACTAAATTAGTTTAGAATACCATAACACAGGGAAGATTCTGGTTCGAAAAATAATGGAACAATTCAAATACATGCTAGTGATAAAATGAATCATGCATTCATGTTATATAGATTTTGATCCTTTGACCATAAATTATCAATAGAAAATTCATTAATTTACTTGAAATGGGATAAGAAAATAATAAAATGTAGGAAACTGCTCTATGTTTATAGATACTTAGGAGTTTGTACAGTTGTGATTTCATAAATGCCTTTTTTCTTATGTAGCAGTGTGTAGGTAGAATTATGACATATACTTACTAGGTAGCAGAGCCAGCATTCAGTTATCAGGAAAAGAAAGAGCCATACATAAGATTTCAGGGAAGCTGCAAGTTGACAGCCAGAAACAGAGAAAAGGAAAAGAAATCATACGCACTATGTGAGAGTGCAAAAGGATAGTCTGGTTTACATTCTGGAAACTTCATAGTTGGAAAGGAAAAGAATCTGAAGAGGAAAAACTATTGGCACACAATTATCAGAGATAAGATACAGTAGCTAGGACAAAAAAGACCATGTTGTGGAATTCATAGAGCAAATTGACCAGAAAAAGAGAGTCAGTAACTTATATGGTAGTTTGTTATATCTACGTTTCAGAAATGAAATTATTCAGTCATGATTTTAACGTGCCTTAACTTTCTCATGGTAGGCTTCACTTCTGTATTTCTCCGTGGGTAAACAAGAACATTCAGAAAAGGTGTTCTAAGAGTATAAAATACTGTCACCATCTTGTCGATGGTCAAAGTTGTTGGGGGTTGTGTATATACAAATATACAAGGCCCAAAGAACAAGACATATACAATAATGTGAGAAGTGCAAGTAGAGACAGATTTTTGCTTCCCTTCTGCACTGCAGTTTCACAGTGAATGCAAGGATAACAATGCATGAGATCATCAAAAGTATGAAAATACATGAGCAATGTGCCCCACTGTTATACATGAACAACAAATTGATTATATAAGTGTTCATGCAAGCAACTTTCAACAAGGGCTGCAAATCACAGAAGTAATGTCAAATTGGGTCCACAGAAGGGCAAAATCAAGAGCAGAATAACCTGAGATGTGCCATGTATAAAAGACCCTATGAAGGCAAGAACAATCAAGATGAGACAGACCTGCCTTCTCATGATGTTTGGGTAGTGCAAAGGCTTATAGATGGCCACATAGCAATCAATAGCCATGAAAATGAGGATAAATATCTCCATGCTACCAAATAAATGTAGTACAAACATTAAATAGCACCACAAATATTTCTGTCATGTACTATCTGCATAATTACACTAGCAATACCACCTATGGATATACCCAAAGGAATGTAAGTCAGGTTACAACAAAGGCACAGGCTCACTAATGTGTACTGCAACACTATTCACAATAACTAAGCTATGGAAACACCAAGATGCCCCAGCACTTATAAGTTGATCATGAAAATGTGGTATTTGCATACAATGGAACGTTATTCAGCCACAATGAAGAATGAAAATTTGTCATTTGCAGGTAAATGGATGGAACCATAGAACATCATCATAGTGAAATAAGCCAGACTCAGAAGGCCAATATCTCCCTGAGGAAATATGAATTTTCCATAACATAGTGTATGTTTTACTCCATTTTGCTCAGTATAATGAAATACATGAGGCAAGCTAACACCTTAAATGAGGTTTATTTAGCTCACAGTTTTAGAAATTCAAAGACATGACCCACACGTCAGCTCAGGTTTCTTAAAGATGTCATGATTGATAGGATGAGTGTAAGTTGGAGGAAATGATCAAGTCTCAAAAAGGGAGTCAGGGAAAAACTGAGGTAACACTTCTAACAGTATGCCTCTGATTATCTAACTACCTTCTACTAGTTTTAACCTCCCCATTGGCCCACCACCTTATATTTCATAGTTGGTTAAATTTCCAACATATGACCCTTTGGGAGACACATGTAAATGATATGCAAAGGATAATTTCACACAATTATATCAACTGAAAGGCATGGTTTTGCTAAAGATGACATATGAATATGCCATACACTTGTGGAAAGCCTATCATCTGCATATGGGCACCACATCTAAGGAAGTATTCATTAGCATGAAGGTCTATATATTTATATATATTTTTAGCAGTGTAGATGTAATCAAGGAGAGTGTGGTATACAGTAAGTATTCCTCATATAGGGAAGTTAGGCATCTTTAGAATAAAGCACATCTTTCTAACTTTTTATTACCATATTTTAATTGTGTAAAGGGGTTTTATTGTGATATTTCCACATATATACATATATATACACACAATGTGCTTTGATAAAATGTATCTTATACCTCTCAAATTATTTATCATCAAATTACTCATCTTCCTCAAATTACTCTTTCATATCTCCCTCTCCATTTTTAATAACTTTTTATGTGTTTCATTGTTCCATTTTCAAGCATGCATATAATGCACTTCAATAATATTCACCCCTCCATCACCCTCTCCTTCTCATTACCCTCTCCCACTGATTCCCATCATGTGAGCAGAAGCAGCTACAGAATGTCTGCAGCTATAAGAAACTCACAAAGGAGTGGTGAAAATGACTGAGGCAAAGTGATAGAAATCTGGGGGTACATATTTTATTTTACATTTCATTTGCCAAACAACCATTTAATTGCTTTTTTTCTTCTATCTTCCAAGATAGTGCTCCGATTCCCCTCCACTGTACTACTTATTCACATACTAACACTGTAGTTTCTAAGGTGACACTCTTCTTCTAACTCACAGGAAATAAGAATAATAAGAGGTCTCTGTAGTATCTCCAAAATTGTATGTATGTTTGTCAGCCTTTTGGCTATATAGAGGGACTTTTGTCATCCAGAAATTTGTGGTGTCTTCCAACACTGTCCATTCATATTGTCTACTGACACACTAGTAATGATACTTTCTAGGATTCCGACACTCTCATTTTAGGATTAAGGTTTATAGCTTAATGTAGAGAAGGGGGAACTAAAAAATGGAATTTTTCACCATATAGATCACAAAATGGTTTTACAGGAGCTATCTTGGGTATTCTATGAGGTCACTTTGTTTGACTTCTTCCCTTAAATCAATCATAAATTTATTTTTAGACATGTTTTCCTTGGCTGCACACGTTTTCTTGTTGCAAAAGTGGTCTTTGTTCAATTTCCTTTGAGGTTTTATTTTCAGATATGAGTTAAGCTTACATATTTTTGTCAGTAAAATATATCTTAAAATTGAATATGAAGAAGTACTTATTGAATTAGAGCAAAGTGAAATACATTTATACATGAAAATGAAGTATCTCAAACTCCCTGGTTGATATAATCAAATTATACATTAATTAATATTTCTTATTTAATAATGACTTAGATTTGAAAGTTTGATTAGAAACAGTACATGTGAATTACAAATTAAATTTTTTTAAAATCATTCTGCTTATTTCTTTTTTTCAGTATTTTTTATTATCATATTATTGTTGCACTGGAGGCACATTGTGAAATTTACCAAAGTTCTTACAATGCATCAGAGTTGAATTCATACCCTCCATCATTCTCTTTATCTCCTTTCACACCATTCCTTGAACAGTTTCAATGGATCTCATTTTTCATTTTCATACATCAGTACATAATATTTTCACTATACTCACTCTCAAAACCCTCCCCTTGTATCCTTCTCACCCCCCCACTGGTGCTAGTTTCCCGACAGAACTTGTTTTACCTTCCTGCTTTCCATTTAAAAAAAAAAAGACTTTTTTGTTTGTTTAAGGTAGCTATAGAGTGAATTTCATAGTGACTTTTCCATGTATATACTTATTGAAACCAGAACTACTTCAAATATAGCTTTATTTCAGTGTACACATACTAATCATACAAGATTATGAGAAATGTTGTAATTGTTCAATGCATGCATTTGATGTGAAGTGAACAGAATAAGGTAACCAACATACGCATTATCACAAACAATTCTCATGGCTTTGTGCTTGCAACGTTCTAAATAAATCCCTCTACTAGGTGAATTGGACTAGAAAATTGAATCTTGTCAACCATATCTATCTTACTGTGCTATCGGTAAGGAGGGACAGACAGTGGATTGTCAACAATTACAAGGGTAATTTGGATTAGACATTTAAAGTACTGACAGAAGCCATATTTAAAAATATATGGAGTTTGGGGCTCTGTGTTGTCTAAAAGTGAGAGGAAAATTGATAAAGCCTTGTGATTTTGAATTCAGACACTCATAAAATCTCATTTTGCAATGATTATAAAACAGCAGTAAAAGACATTTTTCAATTGTTTATGTCTTGCTTATTTAACAAGCAATTACATTTAAACATCATTTACATATGTCCAGATAATCAATGATCTGAAAAGAGATCTCAAATTTACAAAACAAAGAAAACTGCTTGTATTGATTTGGCATAATGGCCAAAAAATTTTCTTCTTCTGAATATGGAACTGGAAGAATTAGAAAATGTTCTTTCTGGAATATAAATGAACCCTGTTGCAACCTACTCATATTAAAGTTATTGAGCATCTTTGAAACATAATATACTGTGTTCAGTAAGAAATGGTCATAAGCACACAATGTGCATCATGTTCACTTTCAATGGCCCTTGTCACATTAAGCATGTCAAATTGGCACCCGCCAATTTGATTGGAATGATAAACTAAGGCACAGAAATAACATGGCATGATTTGATCATGAGATTATGAAGTGGTGGTTGTGAGTGTGTGCATTATACATACAAATTAGATTATTTCAAAATGAAAATCCTCAATTTAAAATACTTTAATATAAAACTGAAACTCCAAAGATAAAAACACTAGATATGATTACTATTTCTGAGAAGTCTGAATTTTAAATTTACAGTTAGTATTAAGAGGAAAAATTCTTCTTATGTCATATATGATATCCAAATAAACATTCAACTGAGAAGCTAAACTACTGTATGTCAAGTACACAGATATGTTCTGAAACTCCATTTTTCCTTCAATTATTTTTATAGTCAAAAATGATTAATAAGCTATAAGAATCAAGAAACTCTTTTAGAGTAAGTCAATACTTTTCATACACATTCTTCTTCATTCACTGATATTCATCTTTCCTTTGTACAATCCAGCTGCCCAAACCTCCCAGGTTCTTTGTGAAGATAAT
The DNA here is from genome assembly GCF_047511655.1 of Castor canadensis. Taxonomy (NCBI): domain Eukaryota; kingdom Metazoa; phylum Chordata; class Mammalia; order Rodentia; family Castoridae; genus Castor; species Castor canadensis. The sequence continues at coordinate 189,266,107 of NC_133386.1, forward strand.
GTGAAAGACCCCAGGATGACAGGATATCACATCCAAACAGAATGCTGTTCTCTCCCTCACCATTCAGAGACATTTGAGAGAATCTTCAGGGAAGGTTGAGGTTGCCATTGGACTTCTGAGTCTTTGAAGTCTGAGCATGCATCATTGAACCTATCTCAAGCAAGGTAGGAGATTACCAGAGGTGTATGTTTAACAGTGTCCTCAAATACTTAGGTTGGAATGAAACAATATCTTTTTCTATCTAATTTCTTTTGGATTACTATGGATATCCAAATGTCACTGAACTACAATATGGACAAAAATCGGTATACAAATATAACCAACTCATCTGTGATCAGTTAGATAGATAGATCATCTGTGATCAGTTAGATAGATAGATAGATAGACAGACATAGATGATAGATGACATAGATATAGATACAGATACCTCTCTCTATGCATACATGTGTATAAATATATACCTGCCAAAAAATCTTTATCCTCTAGTTCATGCAGCCATGCCCAAAATTCAGGCAGGAGAAAGACTTTTACACATATAAATTTCTCCAGGGATTTATAATCATTGAAACTTGTTACACAGATTTTAAGAAGCCATTGTAATCAGGTGTATACTCTTATTCTAGAGTTTAAATGTGTGTGTGTGTGTGTGTGTGTGTGTGTGTGTGTGTGTGTGTGTTACTGTGTTACTGTAGATAAAGCCTGGGAACTCACTGAGTCCTAGGCTCTCAGCCCGCAGATTCACACTCAATCATTATATTTTGCCATCCATTTTATGAGTAAAATATGTGCAGTTTATGTTCATGGCATTAACTTTCTAAAGTTTCCCATTTTTTTCAATGAGAAAGATGTTTAAGGGATAAAGTAGGATCATGCTTGGAAGACAAAAACTGGTTTAAAATCTTAAACTGGTACTCCATAGGGATTTCCACCTACAGGTTTTTCACCTGAAAATTTCAATTGAAATACTAACTTTGTACATTTTTAAATAGATACAAATATGATAAAACACCAAATGTTAAGGTTATACTAAATTATAAGGATAATTGACAATTGTCAACGTTTACCACTTATTAGTATGGAACAAGATTAAGACTAAAATTAAATCACTATACATTCAGTATATCACATTTAAATAAAATAGATCATATAACTTTCAGTTTCAAACAAATTTCTACATTTCTTCTATACAGCCTCACATAATATGTCAAATATCCAATATATTTAAAATTTTTAATTTAAGTTTTTACCACATATTATTTTGCTACTTACCCCTTAGTGTCATTGAGTTCTGTTGTCAATGTACCTTCAATATGCTGATCACATAAACAGCCAAATGTTTCAAGTCACTGTTACAGTGCAGAAAAACATCTTATCAATATATGCCATTTACATAAATAGCCAAAGGAAACAATTAGAAAAATTAGTAAAGAATATAAGAAATGCCTACAGTTGGAAACTATGGATATATTCAGAAATATTAGTGATAAATTGAAATATGTTACATGGGTATACTACTTTTTTGCACAATAAATGATCAAGAGCAAGCTTACTATTTTATTAGAAATGTGTTACAGAAGGAATTGAAAACAGAGAACTATATCTTATTTAATGATACTCATAGGATTGGACAAATGTGAATGCATATATGTTATTCTTCTAATTGAATCATTGTGTAGACTGAGTTTTGACATACAATTTCTATGCAGCAATGCCAGAGGTGACCTCTCAGGAAAAGAAAGAGCCACATTTAGGATGGCAGGGAAATATCATCTATGGTCAGAAGCACAGTGAAGGAGACATTAAATCAAATACATTAGATAAGAATGAAAAAGTAAATAGGTTTACACATTTGAAATTGCCAGATCGTAAGGAGAGCACCCACAGTTAGTCTAGGGACTGTGGTTTTTGAAAAATAGGAATCAGCAAAGGACAAATACAATAAGAAAAAGTACATGGGGCTCCCAAGTGTCTAGCTGGACTTGATGGCCACAATAGTGACCATATTCCCCACTACAATACCCATATAGAAAATTAAGAAAATAAAAACCACTAATTTCTCCTTCAGAGGATCCTCTGTCAATCCTAGCAATATAAATTCAGTCACACTGTTGTTTTGATGCATTTCTTCAGTCAATGCAGGGAAATCACAGTTTGAAATAATCTGCAAAGGAGAAAATAATAAAATATGAATAACTATACTAAATTTGGTGGTTAAATAAATATTCTCAATTATAAACTGTAACTTTTCAATGAGATATCACTTACGATTCTAAGTTTTCCTTAAATTCAATTTAATAATTATCTAATAGTTATCTAATTGCACATGACAATGGTAAAATAGTCAATCTTCAAACAAAGTAAATGTCAGTTTGGGGGATGTAGTATGAATAGACAATGTTGATGACGCAAGGTGCCTTATTAGTTTAAACAAAAACTTATTAATATTGGTGCAACATGTTAAAATAATGAGGAAACTACTGCAAGATTGACCTCAATAAACTTTCACATGATTGGAACTTGGTGGTTGCATTTTAGCATAATTATATAGTACCTATTTTGAGTCTCTTAATAATGACTTTTTACTTTCTTTAGTAATGTCTAGATGATAGATAGATAAATATACGACAGATAAATGGATAGATGGAAGTAATGAGTATAAAATTTTAGCAATGAAGAATAATTCAATTGGTCTTTTCCAGAATAAGAATGTATTTAAACTCTCCTCCTTAACTCAATTCATTAACGTTAAATATACCACTCAAGGTTTGATATTTCTGAGTCCTACAAGAAGTTTTCACATAATAGAAGGAGTTATTGGAAGCAATAGAAAAGAATAAAGAAAGCAATACATAAATCAGTACATTTCTTCAAATTCAGGTTTTTAGAAAATATCAGAGATTTAGAAAATTATCTCTAGGTGAGTCAGTCACAGCTGAAAATTTCAATGTTATTGTAAATATGCATATTCTTGAGTACTTCATACCCTCACTTCAGTAAGATTGTACATATATAAAGGATATATGTAAATTTATTAAATACCATAAAATTTATTATTATAACATATGCATAATTAATGATAACATAGTCACAAAAAGATATGTCCAAAAGTCAAATTATGTTTAGCTCACATATTATAGTCAAAAGCATAGTTTCTTAAAATACACATTATTTTCCTAGATCATCTAAAATAAAAACAAAAAACAATCCAAATTAACATTGGGCAACTAGCTGATTTTTAAGATATCCTTGAGATTAAAAATAAGTGAAGAGGATACAAGATGGTGACTACAGGGCAGAAACAAAGTGTGAGCTCCATAAATCAAAAATTTTGCTGAGATGCTGGAGCCCACTTGGCAGAAAAAAACCAAGAATCAAAACTCCAATACCCTGAACCCCTAGCCTGTACAAAGCTTGTCCAGGCAATGTTACACTGAGAAAACAGAAGGGTTCCTATGCCGGTAGATGCTGGATCCAAACCTTCTTGGGAGAAGCAGACAAAGAGGTGAGAAAATAAACAGCATGCTGAATTTCCACAACTACCTTTGGGTTAAACCATCATAGCTCCCCAGCCAGACTAACTTCCACTCCACAAAAAAAAAAAACAATAATAAATAAGGAACTGAAAAGGACATACAGCAGAGGGGATGGGGTGCTTTGAGTGCACCAGAAAGGGGGGAGAGACAAGGAGCTGATCTACATGGGAACTTGCAGTAAACAAAGACTGAAAGTCTTCTGAAAAGGCAGAAGAGCTGAAAGTGGGTGGGTGATAAGCCGCTGCCTGAAATAGGGCAGATAGCAGTCCACAAAGCTCATCTCCTGAGCCAGTGAATAACATCCAAAGTCAAATGACATTGCAAAGTTTAAAAAAAGTCAGCAAACCAGCATAACACACTGTCAGCAGAGAGCTGGCTGACCGATCTCCAAACTTGCCCCAGAGAAAGGGCATGAGGCAAAGACACGAGCCCCCAGTAACAACCCAACTCCAAAGCAGGATGGCTAGTGGGCCAGAGAGCTGATCTCCGAAAAGTGAGGACAAGACACACCACCCTGGGGGAAGAACTGACTATGTTGTTGCCTCTGAAAGACAGGAAAAAAAAAATGGCAATTCTCCCCAACCACCTGCTGAGACTAAGAAAGCTTCCACTTAAATACCAACACAAGGACTAGATGATGAAAGAGCAACACCAGAACTACTGAGACTGAAATTCTACTTTTTCTGAACATAGAATTTTCTTTTATGTGTTTGTTTTGTTCCTTGTTTGTTTGTCCACCACCTCTCCCTGTTGATTTCTTTGGTTCTCTCTTTTTATTTTTTTCTTTGTTTTTTTCTTTCTTTCTTCATTTTATTAGTTTTCCTATTGTAAGTTAGCTAATATTAAATTATACAGAGACCAGGATAGAAATAGCAGCAGTGGAATGATGGGAAGATGAAAAAGAGATGGAAATCATTCTCCCTAAACATAAACTAATACAGGATTCAGAGGGGAATGAAGAAAATGGATATCTATTTCAGACTTCAACAGAACAAAGACAAACTATGCCAAGGAACCCAGTGAAGCCCACAAGAACACTCTGAAAGATGAAATCCTGCAAATAATTACTGAGAATTTCATGGAGATGTTTCTAGTCAACCAAACGGACAGGGGGCACTCAAGAAGTTCCAAGACAATAAATAAAGAATAAGAGAAGACACAAAAACAAAAAAACAAAGTCATAGGAGCCCTAAATAAATACCAAAGTGAAACAAAGAATACCATAAATAGAGAGATAAATGAATTAAGGAAGAAAATTGACACTAATCCAGGGTAAGTGACCCATGATATTGGAAAACCTCAGAAAAAAGAATGAAACAGAAACAGAAAACACAATGGAAGGCCACTCCAGCAGACTAGAACAAGCAGAAGACAGAATCTGAGAACATGAAGACGAAATGGAAATTAAAAGAAAAACCAAAGAGCTATTACTCAAACACTTCAAAAACCCGTAAACTGAATATGCAAGAACTCACTGAATCCATCAAAAGAACAAACATGAGAATCATGGGAATTTGAGAAGGAAAAGAGGTGCAAGCAAAAGGAATTTGTAATATATTCAACAAAATAATAACAAAAAATTTCCCATATCTAGAGAAAACCATGCACATTCAGGAACATGAAGCCTTCAGGACACCAAACAGACTTGACCAAAATAGAACTACACCACAACATATTACAATTAAAACAATAAGCACAGAGAATAGAGAAAAAATATTGAAGGCTGCAAGAGAGAAAAAACAAATAACATGTAAGGTAAACCCATCAAAATCACAGCAAATTTCTCATTGGAAACCTTAAAAGCAAAAATCATAGAGTGAGGTATTCCAGGCTCTGAATGAAAATAACTTCAACCGTATGGTACTCTACCCAGCAAAACTATCATTCAAAATAGATAGAACAATAAAAGTCTTCCATGATAAGAAGAAACTAAAACAATATATGAACACTAAGCCACCGCTACAACAGATTCTTCAAGAAATTCTGCACACAGAAAATGAAATCAAAGAAAATCATGAAAGGACAGGCAGTACCAAACCACAAGAGAAGAAAAGGTAAGAAAGTAGAGAGTAACAATGATTCAGCTGCACATAATCAAACCCTTAGAAACAAAATCAACTAAATGATAGGAATCACCACATACTTATCAATACTAAAACTGAATGTTAATGGAATTAATTCCTCCATCAAAAGACACTGTTTGGCAAAGTGGATTAAAAAGGATATCCAACAATCTTTTGCCAACAGGAAACCAATCTCATCGACAGAAATACACAGTCTTAGGGTGAAAGTCTGGAAGAAGTTTTCCAAGCCAATAACCCCTAAGAACAGGCAGTAGTAGCAGTACTTATCTCAGAGAAGGTAGACTTCAAACTTACAGTGATCAAATGAAATAAAGGACACTGCATACTAATAAAAGAGAAATACACCAAAAAGAGTAAGAATTATCAACCTATATGCACCCAACCTCAATGCACCCAATTTCATCAAACATACACTGAAGGATAAAAAAAACCATATATACACTTGAATACAGTGGTAGTAGGGAACTTTAATACCCCCCTATCACCAATAGATTGGTCGTCCAAACAAAAAATCAATAAAGAAATTCTAGACCAATAAAGAAATTACACCATAGATCAAATGGGCCTAACTGATGTCTAGGTCAGCATTTTCATCCAACTTCTGCACAATACACATTCTTCTCAGCAGCCCATGGGACCTTCTCCAAAATTGATCATGTTTTAGGCCACAATCCAAGCCTCAGCAAATATAAGAAAACAGAAATAATACCATGCCTTCTATCTGATCACAGTGCATTAAAACTAGAAATCAACAACAAAAGCAATAATAAAAAACATGCAAACAATTGGAAGCTGAACAACACATTGCTCAATGATCAATGGGTCATTGATGAAATAAAAAAGGAAATTAAAAGGTTCCTGGAAGTTAATGAAAATGAAAACATGACCTACCTGAACATAGCAAAGGCAATCTTAAAAGTTTATAGCCATGACTGCATAAATTAAAAGATCAGAAAGATCTCAAATCACTGAGCTAATACTACATCTCAAATTCCTAGAAAACCAAGAACAAGCAAACCCCAAAACAAGCAGAAGGAGAGAAATAATAAAATTAAAGGCTCAAATCAATTAAATAGAAACAAACAACCAAAAAAAAATACAAAGAGTTAATGAAAAGAAAAACTGGTTATTTGAAAAACTATGTAAGATTGACAGACCCTGGCAAACCTGACTAAAATGAGGAGAGAAAAAACCAAAATCAGTAAAATCAGAAATGCAAAAGGGGAGAAAACAACAAACACCACGGAAATCCAGGAAATCATCAGAGACTACTCTGAGAAACTATACTCTAAGATATTTGAAAATCTTGAAGAAATGGACAGATTTCTAGACATTTATCACCATCCAAAATTGAACCAAGAGGATAATAATCACCTGAATGCACATATAACACAAAATGAAATTGAAGCTGCTCTTTATTGCAAAAAAAGAAAAGTCCAGGACCTGATTGATTCACTGCTGAATTCTATCAGACCTTTAAAGAAGAATGAATACCAACACTCTGTAAACGGTTCTACAAGATAGAAAGGGCAGAAACACTGCATAATTTGTTTTATGAAGCCAGTATTACAATCATCACGACACCAGACAAAGACACATCTGAAAAGGAGAACTATAGGCCAATCTCCCTTATGAACATTGATGTAAAAATCCTCAATAAAATAATGGCAACCAAAACCAACAACACATCAGAAAGATCATTCACCCTGACCATGTCAGCTTCAACCCAGGGATGCAAGGGTGGTTCAAGTATGCAAATCTATAAATGCAATACAACACATTAGTAGAAGCAAAGACAAAAACCACTTGATCATCTCAGTAGATGTAGAAAAAGCTTACAATAAGATCAAACACCATTTCATGATAAAAGCTATAAGACAAGAAAGAATAGAAGGAATGTACCTCAACATTGTAAAGGCTATATATGACAAACTTGCAGCAAACATCATACTTATTGGTAAAAAACTGAAAACATTTCCCCTAAAATCAGGAATGAGACAAGGGTGCCCACTATCCTCACTCTTGTTCAACATTGTACTGGAATTCCTAACCAGAGCAATTAGGCAAGAAGAAAAAATAAAAGGAATACAAATAGATAAACAAACTGTCAAAATATGTCTATTTGCAGATGATATGATCCTGTACCTTAAAGACCCAAAAAACTTTACCCAAAAACTCCTGGACAGCACAAACAGCTACAGCAAGTTGCAGGATACAAAATCAACTTACAAAAATCATTAGGTTTTCTATACACCAATAATGAACAAACTGAGAAAGAATATATGGAAACAATTACATTTACAATAGCCTAAAAAAAATCAAATACCTAGAAGTAAACTTTAAAACAGATGAGAATGAATTCTATAAGGAGAACTACAAACCCTTGAAGAAAGAAATCAAGGAAGACTACAGAAGGTGGAAAGATTTCTTGTGCTCATGGATTGGTAGAATCAACATAGTAAAAATGGCTATACTACCAAAAGCAGTCTCCATGTTTAATGCAATTCCCATCAAAATCCAAATGACATTCATCACAGAGATTGAAAAATCTACCCTAAAGTTCATTTCTAAACAAAAGAGACCAAAAATAGCCAAGGCAATACTCAGCAAAAAGAGCAATGATGGATGTATCACAATACCCAATTCAAAAAATATTACAAAGCCATAGCCATAAAAGCAGCATGGTACTGGCACAAAAACAGACATGAAGACCAGTGGAACACAATAGAGGACTCAGATCCAAATCCACATAGCTATACCCACCTTATTTTTGACAAAGGCACTAAAAAAATATGATGGAGAAAAGACAGCCTCTTCAACAAATGTTGCTGGGAGAAGTGGTTATCCATCTGCAAAACACTGAACCTAGATCCATGTTTATCACCCTGTACTAGTATCAATTCAAAATGGATCAAAGACCTTACTATCAGACTCAAAACTCTGAAGTTATTACAGGAAGGAGCAGAAAACCCTCTGTAATTAATAGGTATAGGCAAGAACTTCCTCAATAGAACCCCAGCAGCTCAGCAACTAAGAGAAAGGATGCACAAATTGGACTTCATAAAATTAAAAAGCTTCTGCACAACAAAAGAGATGGTCTCTAAACTGAAGGGACAACCCACAGAGTGGGAGAAAATATTTGCTATCTATACATCAGACAAAGGACTAATAAACAGAATATGCAGGGAACATAAGAAATTAAATTCTCCCAAAATCAATGAACCAATAAAGAAATGGGCAAATGAACTAAACAGAACTTTCTGAAAAGAAGAAATTCAAATGGCCCAAAAACACATGAAAAAATGGCCACCATCTCTCACCATAAAGGAAATGCAAATTAAAACCACACTAAGATTCCACCTCACTCCTTTTAGAATAGCTATCATCAAAAACACCACCAATAACAGGTGTTGGGGAGGATATGGGGAAAAAGGAACCCTCGTACACTGCTGGTGGGAATACAAGCTAGTGCAACCACTCTGGAAAAAAATATGGAGGCTCCTTAAAAATTGAAATATAGATCTGCAATATGATCCAGAAATCCCAATCTTGGGGAAAAACCCAAAGGAATGCAACACAGGTTACTTCAGAGGCACCTGCACACCCATGGTTATTGCAGCTGTATTCACAATAGCCAAGTTATGGAAACAGCCAAGATGCCCCACTACAGATGAAAGGATTAAGAAATTGTGGTACTTATACACAATGGAGTTTTACTCAGCAAGAAGAATGAAATCTTATCATTCACAAGTAAATTGATAGAACTGGAGAACATCATTCTGAGCAAGGTTAGCCAGGCTCAGAAGACCAAAAATCATATGTTTTCTCTCAAATGTGGACTTTAGATCTAGGGCAAATACAGCAACGTTGTTGGACTTGGGTCACAGGCTAAGGGGAGAGCATGTATGGGAGGTATGGGGGATAGGTAGGAAACCCAAAACATGCAAGTGTTTGATGTCCCCACTGCAGAGGAACTAATACAGAAACTTTAAAGCGACAGAGGTCAATATGGGTAGGGGATCAGGAACTAGTGAAAAGGTCAGGTAGAGATGAATCACCTTGGGTTGTAACACATTTGTACATGGAAGCAATGCTAAGAATCTCTCTGTATAGCTATCCTTATCTCAACTAGCCAAAATTCTTTGTCTTTCTTATTATTACATATGTCTTCTCTTCACCAAAATTAGAGATAAGCACAGAACACATTCTGCCTGGAAGCAAGAGGGTGTGGGGGGTAGAAGGAGGGGGCAGGGGGTAGAAATGGCCCAAACAATATATGCACATGTGAATAAATGAATAAAAACTTTATAAAAGAAGAAAAAAAATAAGTGTATGGATTGATGCTCAATTCTTTCAATTACACATTCAAATTGTAATTCCAGTGGGAAGTTTTTGCACCTATTACATTTTTAAAGAAATCTTTTAATAAGTCTCTTAAGAAATGATACTGACAAATGTTTGAGAAATAATTAATTTCACATACCTTTGGTGGGTTTGCAACTGCTTATAATATCTAAGAGAGTGATGTAAAACCTGCAATAAAATGATGGTGTTTAGATATTGATCCTGAGATGATATTTCCCCTAGGTAAAGGTAACAAAAGATAGGAAGCAACTTGAATCTTCATCATGGCAAATGCATAATTCTGAAATTCAATAGATAGAGGGTAGCTATTATATTTAGTTATCTGTGAAATATATTGTAAGTTGAAAGTCAAGAGTTCAGTACAATATACTTGTGATAATTTTTCATTAAATAAGTTGTATAACTTGCACATATGTACATACTTAAAATAATTGTATCTGGAAGATTAAATCATCAAAATATAATATTTGTATTCTCTCAAAGGAAAACTTTTCTTGGCAATCTAGATGGAAGATCCATTTTAAAACACACCCTGGCCATAGTTGAAAGTTTTTATAATCATAGAGCATTTTTAAAAAGCTTCATAACCTTACCTTACCTTCTGCTGCAGACACGTGGTATAATTGTATTTCTAGGGTAACACTGATCTCCAGACATCTGAGTAAGATGGAGAATCAGCATTTGAGGTAGTGGTGATACTCAGTACTTTTTAAATATATAATATGCCACCATACTGCCAAAAGCTTCAGGTTCACTTGCTCAATTGGTTGTTCTCTAACTGTATTTATGTGAAGGCTCTAACAAACAAATGAAAACTATTTTGGGGTTCTTTGAATTAAGTAATATAAAAAGAGTCTATTTATCTCTATATATTTATCTACTAATATATTTATGCCTATGGGGATTTAGGTATGAAACCATACTGACAAATTTGTGTAACCATACTGATAAATTTGTGTGGTATACATAATTTACACCACATGTGAGTTATAGACCAAAATGATATACATGTTGGCAGGAAGTGATATTATATAATGAAGACATTTCCTATAGATATAAATCTATCACAATCCATAATGTTCTGTATTTAATTTCCTTAAAAAAAGGATGTCTGTATAATTTGGATACAGGTGATGACATTTACCTTTATGGAGCATTTCTTGGATGACCCCTAGTAGTTACTACTTCTATTTCATTATCTCTCATCCCCATCTATCTATAGTCCTTACCTACTAGTGTCTATTTCCATCAAGATCAACTGTTTGTACCTTTTATCTTCATCTTTTCACTTTACATTGGAAAGCATGCCTAGAAAGGTCCCTAAATTTTCTATCCTTCCACGTGTGCCTAGTATTTGTCAGATACTGGTTATGACAGTAATCTAATATTTCATGAGGATAAAACACAAATAAGTTAATACAAATATCACTAGCTTTGGTAAGATTTTATGAAAGGACAGGATGTTCAATTTCCCTCATCTCAAACTAATTGGAGGCTGGTTACTCAGTTGAGAATTTCAAATGCTTTTAAATAAATGTCTGATTTTCTGCAATGAGGAGCTCTTTGGTTTCATAGAGCCTTTATGTTTTCACTTGGTTCCAGATTCACTCAACTTGTTGAAATCCACTCTTACTCAGGATTTAGGTTGACCTTTTTCCCCTTTTCCTTATCTAGTAGGATATTTAATAAATATGGCATAAAATATAGCTCTTTGTATACATTATTCCTGAAGTGTCCCTTCCCTTCCAATTGAGAAAAATGAGCCAGTTGTGATAAAGACTTTAATCTTCAATTAAATATATACAATTCAATTGAAAGTGTTAAATTAGACAATAAATGACATTTTGTGAGTAGAATTAAACAATCATCCATTGACCAGGTCATTTTTGCTAATACCATATGTCTGATTCTAGGTTGGTTGACAACGTTCAATATTAATGGAGCAACTTAAGGTTGTGGAAATAAGGAACTGATAAAATACACACATGCAGATACACTCACAATGATAGGCATATGCAATGCTGACATAGGTCAACTGAAAGAGTAGGTAGTGATGTAAGCTGTAAAGAATGTGAGCAAATCAATAACACAGCACTGAAATGCAATGTAAAGATAGATGATAGATAGATGATAAATAGATAAACAGATATAGAATGAATCTTATTTACTGGATATTTTGACAATTCTTATTTAATAATCATGTTGACAACTGTATCATATCAATATGAAGTAATAATTTGAAAAAATAGGTATTGGTATATGAAAACTACTATTTTCACAAATGTCCTGAAAATACAAATATTTAAAAGGAAATTTATCCATACTTATATAGAAAGCATGCAGCACTATTTTGATATTTCAATTTAGATTGTCACATACTCAATGAGTTTTAGAGACATATTGATAGATATATAGATAGACAGATGAACAGATATTTAGTTTTCGTCTAAATTTTGGAGTATGTATCATTCAATAAAACATAGTCCTATAGAGATGCAAAACACCACTATCATATTCTTTTCTTTCTCATTCTTCTTCTCATTATTATTATTATATTTACATTGTAGTAAATTTAATGTCATTATAAAATTAAATGTATTTTCATGTACAATCCATTAGCATTAAATTCATATTGTTTCATAACCATGGTCCCTGTACATCACTAGAATTCTTTCCTTCTTCAAAAACTGAAAATATTTCCTCATTAAACAATAACTCTCCACTACTCCATTTTGCAGCACCAGTCAACTATAATCCAGTCTTCTGAATCGGTGAGTCTGACTATTCTAAAATCTTCATATAAATTGAGTCATACAGAATTCGTACTTTTGTGAGGGACTTATTTTACTTAATGCCCACAAGTTTCATTCATGTTTTAGCACAAGTCAGAATGTCCTTATTTGCCCACTGAGTGATATTCCGTTGGAAATATACACCACATTTTGTTTATTCATTCTTTTTTTGAAAAATTTGGCTTTATTACATGTTTTGCCTATGCTTACTCTAACTGATGAGATTATGACCACTAGAATAGAAATATGTCTTCAATATCTCATTTAATTATTTCATGCTTATACACAGAAGTTGAAATTTTGAATTGCATGACACTTCAATAATTTTTTTTTGTTATTCTAAATTTCTTATTTGGATATATTCCTTATATGGGGGGATTCAAAGTGACAATTCCAATCAGACTTGTATTGTACACTATTTACATTTCCCCCATTGCCTCTCTCCCTCAGCCCATTTCCCACCCTACACAAAGTAATTGCAAGAAGATTTTTGTTCTGTTTCATCTAGGTATGTGAAGCCCATCAACCATATATCTCCTTAATCTCCTTCCTTCACCTTCCCCACTCACACTACCCCCCCTGCCCCGCACACACTGTGCCTATCTTACAGTCCTGGATTTCATTATTAACATTTAAATTGGCATTCAAAGGGGTGTCTCAATGCATGCCCTATGTGGGTGTACTTTACTTTAGGCTGTTTAATTCCATCAATTGCCCTCCCTTATCCCTTTGCCTCCCAGCCCCCACTTTTCTACAGCTTCCAATATACATCCTTATCTATACTTAATTTTCTGAATTAGGCTACACTGTTTGTCATAACAGTTGTACCATTATATATGATTGTACCATTCTACATAACTGCAGTTTTTCCTCATTGCTACCATCACTATTAATTTTCTTTTTTTATACTAGACACCATACTAGGTGTGAGGAGACATTTCATTTAGATTAGCATTTCCTTGATTTTTCTTTAAGTGGTGTTTGAACTCAGGTCCTCATGCTTGCTAGGCAGGAGCTCTAACACTTGCATTACTCAACTAGTTATTTTTCTTGTATTTAGTAATCATTTCTTTTTAAGTCCATACCAACTTAACATTAGTTGGATAAAATTATTCTACACTTTTTTGCCTACTTCTATGCACTATTCTTTACATCTTTTGCATTATGCAACTATTAGCATATTTTAGAGTTGTAGTTATTTTCATTCTTTTGTTTTATAACTTTTATAATAGAGTTAAAAGTGATATACTCATGCCGGCTAGAGTACTATAGTATGTGAGTATTTTCTACTTCTCTGACTGTTTATTTTTATTTAATTTATTTGTATATCTATCTATTGATTGATTAATTGACTGATTTTTGTGGGACTGGGATTTGAACACAGGGCTTCGTGTTTGTAAAGCAAATACTCTAATGCTTGAGCCACACTTCCAGTCCATTTTGGCCTGGTTATTTTGAAGATGGAGTCTCATGAACCATTAGCCCAAACTGAGACACTCCTGATCTCAGCTTCCCAAGTTGCTTGGATTATAAGCATGAGCCACCTGCTTTTGGCTCTACCTGTTTATTTTGAGTACCATATTTTGTACTTTAATACACTTTTGTATTACTGTGTATCTTCTTTTTGTTTCATCTTGAAGGCTTTTCTTTGCCTTCCTTGTACAGCAGGACTGGTGGTGATTAATACTGTTAGCTTTTGCTTGTCTAGGAAAATCCTCAAGGCTTCTCTATTTTTAAAGTGCATTTTGGTTGATGCGCTATTTTTCATAGTATTTCTCTTGTAGTCATTTAAACAGATTATTTTACTCTTTTTTGGCTGCAATTCATGTTGAGGAATTCACTGATTATCTTATGACGTCTCCCTCTTATCATTAGAGTTATGTACTCTTGTCATTTACTAAATTCTGACTTTTTTTGACTGTCACATTTTGACACTAATGTATCTTGGTGTGGATTTCTGTGGGTTCATCTTAGATTAAAGTTATTAATCTTGATTCTGTTATCCATTGTATTCTCCAAATTTGAGAAGTATCAGTCATCATCTTTTCAATCAGGCTTCTTTACCCACTTTTCTCTCTTCTTCTATTACTCCCAGAAAGTATACATTGATCATCCTATTGGTCATACACTTCAAATGCTTTCTTTTATTCATATTTTGTTTCTTTTTGCTTCTCTGAGTCTTTTTCAATGACCTTTCTTTGGTTAGCTAATTTTTCTGCTTGATTCAAGTCTGTTGAATCCCCATAGTAACTTTACAAATCAGAGATAGTTTTAGCTACAAAGTTTTCATTTGTTTCTTTTATAGTTTTCTATTTCTTGGAAATCTCAAATCACATCAAATGATGCTTATTTTAAATTATTTACAACTTCATTCACATATATCTGATTGTCTAGATTGTCAATTTTTTAAAAATTTACTTTGTTTCTATCATTGGATTGTGTTTCCACATGTGACTATATGCCTTGTAATTTTTGTTGGAATCTTCATAATGGAAAATTCAGCCACTTCTTTAAGCCTCCATGAACAAACTTGGCATTGATGAAACATCACCACCAATCACATCAACTAGAGGTTATGGGGATATTTCGAATGTGTGTGTGTATGTGTCTGGTGTGTGTGTGTGTGTGTGTGTGTGTGTGTGTGTGTGTCTGTGTTCTGTGGACCTGTGCATGGAAAAACCACAACCTCCATAAATAACCACTCCTGTTTTTTCAACAGATGCCATGACTTTTCCCTCTTGTGTTCATCAGGCACAGTGAAGATGGTGCAGTCATACCATCTTGCTTCTGTTTTCATAGCCACAGACTTCTTGAACATTTGGGTTCATGTTAGAATGCTTTATTCCATTAGCTAGAAATAATTATTTTGAAGGACATTGTGACAAGTTAGATTATTGAACAAATGATTCACTAATATCTTTCTTTGGGTCTAATGGAGCAGTAGCAGCACATGTAATTCTCCTTTTTTCTCAGTGGTCCCCAGGCATCTTTAGTATGGTGATTCCTGTCTGTACTCTAGTAAAGGTGAGAAACCAGTCTTCCATGCAGCATTCAAATGCCTGGAAATTTGAGTATATGCTCCATGAATTTCCCTCCACAAGAAGGAGTCAGAAGCTGGGCATGTTCTTCTATTTTCTCCACACAGAGACAAGGTGAAAGACTATGACAAGTGAATGCTCCAAAGTGTCACATTTTAAATAGAACAATCCAATCTTGTGTCCATTTCTGCCTGTTAAATTCTAGGAAGAAAGAAAGTAGATCATATCAAAGTTCCCCCATAGTATGAATGTTGGACATGGATTTTACTAGTTTCTTTCTATCCCCAGTGAAAAGAATGATTGTGACATCTTTTTTTAAAATTGCACCATGCTAAGTTAGGAGAGACAAAATGGAAAATGTGTGACATGAATTATCCTATGTGATTGGATTAGTAAAGGATGCTTTTAATTATTTATGTTTATTTCATAATCAGAATTTATCTATGTATTATTATTACATTGGTGTCTCCTTGGTGAAAAGGAGTATCCAGGGATTCTTGTTCTAACAATGTCCTTCCTATTCTGATAAATTATTTCTCTTTGTGCACCTTACTTAGTGCAGTTATCATAATGTTCCACATGCTCACCCCTGTTGCTGCAATTGGTGGGATGTCATTCTTTTATATGGTTGAATAATATACATTGAGCAATTCAATGTATAGGATTCTCTAATGTGACTGCCAAAGATAACCCCTTATATCTCACCAAATATAAATAAACTCAAAATGGTTCAAAGATCCAAATAGAATATTTAAATGCATGATACTAGAAGAAAACACAGCCAAAAGGTATCAAGATATTATTATAGGCAAAGATGTTTTGAATATGTACCCATAAGCACAGAGTATATACACAAAATTGACAAATGAAATTATATTGAATTAAAACTTCTTCAGAGAAAAGGAAGCAAAATTCTGAGATAACCTACAAAGCAGGTGAAAATATTTATAAAATACGCATGTGATGATGGGTTAATACTCACGATATATGAGAACCTTAAACAATTTAAGAATAACAAGAAATAAATAATCTAAGTTAAAAAAGAAAAATGATCTAAATGGGCACGTAGGAAAAGAAGACATGAATTGCCATCATTTACATGAAAACGTGCTCAACATTACCCATTATCAGAGAGATGCATGTCAAAATCAAAATGAGATATTAATTTATACAGATAGAATGGCTATTATCAAGCAGACAAAATCAACACATGCTCGTGAGTATGAAGAGAATAGACAATCTTTGTACACTGTTGGTCACATGCGAATTTACATGTACACTAAGGAAAAAACCTTGGAGATTCTTCAAAACAACTACAAACACAGTTTTCACATAGCTTTGCACTTATATTACTGGGTACATATTTTAAAAGAGGCATCAGTATATTGAAAGAGATACCAGCACTCTTTCAATCATTGAAACTTTATTAACAACAGTCAAGATAAGGAATCCACCTATATTTGCAACAGATACCTGTATAAAGAAAATGTGGTATTTACAGAAAATAGAATATTATTGAAGTTTAAATTAGAAGGTAATTCCATCATTTGTAAAAACATGGACAAAGCTGGAGGACATTATGCTAAATGAGACAAACCAGGCACTAAAAGTAAACACATTATGTCAATATATTTGTAATCAAAAAGAATTCAAATCAGAGAGATATAGAGGTAGTTTGTGGTTATAAAAGAATAAGCAGTGGGTGAGTAGATGTGGGTCAGAGCATAAGAATTCTACTAGATAGGATGAATGAATTTATTTTTCTTAGGTACTTGGGCTTGAATTCAGCACCTTCACCTTAAGCCACTCCACCAGCCCTTTTTAGGATGAGCATTTTCAAATTGGGTCTTGCAAACTATTTTCTCTGACTGCCTTCAAACCACAATCCTCCTGACCTCTGCCTCCTGAGTAACTAGGATTACAGGCATGAGCCCCTGTCACCCAGCAAGGAGGAATGATTTTAAGATCTGTTCACCAACATGGTGATTATACATCATAATAAAATTGTACTCTATAATTCAAAATAATTAAGAGACTAAATTTTAAATATTCTTAGCGCACAAAGAGGGGACTCGATGATGGATATGTTAATGACTTTTAATCACCCTCCATATTCTATCTATCTATCAACCTATCTCTCTCTCTCTCTATCTATCTTTTTACCTGTCTATCTATGTATCTATCATGTATCTATCTACCTACGCTATCTACCTATATCATAGCATGACATTTTGCCTCATAAACATTCGCTTTAAATAATGTTTTAGATATTATTAATGCAAAAGGAGGATGGACACTTTGATTAATTCAACATTACTATATTACAAATGATGATAAATATAGAAGGTGAATATATACATACACATACATATGCTTTTTCAGTGGGACTAGGGTTTGAACTGACGTTTCATGCTTGCAAAGCAGATTCTTTACTGACTGAGCCAAACCTTTATCCAATATTTTTAAATGAATGAAAAATTTCAAGGAATTTCCCATAGATGCAAGTTAGTAAGTTCTCTTGGATTTTCATAGAAATATTAGAAAACATGCAAAATTGAGCTGGATTTACCATGTACTTTCTGAAGTCCACTGCCACGTAGAATTTTGACTGAGAAATACTCAGTTTTGCTTTCCCAGGAGCAATATTTTACATTAATGACTCAAAAATCTAACATTCTAGGAAGGTCACTTTCTAAACTGCATCTTTTCTCTCTAAAGAATTTGTATTATGGCTTTTACTCCACTCCCAGTTCCCCCTTTTCCCTCCAACCCTGTGCCCTCCTATGCCATCCTACCTTGGTTTTCTTTAACCAAGCCCTGTCTGTGTCCCCTCTACTTCAACCCAAGTTCCCTTGAGCCAGCTCCCATGTGTCTCTTTGCTCTTCCACTCTGCTTGTCCTGGGTTATTACTCTGTCTCTGCACAGTCCCCACTTTAACCCATTTTCTTTCTGAAGCCCCAATTTCTGAACTCCCCTCACATTTTCCCTCAGATCTATTCCTCTCCCCTATTTGGTCCCACTGTTCTCCATTTCCCAGTCTTCCCAAGGCTTTCCCCTCAGACACCTGCCCCCATTTTACCTCAAACTCCTTTTTGGCCGGAATTTTCAATACTTC
Source organism: Castor canadensis (assembly GCF_047511655.1). Taxonomy (NCBI): domain Eukaryota; kingdom Metazoa; phylum Chordata; class Mammalia; order Rodentia; family Castoridae; genus Castor; species Castor canadensis. Next base: position 189,285,034 of record NC_133386.1, read on the forward strand.
CTTTCCCTTCCATCCTACCTCTACTCTCAGCCCATTTTCTCCCATCACACCCATGCAGACAACTTAGGTGAAGCCTAACCCACTATAGGTCAGTGGGTAATACTGTGGTTGGACCAGGCTTGGGTGCCTGCATGAGGGTCAGAGGAACTGGGAACTGAAAACCATGGAAGATGGAGAAGAACCCCTACTGCTGACTGAACTCAAGCCTAGTAGCCTCCATCAATTTGATTGGAAGTTAAGCTGTGAGACCTCGAGTGTCTCTTCTCCACAGGTGACTTTTTTTTTTTTTTTGGCAGTTCTGGGTCTTAGGCAAGGAGTTGGAATTGAACACAGAAGCAGGGTAAGTTGTCACCAAGGAAGGACAGACAAAACTACAACCAGTGGACAAAACCACAAGAGGGAGACAGTGAGTAACAAGAACCTTTCTTGTCTTCTTGCCATTCTCACCTTGTTTTTAAAACCTCTTCTCCTTATTAATGTTTACACTCTCTCTTTAACAAACTTAGAGATAAGGACAAAACAGTATCTGCTTGGAAGCCAGGGGGTGGGAGAAAAGGGAGGAGGTGGGGGAAGGGGGGATTAATGACCCAATCATTGTATGCACATACAAATAAAGAAAAAAAAAAAAAACTCTTCTACTATGACAGCTCTGTGAGCCCTCTGCCTTGTGGCATTTGGGGACAATTTTGCAAAAATTCTGCAAAAGTTTGTACAAATTCATTAAAAGATGTCATTGACATATAATTAAATGTGTGGTTTCATGTATAAGCCACCTTACAAATGCCATTTGTTTCTGAATGCACCTTACCAGGTAGCCACTTTCCTAGTCTACCATTTCCAAAAAGCCTTTTCTTTTCTTAGTAAACCTCACAATTATGTACATCCTATTAACAGCATCATTAAACAGTGTTATTAATAACCCGGACACCTTGAGAATTTGGGGTACATGACTATTTGGTGCAGCTACAGCCTCAGTTTCCTCTAAAGGTTCACTATCTGTGCTTTTGCTTGCTTGCTTGTAATAAACCTGCTGTGTGAAACTCCTCCAGGTGTCAACTCCTGAATTCTGTTTTGGGTGAGACAAAGAACCCTTTGGTTCCTGGTGTTTAATCAGAGTAACAGCTCTATGGTCATGATGATCCCTTGTCTACTGGAGGAGCAGCTTATCCCTAAAGACTTTCAAGCCAAAAGTGAAACAGCAGAAATCATAGAAAAGGACAAGGCAACCAAAAGAAGCTATTGGGCTGTGGTCATATTACATGGGATTTGGTCTTCAGTCCATGGGCTTCTCCACCCAGAAGGAGGCTGGCATCATGTCATCACTCCCAGATGTGTCTTACCTGATCCCTTCCATGAGAATCAAAGACCAAATCAAGATATTGGAAGTGCAGACAGAGTTCCTGCTATTGAATCTTTCTGGCCACCAATATATTGTGAGGGATCTAAGCTTCAGACCCAGTGGTTGTTTGAGTTTGGTCTCTGAATCATAGATTATGATTCTTCATTATCTGACCCCTGAATAAGCACAGTAACAGATTCAAGTGTTACAAGGTGACCTTCAGTGGGTTACTGCTGCTCCATCTCCCCCAGCCACATCTGCTGGGTAATGCAACTAGAGAGAAGTTGGTCTTTCTATGGAGCATGTGGTTTTACACATTAATTTAGAAACTTGAGGGCCACCATCAATGCATAATCTCTTGCATCTTCTTCCATGAATCTTCTTTACTTGTCACAACCTCTTTGATAACCAACATGATTATGTGGGACCCCTATACTAGCAAGAGAATGAGATTGCTTCACTAAACCCAGTGTGACCCTGCTATGGATGGAAGCAATGTCCACATGAGCTCACTGAGATCCATGTGCTTCTCTTCCAAAAACTTTTATCTTGTCACAGTGGCAGATGAGTGGCTTCTCAGGGTTTAATCTCTGGACCTGAAAACTCCAATTGTATTTGTTTCTATGGCCAACAGTGGGCCCATCATTCCCACCTGGTGAAGTTATCACCACAGTATCAAAACACAATCATGTCTAATTCTGGACTACCTCTAGCATCCTGACCTCACTGAACAACTTAGGCTAGACTATCCTGTGATGTTTCCTGATAGCTTACCAAGGCTTAGCACTGTCAACCCCCAAGAGAATGAGTTTCTCACATCAAGGACTTATAAAGCAGAGTTAAACACTTTCTTTCATACCAGAATAAACCTTCCTGGCAAAAGCAAAGCTGGAATAATAAAGGAAATTTCTGGTCTGATTGAAGGGGAACCTCTTTGGGATGATGAAAAGAATGCAGCAAGCCAGATCCCAGGGCACTAGCATTGGCTCTTTTTCTGTCTTATGTATGAAACAGTCTTGGATGAAATTCCGTTTCCATGATGTGATAGCCTTACCTTAGTGTTCAGTCCTTTATGAACAGCAAATGTGAAACTCCCCTTCCTCTAGTTGTTTTGATTGAAAGTTTAGGTAATAATAGTAGGTGGTTCTCTAGAGCCTTTCCTTAGTGACTGCAAAGTCACTAAGTTCAGCTGGGAAGTGACTGGCCTTTACCATACTACCTATCACCCTTGTTTTTGGTGCAGTATTAGCAGTGGTCAGTGTTGCTTTGTGGTTGGAAATTGGCTCTGACCAGCAGGGTAAGTATTCATAGAGATATTCGGTATAGGCAGTTAACTAAATTAAGTGGGAATCAGAGACTGTTCCTGATCAATACAGAACATACTACTGGATTTATTTTAACAGTGGTGTGCGTATTCAGGACATGACACATTTGTACATCACATGCTACAAGAATCCATTACTAAACTACATGACTGTTCGAATGGCTGCAGAGTTCTCAGTTGTTGGGTACTTACTTGTACTAAACTCATTTGTATTGTTTTAACAGACTTTAAAGTACAACTCTGTTTTTCTCAGTGAAATTTAAATCCAGAGTACTTAAAGGGACCAATTGTGAAGGCATGCCTTCTTAGTGGTGTGAAGAATTGTTGTCAGCATCTCAGTTCATACTGCTGTGTATTATGTCTGTCTTTGCTGCTTGACTGCATGTGCTTTAACAGACTGGTTCAAATACCATTAAACAAACAACCTCTTAAAAGTACTAGTCTCCTTCAGTAATGTGCAGTTATTTAATCAAGCATATGATTCTAATTCAAATTTTTTTTTAAAGTTTAACATCTTATTTGTTTGTATTGCTTAAAGGATGTTTTTATGGACTCGGTGTTAATGTGGTACTACTTGTGGACAGTAGAGGAATCTCCTCTACCATTTTTTTTACTTGAAGAAAAATATTTTATCTAAAACCTAATACTTTCACTTAAGGAAAAGAAGAACTAATACTCGATTTTTTTGTGTGCCCCACTGAAAATTGAATCTAGAGACTTGCACATTCTAGGTAAGCATTCAGTAAGTTGATCTTCACCACCAGCCTTTTGTTTTGTATTTTGTGTTTTTCACATAGAGTATCCCTAACGTTTCCAGGGCCAGCATCAGATCATCATCACCCTGCTTCCCAACAACTGGGATTATAGTCATGAAGCACCATACCTAGTGATATTAGTACTTATGTAAATATTTGGTTGAATCCAGCAATAAAGTCATTTTCTTTAATGGGAGATTTTTATTACTAATTCAGTCTTCACAGTTTTCATTAGTCTGTTCTGGCTCTGTAATTCAATTTTGTAAAATCTTGAAAGGGTGTATATGTCCAGGAATTTACACATTTTTCCAGACCATCAGATTTTTTGCATATAATTTTTCATAGCAATTTCTAATTACCCTTTGTACTTATATTGTGTCAAGTGTAATGACTCACTGTTATCTGTAGTTGTGTTGGAATTGATTCTCTTTTTCTTCATCTAGCTAAGTTTATGTATATTTTGTTAATCCTTTCAAACAGCCAGTTCTTTCTTATTGTTGATCTTTTGTATCTTCTCCCTATTTCGTTTACATCTCCTCTGATTATATTACTTTTTATTCTATTAAATTTGGGTTAGTTTGCTCTTAATTTTGCCTTTTTTTGCCTTTATTGTTGTGCTGGGTGGGGGTACATCATAGCATTTACAAAGGTTCTTACAATGTATCAGATATATCATACTTGAATTCACCCTTTTCCACTCTTCCCCATTCCCTTCTCCCAATTCCTGGAACAGTTTCAACAGGTATCATTTTTGCATCCACATACATGTGTATACATTATTTGCACCACATTCATCCTCCTATCCCTTCCCTCCCATGCTGGCTAAACACCCCTCCCCACAGAATCTGTTCCATCCTCCTGTTCTCTGACTTTGTAGAAGAAAAAACATAACCGATAAAAGGAAAAACATGACATGTTTTCTAGTTTGAGATAGAGAGCTACACAGGGACTTTCCTCGTGTTGTTTCCATGCATATGTATATCTCAACCCCAACTGGTTCATCTCCTCTAGTCCTATTCACTCCTCCCTAGTCCCCTTCCTATGGTGGCTCCAGCCAGTTTAAGATTTCTATGTTTATTCCTGTATTGTGAACACATCAACCATTTTCAAATTTTTAGTTTCCTTCCCTTGCCCTATCCCTACCGACAGTAACCTCCACGTAGTGTGACTGGGATCCCATAAAATTTTTTAAGTCTATAATCTGAGCCCGAATAACTCAGTTTAAGATGATGTTCTCCAGTTCCATCCATTTACCTGTGAATGACAAAATTTCACTCTTCTTTGTGGCTGAGTGTATAAATACCACATTTTCTTAATCCATTCTTCAGTAGTGGAGGATCTTGGCTGTTTCCATAGATTAGCAATTGTGAATAATGCTGCAATAAACATTGGTGTGCAGGTGCCTTTGTGGTAAGCTGACTCACATACCTTTGGGTATACCCATAGGAGTAGAATTGCTGATTGTATGGCAGATCCATTTTGCGGCTCTAGTAGTAGAGCGCCTGCCTAGCAAGCATATGGCCCTAAATTCAAGTCCCAGTGCTGCACAGAAATAATAATAAAAAAAAATGCCAAAAAAAGGTTGTGCATGTGAGGTTAGTGCAGGGCTGAAGTGACAGAGTGCCTGCCTAGAAAGCCTAGCAAGCAAGCATGATGCCATGAGTCAAGCCCCAGTACCATAAAAAAAAATTAGTAAAAGAAAATAATCACTCTTAATTTTGTAATTCCTTGAGACACATTAGTAGGTTTTTTGAGATCTTTCTGCATTTTTAATGTTGGCCTTGATTGCTATAAAATACCCTTTTAGTACTGTTTTGCTGACTCCAACATATATTTGTTTCAAGACATTTTTTAAAAGCACTTCTTCAGTTTTTTACCTTTACCTGTGCATTTGCATAGTTTCAAAATATTTTTCTCATATTGATTTCTAGTGTATTGCATTTGATTAGAAAAAATATTCAATATGACTTTAGTTTCTTGGTTTTTGCTTCTGCTAGCACTGGGGTTTTAACTCAGAGCTTCACACTCAATAGGCAGGTGCTCTTAACTGCTCAAGACACTCCACCAACCTTATGCCTTCAGTTTCAAACAAAATAGCTATTACCTTAGTAGGTTAGATAGTCTACCTAAAGGAGAAATAGACTGTTTCCAAAACCCATGTAGGCCCATGAGGCATTGTACCTCTTTTTCATTTGTAAAAATAGTCAAATGCAACACTTATTCTTTACATTAGATAGGAAATCTTGATGTGCCTCACACCGCTGGACTCAAAGATATAAACATTAAAGCAGAAAGTCCCTGAAGTTTAGTCATATTTGTTTCTCTCCTGACTCAATTTTCTTAACAATAAGTCTAGACTTGCTCCTACTTCTCACTTACTACATCCAACCAGCCTAACACTGTTAATGTGAGAAGTTAGTGTGATATTTTGTAAAAAGAAAAGGCAAACATGATTCTATGAACTAAATTATAACTAGGGCAGCAGCATTGACACACAACTAATTTAGGCCCGTTAATGTATATTACTGTCCTCACCATATGAAATCAAACTGCTGTTGGTGGTCCTTCTTGACAGTTTTGGAGAAAAAAACATCTTTGCACAACTACTAGCTACATGTCAGATACCAGGGGATAAGAGGATTTGTTAGTTTGTTAAGGCAATGAAATAACATCCGGTAAAACATCTGCAGTTGGAACCTCCCCTGATTAAACTCATGAAAATTCATCATCATTTCCCTAGAATCACCTGTTTTCTTCACAGAACAAGCATGTGAACTAGTGAATATATGATGGGATGCATCAGTGCTACATCTGTCAAGTGTTACTTGGTAGCACTAATCTGAAATCCCTCCAGAAATGAAACTCATATTTGTAATTGAATATTATATTTACAACGTAAGATGCAATGCTGGATTTGGTGTACTACTTTCCAAGATAGAGGCAGTTCTGGTGGTTTCAATTTGGTCCTTTCCAACAAGGACTAGAGTACCAATGTAGAGGTTCTACCATTGCTTTGTACATCTGTTCCAATTTTACATTCCAGGCCTGGGGTCACAATAATAACCATTTAGGGAAACGTTTTTATCTCCCCAGGTCACTGCTTCTTCCCTAGTTTCACAACATGATGGGAAAACTATAAATTATTTTAAATTTTATTTATTACAATATATTCATCATACAGGAGGGTATTCACACTGGCAATTTTAATTGAGCTTACGTTGTACATTAGTTAAATTGCCCCCATCATCTGTGTCACCAACCACGTACCCACCCCACTTAAAACAGTTGAGAAGAGGTTTCTTTGTTCTGTTTCATATAGATGTGTGAAGTCTATCAACCATATACCCCCATCATAATCATCTTCATTTACCCTTCCCTCTCCCATCTGTACCCCCCAAGGCACCATACCTATCTTACAGTACTGATTTTCATTATTAATATTTGAGTTGATGTTCAAAGTGGTTTCTCAATGTATCTCCACTGTGGATATACTTTACTTTTGTGCATTCAATCCCTTCCATTTCTCTCTTTACCCCTTTACCTTCCATTAGCCATGTTTCAACAGCTTTCAATATACATCCTTATAGTCTCTACCTTCACAGGTGTTACATATTACAATATTACTGATACTCTATCATTCTCTTTTCATTTCCTTCTTTCTTTATGTTCCATAGAGTAATTCCACTATTGCAAACATGTTCTACATATGAGCATGTATATGATCAATGATGGGAAATTTTATGCAAGTGATGGATGCAAGAAGAGATTATGGGAAGTCAACGAAGGTGGGATAAAAAAAGAATGTGTTCTCAACTGAAGTGTGATTAAAGCTTTGAACCTTGGGAGCTCCAGAATATATATTGTACTACAGGACTAGTTCAATAAGAAGGCAAGCAGATTTCACCTTTTCATACCATCATAATGGTCATTTATTTACCAGACGGATCAGTAAATTATTGGAAATCTTTCATTCAAAACCCACTTTATTTGGCCCATTATTTTTTTTTGCATTCCTTTTGGGGAAATAATGAAAAAATGAATCATGATTCCCACTAAGAGACAGACCTAATTTAAATTTCCATAGATAACCTAACCTCTATGAGGCTTTACTTTGGTGGATCACACTAATGTTCTGCAATTTCATGGATTACTGTCAGCTTGTAATAAAGGCCCAGTAGCCTCAGAAATATGTGATTTCTTTTAACTAATACACAGTTACCTTGGAAATACACAGTACCTTCCAGATGGAAGAGGGCAAAGATTAACCTAAGAATTGTGCAGTGTAATCTCAACTAAAGGCTGGATTTAGCATGGAGCCTTAAGAGCTCTGTGCTATACATCACACTAAAGACTGTTTCTACATGCAGGCAAGTGGAACCAAACTTTTCAAAACTTCATGACAGTCCTTTATTGAGCAGTGGAAGGTTGTAAGATGGTGGGCACAATCATGAAACTTAAGTTCCTCTTCTTTGGTTCATAACCATGAAAAGAGTAGGGTTGTTACATGTAAGATGCCCAGGCTCACAATTGTTGGAGAATGAAAGCACTGGCCTGGTGGAGAGGACTGTAGCTAAATTCAGCAGTTTCTCCCACATTGTAGCTACTGCAGCAAAACCAGAACCCTCCAGCCTTTCACACTAAATTCTGACAGTAACCTTCTGCTCTCCTGTTGCTGTTCTTGTCTCCTTCATTCCATTCCTCATCCTGTAGCTAGAGCTATCATTTGTAAAATGAAATCTAGTTGTGCCACTCTCTGGATTAAAAATATTTCCAATGTTTCCCTATTATTTACCTTTAATAGAATTATGGGAGACTATGTGAACTTGCCTGTTCCTATCTGTCCATTCTCATATTGTACAATTTAACTTCATGCTAGATTTGTGCCCAATTTCTGCATGCCACTAATTGGGATTTCAATAAATAATTTTTGAGTGGATAGAAGAGCAGACATTTTGAATTGGTTAGAATTTCTGTATGCTCTTTCACTTGGACATTGTTGTCTACTACTGCTCAAGGAATCTGTGATCTAACCTCTTGCCTACTTATTCACTCCGCTAGCCCTGTTTAAACAGATGGAGAGCATTTTTGTGTCACTCCATGTGCTTCCTTCCCAGATCTTTGTGGTGTGGTCCTCATAATGTTTTCATGCTATATACTAACATTTATACTAAACTATGGTTATTTTCTACTCCCTTATTAAATGAATCATAAGATTAATGGAGAATGACCCTGGGGGTCTCCATATTCACACGAAGGCCCACAAACTATCAAAATTCCTTGGACTTGAACTAATATATTAATGAGTTAAGGAAAAATTAAATGAAAACAATTAAATCTCAAGTTTCTTTGTATGTAGATACAACTACATAATTCTATAAATAGCCATTTTGTAATGTAACTACAAAGTAAGAGAGACATAGAGTAATAGAGAAATAACTTTGTATATTTCAGTATAATGAAATCTTGCTGAAAGAACACCAAGGTAAAATATTTGTTCATATATTGAGAAACTCACTTTTAAATTCTTTTTCATTCCATAGATTAAGCATGAGGAATGAAAAATTACGCTTTTCCTTAGATGACAGACTAGAACTCAACTCAGACACTGAATCAGATAAAGTTAGAAACTATTTTCATAATCTCTAAACACACTTTTTATACTGACCATTTAATTGAATTTATTTCAGTAATTTAAATTTTTATTCATTTATTTAATAAGTATCAGGTGCTGGACTTTGTGCTACCTTGTAGAAATTATTCTTAGATAAGAGGCAAGTATTTTATGAGTAGTCTATCTTTTTGAAATAGGAGTGCGTATTGATATTCAAGTGATCATTCATTAAAATCATGACTCCTAGTGATGGCTTATCAGCCAAGGGTAACATGAATAATGCAAAATGATTATGATTCTTAAAAACATAGTTATTATTTATAACTCATTGCAATGTATGACTCATAGCCATAAAGTACTAAGACAGAATAATACTACCAGAAACTTATGGCCATCTGTTGTGATTTTAAAATAATAGAAAATATTACAGAAGTTACTTGAATTTTAGCCATAGAAAATAAACTGATATATACAAATGTGCCCAGCAGAGTTCTCTTCTGAAAGTTAGAAATGAATTCAAAGTTCCCTTTCCTTACCATTATCGGGCAGTGTGTCACATTAGTTAAGAATATGTTCTAAATATCAGCATGGTCCGGACTCGGGCTCATTACCGCGTTGTCTTTTATTCTTCCCCTTTCAATATGCTGCCTCCCAGGTGAAATGGAGGTATAAACTATGCTTACGTCATGTGAGTGTAAGAAACATTGCTGCTCAGTATCGATACTTTATGCTTATTATTTTTATTATAAGGAAAGTATGTAAATCCACTTGCATGGGTAAGGCTAGCAAGACAAGCCATGAGTTTTTACGATTTTGAGATATACAAAAAGTGGTCCCAGCTTAAGTTTTCTATACTTACTCACTTTTATTTTTGTATTCTTCTACAGTCTATGAATTTTTTTCTCTCTATTTTTCTTTGTCTTTTTATTTTTCTTTGTCTTACAATTAGTACTTCCTGAGATCATCTACAGTAACCTTTTGACCTTTTCTTCAGCTGAATGAATATTTGGCTTTAGACACATTTATTTTTCAACTGAAAGAATTTTCCTACTGCACATTTTCCTAATGGCAGTTTTCATCTGGTCATTTCTGAGGGTATAGATTAAAGGATTTAACATAGGAGTTATGATCATGTAGAATACAGCAACTGCTTTATCACTGGGTAAAGTAGCAGCAGGTCTCAGGTACACAAACATGCAGGGTACAAAGTATAAGATGACCACTGTGATATGAGAGACACAAGTTGATAAGGCTTTACGTCTTCCTTCCAAACTGTGGGTCTTCAGAGACCACAAGATGGCCACATAGGAGACCAGCAGAAGGAGGAAGATGAACATACAGATGAACCCACTGTTGGCAGCAACGAAGAGCCCCAGAGTATGGGTATCAGTACAGGCCAGTTCAAGCAAAGGGTTCAGATCACACATGAAGTGATCGATGACATTAGGACCACAGAAAGGTAATGGTAAGATGAACAGAATCTGTATAGCTCCATGAAGAAAACCTCCCACCCATGACACTCCCACTAGTAGGCTACACACCTGCTGGTTCATGATGGTCGCATAGAGCAAGGGCTTGCAGATGGCCACATAGCGGTCATAGGCCATCACAGTGAGCAGTATAGCTTCAGCTCCTCCAAACAAATGTTCTCCAAAGACTTGGGTCATACATCCATTGAAGAGGATGGTCTTTTTTCCATGGATTGAATCTACAATCAGTTTAGGGGTACTGACAGAGGAAAGACATGCATCAAAAAAGGAGAGCGAGGCCAGGAAAAAGTACATAGGAGATCCCAACAGTGGACTTTCAGTTATGGTAACTACGATGAGCACATTTCCTGTCATAGAGATGATATAGATGACCAGAAACACAGCAAATATGATTTTCTGCATCTTTGGATTCTGGGCAAGCCCCAAGAGAACGAACTCTGTCACGTTGTTCCTATTCTCCATTTACTTCATGAGAAAGTTATTATATTACCTGAAAAAATTAATACAAATTTGAATTTAATGTACTATTGGACTGTGAAATCAAATGACTTCTTTGTATTTTGTGAAATTACTTTTTGAGGTGGAGAAAAATGTTTTTAATTCTTGAAGATTTTCCAAATTTACTCTTGAGTGCAGATTGTATGAAAAGTGTATGCAGGAAGAACTTTTTAAACACACAAGATATAAGCCCATCTAAGTAAACATAACAGTCTGATACAACTCAGAGCCTAAATGAAAATTGGTGATTGCACACATATCACAATTAAGATCTCCAAAAGGAGGTAGAAACTGTAGTGGTAGATGATGGCTATTAAGATCATGGATGGTGGTTGGTGGTAGCTGGAGGGTGGTAGATGACAGCTGTTAAGACATTATTGTATGGCAAAGAAATTTTGCCCTATTTTCTTAGGAAATGAAAAGCCAAGAAAGGTGATTGAGAATATGAGTGGAAGGCTGACAAGGAATTTGAGGAAAGGGGACTGTTGGATTATACGTAAATAAAGTAACATATACTTATATAATATATGTATATTATATGTATATATATATATATATAAATTAACATCTTTCTATATCTTGAATGGAGCCAATTAAGGCTTACTAAAGTGTGATAGCAGAGCACAATAGCCCTGTTTGTATAATGTTTACAAATGGTAATACAAGGAATGTCAGAGTCATAATGATGGAAATGTAAAGAAATGATAGAATAACACTTTAAATTAATTCATAATACTTGATGAGTATAGGTATTAACTGTAATAGGTAATAACTGTAATAATCAATAATAAAAATACTTTCAGTATATGGTATGGTACCGTTTGCCCACGTTATTTCTATTAGTGGTTGGAATTATTTAATACATTTTACATATAGAAAAATGACCACAGAGACTAAGTACATCAGTAGTATTAACAATCTCTTAACACTTAATGTTTTAGCAGATATTTGCTGATTTCATTCTCAGTATAAAGTATAGATGTGTGTAAACTTATTTTATCACTAATAAAAGCTCTTAGAAGTTAAGAATCCAACTTACAAATGACAGATCCATATATATTTATATATACATTATATATATAAGGTTATTGTCCATTTTTATTTTTTGATTTTTGTATTCCTGAACTTCATATTATTAAACTTCATATGCTTCAATATCCTGAATTTTATGAATTTATAGCCTTAATCCTTACACCCATGTTTTCCAGTTGTAAACTTGTGAATTAGAAATTCTTTTTTGCAGGACCATAATAATTTAAATTACATTAATTCTACATCAGAAGCAACTTTAAATGAAGCAATTTATCAGCAGACATGTAGACTCATAATGATATATTTGAACCTCCCAGTAAGTATCAAGAAAGTGAGTGTTGCTGCTGTATTATTGGAATAGCTTCTTTATCTTGAGCTGCCACATAGACCCAGGTCTCCAATCTTTAGTAACATTACAAAGTATGGGCTCCAGGGTTCTGCTGAAAACTTTTGAGAGCAGTGGTGTTGCATCTACAAAAGTGGGGGAAGTATGTCAGAGATACCAAATTAAAATCATGGTTCTCCTACTTAACAACTTCTCAGTTTGAGCACATTTCCTGGCAGTTCACATATCTCCTTCAATATCTACTTATCAATTAACACCTGATGGGTTTTCTGAAATTTGATTGTTATTTGAATATGTGTACTGCAGACTAGGGACATATAATGGACTTTCATTTATAGCTACAAACTGTGTATAACCAGAATTGAAAACATGAGTAGTAACAGAGAGAAACAAATTGACATATACTAAATGATAATCATGACCAATATCTCTTTCAAGGAAGTGACAAGAAGTTTGTTATCCATAGCACTATATTCTCAGTATAAGTTCCCCAAGTTTATACTTGTATTAAGCAGCTGATAGTTGTATCACTTAGCATTCATCTATAGTTTTTTGGGGTGTGTGTGTGTGTGTGTATGTGTCTGTCTGTGTGTGTGAGTGGTTAATTTCAACTTTGTGTTCATCCTCATGATTAGTTTTAGTTATTAAAGGAGGTGTCCCATCAAATGAGTGGTTTCTGGAGTTATAAAATTGGATGCTATAAACTGGTTCATCTTTGTGAGTCTCACATTGTTCAATGTTAAAATAGGTTGAGATATTTACCAATGATATTTTGAAAATTTGGATGAGGATAAAATTCTTTATGAGTGTATTTAACATATTGAAAAATAATGATTTCTAAACATGAAACTTATATTTAGTAAGAATCAAAACTACTGAAAAACTTACCTTAGCAGTATTCACTGATAGAACTCATAGTTTTAGTTGTTCACTTCAATAGCATCTTCAAAGTGACATCTTCTAGAAATATAAAAAAATCCACTATGATACATTTGCAAAGAGACCTCAGATAATTCAACATCAAATTAACTAGTGTTAAGGAATATTGGCATCAGTATAAATCTTATCTTTCCTTCTAAAGGTTAAAAATATGTTCACAACCTGGTATTTGAATTTAAAAAGGATTTTCATTATACTCTATGGACAAATAACCCTTGTTTTGGGATTCTGATTCTGCAGTGCAAGAGGTAAAATGATTAGATGAAAATTGTTTTGATAAATGACCCTATTCATGATGAATTTTGCACTGGCTATGTTTGCTACAACAAAATCACATTTTCATCTTGCACTACAAGGATATTTAAACAGGTTTTGTAGCTGTGCTTTCTCTCCCAGGAATTCATTAACTCCTTTGATGGAAAGGCTTTGTCTTAGAAGCAAGTCATCTAGGTAGATGTGTTTGAGAATCACCCTCTCTTGAATGGATATTGTATTCCATGTACATACCATATAAACATGTGAGCCTCTTTCTCCATCTGAACTCCTGTTAAGAAAGTGGAGCGCCATGTGAATAGCATGGCATAAAACCAAAGTGGTCACTAGTGATGCAATTTCTGTGATAATGTATGTCCCTAATTTTACCAATATTAAACTAATTGTGAAAACACAGTTTTGAGTGTTTGAGAACTAAAGTAATGAAGATATCAAATTAAATTTAGCCATTTTAAGGTTTTTACTTCAAATGCTTCTTTTCACACTTCTCAGAGAGTTTCAAAATTAACGAAAAACTCCAAAAGTCTGCATATTACAGTGATATCTATGACTCATAGATTAGTCGTTATGGACTAATATTAAGCCTTACCAATTTGTAGTCATAATTAAATTCAATAAAATAAACTGCAAATAAAAAATGGAATGTAAGCATTTATCTGATTAGGAACTGAAGGGAATTTCTAAGGGAAATTTCATTTTTTACTCTCATTAAAACGAAAGAATGTGAAAGAATTTGGAAGTGAGTTTCTCAGACAATGGACAAATATTTCATGTAGTCTTCGTATTCACAAGAAACTTTTATCACTGAATGTGGAATTCTTATCTCACATATTTCTCATGTATCTCATATATTACTTTTAATCAGTTTATTATCATATTACATCATTAAAAGCTGTTTTTAAAAATATCTGGGTCTACCTATGCAGTTTCAGGATAAAAATTTCATTCATTTCTTCCATCTTTCACTCACTAGCCAACACACACACTTGAGTCAAAGAACTATTGATACTTTGTTAGGTTACAGATAAGAATTAAAACACAACGAGATTATTTCTTTACATAATTGAAAATCCATTGAGAGACTCATACTGGGAGTAGAAAATTACTGCAGTGTTATCAGTGGAAGATAGCAGGATACTATGAAAGTATACTGGAAGGACGCGTGAGAAGACCTGGGGTGTGGATTGTGAAAAATATTCCTAGGTGAACAGACCTTAAAAGTGGTATCCATGGGATAAAATAGGGTCAGTAGTGAATAGGGCAAGAGGTTGGGCTAAAACACTGCTAGTACAGGTAGGTAATAATGGATATGTAGTAAGGAAGAATATATAGTACCTAGTCAATTCAACACGACTGAGGTCATTAATTCATCACTAACTCAAACATTACTTTTCTGGGGTGGATACCAGTGGGAGGTGGGTGGACACAAGGAAAAGGGAAATGAAGGTGAATGCATTGGATGCATTTTGTATCCATATATCAAAATAGAAGAATGAAACCTGTTGAAACAGTTCTAAGAAGGAGGTGGGGGCAAGAGAGAGAATAATGGAGGGGGTAAGTCTAACCAAGATGTATTGAAAGCACATAAGTAAATATCACTATGTATCCCCCTGAACAACAATAAATTTTTTTAAATTACTTATTGAAACCTCAAGTATCAGGCAACAAATGGACACTATGAAGGTAAATTGTAAGACATGAAACTGGAGAGTAGGAATGGAAACATCCAAAAGATTTTTATAATAATGTTAAAGCTTAATGATAGGAATATGGAGAAAACATCGAAATTATTTTTAAAGTAGGGAGTGGTGAAGTTAGATTAAGTTTTAGAAAAACTCTAAATGCAGTATGAGAAGTGGAATTAACGAGACAAACCAGACAGCAGGAGAGCAGGGGATTATTGTAATGATCTGAGTGTGGAACGCTGGATGATTGGACTCCAGTTCTGCTGGTGAGGATACAAAGTGTAATAGACACTGTTGAAGCCAGTTCAAATCCCACTTTCTTTCTTTCCTGACTGGAGAGGAGGAAGAGAAATATTCTGCCTGTGGAACAGTGGTTTCCCAGCTAGGCCTGCTTATAGTATGAATAGTATGATGGGCAACTCCTGAAATTGTGTTGACACAATAATTCTTATTGCACTTTTATATTTTATATTCAAGTTTCCATTGTTTCTAATAGAGATTAAAATAAAACATTAAGCTAGGCATAGTGGCACATGGCTAAACCCCAACACTGTGGAGGCTGTGCCAGGAAGATCTTGAGTTCAAAGCCAAGAAATAGCATGCAAAATGAGGAAGATTGCATAGCCAAAATTAAGTTCTTGGAGGAAACAAATAAAATTTACAATCAACTGCCATTGTGGTAGAAATTGCATAAGTATATACATTTATCAAGAAATCACCTATTGTGCATATAAAAATGATGAATTTTTGTATGTTAAGTATGTAAAAACAAGTTGATCTAAATTAGAAAAAAATGTATAAATAATTTTCCATTATTGTCACTTTTAATTTCTTTTCCCTACTGACTTACTTAATTCAAAGTGTTTCTTCCCTCCTCTCCTCTGCTTTCATTTCTTTCCTCTTTCCTTCCTCCCTTCTTCCTTCCATTCTTTCTTCCTTCATTTTAGTTGTTTGTTTTAAATCAATGTAATGACACCTTAACACAACACGCTTTCCCCTTTCACATTATCCCCTTACACAATCTCTTCCTCTTCCTTCCTGTAGAATAATCATTTCAGTGAAAACAGTAAAAAGCAGGCTACTTTATTTCCTCAGCCCCATCCCACAGAGCTTATGGATCAGGGTTTCAGGCACTATCCAGAACCTGCTAGAGATGTAGGTCAGACAATTATCATTATATTCAGCCAGGGTGCAGTCCTTAAAATAGATTTCCCCACCAACTCTGACCTTTATTACTCCTCCCTGTGCTGTGTGTGACCATAGAAAAGAGACGTTGGCATCTCAGACTATAGCTGGGACCAAGTAAATTTAGTGATATTTTGAAAATTGCAATTAGGTGAGTGTGTTTTAAGAGTCACCTGATCCTCATAATGCCATAGAGCTGGGGTGAACTTAACATTTTTATTTAAAATGCAGCAGTAACATTAAATAGATTAAGCCAATTTAATCAAATGCCAGTACAACACCAGATGATTTTGAAAGAAAACTGTCTAATTCCTTCCTTTGTGAGGTGAAGAACCTGAAGTTGGGAAAGGCAACCTTAGAGGGAGACATACTTGGGTGTGAATGCATGTTCAGTCATTTATGCTATGTGATTTTAGAAAAGCTACCTTTCTGAATTTTCCATATATCTATGCCTTTATCTGTATTTATCTATCTTTATAAACAAGCACAAATGCAACTAAGTTCAGTGCAAATAAGTTATAAACATTATACAAAAGAATATAACAATAAGACTAAGCAGGAAGCCTGGCATCTGAAGCCTACTCAAAAAACAAAATAAAAAAAAATAGTTTCCTGCCTCATTAAATAATTTCACTGTTTAGTCTAGATTATGAGATTGTCAAAACTTCTCCAGGCCAGATTGAAAACGATAAGAGATTTTAAGGATTTTTTAAAACTATGGCGTTTCACCTTTTACCACTTTATCAATTGTAACTAAAGATGAAAACTATAGCAAACCATAAAATAGTCATCAGGAAGACTGACAAAATAATGTACTTCCTATTAACACTTCAATGATTCTTCAGCCATATCACAGATAACGTAGTCCTATAGTAAACATTTGTAATATCCCCTCTTTTTGCCATTTGCCATTTGCTTCGGTTTCAATTAGGTAATCCATTACCTGAACTAGCAGTAGGGAGCAGGTTGCATTCCCTCAAAGCCAGTACTGGAATGCACCTTCCAAGCAATTCAGAATCCATCAATAGCTTTCAGTCTCCTTTGGGTCAGCCTACCTTCCTTTTTAAAATTCACAAGCACTCATTTTGCTAAACAGCTTCTTAATTGTTACCTCTTTTCCTCTTTCATTTTCAAATCCTCACCCACTTTCACTCCCTCACCAACCTAGGTAATAAAGTATGAGGTAAGGGATCTTAGCCCTGCTGGAAGGGCCAGGTTCAAAAAGAGAGATGGAGAATGTAGGCAAGAGCTCCACGGCAAAACAGGGAGAAAACTCCTTCAAGGCAAGGCCTTAAGGTGAACCCACAAGCATTTATATGGATTATGGATGAAGTGTAGCAAAGATCTTATGGTGTACCTAAGAATGCAGGGGCTCCACTGCACATAGATATTCTAGAGTTACAATGGGCTCTGTCCTCACAGCCTACCACATCAACTCAGGATGCTCATGAGCATACTCAACAGAGCTTCCTTAGGAGATGGTTTGCCAATTTCTCTGCTGAACCTTACAGAAAATATGTATGGATAAGGTGTGCATTGCATTATAAACAAGCCAAAAGGCTGGGGGGTTGGCAGGGGAGAGAGGGGAGAAAGAGAAGCAGCAAAAGTAAATTATTATAATTCAGTGTTTTAAAGTTAAATTTAAAGGCAGAAAAAAAAATTTGATGAGAACAAAGAAGAAGATAAGCTTTCTTGAGTGGATACATTCTCATAGATCTCAGAACAGTATTTGGTAACACAGTAGAAACTCCAACATTTGTTGAATGAATATATATCCATCAGCTTTCTTTAACTTTTACAAAATATCAGAGAAAATCAACTTAAAAGGAAGAAATACTTATTTTGGCTCACATCTTTAGAACTCTAGTCCATGGTTGTTTGGCACTATTTCTGTGGGACTGTGGTGGCCCAGTACATCATGGTGGGAGTGTGGTGGTTTCATACCTTGTCTTGGTGGCCAGGAAGGGCCCCATTATTCCCCTCAAAGGCACACCACCCCGTAATCTACCTTCTTTCCACTAGGCCTGGCACTCAAAGGATCCAACACCTCCTAATAGTGCCACATGCTGGTGACCAACCTGTTAGCACATGGGTCTTCAAGAGGTATTCAAGATCTAAACTATAACAGAGTATTCTAGAAATGCAGGGAAAAATGTGAAACAGTACTTTAGGACAATGAGGGAATACACTCTGATGATCTGGCAGCTTTAAGAACTTCCTGGGAATCCAGGATACAAATTTAAAAGGAGACTGTTTACTGTAATCCCAAAAGTACACACAGTATGAAGCACAACTTCGTTAAAATGTTGCACAATTCTTTTACATTTTCTGAAGACAAAAGCAAATATACCAAATCATCCTGGATTAGGTTAACTTGAGCTTGATTATACTATTTGACCTCATCGCCCCCTTGTGGAATACAGTGCCTTAGAGAAAACTGATCAAAGTTCCAGAGCTATGGAAACCCAAATTAACCAGGTTGTCCTAATCTGAGTAGGTCCTGGAGTGTGTGGCTATTCATCACTGCTTGGGAAATTAAATTTTCCTGAGAATTAATCTTTGAATATTTGTCACAACATTGACCTACCTTATTTGTCCTCACATGGGATCAATTACTTTTCAAATGAATTGTTGCAAATAGTTGCATTGTTAACTCTAAATAATAGCTTCTTTTTGTGTGTGTGTGTGTGTGTGTGTCAGCTTGTTTGTGAAAGGTCAGAGGGCAGGTGGAATAGCTCAATTGGTAGAACACCTCTGTTGCAAGCATGAGGCCCTGAGTTCAAACCCCAGTACTGTCAAAAAAAAAAAAGGAGTGAAAGTTTTGTATTCAAACTTCAGGCTTCAGGGAAGAGTTGTGTGACTCGGTTTACTTTACATCCTCTCGAAATAGATTTCATGATATCTTAATCTGGAGGCAATCCAGTTACAAAGGAGCTGCAGCCGCCCCAGAATCAGACTGGAGCATAACGGGCTCCTGTACTTTTAACAAATATTTGTATCTAGATCTTTCTATAGTTATCAGCTTCTGTATCATACCTATCATTATAAATATAGTTTCAATAAGTTTTTATAGAACAGATTGTTAGAGTCATTTTTACACAGTTTTATTTCAACTACAGTGTTTTACAATTCCAGGTCCATGGCATGGCCCATTAGCTTCTGCTCTTTGTAGGATGTTTTCTAATCTTGGATGACAGAACAGTTCCTAACTTGAGAGAAATCTTCTAAAGCAGAGTTATACAGCATAGAGCTATTCCTTAAACTCTATTTTTCATTCTATCAGTATCTTTCTTATGGTGGTTTCAACCAGTTTAAAAATTCTACGTTCTCTTGTATAGAGAGTACATCAATTATATTCACCTTCTTAGTTTCCTTCATTTACTGAGTTTGTAATACATATGTTCATGGAAATGTCACAAGAAAACTTGCTGTGTAGCTATCTTTATCTTAAACAGCAGAAAAACAATCACTTTCCTTTTTTTTTTCTTCTACAAAATTGGAGAACAGGAGGTCGGAACAGCTCCTAAAGGGTGGTGGTGTTTGGTACCAGTGGGAGGGGGAAGGAGGTGGGGAAAATGGTAGGGGGTGAATACAGTGCAAGTACTGTGTACACATGTATGTAAATGCAGAAATGATTCCTGTTGAAATTATTCCAGGAATAGGGTGGGGGCAATTAAGGAGAATGGTGCAAGGTGTGAATTACACTTACAATGTATTTGATACATTGTAAGAACTTTGTAAGTGTCACAATGTACTCCCACACAGCACAATTAAAAAATCTATATTTGCTTCCTTTTATTTTAATTTTATTTTATCGTTTTTATATTTACATACACACACACACACACACACACACACACACATATATATATATATATATATATATGTATTATATTTTTCATTGCCTGTGAGGCTTTACCATTTCTAATATGCTCAACTTTTAGCCTGGTGAGAATTTTTTAATATGGGCTAATATAACTTCCTGGGACTTAGGAGGAGAGTGGTGACTGTATTAACTAGACACTTAAATTTGAGTATTTAATAATTTTTATATTAGTAAGACAATATTGAGATGAAAATTTTCTCATTTGTGACAAAGGTTACATTTTGTAAATGAGTCAATGTGAACTTTTACTAGCATAGATATAATAATATTTGTATTTCCGTATTTATTTATTTATTCTAGTGTCCATTCATTTCAATACACTTGATACTCGATCTGGAATTATTTTCCTCCTTACTAAATTACCTGTTTAGCATTTCTTGTAGAGAAGTCTGGTGGTGCTGTAGCCCTTGTCTTTTGTATATGTCAAATTCTTTGTTTTGGTACATTTTGTTACACATTATGAAGTGATTAATGTAAACATATACATCACCTTACATAGTCGTCTTTGTATTTTTTGACAAGAACACCTAAATGCTACTCTCTGTGCAAAATCCTGAATACAATGCAATATTGTTAATTATGGTTCTTGTGTTGTACATGAGATCTCTAAACTTGTTCATCCTACATGTCTACAGCGTTGTGTCCTTTAAGCTGTATCTCTTAATTTCCTTCTTTACAATCCCATACTCTGTATGAGATTTTTTTGTAGTTGTTTTATATGTATGCTACTGTTTTTCACTTCCACTATTTCTGATAAGCATCCTGATTTTTAATTTTATTCCTCATTCATACAATGTTTTTCTTTATTACTGCTTGTCAAATTTTGTCTGTGCTCCTTTTTTTTTGTTTCTTTACTGCTATCTGAAAAAATATTTATTACACTGTGATAAAAATAGATACAAGTGCAAATGGCAATACCAGTAAATGTCAGAGAGGAAACATGGGCAAAATTAATCTACAGCCTTGCAGTGGAGAAGACATTACAATTAACAATTCAAGAGAACTGGAGACTGAGAGAGTTTTGTAAGACGATCAAGCAGATTGGAAATTTAAGGACTGCAAAGTGATAAGAAGAAAAAAAGACTGATAATTGTCTTTAAATTATGATGAGTAGAATAATCTGTAATTTTAATTTTCAGACCATCTTCTTATATGAGCTACTGTGGAAACAAAAGAATGATCAAAAAATTTTCCTCATGTTCTCAAACAGACTCATCTTCTTTGATATACTGGACTTAAATTCATCCTTCAGAGACACTGCTCTTTCCTCAAAATTTTTGGATCTAATTTATCCAAATTTTAGAATTGGAGAACAGGATCATGATATAGATTTGGGTGTGTGTGTGTCAGTTGCTGCTCTGGCTGAGATTCAAATAGTTTTACAGAGTTTAGGCAGGAGAAAATGATTGCAGTTTACAAAGTGCTGTAATCTAAGACTCCTTGTATGTTTTCTATGTTGAGATTAAATTAGCACATTCAGGTGTATATATGGTTTTAGTTTTATCAGTGTAAGATGCTCCAATCTTAATAATGATCATAAAAGCTGCATTAAATAGTTCCCAATTAAGACATTTCAAATAATTAAATAAATAATACACTGGCATCATATAATTGAAAAATACATTGTAGGCGATTGGGTGTAAAAAATTTAATAATTTTAATCATTTTTAAGTCAAAGAGAATAATAGTGTGTAGAATATGAAAATTCTAAAATTTATGTTTGATTTTAGCATTTATAAAATTAATAAAAATAACCATTTATACATTTTCATTATTTTAAATTATTTATTAAAATAATTTAGGTTAGGAAACTTCAAGAAAAAAGGCACTTTTCAGAAATTCTTCACCTTGGATAGTAATAAATTAAAACAAAACAACATCTATACCATTTCAAAATATCAGCTAGGAAAATAATAAACTAGATATAGACGAGGATATATGACAAATTGTATCATTAAAAGTTAATTGGTCATAATAAATCATACAAAGAACATGAATAAAAATGGTGGAAAAATAGATTAACTAAAGTCATTGATCAAGCACATTCCAGCCAAATCTTTGTTTTGGTTCTTTTGACAGCTGTGTTAGTAAAGAAGTGTCCACACAAAGTTTACTTTGTACTGCATTGTGAGTTCCTAGGACCTAACAAGAGAAACTCTGATCCCACCTTCCCAGTAGGTTGGGCCTGAATACAATGTTACTTTTTGAACTGAAAACTCTAGATACAAACCATGTCTGGTGTACTTAATCATATTCATCTCCCTACATAATAGGATGTATTAACACATTTCTTTGGTGCTACACGGAAAGAATAGAAATCTTAACAATGGTTTGTTCTTCAGTAACTGTAAACCTGAGGTTTATTTCTTCCTTAGCATGCCTTGATGGGAAACAACCTGGAGAGATCATTTTGATAACATGCTTGGGTATCAGAACTGGTCCGATGAGCACCCACACGTCCTGCTGAGTTAGAATTTGCTTTGCAGCTTCTCCAGTGACCGTGTATTTTTAAATAGATCCAGTGCTATGGTCCAGATATGGCTTGAGTGTGTCCCCCAAAGGTTCATTTGAGGCAAACTTAGTCCCTAGTATGGTGGTATTTGGAGGTGGTGGGAATTTTGAGAGGTAGGGAGGTAGGCTCAAGTGCAAGGTAATTTGGTAGCATAGGTATTGTAATTGGAAGGAATAATGCTGCTGTTTCAGAGAGTAGAGTTCTTGAAACAGGAAGTCATTCTATCTTCCTATCTCCGGTGTGATCTCATT
Source organism: Castor canadensis (assembly GCF_047511655.1). Lineage (NCBI taxonomy): Eukaryota > Metazoa > Chordata > Mammalia > Rodentia > Castoridae > Castor > Castor canadensis. The sequence continues at coordinate 189,308,160 of NC_133386.1, forward strand.
AATATGTGCCACCTCATTGTGGTACCAAGAGCTATTCATCGCTCACAAGAAGCAAAAGACATGGGACCACCCAGTCTTGGACTTTCAACCTCCAGAAATGTGCTTCTGTACTTTTAAAGTATGCTGTATCAGGTATTTTGTTATAGCAACAGAAACAGAGTAAGATACCAAGTATACTGCTTCTTAATTCTTCTTTTCTCCACTTCTACTATGCTGGCCATCCTGGAAACATTTCTTCACTATCTCAATGGAAAAATTCATCCAGAGTCCTTCCAATGGTCTTCATTCTCTATAAATCTCCTAATCAATGAAAAATTTAAAAATATATTGCAACTTAAATTTTATATACCTTAAGGAAGAATTGTGTGTGTGTGTGTGTGTGAGAGAGGGAAAGAGAGAGAGAGAAAAAGAGAGACAGAGACAGAGATAGAGATAGAGATACAAAGAGAGAGAGAGAGACAAGAGAAAGAATTAGCTGAAAAGAACAGTCTTATTTTACCTCACCATGTTAGAATTTTCAGTCCATGGTCATTGGTTCCATGGATTTTGGGCCTGTGCTGAGGCAGAACATTACAACAGAAATGAACATCACACATGAATGCTCCTCTCAGGACATCTGGGAAACAAAGAGAGAGGAGGAACTGGGATCCCACCATCTTCAAATCTTCAAGGGCACAATTCCAATGACTTGACATCATTCTAGTAAGTCCCACCTCCTAACAGTTCTACTACTTCCCTCTCAAGGACCACAGACTTTGGACCAAGCCATTAGTACATGGCCTTTGGGGGACAGCTCATATTCAATCTATAGACACACACAGACACAAACACACACACACACATTAAGAAACAAACTAAACCTATGACAACTTTATTACTTTCTGAAAGAACAATAAAATGAGGACTCCATTATTTATCAATAAGTTGTAAGTCAAAAACGTGAAGAAAGTAAAAAGTTGAGGGCTTTCATTTTGCTTTGTGAACTTGTTCATGTTTTATCCTGATAATTTGCTGTCAAATGAAGCTGAGGCCAACCTGGCTGTGTTCACATTTTGGTAAAGAGGTTTTAGTATTATAATTGCATTATATGAATGTGAATATGGGTAATGTTTAATATTCAAAAGAAGAACAAGGTGAAAAGAATAAAGTGATTGTCTCCTCAAGTACATATGGAATATTCACCAGTATTTGAGAAGGAATAATCATATATGGCCAAGTAATCTATTTTCCATGACTGGTTGTTACAGCACTGTATGAAGATTGGATATGAAGGTAACCTATGAACCAATATATCTGAAGGCCAGAGATATCAGAAATGACACACAGGTCATCTTGTCAGACTTTCAAACATTGAATTCTAAACTGATGAACTGGTTGAATAAGAAGGCTGAAATTGAACTTCAGACCATCCCTATTTAAAAGCCTTCAATAAGTACTGAAATCTGAGAAACAACTGTGCATACATGTCAAGGGTATTACCGGGTACCATATATACAAACAATGGAAAATTCCCAGAAATACAAGGTATTGAGAAAAGAGAGAGTTGTGCCTATGTGGTCAGTGAGAATAGGAGAAGAGTCATCTCAAGAAAACTCACTTGAGAAAGTTTCCCTGAATTCATGGATGGAGAGAAAGAAAGATATGGGGATATACCCAAAAGACTGTTACTCCAGAGGCACCTGCACATCCATGTTTATTGCGGCACTATTCACAATAGCCAAGTTATGGAAACAGCCAAGATGCCCCAGCACTGATGAATGGATTAAGAAAATGTGGTATCTATACACAATGGAATTTTATGCAGCCATGAAGAAGAACAAAATGTTATCATTCGCTGGTAAATGGATGGAATTGGAGAACATCATTCTGAGTGAGGTTAGCCTGGCTCAAAAAACAAAAAATCGTATGTTCTCCCTCGTATGTGGACATTAGATCAAGGGCAAACACAACAAGGGGATTGGACTATGAGCACATGATAAAAGCGAGAGCACACAAGGGAGGGGTGAGGATAGGTAAGACACCTAAAAAACTAGCTAGCATTTGTTGCCCTTAACGCAGAGAAACTAAAGCAGATACCTTAAAGCAACTGAGGCCAATAGGAAAAGGGGACCAGGTACTAGAGAAAAGGTTAGATCAAAAAGAATTAACCTAGAAGGTAACACCCACGCACAGGAAATCAATGTGAGTCAATGCCCTGTATAGCTATCCTTATCTCAACCAGCAAAACCCCTTGTTCCTTCCTATTATTGCTTATACTCTCTCTACAACAAAATTAGAGATAAGGGCAAAATAGTTTCTGCTGGGTATTGAGGGGGGAGAGCGGGAGGGGGCGGAGCGGGTGGTAAGGGAGGGGGTGGGGGCAGGGGGGAGAAATGAACCAAGCCTTGTATGCATATATGAATAATAAAAGAAAAATGAAAAAAAAAAAAAAGAAAGAGGTCTTGGTGACAGTTCTTGTCTTGGCAGAACAACGGAATCAGAAATGTCATGCAAATTCACCGAGGTAATGACTTTAAAAATTCTTTTATTATGTGGAGGGAACTGGCATCTGCTAGAACAAGCTATTTGCAGTATCTCGATAGCAGAACTCAGCTATGAGGCTTCTTGCCAAAAACTGTTCACTACTAGAAGTTATCACTGGGGAATTCATAACCAACAGTGCCCTTTAGTGTGGAACAGTTTTGGCAGAAGACATTCAAAATAATTAAAACCATTGCATCAGCCTAGGAGAACCAAGAGACCATGTTGAAAAGAGATATTGATCATAGTTTGCTATCTGCCTCTGGGAATGCATTTTCCCCTTCTCTGCTTCATGAGCAATAAGCGGGAGTTGGAGAACCAAGGGAACTGTGTGTAGGGCTGATCTAAAGGATATATTATTTTCATCACCTCAGTATAGCTTATGGGCCTAAGAAATTGCACCCTGGGGAAATACTTGGCATATGCCCAGAAATTTCTACAAAGTAGTCAATTAATTATTTTGAAATTTTAAATTATGGAATGGGATGACAGTATATTATTGATTAAGCTGCCTTTTAAATATTTTGCTTTAAGAAATTTCTTTTTGGAAAAGTGTCTTTGTAAGAACACTGCCTTTAGTAGGTGGTAGGTCCATATAAGATTTGAGGGTCTAAAAGTTCATCTATTTTTGAATTATGTAACAAATAGGAAGAGAGTATAGGCAATACATCTCATTATCATTTTCCAAATGTGATATTTTATAGTACTGGGCTAGGATTTTCATTCCAGGCTTTCTTCTATGAAACAAAGGACTCATAAGTTTTCATGCAGTATTCTAAGATATTTCATTGTTGTCCCTCTGTTAATCTCTTCATGTCATTTTTAATTCATGCAAGTATGTTGGAATAGAAGGAATCTTTGTTTTTCATAAATACACTTCTAGTAGAAGTATAATCATACACTTCAACTCTAATTTTCTAAAACACATACATTTATTTTCTTTAACAAATCAGAGTAAGTCTTTATGCCTCAAAGACGCTCCATTTTTCCATAGGACATCAGTCTACTTTAGAGTTCAAGAAATTTTATTACAGAATTGACACAGATCAATTGACACTTCATACTCACATTAAAAATATAAGCCCAATTGTTTTTATGTAATACATATTTACCCATAAACTAATTAAAACAACCAAATCATAATAGAATGTTCTTCCTCATATATGGAAGTTACAAAGTTGGTTCACAAAATATTTTGACTCTTATTCTTAGTTAGCATTTCCAGGAACACATATAGAAATCTGTGATATTATTCTAGAAATATGAACGTTAGCATAGTCTATAATCTATCAATTGTATTACTAAAAGACATGTCTAAAAAATCTTTATAAACCCACGTTCAAAGTACTCAAATATCTATTGACAGGATAATAGATAAAAACAGTTTTAAATGATTAAACAATGGAATATATTACAGTAGTGAAAATGACTCTACATTCAACAACTGAAACAAAACTTGGTTATATTCACATTCTGGTGGCCAAGTTTGGAAGCTCATGAGTTAGAGGCCAGCCTGGGCTACCATAGTACAAAAATGTCTCAAAAATATCTTCGTTACATAATGTAGAGTGAAACAATTTTTAAAATTCTGAAATTCTATAGACACTATAATTAATTAATTTTCAAAACTATGTGAAATTTAAAAAGATACATGTGATAGTTTATCTCAAGAAATAAGACAACTATACATAAAAATTGGTACCTTAGTGCTTACTTTTAAGATGAGGCAGGGGCATAATTAGAAAAAGGAATAAACGTAGATGTGACTTTTGGTAATATTTAGTTTTTATGATGGGTGTTAGGTTTAAAAATATCAATTGTATAATATAAATAAAAACATGAAGAGAATAGCAGTACATGTACATAAAATAAAAAAGGCATAAAGAGAAACAAAACAGTTTGATAATGGGTATATTTTCCAGTTGAAATTTTATAGTAAGACAAGTTACTTCTGCTTCTCTATCTTTTGTGTTGGCTCCATAAATGATTGTAATTTGTTTCCCTCCACTTGAGGTGAGGTTATAGGCAAATTCGCCCTCTCAGAAACCCAATTAGAGTAAAAAAGAAATTTCCTCAATAACACACAATAGTATTGAATTTGCTTCTCACTTGCTTACTTACTGTATTCCCGACCTGATCATTATTACAACTTGAGGAAAATGTATTGTGATTGACAAAGCAGAAGTCATATTACCATCCTTGGGAGATAATGCTACTCAAAACTTAGACACTGAATATGAATAAGTTGTGGTTTCTTAGAAAAGAATCAGTTTTCAGTTATTCAAAAATAAAATTGTACTTCTGTTATTTATAAACTCTCAGGGCCTGCTGACACACCTTTAACAAGCCATCTTGCTGGGCATAGTGGTTCCAACCTGTAAAACCATCTACTTGCAAGGTAGAGATTAGAAAGATCAAGGTAAGAGATCAGCACAGTTGACAAGTTAGTGAGAACCAATCTCAACCAATATCTGTGCATGATGGCTTATACCTGTCATCCATCTTACATGGGAAGTATAAAAGGAGACTCAAGATCCTGGTCAACCTCAGCAAAAACGCAAGACACTGTGACAAAAATAATAAGCACAAAAGATCTGGGGTTGGATGGTAGGGTGCTTGCCTAGCAAACATAAGACTCTGAGATCATAGATGAAAAGAATATTTCCAAAGTGGATGTAGATAACAAATTTTGTCATTATTCATTAATATTATAGTCTGTGACAATGTGAACACTAAGAATTTTCTTATTTCAGTATGCTTTATTTGTATTTTTGCCCATACGCAAAGTTAAAAATTAGTATTTTTACCTGGGAAATGAATGGGAAAATGGCTAAATTATATTTAGATTATTAAATATATGTATACAAAATTTATTATACCAGAACTTTATAATTTCTGGGATTCTAAAATTTTATTTTGGTATTAGGTACTAGATAAATGCTATAAACTGGGAAACACTCCCAGCAGCCTGAATTTCTTTAGCTTAAAAAATGATCATCATTTCTTTATGTAGGAATAAAATTTATAGATTCTACAATGATCTGTAGTGACACCAGTTCTTCAGATTCTGTTAAGTTCACATAAAGTCCATCTAACACAATTTGTCATTGCATAGCATCTACAGTTTTGCTCTGCTGTTAGAACATTTGTATAGAAGTAAATTCCAATGTGCAGAGTTATACTTGACTTGATATATTCGTTTATCTAACAAAAGGAAATAAGAAAATGATGCATATTAAATATGGATGCCTTCCCACATACATTCCATGTAGTATGTACTCTGGAGATGCATTCAGTCAGTGCCCCATGTCTACTGTCATCATATGTTTGGCACACAGAGATGTATTTTAAACTATTCCAAGATTTTATAAAAAAAACAATAAAGGAGACTGAATGTTCAATCTCGGTAAGTGTAATAACCTGAGAGCTAAAATGAGACATTCATTTATGTATGACCTGATGATTTTTCTTGTATTCTCTGGGTTGTCATGGGTAGCATTCTCTGCCTTAAAAGAGAAAAATGGTAAGATTTCATACTTCTTCATGGCTGAGGTAAATGGATGGAACTGGAGAACATCATTCTGAGAGAGGTTAGCTAGTCTCAGAAGACCAAAAATCGTATGTTCTCTCTAATATGCGGACTTTAGATCTAGGGCAAATGCAACAATGTGATTGGACTTGGATCACATGATAAGGGGAAAGCACATACAGGACATATAGGAATAGGTAGAAAAACCCAAAACATGAAAGCTTTTGATGTCCCCACTGCAGAGGAACCAATACAGAAAACTTAAAGTGACAGAGGTTAATAGGACAAGGGGATCAGGAACCAGAATAAAGATCAGTTAAAGATGAATCACCATGGGTTATAACACATGTATACACGAAAGCAATGCTAGGACTATTTCTGTATAGCTATCCTTAAATCAACTAGCAAAAACGCTTTGTCTTCCTTATGTCTTATGTCTTTTCTTCAACAAAATTAAAGTTAAGGACAGAACAGGTTCTGCCTGGAAGTGAGGAGAAGGGGGTGTGAGGGTGGGAAAAGGGGGCAGGGGGAAGAAGTGACCCAAACAATGTATGCACATGTGAATAAATGAATAATTTTAAAAAAAAGAAAAATAGATTAAAAAAAAGAAAAAAGATAACTTAAAAAAAGAGAAAAAAATGTTTTTACCTTGCCTAGATAATGGTATTTCACCAGTGGAAGAAGTTATCATGCAGTGATATTTGTTCTCCTATCTTTCTCCTTTATCACTAATGGCTTCAAAAAGTTAGCTAACTAGGGACAAGTGTCAAAAAATCCCAAGAATAAAAGTGCAATCTTGCTTTAGGATAAAATGATACACATAAAGAAATGACAGAACAAAACTGTGCATATATGAACCCGATAAGAATGTTTTTATGCAACTGGGTCTTAAAGGAGTTAGCACAGTTTGTCAGAATATAAGACTAAAAGATAAGGAGATTTTCTGACATGAGACATTCACTCATGTCTTCAGGTTAGATATCGTTGTAGCTTAATTGGTTTACCCTAGAAAGGGATTTATTGAAATACTGCTTCCTAGTCCTAGAATGTGACCTTATCTAGAGATAAGAGTCTTTACAGGGGCAGTCCTGTTAAAGTGAAGCCATTAGTGTGGGCATGAGAATAATATGACTGGTGTCCTTGTAAAAAGGGAAATTCAGCCATAAATACATACAGGGATGTGACAATGAAAGCAAAGATTGAGGTAATGTATCTGTAAACCAAAGAATTCCCAACAATTTCTAATAAACTATCAGGCTCCAAGACAGAGGAATAGCACAGATTCTTCTCATAACTCTCAGAAGGATCCTGCCCTGTTGACACCTTGATCTCAAGCTTTTAACCTTCACAACAGTGAGAAAATTTTCTTCCTTAAGTCCCTCAGTTTATGGTTCTTTGCTCTGGTCATCCTAGGAAGCTTACCACAAATATTCTGATAAGAAAATCTGGATCTGATTCTTCAAAGCATATGCAAGATAAAGCCAAGTAGTTTCCTATTATTGATATAACAATATGATATCAATTTAGAGGATTAAAGCACAGCAGATTTTGTTATGTCACTTCTCTGTGATGGAATCTTACACAGGTCTCACTGGGCTAAAAACTAAGGTGTCCGCGGACCTGTGTTCCTTTTGGTAGTTTTAGAGAGTCAGGCATTTTCTTCAATTTTGTAATTTCTGAAGGGTGACCCCATTCTTGGCTTATAGTTACTATTTTTTTTATCTATATCTATTTGTCTATCATCTATCCATCATCTATCTATCTATCTATCCATCTATTATCATCCACCACTTGAGCCATGTCTCCAGTCCTTTTATGTTTTTTTTTAGATATGATCTTGTGCTTTTGTCCAATCTGGCCTTGGGCCATGGTCCTCCTATCTCCAGTTACTGAGTAATTTAAGTTGCAGGCTACCATCAGGATACCTGGCCCATTTTGTTTGTTTGTTTTTCTTGAGGAGGAAAGAACACATAGAACTTATTATATGCCAAGGGCATATGAATATTAGACTCCATGTTGTGCCCTCTTAACTCTATTGAACATAAGCAGCTGCATCCATTTGGGTATTTTCCAATGTCACATCTCACTATTAATCTTTTTCTGTCTCCTTCTTTCACTTTTAATAAACATTGTGATTTTATTGGACCCACATGAAAAATGGATTATTCTCTTCCCATTTTAAAGTCACTTGATTAGGAACGTAATTCTTTCTGTATCCTTAATTCTCCACTGTCATGTACACTAGTATATTCACAGCTTCCATGGGATACTTCATGGGATACTTCATGGGTATCTTTGGGACTGTTTTTTTTTTCTTGATACTACAGTAACCCCACTAAATGAAATGAAACTGACAGGATTCTTTGTCATAGTGTTGAGAAAGAGACATCAAGGTTCAGAGTGTTAAACATGTTCATAGCTATAGGCAGAAAACCCTCAAGGTGATTGTGGTTTCCTGGAAGGCCCAGAAGAAGGAACCTCCCTTCACAATAAGGAGAACATTGGGGAAGGGCACAGACATATTGGGGGAGGTTGATGATCATCAAAAATGATGACATTTCTTTGCAACTTTGCTCCCTGGTATAGTGGGAAAAATGGGATTGTAGAAGTTAATAACTGTTGGAATTGAGATGGATATAGTTATGGTAATAACAGCAAGACCAAAGTGCAATCAGGTATCTTTTCCTGTGGGGTTCCAACAAAATGGAAGGTAGGAAATGGTGTTTCTAGGGGCAAGAAAGGTGAAGAGTTAAGTAAGTGTATAAATATCTATCTAAGAGATTGCAGAGCTAGTTTAATAGTAATAGTAATAATAATGATCATAATAATACTAAACACTCAAGATATTAATTTCAGTCATGCAACCAACAATAAATAGCATTTCCTAATGGAGGTCCAGAGTAAATGAATTTTCAGACCTCGTACCTAATAATTGAATGTTATTCTGAGTCACCTAGAAGAAGAGTTAATATCCTTTTGGTATTTCCCATAAAATATCTGTTAATGCTATTGTAACTTGTGTAACAGCAGAAAAAGAAATTAATAGTTTTTAAAGATTGTGACAGGTTTATAACTGACAACAAAGGGACAGAAAATACTGTTATAGTTCTGTCTATAGATAAAGAACATGACAGGGGTGACAGAGATATGACTACGGGATAGACTACAGTCTGGTCAATGGGTTTTGAAACTGAAATTAGTTTATTTTCAGTTTAATTTAGGTTAGTTTCTCAGTCTTTAAATGCACTTGGAAGTTGACACAATTCTTATTGCTTCTTGTCCTGTGGAGTGGTCCTATAAAATTAGAAAAATAAAATGGAAGATTCTGGAGCATTCCTAACCCCTAGAAAATACAAATCAGAATTTATAGTTAACCTTTGAAGATATTTCTCAGATTTGTGACACTATCACAGAGCTGAATAACAAAGAAGCCATAATATTAATCATTTGTGTATTTCCTGAACTTTCCTGCTCCCTTCAAAATCAGTTTGAGTATGATGATAGTGGTGGAATATTAATCACAGATATTTAACCTGAATCTTTTAGCTTGAATATAGTCACAGAACTTTAGATACTATATGAATGCAAAATTGTCAATTCTCACAAATAGGATTAATATCACTATATTTCTCTACAGAAAGTACAAAAGATTCTGAATAACTGATAAGAGACACACCAGGAGCATTTTGAACTTGGACTTTCCATTATGAACTAGATATTATAAGATTCAACAAGTCTTAAATTTTGGAAGATGCATTAGCATGAACCATAAGACATGAGTCTGTACAAACCACAGGGTCAGGCTAATTAGTAAGCAAATGAGTGGTTCTGAGTCTGGTACCACACAATTCTGTTAAATCAGTGTCTCCTTCATTTTTCACACATGGCCCCAAGGAGAGTACTCTATATATAAACACTTGATAAATGAAAGAGGATGTTGGTCTTATTTACAGACAAGTCACCACAATACAGAGACATTGAGCCAAAAATAATAGTTCTACATCATAGTCAGACTAAATGATTATCTTCAAGATGAGAAAGTATAGGGAGTTTCTGCTAGTGAACAAAGCCCTTATTTTCCATCTTGTATAGAAGATAAGTGTCCTGGATTATGGACATACACATCTTTGAAGGACCAGTTTGTCTTTCAAGAAACTAGGTAATAAATTAAACAAAAATGAAAAATAACTTACCATAACCTTTGGGCTAGAGCAAAGGAAGTCCTAAAAGGGAAATTTATAGCTTTGGTGCTTACATTAAAACAAATTCAATGTACAAAACCTAATAATGCATCTCAAGGTCTTAGAAAAACATGAAAACCAACCAACCAAACAAACAAACAAACAAAAAAAACTAAATCAGTAGACAGAAAGAAATGAAGATAAGGAAATAAATTAATGAAGTAGAGATTTAAAAGAGTAATAACAGAATTAAAGAATATTTTACAAACTTCTACTCTAAGAAACTGAAATATATAGAAGAAATGAATACTTTCTAATGAATGACTTATCAAAATTAAACCAAAAGGATATGAATAACATGAACAGTCCTATAATAAGCAAAATGATTGAAGCAGTAATAATCTCCCAAAAAAGAAATCTCTTAATCAGATGGATTCATGGTTGAATTCTGCCAAACATCCAAAGAAGAACAAATACCAAGCTCCTCACAAAATTCTGTATAATAGAAAGGGAATAGTTGCTACCAAACTCACTCTATGAATCTAGAATCATCCTACAAACAAAACCAGATAAGGACACCAAAAAGAAACAAAACTGTAGGCAAATTCCTTGTTGAATCTGATGCAAAATTTCTCGATGTGAATTCATGACACATTAAAAAGTTTATGCACCGTGATCAAGTACCTTTCACTCCAGGGATGAGTGGTGATTTAATATCCACAAATCAATAGACATAATACAGTACAAAAAAGGAATTAAAGATGAAAATCACATGATCATCTCAACAGACGCTGGAAAAACCTTTGACAAAATTCAGCACCTCTTCATGATAAAAATCTCTGAAGTAAAAAGGAACAGATAGCAACTATTTCAGCGAGATAAAGGCTATATATATGACAAACTGGTAGCCAGCATAATCTTAACTGGGAGAAAACTAGAAGCATTTCATCTAATATAAGGATTAAGACAAAGATATCCATTGTCTGTATTATTCAAAACAGCACTTGAATTATTAGAGGAATAAGGCAAGGGAAATAAATAAAACACACAAATTTACACTTGGCTACAAATTTTACTACAAGCCATAGTAACAAAAACATCATGGTTCTGGCATAAACAGACATATAGTCAATGGAATGGAATAAAAAAACCCTGAAATACACCTACGTAGCCTTATGATCTTTGACAAATACACTGGAGAAAAGACAAGCTCTTCAACAAATGCTATTGAAAAATCTGGATCTCCATTTACAGAAGACTTAAACCAGATCCTTGTCTGTCCCTGCACAAAAATCAATTCAAAGTAGATGAAAGACCTTAATGTGAGACCTAAAATTTTGAGAATAGTCTGGAAAAATATTTGAGTATATAGGCCTAGGCAAGGACTTTCTATATAAAACTCCAATGTCTCAGAAAGAAAGAGTGAGAGTTAATGTAGGTGAGTGCAACAAATGCAAGTGCATCAAAATAAAAAGATTCTGCAAATCAAAGAAAACAATCACAAGAATGAAGAAATGCCCAGTAAAATGGGAGAAAAATCTTTGCTAGATATTCATCTGACAATGGATTAAGATCAAGTATATATAAAGCACTAAAAATTTTTCATGCCAAAAGAACAAATAATTCAATTAATAAATGTATAAATATATTGAACAGAAACAACTCAAAAGAAGTACAAATGGCTAATAAATACATGAAAAATATTCAACACTCTTAGCCATAATGGAAATGCAAGTTAAAACTGCACGGAAATTCCATCTCACCCTGTTCAGAATTACTATCATTAATGGAACAATAAATGTTCAACAATGTGGGGAAAGGAATCCTTATTGTTGGTGGCAATGTAAATTAGTACAGCCACTATGGGAATCAATGTAGAGGTTCCCCAAAATATGAAAACTAAAACTATTATAGGATCCTGCACTACTATTCATTGGTATGTATCTAAAAGAATATTAGGTCAGTTTACAATAGAGATATCTGCTCACCCATGCTTATGGCAGCACTATTCACAATAGCCAAACAATGGAATCAGCCTAGGTGCCCATAACTGTTGAATGGACAAAGAAAATGTGGTATACATACACAACAGAGAACATTCAGCCATAAAGAAGACTGAAGCTGTGCTACTTGCAGAGAAATGAGAGATGGAACTACAGATCATTATGTTAAGCTAAAATATTTAAGTCAAATTCAGAAGACAAATACCATATTGCCTATCAGATGTGAAATCTAGATCTAAAATGTATTGTCTGTCTATCTGTCTCTCTCTCTCTGTCTTTCTCTCTCTCTCTATGTGTGTACTGAAAGGAAATCTGTTGGGGGAAGGAGCCAGCTGGGAGGAGAGGAAAAGCAAAGGGAGATGTGGGACAAATATGATTGAAGTTCATTTTATGCATGTATGAAAATCGCATAAATAAGTCCATTAAAACTGTAAAAAGTGAGGAAGAAAAGGGGGATAACGTAGGCATAGAGGTGGTGAATATAATCAAAATAAATTACATGTATGCATGCAAATATGACAAGGAACCTAATTTGGAGAAATAATGCATGGTAACTAAAATGTAAAAATAAGAGAGAAATCACATTTAGAGTGAGTACATCTACATAAAAGGAAAAATCTTAAAAAGTTGTTAACAAACATTATTTCTCAAGAGATGATGGACATGATTAGATTTGCTTTTACTTTGTACAGTTTTGAAATGTTCAAAACTTATGCATGTGATCCTTTATATTTTCATACAAATAAATCATCTGGAGATGGTATTGTGTGTCTTTATGCATTACACTTTGTAAAGGAGACTAATAAATATACTTTAAGAATTGGAATTTGTCTTAAACATGATGGACAAACCACAAAATGTATTTCTTTTGCTTTTGAAATTCTCAGCAAAATCAGCAAAATAAAACAGAAAAATCATACACTAATCCTCAATGAGAAAAAGTGCCAGACAAAAAGAACCAGTTCCTGAAAGATTTTCAAAGTTTGGAAGCAAGGAAATGTGTTCATTACTGGAGTCAGCAAGGTGGAAGGAGTTTCAACCATCTGAGCAAGTATTAAAAATACATCAAGCTAGCTCATCTGTACATCTCCCATGCTGAAATCTTAAAGCATTCAACCATGTAGAATTTCAGGGTGAAAGTTAAGTAGCAATTATTTTATTTCTACAGACTAATTTCCATTTTGTGAGGTAGCTCCTTCTCAACACTATCCTGTCAAAGATTGGAGATGCATCATTTTGAAAACTTGAGCTAAAGAATTTCTGTTATTACTGTGAAGGACACTGAAGAAATGTCCAACAGCCTTTTCAAGGATTAAGTGAAATTGTACAGTGATATACAAGTCCCTTGCCTTTCACAACTCCACAATATCAGCAGCCAGAGCTTATCAGGACCTCACTGATTCCCTGCCACTATACACATAACCTAAGCGGGATTTTTTTAAAATATCATTAATATACTACGTAATGTTCCACAAATTAAGTCCCAAAGTACATAAACCCTGACCACACATTTGGAAATTCCAAATGACTCTTATATTTTCTCATCTTGAAATGTAAATTAAAAGTCTCAGCTTTCAGTTGGGATTGCAAGGCAAGTAAATGGTAAGAGAGATAAATAGAAACCTGTCCTTAAATATAAGCAAAAAAAAGATTTCTGGTATGTAATTTTGTGTTTCATAATTCTCTTCTTTCATTAACAACTGTGGTCTTACCTAAGCTTGCAAAGTAAAGAAACTATAGTTGACAGATTAATTTTTGTGTCTCTTCCAAAAGTTAGTAGACATCTACAAATATCTAATTTCTATCCAATGATATTATGTAATTTTATAAGTTCTCATTTCACCCTGCTCCAAAGGATTCAGACATTGTATTCCTCCTGCCATTTATTGTGAAATTCAAATGCACAAATTTTCCTTTCCATGGGCTTGTTATCAAGAAAAAATTGTGAGCAGTATTAAGTTGTAATACAAAATACAATCAGAATTTCAGTGACAGTAAATCAAGTACTACAGTTCAGTCAGTCTCCATTATTAAAAAGAGATCTTTATTTTTTTTGGCAAAATTTGTTAAAAATAAAAACCTGGTGAACTTTTACTGTCCAGGAAATCCTGGACAGTATTAGCAACTAAAGAATATAATTCTGAAGAATAGAATCTTTTATACTGTCTGAGATTGGATGACGTTCATCTTTTTATTATTAACTTACTTTTTATTTTCTATGTCTCTATTTTTGATTTATGTGTGTTTTTTCAATATTATGACTTTGAGACCAATTCTGACATTTTTTTCCATAACACATAAGCTTTGGTCTCCTACTTTCACACTATCAGTAATTCTATTCAAGATTCCAGAGAGAAAGTCTGAATTTACCTGCTCTTGAATTGAGTAGACAGAGCTTAACTCATTGACACTCTTGTTCAGGTATCACCCCAGGTTAAATCTGCTATGAACTGGAAGGAAGAGGCAAGCAGGTTCTGACACCTCAAAAATGACATACTATGGTTTTGTTCAGTATTAATTTCTTTTTCTTTTTAATTTCAATTCTAAAACTTTTTTTTCTGTTTTTTTTTTTTTTTACTCATGTGTACATACAACGTTTGGGTCATTTCTCCCACCTTCCCCCCCGCCCCCTCCCTTAACCACCCCACCCCCTCCTTCTTCTCCCTTACCCCCTCACTTCCAGGCAGGAAATATTTTGCCCTTGTGTCTAATTTTGTTGAAGAGAAGGTATAAGCAATAATAGGAATGACCAAGGGTTTTTGCTAGTTGAGATAAGGATAGCTATACAGGGAGTTGACTCGCATTGCTTTCCTGTGCATGTGTGTTACCTTCTAAATTAATTCTTCTTGAACTAACCTTTTCTATAGTTCCTGGTCCCCTTCTCCTATTGACCTCTGTCACTTTAAAGTATCTGCATTAGTTTCTCTGTGTTGAGGGCAACAAATGCTATCTAGTTTCTTGGGTGTCTTACCTATCTTCATACCTCCCTTGTGTGCTCTTGCTTTATCATGTGATCAAAGTCCAATCCCCTTGTTGTGTTTGCCCTTTATCTAATGTCCACATACGAGGGAGAACATGGTCTTTTGGGCCAGGCTAACCTCACTCAGAATTATGTTCTCCAGTTTATTTATCGGCAAATGATAACATTTCATTCTTCTTCATGGCTGCATAAAATTCCATTGTGTATAAATAGCACATTTTCTTAATCCATTCATCAGTGGTGGGGCATCTTGTCTGTTTCCATAATTTGGCTATTGTGAATAGTGCTGCAATAAACATGGGCGTGCATGTGCTGCTGGAGTAACCTGAGTCGCATTCTTTTGGGTATATACCCAAGAGTGGTATTGCTGGATCATATGTTAGATCAATGTTCAGATTTTTAAGAAGCCTCCAAACTTTTTCCAGAGTGGTTGTGCTAGTTTACATTCCCACCAGCAGTGCATGAGGATTCCTTTTTCCCCTGCATCCTCATTAACACCTGTTGTTAGTGGTGTTGCTGATGATGGCTATTCTAACAGGGGTGAGGTGGAATCTTAGTGTGGTTTTAATTTGCATTTCCTTTATGTTCAGCATTAATTTCTAATAGTTACATATCCTGAAAAATGATGGAAATATTTGATTAGCTAATTCTTCAAAGATTATTTTTCACTGAGTTAAACATCTTAGAAACTGAATAACAGAGATTTAAGAATTAAAGTCTTACATTGCTAAAATTGATCCTTTTTGCAGATGAACAGAGACTGTCTGCAAGATTTTAGTTGCTACCTTAGTAGTAGAGCTAGGATGCTTACATTTCTCTGTGCATAGAGAAATTCTCATGTGGTTCTGCTCAGTTCTGCTTGAGTTAGGGAGGGACACAAACCAAGTGACCCAGTCTAATACATACTTTAGGAGGACTTTTTCCCAGACTGTTAAATTGGGTCATTTCTACTGTCCTGTGTTAATGAAGTATAGTTGGGATGCACAAAAAATGTCCACTTGTCTCCTCACTTTTCCTCTGAGCTTGCACTGAAAATACTGTTCTGTCCTACCCTTAGTTTTACTTCTTCATTTAGCTTTCTATCTAGTTTTCCCATAGATTTGCTCTTATTTAGGTTCAGGGAAAGAAAAATCTTCCTTGTTAGTCAGACATCAGAGAACCATACTGTGGTACTTAGGCTAATTTTTTTTTTTGTTTTGCACAAGTTAAATTTTAAAAAAGTCATCAAAGGTCCCAATGATAGAGAGGGATGAATATACACATAAAACAAGTTTTGCTTGATAACAGCTTTGTATATCTTTAAATCTTTTTTCTCTTACCATTCTGATATCTTATTGGATACTCTTTTAATTTATTACTAAATGTATGTATATATACATATACATATGTATTTGTGTATATATATATATGTAATGTACATATATATTGGCATCATATATATGTAACTGACATATATATCCCTAAATCTAACTAGCATATATGAATGGCATTTTACCTAATAAGAAGGGCTAATTTGGGGATCAATGTCAGCATGTTATATTTTACCATTTAAATATGTGTTAGTCATCTACAAATTATTAGAACTGTGAAGAGTTACTAAGAAATGATTTTGTTGTTGTTATTGAATTTCTACTATGAATTGACTATATAATTTGGAGGAAAATTTATTCCTTAAATGTTCTTGCTAGGGAACCATATTTGACTCTTAGTTTGATTCCTAGCAATATAATTTAAAATTTGAACATGACTTTGAAATGTCCAGCATATTATATCATCATCACATTTAGCATTTGTAATTTGTAAAATACTTCTTTTGTGACTGCTGTGCATAATGTGTGGTCATAGTGTTTATAGTCATTGTGGTGTTAGTGGAGAATCTTAGCAGAAGTCAAATTCTTATGGTTTTCTTACAAGCTGACAACCTTACAAATTACCTCCTTTACCTCTATGGAAATAGTAATAGTATCACATAATTCATTAAATTAAAAATACATGCATAAAATTTGAAAATTATTTTAAAGTACTTACTACAATTTGTAGCATGTATAATGAATGTTAAAATGATCACTATAATATTTACAGTTTTAAAATTTTAATTAGTAGATAGAAATGAAGAAATACTTGATGCTAATTTCACTTAGTGAATAGTTTGTTGAGAACATTAAATATGAGTAGTATTATTAAAATAAAATGAAACAATAAATTAGACTATGAAAGGAGAGGCAAGGGATGTAGAGAAATTTGGTCCTGAAAGTGCTGCAAGAAGACCTGGATTATGGATTAAGGATATGGGAAAGACAATAGGACTTTGGCTTAATTACGTTCAGAAAAAGCCAAGTACTTTGAACATAAATAAATGATTAGCCTTACCAATGAAGCAGATGATTATCAGTGCCTATAATATATGCACAAGGGTTTCCTGACTAAACATCAATAAAGCAACTTTTTAAACTCTTGATAACTGATCCTAAAACCCACCCACAATATTTAGCATCATATATTTAAAGCAATTTAATATGATAACATTACTCACTTGAAAAGACAAAAATATCAAGTTAACCTCATGAGAGTTTATTTTTGCTAAATTTGTCCAAGAATTACAATAGGGCTTGTCATTGAGGCTGATCCAGATCCTCTAGTGGCTTTCAATACTCATGTGAACTCCATAACCAGGTTTTCTAGGAGCTCCAGACCTTGCTCATTTAAGGAAGTGAACATGGATATTTATGTTACACAGAAGAAAGAAAGACAAAAGCAGAAGGAGCAGATGCCTCTGACATTTTCCTGGCCATTTTGTGATGCAGTAGTCATTCTCATTCTGAGTAACATTGAGTTTTTAAGAAACATTTATTTTAAATACAATTTGAATCCCAGACAACAAGGATAAGAACTTTTAAACGTTTTCCTCTTTACTATCTACTCATTATTTTGGCTTAGAAAATGTACTTTTTCATTTTTTGTCATGGATCCTTGTGCTGATTAGAATTGACTGAAACAAAATATGTGAGTTCTTGTTCTTTCATTTTTCTACATTTTTCTTCCATTTTCATTGCATGATTAAGTCTATGTAAAAGTCAGCATTTTGAGTAGTCATAGAATCAAACATTCTTAGTTCTAATTTTCTAAGAAAATTGATTTTTCCATCAATACATGTTTTGAAACTATATCAAATTTCTAAGAAATTTTTACAACCTTTAGGTTCATAATTTGGCAGTAAGTACCAGACAATGATAATGGATGTGCTCTACTAGGAACATGAGCATGGGAACACTAGATTGAAATCTTTATTTCAAATATGAAATAGCAGAGGCTGGGAGACAAAACAAAGATAAATTGTGGGATGTTTTCACTCTACTTAAGATAGAAAAGAAATGATAAAAATCATAAGCATTTATAAACAGTTTCATATAAAGAAGTGTGTAGTAAGGAAAATAAAAATAACAAGAGAAAATGGACATTAATAAATTTTGGTTCATGAATTGATGAATAATTTTGTAGATCACTTGACTAAAAATATAGTTCCTTGCAGCTGGAAGGTTTCTTGGAAACCATATTTCCTCAATTCCTTTTTCCATTTCTTGGAGTGCTGGGGATTAAACTCAATGTCTCACCGCATCTAGGCAAGTATTTTTCCACTGAGCCACATAACAAACTATAATTCCTTAATTATTTAAGAAGAAATAGGTGTCCAAAGAATTTGGGGGGGATCTTTTCTTTATCACATAGTAAGTGTGCCTTTGTATCATAGATTCTATAAGATTTTAAAGTAAAGAGGAGAAATTTTCAGTGGCTCTAGTTGAAGTTCAGAGTATAAAATGATGGCTATTTCTTTAAAAAAAGTAGAATATATATTAAATGAACCCAACAAAATTAATAAATTTCTGAAGTGCAATATAGGAATAAAAGAAATATTTTCTGGAAGTGTTTGATTTAATCATCCCTAATTATAACAGAGAGAGATTTCTCTTCCTAGGGATTACATTGGAAGTATTCCCAATAAATTTATTACCTTGATTTCAGTTCCTCCATCTGTGAAACAGGAAATTCTAGTATCTAATACCTAGTGATTAATTTGGGAATTTCACTAGAAAGTCATTGTGAAAATAATTTTAACTTCTGTAAAATACTATATTTGGTGATATGATAATCTCACTGAAGAAAATTTCCCCCTTTCCCTTGTCCCACAAAAGTCATATAAGTTTTCAGAATATTGATCTCTTTTAAATTAATAATAAAACAATTTTAATTAATTCTTACAATATATTAGGTGAACGTATCTACACATAACTGTTTGACATGAATATTTTAATCAATTTTGCAAGAATCCTGTGTGTCAGTAACTATCACAGCTGTTTTGCCTATGAATAAACCAAGACTCAGAGAGTTATAAATATAACATTACAACATAAATGTTATAGTTATAACATTTATAAATATCTGTTTTCATCTCTCCACTTTAATTTTTCACATGAAAATCGGCATATAGATTTATATATGCTACATATTTTCTGTATGAATTTGGTTTTTGTCTATCTTTAAAATTTCACCTATCCAAAATATAAATGCATTCAGTTATTTACTTGGCATTTTCTTCTGGTTTTGTTTCACATAGGTGAACATTTCAACCATGGAAAATATACAATTTTGTGATTAATGGGATGCTTTTAAATGGAGGTTCAAAATTCTGATCTTAGTCACTGAATAGTTCAATATTTTATAATGTTAACTGAAGCAGAATTATCTCAAATATTCTTGTGCATTTATTTACTGTGTTTGAGTTGTGACATCTGCCTCTCCTAACATTAAGTTGCCATAGTTTTAAGATATATTTCAATATCTGAAAAAGTGTATTTATGTTCATTTTTAATAAAAGTTGGATTTACTAAAATGGATATTAATTATTTCTGAATTTTGGAATTTGGTTTTCACTAGTGTAAACAGTGCTACAGTAGGTGCTTTTGTTATAACTTGAGTTGCATTCCTTCAGGTATATACCTAGGAGTGGTATTACTGGATCATATGGCAGATCTATGCTTAGTTTTTTAAGGAAAGTTCATATTGTTTTCCAAAGTAGTGTTACTAGCTTGCATTCCCACCAACAGTGTATGAGGGTTCCCTTTTTCCCAGATCCTCACCAACATTTGTTTTTGATGGTGTTCTTTATGATAGCCATTCTAACAGAAGTGTGGTGGAATAATGTGGTTTTTATTTGTATTCCCTTTATGGCCAGGGATGTTGAGCATTTTTTCATGTGTTTTTTAACATTTGGATTTCTTCCTGTGAAAAAGTTCTGTTTAATTCAGTTACCCACTTCTTTATTGATTCATTGATTTTGGGGGAGTTTAGTTTTAAGAACTCCCTGTATATTCTGGTCATTAGATCTTTGTCTGATGTATAGCAAGCAAATATTTTCTCTCACTCTGCGGGTGGTCTCTTCAATTTAGAGACCATTTCTTTTATTGTGCAGAAGATTTTAAGTTTCATATAGTACCATTTGTCCATCGTTTGTCTTAGTTGCTGGTCTACTGCAGTTCTACTGAGGAATTCCTTACCTATACCTATTGTTTCCAGGGAATTCCCTGCACTTCTGTTTTCAGGTCTGATATTAAGGTCTTTTATCCACATTGAGTTGATACTAGTACAGGGTGACAGGCATGGATCTAGTTTCAATTTTCTGCAGGCAGATAGTCACTTTTCCCAGCAACATTTGCTGAAGAGGCTGTCTTTTCTCCATTGTATGTTTTGGCAACTTTTTGAAAAATAAGGTGGGTGTCACTGTGTAGATTCATACCTGGATCCTCTATTCTGTTCCACTTGTCTTTATGTCTGTTTTTGTGCCAGTACCATGCTGTTTTTATTGCTATGGATATGTAGTATAATTTCAAGTTGGGTATTGTGATATCTCCACCATTACTCTTTTTGCTTTGGATATTCACGGTTTTTTGCATTCGCTAATGAACTTTAGGATAGAATTTTCAGTCTCTGTGTTGAATGTCATTGGGATTTTGATAGGAATTTCATTGAACATGTAGATTGATTTTTGTAGTATAGTCATTTTTACTATGTTGATTCTGCCAATCCATAAGCATAAGAGATCTTTCCATCTTTTGTATTCTTCCTTGAGCTATTTCTTCAGTGGTTTGTAGTTCTCCTTGTAGAGGTCATTTAAGTCCTTTGTTAAGTTTACTACTAGATATTTGATTTTTTTGAGGCTACTATAAATGGAATTGTATTCCTATATTCTTTCTCTTGTTGTTCATTGTAAGTGTATAGAACGGCTACAGTTTTTTGTAAATTGATTTTGTTTCTTGCTACATTGATGAAGCTCCTTATGCTGTTTACAAGTTTTTGGGTGGAGATTTTTGGGTCTTTGACTTATAGGATCATGTCATCTGCAAAAAGGAATATTTTGACTATTTCTTTACCCATTTGTATTCCTTTTATGTCTTCTTCTTGCCTTATTGCTCTGGCTAGGAATTGAATAAGAATGAGAGGAGTGGGCACCCTTTTCTCATTCCTGAGTTTAGGGGAAATGGTTTCCATTTTTCCCCATTAAGTATGATGTTGGGTATAAGTTTGTCATATTGAGCCTCTGTAAGATGATGTACATTCCTTCTATTCCTAGTTTTCTTAGAGGCTTTATCATGAAGTGGTGTTGAATCTTATCAAAGACTTTTTCTTCAACTATTGAGATGATCAAGTGGTTTTTGTCTTTGCTTCTATTAATGTGCTGTGTTACATTTATTGATTTGCTTATGTTGAACCATCCCTGCATCCCTTGGATGAAGCCAACTTGTTCATGGTGAATGAGATTTCTGATATGTTGTTGGATTCGGTTTGCCATTATTTGATTTAGAATTTTTGCATTGATATTCATTAAGAAAATTGCACTATAGTTTTCCTTTTTGCATGTGTCCTTACCTGGTTATGGGATGGGTATAATACTGGCTTCATAGAATGATTTAGACAGTGTTCCTTCCCTTTCTATTTCATGAAAAAGTCTAAGGAGTGTTGGTGTTAGTTCTTCTTTGAAGATCTGGTAGAATTCAGTTGAGAATATGTCAGGTCCTGGACTTTTTTTTTTTGGGAGACTCTATTGCTCCATCAATTTCATTGAGTGTTATAGATCTGTTTAGGTGGTTAATATCTTCTTGGTTCAGATTTTGTTAGTCATAAGTATCTAGAAATTTGTCCATTTTTTCAAGATTTTCCAATTTATTGTGATATAGGTTCTTAAAGTAGTCTCTGATGATTTCCTTGGTGTTTGTTGTTATCTCCCCTTTATCGTTTCTGATTTTGCTAATTTAGGTCTTTTCCCTCCTCATTTTAGTTATATTTGAGAGGGGCTTGTTGATTTTGTTGATTTTTTCAAGAACCAGCTTTTTGTTTCATTGGATCTTTGTATAGTTTTTTGTTGTTGTTTTTGTTTCTATTTCATTCATTTTGGCTCTTATTTTATTGTTTCTCTCCTGCTTCTTTTTGGGTTTTACTTGTTATTTGCTTGTTATTGTCTCTAATTTTTAATATTAATAATTTATGATTTCCTTGCTTTTTTCTTAATTTTTCAGGCTAGAAATTGTCAATTTTCTGAGCTTTTTAATTAACAAGTCTTAGTTTGTTTAAGTTTTCTATTGCTTTTCTGTTTTTGATTTTATTGAAATTCACTTTTTATTATTTCTTTTACTCATCTCCCTTTAAACTTAATTTTCTCTTATTTTCTAGTTTCCTAATGTACAAGTAGATTATTTATTTTAAACGTTCCTTCTTTGTAATATATATCTTTTCCCTCTGATAAAATCCTGACCTTAAATTTTTTTTATACTTGGGTTTTGTCTTACAAATATACAAATGATTTAATAACTATGCTTTTCCTGTCATTTTGATCAGTGTACTCTAACACCAGAGTCAGTACATGGTGTGGCAGTCTCATACAATGTTGAAGGTGATTAACATAACCAAAAAAAAAAACCTATTTGTAAGTGATCATTAAAGATAAACCGATTGAAAGTAAGAATAATATATGAACTCTTCTGTTTTTCATTGCTTCAATACAGTACATAAATCAGGCTGAATTTGTAAAGATTGGAGATGTATTTGTGCCATAGCTATTTAGGTCCAAATTTGACATCTGTGTCTCTATGCATGGTCTTGTGACAGATGACATAACAGCAGTAGAATTTCATGTGGGAAGAAGAAAGGACATATTGAAATAGGAAGACCGGGATAGATTCAAGAGTTGAACTTACTTATTTAATGGCTTGCTTTCAGAAATGCTTACAAGCTTCATAAGACATAACTCAATCCTTCCAAAATCAGATCTTATGTGTCATTGGTGTCTCCCATTAAGACCTTCTTCTCAATAGTAAACACTTCCCATGTTGCCTCACTAGGTACCAAACTTCAAATGGAAAACTTTGAGGGACACAGTCAAATAACAGTATCTTGTCTATGTTTGTATAAGCCCTTTTTTCCTTTTATTTTCTATCTCTTTCTCATTCTCTCTTTCTCTAACACAGAAATAAATTTAGTTTCTCTCCTCTTACCCTTTTTTCTCTTATTATTAATTTAGCATTAACTTATTTAGAATAATGTTTAGAACAGCTTAGATTCACAGAAAAAATAAACTTAGTAATTTTCCATATACACCTATCAAGCAAGCATGTATACATATCTCTCTTCTTCTCAATATACCACATCAGGCTGATAAAGTTGACATATTCAATGAATTGATGATAATTATTCATCTGGAAATTTCATCTTTCAGTAGAAATAAATAACTGTATTTTTAATGAGATATAAATCTGATTAAAATTTAGGCATACTAGAATGTGCTTATGAGACAAGGAGAACTAGAACGAATATTTTCTCTTTTAGTCAATCATGTGTGAAGGGTAAGTGGTCACTGCAAAATTATCCTTTGGCAGAGTATATTGCCTCAAAATTTAAAAAAACTTTACTTCTTTTTCCCACTTTTATTTTGACTATTAATACTTGTGAAATTCACAAAATTTTCCATGTCTTCTTCTACACAGCTTCTTATTTTCCAGCATTCATTTTTTTAATTTACATTTTTTTCCTACTGACTAATGCATTTATAGATTCTTTTCTTCTAAATCAGTGTAGGTGCTATGTAGTTAAAGATTAGACAATTATGGAAAACGTACATTTCCATTGTCTATTTCACATATGCCCTCTTTATGCATAACATGTCAAATTTGGTATACAAATGTGAACAATGTGCTTCATTATATCTCAAAAAATCAAAAGAAATGAACATACAAAAGCTGATGTTATTTTACTGTTTTCAAAAACTGTCTTGATAGGAGACAAAGTTGGAATTCGTACTATTTCCCAACCGTTAATGAGGAATAAGATTAAAAAGATGAACTGGATCATCTTCTAGTGATATAAAGAAAGGAGGGTTAAAATACACACACAACACACCAGTTGGTGGATATAAACAATATGGCACGGGTCAACTCAAATAGCTTATTGTGTCTGAGACTGTAAAGAATAGGAGCAACAGAACAACACTGCTGAAAAACAACAAAATATAATGTGATGTATAGTATAAATAGTTGAATAACTTATTAAATTAAAGGGGACTAATAGAGAAATCTCCCAAGGATATAATTCCAAAAATATTTTATGGGTGTGGCCTCAGAGAATTAGAAGATAATTCTGTATCTTTAAATACAGAGAACACTTAGCCATTTCCTTCCAAAGAATATAGTAAGACATAGGAGAGGGACAGAATAATGACAAACAGTACTGGCATCAAGAGGTTAACATTAAAAGCATTAAGTCATATTGGTTCCATTCAACCATTCATAAAGTATGATAAAAATGACACTTCACTTCTTTGACATTTCTTCTCAAAACACATAATTTAAGTTAATCCTGACAAAAAAAATCACACAAGCCTCCATGAAGGACTTCAGCTAAAAATGTGTGGCTTCAACTATGAAAACCATCAAAGTCACAAAAAAAAAAAGGAAAGTGTAAGAAATTGTCACTGTCACGTCATTCTGAATGTAACACAATGACTAAATCAATGTATTACCCTGAATAGGGGTGGGGATAGAAGATAGTTTAAACTATAAAGAATCTTGTAAAAGGTTACAAAGAAAATAATTTTCACAATTTTAGTTTATAATAATTTGGATAATTGTATCATACTTATATAAGATGACATTTTGGGACACCAAGTGTAAGTATATGGAAACTCTTTGTACCATATTGAAAACATCATGAAAAGATCATTTTTAACAGACAAAATATACATTTTTATGTTGATAATTCAATGTATAAAATCATGTGTTTTAAATATACATATAATATATTCTAAATATATACTATTTATGTATATTCATATATGTGTATATATTACATATAAATTTTTGTTCTAAATATTTAGACTTAAACCATTTAATGAATTAGTATTTTAAAGAAAAATCACTGTCTTTCTTTTCATTAATCATTTAAATTGTAAAGTTTTTGTGACATACAATTTATCATGCTGTTTTTATGTGTGCAATTCATTGGCATTAAATCCAGTCACATCCTTTTGTAACAATGTTCCTCTTCAATCACCAGAGTTGTTTTCATCTTCAAAAATCTAAACTTTTAACTCATTACAAAATAATTCCTTCTCATTGCTCTTATCTGCTGTTTATTGCAGTTATACTTCTACTTTTTATCTCTATGAATTTGAGTAATCTAAGTACATATTATAAATTAAGTCACACAGTACTTGTTCTTTTGTGAATGGCTTATTTCACTTTATTCTTTAGTATGTGTCAGAATTTCTTAATTTTAACATGGAATCATATTCCATGGTATGCATACACAACATTTGTTTACTCATTTGTATACTGATTGGCATATGGCTTGATTACACATTTTGTTTTGTTTTGAATTTTTTGGGATGCTCTCTCTATTTTATTATTGTGTTGAGGCTATATTAAGGTGTTTACAAAAATTTGTACGTTATAGCCAATATATCATAGTTGAATATACTCCCTCCCTCATTCTCCTTTATATTGTGATGGCCTTTTTTCGTTTTATTATTTTTGCATTTACTTACATGTGTATACATTATTTAGGTCACCTCCCCTCTCTTCCTACCCTACCTCCTGGCAGAACTTATTCTCTGATTTTGTAGAAGAAAACCAAAATAAAAGATAATAAGAAAAACATGGAGTTTTAGCTAGTTTGAAATAAAGATAGCTGTACAGAGGGATTCTTTGTATTGTTTCATGCATATGTATATTGAAACCCAAACTGGTTCATCTCTACCAGACCTCTTCATATATTCCTTACATCAGAACTTCTACCATTGATTGGGATTGAATTTTATCAAAGGCTTTTTCTGCATCTATTGAGATGATCAAGTGGTTTTTGTCTTTGCTTCTATTAATGTGCTGTATTACATTTCATGATTTTGTATGTTGAGCCATTCACCTCTGCATCCCTGGGATGAAGCCAACTTGGTCATGGTGAATGATCTTTCTGTTGTTGTATTTGGCTTGCCATTACTTTATAGAGGATTTTTGCATCAGTGTTCATTAAGGAGATTGGCCTTTTTGGATGTGTCCTTGTCTGGTTTTGGAATGAATATCATACTGGCTTCATAAAGTGAATTAAGCATTGTTCCTTCCCTTTCTATTTCATAGAAAAGTTTAAGGAGTGTTGGGATTATTACTTCTTTAAAAGTCTGGTAGAATTCAGTGGAGAATACATCAGATCCTGCAATTTTCTTTCTTGGAAGAATATTGTCACTTCAATTACATTATGTGTCATAGATCTGTTTATTTGGTTAACATCATCTTGGTTCAGTTTTGGATGGTCATAACTATCTAGAAATATGTCCATTTCTTCAAAATTTTCCAATTTATTTGAATATAGATTCTCAAAGTAATCCCTGATGATTCACTGGATTTCCTTGGTGTTTGTTGTCATCTTCACTTTTTTGTTTCTGATTTTACTAATTTGTGTCCTATGCCGCCTCATTTTTGTCAGATTTGCTAGGGACTTGTCAATCATTATTTTTTTCAAAGAACCAACTTTTTGTTTCATTGATTCTCTGTATTTTTTTTGTTCTCAATTTCATTTATTTTGCCCCTTTTTTTTCTTATTTTTTACCTTCTCCTTGTTTTGGGTATAGCTTATTCTTATTTTTCTAGGAGTTTGAGATGTAACATTAGATGATTATTTAAGAACTTTCTATGTTTTAAATATATGCACTAATGGCTATAAACATTCCCCTTTGGACTGCCATTGCTGTGTCCCATAGGTCCTGATAGTTTGTTTTTTTATTTTCATTAAATTCTAGAAACTTTTTTATTTCTTCTCTTATTTTTTCTATGACTCACTGATCATTGATCAATGTGTTATTCAATTTCCAATTTTTTGCCTACTTTCTGCTGTTGCTTTTGTTGTTGTATTCTAGTCTTATTGCATTGTGATTAGATGGTATGCAGAGGGTTTTTTCAGTCTTCTTATATTTGTTGAGGCTTCCACTAGCACTAAAATATGGTCTATTTTGAAGAAAGTTCCATGTGCTGCTGAAAATAATGTATCTTGTGCTGTTGCAGGGTAAATATTCTGTAGGCATCAGTTAGGACCATTTGATATATAGAGTCATTTAGTTCTAGGATTTCTTTGTTGATTTTTTGTTGGTATGATGTATCTGTTGGTGATACAGGGGTATTAAAGTCTCTCACTACCACTGTACTGGAGTCTCTGTGTGCTTTTGAGTCTTTTACTGTATGTTTGATGATGGCAGGTAAACTGAAATTGAGTACATATATGTTGATAATTGTTATTTCCTATTGGTGTATTGCCCCTTTTATTGTATGAACTAACCTTTGTCTCTTTTGACTAATGTAAATTTGAAGTCTACTTTGTTTGATTTTAGTATTGCTACTCCTGTCTTTTTCCAGGGAGAATTAGCTTGGTAAATCTTCTTTTAGCCTTTCACCCTAAGCCAATGTTTATTTTTGTCAAAATGGTTGCTCTCTTATAAACTATAGATTGTCAGATCTTCCTTTTTAATCCAGTATTCCAAATGATGTCTTTTCATAGGGGAGTTAAGGCCACTGCCTTTCAATGCTAATAATGATAATTATGTGGTGACTGCTGTCATTTAGTTGTTATTCTTGTTTAAGAATTTGACTGTGTGCAGCCAAATGAATGCCACTCTCTGATTACTTGTCTTTTCTTCTCCTGAAGTTTCATACTTGTTGTCTTCTTGTAGTTTTGTTTGCTTTTGTCTTCTGTGGGCAGAATTCCTTGTAAGATCTTCTGTAGTGGTGGCTTGGTGGTCACCATTTCTTTTACTTTCTGTTTATCATGGAAGATTTTATTCCTCCATCAATTTTGAATGATAATTTTGCTATCTTAAGGCTAAAATTACTCTCAGTACTCAAAATATCTTACTCTATGCCTTTCTTGTTTTCAAGGTTAATGTTGAGAAATCTGCTGTTATTTTGATTGATTAACTTTTATAAGTTATTTCTTTTTTCTCTCTTACTGCCTTCAACATTCTTTCTCTGTTCTTTGTGCTAGTTGTTTTAATGATAATATGCTGTGGATAGGTTCAGCTTTGGTCAAGTCTCTTTGGTATCCTGGAGGCTTACTGTACCTGAAGGGGAAATTCTTTCTCAAGATTTGGGTACTTTCTGTTATTATTTTGTTGAATATACTATATATCCCTTTGGCTTGCACCTCTTCACCTTCTTCAATGCCCATGATTCTCAGGTCTTTTGATGGAGTTGCTGACTTCTTGCACATTCCTTTCACAGCTCTTATGTTGTTAAATAAGATTTCTTCTGTTTTTATTCTTTAATACCTATTTTTTGTCTTTGAGCTCTGAGATTCCATCTTCCACTTGTTCTGGTCTTCTCAAGAGGCCTTCCACTGTTTTTTGTTTGACTAAAAGGGCTTTTTATTGTTAGGATTTCATGTTGATTCATTCTTCTGAGGTTTTCCATATCTTTGCTCAACCCCTCTTTCATATCTTCTGTTGTCTTCTTTGTTTCATCTATTTCTTCTTATATACTCTCCTTTGCATTTCTTTGGTGCTTATTGATGTCCTTTCTGAGTTCATTTAGCTGTTTCTGTATCTTCTCAATTTTTTTATTTGTGGTGTCTTGACATTTCTTGAGTGAGTCTTGTACTTTCTGGTTAACCATGTCTTGTAGCTTCTCCATGAGTTTCTTAGTTACCTCCTCCATGATTTCCTCTTTGAGAGATTTTTTTGTAGGTGTCACTTGGCTCATTAGTGACATTTGTAATTGATTTGTTGGAGTCAGAGACTGCTTATTCATTTTCTTCATTTCTTACTAAATCCTCTATTGAACTGGTTTTTGGAGGAGTGTTATTCCCTTGCCTTCTTCTCCCCATCTCACTAATTGTTCTTGTGTAACTGTATTCTTGATTTGCTAGCTGACCATTTAATTTTTGTTTTGTAACTGGCTTAGTTGTTAGCTAGATTGATGTGCTATTTCTACCCCTGGCCTAGCAATAACAAATTTGCAGGTTCAATGACAGACCAGTTGTTTACATATTAAACAGAACAGCCCTTTGTGATATGATCTATAAACAGTGGGAGTTGGTGGGGTAATGTTTGTTTGGCTAGAGTAAGAAACTTGAATAATTGTTAAAAGCTCATTGCTCATTGATAGTTTGTCTCCTCTGGGAAGTTGGCTTGTTGCCCCACCACCACTCTCAGCCTTTGTTTCTTGTCCTGCCTTTGTTCACTGAGAGTTCAACTCCTTGTCCCACCCCCATTCTCCAAGGCTACTTTAACATTCCATCCCACAGCCCCCTTTGGGGGTAGATTACAATTCACTGATTATGTTTCTGAATATTGTTCAGGAGGGATTCAGTCTTCCAGGGGCTGTGCTGGATTATGTACTTGGGGTGGGGGGAGGGCAGTGGATAGGGGAGTTTTGTGTGGTATATGTTGCTCAACTGTTTGGTCTGTAGATTTATTCAGGCAGCTTTGAAATTGGCTGGTGGGGAGAAATGATGTGCCACTTTTCTCCAGATAGACACTTACTGGGACTGGATTCAGCCCAGAGGAGCATAGGTAGGCTTTCCATGGTTTAGGGGTCCAGGATGTTGCAGTGTTTAATTCCTTTTGATGATCTGTCATCTGCTTTTTGAAAAGAGATAAAAAGAAAAGAAGAAAGGGGAGAAATGGCTAGAGGGCTTTATTTCCCCCCAGGGCAGATAAACCCTACTGGCTGTGCCACATCAGGATTTTCCCAGCTGTTAGGTGCAATTAAAGGATCTTATAAGGGTCAGTCCTTGACTTTTATGTGCACCTAATATGTTGGCAGTTATTATTTTAACTAGAAACAATTAGAATTACCCAAATGTAGCTCTTACATCTCAAGGTGGTTTCTGGAGTCATGGAGTTCAGGAAATATGTTTCCCTACCCTATCCACCATCTTGGATCTCCTGTCTTGATTATGCATTTGACCTTTCTACTTTATTGGTGGGACAATGACATGAGGATCAAAATGTCTCTTTAATTACCTTATTCAAATTATTCTGAATATATACTGAGAAATGGAATTTCTGAATTATGAGATAATTTTCTATTTAATTTAATTTTTTTCCAGATAAACATCCAAGTTTATGAGAAATTCAGCATCTGATAAGGATGATATCTCACATCATTGAGTCAAAGATTTGCTTGTTTGGCATTTGAGAAAATATAAAATCATCTCACATTACACACACAAATATATTCTAGATTCATCAGATATCCAAATGTAAAATTTTAGCAATTTATATACCAAAACAGGATGTATGAATGGCTCAAGTAGAACAAGTATATTCCTAGGAAACATGAGGCCCTGAGGTCAAGCCCCAGTTCTACAAATAAATGAATATATAAATAAATAAAAGAAGAAAGAAAACTTAAGCAAATAGTTCTTTAATCCTTTTTTTTTATTTTGTATTATCATATTATTGTTTTACTGGGGGTACACTGTGACCATTACAAATGTTTTTATCTTAGTTGAATCCACCTCTTCCATCATTCTCTTTTTCAACCATTCTTAGATAGTTTTACCAGTTCTCAATTTTCAATTTTCATACATGAACACAAAAGGTTTTCACAATATTCACTCTCTAATAACCTTTCCTTACATTCTTTCCCTCCCTCTGGTACCATCCCCAGACAAGAATTCTTTTACTTCTTGGTCTCCATTTTTGAGAAAAAGACATTTTTGCTTGTTTACAATATCTACACAGAGAGTTTCATTATAACATTTCCATTTATATATGTGTTATATCCTGAAATGGTTCATCCCCTACATTTTTCTCCTTTTTACCTTGGTCTTCTGTTACGGTGATTTCCACAGTTTTGAAAATTCTATATTCATTCTTGCATAGAAAGTTCATAGAGCATATTCACCTTCTTGACTTCCTTCTTTCACCCTCTCTCCCTTTAGTGACCCTACCTTAGCATAACCTGTTTTTTTATTTTGAGCTTTTGCTGTTTATGTATTTATTCATTGTTCATTGTAATTTGTGTCTTGATATTATACTTGTACATGAATTTTTCTTAAGATATGAGTAAGAACAAGACACAAGGAAACATGCTGAAAACTGTTAAACAACACAGGATGGGGGGAAAGGGCAAGGAAGTACAGTAGAAGAGAGTTCCACTGACTTAAGTTTATTTAATTATTGGAAGTAGGCTATATTGTTTCTACAGCAGTTGTACCATTTTACAGATCAATTAAACACAGAGATATCACATTGCTACTCATAATCACCATCACCTTTTAAAACTTAATTTTTATAGTAGACATTATAGTAGGTGTGAACTGGCATTTCAATGTGATTTTGATTTGTATTTTCCTAATTATTAGAGACAATCTTTTTAAGTTCATACCAACATAAAATTAATTGTATAAAAGTGTTCAATTCTTTAGTTGCACCTGTTCATATGATGTATAATTTTTTTTCTTTTTTTATTATTGTTGTACGGGGATACACTGTGACATTTACAATATTTCTTAACAATACATCATAGTTGAATTCACCCCCTCCATCATTTTCCTTTATCTTCCCTCCCCCATTTGTGAAATAGTTTCAAAATACATCCATTAGTGTTTTTTTGTGGTAATGGTTATCTTTATTGTTTTGACTTTTATGTTCTATAATAGAGTTTAAAGTGGCACACAACACCTGCTAGACTATTTTTACAGTATTTTTTACTTCACTTTGTATATTACATTTTAGGTTATTGTTTATCTTCCTTTTGTTTCAGCTTGATGGTTTCTCCTTGAATTTCTTCTATGACAGGTCTAGTGGTGATTAATTCTCCCAGCTTTTATTCATCTGAAAAACTATTTTAAATGGTAGTTTTGACAGTGTATTTCTTTTAACACTTTAAACATATTTTTCTATTTTCTCCTGCATTTCTGAGAAACTTATAATATTATAATGTCTTCCACATACATGAAAATAATTTACTCTTGCAGTTACAAAATTCTTTTATTTGACTTTTATATTTTGATTATGTTTGTATGTTGTATGAACATCAGTAAGTATTTTCTAGAAGGAAATCACTGAAATTCTTGATTCTTTGTTCCATTTGATTTTTCAGACTTGGTAACAACCAACTCTCATTTACTCAGTTAAGCTTTCTTCCCCATTCTCTTCATAATGCTTTGTGTTTCTGGGTGTGTATGTGTGTTTGTTTGTGGTACTGGGGCTTGAACTCAGTGCTTCAGAAATGCTATGAAAGGTTGTGCCACTTGAGCTACACACCTAGTCTTGTTGGCTTTTAGTGTTTTCCTGATAGTGCTTTGCATTTTTGCTCAGTCTGGCCTTGCACCAAATCCTCCTAAAGTAGAAGATAGGTCTGCCATTGCCACATGGTAGATTAAAATATGCCAAGTGAAATAAAAACAGTCAGAAAATGTATATAGTATTTGGGTTAAATTATATTTGGAATCTAAAATAGTTGAAATAAGAAAAAGAGAGATTAGATTTGTGGTTACTAAAGGATAGTGGTTTGATATATATGTTCATAAGAGTACAAAGTTTCAGTTAGGGAAGAGGAATGATTTTGAGATCTACTGCTACCAACCTACTACTACCAATCTATTGATTATAGATATCAATAATAATAATGAATTACACATTTCATATTTGTTAGCATGGAATTATTAAAATGTATCAATTCAAAAATATGGAAGGTGACAGATATTTTGAATGCCCTTTATTTTGTTCTCTTGCCTTATTACTATGGCTAAGTGTTCCAAAACTATGTTTAATAAAAGTACACCTGGGCATACTTCTCTCTTTTATAATCACATGTAGAGCTTTATTTTAAAAATGCAAAAGTTCAGAAACACCACCCTTATCTTGCTCTAGAACTTAGAGGGAGAAAAGCTTCGCTTATCTCTGTTCAATATCATGCTGAAAGTTTTCACAATATTTATGTTTTTTATAATCATTTAAGTTCTTTCAGATGTTTAGTCATGATGTGTTGTTGAATTTGTCAAGTAACATTTCTACATCTATGGAGATAAACATAAGGTTATTGTCTTTCATTTTATACTATATTTTATACTTCCACATGCTTTTATGTTCTGTTTAGCACCCTTTCTTATGAATTTCAAAAAAATTACAATTTAAAAATGAAAGAAATATATTACATGTCAAGCAACTCCAGTGGTCCTCAAATTTTGTTTGTCTTGGAAGTCCTTATGTAACCATCATTATCTAATGGTCTGTTTTGCTAAGTATATTTCTTTATTGGCAGCATTTCATCAATTTGATATAGCAGGCCATTATTTTCTGTACTGTAAGCTTCTATGAGAAATTTGCTAATAGTCATGTTAAAGCTCCCTTACACATTTGACAAGTCACATTTCTTTGAAAATTCTAACATTGTCTTTGAAGTTTTGTTTTTTGATTACAATTTGTTTTTGGATAAATATCTTAAAGTCAATGTATTTGATGAAAGCCTACTGAACTTCCTGAATCCATGAAGCCATTATGGTTTTGACAGTTTTTTGCCTATTTGAGTCCCCTTTTTAAGATCTCTTAATACACATGTTGGTTCACCTGGTGGTAGCCTCTAACTAATTTAGATTGTCTTTCTTCTTTTTCATTTTTTCTGTTTCTCATATAGATAACTTCAAAGGCCATTTGTCTTATTCTCTGGTCATATTTGTGTTTATACTTCTTGATTTAGTTTTGTAATTTTTGGCTGCAGAATTTCAGCTTAGTATTTTGCCATATTACATTTTTAGTACTCTCATTTTATTAGTCCATTATCTTCTCAACTTGCTCACTGGTTTATCTTTATTGTGTAAGTGACCTTCTTTCTTCTTTATACATACTTTTTCAAGCAGTTCATTCATCTCTATTTCTTAAGTGTCTGTTGGGAAACATATTATTTTCATTTCTTCAATTTATTTTACTGATTTTTTGTGTTCTTTGAAAACTTGAATTTCTTTTCAGGTATTTAAGAAAAGCTCTTCTGGTGTTCTTTACATACAGGCTTTTCCTGAGGGGGACTGCATCAGGAAATACTTGAGTTTTCGTCTAGTTTCTTTCAAATCTCCCTTCTGATTTTTCCAAAACCCATAATCATCTGCTTTCTCTGTTCTCTGAATATGCAGTCAACATTCCATCTGAAGCTGATAGAGAATCTTGCCCCTTGATAAATGTAATGAAAACCAAGTAATGTTGAGGATATGCTATATTATTCAGCCTTCCTCAGGGTTAATAGAGCTGACTTCTGTGTCCTTTATGAATTTCACAGAGCTATGCCAGCCACAGCTATACCAGGTGGCCAGACTGCTGGTGAAAATATTTTCTGGAGAAAACATAAGTTCTACAAAGAATAGGGAGCTCATTGATAGTTGAGGGATGTTAGAGCAAATTCCAGCCTTTGCTCTCTCCTGGATAATAGCCTCAGTTCTGCCAAATTTAAGCTTTGCACAGAAGCAAATGAAGAGCCTGCCTCCCAAGCTTCCTTAGTCATGTGAGTTTTGTCAATTATGTTTTGTGCACTATGTGAGGCAAGACAGAAACTAGCTTCTTAGGAGGTTCATGGGAGTCCTAGGAAATTATTCATCTTTCCCATTCTCCACCTTATTTTCACAGAGGGAGCATTTGTGTGTGATTTCTGTGGTTGATCTTGGTGAAGGAAATAATTCAGATTTAATGATACTGATTTTATGCATTTCAGTGACTATTATTTTGTTTTTGCTCTGCTATGGCTCCCTAGAACTTCTTAAGTGAATTCTAGAATTGTCATAAAAAATTTTTGTACTTCTGTCATTGTTGATTTTTTCTTGTGGGGAACAAGAGTCAAAATTCTCTTTTAACCATTTTGTTATGCATACTACTTTAATGAGGTGTGTATTCAGAGCATTAATCATTGTTAGTCAGGTTTCTCATTTTCTTATTGTTGACCTTAATGTGTTATTCGTCTATTTTGGTTAATAGTTGTTTTTCAGATTTGTCTTCTGCAAAGATTTTCTCAAAGTTAGTGCCTAAATTTCACAGTACCTTGAATTCTATTTTACAATGGAGGAAATTTTAATTCAAAGAATCTAGTTTCTAAATTGCTGCATAGATTTTTAACTTTGCTGCTGTGTGTTAAATGTCATCATGTTAGAAAAGGAAATATAGCCTTTTTCCTGTAGTAACTTCTAGGAGACGAATTCTGAATTTAATATTCATTGCATGATCTATTGTGACTTAATTTCTCAAAATACATAGCTTTTTAGAATTTTTTGTTTTAAATGTTGATATCCTATTTTTCATTTCTATTTGGTGAAAGGCTGTCATTCCCATGTTCTTGAAATGACTCTGTGAGGGAACTATGAGTTTGTGTCACTAATGGGGATACAAGATTTGTCCACTTTTTTCTGAATCTATTGGTATAATCTTGTGACTTTTTTTAGCATGTCCATGTGACATATTACTTTTATTGATTTTCACCTTTACCTGTAAAGAATAATCCTACTTTGTTGTAGTATATAAATACTTTAAATGTTTTTGGATTTAATTTCCTAATATTTTGTTAGGGACTTTTTGCATGTACGTTCCTGGAGGACTTTGATCCATGGTTTTATACAGTATCTTTGTATATTTTATTTTATTAGAATAATGTCGGACTCACAGAATGAGTTAGGATGTTTACTTTCTGTTTCTCTTCTGAAACAGATCATAGAATATTGTTGTAAAGTCTTCCTTAAAGGTTAAGATG
The DNA here is from genome assembly GCF_047511655.1 of Castor canadensis. Taxonomy (NCBI): domain Eukaryota; kingdom Metazoa; phylum Chordata; class Mammalia; order Rodentia; family Castoridae; genus Castor; species Castor canadensis. Next base: position 189,344,633 of record NC_133386.1, read on the forward strand.
AATTCACCAGTGAATGCACCTAGTCCTGATGGTTTGTTTGTACTTTATAACATTGTTACTCAATGTTTAGGAAATGTAGCCGTATTCATATTGTCTACTTTTTAATATGTGAGTTTTGAAAGATTGTTACTTCATGAAATGTATACTTGTTTTGCTGTTAGGTTTGTGGGGATAGAGTTTTTCATAATCTTACTTTATTCTGTTTTCAATATCTATGGAAAATGTAGTGATGTCTTATCTTTCATTTTTAATATTAAAAATTTATGGTTTTCTTGCTTTTTCTTAATTTTTCTGGCTGGGGATTATCATTTTTATGGACTCTTCAATTAACTAATCTTAGTTTGGTTAAGTTTTCTATTGGTTTCCAGCCTTTGATTTTATTCATATTTACTCTATTTTTTTTTATTTCTTTTGCTAAGCTCCCTTGGAGTTTAATTTTCTCTTTTTTTCTAGTTTCCTAATGTAGAAGTAGATCTTGAAAATTCCTTTCTTGTAATATATATTTTTTCCTTCTGATAATTTCTTCTCTTCAAAATTTTATTTATACTCATGATATGTCTTATAAATAAAGCAATGATTTAATAACTATGCTTTTCTTCTCATTTGATCAGGGAAATCATAATACCAAAGTTAGCACAATGTCTTGCAGTCTCATCCAATTTTGAAGGTGATGAAAGTAAGGAAAATAAATCTGTTTCTCAGTAATCATTAGAAATAAAATGATTGAAAATAGGCATAATATGTGAGCTATTTCACTTTTCATTGCTACAATGAAATACTTATGCTGAATTTATGATGGCTAGAGAAATATTAAGTTCATAATTCTCAAAGTACAATGTTTGGGTCTTTATGCAAATGACATAACAATAGAAGAATTTCACATAAGAGGAAGAGATCATATCTCAAAACAGGAAGCCAGAGAAATACTCAGGTATTGGGCTTTCTCCTTTAATGGCTTGATATTGGAAATGCTTAAAGGCTTCATGAGCAGTAACTTAATCCTTCCAAAATCACATCTCAGGTGGCTTCAATACCTCCCATGAAGCCCTTCCTCTTAATGTTTCCATCACCTCCCATGTTGCCTAACTCGGTACCAAACTTTAAATATCAACCTTTGAGGGACATACTCAAATAATAGCAGTGTCTTGTCTATCTCTCTGTATATGCCCCTCTTTGTCTTTTCTTTTTGTCTTTTCTTTGTCTCTCTTTCACACAAACACAAATAACCCTATTTTAACTCTTCATACCTTTGTACTCCTGTCATTAACTTGGCATTCACTTTTTAAAGTAATATTTAGAACAGCTTAGATTCACTGAAAAAATTTAAATGAGCAAGTTTTGATATACACTTGTCCACCACACAAGCATAACTCTCCTCCAATCAATATCAGGGTGTTAAAACTGACACATCATACTTACCTGGCAAGGGAGATACCATGATGACAGAGGTGGTTTTCCCAGGGCAAGAATTATCCATTGCACTCTGGATGTGCTGACCCCTGTGATTTCCCAAAACGTGGGAAATTTGACCACATAATTTGTGGCAGTGGGGAACTGCATTCCTGTTCTCCCCTGAATAAATTAAAGTTAAAAAAAATGACACATTCAATGAATTGGTTCATAATTATCACCCCAAATTTGAGGCATACATTAGGATTCACTTTTAATGTTGTATTGAGTTTTGGAAAATGTATAATGAAATAAATCAAAATAAGTGTAGCTTCATACTCCTAAAGCATCTCTCTTCTCTACCTATTCATTGCTCTCTAACCTTTAACTACCAACTTTTGCTTTTTCTAGAATATCACATAGTTGGAGTCAGAAGCATGCAATCTTTTCAAAGTACTTTCTTTATTCACTAATACATATATTTAAGTTTCTTCCACATCTCCTTATGCTTGCATGCTGTACAGATGCTTTCGAATTTAGAGCAAGGTTATTTTCTAGTATAAATTAAAAAAATAAGTTGAACCAACCAAAATTCAGTGTTCTTTTGCTTACAATGTAGTTGAGTACCCCAGAAACCATTATATTGTCATAATATTGTATGTAAACTGTTTATAAGTCAGCGTCCTTATGTATATTATTTCATTGTGTGATACAGAGTGTACTTAATAAGAAAATTATTTATTGCTTCCAATGTATAGGAATTATGCATCAGGTTACTATAAATACCTGTGTGCATGTGTTTTGGAGACATGGTTTGAGTCCATCTTGGTAAATTATTTGAGGCATAATTGCTGGAACTTAGGGTAAGTGTATGTTTAATGCTATAATACATGTAATCTTCCACACTGCAACATATTGTATTTACACCAGTGATAAATAAAAGTTCTTATTCCAAATCCTCACCAGCATGTTTTTTGTCTGTGTTCGCAATTTTGATCATGCTAATAAAGTATAGTGCATCTCATTATTATCTAATATGCAATTGCCTAATGGCATATACTGTTGAGCATTTTTTCACATAAATATTATGCATTATACATTGTCACAAATTTTATTTTGATTTCAGTGTCCTATCTCTCACTACTGTTTCCCATTTGGGTGTTCAAACCATGATGAAAATTACATGCTATCAATTTCTGAAACCAAAATCATTACCTCATTATTCTATGTCATGAATTTTGATACCCCTGCAAATGCAATGTTGCAACTTGACCCTTAAAAGAGTGAAATTAAGAGGTGGGGATATTGAGAAGTGATTAGGTCATGAAGGCTCGAATCCCATGGACAGGATTAGTTACCTCAGAAGAGAGCTTGAGGAGGTAAGATTCTCTATTCTGTCCTTCTACCATGTGAGGAATAGAATGTGTGTGCACATTCTATGCTGGAATGCTGGAAAATAGGCAGGAAGGAAAAAGGAATAGAGTTTAAGAGAGAAAAAAATTTAGATTAACCATTCAGTGGCATTATTTAACCAAGATTGTGTTTATGGCACTTCAATTTCAAAAGACTTTCAATCATATTCTCTCTCACCTCATTTTACCTTTCAGTAGAAGTAAATAATTGTGAAGGAAAACAGTATGAGTGTTAGGTTTTCTGGGAGTATACTGTGTTGATTGAGTTGATGATAAAAGTGTAAATAATAGTCAACTACTACCTCTTTTCTTTGTAAACCACAAGTAAAAGTGAGGTTGTCATTTAGATTGCTGCACTTCTGCCACCAATTTATAATTGGCCATTCACATGGTCATAACAAATGAATGTTCTTCTCTTTTCTTTCTAATTTCTTCCATCTCCTCTCTTTGCATAAGGTGATTCAAAGACTGATCCAAACTGTGATGATCCTGAGACATATTTTCTGAAGATTCTCTTCTTTTGTCATTTTAAGTGAAGTCAATGCTCCTTACACTCTCTTAAATTTTATATTTTGGAAGAATATTGGGTACAGTGGATAAAAGGAGATTGAATAAGGATACCAAAACATACTTATGCATTCTGGTATTAGTATTCCACAGAGAATTGGGATTACTTCAATTTACAATAAAATCACTTACGTATATTATGAAGATCTGGAAGAAAGAACTTTAAAGACTAGAACTATAAAGAAATGATAAGAAAAAGAAAATGCTAAATACTCCGACTTAAAATATTCATGCTTGTGCATGTGTGAAATATCACAGTGAATTCCATTATTATGTACAGTTAATAAATACTGATAAATACAATCTCAGACAATTTGCATAGGTGAAAGATTTTTCCCTTATATTTTTTTTCCAAGTTATTTATGTCCATGGCAACTATTGTTACATAAATTAAACCCTTCATAATTTGAAAGCAGCTTGGAAACTACCCTCTGACTGATCCATATGCTTAAATTTTATAGCTACTCCTCCAATCTATATCTTATTATCTGTGAAAAGATAAATGTGAACTAGTATCCTTTTGTTGTTATTGAAATTTAGTAAGATGATAAAACCCTTTGCAAGCTGTTTGAAGACAGAGGGGAGGAAAATAATTTGATATTTTCAGTTAACGTTTATTTTAAAGTTTATAAATTATGGGCTCTGAATTTGCAATATGATACTACCAATAAATATATATGGTGGGTATTAATGAAAACTTTGTAATTTAGTTAATATCATTTTGAAAAATGTATTTTAATGATGAAAATACATAAAAATGCTCATTTTATTCAAATTCATTATGAATAATATCTTCTTAAATCTTTGTGACAAATCAGTGTATAAGAAGGACTTTAATTTCTGATCTATATCTTATCTATATCTATATATATCAAAACTTTGCCTAAGATATCATACAGTTTTCCTTAAGTTACAAGTCTGTAAAGTGATAGAATTGAAATTTGAATGCATGCAGTATGATTCTAGACTTCAAACAAATTTTTGATGGTATTTTGCAAGAGCTCTTCCATTTAGCTACACTATAAGCCTCACAGCTCATACTCTGAAATGTTATTTTCCCTCACTATCCTTATACCTGTAATAAATGTAGTTGATAACTACATTTAGCCTTCTAAAATTTCCTGTAGTTTAGGCTATTTGAAAAGATGTTTAATTTAAGGAATAAAGTAGGATCTCACTTGAAAATGATAACCTGGTTTAGAAACCGTAATTCTGGTACTGTGCAACAAACAATGAAAAGAGATTTATTTCTCTACCTTTAGATTTCCATCTGACAAATTTATCTTTCAGTAGAAGTACATAACTCTGTATTATTTTAGTGAAATGCAAATATGATTAAAAAGTCATCATGTACACCAGACTGTGCTCATAATGCAAAGAGAATTAGAATTGTTTCTCTTTTAGGTCAATCATGTATGAAGGGTAGATGTTCACTCCAAAATTATCTTTTGGGTGCCTACATGGCCACAGAATTTTAAAAATTTTTACTTCTTTTACCCAGTTTTAATTTGACTTCCAGTACTTGTGAAATTCACAAAATCTTCTATTTTTTATTCTACCTAGATTCTTATTTTCAGTATTCATTTATTTTCTTACATATATTTTTCTTACTTATTTCCTACTCAACACCAAAGCTTTAATTATTCTTCCAAAATAGAAATCAGCAGTAATGCCTTTATAAATTCTGTTTGTCTACAAAACAGAATTTAGGTACTGTGTGGGTACTAAGTTGGAAAAGATTAGGCAGCTATAAAAAACATACATTTCCACAGTCTGTTTCATATATAGACCTCTTTATACATAACATGTCAACTTTATTTCTCAAAAAATCAAAAGAAATGAACATACAAAAATCTTATACTATGTTACTGAATTTTTGACTGGAGACATGATTTGAATTTTCACTGTTTTCCCGACCATTAATGATGAACAAGTTTAAAAAGAAATAGAATGTAAAAACAGTAACTAAATGTAACATACACTCAGTACACTGAAGTGAAGGAATATTGAAATGGATGAATGAATACAATGATGCAGGTATGCATTTGTTCTACGAAATTTGGGCAAGAACTAATCATTGAAAACTTTAATTTGTGAATCTAAGCAAATGCTTTACTAAGACAACAGAAATAGAGAATGAAAGTGACATGCTGATACATTCATTGATTCTAACCCCACGAAATAGATATAATAATACTTTTTTATCAATCTTTACTATGATTTCATTTCTTTCATTAATATTAGTAATTATAAGTATAAAACACTGTCATTTTCTGCCTTCAAAAATTTTTTTTAAATTTTCCCTCCTTCTGATAAAATATGTTGTGCACTCAGTACATTTAAAACTTTTTAGTTTAATTTAATAGTTGTTTTAGAACATACATTGTTCAGCTCTCCTAAACCTTAGAATCTCAGAATTCTGTCACCATTATAGTTTCAAAACAGTGATCAAATTCATAGCTAATTATTTCTCTACTTTGTAATACAATATCTTAAAGTCTTATAAGCATTATACCAGCTGTACTAATTTGAAATGGAAACAATTAGAAAATTAGTTTAGAATATCACACATAAGAATAACCTGTGTTTCAGACACATGTAACTACTTAAATACAAACTGAATATTAAATGAAATATGAAGTCTTGAGATACGGACCAAAATCCATTATCCTATAGATGATCTGAAGCAAGGTCAATACTTTATTGGGATTTTGTGATAAAATCAATTAAATACAGAGAATTATACAATGTTTATGAGCATTCCTAAGTTCGAACAGTTGTGATTGCATAGTTGTTTTTCTTCTTATCAAAGCAATGTCTGGACTAAGTTTGATAGCACAATATTCATACGTAATGTTAAATATATGCAATTATTCAATCTTTATTTTAACATGCCATCATTTTCTCATGGTGTTCTTTACTTCTGGATTTCTTAGTGTATAAACGAGTGGATTAAGAAATGGTTTTCCAATGATATGAAATACTGTCACCATCTTGTATATGGGAAAAGTGGTTGGGGGATGTGCATACATGAATATACAGGAAACAAAGGATAAGTTGACTACAATGATGTGAGAAGTGCAAGTGGAGAGAGCTTTTCTTTTCCCTTCTGCACTATGGTTACATACTGAATGCAAAATGACAGTGTATGAGATTATCAAAATCACAAAACTTCTTCAGCAAATTGCCCCACTGTTTGACATAAACAAGTTGACCAAATACATGTCCATGAAAGCAAGTTTTAATAAGGGCTGCAAATCACAATAGTAATGGTCAATCAAATTGGGTCCACAGAACGGTAATTTCAGTAGCAGAATAACCTTAGTAGTGCCATGTATAAAAGACCCTATCCAATCAAGAACAATCAAGATGTGACAGACCTGAAGACTCATGGTGGCTGTATAGTGCAAGGGCTTACAGATGGCCACATAGCAGTCAACAGCCAGCAGAACAAGAACAAAGATGTCCAAACTTCCAAATAGATGTAGTGGAAAGACTTGCGTCATGCACTCATTGTAGAAAATCATTTTCTGTACAGAGAGAGCATTTAGTCTGGGGCTATAGATGTTGAAAAGCAAGTATCAGAACAGGACGAAAAATAAGGAAAAATACTTTGGGCTCCTAAGTGTCTGGCTGTACTTGATAGTAACAATAATGAACATGTTCGACACTGTTTCCCACGTGAAAATTGAGAAGATTGAAAACACTATTTTTTGACTCTGAGCATTCTGTGTCAATCCAGCAATATAAACACAGACACACTGTTGTTTTGCTGCATTATTTCAGTCCATGTGGTCAATCATAGGTAAGGAAAAACTACAAAAGAGAAAAGAAAAAATGTAAACTAAACACTAAATTTCAAAGTTGAATATATGTTCTCAGTCATGAAATTAAAACTTTTCCACTTATTTTTCTTTCTTTGCACTAAAAATCAATTTAGTAATTTCATATTACATTTGAAATATTGCACATGTAAGTAATGAAAAAGCAAACGAGTCTTCAAACAAAGATTAATTTAGAGTATATGGCAGGAGTTAATTATATTTGGAACTAAATATGCTCTGTTAATTTTAAGCAAGGATGTATTAATATTCAGCTAACTCATTGAAATCATTTACCACATTATGCTTTCACAGATTTGAACCTTCTAATTGTTTTACAAGGTATGTATGTATTAAAATTTTGTACATCATAGTAGTGATTGTTTAAATATTTTGGGTTTCCTTGCTAAATAAAATCTTGGAAACCCCCCCACACACACACACAGAGTGAAGTGTATATGTGTGGGAAAAAGAGACAGAGGTACTGAACATAACATTTTCTCAATGAAGTACAATTCAATCTGCACAATACAGAAAAAGAACCAGTGAATTATTTGTCCTTAACTAAATTTATTACCATTAAATTTATTTATACAAAAATTTTGTAAATACTGGGACTTGAACTTAGGGCCTTGTGCTTGTAAGGTAATCACTATACCACTTGAGCCATACCTTGGTCTTTAAATCTCAAACGTTATAATTCTGAGTATATCAAGAAGATTTTGTGGTGATGGATGTATGACTCTACTGGTAGAGTGTGAAGTCCTGAGTTTAAACTCCAGTCCACCCTCTAAGAAACATTCAAAAAGAAGGTTTTGCATTACAAAGGAGAATCTGAGACTAACATGAAGGAAAAGAGGGTATGTTCCTTCAATTTCAGGTTTACAAGTACAAACCATGGATTTAGGAAATAATCTCTAGATGCTTTGGTCATTACTGAAATTCACCATAGCATTTTTACTATGTATATTTTGCATATTCCAAATTTTGACATGAAGCCAGAACATAGAGATATGAAAAAAGAATTACTATTTATTCATGTTTGTTAAATACTATGAAATTTTTCTTCATCACTTTATATCATATATATTCTAAATGGTAACACATTCAAAAACAGATATTTTTGAAATGGTAAAAATATATTTGTGACACAGAATTGAGAAAAAAAAATTTCTACAAATATAAATGCTGTGTCCAGATGATCCATACACACACACACACACACACACACACACACACACATATACACACAGGAACCATGGAAAAATAACTTATATTTCAAGTGATTCTTCTTATTACAAAGATTAATTCAATTAGTAAAATTTGAATTGTATTTTTATACCTATCAGATTAGTAGAGCAATAAGTTTGATAATTTTTTAACAAATGGTATTGAGAAGTGGGCGAGAGACTCTCAATTTTACATATTTTTGGTGGGAGTTCAAGTGCTTCTCAACTCTAAAGCTGTGATTTCAAAACCTATAATACAACAACTGCGTATAGACATTGATACAGAGAATGAATTTCCTTTTTTCAATGCCCCATGGAAGTAACACATTTTCATATATTGCTAGTATATATATTTCAAAGAAGATCTTCCATCTAAAATGCTAATAATGCAGTGCTCCCATTCAGAGAGTGAAAATACTATGCTTTTGTTAATAGAATTATAAATAAGATTCATATAAGAAAGTATGTGTGTGTATATAACATAAATTTTGTTAATGAAAAGGTTGTCATCCTCAGTCCTCCGTATGCTTTATTGAAATCTTGAATTTCAATTGACAACATATTTTAGAGACAATTATATATAATATATGCAATACTTCTATTTCATGGTAATTAACGTTTTTTAAAAATTGCCTTGATTTATTCCTCACTATGACAAAAGTTGAAGTTAACACCTGTTTTTTGTTACCAGTCAGAAGGCCTTTGTGTGGCTGTATTTCATACAAATGATACAAAATACAGGAGTTTGTGGACATCATTCACTCAGGTGTCCCTACCCTCACAATTGAGAAACACAAGCCCGATGTGCTAAAGCACTTTATCTTCTTCCTGGATTTGATTAAGGAAAAAGAGATAGATAATTATTTAAATTACAAAAACTAATTAACAATAAATGACTTTTTTGGCTAATAGAAAAAAAGTACACTGCCCAGGTCTTCATTTCTAATAAAATTATCAGTGCTTTTAAGAAATACCTGATTCTATGCTTTGGTTGAGAATGTATAAGATGAACTAGATCATCTTCTAGTGATATAAAGAAAGGAAGTGTTAAAATAGGCATACAACACACAGGGCAGTTGGCATATGCATTAAGGCACAGGTCAACTTAAATAGCTCATCGTGTCTAAGACTGAAAGAATGGGAGCAAAAAAACAAAACAGTGCTGAAAAATAACAAGGCATAATATAATGTGTAGTACAAATAATTGAATAACTAAGTAAATAAAGGGGGATAATAGAGAAATCTACCAAAGATATAATTCAAAAAATATTTTGTTAGTGTGGCCTCAGAGAACAAGAAGCTAATTCTATAACTTTAGGTATAGAGAACATGTAGTGATTTCCTTCCAAAGAATACAGTGTGACATAGGAGAGACAGATTAATGAAAAACAGCACTGCTGTCAAGAGACCAAGGTTAACATCAGAAGTGATGTTGGTTCCATTTAACCATTCATGATATAGTAAAAATGACACTTTACTTCATTGACATTTCTCCTCAAAACCCATAATCTAGGCTAATTGTGACAAAAAAATATCAGAAAAGCCTCAGTGGAGGACTTCAGCTAAAAATGTCAGACTTCAACTATGAAAACTGCTAAAGTCACCTAAAATAAGACAGTTATGAGAAACTGTCACTGTCAGGTCATCCTGAAGGTAACATGATGATTAAATCAATGTATTACTATGAATATGGGCCTGGATAGAAGGATTTTCATTTAAAATATAAAGAATCTTGTAAAAGGTATAAAGAAAATAATTTCCACAATCTTCAAATCATTTGGAAAAATGTATCATACTAATATAAGATGATATTTTGGGGAACTAAGTATGAGTATATGATATATGGTAACTCTTTGTATTATGCTGACAAATATCCTGAAAAAATAAATTTTTTAACAGTGAAAATATACATTATTATTATGATAATTCAATTTATAAAATGAGTTTTATATATTTAATATATTATAAATATATAGTATTTATGCATATATGTATATGTGTATGTTATACACAAATTTCCATTCTAAATATTGAGATTCACATAATTTAATACAATATAGTCTGATAAAGACAAATAACTGTCCTCTTATTTCTTTTTATTTTTTATTTAAATTGTTGGAAAATTATTGTAACATAAAATTTGCCTTCCTGTTTTTATTTGTACAATTCATTATCATTAAATCCAGTCACATTGTTTTGTAACAATTTTCCCTTTCAATAACCGGAATTGTTTGCATCTTCAAAAGTCTAAACTTTTTACTCATTAAAAAGAAACTCCTCATCATTGCTCTTATCTCCTGCTCATGAAATCTACTTTGTGTCTACAAATTTGACTACTCTAGGTACATCATAGAAATTGAGTCACACTGTATTTGCTTTCTTATAAATGGCTTATTTCATTTCACTTCATGCTTTAGTATGTTTTAGAATTTCTTTATCTTCACATAGAATCATATTCCATGGCATGCATACATCTCATTTTGTTATTCATTCATTTGTTGGTGGGCAGTTGGCTTGATACACTTTTTAGCTCTTCCGGTTTATTTTCTTTTACTTATTTTTTATTATTACTGTTGTATTGGATAACAGTACATTGTAGCATTTACAAAGGTTCTTACAAAGTATCAAATATATTATACTTGAATTCACCTTCTCCACTGATGTCTTTCATACCCTCCCCTAATTCCTGTAACGGTTTCAACAGGTATCATCTTTGCTTTTAGCTATATGTGTATACATTATTCTGGTTTATTGATGAGACAATCATATAAGGGTAGAAATGTCTCTTCAGGTACCTCATTTAAATAATTTGAATATATACTCAGATAAAAATTTTTCGATCATGTGGTAATTCTCTTTAATTTAATTTTTTTCTAGATAGAATTCTAAGTTTATTATAAATTCATTTAATGCATCTCAAATCACTGAGCAAAGATATAGCCACCTCCCTATACAAGGAGTTTCATTATGACTTTTGCATGTATATATGTATTATATCTTGAATTGATTCATCCCCTCTATTTTTCTCCTTTTTACCTTAGTCTTCTTTTATGGTGATTTCAAAAGTTTTAAAAATTCTATATTCATTCTTGTATAGGAGGTTCTTCAAATATTTTCACCTTCTTTATTTCCTTCTTTCATCTTCCCACTTCTTTTAGTGACCTCACCTTAGCATAATATGTTTTTCATTCTTGTCCTTCATTGTTTAGGTGTCTTTTTATTTTCCATTAGGATTTTTCCCTTAATATTATACTTGTATATGAAATTTACATAAGGTGTTAGAGAATGATAGTAGGAAGGTAGAATGAAATAAATAGAATGCAATAAAATGTGTATACATGCAAGTAAATGCAAAAATGATACCTGTTGAAACTACTGGAGGAATTGGGGGAGCAGGTGATTAAGGAGAATGGTTGAGGAGGTGAATTCATGTAGGATATATTTGATACATTGTTAGCAACCTGTGTAAGTACCACAATGTACTCTCACTCATCACAACAATAAGGGAAAAATGTCAGAAAAAAAGAACTAAGAGTAATCATGAAAAAGAAGAAACTAAGGGTAATCATTTTTTTTCATTTTTCTTTTATTATACATATGTGCATAAAAGGCTTGGTTCATTTCTCCCCCCTGCCCCCACCCCCTCCCTTACCACCCACTCTGCCCCCTCCCTCTCCCCCCCAATAACCAGCAGAAACTATTTTGCCCTTATTTCTAATTTTGTTGTAGAGAGAGTATAAGCAATAATAGGAAGGAACAAGGGTTTTTGCTGGTTGAGATAAAGATAGCTATACAGGGCATTGACTCACATTGATTTCCTCTGCATGTGTGTTACCTTCTAGTTTAATTCTTTTTGATCTAACCTTTTCTCTAGTACCTGTTCCCCTTTTCCTATTGGCCTCAGTTGCTTTAAGGTATCTGCTTTAGTTTCTCTGCGTTAAGGGCAACAAATGCTAGCTAGTTTTTTAGGTGTCTTACCTATCCTCACCCCTCCCTTGTGTGCTCTCGCTTTTACCATGTGCTCATAGTCCAATCCCCTTGTTGTGTTTGCCCTTGATCTAATGTCCACATATGAGGGAGAACATATGATTTTTGGTTTTTTGAGCCAGGCTAACCTCACTCAGAATGATGTTCTCCAATTCCATCCATTTACCAGCGAATGATAACATTTCATTTTTTAAAAAGATATATGTAAGAACAAGACAAGAGGAAACACACTGAAGACTGTTAAATAACACAGGATGGGGGAAAAAGCAAAGAAGTATAATGGAGGGCAGTTACATTCACGTAAGTGTATTTAATTTTCTGAGTTGGCTGTATTCTTTCTGTAGCAGTTGTACCATTTCACACATCCATAAACAATGTGCAAATATTATATTACTGTTCATATTCAGCATCACCTTTCATATTCAGTTTCACAATAGACATTATAGTAGATGTGAGGTGGCATTTCATTGTGATTTTGATTTGTCTTTTCCTAATTATTAGGGACAATCTATTTACGTTCATACCAACATAACCTTAATTGTATAAAAGACTTCAATTCTTTAGTTGCCTCCCCTCATGATGTTCAAATTACATTTTTTATTATTGTAGTGAGGATGCATTCTGACATTTACAAAATTTCTTGCAATATATCATAGTTGAATTCACCGCCTCCATCATTCTCCTTTATCCCCCTTCCCCATTTGTGAAATAGTTTCCACATACATCTATTAGTGTCTTTTAACATCTATAATAGATTTAAAAGTGGCATACTCACACCCATTAGACTATTGTTCCAACATTTTTTAACCTTTCTCTCCATATTTACCTTTTTGTGTTACTGTGTATCTTCCTTTTATTTCAGCTTGAAGGATTCTACTTGACTATCTTCCATGACAGGTATAGGTAGTGATTAATTCTCCGAGCTTTTATTCATCTGAAAAGACTATTTTAAAGGGTGGTTTAGACATATAAAGTATTTTTGACACCATATTTCTTTTAAAACATTAGATTTTTTCTGTTTTCTCCTGGCTTGCTGAGAATTTCACTAATATTCTTATAATGTCTTCTACTTACATGAAAGTAATTTGCTCTTGTGGTTTACTAAATTCTTTCATTTGACTTTGAAGTTTTGATTATATTTATATGTTCTTATGGACATCAGTGGGTTATTTCTAGAAGGAAATCACTGACACTCTTGATTCTGCTTTCTATTTGATTCTCAGGGTTTGAGATTAAGGAGCTATCATTTATCCAAATAAGCTTCCTTGTCCATTCTCTATATAATGCTTTCTCTCCTCTCTCTCTCTCTCTCTCTCTCTCTCTCTCTCTCTGTGTGTGTGTTACTTGCACTTGAACTCAGTGCCTTAAGATTGTTATGAAAGGTTCTGCCACTTGAACTACATCTCCAGACTTTCTTGCCTTTAGTGTTTTCCCCATAGGGTTTGCATTTTTGCCCAGGCTGGTCTTGCTCCACAATCCTGCTATACTTTCCTCCTTAGTAACTAAAATTATATTCATGCTCCATTACATAAAGAACAATAGACTACCATTCAACCTAAAGTAGAAAAAAGTCTGCCATTGCCACAAGATAGAGTACAATAAGCCAAATGATATAAAACAGTCACAAAAATAAGTAATACATGGTTTAAATTATGTTTGGATTTTAAAATAGTTGACATCAGAGAAATAAAGATTAGATTGGGGGTTACTAAAGGATAGTGGCTGGATGCACAGATATTGGTTAAAGTACGAAGTTTCAGTTAGGGAAGATGAATCATTTTGATATCTATTACAGACCATGGTGATTATAGATATTAGTAATACAAAAGTGATAATAATAAGTTGCACACTTCAAATTTGTTAAGATGGAATTCTTAAATATTATCACCTTAAAAATAAGGAATGTGAAGGATATTTTGAATGTCCTTCATTCTTTCTCTTGCCTTATTACTACGGCTAGGAGTTCCAAAGCTATGTTGACTAAAAATACACACTTGTATCTTTTTTTAAACAGATGGAAAGCTCTATTTTAAAAATGTAAAAGTTCAAGACAACCATATTTGTCTTCTTCCAGAACTAAGAGGAAAAAATGTTCAGCTTTCTCCTGTTCAATATCATGTTAGCAGTTTCCTCATTATATACAATTTTTATTATGTTCATTTATGTTATTTCTACAGCTAATTTGTTCAAGAGTTTTAATCATGCAGTATTGTTGCTCTTATGCGGTAACATTTCTACATCTATTGAGAAAATCATAGTGATATTGTCTTTCATTTTATACTACATTTTATACTTCCATGTGCTTTTATGTTCTGTTTATTATCCTTTCTTTTCAATTGAAAAAAATAAAAATTTTAAAAAATGAACAAAAACCACAATTAAATATTTCATAACCAGCAATTCCAGTGGTCATCAAATTTCATCTGGAAAAGTCTTTATATCATCATTATTTAATAAGCTGTTATGGAAAAATGCTATACTTTATTGTCAGTCTTTCCTCAATTTGATATATCTGGTCATTGTTTCCTATACTGTTGGTTTCTACTCTAAATTTGCTAATAGTCTTATTAAAGCTCCCTCACACATATGACAAGACAGATTTCTTTGAAAACACTCTCATTGTCTTTGACTTTTTGCTTTTAGATTATAGTATGTCTTTCAGTAAATCTCTTAAGGTCACCTTATTTGATGAAAGTCTACTGGGCTTCCTGAATCCATAAAGCCATTTTGGTTTTAATAGTTTTTTGCCCTCTTGAGTCCCCTTTGTAAATCACTTAATGCATGTTTTACCTGGTGGTAGCCCTTAACTCATTTAGATTGTCTTTGTTCCTTTTCCTTCTTTCGTTTCTCATACTAGATAATTTCAAAGGCCATTTCTCTTATTCTCTGGTCATATCTGTGTTTATACTTTTAATTATTGATAATTTAGTTTTGTATTTTTGGCTGCAGAATTTCAGCTTAGTACTTTTTTGTCGTATCACTTTGTCAATATTCTCATGTTATTAGTCCATTATTTTCTCAACTTGCTTGATAGTTTATCTTTATTGTGTAAGTGACATTCTTTATACTATTTTTTATTGTTTATTCATTTATTTATATGTGCATACCCTACCCTTCCCTCTCTCCCCAACTTCCTTGCTTCCAGGCAGAACCTGTTCTGCCCTCTTCTCCAATTTTGTTGAAGAGAAGACATAAGCAATAATAAGAAAGACATAGCATTTTTGCTAGATTGAGATAAAGATAGCTATACAGAGAGATTCTTAGCATTGCTTCCATGCACATGTGTATTACAACCCAAATTGGTTCATCTCTACCTGACCTCCTCACTACTTCCTGATTACCTTCCCATAGTGTCCTTTGTAGTTTAAGATTACTTTATTTGTTCCTCTATAGTGGGATCATCAAACACTTTCAAGCTTTGGGTTTCCAACTTTTTCCCTATTCTTCCTGTACATGTTCTCCCCTTAGCATGTGACCCATGACCAATAATATTACTGCATGTGTTTTAGGCCTAAAGTCTGCATAAGAGGGAGAACATATGATGTTTGGCCTTTTCAGCCTGGCTAACTTTGTTTCAGATGATGTTTTCTAGTTCCATCCGTTTACTTGGGAATGACAAAGTTTCATTCTTCTTCATGGCTGAGTAAAATTCCATTGTGTATAAATACCACATTTTCTTAATCCATTCTTCTGTAGTGGGGCACCTTGGCTATTTTCATAACTTGGCTATTGTGAATAGTGCTGCAATAAACATGGATGTGAGTTGCATTCCTTTGCGTACATCCCTAGGAGTGGCATTGCTGGATCATATGGATTCTTTATTCTTTATACATTCTTTTTAAGCTGCTCATTTCTTTCTATTTGTGCTGTGTGAGAATATATGGAAATGTGACCTGAGATGCAGCCCACCTGCAAAGTGAGTGAGGAGATCCCTTCCACTCTGTCTGTCTGGCAGTCTGGTAATGGGAGGGGATGTGTGGAAATTGAAGCAAAACACTCTCTTGGAGTATATGATTAATAATTTTAAAATGGGATTTAATGAAGACTATGGAGTGAAGTTTAACTAATAACAAGCTAAATGTCCTTTGTAAAGTACATTGGCCTGCTTTTGGTATGGCATTGCCTCTGGAAAGGTCACTAGATAAAACTGTGATTAATGAAGTTTACAGAGTAATTGTAAATAAAACCCTAACTTCCAGCAGAATGGAAAAAGCCAAGAGGCTAAAACTGGTCTTCAAAAACCAGACTCTGTTGTTTATTTAAATTCAGGTCCCAATTTATTGGGCACTCTGAAGGAGGAATGAGGCTCAGCACTAACTGAGCTCTTACAAAAATTAGTACATGAAGGATGGACTTGCATTAATACATAAGATCTGATCTGTGTTGAAAGAAAAGGAATGTTACAAAAGGGTTGTGAATGTAGAGAGGGGGAAGTGGAGGAATGGAAATAAAATTGGGATGAGGTCTTCATGGATAAAGTGAGAAGAAAGAGAGAAAGAAAAAAGAGAGAGAGAGGAGACAAAGTAAAATGTCTTGAAATGTTTAGAGACAAAAAGGGACAAAACATTTTATACAATACTTCAGATGAGTTTTATGTCTTGAAAATAAAAAATAAAGAAAGAGCAATTTAGGATTATTAAAGATATGCCAGAAATACTGAACTTGCTGGCTCCTTTACTTCTAGGGAGCATAAACAGGGAGAACCCAACAAAAATAGGGTGAGGAAAGGAGCAACTTTGACTGTTGCTGGTAAAAAAAAAAAAAAAAAAAAAACTGTTCTAAAAGTTATGAAACACTTGTTTCCCTTGCTAGTTGCTGGTCATATTACACATCCATCTAATGGTGTGTTCTCATTGTATATGTATGAGTAAGCATCTCCAAAATGGTTCTTAAAATGCTGCTTTAAGGTTAATATGATACTCAAGGTAATCAAAAACCAGGATATTTGTTTTAAAGATCTCTATTATAAACTGCTGAGACTTTTTACACATAAATATGTAAACATCTTGAGAACAGTTATTGTAGAGTCAATGTAAAAATTCTTATGCTGTTCCGCTGCTACTTTTTAAGAAAACAGTTTATCAAACTTATTTCAATCAGATCTCACTAAGATGCAGCCATTCAGGGGTTAACACTCCAGCTCAGATCAGAGGAAAAGGAAAGAAGAAAAGGGGGTCATAGCCTTCAGGAGGAATCTTGGAATTTGGGTAATTAAAGAAATGACCTTCACATATTTCATTATGTCATAAATACAATCTAAAATTTAATTCCCTCTTATAATACAGGGGTCTGTTAACAAATGGGCTTTCTATAAATTATTTTTATATGAAAAATGATTTTAAGGTTACTTTCTTTCTGTTTTTTTCCATACAAATATAAGGTTCTAAGCTGAAAGGTTTTACAAATTAATTTCAACAAGTAATATGATGTCAAAGACATGATTTTCTTAATAAAAGGATAAAACATACTTAAAAAAAGGATGAAGACAAGCTTCCCCAGGGGATACAAAATAAGTTGTCATAAAGGTACAGAGTAAAGGTGGAGCTTACAGATGCTTATGTAAATGATTAAGCTAACTAAAATCTAAGAGTTACATTAAAAGTTTTGTAAGGTCAAAATTTAATGTACTGATGTTAAACTAAAATGTTAATTCTCTAAGCTCATAACAGCAAGGCTATCTTTAAAATATCGTGTTGTTCTTAATAACATTTACAAAACAATTTTCTTAAAATGGATTTTGTTTTATTAAGATAATTGTCAGGAATTTTTTGTGCAAAAGTTAACCCACAAATTTGTCTAGACAGAAAGAGTTTATTAAAACACAGAGAAACAGGGGCAGCTAAGCAAATTTACTTATGTAAAGCTAAACTGCACCCTCCAGATAAGATAAAAAAAAAAAGACTCAAAAAGGAGCACTACACTAGAAGTCAAGACCTCCAATTTCTATAGGACTCAACACAGTGGAGATGTTAGTCCTACTCCTTCCCCATGGCAAGTGGAGGAATTTTTGGCCTGGGATGTCCAGATTGGCCCTGTTATTTTAGGGGGGACTCCACTGACTAGAGGTTGGTGGGATCTTGCTCTATGTTATGAGCCATGTGTTGATGTCAATATTCTGGGATGAGATCCCTTATGAACATCTGAGCCATGATTATTGCCCACTATGTTTCCTAACTCCACACTTAGTTCCTATAAATAATTACATGTGTTCTCTGCTGATTTTTGTTGGGGTTTTCACTACTAAGGTAACTGAGTCATGTTCATTTAAGAGTTGGTTTATTTTGGGGTTAACAATGAAGACAGCCATGTTAGGACTAGGTGCCCTCCCCCTTGCAGATGGCTTACCTTTATCTCCTTGGATAGATGCCAAGGACAGTTGGGCAGACAGTGATTACAGCTTATCTTTCTTGGTTGCACAGCAACAATATCCCTTATTGACCTTCCTGGTACTTTTCCACTAGCTCCTTAAATCTATCCCAAGCCTGTGTATGACAGTGGGCTCTAGCCCTATTGCTGGGGTTTCCCTCACAGGGCTTCTGCCTAAACAATAAACCCTGTACTGGTGTTTGAGCCATCTCTCTGCCTCTTCCACACCTCTTATTTTCTAACAGTTTATATAAAACTTTCTAGATGACCTCATCGTTAAACAATTGTTGTCTTGGGTGATAATAATACAGTTGGTACCCTATATGTGTCTGTGACTGGGCAATTTGGGTTTATTAAAACAGTTCTTTCCCCCCACACCTGAGAAAAATCTAATGTTTTACTTCAATAACAACTAAACTAATATGTATATATAACCTCTATAGAGTTGTAATGCTGTAGCTGGTTCCTATATATTAAGTTTATTTATGTTTGTCAAGTATATCAACCCTTCTAAAATATAAAATTTAGATAAACATAGTAATAAAAACTCAGTGGTACTGATATACTGCTCTGTTAGTAGCTAAATTGTGCATCAGAATTTTAACCATGACTCTTAAGTTTTTGTCATTACAGTTCTGATCCTTCTGGGGCATTTACAACCAAGTCCATTAAAAAAATGCCTCAATAACTACATATGTGTCAACCAGGTTAGCTTTTTAGACATCTGCTTTTGTCAGATTTTGTTTTGTATTTTCCTTGTCTAGAAGCCCACTGCCTAAGAACCACTCTTTCTAAGCCTCTTTGTTGCTTAAATTTGGCCAAAATGCTCTATTTGGCACTGATAGACCTAATCTGTTTGTTATTTTCCCCCCGAGGTGGGACCATGACCAACCAACCAAACAAAATCCAGGAAGGGGTAACCAAACAGGAAAGATCTTCATACCACAGTGAAAACACCTGATCTCATCTGATTTCAGAAGCTAAGCAGGGTTGGGCCTGGTTAGTACTTGGATGGAAGACAGATCTTCAAAACAGACTGCTCAGAGACAAGCATTTTGGAGTCAAGGTGGGGGATGCCATCCAAGTTCACATGGAGTCACTGGTGCCAGACCTCTCAAAAATAACCAAGGCTGAGAGGATGGAGGAAATGGTTCTTACACATGTGTGTGCCCATCTGACATTAAAGCCCTTCCAGACACAAACTCATATTTTTAGACAGAGTCTTCTATTTAAATAGAGGCAAAATAACTATTTCTACTGGCTCTAAACATGTCCTTTAATACTTAAAGATGGTGGTATTAACTTTTTTTAAAACAATACATTTTCTTGGAAATATATACTGATAATATATTGTTGCCATGGTAATTCTACTCAGTGTAAAAAAAAAGTATTGTCTAAAAAAATAATAATAAAATGCCCAGCCATTGAGGGAGGCCATTTGTTTTTATCTTGTCTACTATTCCCACCACAGTTAAAGTAGCAGTGATTGCTCCTTGGTTCCACCACAGTCGGGTCAAGTCAGCTTCTCTCAAGTTAGGAGTGCATCCCTCATCCAGCTTCACTGTGCAGAATCTTCCTCCAGAACCTGAGCACCCTCCCTTGGCAGGACTCTGCTTCCCAGAAAACAATAGGGGACCAAGAAAAATGAGAGGACAACCCTGCTCTAGTCACCATCCAAAAGCTAACTAGTCTATGCATGGCAGAAGCTTGAGGAGTCAACTCTCCAACAGGACAAACAGGCTATTTTTTTTTCACACCAGTTATTTCATTGTAATGCATTGTCACCCCTTGTCTGTATATGTTGCTGTAGTTCTCACCCTAATCTTCACCATAGCTTGTCAGAAACCACCCCCGCTGATTGATTTCATGGTGAAAAGTTTTTATTTGCTCTCTTCTATCTCTTTTGAGCAGGATGCATAATTACTATTTATTGTTACTGATCTAGTTTAACAACGGATAAAATACACAGCCCTCCTTCACAAGGGAAAGCTGCCCCTACCTACACCCATGGCACCTGAAACCCTGTAAATTTCACTGCACTTAAGCCACCTGATTAAAAACAGGAAAAAAGTAATTAGTATAAAAATAGATGAAAAGGGTCTTGACCCTGAGAGTCTGATACACCTCAAATTAGTAACTGTTACCCATAAGAGTTCCTCATACCTAGTTTTTCACTCCTTTTATAAGGAGATGAAAAGTGAATTTTCCATCTCTGCCAAAGCTAAAAACTTGTTCCTCTCACTGGCTGAGTCTATAGCCCAGACAATAAATGTCACTTCATGCTATATTTGGGGAGGGGGAGCAACATGGGAGACCATTGGGCTTGGGAAAAAGAGGACAAATGGCCTCCTGAGTAAATCATCCTGTACAGTTGTCCTGCCACCTGGGTAAAAGATTATGACTATTGCACCCCAATGTATATGTTCAACTGCATCATCAGGCTACAGGCTGTTGTTAAAATTATAACTAATAAAACTGCAAGAGCCCTCAATTTGCTCACAAAGCAAAGCACTAAGATGCACAATCCCAGCTATCAAAATCTCTTGGCTTTTGACTCGCTTCTGAGAAAAATAAAGTTTATAAAAAACTTTAACTTGAACAACTGCTACTTAAAATTAATGATAAAATAGTTATAAAAGGTATCACAGACAAAATAAAAAACTTGCCCACGTCCCTGTCTAGACTTGGAGAGGCTGGGATTCCAATGACCTGTTTAAAGGATGGTTTTCTGCCTTAGGTGTATAAAAAACCCTGATAGGGGCAATAGTCCTAATTCTATAAACATACTTAATATTGTTCTGCCTGGTTCCCCTGGTGCTGTGGTTTATCAAAACTATTATAAAGGCCATTATGAAAGAAAAACTGCCACACATGTAACTATGCTATAAAAACACAAACCCCTAAATAAAGATGATGCTCTTTGACACTAAGTGAGTCCAAGCATCAAAGGGGCAAATAATGTAGCAAGGAGGAGGATCACAAGAAAACAGTGTAGGCCTGAATCATGAGAAAGTAGCAGGGAAGTAGGGATGGTAAAACAGATAGATAAAACCTGAGAAATCTGAACATGAGGAAGGTCACGTAGTATCAGGGAGGGGAAAGTCATGTAGCACTAGAATAAAGTAGCCAATAAAATTAAATATAACTATGTATGGATTAGATCTTGCTTTTTACTTCTATAAGCTGCTTGCAAGTGTATAAGGTGAGACCCCTTTGTTCCTGGGGTTCAGCCTTTGGACACAAGACTGCTGACACTGTGCTGGCACAAAAAAACATTGCTTCCTGCTAATAGCCTCAAGAGTTCTATATCTCAGCTAGCAAACTTCCCACAACACTGCTTTCTCTGTTCTCTCACTATGCCAAACAACACTCTATTGAAGGTAATACAGAACCTTGCCCCTTGAGAGATGTAATGAAAACAAAATGATATTGAGAACATACTTTATTATTCAACTTTCCTCAGGGTGAATAGAGCAAGCTCACTTCTGTGCCTTTTAACAATCTCACAAAGCTGTGCTAGCCATAGCTAGCCCAAGTGCCTAGACTGTACTGATTTCTTAAGCATTATGCTTGGAGCAAACATAAGACCCACATAGAATGGAGGGCTCATTGACATTTGAAGGGTGCCAGGGCAAATTCCAGCCTTTTATTCTTTCCTAGATAAAAGCCTCAGTCTGCCTTGTTTAAACCTTGCACAGAGTCCAAAGAGGTGCTTGCCTCACAAGCTTCCTTAGTCATGTAAGCTATGCCAATTATGTTCTTTGTGAGGCAAGACAAAAACTAGCCTCTCATGAGGTGCCCGGGAATCCAAGGAAGTTATACATTTTTCCCATTCTCCCCCTCTATTCCTCACAAAAGGAGCAGTTGTGATCTTTGTTTTTGATTTTGTTGAGGAAGTAATGCAGATTTAATTGTATTAATTTTATGCATTTCACTGACTGTTATTTTGGTTTTGCTCCACTGTGGGTCTCCTCTGAATGATAGATGATGTGGGGCCGCACAGTCACTAGGACGCAGAATTCTTTAGAGCCCTTAAAGACATTAGCTGATAGGCAAGGGGTAAGCCCGGACTGTGAGCATACCCACCATCCATTGACTTTTGGAATTACCCACCTAATACCATCGCCCCAGGTGGGGTTGTTTTCTACAACAGCACATAGGTCCTGTTTTTCCGCCGGCACCTTCCCTAAGCAGGTTCCTTGGCTGCTCACTTGTTGTATGGTCAGACCTCTCTTACGGTCTCCCCAGGAACATTGAGTGGGGTTTTCACTAGTTGAGACATTGTAGGTGACATTTAGCCCTATTGCCTCATAGAATGGGGGACTCACATCATAGCACAGCCAGCAGGAGGTAGTCATATTAGGGTTGGTGTGGTTCAATGTTAGAAATGCAGCATTTACCAAATTCCAGAGGGGGTCTGTGGACCCGGTTATGAGACTGGGCTTCACCAAGGGAGGGTCGGTGCCTAATGGTCCTGGAGCTTTAATACTAGCCTTTGTGTGAGGCCAGGTAGGGACCAGGGTTGTGTGAGGTCGGAGAGGTGGCTCTACATAGGGCGGCTTGAGTACTTTGTTGGGGCCTACCATTTTGGACAGTGTCCTCATGGGCTCAACTTTTAATCTGATTACTATGGTCAAGCCAGAATGTCCACCATATCTATAAAACACAAGTGAACACACCTTGCCTTGTATTCCCCCCAGGGTGTCCTCTTTGCCACTGTCAGTGAAAGTGACTGATTCTATCTGTATGTGTGGGCTGGCATTCATGGGTGGGTAACAGAATTCTGCATCCCCAGGGTACCCTGTTTACAAAGGCAAATTTGACTAGGTCCGGTTTTGATATCCCCCACTTCCATTCACCATCGTTGGATGTGACACATGCCCATGACTTACAGAAGGAGTTTTGTATCCCCCCACAGTCCTTGTTCTTTTTGTGGCCGGGGCAAGCACAAAAACCATAACGTCAGGCTGACTCCGGGGCAGTAGACTTGTAGGCAGGATTGATGTCTCTGAAGCAGAATTGAAGCTCCGGCCACCAAGTTCCTATGGGGGCAGTGCGAGTAGTCTCGTTAAGGGTGGTATGAGTCTCCCCATTGGTGAGTATCCAGGTTTGCTTATAGGGCTGGTGAGGGTTGGTTTCTGTAAGGCTCCTGCTCTGGGCATTGAGCAAGATCAGAGTGACCAGCCGACCGAACCGTGGCTGCTCTTGAAGACTCTGCATGTTCTCAGGGTTGCAGAAGCTTCAGCTTCAATGGTTTATCTGGGTGCCACTGTGCGGTCCACTCCGTAGCATCTTTCTGTTCTTGTTGACTGGCTTGACTCACGTGGGAGTGATGGACCTAAGGCCCGATGCCGTCAATCTTAAGAGCAGTGGGGGTAACCAGAATGACCAGGTAAGGACCTTTCCATCTTTCTTCCAGAGTGCGGGCTCTGTGCCTCTTTACCCATACCCAATCCCCTGGGACGATGCCATGTTCCAGGTTTGATGTGTCTTTTGTCTCATACAAGGCGCACACTATGGGTCAGATTTCACGTTGGACCTCCTGTAGGGCTTTTAAGCTGGCCAAGTAATTTGGGGCCATACTGGGGTCTTGGTCCAATAGGGTTCAGGCAACAATGGGGGGTGGAGCCCCATATAAAATTTCAAAAGGTGTCAATCCATGTACATATGGTGAATTTCAAACCCGGAAGATGGCATAGGGTAGGAGAGCCACCAGTCTCTGCCAGTCTCCATGGCTAATTTAGATAAGGTCTCCTTCAGGGTCCGATTCATTCTTTCTACCTGCCCTGAGCTCTGGGGGTTATATTCACAATGTAGTTTCCAATTAGTCCCCACTGCCTGGGCCAGTCCTTGTAGGACATTACTGATGAAAGCCAGACCATTATTAGAGCCTAGAGTTTCAGGGATGCCATCCAGCAAAACCTTAGCTACAACCTGAGCAGTCTCTTGTTTTGTAGGAAAGGCTTCCACCCAGCCTGAGAAGGTGTCTATCAGAACCAACAAATACTTATACCCATACCTTTCCGGCTTCACTTCAGTAAAATCCACTTCCCAGCTCCGTCCCGGTGCCCTCCCCCATACCCGTGTACCTGTATGTAAGAGTCCCTTTTTGCTGGGTTTCATAGCCTGGCACCCAGCACATTGGTCCACAATCTTTTGAACCTGGGCTGTTTGGTGCGGGAACCAGAGGCCGCCTGACTCAAGGAGGGCAAGTAGTTTCTTCTTGCCTAAATGGTTGGCTCGATGTAAATTGGAGAGGAGAAACAGTCCTAACTTTTCAGGAAGGATCAGCCACCCTTTGATATCACGATACCAGCCTTGCTGATTGGGCTCTGGGCATTGGTGATCTTGGATCCACTGTTTGTCTTCTGGGGTGTACTCAGGTCTCGGTGGCAAGTGTGGAAGCTCAGGCAAGCGTAAGGTCAGTGCTAGGGTTGTGGAGGCCAAAGCAGCATTTTGGGCTGCTTCTTCTGCACGCCGGTTCGCCGTAGCTTCTGGATTCTGGGCAGATTGGTGACCAGGAACATGTACTACTGCAACAGCTTGGGGCTTCTGCACCACAGTCAATAGTCTCTGGATCTCTGGGAGGTTACATAGCTCCTTTCCTTCCACTGTAATGAAGCCCCTTTCCCATTAGATGGCGCCATGTACGTGGATGGTGCCGAAAGCGTAATGGCTGTTGGCATAAACAGTCACTCGTTTCCCTCAGCCAGCTCAAGTGCCTCTGACAACGCAATTAACTAGGCCTTCTGGGCTGAGGTCTCCAGGGGCAACAGGGCACTCCAAATTATGTTCCCACCTTTGTCCACCACCACTGTGCCTGCCTTATGCATCCCATCCGAGACAAAGCTACTCCCACCTATATACTATATCAGCTCACTGTTGGGTAGGGCTGAGTCCTGGATATCGGAGCGCACTTGGGTGATTTCAGCTATGATCTCCTGACAGTCATGTTGAGGGGCTACCAGGTCCGGATTTGGCAGCAAGGTGGCTGGGTTCAGAGATACTGGTTCAGAGAAGAGGATGGGGGGGAGCATCCAGCAAGAGCCCTTGGTAATGAGTCAGTCAGGCGTTGGTCATCCATCTACCTGGAGGGTGCTTTAGGACCCCCTCTACTGCATGGGGGGTTACCACCTTCAGATGTTACCCAAAAGTGAGCTTATCTGCGTCCTTTACCATTAGGGCAACTGCCACTATGATCCACAGGCATGGGGGCCAGCCCACTGCAACTGGGTCTAACCTTTTGGATAGATAAGCAACTGGCCGCTTCCAGGGCCCTAGGTGCTGCATTAGTACCCCTTTCGCTATCCCCCTTCTTTCATCTACAAAGAGGGTGAAGGGCTTTAGAGGGTCTGGCAGCACCAGGGTCGGGGCTCTCAGGAGGGTGGTCTTGAGCTCCTCAAAGGCCTTTTGTTGATCTGGCTCCCAGGCCCAAGGGGCCTTGTCCTTAGTTGCCTCGTATAAGGGTTTTGCCAGTTCAGCATACCCCAATATCCACAGCCGGCAGTAGACCGCCATCCCCAGGAACTTGCAGACTTCTTGAGCCGAGGTGGGGATGGGGAGTCTGAGAATAGTTTCTTTCATAGCATTCATTAACCATCTGGTTCCCTCTTTTAGTTCATACCCCAGGTAGATGACTGTTTGTCTACAAATTTGAGCCTTCTTTGCACTGGCCCAATAGCCCAAGTTCCCCAGCTCCTGGAGGAGGTCTCCAGTGTCTTGCCGGCACTCAGCTTCAGATGCAGCTGCCAGAAGCAAGTCATCTACATACTGCAAAAGTGTGACGGAACTGTGGCTCTGGTGATATGAGTCCAGATCCTGATTAAGAGCCTCATTGAACAGAGTAGGGGAGTTTTTGAAACCTTGTGGAAGTCTTGTCCATGTTATCTGTCTGGGGGTTCCCATATTTTCATCATGCCATTAGAAGGCAAAAATGTGTTGACTGTTGGGTGCCAGGGCTATGCTAAAAACAGCATCTTTCAAGTCCAAAGTGGTATACCAAACATGGGAGGGGGGCAAATGGGTCAGCAAGGTATAGGGGTTGGGGACTGTGGGGTGGATGTCCTCAACCTTCTTGTTTACTTCCCTTAAATCTTGGACTGGCCTATAGTCTTTTCCCCCGTGTTTCTTAATGGGGAGGAGTGGAGTGTTCCAAGCAGAACGGCAGGACCATAATATTAGGGCCTCCAGGAGACGGTTAATGTGAAGGGCAATTGCCCTCCATGCCTCGGAAGACATGGGATACTGACAGACTCAGATGGGCTGAGCCGAAGCCTTGATTTCTACTATTACTGACGCTCAATGTTCTGCCAGCCCCACACCTGCTATTTCTGCCCAAGCCTGGGGATAGGTTTGAATCCAATAAGCCATTTCAGGGGACCACTCAATAGGTTTTGGGGGAGGGTCCCACAAGGAGAACAAGCGATGTTCATCCTCAAGAGACATGGTCAAGACTTGGAGGGGCTGTCCTTGTCCATCTGTCACTTTGATACCATCCGGCTCAAAGTGAATGTGAGCCCTCACCTTAGTTAGCAGATCACATCCTAGAAGAGGGGCAGGGCACTCAGGAATGACCAGAAAGGAATGGGTCACCTGATATCGGCCCAAATCCACCTGACGCTTGCTAGTCCTTTGACATGCCTTGGACCCAGTGGCTCCCTGCACAAGACTAATTTTCTGGGACAGTGGCTCAGTAGGTTTATTAAGGAATGAATATTGGGCCCCTGTGTCCACCATGCATCTCACGGGCTTCCACTCCACATATATGGTTACCCAAGATTCAGGGAGGGCATCTGAGTCCCGTTCTCTCTAATCAGTTTCCATTCTGGCTAACAGGACCCAGGCGTCATTATTGGGCCTGTTATTTGGTCCCGGGCGACCCTGGAGTTTGGGACATTCCTTCTTTCAGTGTCCATATTCCTTACAATAGGCACATTGTCCCTGGTCTAGCCTGGGTCAATCTCTTCAGGGATGTGTGGGGCCAGTCCATCCAGAACTCAGTCTGGCCAGACTCTGGACTCCTGCTAGCAATATCTTAGACATCTCCTTTTCTGTTTCTTGTTTTCCTTATTCTGGTGTTCCCTGTCCTCCTTCTGAATCCTTTCTTGTAGTTCTTGATTCTCCTTCCTGATTCTATCCTCTCATTCTTCTGGGGTTTCTCGGGTGTTAAAAACCCTTTCAGCAACTTTCATCAGATCCCGGATAGTCATTTCCCCAAGTCCTTCCTGCTTATATGGTTTCCTCCTGACATCTAGGGCAGCCTGATTTATGAAGGCCATTATCACGGCTAACTGATTCAATTCTGCTAGTGGGTCTAGGGGGGTATACTGTCTGTATGCATCATAAAGATGCTCAAGGAATGCAGCCAGGCTTTCATTTTCCCCTTGCATTATTGCCTTAACCTTAGCCAAATTGGTAGGGTGGTGAGCTGCCGCCTGGAGGCCTACCATAAGAGTCTGGTGGTAGACCCGGAGACGCTCCCTACCTTCTGCGACCCCATAGTCCCAGTTGGGTCTGTTTAAAGGAAAATGATCATCAATCGGGTTCGGCAGGGTGGTTGGTCATCCATTGTTGCCGGGGACATTCTTTCTGGCTTCAGTGAGAAGCCGCTCCCATTCCTCATTGGTGAACAGAATCTTGAGCTGCTGACAGTCATCCCAGGTGGGACTGTGAGTATGCAAAATAGACTCTAACAAATCAGTCAGGCCTCTAGGGTCCTCAGAAAAAGGAGGATTCTGGGCTTTCCAGTTGTACAGGTCACTACTTGAAAAAGACCAATACTGATAGATGCATCCCCCATCGGGACCAGCACCACCCAGGGCCTGCACTGGGAGGATGGGGACCCCGGTGGAAGTGGAGGAGGGCTCCTCCTCTGGGGTTTCTTCTCACTGCCTATGGGGCCTGATTCCCTTTACTGGTCTGGAGACTGGGGCAGGGGATGCAGATGGGGAGGCTGATGAGTGGGGAGGCTCAGGGGGTCCAGCTGCCTCTGGCTGGAGCGGCATGTCAGCAGCATATGGTGGGGGGTTTACTTCAAAGTCTAAGTCTATCAAGGACGGATGGAGAGTCAGTTCTTCCTGCAGAATAGGCTTCTTAGGGGAATTAACGGGAATGGGGGTGTTCCCTGACATGGCCAGTATCGTGGGCCAGTCTGTAGGTGACTCATGGATAAATGGCCATAGCTAGGAAAGAGGGTCCTCTACTAAAGTCTGTCACATAAGGATATAGGGATACTGATCAGGGTGGCCATGAAGACCGGGTCTGTTAATGATGTCTTGGACCTTCTTAATTGTGTCCAAGGAGAAGGTACCTTGAGGAGGCCAGCCTACATTGAAGGTTGGCCATTCCGCTGAACAAAGTGTGTTAAACTTACCTTTCTTAATTTCCATGACATAATTGTGTCCCTTAGCACAGATTTCTGAAAAATGACTCAGAAAGAGGGTCTTAGGAGTTACCTGAGCCTGTCCCAGGATGATCAGGAGAGAGGGCCAGAGGAGACAACAAAGAACAAGAGAGACAATTCCAGCAGACGAACAAATTTGCACAGGACTCTCCAACATGCACAAGTACCAGCCAGTCAACCAGACTACTCTCACAGGCGTAATTCCATTCACACCAGATTCAGGGTCCTTACCCAAAGACCACCCAAATGGTTCCACTGGGGATGTCGGCGCAGTTTCTGACCATCGGGGATGTCTCCCACGACTTCTAATAGTGGAGCCTCCAGGGCTGTAACCCTTTCCTTCCACTCAATGAGAATTCTCAACCAAATTCAGACGGGGACTCTAAGTCCCTCCAAACAGAGGTGGCCAATCCTCCTTCCGCAGTCTTTCTCAACTAAACCTTGGTATTGGAGGATGTTTGTTCCTCTCAGGGAGGGGCCAAGATCTCGGTGGAACCTCCAGATGTTGGGGTCTGATGTTGACCACCCCTCAGAGGAAAAAAAGACACTCACGATAATGTAAGCCACAAAGTGAGGTTTATTTCCAGCCAGCTGGGGTCCGGGTATCCACCTGATGCAGCGGGTTTCAAAAAGGACCCCGAATGCAAAGTTCAGGCTGCTTTTATATTTTTTTAACCATTAGTCATGGTCACACAGCAATTTTTATGGCCCCTGGGGTCACATATTTCTGATATCACCCACATCCTGGTGGTAGGGCAAGATTACTTGAAGATTATTTATCAGGAACTTGATAAACACCAGATATCTTAACTCATTGACTCACATACCATTTAGCAAGATTAACCAGAAACCATCCTACCTCCCTTTGTTCCAGTAAGTGGCGGCTTGGATCATGTTAGCCATGGCCGGTTTCGGTCTAAGTGGTCTGCAAGCCTCAAAGGTACTCTAAAAACAGTTCTAATTCAAAGAAATCTAGTTTCTGAACTTCTAAGTAGATTTTAACTTCAATGTTGTGTCTAAAATATCATCGTCTTACAATGGCAATGTAACCTTTTTCATATGGTAATTTTTATCACTCAAATTCTGTATTTTATATTCATTTTGTGATTCATTTTGACTTAGTTTCACAAAAATAATGCTTTTTTAAAAAATTATTTTAAATCTTGATATCCAATTTCTCATTTCTATTTGATGAAAGTCTATCATTTCCATGTTCTTGAACTTCCTTTGTGAGGGAGTGCCTTTCCATTCCAGCACCATGAGTTTGTGTAGTCAATGGGAGTTGAAATTTTTCCATATTTTTCTGAATCTATTAGCATAATCTTATGACTCTTTTTTTGTCATGTCAACGTGACAGATTACATTTATTGATTTTCATGTATTTAACCAGATTTACATATATGATACAACACCTACTTTCTTGTGGTATGTAAATGCTTTAAATGGTTTTGGATTTAGTTTTCTAATATTTTGTTAAGAATTTTTATGTGTACATTCCTGGAGGACTTTTGTCAGTAGTTTTATATGGTGTCTTTGTATGTATCATTTTATGAGAGTAATGTTGGACTCACAGAATAAATTAGGATGTTCATTTTCTGTTTCACTTCTGAAAGAGATTGTAGAATTTTGATATAAAATTTTGGTATAAAATCTAGCTTAAATGTTACGAAGAATTCCCAAGTGAATGCATATTGTGCCTGTGGTTTGTGTCTTTGATCACTGTGAAATACTTACTCAATTTTTAAGAAATATAGCCCTATTCATATTGTCTACCTTTTAATATGTATGTTTGGGCAGACTGTTTCTTTAAGAAATGTATATATTTTGCTATTAGATTTGTGGTGATAGAATTTTTTTGTAATATTGTTTTACTATCTTTTCAATAGCTATGGAAAATATAGTGATGTCCTATCTTTTGCTGTTTTAATACAACTAATTTATGATTTCCTTGTTTTTTCTTAATCTGTCTAGCTGGTGATGTATAGACTAATATTTAGAAAAGTTTAAATTCACAGAAAATATTAAACTGAGAATTTTTCTATATATACTCATCTACCACATATATACCTCTCCTACTATCAACATACCATATCGGAGTAAAAAAATTTACAAATTAAGTGTACTTTACTTATGCATAATTATCACTCAAAATTCAAAGTTATAGTTATGGTTGACTTACTGCTACGAGGTTTTCAAAATGTATATTATGTATATTTTGATACATCATTTTTATGGTAAAGAGATGCTCTTTGACTTCAAGTAATGTTATTTTTCAGCATAAATATAAAAAATAATTTGAACTAACCAAAAGTCAGATGTTGTTTACTTATGATTTAGTTAAGTATCCCAAAACCAACTATATGGTGAAAATATTGTGAATAGAATGTTTATGTCAAAGACAATCTGTATATTGTTTCATTGTCTGTGTGACACTGTACCTAATGCAAAAATGTATTTAATACTTCCAAAGTGTAGAAGTTATGAATAAAGGTATTTACTATAAATACCTGTATGAATTTTTTTTGCATAAATGTTTTCAGGTCATCTTGGTAAGTCTTAAGAGGCACAATTTTTGGAAGTTATTACCTGTCATGCTGTCTTCCACAGTGCACATGTTATCAATTTTTGAAATCAAAAACCATTTTGTTACTATGCTATAGCATGAATGTTGGTATCCCTGCAAATGAATACATTGTAACTTGAACCTTAAAGTAATAAAGTTAACAGGTGGGGCTACTGAGAGGGGATTAGATCATGAAGGCTCCAATTCCATGGATAGGTTTAGTTCCCTCAGAAGAAAGCTTGAGGAGACAAGAGACAAGATCATTCTATTTTGTCCTTCTGATGCACAGATGACAAGTGCAGGAATTTCAGCTGCTCAGGGTTCTTGAGACTGCTCTGAGAATGAAAGCACAGACAGACTCTAACAGCAGAGGTCAGAAAGATTTTATTTGCAGAGAATTTAGTTGGAGAAAAGAGAAGAGAAAGAATGCATATTGGAGAATGCAGGGGGACCAGGAAACCGGTGTTCCCATGGGAGTGGATTTTATAGCCTATTTTGCATTGCCTGAGGGCAGAGATGCCTTTCAGACGCAAACAGGCATTTCCTAGGGAGGAGAAGTGTCTCCTTGACCACTTGTCCCCTTTTGGGACCTCCCACAGTCCATTAGCCCTAACTACTGTTAGGGATAGGGATGAGAAAGTCTGTTCACTAACTGCTTCCTGCTGACAGGGAGCAATGACGGGGCCTGCAGCATCAGGGCTGACCATGAGAGTGGTTGTCAAGGGAACCACGGTAGTAGGTCGTTTTCTTCTCCACCAGACGCATTTGTAGTTTAACAGATTATAGGCGAGAAGAAACAAACTTGACAAGTAAGTTTAAAGTGCAAGGCCCAAACACAAGCAAGAGGATAAGGGCAACTACAGGCCCCAGAAAGGGTAGGAAACAAGTCCTGGAGGGGAGCCAGGATTTTATTTGTTCCCATACCTGAGTAGAAACCTGAGTTTCAAGAGATTGCTCCCAGAGCCAGTTAGCCTGTTGGAGAATGTAATCTGCACGTTCCTCTACAATGCCTGAAGTGTTTATATATGTGCAACAGGAGGTATTGGCGATGGCACATACCCCCTCTTGCTTGGCCAAAAGAAAATCTAGGGCCAGACGGTGGTTCACTACTCTACAGGCAAGGGATGACAAAGACCTTTGCATGTTCTTAATGGCAAGGCCTACCTGGTCTGAGGTGTCCTCTACCACTTTGGTTAGATTTTTTGCAGTTACATGATTGGCAATTACCCCATAGCTGATTCCAGCAAGGGCTGCAACTGATGCTGTTATCCCTAAAACTATTAGAGTAATCTCTCTTTTATCCCTATGGGAAGCTGTTCCTGTTCATTGTGAAAATTCAGTTTGTTGTATTATAGTATTATTCCAAAAAGAGATATGTTCAGGATTAGGTATTAATTGGGCAATTGCTCAATTTCCTCTAGTATGGTTTGGGTGTAGACATGGCAGTCCCCATACCTGGTCCTTTTTCCATGACCTCCCTACAAAGAGATATCCTTCCTCAAGGCATAAAATACCTTGGGTGTTGTTAGCCTGGGCCTGGGAGGTGTCTCCTGGAAACAAGTAGTCAGAGACATTAAGGCTGCTGGTAAAAAATGGAGACACAGGGGATGGAAAGGTAGAGTTACACAGCTCTCCTAATCCCATCATATATTTCATTAAGATACATCTGTGATGGCCAGTCATAAGTATGCAATAAGACTTTTTACCAGTGAGGTTTGAGGACTTGTTTAGCTTGGAGACGAGGGTCCCATTACAAGCACTAGCCCTAAGCATATCGGGACTCATAAAATTGGGGCTCTTAGAGTTATTCATACAGCACCAACTGGCAGTGAGATGATAGTCACCTTTAAGGGTTGTGAAGTCAATAATGTCTTTTTGGGATGTAGTCCCTATGTCTCTTATTGACGAATGACAGACTGGCATATAGTTGTCTGGGACAGAAACGTTAAACATCCAAATTTTCGTCTGAGAAATGGACCCAAGCCAAGAGTAAGACATAGTAGACTGGTTCCTTCATGGGACCCCTGTAAGAGGAACCATGGCATAGGAGAAATTGTCTGGTCTGAATATCAACGAAGGGAAGGGACCCTGAGTGAAATTTAATAGGACCCTTGCCAGTAGGTGAGTGGCTGTTGGTCTCTCATAGCAAACCCAGGAGTCCTTTAGTGGAGGTTTTGGAAGGGTAAATACTCTAGAGAGATTTAAGAACCCATCGGTGTTCCATGAAGGGTTAGAGCTCTTCTCATATGGGGATGCTAGTGTTCCCAGAAGACCAAACCCTATAGCAATAGTTAGCAAATGAAAGGAACATTCTGATGCTGTCTTTTGGGGCTCTAGTCTAGCTAGGGGGAGCTAAACCTATTTCCAAAGTAATTACAAACAGAATGAATAGAGTAATTATGAGGTTTGGATAAAGAAGGCTTATAAATGTGACTTATCTGTATCTGTAGGCATTTTCTTCTTGAACAGCAGTTTTAATCCATCCAAAGGTTCACATGAGAAGGACGCAGGCTCCAATTCTGGGTCTGGAGGTGGAGATGTGATGTTTGCAGAGGAATTCCAACCCTTGATTCTCGAGTGATGGATCCAGGAATCCAGGTCGGCCACTCACACTGCCGTTGGAGTAGACAGAATAACTGGATATGGTCCCTCCCAGAGCGGGTTATTTACATTCCGGGTTGGATTTGGAGACGTTAATAGGACTAAGTCACCAGGGCAAAAGAGAGGGGGTCCCCTTATATCTTCTCTTGGGGTAGCTTATTTGATCTCTGAGAGTGCTTGTTGGAATTTAGCAAGTTGAATGATGTGGGAAATTAACTGAGCTGTCTCTTGGTCAAGAAGGAGGTCATTGGTTAGGAAGGGCCTGCCATATAGAGATTCAAAAGGGGTTAGTCCCTGCTTGCCTGCAGTGTTTCTGAGCCTGATGAGAGCAATAGGGAGAAGCTTGGTCCAGAGGGAGTGGGTTTCTTGAGCCAATTTAGCTAGGTGTCTTTTTAAAAGTTCATTTGTTTTTTCTACCTTTCCAAATGACTGGGGACGCCAGGCACAGTGGAGGTGGTACTCTATGCCTAGTACTCTAGAGAGTCCCTGAGTTACTTCTGCCTTAAATGCAGGCCCATTATCACTTTGAAGGCTTTTGGGGAGGCCAAAGTGAGGGATTATTTCTGTGATTAGAACTCAGACCACCTCCCTAGCATGTTCTGTACTGCAAGGAAAAGCCTCCACCCACCCAGTGAACGTATCCACAAATACTAACAGTAGTTTTGACTTTGGTCCCCCTGTCTATGGGTGAAGTCTAGTTGCCAGTCTTCCCCAGGATAAGATCCCTGTCATTGTGCCCCTGGCACCTGGAGTCTCTTATTATTAGGATTATTTTTTTGACAGGTTTCACATCCCTGTACAACTTCTTGGGCAGTGTCCCTTAATTTAGTTCCCCCAAACATTTTATTGACCAAAACCAAAGTATTGTCTAAGCCCAAATGGTAGAGTTGGTAGAGAGTCTTAAGAATTTTCCATTGGAGTGCCTCAGGGAGCTATAACTTTCCTCCAGATGACACCCACCAGCCTTGGTGATCTAACAGGTACCCTTGGTCTGAGGCTTCTTTATGTTCTTCTGACCAATAGTGTGGTCTCTCTGGGGGAAGGTGAGTCCTTTCCCAAAGGAGAGGGCCAGCTATATGTTCCTGCATGGCTGCCCGTTTAGCTGCCTCATCAGCTGTTTGTTTCCCTTTGCTATCTTATCTTCCCCTTTTTGGTGACCTTTACAATGAATCACCGAGACCTCTTTAGGCAATAGAACAGCATCTGAGAGGGCTAGTAAATTGCAAGCATGTTTAATGGGAGAGCCTGTTGTAGTCAGCATTCCCCTTTCTTTCCACATGGCTGCATGAGTATCCAGGATCAGGAAGACATACTTAGAATCTGTACAGATGTTGACTCTCTGTTCTTTTGACAGTCTTAGGGCTTCTGTTAGGGCCACTAATTCTGCCAATTGAGCACTTGTATTAGGAGGAAGAGGACCTGATGTGAGGGTGACAAATTCTGTCACAACAGCAAACCCTGCATGTCTGACACCATTCTTGACAAAGGAACTGTCATTCGTGTATCATTCTAGATCTGGGTTTTTTAAGGGCTGATCAGTTAAGTCAGGTTGGGCAGCATAATTTTTTGTAAGTACCTCCTCACATGAGTGCTTGGGATTTCCCTCTGCCTCTGGTAGAAGGGATGCAGGATTTAGGCTCTGACAGGTCCTTAAAGTTATTTCTGTCCCTCCAAGAAGCTGGGCATGATATTTAAGTAGATGGCTGTCAGATAGCCAAAGTTCTCCTTTTGAGTTTAAAATTCCCCGTAGGTCGTGTGGGGTATAAACCATTAGGGGGTGGTTTAGGATAAGTTTCTGAACTTCAAGCACTGGAAGGCTTACTGCAGCCATTGCTGTGAGGCATCCTGGCCATCCCTTGGCTACCTGATCTAACTCTTTGCTTAAGTAACCTACTGGCTGGGGAGTGATGCCCCGGAGCTGAATCACCACGCCCAAGGCCAGCCCTCCCTTTTCATAGACATATAATTGAAACTTGTCTTGTATTGGGAGACCCAGAGCAGGAGCTGTCATAAGAGCCTTCTTTAACCTGTGGAATTGCATTTTCTGCAATAAAGGACTGAGTATCCTTCTGTGTTTCCTTAAGGATTTGATATAAAGGCCTGGCTAGATATGCATATCTCAGGATCCAAATTCTACAGTATCCTGTGACACCCAAAAAGGCCCTCAATTGCTTTAGAGTTTTAGGTAGAGGAAATGTCAGGATTGGATGGATTCTGTCTTCTCCTAGAGACCTCATTTCTTTCTCCAGGACAAGACCTAAATATGTAACCCTAGACTGACAAAATTGGGCTTTTTCTTTAGAGATCTTATAACCTCTATCTGCTAAGAAGTTTAGTAAGGACTCAGTGGCTCATGAAATGACAGGCTTATTTGGTCCACAGAGCAGGAGGTCATCTACATATTGAAGCAGAGTAGCTTGTGGGTATTGCCATTCTGCCAAGTCTTGGGTTAGAGCTAACCCAAAGAGGTGGGTGCTGTCTCTGAATCCCTGACAGAGGACAGTCCCAGTGACCTGTCCAGACTTTCTTATGGGGTCCTCAAAGGCAAAGATAGGTTGACTTTTAGGGTGTAAGAGAATGCAAAAGAAGGCATCTTTTAAATCCAGGACAGAGTAGTAAGTAGTACCCAGAGGTATTTGGGCTACAAGCATATAGGGATTTTGGAGAGGCATTACTGCTTCACTGATCAGACGGAGATCCTGGACTAGCCTCCATTTGTTAGGTCCCTTCCTAACACCAAGAATAGGAGTATTATATGGGCTGGAGCATTCAACTAGTAGTCCCTATCTCTTTAAATCTTTTATTATGGGAATTAGCCCCTCCTTAACTTCTGGCTTTAAAGGATATTGTTTTTGATGAGGAAACCAGGAGGGGTCCTTGAGATGAATTAGGACTGGGGCAGCTGTTTGTGCCCATCCCACAGTGTGTCCATCCATCCACACTGTGGGGTCTTCTTGTTCCTCTATTAGGGGCAATCAAAAGTACTCTCCTGGGGGTAAAAGTAGCTGTACCCCCAATATGGATAGAAGGTCTCTCCTTAACAGAGGAGTGGGGGTTCCTGGGACAATTAAAAAGGAGTGACAGAAACAGAAATCCCCCAGGAGCAGGCTAAAGGCTGAGTGAAATAATGTTCTAGAGGCTGGCCTGATATGCCTCGAACAGTAATTTCCTTGAAGGACCTGGGTCCAGGAGAGAAAGGAATAGCTGAGATTATGGCTCCAGTATCAATAAGGAGGCTGACCTTGTGCTTTTCAATTATGAGTAAAACCCAGATCTCCTCTGCTTTTATGGTGGTCAGAGAAGCCTGTATGGGAGGCCCAAGGACCCGTCATTGGGTGGGAGGCTCTGACCTCATTTTCCCTGGGAACCAGGGACAGTGTGTCTTCCAATGTTTTCCCCAATAAATGAGGCAGGGTACAGGAGGTAGCTTTCTCTCGGGGCACTCCCTCCTGAAATGGCCTGCCTGTCCACATTGAAAGCATGTCCTTGGGTTTGGACTTTGCCCCGGGGAAGCCTCTCAGAGTGCTGCGATCATAACCTCCTGCCACTTATCCTTTCTCTTTTCCCTTTCCAGGTCCTTCCTTTCTTTTTCTAAGTCCCTGTTATAGTATACAGATGTGGCTACAGAGACCAATTGGTCCAGATCTCTGCTCCCTTCAGCCACCAATTTCTGAAGCTTTTTACAGATCTGGTGCAGACTGTGTTACAAATTTATCTTTTAGGATGATTTCCTATTCCTGTGACTCTGGTATAATGTTGGTATGCTTTTGTAAAGCATCTTTAAGTCTCT
This sequence comes from Castor canadensis, assembly GCF_047511655.1. NCBI lineage: Eukaryota > Metazoa > Chordata > Mammalia > Rodentia > Castoridae > Castor > Castor canadensis. The sequence goes on from NC_133386.1 coordinate 189,382,760, forward strand.
GAAGGAGAGCTACTGGAGTTTCTAAGGGTCCTTGCTGTACAGCTGTGACTTGGGAGTAATTAAGAGGTTTTACCTTGGCTCTCCTTAGACTCTCAAGAATGCAGTGGATGAAATGGTTACAACTCTATTCATCCTTGTCATTTTCAGGGTCCCATTTAGGGTCATACCTAGGCACTGCCTGATCTCCTGTTGGAATTGGGAATTGAGGCTCCCTTTTAGGTATCCAATGTCTTTGTCTTTCTTCTCCCTCCCCCTCCTCCTCCTGTGAGGGCCCAGTAGGAGACAGGCCTGTAGAGCACCTTTTATCTAAGTGATAATTGTCTCCAGCTGTGACTGCCTGATCTAGAACCTGCTGTTTCTCCAGAGAAGTGAGGGTCTGAGATAGCAATAGCATTACATCTTTCCAGCTCAGTTCAAAGTTTTGGCTGACTTCTCTAAATGCCTGGATGTACTGATCTGGATTTTCTGTGTAATTTCCTAAATCCTTTTGTATTTCTTTAAGTTCACTCACTCTAAAAGGAACATGAGCTCTGTCCCCTCCAGGAATTAACTGGAGGGGGTAGAGTCCTGTGGGACAGCATCTAGTGTGTGAGGTAGCTGGGTAAGGGGGAAGAGGGGGAGCTGATGGAGAATTAGATGGGTTTTTTTGCTCAAGGGAGTTTGGGGGCTTTTTGTAAAGAGTTACCATGGGCTGGGTATCTAGCCTGCTTTTGTTTAGCCATTCTGAGTGGTCTCTTAGGAAAAGGAACAATTGAACATAGGGAACTTCGGTCCACTTTCCCTCTTTTTTACAGAACATATCTAATTGAAGAATGGTGTTATAATTAATCTCCTTCTGGCCATCTTTCCTCATCTCCCAGAGGATACTGAGGCCAAGCCTGGGTGCAGTAGAACTTGAGTCACTTCTGATGAAGACTTTCTGGATCAAGATCTTTCCAATGTTTTAATAACCAGGCAAGGGGGGATCCTTCCTGGATCCTTGAGACTTGATTTCCCATCTAAAAAGGGAAACAAGGGAAAATTGGTCACCTTAACAGAGGTTTCTCCTTTTATCTAAGCATCCCCAGATAAGGAGAAACACTAGTGGAAGAGAGTGTTCTGCTCTCCCTTGCTCCTTCCACTGCCACTCATGGGTAGAGTCATGGAGGATTTACAAATAGACATCTCAGTTGCACCCACCCCCCTGAGATGATCTTTGACCAATCTCTCATCTATTTTGACTTGCCTGTTTGCCCTGTGACCCAAATAGGCCTAGTTGTCCTCTATCAGCTGAATGCTTGTAACTAAAAAAATAACTTTATCAAAGTAACCAAGAGGGCTTGCATGGCCTGAAGGAGGACCCCTTTAGAGGCACGGATGTGGACTCTTGATGAAGTAGACTTTTGTTCCCCTATATATCCTGTGAGGCATACATGCTTTCTATGAAAGGAGAGAGAGCATCTGGAGGCTTTTGCTCTGGTAAGGGGCAAAAACGGAGACCTCAGGTTTTTGCCTTTTAACTGTTTTTTTTTTTTTTTTCTTTTCCTGAGGGCAGGCTGCGGAACCTGTTTAACCAGTTAGTCTGATGCTTGACAAAGACAGTTAAACTGAAATTGGAGAATAGCACTTTCTGATGCCTGTAGGGATTTTCCCAAACTCCCTGAAAAAAGAAGCTAACTGCTATTTACAGCAAAGGCAGGGAGGGGGACACTCATCCTGAACTTCCTGGGAAAGGGGAAGGAGAGGCTGAGGGTTGAGGAAAAAGAGAGTTTCCAGGCTCAACACATGAGGGATTATTGATCATTCCTGCTGTCCAGGTCAATCCTGCCAAAGGCAGTACTGGAGCACTGGAAGCAAGAGGTGACCTCCACTCTCAGGCCATGGAAACCATGAAGAAAGCATGAGAGATATGATTGTCTCTTTGCTGCAGACATGGCTGGAGAGGTCCAAGACTTAGCCACATTTGGGGCCTCAGGGCGGGTCAGGAAGTTGCATCTCCAGCCTGGGAATTGCCCCGGCCAGAACACCTTTTGTAGCTTGAAGACAAACTTTCCTTTCCACTGACTGTTCTGGGACCTCCTCTAAAGCTGGTCAGATCTTGAAAGAGAGTGTTAGTGTTTAAGGAGAGGAAAAAAGAAAAAGCTTCATTGCACTGAAGTCGAGTTCCGCCCACATAGCATTGACAGTGCAGTATAAACCCCTGCCCAGCCTCTGGGTTTCCTCAGATTGCTTGCTGTACAGCTGTTGTGGGCTCGGACCTTTTCCTCAGTTTCCCAAGGAAGAAACCCTCCTTAACAAGACAGAGAGAGAGGGAGAAAAGGTCGACCTGAGAGTTCCACCATAGCTAGGCCATGGTGGGGAGTCTCTCCTGGAAAACAGACTCCACCAGAATGTGACACTCACGGTCACATTCCTACGCAGTCTTTCCCAGTTTGGCACAACCTATACCAACCTCAGGTGAAGGCTGATCCCTTTGTGCATTGCCAAATATGATGCACGGATGACACGTACAGGAATTTCAGGTGCTCAGGGTTCTAGACCCTGCTCTGAGAATGAAAGCACAGACAGACTCTAACAGCAGAGGTTGGAAAGATTTTATTTGCAGAGAATTTAGTTGGAGAAAAGAGAAGAGAAAGATTGCATATTGGAGAATGCAGGGGGACCCGGAAAGCAGTGATCCCATGGGTCATGGTGGAGAGTGAGTTTTATAGCCTATTTTGCATTGCTTGAGGGCGGAGATGCCTTTCAGATGCAAACAGGCATTTCCTAGGGAGAAGTGTCTCCTTGACCACTGCCTTTTGCGACCTCTCACAGTCCGTCCTTCAGTCCTTCACTTTCACCATGAGAGAACATAGAATGTGTACATAAACCATGCTAGAAAATAGGCAGGAAGGATAAAAGAAAGGAGTTGAGGAGAGGAAGGAAATTAGATTAAGCATTCAGTGATTTTAATCATTAACCAAGATTGTGTTTATGATACTTCAGTTTCAAAAGATTTCACCCCATTTCACCATTCAGTAGATGTAAATAATTGCAAAAGAGAGCAAAGTATAAGTTTTAGGTCTTCTGGGAGTACACTATGTGGGTTGAGATGATGGTAAATATATCTAAATAATACTCCAGAGTTTCTTCCACTATCATCTGTTCTCTTTGTAAACCTCAATTCAATGTGAGGTGGTGATTTAGATTGCTGCCTTTCTGCCCCCAATTTTATAATTAGTCATTAACATATCCATACCAGATGCATGCTCCTCTCCTCTCTGAATTTTCCATGTCTTCTCTTTGCATAGGGCAGTTTAAAGATTGATACAAACTGAGAAGAACCTGAAACATATGTTCTAATGACTCCCTTTTTTTCTCATTTAAGTAATCTCAATGTACCTTACATTCTGTTAGATTTAATCCTGCGGAAGTGTGTTGTGGACAGTGGATAAAGGAGATTGCCAAGTGTACTAAACATACATATACATTCTGGTATTCCACAACCAATTTGGATCACTTTAATTCATAATAAAACCATTTACATAATTTATGAAGATCTAGTGGAGCAAAGATTAAAGACTCAAAATACAAAGAAATGATAAGGAGAAGAAAGTGCTAATTATGTTGATTTGATCCATTTATGTTGTGTGCATGTGTCAGTAATTACACTGAATTTCATTACTATGTGCAATTAATAAATACCAATAAAAATATGGTCTCAGAAAATTTGGGTAAGAGAAAGATTTTTTGGCCATATAATTTTTTGTCCTAGTAATTTATGTTGACTACATCTCTTGCGATATGGATAAGAACCTTTGTAGTCAGAGGACAGTTTGGAAACTACCCTGGGAGTGACTCATATGCTTAAACTTCATAACTACTCCTCCTCCACACTATGTCCTATCAACTGTGAAAATATCAAGGTGAAATAATACCCTTTTGCTGTTATTGAAATTTAGCAGGATTATAAAATTCTTTGCATGCTATTTGAAAAAAGGTGGGAGATCTGGGCACATGTAGCTCATACTTGTAATCCTAGCTACTCAGGAGACAGAGATCAAGAGGATTGCTGTTTGAAGCCAGCCTGGGCAAACAGTTCATGAAACCCTATCTCAAAAATATCCAAACCAAAAACAGTGTTGGTAGACTTCCTCAAGATGTGGGAACTGAGTTCAAACCACAGAACAAAAGAAAAAAAATGTGGGAGAAAAAGAATTTGATTGATATTTTATTTGTACTTTATTTTAAAGTTTATAAATTATGTCCTCTGAATTTGCCATATGACAGTATCAGTAAATATACTGATGTCCATTAATGAAAGCTATGTAATTTAGTTAATATCACCTTGAAAACATATTTTAAAGATAAAAAATACACAAAAAAATAATTTTATTCATGTTCATTATGAATAACATCTTACATCTTAATGACAAACCAAGAAAATAAGATTTTCATTTCTGATATATATATATATATATATATATATATATATATATATATATCATACATGTATATGTAAAATTAGGCCTAAGATGACATCTAATTTACTTGAAGTTACAAGGCTATAAAGTGGTAGAACCAAAATTTAAATTCATTCAGTATGATTGTAGACCTCAAATAAATTTTATGATACTGGGGATTTGGTGCATGCTAGGCAAGAGCTCTACCTTTGAGCTACATCTAAGCCCTAAAGTTCATACTGTTAAACATTATATTTCCCCTATTAACCTTACAACTGAAATAACTGCAGTTGATGGTCAATGAGTCAGCCTTCAAAAGTTTCCTTTAGTTTAGGATATTTGAAAATATGTTTAATTTAAGGTATAAAGTAGGATCTGACTTGAAAATGATAACCTGGTTTAAAACCATAATTCTGGTACTATGCAACAAACAATGCCAAAGGATTTCTCTACCTTTAGATTTTCATCTGGAAAATTTCATCTTTCAGTAGAAACAACTAACTCTGTACTATTTTAGTTAGTCACAAATATGTTTTAAAAGTCATGAGGCATACTAGCCTGCTTATATAATGCAAGGAGAATTAAAACTAATTATTTCTCTTTTAAGTCAATCATGTATGAATGGCAAGTGGTCACTCTAAAATTATCCTTTTCATGGCTATATTGACACAGATTTTTAAAAAAAATCATTTCTTTTTCCCAGTTTTAATGTGACATCTAATCCTCATGAAATTCACAAAATCAATATTTCTTCTACATAACATATTGATTATATTCCAGTGTTTATGTATATACTTACATTTTTCCTGAATTGAAATGGTGATAAGCTGCTGTATACTGATCTTCACAAATATTTAAAAAAATTAAAGTAAATAGAGCCTTAGCTAATAAAACCCTGGCATCTTGTATACCAATAGTGCCCCTTTTGGTGAGATTGTTTTACAAACTCTTGCCCTTGGGTGTTATAAAGGATGCTGGTAAGATCGTGTATATGCCACAATGAACAGAATTCAGCAAATTTTTGGTTAGTACAGGGTGGTCCATTTTCTATTTTAGGTTAGAGAGGGACTCCCATAGCATCAAAAGCTTGGAGACAGTGAGAGACAACATGGGAGGAATTTTCCTTGGTAGCAAGAGATACAAAAATAAACCCTGAGTATCTATAGTAACATGAATGAATTTCATTTTCCAAATCATGGTATATGAGTGACATCCATCTTATAAATTTGGTTAGGTTGAAGGTGCCAGTGGTTGGTTCTGTCAGGGTGTGGTTGCCTCACATAAGTTTAGCAGTCCTCACAGGCCCAAATCATTTGTTTGACCTGAGGTTCGGTAATCAGAAATTTTTTTTTTAGTGCTTGCCAATTTTGATGGTGAAAATGGTAAGATAGATGGGCCTTCTGAAAGTCTGTGGCAACCAAAGAGTCAGCCTGCTGCTTTCCTGGTGAAAGTGGACTTGGAAACCCAGTATAAGATCAAATGTGAGTAATGAAAAAGGGATGACTGAACTGGTAGTTAAGTTTTTATAATTGTTGAACATTTAGTAGGAATATTAGGGCAAATTAGGGAGGTCTCAATTTGTTTTGTAACTACTAAAGAAAGAGTATGCCAAATCACTGACTATATTGAGAAGCTCTTTAGGAAACATTTCAAAAGCATAGACAATGGCACCCAATTCTGTTTTTACTCAGGATTGTCCCTCAGAAACCAGGGCAGCCTTTCCCAAACAGGCAAAGCTATAAGTAAATATGGTGCAGGCTTCTCGAATAGCCTGAGGGATCAGTTTAGTAAGACAAATGAAAGGCTGCTCCTTAAGAAATTGTAAATGAGGGTCTTTAACATGTAGTGATTGGAGTAATCCAAAGAAATCTGCCAGAGCTATTTGCATAGTTGAACTAACAGCCAAACATGTTTTCATTTATTTTGCTTATAAAGGGATTTGAATGCCAAAAGGGTCAAAACCAGTTACTTTTGGGGTTCTTTCTCATTCTTTAAGAACAAGTTCACAGATTACATCTAAATAGGGACTGAGTGGGTATTTTTGGGGGGAGATATGGGGAATAAAATTCATTCTATACATTATATTTGTGGCTATAATTGACAAATCAAGGCTGTAGGAAACATTTCAGTTGGGAAAACTAGGAGCCATAGGGCTGATAAGTATCAATTTCATGGAGATATCATAAGAAGAGAGCCTCGTTTATCATTAAAAGTTCTAGCTTTGCCTGTTTGGTCAGTTGTAAAGGAGAGTTTAAAACAGGATCTCCTTTTAGAGTAGAAAATAAATGTGCTAAATTATTGGTGGGAATTCCTATCATTGGTCTAAGCTAAGACCCCTGGCCTCCATTTCATGAGAAACCTGTTTAGAAACTTGTTGGAGCAGATCCCCAGAGGGGGAGGGGGGCTACAATGACAATGTCATTCGTGTAATGAATCATTTAGCTTGGGGATTTAAGGCAAGGAGTCTGTAATGCCTGGTGTACATGATGCTGGCACATAGTTGGGCTGTTAAGTATGCCCTGTGAGAGGACTCTCCATTGGTAACATTGAGCAGGGTGTTCATTATTTAAAGTGGGTAAAATGAAAGCCTTCATTTCTTTTTCTTGAAGGTGTAGAAGGATGGTGTAAAAGCAGTTCTTAAGATCCATGACTGTAAGTGACCAATTTTGGGGGATCACAGCTGGAGAGGGGGTACTGTTTGTAGCTGTCCTACAGCTTGCAAAATAACACTAATGGCCCTTAAATCATGTAAAAGTCACCACTTGCCAGATTTTTTAGGAATGACAAAAAAGGTGAATTCCAGGGACTAGTGGACAATTCTATATGCCCTGCTGAGAGTTACCTGCACTAAATGTTGTGCATGTTGTAATTTCTCCCCTTTTAAGGGCCACTATTCAACTTGAATGGATCCTGTTGGAGTCATTTTAAGAGCAGAGGAGGTATTATAACAGTGGCCTCTATAGTAAATTTTTACCAGTACTATGAAATATTTCCCAATATTTTAATAAATCACACCCCCATAAATTAACTGCTAGGGGCTTCAAATAAGTTTATGAGCCATAGGATTCCTGGCATAACACATATCTAGAACTCTGATAGACCTCTGAAGAATCTCCAAAGCCCTGTATAATTTGGGAGGTCCTGTTCTTTCACCAAAGATAGCCATTCTTGTATCTTAATAATTGTAATGTCTTCCCCTTTGTCTTATAATCCTGTAAAAAGTTTATTTTGTATTTTTATAATTAAAAGAAGTCTATGAGCTAAATGATCTTGGCTCCAATATTTATGCATGCTCTCAAATCCTCCTGTGGCCTCAAACAGTGTTGGACACATTTGGAATGTAATAGGGGAAAATTATTAGTTGTGCTACATGGGTCCCTTTTTCTAAATTATGTAATTCTTTGCAAGACATTAATACAATGACCTATCCTTTGTAATCAGAATCAATCACCCCTGTATGTACAGTAAATCCCTTTACAATTAAACTGGATCTACCTAATATTAGTCCCATTGTGTCTTGGTATAAAGGCCAGAAGTAGAAAACTTTCAGAAAGAGTTGCCTTCTGTTGGATGATATTAGTAATGGCAGTGAGATCTGGTCCTACACTTCATCTGGTGGTGTAGGAAAGGGACTGTATGGTACATTTATTGCCATGAAGGTTACCATTGGGTTCAGGGCTGAGGACTGGCTCCTCATCCTGTTTCCCTGTTGGGCGAATAAAGGATTTCATCCCTTATCAAATTTTGACCAGCATTGAGTAGCCCAGTGGAATCCCCTTTTACATTCCCTACTATATTTCTAGGGCACTCCTTTTGCATGTGGCCTTTTTGTCTACATTTATAGCATCCCAGTTTATGGGTACATTTGAAATATTTCTTTAGGATGGCTGCAGGTAGGTTTGCTTCATGAATGGCCTGTCCTATGATCTGGCAGGCCAGAAGCTACTCTTCTTTTGTAGCTTTTGTTTTAACGGGCTGAATAGCCATTTTTCAATCATGATTAACATTTTCCACAGCCAATTGCACTAATATAATGTTAGCAGCCTGTGGATGGGCTACTTCTCTCTGAATAGCTGCTGGCTGGTGGGCAATAAAATCTACACAACTTGCATCATTATGTTGCTACACATTGGCAAGAGATCATTCAGTGGGACCTCTGGCTGGAATGTGGTCCCAAAACCCTTCAGCACATAGAACAACTTGTTAAAATATGACAGAATTGCACAAAATTTGTTGGTTGACATCTGTGTAATTTCCTAAATACATGGAGACTTTGATAGGCACACCCAGCTTGTTTATTTTGTTGAGCTTTCTCAAGACAAAGATCATCAAATTCTGCTCTCCACATGAAATATTGTGGGGCCTCAAGACATGTCTTATGCAAGGATTCCAAGTTGGCAACTTGAGGGAGGAAGCAGAAAGCATGCTTCCTAAAGTAAAATCTTGGAGAGACAATGGAGGTACACCTTTCAGGAAAAACCACCAAGAAGAGGAAAACTCTGACACCTCCACACCCCCAGCCCATGCATAGCATCCCTACTCCACGTTAAAAGGAGAAATCAGGTGTGCTCCTGTGCTGCCAGACATCAGCTCCCAGACTGCTTGGGAAGACGCAGACCACCAGGTTAGCTAAGCAGCATGCGGTACTCCCACAGACAACCCTGGGCCAGATAAGCATAACCCCCTGGACAGACTGACCCCCACTTAAGGGGGGAAAAAACAAAGAGAATAAAACAAACTGAATAATAAACAAGCAGCTGAAAAAAAATAAAAAACACATAGCAAGGAGGGGAGGGCACCCCAAGCTCCAGAGAGTGGGGGATGAGCAATCCCTCAGGTGAACTGTAAATAAATAAAGTGGCCAGAGAAGGCAGGAGTGGTAGCACCCGCCCAGCAACCTTGTGGAGTTGAAAGCTTGTAACTGCAGCTGTTATATGAAAGCTCCAATGGAGAGGTGGAGAGGGGCAATCCCTCATGTGAATTGTAAATAAGCAAGTGGGCCAGAGAAGGCAGGAGTGGCGCCACTTCCCCCCAGTGTACTTAGAGAGGGGAAGGCTTGTAACAGCAGCTGTCATGTGGAAAACTCAACTGGAGAGTGGGGGAGGGTCACTTCCCACACTAACTGTAAATAAAAAAAAAAAGATGGCAATTGCAAAAGGCGGGTACAGTTGTATACTGGAGAAAACAAAAGGGACATGCATCCAAGAGAACTGTAAATAACAAAGCCTGCAGCAGCTGATGGCTGACAGTAGGAGGCAGGCAAGCTGCAGCCTCAGATAGACATTCACATAACTGTCCCCAGGCTCTCCTTTTTTTCTCTTCCTTTGATGAGACAACACCACCAAATGCTGAACAACTAACTGAAACTGTGTTGCATTTGAACTTGAGATATTTTTGTTTTTTGTTTTTTTGTAATTTTCCCCTTTGAAGAGAAAACAACAGAACTACTTCACAGACACTGAGAATTGTTCAGGACTGGAAGCTGAAGGACTCACACCAAAATTACTAAGACTGAAACTATATTGTATTTGAACTTGTGGTATTTTTGTCTTTTTTTTTCATTATCCTCTCTCTGTCTCTCTAATGCCTGTATAGGTTATTGTTGATTAATACACTCTCTCTCCCTGTTTATTTCTTTGGCTCTTTTTTTTTGTTTGTTTGTTTGTTTGTTTGGGTTTTTGTTTGTTTGTTTGTTTTGTTTTTCACTTTTCCTCTACCTTCTTTGCTTTCCCTCTCCTCTCACCTTTCCATTTTAGATATCACGATTGTTATTATTACAAGCTAGACAATAGTGAATTACACATAGTACAGGAACAGTAACAATACCAACGGCATTGATGGGAAGATGGAAAAAAGAGGGAAACCATTTCCCCCTCCAATAATAAATTAGTACAGGAACCAGAGGGAAATGAGGAAATTAGATACCCAGATCCAGACTCCAACAAAATGAAGATAAATTATGCCAAAGAACCCAATGAAGCCCACAAGAGCAATCTGAAAGAAGAAATCCTGCAAGAAATCAATGAGAATTTTATAGAGATGATACTGGATATGGTCAACCAAAATGTACAGGAGGCACTCAAGAAAATCCAAGGAACAAAAATAGAGAATTTGAGAAAGCACAAGAACAAATAAAAGAAACCATAGAAGCACTATATAAAACCAAAGTGAAACAAAGAACACAATAAATAAAGAGATAAATGATCTCAGGATGAAAAGAGACAATATTAAAGAGAAAGAGACTCAGGATATGGAAAACCTTAGAAAAAAGAATGAAACAGAAATGCAAAACAAAATGGAAGGCCAATCTAGCAGACTAGAACAAGTAGAAGACAGACTCAGAACTCGAAGATGAAATGGTAATTAAAGGAAAAACTGAAGAACTATTAGTTCAACAACTCAAGACCTGTGAAAAGAAAATGCAAGAACTTACTGACACCATCAAAAAACCAAACTTGACAATCATGGGCATTGAAGAAGGAGAAGAGGTGCAAGAAAAATGAATGCATAACATATTCAACAAAATAATTACAGAAAATTTCCCAAATCTACAGAAAACTATGCCCACACAGATACAGGAAACTTCCAGAACTCCAAACAAACCTGACCAAAATAGAACTACCCCACAACATATTATTATTAAAACAACAAGTACAGAGACTAGAAAAAGAATATTGAATGCTGTAAGAGAAAAAAACCAAATAACATACAAAGGTAAAGCCATCAAAATCACAGCAGACTTATCAACAGAAACATTAAAAGCAAGAATAGCTTAGGGTGAGGTCTTCTGGGCACTGAATGAAAATAACTTCAACACTAGGATACTCTACCCAGCAAAACTATCGTTCAAAATACATGGAACAATAAAAGTCTTCCATGATAAGAAGAAACTAAAACAGTGTATGACCACAAAGCTACCACTACAAAAGATTCTTTAAGGGATTCTGCACACAGAAAGTGAAACCCCATAACCATGAAAGGGCAGGCAGTACCAAACTACAGGAAAAGAAAAAGCAAGAAAGTAGAGAGTAACCTCAACTTAGGTACACACAATCAAACCTTCAAACAACTAAGACAACTATATGACAGGAATCACCACATACCTATCAGTGCTAACACTTAATGTTAATGGACATAATTCACCCATCAAAAGGCACCACTTGATGAAATGGATTAAAAAGGAAGATTCAACAATTTGTTGCTTACAGGAGACCCATCTCATTGAGAGAAATAACCACAGGCTTAGGATGAAAGGCTAGAAGAAAATTTACCAAGTCAATGGCCCCTGAAAACAGGCAGGAGTAACAATACTTATCTCTGACAAAGTAAACTTCAAACCTACATTGATCAAATGAGATAAAGAATGACATTCCATACTAATAAAAGGGGAAATACGCCAAAAGGAAATAACAATTATCAACCTGTATCTACCCAATGTCAACGCACCCAATTTCATCAAACATACTCTGAAGGACCTAAAAGCATATACTAACTCCAACACAGTGGTCATGGGAGACTCTAACACCCCTCTATCATCAATAGATAAGTCATTCAAACAAAAAAAATCAATAAAGAAATCCAAGATCTGAAATATACCATAGATAAAATGGACCTAGTTGATGTCTACAGAACATTTCATCCAACTTCTACATAATATGCATTCTTCTCAGCAGCTCACAGAACCTTCTCCAAAATAGATCATATCCTAGGGCACAAAGCAAGCCTCAGCAAATATAAGAAAATAGAAATTATACCATGCATTCTATCAGATCACAATGCAATAAAACCAGAACTCAACAACAATAATAAAGACAAAAACTATGCAAACAGCTGGAAACTGAATAACTCATTGCTTAATGAACAATTGGTCATTGATAAAATAAAAGAGGAAATTAAAAGATTCCTGGAAGTCAATGAAAATGATAACATAACCTACCCGAACCTATGGGACACAACAAAGGCAGTCCTGACAGGAAAGTTTGTAGCCATGAGTGCATATATTAAAAAGACTGAAAGATCTAAACCAATGACCTAATGCTACATTTCAAACTCCTAGAAAAAGAAGAACAAGCAAATCCCAAAACAAATAAAAGGAGAGAAATAATAAAAATAAAGGCTGAAATCAATGAGCTAGAAACCAAAGAAACCATACAAAGAATTAATGAAACAAAAAGTTGGTTCTTTGAAAAAATAAACAAGCTTGGTAGACCCCTGGCAAACCTGACTAAAATGAGGAGAGAAAAAACCCAAATCAGTAAAATCAGGAATGCAAAAGGGGAGATAACAACAAACACCACAGAAGTTCAGGAAATCATCAGAGACTACTTTGAGAACCTATATTCAAATAAATTTGAAAATCTTGAATAAATGGACAGATTTCTAGTTACTTATGATCATCATGATCATCCAAAACTGAACCAAGAGGACATTAATCTTGTGAATAGATCTATAACACAAAATGAAATTGAAGGAGCAATCAAGAGTCTCCCAAAAAAGAAAAATTCAGGACCTGATGGTTTCTCTGCTGAATTCTATCAGACCTATAAGAAAGAACTAATACCAACCCTCCTTTAAACTGTTCCATGAAATAGAAAGGGAAGGAAAAAGGTCTAACACATTTTTGAAGCCAGTATTACACTTATCCCAAAACCAGGCAAATTCACCTCCAAAAAGGAGAACTATAGGCCAATCTCCTTAATGAACATTGATGCAAAAATCCTTAATAAAATAATGCCTAACTGAATTCACCAACACATCAAAGAGATCATTCACTATAACCAAGTAGGCTTCACCCAGAAATGCGGAGGTGGTTCAACATTCAAAAATCAATAAATGTAATACAGCATATTAACAGAAGCAAAGACAAAAAGCACTTGATCATCTCAATAGATGCAGAAAAAGCCTTTGATAAGATCCAACACCATTTCATGATAAAAGCTCTAAGAAAACTAGGAATAGAAGGAAAGTACCTCAACATCATAAAAGCTATATATGACAAACCTACAGCCAGCATTATACTTAACAGAGAAAAACTAAAACCATTCCCTCTAAAATCAGGAAGGAGACAAGGATGCCCACTATCTTCACTCCTATTCAACATAGTACTGGAATTCCTAGCCAGAGCACTTAGGCAAGAAGAATAAATAAAAGGCATACAAATAGGCAAAGAAGCTGTCAAAATATCCCTATTTGTAGACAATATTATCCTATACCTTAAAGACCCAAAAAACTCTACTCAAAAACTCCTAGACACCATCAACAGCTATAGCAAGGTAGCAGGATATAAAATCAACACAGAAAAATCATTTGCATTTCTATACACTAATAATGAACAAACTGTGAAAGAATATATGAAAGCAATACCGTTTACAATAGCCTCAAAAAAATCAAATACCTAGGTGCAAACTTAACAAAGGATGTGACTGATCTCTACACGGAAAACTATAAACTTCTGAAGAAAGAGAATGAGGACGACTATAGAAAGTGGAGAGATCTCCCATGCTCATGGATTGGTAGAATGAACATAGTAAAAATGTCTATACTCCCAAAAGCAATCTACATGCTTAATGCAATTCCCAACAAAGTCCCAATGACATTCATCAAAGGGATTAAAAAATCTACCCTTAAATTTATATGGAAACACAAGAGACCACAAATAGCCAAGGCAATACTCAGTAAAAAGAACAATGCTGGAGGTATCACAATACCCAAGTTCAAACTATCTTACAAAGCATTAGCAATAAAACCAGTATGGTACTGTCAGAAAAATAGAAATGAAGACCAGTGGAGCAGGATAGAGGATGCAAATATGAAGCCACACAAGTATAACCAACTTATCTTTATCTGAGAAAAGACAGCCTCTTCAACAAAAACTTCTGGGAAAACTGGCTGGCAGTCTGCAAAAAACTGAAACTAGATCCGTGTTTATCACCCTATACCAATATTAATTCAAAATGGATCAAGGATTTTAATATCAGACCCCAAACTCTAAAGTTGGTACAGGAAAGACTAGGAAATACTTTGGAACTAATTGGTATGGGCAAAGACTTTCTCAATGGAATCCCAGCAGCTCAGCAACTAAGAGATAGCATAGATAAAAGGAACTTCATAAAACTAAAAAGCTTCTGCTCAACAAAAGAAATGGTCTCTAAACTGAAGACACCACAGAGTGGGAGAAAATATTTGCCAGCTATACATTAGACAAAGGACTGATAACCAGAACATATAGGGAACTCAAAAAACTAAATTCTCCCAAAATTAATGAACCAATAAAGAAATGGACAAGTGAACTATACAGAACTTTCCCATAAGAAGAAATTCAAATGGCCAAAAAACACATGAAAAAATGCTCACCATCTCTAGCAATAAAGGAAATGCAAATTAAAACCACACTAAGATTCCACCTCACCCCTATTAGAGTAGCAATCATTAGCAACACAACTAACAACAAATGTTGGCGAGGATGTGGGGAAAAAAGAACCCTTTTACACTGATGGTGGGAATGCAAATTAGTACAACCACTCTGGAAAAGAATTTGGAGGCCTGTTAAAAATCAAAATGTAGATCTACCATATGATCCAGCAATACCACTCTTGGGGATATACCCAAAAGAATGTGACTCAGGTTACTTCAGAGGCAACTGCACAACCATGTCTATTGCAGCACTATTCACAATAGCCAAGTTATGGAAATAGCCAAGATGCCCCACTACTGACAAATGGGTTAAGAAAATGTGCTATTTATACACAATGGAATTTTATGCAGCCATGAGGAAGAATGAAATGTTATTATTCGCAAGTAAATGGATGGAACTGGAGAACATAATTCTGAGTTAGGTTAGCCTTGTCCAAAAAACCAAAAATCCTATGTTCTCCCTTATATGCGGACATTAGATCAAGGGCAAACACAACAAGGGGATTGGACTTTGATCACATGATAAAGCGAGAGCACACTTGGGAGGTATGAAGATAGGTAAGACACCGAAACAACTAGACAGCATTTGTTCCCCTCAATGCAGAGAAACTAATGTAGATACTTTAAAGCAACAGAGGCCAATAGGAGAAGGGAACCAGGAACTGGAGAAAAGGTTAGTTTGAGAAGAATTAATTTAGAAGTTAACACACATACACAGGAAAGCAATGTAAGTCAACTCCCTGTATAGCTATCCTTATCTCAACTAGCAAAAACCCTTGGTCCTTCCTATTATTGCTTATACTCTCTCTTCAACAAAACTAGAGATAAGGGCAAAATAGTTTCTGCCTGGTAGCGAGGGGGTGGGGGGGACAGGGAGGGGTGGAGGAGTAAGGGAGAGGGCAGGGGGAAGATGGCAGAAATGACCCAAACATTGAATGCACATATGAATAAAAGACAAAAAAAAAAGATGTTTTAGGCAGATGTTGCCAATCCCAGGGGGTCATGTAATAACTTTCAGATAAAGAGTCAATAACTTCTTTTGTAAATGGACCATTAGCTCCATTCCCTCAGATACACTTTCTAATTTCCTTAACAGTATTGTAATTAAGAGGTTCATGTTGTCACTGTCCCTGTGCATTTTGAATCACAGGGAAGCCCATCAGGTCCCCTCTGAGGGCTGCCTCTCTTAGGCATTGAAGCTAAGCAATCAAACTTGAGGTTTTCTTCATTCCAATCATAGTTGGGGGATAAAGTGGAAGGGTACTCGGGGACAGCTTGTCCTCCTCAACCAGGGCAGAGGGTTGAAGTGCCACTTCTGGAGGTGCTAGGGGCTTCCCTGTGTGTAGAGGAGCTAGTCCAGCCCATACTAGAGCTCATATGTAGAGGTACTTTTTCCCCCTGAGCTTGTTTCTTTTTCATATTATTACCTGTTCTTTCCCCGACATTCAAATTAAGGGTTTCATGTTCTGGGAACCAAGGATTGCATAGAGATACTGTTAGCAACATTTTATCAACTTAGTCTTCACTTACAATAGCCACATTGGCTTTAAGTGCCTGTTTAACTGTTCTTACATAGCATTTTTTTTCAGTAGACAGTTGCTGTCCCATAACTGCTCTCACTTGAAAATTCCCAAGAACTTAGCAGTGCCTGTGCACAACAATGACTTTTGTTTTCTGGTTTTGCATACTATTCATTGCATGGGTCACAACTTTCCTCACACAGAGCACTACTTGCCAGATTGTGATGAGCACACTTGAAGCAATGGATAGGGGATTACCACTTTAACACAGTAGCCTACAAGAGAACCTGTGGGGAACTAGTTCAAGACTAACTCCCCCAATCAGCATGCCTCATGGCTTTTATTGAGTGCAGCAAGTGGTTTAAGAATATTTTTGTGAACAATTAATCATATTGCTGGCATTAGCACGAAAGGCATGTAGCATAGCAGATTAGGATCAGAATGAAAGGAAAAGGAACTACAACTATTCTTAAGCAAACGTTTCAGAGATCCAAGAACAGGTACGTCTTATCAAGATCAAACATTGAATGAATGCTTTCTGCATTTGTTCTCCTTGTTTACAAACTCATTTACTATTCCTGAATCCCAACAGTAACATACACTTAGAACAGTAAAATGAATGAATACCAAAGTGAATGAATGAATAGTATAATACAGCTATGAATATGCTGTGAGAAATTTGGGCAAAATAAAACATTAGTAACTTTAATTTGTTAATCTAAACAAACCCTTTACTAAGACAGTACAAATAGAGAATAAAAGAGGCTTGCTGGTACAATAATTTATTCTCTCTAACACCACTAACTAGAGATAATTAGGAATATTTTATCAATCTGTATGGTGATTTCTTTTGCTCCATTGACATCAATAACTTTATATACAAAACAGTGTCATTTTCTGCCTTCCGAAAGGCTTCTAAGTTCTTCCCAGCATTCTGATAAAATGTTGTATACACAGTACATTTAAATTTTTTAATTTGATATTTAACTTAAAAGATGTTTTAGAACTTACATTGTTCTTCTTTCCTACCCCTTAGAATCTCAGAATTCTGTCGTCATGTAGTTTAATACATTGATCAAATGCATAGAAAAATATTTCAATGCTTTTTAATACTAAATAGTAAAAATACCATAATAACATACCAGTTATACTAATATGAAAATGGGAACAATTAAAATGTTAGTTTAGCATATTATAAGAACAGCCTGTGATTCAAACACATGGAACTATTTAATTACAAACTGATGATTAAATGAAATGTGCATTCTTGAAATACTGACAGATTCTTTGCCTTACAAATGATCTGAAACATGTTTTAATGGAAATGTGTGATAGAAGGAATTAAATATAGATAATTAAACAATATTTATGGATATTCATAATTTTGAGCATATAAGTTGCCTTTCTCTTATCAAAGGAAAATTGTTTTACTTCTTATCAAAGAAAAGCTGTCTTTTGTCCCATCAAAATTGTATTTTTTCTTGTTAAAGTAGTGTGTGGACTAAATTGTATTTATAAATTACAAGTATCAGTGCAAGATTGTAGCTCTTGGGAAAGAAAAGCTCAAACATAAGATTTTAGGGAAGCTACAAGTCTATGACCAGAAACACAGAATAAAGAGAAAAGAAATCAAATGCATTAGAGTGCAAAGAACTGTTAGGTTTACACCTTGGAACTGCATGGATGGAAAGGAGAAAATCTGAAGAGAAAACAATTTTGAGACATTCTAAATGGCTGTGCAATAAAAGAACATGCCTTCACATTCCTAGCACCTATACATGGGAAACATAAAGAAAAGACATATGTATATGATAACACATTACACCACAATATTCACACATAATATTTAACATGTGCACTTATTCAGTAATGATTTTAACATCCAATAACTTTCTCATGGCATTCTTCACTTCTGCATTCCTCAGAGTATAAACAAGTGGGTTGAGAAATGGTGTTCCAATGGTATAAAATACTGTCACCATCTTGTCCATGGGAAAAGTGGTTGGGGGACGTGCATACATGAATATGCAGGGAACAAAAGATAAGATGACTACAATGATGTGAGAAGTACAAGTGGAGAGAGCTTTTTTCCTCCCTTCTGCACTGTGGTTGTGCAGTGAATGCAAAATGACAATGTATGAGATCATCAAAATCGTGAAACTACATGAGCAAAGTGCCCCACTGTTAGACACGAACAACAAGTTGGTTACGTAAGTGTCCATGCAAGCAAGTTTCAACAAGGGCTGCAAATCACAGCAGTAATGGTCAATCAAATTGGGTCCACAGAAGGGCAATCTGAAGAGCAGAATAACCTGAGTAATGCCATGTATAAAAGACCCTGTCCAGGCAAGAACAATCAAGATGTGACAAACCTGTCTTCTCATGATGGTTGGGTATTGCAAGGGTTTACAGATGGCAACATAGCGATCAAAAGCCATGAATACAAGGACAAAAATCTCCATGCACCCAAATAAATGTAGTGCAAAGACCTGTGTCATGCATTCATTGTAGGAAATCATTTTCTTTGTAGAGAGGGCATCCACAATTAGTCTGGGGGTTATGGATGTTGAAAAGCAGGTATCAGTAAAGGACAAATAAAATAAGAAAAAGTACATGGGGCTACTATGCATCTGGCTGTACTTGATGGTCACAATAATGAGCATATTCCCCACTATGGTTCCCACGTAGAAAATTAAGAAGATTAAAAACACCATTTTTTGCCTCTGAGTATCCTGTGTTAACCCTAGCAAAATAAACACAGATACACTGTTGTTTTGATCCATTGTTCCAGTCCATGTGTTAAATCATGCGTTAGGAGAAAATCTACAAAAGAAAACACAAAAATAAAAATAAACACTAAATTTGAAGGTCAAATACACATTCTGTTATGAAATTGTAACTTTCTAATGAGTTATCACTTATGTCTGTTTTCATAAAAAAAATTTATTTTCTACTACACTTAAAATATTGCACATGTAAATAATGAAAAAGTAAGTAAGTCTTTAAAGACAGATTAATTTAGAAGATTTTGCATGAGTTAATATTTGGAACATAATGTGCTTTGCTAGTTTTAAGTAAAGATGTACTAATAATTATGTAAGCTCTTGAAAGCATCAATAGAATTGTTCATCACTTACTTCATTATGTTTCCACAGTATTTGAACCTGCTAGTTGCATTATGAGCTTTGTATGTAGTAGAAATTTTGTACATCCTATTAATGATTGTTTAAATATTTTGGATTGTCTTGCTAAATAAAATATCTGATGCCCCCTCAACACACTGAATGAAGTGCATATGTGTGGGAGAGAGGGAGAGAAGTGTTGAACATAAAATCTTATAAATGAAATGAAATCCAATCTGTCTAATATAGAAAGAGTCTTAGTTGAAACTTTAGCCTTAACTAAATTTATTACCAGTAAATTTTATTTCTCCAAAAATGTTTGTCAGTTATTGGGATTTGAACTTAGGGCTTTGTGCTTGCTAGACAAGTAGTTTACCATTTGAGCCACTCCTCACATTTAGCTCTCAATTTTTTATATTTCTGAGTACTTTAAGAAGGCTTTGCAGGGATGGAGTTGTGGCTCTACTGACAGAGAGACTGCTTTGCAAGTGCAAAGCCCTGAGTTCAAACTCCAATCCACCCCCTGAAAGAAACACAAAAAGGTTTTATGTAACACCTTGTTAGAATAGCCATCATCAAAAAACCACCAACAAAGTGGTGGGGAAAAAGGAACCCTCATACACTGCTGGTGGGAATGCAGCTAGTGTGCTGGTGGGAATGCAGCTAGTGCAAACACTCTCAAAAAAAAGTGGAGGCTTCTTAAAAATCTAAACATAGAACTGTCATATGATCCATCAATCTCACTCCTGGGGATATACTCAAAGGAATGTGACACAGGTCACTTCAAAGGCATCTGCACACCCATGTTTATTGCAGCACTATTCACAATAGCCAAGTTATGGAAACAACCAAGATGCCCCACTACTGACGAATGGATCAAGAAAATGTACAAGTACACAATGGAATTTTACTCAGCCATGAAGAAGAATGAAATCTTCTCATTCACAAGTAAATGGATGGAACATCATTCTAAGTGAGATTAGCCAGGCTCAGAAGACCAAAAATCGTATGTTCTTCCTCATATGTGGACTTAAGATCTAGGGCAAATGCAGCAATGTTGTTGGATTTGGGTCACATGAGAAGGGGAGAGCACATATGGGAGATATGGGGATAGGTAGAAAACCCGAAACATGAAAGCGTTTGATGTCCCTTCTCCAGAGGAATTAATACAGAAACCTTAAAGTGACAGAGGTCAACATGAGAAGGGGATCAGAAACCAGTGTAAAGATCAGTTAGAGATGAATCAACTTGGGTTGCAACACATTTGTACCTGGAAGCAGTGCTAGGAATCTCTCTGTATAACTATCCTTAACTCAACTAGCTTTGTCTTTCTTATTATGCTTATGTCTTCTCTTCAATAAAATTAGAGATAAGGGCAGAACAGGTTCTGCCTGGAAGGGAGGGGAGGTGGTTGTGGCAGGGGAAGGGGAGAGGCAGAGAGTTGGGGTGG
This sequence comes from Castor canadensis, assembly GCF_047511655.1. Classification (NCBI taxonomy): domain Eukaryota; kingdom Metazoa; phylum Chordata; class Mammalia; order Rodentia; family Castoridae; genus Castor; species Castor canadensis. The sequence continues at coordinate 189,403,686 of NC_133386.1, forward strand.
GGCCAGGGGGGAGAAATGACTCAAACAATGTATGCGCATGTGAATAAATGAATAAAATAAAATAAAAGAGAATCTTAGACTAATATGAAAGAAAAGAAGAGACATTCTTTCAGTTTCAGGTTTACAAATACACATCAGAGGTTTAGAAAATGATCTCTGAGTTCTTTGGTCTTAACTGAGCTCACCACAGCATTTTTACTATGTATGTTTTGAGTATCCTAAATTTTGACTTCAATTCATAAAATAGTGGTAAGAAAGAAGAATTACTATTAGTCTGGAGGTTATGGATTTGTTAAATACTATGAAATTTATTTTAATTACCTAGCAACATACATATTCTAAATACAGTCAAAACCAGATATTTTTGAAATGGTAAAAATGCACTTATAACACATACTTGATGTAAAAGCATTCTGCAACTATAAATGTTTTCCATATAATGCAAACACACACACAAACACAGGAACTATGGACAAATAACTGATATTAAAAATCCAGGCACTTTTATGAAAACATTGATTAACTTGAAGCAGATATTTTGCATATATCTATTTATATTATAAATCATTGTCTCTAAAATATGTTCTTAATCGAAATTCATGATTTCAATACAGAATGCTTAGGTTGACAACATTTTCAGTAACAAAAAGTTTATGTTACACAGATACATACTTTCACATATTGTGTTTAGAATTCTGTTAACTATAGCTTAATATTTTCAGTCTTAGAAAAACTTCATTTGTAACATTCTAGACAGAAGATCTCCTTTGAAATATATGTATTGGAAATACATGATAATGTATTGTGGTCATAGTGCATTACAAATAAAGTTTAAAAAGCCTTACCTTAGGAGATTGCAAATCACAATGTCATATCACCGAGCCATCAGAACTATCTTCTGTTGTATCAAGGGTGCACTGTGATATATTTTGGGCAACACTGAGCTGCATAGGTTTGAGTAAGATAGTGAGTTGGCTGTGGAGGTAATGGTAAAACTGTGTTCTTTAAATACATCATACATCGTCACACTGCCAATAACCACAGGTGCACTCGCTTTATCAAATGTGTTCTTTGTGAAATCTCTTTAGCAAAAAAAAGTATTATCGGTTTCTGTGTATTGAAAAACATAATCTCAATATTCACACATATAGCCATACATTTCTCTAGTCACATCTTGATAAATAGGTGTATTATCCTGGTTGTGATATCAATCTGATTAATACTCCACAAGCATAAAGCACAATTACAATTGAATAATCTTACAAGCTTTGGGAAGAGTTTATACAGTTTAGAATGTTGAGTTGCCCTCTTTTCTTCTCCAAATAATCAGAGGCTATTTATTCAAATGATAATTTTTAAAGTACTTTTAAATTAATGTCTGATCATTCTGGAATCAGGATGTCTTTGCTTTCACAGAGAAGTTTGTTTCAGGTGGTCCCTGATCCTTTTAAAATTATCTAAAATCCTCCCTTACACAGGATTTTCACTGACTTCTTTCCTTTTCTCCTTCCCTAGAGGTATATTTAGTCTGAATGACGCAAAATACAGGAGTTTGGGGACATCATTTCCTCAAGTGTCCCTTCCCTCTCAATTGAGAAACACAAGCCAGATGTGATAAAGAACTTAATCTTCAATTTTTATTTGATTATGGAAAATCAGCTACCTTGTATTTTAATTACAGGTATTAATTACCAGGAAGGACATCACATTTTCGCTAGAAGAAAAAAGTCTACTGTATAGATCTTTGTTTCTAATTAAATTACCAGTGCTCCTTGAAAAAAATTTCTTATTCTAGGACTTGGCTGACAATGTACAAGATGTCCTGGATCATCTTCTAGTTACATAAGGACCAGAAGTGCTAAAGTAAACATATACAGCACACACAGTGGGCAATGGGGCTCAGGTCAACTCAAATAGCTGACCATGCCCAAAGCTGTAAAGATTGTGAGCAACTATACAAACTACACAGTGCTGAAAAATAACATACAGCATAATATAATGTATACTATAAATAATTGAATAAATAACTAAATAAAAGCAGTTGAATAGAAAAATTTCCCAAGTACATCATTCCAAAAATGCATGTAAATGTGGCTACACGTAGTGATTTTCTTCACAGAATTCAGTGTGACATAGGTGATACAGAGTAACTACAAATGGTATTGAAGTTAAGAGATCAAGGCTAACATCAAAAACATTCAATCATATTAGTTGCATTTACCCATCATATGATTTAATAAAATGACACTTCACCTCTTTGATAATTCTCCCTCAAATTAATAATCTATGCTAAAAAAATAATACCAGAAACCTTAAAGAAGGACTTCACATAAATATGTCTGACATACACAACTGAAAATTGTTGAAGTCACCAAACGTAAATAAAGTATGAGAAATTGTCACTGTCAAGAATGATGGAGGAAACATGAGGAATAAATTATGTATTATCTTGAATAGGGGTCTGGAGAAATACAGGGCATTAGTATAAAAAGTAATGAATCTTATGAAAACTACAAAGAAAATAATTTTCACAATTTTAATTTATCATCATTTGGACAAATGAACCATGCTAATATGAGATGATATTTTAGGAAGTAAGTATGAGTATATGGAAAATCTTTGTACTACCTTGGCAAAGGTTCTGAAAAGATAAATTTGTTTAAAATAATACAGAAAATATTATATTGATAATTCAACATCTAAACGTTAATATGTATATCATTCAATAAAATATAGTCTTATAAAGAAAAAACACTGCTCTCTGAATTTCTTTTCATTATTATATTTAAATTGTGAGAACATTTATATGACAAAGTTTTCCATCCTGGTTTCACATGGTACAGTTCATTATCATTAAATCTAGTCACACTGTTTTATAATAATCTTCCCTTTCTATATATAGAATTCATTTCATCTTCAAAATTCAAAATTTTTTACTTTTGTTTCTTGCTCCCATCAGCCATAATTCTGTTTTCTGTTTTATGAATACGACTCAGTACCCCATAAATTGAGTTGCACAATGTCCTGAGAGTTCATCCATGATTTAGTATGTGTCAGAATTTCTGTATTTTAACACTGACAGATATTCCATGGTATGCATATGCCACATTTGTTTAAGCATTCATATGTTGATGCACATTTGGTTTAATTATATATTTTAGCTATTCTGAATTATAACACAATAACATGAAGGTAACAATGTCTCTTCAGATACCTCATTTAAATTCATTTTGATTATATACTTAGAAATGAAAATTCTGAAATATTTAATTATACATTTAATTTTTTCATGCAAGCTATATTGCTTCTCATAACAATTATACCATTTTACACATGCATGACCAGTACACAGATATTTCATTGTTTTAATATTCTATCTTAAATGGACTTTGAAGTAGGTGTAAGGTGTCATTTCATTGTGCTTTTGATTTGTATTTTCTGCATTATTAGAGAAACCTGCTTAAGCTCATCCCAATTTAGCATTAATTTACACCTACACTGTTTTTGACATTTATTTTTTTAAAAGTTTAAATAGAGTTTTCTATTTTTTCCTGGCTTATACGTTCTTGCTGAGAAATTCACTAATAATCTTATGAAGTCCTTCTCTTACATGAAATAATTTTACTCTTGTGGCTCACTAAATTCTCTCTTTCATTTGATTTGACATTTTGATTATATTTGTATGTTGGTATGGACATTGATGGGTTAATTCTTGAGTTTAATATCTATTTGGTTCTCCAGATTTGGGAACAATCAGCTATCATTTCTTCAAATACATTTTCTTGACCATTCTGTCTATATCGCTTTGTGTGTGTGTGTTTATACTGGGGCTTGAACTCAGGAACACCAGCTTGCTATGAAGAGATCTGCCACTTGAGCCACACCTCCTGTCCTTTTCTACTTTTTAGTATTTTCTAGAGAAGGACTTGCATTTTTGCTCAGGCTGGCCTTGAACCATCATTATCATACCATTCACTCCAAAGTAGCTAGGATTATAGGCATGTGCACCATATAAAGGACAATGGACCATTCAACCTAAAGTAAAAGGTAATTACATCATGTGTATCAAGATGGTTGAAGTTTGAGGACAATATGCCAAATGACATAAATGAGGCACAAAAATAAATAGTTCATGGTTTTACTTGCATTTGGAATCTAAAACAATTGAAATCACAGGAATAGAGATTACATTGGTGGTTACTAGAGGATATGTTCTGGATATATAGAAGTTAGTCAGAGTACAAAGTTTCAGTTAATGATTTTAAGATCTATTGCACAGCATGGTGATTATAGATTAATAATAATCAATAACCATAATACATTACATGCTTCAAATATGGTAAGATGAAATTATATATAATTATTAAAAATGTTATTACCTCAGAATTCAGGGAAGTGATGGCTATTTTGACTGTCCTTTACATTTTTGCAAATTGCTATGGCTAGTAGTTCCAAAACTATGCAGAATAAATGAAGTATGTATGGGCATCCTTGTCTCTTTTCTTAACCACACGGAAAGCTTTATTTTAAGAACACAAATCTCATAAAAACCACCCAACCATCGTTATCTTGTTGCAGAACTTAGAGAAAAAGATTTCACCTTTTCCCCGTTCAATATCATGCTAATAGTTGTCTTGTTATCTATGAACTTTATTATGTTCAGTTATGTTCTTTCAGAGTTTTAACCATGAAGCATGGTTGAATTTTATCAGTAACATTTATGCATCTATTGAGATAATCATAGTGTTTTTTGTTGTCTTTCATTTTGTTAATGTGTTGTTTCATATTTCTTGATTTGGGTAATTTGAACCATCCCTGGGATAAATTTCACTGGATCATAATAAGTAATCTGTTTAATCTGCTGTTAGATTCAGCTAGCTAGAAATTTCAGAGGATTTTTGTGTGCATGTTCATCATATATGTTGCCCTAGAGTGTTTTAGTGTGTGTAGTGGGGAGGGGGGAGAAGAGGTTTTAACATGTGTTAGTTCCAGAATTAGGCTAGATTTCTAGAATTATTTTTGTTGAGTTTTTGTAATAATTTAAGAAGAACTCAAATTAAATTATCACTTAAATATTTGGTAGAAATCAGCAGTAAAGGGGTTTATGCCTGCAATTTTTTTGGTGCAAAAGTTTTTATTACCTATTAAATCTTACTTACTATTGATATATTCAAGTATATCAGTTGGGAAGGAATTTATGTCTAGAATTTATCCATTTCTTCTATTTGTTCCATAGTACTATTTCTAATTATCCTTTGTGTTTCTCTTCTTCTAGGTTCTATGTGACCTTTTTATATGTGATTTTGTTTTAGTCCACTCTCTTTTTCTTAGCCTGGCCAAATTTTTTCTCTATATTGTTTACCCTATTAAATAACTAATTCTTATTTTATTGATTTTCTGTGTTTTTATTCTTTATTTAATTATTTTCTGTTCTGATTGTATTCATTTTTTCTCATATTATATAAAAGTTTGGTGTATTCTTATTTTACTGTTCCTCAAAATGCAGAGATAATTTTTTATTTCAGATTTTTCTGCATTGATTGTTTAAACTTCTCTCCTAGTACTGTTTTTGTTGAATGCCATATATTTGATGTATCAATTTTCATTAATTCTGAGACATTTTAAAATTTCTTCTTGATTCCCTTCTTTTCTTGATTGTTCAGGTATATTGTGTAACTTCCATGTATTTGTATAGTTTCCAAAGTTTTTCTTGTTATTGATTTGATTTTGATTGCATTTGGTTAAAAAACATTCATTATGATTTCATTTTTTTAAAAAAAAATTATGTTTACTTGTGGCCTGTTACATGATCCATTCTCGAGCATGTTTTATTAGCCATTATGGAGATATATTCTGTAGGTGTTGAATACAATGTTTAATGTCCGTTAGGATTTTTTTGTCTTAGGTGAACTTTAACTCTGCTGAAACTATGTTGATTTTCTCTGTGATCTGCCCATTGCTGAAAATTGAAGCTCGATATTTCCTATTATCATGTTGTATTTTATGTGTCTCTGCGTTTATTAATATTTGCTTTATATATTTGGATATTCTGATATTGAGTATATATATACATATAAATTTGTGTTTGTGTTTGTATAAGCAAATATATGTATATATATACTATTGATATATATAATCATCATTTCTTGACCTTGCTTAACTGACCCTTTTTGTCATTATATAACGACATTTCTCATCACTTCTCAATGTTTTTGATATAATATCCTTTCTGTCTAACTATGACTATCCCTGCTTTCTTTAGGATGCCATTTGCTTAGAATAGTAGAATACCTTATTCCATTATTTTATTTCAGTCTGTGTCGTTAGATATGAAGTGAGTTCAGGGTTTCTGTTTGTTTGTGTGTGGTACTGGGGTTTGAACTCAAGGCTTCATGCTTACAACGCAGGCACTTTACTAATTGAACCACTTCTCCAGTCTATTTGCTCTGATTATTTTGGAGATGCGGGTTTGGGAAACTATTTTACCAGAGGTGGCCTCAAACTATATTCCTCCTGATCTCAGACTCTAAAGTACCTAGGACTATAGGTATGAGTCACCAGCACCTGACAACATCTTTAAATTGTTACAAGATATTTTGAAATGATAGTAGTATAATATGACCATTAATAATACAAACCAAAATATAGAGAAAATATGTGAATAAAAACTGTTGAAATTGTGCTCCTTCCCACATTTTCAAGTATTAATTACCATTCTTACATGCTTCTATAATGCCTGTGTCCTATCCTAATCATGTAACTATTCTTTTTAATGGCTTTTAACCAACATGCTAAATATATTAGTCATTTGTGGACCACATTTTAATATTAGAACACTTTAAATTTGTTTATATTGTTACTCTTGCTCATGAAGTACATATACTCTGAACTTCTTTTTCATTAAAATTCTTTCTTTCAGTTTTAAACATACCGTTACCAATTTTTTGTAAGCCATGTCTGGCAGTGGTATATTCTCTCGGTTTTTGTTTACCTGGGAATGTCTTTACCTCTTCTTCATTTATAAAGGATAGTTTTGTTGTATACATGGTTCTTGCTTTACAGTGTTTTCCAGTACTGTGAAATTCTCATGACACTCTTTCCTGTCCTGAGAATTGTTTGCTGAGAACTTTGCTATGTGGCAAATTGTGGCAAATTTATGTATTATTTGTTTATTTTCTCTTAAAGTGTTGAAACCTGCTCTTTAACTTTCATTTTGAGAGCATGATTAAATACTTTGGTCACTTGAATTAAATCTGACAAGTGACTTCTGACTTTCCTGTACTTGGATACTTGCCTAATTCACTAAATTTGGGATTTCTTTGAAATGGTTTTCTATCCTTTGGGCATATTCAAGTCCTTCTCAAAACTCAATAGTTTGACTATTCACTCTTATAATGCTATCCCAAAGTTTCACTAAGTGATTTTCATTCTTCTTTTTTCTTTTCTTCTCTGTGTGCTGTTTTCAGCTATTTTTTATTCCTCTCATTTTTTTCAGTTAGGTTATTTTTGTTTAGAGATTTCTCTTTGATTTTTTAAATTGCTTCCATGTATCTATTAGAGTATTCAACCATTTCTCTTTGTTCTCTTGAAGCTTGCTGAGTTTCCTTATAATAACAGTTTAAATCCCCATCTAAATACAAGTTAATATCTTGACTTGCCAGTTTCTGGTGTCTTATTTTGATTACTATGTGAGGACATATTTTATGAAAACTCTTGTGATTTCGGTTGCAACATCATCTGGAATTTTAAGGATTTGATATTTATTCTAGTCATTAATATCACCTATGTTCATCCTTGGCTTCCAAAAACGTCTGTCATTCTGCTTACTTTCTCTTATCTGACAATCACTATTTCCACACTAAAGTATACTTGATGTCCAGTGTTGGTATGTTTTTTGTATTTTACACAAGAAGTTGATGCAATCCAAGGTTTGTCCCAAATGTGAAGGTATATGTTGTTCAGGTTGAATTAGGGAAACATCTAAAAAAGTATAATCTATCCCTGCAAGCCTTTCCATGGGAGTCAAGGTATTTCCAAATATTTTGTTCATACTCACCAGCCTGAGAATAAACCCTCTAGAGTTCTGCCTGGTTTAGGGCAAAATCACAATGGTGGGATCATCTGCAAACTCCTATGCCATACCTGCAGCCATGAACTTTCCAGTGATGTGCACACTGGGAGCTGACAGCTCAATGAGACTTGTGCAGTACTTTAAGGTCCAGCACGCATACTTCTATGCTTAGTGGAATTCGTGTTGTTTAGTAGAACTCATGGACCAGTCACTGATTATGCTGGCTGAAATAGAAATTCCATCATCCCTTCTCAATGTATCCTAGGCTCTGTTCAAAAACACAAGTCTGGGGAAACAGCTAATAGTATGTCACAAGTATTATGATTCACTACACATCAGTTAAATCCAGGAGTCTTGTGCATTCCACACTTTCTTATTCCCAGGTATTGATGTTGTGCTCCATGCTATGATAACTGTGATCACAGTATTATTGGTGAAGACTGATGCTAAGTTTTGTTGCACCTGAGTCTCACCACTGCAATTGCCTGCACAGTCCCAGTATCATATTCAAGTTCATGATGCACTATTGGTGATGCAAGGCAAAACATGAGATGTTCCCACATAGACACTGGGCTCTGCTGGTTGTTAAGGAGGTATAGAACACTGCTTGTAGGTACTAGCTTGGGGACAGATGTCCTATCTGAAGTTATGATTGTGACAATTCCTTAGCTGCCAAGCATGATACCAATCTGGTTCACAACTGATTCCCCCAAGGTTTAGGGACTTCCACTGTCACACCAAGGCAGACAAGAATTCAGACCAAAATTCCAGTCTGTCCCACTAGCACACAGGTCTCTGCCTATTACTAGAGCAAGTCTACACCTTCTATCCATGGATTTTGGCCTGCGTATAGGACTACATGATTTCTATGTAGTTCTGGGTCTCATCCTAGAGGGTCCTGCACTAAGCACTGAGGCAAAGTCTTATTCTAGATCTAGTATAATATTTTTTTGTAAGTGGAATTTTTCTACTTCCACTATAGACCAAGTTTAGAAGAAGAAATGTAGTGACAGCAATTCACACAGTTCCACCAACTCACTCTGCAGGTAAAGGACTGGAACATGTGTCATGAGGCTTTACGTAGCACCAAGCTTCACAGTGTCAGACCTAACACTGAGTTTCAAGTTTAAGGCCTGCACTTAACCTTTCTTCTTCCCCTACAAACGAAGTATGTTTCTACATGAAGCTTGGGAGACAGGGAGAGTGATGAGGCAAGCAACTCTTTCCTTTTTATCTTTTTTCAATCTGTCTTCATAATATTATTAATGCCATGAACCATGACATCTCATCTGGCTTCCTAACCTGTTGTACCAATGATTTTTAAGGATGTCAAGGAGGGGGTTGAAGTACTAAAGTTTTTAGTGTTTTTAGCATATCATGCAAAACATTTCATAATCCAAGTTCAAGTTTTCTTTCATTACAAGAAAAAATCGTATGTTCTCCCTCATATGTGGACATTAGATCAAGGGCAAACACAACAATGGGATTGGACTTTGAGCACATGATAAAAGTGAGAGCACACAAGGGAGGGGTGAGGATAGGTAAGACACCTAAAAAACTAGCTAGCATTTGTTGCCCTTAACACAGAGAAACTAAAGCAGATACCTTAAAAGCAACTGAGGCCAATAGGAAAAGGGGACCAGGAACTAGAGAAAAGGTTAGATCAAAAAGAATTAACCTAGAGGGTAACACACATGCACAAGAAATTAATGTGAGTCAATGCCCTGTATAGCTATCCTTATCTCAACCAGCAAAAACCCTTGTTTATTCCTATTATGGCTTATACTCTCTCTACAACAAAATTAGAAATGAGGGCAAAATAGTTTCTGCTGAGTATTGAGGGGGTGGGGGGGAGAGGGAGGGGGCGGAGTGGGTGGTAAGGGAGGAGGTGGGGGCAGGGGGGAGAAATGACCCAAGCCTTGTATGTACATATGAATAATAAAATTAAAAAAAAAAGAAACTCCCCAAGTACGTAAATAAATGTTAAGAGAATGGAGGCCGTGTAAACAGAGAGAATACAGTCTTGATACTATTGTGCTACTATAAAAAATGCCTGAGATGTCAAATACATAAAGAAGATAAATTTATTTCTCATATCTTTGGAAGATGGAAAGTCTAAGATCAGGAAGGCATCAGGTTTTGTAGTCTGCTGAGGATTACTATCTGCATACAAGGTGGTGTCTTGCTGCCATGTCTTCTGGACTGGAGCACTGTGGGCTGCTCACATGAGGATGGGCAGAAAGGCAAGAGATTGGTGAATGCTGTACAAAGTCCCTTTTATAAGCACCTGGGTATAATTCTTGCAGAAAAGAACACTCATATCATAAATACCTCACAAAGGGCTCACCTCTTAATATAATCACTTAGGCCACTATAATTCATACCTGAATTTTGAAAAGGACATATGGAAATCATAGCAGCTACAATGAATATTTTCCATGAAATTTACTTGTGTCTTATAAGTGTGCTCAGGACCTACTAAATACATATATTTTTCATTTCATGACACCGTATTGTTTTCTTCATATTTTTTTGCTTCCTGGCTTTGATCTAATTCATTTTTCTCTGCAATCAAATCTTGCTATAATGTACTGCCTTGCCACAGGCTTACTATCATGGTGACTACTGATCATGAACTGAAACTTCTAAGACATTCAGGCAAAATAAGCCCTTTATATTTAATAGTTGATTATCCTAGGCATTTTGTAATATTGGTATAAAGATAGCACAGTGGCTCATGGTTAACAGTTTAGACTTTATTAAGAACAAGTGGCAGACCATGAACTATTTTTTTTAAAGAGAGTAAACATTTGGCATTGATGACAGGAAAGTGCTCCAAACTGTTAATGATTTACATCAAAATTACTCTATAGGGTCTTTCCAAAGGCTCCAATAGCATCCTTCTGCCACTGATATTTAAAGTGTAATTGGACCTATGGATCATATGCTCTGAGTAGCAGAACTTCTTTCACAGTACCCTGAGTCTGTATGGAGTCTTCTCTTATTCTGGTCCTGACTCAAAAATAGCAGCTTTGAGGTCACTTGGTAGGTAAGTTAAAGTAGCCCACTCAAAGGAGAAATATGCTGTCTATGAAAGTTAATGAAACCCATTAGGCATTGTGCCTCTCCTCTTTTTTGACTGTAAGAGAGGCCAGATGCAACAATGTATTCTTTCTCTTAACAAGGATATGCTGAAATCCCTCATGATTACCACATGGCCCCTAGAAATTTAACCAAGGTAGTCAATGAACTTTAGTAAGATTTATTTTCATCCTTTTGACACGTGATTGTGTCTATACTTACCAGTAAGTATAGAGTAGTTGTTAGGCGTTGTCTAATCAGCTTCATACACAAGTGTAAGAAACTAGTAACATAGCTTGTGAATGAGAAAGACAAGACTCCTATGCACTGAATTATGACATATAGCTGGGACACTGAAGCATCACTGAGTTAGGACCAAGAAAGGATATTGCTATTTTAAAAATTGAAACCAAACTGGCTGTTCTTGAAAGGTATAGAGATAAAAGCCTATGCCAGACTATTAGCTACATATCACGTATTAGAGGATGTGTTGATGTATGCAAACACATCTGGTAAAGCAGCTGCATTTGGAGCCACCACCTGAGTAAATTTATGGAAACTCATCGTAATTTTAGCAGAAGCATCTGTCTTCAACCATGGCCAAACATTTGAACTGAGTGAATATATATTGTGAAGCATCAGGGCTGGATCTTTCAAATCCTGGTTGGTAGAACTCTCTGAAATCCCTACAGAAGTTTTATAATGTAAGATGCAGTACTGCCTTTGGTGTACTGTTTTCTTAAGTAGAAGCAGTTCTAATGACTTCAACTTGGTTTTTCCCAACAAAAGTTGGAGTACCAATATGGAGGTTCTATCAGTGCTGAGCATGTTCATTTCAATATTATATTCCATACATGGAACTAAATGACAAAACTCAAACTGAAAACAATATGTGGCCACTAAGATGTAGGCTGAAGTTAAACTTTTATAGATCCATTAACACCTCAGAGTCCTTACTCTGGTGGTCCAAGAGACAATTTTGTACCCTTGAATTAATGTTGCTTTATAAACAACATCCAGCAATGTCATAATTGGGTGAATATTTCCTTCTGCCTAATATACAGTTACTCTGGAAGAGACTATAGAAACCTTTGTAGAAAACTAAGAGAAAGGCTGACATATAAATTTTAGCAGTGTCCTAAGATCCTATTTCAGGGAACCCTGCTTCCTATTATATAGTTTCAGGATCTGTGGAGTAGCTCTAGTCTGAAAATGAATAACCATGACTTTCTGATTCATGATTTAATTTTGACTTTTGTTCACTTGACCTAGCACTTTTCTGCTTAAACAGATCAAGTCAGAAGTTAAGAATCCTCCCATATACTTCATGTCTAGGAAAACTGTAATCAAGTGTACAGTGACTTGAAACTGTTCAGGACAGGTTGTTCTATTTTCCCTTTAGCTCTGTTGCCCATTATGGTAAGAATAATGCCACTAAGTCCTTCCCACATCAGGATACAATTATTCACTGTGAATTTGGACTAACCAGTTCAGTGACCATAGTTACCACTGCAGTATTTCACTAACTGGGAAAAATGAACATGAATCTTCAAAGACATGAAACCAAAGATTTTTTTCTCACTGTAAACATGTGCATTTTCTACTCTCCCAGATTTATGAGTTGATCTTAAATGATAGATCAACCAAACATTTGAATTTTCATGAGACTTTGTATCCCATCTTCATCTTCAGATGCAGAAAGGCTAAACATGTCTAATTCACTCACTGTGGACTCCCTTTTTTGTCATGCTGCAGCCAAGTAACTAAACAGAGCCCTTCCAAAGTCCTTGGCTGACAACATTAAATGAAGAATCTTAGCTTGGTGAGCCTACATCAATAAATTGACCTAATGCAACTTTATGTTTATTCCACCAGTATCCCATACTCTTAATATGTATTACTCCATACATTTCTACATAAATTAGAAAAATCATGTAATTCTTTGGAATGTAGTACATTTATTTATGGGTCAAACTTTGTACTTTTAGTGTTCTGCTGGGACTTGAATCTAGTTACAGGCGTTACAGCAGAGGACTGGTGGGAGTGAATCTTAAGGAGAGTAACCATTGTCTGTCAGGGCCTCTCTTATTAGAGAAGTCTTACAGCTTCCTCAGACAATGAAGGATTAATCCTTCAGAGAAGAGGAGATCACCTAATGGTACGTGGGAGTGAGTCTCTATTAGAGAGAGAGAACATTTTATCTCTTACAATGACTCATCCTTCCCTGTGTTTTGTCTTTCATTGCTGTCATCCATTCAATGAGGAAGGCTGAACCTGGCCTCTCCAAGGACTCCTCTCTCTTACAATCTTCCTCATATTTCATAGCACTTGTATATAACTTGTTCACATTTAGGGAACCATTTCTATCTATTGAAGTCCTTTTGAGTTCCCTCAATGCAAAAGAGATGAGGAATTATGTAAAAGTGATGAGTAAAACCAGGGATTTGGTGATGCTGGCTAAAGTCAATGTATGATGCATGTTTCAATTGAAAACTGGCTTTAACCTGTTGCTTTGAAAGAAGTGGCATATACATTGCACTATATAATTATTGACCATGGAGAGAAGGGGGCCAACCTTTTTATATGCACAAGAAAGTCACTTATTGACTACTGGGAGCCATAGATGGTAGGTAAAATACCTCCACTGAAGCACCTGTTTTCTTTGATCAGTTCCAAGAAAATGGTAAGGCTCAGAATTGTTGGTAGCCCAGACTCACAGTAGCTAGAGCAAAGGTGAATTGTTCTACTACAGGAGATTTGAACTGTAAGTCTTCAAAAGTATTAAAACTACAAGTCTTTGGCATTTACAATTATGTAAATAGATATATGTGTATAAATACATATACTTTAACTACTCTGCTTTTTTGTCTTTTCACCTTTTAAACCACTTTTTGAGGTATAATTGAAATTAAACAAGCTGTACATTTATAATATATAGTAACTGATGAGTTTGGAAATAAACACGTGTGAAACTGCCATAAACCTATCCAATTATCTATTCAATATCCTACAATTGTGCCTTCCATTTTTCTTGCTTATTCTTATTACTGTGATAAGAGCATCTATCACAAAATCTACCCTCTCACTGCGTATTTTAGTATCTGGTATAATATTGATGACTATAAGCACCATGTTGCATACATTTATAACATTTATTCATTTAGTGAAAGTAAAATTTGGACCTTTTGTACCTTTTGTAACTGTGACTAACATATCTTCCATTTGACTTTCCTCACTCTCCCCCCATCCTCACAAAATCATCACAACAGTTGAGGAAGCCAGGTGAGATAGAACAGTGGTGTTTTTTAAATGTAATAACAAAAGTTCTAATCATTGTGGTACATATCTATAATTCCTATTATACAGGAGGTAGAGACAGGAGGATCATGAGGTAAAAGCCAGCCATGTGATATTAGTGAGATCCTAGTAGAGAAACAAAATTTTTTAAAAGATGAGTTGTAGGCATAGCTCAAGACTATATCAAGTGACACAGGCCAAAACTGCCTGTTCCACTGCCACATGGGTCTATGGCTATTACTTGAATGGGTCTAGAGGCTTTCCCAATCTGGGTGTAGATCTATTTGAATTCTATAACATCTTGATTTTCACCTTGGAGGGCCCTGAACTGAGCATCCAATAAAATTTTGTACTAACATTTGTATTCTGTTCCTCAACAAGTGGAGACTTTCTCTTTCCTTTGCTGTCAAATGAAGTGTGGCTTTGACAGTTACTGACTGCCTGAGAACAGTTCCAGCAGTTCCATGTGTGGATAAAGACTTGGGAAAGAGGTCAAGGGTGTCTGTCCAGCACTGAGTTTCACTATGCAGTGGGTTTCAAGTCTAATTCTAGGACTATATTTTCTCCTTTCCCAAAACATGCGGTATCCTTCAACATGCTGCGTAGGGTGGTGTGAGAGGAGATACAAGTGACTCCTTTTCAATGCATCCTTCATACTAAAACCAGGAAATGTGACCTCTCCTCTGGCTTCTTTAGCTTCTGTGCATAGGACAACATGATTTCCTTCTTATATATGGTTCAATAAAATAGGTGTGCAAGTTGCTCTACTGCTGGATCGTATGATAATTCTATTTTTAGTTCTTTGGGAGACCTCCTTACTGTTTTCCATACTAGTTGCAGTAGTTCACATTTTTACCAACAATGTAAGTGTTCCATTTTCCTCATATCCTTACCAGCATTTCTTCTTGTTTGTGTTAGTGATGATAGTCATTTCCAATGGAACATGCTGGAATCACAATGTCGATTTGATACGCATTTCCTTTTATGGCCATGGATGTTGACCCCTGGGACTATGCATATACACTTTAAAAAACATGAAAAGCAGGAGGGTAAAGGAAGTCTTTTCTGGGAGTAGTTGACAGTGGCCATAAGGAAAGTGTGAAAGAGGGTGAATATGTGTCTTTTATTTTGTATTCATATTAAAACTGAAAATGAAATCTGTTGAAATACACTGAGAAGGAGACAAAGGAGAGGAGGAAGAATGGTGGAAGGGGCGACTCTAACTAAGATACATTGTCAGCCCATATGTAAATATCACAATGTTTCCAACTGTACAACTGCTACATCTTGATAAAAAAGTCAGTAATACAAATAGTCATGTAAAACAAGCCCACCTTTTATTACTACCACATAAGCCATTGTTTCATACTTCAACTTTGCAGTAGAGACATTAAAATAATAGAGGATAACATGGCCATTTCAAATAAATCACAGAATTCATTTATGTCTTCAGAGACTACTCAGGGCAAAGTAAATTTTTTAAATTTCCATTTGATAACAGAATGCTACAGGGCACACCCAACATGATATCTGATATCTTAGTAGGTCCTATAACAGCTATTTTGTGACACATCATGTTGCTTAGTCAGTTGGTGGATGCTATCCTATTGATATTGAATGTCCTCTAAAGACCCATGTATTAGATTCTTCATTCCCCAGGTTGATGATGTTTGGAGATGGGCCTTTTCAGGGATTTTCAGATGATCACAGGCATGTTCCTGAGAGGATTGTGGGGTGCCAGCTTCTTCCTTTATATTATTTGCATTGTGGATGTGATCAAAGTGGATTTCTACTACAACCAGATCTTGCTATGATCTGTTGCCTTAATACAGTCCTATATCTGTGATGACAACTGATCATGCACTAAAAGTTCTAAAACTATCAGCCACAATAAACCCTTAATATTTCAGACCAGGAAGGATAAGAAAACTCCTATAGTGAAGGGCACTTCTATTGAAGGTGGTATGGTTTTTATCATTTTACTCCTGTTTATTCTAGTTTGATTACCTCAGTTCCCTCACCTATGCAGTGAGGAAGCCACAACTATGTACTAATGATTCCCTAATTTCTAATATTCTTGTTGCATCAATTATTTTGTGTATATCATGGAAACATTTAGAGAACCATCACTGCCTTTGCATACAATTTTGTAAATCCTACATGCAAAAACTGAATTGGAAACTTTGCAAAAGTGATGGTGAAAGAAGGGAACAAAAGAATCAAGTGAAGTAGGGGGACTAATGAATGTGGTATAAAATGTCATCTTTCTTCAGCCTCAAGCTTTGGGTTCTCTAGATTATCTATTGAACTGCAGAGATTATTCACCATAGAAGCAGAGAAACCTTACCTTTTCATACTCTATGATAGCATTTTTTGGTAAGCAATGAACCTAATATGGTAAGCATATTTCCTTCACTTAAGCACTCCTATTCTGTGGTCTACTAGCCAAGTCAAGGATAAAGCTGTGAACTGTTAGCAGGCCACACTCTCAGTAGCTGGGTCAAAGATGCTCAGCCTGGTGGAGGGGATTTGTGCTGGATTCAGCAGTTTCTATGACTCTACATCCTCATGGATGGAATCAAATGCCTCTATGCCTTTGCACTCAGATCACAGAAATAACTCTCTGTTCCCTGGCTGCTAACCTTTGTCCATTTCATAACATTCACATACTGTAGCTAAAGTTATCATTTCTAAAACTCAAATCTGACTGCATCACTCTCTGTATTTTACGACTATTCTTGAACTTGCATGTTTCTGCCTCTCTAGTCTTATATCTTACAGTTTAAAATGATATTAGAGGTCTATGTGATACATAAACTAAGTGTGGCATTAACAAATAATTACTGAATAAACAGATTAATTGCAATCTACTGACATGTTGAAAATTAATTAGGTTTCCTGCATAGAATTTTTCACCTTTTGACCTATTACTGTCATTGGAATGCTGTGGCCTAACCTCTTGCCTGATCTCTCTATTATCCCTGTTTAATACAGTGGTGCTATTTTTTCTTCATTCCATCTAGGAATCCTCTACTGAATTTCCATTTCAGGTCATTTCTGTGTGTCTCTCCAATATGCTTTCATAGAACCCTGTCCATCTTACCATTATAACTTATTATTAGTAATTTTCTACTCTCTTCTTGAATGACAATAAGATATACAGAAGAAGATTCACTGTGTCTTTTCCTTAACTTCAGCAGCCCTTCAAATTATCAATGTATGTTTCAGTAAATCATGTATTTTTCTTAATAGGTGTGAAAAATTGGAAGAAAAATATTTAATCTTCAAATTTCTGCATGTACATATGAGTAAAAACAAATATTGGTAGTGAAATGTGAGTACAAAGAATATGAAAAATATGTACAAACATAACACCTACATAGGCTAATTAAACCTTGCTGAAATAATAGCAGTATAAAACATTTTCATTGGCTAAGCCACTCACTTTGAAAGTTTTTCTCATTCTTACAATTAAGCTAGAGAAAAAATATTGTGATTTCCATTAGAAGTCCACCAGAAATCTCCTCAGAATCTGAAGCAGATAAGATGGAAAATATATGATGTTCTCTAAGACTCTTTTCCTACAATGAATTTTAATAATTTTATTTATGTGTATTTAACATTTCATTTATATACAATTATTAGTGTACGAATTCAGCTTCTTGGATGTAGCTAGCAAGAACAAGATATAATTTTTAGAATTTTCAACTATGCAAAAGTTGGGAATAGATTACATTAGTTCCATTTTTGTGCCAATTTCTATTCTCTTAGTCCAGAGTCAATGAACAACTGTTACTTTTCCTTAGCCCTGGAATGATCATCAGTGAGATTTTGCAAAATGTCCTTTTGATGCTGATCTGAAATAAATCCATGTCACTTTGTTGAACTTTTATTTATTGCCTGAAAAATCTTTCCTACTTAGCACTTTACTAATGGAATTTTTCATCTGGTGATTTCTTAGGATATAAATTAAGGGATTTAATTTGGGAGTTATAATCTTATAGAATACAGCAACTGCTTTATCAATGGGTAATGTAACTGCAGGTCTCAGGAACACAAATACAGAGGGCAAACGAATATGACAACTGTGATGTGAGAGGTATAGGTGTAGAGGGCTTTATGCCCCCCCTCCAAGCTGTGATTCCTCAGGGAGCATATGATGTCCACAGAGGAGACCAACAGAATTAGGAAGATTAATACACAGATGAACCCAGTGCTGGCAGCATCAAAGAGCACCAGAGTATGATAATCAGTGCTGGCAAATTCCAGCAAAGGGTTCAGATCACACATGAAGTGATCTATAACATTAGGACCACAGAAAGACAATCATAAAATGAATAAGATCTATACTGTTGCATGAAGAAATCCTCTCACCCATGACATTCCCACTAACAATACACAAATTTGCAGTTCATGATGGTTGTACAGTGTAAGGGTGTGCAGATGGCCACATAGCTATCATAAGACATCCCAGTAAGCATGATGATCTCAGTACCTGCAAAGAAATGTTCCCCAAAGACTTAGGTCATACATCCATTGAAGAGGATGGTCTTTTCATGGACTGAATCTACAATCAGTTTAAGGTATTTACAGAGGGATACCAGGCATCAATGAGGGAGAGATAGGCCAGGAAAAAGTACAAATGGCTGCCAGTTATGGTGACCACGATGAGCCCATTTCTAATCATAGAGATGATATATATGACAAAAAACACAGCAAATATTACTTTTTGCATTCCTGGGTTTTCTGATAGTCCCAAGAGAATAAACTCTGTTGCATTGTTCCTATTTTCCACTTACCTCTTGTGTAATTTAATTATGTTACCTGAAAAAACTAAAATGTTGAATTTATTTAATTTCTCCATTCTAATAAATAACATCTATCTTGATTTTATTGGCTTATGAAATCTTCATAAAAGTGTTTTGATAAGATAGAAAGGTTTGAGTTCTTGAAGACTACTCAAATCACTTTTGTGTTTGAAGATTCTGCAAAGAGTACATACACAAGGAGCTCTGGTAAACATATTGCAGGAGTCCTTCTGAGCACATAATTGTCTAAGATGAGGTAGAGACTAACAATAATTTATAAGTTGAACACATGGTGACAGTTGAGCCCACAAATAAGGCAAAAATGGGTGTAATTGACATTAATGTAAAACTAAAGATTTTTGACATTTGTTGTTATGAAATGGAGAACCGTAAAAGTTTATTGAGAGGGTAATTGGAAAGATGACAGGAGTTTGAATAAGGTATAAATTTGGATATAGTAAACACTGTTTTGTGTCTTTGGAGAAGTAGATCATTGTTTAGTAATCAATAGAAGCCAGATACAGGAACCCATTATTAGACATTTATAATAACTGATGTAAGGAATTTCAAGGTGATGATAAAAAAAGTGCAATGACAGGACATACAAGTTACTGAATCTTGATGACAAAATATAATATATTTTTAGTAGTTATTAACAAAAAAATAATGTTTTCTATGTATTATATCCTATCAAATACTTTTGCATACATAATTCATTATACTTTAAATAACCTGTGGTGGTTGTATTATTTTATATATTTTTCAGATAAATAATCTTTGTAATGAAACATTCTGATTTTGCTATTTCAAACAATATTAAATAATACTTCCTGAAAACTTACTGTGTTCTCATTGCTATTGAAGACTCTGATGATTTAAATCTCTTTTGAAACTACTAAGTAGTGAAAATCAGTACTTTTATTTTTTTTTTCATACTCATTTTACAGGGAGTATAAACATGGTGAAAGTAAAATTCCTGCTCCAGACAAGCAAAATCAAATGGCAGATAGGTATAGACCTGTAGTTTTTCAGATTATTTATTTTGTCTCCCTTTTTTTGTGTTATGGGGGTTTGAACTCAAGGCTTCATGCTTCCTATGCAGGCACTCTACTTCTTGAGTCGTATTTTATCTGAAGACTTTAAATATAGGTTCTCACTGTTTGCTAGGCCAGGCTAGAATGAAATCTTCCTATTTTAAGCTTTCCCCAGTTGCTGGGATGACAGTTGTAGCCATTATACTAGGTTTTTTTCCCTTAAGATGGTAACTTGTAAACTTTTTGGGTCAGGCTTACCTCAAACAGCAATCCTCAAGATCCCATACTCCCAGATAACTAGGACTCTAGGTTTTCAAATATCCTCCAATTTTTTAACATATATTGTCTTTCAAAATCTTTACCTTAAGCTATATACTACATATTGTCATCTTAAAGTAATTTTGAATTAGTAATCTGCATTTAAGTGACCACAATAATTACATTTACCATAAAGTGACTCCACAGGCATTTCCTCAGCAGTCACAAAATCACATATTTGAAATTACAAGTGTTTCAAAACATGAATGTTACTGTTGCATCCTTGGAAGGGCTCCTTTATCTTGTCCTGTTCCTCAACCCAACTGTCTCTTATTCAATACCACTATCAAGTGTGGGCTCCTTGATTCTGCTGAAAACTGAAGAAAGTTACTCCAACAGTGTTTAAGTATACAGGTTTAAGCATCAGAAAGAGCAGATCAGAGTCCTGTTTCTCCCACTTCAACTACTCTTAGCTCAGTTATACTTCCTGGGACTTCATATACCTGCTTCACCGTCTATTATAAAGTGGGAATAAGAATAATGTATCATAGCTTATTATGAGGATTGATTGTTACATGAAAACATCCAATACAGTGACAGTGACAGCTACAGGGCTTTCATTTATTTTTATAAGTCTATGTGCACTGAACAGAGAAGCAGAATTGACATTTTGGGCAATAATATGGAGACATATTTAATAGTGCACTAAGCTCACAAGGAATACTACATTTTTAAAAAGCTGAAGAGACATTTTTTGTGGGTTTGTGTGTTATTTTATTTTATTTTTTTATTATTCATTAATTCATATATGTATACATTGTTTGGGTCATTTCTACCCCTGCCTCTCTCCCCCAGCCTCGCCCCCACCTCCCCCTCACTTCCAGGCAGAACCTGTTCTGTCCTTATCTCTAATTTTGTTGAAGAAAAGACATAAGCAAATAAGAAAGACAAATCATTTTTGCTAGTTGAGTTATGGATAGCTGTACAGAGAGATTCCTAGCATTGCTTTCATGTACAAATGTGTTACTACCCAAGTTGATTCGTCTCTAATTGATCTTTTCACTAGTTCCTAATCCCCTTCTCATGTTAACCTTTGTCGCTTTAAGTTTTCTATATTGTTCCTCTGGAGTGGGGATATCAAATGCTTTCATGTTTTGGGTATTCTACCCATCCCCATACCTCCCATATGTGCTCTCCCCTTCTCACGTGACCCAAGTCCAACAACATTGCTGCATTTGCCTTTAATCTAAAGTCCACATATGAGGAAGAACATGAGTTTGGTCTTCTGAAACTTGTTAACCTCGCTCAGAATGATGTTGTCCAGTTCCATCCATTTACTTCCACATAATAAGATTTCATTCATCTTCATGGCTGAGTAAAATTCCATTGTGTATTAATACCACATTTTCTTGATCCATTCATCAGTACTGGGGCATCTTTGTTCTTTCCATAACTTGGCTCTTGTGAATAGCGCTGCAATAAACATGGATGTGCAGGTGCCTCTAGAGTAACCTGTGTTGCATTCCTTTGGATATATCCCCAGGAATGGGATTGCTGGATCATATGGCAGATTTCTGTTTAGATTTTTAAGAAGCCTCCAAATTTTTTTTGAGAGTGGTTGCACTAGCTGCATTCCCACCAGCAGTGTATGAAGGTTCCTTTTGCCCACATCCTCTCCAAGGCATGTTGTTGGTGGTGTTTTTGATGACGGCTATTCTAACAGGGGTGAGGTGGAACCTTAGTGTGATTTTGATTTGCATTTCCTTTATGGCTAGAGATGATGAGCATTTTTTCATATGCTTTTTGGCCATTTGAATTTTTCCTTTTGATAAAGTTCTGTTTAGTTCAGTTGCTCATTTCTTAATTGGCTCATTTATTTGGGGAGAGTTTAGTTTCTTAAGTTCCCTGTATGTTCTGGTTATCAGTCCATTGTCTGATGCATTGCTGACAAATATTTTCTCCCACTCTGTGGGTGGTCTCTTCAGTTTAGAGACATTTCTTTTATTGTGCAGAAGCTTTTTAATTTTATGAAGTTCCGTTTGTCCATCGTTAATCTTAGTTGCTGAGCTGCTGGGATTCTATTGAGGAAGTCCTTTCCTATACTATTAATTACAGAGTGTTTCCTTCTCCTTCCTGTACAAACTTCAGAGTTTCAGGTCTGATATTAAGGATCCCTTTTGAGTTGATACTAGTACAGGGTGATAGACATATATCTAGTTTCAGTTTCTTGCAAATGGATAACCACCTTTCCTGCAACATTTGTTGAAGAGGCTGTCTTTTCTCCATCATATATTTTTGGCAACTTTGTCAAAAATAAGGTGAGTAAAGTTGTGTGGTTGCATATCAGGATCTTCTATTCTGTTCCATTGGTCTCCATGTCTGTTTTTGTGTCAATGCCATGCTGGTTTTATTGCTATTGCTTTGTGATATAGTTTGAAGTTGGGTATTGTGATACCTCCAGCATTGCTCATTTTGCTGAGTATTGCCTTAGCTATTCATGGTCTGTTGTGTTTCCAAACGACCTTTAGGTTAGATTTTTCAATCTCTGTGATGAATGTCATTGGGATTTTGGTGGGAATTGCATTAAACATGTAGATTGATTTTGGTAGTGTAGCCATTTTTACTATGTTAATTCTACCAATCCATGAGCACAGGAGATCTTTCTAATTTCTTTCTTGATCTCTTTCTTCAGGAGTTTGTAGTTCTCCTTGTAGAGGTCATTCATATCCTTGTAAAGTTTACTCCTAGATATTTGATTTTTTTTGATGCTAGTGTAAATGGAATTGTTTCCATATATTCCTTCTCAGTTTGTTTGTTGTTAGTGTATAGAAAAGCTAATGTTTTTTGTAAGTTGATTTTGTACCTGCTACCTTGTTATAGCTGTTTATGGTGTCTAAGAGTTTTGGGGTAGAGTTTTTTGGGTCTTTAAAGTATATGATCATATTATGTACAAATAAAGATATTTTGACAATTTCTTTACTTACTGTATTCCTTTTATTTCTTCTTCTCACCTAATTGATCTGGCTAGAAATTCCAGAACTATGTTGAATAGGCATGGGGATAGTGGGTACCCTTGTTTTGTTCCTTATTTTAGGGGAAACGGTTTCAGTTTTTCACCATTAAGTATAACGCTGGCTTTAGGTTTGTCACATATAGCCTTTACAATGTTGAGGTACATTCCTTTTATTCTTAGTTTTCTTAGAGCTTTTATCATAAAGTGGTGTTAGATCTTGTCAAAGGCTTTTTCTGCATCTATTGAGATGATCAAGTGGTTTTTGTCTTTGCTTCTGTTAATGTGCTGTATGAGATTTATAGATTTGCATATGTTGAACCACCCCTGCATTCCTGGGATGAAGCCAACTTGGTCATGGTGTATAATCTTTCTGATGTGTTGTTGGGTTTGGTTTCCCATTATTTTATTGAGGATTTTTGCATCGATACTCATTAAGGAAATTGGCCTATAGTTCTCGTTTTTGGAGGTGACTTTGTCTGGTTTTGAGATCTATCAATCTTATTTTTTCAAAGTACTAGCTTTTTGTTTCATTGATCTTTGTATGGTTTTCTTTTTGTTGTTTTTATTTCATTGATTCAGCCCTTATTTTAATTATTTCTCTCCTGCTTGTTTTGGGATTTGCTTGTTCTTGTATTTTTGGGATTTTGAGCTGTAGATCATTGATTTGACATCTTTTTGTCCTTTTATATTTGCACTCATCCCTATAAACTTTGCTCTTAGGACTGCCTTTGCTGTGTCCCATAGGTTCTGATATGTCTTGTTTTCATTTTCATTAACCTTTTAATTTCTTCTTTTATTTCATCAATGACCTATTGATCATTGAGCAATGTGTTGTTCAGATTATAATTGTTTGCATGTTTTTTTCTGCTGTGTTTGTTTTTGATTTCTAGTTTTAATGTATTGTGGTCAGATAGAATGCATGGGATTATCTCTGTTTTCTTATATTTGCTGAGGCTTGCTTTGTGCCCTAAGAGATGATCAGTTTTGGAGAAGGTTCCATGGGCTGCTGTTTGTATATTATGCAGAAGTTGGATGAAATATTCTGTAGACATCAGCTTGGTTCATTTGATCTATGGTGTGATTTAGTTCTAGGATTTCTTTATTGATTTTTTGTTTGGATGACCTAACTCTTGGTGATAGGGGGGTATTCATGTCTCCCACTACTGCTGTGCTGGAGTTTATATATGTTTTTAGGTCCTTCAGAGTATGTTTGATGAAATTGGGTGCACTGATGTTGGGTGCATACAGGTCGACAATTGTTATTTCCTTTTGGTGTATTTCCCATTTATTTTTGTGTAGTGTCCTATATTTCATTTGATAAAGGTAGGTTTAAGGTATACTTTGTCTGAGGTAAGTATTGCTAACCCTGCTTGCTTTCAGGGGCCATTGGCTTGGTAAATCTTCTTCCAGCCTTTCATTCTCAGCAAGTGTTTGTTTCTGTCAATGAGGTGGGTCTCCTGTAGGCAGCAGATTGTTGGATCTTCCTTTTTAATCCAGTTTGCCAGTCAATATCTTTTGATGAGGGAATTAAGTCCATTTACATTCAGTGTTAGTATTTGATAGGTATGTGGTGATCCCTGTCATTTAGCTGTCATTGTTGTTTAAGGGTTTGATTGTGTGCAGCTTTAACTCTCTACTTTCTTTCCTTTTTTTCTCCTGTGGTTTGGTATTGCTTGCCCTTTTATGGTTTTGTTCACTTTCACTTTCTTCTTGCAGAATTCCTTGGAAAAGCTTTTGTAGTGGTGGGCTGGTGGTCATATATTGTTTCAGTTTCTGCTTATCATGGAAGACTTTTATTTCTTCGTCTATTTTGAATGATAGTTTTGCTGGGTAGAGTATCTGAGGATTGAAATTATTTTCATCAGTGCCCAAAAGACCTCACTCCATGCTCTTCTTGCTTTTGAGGTTTCCATTGAGAAATCTGCTGTGGTTTTGATGGGTTTACCTTTGTATGTTATTTGTTTTTTCTCTCTTACAGTTTTATATGTTCTTTCTCTAGTCTCTGTGCTTGTTGTTTTAACAATAATACATCATGGGGTAATTCTATTTTGGTCACGTCTTTTCAGTGTTCTTAAGGCTTCTTGTACCTGAATGGGCATAGTTTTCTGTAGATTTGGGAAATTTTCTGTTATTGTTTTATTGAGTATATTACACAATCCTTTTGCTTGCACCTCATCTCCTTCCTGACTGCCCATGATCCTCAGGTTTGGTGTTTTGATTGAGTCAGTGAGTTCTTGCATATTCTTTTCACAAGTCTTGAGTTTTTTGACTAATATTTCTTCGGTTTTTTTCTTTAATTGCCACTTACTCATCAAGTTCTGAGATTCTGTCTTCTGTTTGTTCTATTCCACTGGAATGACCTTCCATTTTGTTTTGTATTTCTATTTCATTCTTTTTTCTGTAGTTTTCCATATCATGGATCACTTCCACTTTAATATTGTCAATTTTTGCCCTTAATTCATTTATCTCACTGTTTATTGTGTTCTCTTAGTTTGGTGTTTTTTTTTAGAGCTCTTATGATTTCATTTATTTGTTTTTCTGTTTTCTCATATTCTTCATTTTTGCTTTCTTGGAATTCTTGAGTACCTCCTGTGCATTTTGGTTGATCATGTTTAGTAACATCTCTATGAAATTTTCATTATTACTTGTAGGATTTCTTCTTTCAGTGTGTTCTTTGGGGTTTCCTTGGGTTCCTTGATATAGTTTTTCTTGTTTTGTTGGAGTCTGGATCTGGATATCTGTTTTCTTCATTTCCCTCTGAATTCTGTACTAGTTTATTTTGGGGGGAGACTAGTTTCCATCCCTTTTTTATTTTCCAATATTTTCACTAGATACCATTTCTGGACTATGTGTTATTTAGTATTACCTAAGTTACAATAGTAATACTAACAAAACCAGGAAAGAAGGAGAAAAAATGAGAAAGAAAAAGAAAGAGAAGAGAGAAATAGGAAAAAAAGGAAAAATGGGAGAGATGGTGGATGACCAAACTGCAAACCAGACAGCCAAACCCTTAAATAAAGGCAAAAAAAAAAAAAAATCACTGGTTCTGGAACAGTAGAATTACAGTCTTAGTTGTTTTGATTTTACTCATTTAGCATTCAGTCCTGTCTGTCTGTGTCTCTTAGGCAGGTTTGGAGCCCTCCTGTGGCAGGCCTGCCATGACAGTCCTGTTGGAACAGCTATCCAGTAAGCCTGCATAGTAGGGGCCTGGCAGGCCTGAGCGGTGGGGGGACCCAGTGGAGCAGAGATCTAGCAGGCCTGCATCATGGGGACCTGGAGGAGCAGTGGCCTTGTTGGCTTTCAGAGTGGGGGCTTGGCTTGCCTGCAAGGTGGGGCCCATGGAGCAGAGATCTTTCTGGGGCCAGTGAGAGAAGAGGTCTGGCTGGCCCATGTGGAACTTGGGCCTGGTGGGCCTGAAGGGTAGAGAGCTCAGCGGGGCAGTGATGCGGTAGGCCCCCACAGAGCTGGGGCCTGGTGGGGCCAGAGGGGTGGGGAACCTGGCAGAGCAGAGCAGTGGCTCCACAGGTCTATGGGATGAGAATGTGGTGGGCTGGCTGTTCTTTTAGTAGATTGTGACATGGAGAAGACTTCCATGAGCTAGGGATTCAGACTGGTGAAGTTTCGGCTCTCACTGGCGTTTTACCTCAGCCAAACATGTCTCCAGCGTCTCAGCAAGGTCCCTGATTCACAGAGCTCAGGCAGTCTGCAGTTGTGTCCCAGTCACCATCAGTTCAAGAGACTTTTATCTATAGTACTTAATCCTAGAAAGAGTTTTTCATGTTGGACTAAACAGCTGATGATTTGTACCTTTAATATTCACATTTGAGCCATTAATGTATGAGTGATATACTTATAGTTTTATTTCAGGCTCATGAGTAGTCTTCAATACTGAAAGAGTAATCTCTCCACAAAACATAATTCCCTGGATTAGATAGCTGGATCACATAAATTACTTTATGAGTCTCAAAATATGCAATCTTAATTTTGATTAAGTTTTTAGCAAACATTTTTTGAAAACTTGGGGTGAAGATGAAATATTCTATGACTATGTATGATTAAGACTGAAAAGTATTTGAAAATGATGACTATGAAAATAATATTGAGCAAGTATTAACACTGATGAAAAATTTACCTTATCTATCTCAGACTATATTAATGGTGGCTGTGGGTGTTCATTTCAATTTCATCTTCAAAATGAACTCCTCTAGAATAAGAAGCTTTTCCTATGGAGAATGTAATACACTTGGCCTCAGATAATTCAATATTAAAGCAATAGTGGTTTAGAAATTGTCTTCATTAGTGTAAATCTTTCTTTCTCTCCTATTGCTTATGAGTGTTTTCACAGAAAGCATGACATTTGAGTTAAGAATAGATTGAGTGATACACTATTAAGAAATTCTCACAATTCTGGTCCTGCACAGCTGAGAAAGTTTGAAGGAAAAATAGTCAAATGGGTCACTCCATTCATTCATTATTAATCTCTCTCTGGATATGTGAATTACAGCAAAATATCTTATTAATCTCCAATTGCAAAGGCATTTAAGGAAGTTTCCATAAATATTCAGGGACCTTATCTTATAGCTGTTTTCTTTCTCAAGAATTCATTATTTCTTTTGATGGAAAGGATTTGTCTTAGATAAAGTTAATCTGAGAGGCAAATTAAGGAATCACCCACTCTTGAATGAGAAATTGTATTCCCCATTAGCACATAAACTTGGGAGAGTCTTTCTCTATCTGAACCTTGTTGGTTAATATAGTTTAATGCCAAGAGGTAATGCAGCTCTTCAGTGGTGAAATATGGAAAACTTTCCATATTGGAAGTTTAAATCTACTTTTCTTCACAGGAAACTCCTGAGTACTTCAGTAGAGGTTTTAAGTGAGAAAACAGTATAAAGAGAGAGAGAATACAGTCATATTGCTATAGTGTTATAGTAATGATAAAATGCCTTATAAACACAAATTTATTCCTCACAGAACTGGAGGCTGAATATTCCAAGAATTGAGAAGCAGCAAAGTTATGTTGTCTGTTAATGTGTGTTTACATGGTGATATCTTGTTGCTATGTCTTATGAATTGCAGGACTCATGGGTACTCACATGGAGGTAGGAAGAAAGGCAAGAGAGATTTGAATGCTGCTGGAACCCTCATTTGACAAAAATCTTTGAAAAGCCTCATCTATTACTATCATGTTAGCCCTTATGTTTCCTACCTGAACTTTGGAGTAGAAACATTAAAATAATAGCAGAAAACATGAGCATTTCAGATATATTACAGAATTCATTTGTGTCTTTACAGCCTACTCAGGACATACTTACTATATACTGATTTCATTTGATGATGAAGTGCTGCAGTACATATCTAACATTTTAACATAGTAGACTTAACAGCTCTTTTATGAGAGGTCATGTTTGATTGTCAGATGGTGGATGCTATCATTTGAATATTGAAGATCTTCTGAAGGCCCATTGCTCTAAAATCTTGATTCCCCAGATGGTGCTGTTTGGAGATGATGGAACCTGTAAAAAGTAAGACTTTTCAGAGATTTTCAGGTCATTGGATGCCTGCTCCTGAAGAGCATTGTGAAGTGCCTGCTTCTTCATTTTATTATTTGCTTTGTGGATGTGACCAAAGTGGTTTTACCCTGCAACCAGATCTTGCTATGATGTATTTCCTTCATATAGTTTCATGTCTATAACCATGACTGATAATGCACTGAAACCTCTAAAACTACCAGCCAAAATGAACCCTTTACATTTGTTAGTTGACTATCTCAGGTATTTTGTTATATTGGTGGAATGCTAGCACAGTGGTTCATGGTCAACTGTTCAGACTTGGCTAAGAATGAATAGCAGACCAAGAGTTATTATTCAATTATTATTTGTAAATCATGAGAGCAATATGCTCCAAAATCCCTAAAGCTATCATTTAAATTCACCTATAGAGACTATTCAAAGTCTCCAAAGCATCCTTCTCAGCCAGTGATATTTCAAGCACAATTGTACCATCTAAATAATATACTCTAAATGAAAGAACCATTCACAAAACAACCTGTATCTGTTACCAAGTCTTCTGTTCTTCTGGGTCTCATATTCCTCCATGTGGTCCTTCTTGCAATATGGGGAAAAAAGCATTTGCTATATCACAAGCTTCAGGTCCAGGAGAAAATTTAATTTTGTAAAATTTAATGAAGCCATTTTAGTTAAAACATCTGCAATGGGAGCATCTGTCTGATAAACTCATGATATTATATTATCATTTTCTTCCTATCATCTTTCTTCTAGACAGGTCAAACTTTTGAAATGAGTGAACACATGTTGGGAAATATCAGTGCTGCTTTAAAGTCCTTGTTGGTAGCACTGGTCTCTGCAATTCTTCTAGAAATACAGTTATATATTTGTAAAGTAATACACCATAATATGCAGTACTGCTTTTGGTGTACTATTTTCCTGGGTTCTGATGTTTTCCACTTGGCCTCTTTCAACAAGAATAAGAAAGTCACTACGGAGTTTCTATTAGTATACCTATCCCAATTTTACAGTACAGACCCCAGGAAATGAAGACAAATGAGTTTGAGGATTGATGTGTTGCACTAAGAATTTAAACCACTATAGATCACAGAATCTTTATAACACTTCACTCTGGTGGACCGCTGTAATATTTTGGGTCTCATTAAATTTATGTCAGTTTATAACCAGTATCCAGTAGTCTCAGAAATATCTAATTAATTCCTTTTGCCCAATAAATAGTTACACTGGGAAAGTCTGTACATGGCTTTTGTAAGACTAGCAGAAAGATTAGCATGAATTCTGGAAGAATTCCAAGGTTATTCCTCAAGGAGATGTGACTTCCTTTTCATTATATGTTTTCAGAAACTTTCAGCTAGTTCAAATCTAGAAATGATTGATTATTTTGTGCTTTTTATGACTATGGTTTTTGTAGTAAAAAGATCAGCTATGAATTTACTAGGCTATCTACATAGTTCATTTTTAGGACTACTATAATCATCTATTTAAGGTTATAAGATTTTTCCATGTCAGTTTATTCCAATTTCCTTTGACTCAGCAATCCATTATGGAAAGCATACCCATAACTCCGTTTGGTCACTGCCACCCCAGGACCTAATCACTCACTTTGCATTTAGGTTCCTCAATACAGTTACAATAACTTCTGATTTAGTATCTCACTAACAAGGAAAAGTGGTTATCAAAGACTTCAAAAATTTTGAGGCAATATTTTTCCTCACAATTAAGATGAAATTTATGTCTTCCAGCCTCTCCCAGGTTGCAAGGGTAGGTATCAAATAATAAAACATACTAACATTCCAATTTCCTTGAGCCTTTATATCCCTTGCTCTCTTTTAAACCTGGGAAAATTCTGCATTTCTAATTCACTCACTGTGGAGTCTCTTTTTAAACATGTTGCAACTGACTAACTAAATAGAACTCTTCTTAAGACCCTGAGCTGCAACCTTGAATGATGAATCTTAGCTTGGTGAGAATAGAGCAACAAATTTGATATTATCCAACTTCATGTTTGTTCTACCATTTCCTGTACTCTTACTATATATACTGAATGTTTTCTCTTGAATAAATAATGGTAAATTATTTAGTTCCTTGGAATAGAGTACATCAATTCATTGCTTATAATTTTATCTTCTTTTAAGATTCTTTTAGGATTGAGTTTAGTTATAGATATAGAAGATCAGAGGTTTTTGACACTTCTTTGTAAGAAGAGCCAGGGAGAAGGAAAAATGTAAACTACAAGAAAACTAGTCCAGGAGAAGAGGCAAAACTTTGACCCCCTCCAAACCTCCAGCCTGCACAGAGACTCTCCACTTCATGTTAAATGGAGAAACCAGAAGGGCCCTTGGGCCACCAGTCACCTGTGCACAGATGGCTTGGAAAGACATGGACAAGGTGAGCTAAGCAGTACACGGTACTTCCACAGACAACCCTGGGCCAGATCAGCATAGCCCCCTGGACAGACCGACCCCCACCTGGGGCAAAAAGAGAAACTGAGTAATAAGCAATAAGAACAGTAAAGACACATGGAAAAGAAGGTGGGGTGCCCTGAACACCAAAGTGGGGGGGATGGGAATCCTTCTCGGAACTGTAAATAAACAAGCCAGGCCTGGCCGGAGAGGCTCTGGCAGAAGCAGGGCATGGGCCCCACAACCAGGAGAGGGAAAGCTTGTGAGAGTGGCAGAGGGAGGAAAACTCCACAGGAGGGGGGGAAGAACCACCTGCCACATGATCTGTAAATAAACATGCAACCTGAGAAAGCCGGCACAGTGTCACCTCCCTCAGTGTGCTTGAAAAAGGGAAAGCTTGTAGCAGCAGCTCGCACACAGGAGAACTCTGAGTAAACAAAGCCTGTGGGGCCAGGTGAGTGTTAAGCTTACCACAGCTATCTGCATATATAACAATGCCAGCAACAGCAGGCTGACAGCACCAGGCAGGAAAGTGACAGTCACATATAGACATGCACAGACCTGTCTCCAGACTTTTTTTTTCTCTCTCCCTACCTTTGATGAGAAAACAACTGAACTACACCTGCATGCTGAAAAACTTACTAAACTGTATTGCATTTGAACTTGGGACACTTGGTGGGCTTTTTTATTCTTTTTTGTGCAGTTTTGTTCTACTTTATGTCTCCCCTGTGATTAGACAACTACAGAACAACATCTGAGGCACCATCTCTAAGATTGGAGGCTGAAGGATGAACAACAAAATTATTAAGACTGAAATTTCATTGCATTTGAACTTGGAGGTTTTTATTTTTTATTTTTTATTTTGTTTTATTTTATTTTTTTCTTTCATTCACTTATTTTTTATTTTTATTCTTATCTTTACTCTTTTTGTTTTTTATTTTCAATACTCTCTCTGTCTCTCTAATGCCTTTTCAGCTTATGGTTGATTAGTACACTGTCTCTCCCTGTTTATATCTTTGAAATTTTTTTTGTTTGTTTCTTTGTTTTGTTTTTTTTCTACTTGATTGTTTTCCCCTTTTCCTTTAAATTCTTTGTTTTCCATCCCCTCTCACCCTTCCATTCTAAATATCACTAGTGCTATTATTACAAGTCAGAAAATACTTAATTGCACCAACTACAGGGACAATAACAATATCAAGGGCAAGGATGGGAAGACAGAAAAAAACAGAGAAACCAGTTTTCCCAGAGCAAAAATTAGTACAGGAACCAGAGGAAAATGAAGAAAACAGATACTCAGATCCAGACTACAACAAAATGAATATAAACTATGCCAAAGAACCCAAAGAAGCCCACAAGAATAATTTAAAAGAAAACATACTACAGGTACTAAATGAGAATTTTATAGAGATGATACTGGATAGGGTCAACCAAAATATATGGGACACACTTAAGAAATTCCAAGACAACAAAAATAGAGAATTTGAAAAAGCAAAAGAAGAAATAAAGGAAACCAAAGAAGCACTGTATGCACCAAATTGAAACATAGAACATGATTAATAAACAGATAAATGAACTTAGGAAAAAAATAGACAACATTAAAGAGGAAATGATCCAGGATATGGAAAACCTCAGAAAAAAGAAAGAAACAGAATTGCAAACAAAATAGAAGGCCAATCCACCAGAATAGAACAAACAGAAGACAGAATCTCAGAACTTGAAGATGAAATGGTAATTAAAGGAAAAACCAAAGAACTATTAATTAAACAACTCAAGACCTGTGAAAAGAAAATGCAAGAACTCACCGACTCCATCAAAGACCAAACTTGAGAATCATGGACATCAAAGGAGGAGAAGAGGTGCAAGCAAAGGGAATGCATAATATATTCATTGAAATAATAACAGAAAATTTGCCAAATCTAGAGAAAGATATTCCCATACAGATGCAAGAGGCCTCCAGGACACCAAACAGACCAGATCAAAATAGAACTACCCCATGAGATATCATCATTAAAACAACAAGTACAGAAACTAGGGAAAGAATATTGAAGTCTGTAAGAGAGAAAAAACAAACAACATACAAAGGTAAACCCATCAAAATCACAGCATACTTCTCAACATTAAACAAGCTAAAATGACAAACCTACAGCCAGCGTTATACTTAATGGAGAAAAACTGAAACCATTCCCTCTAAAATCAGGAAGTAGACAAGGATGCTCACTATCTCCACTCCTGGTCAACATAGTACTGGAATTCCTAGCCAGAGCAATTAGGCAAGAAGAAGGAATAAAAGGAATACAAATAGGTAAAGAAACTCAAAATATCCCTATTTGCAGATGACATGAGCCTATACCTTTAAGACCCAAAAAACTCTACTCAGAAGTTTCTAGACATCATCAATAGCTACGGCAATGTAGCAGGATATACAATCAACATAGAAAAATCATTAGCATTTCTATACACTAATAATGAACAAACTGAAAAAGAATATATGAAAACAATTCCATTTACAATAGCCTCAAAAAATCCAATACCTAGGTGTAAACCTAACAAAAGATGTGAACGACCTCTACAACAAAAACTATACACTTCTGAAGAAAGAGATTGAGGAAGACTATAGAAAGTGGAGAGATCTCCCATGTTCATGGATTGGTAGAATCAACATAGTAAAAATGTCAATACTCCCAAAAGTAATCTACATATTTAATGCAATTCCCATCAAAATTCCAATGACATTCATTAAAGAGATTGAAAAACCCACCTTGAAATTTATATGGAAACACAAGAGGCCACGAATAGCCAAGGCAATACTCAGTCAAAAGAACAATGCTGGAGGTATCACGATACCTGACTTCAAACTATATTACAAAGCAATAACAATAAAAACAGCATGGTACTTGCACAAAAACAGACATGAAGACCAATGGAACACACTAGAGGCCCCAGATATGATGCCACACAACTATACCCAACAGACATGAAGACCAATGGAACACACTAGAGGCGCCAGATATGATGCCACCCAACTATACCCAACTTGTCTTTGACAATGGCGCTAAAAATATACAATGGAGA
Organism: Castor canadensis; assembly: GCF_047511655.1. Classification (NCBI taxonomy): domain Eukaryota; kingdom Metazoa; phylum Chordata; class Mammalia; order Rodentia; family Castoridae; genus Castor; species Castor canadensis. Next base: position 189,438,250 of record NC_133386.1, read on the forward strand.
AAAAGCAGCCTCTGCAACAAAAACTGCTGGGAAAACTGGTTAGCAGTCTGCAAAAAACTGAAACTAGATCCATGTATATCACCCTATACCAAGATTAACTAAAAATGGATCAAGGATCTTAATATCAGACCACAAACTCTAAAGTTGATAGAGTAAAGAGAAGGAAATACTCTGGAGTTAGTAGGTATAGGTAAGAACTTTCTCAATGGAAGCCCAGCAGCACTGCAACTAAGAGATAGCAAAGATAAATGGGACCTCATAAACCTAAAAACCTTCTGTTCATCAAAAGAAATGGTCTCTAAACTGAAGAGAACACCCACAGAATAGGAGAAAATATTTGCCAGCTACACATCAAACAAAGGCCTGATAACCAGAATATATAGGGAACTTAAAAACCTAAATTCTCCTAAAACTTATGAATCAATAAAGAAATGGTCAAGTGAACTAACCAGAACTTTCTCAAAAGAAGAAACTCAAATGGCCAAAAAACACATGAAAAAATGCTCATCATCTCCAGCAATAAAGAAAATGCAAATTAAAACCACACCAAGATTCCACGTCACCCCTGTTAGAATAGCCATCATTAGCAACACCACCACCAACAGATATTGGTGAGGATGTGGGGAAAAAGGAACCCTTTTACATTGTTGGTGGGAATGTAAACTAGTACAACCACTCTGGAAAAAAATTTGGAGGCTTCTTGAAAAGCTAAACATTGATCTACCATTTGATTAATCAATACCATTCCTGGGGATATACCCAAAAGACTGACACAGGTTACTCCAGAGGCACCTACACACTCCTGTTTATTGCAGCACTATTCACAATGGCCAAGTTATGGAAATAGCCAAGAAGCCCCACTACTGCCGAATGGATCAAGAAAATGTGGTATCTATACACAATAGAATTTTATGCATCCATGAAGAAGAACGAAATGTTATCATTCGCTGGTAAATGGATGGAATTGGAGAACATCATTCTGAGTGAGGTTAGCCTGTCCCAAAAGGCCAAAAATCATATGTTCTCCCTCATATGTGGACATTAGATCAAGGGCAAACACAACAATGGGATTGGACTTTGAGCACATGATAAAAGCAAGAGCACACAAGGGAGGTGTGAGGGTAGGTAAGACATCTATAAAATTAGCTAGCATTTGTTGCTCACAACGCAGAGAAACTAAAGCAGATACCTTAAAAGCAACTGAGGTCAATAGGGGAAGGGGACCAGGAACTAGAGAAAAGGTTAGATCAAAAAGAATTAACCTAGAAGGTAACACACATGCACAGGAAATCAATGTGAGTCTACTGCCTGTATAGCTATCTTTATCTCAACTAGCAAAAACCCTTATTCCTTCCTGTTATTGCTTATACTCTCTCTTCAACAAAATTAGAGATAAGGGCAAAATAGTTTCTGCAGGGTATCGAGGGGGTGGGGGGGAGAGGGAAGGGACAGAGTGGGTTGTAAGGGAGGGGGTGGGGCAGCGGGGAGAAATGACCCAAGCCTTGTATGCACATATGAATAATAAAATAATAAAAATTAAAAAAAAGAAAAAAGAAGAGCCAGTATTGCCTTTCAGGTCAACTCTCTCAGACAATGTTATTTATTCTCAGATAATGAAGGGTTAATGTTTCAGACAAGCAAGGAGGATGCAACTCATGTAGGGGAAGACAATTCTGCTGATGGACAGGGTTTTATCATTGGCAAAGATTCATGTATCTTTTCAGTTCTATCATCTCACTTCCTTCATTCATGCAGTGACCTTTGTGTCCCTCCATTACCATCAGGCCCAAAAAAGTTCAGCATTTCTTATTCATTCACTGTGGACTCTTTTTGGTCTTGTGGCAGACAACTAACTATACATTAACGATTCCTCTGCTCCTGATCTTATTATATTAATTTCTTCGTATATAACTTAAAAACACTTGGAAAACCATTTCTATCTTTCTGTGTGATTTATGTGTTCCTTAGATTCAGAAGCTAAATTGGATATTTTTATGAAAATAATGAGTGAAAGAAGGGACTAAAAGAGATCACATTGAGAAGTTAAAGGACATGTAAATGGGGTCTAAAATGATGGCTTTATTCAACATTAAGCTTTGAGTTCTCTGTAGTATTCATTGCACTACAAAGCTTGTTTACAATTTGGGTAAGGTAGCCTCACATCTCATATTTCATGATAGTCATTTATTGGCAAGTGGGGGCCCTAAAGTTAGGTACAATCTCTCTACTTAAGTATCCATTTTCTACCATCCAAAGTCAGGACAAGGGTTAAGTTTAGGAAGTTTTAGCTGCCCAGTCTCACAGTAGCTGGGGCATGAGTGTCAGTCCTGGAGGAGAATTGAAGTGGATTCAACAGTGTCTGTAACTTGCCATTCTCACCAGCAGTACCAGATTCTCTAGGCTTCTATAGTTGGTCATTGCAATACCGTTCTAGTCTCCTACTGTCAATATTGTCCATATAATTTCATATATTGTAGCTGTTGGAGCCAGCAATGGGACCTTGCCTGCATGAGTTGGTACCTGGCCTTGTGAAGCAGTTGGAGTGGAATTTTATAATACACATGTAATATGTTGGCATTAGTATGTAAATGCTGATGTTCTTTTTCAGGAGATGAAAACACTGCACATGTAAATTTATCTGCAATATCATTTTATTTCACTACAGGGCTGGGCAAATTAGAATGAGCCCTAATATGAGTAACATATAGGGGATAAGTGCGGGTTTGTATTAGATATTGTAATGTGGATAATAATGTTTTTGTAACTTTATAAGTAGTAGAAATAAGCAGTTACAACAGCAGGAAACAGTCCTACTACATAAGCTGAATCTGAGACAATATTTAATGGTTTATCTGTAATTTTTCTGTAATAAATAAATCAGAATTGCTAATTCTATGTGTTGTGCAGAAGAATAATTAGTTTGAATAGTTTCATATAAATCAGCTCCATGTATGTCTCCTTTACCATATAATAAATTGAAGCATGAGATATAGGATTTAATTGTACTATAGTATTAAAAACAAACGGAGTTTGTTTTAAAAAAATCCCACAATTTACCTGTTGGATAATGATTACCTATATATCCATAATAATTGCTTATACTATCACTTAAATTATCATTAAGGAGTAATAGATTTTCAAACTATTTGTTAGTGAAAGGTAAAATAATGAGTTGTGGATCAAATCCTAAAATCTTTAGGCATCTTGCTCTTCCCTGAAAAATTAATACATTCAGAAGTAAATTGCCTGGCATTTCTTATGAAGTCTTGGCAAAAGGTATTGCAGATGCTTTACAAGGTATGGATCCTAAGTCTTGGCTTCAAAGCATTATGCATAGTCTATTAGGAGCCAGCATTACTTTTATTGTTTGTCTTGTCATTTTTTGTATAGGATACTCCTGTCTCCAATGACTGTTAAATTCTTACAAAACTTCTGAAGCCATGGTCACATCGGGATTGCTATGATTAAAAAATAAAAAAGGGGGAAATGTTGGAGCCAGCAATGGGACCTTGCCTACTTGAGTTGGTATCTGGCCTTGCAAGAAAGCCAGATGACCATAAAAACAATATTCAAGGTTCCCAGATGGCTTCGTGTCCTTCAGATGTAAATAAGAAAGTTATGCTGACCCTGTGCTTCTCTGGCTTCTCTGTTCCCGTTTTAAAGGAGACATAACAAAGAGTTAATTTCAACTGTGCTTCCCTGTGCTAATGTAACCTTAACAAGTGATACTTGGCATGCTTTTTCTGACCAAATGCTCTCTATGTAAAAGGAGTTTGTAAAAAGCAATGTATACTTCATTAAAGTGGCTATTGATCAGGACTCAATAGTCCTCTCATCTCTTTGGGCTTTGGTCACCCAGGTTCCGCTGGTAAATGGCATTACATGTAGCTACAGTTATCATTTCTTTTTTTTTTTATTTTTATTTTATTCACATGTGTATACATTATTTGGGTCATTTCTCCCCCCTTCCCCCTTCCCTACACCCTCCACTCCCTCCCTTACCCCCCCTTTTTATCTCACTACCAGGCAGAAACTACTCTGCCCTTATCTCTAATTTTGTTGAAGAGAGAGCATAAGCAGTAATAGGAAGGACCAAAGATTTTTGCTAGTTGAGATAAGAATAGCTACAGGGAGTTGATATGCATTGATTCCCTGTATGTGTGTGTTACCTTCTAAGTTAATTTGTCTTGAACTAACCTTTTCTCTAGTTCCTGGTTGCCTTCTCCTATTGGCCTCAGTTGCTTTAAAGTATCTGCTTTAGTTTCTCTGCATTGAGGACAAGAAATGCTATCTAGTTTTTTGGGTGTCTTACCTATCCTCATACCTTCCTTGTATGTTCTCACTTTATCATGTGATCAAAGTCCAATTCCCTTGTTGTGTTGCCCTTGACCTAATGTCTACATATGAGGGAGAATATATAATTTTTGGTCTTTTGGGCCAGGCTAACCTCACTCAGAATGATGTTCTCCAATTCCATCCATTTACTTGTGAATGATAACATTTCATTCTTTTTCATGGCTATATAAAATTCCCTTGTGTATAAATACCACATTTTCTTAATCCATTCGTCAGTAGTGGAGCATCTTAGTTGTTTCCATATCTTGGCTATTGTGAATAGTGCTGCAATAAACATGGGTGTGCAGGTGCCTCTGGAGTAACTGTAAGTTACATTCTTTTGGCTATATCCCCAAGAGTGGTATTACTCGATCATATGGTAGATCAATGTTTAGATTTTTAAGAAGCCTCCAAATTTTTTTCCAGAGTGGTTGTACTAGTTTACATTCCCACCAGCAGTGTAAGAGTGTTCCTTTTTCCCCACATCCTTGCCAACACCTATTGTTAGTGGTGTTGCTAATAATGGCTATTCTAACAGGGGTGAGGTGGAATCTCAGTGTGGTTTTAATTTGCATTTACTTTTACAGTTATCATTTCTAAATTTCAAATCTAGCAGGACCACACTCTGTATTACGTGCCCATTCATGAACTTGCATGTTTCTGTCTCACCAGCCTCATATCTTACAATTTACCATCAGACTTGTGATCATATTAGTGTCTAAGCTCAGTAAGGTTTAATAAATAATTTTTAAATAAATAGATGAATTGCAATCCCACTCCCAGGTTGAATTTGATTAGGTTTTCTGTATAGACATTTTTTCAACTTCTGCTCTTTGTTTTATATTACTGTCCTATAAATGTTGTGTCCCAACCACTTGCCTATTCATCCTTCTGTCCCTATTTCATTCTATGGTGCTATTTTTTATATCTTTTGATTCAGGAATTCTTTTCTGAATCTTCTTTCCAGATTTTTGTTGTGTGTCCCTCCAACATGTTTTCATAGCACCCTATCAATTTTGCCACTTATAACCCATCATCAGCAATTTTCTATTCCCTTCTTAAATAAGTCAAATCTATGGAGGAAGACTCATGGTGTCTTTTCCTTTATTTCTGAAGTCTGCCAAGTTATCAATCTGCCTTGGAATAATCCTGTGTATTTATTAATTAATGCCTGAGAAATTGAATGAAAATATATAATCTTCAAATTTTTTTGTGTGTGTACACAGACCTACATATTGTTTAAAAGGACTGTCAGTAATGAAATGTGAGTACAAGGTAGAGAAAAATAGGAATGAACATAAGACATTCAAAGGATAACTAAACCTTGCTGAAATATATAAAGGGTAAACATTTTCATTTGCTGAGGAACTCAATTTGAAGTTCTTTCTCATTCTTGCAATTAAACTAGAGTAAAAACAAGTTGTGATTTCCCTTAGACATCCAGTTAGAAATTTCCTCAGAATCTGAACCAGATAAAGTAGAAAACATTTGATGATCTCTAGTACTTTTTTAGTACTATGTATTTCATTGAATTTATTCATGTATATTTATACATTTTCATTTAAATGACAATTTATTAAATACCACATTTTGTGCAATTTTTAGAAACATTTGTTATGTATCAGGAAAATATTTTATGTAATGTAGCTATCTTTTGGTTAAAGGGCTTCCTGTTTGACATTCAAGTGTTCTTTATTTGACCTATGACTCTTTCTACCAGATTGTCACCAATCAATGCCATGAACAATAAAAGTCATTGTGAAGTCTCGAAGAAAATTTATGAACATGTAAGTAACTCTCTGCTCAGAGGTCAGATGACCTTTGTTTTTATAGCACTGAAATGTTTAGTCACCATAATATTACAAGAAATATATTATGATCAATTTTTTATCTGAAACCAACTAATTTTCAATTAGTTGGATTTTACATAGTGAACTACTATACAGATAACAAACTACTATATCCAGTGTACCCTCTACAGTTTTTGTATTAAAATCTAATTTAGTATAATTCTCAGATCTTTTTTTTTTAATCATTGCCTTGCTGTGAAAGTACTAGCCATGTGCTGAGTGTCACATTACAAACAGAGTACCAGTACAGTGGTCTTTGGTGGAACCTGTAAACCTTGCTCCAGATGAACCAGAGCTGCTCCTTTGCCCTGAGGTCTGTCTACTGCAAGCAGTAGAGTGTGAAAACTCTTTGGGCCAACACTGACTCACCCCATGCCTGAAGCCACTACCCTGAGTACTTCAGTTAAGAGCGCTAGCAGCATGCAAAAGCCCCTCTGTCCCACCTCAGCTGCTATGGCACACCTGGATCTGCACCAATTTCTCAACCACTGTTGAAGACCAAACTTTTGCTCCCCATAGAACCCCCAGATCAGTACTGGTTAGCGAATATATCAATACTTCTGCACCCTATGAAATTGCTACTACACTATGAAACTATAAGCTTCTCCATGTCAAGCCATTGCCATGTGCCTGGAGCTATCATTCTACCCCAAGTGCTCCCCAAGACCAGAGCCCTAGCTGAGCAAGAGGGGAAACATGGGCTTCCCTGTTCCAAGAGGGGATCGCAGAGTAAACTGGTCATGGCAGCCACAGACAGAAATCTGAGGGACAGAGACTGGAGGAAATCACCTGGTGCCACAGTAGATCCCAGCTGGTATATAGCCTCCTCCTTGGCAAAGAAAAATATTGCATTCTTACTTTAAAAAATATTTTATGTTCATTTTAATTTTTTTCCTTGACTGCATTGTTTTTCTCAGCAATAATATTGTGTCTTCAAACACTATTATTTTATATCTTCACCTATATATTTACCTAACTTTGCTGATTTGACTTTTTTTCCTTCCCTCAACATACCTTTTCTGACCTCTTAATTTTAATATCAATAACTTTAATAATTTTAGATTCCTAGTTCATCCTACAAGACCTTTAGTTGCTTTTTTTCTATAACCATATTTGGGTGCAGTTATTGTTTCAATTATTTCTTACTACATTTAAATATCTGGTTTGATTTTGTTCTTGTTCTCTGTTTTCTCTCCTCAAAGTGGTGTTGAAAGCGATGTCCAAACCTACAAATCCACATACCACCTGTATATAAACAGAAGTAATATGAAAAAATCAAGTCAATATGATATCTCTAAATGTTCATAATATCTCAATAACAAAATCCAATGATAGTTAAGTGGCCAAAAACTTAGACAAATACTCCTAAATGTAAATGATTTCCACTTTCCAAAATAAAGATAGAGACTGGTTGATTGAATTAAAAAACAAGATCCAAAAATTTGTTAACCATGTGATACATATCATTGACTAATACATACACATTCTGAAAGTAAAAGGATGGAAAATAATAAACCAAGCAAGTGGAAAACAAAAGCAAGAAGGAATCACTATACTCATATCTGACAAAGTACACTTCTAGCCAAAATTAATTAGAGGAGATAAAGATATTCAATATATATTACAAAGGGAAGAATCTTTAAAATGATATGATGATTATATATTTGTAGGCAGCAAGCTAAGGTGCACCTGACTTCACAAAAGAAATGCTATTGGACGTAAATGACAGACAGTTTAACATACAGTAACAGAGGTTAATGAAGGCCCCACTCTTAATAATAGATAGACAATCTAGATGAAAAATCATCAAGGACATTTCAGACTTATACTGCACAAAAAATATACTTAACCAACATGTATAGAAAAATTCAATCAAATAGATTAAGAATGCACATCTTCTGAGCCCATTTTAAGATATAATGCAAAACTTCATTCAAGAAAATTAAGACTGGAGGTGTGGCTCAAGTGGCAGAGTGCCTGCTTTGTAAGTGCAAAGCCCTGAATTCAAACCTCAGTCCAAGCAAAAAAAAAAAAAAAACCTAGATAATTGAAATAGCAGTAAAATCATCATAGTATTAGCAGAAAATCAGACATGTAGACTGATAGAATATAATAAAGAACTCAGAAAGAAACCCACACAGCCACAGCCATTTGATTCTCAACAAAGTTGCCCAAAGCATACATAAGAGAAAAGGCAGCCTCTTCAACAAATGGTACTGGGAAAACCAGATAGCTATATGTAGAGGACTAAATCTAGGACTGTGGAGTGGCTCAAATGATAGAGTGCCTGTCTAGCAGGACCTGAGTTCAATCTTCTGTACTACAGAAAGAAAGAAAATATACAGAATGAGAAGATTGAATTTGGTATCCTATCTCTCATTCTGCACAAAAGTCAATTCAAAATGGATTAAAGACTTCAATGCAATACCAAAAATTTTGAACTACTATATGGAGAATATTTATGATGTAGGTACACGCAAAGACTTTTCTGAACAATTCTGCAATAGAGCAAGAAAAAAAGGAAAAGTGTGATTGCATCACATAAAAAGCTTTTGTACAACAAAGGATATAATTATTACAATAAAGTGACAGTGTATAGAACTGTAAAATATATTTGCCAGCTATTCATGTGATAGTAACAGTTTAAAAAATTAAACACCAAAAGAACAAATAACTCAATTAATGAATAAGCAAATTATTTGAAAAGACAGTTCTCAAAGTGCAAATGACTCACAAACTCTTAGTCAAGAAGGAAATTCAAATGAAAATGACATTGAGATTCAATCTCACTCCAGTCACAGTGGCTGTCATCAAGAAAACAAACAGCTTGAATGTGGTTGATGTATTCACTGTGTAGGAACAAATATAATAACCTTAAACTGGCAGAGGCCACTATGGGACAAGGAATAGGAGGTAGCGAAGATGAACAAATTTGGGTTGTAATACACATTACACCCAAAACAAGGAATCTCCCTGAAGAACTATCCTTATCTCAAACCAGCAAAAACACCACATTTTTCTTATTATCTTTTATGTGTTTCCTCAACAAAATTGGAGAACAAGAGGGCAGAACAGGTTCTGCCAGGAGGTGGGGGTAGGGGGAGTAGGTAAATAATGTATACACATGTAAGTAAATGTAAAAAAGATTTTTTAAAAAAAGAAAACAAGCAGCAACAAATGCAGGAAACTTTGAGGAGGGGAAGAACACATAGATATTGGTAAAAATATAGATTACTGTAGCTACTTTGGAAATTAGAATAGCGGTTCTTCTGAAAAATGAAATGGAACATAAAATTCTGCCTTACTGTTCTTCTGCATATATCCAAAGTTTTTTAAGTCATAATATGATAATGATAGCTGTATACCCACGCTTTTGGAAGCCATATTCACAATATCCAAGCAATGTAATAGACCTAGATGTCCACAAACTGTAGTACATATAAAATATGTGGAGACCTGGTGGAGTAACTCAAGTGACAAAGCATCTACCTAGCAAGTGTAAGCCCTGAGTTCAAACCACAGTAATGCAAAAAAAAAAAAAACTTATAAAATATGGCACGTTATTCAACCTTAAAATATAATGAAATTATTACTTTTGCAAAATATTGATGTGATTCAGATCACCATATTAAGCAAAATAAGCCAGAGTATGAAATATTATATATTTTCTCTCATGTGTGGGATCTATAGCTAAAAAAAGGCATGGATATAAAAGGGAGACAATTTTTGGGGTGGTGAACAAGCAGGAATGCAAGAGGAGATGGTGATGGGGCAGTGAATTTAATCAATGTACAATGCATGTATGAGACTATGACAATGAAAAACATTTGTACAATTATTAAAGATGAATAAAATAAACTTTTACAAACCTAGTAATGGGATCCTGAGGTGGTATGGGGCAAGGGCAGGATTCAATCTATAAGGAAGTGAATGAGAAATTATAATAATACAAAGCTAACATTACCTTGACCTTAACTAGGTGATTACTGTAACCCTAGAAGTGAGCAGTATTCATCAATGGTTACAAGTTAGAGCAAAGAAGATTGAATGTGTCATAGCATAGGGGCATGAGGATAACCTATCCAGGGTTGTGTTTCATCCCTTTTATGACATCCATTTCTTTTTTTTTCTCTTATTTATATGTACATACAATGTTTGGATCATTTCTCCCCCTTCCCCCATCCCCTTCCTTATCCCCGCCCCCTCCCTTTCCCCTCCTACCCCCTGGCTACCAGGCAGAAACTATTTTGCTTTTATCACTAATTTTGCTGAAGAGAGAGTATAAGCAATAATAGGAAGGACCCAGGGTATTTACTAGTTGAGATAAGGATAGCTGTACAGGGGGTTGACTTGCATTGCTTTCCTGTGCATGTGTGTTGATCTATGAATGATATTGTTTTCTTCTGGTAATTTAAGTATAACATTGTGAGATCTTCCAAAGTGTCTACTCCTCAGCTGAATTCATGTTGGGATGAGGAACATTTATTTATCTACTGAAAGAACTTTCCTACTAAACATTTTCTTAATGGCAGTTTTCATGTGATCATATCTCAGGGTATAAATTAAGCGATTTAACATGGGAGTTATTATTGTATAGAATACAGCAACTGCTTTATCAATGAATAAAGTAACAGCAGGTCTCAGGTACACAAATATGTAGGGCACAAAGAATATGATATGACCACTGTGATGTGGGAGATACAGGTAGAGAGAGCTTTGCGTCTTCCTTCCAAGCCATGAGTCTTCAGGGAACGCAGAATGACTACATAGGAGACTAGCAGGAAGAGGAAGTTTAACACACAGATGAACCCACTGTTAACAACAACAAAGAGTCCTAGAGTGTGAGTATCAGTGCAGGCCAGATTTAACAAAGGGTTCAGATCACACATAAAGTGATCGATGACATTAGGAACACAGAAGGGTAGTGGTAAGATGAACAGAATCTGTAAAGCTCCATGAAGAAAACCTCCCACCCATGACACTCCTACTAGCAGGCTACACACTTGAGGTGTCATAATGTTTGTATAGTGCAAGGGCTTGCAGATGGCCACATAACGGTCATAGGCCATCACAGTAAGCAAAATGACATCAGCACCACCGAAGAAATGTTCCCCAAAGACTTGCATCATACATTCATTGAAGAGAATGGTCTTCTTTTCATGGAGTGAATCTATGATCAGTTTAGGGGTGTTGACAGAGGAATAGCAGACATCAATAAAGGAGAGATAAGCCAGAAAATAGTACATAGGGGACCCCAACAATGGGCTGCCAGTGATTGTAACCAAGATGAGCATATTTCCTGTCATAGAGACAATGTAGATGACCAAAAACATCACAAAAATGACTTTCTGCATTTTTGGATTCTCTGTAAGCCCAAGGAGAATAAACTCTGTCACGTTGTTTCTATTCTCCATCTACTTCAGGAGTAGTCAACTCCATCAACTGAAAAAATACGAAATTTCAATACAAAGCTGAATTATTGAACTTCTGTATTCTAATAAACAAGACATTTCTAGATTATTTGAATTGTGTTTCTTAGGTTGTTTTTGATGATTAAGAAGTTTTCTGTGTTCTTGAAGTTTTCCCAAATTTCTTTGTGTTTGGATATTTTGCACAGTCTTATGACAATATGATGAGAAGATGACAAGAAATTTGAGTAAGAGAATATGTTGAACACTAACATAGTAAACTAACATAGCAAATACTAATAGAGCAAACAATGTTTATTGTTATTGGTGAAATAATTAAGCTCCAATAAACAATGTAACCTAGGACAATAACCTCAGGTATTAGATTATTTATCACAGTGAATGTATAGAATGGCAGTGACATAATGATGGAAATGTACTTAAAGGAGACAAGAAATACAAGAAAATAATTTACAGCACTTAACAATAAATGTAACAGTGTTGTAATGAGCAATAATTTAACAAATTTTTGTGTATGTAATTGTACCAAATGCTTTGCATGCATGGTTCTTAGCATTTTAAATATTCCATACTTGTATTATTTCATACACTTTACAGATAAGAAAAGGATTTAAAGAACTAACATTTATACTTATAATAACATTAAAAAATAAAGTTATTGAACATCTATTGTTTTCTCAGTGTTTTACAGATTGTTACTGACTTAATTGCTCCATTAACATAATAGATGGCTTATGTTATTACAGCCAGCACATATATTTATCACTTTTCTACCTATTTTCATGCTCATTTTTCTAGTAATATCAGCACAAAAAATTATGATTCTTGGGATAGAAAAGCAGAAAACAAATGGCAGAGGCAATGCTCGGCCTTTGGTTACTGTTATTTCAATTATTATCAATTTTGTTCTAAAATTTTAGCACATATTTTCTATCAAATTATTAGCCTCATCAATATATCCTATATTATCATGTTATGAAATATAGAACTAGAAATATAATTTATCATATAAAATTCATTTATTTGATACTACTTCAGAATCAACTTCACTTGTAGAAATTTTATCAGCAGAAGCTAGGACAAAGAACAATATCACGGGCTATGGCTTTCCTTCACAATATCACTATAAACTGTGCTGCTTCTAGTTTCTATAGAAAGCTTTTGAAAAAGCTGCAACAGTGGTTAATTATGTATGTTTAAAAATCAGAGATCCGATTAAAATTCTCTTAATATTTTCTGATACTTCATATATCTGCCTTTTCAACTATATATAAAATGAAAATAAGAAAAACATCTTATGGATTCTTATGTTAATTTATTTTTATATGAACACATCCACTATTGTAATGGGAACACATAATGGGCCTTCATTATTTTTATAAGAGTATACACTCATGAAATAAGCAGAATTAACCATTGATGATAATACAGAGAAACATTTAACCTTGCAACAACCTTAAGAAGAATCCTCTTCAACATTACTTTGGAAGAAAGAGTTATAAAAGGAGTTAGTGTGATCAAAAGAGATTTTGTGCATTGGAAGTGTCATCATGAAACATTTTGCTTAGGCAGATATACTAATAAAAATAAAATAAGAAAGAAACACAGAAATATATGTTAATTATAGATGTTTATCCCAGAGTTTTCCATGTTTTTATTTGCCTCAACAACTGATGCTTTTTCATTTAATATTCATATTTCTTCTTTTGTGTATGCACACTTTGTATTCATCATCATGATTAGTGTTGTTTAATACGGGAATATTCTCATGGCAAACTAATGGCACCTGGTATTAGATCTAATCTGTATTAATTTCTACTTTTCTGTGGGTGTCAAATTGACCAATGGCAAATTAAGTTATTTACCAACTATCTTTTGAAAACTTGGGTGACAATTTGACAAATGTTGAAAAGTATAATTATTGTATTTGAAATATTACAACTTTTAACAAGCATAAGTACTATTAATAAACTTACCTAAGTATTACTAGAGAATCTTAATAATGGTTGTGGGTATCCAGATAAATCACATATTCAAAGTGACTTCCTCTAAGAAAAAAGAAACTTGCAACAAGAAAGGTACATTACACTTGTAACTGGACTCTTCAGATAATTCAATATCAAATCCACACATGTTTAAAAATGAAATTACAAATGTAAATCTTTTCTTTTCTCATAATTCCTAAAAATGACATTTAAAAAAAAAATCTCAGATTTGACTTTACCATGAATTCTCTTGGTACACTGTAGAAGAATGTCTCCATTTGTGATTCTGGTCCTAAAGGACAGAAGGTAGAAAATCTGGAGAAAAAGCTAGTAAGTCACACTACTCTATAAGTCATGAATCTTTCTCTGGATATATGAACTGCAACAAAATACCATTTTCATGTCCAATGGCAAGAGTATTTAAAGAGGTTTCCATAAACTTTCAAGGAATTTGTCTTGTACCTGTGCTTTCTCTCACTGTAATTATTATCTCCTTTGATGGAAAGCATTTCTCTTCAAATCAGGCATTCTGCAAAGAAGTGTTTGAGGATCTCCCACTCTTGAATGAGGAATTATATTACCTGCAGTTGGACTGTAAGAATGTGAGAATTGAGATCCTTTTTGAATCTGAACCTCAGTTGTTAAGAATCCTGAATGCCATGTGACTAGCATGGTATATAACTCCTCTATGACCAACAGTGAGGTAAATTCCCAGAAGATACATGTCAACAAGGGAACTTCTTTTTTATAACCATATTAAACCATGTCTCAGAACCCACTGTTGATTGTATGAGAGCTAAATCATGGAAGGAATAAAATTAATAACTTCAATTTAAATGTAATTATATTTGAAAGCATTTCTCAAACATTAGAAAGTAGTAAGCAACCCAACAATTGTTCAGATTACAACTGTCCCTGGCATTCAGATCTTGTCAGCATAGAATTAAAAGATGCATAACAGTTTTGGAAACATATTTTTGAGTGAGATTAATGCTTTTTGTCATATTAATGCTGTGCTGGGGTTATATTACCACATTTACAAATTTTCTTACAATATGTCATAGTTGAAACCCCTCCATAATTCTCTTGTATTGTCCCCTTCCTCCCAATCCTGGAATAGTTTCAAAATGTCTCATTGAAACTTTCTTTGTCTTCTACTGGCTGACAATGCAGAGCAGAGGTGTGGGGGGAAGTGTGTGCTTGACGCCATGCCTTCCATCCATGGCCTGACAGCTCTGTGACCCCTGAGACTCAATCTTGTGGAGTCCCAGTTTCCTTTGCTATAAAACAAACTTTAAAAAATGGCTGATAAGACTAGATAGAAGCAGGGTCCGGGTGGCTCACATCTGGAATACTTGGGAGGCTGATATCTGGAGGATCACAGTTCTAAGCTAGCCCAGGCAAAAGATTCTCCAGGCACCCCATCTCTACACTAAAAAGCTGGGCATGGTGGTACATGCCTATCATCCCACCAAGGGTGGTAAGCCAAAATAGGCTTTCTTGTTGGGGATATATTGTGGCAATTATAAAAGTTCTAACAATATATAAATCATATCATATTTGAGTTCACCTCCTCTATCATTCTCCTTTATTTCCCCTCTTCCCATTCCTGGAATAGTTTCATCAGGTACCATATTTTTCCATCTATACTCATGTATGTAAAGTATTTCACTATATTCACTTACCACTCACTTTCCCCACCTGCTCCCCCTCCCATTAATCCTAACACTCTCCTGAAAGACAGGACAATTTCAAGCCTCCTATTCTCCAGTTTTATAAAAGAGATAAGAATTGACTCTTTTTCTTGTTTAAAATAGCTACACAGAAAGATTTCTTGTGACATTTTTATGTATGTATGTAGTATGACACAATTTGGTTCATCGCCTCTATTTTTCTTCTTTCTACCTTAGTCCCCTTCTGTGCTGATTTCAATAGGTTTAAAAATTCTATATTCATTCTTGTACAGAGGACACACAGCATTATTCACCTCTTAACTTTCTCCTTTTACAGTCTCCCTTTCATACGTGACCTCCCATTAGCATGAACAGTTTTTCATAATATTGCTCTATTTGTCATAGGTCTACATTCCGCATATGAGAGATAACATGCTCCCTTAGCCTTCTGAACCTACCTAACTTCACTTGAGATGATGTTCTCCAGTTCCATCCTTTGACCTGTAAACACCAAAATTTCATTCTTCTTTGTTTATTTTATTTTTTTATTCATTTATTCACATGCGCATACATTGTTTAGGTCATTTCTTCCCCCTGACCCCCCTCCCCCAACCTCTGCCCCCAGTCCCTCCTCGCTTCCAGGCAGAATCTGTTCAGCCCTTATCTCTAATTTAGTTGAAGAGAAGACATAAGTATAATAAGGAAGACAAAGCATTTTCTACTAGTTGAGTTAAGGATAACTATACAGAGAGATTCCTAGCATTGCTTCCAGGTACAAATGTGTTACAACCCACGTTGATTCATCTCTAACTGATCTTTACACTGGTTTCTGATCCCCTTCTCATGTTGACCTCTGTTGCTTTAAGGTTTCTGTATTAGTTCCTCTGGAGTGGGGACATCACACACTTTCATATTTTGGGTTTTCTACCTATCCCCATACCTCTGGTATGTGTTCTCCCCTTGTCATGTGACCCAAGTACCAAAACATTGCTGTATTTGCCCCAGATCTAAACTCTGCATATGAGGGAGATAATACAATTTTTGGTCTTCTGAAACTGGTTAGCCTCACTCAGAATTATGTTTTCCAGTTCCATCCATTTACTTGCGAATGATAAGATTTCATTATTCTTCGTGGTTGAGTAAAATTCCATTGTGCATAAATACGACATTTTGTTGATCCATTTTTCAGTAGTGGTGCATCTTGGCTGTTTCCATAACTTGAATACAGTGAATAGTGATGCAATAAATGTGGATATGTAGGTGACTTTGGAGTACCCTGTGTTGCATTCTTTTGCGTATATCCCCAGGAGTGGGATGGCTGGATCATATGGCAGATCTATGTTTAGATTTTTAAGAAGCCTCCATATTGTTTTCCAGAGTGGTTGCACTAGCATACGTTTCCACAAGCAGTGCACAAGGGTTCCTTTTTCCCCACATCCTCGCCTACACCTGTTGGTGATGGTGTTTTTCATGATGGCTACCCTAATAGGAATGAGGTGGAATCTTAGTGTGGTTTTGATTTGTATTTCCTTTAATAGCTAGAGATGGTGAGCATTTTTTCATGTGTTTTTTGGTTATTTGAATTTCTTCTTATGAGAAAGTTCTGTTTAGTTCAGTTGCCCGTTTCTTAATTGGTTCATTGATTTGGGGAGAGTTTAGTTTCTTAAGTCCGTGTATATTCTGGTCATCAGTCCTTTTTCTGATATATAGCTGGCAAATATTTTCTCCCACTTTGTGGGTAGTCTCTTCATTTTAGAAAGTATTTCTTTTGTTGTACAGAAGCTTTTTAATTTTATGAAGTCCCATTTTTCCATTCTTTCTCTAAGTTGTTGGGCTGCTGGGGTTCTATTGAGGAGTTCTTTGCTTATACCTATCAGTTCCAGAGTGTTTCCTGCTCCTTTCTGTACTAAATTTAGAGTTTCCAGTCTGATATTAAGGTTCTTGATCCATTTTGAGTTGATACTAGTACAAGGTGATAAACATGAACCTAGTTTCAGTTTCTTGCAAATGGATAACCACTTTTCCCTGCAACATTTCTTGAAGAGGCTGTCTTTTCTCCATCATATATTTTTGGCAACTTTGTCAAAAATAAGGTGAGTAAAGTTGTGTGGTTTCATATTGGGATCTTCTATTCTCTTCCACTGGGCTCCATGTCTGTTTTTGTGCCAGTGCCATGCTGTTTTTATTGCTATTGCTTTGTAATATAGCTTGAATTCAGGTATTGTGATACCTCCAGCATTGCTCCTGTTGCTGAGAATTGCCTTGGCTATTCACAATCTCTTGTGTTTCCAAATGAACTTTAGGGAAGATTTTTCAATCTCTGTGATGAATGTCATTAGGATTTTGATGGGAATTGCATTAAACATGTAGATTGATTTTGGTTGTATAGCCATTTTTACTAGGTTGATTCTAACAATCCATGAGAACAGGAGATTTTTCCAACATCTGTTGGCTTCCTCAGTCTCTTTCTTCAGGGTTTTGTAGTTCTCCTTGTAGAAGTCATTCACATCCTTTGTTAAGTTTACTCCTAGGTATTTGATTTTTTTTGAGACTATTGTAAGTGGAATTGTTTCCTTATATTCCTTGTCTGTTTGTTCATTGTTGGTGTATAGAAAAACTAATGATTTTTGTAAGCTGATCTTGCATCCTGCCACCTTGCTATAACTGTTTATGATATGTAGGGGTTTTGATACTGCATAAAATTATATTGTATATAAATACCACATTTTCTTAATTCATTTACCATGAGTGGGGCATCTTGGCTATTTCCATAGATTAGCTATTGTGAATAATGCTGCAATAAACATGGTGTGCAGCTGTATGTTCTGTAACCTGACTTACATTCCTTCAAGTTTATCCCTAGGAATGAAATTACTGGTTCATGGGGAAGTTCTGTTTTTAGTTTTTTGAGAAGCCTCTATACTATTTTCCATAATGATTAGACTAATTTACAATCCCATCCATAGTGTATGCGGGTTTCTTTTTCCCACATATTTGTTGTTGTTTTTGTTTTTTTATGATAGGCATTCTAATAGGAGTAAAATGGAATGTTGATGTGGGTTTGATTTGCATTTCCTTTATGGCCAGGGATGTTGAGCATTTCTTCTTATGATTTTTGCCATTTTACCTTCCTCTTTTGAAAAAACTCTGAACAGTTCATTTTCTCTTTCCCCCATTGCATCATTGAATTTTGGGGAATTTAGTTTTTGAGCTCCTTGTATATTCTGTTCATTAATCCCTTTTATATGAACTCACAAAATGGGTAATATGTTCTTATTGCCTATAGTATTTCAACATTTGAGATAGTTCTACTTCTCTCTCAGCATAATTTAAAAGTATATTTTGGGTTCCTTCTAATGTACACTTAAGAGTTCTTAAGTTATTACAGATACAGTTTTTTGTCATTTATACAGTGTATAATTTACTCACTGTCTGTGTACAACATTTTCATGCTTTAAAAACCACTTTTTTGAGGTATGATTAAACTGAAAAAGCTCTGCATATAAACAGCTAAGAAAATATATGTGAATCATCACTAGAATCTATCCCTTAAGCCTATATAAATGTCTACCTGGTTTCCTACAAAAGTGAGCTTTAATCTTTTTCCTTCATTTTTACCTGATAATATGAACACATAAGCCAAGATCACCACTGTCAACATACTTTTAACTATAAAATATTGGTAACTGGGAACACTACAACAAAAACAACAATAAAAAACATGCAAACAATTGGAAGCCAAACAGCACATTGCTCAATGATCAATGGGTCATTGATGAAATTAAAAGGTTCCTGGAAGTTAATGAAAATGAAAACATGACCTACCAGAACCTATAGGAGAAAGCAAAGGCAGTCCTAAGAGGAAAGTTTATAGCCATGAGTGTATATATTAAAAGGACAGAAAGATCTCAAATCAATGACCTAATGCTGCATCTCAAACTCCTAGAAAAACAAGAATAAGCAAATCCCAAAAAAAGCAGAAGGAGAGAAATAATAAAAATGAGGGCTGAAATCAATGAAATAGAAACAAAACAAAAAAGCATACAAAGAATCAATAAAACAAAAAGTTGGTTCTTTAAAAAAGTAAATGAGATTGGCAGACCCCTGGCATACCTGACTAAAATGAGGAGAGAAAAAACCCAAATCAGTAAAATCAGAACTGAAAAAAGTGAGATAACAAAAAACACCATAGAAATCCAGGAAATCATCAGGGACTACTTTAAGAACTTATGTTCTAATAAATTTGAAAATCTTGATGTAATGGACAGTTTTCAAGATACTTAAAACCATCCAAAACTGAAACAAGAGGGTATTAATCACCTGATTACATCTATAACACAAAATGAAATTGAAGCAGCAATAAAGAGTCTCCCAAAAAAGAAAAGTCCAGAACCTGATGGATTCTCTGCTGAATTCTATTCAACCTTTAAAAAAGAACTAATACCAACCTTCCTTAAACTGTTTCATGAAATAGGAAGGGAAAGAATACTATCTAACCCTTTTTATGAAGCCAATATTTCACTAATCCCAAAACAAAAAAATGACACCTCCAAAATGGAGAACTACAGGCCAATTTCCTTAATGAATATCGATGCAAAAATCCTCAATTAAATAATGGAAAACCGAATCCAACAACACATCAGAAAGATCATTCACCATGACCAAGTTGGCTTTATCCCAAGGATACAAGGGTGGTTCAACATACACAAATCTATAAATGTTAAACAGAAGCAAAGACAAAAACCACTTGATCATCTCAATAGATGCAGAAAAAGACTTTGACAGGATCCAACACCAAATCATGATAAAAGCTCTAAGAAAACTAGGAATAGAAGGAATGTACCTCAAGCTTGTAAAGCCTATATATGATAAACCTAGAGCCAACATCATACTTAACAGTGAAAAACTTAAATCATTTTGCCTAAAATCAGGAATGAAACAAAAGTGCCCACTATCTATCCCCATTCCTATTCAATATAGTACTAGAATTCCTTGCCAGATCAATTAGGCAAGAAGAAGTAATAAAAGGAATGCAAATAGGTAAAGAAACTGTCAAAATATCCCTTATTGTAGATGATATGATCCTATACTTTAAAGACCCAAAAAACTCCACCCCAAAACTGCTAGACACCATAAACAGCTATATCAAGTTGTCAGGATACAAATTTAACTTGCAAATATCATTAGCAACACCAACAATGAACAAACTGAGAAGGAATATGTGTAACAATTCCACTCAAAATAGCCTCATAAAAATCAAATACCTAGGAGTAAACTTAACAAAGGATGTGAATGACCTCGACAAGGAGAATTACAAACTCCTGAAGAAAGAGATAGAGGAAGACTACAGAAGATTGAAAGATCTCCCATGCTCATGGATTGGTAGAATCAACATAGTAAAAATAGTATACTATCAAAAGCAATCTACATGTTTAATGCAATTCCCATCAAAATCCCAATGACATTCATCACAGAGATTGAAAAACCTACCCTAAAGTTCATTTGAAACACAAGAGACCACAAATAGCCAAGGCAATAATCAGCAAAAAGAGCAATGCTAGAGGTATCACAATACCTTACTTCAAACTATATTACAAAGCAATAGCAATAAAAACAGCATTGTACTGGCACAAAAAAAGACATGGAGACCAGTGGAATAGAATAGAAGATCCCAATATGAAACCACACAACTTTACTCACCTTATTTTTGACAAAGTTGCCAAAAATATATGATGGAGAAAAGACAGCTTCTTCAACAAACATTGCTGAGAAAAGTGGCTATCTGTCTGCAAGAAACTGAAAATACATCCATGTTTATTACCTTACTAGTATCAACTCAAAATGGATCAAGGATATTAATATCAGACCTGAAACTCTGAAGTTCATGCAGGAAGGAGCAGGAAGTAATTGGGATAGGTAAGGATTTCCTCAATAGAACCCCAGCAGCCCAGTAACTAAGAGAAAGAATGGACAAATGGGACTTCATAAAATTAAAAAGTTTCCATACAACAAAAGAAATGGTCTCTAAAGTGAAGAGACCACTGACAGAGTGGGAGAAAATATTTGTCATCTATACATCAGACAAAGCACTGATACAAGAATATACAGGGAACTTAAGAAACTAAACTATCCCCAAACCAATGAACCAATAAAGAAATGGACAATTGAATTAAACAGAACTTTACCAAAAGAAGAAATTCAAATGGCCAAAAGACACATGAAAAGATGCTCACTATCTCTAGCCATAAAGGAAATGCAAATCAAAACCACACTAAGATTCCACCTCACCCCTGTTAGATTATCCATCATCAAAAACACAACCAACAACCAATGATGGCAAGGACTGTTGGTAGGAATGCAAGCTAGTTCAACCACTGTGGAAAAAAATTTGGAGTCTTCTTAAAAATCTAAACATAGATCTGCCATATGATACATCCATTCCACTCCTGGGGATATACCCAAAACAACGCAGCACAGGTTACTCCAAAGGCTCCTGCACATCCGTGTTTATTGCAGCAGTATTCACAATAGCCAAGTTATGGAAACAGCCAAGATGCCCCACTACAGGCTAATGGATTAAGAAAATGTGGTTTGCACACGATGGAATTTTATGCAGCCATAAAGAAGAATGAAATCTTATCATTCACAAATAAATGGATGGAACTTGAGGATATCATTCTGAGCGAGGTTAGTCAGGCTCAGAAGACCAAAAATCGTATGTTCTTCCTCATATGCGGACTTCAGATCTAGGGCAAATACAGCAATGTTTTTGGATTTGGGTCACATGACAAGGGTAGAGCACATACGTGGTTGATGGGAATAGGTAGTAAACCCAAAACATGAAGGTGTTTGATGTCCCTAATGCAAATGAGCTAATACAGAAACCTTAAAGTGACAGATGTCAACACAAGAAGGGGATCAGGAACCAGTATAAAGATCATTTAGAGATGAATCAACTTGGGTTGTAACACATTTGTACCTGGAAGCAATGCTAGGAATCTTTCTGTATAGCTATCCGTAACTCAATTAGCAAAAATGCTTTGTCTTTCTTATTATGCTTATGTCTTCTCTTCAACAAAATTAGACATAAGGGCAGAGCAGGTTCTGCCTGCAAGGGAGAAGGGAATGGGGGAGGGGATGGAGGTGGGGGGTAGGGTGGAGAAATGACTGAAACAATGTATGCACATGTGAATAAATGAATTAAAAAAAAAGGAGAAAATGTAGTGAGTAAAGGTGGTAGTCTCAGTCCCTCACCCCCATTTTTTGCCTTTTTAGTTATTTTTCAGGTAGGTTCTCAAATTTTTCTTCAATCTTCCTATATAATGCCTTTCACATAGCTGGGATCACAGGTGTGCACCACTGTGCCTGGCTCAAGTATTGAATTAATATTTTTTCTCTCTAGAGAATATATGGAAATAAAAATTGTGAGCATGAAAAAAAAGATGGGAAATATGCATGCTGCATAACAAGCAGCTGCCACACAAAAATCCCTAATGTACAACACTAACCAAAACAAAAGAGGAGGAGAATTTTACCTATAGTGCAACAAGCAAAAGAAATGAACTAAATCCTTTGAAAGACCCCACAGGCACACATAAAATGACACTGAAAAAAAACACGATAAAGATATAGATAGATTGATAGACAGATAGATAGATATCAGAGTATATATAAATATATATAGTATATATATAGTATATATATACTATATATATAATATATGTATCTATGGTGGAATATCAGGACACAAATGAACATTAAAAAATTAGTAACTTTTTATGTAAGAACTTGTAAATTTGACAATGTACCCCCACCCAATACAACAATAAAAAAAGAAGAAAAATAAATATTAAGTTCAGAAATATTTATACTGGATAGCAAGCAGCTGCCATAGATGGGTCTTACTGCACCAGCTGACTCACTCATCAGCACCATGGAAGGGAATCTACATAGAGAATATCTTAAATAGAAGCCTCCCAACTGGTAAGAGAAGACTATTCTTCTCTTTTATATTTCATATGCCCGGTCACCAAAGACCTCCCAAAATAAATTATCTTAGCAAATGACCAACCCAAGAATAATTATGACCCATGAAATTTGTCAAAGAGATGAACTCAGACCCACAGATACAAAATTACTTGGGTGAAGACTGTAGTCAATGAGTCTGCATTGCCCAACTACCAGAGTAACCACCCAGCATACTTGTGTAGAGAGTGTAAAACTTGCTAAAGGCAAACCTGGAGCTACCTCTCACCCTGAGAACCTTTGAAGAATGCTCCAGTTGAAAGAGTAACTTTGTGGTGTGTGTCCTGTCCCATGCCATCCTTGGAGTCACTGCCCCATGATCCTAGAAGAAGAGTACAACCCATAGCAAAGCACCTCACCACCCCATTGCTACTGCTATATTTCTGGAGCTAACTTTCCCACTTCCTGGATTCCACAACCATAGTCAACCATGTGTCCAGGCTACACTCTAGGATACTTGCAGGGAAGCTCAGGCATCAAGGGGAATGAGGCAAAAATACATTGTAGAAGCAACAGGTGGATTCAGAACACCAGAGACTGAAGGATAACATCTGATACTCTGATGTAGCACAAACTCGACAAACCCTTCTGCTCAACAAAGAAATAATATAAATTTTTATTTTTTCCATTTAAAATTTTTTCCTGATTACTTTCTTTCTCTATAATAATTATACTCTGTCAACTACACTATTTTTTTTTATCATTTCTTGAGGCCATATCGTTTTTCCTCGCTTATTTTCCCTTTTCAGTCTAATTTCATTCTTTCTAAAACATTTACTATACTAACACAGAGTTTGTAACACTTGCCTTGGACAGTATAGAAAGAAAGAGAATTTCTGTAACTAGAAAAGAACTCTACAAATATTAGCACTCAAGGACCTAAGGAAAGCTGAATTGCTGATTTTTGCTAATAAAGAGGATGTTAAAGAATGCATGACTGGAGCAGAAATCTCTCAATTTTTGAAGCTAACTGATACTACAGATCAATAGTGGCATATGCAAGCAGGCTGTGCTCTTACTGGAAAGAGATTATACCAGGGACTTGAATGGACGATGTCACAATTTAAAATTAGTTGATCTCTACTGACCTCTTCTCATACATGTTGTAAAAATGAAAAGTGCTAGACTTTACCTGAAAGCTGCAAAAATTAATTGTTTCGGTATATTTACACAAACTAATTTAAACTTTTTCTATGAGAGAAAAATTAAGAATACTTATTTGAAAACAAAGATGAAGTTTCACCTTACAATTGGCTTTCCATTAGCTCCTTCTAAAGTATGATATTAAAGTTCTGACTGAAATTTTTCTCATAATGAATGCTCTCTGGACATTGTATTGCTGTGGTAAGCACAAAGGCAGAAGAAGACATTTTAAGTTTAAGATCTTTATTATCAGTATGACCCTCTCTGGTTGAATTTTGTTCTCTTCTTGTTCCCCTAAATGAAAATGCAGATCATCACAGACTTTTTTTCTAATTTTTTAAATGTAATATTATTTATGAAAGTACTTTGTTTAGAGTTGTATATGTATGAATCACATTCAGATTAATGGCTTTGCTGTATCTTTAAAAGAAAAGCAAATAACACAAAAATTAATACTATTCTTAGTTATTACCCTAATTAGACAAGTACTGGCACTGGTGTTATATGCCATTTTTTCCTTACCCTTATGTTCTCTGTATTGTATAAAATGGGTCCCCACCCCACAAATCATTTAGCTGATCTTGAAAGAGAAAGAAAGAGGACAAAGCTTGACATTGTATGCTTGTGTTTTGTTGTGACACACATGGAAATGTGTAACCCAAATGAGTGGAATATTAATCAGATTCTTTTTTATTTTACTGCTAATAGGAAGAATTGAAATTAAAAAGTATCAGATTATTCCTTTTACTGGTCCTTATGACATCTAAATTACTGAATAAATTGTTAATTATTTGATGATAAATTGTAATTAAAACTATCAACTGATTTCTTGTCTTTATTATTGCTCTCATCATTTTTTTTCCTCTGCATGTGAGTGAAAGAACTTTCCAGCCCAAAAGGTGTGCAAATTACAACAGGGATATACAAACATATGGTAAAGCAAGGCATAGGACCCCTCAGAAAGCTCATAACTCCTCAAGATACTGAAACTGCCAAAATACCAGAAAAATAATTCAAAAAATGTACTTTAAAACGTAACCAATATCCTCAAAGAAGATTCAAATTAAGTAATTTAATAAGGAAATCAATTCAAGACCTAGATGAGAAAGTAAGCAACATGGATGAGAAAGTCAAAAGAAAATTGAGATTCTGAAAAAAAAAGAAGCATAAATGTTAGAAATTAAAAGTACAAAAAAAGAAAAAGCACATTGAAATAATCATAGAATACTAGCCCAAGAACAAGAAAAAATATCAGAGATTCAATACAATGTCACAGAAAAGCCATATTTAGATAGAAATAAATAAAAAAAGAAAAAGGCTTAATGCCACAGGTAAAAATTCTGGGACAGAATCAAGAGACAAAAAATAAGAAATATGGGGTAGTAAAGGGGGATGAAAAAAACCTAAACTTAGAAAACCTGTTCAATGATATTTTAGTAGAAAATTTCCTAAAACTATAAAAATGTTGGGACAAGAGGCATTTAGAATCCAAAATAGACTGGAATAGAATAGAAACTTTCTGTGCCACAGTGTATTTAAAACATCAAGACTACAAAACAAAGAAAATACATTGAAAGCACCACTAGAAAAATGCTAATTTACTTACAAAGGAAAGCTCATGAGAATTATTTCTTACATCTCTAAAACCAGAAAAGCATGGAATGATGGATTCCAAGTCCAAAGATTAAATACCTGTGAGCCAACACTTATATCCAATAAAATTATCCTTTAAAATTGTTGCAGAGAAAATACCTTCTGAGATAAGCACAAACTAAAGCACCTCATAAACACTAAGATCACATTTCTGAAGATACTTAAAGGAAACTAACACATCACGGAGGAAGAAAGATAATCCAAAACTTGAAAGACCAGAAAAGACAAATTTTAAAAGAGGAATAGAAGAACAAATGAGGATTAGGAAAGAATCGAACATATTTAATTCAATAAACCAACAAATTCCTAAAATGAATAAGGGCATAAGAACAGAACAATTAGTAACAGGTTCTACCAGAAAAAAAAATAACAATCAGCAAACCTCTCAATAATAACCTTAACTGTAAATGTAAATGACTAACACTCCAATCAAAACATGAAGACTGTCTGAATAGGTTGAAAAACTAGATCCAGATCTCTATTGCTTACAAGAGGCATGTCTCACTGGAAAAGACCAAGACACTGAAATTGAAAGGATGGAAACAGTACTTCACATAACTAGAAGGAAAAAGGCAAACAGTTGTAACCTTATTCATATCAGAAAAAAGTAGACTTCAACACAAGATTCATCAGAAAAGTTACAGAAGTTCATTATGTATTAGTGAACATGACAATCCATCAAGAATACAGAACAATAATACTAAATACACATGCACTGTAAAATGATAGATTGGTTTAGGTATGACAATTGTGAGTCAATACCATACCCTATTCTCACCAATAGATTGCATATCAGGGAAAAAATCAAAACTGAAATTTCCTTGTTAAAATGTAACATAAACAAAAAGGACTGATCAGATAACTACAGAATATTCAATAAAACAGCTACAGAAAACACATTCTTGCCAGAAGCCCAAAGAACTTTCTCCAAAATAGATCAGATTTTAGGCAAAAAACAAGTCTGTAAAAATACAAAATGAACTGGGTATAGTGGGTCATGTCTGTATTCCCAGTTACTTATGAACTGATGATAGGATGCCAGTTCAAAGCCTAGCAAAGGCCAAAAAAATTTTTACAAGACTCTATCTTAAAGAACAAGCAAGATATAGTTGTGAATACCAGTAATATCAGCTCTGTGAATGTCATAGATAGGAAGATCATGGTCTGAGACCAATCTGGGCAAAATTTATAAGATCCTATCTGAAAAGTAACTAAAACAAAAGGGCTAAAGGCATATCTCAAATGGGAGACTACTTACCTAGGAAATAGGAGGCCCTAAATTCAAAGCCCAGTACAACCAGAATCACAAGGAATGAAAATTATGCATTATAACTTCTCAGAATATAATGGGTGAAGTTAGAAATTAATAGGAAGAGAAATTATAGACACTGTATCAACACAGGAAAATTGAACACCAACCTTTGAATGAAAAGTGAGTAATTGAACGTATCAGGGAGGAATTTTAAAAATTCCTGGAATCAAATAAAAATGAAAATAAAAGTTTCCAGAAACATTGGGACAAACAAACAATGTTAAAAGGAATATATATAGGTCTGACTACTCAATAAAAAACTCAAAGAATTGTTAAAAAAAAACTGAAGAAATACCTTAAAGCCTTTAAAAAACAAGAATAATTTGTACCCACAACCAAAAAAGGAAATGGAGACTAAAAGAAGATACAAAGAATCAATGAAAGGAAGATTTGATTCTTTGAAAAAATAAACAAGGTCAGCAAACCCTTTGCCTAACTAAACGAAAGCAAGAGATAGATGACTAATGCCAATGAAACTTAGTGATTAATTAGGGAATGTTTTGAAACCTAACACTCTTATATTTGCAAAATCTAGAAGAAAATGGTAAATTTCTAGATGCATGTGACCTACCAAAATTGAACCAAAAGGATAGAAACAACTTAAAAAATCGAGATTGAAACAGTAAAAGTCTCCCAAAAATGAAAACTCAAAGACTAGAAAGATTCACAGCTGAATTCTAACAGATCCTTAAAGAATAACTAAGAACAATGTTCCTCAAACTATTCCATAAAATAGACAGATAAGAACATTACGAAAGTCATCCTACAACACTAATATTATACTGACACCAAAACCAGATGAAGACATGATAAAAAAATGAACCATGGAGCAACTTATAGAACAGACAGACAAAATGTCTCATAGAAAACACATTAAAAAGAACATACACCAGGACCAAGAGATTTTATTCCAGGGAAGCAGGAATTTTTCAACATATAAACATAATAGTGAACATAAATAGAGTCAATGGCAAAAATCATACGATCAGCTTAGTCAATGCATAAAAAGCCTTTGACCAAATTAAATATCCATTCATGACAAAAGTCATGAAGAAACTAGGAATAGGCAGAATATATGTCAATATAATAAAGTCTACATATAACAAATCTACAGCCCACATTGCACTAAATGGGGAAAACATTCTGTATATCCTCCAAAATAAGGAATAAGACAAAGCTGTACATTCTCTCCACTCACATTCATTATAAAGTCTGAACCTTAGCCACAGCAATAAGGCAAGAGAAAAATAATGGGATATAAATAGTAAGGGAAGATATTGAATTATCTCATAGGAATCAACTTACCAAGTGAAATGAAATGCCTCTGCAATCAAAACTATTATTAAAAATGAAAAAGTTGAAGAAGACACTAGAGTATGGAATGATCTCCCATGTTCATGAATCAGCAGAGTTAATACTGTGAAAATAGGTATACTGTAGAAAGAAATCTGCACATTCAAGGCAATCCCCATCAAAATTCCAATGTCCTCACAGAAGCAGAAATAATACTATAATTTGCATGGAATTATTAAAAAATCCCAAATAGAAAAAATATTCCTTAGAAAAAAGAACAATGCTGCAGGTATCACAATACTTTATTTAAAATTATATTACAGAGCCATAGTAACAAAAACAGAATACTACTACCACAGGACGAGTCAAATATACCAATGAGTAAAGGACCAAGAAATAAGTCCAGGAAGACATCTAATTTCCTACAACATGCTAAAACATACATTGGAAAATAGAAAGCCTCTTTAATGAATGATGTTTGCAAAACTGGATCTCCACATATAGAAAATTCAAACCATATCTATACATCTCACCCTGTAAAAAATCAATTCAAAATAAATCAGTGACTTTAATGTTAAGAACTGAAACATTGAAATTAGGATTGGGAGAATATTTGAAGATACATGCATAGACAATGATTTTCTGAATAGGATACCAATAGGTCATGAAATATGATCAAGATTTGATAAATTGAATTATATCAAATTAAAAATCTTCTGCACATTAAGGGAATCAATTACCAAGATGAAAATTCAACCTACCAATAGGAGGAAATCTTTGCCAATTTTTGATCAAAAGAGGGATTATATATCCAAAACATATAAAAGATAAAAAAAAAACCTGCAAAAAAGCAAGTAGTCCAATTCAATAGCAAAATTAATTGACTAGATAGTTCTCAAAAGAAGTAAATATTGGCAGTAAACATGAGAAAATATTAAATACCCCTAGTGATATGTATCTTTGTACATATGCATATATGAACAATGATGTACACAGGAATAAAGAACAATAAAATTTTGTCTTTTTCAGGAATATACATGGAACTTGTGGAGAGAATCATGTTAAGAAAAATGGCACATATTTAGAGAGGCAAATGCTTAATGTTTTATTTCATATGCAAAGAAAATACTATGACATGAGTGTAAAGAGAGATTGCTATTGGGGGAGACAATGGGATGGGAAAGACCAAAAGCAGTGGGAAAAGTGGTGGTGTGTATTATCTGATAAGATTATATTGATAAACGAAAATGGCAAACTGAAACCCATCAAAATTATAAAAAAGGAACATTTGCTAGAAAGAAATATGAATAGAGGGAGTGAATATGATCAAATTACATTATATGTACATATGGAAATATTACAGTGAAACTCCTTTGAAGTTAGTATATACTAAAAAAAATACAAAGAGAAAATTATACACCATTCTGTGTTGGAAGCAACTCTAACAGTTCATGAAAAAGGTGCAAAGCTAAAATGCTCGGGACTCGTGTAGTATGAAAGAGGTTTTTCTGGCTCATTCCTCTGTGGGAAGGAATACTCATTTTATTGCATACCTTTTTAACCAACCATACTTCCCTAGAATTTGCTCTTGCTATAATTACTGACATGAACCTCTAAGAAAATAAGTCATAAAATAGCATAAGGCAAAACTTAGTCTGACCCTGAAATTTCTCAAAGTAACTGATTAGCTTATATGTGCCCATTTCTTTTTTGCATTTCTTTCAGCTCATGTAACAGATGATAGTCTTAGTATACTTATTTTAAAACCTGTGTGTGTGTGTGTGTGTGTGTGTGTGTGTGTGTGTGTGTGCCTGTGTGTGTCTCTGTGTGTGTGAGTTGTGTGAGTGTGTGTGCATTTAGGATGACTTTGGACTACAGTGTGATAGAGTTAATGGATAGGAGCTGTGGCATTTTTCTGATTTTTTTTATCATTTTTTTTCTCTCTTCTTGTGCTTCCCTTTCTAATAAAACATATGGTTAAAATTATTCAAAGTCCTTAATTGTGCCAGGCTTAGCTATAATGCAGGAATTCAATACTTTAATTTCAAGCACGTACTAAATTAAACCATAACAAGTCATTTTAAAACCTAGCTGTTACTATAAAAAACTGACTGATTAGAGGCTTGTCAGAGTGTGTTAAAGTTTAGGCATGTGACCACAATATTTTATTCCATTGTAGACTATCAAAAATATGATTTGAATTCAGCTCACTTTTGTGATATGTATTTGCAGCTGGAAATGGTGGCACATTTCTAAAGTGCCATACCAGGGAGGATGAGATAGGAGGATCAGAAGTTTGAGATGAACATGGGCTATCTAGAGAGTTTCAGGGTAGCTTAAGCTACCTTTTCAGACCATT
Source organism: Castor canadensis (assembly GCF_047511655.1). NCBI lineage: Eukaryota > Metazoa > Chordata > Mammalia > Rodentia > Castoridae > Castor > Castor canadensis. The sequence goes on from NC_133386.1 coordinate 189,469,307, forward strand.
TCTCAAAAAAAAATCCTTAAGTGAAATAATATTTATTTGGGGTTAACAACAAATGTGTTATAAGTTGTTTGTATCTAGAGGAAACTTAAGATTGAATATTTTCTGGTTTCTCATAATTAGTAAGAGTATTTACTATAGAGGGAAAAGAAAGAACTTGTCCAAACATGAAGAGTTCATAAAAAATTGCTTCAAAAAGAAAATTTTGAGAAAAGAAACAGAAAAACAGGAAGTAAGAGAAATATATAAGAAAGTATGGGAATATGTTTTTGGAGAAGAAAGTTGAACAGAAAAGGAAATGTGTTTGGGTAAGAAAAGTTTCTGTAAAGTAAGATTTTGTCTAAAGTAAAATAATTTTGCATTATGTAAATAAGAAAGAGAAAAAACAGCCCTAGCAGACCCACGAAAATGGCAAAAATGTATGAGTAGGTCTTAAAAAGTATATAAAACACAGATCTTCTGAAAAGTTCATGTGTGTGATTGATTTGGCTATAATTAAGATATCTAAGGATTCTTTAAATTCAAATTTTAATACACCAATGTAAAATTGAACCTAATTTACTATATCTTAATCAGCAAGGCATTTTGTGTGTAATCTTATTGCCTACCAGTATTTCATAGTTTGTGAAACTTCTTTCTTATTTCTTTTCATAATTTAAAAAATAGCGGTCCTAGGCTTCTTCTCATGTAATATAACTTCTTTTAAAAATTATTTTAAAGTGTATATTAATCATACAGACTGATGCATTTCATTTTGATGTTTCTTTCACATAGATGATATTTTCTTGGACTTACCCCCTATAAAACTCTGCTTAATCACCCTTCCCCTCAAACTCCTTTTTGAAATTTTAGTAGCAAGTATTTATTGAACAATGAGAGATATTTATTGTGGCATATCCATACATGTATATAGTATAATATGATCAGCTTCACCCTCTTCTGTTACTTATTCTTGCCCCTCTCATATATCCCTTCCTTTTGTATCTTTCTTACAGTTTTTAAATGGGTTGCATTATAACCATTTCATAATGGTACATGCATACAATGCACTTCAAACATAGTCTTCCCCAATTACCCTCTTCACCTTTTGACCTTTTATGTTAATTCTTTTCCACATATGAGAGAAAACGTGGTATTTGTCCTTCTGCATCTGCTTTTTTTTTGTTAACATGATTATTTCCAGTTCCATGTATTTTCCTTCAAATAACAGAATTTCATTCTTCTTAGAGGTTGAACAATATTCCACGTATGTATCTGCCACCTTTTATTTTTCCAGTCATCTGCTGTTGAGGATCTATTGTTTATTCCATAACTAGTCTATTGTATATAATGCTACAGTGAACATGGGTGTGCAGGTATCTTTATTTTGTGCTGTTCTACTATCCTTTAGGACTATGCCCAAGAGTGGTATGGCAGGATAATATAGTGGTTCTATTTTTAATATTTTGAGGAACGCCCATATTGATTTCCATAGTGACTTCATTAATTTACCTTCTCATCAATAGTATGAGAAAGTTGTTTTTTCTCTCATCTTTACCTGCATTTGTGACTGTTTTGCTTCCTTAATGATAGCTATTACCAGGGTTAGGTGGCCTGTCAGTGTTGTTTTGATTTAGTTTTCCTTTATGGGTAAGGATGGTGAACACCTTATGTGTTTATTGGCCATTTGTGCTCTTCTTCTGAAATTATTCCATTCCTTCCCTCATTTACTAATTGGATAATTGGACTTCCTAATGTATTTTAGATATTAATCACTTGTTAGGTGAATAGCCATTAAAGATTTTCTTCAAGTATGTAGGTTGTTTCTTTATTCTGATATCGCTTTCTTTGCTGTGAACAATCATCTATTTTAGTCCAGTTGGCCTCATTGTCTGTTTATGTGCCAATATCATGTTGGTTTAGTTACCATAGCTCTGTAGTATAGTTTGAAGTCAGGTGTTGGGATATTTCCAGCATTGCTGTTTTTCCTCATGACTGCTTTGATTATCCTGTGGATTGTTGTGCTGCCATAACAATTTTTAGATTGTTTCTTCTATGTCTTTGAATAACATCATTTAGACTTTGAGAGGATTACATTGAAAATGTCCATTGCTTTTGGTAATATATCCATTTTCACAATATCAATTCTACTAATCAGTGCACATGGAGGTCTGTCCATTTTCTAATGTCTTTTTAAATTCCTTAAGTTAGTGTTTTATAGCTTGAATTTCAGAAACTTTCTTCCTTCTTAGTTAACTTTATTGTTAGGTATTTTATCATTTTTGAGTCCAATGTTAATGGGACTGTATTCCTGATTTCCTTCTCAGCATGTTCACTATTGGTATATAGAAAAGTTGTTGATTTTTGTATGTTGATTGCATATGCTGCTACTTTGACAAGAGATTCTTTCAGACCTAAGAATTTTATGGAGGATTCTAATCTGTAAAGAGTCTTTTATCTACAGAATCATGTCATTTGCAAATAATGGTAATTTGATCTCTTCCTTTTGTGTTTTTTCCCTTATTTCATTGTATTGCCTTATTGTTCTGGTTAAGAATTTAAGCAGTACATTGACTAAGAGTTGAAAGAGTGGGTATCCATATCTTATTCCTGAAGTAGGAGAAATGCTTTATTTGTTCCCATCAGGGCCATGCTATAAATAAGTCTTTTATATGCAGTCTTTATCATTTTTAAGTATTCCTTGCTATCTTTTTATTTCCACCTTCTTTAAGGCTTTTATAGTGAAAGAATGCTGAATTTTGTTGATGCTGCTTTCTGCATCTATTGAAGTGTTCATGAGATATTTCTCCCTGATTCTGTTTATGTCCTCCATTGTGTTCAATGATGTGCATATGTTGAACCATCCTTGCATTCCTAAAATGTAATGAATTTGATCATGATGTTTTAAGTTTTTAATATGTTGCTGAATTCAGTTTATCAGTATTTTATTAAGAATTGTTATGTTTGTGATTATCAAAAAAATTGATCTACAGTTTTCTTTTTGTGTTGTCATTATCCAGTTTTGGTATCTAGGTAGTAATGGTTTCAAAATATGAATCTGGTGGCATTTTTCCTTTTATATTTTATGGAGTAGGTTTATCAGCATTGCTTAGTTCCTCTATTGGTTAGTTCCTCTTTAAAAATCTGGTAGAATTCAATAGTGAATTTGTCTAGTCCTGGGCTCTTCTTTGCAGGGAGATTCTATTTTATTTCTTTAATTTCATTATTCATTATAAATCATTTATGTAGTTTATATTCTCTTGAATCAGTTTTATAGGTGACATGTGCCTAGAAATTTATTCATGTCTGTTGGATCTTCTAGTTAAGTGTACTATGATTTTTCCAATTATATGAATTATATGAAATATGAATTTCATTCATATTTGTTTTAATACATCTTTTTCACCTTTAATTTTATTAATGTGGACCTTCTCTTTGTGTGTTTTCATTAGTTTGTGTAAGAGTATGAATCTTGTTTACCTTTTAAGCAATGAACTCTTTGTTTTATTGACTCTTTGTATTGCTCTTTTACTCCCCATTTCATTAATGTCTGCCTTGGTCTTTATTTCTTTCAATATACTAGTTTTTCATTTGGCTTGCTCTTGTTTTTCTAAGACTTTGAGGTGCTTCATTAGGTATTTTTTAGTTCTCTCTTATTTTCAATGCAGTCACTCATAGCTATAAACTTCCATCTTAGATGTATTTTAGGTTGTATATTGCACTATTTCTATATGTCACATTTTGCTTATCCAATCATCTATCCATGGACTTTTGGGTTTCTTCAATGTTTGAGCTAATGTGAATAATATGCAATGGAATTGAAAATACGTATTAGCTTGAATTTCTGTGTGCAGTACCTTTGAACATATTCCCAAAGGGGTCATATCACTGGATGGTGTGGTGCTTTTATTTTTTGCAAGTTTTTCAGGATTCCACACATTTTTTCAGAGTATGGAACAATTTGCTTTCACACACAATGGAAAGGGTTTTCCATTTTCTTTACACATTTTCTAGCTTTGTTATTTTATTTTCTAATATTTCCCTTATCAGGCAAAAATTGAAATCTTACTGTTAGTTTCCTATGTTTTTTGTCTAATAAAGTTGAAAACCATTTTATTTACATGTTGTCCACTTTTATGTTATACTTGAAATATCCACTCAAGTTCTTTTACATTTAATTTTTATTTGTTCTTTTTTATATTTTAACTGATACATAGAAATTAAAAGTTGTACATATTAATAAAGTGTCATATTATGGTTCAATATATGTATCATTATATAATGTTTTAATAACAATAAATGCATTCATAGCTTGAAGCATTTACCATACTTTATGGTTATGACATTCTAAATATTTTTTCTACTTTTTTCAATGTATAGTCCACTATTGTTATGTGTAATACATAACATGAAAACTTTTTGGATAATTAAAAATACCACCATATCTGGACTTGTTTTGTGAGCTTCACCCCATACATATGGATTCAGTTTTCCTTCTAATAAAAAAAGAATAAAAATATTGACATTAAGAAGTAATATTTATGACATGCAAAATGGTTAAGCACTGCTAGTATCTTCATTTTAACTGCAAAAAAGACACTGACTCAGAGGGCAAGATATAAAATCATGCATACTGATAAGCTAGTAATCACAACAGCCAGTCTGTCTCCCATTCTAAACTGTTAGACAATCATAAAAAAGAGGCATATGATTGCTAATTACTTTTCTGACACAATACATGTACAGGTATATTCTATATATTAGTTGAACATGTATATCTAATGGTGAGATAATTTTTCACTATATGCCTATTGTTTTCTTTTTTAAAATTTTTATTCATTTATTCACATGTGCATACATTGTTTGGGCAATTTTTCCCCTTGCCCTTCTCCCCTACCCCCCTTGCTTCCAGGCAGAACCTGTTTTGTCCTTTTCTCCAATTTTTTTGAAGAGAAGACATAAGCATAATAAGAAAGGCAAAGCATTTTTGCTAATTGAGTTAAAGATAGCTATACAAAGAGATTCCTAGCATTGCTTCTATTCAAAAGTGTGTTACAACCCAAGCTGATTCATCTCTCCCTGACGTTTTCACTAGTTCCTGATTCCCTTTCCATATTGTTCTCTGTGGCTTTAAGGTTTCTGCATGAGCTCCTCTGCAGTGGGGACATCAAAAACTGTTCATATTTTCATACCTCCTGTATGTGCTCTCCCCTTAGCCTGTGACCCAAGTCCAACAACATTGCTGCATTTGCCCTAGATCTAAAGTCTACATATTAGAGAGAACATACGATTTTTAGTCTTCTGAGCCTGGCTAACCTGGCTCAGAAAATGTTCTCCAGTTCCATCCATTTCCTTGAGAACAATAAGAATTCATTCTTCTTCATGCCTGAGTAAAAATCCGTTGCATATAAATACTACATTTTCTTAATCCATTTGTCTGTAGTGCGGCATCTTGGCTGTTTCCATAACTTGGTTACTGTGACTTGTGCTGCAATAAACATGGGTGCACGTGCCTCTGAAGTAACCTGTGTCGCATTCCTTTTGGTATATCCCCAGGAGTGGGATTGCTGGATCATATGGCAGATCTATGTTTAGATTTTTAATAAGCCTGCATATTTTTTTCCAGAGTGATTGCACTAGTTTGCATTCCCACCAGCAGTATACGAGAGTTTCTTTTTCCCTACATCCTGTCAACACCTGTTGTTGGCGGTAGTTTTGATGATAGCTATTCTAACAGGTAATTGATGTTCCTGTGTTTCCAGTAATTTTACAGTATCTAAGCATTTTAAAGCTATAAAACCAGTGGACCATTTATTCTCTAGACAATAATCAACTTCAGAATTCACCCATTCCAAACTATTGAGCTACCTTTATGCATTTTATACAGTGTTGCTTTATTCACATTTATCAACATAATATAATGAATACATGTAAAGTTATCACCCATTGTAAAAACTAAAACATTACAAATAATTAAGTCTACTTTTAGTCTTTTTTCTATCCCATCCTCTGCCTCATTCAAAACTATCCACTAATGTCCCAATTTTTAACGTGTAATTATCTTGCTTCTTAAAAATAAATTTTGTTTATCACATCTCTTAATTTTAACTGATCTTGAATGTTTATCACATCTCTTAATTTTAACTGATCTTGAATGTTTATCACATCTCTTAATTTTAACTGATCTTAAATGTTAAATAATATAGCATGATTTATGCAGAATTTTAGGAATTTATTTTAGTTTCTCACTTAACACTAAATAAGTTGGTTTTTGTTTTGTTTTTATTTTTTGTAGCCTCCAGAGTACTGAAATTAAGTTTTATATCACTTTTTGAATGTAGTTGTAAAATAAATTTCACTATTATACCTTTTAAAATTGTGTAATCATTTCACATATGTTTATCCCTTATCATGTCAATGAATAACTAATGTGAGAATGCAATTATAAACATATTTAAACATGTCTCTTAGGAATGTAGCTGGTAGGTTGTAGGATGTACCTACATTCAGCCTTCTGGGATAATATTGTATATCTCCACAGCAGGCCCAGGAAATATAATCTATGTACCAAGAAAAAGTGGGCTTGCATATTCAAACTATGAATCAAGGATTAATTTGAATACAGTTTTATTTTGTGTTTGCTGTTTTAATTAGGTACATGCATATATTTGTAATCCAAAATACTGGGGTTATAATTTTCATGTAAATAATAAAATGTCAATTGATCTCTGTCATGTGAAATAAAAATTTTTGAAAAGTAAAATAGACTGCTTTCCTATGAAATACTTTCTTTGAGGCATACTTACTCTTATTTATCAAATAGTATCAAGATAAGGCATCAAGGAAGTTATATCTTAGTTATATGGTTATACTTCTAATGAGAAATGTATTTATTAGGAAGCTTCCTTCCACTTCTACATACTTACAGTAATTAAAGCTGATTTGCATAGGTTAACAGAGATATATAAATGAAGAATCCCAGAATACTGTTTAAAACCTTACAGTTTTTTTTTTTTTTTTCATTCTAGAAGGTAGCCTGGAATTGAAATTCTAAACAAGTGGAATAAAATCTCCTCTTTGGAAAATGATAACGAGATGGTTTGTCATTGCTATTTTATTGATTTGTTACATAATTTGAAAATAGAACAACTTCTGGAACCTTGAGTATTTAATGGACTTGGAAGCATAAAATTGAATGCTCTTTATGCAGATTTTTGCCTATGAGAAATTCTATAACTTGAAGAATTTAAACTGGAAGTCTAATCAAAGATCTATCTTCATCTTATTCCATTACTTAAAACTTCAAGATGATTAATTTGATGATATGTAGAGATCTATAGGTACATGCCAAGTATTTCCCTAGGCTGCAGTTTCTTGGGGCTACAATCTATACCGAGGTGTGGACAATGATGTATTCCTTAGATTAGCTGTGCATACAGATCCTTTAATTCTCCATCTCCTGCTTCTGGCTTATGAAGCAGAGAAGGGGAAAGTGCATTCCCAGAGGTGTATAACACAATGTTGTCATTATCTATTTCCAAATTGGTCCCTTGGTTTCTAAGGCTGATGCAATGCTTTAATTATCAAAATATTTGTGCCCAAAACTATCCCAAACTAAGGGCACTTTTGTTTATAATATCCCCAGTGAAAACTTCTAGCTGCCTACTGTTTTTGGCAAGAAGTTTCTGAGCTAAGTCCTGCTATTGAACTACTGACAATAATTTCTACTAGCAGGCACCAATTCCCCTCATATAGTAAAATATTCTCTAAAGTCATTGTATCAATGAATTTGCATGACGTTTCTGCAATCAGTGTCCTTTCCACACAAGAATGGTCATTACACCTTTTTCTTTTCCCTCCATCCATGAACCCAATGCCAACTTTTTCAAGGGTGTCCTCTGAGATGACTCTTCTCCCCATTCTCTCACTGACAGCATAGGCACAGCTCCATTCTCACTCATAACTGTATGTCCCTGTCAATTTTCCATTGTTTGTACACATAATACCTGATAGTACCTTTGACATGGGTAGACAATTTTTTCTCAGATATGAGTACTTATTGAAAGCTTTTAAATGAAGATGCTCTGAAGTTCAACTCCAGTCTTCATATTCAACCAAATCATCAACTTAGACTTCAACAGCTGACAGGTTGGCCATCCTGTTATTGCTGATATCTCTACCCTATAGCAATACAACTATATTGGTTACTATCATATCCAATTTGCATAATGGTACTATGACAAATAGTCATAGATTCTAGATGCATTGTCAATATATGAATATTCCCTCACAAATATGGGTGAATATTACAGATAAAATTAGGGCAGACTATATCCTCAGTTTTTTTCTTTCATCCTCTTTTGGACAAAAACCAGATGATTTTGTTATAATATGAATAGTTACTACTCTACTTCAAAATGTGAACATGGCTATACATCCACAGCCACAACTGACAGTAAATCATCAGGAGGAAGCAGGAACAGGAATACAAAGCAAAATGAAAGTGCAACATTTTGCTTCCTTCACCTTTTTTGATAAAAAAGGATTGATAAAGAATGGAATCTGTTTTATCTTTCTATCACTAACTAACAAAATTCTCTAGAAGGGGTAGTATAGTCTATAACAGTTGTGTGTGAGTGTATGTGTTATACAGTAAGTCCACTTTATTCAGAGATTTATCACATATAATTTTGCCTAAGTGCAGTATAACACTAACAGTAATTATTTTTTGAAAATGAAAACAAATTTCAAAAACAAAAATTTATATTCCTGTGTGTTTATTACACACTTCAGTTGATTTGAAGAAGCTCTCAGTAACTCCACCAATTCCACTTAAAGCATGTGATTTTCTGAGTGTTTTATTGCTCTTTGTTTTGCAACAATATGCGTACCAAAAGCAAATGGCTCCAAAAAAGCATGGCAAAAACTCATTTTTTAAATTCTTTGAGATTTCATCCATTCATTAGTGTTTTTTATTGTAAAGTTGTTGAGTTTGGGAGGATTATTGTCTTGCTTTTAATTCCTCTTTTTTGAAATTGATATTTGTGTACCTAAAGCTAAGTCATTTGTCATAAATTTTAATCACATTTATTCTTTCAATTTTTATATTATCAAATAGGCAGAATAGTCTAGGACAGTAGTGAAGTTCTATTTCTCATAAATGGACTAGGGATATGACTCAGTATTCAAACTCTTGTTTACATACTCATGGCACTGGGACTAACCCTAGCACTTTTCAGATCTGAGGCACGGATGACACCGCAGGAATTTCAGATGCTCAGGGCTCTTGAACCTGCTCTGAGAATGAAAGCACAGACAGACTCTAACAGCATAGGTCAGAAAGATTTTATTTGCAGAGCATTTAGTTGGAGAAAAGAGAAGAGAAAGACTGCATACTGGAGAATGCAGGGTGACCCAGAAACCGGTGATCCCATGGACCAGGGTGGGGAGTGGGATTTTATAGCCTATTTGCATTGCTTGCTGGCAGGAGATGCCTTTCAGATGCAAACAGGCATTTCCTAGGGAGGAGAAGTGTCTCCTTGACCACTTATTGCCTTTTGGGACCTCCTGCACTCTGTCCTTCAGTCCTTCATTCCTCACCCCTCCCAGTGGTCGCCCTAACTGCTGTTAGGGATAGGGAAAACGAGGTCTATTCAGTAACTGCTTCCTGCTGACAGGGGGTGATGAAGGGGCCCGCAGCATCAGAGCTGACCAAGAGAGAAGGGTTGTCAAGGAGACCACAGTAGAGGGTCATTTTCATCTTCACCAGAGGCATTTGTAGTTTGATGAATTCTAGGTGAGAAGAAACAAACTTGACAAGTAAGTTTAAAATGCAAGGCCCAAACACAAGCAAGAGAATAATGGCAATTATAGGCCCCAGAAAGGGTAGGAACCAAGTCCTGGAGGGGAGCCAGGATTTTATTTGTTCCCATACCTGAGTAGAAACCTGAGTTTCAAGAGATTGCTCCCGGAGCCATCTAGCCTGTTGGAGAATGTAATCTGCACATTCCTCTACAATGCCTGAAGTGTTTATATATGTGCAACAGGAGGTATTGGCGATGGCACATACCCCCTCTTGCTTGTCCAAAAGAAAAATCTAGGGCCGGGGGTGGTCCATTACCACACAGGCAAGGGACGACAAAGACCTTTGCATGTCCTTAATGGCAAGGCCTACCTGGTCTGAGGTGTCCTCTACCACTTTGGTTAGGTTTTTTTTTTTTTTTTTCTTGTAGTTACATGTGGCAATTACCCCATAGCTGATTCCAGCAAGGGCTGCAACTAATGCTGCTATACCTAAAACTATTAAAGTAACCTCTCTTATTTCTATGGGAAGCTGTTCCTATTATAGTTAGCATTTCTTTTTCCTTCCAGATGGCTGCATGAGCATGCAGGATCAGGAAGGCATACTTAGAATCTGTATAGATGTTGACTCTATGTTTTTTTGACAGTCTTAGGGCTTCTGTTAGGGCCACTAATTCTGTCATTTGAGCACTTGTATTAGGAGGAAGAGGAACTGATGTGAGGGTGCCAAATTCAGTCACAACTGCAAACCCTGCATGTCTGACACCATTCTTGACAAAGGAACTGCCATCAGTGTATAATTCTAGATCTGGGTTTTTTAAGGACTGATCAGTTAAGTCAGGTTGGGCAGCATAATTTTCCATAAGTACCTCGCACATGATTGCTCAGGATTTCCCTCTGCCTCTGGTAGAAGGGATGCAGGATTTAGGCTCTGAAAGGTCCTTAAAGTTATTTCTGTCCCTCCCAGAAGCTGGGCCTGATATTTAAGTAGACGGCTGTCAGATAGCCAAAGTTCTCCTTTTGAGTTTAAAATTTCCCTTAGGTTGTGTGAGGTATAAACTGGTAGGGGACGGTTTAGGATAAGTTTCTGAGCTTCAAGCACTAGAAGGCTTACTGCGGCCATTGCTCTAAGGTATCCTGGCCATCCCTTGGCTACCTGGTCTAACTCTTTGCTTAAGTAAACTAGTGGCTGGGGAGTGATGCCCTGGAGCTGAGTCATCATGCTCAAGGCCAGGCCTCCCTTTTCATAGACATATAATTGAAGCTTGTCTTGTACTGGGAGACCCAGGGCAGGAGCTGTCATAAGAGCCTTTTCTAACCTGTAGAATGCATTTTCTGACTTGTCATTCCATTCAATAAAGGTCTGGGTATCCTTCTGTGCTTCCTTAAGGATTTGATATAAAGGCCTGGCTAGATCTACATATCTCAGGATCCAAATTCTACAGTATCCTGTGACCCCCCAAAAAGGCCCTCAATTGCATTAGAGTTTTAGATAGAGGAAATGTCAGGATTGGACAAATTCTATCTTCTCCTAGAGACCTCATTTCTTTCTCCAGGACAAGACCTAAATATGTAACACTAGACTGACACAATTGGACTTTTTCTTTAGAGATCTTATAACCTCTATCAGCTAAGATGTTTAGTAAAGACTCAGTAGCTTGTGAAATGACAAGCTCATTTGTTCCACAGAGCAGGAGGTCATCTACATATTGTACCAGAGTAGCTTGTGGGTATCCCCATTCTGCCAAGTCTTGGGTTAGAGCTAACCCAAAGAGGTGGGTGCTGTCTCTGAATCCCTGGGGGAGGACAGTCCAAGTGACCTGTCCAGACTTTCTTGTGGGGTCCTCAAAGGCAAAGATAGGTTGACTTTTAGGGTGTAGGGAATGCAAAAGAAGGTATCTTTTAAATCCAGGACAGATTAGTAAGTAGTACCCAGAGGTATTTGGGCTAAAAGTGTATAGGGATTTGGAACTACAGGATGGAGAGACACTACTGCTTCATTGATCAGGTGGAGATCCTGGTCTAGCCTCCATTTTTTAGGTCCCTTCCTGACATCGAGAATAGGAGTATTATATGGGCTGGAGCATTCTATTATCAGTCCCTGTCTCTTTAAGTCTTTGATTATGGGAATTAGCCCCTCCTTAACTTCTGGCTTTAGAGGATATTGTTTTTGATGGGGAAACCAGGAGGGGTCCTTGAGATGAATTAGGACTGAGGTAGCTGTTTGTGCCTGTCCCACAGTGTGTCCATCCATCCACACCATGGGATCTACTTGTTCCTCTATTAGGGGCAAGCAAAAGTACTCTCCTGGGGGTAAAAGTAGCTGTACCCCCAATTTAGATAGAAGGTCTCATCCTAGCAGAGGAGTAGGGGTTTCTGGGACAATTAAAAAGGAGTGACAGAAGTGGAACTCTTCCCAGGAGCAGGCTAAAGGCTGAGTGAAATAACGTTCTAGAGGCTGGCCTGATCTGCCTCAAACAGTAATTTTCTTGGAGGACCTGGGTCTGGGAGAGAAAGGAATAGCTGAGATTATGGCTCCAGTATCGATAAGGAGGCTGACCTTGTGTTTTTCAATTATGAGTAAAACCTGGGCCCCCCCTGCTTTTATGGTGGTCAGAGAAGCCTGTATGGGAGGCCCAGGGACCCATCATTGGGTGGGAGGTTCTGACCTCATTTCCCCTGGGAACTGGGGACAGTGTGCCTTCCAATATTTCCCCCACAAATGTGGCAGGTTCCCAGAGGTAGCTTTCTCTGGGGGCACTCCCTCCTAAAATGGCCTGCCTGTCCACATTGAAAGCATGTCCTCCTGTTTGGACTTTGCCCCAGGGGAGCCTCTCTGAGTGCTGCAATCAGAGCCTCCTGCATCTTATCCTTTCTCTTTTCCATTTCTAGGTCCTTCCTTTCTTTTTCTAAGTCCCTGTTATAGTATTTAGATGTGGCTACATGGACCAATTGGTCCAGATCTCTGCTCCCTTCAGCCACCAATTTCTGAAGCTTTTTACGGATATCTGGTGCTGACTGTGTTAGAAATTTATCTTTTAGGATGATTTCCTCTTCCTGTGGCTCTGGTATAATGTTGGTATGCTTTTGTAAAGAATCCTTAAGTCTCTGTAGGAAAGCTACTGGAGTTTCTAAGGGTCCTTGCTGTACAGCTGTGACTTGGAAGTAATTAAAAGGTTTTACCTTGACTCTCCTTAGTCCTTCAAGAATGCAGTGGATGAAATGGTTATGACTCCATTCATCCTTGTCATTTTCAGGGTCTCACTTAGGGTCATACCTAGGCACTGCCTGATCTTCTGTTGGAATTGGGAATTGAGGCTCCCTTCTAGGTATGCAATGTCTTTGTCTTTCTTCTCCCTCCCCCTCCTCCTCCTGTGAGGGCCCAGTATGAGACAGCCCTGTAGGGCCAGTTTTATCTAAGTGATAATTGTCTCCAGCTGTGACTGCCTGATCTAGAACCTGCTGTTTCTCCAGAGAAGTGAGGGTCTGAGATAGCAATAGCATTACATCTTTCCAGATCAGTTCAAAGTTTTGGCTGACTTCTCTAAATGCCTGGATGTACTGATCTGGATTTTCTGTGTAATTTCCTAAATCCTTTTGTATTTCTTTAAGTTCACTCACTCTAAAAGGAACATGAGCTCTGTCCCCTCCAGGAATTAACTGGAGGTGGTAGAGTCCTGTGGGACAGTGTCTAGTGTATGAGGTAGCTGGGTAAGGGGGATGAGGGGTAGCTGATGGAGCATTAGATGGGTTTTTTTTGCTCAAAGGAGTTTGGGGGCTTTTTGCAAAGGGTTACCATGGTCTGGGTATCTAGCCTGCATTTGTTTAGACATAATGGGTGGTCTCTTAGGAAAAAGAACAATTGAATGTATGGAACTTTGGTCCACTTCCCTCCTTTTTCAGAACATATCTAATTGAAGAATGGTATTATAATTAATGCTCGCTCCTTCTGGCCACCTTTCCTCATCTCCCAGAGGATACTGTGGCCAAGCCTGGGTGCAGTAAAACTTGAGTTAATAAGCAGGCAAGGGCAGATCCTTCCTGGAACCTTGAGACTTGATTTCCCATTTAAAAAGGGAAACAAGGGAAAATTGGTCACATTAACAGAGGTTTCTCCTTTTATCTAAGCATCCCCAGATGAGGAGAGACTCTAGTGGGAGAGGGCATCCTGCTCTCCCTTGCTCCTTCCACTGCCACTCATGGGTAGAGTCGTGGAGGATTTACACACAGATATCTCAGTTGCACCCACCCCCCTGAGATGATTTTTGACCAATCTCTCATCTATTTTGACTTGCCTGTTGCCCTGTGACCCAGGTAGGCCTAGTTGTCCTCTACCAGCTGAATGCTTGTAATTAAAAAAATAACTCTATCAAAGTAACCAAGAAGGCTTGCATGGCCAGAAGGAGGACCCCTTCAGAGGCATGGATGGGGACTCTTGATGAAGTAGACTTTTGTTCCCCCTGTATATCCTGTGAGGCATATATGCTTTCTATGAAAGGAGAGAGAGAGAGAGAGAAAGAGAGAGAGAGAGAGAGCATCTGGAGATTTGCTCCAGTAAGGGGCAAAAATGGAGACCTGAGGTATTTTTTGCCTTTTAACTGTTGTTTTTTTTTTCTTTTCCTGAGGGCAGTCTGCAGAACTTATTTAACCAGTTAACCTGATGCTTGACAAAGAGAGTTAAGCCTAAATTAGAGACTAGCACTTTCTGATGCCTGTAGGGATTTTTCCCAAACTCCCTGAAGAAAGAAGCTCACTGCTATTTACACCAAAGGTGGGGAGGGGGACACTCATCCTGAACTTCCTGGGAAGGGGGAAGGAGAGGCTGAGGGTTGCGGAAAAAGAGTTTCCAGGCTCAATGCATGAGGGATTATTGATCATCCCTGCTGTCCAGGTTGATCCTGTTCAAAGGCAGTACTGGAGCACTGGAAGCAAGATGTGACCTCTACTCTTGGGCCACAGAAACCATGAAGAAAGCATGAGAGATCTGATTGTTTGTTTGCCACAGACATGGCTGGGGAGGTCCAAAACTTAGCTGCCTTTGGGGCCTCAGGGCGGGTCAGGAAGTTGCATCTCCAGCCTTTGGGTGACACCAGGTAGTTCCCTGGGCAGAACACCTTTTGTGGCTTGAAGACAAACTTTCCTTTCCACTGGCTGTTTTCACACCTCCACTTAAGCTGGACAGATCTTGAAAGAGAGTCTTAGCATTTAAGGAGAGGAAAAAAGAAAAAGCCTTGGTGCACTGAAGTCAAGTTCAGTACAAACCCCTGCCCGACTTCTGAGTTTCCTGCCATACAGCTGTAGTGGGCTTGGGCCTTTTCCTCAGTTTCTCAAGGAGGAAACCTTCCTTAACAAGACAGAGAGAGAGGGAGAAAAGGTTGACCTGAGAGTTCCACTGTAGCTAGGCTGTGGTGGGGGTCTCTCCTGGAAAACAGACTTCACCAGAGTGCCGGATGTTCACGGTCACATTCCTAGGCAGTCTTTCCCAGTTTGGCACAACCTATACTGACCTCAGGTAATGGCTGGTCCCTTTGCGCATCACCAAATATGATGCACGGATGACATGCACAGGAATTTCAAATGCTCAGGGTTCTTCAGCCTGCTCTGAGAATGAAAGCACAGACAGACTCTAACAGCAGAGGTTGGAAAGATTTTATTTGCAGAGAATTTAGTTGGAGAAAAGAGAAGAGAAAGACTGCATATTGGAGAATGCAGGGGGACCCGGAAACCAGTGATCCCATGGGCCAGGATGGGGAGTGGGGTTTTATAGCCTATTTGCATTGCCTGCTGGCAAGAGATGCCTTTCAAATGCAAACAGGCATTTCCTAGGGAGGAGAAGTGTCTCCTTGACCACTTATCACCTTTTGGGACCTCCTTCAGTCCCTCCTTCAGTCCTTCAGATCAAAGACAATTAGGTAGAACCTCTTACAGCGGGACCTGTTTTCTGGTTGAAGAGCATTTAACACAAAATCTTCTCATTTTGTGTCCTGGAAGCTAGTTTTAGATTCAGGGAACTTTACTGCCTGTGACAAAACCTTTTAGGCTCATTTCTTTCTTGCTTTGCCAGCAGCACCCTGCCTCAATTTGTGTCTTCTAGGACAGTAAGAGTTTCGATAAATAAAATTAAACTACAAAGGAAAGTCTCTGTCATAGACTGAATCAAATTAAAGACAGAATACCAGGGGTTATAGACAAGGTTGAACACTCATATGAAGATAAAGAAAACAATGAAATGCCTCAAAGACTTCTTCCTTTTACTACAGTTCCCACTTCCTAAAAGCAATGGTCATTCAGGCCTGGGGGTGGCCTCCAAATGCATTGGAGAGTGGGGAGCAAACACAATACTCAATTTTGCACTGAGGTATCAATGTACTTTGCCTGCTTGTCACAGTTCTTTCTGATCCGTCTAACCATTCACATCCCTATAGGGTCCTGAGGCTAAAGAAATTTTGTGATTCTGAGGGTCGGGGTTGAGTGCTCTCAGTCCCAAATGGCAACAAAATCATGCTGGGCTACACTTCCTAGAGGAGAGTGTCAGAGCTTTCAGACCTCACTCAGCCAGCTGTCCACCACCTTGTGTGGGGGAAAGGAGTCTGTGTAAATTGTGTGATTTAGAGGATCCAGGTCAGGGACTATAGACCTACCAAGCAGCCAACACATATAGACAAGAGGCAGGAGCTGGAGGGATGTACCACACCAGACTCAGTCTAGGTGCTTGGTTTCCACTGTGACTCTCAGAGAATTAGACTCACTCCATTGTTTGCTGCAGTAATTTTGGATCAGGAAGGGTAGGATTTTGGACCACTATGGCTTTCACTGCCTGAGATTCCTACTGCTTACGCTCCTGTGAAGGTCTACCACACACAGATCCTTTCCTTCTCTATAGCCACAATTTATGGTGTTTCCCATGTAGATAGTGTGGTATTTGTATCAAGAGTGCCTGAATATTGATTTCTTTTGTTTTCAAGCACTCAGTGTAGCTCAGCCTCAAACAACAGGTCTCCTTGCAACTTAGTGCCCTGCTAATGCTCTCCAAGATAAGGGGAGTGACAAATATCCTTCACTAAGAATATGCTTTCACACCAAAGTAGTCACTATATCAACAAATTCCTGCCCCTGACCTTGTGGGAGGCATGGGCTTATCCTACAACTAGAACTTCCAGTCTATCACCAGAACCTTCTGGCTTACCTCATAATTATGCTGTCATCTTCTCCTCTCAGAGCACTAGAAATGGAACTTAAATCTATTTTCTCTGACAACTTTCTGTTTCTGCATGTTTCTCAGCTGTTCTGTCTCCTTTTTCATAATTCCTGATATTCTTCTTTCTTGCTAGAAAAATGTAAATGATAAGAAAAGTGGAGTGGCATTAAAAATTATGCACAAAAAAAGAAAATCCTGTTTTATCTCATATGTGGAAACTAGGGGAAATGCTGAATTCACAAAGATAGAGAATAGCATGTATCAGCTATGGGATTGGGCAGGAAGGGAAAAGGAAGGTATAAGTAAAAGGACACAAAGTTACAGAAGTGAAGGATGAATAAATCTAGAGACCTAATGCACAGATAAAGAACTATAATTCATACTATTACATGATATTTGGGAGTTTTAGATAGTTGAATTTAAGTGTTGTCAAAATTAAGGTAAGTGGCAGGGGCAACTACATAGGATGATGTATAATTTATAATTATCACTATATAATATAAAATCAAAAAATACATCTGCATCAGACTTCACTACAATTAAGGTTAAACAAGTCCTTTAGTTAGAAGAAAAATATTTCCAAATGGAAAATCAAGTCTACAGAAAGGAATGGGCAGCAGAAGAAGGAAATGCATATGCAAATACAAATATTAGGATTTTTGGTCAGCAAAAGTCAACACTGACTCATGTAAAATACAAACTTTGCCAAAAATAAGAGAATTTTCATCTTAATATCATCTCATCTATCTAACAGTGATTCAATACTCATATATAAATGTTCAGTTAATATTGTCATACATTTATTTTTCCTAAGTCTCCTGGAGATATTCTAGCTCATGTAAAACAGTGTCAAATAAGGCTAAAATCAGAGTTAAGTACAAATTTTAAAGACTACTGGAGCATATAAGTATCATAAATTTGTTAAAAATGTCCTTAAGGAAAAAATACCACACATTTTAAGGAATAGCTCCATACCATACAATTGTGTTTTGGCATATCTTTATCAACCTAGGGAAATGCTCTCTTGTCTGAAATTTGAACAATCTGACAAAGGGCAAAAGCTAATATTCTTGCCTGTGTTCCTGGAATGGTAACATCCTCTAAGTGAAAAATTAGACCCTGCGGAAGGGATTCTAACAATAGCTTCCATGAAAACTGAATGGAATCCCATTTATAATGATAAGCCTGATATCAGGGTGGAATTCTGATAATCATAAGAAGAACTAGAAACAAATGTCCAGGATAAAACAGGATCAATTAATGAAAATGTACAAGGCTGCCACTTTGGGTAACTGGACTGCTTCCAGATTAAGATGTTCTAAAATCCATTTTGAAAGGATGCAAAATTAACATTCATATAACTCTTAACTAAAGCCAACACTGTTCAGACAAGCTATTACTAAGAAATGACAGTATAAGTATTTACAAATATTCATTTGAAAAGTAATTGATCGCACTTATGGACAAATAAGCTAAGTCAATGTTGTGATAAATATTCAAAGATAAACTCTCAGGACAATTTAGTTTCCTTGTAACTATGCAGTGTCCCTGTCTGCTGTCGCTTCTGTCCCCTGAAGTCTGCTTCATCTGACGTCAGCGTCCCCATTCCTGAGTGCGCACTGCTCCTTTCCTGCCTTGTTGCGTGTGAAGCGAGTCTCTCAGCACGCGGGCGGCTGGGCAGTGGGCCGTAACCCTCTGCTGGTCTGTGTCTTCTCGCTCAGGTCACTTATGTGTCATCTTCCTTATGTGAGGGCTTGAGGGGCTCGTGTTGTGTTGCTCTCCATCTGCTATTTCTGGGGTTTTTCTTTCTGTAGCTCACTGGTAGCGTTCTTGTGTCCCGAGGCCTCTGTAGTGGCCACTCCAGGTGTCCCTCGTGTACACAGCTTACTGCAGCTGTGGATGCCTAGTGTCACTGAGCAAAGAGGAGAAACCCTATATGTCCTTCCATCCCCACTTCTGCCTGCTTGCCCCAAACCTCCTGTGCCATGACATCGTGTCACGCGTGCTCACGACTCCACGTCACCTGGCAGGTGCAATTTAGAAAACCCAAGAAGGAAAGGCGCCATGTTTCCCCAGTTTCCACTTTCCCTGTCCTGGAGTTCCAGGATGCCTCCTTTCATCACCCCCTTCCTGTGCAGAGAGCTCTGTGGCCTTCTCTCGAGTCTGCGGGTGACATGTTCCTCGTCTCAGTGGAGATTGGGCCGTCTCAGAACCCACAGAACTGGGGTGTCCTCGCACTTTTGGGAGCATTCCTACTGGGGACCTCGTGAGGGCTCCTGTGGCCTCTGTGTTCTGCCGAGGGACCCACTGTCCAGGGTCCTCCCCAGGGTGGTGCTGCCTCTCTGGCTGCTTGTGGCAGTTTTCTGTATTTATTTACAAGTGTGACTGTGTCACATCCACAGGGGTTTCCTTCCATTTGGCCTATTTGAGGCTTCCTCAGCTTCTCAAACCTGTAGGTTTGTCTTTTGCCAAACTGGGGAAATTTTTCACCTTATTTCCTCATATGCTTCCTCATCCCCATGCCTTGTCCCACCACAGGTCCCTGAGGCATGGCCACTGTGTGTCTTCCCCTCCCTTGCCGGCTGGGCAGGCCCTGTTGGTGTCTGCTCTTCAGCTCAGTGACCTTCTGTTTTTTCTTCATATCCTTGCTTCTTAGCCGAGACTTTCTGTCTCTTCTCTCGTTTCAAGTCATGGGTGCTTTTGTCACGGCTGTGCAGAACCTGCCGGGCGCTGGCCTCCGCGCATGGCTTTTCCTCACTCGGGTGTGGACGTTCTGGCCCTTCGTGTGACAGGACTGGCATGATGTCAGGAGACTCCGGGATCCCCTGTGGTAGGGCTCTGGGCCCCTCACTACCGCCAGGCAGGGGACGTTCCACCTGCACTTGGCCTCATGGATGCCCACGTTGGGGCCTCCCAACCCCACTAGGCCTTCGCTGCAGTGCTGTCAGATGGCCCCGTCACCCCTGGGTGATGCAGCCCAGAAGGGTTCCCACAGTGTGTCCTGTGGCTGTGCCTCGCTGCCCCCCACCCCGTGTCTCCCCAAAGAGAAGAGCCATGTGGGGAATTTTACAGTCGCCCTCGCTCTTGGCTTCCCCAGCACCCAGCCCGGGTGAGGCGCCTCTGTCCCTCGGCCCCAGCGCGCCCGCCCACTGCCTTCTCATGCTTCAAGGTCTTGTCACAGCGGCCTGGCACACTGTGGCTGAGGGTTAGCTGGACTGGCTAGAAGAATGGGGAGCAGAAGTCCCCCCATTGCTGGGTGATGGCCACCCACGCTGGCTGTCATTGACACTTGCATGACACCAGCAGCTGAGCCACCATGGCGTGTGGCTCTCGTGCCCTGCGACCTGTGGGACGTGTGCCCTGCCATGCTGCCACCCGGTTCTGCCCAGACCCGCGGCCTCGCTGCGGCCACAGTCCCCTGAGACAGGGCCGCCAGGTGACCGGCTGCTTCTCCTCACACCACTGCTGGAAGCCAGTTACCTGGGGCACAACCCAGCCCTGGTTCCTTTGCTTTTCCTACCTGGGAAAAGCTGGATCAGACCCAGGGCATATGCGTACAGGGCACATCTACCCGAGCCCCACCCAGCAGACTGGCCTGGGCTTCTTAATGTCATATGTCAGGGCGCTGGGCTCCACAGCCTGGCCAAAAGCACCTTCCAGAGAGAACATTCAAAATACTCCACCAGGACCACCTGCTAAAAGAAACAGAATTCCAGGCCGGGTGCCCTGGGGCAGGCCTGTAATCCCTGCTACTTGGGAGGCCAGAGATTGGGAAGGCCATGGTTTGAGCTGAGCCGGGCGAAAGTGAGACCCCACCTCAACTAAAGGCTGGCAGGGTGAGGCACACCTGTGGTCCCAGCTGCACAGAAGGCAGAGAGGGGAGGCTCGTGGTCTGAGGCCGGCCCAGACAAAAGTGCAAGAGCAAGAAGGAGTAGTGGAGTGGCTCACATGGGGGAACACCTGCCCAGCCAGCATGAGGCCCTGAGTTCAAATCCCATTGCCACCAAAAAAAAAAACCATGAGTCTGAAGTTGTGTCACAGGAAGGAGAGTTAAGAAACAGTAAACTGACTTGTGAAAAAAAAATTAAAAAAAAAACAGTGACTAATATTCACAATCCCAAATTTTTACTCAGATTAGGACAAGCTAGTTAATATCCATACCTCTACAATCTTTGATTAATTTTCTCTAATGCAATTTTTCCACTAGGGTGTGAACAAGTGAATTAGTAAGTCAATTCACAGGTCCTTAAACCTAATCAAGCTCAAATTTAATCTAATCCAGGATGATTTTATATATTTGCCTTTGTCTTCAGAAAAGTTAAATGATTGTGTTAAACTTTAACTAAATTGTGCTCCATCCTGAGGGTCATTCTGGGACGACACTAAGCAGTCTCCATTAAAATTCATGACCTGGATCTCAAACTAGCTCTTAAAGCTGCCAAAGCATCAGAATATAGGTCCCCAGTCTGTTTATTCCCTCGCTGTCCTAAAGGACTATTTCACATCTTTTCCTTCATTTCTATAATACTCTCTTATATTTTAGATCTTGAATACCTCTTGAATGCCCATGTGCAAAAAAAGGCTTGGTCACCAGAATTAGGCACTATTATGAGGTGGTGGAACCTATGGGAGATGGATCCTAGTGGAATCAAGTTAGGTCACTGGGGAGCATGCTCTTGAAGGGGATGATGGGACTCTTCTTGGACAGTGTGACATAATCAGGTAAGTCAACTGGTGCTCCCAAGAAGATGGATTGTGCTGCCACAGGCTCAAAGCAACAGGGCCAAGCAACCATGGACCTCTGAAAACAGGAGCCAAAATAAACATTTCTCCTTTTAGGTTGATTTTCTCAGACGTTTTGTAACATCCACAGGAAACTGACTAACACATAGTCATTCAACAAGAATTTGACAATCCACTGGCTGGAAGATACTCTTCTGGGGTCTCCCAGCATCTACACCCTCCAGAAATCTTTTCTCAGTCCTATGGTTAGACATTTTATTCTCTTCTTTGTTCTCATTAAATCTTTCTTCTATCCATGACTTTAATAAGATACTGCATTATAATGATAATCATTCACTCTCTTTTAATCTTAAATTCTATATTTATATAGAATAATGTACTATAAACATTAATGTAATATATGTCAAATACATGCAAATATATAATAAATTCCCTTATACATGGCTTTTCATGTTGATTATACAGACCACATCTTACCCATACACATCTTCTGCAGGGCTCGGCACAGAAACCAGCAAAGTGTCTACTAACACAGCTCTGTTGTGTGTGTTTCTGAGCATCCTGAATCTATGAGGTAAGCTGTCAGGACAGACTTCATCTTAACACTAGGATGTCTCTAGCTCCACTGGAATCCTCACACCTTTAGATACAAAATAAGGTATTTGGTACCATAGTCTCCATCCATAAACTGTCCTATTTCTTGTGGGTTCAGATTCATTCCTCATCCTGAAAAAAGGTGTCTTTCTGCCCTATTGTAGCACTCTCACCCATCTCCTGCTACTCTCTTTTTAGATCTGATTCCTCTGGGAGGGTGGGTATACCTCCACTCATGTTTTGTTGTCCAGGTAGGAAAGTGGACTAAAGTGAATGTAAATTTCCCACTAACTGAAAAGTATCAACAGAGTTCTTAAAACTAGAGACTGAGATTGTATTCTTCAGGCTTCAGCCCCTCTTCCCCTCCCCAGACTCATCAGCTTAGCTTCTATCTGTAAGTGATACCCTGGATGAGCCCAGAGCTGTGTGTTCTAAACCCACATATGGAAGCACTCACTCAAGTACATAATTCATTCTATTTATACTACTTTGCTTTGTGGGATTTTGGCTACTCTTTAGCCCTTTAACCAGATTACTAATGAAGGATGGAATTAGATGACACTCAATTAGGTAGGGTTTAAACAAAATGGGTGCTTGTGAAGGTTTAGAAAGGAAGGTGGGATGACTCAATGAAACTTGAGACTATTGGGATGTTGATGGCTTACAGGGTGCATTTATTCCCTGGTGTAGAAGGTAGTCCACCTTCTCCCTAGCTCAGGTAATAGATTAAGTATTTGAAAAAAAACTAAGCAAAAAGAAAAGGCAAAACAAAAATGAGGGCATTTCTTATCAGAACTTCCTAATATATAATATGGACTAAGCAGTCATTGAAGTAGTTACCAGAATTTGTATTATTTGTTTAAACTTCATAATGCTCATTTTATAACTTAGTGATGGTTTTGTCTTGGAGTACAATAGGTGAAATGTTAAAGAGCAAATTGAAGGCCATAGTCTTGTATATACAGAGAGATTGCTAGGTGTAGATCTTGATGCCAATGTATTAGTAGACTGAAGCTCAGGAAGGTAACTTCTCTAAGATCACATGGAGTAAATGGCAGAACATGAATTTGCACCCAAGTCTGTCTCCCCCTATGGACATCTCAATCTCAAGTTCTTCAGATCTCAAAGGAAAGAATTAATTACTTGCTTTCAAGTTATCTGGCACCTCCTCCTATACTACTAAATGTTCTGCTGGCATCTGATTTAACTGGCTTAATCTATCTAATATTACTAATACATTTTAAGTAAGGACACTGAAGTTCACCATCACCACTAGGACATTTTGGGAAACACCTGAGTTTTAAATAACACTCACCAAATTCCAATATTTAAATCAATCAAGTTCACTTGTTCCTGGTTATAGACTGAGGACTGAAGGTCTTTTTATGGTCAGAGCAGAGGGGAGGAAGAATAGCAAACCAAGGCCAGGACTGTTAGAGGAATCTGTTCTTGGGATCTGTATCCTAGTTGAAGGGGTAGACTGATAACTGCCTGGAATCTGTCTTTAGCAGGCTCTGGGTAGTGCCTGAGACCCAGCTGCACAGGCCCTGAGGGTGGGGCTAGGAATTTAGAGTAGCCTACATTTAACTGTTTTTGTTGACCTGTTGCTGTATGGAGATGAAGAGGAAAAGGTTTATACTAGCTGAGGGACTTGGAGTGTTACAGAAGCAAAGCACTGTTACTATGTCAATAAAATGAATTAAAATTTTGAAACAAAACCAAAGAGATAGTAGAGAGAGAAGGGAGAGAAAGAGAGAGAGAGGTAAAAAGGATTCAGTAGGGGAACTGAGAAGATATTTTAAGCATTCTAGCTGGCCATCTACTTAGCAGTTTTTCTTAATTGGAGTGTGTGTGTGTGTGTGTGTGTGTGTGTGTGTGTTTGTGTGTGTGTGTGCGCCTTGGCAAACCTCATGTATTCTTAATGCTTATGCATTAAGCCTTTCTTTGAGAACATAATCTCTACTACCATTTTAACCAAAATTGAATATTTAGATTAATTTACCCCATTTACATCTCAGGCTTCTTGCCTACACAGTTAAACCCTACAAGTTGAAGTTTTTTCACAGGTTTTCAAGTCTCTAAAAAATTAACTACATGTTAATCCTGAGTGTGAAAATCTTATTTTAAACCTATCTTTACATACTTTCTACAATTTATGGCTGTAAAATTAAGCTATAAGAATTACCTTTTTTATTTGGTTCAATATTTAGTATGTAGTGTTTACTTATTGGATAGAATTCTATCATAGAAGTTATGTTCAAAACATGGCAATTATTAATTAAATTATTTGAATTCAATTAATCACATTGAGTAAATATTTACATACTGATTACTCTTAAAATATACTAATAATCCACATATAATACCTGCTTGTACAATCTGTCAACAAATTTTATTATGCAGATTAGTTGCTTGGAATTCTGAATCTCAGTCCACACTTGAGTTTTAGCATGAATTGTATCAAATTGTATTGTTCGATATATGTTTACCCTATTCAGAGGAAATTTTTAAAAAATAAAATGAATCAGTGTCTAAGAAATAAAATTGAACATCTCTAATATACTTCTAATGGTAGCAAGAACAAGGTCCTCTAGGACCATTCAACACAGTCTCTTGGAGAGTAGAGCATTTTGAAGTTAGGCATGGGTGATCAAAACCAGACATTTCTTCCTACATCAGCAATACTACATCTAGACAAGTCAATGAAAAAACCTTTAAAGACTTATAAGAATGTTTTAAATAAAAGGAAACATAAATTTTTCAACATATTTCAGTCCAGAGGCACTAAGATAACTTTATTAATACTTAGTCAATTGAGACTTTCCTGCCCCTGAATAATTTTCTTTTCCTCCCTTGTCAGTCTCCCTACCCCAGGGTCTCTTGTTAGCTTTTCCTATTGTAGGCTGCCAGTTTCAGATGAAGATAAGACTGTGGTAACTTTTGACACTTAGATTAATATCATAGACTTGACATTTTAAGTTTTGGGCCTCTCTAAATACTAGGGACATGTTGTATTATCTTAGAGTGAGAAGAAAATTCATGAATCTCAGTGTGTTTTCATTTAAACACTGACTTTGCTCATGTTAATATTAAATAAGCAACAAGAGAAAAAAATCAAATTTCTATGTTAATTAAGTCTCACTTGCATAAGAACCAATTATATTTAACCTCATAGAATGAGGTTCAATTTTTTTTAATTGTAAGAAATAAAATGAAGAAATTTGTAAGTATTCATTGGGAAGGATGTAAACCCATTTGCCTCTTTAAATACCGGACTAAGACCTTTGCAAATGTGCTTTCAGGGATATGAATATCTACTCTAGTTCCAGAAATATTTGGAAACTCCAGTACAGTATTATGATATGTTGTGTAGAGTTGATTGCTTTTTATAGGCTTGAATCAATTAAAGTAGTTCTTCTTGGTTCCAATGTAATGGTCATCATAAGACCTGGCTCTGAAATTCCATGACAGTCTTTGACTGTGAGTAGACAAAGTGGTGTGAATTGTAAATATAGGTGACGTTGCCTCCAAAATTAAAACAGAAGTATAAAATATTCTAATATGAAGCTAAAAGTCCAAAGTTGAGAAACACTAGACCTTAGTTTTTCATTCCTGGAGATTCCCGGGAAATCTGACATCTGTAGTCTGCATAAAAATGCTAAATTGTAAAGGAAGTTTATATTAGAATTCTCACACAGAATTTGCCAACTGAAGTAATATTTACATACACTGTAATTTTCTCATGGAATTTTTCACTTCTGCATTCTCTAGAGTACAGATCAGAGGGTTGAGCAAGGGTGTCCCAATAGTATAAAACATGGCCACCATCTTGTCCACTGGAAATGTGGTTGGAGGGAGAGTGTATGTGAAGATACATGGAACAAAGAATAAATTGATAACAATGATATGGGAGGTGCAAGTAGAGAAGGCTTTCCTTCTTCCTTCTGCACTCCAGTTTTTCAGAGAATGTAAAATGAAAATGTAGGAAATAAGAAGGATTACAAAACTCACCAGGCATATGGCCCCACTATTAAATACTATCAGTAGATTAATGACATAAGTGTCCATGCAGGCAAGTTTCAACAAAGGTTGTATATCACAAGAAAAGTGATCAGTTACATTGGGGCCACAGAAAGGTAATTTCAAAGCCAAGCATAACTGTGCCAAAGAATGGATAAAAGATCCCACCCAGGCCAGATTCACCAATGAATGACATACATCTTGGTTCATGATGGTTGTGTATCTCAGAGGCTTACAGATGGCCACATACAGATCAAATGACATGAGGATGAGCACCAATATCTCCATACACCCAAAGAAATGCCCTGCAAAGATCTGGATCATGCACTCACTGTAGGAAATGGTTTTCTTGAGGAAAGGACATCCACACTCAATCCTGGGGCTGTGGTTATAGAGAAGCAAGCCCCAGAAAAGGTCAGGTAGAATAGGAAGGAGTACGTGGAAATCCCAAGTATCTGGCTTTTTAAAATAGTCACCACAGTTAAAAAATTCCACAACTGAGTAATGAGGTAAAGAATCAAAATATTCCAAAAATTATCTTCTGCTTTCCAGCATCTTGTGTCAACCCAGACAGAATGAATTCAGTCACACTGTTGTTATTGACCATATCTGTGGCAGCAGGAAACACGCAGTTGAGATTTAATCTGACAATAGAAGCAAAGAAATTATATCTTGAGCCTTTCACGGACTAACTTTTGAATTCCTAGGTTGTGCTCCCTGATATGATAAATCATGAATTTTTGTAAATCTGAAAATTCCAGGACTGTATAAGAGTCATACATTGATTCGGAAACACATTTCATTGAAAAAAAGCTTTTGCATTTGAGGAATAAGAAATAAATATCCCTAGGATATTTGATTACTCCCCAGACTGAGAACTGAAGAAGTTGCTTTTTTGTATAGGCAGCTTCTTGCATTAAACCTTTGTGTATCAAAAATGGAGTGCAAATACTTTATTCAAAATTTCCAGAAGAATTTCAAATTTTTATAAACACATATATACACATAAGCATGTACAATTTTTATGTTAAACATTTTATCCATTTTCTGAATTCTGAGAAGCACTATTCAACACACCCAGGCACTAAATATGTTAGAAAATTTTTTCAGTATGGTTCACTTATTTTTGTGTCCTTACCTTAATATCTTGGATAAAATATTTTTTTCAAAGAATCTATTCTAACATTATTCCCCTGCCTTTTGTATTCAAGAGATCAGTAAACTGATGGTTATGATACGATAAGGTCTGGATAATACCTTGAAGTTGGCAAAATTGAAGGAAAGTACTCTTTACCCTACTTAGTCTACACTTATTCCATTCCACTATCTTATCAAGCTGCTCTGCCTGTAAATTAGATATGGTATTAATTTTGAATTTGTTTGTAAGAGTGGTTTGTTTTGTTACATATGTCCCTCTTAATGAATATCTCCCCTGTTGCCCAGAATACTTCTAAAAACACTATTTGCATTTGCAAATCAATACATAATTTCAGCATATAATTTTATGATCTTTTTATTTCAAGTGTTTTTCATTGCATAGAAAGTTAATTTGATTGAAATCACCACACAATAGCATTTTTCATTATGATTGTGACTTCGAATTGTTATAGCAACCATAGTTTAATTACCAATTTAATGCTCCTATAGCACATAAATTTTATGAGAAGTGTCTCTTTAACCATTTCTTCAATGAAATACTTATATTGTTTCCTATATTTGCTCTTTTAAGTGACAATTGTACAAATATTTTTGTAATAATTTCACAGCTGCAATATTGTTACACACATGCAAGTGATCATTACTGTCATCGACAGGTATCAAAAGCATTTTCAACATTTTGTACTCCATTAGAAACTATACAATAATTATGCAGTAATTCATGATCATGATAAAACATTTGAAGTAAACAAAGAATGTGAAAAGAAAAATTTACATGAATCCTTAAGTTATTATTTGAATCTATTTCCATACTCTCCAGGGAATCCTGGCCTTAGTTTGGTACATGAAGTTCTATAAAACTTTATAAATAGTTTTTCATATGTGTGGATATGTGTTTTCTTTTAATATAAAATTACAGCCAACATTTCAATATTGATAATTTTCAAAAAAGTTGATACACTGACAAAAAAGTTATCATGTACTGTCATCTTAGTATAAAATTATATTTTATCATGTTAATATTAACAGTATAAAAAATGTTTATATTTTCATACATTTATGAAAATACTGACCAGTGATCATCTGTAATTTTTGTCAGCTCATCTTTAGCATCTTGATATTTTATTAAGATAACTATTAATCTACCAAAATATTATATTTTAGAGATAAGAATTATGATTTGCTTTTACTTTGCAGCTTCTTTCTCTTTTTCTGTGACATATATATATATATACATATATATATATATAAAATTTTCCTATTGTATATACTTCATTGGTTCAAAATATTAAAATTTTTTATTTATTTTCTACTACTCCACAATTCTATGACTCTCTTTTTCATGAACTACTGAACAAAATTATCAGGAATTTTTGTGAGGAATGAGAAAATACAATTACTAGCAACTTGTCTGAATTTTAAGATGAATGTAGAAAAATCATTAGTTATGGAAGGTACTGTGATTGGTACTGAGTAGAATTGAGTAGAAACCATTCTAGAGTCTACAAATCCCCATAGAATAGATTCATCAGTGAACAATTCAAAATTATTTAAGGTGCTAAAATATAACTTAAGTTGAAAAATATGAGATTCTCAACCACATTCTCTGAGATGCAGACTTTCAAAACAAGGGTCAGAGGCATGATCCTACTGTGAAACCACATTGCTTCAACTCAACCCCACCCACTTCCCATTAGTGATCTAACATTTAATAAGTGACTTGATGTGAAACATAAACAGTAAAATAATGTACCCATTAGAGTTGCTAAGAATGTTAGATAATTGAATATCTGCAAAGAATATAGAAGATAAGACTCTGGCATTGTACAAATGGAGTGGTTATTTTCATTAAGAGTAACAGTACTGTCTTGAGGTTAGTTTGTTGATCACATATACTTGCAGCTATTCATTTGCATTTAATGTAACTATAAAACTGTTCTCAAACATGAAGTTCCTTTTCAGCATGCAGATCTTGCTGCGTTTTATTTTCATGGTAGCCAGAAGGTAGGAATGACAGATAAAATAACTTTAACAAGCATTAAAAAATAAAATGAATCAAAGTGCATAACATCTTGAATACATGCAGCCAAAGATTAGGACAAAGTATCATTAAACAAGTCTTTAATTGTGAAAATGTTTGGCTTTTAAAGAGATGAAAATCTAGAACATGAAGGCATTTGGCATAAGAGAAATGAAACCAAATTTTAGAAAAGTAAGTAGGAAAGAACTGCATTAGGCACATAGACAACCAATATGGATCCTCTAACTATGCAGGATTCAAACAGGCATGAAAAAACCTTGGGAAAGGAATTTTTCTTCCTAGCCAAAAGAAATGAATGTGAAATTGTAACATTTGATTATCTTTTCAATGGCAAAGTGTAAAGTTTAACTACATATAAATATTTTTTCACTTAGAAATAAAAAAACAGAGAGAAATTTAATTCCATTTAATCACCTTTCTGGTGTTAATTGATAAAGTTGGATTTTGAAGTAGTTCATAATAAAATGCCTACATCCTTCAACGTACAAAAGAGCCATTGAAGAGTTCTGTCTTTCTATTCTTTGCAGTTATATACTCCTTGCAACATATGAAAGTGAATTCACCATGACTCCCATAAAATCATCTGGTCTGCAGGCATTTGAATCATGATACACCAAGGGCTGCACACTTAGGAATTTAGAAGTGCTCATTGACACTATTCTCTATGGGGCCAGCAAAATTAAATACCTTCCCCTTACTTCAAGAGGATCAACTTTTATCCTCCAAAAACATAGAACATAACTTATTTTGTATAACATTCAGTAGTAATTAAATTTAATTTAAATGTTTCACAATTTAGTGGAAGAAAAGAATATCTTACTTTGAGTAATATACTGATATGAGTCTTCATTGTGATAATTATTGTATCATACAGACCAGAAATCAATGCTGTAATTTCATACATCACAATATTATCAATGTCCAATTCTAGAATCCTTTAAGTAATTCCTCAGGCATTTATTGATAGGTCTGTTGTCTGTCTCTATACAAGGACATTGAACCCAAGGTAAGTTACTCTCTCTTTTCTTCAGTTTTTCTGTCTGTTTCTCTTTCTGTCACTTGAGAAGTATCAGTGGGTACTTTAGAAATATAGTGATCCATCAATATAATGAATGATTACTACCATTTCCAAATTTCATAGTTGAGATACCATGGTTTCGAAATTCCTTTCTCTGTGCTACCATCTTGTTCTCCATTTTCTAAGCTCTGCACAGCCTTTCTTCATATAAGCCTGACACATTCTTTCCCTCATAAATATGCTTCTCATTGCCTGAATTTTCTTTGTCACCTGAGTCTGATGGTCTTTTTACTTCTCTAATATCCCCTCTTCATTTCTATCAGAGTGTGTTTCCTGTTTTTCCTTTACTTCTTTTAACTTCAGAATCTTTTCTTCATTTTATTTTATCTTATTGGGTAAGTTGACATTATTGTGCTATATTCATGTCACACTGGCCTAGGAGAGGTTAGCAGAGATCAGTCTGAAAAGGATTTGTTCTTTGTTCTCCATGGAAATCTCTTTAATATTTCATCCCCATCACCATCACATGCCAATCATGCAGATGGTTGCAAAATAAAAGCCAGAAACCATAAGCATAAACCCCTTAAAATATTGAGTATATTCTATCAAAAGGATGCAACGTTCAAGATGGGTCAAAGAGATCAGCATTTTATGCATATTAGAAAAATAAAAGAGAAAATATAGAAAGTTTAGAAATGGATAGCATGAGGCATAGGCAAAGAGAAAAGGAGAACAAAAGTCAGAGAAGAAAGAAGAACCAGAGAATAAGACAAAGAAAATCCATCATGTAAGAGTGAGCAAAGAAACTTGGGAAGATAAAGAGCAGTTTTCCTAGGATTCAGGAAAATACTTTTGATTCTTTTTTCTACACTCCACACATTACTTTTACCCCAATCCCACAAAGAGGATGTACTAATTCATAGTAAAAATAGGTCTTAGATAAACTCGTATATCAGTATCAGGACATTAAATATCCAGATACAGTTTGCTCACAGCAAACTGATTATGAGCCATCTTGAAGTTTGTCATGACCTCAGACTTTGCAAATAAGAAATCTGTGAATACAACACCAATGAACCCTTCACTGCCCCATTTTTAGATCAGTTTGGGACTGTGACACAACTTCATCAAACAGAGCAAAATTCAAGATGTAAATATAGCAAACTTTTCATCACTGGAACATTAGTTCTCATTAGACAGAATCACATGACAGTGACTGCCCTTAAACTTCATCCCGAATGGGAAGCAAGAGAAAGGAAAAGATCAGTGGAGTTGAAAACTTACCTTTTGTCTTGTAAATAAAGGTATGACATCTATATGAAAGTCAGTTACCTCGATTTGAATTTTGATTTCTTTGAAGATGAATTTTTCAGTGTGTCTGTAACATGAAAGTTGCACCTTAGTTTCCTTCACTCTTGCTTTGTGTAGCAAAAGCTATGGAGAGAGAAGATACTCCACAGGAAGACTTGCTTAGAAGACATGATTTAGACTTTACTGAAGTGTTTAAATATTGCCAGAAAACTTTTACCTTCTGTTTGTATTACCTTCTACCATAAAAAGAAAATATGCCCTCTGTATTATGTCACACCATCTCCAAATTTTTCTCTATTACCCTAAAACATTCCCAGAGAGAACTTGTGAATTAAACATTTATTTTTTTTCCATGAGGTATTTATAGAAGTTTCGTAAAAATTCAGAAGTGCCCAGTTTTGAGAGCAACAAAGACCCCACTGCTTCCCACTGAACCTGAAGGACTTTCCCAGTGAGTTACTTAGCACAGTTAATCCAGCACCACAGCAAATCACAGGACCAGTTTGGCCCAGGAAACGTGAAAAGGCAGATTCTGTCCTGCGTGCCACTTCTCCTCTTCATATTTCCTAAGGGACTCCCTGCTTTCCATTGCTAAGTGTTCTATCCAAGCATGCTTCAAAGTTACTTTGCAATGTGTACACTAATTTACCAAAGACTTTCCTCTTCCATTAAGCCAAATCTTTAGTAATGTCACTTAAACCTCTAAGTCCAGGTAAAAATTAAAACGTACATGATATAATTTCAATTCTAGCTCTATCATTGTGTTTTGGTGACTTTAGTCATCTTTCTTAATTTTTGATTTCTACTTTCCAGTAAATTTACCAGTAAATATAAAGATTTCATAATTTGAAATAATTATTTATAGGCCTTAATAACATTTTATTAGCATATTTTAATGGTACAAAATAGTGGGTTTCATTTTGACATTTTCATTCATATATGTAATGTACTTTGATAGTATTAACCCTCCATTGTCCTTTTTTGTACTTCTTTACTTCCTACTGGTCCCCTTTATTCTTCCCAAATCATCCCCTTTCTACTTTCATGTCTTCTTTTTTGGCCATACAGATTCCATATAAGATAGAAAACATGATATTTGTCTTTCTGATTATGGTTTATTTAACTTAACACGATCATCTCTGATTCTGTTTTCCTGAATATGACATATATTTTTCCTTATTTTTGACTACATAATATACCATGGTGTATAAATATAACATTTTCTTTATTCACTCATCTTTCGAGAGGAACCTAGGCTTGTTGACCCAAACTATTATGTTAATAATTATAATGTAAGCTAGTTATGAAAATTTATATTATGTCTGAAACACGAGGTTGTAAAGAAAGGATAAGTGAAAGCAATTGAAAAGAAAACTTTTTACATCCTTTTGTTTTTAAATCATGTTCTTACTGAAATTTTTCAGAAAATTCACCAGTTTTAAAAGTACAATAAGTGAGTTTTGATAAATATATACACATATGTAATTAGTATCACAATTTTTATGTTTATCAATTATTTATCTCTTCAAGGAGCTAGATTTTGTGGGTTTGCCTTAGACTTCAGAAAATGTTAAAGGACTGTCTGACATTTAACCAAATTGTGCTCCTTTCTGAGAGTCATTTTGGAACCAAACTTAAACAGTCTCCATTTGGACTCATGACCTGGATCTCCAAGCTGTCAGAGCATCCGACTATAAATCACATCCTATTTATTCCTTCACTGTCCTAAAGGACTGTTTCTCATCTTTTTCTGCACTTCTAGAATACTCTGTCTTAGATTGATTTTGAATATCTTTCAAATGCCCATGTGATGAAATCTTAGTCACCAATTTTTGGCAATATTGGAAAATGGCGGAACCAATGGGAGATGGGACCTAGTGAAAGGAAGTAAAGTAATTAGGGGCCATGCTCTTGAAGGGGATTATGTGGTTCTTCACAATGATGTAAACAGCTAAACCACAAACTACCACACAATTTTAATAAGGTGGATTGTATCCTCATATGTCCAAGGCAACAGGATCACCAACAATGGACTAAAACTTCTGAAATCATGACCTGATTTGCTCAAATATTTTGTAATGGCAATAGAAAGGTAACTAACACATACTGATTCAATGAGCATTTGAGAATCTACTGTGCAAAATGCTGTTCTAAGGTCTTCCAGAGGCCACACCCCCAGAAACCTTTCTTCTTTTCTGTTATCATCATGCCTTATGTTAGCTGTGTCCTTGAACGTAAGATAATACCTTATAATAATCCCCTTTTTTCATCCTTTCATTCTCTCTCTATATATATTTCTAGTTCTGTCTCTTACACACACAGAAACACACACACATAAATGACTTCCTCAGGATTTATATTAAATTATATCTATGTTGATATATTTCCCCCTGAAAACTGTTTTCACTTTGATGATACAGGTAACACCTTATCCATACATGTTTTCTATAGGGCTCAGCACAGAATTCAACAAAGTGTTTTCTAACACTTTACTGTGTGTTATCAGCATCCTGATTGTTGTGGTGAGCTGTGAAGATGGATTCCATCCTAACACCAGCAGGTCTTTTGCCACCCTGGGATCCCCACACCCTTTGGTACCAAATAAAGACCTTGATATCCTTTCTACCTGCTCATATTCTGTTCTGTTTCTTGTGGGTTTGTATTCAGCCCTTATCCTGAATGTGTTTTCTTCCTGTCCTACTGTAGAACTGTCACCCACCTCCTTCTACCCTCTTTTTGGACCTGCTCCTTCCAGCCAACTTGAGATTTCTCCCATTATATTTTGTTTCCAAAGGGTACTAAACTGAATGTCACTTTCCCACTAACTAGAAATCATCATCAAGAGTCTAAACCTAGACTCTAAGCTCAGATTCTCTGACATGCAGACCCTCATGCCATCCCCAAACTCATCAGTTTAGCTTCTATTTGCAAATGATGTCCTGAACATAGACAAAAATTTATGTTCAAATACCACAAATGGAAGAACTTGATCAAGTGCAAGATTATTTAAGTACATAATTTATTGTTTTCCTACATCTTTGTTTTGTCATATTATGGCTGCTCCTTAGCACTTTAGCTAACAATGAGAGAAGGAGGTCACATTCAATTAAGAAGGCATTTAGCCAAAACAGTGATTGTGAGGGTTTAAAAAGGAATATGGCATCATCCAAAGAAAACTTGAATCTATTTTGGGCTGTGGAGAGATTGTGGGAATAATTGAAAGCCATTTTTAGAGGGGAGGTCACCTGTTCCCTAGTTCAGATAATGGATTAAGTATTTGAAAAACTAAACAAATTCAAAGGGCAAAAGAAAACATGAGGGAATGTCATGAATATTTGTGATCAGTACTTCATTATATATGATATAATATGGGCCATTCATTAAAGTAGTTATTAGAATATGCATTACTTGCTTAGACTTCAGAATGCCCATTTTCTGAATAAGTGTTAGTTTTATGTTAAAGCAAAACTGGTGAAATGTTAAGGAGCTGTGTACCATAAGCTTTTAAACTCTTAGAATGCTTACACATTGCAATCTGGCTGACAGAACCTTTGCTCTTTTCAGGATGTAGAATATATTTTATCAGTTCAAATCATAAAATGAGGCGGGTAAAAAGGAAAATATAACATTTTGAGTTTTTTTGTTTGCTGGTTTGTTTGGTTTTACAGATGGTAGATGCTGGGCTTCACACGTGGACTTTCAGTTATGTTATTTTTTATAACCTTTGCAAGACCTGACTAAGCTTAATTGCATTGGTTCTTGTATATATAGACAGATGAATAGGTGTAGATGTTGATGCCGATATATAAGTAGACAAGCTCAGAAATGTAACTTTTCTAAGACCATATAGGGCAAGTGGCTGCATGAATTCACATGAAAGTCATCTCTTCCTCCAAGGATACCTCTCTCAACCTCAGACTCTTCATCTCTCAAAGCATGGAATTAAACAGTTGTTTTGAAAATTGACTGATTTGTCCTCCTTTACTACTAATTATTTTACTGTCATGTGATTATACTAACTTAATCTGTTTAATATTAATAGTACATTTTAAATAAGCAACAAGTTCACCAGTACAACTAAGCCATTTTGTAAAACACCTGAGTCTTAAAAACTACTCACCGAATCCCAATACTTAAAGCAGTATTAAGGCTACAGTCTAAGGCCCCCAAATCTCTTTCTTATGGTCACAGAGAGCAGAGTGGAGGAGGAATAGCAAGTCAAGGTCATGGGTGTTAGGGAAATATATTCTCAGTGACTGAACCTGGGCTGGATGGGTATAGTCATACCTGCCTTGCTTCAGTCTCTAACAGGTTCTGTGTAGTGCATGAAACCTGGCTGTGCAAGGCCTGAGGGTGGGTCTGGGGATATAGTGTAACATGACCTTCACTGTTCTCACTGACTAAATTGTCCTATGCAGAAGAAGAGGAAAAGATGTATATAGGCTGAGGAGGTAGGGATATCAGAAGTATATATGTTGTGTTACATGTCAATAAACCTATTTAATGTTATAAGCAAAAACAAAATGGAAGTATTCAGAGAGAGAAAAGAGAGACAATGAAGAAGGAGGGGAGAGAGAGAGAGAGAGAGAAAGAGAGAGAGAGACAGTGAAAAGGGATGCACAAGGGGAACTTAGATGATATTTTAAACATTCTACTTATCTCTTTAGCAGCTTTCTTAAAGGAAAATATATGTGTAAATCTCTTGGCAAATCAGAAAGGTTGTTTTTCTTGGATTCATGGATTCTTAGTGCTTATGCATTAAGCCTTTCTATGAAACATAGTGTCTCTTATAGTATATTAACTAAAATTGAATAATAAGATGAATTTTCCCCATCTATTTTTTCTTTTTTTTAACCAAGGATTTACTTTATTATATTAGGACAAAGTATATATAAGAAGGGGTGGGGGAGAGAAGAAGAGAAACATCTCTTATTCCCCACACAGGAAAAGGGAGCAAAGACTCAAAATGTTGGCCCCCATCTTCTAGTCTTATACTGGGGAGATGAGGGAAATCCACATGGTCAAAGATAATGGATCTGGGTGGCTGACGTGGCTATTAAAACAGAGAAAAGTCCATCCTGGCCTGCCCAAATCACAGGAACAATAAGTGTACTTTAGAATTCCCCTTTGCTTTTATTTTTTTGTGTGGTCCTGGAGTTTGAACTCAGGTCTTATACCTTGAATCACTCCACCAGCCCTTTTCTGTGATGACTTTTTTGAAGATAAGGTCTTGTAAACTATTTGGCTGGGCTGGCTTCAAACCTTGATCCTCCTGATCTCTGCTTCCTAAGTAGCTAGGATTACAGGTGTGAGCCACCCATCCAAGTATCCTTGCAGCTCCTTAATATCTCTAAGAGGAAAGCAGAAACGGGTAGCTCCTCCTTGTCTACTCTGGCTCTCCTTCTTTGTTCCAATGTCAGAATCTGGCTCTTTATGTATTTATTAAAATAATATAGCACTATCTCCTCATCTATCTATCCTGCCTTATTGTTCCCCGAAATATCATCAGTCTCTTTTAATCTTAAAAAGGGTACAAATGTGCAATAGTCCAATCTTCTATAGCTATACCTGCTGAGTTTGAGCAATGTCCCTAGCTAGAAAAGGGACCAATTTTTTTTTCTATTTTAATTTAGAAAGTGGTAAGGGAAATTTGGTTGGCAGAAAATTTAATTGAAAGGCTGTCAGGATTAGGACCAGGAGACATCAAGTTATTCTTTTACTAAAAGAAAAATAGATGAGAAATTACTGACAATCATCCTTTAATGTTAATAAAATGCTTTATATGTGGAGAAGGCTAATAGCATTTTTGAGAAGAATCATGCAAATGTTAAAGAAATGTACAAATCATAAAGATTTGACATATTGAAAATGCCTGTCACCGATAGAAACAATATAGTAAAGCAATTATTTATGTAAAGATGGCAACCAGTGCCCATCTGTTGTCTATTTTGATAATAATGGTCAAGTCACAGCTCTCCTCCATGGATAATGTTTTTTCTGTCAAGTGGGTGCTATTAAGACATAGGTTGTTATGAAAAATCTTAGATGACCTTTGTTTGGGGGTCCTGGATTGAGTAATTTACATTAGACCCCAGGTCTGCAGTCATAATATGCCCATATGCAGGGGTTATATTGTAATATTACATTACTAGCCTCATGATTGAATATAAAGAAATTTCCATAGTTACTGAAAGCAAGTGATGCTCCTTGAACTATGGCTCCCCTAAATACATTTGCTGTTTTACAGCTGGGAAAGCCATGTAGTACTTAGGGAGGAGAGGAGTGCTACCATAGCCTGGAGTGCCCTTTATCCTGCAATAAGTCACATTTGTTGCCCTGTGGTCACAGGGAAATAATTTTGGTGGGGCCCTTCACGGCAGTGTTCCCAATAATTTCCCTTAAGTTGGGAGATCTATGCCTTTTTTGTGGAGAGGGACTTTGTAAGCCCCAGGAATTTAATATCATCTGCATACTGTAGTAAGACTCCACAGTTTGAAAAGGACTTTAAGCAAGTTTAGAATCTGACATACATTGAAATATGGAGAACAAAGTTTCATTAGACTCTAGCATTACAGTTAATGGTACCCCTTGCAAAAAATATTTGCTAGAGACATTTTGTGGGAGTTTGGCTACATATAAGTGAGAGAAGGATCCAAACTGGAGATGACAAAAACTTAGAACAGTTATTGTTAGAAAGTTTTTAAATGTTTGACCACTGACAAAACAATTTTTATTTCATATGCCATTTTAGGACAATAATTATGATGGACAGCATTAATTAGTAACATTAAGCTCTCCTTATCACTAAAGCATATATTTCAGACTCACAGGTTAGTGTAAAAAATGACATAATATCTTACTAATAGAATAAGTCCCCCTTTTAATTCTGCCTTTGGAGTAAATGAATTTTAAATAAGTTACAATATGCTTTTTATTACACATGTATTTTATGGGTGACAAATGTCCATTCCTGAAAGTGGCACTATTTTTTAATTTTAGAAAACCTATGTACATTTAGTACTTAAAGAAGCATCAAATAGCATTACAGTTACACAGATGTCTTATACATATATTAATTTAGATTTTACCTTTTGAGTAGAACTTAGAATCTTTGGCTAAGTAAGACAATGGATTTGCAGCACTAACAAAAATTAAAGCATTTAGACTTCTTATGAGCTTATGGAAACAGTGCCAGTGCCCCCAAACAGACTTGTTTTCTACTAGAGAAGTACTGGTCATGTTGCATTAAGCTTATATAACTTTAACCCCCTAAACTTTTGTATAGCATTTAAATGAAAGGATACAGAAGCACAAGTCCACTATCTTAATTTACACCAAAAATTAGGTTTTTTTAAATGAGAATTTGCATATCAGGCAAGGAAAAAGGGATTACCTCTCCAATAAAACTAATGTTATCAGGCTATCTTAGTGAACATGGGTAAAGTAGAATAAATTAATTTCAGGGAAGGAGGCCCTCATAATCATAAAAACCCAAATGCCCATTGAATCCATAAATGAACCTAAGAAAGGGGCTGTCTTGTTGACTTTTAGCTAATGCAATAAACTGGAATACTACAGTACCAATTTTAAATACATGGGGAATAGATGGAAAATTGAAATTCCCACTATAGTCCCTTTTGTCTTGGCCAGGAGAGCAGAAGGGCCACCTCAGGGTTGCTGCCTACAGTGACCTTCTCCTGGTCTTGACATGTCTGTGATGGGAAGAGCATCCCATCTTGAAAGCAAGATATAAAAGACTTAACTGTTAGTAGAGAGTTTAGACAGATTTAGAGTTAGAATTAGGTGGGAAAAATCCAGGAGAGAACCATGTCCAACCCTCAGTCTTATGCCATTTAGATTCCCATTAATTGTAAGTTTTTAACCCAGAACCTTGTGAGTTACTCAGAAGGCTGAAGAAACTAACAATGGGTCTCAAGCAGTACTTCTCTCCATTTCCCATGTTCCTCATCCATCTTTGCTTCTGTTGTACTCACTTTGGTGGTCAATCTGGGAGAGGAAATAGGAGCAGACAATGGAACAGGAGCGGTAAAAGAAAACTCCACCATGGCTAAAAATTCCAAAGCTAAACATTTTTATGTTTTGTTAGATTCAACTCCTGGCTCAGCCTCTCCAATTTATGGTACCAGAGGATAGATAAGGGGGCTCCCACAGCTTCCCAGTTTCCATGCAAAATCTCAGGTTCTTGAGATCCACAAACATGAAAAGCATTTCAAAGTATCTCACAACAAGGAGTCTCACAATGTGGAAGTTTCATCAAAGGATTTACTTTAGTATAATAGAATAAATTATATACCAGGGGAAGGTGCAAGAAAAAGAAAAACATTTCCTCTTCCCCATGAAGGTAATGGAAGCAAAGACTCTTCCCCATGTATTTTTTAGACAGATTGCCTACACAGTGAGACCCATTAAGTTGAAATTTTTTCACAGGTTTTGAACCTCTAAAGAATTAACTCCATGTTAATGAATCTTGAGTATGAGAAACTCATAGGTTAAAGATTAGCTTACTTTAGAATCTTTACACATTTTCCCTATCTTAATTGCTATGTAACTAAGCTTTAAGAGTTATCTTTATCATTTGGTTAAGTATTTAGTATGTAGATTTTATGTATTGGATAGAATTATAAAAATAAAACTTATTTTCAAACCATGGCAATTATTTATTGCATTAATCACATTGACTAAGTGTATACATAATGAATATTTAAAAAATATACCAATAATCTATAATCAATAACTGTTTATGCTATATGTAAGCAATTTTTATTCTGTAGTTTGGTTTTTAAACTGATGAAAATAAGTTAAAATTGAGTTTAACATGAGGTACATGTTAAATAACAAATTATTTTGTTTGCTATATGTTGACACTACTTTGAGGATTTTTTTTTTTAAATTAAAGTAGTCAATGTCTAAAAAAATGAAACCTGGACATCTCCCAATACACTTTTAAAGGGAGCCACAAAAAAGTCTTCTACAGGGAATTCCAATAAGGTCATTTGGAAGAGGAGAGCATTTTGAAAGAAGTCACTGATACTCAAAAAGAATAGACATTCCCTTCTACATCAAGGTTACTATAACTACAAATGCCATGGAGACAATCTTTAATGAACACACAAGATGGTCCCAACAAAAGGGAAATATACATTTTTCAATATTTGTCATGTCCAGAGACAGTAAGTAACCTTCTTTTTCTTTCTTTTATTTATATATTACTGTTGCACTGAGGGTCCATTGTGACATTTACAAAAGTTCTTACAATATATCATAGTTAAATTCACTTCTCACCTTGTTAATATAACTAGAAAAGTGAGACTTTTCTGCCCCCTGAATAATTCTCTATTCTTTGTCTCCTCCATCCCTGGGCTTTCCTGTTTGCCTTTCTAATTACAAGTTGCCAGATTCAGCTGAAAGTGAGTATGGAGTAAATTTTGCCATTGAGATTAACATTATAAATAATACATTTTAATTTTTGAACATCTCTAAAACCTAGTGGAATATATATATGTTGTGTTATCTAGTAAGAGAAGAAAATTCAGTAGGTTTTGGGTGTTTTCACTCAGACACTGATATTTTACCAATATTAAGTTTAAAGGAGAAACAAGAAACGAAATCAAATATCTGTGTCAATGAATCAATTGCATGAGAATCAACTACATTTAAATATTTTAGGATGAATTTCAAATACTAAAAAAACCAAATTGTAAGAAATAAAATAGGGAAATCTGTGACTATCCATTGTGTTATGTGTAAAACCATTTGCCAATTTTGAATATGGGCCTAAGAACTTAGACAAATTTCCTTTTTGCTATGTAAGCATTGACTGCCTCCATTTCTAGATATCAGAAATATATGGAATCTTTGATGCAAAATTATGACATACTAACTTGATAAAGGAGATCATACACACACAAAGTATATCATATTTTGTCGTGTCTTTGTCTTATAAGCCTGTATCAATTAAGGTAGTATTTCCTGGTGCCAATG
Organism: Castor canadensis; assembly: GCF_047511655.1. Classification (NCBI taxonomy): domain Eukaryota; kingdom Metazoa; phylum Chordata; class Mammalia; order Rodentia; family Castoridae; genus Castor; species Castor canadensis. Next base: position 189,511,169 of record NC_133386.1, read on the forward strand.
AGATTTAATCTTAAGCACATGATCTGAAATACATTGACAGCATTTGATAGTTTTGAATGGAAACTCTATAAATAGATGAGATTGTCTTCAACAGGAAGATAGCAGTGTAAAATATCCTTAAATAAAAAAGTTCAAAGTTGGGAAACACTACACTTGAATTTTTGAATCTGGGTATTCTTAGAAAATCTTACATCTCTAGTTAATGCAATAAACTAAAATTTCTAAAGAAGTGTACATTAGGTTACTTACATAGTATTTATCAACTTAAATCATATTTCCCTACACCATAATTTTATCATGGCATTTTTCACTTCTTCATTCCTCAGAGTGTAGATAAGAGGGTTGAGCAAGGGCGTCCAAATAGTATAAAATACAGCCACCATCTTGTCCACTGGAAACATGGTTGGAGGGCAAGTGTATGTGAAGATGCATGGAACAAAGAATAAATTGATAACAATGATGTGGGAGGTGCAAGTAGAGAAGGCTTTCCTTCTTCCTTCTGCACTCCAGTTTCTCAGAGAATGTAAAATGAAAATGTGGGAAATAAGAAGGATTACAAAACTCACCAGGCATATGGCCCCACTATTAAATACTATCAGTAGATTAATGACATAAGTGTCCATGCAGGCAAGTTTCAGCAAAGGTTATATACCACAAAAAAAGTGATCAATTACATTTGGGCCACAGAAAGGTAATTTCAAAGCCAAGCATAACTGTGCCAAAGAATGGATAAAAGATCCCACCCAGGCCAGATTCACCAATGAATAACATATATGTTGGCTAATGATGGTTGTATATCTCAGAGGCTTACAGATGGCCAAATATCAATCAAATGACATGAGAATGAGCACCAATATCTCCATACATCCAAAGAAATGCCCTGTAAAGATCTGGATCTTGCACTCACTGTAGGAAATGGTTTTGCTTGAGGAAATGGCACCCACAATCAATCGTGGGGCTGTGGTTGTTGAGAAGCAAGCATCAGAAAAGGACAGGTAGAACAGGAAGAAGTACATGGGACTTCTAAGTGTCTGGGTTCATTTAATGGTCACCACAATGAGAAAATTCCACATCAGAGTCATGTTCCACTGGTCTTCATGTCTGTTTTTGTGCAAGTACCATGCTGTTTTTATTGTTATTGTTTTGTAATATAGTTTGAAGTCAGGTATCGTGATACCTCCAGCATTGCTCTTTTGACTGAGTATTGCCTTGGCTATTCGTGGCCTCTTGTGTTTCCATACAAATTTCAAGGTAGATTTTTCAATCTCTTTAATGAATGTCATTGGAATTTTGATGGGAATTACATTTAACATGTAGATTACTTTTGGGAGTATCGACATTTTTACTATGTTGATTCTACCAATCTATGAGCATGGGAGATCTCTCCACTTTCTATAGTCTTCCTCAATCTCTTTCTTCAGAAGTTTATAGTATTCCTTGTAGAGGTCTTTCACATCTTTTGTTAGGTTTACACCTAGGTATTTGATTTTTTTTGAGGCTATTGTAAATGGAATTGTTTTCATAAATTTTTTTTCAGTTTGCTCATTGTTAGTGTATAGAAATGCTAATGATTTTTCTATGTTGACTTTATATCCTGCTACCTTGCTATAGCTATTGATGATGTCTAGAAGCTTCTGAGTAGAGTTTTTTGGGTCTTTAGGGTATAGGCTCATGTCATCTGCAAATAGGGATATTTTGACAGTTTCTTTACCTATTTGTATTACTTTTATTCCTTCTTCTTGCCTAATTGTTCTGGCTAGGAATTCCAGTACTATGTTGAATACGAGTGGAGATAGCAGGTATCCTTGTCTCATTCCTGATTTTAGAGGGAATGGTTTCAGTTTTTCCCATTAAGTATAATGCTGGCTGTAGGTTTGTCATATATAGCTTTTATAATGTTGAGGTACTTTACTTCTATTCCTAGTTTTCTTAGAGCTTTTATCATGAAAAGGTGTTGGATCTTATCAAAGGCTTTTCCTGCATCTATGAGATGATTAAGTGGTTTTTGTCTTTGTTTCTGTTAATGTGGTTTATTACGTTTATTGATTTTCATATGTTGAACCACCCTTGTATCCCTGGGATGAAGCCTACTTGGTCGTGGTGAATAATCGTTTTGATGTGTTGTTGAATTCGGTTTGCCATTATTTTGTTGAGGATTTTTGCGTCAATGTTCATTAAGGAGATTGGCCTATAGTTCTCCTTTTTGGAGGTATCTTTGCCTGGTTTTGGGATAAATGTAATACTGGCTTCATAAAACGTGTTTGGCAGTTTTCTTTCCCTTTCTATTTCATGGAACAGTTTAAGGAGGGTTGGTGTCAATTCTTCTTTAAAGGTCTGATAGAATTCAGCAGAGATTCCATCAGGTCCTGGACTTTTCTTTTTGGGGAGACTCTTGATTGCTGCTTCAATTTCATTTTGTGTTATAGATCTATTCAGGTGATTAGTTTCCTCTTGATTCAGTTTTGGATGATCATATGTATCTAGAAATCTGTCCATTTCTTTAAGATTTTCAAATTTATTTGAATATAGGTTCTCAAAGTAGTCTCTGATGATTTCCTGGACTTCCATGGTGTTTGTTGTTATCTCCCCTTTTGCATTCCTAATTCTACTAATTTGGGTTTTTTCTCTCCTCATTTTTGTCAGGTTTGCCAGGGGTCTGTTGATCTTGTTTTTTTTTTTTTTCAGAGAACCAACTTCTTGTTTCATTAATTCTTTGTATGGTTTTTTTGGTTTCTATTTCGTTGATTTCAGCTCTTATTTTTATTATTTCTCTCCTTTTATTTGTTTTGGGATTTGCTTGTTCTTGTCTTTCTAGGAGTTTGAGATGTATCATTAGGTCATTGATTTGGGATCTTTCAGTCTTTTTAATATATGCACTCATGGCTATAAACTTTCTTCTCAGGACTGCCTTAGCTGTGTCCCATAGGTACTGGTAGGTTGTGTTTTCATTTTCATTGACTTCAGGAACTTTTTAATTTCCTCTTTTATTTCATTGATGATCCATTCTTCATTAAGTAATGAGTTATTTAGTTTCCAGCTGTTTGCATGTTTTTTGTCTTTACTTTTGTTGTTGAGTTCTACTTTTACTGCATTGTGATCAGATAGTATGCACGGTATAATTTCTATTTTCTTATATTTGCTGAGAATTGCTTTGTGTCCTAGGATATGATCTATTTGGAGAAGTTTCCATGGGCAGCTGAGAGGAATGTATATTGTGTAGAAGTTGGATGGAATATTCTGTAGACATCAACTAGGTCCATTTTATCTATTGTATATTTTAGATCTTGGATTTCTGTATTGATTTTTTGTTTGGATGACCTATCAATTGATGATAATGGGGTGTTAAAGTCTCCCACAACCACTGTGTTGGCATTAATATATGCTCTTAGGTCTTTCAGGGTATGTTTGATGAAATTGGGTGCGTTGACATTGGGTGCATACAGGTTGATTATCATTATTTCCTTTTGGTCTATTTCCCCTTTTATTAGTATAAAATGGCCTTCTTTATCTCATTTGATCAATGTATGTTTGAAGTCTACTTTGTCTGAGATAAGTATTGCTACTCTTGCCTGTTTTGGGGGGCCATTTGCTTGGTAAATCTTCTTCCACCTTTTCATCCTAAGCCTATTCTTATTTCTGTCAGTGAGGTGGGTCTCCTGTAAGCAACAAATTGTTGGATCTTCCCTTTTAATCCATTTCGTCAAGCGGTGCCTTTTGATGGGTGAATTAAGTCTGTTAACATTAAGTGTTAGTACTGATAGGTATGTGGTGATTCCTGTCATTTAGTTGTCTTAGTTGTTTGAATGTTTGATTGTGTGTACCTAAGTTGAGGTTACCCTCTACTGTCTTGCTTTTTCTTTTCCTGTAGTTTGGTGCTGCCTGTCTTTTCATGGTTAAGTTGGGTTTGACTTTCTGTGTGCAGAATCCCTTGAAGAATCTTTTGTAGTGGTGGCTTTGTGGTCACATATTGTTTTAGTTTCTGCTTATCATGGAAGGCATTTATTGCTCTATCTATTTTGAATGATAGTTTTGCTGGGTAGAGTATCCTGGGTTTGAAGTTATTTTCATCCAGTACCCAAAAGATCGCACCCCACGCTCTTCTTGCTTTTAATGTTTCTGTTGAGAAGTCTGCTGTGATTTTGATGGGTTTACATTTGTATGTTACTTGTTTTTTTTCTGTTACAGCCTTCAATATTCTTTCTCTAGTTTCTGATCTTGTTTTAATGATGATATGTCGTGGGGTAGTGCTACTTTGATCTGGTCTGTTTGGTGTCCTGGAGGCCTCTTGCATCTGTATGGGAATATCTTTCTCTAGATTTGGGAAATTTTCCATTACTATTTTGTTGAATATATTACGCATTCCCTTCGCTTGTACCTCTTCTCCTTCTTCGATGCCCATGATTCTCAAGTTTGGTCTTTTGGTGGAATCAGTGAGTTCTTGCATTTTCTTTTCACAGGTCTTGAGTTGTTTAATTAATAGTTCTTCAGTTGTTCCTTTAATTTCCATTTCATCTTCAAGTTCTGAGATTCTGTCTTCTGTTTGTTCTATTCTGCTGGATTAGCCTTCCGTTTTGTTTTGCAGTTCTGTTTTGTTCTTTTTTTCTGAGGTTTTCCATATCCTGGCTTGTTTCCTCTTTAATGTTGTCTATTTTTGTCCTGAGTTCATTTATCTGTTTTTTCATTGTGTTCTCTCTTTCACTTTGGTGTTTATATAGTGCTTCTATGGTTTCCTTTATTTCTTCTTTTGCTTTTTCAAATTCTCTATTTTTGTTGTCTTGGAATTTCTTGAATGTTTTCTATACATTTTGGTTGACCCTATCCAGTATCATCTCTATAAAATTCTCATTGAGTACCTGTAGTATGTCTTCCTTTAAGTTATTCTTCTGGGCTTCATTGGGTCTTTTTGCATAATTTATCTTCATTTTCTTGGAGTCTGGATCTGAGTATCTGTTTTCTTCATTCCCCTCTGGTTCCTGTACAAATTTTTTGCTGTGGGGAAACTGGTTTTCCTGTTTTTTTCTGTCTTCCTGTCATTGTCTTTGGTGTTGTTACTGTCCCTGTACTGTGTGCAATTAAGTATTTTCTAGCTTGTAATAATAACAATGGTAATATTTAGAATGGAAGGGTGAGCGGAGATGGAAAGCAAGATGTTAAAGGAAAGGGAAAAGTAAATAAACAGACAAGAAGGAGAAAACAGAACAAGGAATCAGACAAGAAAGTTTCAAAGGTATAAACAGGGAGCATTAGTGTACTAATTGACAGTAAGCTGAACAGGCATTAGCGAGATAGAGCATTGAAAATAAAAAATTAAAAAAATACAAGACTAAAAATAAAAAATAGGTAAATGAAAGAAATATCTATATATAAAAATAAAATAAAATAAAATAAAATAAAATGAAAAATGGAAAATTTTTAAAAAAAACCCAAAAAACCAAAAAATCAAAAAACCTCCAAGTTCAAATGCAATGAAGTTTCAGTCTTAATAATTTGGGTGTCCATCTCAGTCTCCAATCCTGGAGATGATGCCTCAGATGTTGTTCTGTAGTTGTCACATCAAAGGGGATGCATAAAGTAGAACAAAACTACACACACACACACACACACACACAAAAACCCCACCAATTGTCCCAAGTTCAAATGCAATACAGTTTCAGTAAGTTTTTCAGCATGCAGTGTAATTTGGTTGTTCTCTCATCAAAGGTAGGGAGAAAAAAAGAAAAAAAAAACAAAAAAAAGAGTCTGGAGAAAGTTCTGTGAATGGTAACTGCAGCTGTGGCTTGCCTGCCCACTGCTGTCAGCCTGCTGTTGCTGGAGGCATTATTTATGCAGATCTCTGGGGTGAGCTTAGCACTCACCTGGCCCTGCAGGTGTTGTTTACTCAGAGTTTTCCTGTGAGCCTCTGCTACAAGCTTTCCACTTTCCAAGCACTGGGAAAGGTAAGACTGCACCCACGTCCTCAGGCCTGTGTGTTTATTTATAGCTCACATGGGAAGTGGGTCTTCCCCCCTCTCCTGTGCAGTTTTCCTCCCTCCGACACTCTCACAGGCTTTCCCACTCCCGGTTGCTGGGCATGCACCCCTACTCCCGCCAGAGCCTCTCTGGCCCACCCGGCTTGTTTATTTATAGTCCTGGGAAGGATTCCCTTCCCCCAATCTTGGGCACTCAGTGTGCCTCACCCTCTTTCCCGCATGTCTTTATTGTTCTTATTGCTTATTACTCAGTTTCTCTTTTTTCCCCAGGTGGGGGTCAGTCTGTCCAGGGGCTATGCTGCTGTGGCCCAGGCTTGTCTGTGGGATACCACGGTACTGCGAAGCTCACCTTGTCCACGTCTTCCCAAGCCTTCTGGGCGCAGGCGACTGGTGGCCTGGGGACCCGCCTTGTTTCTCTGTTTAACATGATTTGGAGATTCTCTGCACCAGCTGGAGGTGTGGAGGGGTCAAAGTTTTGCCTCTTCTCAGTGATTTTTGCCTACAAAGTGTGTCTCCAGTGTCTCTCCAAGATTTCACTATAGGAGGCTCACTTTCTGCTTCCTCCCTCTAGCTGCCATCTTGGAATCCTTGTGTTCTTTCTTTTGTACAACCAGTTTACCTGTTTTGAAATTTAGTCTTTTTATATCAAAAATGGAGTTCAAAATATTTGCACTACTTTATTGGAAGTTTTCACAAATAAATTAAAATTTTTCTACATATATAAGCACACACACTTTTATGAAAACATTTTATCCCTTTTCTGATTTCTGAAAAACTCTATTCCAATACACTTGGCTGTTAAACATGTTTGGCAATCCTTCATGGTGACAGTTGAGTGCACTTATTTTTGTGCTAGTTATCTTTAACCTGTTTACTTTCTTTGATAAAATGTGATTTACAAAGAATTTCTTCTGAGAACTATTTAAGCACTCTTGTGTTTAAGACGTGAGTTTAGTGATGGCCATGATATAACAAGATATTAATAATATCTGAAAGTTGGCATAATTTTAGGAAACTTATGTTTCACCTTACTTTGTTTATGTATTAAATTTATGTTTAAATTTAAGTCTACATTTAAACATACTTCTTTATAAAGCTTCTCTGATTGTGAATTAGACATAGTATTAAATTCCCAACTTGCTTATAATAGTCTTTTGTATTATCAAATATGTCCATCTTAACACATATGACCTGATTTACCCAGAACACTTTTTCTAAAAACACTATTTGTATCTGAAAAAAAAAAATAATTTTAACATGTCATTTTATGATCTTTCTAATTCAAGTTCTTATTCATTGCATAATTAATTTGATTGAAATCACCACATAATGTTAATTTCTATAGTGACTGTGACTTGGAATTGTTATACCTATTATTCTTATGTCATTATATTGCCAACTGAATGCTGTGATAGCATGTAATATTTATGAGAAGTTTCTGTTTACCACTTCTTCATTGAAATATGTACATTATTTCTTTTTTTGCTCTTATAAATAATTTTGTAATAATTTCCTAGTTGCAGTATTTTTACCTAATGTATGTGATTACCATTGTTGTTGACTTATACCAAAGTATTTTCAACATTTTATTCTCTATTAATAACTATACAATAATTATATGATAATTCATGATCATGATGAAATATTCAAAATAAACTAAGGAATGAGAGAAGAAAAAACAGCATGTCCCTTTAAATTATGTGCATCTACTCTCATACTAACCAGAAATACCTGCCCTTACTTTGTTGCATAAACTTCCATAAAAATTTTATAAATAATTTTGCATATATAGAGACCTCCATGTTCTTCCTCAATGTAAAATTAAGTCTGAGGTTTCAATGTTGATAATTTTCAAAATATTAGAGGTCCATGTTTATCACTCTGTACTACTATCAACTCAAAATGGATCAAGGACCTTAATATTAGACCTGAAACTCTGAAGTTAATACAGAAAAGAGTAGGAAATACTTTGGAAGCAATAGATATAGGCAAGGACTTCCTCAGTAGAATGCCAGCATCTCAGCAATTAAGAGAAAGGATAGACAAATGGTATTACATGAAATTAAAAAGCTTCTGCAGAACAAAAGAAATGGTCTCTAATCTGAAGAGACCACCCACAGAGTGGGAGAAAATATTTGTCAGGTATACATCAGACAAAAGACTGACAACCAGAATATACAGGGAACTCAAGAAAGTAAACTGCCCCCAAATTAATAAACTAATAAAGAAATGGGCAACTGAACTAAACAGAACTTTTTCAAAAGAAGAAATTCAAATGGCCAAAAAACACATGAAAAAATGCTCACCATCTCTAGCTATAAAGGAAATGCAAATCAAAACCGCACTAAGATTCCACCTCACTCCTGTTAGAATAGCCATCATCAAAAGCACCATCACCAATAGGTGTTGGCGATGATGTGGGTAAAAAGGAACCCTCATAGACTGCTGGTGGGAATGCAAACTAGTGCAACCACTCTGGAAAAGAATTTGGAGGCTTCTTAAAAAACTAAACATAGATCTGCCAATATGATCCAGGAATCCCACTCCTAGGGATATACCCAAAAGTAATGTGACTCAGGCTACTCCAGACGCTTCTGCACACCCATGTCATTGCAGCACTATTCACAATTGCCAGATTATGGAAACAGCCAAGATGCCCCACTACTGAAGACAGGATTAAGAAAATGTGGTATTTATACACAGTGGAATTTTATTCAACCGTGAAGAAGAATGAAATCTTATCATTCACAAGTAAATGGATAGAACTGGAGAACATCATCTTGAGTGAGGTTAGCTGGGCTCAGAAGACCAAAAATCATATGTTCTCCCTCATATGTGGACTTTAGATCTAGGGCAAATGCAGTACTGTTGTTGGACTTGGGTCACATGCTAAGGGGAGAGCATTTACTGGAGGAATGGGGATAGGTAGGAAACCCAAACCTTGAAAGTGTTTGATGTCCCCACTGCAGAGGAGCTAATACAGTAACCTTAAAATTAGAGGGGTCCATATGGGAAGGTGACCAGGAAGTAGTGAAGAGGTCAGGTAGAGATGAAGCAATTCGGGTTGTAATACACTTGTGCATGGAAGCAATGCTAGGAATCTCTCTGTATACCTGTCCTTATCTAAACTAGAAAGTCACTTTGTCTTTCTTATTATTGCTTACGTCTACTCTTCAACAAAATTGGATAAAAGGGAAGAACAGGTTTTGCCTGGAAGCTAGGCGTGTGGGGGGAATGAAGGGGTGAAGGCAAGTGGGGGAGAAATGACCCCAAAAATGTATGCACATATGAGTAAATGAATAAAGAAAAAGTATTTGAGGTTCTTAAAAAAGTTATCTTATGATGTAATCTTTTACATACGTCACAACATTAACTTTTAAAATACAGAATATGTTGTATTTATAAAATTTCATTTAATCATATTATTAACATTATTGAGCAATGATTATATTTTCAAACATCTTCTGAGAATATTGACCTCTGATCATCTGAAATTTTTGTCACTTCATTCTTAATAATATTATCTTCATACTACCAGGGTGGATATTGTCTGCAAAAGAACAATGCTATTTTATATTTAAAAATTGTCATTTGCTTTTCCTATGCGTTTTTCCTCTTTTTCTATGATTTTTTCTTTATTTATATTTCTGTTTTTCAATTTTCCCATTGTTTCAAAATATTTAAAATGTATGTTTATTTTTTCTGGCCCATAATTCCACAATTCTCTTGTGCATTAAATATTGAAACACAATTACCAGGAATTATTGGGATGAATGGGAAAATACCCATAATTATTAGCAACTTACTGGAGTTTTAAGACAAATGTACTAAGATCATTTATTTGTTGAAGGTAATGTCTGATATATATTTAAAAAGTAGGCACCATGAACAACTCAAAATTATGTAAAGAGATAATGTATAACTTTATTTGAAAAATCTCTAATTCCCAACCAGGTTCTCTGAGATGCATACTTTCAAAAACAGTCACAGTTACATTAGCTCAGTGACATGAGCATCTTCCCAAACCATATTGTGTCCATTCAACCCCACCGCACTAACCATTAGTGGTCCCTTGACATGAAACATAAACAGTAAAATAATGTATTATTATTATTGCTATGAAGACTAGACATTTGGTATCTGCAAAGCATAGCAGATGTGGCTCTGTGGCATGTTCACGTAGAATGATTTCTGTCATTAAGATTAGTACTGGCTTTCCATGAGGGTATTTCCTTATTCAAAAATACTTCCAAATGCTCATTTGCCCATAATATAACTGTAAAACTTGTTTTGAAACTTTCTAAGTGTCTGATGTTTTATCAACATAAGAATGCTGCTAGTTTTTATTTTGATGGTAATCAGAAACCGGGAATGAAAGATCCAATTATCTTTAACAAACATAAAAAATGTCTTAAATTTATAGGGCCCAAATGAGAGGAAAATATAATTAAACAAGTCCTTGGTTGTGAAACGGATTGCCAACCAAACCTCATCTGATACACAAGGGCATTTGGAATAAAAGAAATAAAAAGGAAAGTGCTGGGTTAGGCACATAGATGACCAATATGAAACCTTGCACTATGCAGGCTTCAAAGGGACATCAGAAAAGCTTGGTAAAGTTGTCCTCCTGACCATACAAAATGAATGTGAGATTGTGACATCTGAATATCTCTTCGTTGGCAAAGTATAAAAGTTTGGATACATATAAGTAAATATTAAGATTTATTCATCACCTGGAAGTAAAAATCATGCAGAGTAATTTAATTCAATTTAACCATCTTTCAGTTGTTAAGTGACACAGTTGGACTTTGAACTTGCCCATAATGAAAAGCCTACATCCCTCAATGCACAAGAGACCCACTGAAGAGATCTGTTTTTATATTCTCTGCAGTAAAACATTCCTTGCAACATATTGAAGTGAATTCACTGTGGCTCTCATTAAATAAACTCTGGTCTGCAGTCATCTGAAAGTTGACACAGCACAGGTTCAGACTTGTAAATTCAGAAGTGTATATTGTTAATTATTCTCTAAGTAGCAAGCAAAATTAAACACCTTCCCCTGCTTCAGAAAGATCACTTTTATACTCCCAAAACATACAACATAATTACTTTTGTACATCATTTAGTACTATAAATTCTAAATAAAATGTTTCACACAATCTAGTGAAAGAAAAGGTATAGAAGGGTGAATATGGTGGAAATAGTATGTACACATGCATGGAAATGGAACAATGAGACCTGATGGAACTATTCTAGGAATGGGGGGAGGGGAAACAAAGGAGAAGAATGGAGATGGTGAATTCAACTAGAATAAAACTTTTGTAAATGTCATATTGTACCCCAAAGTACAACAATAAAGAAAGAAAGAAAAAGAAAGAAAGAAAGAAAGAAAGAAAGAAAGAAAGAAAGAAAGAAAGAAAGAAAAACAAAGAAAGAAAGATAAAGAGAAAGAAAGAAAGAAAGAAAAAGCAATATCTTACTTTGGTTAACATATTAATGTGAGTCTTTGTTGTGATAATTATCATATCATACAGAGCAGAAATCAATGATGTAAAATTATACATGGCAATATTATCAATGGCCATCTAGCATCCTTAAAGTAGTTTCTCAAAGGCATTCATTAATAGGTCTGTTCTCTGTCACTAAGCAAGTATATTAAAGCCAAGTTAAGGTACTCCCTCTTCTCTTCAGTTTCATGTGTGTTTCTCTTTTGATCTCCTTTCTGTCTCTTGATAGGAACAGTGAGAACTTCAGAAATATAGTTATCCATGAATATAATAAGTAATTACTACCATTTCCAAACTTAATAACTGAGATCCTCACCATGGCTTTCAAAATTCCATTCTCTGTGCTACCATCTTGCTCTCCAATTGTTCTCCAAGTGTTCTGCACATCCCTGCTCCAACCCAGCCTGACCATGCCATCCCTCATAAATATACAGAGTTTCATTCCCTGAATTTTGTTTATCTCATGGATTGTGATGATATTTCCCCTGCCCTCCATTTCAATAAGTACAAGCGTGTTCATCTTTACTGAGACATTCATTTACTAGGTATTTTCTATTTTATATCTTATATGGTGAGTTAGCAATATTGTGCTCTGTGAAAATCAGACTAGGCTAGGAGACAGAGTTTAGCAGAGATAACTCAGAGAAGATGCAAGTCCAGAGCTCAGCCCTTTATGCTCCATGGAAATTTCTTTAGTACACTATCCCCTTTGCTATGCAAAGTATCACACTCCAACCATCCAGGCTGTTGTAAAATAAATTCAGAAATCATAAGCAGGAAATGATAAGATATTTCAAGTGTGTTCTGACTATCCAAAGGATGAAATCTTCAAGATAAGTCAAAGAAATCAGCATCTTATATGCATATTTGAAAAAGAAAAAGAAAAGAAAAGTGAGAAAGATAAAAAGTTTGGGAACGTATAGCAGAAGTCAGAGGCAAAGGGAAAAATATGGCAAACAAAAGTCAAAGAAGGAATAAGTACCGAGGAATGAGTCAGGTAAAATTCATCATGTAAGACTGAGCAAAGAAGCTTGGTAAAGATTAAGAGTATTTTTCCTAGAATTTCACTATAGACTTTTGTTTCTCTTTACTCTACTCCTTATATTATCTTTACCCCACCACCACAAAGAGAAAGTACAATTTGAGGGTAATAACAGGTTTTAGATAAACTAGCATCATTGGTATCACAACATCACATTTCACCAACTACCTGCAAGCTGACTGCATATAATCATTGTACATCCCAAGCTTGGCCTACATAGACTTACAAATAAGAAATATACAGCTGTTGAACACTACACCACTGAACCCTTCACTGTGGTCCATGTTCACTTCAGAACTGAGCTGAGACACAATTTTATAAAGCAGATCATAATATATGCTAGAACTATTGGACATTTGCATCACTACTTGAAATTTCTCTCTGGAACTTGTGGTTCTTCAGGAGACAGATGATGGTGAAGTCCCTAAAACCACATTCCAAATGGCAGGTAGGAGAAAGGAAAGAGTTCAATGGAATTGAAAACTTACCTTTTGTTTTGTAAATAAAGAGGTGACATCCATTAGGAAACCTATAGTTTACTCTTTTTTGAATTTTAAATTCTGTGAAGATGATTTTCCTGATGCATCTGCAACATGTAAGTTGTACTTCAATTTTCTCCACTCTTGCTTTCTTTTGCAGAAGCTATGGAGAGAGAATACACTCCACAAACAGGTTTTCTTCGAGACCTGAGTTAGACTCTATCAAATGATTGAAAATACTGGCAGGCACTTTTTTTATAACTGTTTCTAGAACAGAGATTCTCCCTGTAGAATCATCTCCACATTCAGGTCTATCATCTAAAAACATTCCATGATAGAACTTGTGAATTAAACATATGTTTTTCTCCCATTACATATTTATAGATGTTTTACAAAAATTCAAAATACCCAGCATTGAAAGGGACAAACATCTGACCACCCCACCACTTCCCACTCAGCCTGAAATATTTGTCTAATGAGCTACTTAGCATAGTTAAACAAGGACCACCACAAATGATGGGGCCAATTAGTCATAGGGAATGAAGTGAACAGACAGATTCTGTCCTGAGAACCACTTTTCCACCTTCAGGAGTCCTAAGGGACTCCTGCCATTTCCAATACTAAGTGTTCTTCTATCCAACCGTGGTTCAAAATTACTTTGAAATGTTTGCTACTAACTTATCCAAGGCTTTTTTTTCTATTTTAAGAGAAATCTTTAGTGATGTCAGGCAAAGCTCTAAGTCTAGGTAAACTCTATCAGAATTTGCACATGTTGCATTGTCTAATAGTGAAAAAAAGTTTAGGAGGCTCACGGCATTTTTACTCAGACACTCATATTTTATTAAGTTTGAAGGAGCAATAAGAAACAGAAAATCTAACATCTATGTCAATTTATCATTGCTTATATAAGAACCAATTATACTTTAACATAATAGGGTAGAATTTAAAAACTTTCAAATTGCAATAAATAAAATGAGAAAAATTGTAAATATACATTGGGTGCGTTATTAACTCATTTGTCACATTTGAGTATGGGACTATGAGCTTTGACAATTGTCCTTTTTGGAATGCAAAAATGAACTATGCCTCCTCTTTTATATATCAGAAATATTTGGAGTATTTGTTGCAATATTATGACATTCACTTGATAAAAATGATAATATATATACCAAATATACCATATTTTGTTTATGCCTTATTGGCCTGTATCAACAAATACAGTATTTCTTGGTGTTTCTGATGTTAATGTGATTTAATTATAAGTATATGATCTGAAGTACCATGAGAGTATTTGATTGTGAGATTATAAAGTGATGAAAGAAAACTTTATATAGTTGAGATTGTCTTCAACATGAAAATAGCAGTGTAAAATATTGTCATGTAAATAATTGTTGAAAGTTGAGAAATATTAGACCTGAATATTTGATTACTGGGTATTTCCAGGAAATTTGACATCTCTAATCCATGAAACTGAAGCTAAACTGTATAGGAAGTATACACTAGAATTCTCACACAGAATTTGCCAACTGAAGTCACATTTCCCTACATAACAATTTTCTCTTGGCATTTTTCACTTCTGCATTCCTCGAGTATACGTCAGAGTGTTGAGCAAGAGTGTCCCAATAGTAGAAAACATGGCCACCATATTGCCATTGGAAATGTGGTTGGAGGGCAGGTATATGTGAAGATACATGGAACAAAAAATAAATTAATAACGATGTGGGAGGTGCAAGTAGAGAAGGCTGTCCTTCTTCCTTCTGCACTCCAGTTTCTCAGAGAATGTACAATGAAAATGTAGGAGATAAGAAGGATTACAAAACTCACTGGGCATATGGCCCACTATTAGACACTATCAGTAGATTAATGACATAAGTGTCCATGCAGGCAAGTTTCAACAAAGGTTCCACATCACAGAAAACCTGATCAATTACATTGGGGCCACAGAAAGGTAATTTCAAAGCCAAGAAAAGCTGTGCTGAGGAATGGATAAAAGACACTGACCAGGCCAGATTCAACAATGCATGATGCACACGTTGGCTCATGATAGTTGTGTATCTCAGAGGCTTACAGATGGCCACATATCGATCAAATGACATGAGGTTGAGCACCAATATCTCCATGCACCCAAAGAAATGGCTTGAAAAGTTCTGGATCATGCACTCACGGTAGGAAATGACTTTCCTGAGAAAGGGCATCCACAATCAATTGTGGGACTGTGGTTATAGAGAAGCAAGCATCAGAAAAGAATAGGTAGAACAGGAAGAAGTACACAGGACTTCCAAGTGTTTGGCTTCTATTAATGGTCACCAAAATGAGAAAATTCCACAACAGCATCATAAAGTAAAGAATGAAGAAAATCCCAATTACTACATTCTGCTTTCCAGTATCTTGTGTCAACCCAGACAAAATGAATTCAGTTACACTGTGGTTAGTCACTGTATCTGTGGCTGTAGATAGGTTGTAGCATGAAAATTAATCTGCAGAGAGAAAAAAAAGGAACTATAAATTTAGGAGATCATGAACTATCCTCTGGGTTCCTGGGTTATTTTCTCGCTGTACTAAATCTGTCTTCAGGATGAACCCGAATCCTCTATGATGCTTTGTAAATCTGAAGATGCAGGACCTGGCAGGATTTATCTGTTGATTCAGAAGCATCCTATATTGACTAAAGATTGTGCATTTGAAGAATAGGAAATAAATGTTTTTCAAATATTTTGCTTACTACCTAGATTGAAAACTGAAATAATTGACTCTTTTTATAAGTAACTTATTTGCCTCAAAATTTTCCTTTTCACAACAAAAATGGAATATAAATTAGTTACTCTAATTTATTTGGAGTTTTCAGAAGAATTCAAAATGTTTACACACATTTGTACAAACAAAGCACATACATTTTTTATATTACAAATTTTATTTTTTATGAATCCTGGGAAATGCTATTTCAATACATTTAGGCACAAATAATGTCAGGGAATCCTTTCTGAAGAAAATCTTATCAGTTGAGCTCACTTATTTTTGTGTCCATTATCTTTTACCCTTTTAGTATCTTGGATGAAATGTTCTTTAGAAAGAATCTATTCTAACAACATTTACCTGTGCTTCTTGTATTGTAGACATCAGTATACTGATGGCTATGATATAACAAAGTCTGGATAATACCTTGAAGTAGGCATAATTGAAGGAAACTAAACTTTACCCTACTTAGTCTGCACTTAACTTATTCCATTAGATTATTGAGCTTCTCTGCCTGTGAATTAGACATGGTATTAATTTTCTACTATGCTGTAACAGTGGTTTGTTTTATCACATATTTACTTCTTAAAATATATGTCCTGAACTTCCTATAAACATTATTTTTATTTGAAAAAAATTCATAATTTCAACATATAACTTCATCTTTCTATTTCAAATCCTTATTTGTTGCATAAATATTTAATTTGGTTGAAATCACCATATAATTGCAGTTTACATCATAATTGTGACTTAGAATGCTTTTGCCAAGTATTCTTATGTTACTATATTTTCCATAGTTTAATTATCAATTTTTTTGTGGTACTGGGTTTTCAATTCAGTGCCTAATGCTTGCTAGGCAGGCACTCTACCATGTGAAACACTCCACCAGCCCTTAACTACCAATGTAATGCTATGATAACATGTAAATTTTTATGAGAAGTGTCTTTTTGGCCATTTCTTCATTGAGTTATTGGTTTCATTTCCTATTTTCACACTCACATAGAAAAATTCTAGAAATAAATTTGTAATAATTTCCAAGCTGCATGATTGTTACTTAAATGAATGAAATCATCATTGTTATTAACAGGTAATAAAAGTATTTGCAACATTTTTTGATCCATATTTTTTTGGCTGTACTAGAGTTTAAACTCAGAGCCTCCTGCTTGTAGGCAGGCACTCTCGAGCATTTGAGGCACTCTACCAATCTTCCATTATTAACTACAAAATAATTGTACAATATTTCATGATCATAATGAAACATGCAAAATAAATAAAAATGTGAGAATAAAAATTATCAAGTCTCCTTAAATTATTTTAATCTACTTCCCTACCCCTACTCTCCTTAAACCCCTGTCAAACTAGACAGGGGTGAGGTGAACTTAGCATAACTTTATAAATATTTTTGCATATGTGTGGATCTCTGTGTTCTTTCTTAATGTAAAATGTAAGGTTTTAATATTGATGTCTTTCAAAAAAGTTGAGGCACTTATAAAAATTTTATCATATGATGTTACCAATACTTACAAACATTAACATTTAAAATAGAAAATATATTTTAAAATTATATTATCATCTTAACGTTAACATAAGCTGAAATTTTGTAATTTTATAGATATTTTGAAAACATTGCCTCTGATCATCAATAATTTTTGTCAGGTCGCTTTTAGAAATCCTGATATTTTACTAGAATGAATATCAATCTACCAAAATCATAATGATATTTTATAGATTATAATTGTCATTGATTTTCTGTGTTTTATTTCTCTTTTTCTGTGACATTTTTCTTTTTATGTAATTCAAGCTGTCAATTTTCCCCTTTTATTTACTCCATTGTTCCAAATGTTATAAATTTATATTTCTTTTCTAATAGCTCATACTTCCATGATTCTCATTACATTAAGTACTGGAACAAAATCATCATGTATTGCTGGGATGAATGGGAACATGCCCATAACTATTAGCAACTTATTGAAATTTTAAGATAAATGTACTAAGATAATTAATTATGGAAGACACTGTGTGATATGAATTAAATGAGGAGAAGCCATTTAGATGCTACAAAATCTTATAGAATAGATTTCTCAATGGACAATTCAAAATTATGTAAGAAGATAAAGTATAACTTTAGCTGACAAATATCGGATTCCAACCATGTTCTCTGAGATGCAAACTTTCAAAAATTTAATTAGAGTTATATTAGCTCAGTGACTTCAGCATAGTTTGAAAACACATTGCCTTGGCTCAAACCCCTTACACTACCTGTTAGTGATCTCTTGATATGAATTATAAACAGTAAGATAAAATACCCTTTGCAGTTGCTATGAAGGTTAGATAATTCAGTATCTGCAGAGCATATAGCAGATGAGGCTCTGTGGCATATGGAACTGCCTTTCATTATGATTAATAGGACTGGCTTTCCATAAGGTTATTTCATTGTTCAAAAATACTTTCAACTGTCCATTTACCCATTATATTGTATTGCTGTAAAACTATTTTAAAACCTGAACAAGAGCCTGAAATTGGATCAAGAATGTGGCTCTTGCTAGTTTATTTCATGATAGTTAAAAGGCAAAAATGAGAGACCCAAATATGTTTAATAAACATTGTAAAATAAAATGCTAAACATCTTGCATAACATGCATAAAGTATTGAATATAAGTGACCAAAGATGAAGAGGAAAATTCAATTAAATAAGTCTTTGATGGTGAAAATGTTTTGTATTCACTGGTAGGAAAATCAGAGACATGCAGGGATTTGGGATAAAAGAAATGACACTAAGCTTTAGAAAAATAAGGAAAATCCTGTACTGGGAACTTAGACAAGAAATATAATACCTCTAAACACTCAGTTTTGAAAGAGATATCAGAAAAGTATCAAAGCAAGTTTTCTTCCTAGCAAAAGGAAATGAATGTAAGGTTGTAACATTTGGATATCTTTTCACGAGCAAAATATTAATTTTGGTGTCATATACATTCATAAGATCTATTCACCACATAGAAATAAAAATCACTGAGAATATTTTAATTCCATATAATAACATCTTTGTATTTCTAACATTGATACAGTTGGATTTTAAGCTTGCCCATAATGAAAAGCCTACATGCTTCAGTGTGCCCCAGGCTCACCGAAGAGATTTGTCTTTCTGTTCTCTGACTCTAGAAACTCCATGGAAAGCAAACTAGTGGATTTGCTGTGGCCCGCATAATGTAAAGACTGATCTGAAGACATCTGAAATGCAATGCACAACTGATGCACACTTTTAAATTCAGAAGTCCTCATTGTTAATTATTTTCTATGTAGTTAGCAAAATTATGCAACTTCACTCTCCTTTAACAGAATCACTTTTATACTCCCAATATGAAGAACCCAAATACTTTGTATAACATTTAGTACTAATTAATTTCTATTTCTTATTGCTGTACTGGGGGTACATTGTGACACTTAACAAAAGTTCTTACAATATATCATAATTGAATTCACCCACTCCACCATTCTCCTTTCTCTCCCCTCCTAAAGTATTAGTTAAATTCTAAATAAATTATTTCACACATTTTGATGGAACAAAATCAGTATCTTACATTGAATAACATACTGATGTGAGTTTTCATTGTGATAATTATTAGATTATATAGATCTGAAATTCATGCTGCAATTTCATGCATGGCAATATTATCAATGGCCAATGCCACTCTTCTTTAAGTAGGCATTTATTTAGAGGTCTGTTCTTTGTTTCAAACCAAGATATATGGACTCATGTTCAGGTTCTGCCTCTTCTCTTCACTTTTTCTATCTGAGAACTTTTTACATGTTCTCTGTCACTAGAAAGGGAACATTGGGGTCTTTAGAAATGCAGTGATTCATAAATATAATGGAATGATTATTATGGTTTTTAAATGCAATAGTTGAGATACTCACCATGATTTTCAAAATTCCATTCTCTGTGCTACCATCTTGCTTTCCAATTGCTTTCTTAGTTTTCTGCAAATCTCTTGTCCAACTGAGTCTACACATTCCATTCCTCATAGATATACTTAGAGAGTCTGATTCACTGAATATTCTTTAACTCCTGGAATCTGAAGACTTTTCCCTTGCTCTAACATCTCCTCTCCATTTCCATCATAATATAGGTATGTGCATCTTTACTGAGATGTGTTTCTTATATTTTCCCTATATTATTTTTTAACTTTAGTATCTCTTCTTCAGTTTATTTTATCTTATTGGAAAAGTTGGAATTATTGTGATATGTTCATGTCACAATGGGCCAGGAGAGAGAGTTTAATAGAGATCATTCAAATAAGGTCCAGTTCCAGGACCCAATTCTTTGTGCTCCATGGCAATCTCTTTAATACTCCATTCACACTACCATGCAAAAAAATAAACACCCCAACCATACAGATGGTGGCAAAAAAAAAAAACCTTCAGAAACAATAAACAGGAACCATTAAGATATTAAGGGTATGTTCTGTCTATTAAATGGATG
Source organism: Castor canadensis (assembly GCF_047511655.1). NCBI lineage: Eukaryota > Metazoa > Chordata > Mammalia > Rodentia > Castoridae > Castor > Castor canadensis. Next base: position 189,531,379 of record NC_133386.1, read on the forward strand.
CAGTTTTCAAGATGGACCAAAGAGATCAGCATTTCATATACATATTTGAAAAATAGAACTGAATAACAGAAAGTTTAGGAAAGGATAGCAGAAGTCAGAGCCAAAGAGGAAAAATATGGTGAACAAAAGTAAAAGAATGAATGAGAACTATTGAATAAGACAGAGCAATGCCATCATGTAAGAGTAAGCAAAAAGTCATGGTAAAAATAAACGGAATTTTCATGTAGGATATCCCTATATACTTTTTCCTGTATTTTCTCCACCACTTATTTTGCCTTTATTACAACCCCACAAACAGAATGTACAAAATTAGAGTAATACAGGTATGAGAAAGCCAACGCTAGTATGATCTGTATCAGGACAGCAAGTATTGTCAGAATCAACGTAAGCCAATTACCTGTTATCAGTGTGCATCCCAAGCTTGACCTGACCTCAGAATTTATAAGTATGATTTCTGCAGGTATGGAATACACACTTCTGTGTGCTCCATTTTAAAATTAGAACTGGGCATGAGATACCATATCATAAAGCAGATCATAAGGTAAGCTGGACATATTAAATTTCATCACTGCCTGAAATTTCTCCCTTTAACTTTAGGTTCACCTCAGAAACAGATGAGGGTGACTATCTTCAAACCTCACCACAAATAGAATCAAAGAGAAGGAAAAATGTTTCAGTAAGTTGAAACTTACCTTTTACCTTGTTAATAAAGATATGACATCCAAGGAAACTCATAGTTTTCTATATTTGAATTTTGATTTCTGTGAAAATTAAATTTGTGATGTAGCTTCAACATGTAATTGTACTTCAGATTCCTCCTCTCTTGCTTTCTGTTGAAGAAGCTGTGGAGAGAGAAGATACCCCACAGATACGCTTTCTTAGAAGACCTGAGTTAGACTTTACCAAATGGTCTAAAATACTTCCAGGAAGTTTTTACTTCTGTTTATGGAACCTTCTACCACAAACAGAACATATACTTTCTATTCTGTGTATAACATCTCTAAACTTAGACCTGTTACTCAAAAGCATTCCCTTATAGAACTTGTGAATTAAACATTTGCTTATCTTCTATAACATATTTATAGAAGTTTCATAAACATTGACAAATATCCAGCTTTGAGAAAGACAAAAACCCCACCTCTTCCCACTCAACCATAAGGAAGTACCCAATGAACTAGTTAGTACAGTTAATCAGACCACAGCAAACCATGTGGCCAATTAACCCCAAGGAAAGCAGTGATCAGCCACATTCTGTCCTAAGAGTCACTTCTCTACTTCACCTGTCCTAAAGGACTCCTACCTTTTCCATTACCAGGTGTTCTATCCAAGCATGTTTCAAAGTCACTTTGAAATGTACATTAATAACTTACCAAAGACTTTCTCCTTTAAGTCAATTCTTTAGTAGTGTCAGTTAAAGCTCTAAATCTAAGCAAAGACTCAAACAGACACGACATAATTGAATTCTAGCTTTATCATTTGTGTTTCTGTAACTTTAGTCACTTTTCTTAACTTCTGGTTTCGCCTTACTGTAAAATTTAGAATTAAATATAATGATTTAATATATAATGACAATTAGTAATCTTAATGATGTTTTATTGACATATACTAATAGTACAAAATAGTGGGTTTTCATTTCTACACATTCAAACTGGAATGTAATGTACTTTAATGTAATTCACCCTCCATTACCTTCTTTGGTCCCACTGCTTCCTGTTTGTTCTCTTCTTCCCAAATCATCACCTTCTACTTTCGTGTCATCTATTTTGCAATCTATATTCAACATAGGAAAAGAAACATGCTATCTGCCTTTCTGAGTCTGGCTCATTTAGCTTAATCATCTCCAATTCTATCCATTTTCCTGTAAATGACAAAAATTTGTCCATATTTCTGACTGAATAATACTCTATTTTATATACTATATAATTATATTATGTAATTATATTTATATATTACCACATTTATATATATATATGTATCGATTATATTATCAATTCATCTGCTGATGGGAACCTAGGCTTATTGATAAAATACAAATAATATTAATTATTGCAATGCAAGCTACAAACTTTTTATTTTTAATCATCTTCTTATTGATAATTTATGTACAAAAAGGCAGCAATTTAAAATGTATAATAGGGATATTTTGATGAATATGCATACCTATATTGATACTACCTCACTGGTTGGTGTTTATCAATTTTATTCATCTCTTCAAGGAATTAGATTTTGTAGGTTTTCCTATGTCTTCAGAAAATATTGATGAATTGTGTGACATTTTAACCAAGTTGTACTCCATCTTTATTGTCATTTTGGGATACACTAAGCAGTCTTCCCTTAAATTCATGACTTGGATCTCAAGTGAGTTCTTGAAGCTACCAAAGCGTAAGCTGTAAGACCACAGACCATTTGTTCCTTCACTGTCCTAAAATACAGTTGCACATCTTTACCTGTTTTTCTAGAATATTCTGGTACAATTTGGATCTTAAATAACTCTTTAAGGTCCGTGTAAAGGCTCAATCTCCAGCATGTGGCACTATTGAGAGGTTGTTGAACCTGTAGGAGATGAGTCATAGTAGAAGGAAGTTAAGTCAGTTGGGGGCTGTGCTTTCGAAGGGGACCATGGGGTTCTTCCTGGCCACCATGACATAAGCAGCTGTATCATTACATGCTCCTAACAAGGTGAATTATGCTGCCTAAGGACCCAAGACAACAGAGTCACCAACCATCAGCAAAAATCTCTGAAACCTTGAGCAAAAGTAATCCATTCCACCTTTTAAGTGGATTTACTTAGATATTTTGAAACAGCAACAGAAAAGTGAGTAGCACTTATTCAATAAGCATTTGGGAATCTACAATGTGACAAATGCTCTTCTGAGGTCAGCCAGAGTCCACATGCTTCAGAAAGCTTTCCTCATTGTCTGTATTAGATACTATCATCATGACTTATTCTAGCTGTATTCTTGAATTTAAGATGCTGCATTATAATAAACCCACTTTTTCACTCTCATTCTCTCTTGTTCTCTCTCTCTCTCTCTCTCTCTCTCTCTCTCTCACACCTTTCTATTCCTATGTGTAATAATTTAAAACATTCATATTTTAAACTGTTTCCACTTTCATGATAAAGGTCACATCTTATCCATGCATGTTTTCTGTAGGACTCAGCACAGAATTCAGTAGTGTCTTCAGACACATCTCTGTTGAATATGAAGAGCATCCTGAATTGATGGGGTGAGCTGTGATGTCAGATTTCATTCTAACACTAGGTTGCCTCTGGCCACTGTCAGATCCTCACACTTTTAGGTAGAAAATAAAGTCTTTGGTACCCTTGCTCCACATTCATAATCCTTCTTTTTTATTGTAGACTTAGATTCAACCCTTATCCTTATAGTGTTTTCTTTCTGTCCTATTTTAGAGCTCTCACCTACCTCTTTGTATAATTATTTTGGATCTGTCCCTTCAATCAGAGCTGAGATGTCTCCTCTCATGTTTTATATCCAAGGTAAGGACTAAGTAAATAATGATTTCCTACTAACTGAAACATCATGTAGATTCTTAAAATAAGAGGCTTAGCTCAGATTCCCCTACTCAGACAGTTTTCCTCTCTCCAGACTCATAGGTTTAGCTTCTATCTGCAAAGAAGACCTTGAACATGGATAGAGCCATATATTCAAAAGTCATGAATGGAAGAACTTGCTCCAGTATAAGCTTGATTAAGTTTGTACTCATTCCTTTCCTTCTTTGCCTTGTGGGATCTTAGATGTTCTTTAAAATTTTAACCTCATAACTAACAATGACAAAAGGAAGTCACATTGAATTAAGAAGACCATTAGTAAAATAAGTACTTGTGAAGTTTAAAAAGAAAGGTGAGGTGACTCATAATAGACTTGAGACTGTTTATGAGCTGTGGATAGCTTGAGGGGTGGCATTTAAGCCCTGGTTTGAAGGCAGGCCACCTGTTCTCTTGTTCAGGAAATGGATTAGCTATTTGAAAAACTAAAAAAATGCAAAGGGAAAAACAAAAATGAGAGACTGTAACAAATATTTCTCATCAACACATCATTATATATGACTTGGGAAAATATTCACTGAAGTAGTTACTAAGATATACATTATTTGATTAGACTTCATAATGACCATTTTATGACGTAGTATATGTTTTGCATTGAAATACAATTGGTGAATTGGTAAAGAGTGAACTCAGTGCCATAATCTTTTCAACCCTTAGAATGTCTAAAGTATGAAATCTGCCTACAGAAGCTTTGCCCTTCTTAGAAGACAGAATGTATTTGAGCTAGTCAAATCATAAAATGAGATGAGAGAAAAAGAAAACAAAACAATTTGGTAGAAGTCTTCTTCTGTGGTCACACAGAGCAGAGAGGAAAAGGAATAGCAAGCCAAAGCCAGAGGTATTAGGGAAATCTGTTTTTAAGGACTGCACTCTAGCTGAGTGGGTAGAGCCATAACTGCCTGGCCTCTGTCTCTAACAGATGCTGGGTTGTGCTTAAAACCCTGCTTCACAAAGATTAATGGTGTGTTTGGGGAAGTAGAGTAGTCTGTCTTTCATTGTTTTTGCTGAAATGCTTTTCTACGAAGAAGAAGAAAAGTTTATATTACCCGAGTAGTTAAGAATATCAAGAATCAAATGTGGTGCATTACTGTTAATAAACGTATTTATATTTAAAAAACAAAGCAAGCAATTAGGTGAGATTGAAAGAGAAGGAGGGGGAGAGAAGGGAGAGAGAGGAAAAAATAGGATTCAAGAGTAGAACTGAAATGATGTTTTAATATCTTTAGTGATTGGTCATAGTAGGAATACATATATTGGACTCATGAATTGTTATTTTTTATGCTTTAAACCTTTTGTTGCAAACATAAATTTTACTTCTAACATTTTAATCAAAATTGAATAGTTACATGAATTTCTCCTTGTTTACATCTCAGGCAGCTAGTCTACATAATTAGACACATCGAGCTGATATATTTTTAAAAATTCTTCAACTTTTTGAAAAATTATATTTATGTTAATGAGTCTTAGGGGTAAGGAAATTTTAGATTAAACCTCAAATGACTTCAGAATATTTATACACATTCCAATTTTAATGACAGTAAAAAAATACTAAGCTCTAAAAATTATTTGGAAAGTATTATGTATGTAGCCTTTACATATTCAATAATTCTATCATGGAAGTTACTTTCAAAACATGGCATATGAGGAATCAAAATGATGATAGCTGATGGACCCTGGAAACTTGACCTGCACAATTTCCAGTAATTTCCAGATTTTCCTGGCAGCAAAGATCAGGTAATACTCATTTTTTCTCCAAACAAAGTTACCACCAACACCAAGGGAGCACATAATAGTTTTTACTGACCCTTAAATTAACTTTTTAAAGAGCACAACAGCCTGGAACAGGGACAGGAAACTGCTGCTGGCCCACCAGTCTGCTTCCCAGCTGGGAACAACTCTAAGCAGGGGCAGATAGCCAGGGCCAATCTGCCACTTTTTCTTTTTCTTTTGTTGTTCTTCTCTCTCTTTGTTAATTCTCTCCAGCCTTGGTCAGTAAAGTCAAAACACAATGCAGAGAACAAAGAACGACAGAGACCTGCAAGCATCTGCAAGTACCTGGACCCACCATAATTCATGCAAACACAGAACACTTGATTGCTGCATGGCTGCACAGATCTCTCTCCAACTTAGTGTGTCTGCAAACTTTCCAACAGTAATGCAACTCAGAGAACTGTAGAAAGAGAGTTGCTGCAAGCATCTGGGAAGATTGGGACCCACCAAACAAAAGTGGACACAAAATCTCTGTGTGCCACCTGCCTGGACTACCCTGTAGCTGATCTGTTCTCAAACAAGAAAATCTGCTAACCTGCCAGGTGAGCACAACACAATGTTTGGGAGGGAACCTCATATTCTAGCACAACTGTGGAACCAATTGCAATACCTCTGGAGAAACTGGTGCCAAATACACAGAAGGAATATTTCACTTCTGTCTGTTGAGGAGGGACAGAATACAGAGCTGAAAAAAGCCCTGTGGGGGTGGAGCCACTCAGCAGCCCCTGTGAGGGAAATAAGGCATTGCACTGCCTTGGAGAAACCAGGAGCAAGCTGAAACTGACAGTTTCACCAAGAGACAGAGTGAGTCTAAAGAAAGAGGTTTTTAAGAATGGTGAATCAAGGTTTTGAAGAAGACTTTAGAAGCAAGGTTTTAAAGAATTATAAAAGAGTAAGGCCTTAAAGAATAAAGATAGAGAAAAGAAGCAGAGTAAAGAGAAGAGATCAAGAGAGGTAAGAAGCAATGAGGTCCTTGTGCATTTCCACCTGATTGGCCTACACACCTGATCCCACTTTCTGTCTGTCTGTCTATCCTTTGTTCTTCTGAATCTCCTGTAACCACCCAGTTGGGCCTAGTTAGGTTCAGTAATAAAAAGGGAGTGACCATAAACCTAAACCTAAGTGAACAACCATAAACCTAAGCAAACCCTAGGTTCCTGGCTTTGCTACTCTGCTGGTGCCAGGAGGCTTCCCTTCCCACAGGGCATGGAGGCCCAGCATTCCCCACTGTCCCTGACAGCAGAGAGTCCCCAACTCCCCTGTCAATGAGCAAGAATGCCAGATTCCCCACTGAGGGCAAAAAAGCTATAACCAGCCACTCTAAAGACAGATGGCACCAGAAGTCCCATGACCCCTAGGAACACAGAAGCCCAGTGCTTCACACTGCAGTTCCCTGCAGGAGAGTCATGTCTCTCCTGTCCACTGCAACTCCCTGCAGGAGAGTCACATCTCTCCTGTCCAAGAACTGGAATCCTAGTTCCTCTACTGAGTGGCAATCTGCTACCCTGCCAGTGCAAGGAGGCATAATTCCACCGTGCACAGAGATCCAGCACTCCACACTGCAACTGCAGGAAAATCCTTGCACCACCATCAAAGAGTGGGAACTACAGCCCCTTCACTGAGGGGAGAAACGAGGTAATCAGCACCACAAGAACCATGCAAAAGGTTATATATCAAGTATATCCCTCTCTGAGGAATCCTGATGATGGTGCTACAAGAGAAAAAAAAAAAAAAAACACAAAACACCAACTAGAAGGGCAAAAGAGATTAAAACCCTAACAAAAACAGAATGAAACAGCGAGTCAATAGCTCTTCATCAAAGGCCAATTCCACAACTAAGGATCAAAACACCTGTGTAGACGAAGATCAATTAAACAATGAATTAAAAAATAGTAAAAGTGATTAACAACCTCCAAGAAGAAACACAAAAGTTAGTAGATGACCTCAAAGAAGAAGAGAATTAACAATTAAATGAGCTCAAAGAGAATAAAAACAAACAGATGAATGACATTACGAAAACTATCCAGGATATGAAAGAGGAAATCAATAAAGATTTGGAAACCCTGAAAAATAATCAATCCAAAATAAACAACTCAATATCCCAAATAAATATCACAATCAAAACCATGGTGAACAGAGTGAATCAAGTTGAAAACAGAGTATCAGGAGAAGAAGACAAAGTAGAGGAATTACATCAAATAGTAAAAGATCATGAAAGAATGCTAAGAAAATATGAATGGACTATGTAAGGTATCTGGGACACCAAACATATGAATCATGGGTGTAGAAGAAGCAGAGGAGATACAAACTAAAAGCATTGATAACCTATTCAAAAGGATGATAGCAGAGAACTTCCCTAAGTGAAAGAGAGGGTGACCCAGGTGCAGGAAGCTTACAGAACACCAAACCATCAGGACCAAAAAAGAAACACTCCCAGACACATTATAATCAAAACACTCACACAGAACAAAGAAAGAATTCTGAAATCTGCATAAGAGAAAAAAAACAGTCATATTTAAAGAAAAATCTATTAGAATAACAGTAGATTTCTTAACTCAAACTCTAAAACATGAAAGTCATTAAAAGACATAATTCAGGATCTGAAAGAAAGCAACCATCAACCTAGATGTCTACCTAGCAAAACTATCCTTCCTAAATGAAGGAGAAATTAATACCTTCCATAACAAGGAAAAACTGAAGGAATTTGCAACCACTAAGCCAGCACTACAGAAGATACTTGAAGAAATTTTACAAATAGAAGGAGAAACTAGAGTGAGACAGGAATATTCAAGAAAGAATAAACCCTTCTGAGCAAGCAAACCAGTTAAGAAGGAATAGGTAAAATGAAACAATAGGGGAACAAAAAGGACTGGAAACAACAGCCACCTCTCAAATTTAACACTGAATATAAATGTAAAGGGCCTCAATACCCAATCAAAAGACATAAAATAGTAACTTGGATTAAAAGCAAGACCCAACCATATGAGGTTTATAAGAAACTCATTTCACTGAAAAAAAGAAAAAAACATTGGCTTATATTCAAAGGGCAGAAAAAAGTTTTCTAAGGAAATAAAAATGCTTGTTTGTACTCTCTATATGCAAGCAGGAGTAACTATATTCATATCTGACAAAGTAGACTTTAGATTAAAAGCAATCAGAAGACACAATGAAGGTCACTTTATATTAATGAAAGAAACAATTCATCAAGAGAAAATATGAATCCATAACATATATGCAACAAACACAGGAGCACCCATCTACATTCAAAAAACTCTAATGAAGAGCACACCTACACACTAACACAATGATAGTGGGAGACCTGAGTACCTCACTGTCACAAATAGATAGGTCATCTAGAAAAATGATCAGCATAAAAACTTCAGAGCTACTCAATACATTAGACAAAATAAACATGGCTGATATCTACAGAGTATTTCACCCCAAAACTGGGCAATACACATTCCTTTCAGCAGCTCATGGAACTTTCTCCAAAACTGGTCATAATTTAGGACACAAAGCAAGCCTCAACAAATTTAAGAAAATCAAACTAACCCTCTGCATCATATCAGATCACAATGGAATTAAAGTGGATCTCAACAACAAAAGAAACCCCAGAAATTATTCAAACACATGGAGACTGAATAACACACTGCTCAAAAACCAATGGGCAACTGAAGTAATAAGGGAAGAAATTGAAAAGTTCCTAGAAGGCAATAAAAATGAAAATATAACTTACAAAACTCTGTGGGAACACCAAAGGCCATGCTAAGGGGAAAGTTTATAACTATAAGTACCTACATTTAAAAAGCCAAGAGCTCTCAAATAAACTAATGATGCACCTGAAGCTCCTAGGAAAACAGTAACCAACAAACACAAACCCAGCAGACTGAGAGAAAAAAATAAAGATCAGGGCTGAGATTAATGAAATTGAAACCAAAGAGGGAGAAGACCAAAATTAATAAAATCATACATGAAAAGGGGACATAACCACAAATACCGATGAAATCCAGAAGATCATTAGAAGAGTACTTTGAAAACATATTCAAGTAAACTGGAAAATCTAGATGAAATGGGTAAAATCCTAGATGCATATACCAACCAAAATTGAACCAAGATGACATTAACCACCTAAATAATCCTACTACATGTAATGAAATTGACGTAGTAATTAAGAGTCTCCCTACAAAAAACAGCCAAGGACCTGATGGATTCGTGGCCAAATTTTACCAAACCATTAAAGTAGAATTAACACCAATATACCTCAAAGTGTTTTCCAGGAAATAGAAAGACAAAGAACACTATCAAACTCATTCTATGAATCCAGCATTGCAAACATTCCAAAAGCTAATTAAAACATAACCAGAAAAGAGAATTATAGACCAATATCTTTAATAAATATAGATGAAAAGATTCTCAATGAAATACTGGCACACAGAATTCAGCAATATGTCACAAAAATCGTGCACCATAACCAATTCGGATTCATTCCAGGGATGCAAGGACCATTCAATATACATAAATCCATAAATGTAATTCCACATATAAACAGAACCCAGGACAAAAACCACATGATCCTCCCATTAGATGCAGAAAAAGCCTTTGACAAAATCCAACAACTTTTCATGATAAAAGCCCTGAAGAAACTAGGGATAAAAGGAATGTTACTCAGCATAATAAAGGCAGTATATGACAAACCTAGAGCCAACATCATACTAAATGAAAACAACTAAAATGATTCCCCTTAAAGTCAGGTCTGTCTGCTTTCTCCACTCCTATTCAATATAGTTATGGAATTCCTAGCCTGAGCTATAAGACAAGAGCAAAACTGAACCAAGATGGGATTCAAGTAGTAAAGGAACTAGTCAAATTATCCCTGTTTGCAAATGACATGATCTCATACCAAAGAGACCTGAAAAACTCTACCAAAATACTATGAGACATCCCCAAAACCTGCACCAAAAAACTACTAGAAATCATAAACTCTTTTTGACAAAGTGGCAAGATACAAAATTAACCTGCAGAAAACAGTAGCTTTTCTATATACCAACAACACACAGACTGAGAAAGAAATAAGTGAGAACAATCCCATTTACAATAACCTCAAAAATAATGTAGTACCTTGCAATAAGTATAATGAAAGAAACCAAAGACCTTTTTAATGAAAACTATAAACCACTGAAGAGAAAAACTGAAGAAGACCTCAGGAGATGGAAAGGCTTTCCATGCTTATGGATTTGGTAAAGCCAACATTGTGAAAATGACCATACTACCAAAAGCTATTTACATGTTCAACACATTCCCTATCAAAATTCCAATGATATTCTGCACAAAAATAAAAATAAAAAATCATGAATTACATATGGACACAAAAGACCTAAAATAGCGAAAGCAATTCAGAACAAAATGTCCAATGCTGGAGGCATCACAATACTCGACTGCAAATTATACTACAGAGCTATAACAATAAAAGCAGCATGGTATTGGCACAGAAACAGACAGGAAGATCATGGATCAGAGAAGAAGATCCAAACATAAACTCATGCATGTATAGCCACCTGACCAACTGATCTTTGACAAAGCAGCCCAAAACACACATGGAGAAAAGACAGGCTCTACAACAGATGAGTCTTTATAAATCTCAAGATGCCAGAACCCTGAAAGATACATCTATTGATTCAAAAACACACTGCATTAACCAATGCTTTTTTTTTTTTCAGTACTGTGGTTTGAACTCAGGGCCTACACCTTGAGTCGTTCTGTCAGCCCTTTTTTATGAAGCGTAGAGATAGGGTTTCGTGAACTATTTACCTGGGCTGGCTTCAAACCAAGATCCTCTTGATTTCTGCCTCTCAAGTAGCAAGGATTACAGTTGTGAGTCACAGGAGCCAGGCTAATGCTTTTCCATTTGATAAATTAGTAATGAATGTCCTTCAAATATTTTGATTATATCCTAGATTGAAAACTGAAGAGCTTATCATTTTCTGTTACAAGAACTTATCTACTTTAGCCATTTTATAATGAATCTTAATATTTTCTTGATGCTATTTGGAGTTTTCAGAAGAATTTAAAACTTTTACACACACATATATACCCATAAGCACACATATTTTCATGTTAAATATTTTATCTCTTAGCTGAATTCTGAGAAACACTATTACAACTAGTCAATAATAATGTTGGGGGACCCTTCCTGATGAAAATCTTTTCAGTTGAGTTCACTTAACTTGTGTTCATTATCTATTACTCTAATATCTTGGATAAAATGTGGTTTATAAAGGTATTTTGACAACATTTTCCCTATGTCTATTGTAGTCAACACATCAGCTTAGTGATGGCCATGACATTAAAAAGTCTGGATAATACTTTGAGGTAGACATATTTGAAGGAAAATAGTCTTTACTCTATTTAGTCTACTCATAAACTTATTCCATTAGATTATCAAGGTCATCTGCCCATGAATTGGAAATAGTATAAAATTTTTAATATGCTTATATAGGGTTTTTTTATCACATATGTCCATCTTAACATATAGTTCCTGACTTCCCCAGAATATTTTTTCTAAAAACACAATTTTAATTTGATAAACAGTACATAATTCCAACCAAAATTTTATTTTTATTTTAAGAGCTTATTAATTGCATGCACAGTTGATTTGATTGACATCACCATATAATTGCATTTTACAATATGATTGTGACTTAGAATTGATACACCAGCTATTCTAATGTTGTTATACTTTGGATATAGTTCAATAGATAATTTAAGCTGCGATAGCATATATATTGTGTGAGAAGTGTCTGTTTGACCATTTCTTCATTGAGATATTTATATTGTTCACATTTTTCACACTCATAAATAGTTCTACAAATAAATTTGTAATAATTTCCAAAGTGTAATATTTTTACCAGAATGCAAAAGATCATGAACATTGTAAGGTATTCAAAGTATTTTCAGCATTTTGTGCTCCAATAGTAACTATACCATAATTACACAGTAATTCCTGATTATGATGAAACATGCAAAGTAGAAAAAGTGAGAAGAAAAATTAACATGACTTTAAATGATTTAAATTTACTCCCCTACTCTCCTGAAATACCGGCTTTTGGATTTTTGTATGTATTTCTGGAAACATTTAAATATTCCTTTCCAAATATTTTGATCTCTGTGTTCTCTTTTAATGAACAATTAGGACCAAAATTTCAACATTGATAATTTTGATAAATGTTGAAACACTTACCAAAAAAGTTATCTGATGATGTTACCTTATTACATACATACAAAAATTAACTTTTAAAATGCAAAACATATTACACTTACAAAATTATGTCTTATCATATTAACATTACCACTATCTAGCAATTTTTATATTTTTATACATTTTCTGACAATATTGACTTCTGATCATTTTTCATTTTTGTCAGTTTATTCTTAGCATCCTGATATTTTACTAGGATGGACATTAATCTACCACAATCATAATTATACCTTATAGATAAAAATTTTGAATTGGCATTTCTGTATGTTTTGTTTGTGTTTTGGTGGCTCTTTTTCTTTTCACATAATTCAATCTGCTAATTTTAACATTTTATATATTCCATTGTTTCAAAATATTAAAAAAATTTATGTTTTTTCTAATTGTCCATAATTCCATGATTTTCTTTTACATTGACTATTGAAACAAAATTATCAGGAATTATTGGGATGAAAGGAAAAATGACCACATTTATTAAATACTTAACTGAGTTTTAAGATAAATGTGGTAAGATCATTAGTTTTGTAAGACACTGTGATTTACACTTAAAGGAAAAGAAAGCATATAGAGACTATAAATTCCTATAGAACAGATATGTCAATGAGCAATTCAAAATTATGTAAGGAGATATAATATAGTTTTAGTTGAAAAATATCAGATTTCTAACCAGGTTCTCTGAGCTGCAAATGTTCAAAACAAGGGTCAGATGTGTATAAGCTCTGTGACCTGATCATAGTCTGAAAGCACATTGCCTGAACTCAAACCTCATAACACTAACCATTACAAGTGACTTGATATGAAAAATAAACACTAAGATAATGTACTTTTTAAAGCTGCTAGATTATTCAATATTTATAAAGTATGCAGTAACTGCAGCTCTGTGGCATGTGCAATTGGAGTATTCTCTTTCATTACAATTAGTAGGACTGGCTTTTCATGAGGTTATTTCACTTTTAAAAAGTATTTGCAACTGTCCATTGACCAGTAATATAGCTGTAAAACAATTTTAAATCATGAAGTCCCTTTTCAGTGTGTCTGAAATTAAATCAGCATGTGGATCTTGCTAGTTTTTATTTTCATGGTAGTCAGAAGGTTGGAATGACATATACAATTTTTGTTAATAAATATTTTAAAACAAAATATATGAAGGCACATAATAACTTGAATATATGGGGCCAATTATGAGAGTGGAATATAATTAAATAAATCTTTGGTTATGAAAAAGTTTGCTATCCCAAGATATAAAAATCAGGAACGTGAAGGGATATAGGATAAGAGAAATGAAACAAGGCTATAATGAAAATAAGAAGAAAAATGTATTATTAGGCACATAAATAACTAATTTGAAGCTTGTAACTCTACAGGCTCCAAAGAGACATCAGAAAAGCTTGGAAATATAAATAAGTTATCTTCTCGGCAAAAAGAAAATATGAGATTTTGACTTTTTAATTTTTTCATTGGCAAAGTATCACATTTGGAGTCATAAAACATGTAAGAGAAGTTTTAAGAAGTATTTGCCACCAAGGAATAAAAAACACTGAGAAAAATTTAATTTAACAAATTTTTTGTTCTTAACTTTGACACAATTGAACTTTGAGCTTGTTCATAAGGAAAAGACTGCAACCTTTAACATTTCACAAGGCCCACTGACAATAATTATCTCTCCATTCCCTACATGTAGAAAGTCAGTGGAAAACATAAAATAGTTTCACTATGGATCATCTAAAATAAACTCTGGTCTGCAGGCATCTGAAAGACCATGCACCAACACCTGCAGACTTGTGAGTTCAGAAGTGTTCATTGTCAAATGACCCAAACTTTGTATGCACATATGAATAATAAAAGAAAAAAAAAAAGAAACCCTTCAGACAAAAAAAAAAGAAGTGTTCATTATCAACTCTTCTCTGTGGGGGCAAAAAAATTATATAACTTTCCCCTCTGATAGCAGAATTGCTTTTATACTCTCAAAACAGAGAACTTAATTTTTTTGCATAACATTTAGTACTAATTGAATTCAAAATAAAATGTTTCACACAATTTAGTGGAAGAAAAATAATATGTAACTTTGAGTAATATGATGTGAGTTTTCATCGTGATAATTATTAGACCGTACCAACCAAAATTTCATATTGCGATTTCATACTTGACAATTTTATCAATGGCTGATCCTAAAATCTTTTAAGTAGATTCTGACATGCACTGGTTGATAAATCTGTTCTCTGTCTCTATTTTTTTTTCTGTAATGGGGTTTAAACTCAGAGTCATGGCTTCCTAGGCAGGTGCTCTACCATTTGAGCCATGCTAGCAGTTCAGTGTCTAAACAAGGATCCAAGTTCAGGTACTCCTTCTTTTCTTCAGTTTTTCCATCTGACTCTCTTTTAACATCCTTCCTGTCATTTGAAAATGACCAGAGGGACTTTAGAAATATAGTGTTTCATACACATAATGAAATGATAATTACTTCTCCAAACATAATAGTTGAAACAGTCAACATGGTTTTCAATTTTCCTTTTCCTATGCTACCATCTTGTTTTCCAATTGTTCTTCCAGTGCTCTGCACTTTCCAGCTCTATCAAATCCTGACACATTCCATTCCTCATAAATATACTTAAAGTCTCATTCTTTCAATTTTCTTTATCTCCTGAATTCTGATGACTTTCTGCTTCTCCTGTGTCATTCTCTCTCCATTTCTCTGAGTGTGCGTGTTTGAGTGTATGTGTGTGTGTAACTTTATGGAGATATGTATTTCCTATGTATGAACTTTACTCTTTCAAAACTCAACATCTCCTTTTCATTTTATTTGTATGTTTTTAGGGTAAGTTGGCACTATTGTGTTAAATGCATGTCAGATTATGCTGGGAAATATAGTTTAACAAAGACGAGTTAGAGAAGATTCAGGTCCAGACTCCAAAACTTTGTGCTCCATGGAAATCTCTGTAATACTCCATCCACATAACCATGAAAAGCATCTCTGTCCAAGCATCCAAGGGGAAGGAAAATAAACTCAGGAAAACATAAGCAGAAAAACCATTAACACGTTCAGAATATGGCGTGGCTGTCAGATGGATACAATCTCCAAGGACCAATCAAAGATATCAGCATTTTGTATGTATACTTGAAAAATAAAAGTGAGGATGAGATAGAAAGTTTAGAAAAGGATGAGCAAAGTCAGAGGCAAAGGAGAAAATATGATTAACAAAAGTCAGAGCAGGAAGAAGAACCACAGTATAAACAGGGAAAATGGCATCATGTAAGAGTGAGCAAAGTACATTGGTAAAGATAAAGAGTATTTCTTCTAGGACATCACTAAAAACTCCCCACTCACACCTAATATTATCTTACTCCAACCCCACAAAGAGGATGCTGCAATTTAAGGTAATAATAGGTCCTAAATAGCCAACATGGGTATCATCACTATCAGGATATTATCATCAATATCAATGCAGACTGATTGCATATGATCCATTTGCATCCTTAAATTTGTCCTGACCTCAGACTTTGCAAATAAGAAATGTGGAGGTATTGAATACTACACAACAGAATACTTCACTTGCCCCAGATTTAGGTCTGAGACACCACTGCATTAAGCAGAGCATAATGCAAGTTGGAAATATTGGTAATTTTTCATCACTGCAAGAAGTATATCCCTGAAGCATCAGTTTCTCATTACTTAGATGGAATCAGATTACAGTGGCTTCCCTTAAACCTTGTTCCAAATGGGAAGCAAGAGAAAGGAAATGGTCAGTGAGTTTGAAAACTTACCTTTTGTCTTGTAAATAAAGATGTTACATCCATCAGGAAATTAATATTTTTCTTTTTTTGAATTTTGATGTCTGTAAAGATGAATTTTGTGGTGCATTTGCAATATGTAAATTATACTTCAGATTCCTCTACTCTTGCGTTCTGTTGCAGATGTTATGGAAAGAGAAGATACTTCACAGACAGGCTTTCAAAGAAGACCTGAGTTAGATTGTACCAAATGATCTAAAATACTGACAGAAAATTTTTTACTTCTGCTTTTAGAACCTCCTACAAAAAAAAATTATTTTCACATTTCTGAATAAAATCATTTTCAAGTTCAACCCCATTGCACAAGAGCATTCCCAGAGAGAAAATGTGAACTAAATATGTTTTTTTTCCATCACAGATTTATAGAGGTTTCATAAATGTTCACAAATGCCTAGCTTTGTGAAAGACAAACACCCCACCACTCCCACTCAACCTGATGGACTTGCCCAATGAGCTACTTAGCATAGTTAACCACAGGGCCAGTTAGTCCCATGGAAAGGAGTGAACAGGCAGATTTTGTCCTGAGAGCCACTTCTCCACTGTGCCTGTCCTAAGGCACCCTAGCCATTTCCAGTTGTATCCAAGCGTGCTTCAAAATCACTTTCCAATGTTGACTGCTAACTTATGAAGGCTTGGGCAAAGCTTTGAGCCCAGGTAAAGATTCAAACAAACATGATATAATAGAATTCTGAGTCCATTATTAGTGTATATGGAACTTTGGTCACCTTTCTTAACTTCGTACAAAACAGTGGATTTCATTTTAAACTTACCTATACAGTGCACTTTGATAATATTGACCTTCCATTTTCCTCTTTGTCCCCTCCATTTTCTGCTCATTCCCTTTTTCTTCCCCAATTGTCCTCCTTCTATTTTATGTCTTCTTTTTGACAGTCTAGATTCCATATAAGAGACAAAACATGATACTTGTTTTTCTGAGTCTGGCTTACTTAGCTTAACATGCTCATATCCAATTCCATCCATTTTATTGCAAATGGCAAGACTTTTTTCTTGTTCTTATTAAGAATAAAACTAGACTGAAGAAAGTACATGAGATGGAGTTACCCTGAAGTCAATCACAGCAAAACCTCATCTGTAAGATTTAGGAATGAAAATTATGGGACAGAAAATATCCTTCACTTAGGGCCTGGCCCGGTACCAGACCCCTGTAATTTTAACTGTTCAGTAGATAGAGTCATGAGGATCTTAGTTTGAGGTCAGCCCAGGCAAAAAAGTTAGGCGGACACTGTTTTCCAAAAAAAAAAAAAAAAAAAAAACTGGGCATGATATTATCCCACTGTAATCCCAGCTAAACAGGATTTAGTATGTTTCTGAGAAAAATTCAATTAAAGAACAGGCCTAGATATTCATAGTGATTTATTATTGTAAAAAATGATCACATATTTATAAGTTTAAAATAACTTACATTTACTTTTTCAATTTTTTCAGCAAGGAATCTGAGTATGGCTTGTCTGATAATTTCAGTCATCTTTGAAAAGGGTATAATAGATTTTCATGTGGTCTCATCTTAAGGATCAATAGATAAAGAGTCATTCCCAAAGTAATCTGCTTCTGTTTAGTGTATATTAATTGTATGAAGATATTTCATTTTGATATTTCCATTACACTCATAAAATGTATTTTGATCACTTTCACCCACTCTTCAATGCTTTCTTAGTAGCCCCTTTTTTCATTTTAGTGTGTTTCATTACTCTGTTCTCAGTCATTCATCTAATGTACTTCAACCCCACCCTCCCCATGCTTTACCTCTGTCCCCACTACTTTTGTTTGTACCACAGCCATACAATTCACCTTTTATATTCATGATACATTTTTAGGTCTTGAAACTGCATAGGAGAAAAAAATCCTACAATATTTGTCTTTTTATGTTTGGGTTATTTCACTTTTTTTGATGATCTCCAGTCCCATTAATTTTCCTACAAGTGATACAATTTCATTCTTCATGTTTTTCTTCTTCTTCTTCTTCTTCTTTTTTTGGTTGGTACTGGGGTTTCAACTCAGAGTTTTGTGTTTGCAAACGGGTGCTTTACCCTTTGAGCCACACCTCCAGTCCATTTTTGCTTTACTTATGAATTATTTACCTTGGCTGGCCTTGAACCACAATCCTTCTGAATTCAACCTCCCAAGTTGTTAGGATTAGAGGCCTGAGCCTCTCATTCTGGGGACTGAAGTAATGTAACATTGAGTGCATATAGCACACCCTTTATCCTTTCATAGGTTTATGGGCACTGAGCTAAATGTCATAGATTGGCTCTTGTGAGTAGTACTATAAACATGATTTTGTAGGCATCCCTATTGTATTTTGACTTACATTCTTTTGGACATAAGCCTAGGAGTGACATAGAAAGAAGTATCATGGAATAGTTCCATTTTTAGTTTTTGGAAGTACCTTCTCAGTGATTTTCATAGTGGTTGCACTAATTTACATTTCCACCAAAAGTGAATAAGGGTTCCTGTTTTCACTACATTCTACCAGAATTTATTGATATTTCTTTTACTGACAATTGCCATTTAGTTAACCATTTATTTCTTTTGGTGTGTAATTTTTTAGCTCTTTATATATTCTGGATATTAACCTCTTTTCCAACAAATAATTTTCAAAGATTTACTCCCATTCTGTAGACTCTTTATTCTGGTAATTGTTTCTTTAAAGTGCAGGTTTCTAATTTGATACAATCTCAATTGTCAATTCTTGATTTTATATACTGAGTTACTACAGTCCTATTCAGAAAGTTGTAGCCTATGCCTATATCTTCAAATCTTTGCCCTCCATTTTCCTATAGTAGTTTTATATTTTCAAGTTTCATATTAAAGACTCAGATCCATTTTGAGTTGATTTTTGCATAGATTGAAAGTAATCCAGTTTCAGTCTTGTACATGTAGTTATCTAGTTTTCCCAACAACATTTGTTAAAGAGGTTGTCTTTCCTCCAAGGTGTATTATTTGTACCTTTGGCATAAATCACATGACTTTAGCTGTATGGGCTTATTTCAGAAATTTCTATTTTATTCCATTGATCTTTGTGTCTGTTTTTGTGCTAGCACTATGTTAAATTTTGTTATTATGGCCCAGTAGTGTATTTTGAAGTTTGGTCCTATTATTTTTACTCAGGATTGCTTTGTTATTTGGATTTTTTATGTTTCCATATGATTTTATTATTGACTTATCTATATTTGTGAAAAATGACATTGGAATTTTTAATGGGGTTGCATTCAACCAACCATTTGCTTTCATCATATAACTATTATCACAATATTAATTCTTTTTATTTTATTGTCTTCTTCAATCTCTTCATTTATTTATAATTTTCATTGTAGCTGTCTTCTGCCTTCTGAGTTAAGTTTATTCCTAGGTATTTTTAAGGCTATTGTGAATAGGATTGTGTTATTAATTTTTTTCTCACTATGCTCCTTATTGGTATATAGAAAAGCTACTGATTTTATATACTGATTTAGTATCCTGCTATGTTCATGGAAATTATATCAGATCTAAGAGTTGTTTGTGGAGTATTTAGGATCTTGTAAGTATAGGATAACATCACCTGCTAAAAAGGGACAATTTGATTTCTCTCTTTCATAACTATGCTCCTTTTATTTCATTCTCTTGCTGCATTTCTGTAGCTAAAAGTTCAAGTACTATATTGAATGAAGTTAGAAAGAGTGCAAACTATTGTCTCATTCCTGATTTCAGAGGATATACTTTCATTTTTTTTCCCGATTAAGCAAAATGTTGGGTATAGGTTTGTCATATATATGCTTTATTATGGTAAGGTAGATTTCTCCTATTCATATTATCTTTATGGCTTTTTTCATGAAATGGTATTGAATTTTTTCATTTCTTTGCTTCTGTTGAAATGATTGTGCAATTTTTTGGCCCTGGTTCTTTTATGTTCTCTATTATGTTTCCTGATTTGCTTATGTTGAACCATCATTGCATCCCTTGAACTAGGAAGCAATTTTATCACAGTGTGGTTTTATTCAGTTGACTCATAATTTATTGAGAATTTTTACAACTATGCTCATCAAGGACTTTGTTCTGAAACTTTTTCTTCTTTTATATTCTGTCCTCATCCAGTTTTGGTATTAAGGTAATACTGGTGTCATAGAATTAGTTTAGTAGTATGCTTTCTCTTTTGTACTTATGTAATAGTGTGATGAACATTAGTCTTTGTTCTTCTTTAAAGGCCTAATATAATTCAGCAATAAGTCCATTTGGTCCTGGGCTTTTCTTCACTGGGGACTCTGTATTACTACTTCAACCTCATTGCTCGTTATGGTTCTATTTATGATATTTATTTCCTCCTGGTTCAATATAAGTGATTCATATGCATTTAATAATTTGTCTATTTCTCCTAGGTTTTCCAGTTTGTTAGAAGATAAGTATTCAAACATTCTCTAATTATCCTCAGAATTTCTATAGGGATTTGTTTGATATCCCCTCTTTTCATCTCAATTTTTGCTAACTCAGTTCAATTCATCTCTCTATTTCTTTTGGTTATTTGGCTAAGACTTTGTCAATCTCATTTAACTTTTCAAATAACCAAAATTTTGTTTCATTTATTCATTGTATTCTTCTTTTAGTCTCCATTTCATTAATTTCAATTCTGATTTTTATTATTTCTGTTGAAATCCTACTTCAGAATTTGTCTTGTTCTTATTTTTTGTAGACCTAGAGGTGCACTATTTGGTTATTTATTAGGCTGAAGTAAGTCATGTTTTCATTTTCATTTGACTAAAGGGATTTTTCTATTCTACCCTTTATTTCTTCAGTGGTCCACTGATGTTTTCAAAGCTTATTGCTTAGTGTTCACATATTTGAATATTTTCTGCAGTTTCCATTGCTGTTGATTTCTAGTTTGATTCCAAGTTTATATGGTTTTTCAAAACTCATTTCTTCTCAGGTTGTTGGAATGATGGCCCACTTCCTCACTACATGTTTGTGGCTCTTTGCTGGGCATCTCCAAGGAAAAGTTACAACCCAGAAGCTTGAATTATCACAGTCAGCAAATGAGAGAATTTGTAAGCAAGAAAGAAATATATTATAGCCCTAATAACAAAAATTATTGTATATAATTTTCTTTGGGGGATGAGAACCATAGAGGTTCAGATTAATACAGTGGTTACTTGAGAGGAGGAAGAGTGCGTGGGAAGGAGCAGGGGTGAAGACTGATCAACAGAAAATGTTATTTCTTGATAGGAAGAAGAAGCTCCAGTGCTGGTATGACAGGGTGAAATTAATAAATAGTAAAGCATTACCTATCTCAAAATAGAAGACAGAAATTTGAATGTACTCACTATAAAAAACTATAAATACTTGATATGATTGATTGCTAATCATCCTAAATTGATCACTGCAATGTATATGTATGAAGAAAAGGGGTCCCAGTAGTGTAAAACATGACTCTCACCTTGTTCTCTGGAAATGCAGCTGGAGAACAAGTGGTTTTGAATATAGGTACATGGAATAAAGAATAAAATGATAACAGTGATGTGGAAGGTACAGCTAGAAAGGGCTTTCCTTCTTCCTGGACTCTGGTTACTCAGAGTATAAAAGGAAAATGTAGGAGATAAGAAGAATTATGAAATTCACCAGGCTTTTGACCCAACTATTGACCATCATCAGTGGATTGGTAACATAAGTGTCCATGCAGGTAGGTTAAACAAAGCTTTTCTTTTATAGGAAAAGTGATAAATAACAGTGGGGCCACAGAAGGGTAATTTCAAAACCAAAAATACCTGTACTGAAAAATGGATGCAAGACCCCACTCAAGTCAGATTCACCAAGGAGCACCATATGTTTACTCATGATAGCTGTGTATCATAGGGGCTTAAAAATATCCACATACCAGTGCTGAGGGCCAACATCACTATTGCAGTGTCATCCTTGGGCTCCAAGGTCTGGCCCTTCTTACCTCTCATCTCTTGAGACCAGACTGAAGCTCAAGAGTCAGGTTGATGGAGGAGAAGTTTGAAAGGACTGGGGCACCAACCACTCTCAGGGTGCTGCTGCAGTGTGATGTGCAGGGAGGCCTTAGTAGCCTTCGTGACCACAGATTATGTGACTCTGGCTTGCAGGCCTGGTTTCCTGTAGCTTTAGTTCAATAGTCTTGGTTCAAGGCTTCCCTCATTTTTCTGGCTGGTGGAGTCTGATGTTGCTTTTCTTCCCTCAGGAAAAGTGTCTTACAAACTTTGAGACCCCTGAACCCACTTGGAAAAATGACCCATTCGTTTCATAGGAATCCATTAAAAGCTATAGCTCTTGTCTCTTGTAATTACTGTAGTGTGGTCACTGGCCCCTCTATTTCCAAAATTTGAAATGACTTGAGCTCATCCAGGACACAACTCCTTGAACTGTTTGCTGGTTTGAGGTGCAATCCAGAAATGATGAGGAATGCAACAGATTTGTACTTCTCATTTTTACAATATTTCATAAATTCAGTGCATGAATCTACCCAGGAGAGCAAATTGAGATACATCCAAAATTTCAAGTGAACTAATACATACAAGGATAGGTGACAAGTGTCCAGCAGAATGTTGTTTTTGAATTAATTTCCATGGGATTTTAAGGTAGCCTTATGGTATACCAAAAGTGTTTCAAGACTGGCTTGAAAAGAAAACATCAGAAGATGAAGCAAAAGAAGGTCATCTAACCTTCAAAATTGCATTTGGGATTTTTAAACATTTAAAGGAAAGTCACATTCCAAAACTTATTATTCTTTCCCAGAAGAGGGAAGAGAATTAGAGGCCCAGCTCATAGAAGCATATTATCCAGTGTCAAGCTCAGGAAGTAACAATTGCCCAGGAAATTGAAATAAAACATGCTCCTAGACTGATTGCCAAGCTGTCATATGAAACAGTCAATTTCCATCAGAAAGCTGATCATACTTTATTTAGTTTGAAGCCTGCATATTCTGATAAATGGAGAAGATTTCCACACTTGAAAATGTATTTCCACACAGCTTATGCTTACTGTTACTATGGACAGACTGTTGGGTAATAATAAACGTTCTGAAGCAATCAAGTCTCTCCAAGAAGAAGAAAAGTATATACAAAGGCAGAAGAAGTATGCAAAGAATATGGAGGAACCAAAGGACCAGGACCAAGAGTCAAACCTTGAGGACTCTTGTTCTTTAAGAAGCTTGAGAACCTTGTGAAGAATACCCTAGAATGTCAGAGAGAAAATGGGTTTATTTACTTTCAGAAAATCCCAACAGAAGCCCTACAACTGAAAAAAAAATTATGAAAGAATTTTTTCATAATTTGAAAGCAAATTATGGGCTGGTAGAGCCTGTGCCTTTTGAATTTCCTCCTAGGAGTGCTCACTGGACACCAGAGACATTGGCTGTGTTTGATTTCACCAAGAGACCCAAGAATGAGATTGCCCAAGAAGAAATGACAGCTGTGAAAGAACCAGACATAAAACCTCAGAGGGACACCGGATGCTATATCTCCTAAATGCAATATGCACTTAGAATGTCTCCACAATAGATACAATATACTGCAGAACTTCAGTTCATATTTCCTGATTGATTTCCCTGAAGCCTATAAAGAATTATTAGATTTGGGGCAATCAGCCTTCAGTTTATTTATTCTTGGTTTTTAATATAGAGATACTTCATGCTTTGTTTTTAGACTCTCCTTTTCAATAGGAACAGCAATTGAAAGGTTTTATTATGCCTCTAATGAGTGTATGTGGGGCTGGAATTCTTTTTTGAACTCTGGGTAGTTACTTTCAGGTTAATGAGTTTTCAGGTGTCTTTTTCTATATTCACAAAAATGTTTATTTTCCTTCCTATTTCATACCTGAATAACAAGAATCAGTTTTGAACAGAGATTGTTTTTATCTCTCACCATCGTATTAATTATAGCACAAACTTGTTATGTTCTGAGTTAGTTGTCAGTACTGGTGGAGAAAAAAGTCACTTAAAAGTTAAAGATCAGCTAATCTTCACATCAAATATCTTGCTCATACCAGAATCTATGGTTTACTTGAAAATTAGTGTTTACCAGAATTTATAATTTACTATCCTAATAATGATGTGCTTCATTCAGTCACTGTAACTCTAGAGCAATTTTTACAAATACTTTTTCTAATGGATTTTTTAGAGGGTAGAACTTTGTAGCACTGCTTAGTTTTCTGTGTAAGGGCAGACAGGAAGAATAGAGAATGTCCCTTTGAAGAAGTTCATTGTTTCATAATTTAAAGAAAAACTTTAAATTTAAATGAGATAGCTTATCCTGAACTACACTGTTAACTACTTCTTCATTAAAGAAGTTTCAGTAAATGCCTCTGTTACCTGATTTCAGTGTACACTGATTGGTTTCACATGGTTTTCTAATATCTACTGACATGATTGTATTGCTTTATGCAAAGGCCAGAATGAAGAGTTAGAAGAGCAGATATAGATACAGTATAAGCTTAAAACTGAATCCTAATATTTGAAAAAGTTCAATATATATACAAATTTGCAAAATAGTTGATGTATAATACTTTTAATGTTACACATCTATAAGTTTATAGTCAATTGATGATTCTCCTGGGGTGTTAGATAATTTTCGTATTGTATATGATAGATTGGCTTACATAGAAGAAACAATAACAGTGGTGTGTTTTGAGAGCTTCCTGTGTGCTAGGAAATGTATTGAGCACTTACATAGATAAACCAATGAATCTACATGACCTTATGAGATATGTGCAAAATCTGCATAAAGTGTTGGACTAGAAATATACATTTCATTATGAATGAATAGATTTTACTATCTGAATTAAGATTGTGTTCAAATAAGTAATTACTTAAATCATATAGTTTATATTCCTTTAACATAGCAATAGGGAATCAGTGAGGTTGTTTTAAATATCTACATATTCTAAGTACTGTTTGCAGTGTAAAGTTTAATATTTGAGGCTGCATTTTCCAAGTATTTGTAATAATAACTAAGCAGACATTTTTATTTTGCTGTCTGTAGAAAAATATTTGATTTTTTCACTTTATTTTATGTGGTCCTTGCTATAAAATCACTTGTTTGCCATTTACTGACAAAACTTTACACAGTACTTGATGCTAGCTCTTTATTGTCTGCTTCTAGAACCTGTTTATCTTAGGTATTAGACCTCATTAACTACACTACTAAATTTTCACATTGAGATTTTTGTGGATTATATTGACATATGAAATGGAAACATAATATACTCAGTGCATCTGTAAAATGCAGTAAATACTAGCATTTAAACCTGTAAAAAATGTCCATATACCAACCAAAGGATATGAGAATTAGAAGAAAAATCTCCATGCACTCAAAGAACTGAACTATAAAGATTTGGGTAATTCACCTATTGTAGGAGATTACAGCCATGGGTCTTACAGCCATGGGTATTGAAAAGCAGTCCTTAACACATAAAGTTAAAAAAAATTAAAAAGTACATAAGATTCCAAGTATCTGGCTACACGGAATGGTCATTTACAAGTAAATTTTCCAACAGAATTATAAAATAGAGAAATATTAAGAAAAATACAATTTTCTCCTTTAGAAAACCCTGTGTTATCCCAAAGATTCACACTTGTATTCAGTACCATTGGTAGAGTGAATGTGGAAAGGACACACCAGAGAAATTATTTATCTTATAAGAAAACTAATGAAGTGATGCTTTGGCAATAGCATAATAGAGTTGAATTTAATTACAACTTTGTAGTTCTAAATCCATCAACATGTCTCTTTTTCTTTAAATTTTTTTTAATATTGCATACATTTTAAATACTAGGGGATTTCACTATGATAATCCAATACAGGCATACAATGTACCTTGAACAAGTACATCCTCTCCATTATATTCCCATTTGCTTTCTCTCTCTACCTTCTTTTTTCATTAACTATTGTCTTCATATATATATATATATATATATATATATATACATATATATATATATATGTTGTATATATATATGTTGTATATATATATATGTATATATATATATACATATATATATGTTGTATATATATATATGTATATATATATGTTGTATATATATGTTGTATATATATATATGTATATATATATATACAACATACTTTCCTCTTTACCACTCAGTTTCCTTTCCTTTTTTCACTCCATCTTTCCACTGAAGCCTTCAGACAGCCAGACATGCATTCATGTCCTATCATCCCCATAATTTTAAGGCTACATTCCACAAATGAGCAAGAACATTCAACATTTGGATTTTGAGTTGTTTTTTTTCTTGGATTGAGTTTTTTTTTTTTTTAATCCTACTCAGTAAAATGATATCCGGTTCTGTCCATTTTCCTATAAATGACATGATTGCATGTTACCTTATGCCTAATAATGTTGAATCTTATATATTTCTTTATCCATTCATCATTGTTGAGCACCTCAAATGATTCCACAGTTTACATATTGGGAAGACAGTTGCAATAAATTTGGTTATGCAGGTATCTGTCTTATATACTGATTTACCAGCTTCAGATACCTGCCCAAGAGTGTTCGGGAAGAGTCCTGAAGTAGGACTGTTTTTAATTTTTGATGAACCTCCATAGTGGTGATACTAGTTTATATTCCCAGCAACAGTGTACGAGGATTCCTTATCTCTTGCATCCTTATCAGCATTTTTGTTTTCTTGATAATGGCCAGCCTTATTGGGCTGAGATAGAATCTTAGTGTAGTTGTGATTTGCATTACCTTTATGGTTATGGATGTTCAGTATTGCTTACTTATTTATTAGCCATTTAAATTTCTTCTGAGAACTGTCTCTTTAATTCATTTACCAATTTACTATTCTGATGATTTGTTATTCTACTGTTTGTTATTTTGTGCTCTTATATATTCTAGATATTAATCCTTCATTTGTAGAATATTTGTTAATGATTTTCTCCCATTCTTTTGGTTGACTCTTGATTCTGGCAATTGTTCCTTTTGATGTGCAGAAAGATTTTTATTTGATGTAGGAACTTTGGCTGACTCTTGTAATCGTAAGTACTTGGGAGGTAAAGATCAAGAAGGTTCCAGTTTCAGGTCAGCCCAGGCAAGGGGTTTGTTAACCAATAGGTAGGCACAATGGTAGGCACCTATCCTGCCAGCTATGTGGGAGGCTGAGATCGAAAGGACCATGGTACCAGGCCTCCCTAAGCAAAAAGTTTGTGAGAGTCCAGATCAACGGGAGATAACTGGGCATAGTGGCATATACATAGCACCCCAATGATGACAGGAAGATTAAAGTAAGGACTATAGTCCCTTTCTCCAAAATAACAAGGGCAAAAAGAGCTAGAACTGTGGGTCAAGTGGTAGAGCAACTGGCTAGCAAAGGTGAAGCCTTGAGGTCAAACAAAAAATTTTAAAAAACAATATGTTTTAAGTTCAGTTTTATAAACTAAAGTTGTTATAACTACAAGTTCTGACTGGCAGTTTCTGATAATTATAAAAAATAAAATTAAATAATTATTACTTCATGTCTATGCACTAGGGACTTAATAAGAGATAAAGAGAAAGAGGGCTATGAAGAGAGGTGCAGTTGTGTGACAAGAGTAAGATATCAAAACGGGGGAAATTTCAGGTAAACACAGAAAATATAATGGTTGGATATGGAGAAAAATGGACAACTATGAAAACCCTGTCATGCAATTCCATTTTGCTTTATTTTAAAGAAGCAAAGAAAAGGGTTTGAACATGAAAACACAAACAGCATTAAGATGAGAAATTTATAGTAGCCAATCAGTGCTGCCTCAGAATTTCATATGAAATCCAGCTTTTATTTTCTAACACTCTTAAACTATCCTACCTCCGTGCTTTGGAGAGTCACCACAGTAGTGGAGTACACTGTTTTCCTTTATTTAAACTTTTTTTTCATTTATCTATTGAAAGTTTAGCTAGTTCAAATTACATATGATCCCCAAAATTGTACCTGTTTCTCCAGAAATAAAAATCTCCCTCTACTGCCTATACTTGGCTACTTCTATGTGCTTTCTTAAATGTGTGTTCTATTGAATAAATTAATCCCATTTAAACAGATACTCACACTTTGTTGTTTCATTTACACAAGCATTTTGTGCAAGGTAAAAAGGGCCATCTGCCTTATTCTATTTTATGGACAAAGTATGACTTATGATAGAGAGAATTTTGCTAGAAATAGTGAAGCCAGAACTAGGATGTGATACTATGATATTAAATAACCTCTCTGTCATATAAAACAACAAATTATAAGTATCCATGTAGATTGCATCATAGAACAAACAAATCCTGATCTATCAGAAAATGGTACCAATTAACATCTTAATTTCCTGATGACACAAAATCAAGATATAAAAATTTCATGGTGAGACAAGTACCAAAGTAGGAACCAATATATCTATAATGAGTATTGGTGAAAAGGGAAAGGACAGATACTCAATGATATCAGAGCAGGAAAGAGGAGAATGATAGTGACAAGATAACAGCAAAATCAGAAGGAAGAAGAAAAAATATATCAGAGGGGAGTCGGGGATACAATGTTAGCTGAAGAATTTTACCTAAGATTTCATCATCGAGTTTAGCCTCTTTTTCTTCGATGGACTGTGATATCACATACCCCCAAACCACTGAACGGATGTGATATGGATCATGGCCAACAGTTTTAAAAACTCAATTGTGGAGAGAGTGGAGTACTATCACAGAAACACTTCAAATGAATAGAATTCCTCCCAAGA
This sequence comes from Castor canadensis, assembly GCF_047511655.1. Lineage (NCBI taxonomy): Eukaryota > Metazoa > Chordata > Mammalia > Rodentia > Castoridae > Castor > Castor canadensis. The sequence goes on from NC_133386.1 coordinate 189,560,468, forward strand.
AAAAAACTTCTTCCAGGGCAGTCTCAATGTCCTGCTCTTTACTCATACAGTCTCAGAGTAAAGAGGCTTTGGGGAGATAATACAGCTTTGTCCAGAGGCCAGTGAAAGCATAGGAACCTTGGTCCCATGTAACATAACCCCTCACTGATGGAAATGATCCCAAGGAGCACCATCTTTTATAGAAGATACATTCAGTATAGGTACATCAAATCAGACTTGAGGAAACTATGAAAGAAAGCATTTCAGGTGGATTAAAAATGTTGCCTTTTTCTTTTTAAGCAAACATTTGACTTCCAAAATACCTCTACTCTAATATACTTAGAAGATAGATTACATGAAGGCTAAGGTAAAACATGAAAATTTAACTTCACCAAGATATATCAGTGATTTCTACGACAAGAGGATATGTGGTGTGGAAAGTTGATATAGAGTGGGCACCTTGCACGTTAGAATATGCACATGGTTCCTCCAGGATAACCGGATTAGATAAAAAAACCAAGTAGATGCTGGACTGGAGAGGAGGGCTGTGAGAAATAGGAGCTGTGTCTTAATTAGATTTTTGAAAATATTACAGAAGACATTTCCATGTGCTCAGAGAAATGCCTCTGAATTCAGACCAGATATTTTCCCAATTTTTCATTTGTAAAAGTATAAGTAAAATATGTTTCTTTTAGTTGCATTAAATATTTATAGTAATTGCCACAAAAGTTTGCAGGAACTACAAGAAAACCATAACTCCAAACTAGTTCCAAAAGAGGTCTAATGAGCTACCTAATTGACAGTCAGAGAGCAAAAGAAAGTCAGAAAAATGCTTCAAGGCACTTTGAACTGCAATTGAGGAATATTTGAACCCTTTTTTACTTGATTGACTTAAGCCCATCTTTTCTAGAAGGATGAAAGTCATTGAAGCCAGTTAGAGGTTGCAAGCTATTAAAAAAGGACCAGATTATATTACAAAATTAATTTCCTTCCTTGGAGACAGTATTTCTACCTAGCACATCTGCTCAATATCCTATTGCCTTTGATGTAAATGCAATGGAGATAAAGTGAGAGGTCCAAAAGTGAGAGTGGTATAAGAGAAGTAGAAGACAAAAACTGCTATCAAAGAATGCTGTCAGTAGATTAACCATATTTTGCAGTTTTTCTGATCATTCCACTGACAGCTAGCAAACCCATTTCAGAATCATCTTAGGGAAAATAATGCCACTGAATATGGTTTTTGTGATAAATAGGATGGAAAAATTTTGAAGAACATTTTTCATACGTCATTTAGAATGTTTTTTCTTAGTGTATACTAATTATATAAAAGTTGTTCATGGTGATAGTCCTAATTATACATATAATGCATTTTGCTCAAATTCACCCCCTCTAATTTTTTACTCTTTTTAAACAATCTTTAATGGAATTCATCATTTTACTATAATACTATTCACTCCCATTTCATCTTCCCTACTACTTCCCACTGGTTTCCACAACCAATCAGTCCCTATTTTAAACCTATGGTTTTCTTTTTAATTTACTTGTGATGATTTTGAATTGACAGCTCGGGATTGATGTCTTATATGAAAGTGAACACATCATTTGTAATCTCTACATAAAATCGTTTCTATGGATATATCATATACATTCTTTACAATGCAAATCCATGAAGCTTGTATTCAAAATCATTTTATCTTCATTCTTCATAATTTTAATTTTAAAAAAACTTAATGATTACTTTTCATCACACTACCATATCAATCTCTTCCACACTTTCCACATAGCATTTTTTATGTCTTTATTCCTGAAAGTATAAATCATAGGATTGAGCAAGGGAGATAGGATGGTATAAAATATTGCCACCATTTTGTCAAAGGAGAAGGCAGTTGGAGGCCGTGCATATATAAATATGCATGGGGCAAAAAACAAAACCACAACAGCAATGTGGGATCCACAGGTGGAGAGAGCTTTCCTTCGCCCTTCAGATCTATGAGTTCTGAGAGAGAACAAGATGGCACCATAGGAAACAAGCAACAAGGAAATGATTATAATGCAGATAGACCCACTGTTAGCAGCTACCAAAAAGCCAAAGATATGAGTGTCAGTGCAGGCAAGCTTCAGTAATGGGTACAAGTCACACATGAAATGATCAATGACATTGGGACCACAAAAGGGCAGCTTGAAAGTGAAGAGAATTTGTGTGATAGAGTGTAAGAAGCCACCTGTCCAGGCTATCATCACTAGAATTCTACAGAGTCTCCAGTTCATGATGGAAAAGTAGTGTAATGGCTTGAAAATGGCCACATAACGGTCATAGGCCATGGCTGTGAGAATAATTACCTCTGCCCCAGCGAGGAAATGTTCCAAAAAGAGCTGTATCATGCATCCTTCAAAGGAGATGGTTTTCCTCTCATAGAGGGAGTCCACAATCATCTTTGGCATGATTACTGAAGAGAAGCATGCATCCAGGAAAGATAAGAATACCAAGAAGAAATACATGGGAACTTCCAGCAGTGTAGGACTGCAGATTATGGTCACTATAACAACCATATTGCCCCCAATAGTTGCAATGTAGATAAACAAAAATACAATAAAAACTATCTTCTGAATTTTGGGATTCTGTGAAAGTCCTAGGAGAATGAATTCAGTTACAGTGCTCTGATTTTGCATGATTTCAAAGACAAAGGCAAAGGAAAAACCGTGATGATGTGAGTCTAGAACTATGAGAATGTAGTTTCCAACACATTTGTAACATTATAGGAATCAATAAGTTGCTGCATTATTATGAAATCTTGCTATCCCAGAGAAAACAAAAAGTATAAATGTGTTGAATAGTTGGAGATTAGGTAGAACTTAGTTGGAGATAAATTAATGAACACATCAAAATAACAGATTTTCAATATGGAAAAGATAGCATCCACATGTGGAAGAGAAGAGAAATAGCTTTGACCATTGTTTAGTGACATATTGAAATCAATTTTTGAAAGGTGTTCTGATGCCACACTCAAGTTATGAACAAAGAAAAATTATAGCTTATCAATTGTATCCTCAGAATGGAATGCAATAGGATGGTCATTCTTCCATGACTGATAGGAGGAATGCCTTGTCTACCAGAAGAAGAAATAAGAAACAGTTTAATATAAACATGAAAATATTGGCTACACCTCAAACTTTCTATACAAGTATTAAATAAATTGGGCTTTTAAATTAATTCATTCTTTATAAAACAGGATGTTATGTTTCAAAAAGTGCCAACCTTTACACTGGCTGCATAAGTATGTACAAAGATTTGCACTTTCAATTTATCTTTTTAAAATGTGATGAGAACTTAAAACAGGTTAAGTTCTGTTAACCTGAACTTAACCAGGTTAAAATAATGCAAGGAAAGAAAGTGCATTGTCTGGGAAACAGCCTGTATTAGGTCTTGTTACTCCAATTTTATTGATGGGAAAATTGTAATTAAAGATGTTAATTTCAAGCAAACAACACGTACTTGTTCTGAAACTTGAAGAGACTCTCTGCCTCAAACAGCCATGTTCTCTTCACTGCTCAACAGAGAAAGGAGTGGATATTTTCCTTTTCCAACAGGAAACTTAGAGATCTAAATTTAGAGGTGATCTTTACAGTCTCTTGCCACCTCCAAAAACTAAAGCCCCTTATTACTTAGTACATGTGTGAATGAGGCATCTTGATAAATGATATAGAATCAGAATGTCATGACCTTCATATGTAACTTGGGAACAGCCACATAGGTAAGGAAGAAAAACAGCAGGAATAGAGTCTTGAGACTTTATTTTTGCCATTTGTTTTATCAACATGACCCTATTTGAGCCAATACAATTTATCAAAATATATGGTTTAAAATTTATGTGAGTTAATTACAAACTGAGATGCTCATAAACAGCTTTCCTGGTCATCATCCAGTATTATAATGAAGGCCAAATTTGACAGTATATGTTCTTAACTATTCTAGTTCTAATTAACTAGCTCAAAAACATAACAACCTTACTCACATAAAGTTTTTCCATGAGGTCTCTAGACAAATACTGCAAGTCTTGAGTTCATTTTCCACAGGTAGACACAGCTTCAAAAGGCGATTGTATCCTCACCTGCATGTACAACCAAAATTTATTAGTAAAATAGCATTTGTGTGAATTTGTATGAACATTTCTATGTACATATATGCATGCACACACATGTACTTGTAGTTAAAATGGGTTAATAGAAGAATACTAGTGTTCATATTGAGATGGAAAAATAGTCTGACTTTTGTGAGTACCAGTAAGAGTTAACAGAAATAGAAACAATTTTAAATGTTAATAAAATTAACATATATATGCATGTATATATTTATATATACACATGTATACATATACTGTTTGAAACAGCGGGGAGAAGGAAGAGAATAATATAAATATAATGGAGGAGGCAAACATGTTCAAAGTACATGTACACATGTGTGGAATTATCACAATGAAATCCCTTCATATTATTAATGTATGCTCATTCAAAAAAGAATAAAACCAAAGCATTTCCTTTGTTCTCAGTTCCATTCCTTACAAGTGTTGCACTGTTAGCTCTGTATGTACTTATATGATATCACCCAGTAAGCAAGCGTATAAAAGCAATCCTACAAGGTTATTGGATAAGTCAACAGCAGCTTATTATAAAGAAAATATATAATTTAGCAGTAGTCAGTTCAGTTCAGCCTTGGATGAAGCAAAATGTCTCAGAATTCTAATGAGTACGAACGTCTCCTCTAGACTCATTCAGACATAAGCTCAAGTCCAGGCTACTCTTTTTATTCTGTGACGTAGTTCTTAAAATTCTGTGAGCCTCAAGTTTCACTTGTATAAATTGTTATAACATGAAAGACTATCCATAGGGTTGTGTGTGTGTGTGTGTGTGTGTGTGTGTATGTGAATTATGTCAGGCCATACATGTAAAAACATTGACTCAGTCAGAAGCACAAGAGAAGATAATGACAAGTTGTGAATACAAGCTGCTGCTGCACTGATTGGTGCAGAGCAAAAATCAGAATATTTTTACTCCTATTTTCTGCCTTACCATGTCTAAAGCCTGTAAGGACTCTTTATTAAAATGTAAAATATTTTGGTTGATCAGTTAGAGCACCTAAATGACATTGTCAAGATGCATAACACTTTTTGCCCTCAGACCCACCTGCATTCAGTCCTGTTTCAAAGTGTTTCATTACACAAGGAAACTGAGTGGGAATGAAGAAAAGGCTCTGTATTAAAATAATAAATCAATCTTATCTCTATACATCCTTTATCTGGGGTATCCGAAGATCAATACAATTTTTTGATTAAAATAGTCATTAGATACAAAGACATTCACACTTTCTTTTTTCAAATGAAGGAATTTCCAAAAATAGTGTTAAGACATCAACAACTGAGACTAGAGTGTGCTCACAGTTATGATAACAAGGTTTATAATTTTAAGCATTTAAAATGTAGTTGTTCTAAAGACACTGTATTGTCCTAGATTGAATCCTATTAGTAGAAAAAGATAATTGCAAAAATTGCAAATACAAATAAAATCTTTCATAGTCAAAAGCAATACATCGATGTTTATTTCATAATCCTAACAAATGTATTCGTGGTACTGTAAGGTGTCAGTATTAAATGAAACTAAATGTGTACTATGCCAGAACAATCTCTATCATCTTTTTTTATGTTAACCTAACATTACTCCAAATAAAAAGTTAAATAAAAAGAAAAACAATTCCTCACTTTCTGCAATAAAAAAGCTAGAAAACAATCTCATGGTCTACTGGCCTGTGTTATTGAACAAACCAACATACCTGAAGTTTTCTGATCCATGTGAGACAATTCAACAGTTGCAATGAGCTTGTTCAAACAGAATAAATCAAAAGAAAATATGTGAATATTGATGCCAGCATTGTTTTCAAGTGTCTCCATACATAAAGTGATGTCAAAATGTTAAAAAACACTTTAAAAATTATACCTGTCTTAAAATTTCAGTGTAACAGGTTTGCTCAAGTAATACTTTTATAAATCATATTGGTAAATAATTCCAAAATCACAAACATGTTTGTACTCTTTATATTAGTAACCCTAACTCTAAAAGTTTATTCTAAAAATAAAAATATGGAGAAATTTTACATTGAACAATGATGCATTGTCAATAATAATATTGAATAAGAAAAAATATGTAAATATTCAATAATGCAGATGTTTCTGTAAATTAATATTGCATAATACTTTAACTGAAAAACACAATACAAAAATATAAAAGATGAACCACTTTTGCTGACTATAGTGGCTCAACCTGTAATCCTAATTACTCAGGAGGTAGAAATTGGAAGGATTGAGGTTTGAGACAAATCCAGGCAAATCTCACAAGACTCCATATCAACCAATAAAAGCTGGGCATGGTGCGGTATGCCTGTTATTCTAGCTATGCTAGGAAGCACAAGTAGGAGGCTCTCAGTCTAAACTGGTCTGGGCATAAAGTGAGAATGTGTATCAAGAATAACCAAAGCCAAAAGGATGGAGGCATGGCTCAAATGATAGTGCACCTGTCTAGCAACTTTGAGGACCTGAGTTCAAACCCCAAAACCACAAAAAAAAAGGCTTTTTAAAATGTGCTAAGTAAAAAGTAACTGTGATTTTTATATTTTAATTATAATTTTACAATCTAGAACTGAACATATAAATATGAAAGAGACTTAAGTACAATACATATCATGCTATTATTATCAAGATATTTAAAATTAAAGGTCAAGATTAAAAGCAACAATTTTTCTTCATCTAAACTTCAGAAAAAGGATGCGAGATCTGGGAAAAATTCATTAGTAAAGGTAGAACTAAAGGCAAATATAGCATAGCATCATGTGTTAAACTTTTTTAACTATTATGAATTTTTCACAAATAACCATAGCATTGAGCCTTGGTCCATGTATTATATACATTCTTTCATATAAATTTCAAGTTCACATTCTCATATAAGTAGCACTTTCTTGTCTGCATTTCTCCTGGAGCATTCCATGTTTTCATTTTCTTGGTAGTCATATCTTGAATATGCTGAAATTGCACCTGAGGTTACTCAGGGTCCCAATGTTGTCCACATTTTTATTAATTGACCATATTTTAAGAAAATTAATCATATCGCCATTTTGCAAATAACGGAATTTCTCTGTTAACTGTAAAGTATATATAACACTCATACTATCAGAGGATTACTAGTTGACATTATAATAAGTAGTGTTTTATAATTGTGTTTTAAACAATAGAGTTCAGTTTTATTTACATGTACATGTATGTGCATATGAGTCATATTTACATACATTTTTATATATAAATATTTTATTATAAATTAAAATCTTATTTGTAATTATCCTTTCTGTTAATACCTTAAATCCATTATATCTTTTACTGAGAATTATTATTCACTAGTAAAAGACTTATTCCTGGTCTGGCTAGCAAATCATTTTCCTTTTTATGACTATTTGGGAAATATATTCTCTTATGATTGTTAATCCTTCTCTCTCCACCTGGTTGCTCTGATAATTTCTATGAATGTCTCCAATTTTATATACTTTACCACTTATAAAATTTTAGGGGAAATACCTTTTTTCTGTTTCCACTAGTATCCTTCCTAGTGAATGCTTGAACCAATTTTGTTCTGTCCCTTTAGTGATTTAGCTTATTTTAAAAGACAAAGCCACAACTAACACTAAAGCAGTTCAGAACTTCAGTCATGTAGACTTTCCTGAACAATTCTGAAGCAGGAATCTAATGCTATTTACTACACAAAGTAAACAGGGAAAACTAAGTAGACATTGTAAAACCAGAAGAATCTACTCTGTGACTTGTCACTTGTTTTCACCTTGAAAGTCTTTCCCAGTGTCATTTATTAGAGTATGGTTATGAAAATAGCGACTATTATTTTCTCTATCAATAACTATTTATGGTTCAGTTACACCTGAGTCTATCATACTCTTATATCAGCATTCTTTATGTACCCTGAAAAATATTCTATTTAATAGTCTACTAATTTAGCATATAAGAATGGGGAGATGATTAGACCATAAATAACAATATATTTAGAAGAAACAAAGATCTATTAGAGAATTAACAGAAAATAATCACTTGTATTTATAAGATATTGGGTTAGATCAAGATGAAAAATACAAAATGGGTTCAATTTTATTTGACTTGAAGACATAGGCACTCTGAAAGCAAGAAAAGGAGGAAGGAAGGAAGGAAGGAAGGAAGGAAGAAAGAAGAAAGGGAGAGAAGGGAGAAAAGAGAGAGGAAAAGAAATGAGATTTGCATTCTGAAATAACAGCTGCTATTTACAGTACATTTATTATTTTTCAAGTGCTGTTCTCTGGGCTCCAAATGTCTCATTTTATTCATTTCCTTACACATGGATCTTGGCAATTCAATCCACATTAAAAAGATGAGAAACTTCAGGATCAGAATTCATGTGACTAGTTCAAGTGCACACAGTTAGTAGAGTCAAGGTCCATGAGTCTCATTACACATAGTTGCCTAATCATGACAGACACATTTTAAAATTCTTATCACAATTTTAAAATCCTCCCTTAAAATGAAAAAAAATGTGAATTATATTTCTCACCATGATCTGTTCTGTGAAAAAATCTGAAGATGGCCATCTCCTGTTTTATATGGAGAAAATTGGTGACCAAGCTGTAATGTAACATATGCAATTCTTCTTGTCATATCTAAGACAGTATCTCTGGCAGTGAAGATTGGTTCCACTGCTTCTCATGCACTGTCTTCAACAGGGTGTCAGGATGAAATAAAAACAAAGAAGCAAAAATTTTTCTGGTATTAAAATTCCAACTGGTATTAAAAGAGATATCCCTGAGAGGTTATGAACCTGTAAAATTGATTCTCAGCTCCCCCCAGGGCTTGGAGATTTTCCAACAGCATGATTTGCCAAGACACAATTTTGTGTTCATTCTCACTTGTTCAGGAGTTGACAAAACTTTTAGGTTCCAAAAACGTAGTTTTTTCTTCTTTTTTCCCATCATGATCCAGGTGAATAGAACATTGTGGGAATGGAAAACAGTGTCTCTTTCCAGAATTTAGGCAAAACACTCTATAACTACTAAATACAAGACTGAAGTTCTGTAACAAATAATACATTGATCAATCATAAGGAAAATATGTTTTGTTTTGGGAATAGGGTAACAAGAAGTGCTCATTAAAGAGAAACATTTCGGGGCAAATACAGCAATGTGGTTGAACTTGGGTCACATGCTAAGGGGAGAGCACATACATGAGGTATGAGGATAGGCAGGAAACCCAAAACATGAAGGTGTTTGATGTCCCCACTGAAGAGGAACTAATGCAGAAACCTTAAAGCAACAGAGGTCAACATGGGAAGGGGATCAGGAATTAGTGTAAAGGTCAGGTAAAGATGAATCAATTTGGTTGTAACACACTTGTGCATGGAAGCAATGTTAGGAATCTCTCTGTATAGTTATCCTTATCTCAACTAGCAAAAACACTTTGTCTTTTTTATTATGGTTTATGTCTTCCCTTTAAAAAAATTGGAGAAAAGGTCAGAGCAGGTTCTGCCTGGAAGTGAGGGGGTGTTGAGGGGAGAGGGAGGAGTTGGGTGTAGGGGGAAAAATAGAGTTAACAATGTAAGCACATGTGAATATATGAACAAAAATTTTTTAAAAAAAGAGAAACATTTCATATAAAGTATACAAAGAGGTATACATTAATTGAAATGACATTTTTTCTCTTGGAAGCTGATCTTGGGAATCTGTAACTTTAAAACTAAAAACACATGGTTTTTCTATTTTTATTTTTATCTGAAAGGTGATGTGGCAGATCTGTGTTTCATGTAAGAAAGGGAACATAGCAAGAGACTGGTGCTTTGGGGGCAACTTGGGTGCTGATCCTCAGACCCCTTCAGAGAGGTCCAATACAAATGATTTTTTGCTTTATTCAGTTTTAAACATGGCATCTCACCTATTTTTATGTTTATTCACACTCCACAGAAAAGTGCAGAATTTAAGTGTGTCATGAGAAAAGTTAAGGCCCTAAAGAACCATCACTTCCACTGTCTGCAGAATTAAGATAGAAGTGGTATTTTCATTTAATTGAAGTTTTTAAATGTGTGTCCTGACACAGAAGAATATTCAGACATTGAACAAACTCAAGATCAGGATGATGTTTTTAAAATCTCTCTCAGCAAAAAGACGCTAGCATTTTCTGCAATCCTGGTTCTCCACTTCAATCATTCTAAGCAATCTTCTACTTTATTCTTCAACCTACTTACCCTAATCTCTTAGTATTTCTTTCCATTCAAAACAGAGAGTGGAATAACATGCAAATAATATTGTGAATATGAAGTAGTGCAAATAATTCAAGAAGTATTCCTGTTTACACTTGTCAAAAAGGGTTATTTTTAAAGTTCAAATAAAAAAAATAGAAACACGGAGACATAGCCAAGGAAATCTGTGCAATAGGGGATAGGGATAGCAATTAGCCCTTCTAGAATTTATTATCCTATACTTCCCCATTGGTTTAAAATTACATCTTCATCATTTATTAAATTTAAAAATTTATAAAAGACTCCCAGATTCAGATATCTCAACTTCTGGGCAATTTTTTCTGTTCTTAAGAATTCTTTGTTACACTATAATGATATTTGCACAAAGCAGAGCTTTAAGACATGTTCTGACATCTAGTGGACTTGCATGTTTTAATTAATAAATTTGCAACTCAAGACAGGATGCATGCACATAAATTTTAGAATTGTCTATAAAAATTTTTGTTTTAAGCATGTTTCATCATTATGAGAGAGGAGTGGGTAGTTATCAGTTCATTATAAAATTATCCATAAAAATCAAGACCTTCACTATAGATGTGCAGAGATGTCAAATAATTTTACAGGAACTCTACTTAATAGTGTGATAGAAAAATAATATACAGTTTGGATAAAGAATATGTTATTAAATCATGGAATACAGTCCTGTGTAATCATTTACTGGTAGAAAGTTAGAATAGTGAGCTGAGAGGAGGGACCTGAGAACTCATTTTTGTCTAATCAGAGCATCTAAAGAATCTTCCTTGGCATCTCTGTTTTTATCAGGTCCAATACCTATCCCTTCATCTCTGAAGAACCTGCTTATATTGAAATAATTCCTCTTTACTACCCTCTTGCCCTCTCTTTCTCTTCCTACATCTGGCAGGTTTCTCTCCCCACCCAATAGAAACCCTCTACATGTTCTTTTTTCCTTTAGGTACAGTTTCTTTATATTAAAGAAAACATAATATTTACCTTTCTGAGTATGGCTTATTTCATTTCCCATGATAATCTCCAGTTCCATCCATTTTCCCACAAATGATGCATTTCCATTCTTGTTCATGAATGAACAATATTCCATTATGTATATATATACATATGTATATATACAATGGTGTATATATATATATACACACACACACACAAACACACATAAAGATATATATATATATATATATAATCTGTTCATCAGTTGATGGGCACTTAGGCTAATTCCATAACTCAACTATTGTGAATGGTGCTGTGATAAAATTGGGTGTGGAGATATCTCTGTTGTGTACTGATTTGCATTCCTTTGGGAATATGCCCAGGGGTGGGAGAACAGGAACACAAATGTTTTAATTCTATTTTCAGTTTGTTGAGGAACCTCCATAATGATTTCTGTAGTGGTTGGACTAATATGAAGTCCCACCATGTATATGTGTTCCTTTTTCTGCACATCCTTCCCTGCATGTGTTATTATTTGGTTTTTTGATGATAGACATTCTGACCAGAGTGAGGTGGAATCTCAATGTCATTGTGATTTAAATTTCTTTTACAGCTAAGGACATTGAACAATTCTTTTTCTGTTAATTAGTCAGTTTTACTTTTTGTTTTGAAAATATTTGTACAATTTATTTGCCCATTTATTAACTGGGTTACTTTTTCCTTTGTTGTTTAGTTTTTGAGCTCTTACTATATTCTGATAATTAATCTCTTATCAGATGAGAGGCTGGCAAAGATTTTCTCACACTCTATATGTGTTCTTTTCACTTTGATAACTGTTTCCTTTGATTTTGAAACTGATGAAATCCCATTTATCTGTTCTTGCTCTTATTTCCTAAGCAATTGGTATTCTATTCAGAATGTTGTTTCCTGTACCAGTATTTTGAAGTGTTTTCCCTACAGTTCACTGTAGTGTCTTCAATACTTCAAGTTTTATATTGAGGTCCTTGATGTTTCTCAATTTATTTTTGTAGAGAATGAGAGATGGGTATCCAGTTCCAGTCTTAGTCATGTGGATATCCTGTTTCCTTGTACCATTTCTGGAAGTGGATGTCTTTCATCCAACAATATGTTTTTGAAGACATTGTGGAAAATCACATGACTGTAGCAGTGTGAACTTATTTCTTGGTCCTTTACTTGATTCCATTGTCTACATATCTGCTTTTGTGCCAGTGCCATGCTGTTTTTGTTACTATGTCTTTGTAGTGTCATTTGAAGTTGGGCATTGTGATACCTCCAGAATTTCTCTTTTTGCTCAGAATTGTGTTGGCTATTCTAGGACTATTGTGCTTCTGTAGGAATTTTTGTATTGCCTTTTTGTCTCTTTCTATAAAGAATATTGTTGAAAGTTTTCTGTGGTTCTGTGGATTGAGCCCTGGGCCTCAAAATGCTGGGCAAGTGTTCTACAACAGACATACACCACAATCTCTTTGGGATTTTGATGAGGATTGCACTGAATTTCCAGATTGCTTACACTGTTAAAGCCATTTTCATAACATTAATTCTGGCAGTCTGGACTGGATGGTATAGTAGAATACCTGCTTGGCAAGTGGGAAACCCTGAGTTCCAAACCCAATTCCACCAAAAAAAAAAAAAATCAATTAATTTTGACAATCCATGAACATGGGAGGTCCTTCCATAATCTATTGTCTTGTTCAGTTTCTTTCTTTAGTTTTATAGTTTGATTGTAGGAGTCTTTCACCTGGTTAATTAAGTTGACTCCTAGGTTTTCCTTTAGGCTGCTGTGAATGGGATTGTTTTCCTGATTTCTTTCTCAGCGTATTCATTATTGGTGTATAAAGTTGTGTATATTGTTTTGTATCCTGCTACTTTATTGTGATCTACAAGTTTTCTGGTGAAGTATGTAAGTCCTTTTAAGTATAGGATCATATCATCTGCAAATAGGGATAATTTGATCTCTTACTTTCCTATTTGAATCTTTTATTGAATTGAATCCATTTATTGAATTGAATCCATCTGATCCTGGGCTTTTATTGGTTGAGAGACTATTATTGCATTTGTTTCATGGTAGTTTCAGATTTGTTCAAGTTGTTTATATCATACAGTTCATTTTTTGTTGGTCATATGTGTATAGAGAGTTATCCATTTTTTTTTACATTTACCAGTGTATTATAAGATGCTGTCAAAATATTCCCTAATGATACACTGAATTTCATTGGTATCATTGCAATACTGGCCTTAATTTCTAATTTTATTCTTTTGGGTCTTCTTCTATTGTTTATTTTGGCTAAAGGCTTGACAATCTTATTCATCTTTCCAAAGAAACAACTCTTTGTTTCATTGATTCTTTGCATGGTTTTTTAGTCTCCAGTTCACTAATTCCTACCCTGATAATTATTTCTCTTCCTCTATGTAATTGGGGTTTGGCTTATTCTAGTTTTTCTAAGACTTTCACTGTGCCATTAGGTTATTTGTTTGACTTCTCACTATGATAGATACTCCTGCTGTAAATTTATCCCTTAGAACTGTGATTGTTGCATCCTACAACTTCTGGGTTGTATCTTTATTTTCATTTGATTCCAGAAGTATTTTATATGAGCTCATATTTTTTCAATGACTAATTGATCACTTATAAGTGTTTTGTTCAATCTCCATGTGTTTGTATAATTTCTAGAATCCCTCATACTATTGATACAGAGACTTTTTCATTTTTACATCTTTCCATTTGGAATGTGTTTCTCAAAAACTCTTTAAATACCTACAATATCTATAACAAGTCACTAGTGTTGGAGCAACAGTTACATTTTCAAAGAGCTAAAAGTATTTGAATGAATTTCACCCTGCCTACAAAATCAACATGGGAAATCAAGTAGAAAACTAATACTTGTTTTGGAAACTATTTTTCAAAATTGTCTTCATTAAATTAGTAAGAATGAAAAATGTGCATGTTTTGCAGTGTTTGTTTATTTCTCTGCAGGATGTTATTAGTTATTATTACTAGATTGGAAAATAAAACATGGGGAATGAAAACATTCAAATGTGTTTGAACTTGTGTGTTTGATGGGGCAGACATGATTCTGAGTTGTCCACTATAATTACAACAGAATAATGTTTGATTTCATAGCTTTATATCAAAGAGTCATAAAGTAGTTGATTCAACAATACTAGATCTTCATTTCTCAACCTTGTTCTTAGGGATAAATGAATGTCTTGACAAAAGCATCATTGTGCAGGGAAAGGAAGATAAGAAACAACTACTGCTCTAAGGAAAAGAGATGATGAAGCAAAGAAAAGTAGTGGGAAAAGCACCATAGTATATCTCTGCCTCTGCTATTCACTTGCTCTAAATTGAATATAATTTGTCCAGATAATGCTTAAAGCCAAAATCTTAATCCCCAATGGACTTTCAAATTGGAAATCAGTGAAATAATATGTACCTTCCACATGTCCTTCCACTATGGGACTGGCATGCAAAATTAAGGTGAGAGAAAAAATATGTATTATTATTACCCACAATGTTCAATTGGCATATTAGTACTATAGATTTACTGGTTGAAATTAAAATATTTTACTATAAATAATATGACTGCATATGAATTTGCCAACTTGAGACTAATAAAACACACCTGGAGAATGATAAAATATGTGTTTAAATTTGCATTAGCTCTTTATTACTAAATATTTGAATAGAATAACTTCCACCTGGGTACACAAATTTAAGAAAATCAGTATAGTTAAGTAAATTGAAACTCAATACTATTTTGAAATCTACTTTTAACTCTCTGGTTCCATTATGTTCTATTCCTTCTTTAGGGGATAGGGAAAGTAAATTCAGTACATATATAGCTTTAGTGTGGTGTTGTTAGTAATATGGTGTCTCAAGATGGTGAAAGAAAAGATAAAGAAAAGATACTTGTCTACACCTTGCACAATATGTTGTAAGTAATCTCCTTTAGATAAGTAGAACAAGGTGGTGACTTGATCCAAGAGGAACTTATCCATAATGAGGACTGATCAATCAGTTTTCTCTGTTAAGAAACTAAGGAAGAAAATCAAATTCATTACCAGATGTTAATGGGTGTACCTCAGCCTACACTTGAGGTTCTATGAATGATCTTTTCTCTGACTGTCATAAATTCTGAAGACTTTCATCAGTGATATGAGATCTGCGTTGCACAGAAAATTCTTTTCACTTTACATATTTTCTCATATATTTTCATATTTTTCACAAACGTCTTTCAAAACAGACTGTGAATTCCAAAAACTCTAATACCTAAAAACTCCTTTTTGTTTCTGTATTTCAGAAAATATACTATTATATTCTCTTTAATTTATTTGTGACATAATTAAGTTGAGAATTGAGAGTGAATGTGTGAATTTAAATTGAAACATAATTTTCTGACTCCCACATTAATGCATTCTCTATAAAGTATATCATCTCTCTCCATAAATTAAATTTTCCATAAAGTGTTCATCTAAATAAATACCAGCTACTTTACATTTTCTATTATACTTATGTAAGTCTAATATTATATATTTTCAGAAAGTACAATCTATCTCCTCCACACTTTCCTCATGATGTTTTTCATGTCATTGTTCCTGAAATCATAGGATTGAGTAAGGGAATTATTATGGTATAAAATATTGGCACTATTTTCTCAAAGGAGAAGGAAGATGGAGGTCATGCACATATAAATATATATGAAGTAAAGAACAAAACCAAAACAGCAATGTGGGATCCACAGGTGGAGAGAACTTTCTTCCACCCCCCAGATCTATGCATTCTCAAAGAGATCAAGATAACACCATAAAAATCTGGCAGCAAGGAGAAGTTTATGATGCAAATAGATGCACTATTAGCAATTACCAAAACTCCAAATATAAGTGTGAGTGCAGGCAAGCTTCAGTAATGGGTACAAGTCACATATGAAATAATCATTGGGGCCACAAAAATGCCAACTGGAAAGTGAAGAGAATTTGTACAATGGAATGAAAGAAGCCCCCTGTCCAGGCTACCCCAATTAGAATATCACAGAGCCTCAAGTTCATGATGGAAGAATAGTACAAGGACTTGCAAATGGCCACATAACAGTCATATGCCATGGCTGTGAGGATAATCCATTCCATACCACCAAAGAAGTGTGCTGCAAAGACCCGTGTCTTGCAGCCTTCAAAGGAGATAGACTTTCTCTCATAGAGGGAGTCCACAATCATCTTTGATGCTATGACCGAAGAGAAGCACGCTTCCAGGAAGGACAGGAATGTCAAGAAGAAGTACATGAGGACATGCAGCAGAGCAGGGTTGCAGATAATTGTCACTCTCATTAGCATGTTGCTCTCAATAGCGGCAATGTTAACAAACAAAAATACAACAAAAACTATTTTCTGAACTTTAGGATTCTGTGAAAGTCCCACGAAAATAAACTCAGTTACAAAGCTCTGGTTTTGCATCATTGCAAAGGAACATGTGAAGTTAAAAAATGTTTTGAAGAGTCAGTTGTTAGGTCCCTGGCATTCTTGGGGCGGGCAGAAGGTCCTGAGGCTAACATCAAAAACAGCTCTCCTGATTTATGACCCCTTGCCAAACTTCCCTGCTTGTTTCTCTGCTTACAAAACCTCAGGAACTTCCAGTTTCTCAACTAGACAGGCATGTCGACCTGTTCCATCTGGTGATCACAGATAATTGGAGACCAGAGACTCTCTCCCTCCCCCATGGCTTGGCCCCTCCTATAAAGCCCACTACCCATTTCAGTCAAGCCACTGCACTCTGAACCCAAAAGAGTAACAGTCCTGCAGTCTGGTTCCAATAAGTCTTTCTTTTCCATAGGTGGTGTGGTCACTATTCAGCAGCACCTTACATCAGTCAGCAATTATTATAATGTACATTATATCAATTTCATATGATTATGAACGTTAGTATCTGTTTTCCTGCACACTTTACACCACCTTTTTTCATTTGTGGTTGGGTTTCTTCCTACCAGCTATGTGCACTACGAGCCCTGTATCCTCTCAAATGCTGTCACACAAACCTTTTAAGGTCATTGGATCCGACACTAGTGATTTGTTATAAAAAAGAACAATATAATATAGCAGTGGCCCGAAACGGAAAGACAATGCATAGAAATGCACACAAGGCTTACAACCTGTTCTCAAATGTAGGCTCTTCAGTCTCTTCTCTTTGTCTAGGCATGGATCGGGTTACTTAAAGTTCTTAAAATTCTAAAAGTCTCAAGTTTCACTTCTGTAAATGGGTTTAACTTGAAAGATTATACAATAGATATTTTTGTGAGAGTCAGTGTAGCCACACATGTAAAAACACTGATGCAGTCAGAAGCACAGGAGAAGATGATGTGTGTTGAGCACAAACTGCCACAGCCATTGACAGAGAAGAAATGAGAGCATTTTTACTCCTAATTCCTTCATTAGCATGACCAAGGCTGGCAAGTACTTTTCCTCCTCTTCTTATTTATTTGCAAATAAAGTTATTTCCACTGATAGGTTTCAGTGCAGAAATGGTAATTTTAAAAGCATAGCACTTTCAACTGTCTTTATTTATCCTTGGATACATTATTGCTGCCCTTAGCCCCACCTATATGCACTTTTGTTTCTGACACTCTCATTGCACAAAAACACCCAAATTGATTGTAAGTTTTAAAGAAAAAGTCCTATATTACTCTGATAATTAAATTATTTTTCTCTCCGCTTGCTTTATATATAGTAGTCTAAGAAAAATACCATTTTTGAATTAAAAACTCATTAGATAAAAACAAATCAACAGCATTTTTCATATGCAAGAATTTCCAAAATTAGTGTTAAAATATAAAAAATGGATAGTATAGTGTCCTAAACTTGCAGTGTTGCCATCATCTCCCTACTTCCTTCTTATTTCCTTCCTACTCATTTTAGCAACACAAGTTATACTTGGAGATAAACGAACCGCTTTACAACAAAAATCTCTGTGTGAAGGCAAAGAGCAGTAAGAAAAAACCACTACTGTCTGCCTGAAAGAAGACATGCCAGTCTGTGCCTTTGCTATATACTTGGGCTTATGACAAGCACACATTTTGTCTAGAAGATGTTTTAAGTCCAAATCTTAATCTTCAATTTTCCAGTGGGAGATCAATAAAATTTTATGCATATTCTGCACGTGATGTGAATGTAAAAATCAGACGAAGCATGCAAAATTAAAGCGAGGGGAAAAAACAAAACAAAACAAAAATTCATCATTTTCCCCACAATGTTCAACTGGCCTGTTATTACTATTAATTTGAAATATTTTATTGTAAATATATTTACTGCCAATGGCACTTGACAAACTGAGAGTAATAAAACATAAGTATAGAAATGGCAAAGAGTATGTTTTTAAATTTGGATGCTCTCCTTGAAGTAGAAAATCAAAACCTTCTAGTCAATTCAAATGTAATACTCTTTTGTAATCTCCTTTTAAATGTCTGGTTTCTTTGACTTCTATTCCCACTAGAGGGGATGAGGAGCGTAAACTCACTACATGTATAGGTTTAGTCTGGTGTCACTGGTAATTTGGTGTCACAAGAATTCCCATTGATTATAGTAAAACAGTTACTCCACTTTCACTCCTTGTGGAATTTGCCCCACCTCTTTTTGCATGGCTGATTGGAATTAAGTGGTCAACTGGCTCAAGAACACATCATCCATAGGCAGAACTGGCAAATCAGGCGTTATCTGTCAAGAAAAAACTCAAATTCTCTACCAGATGTGAATGGACCTACCTTAAAAATGAGGTCTTATACAAGAACACCTGGAGTCGAGGTTCTATAAATTAATCTCTGCCTTTGCTAAGTGCTGATGTATTTCACCAGAGTGACTGTGATCAGTGCTGCATAAAAACTTCTTTTCACTTGAAATAGTTTATTTTGCCTAATTCCTAATATATGTTTTCATTCTTACAAAAAGACCTTTCAAAATCTTTAGTGTGAACACAAGAATTTCTAAAGGTAAAGTATCTTCCCAATTTTATTGTATTAAGCTATTAAAAATACAATTTTCTTTAAGCTACATATTAAGATATTGAGTTGACAATTTAAAGTGGAAATGTGATATCAGGTTAAAAGCTAATATCCTGACTCCACACATTAGTGTTTCCTCTCTAGAATTATGTCTTTTCCTAAAACACATTTCAAATAAAGTATTTTATAAATAAATACTAATTACTTTACTCCTTGTATTATATCTTATGCTTGTTTAATATATTATTTTAAAGTAGAAACCATCACCAGTCTCTTCCACAATTTGCTCATGGCATTTTTTATTTCCTTATTCCAGAAAGTGTAAATGATAGGATTGAGTAAAGGAATTATGATGGTGTAAAGTATTGACACTATTTTGTCAAAAGAGAAAGCAGATGGAGGCTGTGCATATATAAATATGACGTGACAAAAAAACAGCAATGTGGGATCTACAGGTGGAAAGAGCTTTCCCTTGCCCTTCAGAACTGTGGGTTCTAAGAGAGAACAAGATGACAACATAGGAGACAAGCAATAAGGAAAAGATTATAACGCAAATAGATCCACTGTTGGCAACCACCAAAAGGCCAAAGATGTGAGTGTCTGTGCAAACAAGCTTCAGTAATGGATACAAGTCACATATAAAATGATCAATGATATTGGGGCCACAAAAGGGCAACTGAAAGGTGAAAAGAATTTGTATAATGGCATGAAAGAAGCCACTCCCATTGAAGTGCCACAGAGTCTCCAGGTCATGATGGAAGAGTAGTGCAAGGGCTTGCAAATGTCCACATAATAGTCATAGCCCATTGCTGTGAGGATAATCAACTCCATACCAGCAAGGAAGTGTTTAGCAAAGAGCTGCATCTTGCAACCTGTAAAGGAGGTGGTCTTCTCTCATAGTGGGTATGCACAATCGTCTTTGGTGAGATGACAGAGAGAAGCATGCATCCAACAAAGACAAAAGTGCCAAGAAGAAGTACATGGTGGAACCTAGCAGTGCAGGACTGCAGATGATGGTCAACACAATTAGCATGATCCCCGCAACAGTTGCAATGTAGACAATAAAAAAATACAACAAATACAATTTTCTAAACTTTTGGATTTTGGGAACGTTCCAGGAGGATAAACTCAATAACAAAACTCTGATTTTTTCATGATTCCCAAGGAACAGTTGAAGGTAAATCAATGCTCATTTAAATCTGTAATTACAATAAAAATTTCTTTGATTCAACTAGTTAATAAAGTCATATTCGTCAACAAACTTCTGCATCTTCATGTAATCCTTCTTAGTGATTTTATTATCAGTGAGAATATAGAGTTAGAAATATGCTCATGGCAATAGTTGGACAATAAGTAGAAACGAGGGGAAGATAAATTATTGACAATATAAAAAAGCCAGATTTTTAATATGGGAGAAGGACTGAACCTTTATGTGGTAGAGAAAAGAAATAGTATTTATTTCAAGAACAGTTTTTCATCATCTTGTAGTGTGGTTCCTAAAGTGAATTTCCCAAAAGAATTCTCAAACCAAAACCAAGGTATGAGGAAAAAGGTTGTTTTTCATCGATCATGCCTGACTCAGACTTATATACAAACACAAGAAGAACAGCATGCCATTTAATACTTTGAAAATCACAATTCCTTTTCAAATATTTCTTTGAAACTTTGAAATTAAGTATTGAAATGGATTAATTCATTCTCTTTCAACAGAAAGATCTATAGAAAAGTGTCTAACTCTATACTGACTGCATGAGTAAGTAGAACATATTGAGGTTTTGCTTTTAATTCATCATTTAAAATGTGACCAGAACTTAATAAAAATAATACATGTAGTCACAATCATTAAATGCAATAATGTAAAGAATGTAATTCTCAGGACCCACTGCCTTGTTTATTATTGATTATTGCTGCCCTCAGACTCACCTGCATCCACTCCTGTTTCAGGTAGACCCATTGTACAAAGAACACCAAATTGAGTGGGAGGTTAAAAGGAAGACAAAAACATATTAGTCTAACAAACTCTTCTTTTCTCTCCATTTTAGCTCAGTGTTGTAAGAGGAATACCATTTGTTGATTTAAATTCTCATTAGCATCAAACAAATCATTAACTTCTCTTTTCAAATAAAGGAATTCCCAAAATTCATGTGAAATATCAGTATTTGAGTGATAAACCATGTGCTCATGTTTTACAATTATGGGGGTTATGATTTTAAATCTTCTAAAAGGTAATTACAATAAAGCACTATGTTATTCTAGATTGAATCCTACTACATTAAAAGACAATATCAGAAAAATTACTTAAATGTAAATAAAATAAACTGGTTAGTTAACAACAATGTATTTGTGTTTGTTTCATCATCTGGTATGAACACATACCAGTGAGATACAATACTAAAGAATGCAAGATGAGAAATATATTGGAGCACTCTAAAACCTTGTTTCTGATAGTGTATAATTAGTTCAAATCAAACACTAGTTAGAAAGAATAAATCCGTTCAGCTTCTGCTATCTTAAATCTAGCAATTCCTACTACATTGTTTCTTACCTTTGTGCCTATGAAAAAAAACACCACCAATACTTCAAGCTTCCTTAGACATGAGAAAAAAATTGGTAATTATTGACATGTTCCAAGGTATAAATCAAAAGGAAGATGTTAATACTGATGTAATTATTATTTTAAGCAGTTTGTATATGCAAAAAGTCAGGAAAAAATTGAATCACTTATAAGAATAAAATGTCTTTTTTTAAAAATTATTCTAAAAGTGCAATGAAATTGACCCATTCTTGTAATACCTTTGGAAAATATATTAGTAATGATACCAGAATCAGGAACATGCTTATATATTGCTTATACTATTAAACCTAACTCTAATAACGATTTATAAAATACAGAGAAATGGCAAAATTTCACACTGGAATATGATGCCATATCAATAATATTAAAATTTTCTAGATATTCAAAATATTTGTTAATGAAGATGTCTACATAGATAAGAGTATCATAACTTACTATGGCATGATTCATTAAACAAACACTAATAGTACATAAGATAATAATGCATGCCTTTGATTAGTGTGATCATGGGGAAATAGGAAATAACATATTTTATATCAATACATCTATAAGTGGTTCTGCAAGACTTGTGTTTATTGTGTTCATACATCTACAGTGAAAATGTTCTACAAGTTTTTAGGACTATTTCATATTTATTGGCTGAAAGTCTGAATAAATTATAAAATTTATTCCTCAACACACATTAAAATGTGACTGGGTTAATTTTGTTGAATATATAAAGCAGAAATTGGGTGTTATTTAATTAGGCTTTAAGTGATAGGTGATCCTTACCACTTACAAAAATAAAATAGCTTGCATTCTTTTATAACAATCACTACTGACTTCAAACTTAATTATACCTTGCTGAGTGGTTTCACATATATTATTTTATTCACTTGCACATCACTTGACCTTAATAATATGATAATCCTTATTAAAGATTATGAATCTCAGAGCAAAAATTGTTATATAAATAGCTCAGGTGCACACAGTTACACTTAAACCCACATGTTGCATTAAACTTGGGAGCATTGCCAAAACATACACACATCACAATTTAAAATCCTCTCTAAAATGCATAAAAAATGTGTTAGTGAATTACAAGTCTCACCACATACCAGTTCCTTGAACAATATGCTGATGGCTGTCTTGTATTATCTGTGGAGAAAAGTCATTCAGTGTTTTGCAAAATATGAAAGTTATTTCTAACTCTTCCATCTACATCTAAAAGAGACAGGAACAGATTCTCTGGCAATAAAGGTGGAGAAGGTTCCCATTGTTTTCAAACACTGTCTATAACATGAGCTCAGGAATAAAAGAAAAATTAAGAAAAAAATTGTTTCCCTCTTGATTTCCAACTACAATTTAAAGATGTTTCATTGAAAGTTCATGAACCTGTAAAATTGATTTTCACTTTTTCTGAGACATTGTGAAATATCTGTCTGTGTGATTTTCCAAGATAATTTTGCTTGGTTTCATTTGCTCAAGCATTTCCAAAATTTGCTGTCCCCAAACAATTAGAAGTTCCTTTTTCTTTTTGTCTTTTAATATCACTTGGGTTAATTAAACATGCTTTCATTTCTCAGCATTTTAGCAATATAGTGTTGTGTATAAGGAATGGGATACAGAATTATGGCAAAATATATGTGCACTTAATAAATATAAGATCTGCATTTTATGATAATGTATCCATTCATGAATCTATAATGAAAATACGTATTTTAGGTAACTAGAGTAGCAAGGACTATTTCTAAAAGAAAAATATCCAATATAAAATATACAAAGAGGTATATATTAGTTCAAATCTAATGTTGTTTCCTCAGAAGTTAATCTTGGGAATCCATAACATTAAGACTAAAAATAGCCTTTCTAGAGAGTAAAAGAATTTTTCTCTTAACACTTTTTCTGTGAAACATGGTATAGCACATCTGTTGATCTAAAGAGAACATAGCTTTGAGACTGATGGTTCAGGGAAAAATTAGAAGTTATTGTCCAGGCTCCTTCAGACGGGGCCCACATGAAATAATTTGTTCCTTACATAGTTTTTAAGCATTTCATCCTACCTATTTTCATGTCTACCCCATGGTAGTGATTTAATGAGTGATATAATTTAAGTGATTCATGAGAACATTAGTGCCCAAAGGACTATTGCTCTTCATGAAAAATGAGTCAGTGTCAGTGTGCCCTTTTAGAATTTAACCAATATTTCATAATTTCCCACTGACTTAAAATGCAGTTGCCTCATTTGTAAAATTACAAGGCTTATAGTAAGTGTCTGGAGGGAGATGCCTTCATTTCTGGGTAATTTCTTTTCTTCTTTAGAATTTGATTTTACTCAGCATACAGCAAAATTTAAATGAATCACTGTTTTAAGAGATGTTCTATTATCAATTAATCTAGTCCTCCATCTTTGTCATCTCATTATTTTTATTACCAAAGCTGGTACTTATATACAGGAATAAATCTGTAACATTTTTAGAATTAGCTTGTCGGTTTCTGTGAAAATTGTTTTGTTTTCATTATGGGGGGAAGAGAAAGAAATTATTAATGCATGAAAAAATTATTGTCTATAAAATCAAAAATCAGTGTCTCCCCTAGGGTATGCAGATCCAGGAAAATTTTTATGGGAGTCCATTTATACAATCAGGTATATATGTGCATGTGTATGTGTGTATATGCCATTTGACTAGCATGTTACAAAATTCCTGAGCCAGAATCAGATGTAGGGATTTATTAAGGAATATTTAGAACTGTGTACAAAGAGAAAGTATTAATTACTTATTTACTGTCCAATCAGAGTACCTGAAGTTTTGTTTTTACTATCCAGGCATTCCTCCACTCTATCAGGCACAGGGATTATATCTTATTGTTCTTTGTATAGACTGTTCATGTTGAAGTGTTGCCTCTGCAGTTCCTTAGTACCAATTCCTTACAACATTTTAAAGAATTTTTCATGATGTTGCATAATTGATCAAATCGTCCATGTGTAATGGCTTCCTATGAATCTCTCAAAGATACTTTCTTGATAATGATCACAGCCATAAGTCTGATGACCAGAATATGTATAAGTGCAAATAATTATTTCTTTTGTGGTCATGTCAAAATGATTATTTCAATGTTTTAACATATGTACAGAACTATACATTTTCTGACTATGTCTTCCCTTGAATTTGTTAGGCCATAATCACTGCACTGCTGAAATGTGTAGTTCTTGAAATTATCCACATCCCTGCCCTCCACCTACTATTACAAATAATAGACTGTTAAGAGTGTACAATGAAGAATATAAAGTTGTGTAATGCAATGAATTATAAATTTAATTAAAGGAAGACAAGTTTCCATCCATATTCTTAGAGATGCACACAAAATAATGATTAGACCATCCAAGAAATCAGTGAATAATTTAAAACCATACTGCCAAGCCTCAAAACTCTACACACTTCAAAATCTGTTGATATTGATATGAAAATATGAATAATAAAAATCAACTTTGTAGGGTTTCTGTGAAGATTCAAGAATTCAAAATGTATAAAGTACATAGAAGATGGGCTATGCACTATGTATAATTAGAGTGTTCACTTTCATTATGATTATGAAGCTTAGCTTTCCAAGTTCTGCTATGATTCAAAAATAGTAATCCCACTGGTTTTCACTCACAATATAGCTGTATAACTGTGTTAAAATATGAAGTTCTTTTGGTGAGTGATTGAAATTATGTCAGCACTGCTGCTCCTACTAGTTTACCATGGAGATCAGTGTCTCGGTATGACATTTCCAAATCCTTAAATAATTTAATAAATAAAATAAATAAAACTTTCATAGCAACTTGAAAATGTGGGCCCAATGATGAAAAGAGAAATAGGATACCTCTTTGGTTGTGAATACATTTGAGGTCATTTTGGAAGAGAGAAATAAAAATCAGTTCTAGTGGAAATGAGAAGGAAAATGCTTTCACTGGCAAAAAAGAAAATCAATAATGAAAAGACAAGTCATTCAGAATCCAAAGATTTAGAATATGTTATCATCCTAGCTACATGTTATGAAAGGCAGGTTATAATGTTTTTATCGGCAAAGCTCCCTCTTCTTTCAGTACTCTCTCTCTTTTTTGTCTCTTACTTGTAACTTTAAAGGAAACTGGACACTTTATATACTCATTTATAAATACAATGAAATAATTAGCCCAGTGAAAAATACAATGTTTGAGACTCTAACTATAGCCTTTAAAGCCTCTACCCTCTGTCACTATTTTGCTTTCTACTTCTCTTCCAAGAACTTCTACCCAGTCTTGATCCAGCCACACTAGTTACATTCTGCCTATCATAAATGCACCTACAAAATCTCATTCCCTGAGTGCTCTGTATCTCCCAATGTCTTATAACTTTCCCTTTGCTATTACCCTTTTCTATTATCTCCACTCTCCATTTTACCTGAGACTTACCAACAAATATAATTACCATCTCCTCAGCAAAAGCTTTCACAGATTACCCAGATAGCATTCTTAAAATACCTCCCACTCTGACAATGTGTTCATGTGATTTTACTTACTAAAATATGTATCCCTTTATTTATATTCATCTTCAACATATTTCATTCATTTGATTTCATCATTTCTTTGAAGGTAATTTTTTTCTTCTGGTGCACTTTAGGCTAAACTGGGAAATGGAAAATAGCAGAGGGAATGAAGAACGAATTTCAGGATGATAATTTAACCTGTCATACTCCATAGAAAACTCTTTTTAGCATTAGACACCACTGTGACATGCAAAGCATCATAATCCATCCATCCAGTTGGAACCAGCATAAACAATAAAAGCATAAGCAGGTAATGAAGTAACTAACTAACATGCTTAGATCAAGCTCTGATTATCAAATGGATGCAAAGTTCAGGGCATATCAAAATGAGTATCATTTTATATGCATATTTGAACAACTAATAGTGAGGAAGATATAGAAATGTAAGAGAATGTCATTCTAACCAACATAAAATGAAGGAAGGATAATAAGGAGAAGTAATAAAGAAAATTCCACAGAACAAGGATGAGCAAAAATTCACACTATGCATAATGAGTGCACTTGGAAAGAGGTAATGCCCAGAGATTTTTGAGAAAAAAATGTGATTTTGTCAGACTTCTGATGTAATAAATGTAGTTCCTGAATTATTTAAGTTGGAAATCAGCTCTGTACTGTATTCTTTCAGATATATAGAGAAATTTGTTTCATCCTCTTCATACATTGACAATGTGTTTCTGAAAATTCTTTGACCAATTGTTGCAATTACTAAAAGCCAAGTTACTATTAGGACAACAGTTACACTGCCTGAAAACTGAAAACATTGGGATTCGCTTCACTTTAGCTTGTCAAAATCAACATAGAACACAAAATGGAAAGTTAAGCAATAATTATTGGGAGAATTCTGCAAGATTCTATTCTTTAAACTAGTAGGAATGAAAAGGATAGATGACATTTTGTGTTTAATTATTCTACTGCTGGATATTATGATTTCTTTCAACTTTTATACCAATACTACATTCCACAATGAAGCATTTGAAATGAAAATCATTGAAATGTGTTTGAGTTAGAGTGTGTGATGGGATAGATACATTCAGTGTGGTTTACTACAATGTGGTCAGAATAGCTTTATTACCAATGTTGGGTTCACAAATTCTTGAAGTGATTAGATCAGCAATACCAGATCCTCATTTCTTATGCTATTTCTTAGAGATAAAGGAACTACTTGACAATTAGAACCTCTGTTTAATGGGAAAGGATATTAAGAAGCAATCTCTGCTATGTTAAGTTGGATAGTTGATGGTAAAGCAAGAAAAAGGAACAGGAAAAGCACCTTAGTGAGTGTATGCCTTTGTTAGACACCAGTCTAACAAATAATGTTCCTTATAACATTATGATCAAATATTAATATCTAATATATTTCCCATCAGGATTTGAATGAAATCTTATGTGCCTTCTGCTTATTCTTTCTATTTTAGAGCTGGCACGTAAAATTAGAGACAAAAAGAACACTTAGTGCTTTTACACATAATGTTCAATTGGCATTTTTGTAGTGTTGAGTTACTAGGGGAAATTGAAATATTTTACAGTTAATACATTTGCTACAGATGCCACTTGAGAACATGAACATGATAAAACATGACTGTAGAAATGACAAAAATATGTGTCCAAATTTGAGTCTTCATCAATGATTATATGAACGTAATTATTTGTAATAAGATATAAAGTCAAGAAAAATTTTTTTAAAACCAAGTAGATAGAAGTATAACACTCTTTGGAAGCCTACTTCTAACTTGCTTGTAAGTCAGGGTACTCTTCCCTCTGTAGGAAATGGCCAAATAAGTTCAATAGATCTGCATCTTTGGCTTGGTATTGCTAGTACTATGATGTCTGAGAGTACATTTTGGTTGAGCAAAACAGAAGACATGTCCATTAGTGACTCTCTTATGGAACTCTCCTCACTCGTATGCCCTATTTGTTTGGTATGAGATGGTCACCTGACACAAGAAGAACTCATCCATAGCAGTACTGGGGTAATTACACTTTATTTACCAAGAAACTCAACAAGTGACTCTTAATTCTGTATCAGATGTAAACGGACACATCTCAGACTTTTTAAACATGATTAAGTCTTCCTGTCCTGTTAGTCACTGAGATGAGCATCAACTAGAAAATTTACACTTGGAATAGTTTTTAAAAGTTTCTCTTGTTAATTTGTATGCAAATTAGCATACAAATCATAATTTGTATGATTTTAGAAATCATAGTGTGGGTGTCAAGCATTATAGCAGCTAAAATATCTTCCCATATTGTATCAGATTTATGACAACACATAAATTGATCTTGCTTTAATTTACATATGAAAAAACTGAATCATCAAATTGGAGGGTAAGTGTGATCTAAAATTGAAACATAATTTCCAAAATCACATTCATATTTTATCTCTAAAATTATTTCATCTGTTTACATTTTTGAATCCTACAAATGTTTGCCTTGCAAAATTAACTGCTTTCTTCTTATAATTATATTACTGTAAGTATAAAATTTTATTTTATATCAGAAACCATCCCCAATTTCTTTCATAGTTTTCTCAGGGCATTTTTCATGTCTTTATTCCTGAAACTACAAATGAAAGGATTGAGCAGGGGAGCGAGGATGGTAAAAAATATTGCCACCATTTTGTCAAAGGAGAAGGTTAATGGAGGTAGTGCATATATAAAAATGCATGGGATAAACAACAAAACCACAACATGTGGGACCCACATGTGGAGAGAGATTTTCGCTGCCCTTCAGAACTGTGTTTTCTCAAAGAGAACAAGATAACACAATAGGAGACAAGCAAAAAGGAAAAGATTATAATGCAGACAGACCCACTACTATCTATCACCAGGAAGGCAAAGATATGAGTGTCAGTGCATGCCAACTTCAGTAATGGGTACAAATCACACATGAAATGATAATGACATTTGGGCCACAAAACAGCAGCGGGAAAGTGAAGAGATTTTGTATAATGGAATGCAAGAAGCCCAATGTCCAGGCTATCCCAATCAGAGTGCCACACAGCCTCTAATTCATGAAGGAAGAGTACTGCAGAGGCTCACAAATGGCCACTTAATGGTCATAGGTCATCTACCCCACCAAAGAAGTGTTCAGCAAAGAGCTTCATCATGTATCTTTCAAAAGAGATGATCTTCTCAGAGAAGAAGTTCAAAGTCACCTTTGGTATGAGGACAGAAGAGAAGCAGGCATCAACAAAGGACAGAAAAGCCATGAAGAAGTACATGGGAGAATCCAGCAGTGCATGTGACGGTCAGTATAATGAGCATGTTTCCTCCAATTATGGCAATGTAGACAAACAAAAATAGAACAAATACTATTTTCTCAACTTTTGGATTCTGTGAAAATCCCACTAGGATGAGCTCAGTAACAGAGCTCTGGTTTTGCATGATTCCCTAGGAATTGATGAAAGTAAAACAGCAGTGGTATAGATTGGCAATTATTAAAAAAATCACATTGATTCAAATCATTTTATAATATCATAGTCTTTGACTAGTTCATGTGTATCTATACAAACATATCTGAGTTATTTCATTATCACTAGGAACATAATATGAGAAATGTGTTGGAAGCAGTAGCTGAAAATCAAGTAGAATTAATGCAGAGATAAATTAGTGAAAAACTGTGTCAGTCAGATTTTCATGTTGGGAAAAGGAGAGCATCCACATGTGAAGGAGAAGACACACAGCTCTTAATCCAGTGTCAGTCTCAATCACTGCCTAGAGGCTTCCTGAACTGAATTATTGGGAAGCATTTTGAAACCAAAAAGAACTTATAGGAAATGGGTTATAATTTATTAATAATGCCTAGCTTGTAACAGATGGATTAACAGACATCCTTTATCCAGAGACAGTCTCATCTACAAACAGAAGAAAAACATGCATTTTAAGACCTGAGAAATAAAAGTATCTTTTTAAAATTTTGAAATCCTTAACCCTTTAAATGAATTCATTCTTTGTAAAAAAGAAAAAGCTGTAGATCACCTAACTCTATACCAATGCCTAAGTGTGTATGAAGTATTGACATTTCACATTTAATTCATCATTTCAAAATGTGACCAGAACTTTACAAAAATATGCATATTCTCATGATAATGCATGAGAATAAAATGGAGAGAGCAAATAAAGCAATGCTATGCTTTAATAATGCAAATAAAGCAATGCTATGGATCTACTGCCTAGGATTCAGTTATCGAGACCTGGTGGGAAGTTAACAAAGGACAGTGTTAATTTCAAGGAAACAACTGATGCTCCAGGGGAGTTTACCATAGAAGTTCTGACTTCCACATCCACCTTCTCTCACTGGATCCACAGGGAAAGGAGTTGAGATTTTTATTTCACCATAGTAACTTCAGAATATATGGTGTCTTCCTATAGTCTCCATCCATCTAGAAATGGCAGTTCTACCTTACTCCTTTTGTCATGTGTGAATGAGACATCTTGATAAAACAGAGAGAACAAATTTTGTACAGTCACAGCCAAAGCAATTGCCTATGTATGCAAATTGTCAACAACGCATACATAGGGAAGAGAAACAGAGGTTGAATATAATACAGAGTCTCAAGATTTTATTTGCCAATTATTTATACAATGTGAACTTGTTTAAGAAAATAAAATTCTTGAACATATATGATTTTAAAATGCATGACATTGTAAAAGAGATGTTCATAAATAGCTTACCTGGTCATCTTCAAGGAGTATTATAAGGGTCAAATTTGAAAATGTAAAATTGTTACTCATAGGCCTGGCATGGAAGTGTCTGCCTATAATTCTAGTTTCTCAATAAGCAGAGATCAGGAGGATTAGAGTTCAAAACTAACCCAGCCTAATGTTATAGAGATACCCCATCTCAACAAACAAGCCAACATGGCAGCTCATATCTGTGCTATATAAGAGGCATATATCAGAACATTTCAGAAAAATATGGAAGAGTAATTGAATAAAAATAAGCTGCTTTTTATGATTGCCTCTTAGAGGTAACCAACACAATTTTAAGTTTTTTTTTTTTTTTTTTTTCATTTTTCTTTTATTATTCATATGTGCATACAAGGCTTGGTTCATTTCTCCCCCCTGCCCCCACCCCCTCCCTTACCACCCACTCCGCCCCCTCCCGCTCCCCCCCTCAATACCCAGCAGAAACTATTTTGCCCTTATCTCTAATTTTGTTGTAGAGAGAGTATAAGCAATAATAGGAAGGAACAAGGGGTTTTGCTGGTTGAGATAAGGATAGCTATACAGGGCATTGACTCACATTGATTTCCTGTGTGTGGGTGTTACCTTCTAGGTTAATTCTTTTTGATCTAACCTTTTCTCTAGTTCCTGGTCCCCTTTTCCTATTGGCCTCAGTTGCTTTAAGGTATCTGCTTTAGTTTCTCTGCGTTAAGGGCAACAAATGCTAGCTAGTTTTTTAGGTGTCTTACCTATCCTCACCCCTCCCTTGTGTGCTCTCGCTTTTATCATGTGCTCATTTTAAGTTTTGAAAATAAAAACATATACTATTATGTATATTCATATCTGTCCTTCTGCTCACTTTAAAACAGCCATTTCCATTGTGCTCTCAGGTTCCTTCCTAACACTTGTCAACATTGTGAACCCTGTATCTACTCACATGTTATCTTCAAGGAAATAAGAAAATGAGAAGAAACAAACCTTAGTGGTCATTGGATCAGATAACAACCTTATTCTATAAAGAAGATCAGTGTACAGATTAGCAGTGATAAGTTTAGAGTAGAGCCAAAGCAGGAAGGACAAAATCTTGATATGCACAAGGACAAGTGCGCTAGACTCAAATCCAGGCTCTTCTACTCCTTCTATGGACCAGATCAGGTTACTTAACGTTCTCTAAATGTTATAGAAGTTCCACTCGTATATATGGGTATAACAGGAAGATTTTTGGTGAGAATCTTTTTGATGAGGTGAAAGCATGAGTGCAGTCGGAAGCCCAGGAAAGATGAGTGGTGAGCACAAGCACTACAGCCATTGAACAGACCAGAAATGACAACATTTGTACTATAAATTCCTGTATTACCATGTCCAAGGCTGATAAGTGCTTTCCTTTCTTCTCTTATTTGCAAATGGAAAAGGTTTTATTGGATTAGTTGCAGTGCAGAAATGACATGTTTAAGGTGCATAACACTTAAGTTTTCTTAGTAATTCTAGGATACATCACTGCTGTACTTGGACCCTGTTTCAGATAGTCTCATTGTGCAAAGAAAACCAAATTAACTTGTAGGTTGAAAAGAAGATAAATCATTTAGTCTAATAATTAGATTACCGATAGCTCTCTACTTTCTTTATTCATGGTGCTCTATAATTTTTTAATTAAAAAACTCATTCTTTACAAACAAATCAATGCCTTTTCGAATAACAGAATTTCTATAATTACTGGCAAAATATCAAGAAGGACTATATTAATGTACTCATGTTTTATGATTGTACAGTTTATGATTTAAAATCATCTAAAAGGTAGTTTTCCTAAAGGCATTGTGCTGTTCTGTATTGAACTCTACAGAGAGTAGAATTCTAAACTCTACAGAATACAAAACAGATGGTAAGGGAAATTTACTTAAATATAAAAATATTTAAATAACAATAAATTCTGGTGTTTAGTTAATAGTAATGTACTTGTGTTTGTGGGTACCTGACAAAGGTACCCATGGTAATATAAGACAACGATATTAAGGACATACTAGATAAGTAATATACTGGATCACTCTAAACTATACTATTTCTGCTAGTCTATAATTAGCCCACAGGAAACATTAGTTACAAAGAATAACATAGTTCAGTTTCATTTAACTGAAAACTAGCAATCTCTACTTCACAGACTACTTCCTATGTGTCTTTTAGCAAGCTACCAAATTTCAAGTTTTCTTACTTATGAGAGCTAAGCAGGTAGTTATTATCAAGTCTAACTCAAAATGAAGATGTAAATACTGTTATGAGCATTATTTAACCCATGTCTACATGCAAAAAGTCAGGTAAAAAATGCAGTCAGTTAACAAAATACGTACTTTTAAAAGTATTCTTAAAAACTTACATCCATTTTAAAATTTCAGTGATATAATATTCTTTTATAACAGGTACTACTTAATTCAAGCTTAACTATACTTTGCCAAAGGTGGTTTCATGAGTGTTACTTTATTCACATCCACATCACTTGACATTATTAATACGATTGATATGATATTAAAGATGAGGAATCTCTGGATGGAAATGTTATATAATTAACCTAAGCACACAGTTTTTCTTTGACCGCATCTTGCATTAATCTTCGTAGTATCACCACAAAACTCACATTTACAATAACTCTATCACAATTTGAAATCCTCTCTGAAAGGCAAAAGAATGTGAGTTTGTGAATTATAATTCTCATCACATTCCAGTTCCCTGAATAATATTATAATGGCCATCTTCTATTATCTGTGGAGAAAAGTCAATTGAGTGTTTTCCAAAATGTGAAAGTTATTTCCAACTCTTTCATCTGCATCTAGGAGAGACAGAATAGATTCTCTGGCAATAAAGGTGGAGAAGGTTCCCACTGTTTTCAAAAGCTGTCTTCCAGATGAGATCAGGAATAAAAGAAAAGTTAAGAAAGAAGTGTATCTCCTTTGATTTCCAACTGGAATTTAAAGAGATTTCTTTAAAGGTAGTGAGCATGTAAAATTTATTTTCACTTCTCCTGAGTGTATGGAAAATCTTTGTCAGCATGATTTTCCAAGATAATTTTGCATAGTTTCACTTGCTCAAGTGTTTCAAAACTTTTTTGACCCCAAACAATCAAAAGGATTTTTTTGTCTTTTTTTAAAAAAAATCACTTGTGTTAATTAAAGATGATTTCATTTTTCATCATGGTCATGAATAGAATATTGTAGATAAGGTATGGGATAAAGAACTCTGTACTTACTAAAGATAAGAGCTACATTTTATGTCAGGTAAATCATTCATCAATCCATAATGAAATTCTGCATTTTAGGTAACTAGGGTAGCAAGGAGACTGCTTATTAAAGAAAAACATTTAATGCAAAAATATAATTAGAGATACATGTTAACCCATAACATTTTTTATTATTGTTGTGATGGGAAGGGTACATTGTAGTATTTACAAAGGTTCTCAGAATGTATCTTATATTGTTCCCTCAGATGGTGATCTTGAAAATACATAACTTCATAACTATGAAAAAGCTTTTTAGTAATAAAATAATTTTTCTCAGCACTTTTGTCTGAAAGATGATATAGTACATGTGTTAATACCAGTGAACATAACATTGAAACTGATGCTTTGGGGAAAAACTGAAAGTTTTCCCCAGACTCCTTCAGATGGGGTCCATAACAAGGTGCTGCTTTATATAGTGTTTAGACATTATACACTACCTATTTCTATGTCTAAACATACCCCATTGTAACATGCAGAGGTTAAGTCATTCATGAGAAAAGTTAAGATCCTGAAGTACTATTGCATTTATAGTCAATGAAAATATGTCCAGTCAGTATGCTCTTCTAGAGTTTAGCCAGTCTTTCATCATTTCCCACTGATTAAAAATGCGGTCACCTCATTTGTCAAATTACAAAGCTTATAGTAAGTTTAAATGGGGAAATGACTTAGTTTCTGAGCAATTTCCTCCTTTCTTTAGAATTTGTTTTTCCTCAAAATATAGCAAAATTTACACAACCACAGCTGTAATATATCTTCTGATATGAATAGATCCAATCTTCCACCTTTATTGCCACATTTTTTATTACCAAAGCTGCTATTGAGGCACAGGTATCAATCTACACATTTTTAGAATTGGCTTGTCAATTTCTGTGAAAATGTTTAATTTTTCCTTGTGGAGGTAAGTGAGAGAAAGTACTAATGCATGAAATAATTATTGTCTATAAAATCAAAAGTCAATGACTCCCCTAGGGTGTGCAGAACCAGGTAAATTTTAATGAGACTGTTTATGGAATCGGTTGTGTGTGTGTGTGTGTGTGTGTGTATGTGTATGCAATTTGACTAAATATTGTGTAACAAAATTCCCTATCCAGTATTATATGTAGTGATTTAGTGATGAATATTTAGAATTGCATACAGAAAGGATATACTTAATTATTTAGGTAATGTCCAATCAAAGTACTTGAGGATTTTTTCTTACTATCCAGGCATCCTTCTCCTCTATCAGGCCCAAGAATTATTTCTTAATGGTCTTTGCAGACTGTTCATGTTGAAATGATTCCTCTGAATTTCATTGTAACTTGTTTTACTACAATTTACATAATTTTTCTTGAATCTGTGTAATTGATAAAACTGCCCATGTGTAATGCTTCCTATGAATCTCTCAAAGATACTTTCTTGATAATGATCACAGACATAAATCTGATGACCAGAATATGAAGAAGTGTGAAAAATTATTTCAATTGTGGTCATGTTACAATGACTATTTTAAACTTTTTAACATATGTATAGAGCTATACATCTTCTGACTATGTCTTCCCTTGAATTTGTTAGGCCAGAATCACTGCACTGCTGAAATGTACATTTCTTGCAATTATCCACATCCCTTCCCTCCACCTACTACTACAAGTAGTAGCAGTTAAGAATGTACAAAGAAGAATATAAAATTATGTAAGTCAATGAAATATAAATTTAATTAACAGAAAACAAGTTCCTATCCATGTTCTTAGAGATGCAAACAAAATAAGAATTAGACCATTCTAAGAAAGTAGTAAACAACTTAAAGCCACACTGCCAAGTCTCAAAACTCTCCTCACTACAAAATCTGTTTATTCTTACATGTAAAATATGAATAATAAAAATCAAGTTTGTATGATTTCTGTGAAGATTAACCAATTCAAAATGTATAAAGTATATAGAAGATAGGCTATGTACTATATGTAATTAGAGTGTTTACTTTCATCATGATTACAAACACAAGCTTTCCAAGAAGTTCTATTCTTACTCAAAAATATTAATTTCCATTGGTTTGCTATATAATTGTGTTGAAATATGAAATTCTTTCAGTAAGTGATTAATATATCAGCACTGTGGCTCCTACTAGTTTACCATGGTGATCACAATCTAAGTATGACATTTCCAAATCCTTAGGGAATATACAAAGAAAATAAATAAAAATTTCACAGCATCTTGACTATATTAGGCCAACGATGAAAAGATAATTCTTTAGTTGTGACCACATTGGATTCAACTATATTAAATTGAAGTAGTGAAGTAATTTGGGATGAAAGAATTAAAAGCAAGCTATAATGGAAATGAGATGGAAAATGTTTTCACTGGCAAATACAAAATCAATTTTGAAAACACAAGTTAGTCAGAATCCAAAGTTGTAGTAGAACAGCTTAGAAAACTAAATTATCCTAACTTTGCATCATGAAAACCATACTATGAAGCATATTTTGGCAAAGCTCCCTGTACCATCACTTTTCTATCCTCACCCTCTTTTTCTGCTTGTTTTTCACAACTTGAAAGGAATTTGAACACTTTATACATACAACCATTTATACATAAAATGTAATATTCACCCTAGTGAAAAATTCATATGGTCTTCGAAGCTCCTTATCATGTGCTGCCATGTTGCTATCCACTTTTCCTCCCAGAGCATATGCCCACTCTTTTTCCATCCACAGCAGATACATTCTGCCCAGAATAAAAACACCTAGAATGACTCGTTCCCTGTGTGCTCCATATCTCACAGTGTCTAATAACACTCCCTTTGTTATAACCCTTTGGTATTATCTCCACTCTCCATTTTTACCTGAGACTTAACAAAGTTAAGTCTCAACTTAACTCAACTTCTATCTCATCATTAAAACTCTCCCAGATTACCCCAGTCAAACAGCATTCACACTCAAGTCTCCCACTCTTACAATGTATATCCATATGAGTTCATTTAATGAAATATGTATCTTCCCCCTCAACATATTTCATTCATTTAATTTCTCATATATTTGTTGGCAGATATTTATCATCTTCTGCACTTTAGATTAAACTGGAAAATAAAGATTAGGAGAGGGAAGAAATAACAAATTTCAGGACCAGAACTAACCTGTCATACTCCATAGAAATCTCCTTTTAACACTAAACCCCACTGTGCCAAAGAAAGCATCACACTCCACATGTCCAGATGGCATCAGCATAAACCCAACAAAGCACGGGCAGGTAATGAAGTAAGCATCTGACATGCTCTGACCATCAAATGGATGCAATATTCAGAATCAAAGTGAAGAGCATTTTAAGTGCATATTTGAAAAAAAATAATAGTGAAGAAGATATAGAAATATTAGATAATGTAATTTTAACACACATAAAGGAAGGAAGGATAATTAGGAGATGTAATAAAGACAATTCCACAGAGCAAGGATGAGCAAAGATTCATAGTATGCTTAAAGACTATAGTTGGAAAGGGGAAACATTCAGGGATTTTAAGAAAAGAATGTGATTTTATCAGACTTCTGGTATAACAAGATGTAATTCTAAATTATTTAAGTTAAAAATCAGCTCAGTATTATATTCTTTCAGTTATCTAGAGTCTGTTTTTGGAGAAGTACTGCAATTTGAACTCCAGGCCTCAAAATTGCTAGGCATGCAACTTTACCAGTTAGACACTCCACCAGCCCATTTTTGTGTTGATATTTTCAAGTTAGGGTCTCATAAATTGTTTGTCTGTGTTGTCTTTGAATTATGTTCTTCTGATCTCTGTCTCCAGAGTAGGTAGGATTACAGGTGTGAGCCACCAGCCACCAGCTCCAGAGACATTTTTATTTCCTCTTTTTAACATTGGCAGCAATATGTCTCTGAAAAGTCTTTGAATATGTATTGCAATTAGAGTAAGCAAACTTAGTAATAAGACAACAGTTAATTTCCCTGATAATTGAAAACTTTGGAATGAGTTTCACTTTAGCTAGGCAAAATAAACATAGAGCACAAAATGGAAAGCTAGAGAAACAATTACTAGGACAATTTTGCAAAATCCTATTCTTTAAACTCCTAGGAATGAAAATCTATAGATGCCTTTCAGTGTTTATTATTCCAGTGCTGGATTTTATGATTTCCTTCATCATGCATACTACTATCTAATTCCACAGCGAAACATTAGAAATGAACATCATTAAAATGTGCTTGAATTTCAGTGTGTGATGGAAAAAGCATGAATCTGTGTGGGTTACAACAATGTGGTCAGAATAACTTTATTACCAATACTGGATTCACAGATTCATGAGGTGATTGAGTCAACAATACCAGATCCCCATTTCTTATGATATTTCTTAGGGATAAATGAGCTACTTGACAATAAGAACCTCTGTGTGAAGAGAAAGGACATTAAGAAATAATCTCTGCCATGACAGAGATTCATGGACACATGATGGTGAAGCAAGAAGAAACAGGAAAAGCACCTTAGCATGTCCATATCTTTGTTAGACACCCAGTCCTACGAAATGCACACATTATGCATCAATGCATAAGGAAATATTTATTTGGGGGACACAGGTTTGCAAGGACTGTTTTTAAAGAAAAATGTTTTATGCAAAAATAGAAAAAGAAGTATATATTAAAAAATCCTTTGTTTTTTTCCCCCAGTAATTGAACTTGAGAATTTATTTCTTAAAATGAAAAACACACTTTCTAGAGAATAGAGGAATTTTTCTCTTTTCATATTATTTTAAAAATGATATGATAATTTTTTTTAGTTTTAGGGAATACTAAGATGGATACCTGAGAGAAAACTTTAAAGTTGCTCTTCAGACCCCTTCAAAGAATGATCACACCAAATTATTTGTTGGTTTACACAGTTTTATACATTGTATCTTACCTGTTTTTATGTCTCTTCACATCCCATAGAGACATGGAAAATTTAAGTCATTTGTGAGAATAGGTAAGGCCCCAGGGGACAATCACTTCCATAGTCTATGGAAGACTTGGCATATATCAAATTATATATAATAAAGGACATTATTCACCTGAGTAGATCTATAACACAGAGTGAAGTTGAAGCAGCAATAGTCTCCCAAAAAAGAAAAATCCAGGAACTGACGGATTCTCTGCTGAATTCTATCAGACCTTTAAAGAAGAACTGATACCAACCCTCCTTAAACTGTTCCATGAAATAGAAAGGGAAGGAAAACTGCCTAACACATTTTATGAAGCCAGTATTACACTTATCCCAAAACCAAGCAAAGACACCTCCAAAAAGGAGAACTATAAGCAAATCTCTTAATGAACATTGATGCAAAAATCATCAATAAAATAATGGCAAGCAGAATTCAACAACACATCAGAAAGATCATTCACCACGACCAAGTTGGCTTTATCTCAGGAATGCAGGTGTGGTTCAACACATGCAAATCAATAAATGTAATACAGCACATTAACAGAAGCAAAGACAAAAAGTACTTGATCATCTTAATAAATGCAGAAAAAGCCTTTGATAAGATCCAACACCATTTCATGATAAAAGCTCTAAGAAATCTAGGAATACAATGAATGTACCTCAACATTATAAAACTATATAGGGCAAACATATAGCCAGCATTATACTTAATGGTGAAAAACTGAAACAATTCCCTCTAAAATCAGGAATGATACAAGGATGCCCACTATCCCCACTCCAATTCAACATAGTACTGGAATTCCTAGCCAGAGAAATAAGGCAAGAAGAAGAAATAACAGGAATATAAATAGGTAAAGAAACAGTCAAAATATCCCTATTTGCAGGTGATATGATCCTATATCTTAAAGACCCAAGAAATTCTACCCCAAAACTCCTAAATACCATCAACAGCTATAGCAAGGAGGCAGGATGCAATATCAACTTACAAAAATCATAGCTTTCCTATACACTAGTAATGGACAAAATAAGATATTATCTGTGAAAACAATTCCATTTACAATAGCTTCAAAAGAAATCAAATACTTAGGAATAAACTTAAAAAATGTGAATGACCTCTACAAGGAAAACAATAAACTCCTGAAGAAAGTGATCGAGGAAGACTACAGAAGCTGGAAAGATCTTCCGTGCTCATGGATTGGTAGAATCAACATAGGAAAAATGTCTATACTGCCAAAAGTAATCTACATATTTAATGCGATTCCCATCAAAATCCCAATGACATTCATCACAGAGATTGAAAAAT
Source organism: Castor canadensis (assembly GCF_047511655.1). Taxonomy (NCBI): domain Eukaryota; kingdom Metazoa; phylum Chordata; class Mammalia; order Rodentia; family Castoridae; genus Castor; species Castor canadensis. Next base: position 189,600,961 of record NC_133386.1, read on the forward strand.
CTACCCTAAAATTCATTTGGAAACACAAGAGACCACGAAGAGCCAAGGCAATAATCAGCAAAAAGAACAATGCTGGAGGTATCACAATATCTGACTTCAAACTATATTACAAAGCAATAGCAATAAAAACAGCATGATATTGGCACAAAAACAGACATTAAGACAAGCGAAACAGACTAGAGGACCCGGATATGAATCCACACAACTATACCTTACTTATTTTTGACAAAGACACTAAAAATATACAATATAGAAAAGACAGCCTCATCAACAAAAACTGTTGGGAAAACTGGTTAGCAGTTTGCAAAAAACTGAAATTAGATCTATGTTTGTCACCCTGTACTAATATTAACTCAAAATGGATCAAGGACCTTAATATCAGACCACTTAAAGTTGATACAGGAAAGAGTAGGAAATACTTTGGAAGTAATAGGTATAGGCAAGTACTTCCTGTTTAGAGACCACCCACTGAGTGGAAGAAAATATTTGCCAGCTACACATCAGACAAAGGACTGATAACCAGAATATTCAGGGAACTCAAAAAACTAAACTCTCCCAAAATTAACAAACCAATGAAGAAATAGGCAAGGGAATTAAACAGAACTTTCTCAAAAGAAGAAATTCAAATGGCAAAAAAAAACATGAAAAAATACTCACTATCTCTAGCAGTAAAAGAAATGCAAATCAAAACTACACTAACATTCTACCTCACCCCTGTTAGAATAGCCATTATTAGAAACACTACCACCAACAGGTGTTGGCGAGGATGTGGAGAACAAGGAACCCTTATACACTGCTAGTGGGAATGCAAACTAGTACAACTACTCTGGAAAAAAATTTGGAGGCTTCTTAAAAATATAAACATAAATCTGGCCATTTGATCCAGCAATACCATTCTTGGGGATATACCCAAAGGAATGGGACACAGGTAACTACAGAGGTACTTGTACACCCATGTTTATTGCAGCACTATTCACAATAGCCAAGTTATGGAAGCAGCCAAGATGCCCCACTACTGATGAATGGATAAAGAAAATGTGGTATTTATACACAATGGTATTTTACTCAGACCTGAAGAATAATTAAATCTTATCATTCGCAAGTAAATGGATGGAACTGGAGAACATCATCCTCAGTGAGGTTAGCCAGGATTGTATGTTCTTTCTTATATCCAGACTTTAGATCTCTAGGGCAAATACAGCAATGTGATTGGACTTGGATCACATGCTGAGGGGAGAGCACATATGGGAGGTATGGGGATAGGTAAGAAACCCAAAACATGAAAGTGTTCAATGTCCCCACTGCAGATGAACTAATACAGAAACCTTAAAGCAACAGAGGTCAATATGAGGAACTAGTGAGAAGGTCTGTTAGAGATAAATCAGCTTGAGTTGTAACACATTTGCACATGGAAACAATGCTAGGAATCTCAACTAGCAAAAAACACTTTATGTTTCTTATTATTGTTTATGGCTACTGTTTAAAAAAATTAGAGAGAAGTGCAGAACAGGTTCTATGTGGAAACGATGGTGGGTGGGGGGAGAGGGAAGGGGTGGGGTCAGGGGGAGAAATGGCCCAAACAATATATGCACATATGAATAAATGAATAAAAGTTTAATAAATACGTAAAATCTAAGTGTGGTAGTACACAATTGTAATTCCTGCACTCAGAAAACTGAGAATGGAAGATTATGAGTTTGAGGTCAGCCTAGGCTACATAGCAAGACCCTGGCTCAATAAAAACTAAGGTAGAAAGGAGGAAAATGGGGAGGAGAGGATGAATCAATACCAGATACTATATATATATATATATATATATATATATATATATATATATATATATATATATGTATATATATATATATATACATGGAATATATATATATATATATATATATATATATACATGGAAATGTCATAATGAAACTCTCTGTGTAGATATCATAAATAAACAAAACTGTCTTTTTTTCAAAAACAAAAGATAGGAAGTTAAAACATATCCTGTCTAGGAGATTGGAGCAGTTGGATGGGGAAGGGTAAAAGGAAAGGGTGTAGTAGAGTGATTATGATGGAAATAATATATTCTCATGTATGAAAATGGATCAATGAGACTTGAAATTATTCTAAGAATGGGGGAAGCGGATAAAGAACAATGATGGGAGGTGTTAATTAACTAAGATACATTATAAGTACTTTTGTACATGTCACAATATACTCTCAGTACAACATTATGATAAAAATAAATCAATAAAAGAAAAAAAGTTACCATTTCTTTAAGTTCCTTAAATCCATCCAACATATTTGATTATTCACCAGTACAAAATTATTCCTCACCTCTACATAAGCTGATTCCCTTTTGTAACTGTGTAGGATTTATGTTCTCTTCAGATTTCAATAACTTTTTGCTTCCTTCAATAATGTTCTAGCCTTTCTTTGTTTCCATTTTTACCCTTCTTAATGGATGCCAGAACTTTCTTTTCCATTGTCTTATTGATTTAGCTCATTTTAGGACTGACACCAAACCATGACTGCTACCACAAAAGAAGTTCAGAGCTTTATCCTTTTCATTTATTTCTGAACAATTCTGAGACAGGAATCTAATACCATTGATGACATCAAATATAATTAGAGAAAATTAAGTGGTCATAATTAAGTCAGATGATTCTGTGACTTGAGTCACATTCTCCATTTTATATTCTTTCTTTTGCCCCTTGTTAGTTTGTGGATGTGGAAATGTTAAATTCTATGTTATACAGCATAACTGTAAATACTACGGTAGCAGTTGAGCTTACCATGCTCTTATATTAGTATTCTTTCAGCAGCTTCTGAAAACTTCACTTTGTTATCTAAGCAAGTATCAGGATGAGGAAGTTTTAGAAGAAAGGAATCAGAGTTAAAATATGTTTAGAAAGAACAAATTAGATGTTAGAGAGGTAGGACAAAATGTGCACTGTTGCATTTCTAACTTATTTGGATTTAAATTGAATATGGAAATATGAAGATAGGTTTAATTTCATTAGACTCGAAGGGACAGGAGCTCCAAGGGGTTATTTTAGAATAGTTGCCATTTTTTATTAGTCACTTACTGTGTATCAAGTGCTATCCTAAGCACATATCCGCACATGTCATTTTATACACTTCTCCTTCCACTGGTCTTGGTAATACAATCCCATTAAAGATGAAGAGTCTCAAGACCAGAAAGATTATATAATGAACTCAAATGTACACAGTTATAGGTAGGACCATGGATAGCATTAAACATGGTAGCATGACCACAACCCCTATGCTCTTAAGCACCACATCACAACTTTAAATCCTCTCTGGAATTGCAAAAGTATGAATTATAAGTGTCAGGATGTATCAGCTCCTAGAAAATTCTAATGATGACAATTTCCTCTTCTCTATGCAGAAAAATCCACTCAGTGTCTGGTCAAACTGTCCAGATTCTTTCTAACGCTCCTCATCTGGGACAAAGGAAAGAGCGGCAACAGCAAACCAGGTAAGAGTCACACTGCCTGTCAGGTGCTGTGTTCAACATAGTCTCAGAAAAATCTGAATAAGAAAGTGGTTTCCTCTTGATTTCCAACTACAATTTAAAGAGGTTTTTCTGAGAGTTCATGAACCAGTAGTCCTACCCACCCCTGGGCTTGGAAATTTTCCATAAGTTTGATTTTCCAAGATACGGTTATGTGTGTGTTTTCACTACTCAAGTGTTTACAAAACTTTATGTGCTCCATTAGTTTTTTTATAAAAAATCTTCTGCTTTTCCATTTCAAAATGCTTTCATTTTCAATCATGTTCAAGAATAGAACACTGCATTTATAGGGTGATAATATAGTGTGCCTTTGTAGAATTGGAGCAAAATACTTATATACTTACTAAATGTAATAGCTTGATTTCGGAATAAGTCAATATCAATCATTAGGAAGACTTGTACTGATGGGGGCAGAAGAGTACTTAAAAAAGAATAGTTCATATTGATATATGGAAAGATTTATATACTGATCCAAATTTTTTTTCTCCTTAAAAAGTGATTTTGATACTCTATGATCTCAAAAATAAAATCGCAATTGCTGGCATCTAAAGTAAATTTTCTCCTTTCTTTTTTTTGAAAAGTCTGTGTCATAGTAAAGGGACATAGCATTGAGACTGAAATTTGAGGGACAACTTGGACCTAACTCATCAGGCCACTTCAAGAGGAACCATAATAAACAATTTACTGTTTTACACAGACTTTGAACATTGCATCCTACATATTTTTGTGTCTATTCACACTTCACAAAGAAATATAGATTTGAAATGATTTGTAAGAAAAGTCAAGGCCTAAAAGCATCAATATTTCAATAGCTTATAGAATGAACAGTGAAGTTTTTTATTTTAATTTTACATAGTTGCTCTGACACAGAAGAGTCAAGGATATTTTTAGACTATTACTTAGCAATAGGTCTTTAGCAGTATATTCTGGAATCCTAGATGTCATCTAGAATTTTTAACTATGTTATGTCCTGTTTTGTTTAATATTTTATTACCAATTTCTATAAAGAAAAGACTTGGATAATATCAAAAATTAATTGTGAAATTAAGTAGGGTAGCTAATATTAGAAATATAGTACTTTTACTCAGCTGTAAAAAATAAGGTAATAATTTTTAAATTTCAAATCAGAAAAGATAGATTAAGAGACTGAGTGGCCACAGCCAAGGTGTAAGGAGGTAAAGGTGAGGGACGGCCACTTGCACTTTCAGAATCTAAGCAATAGCTACACTGTCTCACTGATTTAAATTTATTATCATTTATTAAATAGCAAAATTTATAGTAAATTTTTAGAGAACTTGCTCAATTTCTTGGTAATTACCTCAGTTCTATGGAGTCTTTATTACTTATCCTATAGGAAAAAATTTAAAAACAGCATGTAAGATATGTTCTGATACTTAGCATATCCAGTTATCCATCTTTATTTTCATGCTTTTATTCCAAAGGCTTGTATTGAAATCAGCATAGGTCAACATCAATTTTAGAATTAGATTATCAATTTCTGTGAAATAATGTTTTGTCATTAAAGTAAGGAAGGAAAGGTGTTGTTAATTCATCAGAAAATTATTGCCTGTAAAATCAGGATTACCTTTAGGATTTGGAGACCTAACCAAATTTTTTTTTTGTAGAATTCCTGTTTATAACATCATATACATTCACTTTCACATACAAAATTGGTAGACTATTAACTTTACTACAAATACCTGAGTCAGGATCAGATGTAGTGATTTATTTATGAAGATTTAGAAAATTCTGGACAGGACATACTAATGTATTTGCCCATTATCCAGTCAGAGCACTTGAATAGTCATCCGTCTGTCCAGGCATCTCTTTCCTTTGTTGTGCTCAGGGGTCTTCTCTTATTAATTTGCAGAAATTGGTTATGTCATATGATGCATGTGCATTTCCTTAGTACCATTTATTTCCATCTATTTTATACCATTTTGATGATGCTGCATCCTTTATTAGGCTGCATATGTTTACTGACTTTCAGTGACCCTCTCAAAGACATTTTCTTAGTAATCATCACAGACACAAATCTGCCGGCCAGATTATGCAAGAAACTGTGAACAATAATTCCTTTCTCGGTCATGTTAAATGGACTGTTTGGACTTTTATAATGTAAGTGTAGAACTAATACACATCTTCCGACTGTCTTCCCTTGAAATTGTTGGGCCCTAATCACTACATTTTGGAATGTGTTGTCTTTTGACATTGCCCATATGACTGCCTTCCACACAATGATACCAGCAGTGAGGATAGAGGAAGACTTGGTGGCAGATAAAGAAAAGTTATCCCATTCATACAATTAATGTTCCTTATCATCATGTCTTAGGACCAACTCAGGTTCACATATTTTCATCACATCCAATAGCAACAAGAGAAGGTATCAGTCCAAGGTATTAATGGTATGCAAGAACATATTCATCATTGCAGAACAATAATCGTCAAAGACTTTGAATGTCATAAGCACAACTACTCCTAGACAACTCTCAGCATAGAGACTTTGGAAGGGATGGTGTCACCTTGCTGGGTACAGCAGGGAGGACACACAAATCCTACCACCCACAGTGCAATAGATGCTGGCAGTTCAGTCAAGTCATTGACAGATTAAAAAAAGTTCATGACAGATGGTGAAATCCAAGAGTCATCAGGGGGCCATTTATAACTCAGAACCTTGACCTTGTTCTATGCCATTCTAAATCAGCATTCTGATACCATTCTAATAACCAATGTAGTGCAATTTTAAGAAAGAATTAATGAACTATGGAATCCATTTGCTTCCCATTCTATATTCCTTCAACTAAGGTCCTAGCCATGGAACCTGGAATAACTTTATAGGTTCAGCTGCCAGAGCCTCTGAAAACATCTGGTTGACCCCATGGGTAGAATGTTATGTTGAAAGCACCCCATACAGGATATTATGTGATCTGACTTATGAGTTTAATAGCTCTGAGTTCTCTGTGGAAGACCAAATATTAGAGCAGGAAATGCTGAGATAAAACTAGGGAGAGTAGGTAAGAGGCAATTATAATAGCCTAGAGTGAAATATGGTAGTGGCTGGGAACTGGACAGCAGCTCTAAAACTGATTAGAAATGATTGACTTTGGAAAATGTGTTGATGGTTGAGTCATCAACATTTTCTGATTGACTTGATTTGGCTTACGAGATAGAGACAAATTTATTTCATTGGATTTGCATTGGGGCACAGATACTTATTTTATAGTAGATGATAAGGGCAGTACATAAATGAATGGATACTGAAAGACTCATATACCATTAGCCATTAGGGTGTGTGCAAGTTCTTTTCTGATATCTTAAATTTTATCAGTGAAATAGGAATTAAGTCCATTTAAAATGTACCATTAAGTTTGGTGTTTGTGGTAGTATTTTAGGCAAATCTTCTCCTTCCAGTTAAAGTGTCCTTCTATTCCTAGTTTGCTATGCTTTAATATCATGAATAGCACTGAATTTTATTCATTATCATATGCTGTACAAACTGTTATTGGTAAAAACAAATCCCTATTAAAAAACTTAAGACAAAGACTTGTTTCAGAAGTCAGCACTGGAAAAAATTAAAGTAGTGAGCTGTGAGGTAGTAAGCTGCTGTGCTTGATAAGTAAAATTATTCAACGTAAAGCAATTCAGGAGATCTATACAACATACAAAAGAAGAAATTTTGGTATACAAAAGACCAGTAATAATTTTAGCATGGATGCCAGAATATCTCTTTTCTGTGTACTGGAAGATGTAGATTCTGGGCCTACTTTTGGTTCTAAAAATCATCAAGAATATTACAAATGTTTAAGATTAGGAATCTAATCCTTCAAATTTTTTAATTTTACAATTGAACTAAGAAAATGGTCTATATATAGTTCTTACATAAACCAAAAGGTCTTTTTCTTCTTTGGCATAGGCAGGGTGAAGAAAAATTAAAAAGATCAGTTATTTGATTAAAATGTTATCTAGAAGCAAATATTATATTCCGTCATTGATATAGTAAAAGTTAAATGTAAGCTATGTGCATTTATGTTTGATACTATTTCTAAAACCATATATAGTTTAAGTAGAATTTTTAATTCTCTTCTGATGGAGTCATTTTGATATCCATGCTCTTTGTGAATTTAAGGATTAAAAAGTAATATCATTCTCTGACCAGTGCTCTTCCCTTTCTTTCCAATCTCAACTTGCACCATAATCCCACTCACGTCACCACTGTGCACTGATTATTTATACCTTCTTCACTTCAAGCCATATTCTGTACAAATTCCTTTCTTTTGCTTTGAGTGTTTTCCTCACTGTTATGTGTGAGAATGGGTTTACCCATCATTCAGAACTCAGTTTAGAAATTCCCCTCAGAAACTCTCCCCATGAATCTAACTTGAGTCATAAAGTCACTTATGTACTACCCCACTGCAATTTTAGGAGGATCAGAGATTAATTTTCATTTTCTAAATTTACATTTGTACATTTTATGTCTCCTGCACTACAACGCAAGCTCCAATACATGAGGAAAACATATTGTGCTATTCACCACTGTAAACCCAAATCCCACAAGGATATATGAAATTTCAAAAGGACTCAGCAAATCCTTTTCTATATTGAGTGAACCATGTAGTTATTACACATAATTGGTGATTCTTGGAGCTAGATACCTTCTAAACATATGCATGTTATTTAAAAACAAAAGCCATGATTTTTAATACTGTAAATAATCCTACAACTATTTTCACCACATATCCTATATATTTATTTTAATAAGGACACAAAATACTATACTGTGTTAAGACCTTAGTCTTCCCTTAGACCTCATTAAAGGTGGCAATCTAGGATACCATCAGTGTCTTTTCAGTTTGGTTAAAAGTTGAATCTTGGAGAAGAAATATTCTTTGGATTTTGAAACACAAATATTAAACATAAAAGTAAAATTATTCCTCCACAGTTAGAAAAATATGTCTATATTGTTGTTGTAGTTCCACAAGAACTATATAATTTCAAAATATAGACAATTTTTTTGTTTTCCAATGCTGGGATTGTACCCAAGCTAGGCAAACGTTCTGCTACTTCAGCAATATCCCAGTCTTTTTGTTTTTATTTTGTTTATGATGTAGGATCTCACTGACTTTGCCATAAACTGGTCATGAACACACAATCCTGCTGCTAATGCCTCCTGAGCAGCTGGGATTACAGAATGTGTAACCAGGCAGAGCTAAACCACACACTCCATGCTGAAATATCCTGATCAAACCACAAGTGTTCTTTTGTATGCTTCTCTTAAGAATGAACACAGGTTGTTGAGACTGTTGGTACAGTGGTGGTCTTTGTATCAAATTGCACACTAATAAAAGGATACTTGGCAGCATGCGAACTGGGGACTCTAATTCCTAATGTACTCATATGTATTCACCCATTCTGTTACTTTCCTTATGACTGTTCACAAATGTTCCTAAGACCCTAAATCTCTTTAAACTTATATCCAACCCAAAATACTGATTAAGCACATTCTGGGTGAGTAGGGGTCTTCTCATCATTGGGGTTGTATCATGAAGGGATAAGCATAATCCTTGCCTTGACAAATACGACTACATTGCGTAGGGAATGAATATAAAAGTCAAGGAATATTTCTAAAAGATAATTTGTAATTGGAAATTTTAAAGATTGACCTAAATGTATAAGTAGAGGATACTTGAAAGGACATACTAGAGAAAGTCATCAAGTAATACTTAATCTTTTTAAATAATATTTTCATGTAGACTTCGAACAAAACGACTGAGAGTCAGTAAAGAAAATCTTCTGGAGAAGATCATTCCAGCAGAGAGAAGAGAAAAGCAATAAGAAAAGCTGAGCTGGGAAAGGTGCATGTTGTTCAAATAAGTTTTCTTTTTTTTTAAGTGTATCCAGAGTTTTGTGAGAAAAGGCATATAGTACAAAACATATTGGTGTGATGTCCTGGAGGCAAAAGCAGTAGCCTGGCTAAGCTGCTGCTATTTTTATCCATAAATGTCACTGACTTCTGTGTGACCAATGGATTGTGGTCATTGGGAAGGGTAAGACTCCACTGGTTCTGTAGGAAAGATTGGTTCATTGGCACTTAAGTTAGTGACCACCCAGATTCCCTCAATTAATCCACAATTTCTTCAAGGCATTTTTCACCACTGCGTTTCTCAAGGTCTAGATCAAAGAATTTAACACTGGTTCAACAATGGTGAATGACACAGCCATTGTCTTGTCTATGGGGTAAGAGACCACAGGTCTCATGGATAAGAAAATACATTGCACAAAGCACAACATGACCACTATGAACTAGGAACTATATGTAAAAAGGGTTCTGTGCCTCCCTTCAGAGTAGAAGACTTCAGGGAGCAAAGAGTAACAACGTAAGAAAGAATGAGAATAAGGACGATGGTCACACACCTCACCCACTATTGAGGATGACTAAGAGCCCCAGGATGTGGGTGTCCATGCAGGCCAATTTCAACAAAGGTAATAGGTCACACATAAAGTGACCAATGATATTAGGACCACAGAAAGGTATTTGACACATGAAAAGCAGCTGAATTGTTGCATGCAGGGACCCTCCTACCAAAGTCCCTCCTACCATCAGGCAGCACACTTGAGGACTCATGATGGTCATGTAGTGAAGAGGCTTACATATGGCCACATAGCAGTCATAGGCCATCACAATGAGAAGGATGATCCCCACAAACAAAGAAATGCTGTGCAAAGAGCTGGGTCATGCATCCTTCAAAGGAGATGGTAGCATTCTCAGAAACGGAGTCCACAATCAGCTTGCGGGCAATGACAGAAGAGTAGGTGACATCCATGAAGGACAAGGAAAAAGGAAAAAATACATGGGTGACCTTAGACTCCGACTTACAGTTATAGTAACCACAATGAGTAGGTTTCCAAGTAATGTCACCACATACATCATTAGAAACGAGCAGCTAATATTCTCCTCAGGTCTAGATTCTTTGTAATACCCAAAAGAACGGATTCAGTTGCATTATTTAGTTTCTCCCTTTAACCTGAGTTTGGGAAAGCACATCTCTCCATGCTGGAAAATCTGAAAAAGGAACATAATTTTCAGCTAGTAATCATTGGGTGTGGTAGACATTATTTGCATTGTTACACCATCTCATACCCCCCTTAAACTACTTTTTTACTGGCTTTCCCTATGGAAATTAGCTTCTAGCAATAAAAACTTGACAGCAATTTCAATTCTACTAATAACAAATACATCTCAAAACAAGATCACATTGCACTGGTGCAATTTTTGCTTTCTGTCTTGGTGCTGTCTGTTGTGACACTTAGGAAAAAATGCTTCATTATTAATTATTCATTACATATGTGCTCTTAGAAATATGATATAGTTACCACCCTTGGGGAAAATGCTGACCATTAGTAGATAGGAGGCAATGGATAAATTGCAACCAGCTTAACACAATCTTGGTCTAGCTTTTTTACGTCTGTTTCACTCTTCCCAATGCTCCCATTCTGCTTTCCAAAGTAAATTGCCTACACTTGAGACTTTTTCCTGACTTGTGATTTTTGGTATTTGAAGCTGGGATGCTGACCTACATTTACCATTACACATATCTAAAACTTGGAAAATGTTATATGAATTTTCATTTGTGTATTCAATGTGTTTACTAAAGATTTTCAGTATGCTATTTGAAGAGCTACAGAACAGATAGATCACATCCCAATAACTCTCCATTTATGAATGACTATACCATTTCCATTGAAATGTCTACTTCTTAAAATTTGACTGTAGATATTATTGCATATTGACATCCAGTGAATCTCTACTATGTGATATGCAGTGAAGTATCCTATGATATATTTTATTCATTTTAGAGATTAGATTCTGTGCTTTAAAGGGGTAGAAAAAAAATGACAGCAAGTTCACAAAACTAATAAACACTTAAGCCCAATTAAAATCTGCTTTTCCTGATTCCAAATTAATACTAATAACAATCTGCATTGTTCCTGTTACATTAATACGGAGTGCTCATTATCAATAAGATATTGTCCTTAATGATATAATTCCATTTTCATTACTCTTCAGTGAGATGGCTTTATGATTACTGTGTTTTTTTAATTCAATGATTCTACAGTAAATACAATAACAATCCTACAAAGAAGAGCACACTGAGTTCACACTCCAGTACTGTGGGGAATAAAGAGAAATGAAACTTAAGTCTTTCTCTGCTTCAAGGAACCCAAATCTACAACTTAGCTGATACCACCTCCGCATGTGAGCCAGAAGCAGAGGGACAGCATAGTGCATGGTGGTACCTGCCTGTGATCCCAGCCCTCAGGAGGTAAAGTCAGGAGGATCATGAGTTGGAGGCCAGCATGGTCTTTATAGTGAGAGTGAGGATAGTCTTTAATTCATACCAAGAATTCATCTTTTAAAAAGATAGGAAAAAAGAACTGCTTCAGTAATTACCAAACGTGTCTTTGCTAAGAACACAAGCAAAAGTTGTGGGCCATTTGGTTCAAGTATAGCAGAGGCCACTGTCTTAATTCTTTCCACCTTGCTGAATATAGTTGACAGTTGCCAATAAATGTGCTGAAAATCTACAATATATACTAATCCCAATCTCTCGCACATCCAGCTCAAGAACTTGAAAAGTTGTACTTGAATAGCCCTAATGAACTGGAGAGAGCACACTTTTTTTGTGTGTGGTACTGGGATTTGAACTTGGGGCCTACACCTTGAACCATTCCACCATCCCTTTTTTGTATTTGTTTTTGAGATAGGGTCTCATGAACTATTTTCCAGGTTGGCTTTGAACTGCAATTCTCCTGATCTCTGTCTTCTGAACAGCTAAGGTTACAGGTGTGAGCCACCAGTGGCCAGCTGACAGAGCACGTTCTTATAAAATCAGGACAACTTGATTTCATTCCTTCTTACTCTATCTCCTGGTACACAATGCTACACTGCTTATCCCTCTGACTCTCAAAGAAGTTGTCAAACATTAGTGGGATGCTTGAAATTCAAAGGAGCCATTTTTAGGTCTTGGTTCCTTTCAAAAACAGCAGCTCAGCTCAATCTGCATTAAATCATTATACTTTCAAGTAAGATTTCCTTTAAACAATCACAAGACCTAAAATATTTTAAAACAATGTATACTAAGGATAATAAATAACCCCACTTCTACCTTAAAATCTATAAATCTATAACAATTCTCTTGTGACTAATACATATCTCACACAACTTAGCCTGACATTAAAAATTTCCCCAACAGTAATCAATTTCCTTTTTTGTATGTCTCCCTCAAGAGCATTAATGACAGTTTACTGCCAGAAAACACACCTCAGCCTGTTTCATAAAACAGAAAACATTATGGGTTCAGAGTGAGTAAACTTAGTTTTTTGTCCCAACAAAGCTATTTACTAACTTAGATTCTTCAAAAACTAGACAATAAAACTCAAACTCAACATATGCTGTGGTTATTACTAAGAATGCTGAATTATCTTTTAACACCCCCAAAATATATAAAATAGAAAGCATTGCTTCCCTGATTTTCAGATGAAACAGATAAGGTTTAGAGAACTCTGCGAAATTTGATTCTAGCCTTTTGGTGGGTAAGTGATTAAGTTCATAGCATAGACTACTAAAAACTGTGCTCTTCAGCCTTGCTCGTGTATTATGTTCTGCCTTGCAGCACTTTCATGAAAATAAAGGAAATAGCAGGCATAACAATGTTTAGAGAGCACAATTCAATATTCCTCATGATTTTTTCCCGTTTCCTATAAGCATAGTGTCCTGCTACCTCTGCCTGTGCCCTCTGAGACAGATGCATTGCAACTCTTTATCCCTCACTCCACTCCTTCTCCCTTCAACTCCGTCATGCTGGATATTTGTTACATGCACCTGTGTAGATTGCATGTTAGCAACGAGTAAATTGTCTTCATTGCTCATTTTTAAATTGGTTTTTTCTCCTTGTGGGGATGCTTACCGATGGTTAACTTACTATCTTTCTATCAAGTTCCTAATACTGTGGTACATGTTAGTCATTTAATTTAATCCATAAAATTTAATTCATCCAAGAAAAATTTCACATAATCATGGGCCTCAGAAATGCCAATGCCAGTCTCTGCTTCCAGAAATGAGAGTGCTGTAATTCAAGCCTTGCTGCTATTCCTCTGGCATGCTAGCCCCAAGTCCTATTTATCATCTTTATCTTTACCACTTCTGTTCATAGCCATGCTTTAACTAAATTAAACAGCTAAATCATAACTTGGAATCTCAATTCATTGTTAATCACTGCCATCATAGCCTCCTTACAACATAAATCTTGAAAACTTGCCAAAAGAGGCCAAAGCAAATAAAGCTACAAATTGTTGGTAGCTCAAGACTCTTCATCCTGTGACCACAATTTGTGCACACAAACAAAATAACTTGGTAGATTACTGACATGTTCAAAATACAGCTGTGAATGTGTCAGTTGATTTAATTATGCCAACATCTTCAAAATTAGACCTCACATTATTAGAAACATATTGAATACTCAAATAAAAATTTAAGGCTTCCTCCAAAGCTCAATATGGTATCATCACAAAGATAGCACCAGTTACTTAATGACCCCAGTAAATAAAAAGCCAAGATTGTGCATTTAATGCTCAAAGATCAGGTCAAGATGACAAGAGTCAAGCCCCATCTGTGAAATACTCACATAAACTTTCTTCTACAGAAAAGCAAGGAATCATAACATATTAGATTTCAAAAATAAGTCAGGACTTGCTCAAAGAACAAACAATGCAATCATTTCTTGAAGAATTATTTTGATTGAAATAACTTTTCTAATGATTTTAATGATAGATTAAAAATAGATGCTCTCAGTGTCCAAGGATTTCCATAGGAAACACCTCTTGTGGTTGGCAGAAGACTTAATTTTTTTCTAAACAGGAAAAGCCCAAAAAGGAATCCAGCAGTAGACCTGCTTACAAAAATCATCATTAATGGTACTTTGTCTACAATTTGGCTGAATTTTGAGCTAAATTTGCAAACAGTTAACAATCTACACTTTCAAAGAAACACCATTAATTAGAAGTTGTTCTTTGACTAATAGACCTGGGTTAAAAGAAGACAGAGTGTCATTTGCAAATGGCTCAGAATTTCAAAATGTGCAAACTTGCATCATTCCAATTGTATCCCCTTGTGGCTGTATATTAACTACCTGAGGATGTAATCATTGTACCAGTAAACTCCCAACTACCTCTGCAGTTATCTGGATTTCCCTGGGACAGACTTTCACTGGAAATAGACCAAGCTCATACTTCATAAGCAAAAAAACAAAAACAAAAAAACAGATCACAACATGACCCATTTAATTAACTCCACAACTGAGCTCTGCTCTTCAGAAACAGGATGGCCAAACTAGGTAAGGCCTCCTACCCAGCTCTGGGCTACCTAGCAAGTACCCTGGGCCAAAGCTTTCTATCACCTAGTCTGGTACTCTCTTCACCTTTTCAGACTATTGTTGAAATTGTGTCACATCTAACTCCATAGTAGCTGCCATTTTAAAAAAGATTTTAAAAATGGACCTCAGTCAAAATATTAAGAACTAAATTTTTTCACACTTCGTAACAGTTACTGTTCTAAAATAATGTTTCAATTTAGAAATATTTGGTATTATAACCTCTACTGTTTTTCCAGCTTCAGTAGTAAAAATATGTCAGTACAATACATTTACAACATACTTCACAGATTACAACTAGTTCATTCACACATTTGACTTTCAGCCCATTGCACTCTACTTTTCATGATTCTCTGAAAGAGAATGCCTCAATTTTACTAAATTTGATCTTCACAGATAATAGTCCAACCACAGCACTTGTACACTCTATGCTGTTAACTAACCACTTAGACATGGGTTACAGCAGTGTTCTCCAATATTTTGTGTTATTGATACCCATGGGAGATTTTAGTTGTTTTGTTCCCCTCATCACCTTATTTCTGAAATACCACAATTATACTACCTACAAATTTATTCATGTGATATCTATCTGTGTTTCAGGTATAAATCAAGAAATATATTTTCATCTCTCAAGATGCCATTTTTACTTATTTACAGGAGATATCATATGCATTGTAAATATGTACATTATTTCACTTATCTTTTTTTAAATGGGAAATAATGTATCTATTTAGACTTAAATCTAAGAAACACTAGGATGCTTCAACAACTATTAAATCTCTACCCAGTTCTTTTCTTTTGCATCAACATGTTAAAAAGTATTTTCTTCTATATACTTTTAATGCATCAATAAAATTGTGTGATTTATTAATGTATTTACTTGTTTTTATCCATCCAGGTCCCATGAGAATTTAAGTTCCACTCAATCATGGCTCTTATTTATATTGTTCAATACTGTATATCCAGCCTCAAGTATTATTTGACATTCTGTTGCCACTAAACAAATATTTTGGGGGGAGGTAAACAAAATAAACCAAAATTTTATAAACTCTCCATAGCATCACTTTTCAAGTTTATACATATATATTTAAACTTGAAATATATATATATTTAATATATATAACATTATATTATATATTATATATATACATTATATTATTTCTCTAGAAACTAGAATAATGGGGAAAACTCTACAGAAAGATATTTAAACCTACAAGACTCTGCCCTTAGATCCAAAAGGTATATCAAATCATATCCATGACTATTTTTCTTCCAAACATTCTTTGCACACATATGTCAATTTCTACATGCCCCTTCTATCCCACTTTTCATGATGCTCATACATCTGTGGGAATGAAGTTTTCAGTTGATTTTTCCCTAGCAAGAGAGGAATCAAGAGAGTATGAGTAATCTGGGAAGTGAAGGTAGAGGAAGAGGAAGTGAAGAAAGTATCCCCCACCAAATAATAATCAAATCTATGATTGGATATTTTACATGATGCCAGAAAAGAGTGTGACACACAGGAAGATTGAAGGAAATAGGATCTAAAGACCTGACATGTTACTTGACCTCGTTGGGTCTCATAATCTTATATAAAATGGCATAAATTTACCTAATAATTGTTCATGTGTTAAAAGAGTTAAAAATATGTAAAAGACCTGGCAATATATATGCCTCATACTTGTCCTTAACAATAGTTCACTCAGCCCATTCACTTATATAATGCCTAATATTTTCACGGAATAAAATGTCTAATTTAAACCAAGCATCCTTACATATCAAAACCAGTATTGTTTATCCTATGGATTTTTAGGAAAAAACATACAATACTTTCAGATTATTTTAATTTAAGGAAAAAAATGATCACATGGCAGCAGTTTTTATGAAAGACTAATAGGTACTAAGAAACTTCTTAACATCTCTTAAAATTGTTTACAAATCAGCAAGAGTCCAACAATTGAGAATGACAGGCTTGCTTGAACCTCTTCCTTCAATTTCTGTACCTTCCAAGTTTCATATTGACAGTTTATAATTTATCTCATTAAACTTCTCACTCCTCCACTGAGCGATTGGTACATCCTAAGACACAATCTTTGGTTACAGTTGTCTCTTCAAATCATCCTTTTTGCTTAGTTTGGAAGTGACATTTTCTCAATAGTTTTCTGATCTTTATTTCTGGCTTACCTCACTTCTTGTCTAATCATAAAACAATCATTTAGTCAGAAGTCTCTGTTTAATTCTTAGCAGTAACTACAAATGATCATTTTAATACATTGTTGCTGATTATGTCATCTTCCAGGCCTAGACTGTGGGAAAATGCTATATTCTTCTTATGAGTTTGAGATATTCATGTGCAATACAGAATACAGAACACACAATCACACCACAAATCAGGTGGTTTCATGATCTGGCATCACTATATATTTAAATCAGCTGCAGATGACCAGTGAGTTTGAGAAAAATTACATTTGTGAAAATGAACTTTCCTTACAATGCTGTAGTCAAAGAAGCATTGATTTGTGAGGTATTGTATGTATACTTATATTAAATGACCTGGTGTCTTTCATGTACATGGAGGAGTTTTGCTGCCAAAAATGTTGCTACATGTGAGAGGCAGCTAAAATCAACTTGAATTTATCCTTCACTGACAGTTTGAATTATTACTATTTTCTTTTGCATTAATAATCATAGGATATCAATTTATTTGGATTCAGTAAATCACAACAGAATCAGAATAGGGAAATACATTATTATTGTAAACAAATAAATTACTTCTCCATAGTCATAAACATACCACAAACAACTGTGTAGCTTGAAGAAAGTAGATTGAGAGATCAAAGACCTTTATGAGAACTTTGTATATGAAATTCTTAGACCTATAACCTGAGGAAAGTATAACTTTAAACTCTCGTGGCTTCAGTCTGCTTCTTTGCATATTGGTGACAGTGGCATCCGAATTAGCAGCTTAATACATGGATCAAATAACCTAACTGAAGTGAGTGTGTCTAATAGATAATAATATATTCATTTAATATAAGTTTATCTGTCTGTCTATATCACACTACAGACAAGTAGCTTTGCAAACTTATATGTCTTTTGGTAAGATGAAATAAATGATTATTTAATTTTTTTGCTGAAAATGGTTCCTTAATATTTGTAACAGGGAAATGTCTTCATCTATATATTTTTTAAAAGCCTGTGAGGCATGAAGATATTTATAGAAATATAATGAAACCCTTTACTTTGCACAATTAGTATGTGATAAATAAATAAAGATAAAAATAACCTTGATCAAGATAATTAACATAAAGAAGAAGAAGAAATGGTGACTAGATTTAATTAAAATATAAATGGAAAAAAGTAGATTATGTATTCTCACCACAAAATAACTGAAAACTATGTGAGGTCATACCAAGTAATACTTATGTAAATTAGCTTGATTCTTGATTTGGCCATCCCACAAAGTATGTGTATTTCATGTAGATAGATCGATAGATAGAAACATAGATGGCGAGAAAGAGAGAGAGAGAGAGAATAGATAGATGATATCTATTTGTAAATATAATATATATACTTGCTTGTCAGTTAAAAAAAGATATTAAACTGAAATAAAAATGCAATCAAAACAAGTCCTGTCCATCAAATAAAATAATACCATAAAAATAATGAATTTACAAATATATACAGTGCACACAATTTCTAAAGAACACCAATATTTGTGTAATAATGGATAATGTGGGAAATTAGCAAAAGACATATATATTTCACAGAAGAGTAGACAAAATAGCCATTTGTTAAAAAGATGCACAATTTTGATATCAATACATATTGCAAAAGAGCAATACATTTTGCAAAACTCACAAACGAGCAGTCTTGTACATCACATAACATAGTGCTAGCAAATTGTATAGTAAAAGAATTATTATATAGTACTCATGTAAGTGCAAATTTTAAACAGTATTAGAGAAAAGTTCAATTATCTGTAGGAGTGCACATATCAACATCCTATTTAGCATAAAAGTATGTTTTTCACTTAGAAAATCTTACAAAGCATAAAAAGTCTTTCTTTCTTTCCATTTGCAATAAAGGCAATTCTATCTCCTTTTAACTTAGTGATTCTCCAAGACAGTTGCAACTTTGGAAAACTGGGTTTTGTATAATATGGAGAAACAAAATGTTTAAACCAAAACTAATCATTTTAAGTCTGTAAGTAAAATATTTAAGTTGAATACAACTTTTAGAGAATGTGATATACATGCACAGAAATACATTTCTTTACTTCAATATTGTGAAAACAAAATTTACTTATTTACCAAAGAATGGCAAAATAATGCACATGGTAAACCAGTGAGGATCATCACACATCACAAAACTGACCACTTCAGAGGTCTCAATTTGTTTTTGTGTGTTGTGTTTTGTTTTATTTTATTCATGGAGACAAAATCTCACTCTATTTCCTAGGCTACACTAGAAATCTCTATGTAGTGCAGGCTGAACAGGAATTCATTACCTCACCTCAGCCTTTGAAGTGTTGGAATTATAGTCACAAGCTACCATACATAACACTGCTAATGTCTTGAGCCAATATTAATTGCCAGTTAATCTCATGAACTGAAAAGGCAGCCACATTTATTTAAAAGTAAAAGTGATTTTAAGAAAAACTGTATAAAATAGCTTTAGAAAGTTGCCATGCTGAAAAAAATGAATATTAAAAATCAGTCCTTTAGTGCTAAAAAATTCATCCAAGTAGGAGACAAATTGATATCTCAATAATTTTAGTGATACGGAGGTTTCAAATTTGCTTGTTTTTTACTTTCAAAAACATTTTCTTTCTAGGCCCATTTCACTCTAAATTGTAAAAAAAATAAAGCTACAAGGTAAGCTTTGTTTTGGTCTTTCAATAAGACAAATACCAGTACCTTTTTAAATCATTTTCCCTGTTTCTCTGTAAGACTGACCGTAAACTCAAAAGTAAGGTACTCTTTGATTGGCTTTCAAAAAATAAAGGGAAGTATTCCTGCACAATGTGTTTAGTTGGATCATCTTTTGTTAGAAATTATGGCCTGATTGTTGCTTTAAAATGAAAAAAAGTGCTCATTTTGGAAGATTCATTCTTATTCTGTTTGTAACTAGCTTATTAAGCCAGAGTTTTTTCATAGCAGTTTTAATCTCTGAATTTCTCAAGGTATATATTAAAGGATTCAGCATAGGAGTGATGACTGTAAAAACCACACTTATGGATTTATCAATGGGAAAGTTGGAAACTGGTCTTACATAGATGAAAATACAGGGAACAAAAAAGAGGACAAGCACTGTGATGTGTGAGCTGCAGGTTGACAGGGCTTTGCGCCTCCCTTCCTGACTGTGAGTTTTAAGAGAATTTAAGATGCATCCATAGGATATTAGGAGAAGGACGAAAATGACCATACAGATTGCTCCACCATTGGCAACCACAGTGAGGCCTATGAAGTAGGTGTCAGTGCATGCAAGTTCCAATAGTGGGTACATATCACAGATGAAGTGATCAATGACATTGGGACCACAGAAAGGAAGATTGTACGCAAAGACAAGTTGAACAACAGAGTGCATAAAACCTCCAACCCAGGCCACCACCAACAGGAGAATACAAACCTGTCGATTCATGATGATCAAATAGTGCAGTGGCTTACAGATGGCCACATAACGATCATAGGCCATCACCACAAGAAGGAACACCTCAGCACCACCAAATAAATGCTCTATAAAGAGCTGGCCCATGCAGGCATAGAAGGAAATGGTCTTTTTATCACAGAGTAAGTCTATGATCATCTTGGGTGAAGTAGCAGTGGAATAAACGGCATCCATGAGTGACAGATAGGCAAGAAAGAAGTACATTGGGGAGCCCAAGGAGGGGCTGGCAATGACAGTCACCAAAATGAGCAGGTTACCCACCATTGTTACAATGTAGATGAGTAAAAACATGGTGAATAATGCTTTTTGCCCATCAGAGTCCTGAGTAAAGCCCATGAGGACAAATTCCGTGACATTGTTACTCTGCCCCATTTATTCTTCTCCAGTGTTTGCTTCAGATATGAGAGATCAGAATAGGACCTGCAAGGAAAATGTGAACAGGACTATAAAGCCACTCTGTCATGGAGCACATCTCCATTCACACTTTCTAATGTGACAAAACTACATTGAACACTTAGTATCTATTGAGTTCGTCTTCCAAGAAGCCCCATTGATCTTCTCATTACTATTTTATTTCTCCTCATATGAGTTTGTTTGGGGCTAGAGATTCATGGCTCTAGTTCTACATCTTGGTTCTAGTCTAAAGAGTAGAATAGCCAATCACCAAACAGTTATATACACACTTAATAAGTCCTGAGTTAAAATATGTCTTAACACAGAAGTCAACAATAATAACCAAATAAAGGGTTCCTGCTTTCAACAAACCGACTGTCTAATTGTGGCAATTACCTGTATAAGCAACCACAGCATCAATTTTGAATTGTTAGTATTTGCTGAGAATAGTTTTGCAATATTATTTTTATGTCACCAAAAATAACACCTCTTCTGAATAACACCTCTTCTCAGAGAATACAGCTGCATCAAACTGAATATTAGGTAGTCAGTCATTCTCCAAAGGATCTTTTGTTTTTCTGAATTGCTCATTAAGTCCCAAAATAATAGTCTTTAAATTATATTAAAAAACTACAAAAGTTTTTTACACATTTCTTCCTGGAGCAGTTATTCATTATAACTCTGTCAGCTTTTTCAGGAATTATAATTCTGTCAATTACATCCTTGCTTATACCAATTTCATAACACATTTATACTCATTAATCTAATTTTCAGCAAAAAATTTAACGAAACAAAACAAACTCATGACTTGGTAACCAACTACTCCATTAGTAGCTACTATGATTTTTAGAACTCAGGATAAGATGGGTAGTGAAGATGAAGAAGATAGAAGCTGAAAAGAGAACTAGTAAGTAGTAAGGTATGTCTTTTATATATATAAATTCCTAGCTCTAGTGCTCAAAAATAGAAATTCAGTCTCCACATTAAAAAAATAGCATAATCAAAGGAAAAGAATAATGGTAATTACAAATATGTTTCAGTTTACACATGAAAAGATAAAGTGATTGGTTTAGGTGACCTCAGAAACCTTTACAATCCAACTATCAACAAAACTACTAGTGCAATCCTACCTTACTATTCTGATTACCTTTTCCTGGATGTATATTTTATAATCAAATAGCAATTTCCAAGTTCATTGCTATAATTCGAATATTTTTATTTATTAGCCAATAGTAAATAGGATGTGATCGCTACAGTGACCAAATGACAACACCAAGTTTCTGTATCAGTGTGCACCAAGATGGAACCCAAGGCATTCCCAGAGAAAGAGAGAAGCAGCACAGTTGTGTGGACTCTGGAGTCACAGTACTTGAGTTGCACCCACAGGTTATTCCCATCCCATGTATATGACCTTATGTAACTCCATGTACATCTGTTTCATGATTTTTACCATAGGGACACCCATAGCATCTATTTGTTAGGGCTGTTTTTATTTCATATAAAGTGCCTACAACACTGCTGGGCAACTTGAAAAATCTAAATATGATAACTGTCATCAACATTAATATTTCACTGTGTGCATTTGGTTAGAATAAATCATCAGGATCATGGTGTATTTAATAAGAATTATAAAAATGCTCCAGGATATCAAGGGTACTATAATTGTAACTCACAAAGCTCTTTTGAGGCATAATATACAGTTTTACCTATTGGGAAATATCTCTCCTATTAAACTAAGTAAAAGTTATATTTACCTATGAGGAGATACATCTTGACTGGAAGCCAGCAAGCATTTTCCATGCATAGGAATTTGGTAGTGGAGGAGGACAAGTGCAGAGAGCTTGAGATTTCTTTAGGAGCTGGCTGTGATAAGCATCCTACTGGTTTTATTCACATAACAACTTTTGTCTGATTCAGAAGATAGCTCATTCTGAAGATGCAGACAGATGAAGGAACAACCAAGTATTCTATGTCCAGTTCTCTTTGTCACCTATCATACTTTCAATGTTTATTCCCATCAATTACCAGTGCTAGTTTTGACCAGTTTGCATATCCTATTGGGCAGCTTTCAATATTTATATAATAGAATAAACATTGAGTATTTAAACATAGTTTAAAGAGTCATTTAAAATTTAATGTTACAGAAATTTATGACTATAACCATGCTTTCAACTTTAGCCTTTACTTTTCTAGAACAAGAATTAATATAGTTGTTTAAGAACATGAACTTTTCAAAACATACTAAAATAGTAACAAAAATAATGCACATAGTAGTTTATAGTAATAATTTTATAAATATATCTAAGTTATACTAAACATGGGTTCTCTAATAAATGTATTAACGTGTTTTCTGGGATTACATAAATTCCTGCATCAACCTTATAGAAAGCAATAGACATTTGTTGCTTTACAGTCTATCACACTTCATATACTACATGATTTTGAATTTTCTGATACAAATATATCTAAACCAATTAACTCTGCAGATAAAATATTATGGAAAACATAGAATCACACAATTAGCTAATAAACTAATTTTATTTGATATATATGTAGCATATATTGCTGGTAAACTGAGAAAAGAGAATATAAACAACAATTATAATATTAAAACCAAATATATTTTGTACAATCTAATTAATTTGCATGTTCTGCTTGTTTCACTTGCCCAATTCAGATACCTCCAATGAGAATATATGATGTTTAAGATGCTAGCTATAGTTCAATATATCAAGGAAATTTCACCTAATACCCATTGTCAGTTGTTTTATGAACTCACAAACTGGGTCTTGTCCTGAGTCTGGAAAATTAATGCTTCTTTCATTCAGGGTAACTAGATACCTCATGTTACTATGTGTGATCACAGAACACAAGATAGTGTAAGACTGGTTGGTGGATGTACCAATAGCTCCAATTGGTTACTGTTTCCATGTTTCAACACTGGTTTCCCTTTTATTAAGCCTTTCAGAGCAGCATAAAATTATCGAAGTACATGCCTGAGGTATAAAGACATTTAAATATGAACATTAACTGTATAAATATAGTTGAATATTCTCACCTATTAGGAAACTTACTTCATGGAAGAACAAACTATGCTTACATGATTATGGAAAACTGACCTAATAAAAGGATATTAACCTGGCCAAGTCCATTATTTGATAGCAAAAATAAACAAACAAAAAAATTAAACAACACTAAAATTGGTAAAAGAAGTTTTGCTTTACTTGGTCAGTTGTAGAAAAACAACATCTTTAATTTAAGGGTTTATGTTAATATTTAAGTGCTTACCTCTTGTATGTACCTACGAAGGCAAAGACTGGTTGGTATTTGATTTCTTAGAAAAGCTGATAATGGAGATTTCTCACAAGTAAAAGCAGAGATTTTCAAATTTTCTGTCATTCAAGTAACATCTTTCGAAGTAAGGTGTCTTCCTTTGTAATTAAAAATGTGTATCTATATATTCCCAGTCTCATTCAGAAAATGGAGACTTACAAACTTCTGTAAGCAATATGGACATAACAAGAAAATGAAGCATACTCAAGTCTAGATACCAACTGAAGAGCTACTCCAAGAAGGGTAGAATCTAACTTTTCAAAAACCATTTAGGTAATTTTAACAAGGAAATAATTCTTACATATATCTGTGCAGATACAGTCTATTAATCTAAGCATCATTACTAATTTAAATGAAAGAAACTGTAGCATTATTATTGATGAGTTTAGTAGAATATTTGGAACAAATTCAAATGCCGTACTCTCTCATAAACAAGTTTATATTCTTAAACAATCCCTAAAGGAAAAAAGGATTGGATCATGCCAAGAAAGAGTAGCAAACTGCCAAATTAATGTTTTAACCATGCCAAAGGAGGAAGTAGCACCAGTCCCCTTACCTTACCAAATACCAGCAAAGGACTGCCTTATGCTGCCTGTAAGACAGACTGCCCAAGAATCCCTGAGGATCAGAGGCTGAGTGCATGAAACTGGAGGTTTTAGTAGTCAATGTTCTAATCCTTGAAAAACAGGCAATCACAGTTTTGCATGATTTTGGAGGCTTTTTATCAAGTCCTGAATTTTCATCAGATGGAATTATAGTGACTATCACTCTATTAATTCAATACCTTAACTTTAATTACTGATGAAATAACTATTTCTATAAGGTATAATGTTTTTCCAACAAATGAACAGTGTCTAAGTCTCCCCACTCTTATTCACTTATCATAGCTTGCCTTCAGCTATTCTGAACATATGTCATAGTATGCATAGATATATATTGGATCTTTGGTGTCATAAGTGCTTAGACAGAGGGTCACAAAAATACCTATGTATTAGAGGTTGTCTACAACAGCCCATATTAATTTGTTCCAGTAAAAAAGTACATTGAACTTATTAACTGATTTTGATGCTATCTCCAAATATTCTGTATTATACAGACATTCTATAGCCAATATCTACTGCCAAACTAGAACATTAATAAAGAGAATATGTATTCATCTTCTCTAAAATAAAAAAAAAATCACTTGTTCCAAAAAAGAGCAACCAGAAGATATAGGAAAATTTAAAATATATGTGTTTAAGAATACTTAAAGCCATCAAGAAAGAAAAGCTGTAGCTTTAATATTTTGTAGGAAATTCAGAAAATTAAACCTTGACTTCAGGTCTCTTTTCTCAAAGATATGGAATGATTCTAAAAGCCACAAATGAAAGTGTAAAAATTGGAATGGAACTTTTTATAAATGCTTTATACTGAGGGACACAAATGAAATTCATGGACTGCCAATGAGAAGCATCCTCTGTAAACAACTAGGCTTATGCTCCAGACCCACAGAAGGCTTTTCTCTTGAAGTAGCAATGTTAGACAGTATCATAATTGTTTGACTGTTAAGGGAGACTAGGGGAGGAGAGAAAGAAGGACAGAATGATACAGAGTGAATAATATGTTCAATATTATTACGTTACATCTGTGTAGGAACAAAATATAGAAAAATTCACTGAAAACTGTTGAACAGTACAGGTTAGAGAAAAAGTGCAAGGAAATGTAATAGAGGTAGGTAGACTGATTAAATCACAATAAATTTACAGATGAAATATCAAAGCAAAACCCCACTGAACAATGAACAGACACTTACACAATGAAAGACAGGAATGTAAAACAGGTCATAATGAATAGAGGGCACAGTTGGAAGGGGGAGGGTAAATGAACAGGGTAAAGGGGGTGAATATGATTGATGTACTTTCTACACATGCATGAATATGGAGCACTGAAACCTGTGAAAGTCATTTTAAGAAAGGGAAGGAAGAAGAGGGAGAACAATGGAGGAGATGAACCAAAGTGGGGTATATTGTACTTATATATGGAAATGTCACGAAGAAACCTCCTATACAACTATTATATGCTAATAAAAATGTTTTTTAAAAGTCCTGAAAGGAACTCAACCCCAGTTTGAAATGTCCAATTTCTTGATTGAGTTGAGATTATGCGGTCATTTAACTTCTTGAGACCTTTCTTCCAGCTAGAAACACAAGAAATGTTCTCTTAAAAGAAAAGAAACACTTACAAAAGTCTTGAGCTGTCTCTAGAAGTTTTTCCACAGAAACACTGACAATCAAGAAAATATTTTAAAACTATAAAGCCAGAAACTTTTGGCTCATACCTATAATCCTAGCTACTCAGGAAGAGAGTTCAGGAGGGTCACTATTGGAAGCTAGTCTGGGCAAATAGTTTGAAGACCATATCTCAGAAAAACCCTTCACAAAAAAAGGCTTGTAGAGTGGCTCAATGTGTATGTCTTTAGTTCAAAACCAAGCACTGTAAAAAATAAAAATAAAAAGTATAAATGACAAACCAAGATTTAAAGGCAACAGCAACTAAAACAGAAATTGATGATATGGATAAAAGGAGCTGTAGAGTAGATATACTGATTCACAAGATGGGAATATATTCAATTTTGAAGATTAAAACACTAAAATATACAGTAACTGAAATTAAGACCCCAATGTTTGTATTTAATAGATTAATAGCAGACAAATCAACATTTAGTGAGTTGGAAGAAATATTACAGAAGAATATGCATACAAAAAAAGAAAGAAATGAAATAAATTCAGGGAATAGTACTAAAGAAGTAAAAAAGACAGTGTAAAACATTTTTTAAAAGACTAGAGACATAGCACAGTGATAGAGCAGTACTTGCCTAGCACACAAAGGCCAAAAATTTGATTTCCAGGACCAAGATAAGTAATTAAGCACAATCAATTAATTGATTAATAAAAATAACCTGAATATATTTAATTTAATTATAATTTCAGGAGAATATGTAAAACATATGAAGATAGGACTTTTCTCTAGCATTTGAAAGATAATAATCTGTAAATTCATGAGATGTTAAATTTTCAAGAATACAATGTTAAAATTAGTTTTGCAAAAGTGTAAGTAAGCACAACACAACCAAAAGACAAAAGGAAATCTAATACTAAAGGTATATTGCATTCAGGAAAATAATGCTAAGAATGACAATCTACCTCTGAGCAGGAAGTGGTGAAAACCAAAGTTTAAGAAATAAATGGTCAATACTAAATGAAAATAAATATCAATATAGAATTAACCATTAATTTAACACCTTAAAGAAATGAGGCAAAATGTGCTTAACCAAGCCATGCTTTCTAGAAATCTACAGAATGATATTCAGGATGAGGAAAATAATCTGAAATATAAAAATGCAATGTAAAAATGTATTCAGGCTGAGTAGGAAGCTCAGATGTACAAGACCTGATTAGCATACGCAGGCACTGAATTAGATTCTGAAGAAAAGGAAATGGAAACAAGTAGGAAGGGGAATTGTGGAAATGAGCCAAAATGTGCATTAGTACTATAATACTACACAACATTAATAAGAAGATGGTGGATTTAAATTCAAATGAATATCAACTAATTTTTAAAATATAAATTTTCCTTATTTTAAAAAACAAAAACTGCCTTAGTAAAGAATATATTAAGTAGTAGGATAAAAATATGAAAATAAAATAGTGGAATAAATTACAAATATCTTGGAATTGTTTTTCAATGCTGGTATGAGTGCAATTCATAAGACAGCTTATAGAAAATGCAATCATCTATAAATCATCTATAAAAGCAAATGCTTAAATACACTATTTTCATGAAACAATTTTCCTCATTAGGAAGGAAAAGTCTTACAAAGCACAGCAGATGTTCCATTCACAAGGAAAGCAATCCTATCTTTGGCTTTTCAGTAATATTCTAAGATGGCTGCAACTGAGGAACACGGGGGTTTTTGCATAACATTGAGAAGCAAAATTCTATTTATGCAAAATCAAATCATTTTAAGCACATTAGTAAAGTATTTGAGTTGAATACAACTTTAAGGGAACGTAATGCTTATGCTTAGTGACACATTTATTTACTCAGTATCATGAGGACAAAATAGAAAGTGTTACTCTTCAAAGAATGGCAAAAATGTATGTCATAATTACAGGGAGAATCACAAAATGCCTTTAGAAGTAGAAATAGATGATTTTCTAAAACAAAGTATCCAGATTCTCACCAAATCAACCACATCTCATAGAACAAAAGTGTTCACTGTCAATGTTTCATTTTGTTGTTTGCATTGTGTTATGTTGTGTTGTGTTGTGTTTTAGGATTCAGGATCTCACTATGAAGAGCAGATTGAACTTAAACTCACAATCCTCATGCCTCTGCTTTCCAAGGGCCTTAATTACAGGTGTCAGCCAGTTTGTAAGGCCCTGCTAATGCCTTCAACTAAATAAAATATCTGCTATCCCAATTTCATAAATAGAAAATGCATATCTATTGATCTAAAAAAGGTAATCTTAAAACAAAAATGTATAGTGCAGCTGCAGAAAGGTGACATGCTGATACAATAATAACCATTAATATTTAAAATCACTCTTTTGGTAACAAAAAATTAATCTAAGTATTAAATTATTTACCAATAATTTAAGAATTGATGAGTTTTCAAAAAGTAGTTTCTTTTCTATTAAAAAAGATTCATTTAAAGTCTCATATTAAATTAAGAATTTAAGTTAAGTCTTAATATAAATTTAAAATAATAGCTTCAAGGTGAGTTTGTATTTTTTTACTTAGAATAGGATAAATACATGTACATCCTAGTAGTCTACAAGATTGGTACTAACTTCAAAAGATAATTTTCTCTTTGATGGTTTTGTAAAAACAAATAGAATTCTAGAAAACAAATTGAGTTGAAAATCTCCTATTTGGTTAGAATTTACTATATGTTTGCTGATTCAAAAGTAGTAACAATTGTATTCAGTATGGGGGATATGTTCTTATTCTACCTTTAGTTAACTTTCAGTGGGAAAGTTGAAAACAGGTCTAACATACATGAAAATATAGGGAACAAAAAAGAGGACAACCACTGTGATGTGTGAGCTACATGTTGATAGGGTTTTGAGCCTTCCTTCCAGACTGTGGGTTTTCAAAGAGTTCAGGATGATACCATAGGAAATTAGGAGAAGGATAAATAACACCATACGAAACGCACCACCATTGGCAACCACAGTGAGGCCTATGAAGTAGGTGTCTGTGCAAGCAATTTCTAGCAATGGGTACGTGTCATAGATGAAGTGATCAATGACATTGGGCCCACAGAAAGGGAGACTATACACAAAGATAATTTGCATGGCAGAGTGTGCAAAACCTCCAGCCTGGGCCACTAAAAACAAGAGGATGCAAACTCTTCTATACATGATGGTCAGATAGTGCAGTGGCTTACAGATAGCCATATAATGATCATAAGCCATCATCACTAGAAGAAAAACTTCAGCATCACCAAAACAGTTTGGTATAAAGAGCTGGCCCATGCAAGCTGGGAAGAAAATAGACTTTTTCTCAAACAGTAAATCTATGGTCATCTTGGGTGAAATAGCAGTGGAATACATGGCAACCATGGGTGACACATAGGCAAGGAAAAAGTACATTGGGGAGTCCAAGGAGGGGCTGGCAAGAACAGTAACACAATGAGCAGGTTGCCCACGATTGTCACAATGTATCTGAGTAAAAACAAGACAAATAATCCTTTTTGTCCATCAGCATTGTGAGTAACATCCATTTACATTGGAAATCCAAGCAGCTAACTCTTTGAGTTATTTTTTATTACATGTAGCATGACTACAGCACTTCTGTGCATCTGAAAAATCTAAATAATTGATATCTGATGCTAGTGTTTGAATGTTTCCCTGTGAATATTGCATCAGAATAAATTACTAGTATCTCTATCAATTTAATAGGAATTAAAAATGTGGTCCAGAATATCAAGAATATTATACCTTTAACTCATAAAGCACCTTTGAAAGAAATGAAAGAATTATATCTCTTAGGAAATGATTGTTTCCTTGAAAATATGTATACTATTTACCTCTGAAGAAATACATTTTACTGGAATCCAACAAGTGGGTTACATGTACCGGGATTTAGTACTGGAAAAGGACACAGGCAAAGAGATTCTGAGATTTCCTTACAATCCAACTATAATGACCTTTCTACATCTCTCATTCACATTCTGCTTTCAACAGATTCAGATGATTGGTCATTCTGAAAGCTGCAGAGTGATAGAGGCACAACCTGGGGAAGAACACAGGACTATAAAGTAGTCTAGTATAATTCACATTCATGCTATATCCTACTTTCTGCTGCTTATTCTCCTCAATCAGGTTTTGATTAGGAAACATATCCCATTGGCAAGTTTAATTATTTATATAATAAGGAAAAAGAAGAGGATTTGAGCTATTGTTTATAGTTTGAGTTATTAAAGATTTAATGCTATAAAAACTGACAATAGTATTATGTGGCTTTCAACTAAAACCACTAAGTTAATATTTATCAAATAAAGTAATAAAAGTCCTTAATAGCAGAGTTTTTCAAAACATGAAACAATAATAACAAAAATCACATGTAGTACTTTACAATAATAACTTTATAAATGTCTGTAAGCTATAGTAAATAAAGCCCATCAACCCGAATGATTTTCTCTATGGATACTAACATGTTTGCTTGAATCATCTTAAAGTTACACATAAGCATCCAGAACATAATAGACAGTTGTTTATTTACATGTTATCACAAATGGTTTCTTATGTAATATTGAATTTGCTTATTCAACTATATCTTCAGCATTTAAAACCCTTTGCTAACACATTATGCAATTATAATATGCCAGAAAGCATGGTTATAAATTTATTTGCTTATTTATTATAAGTGTAATATATGTTAGTCATTATTTATAAAAAAGACAATAAACACCTATCAAGACTCCTACTAAGCCTAACTGCACTTTGTATGTTCTAACTAATTTCTGAGTTTACTAGCTTCATTCCCACAATTCAGATGCTGCTGGTGAGCATGCATGATTTATGATATTGATTATAGCTATCACAGGAATTTTTATCCTAGCATACACTATCATTTGCTTTATGAAGTCACATCTTGGATTTTATCCTAGGCCTGGAAAATCATTGCTTCTTTCATTTATTGTAATTAGATATTTTTCTATGGATAATCACAGAACACAAGATTATGTAAAGTTGATGAATGGACATACAAGTAGCTCCGATTGGCTACAGTTTCCATATTTTCAGACAGTCGTCCCTTTACTTCAATCTCTCAGAAGAGTGTAAGAGTACTCAAGGTTGATGATTAAGATATAAAGATATTTAAATAATAACATTTATTATTTAAATAAAGATAGTTGAATATTCTCACCTGCTGGAAAATTTTCTCCTGGAAAAACAATGATTCTATGTTTATATGGCTATGTAAAAATTGACCTGATTAGTGAAACCTAACATGCCCAAGTACTTCAGCTTGGGCCAAATTTGAGTTTTCAAAAATCACTTGAGTCATTCTACTAGGAAAATAATTCTTCTGTTTATAAGTGTAAATATAATCTATGAGTTTTACATCATCACTAATTTACATGAAGAGACTGTAAGGTTGTATTAGATTTAGTTAATTAGAATAATTGGAAGAAATTAAAACAGAATAATCTCTTGTGAATAGATTTCTTGCTTTGAACAATCCCTAGAGGAAAAGATTTGAATCTTGCAAAGAAAGAGTAGCTGACTGCCAAATTATATGGAAAATGTATAATTTGAAATGACTGCTTCTAAAGTACCTTGACTAATAATGTATTAGTTTCACATTAGGAAATATGTAATTTAAATATGATATTTAAACAAGGCCAAAAGAGGAAGTAGCTTCTGTCCCCCTTCCTTAACCACACCCCAGCAAAGGACAGCCTTATGCTGACTGTGGGACAGACTCTGCCTAAGAACCTCTAAGGATCAGAAGAAGAAGGCTTGCAACTGGTGCTTCTTGTAGTTAATGTTGTAACTAGAGTCTCTTACAGCTGATATTCTAATTCTTGAAATGACAAGTGATCACAGCTTTATATTTTCAGTTGGAGTTGACACTTTCTACCAAGGCTGGAATTTGTGTCAGGTAGAATTATAATTATCCTCATTCCACTAATTCAATTCCTTAATTATAATTATTTATTAATCAAATAATTGTTTCTACAGAAGCATTTATTTTTTAACAATCAGTCAAGAACAAGACAGGGCTGTTTGCTTTCTCCACTCCTATTCAATATAGTTTTGGAATTCCTAGCCACAGCAATAAGAAAAGAGCAAGAAATCAAAGGATTCAAATAGGGAAGGGAGAAGTCAAACTATCCCTATTTGCAAATGATATGATTCTATACTTTTGAGATCCTTAAAATGCTACCAAAAAACTATTAGAAACCATAAACTTTTTGAGCAATGTAGCAGGATACAAAATTTACAGAAATCAGTAGCCTTCAATCAGAGAAGGGGACTAGGAACTAAGAGAAAAGGTTAGTTCAAGAAGAATCAACTTAGAAAGTAACACATATGTACATGGAAACAATACTAAGAATCTCCCTATATAGCTATCATTACCTCAACTAGCAAAACCCCTGGTCCTCATTAATGTTCGTACTCTCTCTTCAACAAAATTAGATATAAAGGTAAAACAGTTCCTGGTTGGAAGTGAGGGGGTGGGGGTGTGAGGGAAGAGATTGGGGGAAAGGGAGGCAGTGGGGGGGAAGGAGGGAGTAATGACCCAATCATTGTATGCACATATGAATAAAGGAAATTTAAAAAAAAGAAAAAAGAAATCAATAGCCTTCCATTATACCAACAATGAAATGACAGAGAAAGAAATCAGGGAAACAATCCCATTTACAATAGCCTCAAAAACAGTAAAGTTCCTTGGAATAAATTTAATGAGTGAAACCAAAGACCTTTTTAATGAAAACTATAAAACACTGAAGAGAGAAATCGAAGAAGAAATCAGATGATAGAAAGACCTTCCATGCTCATTGATATGTAGAATCAACATTGTGAAAATAAGCAATCTACATGTTCAATGTAACAAAAGCAATCTACATGTTCAACACAATCTTTATAAAAATTACAATGATATTTTGCACAGAAATGAAAGAATCAATCTTGAAATATATATAGAAACACAAAAGACCTTGAATAGACAAAACAATTCTGAGCAAAATGTCCAATGCTGGAGGCATCACAATACCCAACATCAAACTATACTACCAAGCCATAACAATAAAAACAGCATGGTATTTGCACAAAAAAAGACAGAAAGACCAATGGGTCAGAATAAAAGTTCCAGACATATACTGAAGCATCTATAGCCAATTAATCTTCCACAAAGGAGCCGAAAACACACAATAGAGAAAAAACAGTCTCCATCAAATGCTGTTGGGAAGACTTGATATCCACATATAGAATACTGAAACTTGATCCCCACCTTTCTCTCTGTACCAAAACAAACTCAAAATGGAAAAAAAAGCCTTAATATAAAGCCTAGAACTTCTAAACTCCAGGAAGCAGTAGCAAATTCACTGGAACAGATAGATAGAGGGAAAACTTTCTAAACAGAATTCAAAAGCCTGAAGTTCTAAGAGAAAGAATGAACAAATGGGACTATGTCAAATGAGAGAGCTTCTGCTCAGCAAAGAAAACAGTCACCAGAATGGGGGACAACCCACAGAATGGGAGAAAATCTTTGCTAGCTACTCATCTGATGATGGACTAAAATCCAGAATCTATAGAGAATTCAAATAACTCAGCCCCCAAAAGAATCTACACTCCAATGAAGAAATGGACACATGAATTAAACAGGGAATTCTCAAAGGAAAAGGCACAAATGGCCAGGAAATACATGAAGAAGTCTTCAGCTTCCCTGGTTATGAAAGAGATGCAAATCAAAACAACACTTAGATTTATCTGACTTTATTAAGGGCCATAACAACAACAAATGTTGCTGAGGGTGTGGCGAAACAGGAAATCATAGACTGTTGGTGGGAATGCAAATTAGTACAACCACTATGGAAAGTAGTATGGAGAATCCTCAAAAAGCTAAAGATAAAACTGCCATATGATCCACTGATACCCCTCTGGGGCATTTACCCCAAAAATGTAAGGGTACAATAGAGACACCTGTACACCTATGTTCATCCCAGCACTATTCATAATAGCCAACCTTTGCAAACAGCCCAGGTACCATACAATTGATGAGTGGATAAAGAAAATATTTTACATATATATACATATATACATATATATATGCGCCATGGAGTATTACTCAGCCATAAGGTATAATGACATGTGGTTTGAAGGTAAATGAGTTACAATTGGAGGACATAATGCTAAGTGAATTAAGCTAAGTTCAGAAAGACAAAGGCTGCACGTTTTATCTCATATGTGGAAGATAGATCCAAAGATAAACATATACACCAAAACAATCATGATCATATACAAACTCAGATATAGAACATGTTTGTAATAGTGGAACTACTTTCTGGGACTTGGGGAAAGAGGGAAAGGAAAAGAGAATGATACAGCATAGGTAATATTGCATAACATAAGATGTGAAGGTAGAAGATACAACGTTGTATATTGAAAGCTGTTGAAAAATTGTGGGTGGAGGTAAAGTGGTATGGGTCAGTAATGAAAAGGGTTGAACAGACCAAAGTAAAGTAGGGCATACATTGAGACACTCTTTGGAACATCAGCTTAAATATTAATAATGAAGTACAAGACTGTATAATAGGTACAGTGTGGGGAGGCACTAGTGCAAAAGAGAGTGAATAAAGGAAATTAAGGTGAGGTATATGGTAGATTAAACTCATGTACAAAATAGAACAAAGAATCATCTTGCAATTGCTTTAAATTGGAGGGGATGGCTTTGAGGGGAAGAGGGTATTGGGATGATCTTACCAAAGTATAATATAAGCCTAATTGGAATTGTCACTATGAATCCCCCTGTATAATGAATACATCTTACTAAAAATTATTTTTAAAAAGAGAAGTGATCAGAGCTCTCCATTTTAGAATAGACATTTTCTACCAAGGCTTGGTAGGAATTATAATTCCTAATTATAATTATATTACCTAATTACAATTAGCGTGGAATTATAATTATCTTTATTCCACTAATTCAATCCCTTAATTACAATTATTAATCAAATAACTGTTTCTATAGAAATGTTGATTTTCTAACAAGTGAACAATGACTAAGGGCTTCCACTATTATTCCATCAACTTTGTTTTGTATCAGCTCCACTGAACACATGCCATTGTAATTATAGATGCATATTGTATCATTGATATTATAAGTGCTTGTGGTTAAATAAATACCAATCTGAACCAACTAAAGTTCTTTAACAGGTGACGGAGTCTACTAAGAATGTCTGTTTCAATTAACCAAACAAATCCAAATATAATATGTATTTTTGTAAGATAAATACTAAATACTGTGCATGTCTTAATTGTTTAAGTGGTAGGATATGTATGAACATACTTTAATTGTAACCAATTTTCTGACATAATTGTAGATACTGTAAGATAAATTTTGAATGGAAAATGGAAAATCAATAGATGCATAATGCTCAATTTCCTCTGTCCCTTCTCATTGAATTCAAAGAACCACTACTGTTTTCTGTTTATCTGACTGTTTATCTGAATGAAAACATTCAGATGGTGTCCACAACAACCCGGAATCAGAATTTACTTGTGACATTAAGAAAAATAATTGAAACTATTAACTGATGTGGATGCTCCCTCCTAATATGCCACAGTTCACAGTAATTCTCTATAATCCATATCTATTGCCAAATTGATAACACTAGCAATAGAAAAATAAAAAATACAGACTTGAAAAGAACATTAATATTTAAACACACACACAATTTTATTTGCCTTTGAAAATTTTAAACACTTACAATCTTGGATTCTGAATTTGTGTGATACTTCCAGGGTCCCTTGATCCACTGGGCAACACAGACAGGGAAGCACAGAGAATTTTCCAGATAATCTGACTTAGAAACATGACCCAGAGCAAGGGAAGGCTTGATTCAGCATAGTCAGGACTAAACAATTCATAAGGCCAACAAGCCTTTGATGGTTGACCAACAAATGCAGTGATATAGACCACTGTTATAAAAGTCAGCATTTTTATTCTGAGAGAGTATAAAGTTTGTCAAGTCCAAAGCACTTAGGTATTTTTTGAATAAAAATGTTATTGTGTATATTTAAGGTGTAACATCATGCTATCATAATGTATATAAAATAAAAGGTTGTTATAATAAAAAATTTAATATAGTCATCATCTCACATAGTTACCCACATTTTCTCATAATGGCAAGAACTATTATAATATACTCACTTAAGAAAAAGCCTGAAAACAATACAGTATTATTTATTGTAGTCCTTATGCTGTGTATTAGATTTTTTGCTTGCTCATTCTATCCATTTTCTACTGTTTATCCTTTGACGTACATTTCCCAATTTCCTCCCCCATAACACCAACCATAGTTCCATGATGCCAACTGTTTTGTTGATTTTCTGTACATATTTCATTTTTATTCTTTTATTCTTTTCTAGATTTCATAAACAAGTGTTATCATTCAATATGTTTCTTTATGTATCTAGCTTATATTACTTAGAATAATCTCTAGGTCCATTTGTGTGTGCAAACGGCAGAATCTCCTCTTTTTTAGTACATACACATGCACACACACATATGTAGACATATAGTTTATTTCCATATCTTAGCTATTGTGAATATGCTGGAATGAGCAAGAAAGTGCAGATATATTTATTTGATTTTTATTTCCTTTCCTTTTAATATATCCCGAGAAGAATAGGATGTCTTTGGCCTAGTTTCTGAAGGTCACCACTTAGACATATGTAAGAATGACCTGTAATCATGGGAAAACAATTCATACATTCTACCATGCCAAACAAAACTACAAATGTAGTGGATACTATTGTACTACAATACATGAAGAACTGCTTCAGTGAATTTTGGGAAACATTTGCTAGGGCCAAGAATCAACATTTACCTTTAAGAAGCAATAAAAGAAGAGTAAGCTAAACCTAGGTAAGTAAAACTAGGACTTCATAATTATTAAAGTCAATCGAATAGAAAAAATAAAATAAAGGTTTAAATAACCAAGAGTTGCTGTTTTTAATAAAATTAATTTTACCTTAGCGATAGAAAGAGGTAAAAACCCAAACTACCAATATCAGAACTAAAGCACACATACCTGCAAACTTAAGAATTTGGAATAGTTGGGTAGGATAAAAGAAAAGTATACCCTTCTGAAAATGAACCAAAAATAATTTTTAAAGCTAAATACTCCCAGATCTTCCCAAATAAGTAATTAGTTTCATTTAAAAACATGATCGTAGAATAGAATCTCTTAAAGAATCTACAGAAGTCTGGGGACATCACTCAAGTTGTAAAGTGCCTGCCAAGCAAGAGCAATTCCCTGAGTACCATCGCCAGTACTACTCTCCCATCCAAAAAAATATATGTATATACATATATATATATGTGTGTGTGTGTATTACATATATATATATATAGAGAGAGAGAGAGAGAGAGAGAGAGGGAGCAAGAGATTACTGGATAACAGTGAGTGAACTATGAAACTTTGTAGAACTCCAAAGGCAAAAAATTCAGGTGGATTTATATGTACTAGCATCAATAGCAAATAGAAATTTTAAAAATCTGAACTCTTTGCTGGGCACCAGTGGCTCATGCCTGCAATTCTGGCTATTCAGGAGGAAGAGATCAGGAGTATTGAGGATCAAACCCAGCCCTGGCAAATAGTTAGCAAGACTGTCTATTGAAAAGCCCATCACAAAAGAAGGGCTGGTGAAGTGGCTCAAAGTGTAGCCCGAGTTCAAACCCCTGTACTGCACACATACACAAAAAACTGAACCTTTTATAATGGCATCTGAAAACATAAATACTAAGAAACACATGAGCAAGATCCCTAAACTACTAAAAACACCAAAACTTTTTAAAAATAAATATTTAAAAATCTTCATAAATCTATGCAATGTATATAGGTCTGTAGCTCCAATTCAGCCTATCTAAAATTCTAAGTACCCTCTTTTAGAGATGTCCATAATTGTTTGACATGCTGTTCTGCAATGTGACTTTGTCACTCTCCCATCAAGGTTCATCATGTATTTTTGCATCATCTCAAATCTGATATGGTCGTGTGACTGCTTTGACCAATAGATTTTAGACATGACACCATGTTTCTTCTGGACATAGCTCTTCAGTGAAGTACTTTCTCCCCATATGATCTCTAAGCACCCAGGAAAGTCTCACTCTCAAGTAAAGAGAATCTATTATCCTGCTTCTAAATAGACAGGGAAAGGGAACAAGTGGATCCCTTGTAGTCATCATTCCCAACATACAATGAATGTGAAATGAGCTGTCTTAAACCCTATGGACTTCCCAGTTATCAGTTGAATTATACAGAGCATCTTCAGGACATTCTGCACAAGCAGAAGAAATATTTAGCTAACTTCTCCTTGAATTCCCAGCCCATGAAATTTTGAGGAAAACTAAACTGATGGTCACTTTAAGTCCCTTAAAACATGGTCTTATATCATACAAAAGAGATATGGGTGGAACCTCAAAGTGCAGTTGTTTCAAAATAAAAATTAAGATATTGACCTATGTGCTGAGTTGAGTACAAACTAAGGTTTTATTGGATAGTGAGCTATGAGTGGTCACATAATATCCATATAAAGTTGAACACAGATCCAAATGTGTGGTCAGATGAAGATTGCTATGAGACAACATAAAGACTATGTATGGTCAGAAATAGCCTCTCTAAATCTGAATACACATCTTTTACTATGGTGTTGAGGATTGTACTTCAATTCATAAAAGAAAAAGCCCTGAGTCCTCTCTGATGAGCACCTTAAAAATATTATTCAAATGTAAATAAGAGAATGCTCTTTCGTGGGTACCAGTGACTGAACATAGGGCTTCCTGCATGCTAGGCAAGGACTCCACCACTTTGACCCATGCTCCCACCCCTTTGGTTTGCACATTGTTTTTGAAATGTGGTTTTGATAATTTCACCTGACGTGGCCTTGAATTCACAATCCTCCTGTCTCTACCTCCTAAATAGTTGGATTATAGCCCCACACTACCGCACTCAGTTTTTTAAATAAAAAGATCAAAAAGAAAGATGTACATAGACTCTATGAAGATGATTGCAAATTGTTGAGATTTATCAATCAAGGTAAGGCAGACATGAATTAAGGAAAGACCAGGGCTCTCAAATCTGTATAACTTAATGTAATCATCTCAGGTTAGATGCCATCTCTCAATTACTCCCTCTGAACCCCTTTGTTAGCCATTGAACTAGAAATAAAGGGAACTGTGCAAATTTCCTCCCACATGGATTTAAGTTACCTGAAAATTAACATAAATGTATATGCCAGTCTACCCACTTTCTGCCCTACTTGCAGGTCATTGGAGACCTGGAATAGAACAGGTCTTTCCTCACCTTTAAGTTAAGGATGGTATTAAAAATGTCTGAAAAAAAAGATGTCTCTGTTTTCCTGCTCAGGGCCCCTCTACTCCACCTAGAGAGCACATCTGTAATGCTTTTCCCCCTTCACCTATAATAAACTTCATTATTTCCCTTACTACATCCATGTATCCTGCTTGGGATTCATCCATGCTAGAACACAGGAGCCAGATATCTTCTGGTGAGAATTCTCAGAAAGGAAAACAAAGCCTTCATAACATTCATAATATTCTGGATGGGAAGGTTAGACATTACAATGTACCATTTTCCTATAAATAAATATGTAA
Organism: Castor canadensis; assembly: GCF_047511655.1. NCBI lineage: Eukaryota > Metazoa > Chordata > Mammalia > Rodentia > Castoridae > Castor > Castor canadensis. Next base: position 189,641,212 of record NC_133386.1, read on the forward strand.
GGTTATGAAATTCTAAATACGATTTTATTAAAAATTTTCAAGATTTACAAAACCTTATGTTTTATCAGGGAGAATGAATACCTAAGAGTTCCAAGACACTTTTGAAAATGTTGAGCAACTAGCAGAATTGCCCCTAACTTGAATAAAAGACATTAAAATCGTTCACCATTAAAATAGTTTGTTATAAAAGAATAAACCAAAAAAAAGCAAATAAATGATACAGATTTGAACATTCCAGACATAAAAAGTTTAACATATTAGCAGAAGAAATTTCAGCTAGGCACAGTGACTCAAGCCTGTAATCCAACCTAGCTGGGAGACTGAGGTAGGGAGGGAGGATCAAATAAGTCCATGAGACCTCATTTCAACAGAAAAATTGGGCATGCTGGCACACTCATGTCATCCCAGCTACCTTGGGAAGCATAAAATAGCATAACTGCAGTCTAGGCCAGCCTGGGAAAGATGCAAAACCCAATCTCAGAAATAACCAGAGCAAAATGGGATGGAGGTGTGAGGCCTGCTCAAGTGGCAGAGTGCCTACCTAGCAAATGTAAAGCCCTGAGTTCAACTGCCAGTACTGAAGAAAAGGAGAAATTTTAAATTATTACTGAAAGTTAATGTCACAAATTTCAAGGCAGTCTTTACCTATTTCAGTAACATTAGCTTAGATCTTATAACAACCAAAATTAAGTCACTGATGGGTTGAAAACAAAATACAAAACATCAGTATATAAAACCACTCAATTTTAACAAAACAAGGTAAATATTAATAGTAAATATCAAAGAAGAGCTACATACACATGTATATTTTAATATAGAAAGAGTTCCTGAATGTTCATAAGCAAACATTCTGATTCCAACCATTTAGGAAATGAAGTATATAAGTAATTGATGACATTTATGGACTACTTTCTGCATTCCAAACTTTGTGAAAACAGAAAGCACAAAGTAAGTATCTTTTCCTGACTTCAGGGTACTTATGGATAAATAAAAATAAAGAAATAATTAACCCAGATATTATCACATCTCTCAATATGGCTATGCAATTTGGAAGTTAATTACATGCCTAATAATGGAAATCTAATTCATAAGCTCTGATATAATCAAACGCTTGATAATCATTTTTGAAAAATAAAATGATTGGAAAGAGTTTGAAATAATATAAGCAATCTACATGAAATAATAATGAAGATAAAAATAATGATACAAAGTTACCGCTACCATGTGATTTACCATGAAAAGCACTCATTTCCCCATAGCCTTAGCCCTGTAAATCCAGATTAAGCAAGAAAGGCCAGAAAAAATGAGTTTCTTTTTCCAGATGTTTTATACCATTTTAGGACAGAAAATATTTTATTTTAAGCATGCGTTAAAGAGAGAAATTTTCAGAAAGATTTTAAGAATGATGCCTTTTAAATAATCATTTAATAACAATGCTTCTGCCAAATATTATAATATATAGTGGCATCTTTATTACCTAATTATCTGCATTTAATCAGTAAAGGTTCTGTAGTCTCCAAACAAACAAGAGTGAATGACAAAGAGAAAGAAAAATCAACTGACCTCACTTGATCAGCACTCATTTTATAACCATATGAAAATATCACACCCTGACCCAGAAATATGTACAAGTCTTATGTGGTAATAAAATATTTTTAAAGGAGAAGGAAAGACTAACTATCCTGATTTGGTCATTACACATCATATTCATTTGTCAAATTATTACACTGTACCCAACATATGTACAATTAAAATAATAGTAAATCATAAGTATATGTAAGTAAAAAAAATACAGGGATTAAAAATAGACAGTATATTTTGCCAGAATGTTGCTTGACAATTATATTTTCCAAAGCTTCTAGTGTTGAGCTCTGCATTGTACATTTGTAGATCATGGATGATGGGATATATAATTTTACATAGGAAAGGCAGAGCTTGGTCCCTTTTAGGATGCTAAGAACACTCAAGAAAGAAAGATATAGGCATGTTGAAACATAGAAAAGGTACTATCAGATATTCTAAACAAGGAATATTAATTTTATTTTTATGAATATACAGCATAAAGCTTCTCCACTTAAGGAGTTCAACTGATTTCCCAAAAGGGAAATAAGTAAGATTTAGTTATTTTTATACATATTTCACTCATTCTTTCAGAATGTTTTGCTACAGACAGCCTTTTCAAAATTAGTGTTAAAACTATGATATTTTTCTTCATTCACCCTTATATCTAAGCAATGTGAATAAGACTATATATTTAAACTCTCTTACAAGTACAAAAATAAAATACATACTTCAAATGTTAATATGATCAGTTCATATTCTCTGTGTTTGTGAGGTGTGGAATGAACCAAGAATTTACATATCATTTCATCATTATTTTTAAAATCTGTAATGAACACTATTACTTATGAAAAAGGATTAATTTTATTTAAGAAAGAAACATGAGAAAATAGTCAATTAAGTAAAATTAATTTACAGCATTAATTACAGCACATAACTTTTTAATCTCTAAGGAATCATTTTATACCCAAAAAATGAATGTGTATTTGCTACATATTCTGAAAACAAATGCTGATCCTTGGAAGAATTTCCATAATGAATGCTTATTCACTGTGCACCATTATTAATTAGAAGGGAAAAATTGCTACAACGAAATAATCATGCATAGCTTTTCTGAAAGAAGCAACTCTTCAAGGAAAATAGATGACACATCTCTCTGCCTCCTTATTTTCGTTTTCTAGTCCAGAGCTTCTTCATAGCATTTTTCATCTCTGCATTTCTCAGAGTATAGATTAGGGGATTCGACATAGGGGTTATAATGGTGTAAAACACAGTCAAGGATTTATCAATGGGCAGTGTTGAAGGAGGTCTCACATACATAAAAATGCAAGGAACAAAGTAGAGGACCACCACAGTGATGTGAGAGCCACAGGTGGATAAGGCTTTGCGCCTCCCATCCTGACTAAGATTCTTCAGGGGGTGCAGGATGACCCCATAGGAGATAAGCAAGAACATAAAGATGACCACACAGATTGCCCCATCATTGGCAACCACTGTGAGGCCAATAACATAGGTGTCAGTTCAGGCAAGTTTTAATAATGGATACATGTCGCAGATGAAGTGGTCTATGACATTGGGACCACAGAAAGGAAGATTGTAAACAAAGAGAAGTTGAATTACAGCATGCACAAAACCCCCCATCCAGGCCAATAGCAACATCAGAACACATACCCATTGGTTCATGATTGTCAGATAATGCAGGGGTTTGCAGATGGCTACATAGCGGTCATAGGCCATGACAACTAGAAGCAAAATCTGAGCACCACCAAATGAGTGTCCTATAAAAAGCTGACTCATACAAGCTTGGAAGGAAATGGTTTTCTTCTCATAGAGTAAGTCTATAATCATGTTTGGAGTTACTGTAGTTGAATAAACAGCATCCATAAATGATAAGTAGCCAAGAAAGAAGTACATAGGGGCATCCAAGCTTGGGCTGACCACCACAGTCCCAACAATGAGTAAATTGCCTGCCATCGTCACAATGTAGATGAGCAAGAACACAACAAATAATATTTTCTGACCTTGTAGGCTCTGAGTGAGCCCCAAGAGGACAAATTCAGTCACATTGTTCCTTTGTTCCATATGTCCTTCTGTGCTTCCTTATGTCAGTGGTCAGACTGCACTGTCTGCAAATATAATTATTACCAGTGACTTTATGAAATTTGGGTTAATTTATTTATGCATTCCATAAATAGGCCAATAGACATTATGATTTTCTTTGTTTTCTTTATTGATTTATGCATATATGCATACATTGCTTGGGCCATTTCTTCCTGCTGCCCCCTGCGGCCTCCCTCTCTCCCCCAACCCCCTTGCTTATAGACAGAACATGTTCTGCTCTTTTCTCCAATTTTGTTGAAGAGTAGACATAAGCAATAACAAGAAAGACAGCGTTTTTGGTAGTTGAATAAGGATAGCTATACAAAGAGATTCCTAGCACTGCTTCCATGCACAAGTGTATTACAATCCAAATTGACTCATCTCTACCTGATCTCTTCACTATTTCCTGGTCACCTTCCTATATTGACCTCTGTCATTTTAAGGTTACTGTATTAACTCCTCTGCCTTGGGCATATCAAACACTTCCATGTTTTGGGTTTCCTTCCTTTCCCTATTCCTCCTGTGTTCCCTTAGAGTGTGACCCAAGTCTAATAATATTACTGCAGTTGTTTTAGATCTAAAGTCTGCATATGAGGGAAAACACAAGTTTTGGCTTTCTGAGCCTGGCTAACTTTGCTTAAGATGATGTTCTCCAGTTCCATCCATTCACAAGTAAATTCCAAAACTGTCAGAGATTATAAGACTATAAGACTAGCTAAAGCATGTGTCCTAACTTCAGCATTTTTGCAGATTAGTGAAGAGAGAAATAGAAATTAGAAATGTGGAAAATGAAGAGACTATGAGAAAATGAGTCTGCCCCAGTCAGCTTCCCACCTGGTTTGAGCAAAATTTCACACCTAGCTTATACTACAAACATTAAAAAAAAGGTGGATTAAAGGTCTAATGTAAAACTAAAGAAAGATTTACTCTATATTTACTTTCAAGTTAATAAAGAAGATATGACATTCTACATTCAAGAGTCACGAAAATCTCAACTACTAACTGAAATCCCAAGTAAATATATTGTTTGAGAATTCTGCAAAGCATACCATAAAGTAAATAAACAGAGAAAAACCTAGTTGATTTTATCAAGAGATTTATAAATACCTGCCCATTAAAATATTTTCCAAACAGTTACACTTGAAATTTGTTTCTAAGGACACTGAGACTAATGCAGATATGTTTATTCTGAGTTTTTGTAATGTTAAAATATCTAAAGCAGGGTCACACATTTGACTCAATACACATATATTATAGCAGTCACAATGGACCTGTAATGGGTCTGATTATCAGAATCACCTAGAAGATCTCTTAAAAGGTTTTAAGTTCCTACACACCAATGTACTATTGCAGAATGTAAAGTGTAGTTCAGAATCTTGCATGTAAGAACAGTTTCTGGGTTACTTGCATAAGGAGACAGTCATTCAGTCCAAATTCTGGATTGTGGTGCCTTCTCCTTGGTCCTAAATGATTCATTCACTGAAAACAGACAGCAGAATGACATACTGCTGGAGTTTGAAATGTTTCCTTCTGACCAATTCTTATAATGATTGTAGAAATTCTGATTCATCACAATTTCAGAAACTAATGTTGCTTTTTATATTATCGAAATTTTTAAATGATTATCAAAAATGTCCTCTCACCTCATCAATTCTGAATCTTGATTATGAAAAAAGAAACTCAAAAATTTGTCTTAACAACAAATATTAAATAAGCACTTTAAGGTTGAAAAAATGAATTTTGTGGAAAGGAAATCATGAATCTTAAGATAAATATTTGTAATGTGTGTTTTATTCCAATAAAGTGAAAAATGAAATAACCTTTAAAACATTTTCATTCTCAGTCAAGAACACTGGCCTGTCTTCATGTAGCATGACTTTAGGTTGCCTAAAGGGTAGAGAATCTTAATCTCTCTTTGATCTTGCTTTGAAACTCAAGCATGTGAATACTGATATAGAAAAATACTCAGAAAAGGGCAGAATGCTGTGGGCACTTTATCTAAATATGAGCTGCTGAACACATTGCTTAATCATTCAATTATTTCATCTTCAAGGGTGATTTTTCTCTAATTAAATTCATTGGCACCTCAACCATAATTCTGTGAGTAGGCTATGTATCTCCAGAGATGCCACAAGAAAAAGAACACTGTGGAACAAGATTTACAGAAACATAAATCTGGGGGAAAATATCATAAATGAACAAATTAAGATAAAAATCATCAAAAACATAAAGTCCATTAGGGGAAGGAATAAAATATGTGAAAACTCTCTTATTAAAATCATGACCTACAAAATATATGAATTTAGTGAATGTATAGTTTAATTTAGGGTCTCAGTTGATGTCTGAACTTACAGCCAGAATAAGAGGAAAACTTATTTCAGAACACATCATTGAACACTGCATTCAAATGCAGACAAAGCAAGGTTTTACCCTAAGAAAAAAGGTCATGATTATCACATAGTTTAAAACAGGTAATTTTTGTGTGGTTAATAACAAAAATTACTGGAATTCATGCAATTTAATAGCGAGAAAAAGTGGAAATATTGAGGAAAATGTCCTGTGTATTAGTATTGGAGTAGGGAAAGAGAAAGCAGGTTTGAGATTATGCTACAAATCCCTAAATGTTATAGAACATTCATCAAAATAGATAATACATGGTCCAGAACATAGATTGCTGTGTATGTCACAGTACTTAAATGATATAGAATCCATATCTGATAATAAACAACTCACCTCACCTAGAAACTGATGAGAAAACATGACTAAATTTTCTCTAATTATTCACAAATTAAACAACATAAAAAATTTGAAACACAATACTCTTAACTGTTAATCTCTACTGAAATATATTCCACAGGTAAAAATGACTTCACAAGGATTCTAACCTGCAGTGACCAGTAGTCAGATTTTAGTAGTACAAGCATTATTTTTCTATTTTTTTTAAGCTTTTCTCAGCTTCATTGTTGTTAATTGACAAATAGGAATCCCATGTACTCAAACAGCTTGAAGTTTTCGCACATGTATACATTATGAAATGAACAACACGATTGAGCTAATAAACATATCTCTCACTTTAGATAATTGATGTTTTCTTTCTTCATTTATTTCATGGTTAGAAAACTTCAGACCTATACTTTTGTTAAATTTGAAAGATAAAATATGTTCTTGTAAACTGCAACTATGCTATATATTAAAATGCAGAAATCACTTACCTTACATATTGAACTTTGCAGCTTTTTATATCTTTCCTTTCTTCATAGACTCTAACAAGCACCATTCTGCTCTCTGCTTCTGTAAATTTAACTATTTTATATACCACATAAGTGAGATAGTGCATTATTGATTTCTCTTTCTGACAAATAACATAGTATAACGTCCTCCAGGTTCATATATGCTGTCACACACCAGATATAGAGAACACAGGAAAGCAGTACTCAGGGATGCTTATTGCATTAAAAACCTACGTTTAAAAAATATCTCAGCCAACTACCAGTAGCTCATGCCTATAATTCTAGCTATTTGGGAAGCTGAGATCAGGATAGTAGTTTGAGGCCCAACTGAGAAAATTGTTTACAAGATCCTGTCCCCAAAATAACTGTAGCAAAATATACTGGAGATGTGGCTCAAGCAATAGAGTGCCTACTTTGTAAGCACGAAGGCCTGAGTTCGAACCCTGGTTGGACCCCTCCAAAAACGTGAAATAAATTACCAAGTCTCCATCATAGGAATTAGATAGAGATGAAATACAAATCAACCCAAAGATGACAGAAGGAAGGAAAAAATAACGTTTAGAATAGTCATAAATCAAATACTGAATACAAGAACAAAAGAACAAATTAATAATCAAAAATGATATTTTAAAAGGACAAACAAAATTGACAAATCCTCAGATGTCTAATTAAGAAAAATAGAAGAGAAATTCAAAGAAATAAATCAGAATAGAAGGACAACCTATTGCAACAGTAGATTCAGAAATGAGGAGGATCTTAAGTATTCTCATAGACAGTCTTCACCAGTGCATCTTTCATCAGGTTTTGACAATGACCATGAATATCCACATTTTATATACATACAACAATTGACTCAACAACACAGCTACAAAGAACTCATGTTTAGAACATTCAAAAAGAATTTAGTGCTCATTTAATCATTAAAAATGAAAATTATAACAAAGTATCACTACACAGTATTTCAAATGCCTAAATTAAAAATAAAATAAATCCTCTGCAGTAGCAAGTTCTGGTAAGGCTAAAGAGAATCTGATTTAGTAATTGTCCTAGGCCATACACTAATATTTTTCAAAAATGCTTTGGAAGAAAGTGAAGTTAGCATCAGATTTGAGAACAATTCTTGGTTTAAATAGCTAAATGACTCTTCTAATAGTAGATAAATCAGTTGTTTACTAGTTGGTAAGACATTTCTTCTCTAGTCCTTTATGGAATTTGTCGTTTCTGAGTTTCTCAGTGTTTCATCACGGAGGTAGGGGAAGGTAGAGGTATGATACATAATCAATGATTTGTCAGTGGAGAAATATTATAAATGGGTTTTGATTGCTCCTCTGAAATATGTTGTCTGTTCTAGTCATGGCACTGATATACAGGTTGTAATGACCATTTCTAAGAAACACATTTTTATAGGGAAATGCCACAGGCATCACTACTGAAGATATGTATAAATCAGTTTCCTCTACCCACTTGTTAATATTCATTTTCCAAGTTTAACTAGTACCAAAATAAAATTAGAATAGATGCATTAGAAAATGTCAGAAATAAATTATTGTAGAACAAATACACTTATTTCATAGATCATTATTTATCTAGTAAATCCAAAAAGTTAATTGAAAAATCTATCCTTAATAAGAATTAAGTAAAGTGACTAAATTCAAGGATAAACTTTCTTGAATACTAGTGATAATTACTTACAAAATACAATGTAGAAAGAATATTTTGGTGACCCAACTTGCAAAACATAAATTCAAAAGATGTGACTGTTCAACATGAGTAAAACAAAATGAAAAGAATTAATCAAAAATCTCAAAAAGACATAAGTAAATAGACTTTATGTTCCTCAATAAAACAATTCAATCGGGTAAAGATATCAGTTCTTTACTACATTAATTATACATTTAATGCACTGTCAGTAATAACCCCAGCAGGTTTATGAAAATCTCATAAATTATTTTGATGTTGGAAAATGTTGTTTTAATAAGTTTTGAGCTGTAGACCTTTTATTACATGTCAAAATCTTCTTACATGATCTAGACCTAAAATAACAGGAATAATTGATTGATCAAATAAAGATAATTTAGAAACACTGTAAATATTTGCATATTAGATATAAATTCACAGCTTGTCAGATTATGGAAAGGGGTTAGAAGTTTTGAAAATGTGTTGAAAATTATAAAGAAATAAAACATACTTATAATATTAAAAAACACATATCCAAGTTTAAAAGGGGCATGTCTGAATAGACATGTCTTCTCAAAAGAAGGCATACAAATAGATAACAGGCACATGAGAAAAGGCTCAAAACAATAAAATGAGACAAATGAGAATTAAAGATAAAATAGCCACGAGAACATGAGAATAAGTATGTGGAAGAGACATCTACATAATATATGTTTATTGCAGCAGTAATGATAGTAACCAAAATATAGATGAGTCTAAGTGTTAGCGTAAGGAGAATGTGGCAGATACACACAATGGGATGTTACTCAGTTTTTTTTTTTTTTTATTATTCATATGTGCATACAAGGCTTGGTTTATTTCTCCCCCCTGCCCCCACCCCCTCCCTTACCACCCACTCCACCCCCTCCCGCTCCCCCCCTCAATACCCAGCAGAAACTATTTTGCCCTTATCTCTAATTTTGTTGTAGAGAGAGTATAAGCAATAATAGGAAGGAACAAGGGGTTTTGCTGGTTGAGATAAAGATAGCTATACAGGGCATTGACTCACATTGATTTCCTGTGCGTGGGTGTTACCTTCTAGGTTAATTCTTTTTGATCTAACCTTTTCTCTAGTACCTGGTCCCCTTTTCCTATTGGCCTCAGTTGCTTTAAGGTATCTGCTTTAGTTTCTCTGCATTAAGGGCAACAAATGCTAGCTAGTTTTTTAGGTGTCTTACCTATCCTCACCCCTCCCTTGTGTGCTCTCGCTTTTATCATGTGCTCATAGTCCAATCCCCTTGTTGTGTTTGCCCTTGATCTAATGTCCACATATGAGGGAGAACATACGATTTTTGGTCTTTTGAGCCAGGCTAACTTCACTCAGAATGATGTTCTCCAATTCCATCCATTTACCAGCAAATGATAACATTTCGTTCTTCTTCATGGCTGCATAAAATTCCATTGTGTATAGATACCACATTTTCTTAATCCATTCGTCAGTGGTGGGGCATCTTGGCTGTTTCCATAACTTGGCTATTGTGGCTACTCAGTTTTATAAAACAGGAAATCTTATTTGCAACAACATGCAAGAACATAAAGAACATTCTGTTAAGTGGAATAAATCAAGTACAGGAAGACAGATTCCACATAATTTCAATTATGTATGGAATCTACAAAATTCTGAATGCAAAGAAGTAGAGAACAGAATGGTGGTAGAGACGGGGACAGGAATGAGAGTGTGCTGGTCAAAGGTTAAAAATTTACAGTTGACAGGAGGAATTAGCCCAAGAGTTCTATTGTACTACATAGTGAATATAGCTATTAATAATGAACACTTAAAAATGACTAAAAGGGTGTATTATAAATGTGCTCATCACAAAAAATGCTAACTATGTGAAGAAATGCATATGCAAATTAAATCATTCTGAAATATGTGTATATTTCAAAACAATATGTTTCAGGATATACAATTTTTCTTGATTGATTCTTGCTATATTTAAAGAAACATATTTTAAATAAAATAAAAATTTCTATGCATTAGATGAAATAATAATAGTGTTTAAAAGAAACAAGACAGAGATAACCTTCTGATCGTATAAAAAATGAACAGTTAGTTCACAGAACAACTGAATAACTACAATAATTAAAAATAAGGGAAAATAATCTATAGACAAAACATATAAACACACATTTCATATTAAATGTTAAAAAGTCGATGCCCAATAAACATATAAATACACTCAACTTCAGTTGCTATAAGGAAAATCACAATCACAATTAATAACAGTTTTGTAACCATTATATTCAAAAAAGTATCAATATCTTGGACTATGAAGTTTTGGTGACGATGTAGACAATGTTACAGTTGTTCATTGCTGGTGGGATTGCAATTTAGGACAATACAATTATCTATAAAAGTTTATGAAATTACATCATAGTTAAAATATATTCTTCAGGATGTCTAAAGCATCTTAATATATAATATAAAACAGGAAATAATACCTAGAGAATCACAAATAGGAGAATCAGGTTCCAGGCTGGCCTAGGCAGAAAGTAAGAACCTATGTCAAAAATAATAATGCAAAAGGGGTTGGTGGAGTGGCTCAAGTGGAAGATTCCCTGCCTAATAAGTACTGAGTTCGACTTCAACCCTTAGAACTGCCAAAAACATCAGAAACTACTTAATGTACAATATAATTTTTTATAAAGGTAATAAGTAAGAAAATATAATTGGTATGTTTTAAGAATATATATGTTTTCATATAATCTATTTTAACTATGACTAACAGATTATTATTGTGATTATCTATGGGAGAGTTAGAGGAATTGCAACAGGATAGAATACAAAGTATTTTTATTTATTTTGAGAATATTCTATGTAACATGCTAAAATATTGATGATTAAATTTCAGATAGTATATATGAATAAAATTGTGATATGACATTTAAAAATAAAATCTCAAATATGTATCTTCAGTAAGAAAAGTACATTAGATTTGTGTATCCTACATATCTACCAGTGCTTCTTATCCTCTGACTGACATTAGGATAATAGTTAATAAATTGTACTGTATCTTGAATTTATGACAAATCAGTAAGTTTCAGAAACACTTCACACAAAAGCAAATATTTGGGTAACTATGTGATATAATGAATATGTAAAATTTGTTTCATTTCAGTAATATTTTTATTATCTACATATATCACATACAAAAACATGGTATACCTACATATATACAGACTATGACTTATTTCAAAAAACACAAAAATTCTATAAAGTATAATTGGTTTCCATATTGCAATCAAAATAATTCAATCTTCTTCATGGTTTGTGATGATCTATGATGATAATAGACAAAGAACAAACCTTTATTATTTTAACATACAAATGTAACAAAACTTAATTATACCAAATGCATGCTTCATAAGTTTCTAATTAAAATATTGAAGTTCAATGCAACATTTAGGAAATATGTTGTTTATGTACATAAACTCAAATTTCCTTTCTTATTTTCTGCATCAATACCTAGGAAAAATAAAAAACATTCTTTGGGAATCTAAAATTTACACGTTTACTAGTGAAGAGTATCATAAAACTGTGTTTACGCTTGGCCTACTATGTTTTTCTACAACCATCTTTCCTGTCATTAAGAATTTGGGTCTGACCTTATCAACACCTGTGTGCCATTTAACAAAACTGTTAACTGAGAAGCTTATTAACTAAACTGAATACCACCTACCCTCCAAATGCGCTGAATTGAAAATACATAGATATTGACCTGATTGTTAGAAGTAATCCTAAAACAGTACAAGTGCATACATAATAGAAGTACATAAAATTCCCAATCAGATAGAATAATGAAAGACACAATTTATCAACTACTTTATTAATCCCACAGATTAATGAAAGTATTAGTCACCCATTTCTCATGAAAGCAGGTGATAGCAAATTAAAGAATTAAACATGGAGAGATAGTGTATAAAAATTGTGTGGAGATTAACAATAGCAAAGTTGGAAAAAAGTTTAACATACATGAAAATATGGGAAACAAAAAAAAACACAATGACAATAATGTGTGAGCTATAAATTGACTAGGCTTCTTGCCTCCCTTCCTCTCTGTGAGTCTGAAGAGAGGTCAAGATGATTCCATAGTGGATTAGGAGAAGGATAAAGACCACCATATAGGTTGCTTCACCATTGGCAATAAGAGTCTGGACTATAAAGTAAATGCCAGTGCATGCAACTTTCAACAATGTCACAGATGAGGTGTTCAATGACACTGGCACCACAGAAATGGAGATTTAACACCAAGAGAAATTGAACCCTTGAGTGTGCAAAAACATCCTGCCTAGGCGACCACTAACAGGAGGATGCAAACCCATTAGTTTGTGATTGTCAAATCACTTTCTGTAGTGCTACTACAGAAAGTTGACATGCTGATAGAACAATGAACATTAACATTTAAAAATCACTATTTAGGTGCCAAATTAACTAAATTATTTACCAATTAACTTAGATGATACTGAGATAATTTAAGTGCTTATTTTCTACATTTAAAAAGAAACACTATGATCTAAACTCTTATAATATTAAATTTAAAAAGTAAAGACTCAAGATGAATTTAGCTCTGTTTTATACTTCTTATAATAGGGAAAATACTTGTACCTTTTATTCACCTTCTCTAATTTTCTATAAAATGGATCATAATCTCAAAGGATAATTAATTCTTTGGTGATTTTTCAAAAATGAAGATAAACATTTCTAGAAAACACATTTAAACTACTTCATCTTTTATAAGAATTGAACTGCCTATTTTATAATTCAGATATAATAACAATTTTGTTCAGTGTAGAGGATACATTCTTAATCTGCCTACAATTAACTTTCTACACCAGAGATTTTTCATAGCATTTTTCATCTCTGAATTTCTCATGGTGTATATTAAAGGATTCAACAATGGCGTGGTAATCATAGAAACTACACTTAGGGATTTGTCAATGGTAAAGTTGGTAACAAGTTTACAATACATGAAAATACAGGGAACAAAAAAGAGCACAATCACTATGATGTGTGAGCTACAGGTTGAAAGCACTTTGTGCCTTTCTTCCTGACTATGAGTTTTGAGAGAGTTTAGAATGATTTGATAAGAGATTAGGAGAAGGATAAAAAAATGACCATAGAGATGATCCATCATTGGCAACCATAGTGTGGCCTATAAAGTAGGTGTTAGTACATTCAAGTTCCAACAAGAGCTACATGTCACAAGGAAAATGGTCAATGACATTGGGGCCACAGTAAGGAAGACTGCACACAAAGACAATTTGAACAACAGAGTATGTAAAAATTCCAGCCCACAAAACCACCAATAGTAGGATACAAACTCTTTGACTCATGATGGTCAAATAGTGCAGTGGCTTACAAATGGGTACATAGCGATCATAGGCCATCGCCACCTAAAGGAAGACTTCAGCACCACCAAAGAAGTGCTGAATAAAGAGCTGCCCCATGCAGACTGGGATGGTAATAGGTTTTTTTTATCATATAGCAAGTCTATAATCACCTTGGGAGAGATGGCCATTGAATAAGCAGCATCCATGACTGGCAGGTACTTGAGGAAGAAGTACATTGAGGACTCCAATGAGGGGCTGGCAAGAACAGTCACCATAATGAGCAAGTTGCCCAGCATAGTCACAATATAGATGTGTAAAACCATGATGAATAAAGCTTCTTGTACATCAGAACCCTGAGTGAGGCCAAAGAGGACAAATTCTGTAGCATTGTAACTATGTCCCATTACTCTTCTGTAAGACTTGCTTTGGAAATAAATGCTAAGGAGAAAAGAATCTGCCATGAGTTTGTGAGAAAGACCATGTTGATGATTTTTATCTTTCATTGTTATGTTGAAGTTCATCAGAGATATTGGTCTGCAGGTTTTGTGGTGGGGTGTGTGTGTGTGTGTGTGTGTGTGTGTGTGTATCTATACATGTATACTCGTGTGTGAGAGTGTGTGTGAATGCTTGTGTGGTATGGTGCCTACTCAAGTTTTGTTAACAAACTAATGATAATCTCTTCAAATGAGTTTGGAAGTTTTTCTTCCCTTTTAACTGTGTGGAATAATTTGAGAAGCATTGCTTTCATTTCACCTTTGAAGACTTGGAGAATTCAGCAGTGAAGTCATAAGCTACTGGACTTTTCTTTGTAGAGACTTTTTATTACTGTCACTTATATTTGTTTTTGGTATATTGGGTTCTTTTTAACCTCTTCTTTAAGTTATGATGTGTCATATTTGTCTAGAAACTTATCTATTTTTTCTAGATTTTCCTGTTTATCAGCATAAAGTTCTTTAGAATAATCCTTAATAAAGCCTTTCAGTTTTTGTGGTATCATTCTTTATCATCTAGATTGTACCTGTTTTTGTTTTTCTGTTCTCGCTAGTCTTGCTGAATTTGTCAATTTTGTTTGTCTTCTCAAAATGCAAATCTTTACTGTATTGACTTTGTATATTTTTGGATCTGATATTTATCTCTGTTCTGATATTGTTTTTATTTCTTTCTACTGAATCTGAATTTGGATTGTACCTACTTTTCTAAGTTCTAGAAATATATTCTTAGTTCATATATTTCAAATATTTTCTGTGTTGTTTATGCATGCACTCATTGTAAACTTCTCTTAGTACTGCTTTTGCTGTAATCCACAGTTTTGGTATGTTGTGAAGAAAAATAAATATAAATAAGATATATTTGTATAATATATATTTATAGTATATAATATATATTACATTTATGTGTATGTGTATATATATATATATATATATATATACATATATTTATATAAATGAGCATCAGCATATATTCCCAAGGCAGGGAATAGTATCTACAATCAAAAGTGACACAGTTCCTTAGACGAAACATAGGATTTTTACTGGTGGTTAAAGTAGATTGCTACAAACATCCATGTAGTTCTCTAAAATAATGTTCCACAGAGTAATGTGGAGGAGTCCAGAGAGAGATCCTGACTCATGCCGTTGGTCTCATTATCAGGCACTTTGAGAATGTTCAAGGAGCACCCAGACACCTCAATATGTAAACAAAAAAAAAGACTTTGAGGTGATCTTTTGCAGCTATCACAAAAGTTATAAGAGTAACATCTTCAAGTCACATTTCAGTGGTTTCCAGTAGTTTGCAGAGTGACTATGTCAGATGTAGCTTTTGCTGCATTATAGACCTAAACAATTATCATCACATTTTACATATCTGAGGACTAATATTCAGGTACAGATATAAGAAAATGAATTAAAGTCCTTTTAGAAAATATATAGTATGCCAAGTCTAACAGTAAAACAGGATCTCAGAGAGATGAGCAAGGTATATGCAGCTGCATTTTCCTTGGAATTATTTGTTTAAATGATAAGCTACATATTTTATGAATAAATGGATACATAATGAAATGGTGAAGTTAAAGATCACTGTAGCTTTGGATGGGCCTGTATAGAGACCTAGACAGAGATACACAGATATAAATGTACAGGAGATAGATGACACAATTCTCAATGTGAAATGTAGATGTCCCTCATCTCATAGACAGATGTTATAATAAGTCTGGAGTTTATATGATAGTTGTACTGCAGACCTTTGTTTTAAATGCCTATTAGAAACAAATATAATATCTTGAAAAATATTAAATCATTACAAATCTCAACTTATTTCCACATGTGCATTTCTAAGGTAATATCTTAATAAATAAATAAATATATAAACAAATATATTAAAGTATGTGAAAATCGTATGAAGCAAGATACAATTGCCATAAGCAGAATCATTTAAAATAACTTGTAAATTAGCCACATATTCTATGAGTGGGAGGTTTATTAAAATAAAAAAATCATAAAAAATGAAAACAATAATATTTAATAATTTACCAGTGTGAGTTTCCTTGTGAAAGAACTAAACACAGCATTAATATATAATAACTGAAATTAAGAATTCAGAAGATAGTTTTAATAGCTGATTATCTACAGCTGAAGAGAGAAATAGTAGTATATTATAAAATTTATCAGCAGGGAAATAGAATAAAACAGAGTAAGATAAAAAATGTTAACAAACAAAACAAAGGACATAGATGATTCAATATTTGGACTACCATATTTTTAATCAGGAAAAGAGTAAGATTAAACAAAATGCAGGAGAAAGAATAACTGAAAACATCATGGGTGAGAATTTTCCTGACATAAAGGAGGATACCAATCCATATTATGCATGCATGAGAGAAAAATTTCTAAGCAAAGCAAAATAAAAAGTACATCAGAAGAAGCAAAAGTAACCAGCAGAAGGAATTCTGCAAACAACAGTGATTTGACAGGCATCTGACTTCCAAACAGCAAATACAGATGTCAGATTGAATGAAAGACCAAACCTGTAAATCATAAAGTCTATATTCAATATAAATCTTATTTAAGAGCTAAAATGTAGTCAAATTCTTTTTAATAAAATGTGACTTCAGAGATTATGCCCAAAATATGCCTACATTGATATAAATTTTTCAAGCTATATACTTCTAGACATGTTGACAGAATTCTGTTATAACACAGAAACAAAATACATACTTCATTGAATATATCAGTGGCCTACTAATGACATATATATAAATATGAGTTTCAAGATAGGAAGAAAACATGATTTTAAAATGTTAAATGAAAAGGGTAAAAAAATAAGGACTATAGACAGTATAAAACTTTATTTTATTTATAAACAAAAAGAAAAAGAAAAAACAGGTTTACAAAAATGGTGATTTTTCATGAATTTCAGAAGGTTCATGCATTAAATTTATCATTATAGGCTTGTATTTTTCTAGGCTCACAAAATCAACTTATTCTAATTTCACATATGATTTGGTGATTTAAATTAATTATATTCTTTATAGGAAGAAATGATTTTCTTCAAATTGTCTTGTTTGTAACTCATGACAAATACCCAGTCAAGATTCTCTGGGGTCTGATTCTCCAAGGTCATGCAGTTAGATACAAAATAAACAACATGATGCCTAAATAAGATGTCTCCGTATAACTCAACTTCACAGACCTTATATGCTGCTCATGATTTTCTTTTACAATAGCAAAATTTTTTAGCCTACATTTAGTGGCATATATTTTGAATCGATCTCCCATTGCTTAATTACAAAGTAGAAAAATTTGTATAGATGATTTCATTCTTGAGAATTTTTTTAAAGCTAATTTAAAGTGTCTTTATAAATGATTCTGCAAAGGGTATCTGGGCTCAGCATCCGTGGCTCGTGCCTATAATCCTAGCTACTCAGGATGCAGAGCTCAGGAGGACGGAAGTTTGAAGCCATCCCAGGCAAAGAGTTCGCAAGACCCTATCTCGATAAAAATCATCACAAAAAAAAGGGCTGGTGGAGTGATTCAATGTGTAAGTCTTGAGTTTAAACCCCAGTATTCAAAAAAAAGAAAAGAGTGTCTAATATGAAATTAATAATCTGAATGTTAAATTTTAATTCTGAGATGGAAAACTCTGAAATCAGAAATACAGTACTTTTGTGAAAGAAATACCTCGGTGAACCTAGTGACAGTAGCATCCATTTTTTTCACCCAAGAGTTAGAATACAATGTATTGAATTTTGTTTCCTACAACCTCAATAACTTTGGTTTGATTTTGACTTTCAACTTTAATGGTATAAATTAATGTTATCTAAGAATCGAATTGGATATCAAAGTAAGATTAATCATCCTTTCTCAATTTGTAAATATCACTTCAGGAATGATAAAAATTATAAACCTTAGAGAAATATAGGCTTAATATAATACTTTTTTATTTTAAAACCATGTAGGTGTAAGAAAGTAAAAGCAGGATACGTTTGACATCTGCATTCATGACCCTAGCTTTCTGGAGGAGTGTGGCCTGGAACTAGTCACTAACAGATTAGATAGTACTTTGAATTAGTGTGAAAACACATGTCATGCTAGCTGGAAGGGACATGTGATGAAGATATTAAATGTTGAAAGAGTATGTTTTATGCATGAAATATTGAAAAAGCTCTGTTAGTGAATAGAAGGAAAGCTGTAGAATGTGAATATATCATGATATTAGGGATTGTGTACATTCAGATAGAAATGCTTAGATTACATGTGTTTTGTAAAGATCATTAAAAAAATGTGTTAGGTTTACCAACATACTAAAATAAAATTTAAATAAAGTTAATCTGGCAGAGTGGGAGTAGACAAGCCAACTTAAGTTCCACTGATTTTAGCTGAATACATATAATATGGTTCAGGAACAAAGTTGGATATATATTTTGAATATTTCCTTCATTTTTTTCTCTGTAATGCCATTCTCACAACCTGAATCTGAGATGCAAAGGGAATTTGAGGGAGCAAAACAAGAAAAAGAAAGAAGAAAAAAAAGTTCTTATGGTTTAGACACTGGAGAGGTATAGCAAACAAATGACCAGTTAGAATGTAATCAAAAAGAGTAGTGTTCTTTCGGCCAATCTTCCCCATTTCTTGTTTTCTATTTGTAGCAGCCATGATTTCTAAACTAGTAATTGGTGTTAATTCTAGGAATTTTTCATACACTTTCAATTGTAAGTAAATTCATTAAAACAGAATTACAAATAGGAGGAAAAAAACTAACTATTGCAGTCATTTGAAACAATGCAAAAACAGAATGAGATGTTTTAAAATACCTAATTTGAGATACTACTTATATATAATGATATTATAATAATTGTGGCAGTAGTAATAATAATAATGAGGGTAATGGTAATGACTTAATACTTATTGAATCATTTCTACGGAGAGTTTGAACATCTTGTGAGAGTCACGTATGAGTATGCTATTTAAGGAGAAATTACAGTTAGGCTAAACTGTTCCGAAGTCTAAGATATTTCAAAGTTCATAATCTCAACAAAACACTTTAAATAACCCACTAATAAGGCTTAACTATTTAGAAAAATCATTTTCAGTATTTGAAATGATGTTTGTCTGGTGGAAGTATGTTGAGTTTTTAATAAACCAGATAATGAAGCATTCATGCAGAGAAAAAGGCAAATAGTTGTGATAAATGTGATGATTCAAACAGTACTGTAAATACAATACAAAAAAGAAGTAAAATGCTAGCAACTCATAAAACTAAGATTTTGCTTTGTAAAAATTCATTGCAAATATACTGGAGTTTTCAATTATAGACAGTAGCAAAGAAAGGCTTGGGTCTATTTGCCAATTTAACACTAATTATCATATTCGATTATAAGTAGGGTTTTATGGGGAAGAATATTGGTTGAGGGTCACAATGTAACAAACAGGCCAGAGTGCAAGAAAAATATTAATAATTAAAGTTGATTCAAAAGAATTAGTAATCTATGTTTACTGATTGGATTTGTGAGAAAATAGTGGGAAATTCAGTAATATTTAAACTGGAAAAGCTAAGAGCAACAAATATTTATTTTTGGAAATAAAATAGAGGCTACAGTATTAGGGAAATAAAATAGAGGCTACAGTATTAGAACCTTTTCCTGCACAATATCAAATCATAGAGCTCTGAAGATGTAAGCTTTAATTTAGGAAAAAAGAAGAGGAAACATGGATTAAAGCTATAGTTTAGGGTTACAGTGCTTGCCTGACCTGCACAAACCCCTGTATTAAGTTCCCAGCTCTAGAAAACAAAAATAAGAAAAAGAAGGGAAAATAAAATTGCTTAAACTGAATATGATACACATAATAAAACAGGATCATTGTTCTTTTGTCCTGCCTTAGTACTTGTCCTATCCTTGTCTCAGAGACTTTAGCTTCTTGACTTATTTAAAAACTAGCCTGCACCTATATTTTTAATGAAATTCTAGTGCCAAATAATATATTTATCTCTCAGATTTATGTGACTTCCTCATAGAAGTACTACTACCTATTTCCATACTCCTAATCTGTAAGTTTCCAAATAAAGCAAAATAAACTTCTGTATTTAATGAAAACCTTTTTTCCCAACTATGATAATATAGGATGTTAAAAATGAGTCGAACAATGCTGTTGGTATTAGGGAACTCTGTGTAAGAAAAATTAGCTGTTGTCAGTTATCTAGAAGCTCTTGATCTTGTACAATTGTCATGTTAGTAGAATATAGGGTCTATCTTATTTCCAGTTATACTTGAAATTATCCCAGTTTTCAGATGTGGAAATGACAGAAGGTAACTATTTGTGTTCCTAACTAGGTTCTAAAGTCCAAGATTTATTAAATTGTGTTTTATCAATGTATTTTATAATACATATCGTTCACTGTTATACCCAGCATGGAAATATTATTTTAAGTTTTTTAGAGTTCATTTCTATGGTTTCTTACTGTTGTATATTTTATCTTTCGTTATTGATGATAAATAAAATTTGGTATTCCTCTTTAAAGATATGTATGGATGATTAGGAAGACAGAAAGATACATAGATTTAAACAGTAGAAATAAATTAATACATCATCCCAATCAAATGCTAATTCTTTAAAAAACTCAATGAATACTCTCACATTCTGATTTTGAGGGGAATTAGATGAGATTTTAGAGCCTTTACAGGTGGTGACATCATAAGAATGCCATTGAAAATTTGAATTATTGATGTTTTTTGACTTGAACTATGAGAGTCCACATGGAAAATTCCCTGCAACTTTGACTAAATATTTCTTGACTCATAACAGTGAAATGTTTATGTTGAATTGGTTATGGCTCCTCTGTACCATTTTATTTATTTTTTAATTGAATAAATGTTCTGCTGGTCTCTTCTCTTGACAGACGTAATATCTGGGTAGAAACCTATTGTTAATTTTCATAATGGAGGATCTCTTTTTTTCTTTTGAGCCACCCATTTTTATATGTACCAAAGCTAGGAACTAAGATGTATCCCTGTGCTTTTCTTTCATAATACCCATTGTGTGTGCTGTCGATGATGACTCATGATGAATGCTTTGATTTTCTCCAACAGAACCAAACTGCAGGACGGGAGAAATCAAAGTGCTGAAGTCAATTTTTAGTTCTTGGGCTTTTCAGAATTTCTAAACACCCAGATGCCATTGTTCCTGGTGTTCTTCACTGTCTATGTTATTTCTGTGTTGGAAAACCTAAGTATGATTTGATCATCAGGATTAATCCTAAACTCCACACTCCTATGTACTTTCTTCCTTGGCCATTTATCCTTTGTTTATTTTTGTTGCACCACTGTAATTGCACGGATATTGTTAGACATCTTGCTTGGGGAAAACAAAATTGTCTTCTTGTGTGGATGCACGGTACAATTTTGCTTCAGATGTGTACTTGTGGTTATGTGAATGCTTATGCTAGCAGTGATGGCCTATAACCGGTTTGTGGCTGTGTGTAATCCACTGCTCTACACTGTTGTTTTGCCTCATAAACTCTGTTCTATCCTGGTTGCTGTGAGTTATTTTGTGGATATAGTGTGTGCTGTGACACTCACTATTTTCTTTCAAAACTGTCTTATTGTTGATATAGCCTGTTAAGTCACTTTTGCTATGAGATATCTGCCATCCTTAATGTAGCCTGTACTGATACCTCCTTCACACAGCTGGTGTGTTTAATCATTTTCACATTCAATGAAGGCTGTGGTATCCTTATCATCCTTATCTCCTGCGTTGTCGTATTTGTCACTGTTATCAGGATTCCATCTAAGGGAGCATTCAAAAAAGCCCTCTCCACCTCTGCCTCCCACCTGACTGTCATCTGCTTCTGCCATGGGGTCATTCTTGTTCTCAACTTGTGCAGAGATCTAAAAGTTCATTGCTTATTGTCAAAATATCCACTCCATTTTACAGCGTGGTGATTGCCATGGTAAACCACTTACCTACAACCTAAGAAAAAAGATGTAAAGGAGATTATAAGGAATTTAATCTATGTCAAGGTCCTTCCTCATTCATTTTAGTCACACAAACACACCTACACAAGCATATCCCTAGTCATTTTGAAAATATATATATATTTTACACATCAGTGTTCTTTATATTTTTCAAAGATCTTTAACAGTGGTACAAAATTATTCAGAGAATTAGTTGGATAATTTATATACACCTATATTGATTAATTGCACTGTTGTTAGTTTTGAGTAAAAGAGGAAAAAAAGAAAGAAAATTCTGTTTTTGTCCCTTCTGGAATCTAGTGGGCTAAATAATGGTCCCTCTAATTATGTCCGCATTCCATTGCTTGGAACTTGTAAATAAATCTTCCCCTTATTTTACCCTTCTCTTCCCTTCTTCTCTTTTATCTTCCCTTAAATCTCTTTCTCTGTTTATTTCTCTGTCTCTCTGTCTTTCTAATATACCCTTATAGCAAATACTTTCAAAAAATTATAGTCCTCTATGTGTAGTTTCTCCAAAAACTAACACTAATATATCAAGAATTCCATGAACACATAGGCATTTTGAATTCATTATGCCATTCCTGCACAGCTAGGTGTGAGATCTGTTGTGGCTATTGTGTCGTTCATAATTTTCAATTTTAACTAACACCCTAGGTGCAGTTTCTGAGAGTGTACATTTTAACTTTGTCTACATTTGAAATTCATTTAAATGAAATCATTAAGCATACTTTAGATTGTGTCTATATTCTTTTTTTTACAGGATTTTATTTTGAAGCTATATTTAAATCATCAAGTATATCAGTGATTCATTTTTAATTGGTTGTGAATATTCTATCAAATAAACGTATCACAATTTGCTCATGCATACTATGCCTTCTACATTGCTTCCTTTTTGGTATCTTATGGAAATGTGGGTAACAACATTCTTGCAAATATCTACTGTTATTCGACAGTAGTTTATCTCAATCTGTTAGCAAATGTAGTTTTGAAAGACAGAAATATCTCCTTCAAAGATGCATCCAGCAATCTTTGTATGCACCTTCTTGATGACAGAAACATTCATCATGATGGACTATGATCGATTTCTGGCATTTGTGACCCTTCCCTACATAAATTCAATGTTCTAGATGTTTTGCTCTTTGCAGGTAGCTGCATCATACACTTGTGCTTCCATGTGTTCTAAAATACTTGGATGTTTTTAATTACCTGATGTTTTGTGGGACTGCGTTCATAAATAACTTTGTCTCTGAGCATTGTGCTATTGTTTCTGTATCCTGTTTGTTTGTCTCTGGTTTGTTAGAGAAAATAAGCAGCATGATGAATTTTCTCACTTCCTGTAATTTCATTTTAATCACTGTCATGAAAATACCTTTAATTGGCAAAGTTACAAAGTCTTCTCCATATGGGGTTGCTATCTAACTGCCATGGCTATTACTTTGGTATTACCTTTTCTCTTTGCTATTTTCTGACCTCCAAAATTTTCCTGATTTGTCATCAAGATATGCTCTGTCCTTTGTACAGTGAGTATCCTCATTCTTTGCCCACTGATCTACAGCATCAGGAATGCAGATGTGAAGTAAATAATCAAGGAGGTAACAAACACCCAATTAATATAGCATAGCACATGGCATTAGGCACAGAACTTTTGAGAATGATGGTGCTGTTAATCAACATAAAATCAGTTCATGAATCTATTATGACCCTGCAGTTAGCATTCCCATACTTCTTCACCCTATAGTGTAGTGCCAAAAATATATGATGAAGAAAAGAGAGCCTCTTCAACAAATTTTGCTGGGAAAAGTGATTATCTGTCTGCAAAAAACTGAAACTAAATCCAAGTCTATCACCCTGCACTAGTATCAACTCAAAATGGATCAAGGACCTAAATATCAGACCTGAAATTCTGAAGTTAGTACAGGAAGAAGGAAACACTCTGAAACTAATAGGAATAGGAAAGGACTTCCTCAATAGAACCCCAGCAGCCCAGCTACGAAGAGAAAGGATGGACAAATGGGACTTCATAAAATTAAAAAAAAACTTCTTCACAACAAAAGAAGTGGTCTCTAAACTGAAGAGACCACCCACAGAATGGGAGAAAATATGTGCCAGCTATGCATCAGACAAAGGACTGATAACCAGAATACACAGGGAACTCAAAAAACTAAACTCTCCTAAAATCAATGAGCCAATTAAGAAGTGGGCAACTGAACTAAACAGAACTTTCTCAAAAGAAGAAATTCAAATGGTCAAAAGACACATGAAAAAATGCTCACCATCTCTAGTCATAAAGGAAATGACAATTCAAAACCACACTAAGATTCCACCTCACCCCTGTTAGAATAGCCATCATCAAAAACACCACCAACAACATGTGTTGGCAAAGATGTAGGGAAAAAGAAACCCTCATACATTGCTTTTGGGAATCCAAGCTGGTGTAACCACTCTGGAAAAAAACTTGTAGACTTGTTAAAAATATATACATAGACCTGTCCTGTGATCCAGTAATCCCACTCCTGGGGATATACCCAAAGGAATTCAACACAGGTTACTCCAGAGGCACCTGCATACCCATGTTTATTGCAGCGTTATTCACAATAGCCAAGTTACGGAAACAACCAAGATGCCCCACTACTGATGAATGGATCAAGAAAATGTGGTATTTATATACAATGGAATTTTACTCAGCCATGAAGAAGAATAAAATCATATCATTTGCAAGTAAATGGATGGAACTGGAGAACATCATTCTGAATGAGGTTAGTCAGGCTCAGAAGACCAAAACTCCTATGTTCTCCCTCATATGCAGACTTTAGATCTAGGACAAATGCAGCAGTATGGTTGAACTTGAATCACATGACAAGGGGAGAGCACATATGGGAGATATGGGAATAGGTAGAAAACCCAAAACATGAAAGCGTTTGATGTCCCCACTCCAGAGGAACTAATACAGAAACCTTAAAGCAACAGAGGTTATCATGAGAAGGGGATCAGGAACCAGTGTAAAGATCAGTTAGATTTAGGTTGTAGCACATTTGTACATGAAAGCAATGCTAGGAATCTCTCTGTATAGCTATCCTTAACTCAACTAGCAAAAACCGCTTTGTCCTCTTTATTATGCTTATGTCTTCTCTTCAACAAAATGAGAGATAAGGGCAAAACAGGTTCTGCCTGGAAGTGAGTGGGGGAAGGGTGTAGAGGGGAGAAATGACCCAAAGAGTGTACACACACATAAATAAATGAATAATAATTTTTTTAAATAAATAAATAAAAGCTAGTAGAACAAAAAAAATTACCAAAATTATCAGGTATGAGAACTCATATCACTTAAACTGAATCTTTGATTTAGGTGTTGTAATACAACTTTTTTGTTTTTTTAGGTTGCCTTCATCATTTTCATTTTTAGTTCCATCTATGTGTTTTTTAAGTTAGTGTTTAAATGCTGACACAGCACTTACTTTGTAACTTCAATAATGTCCATTTCAGTTCACCGAAAATGAATTACTAACTCCTGAACATGCCCCATGCTCCCAACCTCCCACTGGGTGTGGTGTGCTGATTTAGCATACTTTACCATATAATTGTTCAAGTTAATAATTAGTTAAAATTAAATTATGTGAGGTAAAATTTTAGAAATATTCTTCAATAATTAAAGTTAAAGGAGGACATAATCTCATAATATCAAGCTAGTATATGAAGAAGTATTCTTAAAGCATTAACTTTCTAAAAAGTATTTACATTTGATCCTAAAATGCATTTTGACATTACCAATTAACATTCAAACAAAAATAAATGAGAAATCTATCCCTTAAAAATTTGAGATTTTTTTTTCATTTTTCTTTTATTATTCATATGTGCATACAAGGCTTGGTTCATTTCTCCTCCCTGCCCCCACCCCCTCCCTTACCACCCACTCCACCCCCTCCCGCTCCCCCCCTCAATACCCAGCAGAAACTATTTTGCCCTTATCTCTAATTTTGTTGTAGAGAGAGTATAAGCAATAATAGGAAGGAACAAGGGGTTTTGCTGGTTGAGATAAGGATAGCTATACAGGGCATTAACTCACATTGATTTCCTGTGCGTGGGTGTTACCTTCTAGGTTAATTCTTTTTGATCTAACCTTTTCTCTAGTTCCTGGTCCCCTTTTCCTATTGGCCTCAGTTGCTTTAAGGTATCTGCTTTAGTTTCTCTGCATTAAGGGCAACAAATGCTAGCTAGTTTTTTAGGTGTCTTACCTATCCTCACCCCTCCCTTGTGTGCTCTCGCTTTTATCATGTGCTCATAGTCCAATCCCCTTGTTGTGTTTGCCCTTGATCTAATGTCCACATATGAGGGAGAACATATGATTTTTGGTCTTTTGAGCCAGGCTAACCTCACTCAGAATGATGTTCTCCAATTCCATCCATTTACCAGCAAATGATAACATTTCATTCTTCTTCATGGCTGCATAAAATTCCATTGTGTATAGATACCACATTTTCTTAATCCATTCGTCAGTGCTGGGACATCTTGGCTGTTTCCATAACTTGGCTATTGTGAATAGTGCCGCAATAAACATGGATGTGCAGGTGCCTCTGGAGTAACAGTCTTTTGGGTATATCCCCAAGAGTGGTATTGCTGGATCAAATGGTAGATCGATGTCCATCTTTTTAAGTAGCCTCCAAATTTTTTTCCAGAGTGGTTGTACTAGTCTACATTCCCACCAACAGTGTAAAAGGGTTCCTTTTTCCCCGCATCCTCGCCAACACCTGTTGTTGGTGGTGTTGCTGATGATGGCTATTCTAACAGGGGTGAGGTGGAATCTTAGTGTGGTTTTAATTTGCATTTCCTTTATTGCTAGAGATGGTGAGCATTTTTTCATGTGTTTTCTGGCCATTTGAATTTCTTCTTTTGAGAAAGTTCTGTTTAGTTCACATGCCCATTTCTTTATTGGTTCATTAGTTTTGGGAGAATTTAGTTTTTTAAGTTCACTATATTTTCTGGTTATCAGTCCTTTGTCTGATGTATAGTTGGCAAATATTTTCTCCCACTCTGTGGGTGTTCTCTTCAGTTTAGAGACCATTTCTTTTGATGAACAGAAGCTTTTTAGTTTTATGAGGTCCCATTTATCTATGCTATCTCTTAGTTGCTGTGCTGCTGGGGTTTCATTGAGAAAGTTCTTACCTATACCTACTAACTCCAGAGTTTAAAAATAAAATAAAATAAAAATGTTTTAACATTTAAAAGTAACTGCATTACAAGATAAGAAAATGAAGAAAAATATTCCCCAGAGTCCCATCACAACTCAGACACTGGATCATTTAAATATATTTCCTCTTGGTAACTTTAAACATGCTTATTCTTGTATAATTATAGAGTAAACATAATGTTAAAAATCTTAACTTTTTCATTTAATATTAGATGAATTTTGTTATATTGCCATGACTTTAGTATTTTTAAGTGAATGTAATAATAGATTCACAATTTGTAGCATGATTCCTTCATTTTTGGAAGCTAACATTACAATGGGCATATTCAAACATAGGGTTTTTTTTTGGATATTTTTGTTTCTTTTCTTAGAAGAGATTTTTATAAATAAAATAGCTTTTAATAGAAAAAAAAATTTGAGATTTTGGCATTTTAAATTATATTTTTTCTCTATATACTGGCACAAAAAAATACAATATGCTTTGCAAATATATGTTCATCTGTCTGTATCACTTCTTTTGATATAGGTATGCATCATTTTTATTATGTTTTGGAAATTTCATTGGGATAATTTTAGATTCATTTTTGTTCATATGAACAATTTAGAATGGACTAGAGGTATGGCTCAAGTGGTAGAGTGCCTCCTTTGTAAGTGTAAAGCCCTGAATGCTGTGTCTACAGTGTCTGAGCAGTCTAAAAGTCAATGTATAATTCTCAACTTGGCCTCTTAATTCTATATTCTGAAGAATTAGATTTGTGGCTTATTATTAGGCCATGAGCAAATTTTATCACGGTAGTAAGTCGAACTACTCTGCTCACAAAATTAACTAGAAGTTCCAAGTTATTTGATATGTTACAGGCAAAAGTACTTGCCTAAATTCATTCCCTCTTTGCCAGATAGAATTTGGCATTCTTGATCTAGATCCTAGCACTAGAATCAGTTCAAGAAGTTTAGACTTAAAAAAAGAAAACATATGCAAGGAATTTTTAGTAGAAATGCTGAATTTTTTTTACCAGTGTTAGAAAATAAATGTAAAATTATCAAAAAAGAAGTAAATGTGTTTACCAAGGATAAAGCAAGAGGATTAGTGAATTGCCCTCAAATATTTGAAAGTCTATGTTATGAAAGGGAATAAATCAATCTGGTTTGCTTTTCGGAAACTCAAAATGAATTATTTTAAGACCTGAATATTATGAGAAAAGTTAGTACTAATAAAGGATATCTTAAATCAAATGTTTAGGAAACAAAGTTGACTGTAATTCTTAATGCAACTGTTTGCTTCGATGACAAGGATTAAAGAGAGGTTATTAGCTGTGAGAAAAGGGTTTTTAATGTAATACACAGACAGTAGAAATATTGTTAGTAAAACTGAACACAAATCATGCTAAAATTGTCAGGAATTCTTCCCTTTAAAAAACCATTATGTCTTGTTTTGATATTGGCATGTCAATTTTCAAAACAGTAATTTAGTTTCTATTTGGCTGAATATACGCTAACTATTCCAGAATTATTTCTCTAAGCTAAGTTGTAAAAAAGTTTATCTTATTTATACATTAATGATACTTAATCTTCAGAAGCATTACCACAATGTGAAGGTAAGAATAGAAGACTATGGTCAATGCTTACCTGATTTTACTACATGTCTATTATGTGATAATATAATTATATATTACTATGGGGAATTCTAATTATAAACATTTACAGGTAATTTATGTAAAATAATGTTGATAGCTATTGCATTTTTATATAATAGGCAAACTATAGTCAAATAGGCAAATTTAACTATCTATAATCAACAGTCAACGAGCACAAGTTCACCATACTTGTTTGTATTCTTTGGTTTATGTTGAACCACACCTGTGTTATTGCCAAGAAAAATTCCCACGTTATAGACTATGGTGCTATGGTGCTTGATTTGGAAAACTATAGGTCTGTGACCACATTTTTGCTTTTGGGATTCTCAGTATATCCACACCTACAGGTACACTTCTTCCTCATGTTCTTTTCCATCTATACAGTTAGTCTGGTGGAAAACTTGGGCATAAGTATTGTCAAAAATCACTCCCAAACTTTATAGATCCATGTACCTTTTCCTCAGCTATTTTTCACTGTTGAATACTGTTATTCCATTATATTTATACCAAAACTGTTAAAGATCTTATTTGTAGAAGACAGAACTCTCTCTTTTGAGTGATGCCTGACCCTGTTTTTTTTTAGTTGCATATCTGTGATGACAGAAGTGTTTGTGTTAGCATTGATTTCCTATAATTGATGTATGACTCTTGGTAACCCTCTGCTATACATATATGTTCAGTGTCTTAAACTCAGTGGTCTTCATATAGCAGGAAATTTTAGATGGAGTAGATTGTGTTTCTTCACACTCCTATATACACTTTTTTAAAAAGATTTTATTGTTGTGTTAGGTGGGGTACATTGTGGCAAGTATAATATATCATATTTGAATTCCTTTAATTTGCTCTCTCACCATTCCTAGAATAGTTTTAACAGGTATCATTTTTCCATTTACAGTCATGTGTACACAGTATTTGCACCATATTAACCCTCCCACACTCTTTCCTTACTTCCTCCCCCTCCCACTGGTACCAACCCTCCTAGACAGGACCTGTTCCACCCGCTTGTTCTCCAATTTTGTAAAAGAAAAAAAATGACAATTTTGTTTGTTTAAGCTAGAAAAACAGGGAGTTTCCTTGTGAAATGTCCATGTATATATGTATTATAAGATGAATTGGTTCATCTCTGTTTTGGTAGCTACTTGCTTTGGTAGCACATATACTAACATTGGAGAAGATTAGTATGCCTCCTGTGCAAGGATCACATAGACACTTTAGAAACTCTCTTATGACTGATCTAACATCATAAATCACTTTGGTGGTGAGAACTCCTCATCTTCTTTTTATTGTGTTCCTACCCCTCCTCTCAGCCAGATGGCACATTTTGCCACTTTTATAGTCAATGAAGCTTATCATCACCTGATCATCCACATTTCTTTTGTCTTCATAGCTGTCACTGTCATCACAATGCTTTTTTTTCTTCTTTGAGAAGATTTATTTATTTAATCTTTTTTTTTACTTTATGATTTTTTACTTTTACTCACATGTGTATACATTGTTTGGGGAACCTTCACTCCCCCACTCCAAACCAGGCAGAACCTGTTCTGCCCTCTTATATCCAATTTTGTTCAAGAGAAAATATAAGAAATAATAAGAAGACATGGCATTTTTGCTAATTTGAGATAAAATAGAGCTATACAGAGAAATTCCTGGTGTTGTTACCATGCATATGTGTATTAAAACAAATATTGGTTAATCTCTACCAGTTCTCTTCACTACTTCCTGGTGCAGTTCCGATAGTGGTGTCTGCCAGTTTAATATTACTATATTCACTCCTCTACAGTGAGCACATCAACCACATTCAAGTTTTAGGTTTCCTTTTCTTTCCCTATTCCTCCCATGTACATTCTCCCCTTATTGTGTGACCCATGTCCAATAATATTACCACATTTTTATTAGGTCTATAATCCGCATATGAGGGAAAACATGCAATTTTTGGCCTCTTGAACCTGTCTAACTTCACTTAAGATGAAGTTCTCCAGCTCCATCCATTTACTTGCAAACTGACAAAATTTCATTTTTCTTTGTGACTGAGTAAAATTCCATTGTGCGTAAATACCTCATTTTCTTAATCCATTTGTTGGTAGTGGGGCATCTTTACTCTTTCCATAGCTTGGCTATTGTAAACAGTGCTGCAATAAACATGGATGTGCAGGTGCCTTTGTAAAAACTTGAGTCACATTCCTTTGGGTATATTCCTAGGAGTGGTATAGCTGGATCATATGGGAGATGTATGTTTAGTTTTTAAAGGAGCCTCCATATTGTTTTCCAAAGTGGCTGTACTAGCTTACATTCCTACCATCAATATATGAGGGTTCCTGTTTCCCCACATCCTCACCAACATTTGTTGTTCATGTTGTTCTTTACGATAGCTATTCTAACAGGAGTGAGGTGGAATCTTAGTGTGGTTTTGACATGCATTTTCTTTATGGGCCAAGGATGGTGAGCATTTTTTCATTTGTTTTTTGGATTTCTTCCTTTGAAAAAGTTCTTTTTAGTTCAATTGCTCACATCCTTATTTGGTCATTGATTTTTGGGGAGTTTACTTTTTTGAGCTCCCTGTGTAGTCTGGTTACCATTACGTAGTCTCATGTATAACTGGCAAATATTTTCTCCCACTCTGTGTGTGGTCTTTTCAATTTAGAGACCATTTATTCTGTTATGCAGAAGCTTTTTAATTTCATGTAGTCCCATTTGTCCATCCTTTCTCTTAGTTGCTAGGCTACTGGTGTTCTGTTGAAGAAGTCCTTTCCTGTACCTATTGCTTCCTCAGTATTGCTCTTTTCTGTACTAACTGAAAGGTTTAGGGTCTGATATTAAGGCACTTAATCCACTTTGAGTTCATACTAGTACAGGGTGATAGGCATGGACCTAGTTTCAGTTTTCTGCAGGCAAATCAGATAACCACTTTTCCCAGCAACATTTGTTGAAGAGGCTGTCTTTTCTCCAGCTTATGTTTTTGGTGCCCTTGTCAAAAATAAAGTGGGTCTTGCTACATGGATTCATATCTGTGTCCTCTGTTCTGTTCCACTGATCTTCATATCTGTTTTTGTGCCAGTAACATGCTGTTTTTATTTGTATGGCTCTATAGTATAGTTTGAAGTTGGGCATTGTGATACCTTCAAAATTGCTCTTTTTGCTGAGTATTGCCTTAGCTATTGGTGGTCTCTTGTGTTTAAAAATGAACCTTAGGGTAGATTTTTCAATTTCTCCCATTGCTTTTAAATGATGGGCTCTGAAAGACTTTCTCTACTTGCGTCTCTCACCTGACTACCATCAGCATCTTTCATGAGCTCAATCTCCTTGTCTATTTTGTATCCAACCCAAAAGCTTATGATTTCTGGTCAAATTGGCTACTGTCCTTTTACAAGTCATGACACCAATGTTGAATCCCTTTGTTTCTAGCTACAGCCTTCAGAACAAAGAAATGAAAAGCACAGTCAGAAGGTTCATCCACCCCAAAGTGCACTAAGACTCAGCATAATTCAAATAAATATGTGATAATTTTTTTTACTATCCATATCTAATTTGTCAAATACATTATTGATGATACTTTAGCTTTAAGTGAATGCATAAATATGCTTTAATCAATTAAATGTTGAATATACAATGGTTTTCAGAGTTCAGAATGACTTACAATTTAATACAAGTATAATGCATTCTGAGTCACTCCAAGGAGCTTAAGAAAGGATATTTCAGCATCTCATGACTAGACAAAGAAAGTCTGAATGAAGAAGAAATGTATATTCAGAATTCACTAATTATGCTATGACTTAACTTGAAATTATTCTTAATCCATGCTCAAGTCCTCATAGCTATTTAGACTCAGTAAATTCTATAAAACATAACTTCACCTTTAGATTAATACTGTAATCATTTAAAATGAAGACTGAGTTTATATTATTTAAATATTATTTTACTTTAAGAGAACAGATATTGGCTAATTTTTGAGTATTAGTATGATGTATGTTGATAAGAAGGAAAAGTTCAATTAACTTTATAGGACCTGCCTGGAAATGAGGAGGGCAGGGGAGAGAAATGACCCAAATAATGTATGCACATGTGAATAAAAAAAATAATAATAGTAAAAAGATAATGTTGGAATTTAAAAAAAAATCATTGTATCCATTATTGAGAGGCACAGAACCTTAATTATAAAAGTGTACACTTGGTTGCACATTCTCTCAATAAACTTATGCCTCCCACTGGACCCAATCAGTAAATCTTACCCATATCTACTCATTTGCTTAAAGATAGAAGAAAAGGTTATTTTTCCTTAGTCCCTCATAAAATTCTCTAAGTCATACTCCTTTTATCTCCAGAAATACCTACTTCTTCATGTCCATTTTCCCTAAGCCATCATTACAAAAATATTGTTCTTTAATAATCAATCTATTTTTATGTGAGTAATTAACTATAGATTAAATATAAAATATATTTTCTTTTATCTCTGAAAAATGTGTCATTAGCTTTTGGATATCAAGAAAAGGAATATTACCAACATTCCAAAACCCAGTCCTTAGGAATTTTCTCCTACTCTGACTAATTGCCAAAATATGACTTTTATCATCATGATATACATGTTCCCCTATAGAAATTCATTGTCTATTACTCACAAAATACAATTTAGTATTTCCTACTTATAAACTTTGTGAGAAATGAAACAATGGGATGCTTTTTCCATATGACTTACTTTTATAAATTGACAATATGATTTTAGAAAACATTCATGTTGTTTCATATATTTATGTTTCATTCAGTCTTCTTATTTAATATTATGTCATATAAATCTTAGTTATTTCTATATCTCAGTCTATGTTGATTTGGGGTGTTTCTTCTTTGGGTATGTGCGTACCATTGTCCTTCACATAAATACTCTTGAGAATGGAATATATATCTAGAAGTATCATTCAGACTTATAGCTCTCAATTATATCGAAGTGATCATATCGATTTACACTTGTAAATGATGATTGAAAGCTCCAAAGGAATAATCCACTTCCATATCAGGACTCAGAATTGTCAGGCCTTTGGTGTTGGAAATAATGGTGCCAATAGGTTTCGGTTCTTACTGCACCCTTAAGCTTCTGTTTTCCAGGGTCACGGTCCTGCCTCCTAGGGTCACAGTCCTGCCTCAAGTCTAGCTTGAATCCTCCTTCTGCCCCAACCTCCAATCAGCATGAACCATAAGATCCTAACCAATCAGATCATGCTGAGTCCCACTGAGGGGTATTTAAGCCCCTGCCCCTCTCTCTCTCTCTCTCTCTCTCTCTCTCTCTCTCTCTCTTGGCTCTCTGCTCTCTCCCTCTGCCACCCGGCAATAAAGAATCTCTTGGCCAGATCACTCCTCTCCATGTGGTCACTTTTGGGGACTACATTTCCAACATTTGGTGCCTTGACTTGGGGCGGGTTTCCCCACTAATCTTGGTGGGACCCGATTCCAACTCACCCCACGACCACTCTGAGGACGTGACTAGCCAAAACTCATCCTCCCAATTGTCCTCGCTCACATCCAACACCGGACATCTTCTTGGTGAGTCTACACACCCCTATTGGGCTCCCATTACGGTCTCTCCCTTCGGTGTCTCTGAGGTTTCAACATTTTCCCTTTCTGATCATCCCTGGGACTCAGACAGTGGGGAAAGATCTCCTTATCTGCCCCGGGCTTGGGTCTATTCTTGTTGCCCTCAGGCCTTGCAGGCCACCCTCTAAGAAAAGCCCGGTGCCGGGTGACCCATAGCCTCCATGGGCCTTTTTGGCCTGCAAACCACCTGAACTCAGCAACAGCTGATTCTCGTGTGCTTTGCGTTTTCTTGGATATTTGTGCTGCGTGAGGATGCTCCACAGTACATAATATCCTCCTCTCCCATTCTGGGACCGGGTCCCTCATAATGGGTGCCTCTACATCTTGACTGCCATCTGACTCCCCATTGAGATGCCTCCTCAATAATTTGGACACCTTGGGTTTGACCCCAGACATAAAACCAAAAACCTTGGTCCACTTTTGCACCCAAATCTGGCCCACTTATCCTTTAGACAACCAAAGTCACTGAGCCCTTTTTGGGTCTTTAGATCCCAATCTCCTGTGGGACCTATATAACAACTGTGAATGATTGGGACGATGGGGAGAGATTCCATATATTCAGGCCTTTTCCTACCTCCGTCTAAATCTGGCTCTCTGCACCACTTGCAAACCTAAACATGTACTTCTTGCTCTAAATCCTTCAGCCTCAACCTCCATTCTCTCTTCGCATTTCAACCTGGCCTATGTCAAACAATTTCAATATTTACTCCAGTCTTACAGCCTAACCTACCATGATATCTATCTCATTCTCTCTAACACCCTCTTACCTGAGGAACATAGAAGGGTTTGGGAACAGGCTCACACGTACGTGGATGAGGTCCATCAAACCAGTCCTGCTCACCCTACTGGTGCCCTGGCAGTACCTGATCATGATCCCAATTGGGACTACAACACCCAGGCTGGGTTCACTCTCTGAGACCAATTTGCCACCTGTCTCCTGGCAGGACTAAAACGGACATCACAGAAGGCCATTAATTTTGAAAAACTCCAGGAGATCATCCAGGATAGAACAGAAAACCCCTCTACCTTCCTAGATAGATTAACTAGAGCTCTCCAACAATACAACAACATTGACCCAGAATCCACAGACAGTAGACAGCACCTTATGACTTATTTTTTCTCCCAAAGCTACCCTGACATTAGGGCAAAGCTAAAAAATCTTGATAGAGTCCCCCTCACTCCTCAGACCAAGGTACTGGCAACTGCCTTCAAGGTGTTCCACTCCCAAGATGACAAGGCAAGGCGCAAAAATACCAGATGTTGGCCCAGGCTATGGGAGTCCCGAACCCTCAACCTGAATGGGAAAATCAACACCCACCACACAGGAGGCCACCAGACCCCTGTTTCAAATGTGGAAAGGAGGGACACTGGGCCAAATTCTGCCGTAATCCCAAGATACCACCTTGGCCTTGCCCAAGATGTCATGCTCATGGGCATTGGGTGACTGATTACCCTGGTTCCTGGCGGGGGGCTGGATCAAGCTCTTGCTCCAGTCCCAACCTCATATGGCTGGCAACTGATGATTGAAGGGGCTTTGGGACTCCCCTCCCAGCAACTACCATCTCATTTCTGGAGTCCAAGGTAAGCCTTCTGGTTGATGGGTGCCCCGTCTGCCTCCTCCTGGACACCGGTGCTAATTTTTTGGTTCTAACAGAGTTTTGGGGGGCCACCAGCCTATCACAAACCCCTATTGTCAGGGTAGGGGGACAAACCATTTTTCCCAGAAAGACTCCTATGCTTTCCTGCTCCTTTTCGGGTCATCTTTTTGCCCACCACTTTCTAGTCATGCCCCAATGTCCCACCCCTTTACTGGGAAGAGATATTTTGACCAAATTTCAGGCCTCCATCTCATTTAACTTCTATCCCATTCCCCTTCTCGCCCTTATGACTATGGCCGGCCCTTCTGATTTCACCAGCCTGACTCTTCCCTCAGGAGTGGACCCCAATGTATGGGAAACTAATACTCCCTCCCTGGCCACTTGTCCTCCCATTAAGATTCTCTTACATGATCCCCATCACTTTCCATGCTAGCCTCAGTACCCCCTCCCTACTTCCAGACTGTTGGGACTGCAATCAATCATTAATGATTTACTCCAAAAGGAGCTCCTCAGACCTACCCACTCCCCATACAACTCCCCCATCCTAGATATAAAAAAATCAAATGGCACCTACCGCCTTGTCCAAGATCTTAGACTCATCAATAATGCTGTTAAATATATACACCCCCTCATCCCCAACCCTTACACCATTGTCTCCTCTATTCCTGCCTCCTCCACTTACTTCTCTGTCCTTGACCTCAAAGATGCCTTTTTTACCATTCTCCTCTCCCCCAACTCACAGGACATCTTTGCTTTCACCTGGATGGACCCCCCCCCACACCACTCTCAACAACTCACCTGGACAATCCTCCCTCAGGGTTTTAGGGATAGCCCCCATCTATTTGGTCAGATGCTTGCCAAACCTCTCTAGGTCCACCTTCCTCCAATACGTGGATGATTTACTCTTGTGTAGCCCCTCTCTAAACATCTCTCAAACCGACACCACTTTAATCTTAAACTTTCTGGCAGACAAAGGATATCGTGCCTCTCTCCACAAAGCCCAACTTTCTCAGTTAACAGTTACATACCTGGGAGTTCAATTGTCCCACGACTCTAAGGCAATTACTCTGGACAAAAAACAGCTCATTTGGGAAATGCCAGCTCCCAAAATGAAGGAAGAAATTCTTTCCTTTTTGGGACTGCCCGGATACTTCTGGGTCTGGATCCCCAACTAGTCCCTCCTGGCAGCCACCTTATACAATGCCACTAAGGGAGACCCCTCTGAACTTCTACTTACCTCTATTCACACCCCTTTCTGATACCTTCAACAGGCATTCCTCCAGGCCCCACCCCTCCACCTGCCAGATATCCAACAACCATTCACCCTCTATGTCCATGAAAATAAAGGCTTAGCCCTGGGAGTTCTGGGTCAAGACAAGGGTCCAACATTTGCCCCAGTAGCATATTTATCTAAAAAACTTGACCCCACAGTCCGGGGATGGGCTCCCTGTCTACGGGCCTTGTCAGCAGCCTATGTTATAGTTTAGGAAGCAAAAAAACGTACTTTCGTGGGGACAATCACAATCATCTCCCCCCATCACCTGGCAGAACTCCTGACATATAAGGGCTTAAGAACCCTTCCCCCTTGCCGGATCCTGTCGCTTCTTGTCTCCTTCCTCCATGACTCCTCTATTACCCTCTGTGCTTGTTCTTCCTTAAATCCTGCCACCCTCCTGTCCACCTCTACTGCCATGCCTACCCACTACTGCATCGAGAACCTGGAGGCCCTTCTCCCTACCCTTCACACATCCAGGAGGGGCCCCTGCAGGGCTCCACCTACACCTGGTTCACTGATGGCAGCTCATATTTGGAGGGAGGTATATGGAGAGTGAGTTATGCCATAGTGTCCTTAACCCAAGTCATCAAGGCACAACCCCTCCCTTCTAGTACCACCAATCAACAGGCTGAACTGTTTGTTTGCAGTCACAAGGGCTTTTGAGCTGGCAGCTGACCATTCTCTCACTCTATACACTGACCCTAAATATGTCTTCCACATCTTCCTCTCCCACTCAGTTATCTGGAAGGAAAGGGGACTATTAACCACAAGAGGGACCTCTGTCACCAACTCCTCGTTCATTACCAACCTTCTCTGGGCCTCTCTCCTCCCCTCTAAGATTGGGATTGCCCACTGCTGGTCCCACCAAACGGATTCATCACCCATAACTATGGGCAATTCTAAGGCAGATCAGGCTGCCTGACAGGCAGCAAGGGAGAATTACTCCACTCTGGCCCTTGCAAAGCCTCAGGACCAGACTCCTGAACTGGCCCAAGAATAACTTCCTAGACATACACTCCTTTCATATCTACACTCTATCTTCCACACTAGCACTCAGAATCTCAAGCTTTTCTTAAATTCATTCTTCCCCCTTACTTCGGAGGATTCTCAATATCTACACCCTCTCACCTCCACATGTCCCACTTGTCAAAGGACCAACCCACACTCCCCTCTAAGTCCTGGCACATTCCCTACTCACCAGGCCAGGGGACACATCCCAGGGGCGGATTGACAGATAGACTTTACTAACATGCCCAAGGTGAAGAAACACAAATACCTTTTGGTTTTGGTGGACACTTTCTCAGGGTGGGTAGAGGCCTTCTCAACCTCTAATAAGAGGGCTTCAGCTGTGGCATCTATTATTGTAACCCACATCATTCCTAGGTTTGGGATACCTACTTCTTTCCAATCAGATAATGGCCCAGAGTTCACATCCCAGGTGACCCAAACAATTATCAAGGCCCTTAATATCCCATAGCAGTTCCATATCCCTTACCACCCACCCTCATCAGGGAAGGTAGAACGTTCCAACTGTACACTAAAGGAGATTGTCACCAAACTTACCTTAGAACTACACTTAGACTGGGTTCAACTCCTTCCAATAGCCCTCTTCCACCTGCAGGTGCTCCCATGGAAGCCCACGCAAATATCCCTTTTTGAGTTAATGTTCGGTTGCCCAGCTTTGCCTCCGGGGATCACCTCTGCCATGGGCCTCCTCCCGGGACACCTTGCCTTTCCCCTGCTCTCCTTCCTTCGAACCCAACTGTGGAGACACCATGATACCTTATCTCCGGACCTTTCACGCACTCATCTCTTTCCCTTTGAACCCAGGGGACTGGGTCTATTGCTCTCCCCCTTTCCCAGAAAAGAAACCCCTCACCCCAAAATGGAAAGGGCCCCTTAAAATCATCCTCTGCACTCCTACTGGAGCCTGATTAGAAGAGACTCCAAGAAAACTAACATCTTGGATTTATATTTCCAGGTTAAAGCCAGCCTGGCCCCCCAGAGACAACTGGCAGAGTGATCCCAGCGACCCTTTGCCTTCACACCCCACCTTCATTTGCACCCCTTCCCCTGAAGACCCCTTGAAACTTCACATCTTTTGGGTTCATGTTCCCTCCCTGGCCCCCAAGGATGTGCCTTGACTCTCTCTTTTTATTCACTGTTCTCACCCTCCTCTCCATGACTGGGCAGGCTAACGCTGGAGTGTAATTTTGGAGGTTTAAGATACGGGAGACCTACACTGTCTCACAAACCTTTATCACCAGTCTGGTGGACACTGGAGACTGCCCTCCTAAGGGGTGCCAGACCCCTCTCTCTATCCCCTTCAAACCCAGGAGTGATAGCGACTTTGGATGCCATTGCCCTTCCTTCTCCCAGACTAAGGACTACTACAAGAAGGGGGCACCATATACCCAGGAATATGGGGAATGTCCCTATTGGTCCTGTAACATCTACCAGGTACTGAATTTAAGGGGCCCAGACAATGAATTCTCCCTTTATAGGGGACAAAATGGGACCACCGTGGCCCACATCCCCAACCCATGGGACAACAGATGGGTTCAGGATGAAATGATAGCCCTCTATGCTGGGTGCACTGCCTCAAAACCCTCAGCTCACATTATGATTTCCAGGGAGCTCACCCTTCCAATCCCTACTCAAAAGGAGGTGACTTTGGAGGTCCTCCAGTCGGAACAAAGCCTACAAGAGGACCTTCAACAATCTGCCACCCCTACCTGGCTCCAACTGTTTCAGGCTTCACTCCAACTCATGAAACTCACCACATCCATTAGTGTCATTGACTACTTTCTTTGTGCCTCCCTCCAGCGTCCTCTGCTGGCTGCAGTTCCCATTAATGCTTCATCTTCTATCAAGGCTTCCCCTGACTTACAGAACTCCTCATGCACTCTTCCCTTGCCATCGGTACCTCTATGGGCACCTGACTCTACACAAG
This sequence comes from Castor canadensis, assembly GCF_047511655.1. Lineage (NCBI taxonomy): Eukaryota > Metazoa > Chordata > Mammalia > Rodentia > Castoridae > Castor > Castor canadensis. The sequence goes on from NC_133386.1 coordinate 189,681,842, forward strand.
TTCCCCTTTCTACACACACCTGTTATACCCCACTCTTTACATCTCAGTCCAACTTTTCTCTCTCTTGTCATATCAACGTCATGGTTACAGCACAACTGGCATCCCCCTTGGAGCTATATTTCTGGTACCACAACACCTTACACTCCTGCATAACCCAAACTACCCCCGGGCCCTGCATACAGGTAATCATAGTTCCCCAACTTACTCTTTGTGGGGAAGCTGAATTCTCCCTCCTATGTGGCGCTCAACCAAAGCACACTGCCCTTTATGGTGGGTATAAGTTTGGCAACCTCCGTTGCCGCCACAGGCTTCATGGGAGGAGCTCTTGGCCATAGAATTATTTCAGCAAGGGACTTTCAGGAGCACTTACAGATCGCCCTTGAATGCACCTCAGCCTCACTGGCCTCCCTTCAGCATCAGCTCAAAATTGTAGGGCCCTGGACCTCTTAATGGCCGAAAAAGGGGGCACCTTTTTCTTCCTCCTGGAGGAATGTTGCTATTATGTCAATGAGTCTGAAATTGTGGATCAAAATGTCAAAAGGTTAACAGACTTGGCTGAGGACCTCCTAAGGAGACCCAGTAAAAACACCTTAACCGACCTGCTGAGCTCGCCTCTTGTCACCTGGCTCCTGCCTTTCTTGGGTCCTTTGCTTATGCTCATTACTCTCTGCACCCTCCAACCCTGGTTACTACAGTTTCTCAGATCTCAGGTGAACAGAATCTCTAACCAAACTTTCAACCAGCTTCTCCTTCAGGGATATCACCCCCTCACAGCTCAGCTGGAGGACACCCACGATGAACCCTACCAGGACACTGGACTATGAGCCACTTCAATCCCTTACAAGGCACCTACTGCAGTTCCTTGATTCCTTACATGAGGACAGCTGGCTAATACCTGCCATATGAGGCCCAGAGGAGTGGCTGGAGACCATTTACGATCTATGGCTACAGGGAAACTTTATCGAATTCAGGGAAGAGAAATTTTCAACTTTGGAGCCTGGGTGTATGCTGTTATGAGACTCACTACTCCAATGCCATCTGCCAACTAACCCTCCCTTCTCCTACACCGCCCCTTGCCAGCTCAAAGAAGCCAGAGCAAACACAACACCCCCCTTCCTTAACAAACATAAAAGGGAGGAATATTGGAAATAATGGCGCCGATAAGTTTCGGTTCTTACTGCACCCTTAAGCTTCTGTTTTCCAGGGTCACGGTCCTGCCTCCCAAGGTCACAGTCCTGTCTCATGTCTAGCTTGAATCCTCCTTCTGCCCCAACCTCCAATCAGCATGAACCATAAGATCCTAACCAATCAGATCATTCTGAGTCCCACTGAGGGGTATTTCAGCCCCTGCCCCTCTCTTCCTCTCTCTCTTGGCTCTCTGCTCTCTCCCTCTCCCACCCGGCAATAAAGATTATCTTGGCTAGATCACTCCTCTCCATGTGGTCACTTTGGGGCCTACATTTCCAACATTTGGTATTAAGCATTTTATCATTAAAAAATACATCACTGTAGTTTGAATTTGAATATGTATTATTATCGGTGTTGGGAATATTTAGTATTTTTATGAACATTAATTTGTTTTATTTATTTGTTTTAATTTTTTTTCTATCTTTTATTTTATCATTTTTACATTTACTTACATGTGTATATATTACCTCCCCACTTCTCCCCACTTCTGGGCAGAACCTGTTCCACCCTCTTGTTCCAATTATGTTAAATCCAAAACATAGGAGATAATAAGAAAGACAGCATTTTTGCTGGATTGAGATAAAGATAGGTATACAGAGAGATTCCTACTGCTTTCATAATGATAATTTTCCCTCACTTTTAATAACCATTGCTACATTTCTACAATGCTTGAATTCTTTCTACCCAGGACATAAGAACTTAGCATCTTCTGACCAGAGATTACCAAAGACTACTCATCTGGCAGTGTACCCTTTACTAAATTTAAGTATGGTCCTCCTGTACATAATTTATTCAGGTTTTTGTAATTTTATTTTTTTAAAGAAGAATTAAATAGAAATGGTATTAAAACTGTAACTGAAGTTAAGAATTCAGCAGAATTTTTTAATAGCTAATTAATCATGGTCAAAGAGAAAAATAGCATATTACAATATCAGAGTTGAAAAATGGAAAGACACCAAAATAAAAAAGACATATAACACAAAAGGTAGAGATTCAACTCTTGAACTAACATGTATTTACTCTGGGAAAGAGTAACCACAGACAGACTAGAGAAATAATTTCAGAGGTAATGGCTGAAAATTTTTCTGAAAAAAAGGAAGACTCCTATTCTCATTTCATACATATGTGGTAAAAAAAAGGTTATAAACAAAACTAAATGAAAAGGTTATTAAGTGAAGTAAAATAAATTAACAGAATTTGTTGCTATTAAACTGAAAAAAAGGCATGGAAGTATAGGTGGGAGATAGAACAATACCTTAGCATAGACTTTGTTTGGGAGAAAAAAATCCTTTGGAGGGTATCTCCATCAAAAGAACTAGAACCCACTGTTGCTTATTGACTGAGGGTAATGGGAAGGTGCTGGAAACCGGTTAGGTCAACAAAGTGCTGGAAACTCATTAGGCCAAGAAAATTTTTGTGATTGGCTTGTTGTTAGGGGTAGTAAGATAGATAAGTGGTGATTAGATCAGTTAACCAACTCTTGCCCACAGTGGCAATGGCATAAAGTGGGTTTCTATCATTCCTTGGGGACAAGTGTCCTTTCTCCTGTAAATTGTAGGGTTTTTCAGTAAGTTACCCATGAAGGAAAGGAGGCATAGTCCTAACATGGAGGTCCTTATGTTCACCCTAACAATTCCTCAAAGTGATGATTTGATAGTTTACTTCTTATCAGCACTCAAAATCTAATGGTTAAGGTTGCTAGACTTCTGCTAACATGGATCCTTCAATCCCAGGAAAGTATAGATCACATATACTGAACAAATGTTAACAGCAAAAAGTATTTTCCAGAAATATTGGTCCTTTCACCCCAGGAAGGAAGAATCCAAGCAGGACATGTGGGTGTAGTGAGAATGAAGAGCTTTATTATAGGAAAAGGGGAAAGGACTACCTGCTCTGCAGGTGAGAGGAAGCGCTGTGCCAGAGGAAAGAGAAAAAAGGGCTGAGGTATATTTTAGGTCTTTTTTATACCACCTTAAACTTGGAGGCAGGGAGAGATTACTTGTCATTACTGGCTCAATTGACCATTGAGCCAGTGGGAGGAACTGGGAACCCTTTTATAACTATGTTAATTCTCCAGTGTCTGAAACATGAGGGAGGAAGTTCCCATTCTTTCTAACTTATTATAATTGTAATGAAGCTCTTAAGGTGAGTCAGGAGTGGGTCTCAATCTCAAACTTTCTCTAATTCTAACTTACCTCACTACCATTTTGAGTCTTCGATCACATTTCCTGAGTGGGCAACAGGAAATGTGTGTGTCTCTCTCTCTGTCCCCCCTTCCCATACTTTATCTTGAGTTCTAAAACAGGGTGCTTTTTTTAAATTATAAAATATAGAAACATTACATTGGCCTACCCAAAATGCAGGAACAATTTATGAGTTTCAGGATTTCCCTTTGCCTGACAAGACTTTCCTTCTACTCATTTAAGGATCTTGGCAACTTGTTAACATCTTAAAGAGAAAAGCAGAAGCAGGTAGCTCCTTTTATTCTGTGTTCCTATAACTTAACATCTAAAAGGAGTTGGGAGTGGGCTAGCTGCTCTGGCTTTTCAGTTTTTTCCTTCCTTATTTCAATGTATAACTCTGGCCTTTTAAATATTTAATAAAATAATATGATTTTGCTATCTCTCCTGCATTAAAAAATCTTAACATTTTCACCCAGTATAAATGTAATTCACCTAAAGTGTCATGAATTTATTTTTTTGGAAAATTGATTTAGGACATTAAAACTAAGTGGAAAAACATAAGTTAGAATTGTAGACTGTTGGGGGGGCACCTCCAGAAGTTCTTGTCTTCACTGGGTTTAGGAATAGCTCACAAGATACCAAGAATGCACAAACAGGTAGCTTTATTAGGGATTGAAAAGGCTGCAGCTAAATAATGCAGAGGAGCCAGGAAACCTGTAGCTCCCCATGATAACAGCAGGGAGATTCTTTTATCTTTGACCAGAAAGAAGGTGTTGTTTTCCTTTCCCCTATCTTCATGGCCAGCACCCTTCAGCCACTTATCAGTGGCAGCATCCTGCTTTTCATCATGGTAATCTTTTCTAGGGACCATTTGTGAAACAGTTTGTGAGATAGCTCAACTGGTTTTGGTAAGTAAAACAACAAAAACTGCCCCCTGAACTAAGTTCTTTGTTCTTGTACTGCTGAGACTCAACAAGTTCCCCCTCTGAGAGGAATGCCCAACTGCTGTTGGTATAGAGGTGATGACTCATCTGGTTACTTCCTGCTGGGTTGTTTCTTCTTGAATAGCATCCTTAAGTCATCAAGATGTTCACAAGAATAGTTAATGGTGCTGAATATTGGTCTTCAAGAATGGGAGTGTCTTGGTCTGGAGTCCATCATTTGACCCAGGAAATATGAATTCAGGAGTCTAATGTAGAGACTCTGACACCTGTGGGGGTAAGTAATGACAGAATAGGGTCTCTCCAAGGGAGCCTAAGAAAATCCCTGAGAAGCTAGGAAGTTTAAAAGGGACTCAATTACCCTGGATGAGGGGCTTTGTGGCTCCACACAAAAGCAGGTCATCAATATATTGAAGAATGGTGACCTCTGGGGGATGCCAGTTTAATAAATCTTTGTCCAAAAGGATGACAGCTCTCTCTAAACCCTTGAGGCAGAACTGTGTAGGTCAATTTTTGTGAGGGATTGCTAAGATCTTTAAAGTCAAACAGAGGCTGACTGTGAGGATATAGGGTAATGCAGAAGAAAGCATCTTGTAGGTCTAGAACCAAGTAATATTGAGCTTTGGAGGATATTTAAGCCAGAAAAGTACAGGGATTGGGAACAATAGGGTGGAGAGAAATGATGCATCATTAATGAGCTAGAGATCTTGAACAAGTCTCCATTTATCTCATCCTTTTGATCCCAAAAGGATATCAAAGATAGGAGTATTGTAGGGGCTGGAGCAACTGATTAGTAGTCCTTGTTTTCATAGATATCTATAATGGAGAAGAGGCCTTGTCACCCTTCAAGTTTTAGGGGATACTGCTTTTGATGTAGAAACTGTGAGGGATCTCTAAGTATTATTTTAACAGAAGGGCTGTTTTTGCTTATTCTACCGTCATTCCTTCAGTCCTTACCATAGGAGCTACTTGTTCGTGAAGGAGGGAGCAACACAGATAGTTCCCCTAAGGTAACAAAATTTGAGCCTTTAGTTGAGATAGTAAATCCTGCCCCAGCAAGGGTACTGGGGTATCAGGGACTATGAGAAAAGAGTGACAGAAGTAGAGGTCTCCCTAAGAACAGGCCAGAGGCTGGGTGAAATACCACTCTAGGGGCTGGCCAGATATGCTGCTAATGACAACCTTGTCATTGGATTGGGGACCCAGAAAAAATGTTAAGACAGGTTCCACTGTCTAAGAGAAAGATGACTTTTCACTTTTCCACTGTTATGGCTACTGAAGGCTCCTCAGCATTAATGTCAAAAAGTGGAGCCTGGACAGGAGGCTCTATGACCCAACAATACATACAAGGTGGCATTTCACCTTCTGCCTGGAGATGAAGGCACTTAGACCTCCAGTGGTAACCCTTGCAGATAGGAGAAGGTCCCTGTGGGGGCCAGGGCTGTCTCCTAGCTGTCTCCCTTTTGGGTATTCTCTGCAGAAGTGCCCCTCCTGTACACTATGGTAGCAAACTTGGGATGTAAGGCCCCATCCAATGGGGTACTATCTGAGATCTGCAATTTGGTATGATGTTTTTTATCCTTTTCTCTCTTTTTGGTGAGGTCCCGATTATAGTATACACATATGGCTAGTTGCCTTAGTTGGTCCAATGTCATTTCCCCTTCAGCCACAGACTTTTGGAGTTTTCTACAGATATATGGGGCTGACTGAGTTAGAATTTTATCTTTAAGGAGAACTTCTCCCACCTGTGAATCTGGGTCCACTGAGGTGTGTTTCAGGATAGCATCCTTGAGACACTGTAGAAAGGTAAGAGGGGTTTCATCAGGGCTTTGTTGTACTGGAGTTACTTGGGAATAATTTAGAGGCTTAACCTTGGCCATTTTCAGTACTTCCACTATCAGATGGGAAAGTGGCATCTCATCTATTCTTCTTTTTCATCATTTTAGTCCCAGTGGGGGTCCACCAGGAGGATTGCTTGTGCCCTCATGGGCAGGGGAATTTCTGTCTCTTCATTTACTGGTGCCACAGGTATCAGGGCACATTGGAAGTAGAAATCCTCCCCCACCTAGGTGGCCTGGCCAAGCACCCATTGTTTTTCTGAGGAGGAAGGGGTTTGGTCTAGTAGGAGCATGATAGCCTTCCATGCCAATTCAAAGGTTTGGATCACAGTAATAAAGGCTTGGATATATTGTTCAAGATTGTCTGCATAGCTATCTAAATCCTTTTTGATCTCCTTTAGATCTGATAACTGGAAGGGGACAGAGACTTGCCCCTTTCCTGCTACTGCCTGTTGGAGGGTGTAACATCCATGAGGGGGTCCAGAATATTGGGGTGTCTCAGAGGATGGGGGCAGAGGGTTTGATGGATAGGTGCACCTTGGTTTCCTTGGGAAGTTGGCATTGAACTATTAATTGCTGGTCCCCCCCTGTTCTGGATATTACAGAGCATGGCAAAGCTTTGGATGTCTAGGTGGCACTCTTGGAGCCGGTCTGGGTGATCCCATAGATAAAAGAAAAGCTCTACACAGGGATATCAGTCCACTTTTCCTCCCACTTACAGAAAAGATCTAGTTGGAGTATGGTGTTATAATTTAAAGAGTCCTTTGAAGGATGCTTCTCCTGGTCACCCAAAGGATATTGGGCCTAGGCTTCAGTACAAAGAAAGATGAGGATTGTTCTTTTAAGATTATCAAAGTTAAGATCTTTTCAATGTTTTAGTAGAGAGGCCAATGGAGACTGCTTGGATACTGAGGCTAGAAGACTGAAGAGGGCAGTTCCCATCTAGAAGAACAATAGAAAAACTTGTCAGACTCCCCTTTTGTTGGTGTTCCTACTGGGGACTGACCAGATGAGTACAGGCATCCCTGCCTAATGATTTCCCTCTGCTGTCTGTGGCTGGGACCAGAGAAAATGGAGTAATTGGTCAGACTGGGACCACCCTATCAACATGGTGAGAACATTTAGGATCCTCCCTGTTAGCCTTGTGACCCAGGTGCCTGGTTCTCCTCTACCAGCTGAGAGCTTGTAATTTAAAAACAACTCTATCAGTGAGGGGCTCTAAAGTAACCAAGAGAGCTTGCAGGGCCAGAGGGAGGATCCCTGTGGAGGCATGGATGGGGACTTTTGATGAGGTAGGACTTTTTATATCCCTACATATCCTGTGAGACATATGTTATAAGAAGAGAGGGAGCATCTAAGGCATTGTTTTGGTTTGTTTGTTTTGTTTTGTTTTTTGTGCTGTTGTTGTTGTGGTCCCTATCCCCTTAACTCTTTTCTCCTCTGAGGGCAAACTATGGGAACTTGCTTCAGTTCAGATCAACAAGATGCTCAACAAAGACAGTTAAGCCCAAGTTAGAGAGTAGCACTTTTTGGTGTACTAAACTGAAATAGGGGCTTCAGAAGAGACATGGGAGCTCCTGAGGACATAGTCTCAGGATTAGGTTTTGAGCAGGGGATTTATGGATCTCTCCCAGATTCTGCTGAAGAAGGAAGCCCACTGCTGTTTAGGACAAAGGGTGTGGCCACTCATTCTGATCTACATGGGAAAGAAGGAGAAGCTGAGGATTGGGGGAAAGAGAGTTTCTGGGCTCAATGCATGAGGGATTATTAGTCATCACTTCTGTCCAGGTCAATCCTTCCAGAGGCAGTACTGAAGCACTGGAAGCAATGGGTGACCTCCACTCTTGGGTCATAAGAATTGTGAAGAAGGTGTAGAGATTTAATTCGCTGTTTGCCACAGACATGGCTGAAGGATTCTGATACTTAGCCACCTTTGGAATCTCAGGCAGGGTCAGGAAGTTGCATCTTTAGTCTTGTGGTCTCACCAGGGAGTTGCCCCAGCCACTTGAAGAGAAACTTTCCTTTCCACTGGCTGTTATCAGAATTCCTCCTTAATGAGTCAGATCTGGGGAGGGAGCCAAAAGTTGAGATGATAAAAAGCCTTGGTTCACTGATATTTTAGCTCTACCCACATATTACTGGCAGTCTAGTATAAGCCCCCAGCTTACCTCTGATTTCTAAAGTTGCCTTCCTTAACAGCTATAGAGGGCTTGGAGCTTCTTCCCCAGATTCCCGAGGGAGAAACCCTCCTTAACCAGAGAGAGAGAAAGAAAGTCAGCCTGAGAGATCCACCATAGCTAAGCCATCATGTGTGGGGGTGTCTCCTGGAGGACAGGCTCCATCAGAGTGATGGATGATCATTACCATTTCCTAGGCAGTCCCCTCCAGTTTGGCACAACCTGTATCAACCTCAGGTGAAAAAGTTTCCCTTTTGTAGGTCACCATAAATTTGGGGGTGGGGAGCTCCAGGGGTTCTTTTCTTCATTGGGTTTAGGAATAAGCTCATATGACACAAAGAGTGCACACACAGGTAGATTTATTAGGGGTAGAAAAATCTGCAGCTAAAGTAGTGCAGCAGAGACTGGAAACCTGTAGCTGCCTATGGTAACAGCAGGGGGCCTCTTTTATCATTGACCAGAAGGAGAGTGTGGAGTTTTTCTTTTCCTTATCTACATGGCAGGCACCCTTCAGCCACTTATCAGTGGCAACATCCTGGTTTTCACCATGTTACTCTTTTTTGGGACCCACTTGTGAAACAGCTTGTGAAATAGCTCAACTGGTTTTGGGAAGTAAAATAACAAAAATTGTCCCTTGAACTAAGTCCTATGTTCTTGTGCTGCTGAGACCAAACAAGACTGTATAATACTGTTTTATGTAAAAAACAAAAGCAAAAAAAGAAAAGAAAAAGATACACAAAAACAGGATTTGATTCTTAGAATTACAGAGGCACAGAATAGATAGGAAGATAGCTAAACACTAACACAGGGCTTATTATTCTGTAAGAAGCTCTGTGGAGGGGGTTCCCGATAAGAGAGCTGGAGCCCTCTTGTCAGACTCACAGACTGAGGATATAGTTGAGGTTGATAAAGTGCCATGGAAGGTCACTGGGTGGGAAAAATCTTCAATGGCCCTCTGACCTTATGGAAATAATGGGTTAACTGCAGGTCATATCTTCTAGGCCACGTGGGGAGTTTCTACTAAATGGATATTTATTTTTCTTTAGGATGAGGTAGAGAATTTATAAAAGAAATAATATTTTTATAAAATGTATCTGAATCTCAAACTATTAGTCTGTCATAATAGACTAATATAATTTTGATGTGGAAAGTTCTGAAAAAGAAATATTACATTTTTGTCATAGAAACTTCTCTGTCAATGTGGTAGCAGTGATATCCTCATTCAGCTGAGAATAAAAACAAAAGGTGTAGAAAATCTTTCCTATATCATTAAAAATAGTTGCTTGATTTTTGTCTTTGAAATTTATTTGTATACTTTAATGACTATCTCTGCTAGATATTGCAGTAATATTAATTTAGCCATTCTAAATTTTAAAAAACTTTTAGAGAAGAATTTTTAAAAATATGTATACAAGTGTAGAGAAACATAATGGACTTTGTATAATTTTATTTTATTAGGTAAAGGCAAACTAGAACAGTAAAACTTTGAGGTCTGAATTAATCTTCAAAGTTCTCTGAAAGAAATTTGATATTACATCTTAGATTAACCATGCTTCTGCTCAGGTACATCCTTCACCTGGCCTGGGAACTACACATGACCCTCCCCACTCATTGATTATTGGATGGGTATCACCTGGTTCTCCCATTCCCATAGGTTATCATATGGTTTTAAAAGCACCAGAGGAGCAGAAGTGTGCTCTCTCAACTTCTTGCTTCTACCTGACCCACATGAGGCTCACCTCAATTTCCCTTCCCTAAATTTAATAAACTCCATTTACTTCCATATGTCCTGTCATGGAATTTTTTTCATGGAGGACAAAGAATTTGTTTTTTTTTTTTTGGTGCTGGGGACCGAACTCAGGGCTTGCACTTGCCAGGCAAGTGCTCTTCTACTGAGCTAAATCCCCAACCCCCAAAGAATTTGGAAGTCTTCTGATACAGACTGTACCAGAACCATTAATATTTTGTAAAAAAGCCACCTAGGAGAAATGGTATTTTAGAGAGTCATTTCTATTCTATTTCCTTTTCTTCTTTCTACAGAACCAAGGGAATGGGCTGATCTCTGCACTTGGGAAAAGCCACTGGGAGATGCCAGACCCACAGAACCTAGCATTGTCCTGAAGCATGGCCTTCCCTGATAGTCACATTGTGAAGGTGGGCAGCTCACAGGACCCAGCCATGCCTGCCCACCCTATGCATACTCCCACCATAGCTTGAAGTCTGCAAAGAACACTCATGTGGAGGTTCCTGTGTCCCACAGTTTCACTATGAGGGAGTACACCTTAAAACTGTGGGGGCCCTTCTCCCCCCAGTTTCTCTCACCTCCTTTTCTTACCTGTGACTTAGGAGACATACTATCCATGGCAGGCCTTAGCAATGCAGCCGTCTCCCCAGACACTCAGGTTGATTCTTCTCCACCCAACCCCTACCCTAATGTGTCACATGCTATGGGCATTTTGCCAGCAAGTGAGGGGTATGCTCTACCCGACCTGCCTCAGGCCTTAAACTGCAATTGGAGGTGCTGCCAGGAAAATGGCCTTGGACATTTGTCTGGGTTCTTGCCTCTAGCAGGAGAAGATTCAGTAACAGTGACAGCAAAGTTTGTTGAGACAGGAATATGCTTTCAACAGACTGAAAGCATGCTGTCTCTAAAGTGAGAAGAATGGACTCAGGTTTTAAGGTTAAAATATTCACTGAGAAACTCTTAGCTTTGGATCCGTTTGGACCTTGGAGTAATTTTCTGACTTTGGTCATTGTCTTGTTAAGAGAGACATTGAATATTCTACTGGTTTCTGCTCTAATTGCTAGAGAATTTCTTTTTGAGATTTCTAGCCTTTGCTCTGTTTAGCTCTTAAGTGTGGGTCTTTATTTTGTTAAATTTACTTGTGAAAACCTCCCTGTTCCAAACATTGTTGTTTAGGATGTGGGTAAAGAGTGAAATAGGCTTTAGAATGGTGGCTAACTTTAGAGCTTTCTATTATAGCCTCTGGGCTCTGGCTACCTGATCTTAAATTGAACTTAGTGGAATTGGAAAGTTAAAAAGTAATTACATCCTGTGGCAGCAGTTTACTTGCTGTCTATCAGAGGAGCCCAGCATAGGCCTGTGCACAGAGTAATTGGCCCTGCCTATCAGTGCCAGCCTGGGAGCACCAGCTCAGAGGCTGGGAGGCTTGAGGCACCCACCCTGGCCCCAACAGCAGCAGCAGCAGCAGCAGTGCTAAGGCATGCTGGGAGCCAGCCCCACCTCTCAGCGTGGACCCAGAAGACTTGCCTCTCAGTTCTGGCCAACTCTCCAGTACCCACCTCCCCCAGCACAGAACAAAAAGCACTGCCTAGCCGGTCTAGGCAGCCTAGCCAGGCAGCAGAGTGGCAGTGGTAATGCCAGCAAGACTGACAGTGGCAGCCACCACCTCTGCAGCTGTAAGCACCAGGGAAGCTAAAGGTGCCAGGAAGCTAAAGGCACCAACTCTGGTGGCCTCCACCCTGTGCCTCTGGCCACATGACTATTTCCAACAGCTTCCTTGCATCAATAATCCCTCTTCTTTTCCCTGTTCTGACCTGCTCCCTTATCTGCCTACACACCATACCTCTGTATGCCTTGGGTACCTGGTCCCAAATCTTGCCTATGCTCTCCTTGTTCTCATAGCCTTCAGGGGTCGAAAAAGCGCTCACCCTGAGGTCACATTCCTCTGTATTTGCCAGATTCTAAAGATAGTTTCTAAGTCTTCTTTTTTTAGGACACTGACAAGAACTTGTCTGCCTAGCCAATGTGAGACCATGAGTTCAAATCTCACTTTAACTTGGTTTATTTGGTCTTTTCATTAGAATGACTAAGTCATATGGGCACCTATCTCTCAGTGGGAGATGAGGATGTTTTTTATTTCTATAACAGATTGCTATTTTGAGCCTGTATGTTGCATGTAAAATGTCTTTGTGGTTCATTTGAAAGCTTCTTTCAAGAAACCACATGGTCACAGGAAATGCTTCCACCACGATGGAGTCACAACAAGTACAGCATCATCTTGCCAGTCCCTGGGGGTAGGAAGCTCATAGGTGATGCCATCTTGCCATCCTCTAGGAAAATTATAGTGAACTGGTGGTTAAAATTCTCTAAATTAATATAGTTTAATTCTTTTCATTTTTAATACATTACTCTACTAAGGACTGGACACAGAATATAGTATTTGTCTTAAAAATCTGTGATAAACTACTTAAGAATCTTGCTGGCCAACTTCCTAAAAATAACTACAAGAAATTATTTAAGAGTGTACTCTGAACTAATTTGATTATTTGTGTGCAATTTTGTGCTTTCTGTCTATGTTTTAGTCTGGCTTCTACCTATGTATATGTGGCCTTTAAATTTTTTGCTTATATATTCACTCTTATAATTGACATTCTTTGATGTGCCTAGGTCAAAACATCTCTGTGTATTTTTAGATGTCTTTAGGATGGTTCTCAAATACTTTATAAAATTAAAGTTCACAACTGTCTCAAAAGTTATCTAAAGCTCTAATCCCAACTAGACTGAGCTATCCTCTGCCTTAGGACTAAAGAAAATTTGTAGACAGGAAAAACATTTCCTGTTTCATTCTATTATGAGTGTAATTTATTTAACTCTTTTATAATTAGGTTTATTGACCCATGGGTTCTTGTAGATTAATTTTATTCATAAGTCTTTTAAGGTACAAAGTTGCTAAGAGTTTTATTAAAAACAGTGTTATCTAAACTTGGGTTTTTCAAAGGTTGTCTCAAGTTACAAATTAAGGTCTTAAAGCTTATAAGTTTATATATGTGTAATTGGGTATAGTTAAAGCTTGCTTAGAGAGTTTTCTAAGGTCAAAATTTAAGGTACTTATGTGTATTTAAAAATGGGTTTCTATTCTATCAAATTAATTATTGGGGAGTTTTGTTGTTTTACCAACACCAAATAAAAGTTCACCCTCCAGATGGGATGATAAAACCTTAAGTTTTTAGGGGTCTACTAAAAGATGATTAAACCTGGAATAATAAATTATGTGTGTCATGAACGCTCAATGACTGAACCTGTTATTTTTGGTCACTAGGGGCTACATGCAGGTCAAGAACAATCCTGCTGTGTCCTAAGCCATTCTGTTAGTTAACATAAGTAGTATAGGATGTGATTTCTTCCAAGCCATGACTTTCAGTTTTTGGGATTCCTAACTACATGCTTACTCCCTTATCTCTGTTTCTGTGTCTGATCATTTGAGTCATTAATCTTATTAGTTTATTGTTATCTTTTTAGAAAATATGCATGTTCCCCCATTGTCCTCAGTTTACAAGCTGACTAACCCATGGCACGATGTGCACACATGTTGCCAGCTTTTCCTTCACAGACAAAATTCTGAGTTTTTTGCCCACAACTTCTCACTGCAGCAAACAAAGGACATAAGCCTTTTTAACCCTCAACAGAGTGTCCTCCTTTATGTTGTTATCTTTTCATTTTACATGTTTATATGTTGCCCAGTGTATAATAGTTATGATGTTTTATTAATTGGGTTTGCATTCAGGATCAGGATCCCATTTAAGAACTCTCATGCATAGGTATAAGAAACAGGCTCTTTGGAGCAGTAGGAAGTCTGGGTACCTTGCAGATTGTTCATGCAGAGACATCTGTAGGAACTTTTTAGGCAAGCCAGATCTAGAGGATCTGCAACTGAGACTTCCATGATATAAGAGGGATGCCTTGAGGATCCTGGAACCAATCTCACTCTCTCTCAAAGAGAAATATTCCTCCTTCCCATCTCCTTTCTCTCTTTCTGTCTCTCTACCAGCCAGCATAGGGGAAGCCAACATATTCACTTGGGTGTATCTTTAAATACTGGGAGTGCTTTTATTTTACTAACCAAAAACAAGATGACAAGCTCTATACATAGCCCCTTTGAAATTATTTAGTATTCTTCGCATCCTTCCTAAATTAATCTCTTGCCAGATGCAAGAAACAGAAGTTATATTTCCGATAACCCTAAGAAAACTGACTTTAAATTAAGTAAAAATTCCTTTATATGGTTTTAATACTGCAAGAGCCTTGTATCTAAATGTTACAGAATTGTTTACAAAATTAATAATGTATACATGTAAATAATTATAGTTCTTTTATCTAAGGTACATTCCAGTTAATAAGGTCTTTGGCTTTCCTTCTCTTTATGCCAAATGCTAAAAGTTCTGCCATTTAGGCCTGACATCTGTTCATCAGATAAACATTAGTTGTAATAAGAGAGGTATAATGGGACTATACTATTACTTTAATTGCAAATTATTAACCACAGTTGTTTTAAGTTATGCCATTACAGTGCTGATCCTTCAAAAGCGTTTATAGGCAAGCACATGAAAAATAACTCTGACAAGTCCTTATCTGTCAACCAGGACAGACATTCTTATGTTTTGGATTCATTTTGTATTTTCCTTCTAAAAACATTATAACTATTGCCTGCTGACACTTTATAATTTAAGGTGTCAGTACATCCTCTATGGACAGATAATTAGATCTAATTAAGCCCAGCCTAAAAGGAATTTTTTATTAAATCTCTTTGTTACTTAATTTGGACAGGATGTTCACATGGGCACTGATTTCTGATCTGTTTGATGTGTTACTTCCTTTCCTCCATGGGTCAAAAATTTGACTTTCCAAGAAAAGCTACTCCTGCTCTGGGGAACAAAACTACCAAGCTGGCAGAATCTTCAGAGGCAACTGTTCAGAGAAACAGTTTAAGAGGATGTGATCTCTAAGTGGTCAGTGTTGACCACCTTCTTAGAGGAACAAGTGGCATTCAACCACCCAAGACAGTGAAAAAGGACTCTAGAAATGAGGGGACTTCTCCCTCATTTCACTCCATAAATGAAGTCATCTATTTGGCCAAGGCCTTCTTTTTAACCAAACGCGATATAACTTTCAATGGTCTCTAACTTCTGCCTAGGACACTATGAGTCTTCTTTCAGTACAGAACTGACTCATTGATGTTTACCCTCTAATTGGTCTGGCCCCCAGCCCTGGTACACCTGGCATCTAATGAAGATATTACACCAAATGGTCAGCCTTTAACTGCCCACTATAGTGGCAGTCAAAAACAGAGGGCCATCTAAGAGTTAAAAATCACTACTAGTATAAACACCTATAGGAAAAGTAACCATGAGATTCTAGGTCAACTTTCAAAATAAAAAGTTGGATCTTTATCCTTTCTGCAGTACATAGGAGGGCCCCTTCTGATGCTCATATTATTGCTAATATTTGGGTCATTCCTTCCAAGGCAGATTTATCTCTTCCGGAATAAAAGTCTTTAAGTCTCAAATCACAAGGCAACAGAGCTAGTGATCTTTGTAGATGAAGGAGATCTCAAAGTATGGTCCTACCCACTCATTGATTACTGGATTGGAATCACCTGGTTCTCCACTTCCCATAGCTTTCTGTAGATTTTAAAAGCACCTGAAGAGTGGAAGCATGCTCTCTTGGCTTCCAGCTTCCATCCAGGACCCACTATGCTCCCCTTTGTATTTTTTCCCTTCCCTAAATTTAATAAACTGCATTTACACTCACATGTCTTGCCATGGATTTTTTCCACAAAGGAACAAAGAATGTGGAAGTCCTCTGATCACAGACTGCACCAGTGTCATCGACAATTGTGCTTTAAATTGAGGGAATAACTACTGTTCCAGTGGGAACAGATATTTCATTGAAGGTATTAAATTATTGTGTAAGTAAATGCAAGGAATAACAATAGAGTGCACATATGTATTAAATTACAAATTAACAAGTATGGGTATTGAGACACAAGTGCTCATGTAGGAGGCACTCAAACTGCTTTGGCTGGAAAGCACTGAAACCTTCCTGGACCTACAAATAAGCTTATAACAGGAGAAAAATATATCACCTGTCGTACATTTTCTATCTGTCTTTGCTCTAAGCCATTCTCTTTGCAGTCACTTTTAAATCACCTTGAATTTCAGACATTTGATAACATCTCCATGACAAGGGACAGAAAGACTTTTCTTTGCATTCACTACCTGCCTGGTTCCAGATTACAACTCTGGAGTCTTTCCCAGAACAAGGACTGAGATAATGACCAGACCACACATGTGGCTCAACTGTTTAGCTATGATAACTTTTTTCACCTATCCTCCTATTATTTTTGTCTATTTAAACTTATAGCTTATGTCTATACCCCAGAACATGGCTGAAGATAGCTGAGTGCTTACTCTGCCTCCTCCCGTGGCATGTCCTGAACTGTGTAATAAATCTCCTTTCTCTGCCTTCAGCATGCCTCTTTATTTGGCATTTAGGGGTTGGTGGCTGGACCTGGTACATGGATCTCAGGTGTTTGGCTTTGGATCCAAAACTCTAATATCAGTACAACAATAATTAAAAAAGGAAAAAGAAAGAAAAGAAAAGGGATTTTGGGGGAACCAGAGGAGACAGTGAAAAAAAAAAAGAGGACAATAATGTGCTGACTGTTTGTGATACTGAAAGAAATTTGGATGTATGATCTAAGGAATCGTTAGAATGAAACAAAGGAAAAACATTACTATTAGGGTGAATATAAGGCAACCACATTATATGGCTACAAAAGGAACCTCTCCCCTTGTAAGTAACGTACTAGGAACTCCCCATCCAGCCCTAAGTAATAAAAAACATTCACTTTTATTCTTTACTAGAAATTCCACACTCACTCTTAAATTGTCTTGGGAGGGTTAGAGGGCCCATGGTGGATTTTCTACCCAGGGACCTTCTCCTGCTAGCTTCCTACCTGACGAATTGAGCTGTATCCTCACCCGTCTCTCCATGCCTCTTTCAGTCTAACAATTAGTTTTACCATATCTCTGCCAAATTGTTTCTAGTCCTTGTTCCCTATTGAGCCAGTCATGATTTCTAAATTAATAATTGGTGCTTATACTAGATCTTTGCCCATATTATAAACTCTAAGAAAATTAATAAAAGAAATTTTATAATGAAGACCAAAAAAGAAACTGTTTTGTGACTATTAATTACAATGTAGAATAAAGTCCTAGATGCTCTAAAATTATCTACTTGAAATGTCAGTGGCTGAGGATAATACCAGTAATAACAATAATGAGTATTTAATATGGATAGGGACACTGTATTTGTGGAGATAAGGAGCTGAGGTGCAGAGCTTAACAACTTTTCAGAACTGCTTGTTAATAGATGACTGGGGCAAAATTTCAACTCATGTTGACCTGATCCAAGGTCAAGATCATTCCAAAGTGTCTTACACATTCTCTAGAAAACATAGTAAATGACCCATAACAAAGCCTAACTAGTCAGCAAAGTTGTTTTTACTATATTAGATTTGTTTGTCTGATAGAAATAGGTTAAGACTTCAATGAGCCAATTAAATGAACAAAGGGGAAATGGAAATATCCCTGACATAACAGTGCTTCAAATGCAATAGGAATAAATGAAAAACCTTAAATTTTACCAAAGTAAGATTGCATTTTTTTGAAAATGCAATTCCTATGCACTGGAGTTCCCAACTGTAGGAAATACTGGCTTAGGTATGTCAGTGAACTGAACATTATCTATTTCTCATACAGATTACAAGTGAGTTTATGTAAGGAAGAATATATTTGGTTCTGAAACCATATTTTATTTCAAACAGGCCAGTGTACACAACAGACATTAAGAGTTTAAAGTCAGCCCAAATGAGCTAACAATATGTTTATAGATTTGTGAGAAAGTACTAGGTATTCTAGGTGTTCTAAAACTGTAAAAGATTAGAGCAATAAGTATTTTGCTCTTGGAAATAAAATATTGGATGAATTATCATGTAAAGTGACAGGTGCAATCTTAATAGATAGCATCCATAACAGATAGATTTCTAAAGACATAAGGTTTATTATGAAACAAAAAGGTGAAATACCAGTATGGAGGATTCAATAAGACACTGAAGAACCATAATGATCAGTCTAGATCTAAAGACTAAAAGCCAATTACTACACCTTCCCAAACAAGATGATGACTCGTTAAAAATTCAAGGAAAAACCCTGACATTAAACTTAGAAGGGAATTGAGATTTTAGAGACTTTACATGTGCTCGTATGGTAAAAGTATTATTGAAAAACTTCAAAATGACTGAAAGTTTTAGATGTTTAACTAAAGAATTCTATGCAGATTTGAGTATAGCATATTTTAAAAACAGCAATGTTAAAATAAGCATAAAAATTAGGAATGACTTCACAATATTGATTTAACTGGGGAAATGCACTACTATATTTTTCATTTAACTGACTTCAGAAATACCTGGGTGGAAAGAAACTATTGAGATCAAGGATGACAGGCTATTTTGAATCATCTGTCATGGTATGCCCTGCCATGAATTAAGATATGTTCCTCTCTCTCTCTCTCACCTATTTTTCTTCCCTACTCAACCTCTAAGGACGAATACTCTAATTTTGCCCAACAAGAAGGAAAGAAAAGCAGAATGAGAGAAATCAAAGTATTGGATTCACTTTTGTTCTTTTCAAATTCTGAGAATACTCTCACCTACAGGTGCCTCAATTATTGGTATTCTTGATCATTTATCATGTTTTTGTATTGGAAAAATATGATTTTGATCATCAGAGTTGACACCAAATTTCACACTTCCATGTACTCCCTCCCCAGCCATTTATCCTTTGTTGAGTTTTGATACACATCTGCAATTGCACCAAATTTGTTAGACCTATTGCTAGTGGAAAACAGGTCTATGTCCTTCAAAGGATGCATTACCCACTTTTTCTATGGCTTCATATGTGTGATTACATAAATGTTTATGTTAGCAGTGATGGCCTATGACATATTTTCCCCTGCTCTACACAGTTGCCATGTCTCAAGCTCTGTGCTCTCCTGGTAGCTGGAAGTTATCTGTGGGGTGGATACTGTTCCTTGAAACTCACATATTTTCTTTTGGCACAATATTACTGTGGTACTGGCATCATTAATCATTTTTGCTGGGAGTCCTCTGCCATTGTTTCTGTAGCCTGCTCTGATTCCTTCTCCAGTCATCTGGCCTGTTTAATCATATGTACATTCAATGAGACTTGTAGCCTTCTCTTCATCACTGCATCCTATACTGTAATATTTGTCAATGTCATCAGGTTGCCTTGTAAGAGGGTTCTCCAAAAAGACTTATTCACCTGTGCTTCCCACTTGACTTCCATCTGTTTCTGCCATGTGGTCATCCTTCTCCTCTACTGTGTGTTCACATCTGAAAGTTCATTGCTCCTGGCCAAAGTAGATACTGTGTTTTACAGCCTGGTGGTTCCAACACTAAATCTTCTTATCACAGCCTATGAAACAAAGATGTAAAGGAGAGCATCAGTAAGTCAATCCACATGAAATTTCTTTCTCACTCATTTTAGACACATGTACACACACTCAAACACATACACATACATGCACACACACACACACACACACACACACACACACTTCACTCTCAGTTTGTAAAAATATGCCTTACACATTGTATTAAAGATTTTTAAATTTACCTCAAAAATAGCATGAAACTATTCATATAATTAGTGAGACAATGTAGATCCATATATGATTATTATATCATATTATGCCTTTCAAATAGTTTCTGAGTAAATGTCAATAAAGAGGAAAGAAATTCTGTTCTTGTCCCAGCTCCACTTGTGAAGAACTCCATTGCGGGACATGTCCTAACTTTTTCCTTTTAGTTATATTCTCTATGTATAGATTCCAAGAGGATACACTTTAATTTTCCATATGTCTGAAATTCATACATAAATACTCAACCTTAGCATTTCCATTGTATTATATATGAGTTTTTTTTCAGGATTTTGTTCCAACATTTATGTTACCAATAAAAAATATTTGCTCTTGAGGGTTCCATCAAATGAATATAGCATAACATGCATGCAGATAGTAGTTATAGTACTAATTCCGTCTTGCATAACTGCCTTTTGGAAATGTGGCTATGTACATTTGTGTAGATGTCTTCTGTTGATACCTGTTTCAATATAGTAGTTAAAATGTAAAACATAATTAAAGAAACATGATGTTTTTGCTAGTTTGTGATAAAGATAGCTACACAGGGAGATTCCTTGTGTTGTTTCCATGCATATATATATATTATAATCTCAACTGGTTCATCTCTACCAGTCCTCTTCACTCTTTCTAGTCCCCTTCCCATAGTGGCCTTGGCCAGTTTAATATTTCTATATTCATTCCTGTACAGTGAGCACATCAGACACATTCAAGTTTTTGGTTTCCTTCTCTTGCCCTATCCCTCCTATGGGACACCTCCCCTTAAGTGACCCATGTCCCATAATATTGCTGCATTTGTTGCAGGTCTATAATTTGCATATGATGGGGAACATGCAGCTTTTCACCTACTGAGCCTGACTAATGTCACTGAAGTGATATTCTCCAGTTCCATCCATTTAACTGTGAATGACAAAGTTTCAGTCTTCTTCATATCTGAGTAAAATTGCATTGTGTATAAGTATCACATTTTCATAATCCATTTCTCAGTAGTGGAGCATCTTTGCTTTTTCCAAAGTATGGATATTTTGAATAGTGCTGCAATAAACATGGGTATGCCGGTGCCTTTGTAATAAGCTGACTCACATTATTTCAGATACATCCCTAGGTGTGGTATTGTGGATAGTATGGCAGATCTGTGCTTAGTTTCTTTAGGAGCCTCCATATTGTTTTGCGCAGTGTTTTGTACAATCTTACATTCCCATCACCAGTGTATAAGGGTTCTTTTTTCCCTGCATCCTTGCCAACATTTGTTCTTGATGGTAGCTACTCTAACAAGAGTGCACTGGAATCTTAGGGTGGTTTTGATTTGCATTTCCTTTGTGGCCAGGGATGGTAAACATTTTTTTCATGTGTTTTTAAACCATTTTGGGCTTTGAAAAAAAAATTTGTTCAGTTCAGTTCCCCATTTCTTTATTGGATCAGTGATTTTTTGGGGGAGTTTAGTTTAGTTTTTTTGAGCTCCCTGGATATTCTGGTTATTTGTCTCTTGTCTGATGTATAGCCAGCAAAAAATTTCTCCCATTCTGTAGGTAGCCTCTTCAATTTCACAGACAACTTAAACTTAATTTTTGGTTTAGAAATTTAACAGAAAGTTTTCTGTTTCTTTATGCTTTACCAAATCATTGCTCAGGTCACTATATAGGTTAATTTAAATTTCCTCAAGTGTATGTTTTTTGGGTGGTCCAAAATGTTATAGTTTACATGAGGACTTTTACCTCATAAAATAAAATTAGTATAAGTAAAGCTTTTAGTCATAAAACACTGAATATTCAAAAAAACTTAAATTTAATACTACATTTGTCATTATAGCATGGAAAATTTTACAAGTGAGAATGAATATGAAATATTTCTTCCAAATAAATTCAGGATTCATTTTTAAACCAAACAAAATTTAAATGTTTCTTGCTGTAATGCTTTATAAAAGACATGTTTTATGCAATCTTCTGTTATTGTATGCAACAAGATTCTCAACACTCACAGTGTATTGTGAAATTAAGAAAGATAGATGTACCTCAGTATTTTTTAGTCAATTAGAGATCAAAATTCAATTACCAGTGTGGTATCTTAAATGGTATGTATGTGAGTGTGCCTTTGTATATGTGTGCATTGTTGAGTAAATAATTTTAGAATTTTATTTATAATTGAAAACAACTAATTATAAAAGATTATGGGTACAGCATCATATTAAGTGCACATGTACATTGTAAAATTTTTAAATCATTGTATTTAGATTGTCCACCATCTCAAACATAACTCCAAAATTCATCTGGACAGTATTATGCATTTTTCTGTAAAGCGCCATGTCTTCTCAAAAAATGATAAATTTGTTTTATCTATTCATCTACATTTCTATCATTTATGCATATCATATATGCATATATTTCCAGCTCTCCTGGATAAAATTATAGTGCAATGATTGATAAAATAAAGAAAAACAAAGACTAATTTATTGTTACAACATCAAAACATTTTATTTCACTACTAAATATGCCATTTCAATAGTTTTTATGTGAATCCTTTAATAAAATTAATGAATTTATTTTATTTGCTGAAGAAATTTCTGTATGAGTTAATATTAATTTTAAAAAAGAATCATTTCTGGAATATTGTATCAAGTCTTTACATGCACAAGCTATTAGGGTTTGTGGGTGTTTGAAGTACAATAATTGATTGCTACCTGCTGCTGTCATGGAAATTTTGTCTAAATCTTAAAGAAGACAGGTCTTCTTTTGGAAACTTCAAGACAGTTTCCTGATCCTGAGTCTCCTGAATTTGTCATTTCTATTTTCACTGATATTTTCTCCTTATTTTGTATCAGTCATTTAAGATAGAGGCCAAGTTTTTGTTATAAAGAAATAAAGTATTTTCTCCCTTTTGAAAGCTGGTTTTGTTTCATTTTTTCAACACTTAGCTTGAGTACATGCATTTTTCTTTTAATATCTTTCTAGACTTGATTCAGATCTTAAGATATCCTCTTAGAAATATCTTCTGATACATTAGCCATTTTGTTTTTGTTTTTATTATTTTTCAGTGTATTTGCTATGATAGTAAAAGTGACAAATTATGACACATAATCCATTTGCTCATTGATTCCATGACTGAGAGTGGTTGGCACCTCTCTTTTAAAGAAATTTTAACTGCAATTATGCAGAATCTTATCAAAATACTTCTATATTTTGACACAAGAAAAAGGCATGCTATCCATAGTTACTATCTTCACTCCTTTTTCATCAGTTGGTATATTCCAAATTCCCCTTCTTTGTTTAAATAGACAGTCTGGATTTATGAAGCTAATGACATGTTCATAACTGATTAAAATAATTATTTGAAGCTGTAATGTAGCCTTATATTGGAAAATGAAAGATGCTAGAACCATGTACACAGATTCCTTGATCAAAACATGTATTTCATATTACATCAAATTTGGACCATTAACATTTAGAACTGAAGCATAGTAATGTGTACAATTAATAATTTCAAAGTAGAAATTGCACAAATGTTCTTTCACCCACATAGCATTATTTTAGATAATATTGTGTGCCCTGGGTGCTATGTTTACCCTTTTATTTATTCATTTTTGCTTACATACCATAATAAAGCATAGAAAAACAAAGAAAATAAAAATTCTGTTCTTTTTTCATTTATGCAATGTCTATGAGAAGAGGTCAGTAGAGAACACCTACTCTTAAATCATGACATTATCCATTCAAGTCCCTGGTATAATCTCTCTCTAGTCAGAGCACAGCCTGCATGGGCATGCCACTAGTGATCATTAGTTTCAAAAACTGAGAGATTTCTGCTCGAGTCATGCATTATTTAATATCCTCTTTATTAGCAAAAATCAACAATTCAGCTTTCCTTGGGTCCTTGAGAGCGAATGTTTTTAGAGTTCTTCTCTAGTTATAGAAATTCTCTTTCTATCAATACAGTTCAAGGCAAGTTTTACAAACTCTGTTAGTACAGTAAGTGTTCCAGAAAGAACAGATTGATTCTTGACCACCGATATTCAGCATTAGGAAATGTGTTTTATTAATCACTGGCTCTTCTACACTACTTCCTGTTGTAGGAGATGTATGTATACTTCATTCACAAAAAATTGGCAAAGGATGGTAGTTGTCCCTGCATTATTCAACTCAACAATGACAATTTTCTGCTCCTGGTGTTTGGACTCCATATCCTAGTGAACAAAATTGGCATTCTCAAACAGTGAACCCCCTATAGCACCCTGGTTGCCTGGTCTCCCCTGGCTCAGACTGAGGGGAGAGACGTGCTGGGGACTCTGCCTCTGCCTGGCCATGGCCCCTCCCAAGCCCCAGCAACACTCAACTGGTTTACGGACATCACCATGGTGTCTGTGAGGAGCTTCACAGGCCACTCATAAATGTACATTTAAACATAGTAAAACATAAGAACTATCAGGTAAACTGACAATAAGGTAATAGAATAAAGTAACTAATACTTTATATGATAAAGTAGGAGCATAATATTATTAAAATTATAAGTATTAAAATTAAGTAATAAAAGATTAGCGAGGGGAAAATCAAAGAAGACAGAAAAAGGGAAGATAAGTATATGGGCTCAAGCAATGAAAAAATATTGTGGTTGACAAAATATTTATAATTATTATAATTATTACAGAGAAAGAGTAATTAGGAATAAATTTTAAATGGAAAAAATAAAAATGAATATTTCTTCTTTGCTGAGCAGAAGGGTTTGTAGAGTTTGGGCTACAGAGTATCAGATGTTATCCTTCAGTCAGTCTCTGGTGTTCTGAATCCACCTGTTGCTTCTACAATGTGATTGTGCCTGGTTCCCCTTGATGCCTGAGCTTCCCTGCAAGTCTACTTGAGTGTAGTCTGGGCATATGGTTGACTATGCTTGTGGAATCCAGGAAGTAGGAGCATTGGCTTCAGAAATGCAGCAATAGCTATGGGGTAGTGAGATGCTTAGACATGGGTTGCACTTTTCTCCCAAGATCATGGGGCAGTGAATCCAGGCATGGGGTGTGACAGGACACAAACCACAAAGTTTACTCTTTCAACTGGAGCATACTTGGAGTGTTCTCAGGGTGAGAGTGGCTCCAGATTTGCCTCTAGCAAGTTTTACACTCTCCACACAAGTATGCTGGGTGATTACTTTGGTAGTTTGGAAATGCCAGGTTCATTGATTACAGTCTTTACCAAAGTAATTTTATATCTATAGGTTTGAGTTCATACCTTTGACAATTTTCAGGGGTCACAATTATTCTTATGTTGATCATTTGCTAAAATAATTTATTTGGGGAGGCCTTTGGTGACTGGGCATATACAATATAAAAGAGAAGGGTCATCTTCTCTTACCAGTTGGGAGGCTTCTATTTAAAATGTTCCCTATGTAGATTCCCTTCCAGTGCTGATGAGTGAGTCAACTGGTGCAGTAAGACCCATCTGTGGCAGTTGCTTGCTATCCAGTATAAATATTTCCAATCTTAATATTTATTTTTCTTCTTTTTTATTGTTGTATTGGGTGGGGGTACATTGTCGTATTTGCAAGTTCTTACATAAAAAATTACTGATTTTTTAAATATTCATTTGTGTCCTATCATATACTATATCTATCTATCTATCTATCTATCTATCTATCTATCTATCTGTCTATCTATAACTATATCGTGGTTTTTTTCAGTGCCATTTTATGTGTGCCTGTAGAGTCCTAGGGTCTTTCAAAGGATTTAATTCATTTCTTTTGCTTGTTGCACTATGAGTGGAATTCTCCTCCTCTTTTGTTTTGGTTAGTGTTGTACATTAGGGATTTTTGTTTCTTTTATAGATCTAAAGTTCAATATTTCTCAATTTCCCCTGGTCTCTGACTGTCTACACTTTACATGTTTCTCACCTGATGTTCTAAGCCACCTGTTTCTCCTTGTACCACATATCTGAGATATTATTTCAGATTTGTTGAAATGCAGAAAAATGGTGAGTGTCTATAATCCATTTCTTTGTATCTTCCTGGGGTGTAATTTTTTTCCCATGTGTTTCCTTATGAGTCTGCTGCATGCCATAGAGATGGAAACTACTGACACCTCTGTTAAGTGCCTAGTACCTAGATTCACCCAGGATTGGCCAGATGGAGCATATATCACTTTTCAGAAATCCAGGGGCCTTCATGTAGAAAAATCTTGAGTAGGAACATTGCTAAAGCCATTAAGTTTTTAAGCCAGTCATCATAGACATAAACTGATAATCAGACAAATGCACAAAATGGGAACCATAAACAATTAATTCAGAGCCTACTCATGGAAATCATTTTTTATTTATTACATTAATTATACACAGAGGTTTCATTCTGATATTTCCATACATATATATGATACAATTTCACCAACTCCAACCCACATATTACTCTTTCTTATCCTCTCCCTTAAAAATAATTTAAATGGTTTTATTAGTCTATAGTAATATATGTGTATAAAATATTTCAATCATATTCAACCTCCCTTCCCTCTTTTTTCTCTCAGCACACTCACCTGGTTCTCATCCCCCAAAAGGGCAAATTTGATACACATGCCATTCTTGTTTTTTTTAGGTCTAGATTTTGCATATGCAAGGGAACATGCAATATTTTTATTTCTTGGTCTCACTTATTTTGTTTATGATGGTGATCTTCAGTTCCATCCATTTACCAAGAAGTGACATACTTTCATTCTTATTCATGAGTGAATAGTACTCTGTTGTGTTTGTGTATATATGCCACAATTTCTTTATCCATTTATCTGTTGATGGACAATAAGACTTATCCTATAGTTTAATTATTGTGCATAGCTCTGTTATGAACAATGATGTGCTTGTGTCTTTATTGTATGCTGATTTTCATTCTTTTGGATATACACCTATGAGTGGCATAGCAGGATCATACAGTAATTTTATTTTTAGATTTTTAAGAGGATCTCCATACTGGCTTCCATAGTTGCCACACTAATATTCATTCCCAACAACAATACATGATGGTTTCTTTAGCCCACATCTTCACCAGAATTTGCTCTTGTTTGTTGCATTCATTATAGCCATTCTGCCTAGAATTTCAATACTGTTTAAATTTCCATTTCCTTTATAGCTAAGGATGTTGAACAATTCTTCCTGTATTTATTGGTGATTTGTACTGTCTTTTCAAAATTTCAAATCATTTATTAATTGGATTGTTTGTTTTTTGTGTTTCATTTTTAATCTCTTTATGCATTATGGATATTATTACTTTGTCTAATGAAAACATTTTTCTCACATTTTGTAGAATGTAGACTTTGGCAGTTGTGTCCTTTGCTGTATATAAGCTTTTTAATTTGGTGCAATCTCATTTGTCAATTGTTGTTCTTAATTTCAAGCAATTAAAATCTTTTCAAGAATGTTGTTGCCTGTGCCTATATATTCAAGTGTTTCCCCTATGTTTTTATCAGGTAGTTGCAAAGTTTTATGTCTTACACTAAGATCATCTATCCAAAAAGAGTCTAAAAAGAGTCCAAAAAGATCCTAAAAGAGTGTGAAATATCAGTACTCATAGCTGACAAAACAGACATCAATCTAAAATTAGAAAAGGCAATGAAAGATAGTTCATATTGATAAAGGGAAACATTCATCAAGAAACAGAACAATTCTTAAAATATATGCATCAAAACATGGTGCATCCAACTACATTAAAAAAAGCCCCACTGTAATTAAAAGCACAGAAAGACACCAAAGAGAACAGAAAGTCCAACAATAGTGGGGACTTCAATACTCGCTATCACCAGTATAAATATCATCCAGACAAAAAAATCAACAGAGAAAAATCAGAATTGATAAACACCATAAAAATGAAAACTGACATCTGCAGAACATTTCATGCAACTATTGCATAGCACACTTTCTTCGCAGGAGCTCATGGAATATTCTCCAAAACAGATCATGCTAAGCCACAAAGCAAGCCTTAACAAATTTAAGGAAAAGCCACATGTTTTCTTTCATATGTGGAATATAGCCCTAATACAAATATGAATAATATTATGAAAAACAGGTTATTCCAAGGGAAGGTAACCTATAAGAGGAAGAGTGTAAAAGAGGAAAGTTAAGAAGGTGAATATGGTTGATGTATTTCCTATACAAGAGTCAATATCGAATTTTTAAACCTGTTGAAATCACCATTAGTAGGGGACTTTGGTAGAAAGGAGAAAAACAGAGATGAAACAATTGGGGTAATAACACATATATACATGAAAATGTAACAAGCAAACCAATGTATACCTATCCTAAACAAACAAAAATGTCACTTTTTGTGTGGGGATAAGCACTAGTGGCTCATGCTTGTAATCCTAGCTACTCTGGAGGCAGTGATCAGGAGAATTGAGGTTTGAAAGCCAGCCTGGGCAAGTAGATCACAAGACCCTATCTTGAAGTAAACCATCACAAACACACACACACACATACACACACACACACACACACAAGACTGGTGTTGTAGGCCCTGAGTTCAAACCCCAGTACTGCAAAAACAAAAACAAAAACAAAAAAACCAAGAAAGAAAGAAAAAAATTTCTTTTTTATTTTTTTTTTACAAAAATGGAGAAAAGGAGGGTTAGCTTGGTACCAGAAAGTGTGGAGAGGATTTGGGAAGAGATTGCAGGAGTGCAGGAGGGTGAAGGGTGAATATGGTACAAATATTGTGCACACATGTATACAAATGGAAAATATGAGACTTGGTGAAACTATTCCAGAAATGGGGACAAGGGGAGATAAAGGAGAATGATGGAAGGGGTGAATTCAACAGCGATATGTTGATATGTCACAATGTAACCATCAGAACAGCACTAATAATAAAAGGCAGAACTGAAATAACTCCCTGAATCATATCTGGTCACAATGGAATAAAAGTAGAACTCAAGAACAAAAAATCTACACAAAATATTCAATCAATGAAGATTGAACAACACATTGTTAATTGACCCATGAGTCATAGAAGAAACAAGGGGAAAAAATCAAAAAGTTTCTAGAATCTAATAAAAATTAAAACAAAACCAACCTGATCCTATGGGATGAAAGGAAGGTAGTGCTAAGAGGAAAGTCTATAGCAATGTGTGCCTACATTAAAAAAAGACAGATCTGAAATAAATAACCTAATGTGCATCTTAAGCTTTTAGAGAAATAAGAACAACCTAAACCCCAAACTAGCAACAGAGAGAAATAACAAATATTAGGGCCAAAATCCATGAAATTGAGATCAATAAAGGTATATGAAATAACCAATGAAACAAAAGGTTGGTTCTTCAAAAGGATTCTGACTACAAGGAGAAGGGTAGTACTCCAAATTAATACAATTAAAGATAAATGTCAGGGTATCAGAACAAATATCAATGAAACTAGAAGAAAATATTGGAATGCTTTAAAACTCTATATTCATATAAACTGGAAAAATCTAGAAGAAATGCATAAAATTCTAGATATTCTGAAGTAACCAAAATTGAGCCAAGAGGATACAAACAAACTAAATAGATCTATAATAGGCAATGAGATTGAAGTAGTAATAGTCTCAGGACAAAGAAGAACACAGGACCCAATGGACTGATTCACTGTTGAATTCTACCAGATCTTTAAAGAAGAAATAATAGCAATGATGCTCTTAATTTTCCAGGAAATAAAAAAAGAAAACTAACAAACTCATCTATAAAGCCAGTATTAGATTCATTCCAAAACACAACAAGCATACAATAAATGAGAATTATACACAAATATCTTAATGAACATACATACAAAAATTCACAATAAAATAAACCTAATACACCATGATCAAATTGTTTTCTTCCAGGGGTACAAGAATGGTTTGACATATGCAACTCAATAAATATAATGAAGCACATAAATAGATGCAAGAAAAAAATCATATGATCATCTAAATAGTTGAAGAACAATCTTCCAAAATTGAACACCATTTCATGATAAAATTGGTAGGAAAACTAGGAATAGACAGAATGTACTTCAATATAATAAATGGTATATATAATAAAGGATATATATGCATATGTACATATATACATATATATGGATATATATCTATATGATTAAACTAAATGAAGTAAAATTGAAATCATTCCCACTAGAGTCAGGAATGAGACATGGGTGTTCTCTTTCCCCACTTTTGTTCATTATAATTTTGCAATTCCTAGCCAGAGCAATAAGGCAGGAAGATGAAATGAAATAAATTCATATAGGAAAAGAAGATGTCTTTGAAGATGACATGATATTATAACTAAAAGACTCTCAAAGCTCCACTAAAACTCTTAAATATCATAATTCCTTCTCAAAGTTGCAGGATACAAAATCAGTAGACAAAAGTCAATAGCTTTTCTATATATAGACCATGAACAGACTGAGAAAGAAATCAGGAAAACCATCTCATTTACAATAATCTCAAAAAATAAATTATTTAAGAATAAGTTTAACAAATGAAGTGAAACATCTCTTCAAAAGAATCTTAAATAACTGAATTAAAATCAAGGAAGACATTAGAATATGGAATGACATTCCATGCTTATGGATCAGCCGAATCAATGTTGTGAAAATGTCTACACTACTAAAAGCAATCTACTTATTCAATACAATCCCCAATAAAATTCCAATGGCATTCTACACAGGGATTGAAAAATCAACACTAATGTTCATATTTATCACAAAAGTCTTTAAATAGCAAAAGCATTCTGCGCAAAATAGCAGTACTGAAGGTATCCCAATACCTGGCTTCACGTTATACTACAGAAACTTAGCGATACAAACAGCATGGTATTGGCACAAAAACCAATCCACACAGTTATATTCATTAGATTTTTGACAAAAGAGCTCAAAACATACCTGGAGAAAAAACAGCCTCTTTAACAAATGGTGCTGGGAAAACTGGGTAACCACATGTAGGAGACTGAAACTAGAATCTTGTCTTCCACTCTGTACTAATATCAATTCCAAGTGTATCAAAGACCTTAGTTTAAATGCTGGAACTTGAATTCACACCCCAGTATTTCTCCCTTTAAGGATACCTCTCCCAACTTCCTGCTCTTCAATTCACAAAGGAAGGAATTAGCTATTTTATTTCAAAATTGTCTGGTATCTCCTCCTTTCCTATGGAGTTGTACTAGCATTTGACTAAATGGGTTTAATCTATTTAATGTCACAGGTGCATTTTAAATAACAGTGCTTAAAGTTCACCCACCTACACTAGGCCATTATGAGGAGCAAATGACTCCTAAAATCACTCACCAAATTGCAATTCTCAAAACATCACTGAACTTACTTGCTCCAGGCTACAGACTGAGGCAGAAAAGTCTCTTTTCTGTGGTCACACAGAGAAGGGGAAGGAGGAATCTAGGTCAGGGTTGGTGGGGGAATCTATTTTTAGGGACTGCATGCTGCCTGGATGTAGTGATGATTTCCTAAACTATGTCTCTAACAAATTCTGGGTAGTGCCTGAGACCCTGATACACAGGCTCTGGGGAAGTAGAATAGCCTGCCTTCTACTGTTTTCACTGAAATGCTTGTTCTAGAGGAATGAAAAAGAAGAGAGTTTGTAAGGTTGTAATGTGAGAGGAGAAACTGTGAGGTATTACTATGTCATTAAACTGATTTAAAACAAAAATAAAGGAAGAAAGAAAGGAAAGAAGGAGAGGATGAGGGAAGGAGGGAGGTAGTAAGGGAAGAGGAGAACAGAAGAAACAGCAGCAGAGGAAAAAGGAGGAGGAGGAGGAGATGAAGGAGAAGAAACAATCAATTGGAATTCGAAAGGGGTCATGAAGTGATTTGCTAAGTGCTGTAATTAACAACTTCTTCATCAATTGTTTTTAACTGGAAAAAACACAAATCTGGGACTAATCCAGAAATCATTTTTATTAGATTCATAATTCATAAGCCATATCCTTTCAATCTTTTTAAAAACAGTATGTACTGTAGTTTTATGGATGTAACCAAGAATGAATCATTGGATAACTTTCCCCCGATTTATGACCCAGGTACCTTCCCTCCACACATAACATAAATCAAGTTGAAATGAATTCACCAGGTTTTTTGTTGCTCTGAAAAAGTTACTCCATATTAATTAATCTTGGGTATGAAAACGTCTTAGGTTAAATTTCAGATGAACTAAGAATTTCAGATGAACTGCAAATGTAGTTCTTCTACATTTATTTTTAAATAAATAAATATAAATAAAAATTATTTATTTATTACTATTTATAAATGTTCTTCACATTTTTTTTGAGATATTATTATTTGAACTCAAGGCTTTATGCAAAGCAGGCACTCTACCACTTGAGACAAGTCTCCAGTCTGCTCTTCACTTTTAAATGGCTTTAAAACTAAGTTGTAAAAATTACCTTTGCTTAACTAGTTAGTATGCGTATTTTAATTATTGCATAGAATTGTAGCATAGAAATTACATTAATAATTGTGATTATTAAATGGACTACTTACATTGACTGAATACATGAATATTGATTAATCTTAAAATATGCCAATAATAAGTCAAAATGTTTGTTTTATCTGCAAGCAGCGTTTTTTTCTAGACAAATTATAGTTCTGACCTAGAGTTAATACTTGAGTTCTAATGAGTTAAACCAATTTATTTTGCTTGATTTACATTTACAGCTGTTTGAGAATTTTTTTAAAAATTAAATGAATCAGTCTTGAAGAAATGAAAGCTGGGCATTTCCCAAAGGACTACCAGGGAGAGCAATAAAAAGGTTTTCAAAAGCCATTTCAACAGACCAACTTGGAAGACTGGAGCATTTTCAAGGCTGGCTATCACCAGTGATTCTAAGGAAAATGTCCACACACCAATCAAAGGACCTGAAGATGAGCATAAATATCTCAATGTACCCAAGATGTGCATGCGAAACTGGGGTGATGTGCTTATTTGATGGAGTGGCCTTATTTTGTTACAGTTTCCATCATTTAATTACAAATCTAAAGTTATGACAGCATATAAAATTTTATAAGAAGTATATTTGTCATTTATTCATTAAGGTACTTCCTTTTCTTTTCACATTTTCATTGTCCTAAATAAGAACTACAGAAATAAATTTTATAATTTGTTATCCAGTGCAAGAGATTCTCATTATTATTGATAACTATTAAATTATTTGCAATGTTTTGTACTTTATTATTGACTGTATATTATAGAATAATTTATGACCATAATGAAACATTCCATGTAAGCAGAAGAGTGTGAGAAGAAAAATTAACATGTCTCTTTAAATTATATGAATGTACTTTCCTAATTTTCAGAAACACCTACTCTTAGTTTCTCACTTGTAATTACAGAAATATTTATAAATATCATTACAGATGTGTATTTCCATATTCTTTATTCATTTTTTTTAGCACTGCCTGGTTTTGAAACCAGGACTTCTGGCTTGCTACACAGCACTCTAACACTTGAGCTATGCATTGGGCTCTTAGATTAGCTTTCCACTACAATCTCCATTTGCCCAGGACTGGCCTCAGACCATGACCCTCCTACCTCCACTTCACAAACAGTTAGGATTGCATGGTTGTGTGCACCACCATGCCTGGTCCTTAATGTTTCAGTCTGAATATTTTTCAGAAAATTTGAGGCATGTGTAAAAATAAGTTATCAGGTGACACTATTCATATGTGAGACATAAATAGGGTAACATATTGTACCTTCTAGGATTACCATAAAGGTTAGATAATTCAGTATCTGCAAAACATAGAGCAGATGTGGCTCTGCACTATGTGCAGTTGAAGTAATTTCATTATAATTATTAGTATTAGCTATCATAGAGGTTTTTCCATTGTTCAAAACAGTTCCGTTCATTTACCAAAATCTCCACACAACCTTGCCAAGTGGTTGAAATTATATGAAAACTGAGGATCATGGTACTTTTTGTTATGGTGGTCAGAGGGTTGGAATGACTGTCCCAATTACCTTCAATCCATTGTATTTTTGAAATAAAAATTTTAAATAAATGTATAAAATGCACAAGCTATAGAATAAACGAGTCCCCAAAAACAAATCTACTAACTTAATTTGTAATACATCTGAAACACTTTGAATTCAGTAAGACAAAAGAGAAAGGTAATTAAAAGTGAAAATAATGGAAATTATTTATATATTTTTTTTATTTTTAAACTAACTTTTTATTGCATACTTTACACACAACAAAATATAGCATTTTTATGGATACAGTAGGTGATTTTTTGACAAATGTATACACTTAGGCAATTTTTACCACAATTGCAGAAGTTTTAACATGATTTTAAATATCTTTTGAATGTTCCCTATCCTTCTTTCTAGTCTCATGTCTTAAAATTTACCTTGACAATTAAGATTTTGATAAGTGATTAAAATATTTTTAGAATATAATAGTACAGGGGGATATATTGTGCTGTTTACATATGTGCTTACAATACATCATAGATTTTCTCCTCTTTCATTCTCCCTCTTGCCCCTCCCCCTTCTTAGAACAGTTCAACAGTTTTCATTCTTCATTTTTCATATATGGATACATTTTGTGTCCAATACATTCACCTTCATTTCTCTTTTCCTTGTGCCCACTCACCTGCCACTGGTATGCACCCCAGAAAAGTAATTTTTGAATGAGTGATGGATTAATGACCTTAGTCATGTTGAGTTGACCAATTTTCCTATATACTCTTCCTTACTACATATCCAGTATTATCTACCTGAATGAGGAATGTACAGGTAGATACATTCACTAGTGACTCTATTCACTATTGACCCTATTTTATCCATGGATACTCGTTTTTAGGTCAGTTCATCTAAGTATGTTTTACCCTACCCACACCCCAGGTCTTCTCATGTATCCTTCCAGAATGTTTTCATAGCACATTGTCTACCTTACACTGATAACACTGAGCATTAATTTTCTACTCTCATTTGTAGATTTCAGTCATGTAAAGGAACAATTTAGGTGCATTTTTATTCATATCTGTAGCCTAACAAAGTATAAATAATCCCTTGTAAACAAATGTTGGTGTTTGTTAATGAGTGACATGGAAGAAATGAATACAATTTTTATCCTGAAATTTGTGCATAGACAGAATCAGATATTGTTAAAAACAGCATTTAATAATGTAATATATGCACAAAATAAACCAATTAAGGAAAATATGTAAAATAAGCACCCCACATTCATGGGATAAAAGTTTCTTGTGAGTAAGGAGACTATGTGCAATAATTGTCAGGGGCTGAGAAGCTCACTTTCAAATTCTTTCACATTCTTCAGTCTTAATGAAAATAAAAAATGAAATTTCCCTTAGAAAAATTCTCTTCAGAGCCTCATCAGATAAAGTCCTATATTCCACTTTCACTTTCAGTTTATTTTATTGAATTTAAATATGTTTATAAATTGCTATTGCTTAGCATTACTCCATACTGACTGAGCTGTGAGTCCAAGATATCACTGTAATGTGGTGTCTTGTGGAGTTTCTGATTAATTTCAAAATATTCTGAGAAATGTGAAAAGAAGCATTTGGAGGTAAGTACCTTAAAACATCTGCAATACTTTGATGCCTTCATTGCCTTAGTTTTCAAACAATGAACATTGTGCTTTCACAAATAGATTAATATTGGTAAGAAGAAAGATGTTCCCTAATGATATGCATCATCAGGGAAACTGCTTCACTGGTCCCCACTTTGTTATGCCATGCTATTCACATGGCATTCAGCTTTCTTAACAACAGGAGTCAGATGGAGAAAGAGGCTCACATGTGTATGTGGTATGTGCATGGAATACAATACCCATTCAAGAGAGGGTGATTCTCAAACATGTCTGTCTACATGATTTGCTTCTACGGCAAAGCATTTCCATCAAAGGAGATAATGAATTACTGGAAGAGTATGCACAGCTACAAGAAACCTTTAAATATCCTTGTAGTGCAAGATGAAAATGTGATTTTGTTGTAGCAAACATATCCAGTGAAAGATGCATCATGAGCAGGATAATTTATCAGAAATATTTTCCTCGAATCATTCTATGTCCTATGCTGCAGGATCAGTATCACTGAAAGAAGGGTTTTTTACCCACATAGTATCAAGGAAATCCTTTCTAAAGTTAAATAGCAGGTTGTGAAAATATTTATAACCTTCAAAGGGAATGATGAAATTTACACTGATGCAGATATTTCCTTAACAACAGTCAATTTGATGTTGAATTACTTGAGGTCTCTTTGCAAGTGTATCGTATTGACAGTTTCTTACTACTAGCTGAAGTCACTATGAAAATGGGATTGAAATGAAACCCCCCCAACTACAATTTCCACTAGCTAATAGTACTAAGTTATGTTTTTCAAAAGTTTTGCTTCTAAGTAATTATTATTTTCATATGTAATAATCATTAATTTTTAGTATGTCAAATTTACTCATAAATAATTTTATCCTCATTCAAATTTTTCAAAATATTGTCCATTAATACCTTAATTTTATATTGGACCATGTGAGACTTGCAGATATCAGTCAGTTTATAACAACTAACTGTGTACCTCACGGAACCATTTTTTTGTCATGACATACCTCCTTTAATAACCAAGACTAATCATGAGAATGAACACAAAGTTGGAATTAACTGCACACACACACACACACACACACACACACACACACAACCCAAAGACCTATAGATGAATGCTAAATGATGTAATCATCAGCTGCTGAATTGTAGAATAAATATGGGGAACTCATACTGAGATTTGGTGATTAGATACTATGGATAATATATGTCTTGTAGCTTCCTTGAAAGTAATATTTGACGTGATTACCCCTAAGTTTATTTCAGTTTGTTTTTCTGTATTACTATTCAAGTTTTTAATTCTGGTTATATATAGTTTATAATCATAAATGAAAGCCCTACATGTGTTCCTAGCTTATAGTATATATATATATTCAGATAACAATCAAATTTCAGAACAACCCATGAGGTGGTGTGCTCATTTGATAAGTAGATGTTGAAGGAGATGTGTGAACTGCCAGGAAATGTGCTCAAACTGAGAAGTTGCAAGTGAGAGAACCATGATTCTCATTTGTCTTTTTGATTCTCAAACATATATACTTCATCACTGTTTCAGAGGGGCACAGAACAATGAAAAAGTATGCTTTCAATAGTTTTCAGCAGAGATCTGGAGACCATACTTTGTAATGCTAATAGAAATGGGAGACCTAGTTGGCAGTCTGAGATAAAGAAACCCTTCCAGTAATACCACAACAATCATTTTCTTAATCCTTACTTGGATGTTCAAATGTATCATTATGAGTCTACATGTCTTCTGATAAACTGCTTCATATAAAGTTGCATCTGAAATAGAACTAAAGTAATTTAAATTATTATGATCATACCAAAAGGAATTTCTAGTTTGACAAAGTTACAACTGGAAAATATGGGCATAAGAATTAAGGCTAAGAATTCCTAATTTTTTTTTTTTGTATATAAAGTAGGATTTATTAGAGAGATAGGAAAGACTACAGCTAGAGAAACTCAGGGGAGCCTGGAAGCTGGTAGCTCCAGAATTCCTAAATTTCAGGACATTTAAGAATATGAAATTTAAGAATATGAAGCTTACAAATATGAACAATAAAAATAAATAAATATGGATAAGAATAACCTGAGACATATACTTGGACCTGTCATTTGAAAGTTGTATCTGTAACTTGTATGTTCTTATATTGCTTGTAACATAAGTTTACAACCATCTACACTTTACACTAAGAATGAAGTCAGCAAGTATCTGCTAAAACATTTGGTGTTAAGAGACTGTTAACACTGATGTTATACTTAGTCTGAGGTCATTTTTATGCATGTAAAATGTATGAAAATATACCAACCACAAAGGTTATTATGCATATTAAAAGGAATTACATGGGCAAAGCACTTGGTACCATGCCATACACTGAAAATATTTTTATTATTAATTGTTACAGTTATTATATATACTCTTTGAGTATTATGAATTGTTTGAAAGTGCTCTTCTATTATTTCATTATCTTTCCATCATTATGACCCTGACAATTCTTACATAGCATACTATAAACATTGAACAGACTGGGCTTTCAGTCTATTCCCAGTTTTACGAAGCCTTAATTGGCTTCATTCAAGATACAGAAAGATGTTTCTTTATTCAAATATAATCCAGCAGTCCCCTTTTCTCAAATTCCCTGGCAGCCTTCCAGTAATACTCTCAATCACCTTTTAAAGCTCCTCATTTCCAAAAAAAAAAAGGACAAAAGTCCTTTGTCATACAATGATGCTTTAATAGGAGTTATCTATTACTCTCCAGCTACCACTATCCACCATCTCAATAGCCATCATCTACCACAATCCAGCTTCTACCTCCTTTCTGAGAACTCAATTGTGTTATGTATGCAATCACTGTCTTTCATTTATGCTCTGAGTTGTGTCAGACAATTATATGTACTTAGATGGGCTTATATCTTGTGTGTGTAAAAAAGTTCTTTCTGTATATCCCCTCTGTACAATCTGCACCCAAGAGTAAATTTGGGAAAACTTTAAGAATTAAAAAACATTTTTCTCCATCCATCTCAAAAAAAATAATAACACAAAAGACAAACAAAAAACCTCATTTGGTTTCACAATCCAACAGTACATTAAATACAAGATTATATTTTTTTTTCAGGTAATGTATTAACTTTCACATGAAATAGATGGAGAATAGGAACAATGTGACAGAGTTTATTCTCTTGGGACTAACAGAGAACCCAAAGATGCAGAAAGTCATGTTTGCAAGACAGCGTGGCAACTGTTCATAGTGTCAAACACAGACTTACCATATGGTCTAGACCTCATGCCCCTTAACACTTGTGAAAAAGAAATGAAAGTATATGCACTGAAAAACATGTATACAGTATTGGCATTAGCTTTCTTCATAATTTGTACACACTTGAAGCAATAAAGATGTTCTTCAGTGGGGACACAGTGTGTCCTGTGAGAAATGAAATATTATACAGATGGCCCCTGACTTACAAACATTAGAATTAGGATTATTTTAACTTTACAATGCATTTATTAGACTTAATTCCACCATAAATGCGAGAACATCTCAAACTTGGGAGGCTCAATTCATTTTTATTTAACTTTATGATAGGATTCCTGAGACATAACTTCATTTTAAGTCAAAATTCATCTGTGAAGCATATAAAGAAATGAGCTATCAACCCATGAAAAGGCACTGAAGAAACTTAAATATGTATGACAATGTTAAAAAAATAACTTGAAAAAGTTACGTACCTTATGATTCCAACTATCTGCTGACAATGGGTGAAAATGGTCTTATCTATATATTTAATGGGAGTTCACGTGCTAACAGTTTCTAAGAGAGTGATGTCAAACCTGTAACAGAACAACTCCATTCAGACATTGGTCCAGAGATTGCATTTCCTAGAGAAGCAGCCACTCACAATCACAAAGAAAACACTGCAGCACTTTCACTGGTGCTTTTTTTTTTATTATTAATATGTGCATACAATGCTTGGGTCATTTATCCCCCCTACCCCCACCCCCTCCCTTACACCCACTCTGCCCCCTCCCTCTCCCCCCCACCCCCTCAATACCTGGCAGAAACTATTTTGCCCTTATTTCTAATATTGTTGTAGAGAGAGTACAAGCAATAATAGGAAGGAACAAGGGTTTTTGCTGGTTGAGATAAGGATAGCTATACAGGGCATTGACTCACATTGATTTCTTGTGCATGTGTGTTACCATCTAGGTTAATTTTTTTTGATCTAACCTTTTCTCTAGGTCCTGGTCCCCTTTTCCTATTGGCCTCAGTTGCTTTTAAGGTATCTGCTTTAGTTTCTCTGCGTTAAGGGCAACAAATGCTCGCTACTTTTTTTAGGTGTCTTACCTATCCTCACCCCTCCCTTGTGTGCTCCTGCTTTTATCAAGTGCTCAAAGTCCAATCCCATTGTTGTGTTTGCCCTTCATCTGATGTCCACATATGAGGGAGAACATACGATTTTTGGTCTTTTGGGCCAGGCTAACCTCACTCAGAATGATGTTCTCCAATTCCATCCATTTACCAGCGAATGATAACATTTTGTTCTTCTTCATGGCTGCATAAAATTCCATTGTGTATAGATACCACATTTTCTTGATCCATTCTTAAGTGGTGGGGCATCTTGGCTGTTTCCATAACTTGGCTATTGTGAATAGTGCTGCAATAAACATGGGTGTACAGGTGCCTCTGGAGTAACCTGTGTCACAGTCTTTTGGGTATATCCCCAAGAGTGGTATTGCTGGATCAAATGGTAGATCAATATCTAGCTTTTTAAGTAGCCTCCAAATTTTTTCCAGAGTGGTTGTACTAGTTTACATTCCCACCAACAGTGTAAGAGGGTTCCTTTTTCCCCAAATCCTCACCAACACCTGTTGTTGGTGGTGTTGCTAATGATGGCTATTCTAACAGGGGTGAGGTGGAATCTTAGTGTGGTTTTAATTTACATTTCCTTTATTGCTAGAGATGGTGAGCATTTTTTCTTGTGTTTTTTGGCCATTTGAATTTCTTCTTTTGAGAAAGTTCTGTTTAGTTCATTTGCCCATTTCTTTATTGGTTCATTAGTTTTGGGAGAATTTAGTTTTTTAAGTTCACTATATTTTCTGGTTATCAGTCCTTTGTCTGATGTATAGGTGGCAAATATTTTCTCCCACTCTGTGGGTGTTCTCTTCAGTTTAGAGACCATTTCTTTTGATGAACAGAAGCTTTTTAGCTTTATGAGGTCCCATTTATCTATGCTATCTCTTAGTTGCTGTGCTGCTGGGGTTTCGTTGAGAAAGTTCTTACCTATACCTACTAACTCCAGAGTATTTCCAACTCTTTCCTGTATCAACTTTAGAGTTTGTGGTCTGATATTAAGCAACTTGATCCATTTTGAGTTAATCTTGGTATAGGGTGATATACATGGATCAAATTTCAGTTTTTTGCAGACTGCTAACAGTTTTCCCAGCAGTTTTTGTTGAAGAGGCTGCTATTTCTTCATTGTATATTTTTAGCTCCTTTGTGAAAGACAAGTTGGTTATAGTTGTGTGGCTGCATATCTGGGTCCTCTATTCTGTTCCACTGGTCTTCATGTCTGTTTTTGTGCCAGTACCATACTGTTTTTATTGTTATTGCTTTGTAATATAGTTTGAAGTCAGGTATTGTGATACCTCCTGCATTGTTCTTTTGACTGAGTATTGCCTTGGCTATTCATGGCCTCTTGTGTTTCCATATAAATTTAACAGATTTTTTCAGTCTCTTTAATGAATGTCATTGGAATTTTGATAAGAATTGCATTAAATATGTAGATTACTTTTGGGAGTATCGACATTTTTACTATGCTGATTCTACCAATCCATGAGCATGGGAGATCTCTCCACTTTCTATAGTCTCCCTCAATCTCTTTCTTCAGAAGTGTATAGTTTTCCTTGTTGTGGTCTTTCACATAATTTGTTAGGTTTACACCAAGGTATTTGACTTTTTTTGAGGCTACTGTAAATGTAATTGTTTTCATACATTCTTTTTCAGTTTGCTCATTGTTAGTGTATAGAAATGCTAATGATTTTTCTACCTTGATTTTATATCCTGCTACCTTGCTATAGATATTGATGATGTCTAGAACCTTCTGAGTAGAGTTTTTTGGGTCTTTAAGGTATAGGATCATGTCATCTGCAAATAGGGATATTTTGACAGATTCTTTACCTATTTGTATTCCTTTTATTCCTTCTTCTTGCCTAATTGTTCTGGCTAGGAATTCCAGTACTATGTTGAATAGGAGTGGAGATAGTGGGCATCCTTTTCTGGTTCCTGATTTTAGAGAGAATGGTTTCAGTTTTTCTCTGTTAAGTATAATGCTGGCTGTAGGTTTGTCATATATAGCTTTTATAATGCTGAGGTACTTTCCTTCTATTCCTAGTTTTCTAAGAGCTTTTATCGTGAAATGGTGTTGGATCTTGTCAAAGG
Source organism: Castor canadensis (assembly GCF_047511655.1). Taxonomy (NCBI): domain Eukaryota; kingdom Metazoa; phylum Chordata; class Mammalia; order Rodentia; family Castoridae; genus Castor; species Castor canadensis. The sequence goes on from NC_133386.1 coordinate 189,723,667, forward strand.
CTTTTTCTGCATCTATTGAGATGATCAAGCAGTTTTTGTCTTTGCTTCTGTTGATGTGGTTTATTACGTTTATTGATTTTCGTATGTTGAACCACCCCTGTATCCCTGGGATGAAGCCTACTTGGTCGTGGTGAATAATCTTTTTGATGTGTTGTTGAATTCGGTTTGCCATTATTTTGTTGAGGATTTTTGCGTCAATGTTCATTAAGGAAATTGGCCTATAGTTCTCCTTTTTGGAGGTATCTTTGCCTGGTTTTGGGATAAGTGTAATACTGGCTTCATAAAATGTGTTTGGCAGTTTTCCTTACCTTTCTATTTCATGGAACAGTTTAAGGAGGGTTGGTATCAGTTCTTCTTTAAAGGTCTGATAGAATTCAGCAGAGAATCCATCAGGTCCTGGACTTTTCTTTTTGGGGAGACTCTTGATTGCTGCTTCAATTTCATTTTGTGTTATAGGTCTATTCAGGTGATTAATTTCCTCTTGTTTCAGTTTTGGATGATCATATGTATCTAGAAATCTGTCCATTTCTTTAAGATTTTCAAATTTGTTGAATATAGGTTCTCAAAGTAGTCTCTGATGATTTCCTTGACTTCCATGGTGTTTGTTATTATCTCCCCTTTTGCATTCCTGATTCTACAATTTGGGTTTTTTCTCTCCTCATTTTAGTCAGGTTTGCCAGGGGTCTATGGATCTTGTTTATTTTTTCAAAGAACCAACTTTTGTTTCATTAATTCTTTGTATGTTTTTTTTGGTTTCTATTTTGTTGATTTCAGCTCTTATTTTTATTATTTCTCTCCTTCTATTTGTTTTGGGATTTGCTTGTTCTTGTTTTTCTAGGAGTTTGAGAGGTATCACTAGGTCATTGATTTGGGATCTTTGAGTCTTTCTAATATATGCACTCATGGCTATAAACTTTCCTCTCAGGACTGCCTTAGCTGTGTCACATAGGTTCCGGTAGGTTGTGTTTTCATTTTCATTGACTTCCAGGAACTTTTTAATTTCTTCTTTTATTTCATCAATGATCCATTCTTCATTAAGTAATGAGTTATTTAGTTTCCAGCTGTTTGCATGTTTTTTGTCTTTACTTTTGTTGTTGAGTTCTACTTTTACTGCATTGTGATCAGATAGTATGCACAGTATAATTTCTATTTTCTTATATTTGCTGAGACTTGCTTTGTGCCCTAGGATATGATCTATTTTGGAGAAGGTTCCATTGGCTGCTGAGAAGAATGTATATTGGGTAGAGGTTGGGTGAAATGTTCTGTAGACATCTACCAGGTCCATTTGATCTATCGCATATTTTAGATCTTGAATTTCTTTATTGATTTTTTGTTTGGATGACCTATCTATTGATGATAATGGAGTGTTAAAGTCTCCCACAACTGCTGTGTTGGCGTTAATATATGCTTTTAGGTCTTTCAGGGTATGTTTGATGAAATTGGGTGCGTTGACATTGGGTGCACACAGATTGATGATTATTATTTCCTTTTGGTCTATTTCCCCTTTTATTAGTATGGAATGTCCTTCTTTATCTCATTTGATCAATGTAGGTTTGAAGTCTACTTTGTCAGAGATAAGTATTGCTACTCCTGCCTGTTTTCGGGGGCCATTGGCTTGGTAAATCTTCTTCCAGCCTTTCATCCTAAGCTTATGCTTATTTCTGTCAGTGAGGTGGGTCTCCTGTAAGCAACAAATTGTTGGATCTTCCTTTTTAATCCATTTCGTCAAGTGGTGCCTTTTGATGCATGAATTAATTCCGTTAACATTAAGCGTTAGTACTGATAGGTATGTGGTGATTCCTGTCATTTAGTTGTCTTAGTTGTTTGAAGGTTTGATTTTTGTGTACCTAAGTTGAGGTTACTCTCTACTGTCTTGCTTTTTCATTTCCTGTGGTTTGGTGCTGCCTGTCTTTTCATGATTAAGTTGGGTTTCACTTTCTGTGTGCAGAATCCCTTGAAGAATCTTTTGTAGTGGTGGCTTTGTGGTCACATATTGTTTTAGTTTCTGCTTATCATGGAAGACTTTTATTGGTCCATCTATTTTGAATGATAGTTTTGCTGGGTAGAGTATCCTGGGGTTGAAATTATTTTCATACAGTGCCCGGAAGATCTCACCCCACACTCTTCTTGCTGTAATGTTTCTGTTGAGAAGTGTGCTGTGATTTTGATGGGTTTACCTTTGTATGTTACTTGTTTGTTCTCTCTTACAGCCTTTAGTATTCTTTCCTTAGTTTCTGAAATTGTTGTTTTAATTATGATATGTCGTGGGGTAGTTCTACTTTGATCTGGTTTGTTTGGTGTCCTGGAGGCCTCTTGCATCTGTATGGGAATATCTTTGTCTAGATTTGGGAAATTTTCCATTATTATTTTGTTGAATAGATTATGCATTCCCTCGCTTGCACCTCTGCTCCTTCTTTGATGCACTTGATTCTCATGTTTGGTCTTTTGATGGAGTCAGTGAATTCTTGCATTTTCTTTTTACAGGTCTTCAGTTGTTTAATTAATAGTTCTTCAGTTTTTCCTTTAATTACCATTTCATCTTCAAGTTCCAAGATTCTGTCTTGTGTTTGTTCTTTTCTGCTGGATTGGCCTTCTGTTTTGTTTTGCAGTTCTGTTTCGTTCTTTTTTCTGAGTTTTCCATATCCTGGGTGGATTCCTCTTTAATGTTGTCTATTTTTGTCCTGAGTTCATTTATCTGTTTATTCATCGTGTTCTCTGTTTCACTTTGGTGTTTATACAGTGCTTATATGGTTTCCCTTATTTCTTCTTTTGCTTTTTCAAATTCTCTATTTTTATTGTCTTGGAATTTCTTGAGTGTCTCCTGTACATTTTGGTTGACCCTATCCAGTATCATCTCTATAAAATTCTTATTGAGTACCTGTAGTATGTCTTCTTTTAAATTATTCTTGTGGGCTTCATTGGGTCCTTTGGCATAGTTTATCTTCATTTTGTTGGAGTCTGGATCTGAGTTTCTGTTTTCTTCATTCCCCTCTGGTTCCTGTACTAATTTTTTGCTGTGGGGAAACTGGTTTCCCTGTTTTTTCTGTCTTCCCATCACTGTCTTTGGTGTTGTTACTGTCCCTGTACTGTGTGCAATTACGTATTTTCTAGCTTGTAATAATAACAATGGTAATATTTAGAATGGAAGGGTGAGCTGAGATGGAAAGCAAGAAGTTAAAGAAAAGGGGAAAACAAATATACAGACAAGAGGGAGAAAGCAAAACAAGGTTTCAGACAAGAACGTTTCAAAGGTATAAACACGGAGCGTTAGTGTACTAATTGACAGTAAGCTGAACAGACATTAGAGAGACAGAGAGATGATTGATAATCAAAAACAAAAAAAATAAAGGTAAGAATAAAAATAAAAAATAAGTAAATGAAAGGAATATCTACATATAAAAATGAATTAAAATAAAATGGAAAATAGAAAATTAAAAAAAAAACCCAAAAAACCTCCAAGTTCAAATGCAATGAAGTTTCAGTCTTAATAATTTGGGTGTCCGTCTCAGTCTCCAATCCTGGAGATGGTGCCTCAGATGTTGTTCTGTAGTTGTCTCATCAAAGGGGATGCATAAAGTAGAACAAAACTACACACACACACACACACATACACACAAAAAACCCACCAAGTGTCTCAAGTTCAAATGCAATACAGTTGCAGTAAGTTTTTCTACTTGCAGGTGTAATTCAGTTGTTTTCTCATCAAAGGTAGGGAGAAAAAGATAAAAAAGGGTCTGGAGACAGGTCTAAGAATGGTTTCTGCAGCTGTGGCTTGCCTGCCCGCTGCAGTCAGCCTGCTGTTCTGGAGGCATTGTTTATGCAGATCTCTGGGGTGAGCTTAGCACTCACCTGGCCCCACAGGCTTTGTTTATTCAGAGTTCTCCTATGCGGGAGCCACTGTTACAAGCTTTCCCCTTTCCAAGCACTGGGAAAGGTAACACTACACCTGCATTGTCAGGCCTGTGTGTTTATTTACAGTTCATGTGGGAGGTCAGTCTTCCCCCCTCTCCTGTGGAGTTTTCCTCCCACCGCCACTTTCACAAGCTTTCCTGCTCCTGATTTCTGGGCAGTGCTGCTACTCCTGTGAGCCTCCATTTCGGTTTACAGCTCACGTGGGAAGTGGGTCTTCTCTCCTCTCCTGTGGAGTTTTCCTCCCTCCTCCACTCTCACCAGCTTTCCCACTCCTGGTTGCTGGGCACGCGCACCACCCTCGCTCCCGCCAGAGCCTCTCCTGCCTGCCCGGCTTGTTTGTTTACAGTCCTGGGGAGGATTCCCTTCCTCCAATCTTCAGTGCTCAGGGTGCCCCACCCTCTTTCCCACGTGTCTTTATTGCTCTTATTGCTTATTACTCAGTTTCTCTTTTTTCCCCGGGTGGAGGTCAGTCTGTCCAGGGGGTATGCTGCTCTGGCCCAGGCTTGTCTGTGGGAGTACCGCGGTACCACGAAGCTCACCTGGTCTGCATCTTCCCAAGCCATCTGGGCTCCAGTGACTGGCAGCCCGGAGGCCCTCCTTTTTTCTCCGTTTAACGTGAAGAGGAGATTTTCTGCACTGGCTGGAGGTGTGGAGTGGTCAAAGTTATGCGTCTTCTCAGTGATTATGCCTGTAAAGTGTGTCTCTGGCATCTCTTCAAGATTTCACTATAGGAGGCTTGCTTTCTGCTTCCTCCCTCAAGTCGCCATCTTGGAATCCCCCTCACTGGTGTTGAAAGATAACTAGTCAATCAATTTTTATCATAGTAAATAAATAAATAAATGCAGTTTTACGAAAATATTAATAAGAAGCAAGATAAACTGCATATTTTTGTACAACTGCTTTTCAAAATGTTGCAAATTTAAATCAAGATTGCAATATAGTAAATGTGCTTTGAATTACATCTTCATTAAAAAGTGCATATTACAAGCACACATAAATAGTCAAATATATGAATCATATTTAAGAGACTATGTAGAAAAGCATAATGTTTGTAATCTCTGAGATGTAAAATTCCTTTCTTGGCATTCCAGGTGGAATATCTGTTTTAAAGTATAAAATTTTGAAAAATGTGAAAGCATGCTATAGTTGCAGTGTTTTAAAAACAAAGCTTTATAAACCTTTCCTTTGAGGAGACTAGGAAAGGTAGCAGAGATATAGAGGTTTTCATCATAAGTCTCTGTGCATAAGAATCTGGATAACAAAAAAAAGTCTTCTCTTTTTTTGGGTAGAGGGGAGGTAAGAGGGAAGTGTCCCAAATAATATTTCATATGTCATGAAATTTAAAAATGATAAAATACTTTTTCTTATTAAAAAAAGAGTCTTCTTGAAGAAAAGAAGGGAGGAAGAGCTCTGAGAACTTTAAAGCAGGTACAGTACAGCTGAATAATGCAGCAAAAAGTGAAAAGTAATAGTGTAAATTAAGAAACAGGTTGCAGCTCCAACCCTGGCTGAACTCTTGGCTCCAGCCTCAGGTGTGACAGAAGGGGAGTGGAAGGCATGACCTCCACCCCAAGAACAACAGAGAATTTTGGTGTCAGAGGCAAAAATCATTTTGAAATTATCAACCTACCGTGAGAATGGTTATAAATGCCTAAACAAGGATGCACTTGGTTAACAGCCAAAAAGAGAAGAAACAGGCAAACCAAGGAAAGGCCACAGCATTCAGCAGGAAGCTGCTCATACATAACCTGTGGCAGAAAAGTCTCTGGGAACAGATGATGAGAAGACTCCAACCATAGAAGACCAGCTGAACAGAGTCCATTGTGTGTCCCAGAACAAAAATCTGACTGGAGTGTGCTGCAGCCAGCTGCAGTGACCGTGACAGCTGTGATGGAAACAACTGAGGCTACAGGACTAGGTTCAGTGCAAGGTCTCTGGTGTGGTAGAGAATCCAGGAGCTGATGTGTTGTGCTTCCAATCCCAGTGTCCACTCACCAACCAGAGAGGAAATCTGACAGAAATCTGCATTGGGAGCACAAAACAGACTGTAATTGGAGGGGATGTGAGAGAGGGGATAGCTACAAGCTAAGAAGGGATGGTGTTAGACTTGACAATTAATGACCCAACTTCAGAAGACTTCACCAAAGATCGAATTTAGATCTCCAAGTACTCTCTTCTCCCAGACACCACTCCAGAGGCAGGTATCCAGTTAGGCTGCCCCCTAGTGGACTGAAATCTTGGACACTAAGGGATAAAACTAGAAGGGAAAAAAAAAAAACCACCTATTCAGAAAAGTATTAATAAATTCTGAATTTTAATCTTAAGTTGTTTTTGTTGCTCTTCAGTTTATGATATATAGATGTTTTATGCATTTGTTTTTGTTTTATTTTTTATACATTCAACTTGAGCAATTTTTTCATTATCTCTCCTAATCTCTTTCATTGTGACTTTCCCCCTTCTTATCCTCTGTGTCATCATATGAGAGCCCCAAAACTTTCCTTTCATTATGTAATCTTAAATCTGACTAACATTGTGGAGCAAGTTGAAAATAGACTCTCAGTAGTTGAAGACAAAGCACAAGAATTGGATCAATCAAAGACCATGAAAAAAACCTAACAAAATATGAATGTGATTTGCAAGACCTCTGGAACACCATCAAAAGACTAAAATTAGATAAAAGAAGGAGAGGAGATACAAACTAATGGCAGAGATAACTTATTCAATAACATAATGGTTGAAAACTTCCCCAATCTTGAGCAAAGAGATCGAGAGACAGGAAGCTTTTAAGACACACATAGGCAGGATCAGAAAAGAAACACCCCCAGATAATATTATAGTTTTAATCCTCAATACATAGAGAAAAGAAAGAAAATGGAAAGCTGAAAAAGAGAAGTGACAAGTTACATATAAAGGCACAGCCATCAGAATAACATCAGATTTCTCAACACACACTCTAAGCACAGAAGGGCAAGGAAATACATGTTTTAGGCACTAAAAGAAAATCAAGTTTTATTTTATAAATCAATCTAAATCAGTCTATTCATCAAAATTATCAGTCCTAATGAAGGAGAAATGAAAACCTTAAGAAAAAACAAAAGCTACAGGAATTCATGACCATCTACCCAGCACTGCACAAAATAGAGAATTCTGCACAAAGATGAAGAAGCTAGTCCAAACCACGTAAATGCAAGAAAGAATAAACCCCATCTATCATATAGATTAGCAAACAAGGACAGGTGGCAAAAAGACATCAGAAAAAAATTATAGAATATCTCTAAATAATACATACTAATCGATGTTAACAAGGAAAATTAATTACCTCTGTAGCATAATCAAAACCATAGAAAAGGAACATGTATTAAAAGGTAAGTTCCAAGCAAAAATTCTCAATAAATGCTAGCAAATTCAATTCAACAGCACATCAAAAACTTAATATACTATGATCAAGTTGGTTTCAATCCAGGGGTGCACAAATTATTTGACATGTGCAACTCAATAAATGTAATAAAGTATATAAACTGAAGCAAGAACAAAAAGTTGCATTATCATCTAAGTAGATGAAGAAAAGTCTGACAAAATTCAACATCATTTCAGGATAAAAGTGGTAAAGAAATTAGGAAAAGAAAGAATGTACTTCAATATAATAAAGAATATAATAAATAAATGAAGCAAGAGTGTTCAATTTCCCCAGTACTGTTTAAAATAATTTTTCACTTCTAGCAAGTAAGAACAATACATCAGGAAGATGAAATATAATGAATTTCAATTGGAAAGGAAGATGTCTCTGAAGAGGACATGATATTATACTTAAAAGACTCTAAAAGCGCTAACAAAAACCACCTAGACAACATAAATACCTTCTCATACTAGCAGGATACAAAATCAGTATAAGAAAATCAATAGATTTTATATTTATCAATAATGAACAGACTGAGAAAGAAATCAGGAAAACAATACCACTTACAACAACCTCAAAATTATCATATCTAGGAATATATTTCACAAATAAAGCAACAGATCTCTTCAAAAAATCTACAAATAACTGAAGAAAGAATTAGAATATGGAACAACATTCCATGCTTATAGAACAGCTGATTCAATGTTGTGAAAATGTCTACACTACTAAAAGCAATCTGCATATTCAGTGCAATCCCCATCAAAATTCTGATAACATTCCACACAGGGATTGAAATATTAACCTTAAAGTTTATATTTATATGAATTGCCAAAGCAATTCTGAACAGTACCTGTTTCCAAATTATAATACCGAGGCATAACAATAAAACAGCATGTTATTGGTACAAAAACAGATGCAAAGACCAATGGAACAGAATAGGAGACCCAGAAATAAATCCACATAGTTCCACCCATCTGATTTTTGACAAAAGAGCCCAAAACATACACTGGAGAAAACATAGCCTTTTTAGCAAACGATGCTAAGAAAACTGGATATTCACATGTAGAGCACTGAAACTAGATCCTTGTTTTTACTCTGTACTAATGTCACTTCAAAATGTATCAAAGCCCTTAATACAAGATTTAAAACATTGAAACCACTGAAGCAAAGAATAGAGGAAATGTTATAACATACAGCAAGTCAATGATTTCTTTCTTTTTAAATTGTTTTTAATTTTTTGTCTTTTATTCATATGTGCATAAAATACTTGGGTCATTTCTCTACTTTTCCCCCCCACTCCCTTCCCTTACCTACACTGCCCCTCTCCCTCTTCCCCCTACCCCCTCGCTACCAGGCAGAAACTATTTTGCCCTTATCTCTAATTTTGTTGAAGAGAGAGTATAAGCCATAATAGGAAGGAACAAGGGTTTTTGCTAGTTGACATAAGGATAGCTATACAGGGAGTTGACTCGCATTGCTTTCCTGTACATGTGTGTTACCTTCTAAGATAATTCTTCTCCAACTAACCTTTTCTTTAGTTCCTGGTTCTCTTCTCCTATTGGCCTCTGTCACTTTAAGGTATCTGCATTAGTTTCTCTGCAAAGTCAATGAATTCTTGAACAGAACTCCAATAACTCAACAATTAAGAAAAAGGATTGACAAATGGGTATACAACAAACTAACAACGTTCTGTACAGCAACAAAAATAGGCACTAGATTTAAGATACTGCCTTCAGAATGGAAGAATACCATTGCCAGCTCTTCACCTCATTAGAGACTAATAACCAGAATCTACATGGAGTTCAAGAAACTAAACTCACAAAGAATGAACAATCCATTGAAGAAATAGGCACATGAGCTGAATAGACAATTTTCAAAGGAAAAAGTAGAAATGACTAATAAGTGCATAAAATCTGCTCAATATCCCTGGTTATAAAATAAATGTCAACCAAAACTATATTAAGATTTCATCTCACCCCAGTTAGAAATATCTTAAAGAACCCAGACAACAAGAGTGTGTAATGGTTCAACTGCTATGACAAACACTATAACCTATGGCAGAAAATTAAATACAAAAATGTCATGTACTTCAAAAAAATTCAATTTCTCAGAATATGTACAGAATAATTGAAATGAGATATTGAAAAGTTTTCTATCCTCATTGTTACAATCTCATCACTCAGCGTAGACAAAATATGTAATAAAATCAAATGTCCTTCAAAAGATGAATGAATAAACAAAGTGTGGTTTAGCATGAGCTGGAAGATCACTCAGTGTAAAAATAAGGAACTTCTGACTCATGCTAATATATGAATGAATGTTGTGGACATGAGATAAAATAATTCATTCACAAAAGTACAAATTCTTTATGACTCAATTTATTTGATGTACTTAGAATAGTAAACTTCATAAATATAAAAGGTCAAATTATGGCTGACAGGCTAGACAGAGCAGTGGGGAGTTATTGTTTAATGTGTGAAGAGTTTTAATTTTTAAAGATGAAAAGAATTCTGGAGATGTACAGAGACCATGCTTAGGATAAATGTGACAGAATATAATGTTAATGAATTATACCATAAATATAATTAATTTTAAATGGCATAAAATGTACTCAAAATTAATATACTAATAATAGAAAATAATATGAACCTGGTCCTTTCTTTTTCTATAAGGATATGTCTTGGGAATGATGTATGTCTGAACATTTTGACAAAAAAATGTATATTTTAATATTTAAAATTCTTTGACCTTGAGACAAACAAAATTGAATCATCAGTATAACATTGTATGCTTTCTACATTATTGTAAATACCTTTTATTTTTAATATTTATAATTTCAGGACGTTGGTGAAAATAGCTTGCCTAAACTCATACTTAGTTTGCCCAATTATTTCATAATAGCAGAGTGAAGTTGTTAAAATGACTATTAAATAAGAATAGTTAAACGTCCATTAAGATTCATCATTTATTTCAATTTCTTACTTAAATCCATCACCCCTTTTCTCTCTAGAATCCTAACTCGTATTTATGTAGTCATCAAGTTTTCTTCACCATTTAGTGACAGTGACAGTTTCTCATATTTTCCTTGTTTTGATGACCATGGCAGTGTTCAGGAAGACACTCTGAAGTAAGATCCTCAGTTGAAGTTTGTCTGATATTTTTCTCAAGACTAGCCTAGGTCTTTGAACAAGGTTTTTAATCAAAGAGGTAAGAGTGTGATTTTTATCAAATCAATGGATACATGGTATGAGCACCACTTAACACTTTTGATATTAACTTTGATGTCTTGACTAAGTAATGTTTGTTCTATTTCTGGTCTGTAATTCAATACAGTACCATTTCAATACAGTATCCTTTGGAAGGGTTATGTACCGGTGATGTGATATTTATTTAGTTGTTCACAGTGTTTGTAACTTCAGCCACTAAAGGCTCTTTCAATTGTTCTATATTACCATTGCATATGCCCATCACTGTGTGTGTGTGTGTGTGTGTGTGTGTGTGTGTGCGCATGTGCTTTATCACTTCCTTCCTTTCAAGCAACACAAGATACTCAATTTAATCTTCTACACTTCAGTCAAAACCTAGAATCAGACATTTCTTCAAGAAGCACTAATCATTTTACTGGAAAATGCTATTTTAAAAAAGACCTGGGTACTAGATAATTTTCAAATTCTAGCCTCAAAATGTCACTTATTGTCTAAACTAACAACTTTAATTTAAAGGATAGGTCACCTGGTTTTCTGTAATCAAAGACAAATTGAAGATAAAAGGTTTTTTTTATCAAATGCAATTCATTTTTCTCAATTGATAGGGGACTGACACTTTTGGGAATGATGTTCCTATGTATCTTGCATCATTCATATTAGATATACCTCTAGCGAAGGTAAAGGGTAAAAAGGCCAGTGAAAATAATTTTAGGGTAGCTTTCAGGCAAAGTTGAATGAATCATAAATCAAATGAAAACATAATGAATCTGTGAGTTCAAAAAGATCCTCATTCCAGAAAAATCAGAAATTAATTTAGAAGCATTAAAAATTCTCATTTGAGTAAGTAGTCCTCAATTATTTGGAGAAGAAAAGAAGGCAACAGAACATCCTATCCTTTCATATATTCTTACAAAACCCGAAGATTTTTGTATTAACTTATTTGTGTTTCATCCTTATAGACTACTAATCAGATTACTGTCATAACCATAATCTGTCATGTATACTTGTGGAAAGATAGCATACCTAAGGACCTTTCCAGGAGTGCTTTCCAACTTAAAGTGATAATATGGAAATGAAAGTTATTCAGAACAGTTTTTGATGGATATGGGCACTAGTAGGTAAGGACTGCTGATAGATGGGGATGGTAGAGATAATGAACTAGGAATAATATCTACTTGGGATCCTACAGAAATACTCCATAAAGTTACAATGTTGTCAAGGATATAAACTATGTAGACACCCCTCTTCCTTCATGGCAATTAAATATAAAATTATATGAATCATGATTAATTTACATCTATAGGAAATGTGTTAGGTCTGTGAAGTTGCTTCAGGCCAATACGTACATCATTTTGTCTACAATTCATATAAAATAAATATTATACATATTACAACAATTTTTCAGTTAGGATACATATCTATGTCTTCCTACACATAAAGGTATTGATAGATAAATATGTATATTTAGACAGATTATTTTTAAATTACTTAGTTCAAAGAACCCCCAAATACTTTTTATTTGTTTGCTTGAGCCTTCATTAACAACACTTGGACAATATCTAATTAAGTAAGTGAACCTGTAATTATTGTCAGTATCATGGTGTACTATGTATTTAAAGAGCACTGATTATCACTGCTAACTTAACAGCTGACTTCCCACCTTAACAAACCTTCAGAGATCAGTGTTGCTCCAAAAATAGCCATATACTTACTGTGTACAACGGAAGATGGTAGTGATGGCTCTGTGTATGTCTAGTTGAGTGAGAATCCCAAGGTAAGGCTTTAAGTCTTTTTAAAAATGCACTATGACTACAAAAACTTTCAAATATTGCCAGTGTGTGTTTTCAAACCAGATCTTTTATCAACATTGCCAAGGAAATAGTTTTCCCTCTCAGGGAGTACTAATATCAGGATTTGGATATTTAATCTTCTAAATATGATCTTTTTATTTAACTGTATATATCTGTTATATAGTATATACTTTTTTGTTAGTGCAAATGTTATCATAAGCATACTGTTTTGAACTCTTGAATTTAAAATTAAAGCATATTTTATACACAACTATATAATATTTGTACTATCTCTGCTGCACATTACTGTTTTCATGAAAGTGCCATGGTGAATGCCTAACTTCTTTCCTATCTTTTGTTAACCTTCATAAGGCTGTCATGACTGTAATCATGCCTCTGATTGTCTGTATCTATGGGACAGAAATCTCAGGATATATGTCTACATGAATTTGTGTTATAGTTTTGAAATCACTCCCTACAACATTGTAAGCACTTTACAAATCCTATAAAATGTATGAAAAATGATTGTTTCACACATATTTGTCAGTAGAATTTATTAAAAGATTTATTATAAGGAATGCTTTACTAATTCAATAAAAAAGTTTTCCAAGTAGAATTTGGATTTGAATGCTATAACTCAGGAAGAATTGAGCATCTATCTATGTACTTATTCTTATTAGTAAGAAGGATCACTTTTAAAATCAATTAGTGACCATAGTTAATTTGGTGGGTTTTTATTTTTATTTTGAATGATCTGGGAAATCATGATATTATAAGAGATTATGCTTTTGTCTGGAATATATGTTTTAAGTATGTTTTGTCATTTTGGCACACATCCAATTGATTATGCTATTCTTGACAATGTGCATATCATAAAGTAAATAGAACAAATTTTGTATTATTTAATACAAATAATTTTATATCTTTAGTTCCTTACTTGCAGTTAGGATATGAAGTACTCAGGAATGTACATAGATACAACTCCATTAAAGTTTCAATTGTGACTGATTAATCAAGAAATCATTTCCTAAATCCTTGGTGTTTCGTCATAACCTGAATATGGAAGGATGTACTGGTTTATGCATTCTTCTCACTTTATTCCTTCCTACTAGTCTCAATTTGCTCCTTATGTTGTATGAAAACTTCTTGAAGGACTCAAAAACATAAAACACTGAGCGGTAAATTTAAAGAAAATAAATTTATTCAATGAAAAATCTCTTCACTGCTAAAATGTTATATTCATTATTTCTATTTGTCTACCTACTTATCTATCATCTGTTTATATATCAATCATTTACCCATCTATCAATCTTTTTAACATTTTTGTGTTATCTATCATCCATCTATCATCCATCTACCTATCTATCTATCTATCTATCTATCTATCTATCTATCTAGCTGTCATCCTTGTATACAACTAGGTACTATTATGGAAGGCAAGCAGAAATGCTAGAACAATTATCACTAGGATGTTTAAAATAGCACACAATTAAATTATAATTCAACTACCAATTCAAATAATGTGAAACCATATTGAGGTAAATCATGGAAAAGTTTCCTCAGTTTTTTCAACATGATACCCAAATGTTAATACATTCTTGATTAACCTAACCAAGCACAAAGAGACCTCAGAGTTGTATGTTCATACTAAATCCTTTAATTAATGTTTTCTTTGTTTGAAGGTTCATTTACAGTTTCATTATTTTAATGTGCTATTTACATTGTATTATAAAAATAATAAATTGGATTTCAGGTAATAATGACAATGGTAAATGATTGCTCATTAGAAAATTACAGTTTATAATGGAGAATATACATTCAACGACCAAATTTATTATCATTCTCATATCTTTTCTCCTTTGCAGATTTCTTCCAACCTGTCATTTTCTAACATGAACTGAAATGATGCAGCAAAACAACACTGTAACTGAGTTTGTATTGCTAGAATTGACACAAGATCCTCTAAAGGAGAAATTAGTATTTTTCTTCTTCTTTGTTTTCTATGGAGGAATTGTAGTGGGGAATATGCTCATAATTGTGACTATCAAGTCCAGCAAGACACTTGGGAGCTCCATATACTAGTTCTTATTTTATTTGTACTTTGCTGATACCTGCTTTTCAACATCCATAGCCCCAAGAGTAATTGTCGATGCACTCTCCGCAAAGAAAATAATTTCCTATGATGTATGCATGATGCAAATCTTTGCACTACATTTATTTGGAAGCTTGGAGATTTTTGTGTTGGTATTCATGGCTGTTGACCGCTATGTGGCAATCAGTAAGCCCTTGCACTACCTGACCATCATAAGGCAACAGGTCTGTAACAACTTGATTTTTTTTGCGTGGATAGGGTCTTTTATACATGGCACTATACAGATTATGCTGCTCTTGAGATTGCCCTTCTGTGGACCCAATTTGATTGAGCATTATTGCTGTGATTTGCAGCCCATGTTGAAACTTGCCTGCATGGACACACATGTGATGAACCTGCTGTTTGTGTCTAACAGTGGGACACTGTGCTCCTGTAGTTTCTTGGTTTTGATGATCTCATACATTGTAATCTTACATTCATTGAAAAACCATAGTGCAGAAGGGAGGAAAAAAGCTCTCTCTACTTGCACTTCTCACATTATTGTAGCTATCTTATTCCTTGGCCCCTGCATATTCATGTATACACCACCCCCAACCACTTTGCCCATTGACAAGATAGCAGTATTTTATACAATTGGAACATACTTTCTCAACCCACTTGTTTACACACTGAGAAATGTAGAAGTGAAAAATGCCATGAGAAAGTTGTGGCATATTAAAATCATGACTGAATAAGTACACATATAAAATATGATCATGTTTGAATATATAAGTATATCAAACTGCAACATAAAAGTTACTGAGTCAGTTTTCTAATTTATCAATGCTCTGAATTCCAAGGCATGTTTTTTTTTGTCATAGGTAAGTAGAGTGTAATTGATTTCTGAATAATGTTTGCCAATCATTTTTCTTCATCAGATTCTTCTTTCCAATTGTGAAGTTCCTGAGGTATAAACCTGACTGAACTTTTAGACTTTCATCTAATGCATTTGATTCCCTTTCTCTTTTTCTGTGCTTCTTGTTATCAACTGGTATCTTCCCTGAAACTTGAAGTTTGGCTCTATCTTTTCCTTATAGTTCCAGTCTGGCACCATTCCCTATAAATGATATATCAACATTCTGTCTGATAAGAAGAAAGTAATGTAGGAAATCACAACTATCCAAATTGCTAAATATTCATAAATATAGTGAAGTTACAAGTTTTCCATTTTTTTCTTTAATGCATTTTCAATAAAATATTGACCTTGGTGCTTTTCAATTATGGGGCAAAGGAGCTAAATCAGTGCATCAAGACTGCATTATTCATTTTGTCACAAGCATGTATTTGAATATTAAATAATTTTGAACCAGAAGATCCACTTGCAATATTTTAAACTTACTTGATTTTTGCTTAATTTGGCTATTAATATAACTTCCATATGACTTATGAGATTTCAAGGAAAACTGTTGCAATTACCTAAAATATTTACTTATCTATGTAAATAGCATATAGGACAACAATTATGACAGAATTTGGGGTCTCTAATGGAAAGGATGAGAAAACAACAGATGTTGAAAAACTATATTAAAATTTCAAACATCTATATATAATTTATTCTGGAATGAACAAAAATGGTAGAGTTTTGTTTGACATGAAATATGATCAACTATATTTTAGTTTGTTCATATCAGTGAAATACAGTTATAATCACTATAGACACTTAAAAAAATCAGACAATTGCACTTAGGTTAGAGAAAAGCAAGTCTTGCTGGGCAAGCCACTTTCTCTCTCTACTTGTGTTTTCTCATGAATGGGATTATGTAGATTCACAGGTTACAATTGCCAAAAAATAATGTATGCCCAGAGTTCATAGTGCAAATTCATAACTGCACTTCAGACATGTAACCTATGGCATATATCATGATCTTTTGGGGTTTATTGACTTCGGTGTACTGAAGTAGATGCTGTCTTTCACAATTTCTGGTACATTGCATTTCATTTTTAACCATTTTTCTCATTAATGAATTGGAGAATAGGACAAATTCCAGCCATTTATCCTTTCAAAAATGGTTTTTGAGCAAATTCGGTAAAATAACAATGTTTGGTAGTTTCATTTATTTTGATTTTCTGGGACACAATGAACCATGTTCTTCACATTGATGTCACAGTGTTGAGGTGTTAGGCATGAGAAGAGCCATACACTTAATAGACAATAGAAACATCAACCATTAGATATTTGTCTAATCTTCTCCTACCCAGCACAAACACACATGGAGACCCAGTAAGGCTTTTATGTTACTTTGCACTTCAGAGGAAAAATTGAAGTAGGAAACATAGAATAAAATAAATAATACAAAATATCAGGAAATAAATCAAGACTGTGTAATAGAATAAGAAGCTAATTAGGAATAGAAAAATGTCAGGACTTGTGAATTTTGAAAGTACTTGTAGCCGACATAAAACTGGGAAAATGAAGTACAATTGCCTTTTAAAAATAAGTTTCAATATAACCATACAAAATATAATTTTGGAGTGACCAAAACCCTCAAATATGATTGATCTAGAAAAAGAAATTATGAATTCTAATGATCCTTTTTAATGATCCTCAAATATGATTGATCTAGAAAAAGAAATTATGAATTCTAATGATCCTTAGATTTTAGGAACAAGTAGATTCTAGTGTGTCCAGTGTCTTTTTGAAATCATATTGATGTCTTCATTAAATAATACAGTTAGGCATTTCTTTGAAACTGAAATTTTCCTGATGAAAACTCTAAAATTAGAGATATAAACTAAAGTCTTTTTTGTTGTTTTGCTGTAAACTAGTGGAATAAAGATTTAATATAGGATTTTTTCAAAAGTTGAATGCTATACTATTACTTAAAATAAACTTTTCAAAGCCTAAACATAAGGCACTTTAATTTTTTTATCATTTTTACATTGACTTACGTGCATACATTGTTTATGCTACCTCCACCCAACTCCCACCTCCTGTTCCACCTTCTTCTTCTCCGATTTTGTTGAAAAGAAAACATAAGAAACGTAAGAAAGACATAGCGTTTTGCTAGCTATAAAGATAGCTATACATAGAGATTCCTAGCATTGCACTTGCATTCGTGTATTGCAATGCACATTGGGTTGTCTCTACCACATCTCTTCACTACTTCCTGGTTCCCTTTCCATAGTGTTCTCTGCCAATTTAAGATTACTTTATTTGCTCCTCAACACGTGACACATCAACCAGATTCAACTGTTAGGTTCCTTTTTTCTCTTTATTTCTCCTATGCACGTTCTTCCCTTCATGTGTGACCCATGTCCAATAATATTACTGCATTTGTTTGGGGTCTGTAATCTGCATATGAGGGAGCACATGCAAATTTTGGCCTTCTGAGCCTGGCTTAAGATGATGTTCTCTAGCTCCATCCATTTACTTGCTAATGACAAAATTTCATTCTTTTTTGTGGCTAAATAAAATTCCATTGTGAATAAATACCACACTTTTCTTGATCTATTCCTTAGTTGGGAGGAAGCTTGGCTGTTTCCCTAGCTTGGTTATTGTAAATAGTGCTGCAATAAACATGGTTGTGCAGGTGCTTTTTTAATAATTTGAGTCGCATTCCTGTAAGGACCTTTGAAGGCAGTGATCATGATCTGTCCTTGTAAAGTTAGGTGGTTGAGTACAGTGATTAAGAGTTTGAGTTCTAGGGCTGAGAGTCCTCAGTGGCAGAGCTCTTGCTTAGCATAAGGCAAAGTCCTGGGTTTAATGCCCAGTATCACAAAAAGAAAATTGAGTTCTAGAATCAGACTGTATCAGTATAAATTTTGTGTTATCACTTTATAAATTTTGAACTTTGGGAACTATATGAAATCTTGGGCATTGATCTTGGTCTGCAGATCGGACTCAAAATTCTTCTTATATCCTAAATGATATCAAAAAATGAAATTCATATTTGGATTCAAACTCAAGCCTTGTGTTGGTTGCACACTCGCTCAACCACTTGAGCCACTCTGCCAGCCCTATTTTGGGTTGGGTATTTTTCTGGATAGGGTTTGCCAATTATTTGCTCAGGCTGGCCTTGAACAGTGATATCCTAATCTCTGCTTCCAGATTAGTTAGAATTATAGTTTATGGTAGGCAACCAGTGTTCAAAGTAACGTTCTTCTTTTTTTCTATTTACTCACTTGAAATAGCTTTTGAAGATTTATCATCAAACTTAATTTTGATAGTAACAAAAGAAAATTGGTTAATATTCATTTTTCACAGTGTTTTCAATATACAGTTTGAAGAAATACCAAACTGTTATTCAATTAAATCTGTCTCTCACATGGATTCCCAGACTGTTTGCTATCAAAAATGGGTTCTTAAGACATCATTACAAGATGTGTAATTGAGATACACTAGATGGACAAAATGAGGTGGTCAATGAGGTCATACTGGCATATTTTGTAATCCCAACTACTTTGGAGGTGGAAACAAGAGGATTACAAAATCAAGACAAACACTGGCAAATGAAAGACCCTATCTCAAAAGCAAAGTAAGAATTAAACTCCTGGTGGCATAGCTCAAGAGGGAGATTGCATAAGGACCTGAGTCCACTCCCCAGTGCTATAAAGCAAATTATATGGGTAAACAATCTTTGTTCCACCCAACTGTTCTGAGATTACATTCTTTTTAATTAACATATATTAATGTTTTTTTCCTGGTACCAACAGCAAGAGAAGAGACAGCAAATCTTTATTAGAGGCTTCAGAGCAAGAGCACCAGGAAAACACCCTTCTGCCTCACTTTATTTATTTTTGTGTATTTATTCATTTATTCATATATGCATACATTATTGGGGCTATTTCTCCCCCCGTCACCCCCTATCCACCCCACCCCTCTCACTTCTAGGCAGAACCTATTCTGCCCCTTTTTCCAATTTTGTTGAAGAGTAGACAAGCAATAATAAAAAAGACAAAACATTTTTGCTAGCTGAAATAAGGATAGCTATACAGAGAAATTCCTAGCATTGCTTCAGTGAACAATTGTCTAACAATTTGAATTGATTCATCTCTACCTGACCTCTTCACTACTTCCAGGTCACCTTCCCATATTGACCTCTGTCATCTTAAGGTTACTTCATTAGCTCCTCTGCAGTGGGAACATCAAACACTTTCAAGTTTTGGGTTTCCTACCTATCCCCATTCCTCCCGTATGTGTTCTGTCCTTAGCATGTGACCCAAGTCCAACAATATTGCTGTATTTGCCCTAGATCTAAAGTCTGCATATGAGGGAGAACATACAATTTTTAGTCTCCTGAGCCTGGCCAACCTCACTCAAGAAGATATTCTCCAGTTCCATCCATTTACTTGCAAATGATACAATTTCATTCTTCTTCCTGAGTAAAATTCCATTGTGTATAAATTCTACATTTTCTTAATCCATTCATCAGTAGTGGGTCATTTTGTCTCTTTCCATACTTGGCTATTGTGTATAGTGCTACAATAAGCATGGGTGTGTAGGTGCCTCTGGAGTAACCTGTGTCACATTCTTTTGGGTATATCCCTGGGAGTGGGATTGCTGTATCATATGGCAGGTCTATGTTTAGTTTTTTAAGATGCTTCCATATTGTTTTCCAGACTGGTTGCACTAGCTTCCACTCTCACTAGCAGTGTATGATGGTTTCTTTTTACCCACATCCTCACCATCACCTATTGTTCGTGGTGTTTTTGATGATAGCTATTCTAACAGGAGTGAGGTGGAATCTTACTGTGGTTTTGATTTGCAATTCCTTTATGACTAGAGAGAGTAAGCATTTTTTCATGTGTTTTTTGACCACTTGAATTTCATCTTTTGAGAAAGTTCTGTTTTGTTCAGTTGCCCATTTTTTTATTGGTTCATTGGTTTTGGGGGTGTTTAGTTTTTTGAGCTCCTTGTATATTCTGGTTATCAGTCCCTTGATATATAGCTGGAAAATATTTTCTCTCACTCTGTGGGTGGTCACTTCAGTTTAGAGACCATTTCTTTTATTATATAGAAGCTTTTTAATTTCATGTAGTCCCATTTGTCCATCCTTTCTCTTAGTAGCTGAGCTGCTGGGGTTCTATTGATAAAGTACTTCCTTATATTGTTTAAATAAACACCGAAGTGAAACAAAGAACACTATAAATGAGAGATAAATGAATTAAAGATGAAAATAGACAATATTAAAGAGGAAATGACCCATGATATGTAAAACCTCATAAAAAAGAAAGAAACAGAAACACAAAACACAATGAAAGGCCACTCCAGCAAACTAGAACAAGAAGAAGACAGAATCTCAGAACTTGAAGATAAAATGGAAATTAAAGGAAAAACTGAAGAGCTATTAGTCAAACAACTCAAGACCTGCAAAAGGAATATGGAATAAATCGCTGGCTCCATCAGTGAGTGTGAATCATGGTTATTGAAGAAGGAGCAGAGGTGTAAGCCATAAGGACTTGTAATATATTCAACAAAATAATTGCAGAAAATTTTCCAAATCTAAAGAAAGCTATGCCCATTCAGGTACAGGAAGCCTCCAGGACACCAAAAACACTTGTCCAAAATAGAACTACCCCACAACATACTATCATTAAAACAACGAACACAGAGAATAGAGAAAGAATATTGAAGGCTGTAAGAGAGAAGAAGTAAATAACATACAAATGTAAACCCATCAAAATCACAATAGATTTCTTAATGGAAACCTTAAAAGCAAGAACGGCATAGAGTGAGATATTCCAGACACTGAATGAAAATAACTTCAACCCTAAGATACTGTACCCACCAAAACTATCATTAAAATAGATGGACCAATAAAAGTCATCAAGGATAAGCAGAAACTAAAACAATATATGACCACCAAGCCATCACTACAAAAGATTCTTTAAGGAATTGTGCACACAGAAAATGAAAGCAAAGAAAACCATGGAAGGATAGGCAGTACCAACCTACAGAAGAAGAAAAGACAAGGAATCAGATACTAACATTGATTAAGTTGCAAACAATCAAGCCTTTAAACAACAAAAATAACTAAATGACAGGAATCATCACATACATATCAATATTAACACTGAATGTTAACAGACTTAACTTCCCCATGAAAAGACACTGTTTGGCAAACTGGATTAAAAAGGAAGATTCAACAATATGTTGTTTGCAGGAGACCCATGTCATTGACAGAAATAAACACTGGCTTAGGGTAAAAGGTTTGAAAAAGATTTACCAACCCAATTGCCCCCTAAAACAGGCAGAAGTAGCAATACTTATCTTGGACAAAGTAGACTTCAATCTTACATTGATCAAAAGAGATAAAGGAGGACTCTCCATGCTAATAAAAGGAGAAATACAACAAAAGGAAATAACAATTATCAACTTATATGCACCCAATTTCAATGTACCCAATTTCATCAAATATACCCTGAGGGACCTAAAAGCATATACAACTCTAACACAGTGGTCGTGGGAAACTTTAATACCTCCCTATAACCAATAGATAGGTCATCCCAACAAAAAATCAATAAAGAAATTCTAGAACTAAATCACACCATAGACCAAATGTACTTACCTGATGTCTACAGAATATTTTATCCAACTTCTGCACAATTTACATTCTTCTCAGAAGCCCTTGGAACTTTCTCCAAAATTGATCATATCTTAGAACACAAATCTAGCCTCAGCAAATTTAAGAAAATAGAAACAATCCCATGAATTCTATCTGATCACAATGCATGTATTAATTTTACATGTACTAAAATACACTGTGTTATTTCAACCCATGCATGCAGTGTGGATGGATCAAACCAGGGCAATTAGTATTTCCCTCTAACTACTTCTTTTTGTTTGGAATCTCAAGCTCCTCTCTTTCAGTTCTTCATAAAATATATAATGGAATATTGTGAATTGTTAAACACCTAGTTTGCTGTTTAATACCAGGACTTATAAGTATGTGTTTAGTACCTGTTATCCAACTTCCTTTTTTCCACCTGCAGCCAACACCCTTGACAAATATGAAACCTGAGAGAATGTTAATGCATTAGTAATACTTAAAAATGAGAAAAGGTAATCCTTAGGAAACATGTCCCAGTATATTTACTATTTGCATCACTGGATTTAATAGCTCTACGTAGACAAGAGAGGAGAGAGAAAGGAGATTTCATCTGGTAAGAAAATGAGAAGGAGGTAATTAAAATTAGGACAGATATGTATTAATTAAAATTAGCCTTTCATACTTATTGAATGTTTGAAAAGAGTCATGAGGAAACTCCAGAATATCACTTACATATATTTAATATCATCTCACCCAGTATAATGTATTCCACAAAGACCTGAAACTCACACAGTTACTTCTCAATTCTTTATTCCTTTAGAATAATAGGAGGAGATGGTAGAGAGAACCTTTAAAAATCTGTTAATATTGAAATTTCATAAGTATAATTTTTGCATGTATAATTTGATCACTGAAAGCTTAATCTAATTTATTTTCTCTCTTAAGTTCTTCTTTTTCTTTCCTCTCTAAATTCCATCATTTTTTGTATATACACTTTCAGAAAACAGTAGCGAGAGGCCAGTTATACAAAACAAAGTAAAATTCATGGGAAATATATAGTGAGACAATAGGCACATGACAATATGCTCAAATCTGTATATCACTTGTAAGTTCCAAAATTAAATAACAGTGAAAGTGCCATTACACCTCTATTAGAATGACCAAAATTCCAAACACTAACAGCTTAAATCCTAGTAATGATATACAAGCATGAGGAAAGGGGAGTCAAGGGCAAAATGAAATGAATTTTCTTACTCATTTCAACAGAGGCATTGTCGACTCATATTTCTTTAGAGATGCTAGAACTTCTCAAATGGATTGTGATATTCTCATGAAGACATTTTATTGTATGCACACTTATACAATCCTCATTTTTGTGGATGGAAGTGGCCTGAGAGTTCCATAGTTGTCATCTTCCTAGTGTCACTTTTCTTTTTCTGGTATTCTTTGTAACCTTAATTTGTAGTTACTTGACTTTTTCTATAATTTCTCCAACTATTATTACAATTAGTTTATACAATATCAGGATTTAAACTATGGCTTAAAAGTAACAATCACCAAAATTAGTTCTATGGACCTGTCTTGAAATAAAAACTTTAAAATAATTACAATGCTTAACAAACATTTTCAATGATCCATTCCATGGCTTATTGAAATTGAACCTGACCATGTTGAGTTACTATAAATTCTAAGCTCCTGAACCCAAGACACCATTACTCAGCCATTAGTAATGTCTTTCACCATCATCACTTTCTAGAATTCCTTGGTTTTCAACTTGGGTTAGTGTAAGGAAAATGTGTGAAAAGAGTAAAAACCATGAAAAAAATGTCATTAATACAGATCTTGTTGCTGAACTCAGTAAATATGTAACCAAAGCAGGATGTTCATGTGTGATGTCATTGTTAATATGAAACTCATGGAACAATTATAAAAATGAAGATATAACAATGTAAAGGAACATTGAAGATAGAATATGAACGTAGGCAAGAAAGAGTAAAATAAAATTATTTCAATGAAATGTACTCCTTATTAACTGTGTTCTTACTAACATGTGTTAGCAAAACAATGGAAAATGATTTGAAAGAAACTGAATGACATCAATTACTTTCCAACCAATGTTTGGGTTGTTGATTAATCTTCACACAACTTGGTATAACTTTCTAGTTCTGTAGGGCAGGATGTTTAGAACCCACAGTGAGGAACCCTCTTGTTTCAGAACATAATATTGCCTTTTCTGGATTTTACTTGCAATTAAATTACAAGTCTTAGAAACCTGTGTCATTTGGTGCAGGATAGGCCATGTAGGACACTGGGCAGAGTTATGTCCTGAATTATCCATTTCCTTGTTTACAATGATGGTATTTTTATTCCTGTTTTCTACAACTCTTCATTATCCATTTGTAATTTTCCTCTTTTTTCCCTAATGTCTTTCATTAGACAGAATCAATAACATCTTAGAAACATTGATAGTGTGCTTAATTGTTCTGAAAAAGAGTAAATTACTATTCTTGTACTCTAAATTAAAAAAAAAACTGAAGTTAAATTTTACAGTTACAATGGTGATGACTCACAATGAAGGGGAAGCATTGGGGAATAAGACTTACTAGGATGCCAATATCTTGCATCGTTATGTCTCAAAATATTCTCCATGGAATATAGAGAGTGATAGCATTTAGTGTTCTGTGACAAGAATGCTATCATAAAGAGACAGACATATATGTCATCAATTCTGAGAGTCTTCTAACAGGTAAGTCACAAATTGCATCACTACAAAATAATATATTATAATTTTCTACTTTATTTCTATAACTCATGTATGATGACTAACTGTACACAATACTCTCAGAAAGGAATTGAAATGAATTGCTTTTGAGATTACTGTTAATATGGGAAATAAATTAATGAAAAATAAGTATTAGGGAAAAATGATGTTTTGACCTCACATAGCATTTTATGAGCGTCAGGGATATGAATGTAATGACTGAATTGCGGAGAGAGAAGAATGCAGTAGTTACTTAGGAACTAATGTTGATTATTTAGCTGAGAGAGAGTAGAAAAGTGCACTAATGTTTTTGAATTAGATAACTGCAGGATTATTTCCCATTAGGTGCTATGTATACTATACAATTAGAAGAACTTATACCTGAGTAGAAATTAGAGAAAAAAGTTAATTGAGATCATGATTTTTACAAGGCTTCTGGGGAATGTGATCTTGTCCATATCTAAGTAATAGCTTTGAACATAATATTACATATCAAAGCATAGAATTACTGCTTATTTATTTCCTAAATGGTATTGTAAGAATAAAATATACAGTTGATGCAATTCTAAACTTTATTTTGAAATATTGAGTCATTAGTTTTCAGAAAATTCAGAGCAAAAATGATAGTGGTTTGGAGTTTAAACATTGTATATGTAAAGAGATGGGTACAATGAGAAGTATACAGAGGAAGGGATTTCCTGAAAAATATTTGTTGTTAAACAACTTCCCATTTCCTTTGTTTTTGCTCTTGTCCACACTTCCTCTGTATGTCATTCTGTTCTCTCTTGGTCATTCACAATTCTCCTTCTTTGTCTTGAAAATTTGGAAATAAGAATAATTGAATATTAATTTCCTGATATTTGGGGAAATTAGATTTACTATGTTTTTGTAATTATATTGAATTTGGTGAGTACCTCTGGTTGTTATGTCAGGCTTGCCTCCATGGTATCTCTTGATCATATAGCAAGAATCACGGTATTCATTCAGTTTTATAAAGTGAAGGTAGGTTATATCATTAACTAATATGTACCTTTTGGGATAAACTATATGGAGCATGTTAACCTTCCCACAGAAAGTGGTAAACTATACATAGAATTCTCCAAAGATAGAGCTCTGAATTGAGAATATTGGGTAGTAGTAGAGAGAGTCCTTAATGAACAGGAATATTTCTCACTGTGGCCTCTGTAATGCCCCATGAAGCATGGAAGAAACCACATGATCCCGACATTCCAACTTCATCTTCTACTCTTTGCTCCCTCACTATTTTCTGCACTTATCTGTTCCCCAACACACCAAAATATTAACTATTATGACAATTTTCTCATTATGTATTTTGCAAATACTGTTTAAAGAGTAGAGATCATTACATTAGTTCTTAGATGATGTGCCATATCTAGTGCCATTGTCTTTAGACAACCATAGTCCATTTTAGTGTCATGTTTCTTTGAGTACCTAATAAGGTTTTAACAGTCCTTTGGAAAAGAAAATGGTCATAGCACTGTATGTAGGTACATACATAAAATGTGAATTAATGCCAGGGAGATGTTCAAAGTCTTTCTTTTTACCCCAATGGGCAAAGATTTGTGATAAACAAAATAAAACTAATAACAACCTGAATGATTTAAGAAGATTATTTTATGGGTTTTATACCTCCAGTGTCATATATGACAGTGTGGTGATCTTTAGCATACAAAATCATATACTTCACATTGTGGAAATAATTTGCTAAATTATTAAAAATTGATCTAAGGTTTTTGTTTTGTTGCTTTGTTTCTGGATTTATAAATTGAAATCATGTTCCTGTCTCTGCCACACTGGATAGATAGCCATAGTAATTAATAATGTATTTTTAAGTCTGTATAGTACCAAAACAATGAGATAAATACTATAATTTGGAAGTAGTGAGGAATGCTTAATTTAAAAGTATTTACTGGGCACCTGTATTACATAAATCATTGGGTTGGAACCTGAAGAATAACATCTTTCTAACACATAATTTTATGATACTTTTAATTCAGGAATGAACCAAATCAAAGTGAACATATTCTTATATGTAAGCAAAAATACATAATATTATATGAGTTATGAAAAGCCTTTAAAAAGCAGTAATGATTGTGTATCATGGACAATTATTGAAAAGCACCTAGGGAATGTTTCCCAGTTGAAATCTTAAACTTACCACAGATGACTAAAGCAGCTAGAAATAGGAAGTCCTTCTTGGAAGATGGAGATTACACAATATAGTTGGAGATCTATATATGTGTAATTTTAATCTTTGATTCTATTTTACTTCCATCATGAGGATACTACCATATGCACTTAATTCTCTTATGTGTCCATTGCCTCTTTAACCTATGTTTATTTTAATGGACTTTAATTAATATTTATTGATTTGGAAATTATTTCTTTTCTTTCCTACTTGGAAGCATATTGTAGATAACTAAATAGATTCTGTATAGAATGCAAAAATAATCGTTAAATTTAGATTCAGTTCTCTTGTAGTTTAAAAACTATATCCAAGTTCATAAAATGCAGACTTTTATATTTTATATTGGATTCTCAAATATTTAACTTCATCATGTACTTTCCCAAAATTAGGTTTGATATGGAAGAAGGGGTATTCAGTTCTACTGAGATGAAATTTTACCAAAGGAGAGAAAAGTATGTGTATGTTCTATAAATTTATGTTAACCTAAATATTCATTTTTGTCAACTGAATACATTCAAGATGGTTTGTTTGTATTACGAATTGGATATGGGGTAAGACAATAGGTGTCATGATTCTTCCATATATTTTTTAAATACATAACTTATCAATGTATACTTTCCCTTGCATAGAGTGCAAGCACCATCAAACAACATCTTGATAAGAAAGTTTTGATTAATTGCTTTTCAATTAATGATATTCATGATATTTCTTTTTACAGTTGGGAAAAGAGATGTATTAAAGAAGGAGCATTTCAAACACAAATAATCATTACTTCAACAGGAATGAAAGGAAAATGAAAGAAGTCAGTTACTGATGAATATTAATCTTCTAAAACCACATCTTCTTTTCATTTCTGCTTCTCTGGTACATTCCAGTAATTCTAGACTTGAGAATTATAATCAAAATATGGTCCTACACCAATTGCCCAGTGTCCATCACCACATAAACATCTCTTGAGATCTAAAATGTTTATGTTAAAAAGTTGATTCACAAAAGCATTAACTATTAGGGCTCAGATCACACATAAAGTGATCTATGACATTCAGGACACAGAAGGGTAATAGGAAGATAAACAGGATTTTTATGGTTCCATGAAGACAACCTCCCATCCACGACACTCCCATTAGCAGACTACATACTTGCAGTTTCATGAAGATTGTATAGTGCAGGGACTTGCAAATGGCCACATAGTGGTCATAGGCCATTACAGTAAGCAAGATGACCTCAGTACAACCACAGGAATGATTCCCCAAAGACTTGTGACATACATCCATTGAAGATTGTCTTCTTTTTATAGAGTGAATCAATAATCAGTTTAGGGGTGCTGACAGAGAAGTAACAGGCATTAATAAAGGAGATATAGGCCAGGAAATAGTACATAGGGCACCCCGACAATGGGCTGCCAGTGATTGTGACAAAGATGAGCACATTTCCTGTAATAGAGATGATGTAGATCACCAAAAACATAGCAAATATGATTTTCTGCATCTTTGGATTCTCTGTAAGCTCCAAAAGAACAAGCTCTGTCAAATCGTTCCTATTCTCCATTGACTTCATTTGAAAGTTAATTACTTGAAAAATTTAATACAATGTTAAATTTACTTGATGTATGCATTCTAACAAATAATAATTTGTAGTTCCATTGAGGTATGAAATCATGAGAATTTTTGATAAGGTTAAAGCATTTCTGACATTTTGAAAATGTCTCAGACTTCCTTTTTTTTGAAGATTCTGCAGAGCGTGAAATATTGTGCACACACAAAGCAGGAGGTCACCTGAGTATGCTTAATTATATGACATGCTATAGAGCCTAAACAGAGTCATAGATTGCACATATAGTGATAGCAAAGTCCATAAAGGAGGTAGAATGTGGGTAATTACAATAATTACCATTAGTGTAAAACTAAAGAATTTGGCACTTTATTCTCATGAAGTGATACTTATGAAAATCAGTTGCAATTATGAGTGGGATGATGACAAAGAATATGAATGCAGGCAAATCGTGGACACTGCTACACTAAACAATGTTTTGTGCCTTAGATGAAACAGATTATGTTCAATAAGCACTGAAACTCTGGGATAAAGTGCTCTGGTATTACAATATTTCTAATAGTTGATGTTAAACATGATAGGGTAATAGTGACAGAAATGTAATGAAATGACACAAAATTTTGATGAATGATTCATAATATTTGATGACTAAGTGTGATAAGTTTGTCAAAAATAAGTTTGTTCTACATTTGTAATGGTACCAAGTACTTTGTACATGTGCTGCTTTCAGTAGTTTTAATAACCTGTGTGGTTGGTTTTATTTCATCCATTTTATGGATTAAGAGATTATCTCTAAGACTAATAGTTATGATTATAAGAACAATGACAGTATTAAATGAAGTTATTTAACACTTATTGTGGTCTAGATACTTTGCAGACATTTGCTGATTTAATCCGTCCACAAACTTAGCAGATGGTTAAAATTAGCAATTTTATACCTGTTTTTTACATTTATTTTACTAGCAATGTAAGAGCAGACAAGTTAAAGTTCCTGAAGCAGACAGGTGGTATACAAATGACAATAGGTAGAAAACAATATTTATATATTTTATATATTTGTATATTTATTATATATTTATATTTATTGCTTATTTTTATTCTATTTTTGTTCCTCAAACTTTAACAAATATTGTCTTTCAACTTCTTAGCCTTAGCCTATATACTGATTTTGTCATGTTATCATGTTCAATTGGTAATCTAAATTTGACGTGAGCTTGATAATTTTATTTGCTTTGACGCTACATTGGATACCACTATATATGAGGCAATTTGTCAACAGACACGTAGACATTAACAATTCATTTTAATTCCCAAGTATTAAGAAAATGAATATTGCTTCATTCTTGGAAGGACTCCTTCATCTTTCCCTGTACCTCAGCCTAGTTGTTGCTTCTTCAAATAATTACAAATAATGGGCTAATAATTCTCCTGAAAACTAATGGAAATATCTGCAACCATGGTATAGTATACAAGTTTGAGGATCATATAGATGAAAGTATAAATTGGTTCTTCTACATATAACTACTCTTACCTTGTGCATGTTTCTTGGCATTCTGCATACTTGCTTTATCATCTACTTACCAACTGAGAAAAAAATAACCCATGGGTTGTTATGAAAATTGATTATCATATTAATATATTTACTACACTGCTGTAAATACATATGGCTTTCATTAATTTTTATTATAGTGCATGCACTCAGTAGATAAGAAGAATTCACATTTGAGCAATAATATGGAAAACATTTAACTCCACAATAAGCTCAGGAGTAACCCTCTCCAATACTTACTTTTAAAGAACCCAGAGAGATATGTGATCCATAACTATTGATCCTAAAAGAGTATTCTATGCTTGTGCTTGGCCTCAACAGCTGATGTTCTATGTTATTTTGTATCTAATTTAGGTCTTTGTTTGTTAGTTGTACATTTACATCTTGTTTTCACCCTGGTGAGGTTAAGTCTTGGTTTTAAATGGAGGTCTCTCATAGCAAACTAATGATAACTGATGTAAGGAATCTGGATTTTATAAATTGGTTAATCTCTATGTGTCTAAGGTTGTCAAACACTAAGTTAGATTAAGATATTTATTATCTTGAGAAAAATTTAAGGGCTGATTTGAGGATCAGTGTCAGCATGTTATATTTTACCATTTAAATATGTGTTAGTCATCTACAAATTATTAGAACTGTGAAGAGGTACTAAGAATGATTTTGTTGTTGTTATTGAATTTCACTATGAATTGACTATATAATTTGGAGGAAAATTTGTTCCTTAAATGTTCATTGCTAGGGAACCATTTTGACTCTTAGTTTGACTCCTAGCAATACAATTTAAAATTTAAACATGACTTTGAAATGTCCAACATATTATTTCATCATCACATTTAGTATTTGTAATTTGTAAATACTTCTTTTGTGACTACTGTGCATAATGTATGGTCATAGTGTTTATAGTCATTGTGGTGTTAGTGGAGAATCTTAGCAGAAGTCAAGTTCTTATGTTTTTGTTACAAGCTGACAACCTTACAAATTACCTCTTTTACCTCTATGAAAATAGTAATAGTACCACATAATTTATTAAATTATAAATACGTGCATAAAATTTGAAAACCATTTTAAAGTTCTTACTACAATTTGTAGCATGTTGTAATGAATGTTAAAAATGATCACTACTACACTTGATGCTAATTTCACTTAGTAAATAGTCTATTGAGAACATTAGAGATGAACACTATTATTAAAATAAAATGAAATAATAAATCAGACTATGAAAGGAGAGACAAGTGATATAGAGAAATTTGGTACTGAAAATGCTGCAAGAAGATCTGGCTTATGGATTAATGTTACAAGAAAGACCATGGAAAGATTTAAAGTTTGGCTTAATTATGTTAAGAAAAAGCCAAGTACTTTGAATATGAATAAATGATTAGCCTTACTAATGAAGCAGATGATTTTCAGTGTCTATAATGTACACATAAGGATTTCCTGATTAAACATCAATAAGACTACTTTTTAAACTTTTGATAACTGTTAACCCACCCACAATATTTAACATCATATATTGAAAGCAATTTAATATGGTAACATCATACATTTGAAAAGCCAAAAATAACAAGTTAACGTCATGAGAGTTTATTTTTGCGAAATTTGTCCAAGAATTACGACAGGGCTTGTCATTGGGCTTTAACCAGGTCCCTCTAGTGGCTTTAAATACTCCTGTGAACTCCACAACCAGGTTTTCCAGGACTCTGGACCTTGTTCATTTATGGAAGTGGACATGGATACTTATGATTACACAGAAGAAAGAAAGACACAAGCAGAAGGAGCAGATGCCTCTGACATTTTCCCTGACATTTTGTGATGCAGTAGTCATTCTCCTTCTGAATAGCATTGAGTTTTTAAGAAACATTTATTTTAAATATAATTTGAATCCTAGACACAAAGGATAAAAACTTTTTAATTTTTTCCTCTTTATTATCTACTCATTATTTGGGGTTAGAAAATATTTTTTTTGTCATGGATACAAGAAATAACAATATCACTTCATGTGCTGATTGGAATTGATTGCAACAAAATATGTGAGTTCTTGTTCTTTCATTTTTCTACATTTTTCTTTCTTTTCTTTCATTTTTTGATGCATGATTAAGTATATGTAAAAGTCAACATTTTGAGTAGTCATAGAATCAAACATTGTTACTTCTAATTTTCTAAGAAAATTGATTTTTTCAATCAATACATGTAATGAAAATGTTTCACAATTCTAAGAAATTTTTACAACCTTTAGATTCATAATTTGACAGTAAGTACTTTACCAGACAATGATAATGGATGTGCTCTAAAAGGATCATGAGCATGGGAACAATCGATTGAAGTTTTTGTTTCAAATATGAAATAGCAGAGGCTGGGAGACAAGACAAAGACAAATTGTGGGATGTTTTCACTATTCTTAAGACAGAAAAGAAATGATAAAAATCATAAGCATTTGAAAACACTATCAAATAATGAAATGAGTAATGAGCAAAATAAAAATAGCAAGAGAAAAATGGACATTAATAATTTTGGTTCGTGAGTTGATGAATAGTTTTGTAGATCACTTATCTAAAAATATAGCTCCTTACAAGTGGAAGGTTTCTTGGATACCATATTTCCTCAATTCCTTTTTCCATTTCTTGGGGTACTGGGGATTAAACTCAGTGCCTCACTCCGTCTAGGCAAGTATTTTACCACTGAGCCATATACCAAACTTTAATCCTTAATTATTTAAGAATAAATAGGTGTCCAAAGAATTTGGGAGGAGCTTTCCTGTATCACATACAAGGTGTTCCTTTGTATCATAGATTCTATAAGATTTCAAAATAAAGAGAAGAAATTTTCAGTTGCTCTAGTTGAAGTTCAGATTATAAAATAACAAAATAAATAAATTACTGAAGTACAATATAGAAATGAAAGGAATATTTTCTGGAAATGTTTGATTTAATCATTCCTAATTATAAAAGAGAGATATTTTTCCTCCTAGGTATTACATCGGAAGTATTTTGAATGAATTTATTACCTTGATTTTAGTTCTTCCATCTCTGAAATAGGAAATTCTTTTATCCAATACCTAGTGATTAATTTGGGGATTTCACTAAAGAGTCATTGTGAAAATAATTTATAAGTTGTATAAAATCCTGTATTTGGTGGCATGATAATCTCATTAAAGAAAATTATCCTCCCTTTCCCTCGTCCTACAAAAGTCATACAAATTTTCAGAATATTGGTTCCTTTTAAATTAATAATAAAACTTAATTTTAATTAATTCTTGCAATATATTAGATGAATGTATCTATTTGTAGCTGCTTGATATGAATATTTTTAGTCAATTTCACAAGAATCCTATGTGTTAGTAACTATCATAGCTGTTTTACCTATGAGTATACCAAGGCTCAGAGAGTTCCACAGGTTGCCTAAGATTATTCAGCAATTAAAGAAATCATCTAGTCTATGTTAACAGCACACTCACCCACAGTGATAGTCTGACTGCCTTAAGGGTACAACTACCAACTGTGTTTTATTAATTAAAGATAACACTCCGTTCCAAAGAGTACAATTACCGTGAGAGTAAGGAAATCCAGGTGACCATGAAAATCAGAAGTTCTGTATTTTTCCTTTTTAAATTAATTCCTTTTTATAGGCTGTGTTGAGGCAAGATGAACATTTGTGTCCTGACTGGACCTTCCGGTATGCTGTCTAATGTAGATTTTGTTGGTGAACTTGTTCCACCAGTTGTGTTTTAAACATGGGGGCATTTCTACAGTGCCCATGTCAGAGGATGCTAAACTTTTGTATGACATATGCTGAGAATTCAGCATCCTCTCTTATCTGTTGCAAATTTATTTTGTCCCTCTTTTAAAACCACAAGAAGACTAGTGTTAGTTTAACAAAATAAAACAAAACAAGAAAAAATCCAACAGAGCCCCTTAACAAGAGAAAATTATAAATTGAATCCAAAATGTCAGCTATTAGATTTAAGAGATTATGTAACATATTCAAATCCTATCAAGATTTTAAAGTAGAATGAGAATTCTACGTAAAAAGCAAATCCAGATATAGGTGGAAAAGTGAAAACATTGGGGTAAATGTAGATGGTGATATAAATATTTTCCATTTCCTTATATCGAAGATGTCCTGTGGAGTTGTGGAGGAAAGGAATGGATCTGATTTGTTTTATTTGAAATTTTTGGTAATTTGTGGAATATAATGCTCAGAAAATAGCACTTTCATATTGTTGGGTACTCAGGTTATTTTCTGTTTTCATATATGAATAAGCCTGCAAAGAGTGTTCTTGTGTATGTTTCAAGCAGTGATCTCACTAGGTCAAATGCATATTTCCTACACCATTATCAAATTTTACATTTAACATGGGGAAACTTTAAAAATTTTATTTTTACCAAGCTGATCAGTGTGACAACTATGTCATTATCACTTAATTTGCACTTTCTTGATTATAATGTGCTTGAGGAATTTTATATATATGCTATTAGCCAGTTGTAATTTCCTTTTTGTATGTTTCCTGTTTTACTGTTTTGCTCTTTTACAAAAACAATCAATGAGTTATATTTATTTTATACCTGTGACATCTATAAATATCTGTTTTCATCTTGCTACTCTAAATTTTCACATGAAAATTGGCATATAGATTTATATGTATTACATATTTTCTGTATGAATTTGGTTTTGTCTATCTTTAGAATTTCACCAATCCAAAATATAAATGCATTGAATTAATTCTTAACATTTTCTTCTGGTTTTGTTTCACATAGGTGAGCATTTAAGTCATGTAAAATATATAATTTTTTGATTAAATGGCGATTCAAATTTCTGATCTCAGTCATTGGTAAGTTCAGTATTTTGTAATGTTAACTGAAGCAGAATCATCTCAAATATTCTTGTGCATTTGTTTATTTACTGTCTTTGAGTTGTGACATCTGTCTCTTCTAACACTAAGTTTAAGATATATTTCAGTATCTGAAAAAGTGTATTTATCTTTATTGTTTTTTTATAAAATTGGATTTACTAAAGTGGATATTAATTATTCCTGCATTTTGGAATATGGTTTTCAAATTGTACCACAATTGTCAGAATTTTTCTTTTTTAACTACTAAATATACTGATCAAATTTGAAAGTACTGTTTTCTTTACTGTATTTGTCCTCACTAGCTATAAACCATAAAGAATTATCTTTACTTATCAATCTTTTAATCTTTAATAAAAACCAGTTTTAATCTTTTCCTATCTTTAAAGAAAATTCTATATTTAAGGGGAGGTTTTCACTTTAAGATATGTTTTAGATAACTCAAAGTTAAAATACTTTTTAATGTTTTACTTAAAAATAATACCACAGCTTGGCCCCATTTCAATTGAACTATTCCTTCTGTGACACTTCCAGAGACTGTGAAAAACAATGCACCAGGTATTAACTTGAGGTCCATGGTTAGGATTCAAATTGCAAGTCCATAAAATTCTCCAAAATTCTACTCACAATCTCTGTCTGTCAAATGTGTTTTTTTCCTATAGCTTTTTCATAGAAACACACATAATACAAAGGCTAAAATTCTCTTGCTGTTCTAATTTTTTACAAGCATGCCTACAAATTTTCACCAATAAATATATTGGCAAATATTGTGTGTGTGTGTGTGTGTGTGTGTGTGTGTGTTTAACCGTTGTGTGAAATATTTTGATTAAGTTATTTCTAGTTGCAGAAGGGAAGTAAGAGATGTAGTGTAAATGATATTTTGCACAAAATAAGTATTTCCTTTTTTTCAGTGATGTATTTTGGGATTTCACCTTATGAACATGCAGTGAGTTTGGTAAGGATAAAAACAATGGTTCGATTTAGAGCGATATGATGGGAAAATAGATGAAGTGAAGAGAAATGTCTGCACATGTGGGCTTTCATAAAAAGAAATGTTAGAAAATGTGTCTAAAGAGTGAAAATGATGAGAACCCCGGAAGAGATTAGAAAATGAGCTGGAGAATAAGGTAAAGTCTAGGAAACCATAATCATGCTGTAAACTCACACAATGGACCTTCTCTCCAAAGATTTGCTGTTTACTTTTTATTTCCTGCCACTTTTCAAAACGTTTATGAAAATATTCTTAAGATATTTTCTGAGATTGTTATCTAGAGGTTCAATAATTAACCTCAATTGAAGTATAGTTCTATAGACACTATCAAAATCTCAGAATTTAGCAATTTAGGAAGGACTGAGAATTATGGTAGTATTCCCCTTTAAGGAGTGGATAATTTCACTTTATGGCTGTTACATAGTTGCTAGATGTGAAAAACCCATTCTTAAGCTACAATACTGATATTGCACCTCAAAATTGAACTAAAATCTCTTTTCTTTCACCATGTTTTTCATGTTACGCACTGCTTTTTGAATCCATTGCAATTCCAATTATTTCCTATCTGTGCTTTACTGTTATCATCTATCTGCACTAAGGAATTGCCTGCCCTCTACTGGCAGCCGTTGCATGTATCTTATTACTTTCAGCATCTCTAAGATCTCTTATGCTGATTGAATCCTAATAAATGACATATATTTATTGAACAAAACTAACTTTGAAAGTAATTGAGTAATTTCAAAAAAGCGAGTGCTTCTGGTATACTTAGCTTATTCTCCCTTTGAATAAGCAAACACACAGTAGTAATGGAATATAAAAACATTACAGAATTTGTCCTCCTGGGACTTTTTAGTAATAACAATATGAAGGCTTCCTGCTCTCTGCTATTCTCACTTTGCTATCTTGCGATTCTCTCAGGAAACCTGGTCATTCTTCTCACCATCAAACTCAGCCACCTTAGTGAGCAGCCCATGTATTTTTTTCTCAGCTACTTGTCCTTCATGGATGTCTGTTTCACTTCTACAGTGGCCCCTAATCTGATCATAGATTTATTGGTTCAGTGGAACACCATCTCCTACAATGGCTGCATGGCCCAGATGTTTTATGCACACTTTTTTGGTGCCACTGAGATCTTCATTTTGGTGGTCATGGCCTATGATCGCTATGTAGCCATTTGTAGACCCCTTCACTACATGGTCATCATGAGCAGACAGGTGTGTTATATTCTCATGGTGGCTGCTGTGTTTGGAGCTTTTATCCATTCACTTCTACATGTCTTAATCATTATTGAACTTCCCTTCTGTGGCCCCAATCATATAGACCACTATTTCTGTGACATATTCCCTTTGCTGAAGCTGGCCTGCACTGACACAAGACTCTTGGTTATTATTGTCATTACAACCACAGGGGTGATGTCCATTTTGACCTTTGTTGCCTTGGTAATTTCTTATATCATCATCCTGTCTACACTGAGGACTCACTCATCTGAGGGCCAGCGCAAAGCCCTCTCCACCTGTGGATCTCACATCACTGTTGTGTTTATGTTTTTCTTGCCCCTCATTTTCACTTATGTTCCCACTGCTGAATCTGTCAGTAATGACAAAGTATTTGCTCTCTTTTACACCATGATTGCCCCCTTGTTCAACCCTCTCATCTACACGCTGAGAAATACAGACATGAAAAATGCCATGTGGAAAGTGTGGTGTTATGACAAAGTGTTTGAAAGGAATTGATGCCTCTTGTTTTGGAAACTTTGGGCCAATCTTGTTCGGTCCACAGAAGAAATGTCAACAAATGCAGCAGGTAGAGAGGTGGCAAGCTGTCATTGAGAGTTGCAAGACTTGGAGAGAGGCCAATCTCAGCCACCTTTACTGTGTGACTTTAATTCTCTAAGACTGTACATGAGGACATGGATCAGTTAATATCCAGTTCTGATGTTCTGGAGCATATTCTGCACTTAATGATCCCAAACATGATGGATAGTATTGTCTTGTTACTGTAGCAAATTTGAAAGGCTATGTGGTTTGGCAGTTGTGCTTCACCATAGGAAATAGGCATTGTCACTGAGATAACTATCACAGATGGAGAGAAATCCTAAGCACTTCCATTTTTAGGTTTGCTTTGCAATTAAAAAAATTAAATTTGAAAACGTATCTATTGTACATTTTAATTCCTTATACTAAAATTTATGCCTGTAAAGTAATGTAATTAAATGTAAGTATCCTATTCACCTTGTAGTTGATAGGTGGTGTCACTCAGACTGACTATAGGACAAGGACATCTATAGTTCAGTGACACTTGCCTTGACCAAAGTAAGTTGTTCTCATGTTGGTGCCCACTGTCTAGAGTAGTTGTGACGGGAGCGAGACTCCTGAAACAAGTCTTGGATTCAGCAGCCATGGTTGCGCAGTTTTTGCAGCTTGAGTGGCTGGAGTTGAGTTTCCCTGTTGTATCAATAATGTATTCGAAGCATCCAGACTACCATAACAGTCCAGTTGCTTGCAAAAGAGGGGGCTGCTTGATCGGCAGCTTCTGGGTCCAGGCAGTTGCATATAAGGGAAGGGTCTGCCAGATGTTAATCAAGGGCCCAAATAGCCTACTTCTCACAATTTAGCTTAGTTGTGGGCAAATACATAAAATAGTGTTAACATCAAAGGCATATCATAGTATTGCCATTCTTACTAGCACCTAACAGTGCTTAAACCCCATCCGAATACCCTTATAAAAGGTTGGGTCAGTGTGCAGTTTCACTCTGGCCCCAGGCTTCGGCACTTCACAGTGTCTAGGCCCTGGGTTCAGGTCAGCATCCTTGCCTTCAGTTACCAGTCTAGCACCCATGGGCATGGGCTACATGCTTTCCCTGTGTCAGGACAGTCATGGGATCCCATCATCCAGGTCAGCACCTCAGCCACTCCAGTAGCAGACAAAGACCAAGCTGGTCATAGTAGATCCTAATACTGCACTAACTTCCACAAACTCAGTCTCCAGAACAACTCTTATAAACTCAATCAGACTCCAGTTCAGCCCATCCACATATTATTCAGACTTCCTCTGTGCACTCAGGCTCAGACCAATCCCTGAAGCACCACTTATGAGACAAGCACCAGGCTGTTCCTAACCTCCAGATAAGACCCCGTGGACCCAGACTCTAAGCCTGTCTCAAAGTCAGACCAGTTTCTAGATCCAGTATCGTCTATCCTACAGCCTCAGATTCTAGAGTATTAAAGGGGCCCTGCCTTTTCCAGCATACTTAGGGTCCATGTTCACCCCCATAGACACCCTGTGTTAAACAAATCTCCATGGAATGAAGCTCCAAGATCAACATTGTGGACCCAGTCCACAAGCTAACCCTAGTGAACCCAAATCTTCCCCTGTAGACTCAGTTTCTAGGCCTGCACTAATACCAGGCCAGCCTCAGGGGTTGAAATTATTAGTCTTGTCCCAATGGATGCCAGCCAGAACAAGGTTTTTGCAGACTCAAATTCTTTTTCAGTAGACTTTGGCATTTTAGTAAAATATTGTATTGATTATGAAATGCTTTAATAAATATAAATAAAATATATGTGGTGAGTACAGTTAGCACATTTTTCAATTATAGTACAACTGTTTTTGTGTGTTTGGTGTCAGGGATTAAACCCAGGTCTCATATCTGTTAGGCAAGTGCTCTACCACTGAGATGTAACCCAGTCCCCAAAAATGTCTGTATGTGACGTAAGAAGCTAAAAAGGTTAAACTTTTTCTATAAATTGAACTTTTATTGTCATACATTTTTCTGCTATGTGTTCTTTAAAGCTCATAGAAAATACATTAATTCATTAATTTTCATCTTCAATCAGTATTTAGAAAATTTAGGAAGCAAAATTCAATACAAATATGTTGACTCCAGTGCTCTACATTTCTTTTTAATGTTCATAATTGTCATCTAGTGTTTTTTTTCTTCAGCACTGTGTAATTCTTTGAGCATGTATCTTCACTTTTTATTAATTGAAAAAGTAAGTATTTTAGCCCTAATATTGTAGATTATTTTCACTTAATGTAGAATTCTACATTGACGTTATTTTTCTTTCATTAAATATGTGTGTTTTTTGCACAATAAACTCCAAAGTTTCTGACAACAGTCAGCCATCATTATCCTTGTTCCTTTGCATGTAACATGGTATAATATGCTTTTTTGTCTATGCCTAAATATAAGATTATTTTTTTATTTTTTCTTTTGTCATCACAAGGGTTTGCCTAAATATAAGATTATTTCTTCATTTTTTCTTTTGTCATCACAATGCCTTGCCCTTGCAAAACAGGCTCTCTACTACATGAGCCACACTTCTAGCCCTTTTTTAGCTTAAGGTATTTTTTGGATAAGGTCTTGCACATTTTTCCCTGGCCAGCCACAGACAGCAGTCCTCCTATCTAGTTCTTCTACATACCTGGGCTTACTGTCAAGCACCATCACATCTAAATTGTTTATTGAAATGGAGTGTCACTAACTTTTTGCCTCAGCTGGCCTGAAACATGAGCCCCCCCAACCCCCCTTCCCCCTGCCAAACAATCTCAGAGTAGCAGGTATTACATCTGTGTAACACCACTCCCAGACACAAGATTAATTCTTTACACACGGCTTTCAGGTTTTTAAATGTGATATATCTATGTATGGTTTACTTATATTTTCCTTCATAGAGAAGACAGATGTTTATAATAAAACATGAAAATATTTCATATTTTTGCAATAGATCAGTAGATGATAGGTGATAGATAGATAGAGAGATAAATAGATAATAACTCATTCCTATGACACAAGTGTTACATATGAGCTTTATTAAATTTTAGGGGAGGTGAGTTGTGTTTTTAAAATGAACAATGTACCATGACAATCCCTCAGATTCTGAGGAAAAATACTACAACCTTAACAAAATGCCTTATTTTTTGGGAAAAAAAATTCACAGCACACATTGTTCCCTATCATTTAATAGTCCCTCTCACTTTTCCTGAGTGTAGTATAATTACTTAGAAAATTAAGGCCTCATTGTCAACTTGAATTAACATTTACAATTTTAATAAATTTCCCTAGCAATTCTGATGCACCTCGACAATACGAAAGTACAGATTTAGGGTCTCATTAGCACTCTGAAACAGAGGTAGTTAACTTCATTGTACAATTTTTAGAATCTGAAGTTGGATGGAGTCACTATCATTGGGTTGCGTTAGCTCCATTGATCGAAGTTCATGAGTAAGTAAAAATACCAACTAGTTTGTTGTTGAAATAATGAAGTTATAAAAAAATGAAAATATTTTAGGTATTATTTCAAAAATGTTTTAAGGACTATCTTTTTCTTCTTTTTTCCTGGGATTCTTCTTTTACATAGGTTTGAGCTTTTAGTACTGAACTACATGATTCTCACTGAGTCTCACATGTTTAAATTCCTTCTTATCTCTCTAATTTTAAAAATATTTTATCCCTATGTACAGCATGTTGGTTCATCTTCAAATTAATTGATTCTTTCTTCTAAACTGTACAGTCCTGTTGCTTATGTCATGCACTGATGACATAAAGATTTTATTTCTTTTTTAATTAATTAATTATTGTTGTGCTGGAGTACACTGTGAAATTTACCAAAGTTATTACCATATATCATAGTTGAATTCACCCTCTTCAGCATACTTTATCCTCCTCTCATTCCTGGAATAGTTTCAGTAGGTCTCATTTTTTTTTCATTTTCACACATAAGGCCATAACATTCCCACTTTATTTCCCCTCCTACACCTTTTCCCTACATCCTCCTGCATCTTACTGGTAGTAATTCCCCAGGAGGGCCTGTTTTACCTTCCTGATCTCTGTTTTTGAAAAAAGACAGTTTTGTTTGTCTGAGATAGCTATACAGGAAGTTTCATTGCAACATTTCCGTGTATATAGGTATCACAACCTGAATTGGTTCATTTCCTCTCTTTTTCTCCTTTTTACCTTAGTCCCCTTCATTTTCTTTTTATTATTGTGTTGGGTAAGGGCACATGGTGGCATTTACAAAAGTTCTTACAATATATCAAATATTTCATACTTGAATTCACTCCTCTATCGTACTTAATTCAATACATATCCTTTTCAATACTGTTAATGGCTCTGGTGCAGTCTGGGATCAGAAAACAACCAAGTTCTTTGTATCTCACATGGAAGATTCCTTCATGGGATATGTGGGTATATGGGGTTTATTAAAAGTTAGGAAAGGACAATACAAAAGGGAGCATAGTGGGGTCCAGATGTAAGCTGGAAGCCAAGAGAGAATTGTTTTGCTCTTCATGTTCTTTTAAAACCTAAGACAATGTATGGGAAGAGGAACCAGGTGATTCCCACCCAATAATCAATGAGTTGGGAGGGGCATGCAGGAACTGCAGTTCCTGGCCAGGTAAGAGTGGTTCTTGAACCAAAGCATGGCTAATCTTGTTATAGGGAATTTGTCTTTTCTGCTGATCTTGTTAAGCTTTAAGTACTTCTAAATCAGAGTTCATTTATGTATTTGCTCATGCAAAGGTCTCTTAAAGGACCACCTTATAACTGTATTCTGTGTCTACACTTTATCTAAATATGGTACAAACATTTACAAATTTAAAGATGTAAAGTTGTATTAAAAATGAATTAGAGCTCTTTTTTATCCAAGAGTGTTACATTTAAATCCTGACAGCCCCTGACTCCCACAGGTAACCTACCTAGGTGTGGCCTTAAAGGACAGTCTCACTCCCTGAGTCATGAGTACCTCAACCCAATCTTCCATTTCCCTCTTCCCCCTACCATAAGGCAGCTTAGAACTTTCTTGGGAGTTCAGGATTTTGCAGAATTTAGATCCCTAGATAGGCAGTCCTTTAGCAGACACCTTTTATGCTCCTTCTAATAAACTTGCCTCCAACAGACCATGCTCCTCTGGCTATCTACCTTATCTTAACCTTCACAGGGAACTTCTCAGAGAGCATACAGACCAGATTTTGCCCCACCTTATAACAATCTCGGTTAAACAAGAAGATCTTGTTCTGATCAAGGATCTTCTACCCTCTTCATTGGGATTAAGGTGGACCAGCCCTCACCTGGTCTTTCTCACAACACCCATTGCTGTCAAGCTCAATGGGATCCACCAGTGGCAGCACCTCTCAAGGAAGAGTTAGAAAAATGGAGAAGGGATATGCCTATGTTTCTTGCTCTCCTATTCTTAAGCTTCCTCCCTTGTATCATATTGCATGCTTAATATTGCTAATCAAAAGTTTAACCAGTTCTACCTCCAGGGATATCAACATCTCCAAAACCATCCACAGGACTGCTATGAGGGCCCCTACCAGGACACCATAGGAGTCTGAGGAGCTCACCCCATACAATGCCCCCTGCCAGCAGGAAGCAGCTAAGAGGCTGATGCTTTGCCCCAATTCCCAGTCCTCAGACTCTACCCTCATCATTATTGAAGAAAAAATGGAGGAATGATAGAGTAATAATGTTGCCATATTGTGAATTGGCAGTAAAAATGGCAGCCACACCCCTTAACAGAAAGTTCCATGCTCTAAGAGAGTCCCACCCCTACCAAAGACTACGGCACATGCTCTAACTTCCTTAACCTTCCCCTTCTATAAAAGCCACACCTGGCCCAGAGTCTGTGTTGCACCATCTTTCCCAGGCCAGCCTGGCAGTTTGGGCCTGCCATTAAACTTTGCTCTTGGATGTGAAACTTTTCTCATGAGCTTTCTTTGTGAGCAGCAGAGCAGAACAATATTAAGATAACCTTGTTATTTTATAGACATAGAGAATTTGATTTTAGTTTGATATGACCCTAAAATTTTTTTAGGCAACCCTTAGATTATACTCAACTTTAACTTTATTATATACCAAAGCTTTTATTATAAATTTTTAAAACTTACTCAGACCTTTATATAACATTCTAAACCCTTTGATGGCTTGTCCTTATCCCTCCTATTTGAAACAATCTTTAGGACAAACTCTTCTCTACAAAATCCTTTATCATCCAAAAAACATTCTTTTTTCCTTTAACTTCTCAAAAAATACATTCAATACCTATCTATATCCTTTCCAGTTGTGTACTTTGTAACTGGTATTTAAAATTAACTTTCATAAGAATTTTAAACTTATTATAGGGGCTGGAGCAACTAATTAGTAGCCCTTGTTGTTTTAAGGAACTTATGATAGGCCTAAGGCCTCATCATCCCTCAGGCTTGAGGGGATATTTTTGGGTGTGGAAACTATTTTTTTGAACAGGGAGGGCCATCCTGGCTTGCCCTACACTCACCCCATC
This sequence comes from Castor canadensis, assembly GCF_047511655.1. NCBI lineage: Eukaryota > Metazoa > Chordata > Mammalia > Rodentia > Castoridae > Castor > Castor canadensis. The sequence goes on from NC_133386.1 coordinate 189,767,776, forward strand.
AGTTCACACTGTGGGATCTATTTGTTCCTGAAGGAGGGGGCAGCAGAGATAGCCACCTGGGGAGAGGAGAATTTGAGCTTTTAGTTGAGATAGTAAATCCCATCCCAGTAAAGTCACTGAAGTTTCAGGAACTATGAAGAAAGAATGACAAAAGAGGAGGTCTTTCAAAGAGAAGGCCAGAGGCCAGGTAAAATAGCACTCCAGGGGCTGGCCAGATTTGCCCTGAATGATAACTTTTGTCATTGGACCAGGGACCAGGGACCAGGAGAGAAAGGTAAAACAGAGAAATGAGCTCCACTGTCTAGGAGAAAAATGATCTTTTGTTTTTCTGCCATCATGGCTACCCCGAGTCTCCTCAACATTGATGCCAAGAAGTGGAATGTGGACAGGGAGCCAGGACCCATCAATCCATAGGAGGTGGCACCTCGCCTTCCATTTGGAGGTGGGACACTTAGACCTCCAGTGGTTACCCTTGCAGAGGGCAGGGTCCCAGTTGGGAGTGTGACTAACTCCTGGGCTGTCTCCCTTAAGCATTCTCTGCACAAATGCCCCTCCTGTCTACCATGGTAGCAAGTTCAGGATACAGGCCCCAGTCAGGTAGGGGCAGCAATGAAGTCATGATGTCTCTTATCTTTCTCTCTGTTAGTAATGTCACAGACATGGCTAGTCGTATTAGTTGATCCAATGACTTTTCTCCTTCAGCCACAGACTGAGTTTTCTACAAATATCTGGAGCTGATTGTTAGTAATCTATCTTTGAGGAGAACCTCTCTCACCTGTGACTCTGGGTCCACCGTGGTATGCTTTCTGAGAGCGTCCTCAAGATGCTATAGACAGGTAAGGAGATTTTCTTCAGGGAGTTGCTGTAAAGCAAAGTTGTTATTTCACATTGACACCTGGCACTCTGGAGAGCAGGTGTCTGAACTGTTCTGGGCCTCAGTTTCCTCACTTGAAGAATGAAGAATCTGGTCTAGGTTAAACTACTTTCTTCCACTATGAGATGGCTGAAGTGATATTAACGTCACTTATTTTTCTTACCTTTTTTTTTTTTTTTGATTTAGCAATGCTGGGGAATTGAACCCAAGGCCTTGCACATGCTGGACATCACTCTCTCCCTGAGTGATGTCGTTAGCCCCAAATATTTTTTTCTTTGGCTGTACTGAGATTTGAACTCAGAACTTTGTGCCTGCAAAGCAGCACTTTACTGCTTGAGCCATATCACCAGCTCCTTTTAGTATGGATCTGTTAAGGAGACTGCCTGTGCCTCTGCAGGTATAGGCACATTCATTCCCACATTTCCAGGTGCCATGGATATTGGGGCTCATTTTAAATGGTGGTAATTTCTAACCTGAGTAGCGTGGGCCAGAACCCATTGTTTTTCTAATGAGGAAAGAGTCTGGTCTAATAGAAGCATAATATCCTTTCATGTCCGTTGAAATGTTTGGATCACAGAGATAAAGGCTTGAATGTATTTGTCTGGGCATCAGTATAGCTGTCAAGATGTTTGTATTGGGGACCTCAGTTCACTTTTTTCTTTCCTTTTATAGAAAAGGTCTAATTGGAGTATAGCACTGTAATTTAAGGAACCCTGTGAAGGTCACTTCTCTTGGTCACCCAAGGCAATATGGAGGCCAGGCCTCAGTACAAAGCTTCCAACATCTACAAGCCAGAAGACTGGAAGGTGCAGGTCCCATCTACAAAGAACAAAATGCTAGGATCCCACCTTTTAGCTAACAACAGGCAGCCACTTTGATAAAGGCTACCTTTTTAACAAAGGAATAAATCCTCTGTAAAGTCAGAGAAGGGCATTTAGAGGACATCCTGGGCCAATTATAGTACCATATGGGACAACTAGTGTTAATATTTGGAGGGAAAAATTTATGCTGAGGCTGAAAGTATAGAAAATTTTAAATGAGAAGCTCAGAGACCACAGTAATGTCCATTTTGCAATTTTTGGGACTATATCCTTGAGCTAACAATTGGCTTACAAGGGCTGGGTCTGGTGCCCCAAGGTGTGAGGTGGGGCTAGGAGCAGGGTGTGCACAAGGTGCTGACCCCCTCCACACACACCTGGGACAAGCGATCCTGACTGCCTAGGCCTGATCCTGAGGCCTGTTGCCCCTCCCCCCTTCCTGTGTACTCTGCACGTGTTTATTCTAGGGGAGTGGTGGTGGGTCACTGTCACTGCCATGTTCGGCTGGCAGCCTAGGATGTGTGTTAGGTTGGCCTATGGATTCTCTTAGCTATGACAGGCATTCCTGCTGTGCATGAGCGTGCCTATTTGCTTTCTCTCCTCCCCTTGTCAGGGCAGAGTTAGGGCATTAGCATGGCAACTGCAGTTCTGTTTTGTTTTTTTAAGTGCTTTTGCGTAGCAGCTGATTTAATGTTACTTTAGACTGAGAGGCCTGGCAAACTAGTTTGAATAACTTAAGTCATAAGGTACCATGCTACAAGTTTTTCATAGGAGGCAGGGTCCCAGTAAGCCCAGGGAGGGGAAGGCAGAAAGAGACAAAAGACATGTGGTAAGACCACGGAGGAAGAAGAAAAGGTATCCTGACATCTTAGGTAAAGGGGGGGAAGGCAGAGCCTGGAGGCAGGACACACGCCTGAGGGATTAGCCATCACTTGTGCCTCTAGGTCACTCCCATTGACTGGTACTTGAACACTTTCAGCAACATGAAACCTCCACTCTCTGGTCTGTCTTGGGAAAAGGGGGCATTAGACAGGGCAGAAAAGAGAAGCAGTCATCGGATGCCATAATCAAACAGGACTCCCCCAGTGTAGCATGAGGCATACTTAAATAAACCCTGGGCTTGGTCTCAGCCCACAGGGAAGGAGCATGAGCTCTCCCAGAGCTGGAATTGCCTTGAGGCCAGAGTTGGCAAGGAGGGTTTGACACCATGATGGGAAAGTCCTTCAAGAAGATAGGAAGAGACAAGAAGTCAGCTTACATGGGGAAGGAGGAGGTTTGGGAGAGGATTTAGTTCATTTAGAAGCTGGTTTAGAGGCTTATAGAACCTGTACAGGGGAAGAAGAAGTAGAGAGGGAGGGTTTGGCTTGGAGATAGGAAAAGGATTGGGTGTAGGGTATTTCCTTCCATTTACCAGCACCTTCACAGAAATTGTATAAATCCCTTAAAATATTGGGGCTGAAAGTGTCATTAATTGGCCAGTTGGAGGCATTGTCTAGTGGGTATTGGGGTAATGCCTGATTACATGGAAAAATGAGCTTCCATATCTTAAGATCAGTCCTTAGGTGGAGGGGCCCAAAGTTAGCCAGGAGACATCCCAATGGGGAGTCTGAAGGGATTTTGGATGGTCCAACTCCCATGGTGAGGCCTGACCTGAGGAAAAGATATGACAGGTGTCCCCAAAATATTGGTTCCTCAGGACAGAGTAGATGTGGAACACCCAGGAGAAATGTCTTCATCATGAAGGCCCACAGTCCTAGGGAACCCAGTTCCCAAGGATGGGAGCGAGCTGAGACTTAATGCTAGGATTTCGAGGAAATGAGAAAGAGATCATGGCTCTGCATGTGAGATGTACTCACCAAGAGAGGACCTTGAGGGAAGCTAGGCCAGTGATGGATCGCGAATGGAGGAAATTCCCTGTAAACAAGTGAGGAAGTGGCACTTTCTAGGATCAGGGGTCCCGGGAAAGCAGCTCAGATCCCGGAGGAAGGAATGGTAGTTTAAAGAGGGAGAGAGAGAGAGAGCAGGATGGGGTGGAGGAGGCCAGGAGAGCAAAGTCAGTGCCGGGAGTGCACCCCAACCCGAGTCACAGCACCAAAATGTTAGGAAAAATGCCACTCACAAAGAAAGCTCATGAGAAAAGTCTCACATCCAAGAGCAAAGTTTAATGGCAGGCCCAAACTGCCAGGCTGGTGGGGGGGAAAGATGGTACAGCACAGACTCTGGCCCAGGCAAGGCTTTTATAGAAGGGGGAGGTTAAGGAAGTTAGCATATGTGCTATAGTCTCTGGTAGGGGTGGGACTCTCTTAGAGTGATGGAAATTCTGTTAAGGAGCGGGACTGCCATTTTTGCTGCAGATTCACAAAATGGCTACATTATTACTCTATCAAATCTAAGATGTAATTTTCTTTTGATTCCCAATCTTTCCTCAACTTTAGGGTACCTCAATATCAATTTTTCTTTGTTCAGAAAGTTCTGACATGCTACATTTTCACTTTCATTCAGCATAATATATTTTTCTTAAATTAATATTTATATATTTAAATTTGACTTTCTCTCAGATCTAAGGATTACTTAGGATTGTTATAATTCTATGTATTAGTGTTATAGGCTCCTGTAGTCTTTGATCAGAAGATTTCCAAAGTCATTGTGTCCCACATGGAAGAACCCAGATAGGACACATGAATGTAGTACAGGTGGTAATAGAGTTTATTAAAGATAAAAGAAGGTGGAAACTCCCTCTTTAGCTATCTTAAACAACATGTCATTTTTTTTTCTTTTACAAAATCATAGAGCAGGTGGGCAGAATGGTTCCTGCCAGTGGGTGTGGTAACATTGGGAGGAGGAAGGAAATATAAAATACATGGGAGGTTGAATATAGTGCAAATACTGTGTACACATTTCTATAAATGAAAAAAATATACTTATTGGAACTATTCCAGGAATGAGGGGAGAAGGGATAAAAGAGAATGGTGGATGGGGTAAATTTAAGTATGATACTTTTGATATATTGTAAGAACTTTTATAAATGACACAATGGACCCTTACCCAGCACAACAATAAAAAAAAACAATGATGGCCCCATCTGATGAGGTGGGCTGGATAAGATACAAGCAATCTTGCTGGAGAAAGGGAAAAGGAAAGGAAAGGGATCACAAAAAGCAATGGTGGCCAGGCTGGCCAGGTGGGAGAGAAAGCAGAACAGAGAGAAGGCTCTCTGACTTGAAGTGTTTTAAGCCTCCAGTAACCTGTGCGGAAGGGATAAGTTTGGGTGGTCCTTGTGCTAGGGTGATAATCACTCTATGTACACTTATGCTAATTCTTAGGTACACTAACTTCACTTGGATGGAAGTTTGCATAGATCTTGCAGCTAATAGAGGATTTACAATTGAAAAGGATGCTCAGTGGGGGTGAGAGAGAGTTTCTAATCAGAAATGCCCTAGGCTAAATTATATGTTTAAGAGTCCCACCTTTCCCTTTTTCTAGCTTGCCTCATTAAACTCTGCTAAATTCAATGAATCAATTAAGAAATGGGCAACTTAACTAAACAGAACTTTCTCAAAAGAAGAAATTCAAATGGCCAAAAGCACATGAAAAAATGCTCACCATCTCTAGCCACAAAGGAATGCAAATCAAAACCACACTAAGATTCCACCTCACCCCTGTTAGAATAGCCATCATCAAAAACACCACCAACAACATGTGTTGGCGAGGATGTGGAGAAAAAGGAACCTTCATACACCGTTGGTGGGAATGCAAGCTGGTGCAACTGCTCTGGAAAAATATTTGGAGGCTTCTTAAAAATCTAAACATAGACTTGCCATATATGATCCAGTAGTCCCACTCCTGGGGATATACACAAGTTAATGTCCTATAAGTGTCAGCTACTACAAAATCTTGAGTTCTACATCTTTGATGTTTTGGGGCCTTCCTTTATTAAGTGTAAATACATTTCATTCTGTGTCTTTTTCTCAATTTTCCCCGTCTTTCCTGTTCACATTTTGCTGTCTTAAAAGCTGTTGCATATCAGTTAGGAGTGTTTGTCTTATTTTACTATTGGAGAATTCAACTATTTACAAAATGGTATCCTCTTTTTCTGCACTTATTTTTAATGAGATGCCCATGACTTTGGTATATTTTAAAAAAGAAAAGTAAGAAGGCAAACACAGTAAAACAACTTTTTAGATGTGTAAATTTAACAATACTAAATATGAAACTTTTAATGAAAATTATTGATTACCAGCACATGCATTCAAATTAAATTCAAATTAATTATAACCTTTGGAATTTCTCAACTAAAAAATAGTATTTAAAGAATATATTATTAGGTATTTATTAAAGATATTTCTGTTGCATTTCATGTAAACTGTCATGTGTTTAAGGGCATGAATATAGGCTTAATAAAAACATAATTATGCATGGAATTTGTACACAATTTCAAATAACACATCAAATTTAATAATGGAAAGTTGGGCTTTGTGTTGTGACCATAAGATTTCAAAATCAACTTTATTTTAGAACAGTTTATGTTCTATAAAACTTTCAAAGAAACTATAGAGACTACCTCAAACCTGATCTATGCCACTCACAGTTTCACTTATTATAACAACTTGTATTAATTTTTCATATTTGTTAGAACTGCTAAACCTGTCAGTAAATTTTTATAATAATTCACAGATTAAATTTGGGCTTACACTTGGTATTTTGTAGTTCTTTTTTTTTTCTTTGAGACTTGCCCCCACTGAGTTTTATGACTTCCTTTAAAATGTGTAATGTCATGTTTCCACTACTATAGCACCACAAGTAATATTTTCTCTGTTATAAAAGCACCATATGCTTCACCACTTCTCTCAGCTTGATGAAACCCTTGCAGTTATTTGGTCTTTTTTCACCATTTGAAGTTAGGACTTTTCCAGAAAATCTTCCTCTGAATTATCTTACTCTTTGTATCAACCTATTAATATTTTAAAATTCAGTAACATCAAATGGTTATAACCTCAGCTTCTAGTCCATATGAATATTTCACCCTGCATTTGGGCCATCTGTGTTACAAACATAATAACCTCATTTTCTATGGAAGTTACTAAAATTTATAGGAATCAATAGAAATCTTAATGTTACCCTCTGAAGCTAGAAAGAAACAAGTTAGGATCACAAGATATATTTTTGAAAATGAGTACTCTTTTTTGACCAAAAAAGCCTACAAAATCTTCCTAAATGCAAAGGACTCCTTCAAAGAGGTGAATTTTCTATATTCTTTAATGGTCCTGGAAGTTTCTCGGCAAGCATATGCAAGAATCTGAAGTATATACCTCAAGGACTAGTAGGTGATAACCTAGATTGCCTGTACTATTCCTGATACCACGATACTTCTACAATTATTTGAATATGAGACATTCTGCTGAGTCAGAAAAATCAAATGAATTAGGTTATGTTGTCAAACATAAGAGACTGAGTGTCAAATAAAGGAAGTTATTTGCCTGAGAGAAGAACTAGTATGTGGTTATGGTCACATAGAAGAAATCTAGAAGCAGATATCACAAGGTATAAACATGAACAATTCAGGGGGAAAAAACTAAGTAAAAATGTTAAGTGACAATAGGCAGACATGGGAGCCAGAACACACCAATGAAAAATGTTTAAGACAGTAGGCCTAGTATATCTGTCTCTATCTCATGTCACTTCATCTTCTACATAAATCTGACTCACACAAATCAGTGCATGTGTTCACATCATCACTTTTCCTAAAGGAAATAATTAACATACCCAAGGCAGTATGATTTTATGTCCTCTACAAAAAGATTATATACTCTAATGACTTCTAAAGTTAATCCAAGCTATAAAAAAGGGTTTCAAACCTCCTTTCATCTCATATCATCTGAGATAAATTTCTTACTTCACAACTTCCTCATGGCATTTTTCACTTCTGCATTCTTCAGTGTGTAAATCAGAGGGTTGAACAAAGGCGTCCCAACTAAATAAAACACAGATATAATCTTGTCCAAGGAGAAGGTGGTTGCAGGGTCTGTGTATATAAATATTCAAGGTCCAAAGAACAAGATGACCACAATGATAAGGGAGATGCAGGTAGAGAGAGCTTTTCTCCTCCCTTCAGTACTGTGGTTTCTCAGGGAATGTAGGATGATAACACAGGAGAATATCAGCATGACAAAACTCACTGTACAAATGATCTCACTGTTGGACACCAGAAATAAGTTGATCACATAGCTGTCTGAGCAGACAAGATTCAACAAGGGCTAAAAGTCACAGAAATAATGACCAATCACATTGGGACCACAGAAAGGCCAACTCAAGGCTAGAAAAATCTGAGTTAAACAATGTACACAGGATCCCAACCAGGCCAAGGCCACCAACACCCCACAGACCTGGTGGCTTATGATGGTCATGTAGTACAGAGGTTTAAAGATGGCCACATAGCAGAAAGTGGTCATGAGGATAAGGGCAAAGATCTCCAGGTAGCCAAAGAAATGGAATGTGAAGATTTGTGTCATGCACTCACTGAAAGAAATAGTGGCCTTCTTCAAAAGGAAGTCTATAACCATTCTAGGAGCTGTAGAACTAGAGAAGCAGGTGTCAGACAAAGATAAATAGAAAAGAAAGTAATACATTGGAATTCCAAGTGCTTGACTGGTCCTGATGGTAACATAATTAGCAAGTTCCCAAACAATGTCCCCAAACAGAAAAGTAAGAACATGATGAACACTATTTTCTACCTAAATGGATACTGTGTCAACCCAAGTAAAAGGAACTCAGTTATATTATTGTTCAACAGCATGGGTCCATGAATGAGAAGGAATAATTCTGAAATGTTTTTTTCTGCAAAAGTAAGAGATTTGTTTATGTTTCTTTCTGTGAAATGATGAAATTGTTTTGAGGAAATTAATTTATGGTACTCTTTTAGATTATGGAATATATGAACAGCAGTGGGTGTTATTTATTGAGTTCTTTCCGTATATGATTTTGAAACAATCCACTTCAAAACTATTTCTCAATTTTTATTGAGCAACTAATAGATTACTATAATTCTCAAATGAATTTATGAACTGACACTTTTCTAGAAAACTCTTCAAATACTTTGTTTCTATGTCATTATTTTGATTAAATTTCTTCTTTTATTTGCATTGAAATAATAAATTTGAATCCATGTTAATTCCTTTAATTTTCTTCATATTCAGAAAATTTTGTTAGCCATATTTGCATAATGTTTCATTTACCAGGTAGGACATATTTGATTGTCTTTGGAATTTCATGATATAAATGCAAAGCCAACCCCATAAAATGTCTGTAGAAGTTCTACACCACTTATTTATCAAATGTATTTATTCATGTGCATTATGTATAACTATATGATGCATTACACTTTTTGCATACTTTCTCCCATATACATCAACTTAAAAGAGGACTAGAAACACTGTATTCTTTAAACTTTTGCAACTTCAAACATCTTTATAATGTTTAGTACTTAATTTATAACGACATCTCAAATATCTTCATTTCTATTTTTCTTTCTCCATTTTCTAAAAATTGATTTTAGAGCATTCAGAATCTAAAGAATAGATTTCTAAATTAAAGGAGTGATACTACTTAATTGTTCATATTTTTTGTGATTCAAGTTTTTAACTCAAGCATTATAGATCTCATGTGATTGTTGTATAGGTGGCACCAGACAGTTGGTGTAGAACCAGATCATGACTGTAGTTCCCAAACCCAACATTATAGGAACATACCAGAGAGGCACAAGTGAAATGGAGAGATGATTTAAGAAAAAGCAAAGTGGTCAGTAACCGACTCCATTCAATTTGTTTTAATTGCTGTAAAATTTAATGTTTATTCAACTTTGAAATGAAAAGTTTCTTTTCCAAATTCAGAAGGAAATATTATTATAAGTTTATTGACAAGAACAAACCTCTGAAAAAATTCTCATCAAAGTGATGCTCAGAAGAACATTCTATACAATATGTATCAACTCATGGGTTTTCAATACACCTTCCAACAAAATTATACTTGGGTAATTTCCTGATGAAGTTCTACATTTTCAAACACCAAAGATTAAAAATACAATCACTGTCTGCCTCTTTCTCTCTGTGTTGTTAGGGCTTGAATTCAGGGCCTTATACTAGTTTGGAAAAGAAATAATATCTTACACTTTTTGATCTTGGGTAAGGATCTTTAAATTATACAACCTTGACATCAAAATCATTTTAATAAGCTTATTTTCCTTTAGTGATTAAAAAAACCATCATCATAAAATTTAGGAACATCATTTCCATCTAATGGGCCTTAAAGGAAATGATAACCAGTAAAGCTGAAAGAAAAAAGGAGACTAAACAGTAACTAAAAACATAGGAAAACAGAAATTCACTTTCAAGGAAAAATATGAGAACAAAACATTATAATATTATAATGAAATGCAGGCAGAAAACACTGTCAATTCTAGTGCAAAATGAGGAGCAAAAATGTTACAAATAACTTAACTACAAGATTGGTTAATGAACATACAATATGTTGATATAAATTGTGATATCTTTGTAGTTGTCACAATGCTTAGATAAAATATCTCGTAATTGTGATAGTCTATATTAGGCTAAGAAATAATATTAATCACTCGTAGAACTCAACACACTTACCCTCTCTCTGCTTTATATTATTGATGTCATATTTACTCTTGTTGTAATCACTAACAAATTTTTATTTTATGGATACTTCAAATTTTAACTTTAATACCAAAGATAAAACTGATTTGCATAAAGTTATTCCAGTTCTTTATACTTGCTTATAAATTTATCATTGAGTTTTACACTTCCATATGATTTTATGTTCTGTTTAGCATCCTCTCTTCTCAGTTTCAAAACCATAATTTATAAAAATGAAAGAAAATCACAATTTAATATTTTATGTCAAGCAATAGCAGTGGTCATCAAATTTTGCTTCTCTGGGAAATTCTTTATATAACCTTCGGTATATTTAAAGGTCTGCTTTGCCAAGTATATTATGTTTAATTTGCAATTTCTTCATTCTTTCATCAATTTGATATATCAGGCCATTATTTCCTATACTGTTGGTTTCTGCTGAGAAATTTACTAATAATCTTATTAAAGCTACCTCACACATATGACAAGTCACATTTCTTTGAAAATTCTTTCATTGTCTTTGACTTTTTGCCGTTTGCTTATAATGTGAGTAAGTCACTTAAGATCAATTTATTTGATTAAAGTCCACATGGCTTCTTGGACCTGCATTTGGGGTTTTCAACCATTATTTGTTGTAATAGTTTTTCTGCTCGCTTATTTCCCTTTCTTTAAATCATTTAATGTACATTTTGGTTCATCTGGTAGTAGCCCTAATTCCATTAGAATGCCTTCTCTCCTTTTCCTTCTTTCTGATTCTCCTATTAGGCAATTTTAAAGGACATGTCGTTTATTTCTCTGATTGTTTCTTTTGCCAGATCATGTCTGCTTTTATATGGTTAGTGATTGTTGGTTTATTTTTGTATTTTTCAGCTAAAAAATTTCTGCTTAATTCTTTTTTGTCATATTAATTTGTTAATACTGTCATTTTGTTAGTGCCCTGCTTTCTCAGCTTGTTTAATGGTTTATCTTTATCATGTAAATGATCTTTTTAATGCTTTCTGAATTCTTTTCTACACAGTTCATTCTTTTCTATTTATTTAGTACCTGTTTGCAAAGATATTACTTTTATTTCTTTAGTTATTTTTTCTTGAGTTTTCAAGTTCCTTGAAGACATATTTTTGCTTATATTTTAAGGAAACAACCTCCTCTGGTGGTCTTTTATTTATTAACTTTTACTGAGGTAGGCCTTAGCAGTTAGCTCAGCCAAAAATGCTGAAACATTTTTCCTAGGTTCTTTCAAGTCTCCATTCTGATTTTTCAGAAGACCAAAAGCTCTTACTCTCTGTGTTCTCTGTCTGCGCAAGTCAACACTCTATGGGGGTTACAGAGAACCTCCCCACATGGTAAGGTTAATAAATGCCAAATAATATTGAGGTCATGCTCTATCATTCAGCCTCCCTCAGAGTGAGTAAACCTCACTTCTGTGCCCTTTCTCAATCTCATAGAGCTATGCCAGCCATAGCTAGCACAGGTGCTCAGACTGTGCTGACTTCTTAAGCATTATTTGTTGGGCAAACATAAGTCCTACGCAGAATGGGCGGGCCTCGTTGACAGTTGAGGGATGCTAGTGCAAATTCCAGCCTTTGCTCTCTCCTGGATAAGAGCCACAGTTCTGCTTTATTTAAGGCTTGCACAGAGCCAAATGATATGCTTGCCTCCCAAGCTTTCTTAGTCATGTGGGCTAAACCAATTATGTTCTGTGCCCTTTGTGAGGTAAGACATAAACTAGCCTCTCAGGAGGTACATGGTAATCTTTGGAAATAGAACAATTTTCACATTCTTTCTCTACTACTCACTAAGTGGGAAGTTGTGATCACTATTGGTGTGATTTGTGAAAGGGATGCTGTGGGTTTTATTATATTAATTTTATTCATTTCAGTGAATAGCATTTTCATTTGTACTGCTGTGGATCCTTACAACTTCTTAAGTGAATTCTGGAATTTTCATAAATATACATTGGTACTTATGTATTGTTGAATTTTTTTCATGTGTGGAAATAGGAACCAAAATTCACTTTTAACCAATATGCTATGAGTATCTACTTTATTGAGCTGTACTCTCATACTTTGACCATTTTAATCAGGTTTTTCATTTTCATATTATTGAACTTAAAGAGTTCTGTATATTTTTGGAAGTAATAAATTTTCAGACTTGTTTTCTGCAAATATTTTCTCCAAATCTATGGGTCTATATTCTATTTTCCTGGATTCTAAGTAAAAGTCACAAAATATGCTTATACATTCAGGTTTTCCACAATTGGGATTACTTTAATTCACAATAAAGCCAGTTATATATTTTATGAAGATCTGGAAGAAAGAAGCATAAAGACTCCAAACATAAGAAACCAATGAGAGAAAGATTCTAATAACTCTGATTTGCTGCACTCATGATCTATGCATGTGTTGAAATATCCCAGTGAATTCTGTTACTCTGTTTAGTTAATAAATACTAATTGTAAAGAATGCAATCTCTGAAAATTCATATACAAGGTTTTTTGCTCATATAATTTTGTCTAGGTAATTTATATCTGATTAAACTCTTGTACATGGAGTATAGTCCTATTGTAGTTGGAGGACAATTGGGAATATTACCTTAGATGGAATTAAATGTTGAACCTTAGCTATTTCTCCAATCTGTGTCTTACCAAAACCAGCCATAAAAAGAGCAATGTGAACTAATTCTCTTTTGTTGTTACTGAAATTAAATATGATGATAAATTTTTTGCAAACTGTTTTAAAAAAGGAGGGGTAACATTTGACTTATATTTTCAGTTCATTTTTATTTCCCTGCAATTATAAACTATATCCTCTGAATTTGGAGTGTGACATTTCCAGTAAATGTATATGTATATGGTGTATATAACTATAAAACTTAGTTACTATTGTTGTGCAAAATGTATTTTATGAATAAAAACATATAATAAATTTTCATTTTATATAATATCATTTTGAGCACTATCTCCTTTTTATGACTATTTACCTTCATTGTGTAAATGTAAATATTGCTCTGGAGCTTGACTGTTTAAAAACATTTTTATTAGCATATAATAGTCATACAGGGGAGTTTGTTGTGACCTTCTATATATGCTAGCAAAGTACCTTGATTAGTTACATCCCCACCATCATTTTCCTCTAAAAGTTACGACACACACATATATCAAAAATATATATAATGGAATATTATATATAAGGGAATAATATGTATATCATATTATAGATTATATATATATATACACATAGTGGATATAATGGAGTATTATTCAGCCATAAAGAGGAATGCAATTATGTCATTTGCAGATAAATGGATGGAACTGGAGCTCACTATCTTAAGTGAAGTAAGTTACATTAAAAAAGACAAAGGTTGAATATTCTCACATATGTGGACGATAGATCCAAATAATAATTGTATACACAAACAAGCATGATCTTTTATAAACACACATACAGAAAATATTTCCATGAATGGGACTAAAGGATGAGACTAGAGAGAGGAGGGAAAGGAAAAGAGAATGGTAGAGATTGACAATGTTAATATACATCACACCTGTGTAAGCAAAAGGCACAACCAAACATACTGAAAGCTGGCGAACAATACTGGCTGGGGTAAAGGATAAAGAAGTGTAATGGGGGTTAGACTGAATAACATGCAATATATTCACAGGTGAAATCTCAGACAAAATCCTTGAACCATGAATGTATACTTACAGGAATGTGAAATGTCCTTTTGTGGGAACACACCAGAAGGAGGGAATGGGGGATGGAGAGGGAAAAGGAGGGTGGATAATGTTGACGTACTTAACATGCATGTACAAAGATGGAACATTGAGTGCCATCTGCATAAATCTCCTTAACAAACCCACAAAATAAGAAGTATTTCCATTTCTGATTTACTGATCAAAACTAAGCCTATGATTTCATGAAGTTTTCCTAAAGTTACAAGTCTAAGAACTGGTAGAACCAAAATTTGAATTCATGCAGTGTAATTGTAGATCTCAAAAATTTTTTTTGCAGAACAAATGATTGAACCCAAGACCTTGTCCATCAAGAGCTCTACCATTGAGCTACAGTGTAAGCCTAGAGCTCATGCTCTGGAATATTACTCTTCCCACACCTTACAGATAACATGAGTGCAGTTGGTGATCAGTCATCAGCATTCAAAAGTTTCCTGTGTTTTAGGCTATTTGAAAATATGTTTAGTTTAAGGGATAAATAGCATCTAAATTGAAAAAAGATAAACTGGTTTAAATCTATAATTCTGATATTTCATAACTAAACGACATCAAGGGATTTATTTCTCTACCTTTAAATTTTGAACTAGAAAACTTCACCTTTCAGCAGAACTCTTTAGTGAGATACAAATATGATTAAAAGTCATTGAGAAAACTATCCTGTTATTATTATTAGTGGATAATTAGATTTAATTTTTTTAGGTCAATCAGGTATGAAAGATGGATGGTCACTTCAAAATCATCCCTTCGATGGCTCGCCACAGAGTTAAAAAATTATTTTCCTCCATATTCCCAGGTTTTGATTTGACTACAAATTGTATTGGAATTCACAAATTTTTCCAGTTTTTCCTTTCCTACATAGATTCTTAATTAAATTCCAATCTTAACTTATTTACTTACATTTTCACTTACTTCTTTCCTTGTACTTCCAAACTTTAATTCTTCTTCTGAAATATACATCAACATATTAACCTTCATAGATTCTGGGTGACTACCTCTGTGTCAGTGCTATATAAGAAAAGATTAGGTAAATAAAAGGACATACATTTTCATAGTCCATTTAATATATGGTCATCTTTATGCCTGACAAACCAACTTTGGGAGACCAATGTGAACAATATGCTTCACTAAATTTCAGGAAATCAAGGGAGTATTAAAAAACCTTATGTTATTTTGCTAAATGTGTTCAAAAACTGTATTTAATAGGAGACAGAGTTCAAATATGTGGTATTTTCCCAATCATTGAGGAACAAGATTAAAAAAGAAATGGAATATGAAAACAGTTATTAAAGACAGCATACATTTCAGGACACAAAATCAGTGAATCCTAACAGTTCATGACATAAGGCAGGGCATACATAACTACATTGGAGCTATTAATTTGCTCTGTGAAATTTTGGCATGAATAATACATAGGTAATTCAACCTATTACTCTAAAGAAACCCTTTTAAGACAATTCAAATATAGAGAGAAAGTGGCTTGCTGCTGTAGTAATTAGTTTTCTCTAACCCCACTAATTAGAGATAATTATGAATATTTTCTCAATGCCTATGGTGATTTCATTAATTTCATTGATGTCACCAACTTTAAACACAAAAAAGTCCCTTTTTAGCTTTAAACAAGTTTATACATTTCTTCAGTTAATTTTGAAAAATATGTTGTATAAGCATTGCCTTTAAATTTTTAATTGAATTTAATATTTAAAAGATATTTAAGAACATGCATTGTTCCGCTAATCTAGCCCTTAGATCTCAGAATTCTGTCATCACTATACTTTCAATACACTAATCAAATGTATACTTAAATATTTCAATGGTTTATAAAAGTACATCTTAAAATCTCATAAATAATATTCCAGATGTATTACTATAAGAATGAAAATAGTAGAAAATGAATTTAGGTATCATAACACAGGAACAACCTGTGATTCAAGCACACAGAACTATTCAATTACAAACTGGTGATTAAATGAAACATGCAGTCTTGATAAGCTGACTTAGATATATTGCTCTAGAAGTGATTTGAAGCAAGGTCAATATTTATAGGAAATGTATGATAGAAGGAATTGAATAAAGAGAATTGTACTATATTAATGGAAACTCAAAAGTTTGAAGAATTGTTATTACAAAGTTCTCTTTCCTTATAAAAGCAATTTGTGGACAAAGCTTGACATATAATTCATAGTGAGCAATGCAAGATTTCAGCACTTAGAAAAGAAAGAGCAAAACTTAAGATTTCATGGAAGTTACAAGTCTATGGCCAGAACACAGAAAATGAGAAAGCAAATCAAATGCATTAAATAGATTACAAAGCTTGGAAACTACATGGGTGGAAATGAGAAGGATCTGAGTTGCTTTACAGTCTAGCTAGTTATGGCACAAAAGATCAGATCTCGGAATTCATAGAACTTATGAACTGAAAACTTAAAGAATTAAGACATTTGTATAAGATAGTATATTACATATAATATTTAGACATAATTGACAAGCGCACTTATTCAGTCATGATTTTAACATGCCATAACCTTCTCATAGAATTTTTCACCTCTGTGTTCCTCAGTGTATAAACAAGTGGGTTGAGAAAGGGTGTTCCAATGGTATAGAATACGGCCACCATCTTGTCAATAGGTAAAGTGGTTGGAGGTCGTGTATATATGAATATACAGGGACCAAAGAATAACACAACAACAATGATGTGGGCAGTACAAGTGGAGAGAGCTTTTTTCCTCCCTTCTGAACTATGGTTACGCAGCGAATGCAAAATGACAATGTATGAGATCATCAAAATCATGAAACTACATGAGCAAAGTGCCCCACTGTTAGACACAAACAACAAGTTGATCACATAAGTGTCCATGCAAGCAAGTTTCAACAAGGGCTGCAAATCACAGCAGTAATGGTCAATCAAATTGGGTCCACAGAATGGCAATCTTAAGAGCAGAATAATCTGAGTAGTGCCATGTATAAAAGCCCCTATCCAAGCAAGAACAATCAAGATGCGACAAACCTGTCTTCTCATGATGGTGGGGTAGTGCAAGGGTTTACATATGGCTGCATAGCGATCAACAGCCATCAGGACAAGAACAAGGATCTCCAAACCTCCAAATAAATGTAGTGCAAAAACTTGTGTCATGCACTCATTGTAGGAAATCTCTTTCTTGGCAGAGAGGGCATCGACAATTAGTCTAGGGGCTATAGATGTTGAAAAGCAGGTATCAGCACAGGACAAATAAAATAAGAAAAAGTACATGGGGCTCCCAAGTGTCTTGCTGGACTTGATAGTCACAATAATGAGCAGATTCCCCACTATGGTTCCCACATAGAAAATCAAGAAGATTGAAAACACCATTTTCTGCCTCTGAGGATCCTGGGTCAATCCCAACAATATAAACACAGATACACTGTTGTTTTGATCCATTGTTCCAGTCCATGCGGTAAATCATAAGTTTGTTAAAAGAATCTACAAAAGAGAAAACAAAAATATGTAAAATAAATATTGCTTTCCAAGGTTGAATATACATTCTCAGTCATGAAATTAAAAGTTTCCTATGAGTTATCATAGGAAAACTATATTTTCTAAAAATATCAATGTATTAATTTATCACTACATTTGAAATATTGAACATGCAAATAATGAAAAAACAAGTGCATCTTCAAGTGAAGATTAATTACAAATGCTAATTAACAATAAATGACATATTTTGGTAAGAAGGGAAAAATGTACAGTGGCCAGCATTTTTTTTCTAATGAAATTATCAGTGAGTTTGAAGAAATACCTGATTCTAGGTCTTGGCTGAGAATATATAATTCCATATATTATATATAATTCTCTCTAAAACTTGTTGTCAATTGAAACTCAAGATTTCAATATAGTATGCTAAGGTTTGAGGATGAAAACATTTTCATTAGCAAAAGTTTATGTTGCACATACACATTCACATATGAATTATATTAATTATTCTATTAATAAAAGCATAATATTTGCAGTCTCTGTGAACATCCTTAGCATTGTAGATAAAATATCTTTGAAATATAAACATTGGCAATATAGGAAAATGTGTTCCTGCCTTAGTGCATTAAAAACAAAGATTTAAAGAAGCTGTACCTTAGGAGAGACCAAATCACATTACCATATCACTGAGCCATGAGAACTCTCTTCTCTTGTGCACAGGAGGCACCGTGAAATCTTGGGCAACATTGAGCTCCAGAAGCTTGAGTAAGATGATGTGTCCTCTATGGAAACAGTGGTGAAACAGTGTCCTTTAAAACCATCATACACCATCACACTGGCAATAACTACAGGTTCAATGGCTTATTGAATGTACTCCAAATGTGTACTTTCTGAAGTCTCTTTAGAAAACAAATGAAAAAATATTTTGGGGTTCTGTGTATTAAGCCACATTAAAATAAACCCCATTTGTATTCACATCCATAGCAATACATTTATCTAATACATTTATCTATTCACACCATGAAAGATAAGTCAACAGGTACAAGGTGGACATACTGACAAATTTGTATAGTACACATAATTTTTACTTTTTACAAACTGTAAACATATCAAGGATATACATACATATCAGGGCACAGCAAAGTCATAGAACTAATACTCCCTACACATGCATATCAATTGTGTTCCATCCAATTCTGTATTTAGTTGCCATGGTAATAAGAGGGATGTTTGCATCCGTACGTCATTCATATGAGCATCATCTTGTTCATGCAACCCCAAACAGATATGATTTCTATGTCATTATCACTAACATCCCTTTTATTATCAGCAGTCCTTTATTACTACTGTTCATTTCCATCAAAAACTACCTTGAGTGCTTTGATTGTAAGCACTGTCTATAAAAGTCACTAAGCATGCCTGATATGTGTTATATTCTGGCTGATATCAATCTGATTAATATTCTGCAACAATAAAGCGCAAGTACATTAGTATAATCTGACCATCTTTGGGAAGACTTTATGCAATGTTATAATGTTGAGTTGCCCTTTTATCTTCCCAAAATAGTCAGAGACTGCTTACTCAAATGATAATTTTTCAAATGATATCAGATTAATATCTGATTTTTCTGGACTCAGGAGCTCTTCAAACTCACAAAGAAGTTTATGTTTTCAGTTGGTTCTAGATTCATTTAGCATTCTGAGACATTCAACATTACACATGAATCTGACTGACCATTTTTCCCCCTTTTAGGTTCACTAGAGACATATTTAACATGAATGATACAAAATACAGGAGTTTGGGGACATCATTCCCTCAGGTCCCTACCCTCTCAATTCAGGGTATTTGATTAAGGAAATAGAGGTGGACTATTTTTTCAATTACAAATGCTAATTAACAATAAATGACATATTTTGGTAAGAAGGGAAAAATGTACCGTGGCCAGCATTTTGTTTCTAATAAAATTATCAGTGCTTTTGAAGAAATACCTGATTCTAGGTCTTGGCTGAGAATGTACAGGATGAACTGGATTGTCTTCTAGTGATATAAAGAAAGGAGGGCTAAAAGAGGCACACAACACACCTGGTGGTGGGCATAAACAAGGAGGTGCAAGTCAACTCAAATAGCTTATCATGTCCAAGGCTGTAAAGAATGTGAGCAGCAAAACAAATGACACAGTGCTGAAAACTAGTAAAGTATAATATAATGTACAGTATAAATAATTGTTTAAATAATTAAATCAAAGGAGGATAACAGAGAAATCTCCCAAGGATATAATTTCAAAAATGTTTTGTGTCTGTGGCCTCAGAGAATTAGAAGATAATTCTATATCTGTACGTATGGAGGACACTTAGTGATTTCCTTCCAAAGAATACAGGTGACATAGAAGAGACAGATTAATAAAAAACAGTACTGTTGTCAAGAGGCCAAGGTTAACATCACAAGCATTAAGTCATGCTGATTGCACTTGCCCATTCATATAATATAATGAAAATGACACTTTGCTTCTTTGACATTTCTCCTCAAACCCCACATTGTTGACTAATCTTGAAAAAATGTATCAGACAAGCCTCAATGGAGGAATTGAACTAAAAATATCTCACTTAAACTATGAAATCTGCCAAAGTCACCAAAAACAAGGGAAGAATGAACAATGAACAGACACCCTAAAGGACAAGAATACAAAACAGATCTATGGGAAGGTGGGAAGGAGAAAGAAGGAAATAAAGAAGATGAATGTGGTTGATGAACTTTGTGAATAAGAACAAGGATAAAATTTTTACACTGTTGAAACCACCATAAAAAAATAGAGGGGATGAACCAAATCAGGATGTGTACATGGAAATATCATAATGAAACTCCCTATATCGATATCTCAAACAAACAAAATGCCTTTTTTTTCAAAAACAGAGGACAGGGAGGTGAAACAGATTCTGTCTGGGGGATGGCACCAGTGTAGGGGGATATTAGGAAAGGTTGTAGGGGAATGAATATGATGGAAACACTATGTACTCTTATATGAAAAAGGAAAAATGAGACCTGTTGAAACTATTTTAAGGATGGAGGAAGGCAAGATAAAGCATAATGATGTAGGGGTGAATTTAACTAAGATATTTTGCAAGCACTTTTGTAAGTGTCACAGTATACTCCCAGTACAACAATAATGTGATAATAAAATATAAACATAAAACATAAAAGATTAACAAAGTAAATAAAAAGTTCTCATGGTTTATTTCCTTTTTTAAATTTTTTTTGGGGGAAGGAGGGTTTGAACTCATGCTTCCTAGGCAAGCACTCTAGTGCATAAGCTGCTCCAACAGCTTCTTCTGGCATTTAAATTTATAGAATTTTACATTTGGATCCATAATGAATCTGGAATTTATTCGTGTGTATGTGAGATTATTTTACATTTTCCAAATGGCTATACAAGTACATCTTTGTGTCAGGGATTTAAGGTGTCACCTTTGTCAGATACTGAATTTCTAATAAACTTGAATCTCTATTTAGAAAAAAAAACCTAATTACATTGAGAACTACCACATAATTCAGAATTTCCATTTTTGAGTATGTAATAAAAAATTAGGTAAGGTATCTGAAGAGACATTTGTACCCTCATGTCATTGTCTCATCAATAAATCAGAATAGCCAAAATGCATAATCAAGACAAATGCCCATCAACATCTAAATGAATAAGCAAATGTGGAGTATAGATATCATAGGATATCATTCTTATTCACAAAGTTCATCAACCACATTCATCTTCTTTATTTCCTTCTTTCTCCTTCCCACCTTCCCATAGATCTGTTTTGTATTCTTGTCCTTTAGGGTGTCTGTTCATTGTTCATGGACATTTTTACATTGGTATTGAAATTGTACATTCATTGTACTTAAGCTATATGTAGAACAAGACAAGATTTTCATTCTGATATCCATTTCGTTCTCCAGATTTGGGAACACTCAGCTATCATTTATTCAAAAACAGTTTCATCTGCATTCTGTCTATACTACTGTGTGTGTATTACTGTGAATGTGTGTGTGTGTCCATGTATGTGTGTGTGGTACTGAGGCTTGAACTCATTGCCTTAAGCTTGTTATGAAAAGATCTGCCACTTGTGCCATACCCCAAGTCCATTTTGCTTTTTTAGATAGGGTTTTCCAGATAGGGTTATGCATTTTTGCCCAGGCTGTTCTTGACCCATCATTTTCCTCCCTCATAACTGAGATCACAGGCATACTTCACTGTATAAAGGACAATGGACTACCCTTCAACCTAAAGTAGAAGATAATTTTGCCATTGCCACAAGATAGAGTACAATATGCTAAGGCAAATAAACCAGGCCTCCCCCCCAAAAAAAAACCACATAGAACAAACTTTAAACTGTATTTGGAACCCTAAATAGTTGAAATGAAAAAAAATAGAGATTAGATTGGTGGTTATAGAAGCTTAGATTCTGGATATATAGGTCTTGATCACAGTGCAAAGTTTTAGTTAAGAAAGATGATTTTTGAGATCCATTGTAGAGCATGGTGATTACATCTAACAATAAAATAATAAGTTACACATTTCAAATTTGTTAGCATGGAATTATTAAAATGTTGTTACCTCAAATATAAAGAAGATGATGGATATTTTTGATACCTTTCATTTTTCTCTCTTCCCTTATCACTATGGCTAGGAGTTCCAAAAGTATGCTGAATAAAACAAATAAACATAGGTATACTTGTCTCTTTTTTTAACCAGATATAAAGTTTTATTTTAAAAATATAAATGGTCATAACAATTTTCCTTGTCATTCCAGAATTTAGAAAAATTCCTTTTCACTTTTTGATATCATGTTAACAGTTTCTCATTACATGTGGTTTTTATCATGTTCACTTATGTTGTTTCTATAGCTAATTTGTTCAATTTTAATCATGAGGCACTATTGCATTTCTAAATCTATTAAGATAATGATAGGATTGTTATCTTTCATGTTTTACTACATTTTATACTTCCATGTGCTTTTATGTTATATTTTGTATCCTTTCTTTTCAATTTGAAAAAAAATTACAATTTAAAAATTTGAAACAAAACCACAATTTAATATTTCATCTCAAAGAACTCCATGAATCATCAAATTTTGTGTGGGAAAGTACTTACATCACCATCATTAACTAATGGTCACTTCTGTTAATGATGCTAATTTTTATTTGCTGCCTTTCATCAATTTGATTTATCAGGCCATTGTTTCCTGAAGAACTATAGATTCTGGCTGAGAAATTTGCTAATAGTATTTTTAAAGCTCCCTCACACATATGAAAAGTCATATTTCTTTGAAAAATCATTATCTTTGATTTTTATACTCTTTTTGCTATTAGATTTGTGGGGATAGCTTTTCATATACCTTATTCTTTGTCAATATCCATGGAAAATGTAGTCATATCATGAATTTCATTTTTTTCTCCTTACTCACATGTGTATACATTGTTTAGGTAACATCTACCCCCTTGCCCCTTTTATCATCCTCCCTTTTCCCCTCCTTCTCCGCCCCCTGCTTCTGGACAAAACATGTTGTATCCTCTTTTTCTCTAATATAGGAAATAATAAGAAAGACATATCACTTCCTCTAGTTTGAGATAAAGAAAGCTATACAGAGAGATTCCTAGCATTGCTTCCATGCACTTGTGATTTGCAACCCACAAACCCACATTGGTTCATCTTTGCTTCTTCCTGGTTCTCTTCCCACGGTGGCACTTAAGATTACTTTATTCTTTCCTGTACAGTGAGTCATCAACCTCATTCATGTTTTAGGTTTCCTTTCCTTTCCCTATTTCTCCAGTGCTTGTACTCCCCCTATTGTGTGACCCATATCCAGTAATATTACTGCATTTGTTTGGGGTCTACAATCCACATCTGAGGGAGAACATGAGAAGTTTGGCCTTCAGAGCTTGGCTATCTTCACCTAAGAGGATGTTCTCTAGTTCCATCCTTTTACTAGCTAAAGACAAAATTTCATTCTTCTTTGTGGTGGAATAAAATTTCATTTTTCAATAGTGGGGCATCTTGGCTCTTTCCATAGCTTCACTATTATATATAATAGTGCTGCAATAAACATGGATGTGCAGGAGTTTTTGTAATAACTTGGGTCACATTCTTTTGGGTATATCCCTAGGAGTGGTATTGCTGGATAATATGGCAGATCTATGCTTAGTTTTTTTAAGGAAAGTTCACATGGTTTTCCAAAGTGGTTGTACTAGCTTACATTGCCAACAGCAGCTTATGAGGGTTCCTTTTTTCCTGCAACATCACCAACATTTGTTTTTGATGGTATTCTTGGTGATAGCCATTCTAAGAGGAGTGAGGTGGAATAGTGTGATTTTTATTTGCATTTCCTTTATGGCCAGGAATGGTGAGCATGTTATCACATGTTGTTTGGCCATTTGGATTTCTTTCATTGAAAAGTTCCTGTTTAGTTCAGTTGCTCAAT
This sequence comes from Castor canadensis, assembly GCF_047511655.1. Classification (NCBI taxonomy): domain Eukaryota; kingdom Metazoa; phylum Chordata; class Mammalia; order Rodentia; family Castoridae; genus Castor; species Castor canadensis. The sequence goes on from NC_133386.1 coordinate 189,791,761, forward strand.
ACTTTCTTGGTTCATTGATTTGGGGGGAGTTTAGTTTTTTGAGCTCAATGTATATGCTGGTTATTAGTCCTCTGTCTGATGTGTAGCTAGAAAATATTTTCTCCCACTCTTTGGGTGGTCTCTTCAATTTAGAGACCCATTACTTTTGTTGTGCAGAAGCTTTTAAGTTTTATGTAGTCTCATTTGTCAATCCTTTCGCTTAGTTGCTGGTCAGTTCGAGTTCTACAGAGGAAGTCCTTGCTTGTATCTATTTTTTCCAGATTATTCCCTGCTCTTTTGTATACTAACTGCAATTTTTCTGGTCTGATATTAAGGTCATTAATGCAGTTTGAATTGATACTAGTACAGGGTGACAGGGATGGATCTAGTTTCAGTTTTCTGCACATTTCCCACCAACATTTGATGAAGAGGCTTTAATTTCTCCATCGTATGTTTTTGGCACCTCTGTCAAAAAGATGGGCTTAGCTCTGTAGATTCATATCTATGTTCTCTATTCTGTTCCACTGGTCTTCATATCTGTTTTTGTGCCAGTACTATGCTGTATTATTGCTATATCTCTGCAGTATAGTTTGAAGCTGGGTATTGTGATACCTCCAGCATTATTCTTTTTGCTTTGGCTATTCACGGTTTTTTGTGTTTGTAAATGAACGTTAGGGTTTTTTCAATCTCTGTGATGAATGTTATTGGGATTTTGATGGGAATTCCATTGAACATGTAGATAGATTTCAGTACTATAGTCATTTTTACTATGTTGATTCTGCCAATCCATGAGCATAGAAGATCTTTCCATCTTTGTAGTCTTCCTCGATCTCTTTCTTCAGAGATTTGTAGTTCTCCTTGTGGAGGTCATTTAAGTCCTTCATTAAGTTTACTCCTAGGTATTTGATTTTTTTTGAGGCTGTTGTAAATGGAATTATTTTCCTATAGTCTTTCTCAGTGTGTTCATTGTTGGTGTATAGAAAGGCTAATGCTTTTTGCAAGTTGATTTTGTATCCTGCTATATTGCTGAAGATATTTATGGTGTTTACAAGTTTTAGGGTGGAGTTTGTTGGGTCTTTGACTTATAGGATCATGTCATCTGCAAATAGGAACACATTGACTATTCCTTACCTATTTGTACTCCTTTTATTTCTTCTTCCTGCCTTTAAAATTGCCAAGGCTATTTTAAATCAGAGTGGGGAGAGTGGGCACCCTTGTCTCATTCCTGAGTTTAGGGAGAATGGTTTCTGTTTTTCCATTTAAATATGATGTGGGCTGTATGTTTTCATATAGAGCCTTTATATAGTTGATGTACATTTTGTCTATTCCTGGTTTTCTTAGAGCTTTTATCATGAAGTGGTGTTGAATCTTAGCAAAGGCCTTTTCTGCATCTATTGAGATGATGAAGTGTTTTTTGTCTTTACTTCTGTTGATGTGCTATATTACATTTATTGATTTCCTTATGTTGAACCATCCCTACATCCCTGGGATGAAGCCAACTTGTTCATGCTGAGTGATATTTCTGATATGTTGTTGGATTTAGTTTGTCATTATTTTATTGAGGATTTTTAAATCAGTGTTCATTAAGTATACTGGTCTGTAGTAGTGATTTTTTTTGGATTTGTCCTTGTCTGGTTTTGGGATGAGTATAATACTGGCTTCATAGAATGGGTTAGGCAGTGTTCTTTCCCTTTTTATTTCATGGAAAAGTTTAAGGAGTGTTGGTATTAGTTCTTCTTTTAAGATCTGGTAGAATTCAGCTGAGAATCTGTCAGGTCCTGGAGTTTATTTATTTTGGGGGAGATACTATTGCTACTTCAATTTCATCACATGTTATAGATCTGTTTAGGTGGTTAATATCTTCTTGCTTCAGTTTTGGGTGGTCATAAGTACCTAGAAATTTTTTATTTCTTCAAGATTTTCCAATTTATTGTAATATAGGTTCTCAAAGTAGTCTCTGATGATTTCCTTGGTGTTTGTTATTATTTACCCATTTTTGTTTCTTATTTACTAATTTGTGTCTTTTCCCTCCTCTTTTTACTCATAGTTGCCAGGGTCTTGTCAATCATGTTTATTTTTTCATGAACCAGCTTTTTGTTTCATTGGTTCTTTGTATTTTTTCCACTCTTTTGTTAATTTTGGCCCTTATTTTTATCATTTATCTCCTGCTTGTTTTGGATTTTGCTTGGTATTTTCTTTAATTTTTAACATTAATAATTTGTGATTTCTTGCTTTTTTCTAACTTTTGCAGGTGGAGGTTGTCAATTTTCTGAACTTTTCAATTAACAAGTCTTAATTTGCTTAAGTTTTCTATTACTTCCTGCTTTTGGTTCCTTTTGAAATTTACTCTACTTTTTATCATTTATTTTACTCATCTTCCTTTGAAATTAACTTTTTCTCATTTTCTAGTTTCCTAATGTAGAAGTACATTATTGATTTTGAAAATTCCTTCCCTGTACTATATGTCTTTTCCCTCTGACAATATCCTGTCTTCAATTCTTTCATACCTGTGCTGTGTCTTACAAATATAGAAGTGATTCAGTGAAAGTGCTTCTCTTGTCATTTCGATCAGGGTCTGCTTATACCAGCGTCAGGTCAGCTCATGCTGTAGTAGACTCATGTAATGCTGAAGCTGATGGCACATGGAGCTACTTCATTGCAAACTGGGAATTAAATGAGATACGCAGTCTTGAAACACAGCCCAAGATCCACTTTGTTATGAATGGTCTGCAGCAAGGTCAGTACTTAACTGGTAATGAGAGATAAATGAAATTAAATACAGAGAATGACATGATATTTATGGACACTCATGTGTTTGGACAGTTGTGATTGCATAGTTGTCTTTCATCTTAATGTCTGCACAAAGTTTGACACATAATTTACAGGGATGAATGCAAGATTTCAGTATTTGGAAAGAAAGAACCAAGCTTTACATTTCAGGGGAGCTACAAGTCTATGACCAAAAACGCAGAAAAAGAGAAAGGAAATAAAATGCATTAGCTTCAAGTCAAAAAGAATAGTCAGATTCACACCTTAGAAAATACATGGCAAAAATGAACCAATGTGGGTTGCAATGCACAAATGCATTGAAGCAATGCTAGGAATCTCTCTGTATAGCTATATTTATCCCAAATTAACAAACATGAGATGTCTTTCTTATTATCTCTTATGTCTGCTTAACAAAATCAGAGAAGACAACAGAAGAACAGGTTATGCCAGGAAGTGGAGAGTGGAGTTGGGGATGTGTTTCGGGGGATGGAAGGAAGGTGGCACAAGCAATGTATACATATGTAAGTAAATGTAAAAATGATAAAATAAAAAGAAAAAAAAAATCTGTATAATAAGTAAACACATGAATGAAAAGAAGAAGAATGTGAAGAGGAAAGAGTCTTGGCTCATAATTTCATGAGTTTCTCTACAGTTTAAATAGCTATGGGAGAAAAGATCATGCCTTGGAATTCCTAGTACCTAGAAAAAAGGAAACATAAAGAAAAAAACACATGTTTATGATAACCTGTTATACCAAAATATTTACACTTAATACAAATATGTGCACTTATTTAGTCATGATTTCAACTTGACATGATTTTCTCATGGAATTCTTCACTTCTGCACTCCTTATTGTATAAACAAGTGTGTTGAGAAAGAGTGTTAAAACAGTATAAAATACTGTCATTGTCTTGTCCCTGGGCAAAGTGGTTGGGGGACATGCATGCATGAATATGCAGGGGACAAAGGTTAGGACAACTACAATGATGTGAGATGTGCAAGTGAAGAGAAGATTTTTCCTCCCTTCTGCACTATGGTTATGCAGTGAATACAAAATCCTAATGTATGAGATTATCAAAACCACAAAACTGCTTGAGCAAATTGCCCCACTGTTAGACACAAACAAGTTAATCAAATATGTGTCTGTGCAAGCAAGTTTTCAACAAGGGCTGCAAATCACAGCAATAATGGTCATTCACATTGGTTTCACAGAAGGGCAACCTCATGATCAGAATAATCTTAGTAGTGACATGTATAAAAGACCCAATTCAGGCAAGAACAATCAAAATGGGACACACCTGCATTCTCATTATTGTTATATAGTGCAAGGGCTTACAGATGGCCATATAGTGATCAACAGCCATGAGGATAAGAAAAAATACCTCCATGCAGCAAATAAATGCATTGCAAAGACTTGTGTCTTGCATTCATGGTAGGAAAACATTTTATTTGCAGAGAGGGAATTCACAATTCATCTGGGGGCTCTAGATATTGAAAAGCAGGTATCAGCACATGACAAATAAAGTAAGAAAAAGTACATTGGGTACCCAAGTGTCTGTCTGGACCTGATAGTCTCGATAATGAGCACCTTCCTCTATGGTTCCAACATAGAAAATTAAGAAGATTGAAAACACCATTTTCTGCCTCTGAGTATCCTGTATCAATCCCAGCAATATAAACACAGACACACTGTTGCTTTAGTGCATTGTTAAGTCTACGTGGTAAATCATAGGTTTGTTAAAAATATCAACAAAAGAGAAAAGAAAAATCATATAAAATAAATACTAAATTTTAAGGTTGAATATACATTCTCAATCATGAAATTAAAAGTTTCCTGGGTGTTATCATTTATTTTTCTTGCTTTTCCCTAAAATATCAATTTATTAATTTTTCACTCCATTTGAAATATTGAACATGCAAATATTGAAAAAACAAGTGTGTCTTCAAACAAAGATTAATCTACAGGATTTAACATGAGTAGATTAAATTGGAACTTAATATGCTTTGTTAGTTTTAAGCAAGGATGTATTAATATTCAGATACATTCTTGAAATCATTAAGAAAATTGTGCATAATTTCATTATGCTTTCCATATATTTGAACCTTCTAGTTACATTACAAAGTATGTATATATTTAAAATTTTGTACATCATAATAATGATTGTTTAAATATTTTGGACTGCCTTGTAAATAAAACCTCAGAACACATATACACATATACAGAATGAAGTGTATATGTGTGGGAAAGAGTGAGAGGTACTAAACATAAAATTATATAAATGAAGTGCATTTTAATCTGTTTAATGCAGAAAAAGAACTAGTTGAATCTTTGGCCTTAACTAAATGTATTACCATTAAATTTTACTGCTCCAAAATTTTTTGCAACTACTCAGATTTGAAATTAAGGACTTTTGCTTGATAGGCAAGTACTCTACCATTTGAGCCACACGTCATCCCTTTTTTTCTCAAATTTTTATAGTGCTGAGTCCTTTAAGAACATTTTTCAGGGATGGAGGTGTGGCTGTATTGGTAGAGTGTCTACTTTACATGTGCAAATCCCTGAGTTCAAACCCCTATGCACCCCTAAAAATAAGACAGAAAGGAAAAGATTTTACATGACATAGAAGAATCTGAGATTAACATGAAGGAAAAGAGGGGATATTCCTTCAATTTCAGGTTTATAAGTAAAGATCATGGATTAGAGAATGATCTCTGGATACTTTGGTCATAATTAAAACTCACCATAGCATTTTTACTATGTATATTTTGAGTATCATACATTTTGACATCAAGCTAAAAAATAGAGATAAGAAGGAGTAATTACTATCGATTCCAGTTCGTTAAATACTATGAAATTTATTTTAATCACCTTACATCATATGTATGCTAAATGGTAGCACAATCAAAAACAAATATTTTTGAAGTGGTAAAAATATATTTCGGACACATACTTGAGAAAAAGCTCAATTTCTTCAAATATAAATGCTGTCCAGATAATTCACACACACACACACACACACACACACACAAGAACTATGGACAAATAACTGCCATTACAAGTGATTCTTCTTATTGCACAGATTAATTAATAAAATTTGAGATGTATTTTATGCCTATCAGATTAATAAAGCAATTATTTTGAAACTTTTTAACAAATGATATTGAGAAATGTGTGAGAAACATTAAATTTCACATATTTTGGTGGGAATTCAGTGCTTGTTATCTCTAAAGTTGTGATTTCAAAAACTATAATAGAACAACTGCATATACACATTGATTCAGAGAATGAATTTCCAGACAAACTGCCATTCACAGGTACAAACACTAAAAAAACCTGTCACTGGTAACAGATAAGATTCAATATCAACTTTCATCACAGTGATAAAAATATCAAGGCATTTTTATGAAAACATTAATTAATAGGAAGTAGCTATATTGCATATATTATACCTAATTCTCTCTAAAACATGTTGTCAGTTGAAATTCATGATTTCAATAAGTATACTAAGGATTGAGGAAGAAAAATTCTTCATTATCAAAAGTTTATATTACACATACATACATTTATATGTGAATTCTATTAGTATTTCTATTAACAAAAGCATAATATTTGCAGTTTCTTATTGGGAACACTGTATTCTTAGCATTCTAGACAGAGATCTTCTTTGAAATATATACATTGGCAATCTAAGAAAATATATTACAACCTTAGTATATTAAAAACAAAGGCTTATTAGATCAAGGGCAAACACAACAATGGGATTGGACTTTGAGCACATGATAAAAGCGACAGCACACAAGGGAGGGGTGAGGATAGGTAAGACACCTAAAAAATTAGCTAGCATTTGTTGCCGTTAACTCAGAGAAACTAAAGCAGATACCTTAAAAGCAACTGAGGCCAATAGGAAAAGGGGACCAGGAACTAGAGTAAAGGTTAGATGAAAAAGAATTAACCTAGAAGGTAACACACACGCACAGGAAATCAATGTGAGTCAATGCCCTGTATAGCTATCCTTATCTCAACCAGCAAAAACCCTTGTTCCTTCCTATTATTGCTTATACTCTCTCTACAACAAAATTAGAAATAAGGGCAAAATAGTTTCTGCTGAGTATTGAGGGGGTGGGGGGGAGAGGGAGGGGGCGGAGTGGGTGGTAAGGGAGGGGGTGGGGGCAGGGGGGAGAAATGACCCAAGCCTTGTATGCACATATGAATAATAAAAGAAAAAAATATTAAAATAAAAACAAAGGTTTAAAGAAGCCATACCTTAGGAGAGAGCAAATCATATTGTCATATAGCTGAGCCATCAGAACTCTCTTCTGTTGTACATAGGAGGCACTGTGGCATACTTTGGGCAACATTGAGTTCCAGAGGCTTGTGTAAGATGGTGTATCCTGTATGGAAATAGTGGTAAAACAGTGTTCTTTAAATATATCATACACCATCACACTGGCAATAACTTCAGGTTCACTAGCCTTATTGAACATACTCCAAATGTACACTTTCTGAAGTCTCTTTAGCAAACAAATGAAAAAATATTTTGTGTTTCTGTGTGTTAAGCCACATAAAAATAAACTCCATTTGTATTCATATCTGTAGTTATACATTTATCTATACATTTATCTAATCACACAATGAAGGATAGGTCAATAGGTGTAAGGAGGACATACTGACAAATTTGTAGAGTACACATAATTTTACTTTTCACAAATGATAGACATACCAAGGACCTACCTATATATCAGGGCACAGCAAACTCAAAGAACTAAAAGACTCTCTATAGATGCATTATAAATTTTGTTCCATCCTATTCTGTATTTAGTTGCCATGGAATTAAGAGGGATGTTTGGATCCCTCTTTTACATTCATGTGAGCATCATTATGCTCATGGAGCATTTCCTGGAAAACCCCAAACAGATATGGTTTCTATGACAATATCTCTGATACCCCATCTATTATCAGATGTCCTTTACTATTAGTGTTCATTTCCATCAGGAACTACCATAAGTGTTTTATCTCTATCTGACTTTCATTGTAAAGTACTTCCCATAAACATTGCTAAACGTCCAAACCTTTCATGAGTAGCTGATATGTTTTGTATTGACTGATAACACTGTGATTGATATTCTGCAAGCATAAAGATTAGTATAATCTTACCATCCTTGGGAAGACTTAATGCCAGGTTAGAATGTTGAATTGCCCTTTTTTCTTCCCAAAATAATCAGGGACTGCTTACTCAAATGTTAATTTTCAAAGGGCTTTTAAATTAATGTCTAGATTCAGGATCTCCGACATCACAAAGCAGTTTATGTATTCAGGTGGTTCTACAACCATTTAACATTGTCTGAAATCTTCCATCACCATAAATTTAACTGTTTTTTCCACTTTCCCTTCCCTAGAGGTATATTAAATATGAATTATGCAAAATGCAGGAGTTTGGGGAAATCATTACCTCGGGTGTCTTTACCCTCCCAATTGAGAAACACAATCCAGATATGATAAAGGAATTCATCTTCTATTTGTATTTGATTAAGGAAAAAGAGGTGAACTATTATTTGAAGTACAAGTGCTAATTAACAATAAATGACATTTTTGGCTAGAAGAAAAAAAGTACAGTGCCCAGGTCTTTATTTCTAATAAAATTATCAGTACCTTTGAAGAAATTCCTGATTCTAGGTTTGACGGAGAATGTACAAGATGAACTGGATTGTCTTCTAGTGATATTAAGAAAGGAGGGCTAAAATACACACACAACACACCTGTTGGTGGATATAAACAATACGGCACAGGTCAACTCAAATAGCTTATTGTGTCTAAAACTGTAAGGAATGGGAGGGACAGAACAAACAGCACAGTGCTGAAAAACAACAAAGTAGAATATGATAAATGTTTGAATAACTTACTAAATTAAAGGGGACTAAGAGAGAAATCTCACAAGGATATAATTCCAAAAATATTTTGTGGGTGTAACCTCAGAGAATTAGAAGATAATTCTGTATCTTTAAATACAGAGAACACTTAGCAATTTCCTTCCAAAGAATATAGTAAGATGTAGAAGAGACAGATTAATAACAAACAGTACTGCCATCAAGAGATCAAGGTTAACATCGAAAGCATTAAGTCATATTGGTTCCATGTAACCATTCATAGGATATGATAAAAATGACACTTCACTTCTCTCACATTTCTCCTCAAAACACATAATCTAAGCTAATCCTGACCCAAAAAAATATCAGACAAGCCTCCATGGAGGACTTCAGCTGAAAATGTCTGGCTTCAACTATGAGAACTGTCAAAGTCACAAAATCAAGGAAAGTATGAGAAATTGTCACTTTCAAGTCATCCTGAAAGTAACATGAAGACTAAATCAACGTATTACCCTGAATATGGGTCTGGATAGATGGGCTGTAGTTTAAAATACAAAGAATCTTATATAAGATATAAAGAAAATAACTTTCACTATTTTAATTTATAGTCATTTGGATAAATGTATCATACTAATATAAATGACATTTTGGGACACCAACTATAAGTATATGCAACCTCTTTGTACTATATTGACAAACATCATGAAAAGATAAATTTTAACAGAGAATACATACATCTTTATGTTGATAATTCATAAAATTTGTTTTAAATATATATAATATATTCTAAATATATATTATTTACATATATTCATATATGTGGATATATTATATATAAATTTCTGTTCTAAATATTGACACCTACATCATTTAATTCAATACTCTTTTAAAGAAAAATGCCCTCATTTCTTTTCATTATTCATTTAAATTGTGGTAAAGGTTTTGTGACATACAATTTACCATGCTGTTTTATGTGTACAATTCATTAGCATTGAATCCAGTCACATCGTTTTGCAACAATGTTCCCCTTAAATCACCATAATTGTTTTCATCTTCAAAAATCTAAACTTTTAAGTCATTACAAAATAACTCCTCCTCATTGCTCGTATCTCCTGCTCATGGCAGTTATACTTCTATTTTGTGTCTCTATGAATTTGACTACTCTAGGTACTTAATATAAATTGAGTCACACAGTATTTGTTCTCTTGTGAATGGCTTATTTCACTTTATACTTTAGTATGTATAAAAATTTCTTAATTTTCACATGGAATCATATTCCATGGTATGCATACACAACATTTGTTTATTCATTCATATGCTAATTGGCATATGGTTTGATTACACATTTTGTTTTCTTTTGATTTTTTTGTGATGCTCTCTCTATTTTATTATTGTGCTGAGGCTATATTAAGGTGTTTATGAAAATTTGTACATTATAGCCAATATATCATAGTTGAATATACTCCCTCCCTCATTCTGCTTTATATTGTGATGGTCTTTTTTCTTTTTTGTTATCATTTTTGCTTTTACTGATGTATATACACTATTTGGGTTACCTCCCCCCTTGCCCCACCCTACCTCCTGGCAGAAACTGTTTTCTAGTTTTGTAGAAGAAAACAAATATAAAAGATAATAAGGAAAACAAGGAATTTTAGCTAGTTTGAGATAAATATAGCTATACCGGGGGATTCCTTGTGTTGTTTCGTGCATATGTGTATTGAAACCCAAACTGGTTCATCTCTACCAGACCTCTTCACTGATTCCTTACATCGGAGCTTTTATCATAGATTGGATTTTTTTTGCACTTATTGAGATGATAAGTGGTTTTGTCTTTGCTTCTATTAATGTGCTGTATTATATTTATTGATTTTGTATGTTGAACCATCCATCCCTGCATCCCTGAGATGAAGCCAACTTGGTCATGGTGAATGATCTTTCTGATACGTTGTTGAATTTGGTTTGCCACTATTTTATTGATGACTTTTGCATCAATGTTAATTAAGGAGATTGGCCTTTTTGAATGTGTCCTTGTCTGGTAAAGGAGATAATGCTGATTTAATGGTATGGATTTTATGCATTTCAGCGGCTAAGATTTTGTTTTTGCTCTGCTATGGATCCCTAGAACTTCTTAACTGAATTGTAGAATTTTCATAAAGAAATTTTCGTACTTATGTTGATTTTTTTTCTTGAGGGGAAAAGAGTCAAAATTCTCTTTTAACCATTTTGCTATGCATACTCCTTTAATAAGGTGTGTATTCAGGACTTGGATCATTGTTAGTCAGGTTTCTCATTTTCTTATTGTTGACCTTCATGTGTTCCTCATCTATTTTGGTTGATAGTCATTTTTCAGATTGGTCTTCTGCAGAGATTTTCTCAAAGTTAATGGCTGAATTTCCCATTTTCATGAATTATCTTTTATAGAGGAGAAAACTTTAATTCAAAGAAATCTAGTTTCTAAATTGTTACACAGAATTTTAACTTTACTGTTACGTGTTAAATGTCATCATCTTAGAAAAGGCAATATAGCCTTTCTCCAGTGGCAACTTCTAGGAGTCAAATTCTGAATTTAATATTCATTGCATGATTCATTATGACTTGGTTTCTCAAAAAATACAGCTTTTCCAAAATTTTTGTTTTAAATGTTCATACTCTATTTTTCACTTGTATTTGGTAAAAGGCTGTCATTCCCATGTTCTTGAAATTCCTCTGTGAGGGAACTATGAGTTTGTGAAGTTAAAGAGAGTTGGGATTTGTCCATTTTTTTCTGAATCTATTGGTATAATCTTGTGACTTTTTTTTAGAATGTCAATGTGATAGATTACTTTTATTGATTTTCACCTTTACCTATACAGAATAATCCATACTTTGTTGTGATATATAAATGCTTTGAATGTTTTTGTATTTAATTTCTTAATATTTTGTTAGGAACATTTTGCATGTTTGTTCCTGGAGGACTTTGGTCTGTGGTTTTATACAGTATCTTTGTATATTATTTTATTAGAGTAATATTAGACTCACAGAATGAGTTAGGATGTTTACATTCTGTTTCTCTTCTGAAAGAGATCATAGAATATTGGTTTTAAATCTTCTGTAAAGGTTGAGATGTATTCACCAGTAAATGCACCTAGTTCTGATGGTTTGTTTGTGTTTTAGAACATTGTTACTCAATTTTTAGCAAATACAGACATATTTGTATTGTCTACTTTTTAATATGTGAATTTTTCAAACATGGCTTCTTCGTGAAATTTGTACTTGTTTTGTTATTAGATTTGTGTGGATAGAGTTTTTTTTATAATCTTTATTCTGTTTTCAACATCCAAGGAAAAATGTATCTTTCATTTTAATATTAATAATTTATGGTTTTCTTGGTTTTTCTTAGTTTTTCTGGCTGGGGATTATCATTTATTGAATTTTTCAATTAATTAGTCTTACTTTGCTTAAGTTTTCTATTGGTTTCCTTCTTTTGATTTTATTCATATCTACTCTAATTTTTTTATTTCTTTTACTCAGATCCCTTTGAATTTAATTTCCTCTTTTTTTCTAGTTTTCTAATGTAAAAGTAGATTACTAATTTTGAAAATTCACTCTGGTAATCATGACACCAGAGTCAGCACATGGTCTTGCAGTCTCATCCAATTTTGAAGGTGATGAAAATAACAAAAACAATTCTGTTTCTCAGTGATCATTAGAAAATAGGCATAATATGTGAACTATTCTGCTTTTTATTGCTACAGTGAAATACTTAAGATGAATTTATAAAGGCTAGATATTTATTAAATTCATAATTCTTGAGATTCAAAGTTTGAGTCCCTATGCTAGTCCTTGTGGCAGATAACATAGCAATAGCAGAATTTCATGTAGGAGGAATAGTGCACATCTCAAAATAGGAAGTCAGGGGAATATTTAGGAATTGGACTCTCGCCTTTAATGCTTGTTATCAGAAATATTTACAGGCTTCATGAGAGATAATATAATACTTCCAAAATCAGATCTCAGGTGGCTTCAATACTTCCCTTGAGGCCCTTCTTCTTAATATTTCCATCACCTCCCAGCTTGCCTCACTGGGTACCAAACTGTAAACAGCAACCTTTGAGGGGCATGCTCAAATAATAAAAGTGTCTTGTTTATCTTTCTGTATATGCCCCTCTTTGTCTTTTCTTTTCGTCTCTTTCTTGGTCTCTGTCTCATACATTACACAAGTAACCATATGTTCACTCTACGTACCTTTGTACTCTTACCATTAACTTAGCATTTACTTTTTAAAGTAATATTAAGAATAGTCTAGATTCGCTGAAAAAAAATAAAGTGAGCAGTGTCCTCTATAGATTTGTCCACCACATAAGCATACCTCTCCTCTAATCAATGTACAATGTCAGGGTGTTAAAACTGATGCATCAAATGAATTGGTTCATAATTATCACCCCAAACTCAAGGTATACATTAGGATTCACTTTTAGTGCTTCATTGAGTTTTGCAAAATGTATAATGAAATAAATCAAAATAAGTGTAGCTTCATGCTCCTAAAACATCTCTCTTCTCTGCTTATTCATCCCTCTCTAGCCTTTAACTAACAACATTTGTCTTTTCCAAAAGGTCACATAGTTGGAATCAGAAGTACATAATCATTTCAAAGGACTTCCTTTATTCAGTAATACATATATTTAACTTTCTTCCATATCTTCTTATGCTATAATGCTATACAGATGCTTTGAATTTACAGCAAGGCTGTTTTCTGGCATAAATTTAAAAATAAGTTGAACCAAGCAAAATTCAGTGTTTCTTTACTTACAAGGTACTTAAGTCTCACCAAATCCATTATATGGTCATAATATTGTATGCAAAATGTTTCTAAGTCAGAGTCCTTATCTATATTATTTCTTTGTGTGACACAGAGCGTACCTAGTAGGAAACATATTCATTGATTCCAATGTTTAGAAATGATAAAGTTACTATGAATACTTTTGTGCATGTGTTTTGGAGACATGGTTTCATCCAAGCTTGGCAAATTTGTGGAACTTGTGGGAAGTGTATGTTTTTAATACATAATACATGTTTCCTTCCACACTGCAACATGGTGTATTTACACCAGTGATAAATAAAAGTTCTTATTCCAAAACCGCACCAGCACGTTCATTGTCAGTCTTTGTAATTTTGATCACACTAATAAATTGTAGTGGCATCTCATTATTGTCTAATTTGCAGTTCCCTAATGGCATATACTGTTGAGCATATTTTCACATAAATATTACTTATTTTACATTGCCACAAATTTTATTTTGTTTTCAGTGCCCTATCTCTCACTACTGTTTCCCATTAGGGTGTTCAAATGATAACTACATGCCATCAATTTCTGAAACCAAAAAACATTACATCATTATGCTATGCCATGAATATTTTTACCTTTGCAAATGCACATGTTACAACTTGACCCTTAAAGGAGTGAAATTAAGAGGTGGGGCTATTGAGAAGTGATTAGGTCATGAAGGCTCCAATCCCATGGACAGGATTAGTTACCTCAGAAGAGAGCTTGAGGAGGTAAGATTCTCTATTCTGTCCTTCTACCATGTGAGGACATAGAATGTGTGTGCAAACCATGATGGAAAATAGGCAGGAAGGAAAAAGGAATAGAGTTTAAAAGAGAAAGAAATTTAGATTAAGTATTCAGTGACATTATTTAACCAAGATTGTGTTTATGGTACTTCAATTTCAAAAGACTTTCAATTATCTTCTCTCTCACCTCATTCTACTTTTTAGTAGAAGTAAATAATTGTGAAGGAAAACAGTATGAGTGTTAGGACTTCTGGGAGTACACTGTGTTGGGTGAAATGATGGTAAACACGTATAAATAATATTTAACTAGTTTCTCTTCTCTTTGTAAACCACAATTAAAAGTGAGGTTGTCATTTAGATTACTACACTTTTGCCTTCAATTTATAATTAGCCATTCACATGTTCATAATAAATGAATGTTCCCCTCTTCTCTCTAATTTTTCCATCTCCTCTTTTTGCACAAAGTGATTCAAAGACTGATCCAAACTGTGAAGATCCTGAGACATATTTTCTGAGGACAACTTTCTTTTGTCATTTTAAGTGATGTCAATGCAACTTACATTCTCTTAAGTTTTATATTTTGGAAGAATGTTGAATGCACTGGATAAAAGGAGATTAAATAAGGATACCAAAATAGACTTATACATTCTGGTATAAGTATTCTACAGACAATTGGGATTACTTTAATTCACAATAAAACCACTTACATATTTTATGAAGATCTGGAAGACAAAAGCTTAAAAACTAGAACTATAAAGAAATGATAAGGAAAAGAAAATGCTAATTACTCTGACTTAAAACATTCATGCTTGTGCACATGTGAAATATCAGAGTGAATTCCATTATTATGTACAATTAACAAATACTAGTAAAAATACAATATCAGACAATTTGCATAGAAGAAAGACTTTTTGCCCATATAATTTTTTCCAAGTTATTTATGTCCATTGCAACTCTTGTACACAAATAAGAACACTTCATAATTTGAAAGCAGTTTGGAAACTACCCTCCAACAGACCCATATGCTTAAATTTTATAGCTATTTCTCTAATCTATATCTTATTAGCTGTGGAAAGATAGATGTGAACTAGTACCCTTTTGTTGTTATTGAAATTTACTGAGATGATAAAAGCCTTTGCAAGCTGTCTAAAGCAAGAAGGGACGAAAAGAATTTGATATTTTCAATTAATGTTTATTTTAAAGTTTATAAATTATATTCTCTGAATTTGCAATATAACACTATGAATAAATATATATGGTGGGTATTAATGAAAACTATGTAATTTAGTTAATATCATTTTTTAAAATGTATTTTAATGATGAAAATACATAAAAGTATTCATTTTACTCATGTGCATTATGGTTAACATCTTAAATCTTTATGACAAATCAGCTAACAGGAAGGATTTTAATTATATATATATATATGATGTCATATGCTTTTTCTAAAGATACAAGTCTATAAAGTGGTAGAACCAAAATTTGAATGCATGCAGTACTATTCTAGATATCAAACAATTTTTTATGGCACTTGGCAGGAGCACTTCGATTTAGCTATAGTCTAAGCCCTACAGCTCATACTCTGAAACATTATATTCCCCTGCTATCCTTTCAACTGAAATAAGTTCAGTTGATAATCACTGCATCAAACTTCTAAAATTTCCTGTATTTTAGGCTATTTGAAAAGATGTTTAAAAGATGTTTGAAAAAGATATTTATTTGAAAAGATGTTTGAAAATGAAAATCTGGTTTAGAAACCATAATTCTGGTACTGTGCAATGACAAGAGGTTTATTCCTCTACCCTTAGATTCCATCTAGAAATTTTCATCTTTCAATAGAAATACTTAAGTCTGAGATTCAAATATGATTAAAAAGTAATCATGTACACCAGACTGTGCTCATAATGCAAGGAGAATGAGAATTGATTCTCTTTTAGGTCAACCATGTATGAAGGGTAGATGTTCACTCCAAAATTATCTTTTGGTTGGCTACATTGCCATAGAACTTTAAAATTTTTCACTTCTTTTTTCCGGTTCTAATTTGTCTTCTAATAATTTTGCAATTCACAAAATCTTCTATTTTTTCTTCTACACAGCTTCTTATTTTCAGCATTCATTTATTTTCTTACATATTTTTTCTTGCTTATTTCCTGCTCAACACTGAAGCTTTAATTATCTTCTGAAATAGAAATCAACACTAATGCCTTTATAAATTTTGTTTATCTATATCTGTGTAGGTACTAAATGGGACATTTCCACAGTCTGTTTCATATATGGGCCTCTTTATATATAACATGTCAACTTTATATCTCAAAAAATCAAAAGAAATGAACATACAAAAGCTTTTATTATGTTACTGAATTTTTGATAGAAGACATGGTTTGAATTTTCCCTATTTTCCCAACCATTAATGATGAAGAAGTTTAAAAAGAAATAGAAAGTAAAAACAGTTACTAAAGGTAACATATACTCATTACACTGAAGTGAAGGAATACTGAAATGGATGAATGAATACTATGATGCAGGTATGCATTTATTCCATGAAATTTGGGCAAGAACTAATCATTGAAAACATTAATTTGTGAATCTAAGCAACATTTTATTAAGACAATAGAAATAAAGAATGAAAGTGACTTGCTGGTATATTCACTGTTTCTTTCTAACACCACTAACTAGACATTATAATGAATATTTTATCAATCTTTATTGTGATTTCATTTCTGTCATTGATATTATTAACTATAAATATAAAACAGTGTCATTTTCTGCCTTTAAAAATTTATAAATTTTCCCCCATTCTGACAAAATATGTTGTATACTCAGTACATTAAAAAATTTTTAGTACAATTTAATAGATGTTTTAAAACATACATTGTTCTGCTATCCAACCACTTAGAATCTCAGAATTCTGTCACCATTATAGTTTCAATACGCTGATCAAATTCGTAGCTAATTATTTCACTGCTTTATAACAGAATATCTTAAGAGTCTCAAAAACATTATACCAGTTGTACTAATATGAAATGGAAACAATTAGAAAATTAGTTTAAAATGTCACACATAAGACTATCCTGTGTTTCAGACACATGGAACTACTTAACTACAAACTGGTGATTAAATGAAACATGAAGTCTTTAAACATGGATCAAGATCCATTGTCCTATAAATGATCTGAAGCAAGGTCAATACTTTATTGGGATTTTGTGATATAAGAAATTAAATACAGAGCATTGTACAATACATTGAACAGTCGTGATTGCATAGTTATCTTTCTTCTTGTCAAAGTAATGTGCGAACTTAGTTTGACATTATAATTATTGAAGTCAGTGCAAGATTTTAGTTCTTGGGAAAAGAAAGAACCAAACTTTAGATTTTAGGGATGCTACAAGTCTATAACCAGAAACACAGAAAAAGAGAAAGGAAATCAAATACATTACTTTAGCATGCAAAGGAGAAGTCAAAATTACACCTTAGAAAATACATGGATGAAAAGGAGAATCTTCTGAAGACAAAGGAATCATTGTATATAATTCTGTAAGTTATTCTACATTCTAATTAGTTATGGCATAAAAGATCATGCCTTGGAATTCCTACCACCTATAAACTGGAAACATAAGCAAAAGAAATGTATATATGATAACACATGATACCACAATATTCATATATAATATTAAATATGTGCATTAATTCAATCATGATTTTAGCATGACATAATTTTCTCATGGCATTCTTTACTTCTGCATTTCTCAGTGTATACATGAGTGGGTTAAGAAATAGCGTTCCCATGGTATAAAATACTGTCACCATCTCATCCATGGGAAAAGTGGTTGGGGGATATGCAAACACGAATATACAGGGGACAAAGGATAAGTTGACTACAATGATGTGAGAAGTGCAAGTGGAGAGAACTTTTCTTTTTCCTTCTGCACAATGTTTACATAGCGAATGCAAAATGAAAATATATGAGATTATCAAAACCACAAAGCTGCTTGAGGAAATTGCCCTAATGTTTGATGCTACAACAAGTTGATCAAATACCTGTCCATCCAAGCAAGTTTCAACAAGGGCTGCAAAACACAACAGTAATGGTCAATCTAATTGGGTCCACAGAAGGGCAATCTCAAAAGCAGAATAACCTGAGTAATGCCATGTATAAAAGACCCTATCCAATCAAAGACAATGAAGATGTGATGGGCCTGAAGACAAATTATAGCTATGTAGCGCAAGGGCTTATCAATGGCCACATAGCGATCAACAGCTATCAGGATAAGAACGAATATCTCCAAACTTCCAAATTAATGTATTGCAAAGATTTGTGTCATGCGCTCATTGTGGGAAATCATTTTCTTTGCAGAAAGAACATCCACAAATAGTTTGGGGCTATAGATGTTGAAAAGCAGGCGTCAGCACAAAACAAAAAAATAAGAAAAAGTACTTGGTGCTCCTAAGTTTCTGGTTGGACTTGATGGTAACAATGATGAGTGTATTCCCCACTATGGTTCCCACATAGAAAATTGAAAACACCACTTTCTGCCTCTGAGGACTCTGTTTCAATCCAGCAATATAAACACAGACACACTGCATTTTTGCTGCATTGTTTTAGTCCATGTGGTAAATCACAGGTAAGGAAAAAAACTACAAAAGAGAAAACAAAAAAGTGTAAAATAAATGCTAAATTTTAAGGTTGAATATGTGTTCTCAGTCATGAAATTAAAACATTCCTATGAATTACCAGTTAATTTTCTTTCTTTGCCTTAAAAATCAATTTAGTAATTCTATACTGCATTTGAAATATTGCACATGTAAGCAAATGAGTCTTCAAAGACTAGTTTAGAGTATCTTGGCATGAGTTGATAATATTTTCAACTTAATATGCTTTGTTAGTTTTAAGCAAGGATGTATGAATACTCAGGTAATCTCTTGAAATCATTTACCTCATCATGCTTTCCAAGATTTGAACCAGCTAGCTGTTTTATAAGGTATGTATGTATTAAAATTTTGTACATCCTAGTAATGATTGTTTAAATATTTTGGATTACATTACTAAATAAAATGTTGAAAACCTCCCCCCAACACACACAGAGTGAAGTATATAAGTGTGGTAAAGAGATACAGAGGTACTGAACATAAAATTTTCTCAGTGAAGTACAATTCAATTTGTATAATATAGAAAAAGAGCCAGTGAAATCTTTGGCCTTAACTAAATTTATTACCATTAAATTTTATCTCTCCAAAATTTTTTGCAAGTACTGGGACTTGAATTTAGGGCCTTGTGTTCGCTAGGTAATCACTGTACCACTTGAGCCACACCTCAGTCCTTACCTCTCAAACGTTATAGTTCTGAGTACTTCAGGAAGATTTTGTGGTGAGGGAAGTGTGACTCTACTGGTAGAGTGACTGCATTGCAAGTGTGAAGCCCTGAGTTCAAACTCCAGTTCACCCCCAAAAGACATTAAAAAAGAAGGTTTTGCATAACAAAGAAGAATCTAAGACTAACATGAAGGAAAAGAGGGCACATTCCTTCAATTTCAGGTTTACAAATACACACCATAGATTTAGGAAATAATCTCAAGATTCTTTGGTAATTACTGAAACTTGCCATAGAATTTTTACTATGTATATTTTGAGTATTCCAAATTTTGACATCAAGCCAGATAACAGAGATATGAAAGAAGAATTGCTATCTATTCACGTTTGTAAAATACTACAAAATTTTTCTTCATCACCTTACATCATATATATGCTAAATAGTAGCACAGTCAAAAACAGATATTTTTGAAATGGTAAAAATATATTTGTGACACAGATTTGAGACAAAAAGCATAATTTCTACAAATATAAATTCTGCATCAAGAAAATCCATCCATGTGCGCATCATCGTGTTTATGGAGCATGTCCTGGAAAACCCCAAACAGATGTAATTTCTATGTCATTATCTCTAAAATACATTCTATTACCAGCAGTCCTTTACTAATAATACTCACTTCCATTAGGAACTACTATAAGTGCTTTTATTTCCTTCTAACTTTCATGAAAAAGTACTTCCTATAAAAGTTGCTAAGCATCCAAGCCTTTCACAAGTACCTAATATCTGTTATATACTGACTGATATCAACCTGATTAATACTCTGTGAGCATAAAACATGACTACATTTGGATAATCTTACCATCTTTGGGAAGAGATTATGCAAGCTTAGAATGTTGAGTTGCCCTTTTTTCTTCCCAAAATCATTACAGACTTCTTACTCAAATGATAACTTTAAAGTGTTTTTAAATTAATATCTGGATTCAGGATCCCTTTGACCTCACAAATGACTTCATGTTTTCAGATAGTTCTAGCTCCATTTAACATTTTCTGTAATTCACCATCACACATATGTTTAGTTATTTTCACCCTTTTTCTTCCTCACAGGAGTATTTAATATAAATGATACAAAATACAGGAGTTTGTGGACATCATTCACTCAGGTCTCCCTAACCTCTCAATTGAGAAACACAAGCTAGATGTGCTAAAGTACTTAATCTCCTTCCTGGATTTGATTAAGGAAAAAGAGATAGACCATTATTTCAATTACAAGAGCTAATTAACACCAAATGACATTTTTTGGCTAAAAGAAAATGAATAGATTACCCAGGTGTTCATTTCTAATAAAATTATTAGTGCTTTTGAAGAAATAACTGATTCTAGGTCTTGGCTGAGGATGTGGAAGATGAACTAGATCATATTCTAGTGATATAAAGAAAGGAAGTGTTAAAATAGGCACACAACACACAGGGCAGCAGGCATATGCATTGGGGCACAGCTCAACGCAAGAAACTTATCATGTCCAAGGCTGTAAAGAATGGAAGCAATAAAACAGAAAAAAAAATACAAAGTGTAACATATGTGTAGTATAAATAACTGAATAACCAGCTAAATAAAGGGGGATAATAGAGAAATTTCCCAAGGATATAATTCCAAAAATATTTTGTGGGTGCAGCCTCAGAGAATAGAAGATAATTCTATAACTTTAGGTACAGAGACCACATAGTGATTTCTTTCCAAAGAATACAGTGTGACACAGGAGAGACAGATTAATGAAAAACAGTACTGCTGCCAAGAGACCAAGGTTAACATCAAAAGCATTAAGTCATTTTGGTTTCATTTACCCATTCATGATATAATAAAAATAATACTTCACTTCATTGACATTTCTCCTCAAAACCCATAATCCAGGAAAATCATGACAAAAAAAATCAGACAAGTCTCGGTGGAGGACTCCAGCCAAAAATGTCTGACTTCAACTATGAAAAATGCTAAAATCACCTAAAGTAAGGCAATTATAAGATGTTGTCACTGTCAAGTCATGCTGAAGTTAACATGATGACTAAATCAATGTATTACCATGAATATGGGTCCGGATAGAAAGAATTTAGTTTAAAATACAAAGAATGTTTTAAAAGGTATAAAGAAAATAATTTCCACAATCTTTTTTTAAATTTTTATTATTTTATTATTCATATCTGCATACGAGGCTTGGGTCATTTCTCCCCCCTGCCCCCACCCCATCCCTTACAACCCACAATGTCCCCTCCCTCTCCCCCCCACACCCCCTCAATACCCAGCAGAAACTATTCTGCCCTTATTTCTAATTTTGTTGTAGAAAGAGTATAAGCAATAATAGCAAGGAACAAGGGATTTTGCTGGTTGAGATAAGGATAGCTATATAGGGAATTGACTCACATTAATTTCCTGTGCATGTGTGTTAACTTCTAGGTTAATTCTTTTTGATCTCACCTTTACTCTAGTTCCTGGTCCCCTTTTCCTATTGGCCTCAGTTGCTTTTAAGGTACCTGCTTTAGTTTCTCTGCATTAAGGGCAACAAATGCTAGCTAATTTTTTAGGTCTTACCTATCCTCACTGCTCCCTTGTATACTCTCGCTTTTATCATGTGCTCAAAATCCAATCCCATTGTTGTGTTTGCCCTTGATCTAATGTCCACATATGAGGGAGAACATATGATTTTTGGTCTTTTGGGTCAGGCTAAACTCACTCAGAATGATGTTCTCCAATTCCATCCATTTACCAGCGAATGATAACATTTCGTTCTTCTTCGTGGCTGCATAAAATTCCATTGTGTATAGATACCACATTTTCTTAATCCATTCGTCAGTGGTGGGGCATCTTGGCTGTTTCCATAACTTGGCTATTGTGAATAGTGCTGCAATAAACATGGATGTGCAGGTGCCTCTGGAGTAACCTGTGTCACAGTTTTTGGATATACCCCAAGAGTAGTATTGATGGATTAAATGGTAGATCAATGTTTAGCTTTTTAAGTAGCCTCCATGTTTTTTTTCAGAGTGGTTGTACTAGTTTACATTCCCACCAACAGTGTAAGAGGGTTCCTTTTTCCCCGCATCCTCGCCAACACCTGTTGTTGGTGGTGATGCTGATGATGGCTATTCTAACAAGGTTGAGGTGGAATCTTAGTGTGGTTTTAATTTGCATTTCCTTTATTGCTAGAGATGGTGAGCATTTTTTCATGTGTTTTTTGGCCATTTGAATTTCTTCTTTTGAGAAAGTTTTGTTTAGTTCACTTGCCCATTTCTTTATTGGTTCATTAGTTTTGGGAGAATTTAGTTTTTTAAGTACCCTATATATTCCAGTTATCAGTCCTTTTATCCCTGGGATGAAGACTACTTGGTCATGGTGAATGATATTTTTGATCTATTGTTGAATTCAGTTTGCCATTATTTTGTTGAGGATTTTTGCGTCAATGTTCATTAAGGAGATTAGCCATTAGTTCCCCTTTTTGGAGGTGACTTTACCTGGTTTTGGGATAAGTGTAATACTGGCTTCATAAGATGTGTTTGGCAGTTTTCCTTCCCTTTCTATTTCGTGGAACAGTTTAAGGAGCGTTGGTATCAGTTCTTCTTTAAAGGTCTGATAGAATTCAGCAGAGAAGCCATCAGGTCCTGGACTTTTCTTTTTGGAGAGACTCTTGATTGCTGCTTCAATTTCATTTTGTGTTATAGATCTATTCAGGTGATTCATTTCCTCTTGGTTCAGTTTTGGAAGATCACATTTATCTAGAAATCTGTCCATTTCTTTAAGATTTTCAAATTTATTTGAATATAGGTTCTTGAAGTAGTCTCTGATGATTTCCTGGACTTCCATGGTGTTTGTTGTTATCTCCCCTTTTGCATTCCTGATTCTACTAATTTGGGTTTTTTCTCTTCTCATTTTAGTCAGGTTTGCCAGGGGTCTATGGATCTTGTTCATTTTTTCAAAGAACCAACTTTTTGTTTCATTAATTCTTTGTATGTTTTTTTTGGTTTCTATTTCATTGATTTCAGCTCCTATTTTTATTATTTCTCTCCTTCTATTTGTTTTGGGATTTGCTTGTTCTTGTTTTTCTAGGAGTTTGAGATGTATCACTAGGTCATTGATTTGGGATCTTTCAGTCTTTCAAATATATGCACTCATGGCTATAAACTTTCCTCTCAGGACTGCCTTAGCTGTGTCTCATAGGTTCTGGTAGGTTGTGTTTTCATTTTCATTGACTTCCAGGAACTTTTTAATTTCCTCTTTTATTTCATTGGTGATCCATTCTTCATTAAGTAATGAGTTATTTAGTTTCCAGCTGTTTGCATGTTTTTTATCTTTACTTTTGTTGTTGAGTTCTACTGTTACTGCATTGTGATCAGATAGTATGCACGGTATAATTTGTATTTTCTTATATTTGCTGAGGCTTGCTTTGTGCCCTAGGATATGATCTATTTTGGAGAAGGTTCCATTGGCTGCTGAGAAGAATGTATATTGTGTAGAGGTTGGATGAAATGTTCTGTAGACATCAACTAGGTCCATTTGATCTATTGCATATTTTAGATCTTGAATTTCTTTATTGATTTTTGTTTGGATGACCTATCTATTGATGATAATGGGGTGTTAAAGTCTCCCACAACCATTGTGTTGGTGTTGATATATGCTTTTAGGTCTTTCAGGGTATGTTTCATGAAATTGGGTTCGTTGACATTGGGTGCATACAGGTTGATAATTATTATTTCCTTTTGGTCTATTTCCCCTTTTATTAGTATGGAATGTCCTTCTTTATCTCATTTGATCAATGTAGGTTTGAAGTCTACTTTGTCAGAGATAAGTATTTCTACTTCTGCTTGTTTTCGGGGGCCATTAGCTTGGTAAATCTTCCAGGCTTTCATCCTAAGCGTATGCTTATTTCTGTCAGTGAGATGGGTCTCCTGTAAGCAACAAAATGTTGGATCTTCCTTTTTAATCCATTTCGTCAAGTGGTGCCTTTTGATGGGTGAATTAAGTCCGTTAACATTAAGAGTTAGTACTGATAGGTATGTGGTGATTCCTGTCATTTAGTTGTCTTAGTTGTTTGAAGGTTTGATTGTGTGTACCTAAGTTGAGGTTACTCTCTACTGTCTTATGTTTGTTCTATTCTGCTGGATTGGCCTTCCATTTTGTTTTGCAGTGCTGTTTCGTTCTTTTTTCTGAGGTTTTCCATATCCTGGGTGGTTTCCTCTTTAATGTTGTCAACTTTTGTCCCAAGTTCATTTATCTGTTTATTCATCATGTTCTCTCTCTCACTTTGGTGTTTATACAGTGCTTCTATGGTTTCCTTTATTTCTTCTTTTGCTTTTTCAAATCTCTATTTTTGTTGTCTTGGAATTTCTTGAGTGTCTCCTGCACATTTTGGTTGACCCTATCCAGTATCATCTCTATAAAATTCTCATTGATTACCTGTAGTATGTCTTCTTTTAAATTATTCTTGTGGGCTTCATTGGGTCCTTTGGCATAGTTTATCTTCATGTTGTTGGAGTCTGGATCTGAGTGTCTGCTTTCTTCATTCCCCTCTGGTTCCTGTACTAATTTTTTGCTGTGGGGAAACTGGTTTCCCTGTTCTTTCTGTCTTCCTGTCATTGTCTTTGGTGTTGTTACTGTCCCTGTACTGTGTGCAATTAAGTATTTTCTATCTTGTAATAATAACAATGGTAATGTTTAGTATGGAAGGGTGAGTGGAGACAGAAAGCAAGAAGTTAAAGAAAAGGGAAAAACAAATAAACAGACAAGAAGGAGAAAATAGAACAAGGAATCAGACAAGAAAGTTTCAAATTTATAAACAGGGAGCATTAGTGTACTAATCGACAGTAAGCTGAATGGGCATTAGAGAGAAAGAGAGATAATTGAAAATAAAAAATAAAAAAAGTAAAGATAAGAATAAAAATAAAAAATAATTAAATTAAAGAAATATCTATATATAAAAATAAAATAAAATAAAATGAAAAATAGAAAATTAAAAAAAAAAACCCCAAAAAACCAAAAAACCTCAAAGTTCAAATCCAATGAAGTTTCATTCTTAATAATTTGTGTGTCCATCTCAGTCTTCAATCCTGGAGATGGTGCTTCAGATGTTGTTCTGTAGTTGTCTCATCAAAGGGGATGCATAAAGTAGAACAAAACTACACACACACACACACAAACCCCACCAAATGTCCCAAGTTCAAATGCAATACAGTTTCAGTAAGTTTTTCAGCATGCAAGTGTAATTCAGTTGTTCTCTCATCAAAGGTAGGGAGAAAAAGAGAAAAAAAAGAGTCTGGAGACAGTTCTGAGAATGGTATCTGTGGCTGTGGCTTGCCTGCCCACTGCTGTCAGCCTGCTGTTGCTGGAGGCATTATTTATGCAGATCTCTGGGGTGAGCTTAGTACTCACCTGGCCCTGCAGGCTTTGTTTACTCAGAGTTCTTCTGTGTGTGAGCCTGTGCTAGAAGCTTTCCCCTTTCCAAGCACACTGGGGAAGGTGACACTGCACCCACTTTCTCAGGCCTGCATATTTATTTACAGTTCATGTGGGAAGTTCATCTTCCCTCCTCTCCTGTGCAGTTTTCCTCCCACAGCCACTTTTACAAGCTTTCCTGGTCCTGATTACTGAGTGGTGCTGCTGCTCCTGCCAGCCACCATGTTTGTTTACAGCTCACGTGGGTCTTCCTTCCTCTCCTGTGTTTTCCTCCCTCTGCCACTCTCATAAGCTTTCTGGCTCCTGCTTGCTGAGCACTCGGCCCCACTCCTGCCAGAGCCTCTCCTGCCAGGCCTCTCCTGCCAGAGCCTCTCCTGCCAGAGCCTCTCTTGCCAGGCTGGTTTGTTTATTTTCAGTTCCGGGAAGGATTCCCTTCCCATAATCTTTGGCATTCAGTGTGCCCCACCCTCTTTCACACATGTCTTTATTGTTTTTATTGCTTATTAGTCAGTTTCTCTTTTTTCCCCAGGTGGAGGTCAGTCTGTCCAGGAGGCTATGCTGCTCTGGCTCAGGGTTGTCTGTGGGAGTACCATGGTACTGCAAAGCTCACCTTGTCCACATCTTCCCAAGCCATCTGGGCACAGGTGACTGGCAGCCCTGGGGCCCTCCTTGTTTCTCTATTTAACCTGAAGTGGAGATTCTCTGTGCTGGCTGGAAGTGTGGCGGGCTCAAAGTTTTGCCTCTTCTCGGCAAAACTTTGCCTGCAAAGTGTGTCTCCAATATCTCTCCAAGATTTCACTATAGGAGACTTGCTTTCTGCTTCCTCCCTCTAGCCGCCATCTTGGAATCCTCCCATGAGAAGTTTTCAAATACATATTGCAGGAGTCCTTCTGAGCACATGATTGTCTAAGATGAGGTAGAGACTAATAATAATTTATAAGTTGAGCACATGGTGACAGTTGAGTCCATGAATAAGGCAGCAATGTTTGTAATTGCTATGAATGTAAAGCTAAAGATTTTTGCCATTTTTTGTTATGAAATGGGGAAACATGAAAGTTTATTGAGATGGTTATTGGAAAGAATTTCAATAAGATGTAAATTTTGATACTAATATAGTAAATACTGTTTTGCATCTTTGAAGAAGAAGATTGATGTTCAATAATCAATGGAAGTAAGATACAGGAACCCCACTTGTTAGATACTTTTAATAACTGATGTAAGGAATTTCAGGGTGATAATAATATAATTGTGATGACAAGATATACAAGTTGCTGAATCTTGATGACAAAGTGTAATATATTTTAATATCTATTAACAAAAAATAATATTTTCTGTGCATTATATCCTATCAAGTGCTTTTGCATACATAGTTCATTATAATACTTTGAATTATCTGTGATGTTTGTATTCTTTCATATTTTTTTCAGACAAATAATCTTTGTGATTAAATTTTCTGATTTTAATATTTCAAAAAATATTAAATAATACTTACTGAAAACTTACTATATTCTCATTGTTATTGAAGACTCTGCTGCTTTAACATTTTTCTAAAACTACTAGGTAGTGAAATTAGCACTTTTATAATTATTTTCATACTTATTTTACAGACAATATAAGTACAGTGAAAGTACAATTCCTGCTCCAGACAAGCAAAAACAAATGGTAGATAGGTATAGGCCTATAGTTTTTCAGATTATGTATTTGTGTCCCTTTTCTTGTGGTATTAGGGTTTGAACACAGGGATTCATGGTTCCTAAGGGAACATTCTACCTGTTGAGTTCTATTTTATCTGATTATTTTGGACATAGCATCTCACTTTTTGCTATGCCAAGATGGAATGAAAAATTCCTATTTTAAGCTTTCCCCAGTTGCTGGTTTCACAGTTGTGGGCCATAATACTAGGTTTTTCCCCCTTGAGATGGGAACTTGTCAATTTTTTGGCTGATTTTTGACTCAATCAGCAATTCTCAGATGGCAGGATCCCACATAACTGGGACTATAGGGTTTTCAGGTATCCTCCAATTTTTTAACATATATTGTCTTTTGAAAATTTTGCCTTAATCTATGTACTACATATTGTCATCTTAAAGTAATTTTGAATTAGTAATCTACATTTAAGTGACCATAATAATTATATTTACCTCAAAGTGACTCCATAGGCATGTTATATGAAGCAATTTCTTCAGCAGTCACAAAACCACATATTTGAAATTACAAGCATTTAAAAAAATGAACATTGAGCGGATCCAAGATCACGACTAGGATGCAGAAGCAGACAGCATGAGCTCTGTGAATCAAAAATAGTGCTGAAATGCTGGAGCTACACTTGGCAGAAATAAAGCACCAAGGACAACCAAAACTTCCACACCTTGAAACCCAAGCCTGTAGAAAGCTTCTCCACACCACGTTACACAGAGAAAATAGGTGGGTTGCTGCTACCGCCAGCCACCAGCTCCAAACATGCTTGGTAGACATTTGGCAGACCAAACAAGTGAGGACCAATCATCATACAGTATTCCCCCAGCTACCCCTGAGATAAACTAGCATAGCCCCCTGGGCAGACTGACTCCCCTGCAAAGAAAACAAAACAATAAACAACTAACTGAAGAGTAACACACAGCATAGGTGGTGGAAATGCTGATAGTGCACCAGAGAAGATGTGAGGGTCCAGGAGCTAATCTCTGTGTGAACTATCAGTAAACAAATGGCTGGAAAGGTAGGAAGGCCAACAGTGGGTGGGTGATAATCCACTGCCTGAAATAGAGCAGGTAGCTGACCACAAAACTCATCTCCTGAGCCAGTGAGCAACACCCAAAGTCAAATGGCTCTGCAAAATTGAAAAACAAACAGCAAACTATCACAACACGCTGATAACAGGGTGCTGGATCAAGGATCACTGACCTTGCCCCAGAGAAAGGGGGTGAAGCAAACAAACAAACCCCCAGTAAACAAGCATTGCAAAAAGCCAACTCCCAATCAGGACAGCTGGTGTACTACAGAGCTGATCTCCTGAACCTGAGGACAGCATGCAAACATAAACTGCCACACCTCACTGAGGAAGTAGCTGACCAACCAGCTGTTGCTGAAAGACAGGAGGAAAAAAAAACACTACCCAAAAGCCAACCACCAAAGCTAGAACAGAGCTTCTGCTTAAATACAAACACCAGGAATGGATGGTGGAGGAGTAACACTAGAACTGAAACTAAGACTGAAATTCTATTGTTCCTTAACCTAGAGTTTTTGTTCATTTGTTTTATTGTTGTTTGTTTGTTCATCTCACCCTGTTGATTTACTTGCGGGTTTTTTGTTGTTTGTTTATTTTATTATTGTGAATTATTTAATATTAAATTACACCCAGACCAGGGATAGAGATAGCACAAACACACTTACCTAAACACCAAATACAGACACAAAACAAAATTAAACAAAGGGAAAGAAAACAGGTGACTGAAACCACCAACAAGCCCATCAAGAAAATAGTTGCACAGTACCAAGTGGAGTGATGAGAAGAAGAAAAAGGGATGGAAACCACACTCCCTCCCAAAATAATTTAATACAGGACTCAGAGGGAAATGAAGAAAACAGATACCCAGTTCTAGACTCCAACAAAACAAAGATAAATGACACCAAAGAACCCACCAAAGTCCACAAGAACAACCTCAAAGAAGAAATCCTGAAAGTAATCATTGAGAATTTCATGGAGCTATTACTAGACATGGTTAACCAAAACATACAAGAGACACTCAAGAAATTTCAAGACACCAAACATAATGAGTATGAGAAGACACCAAAACAAATAAATGAACTAATAGGAGCCCAAAATATAAACCAAAGGGAAACAAAAAGCACTATAAATGAAGAGAAAATGAATTAAAGATGAAAATAGACACTATTAAAGAGGAGGTAACCCATGGAAAACCTCAGAAAAAAGATGAAACAGAAACAAAAAAACAATGGAAGTCCACTCCAGCAGACTAGAACAAGCAGAAGACAGAATCTTAGAATTTGAAGATAAAATGGAAATTAAAGGAAAAACTGAAGAGCTATTAGTCAAACAACTCAAGAAAGGAACATACAAGAACTCACCAACTCCATCAAAAGACCAAATCTGAGAATCATGGGCATTGAAGAAGGAGAAGAGGTGCAAGCAAAAGGGATTTGTAATATATTCAATAAAATAATAACAGAACATTTCCCAAATCTAGAGAATGTTATGCCCATTCAGATACAGAAAGTCTCCAGGACATCAAAGAGACTTGACCAAAATAGAACTATCCCATGACTTACTATCATTAAAACAACAAGCACAGAGAACAGAGAAAGAATATTGAAGGCTGTAAGAGAGGAAAAAAAAAACAAATAATATAAAAAGGTAAACCAATGAAAATCACAGCAGATTTCTCAACAGAAACATTAAAAGCAAGAAGAGCATGGAGCGAGGTATTCTGGGCACTGAATAAAAATAACTTCAACCCTAGGATACTCTACCCAGCATAATTATCATTCAAAATATGTGGAACAATAAAAGTCCTCCAAGATAAGCAAAAAGTAAAATAATACATGTCCACCAAGCCACCACTACAAAAGAATCTCCAAGGAATTCTGCACACAGAAAATGAAAGCAAACAAAAACATGAGAGAATGGCCAGTACCAAGAAGAGGAGAAGAAAAGACAAGGAATCACAGAACAACATTGGTTCAGCTGTATACAATCAAACCCTTATACAACAAAAACAACTAAATGACAGTAATCACCACATACCTATCAATATTCAAACTTAATGTTCACAGACTTAATTCCCACATCAAAAGACATCATCTGGCAAAATGGATTAAAAAGGAAGATCCAACAATGTGCTGTTCACAGGAGACCTATCTCATTGACAGAAATAAGCAATGGCTTAGGGTGAAAGGCTGGAAGAAGATTTACCAAGCCAAAGGCCCAGAGAAATAGGCAAGAGTAGCAATACTAAACAAGGACAAAATAGATTTCAACCTTATATTGATCAAATGAGATAAAGAAGGACACTACATACTAATAAAAGGAGAAATACACCTAAAGGAAATAACAATTATCAACCTATAAGCACCCAACATCAGTACACCCAATTTCATCAAACATACTCTGAGGGACCTAAAAGCATATCTATACTCCAACATAGTGGTAGTGGAAGACTTTGATACCCCCCATCACCATTAAATAGGTCATCCAAACAAAAAATCAATTAAGAAATTCTAGAACAAAATCTTACCATAGATCAAATGGACCTAGCTGATGTCTACAGAATATTTCATCTAACTTTTGCTAAATAACATTCTTCTCAGCAGCCCATGGAACTTTCTCCAAAATTGATCATATCTTAGGGCACAAAGCAAGCCTCAGAAAATATGAGAAAACAGAAATAATCCCATGCATTCTGTCTTAACACAGTGCATTAAAACTAAAGCTCAACAACAAAAACAAGAGCAGAAATTATGCAATTTAAAGCTGAACAACACATTGCTCAATGATCAGTGGGTCATAAATAAAATAAAAGAGGCAATGAAAAGGCTCCTGGAAATTAATGAAAATGAAAACACAACCTACCAGAACCTACAGGACACAGCAAAGGCAGTTCTATAAGGAAAGTATGTACCAATGAGTGCATATATTAAAAGGACAGAAAGATCTCAAGCAAAGAGAAAAGCCACTTGGTCATCTCAATAGATGTTGAGAAAGCCTTTCATAAGATTCAACACCACTTCATGATAAAAAGCTCTAAGAAAACTAGGAATTGAAGGGATGTACCTTAACATTGTAAAAGCTATATATGACAAATCTATAGCCAACATCATACTTAATAGAGAAAAACTGAAACCATTCCCCTAAAATCAGGAATGAGACAAGGGTGCCCACTATCCCAACTCCTATTCAACATTGTCTTGGAATTCCTTGCCAGAGCAATTAGGGAAGAAAGTGATATAAAAGGAATACAAAAAGATAAAGAAACTGTCAAAATATCCCTATTTGCAAATGACATGATCCTGAACCTTAAAGATCCAAAAAACTCTGTGTAAAAACTCCTATACACCATAAACAGATGCAGCAACGTGGAAGGATACAAAATCAACTTACAAAAATCATTAGCTTTTTTATACAACAACAAACAAATTGAGAAAGAATATATGGAAACAAATACATTTACAATAGCCTCAAAAAATCAAGTATCTAGCAATAAACTTAACAAAGGATCTGAATGGCCTCTACAAGGAGAACTACAAACCCCTGAAGAAAGAGATCAAGGAAGACTACAGAATGTGGAAAGATCTCCCATCCTCATGGATTGGTAGAATCAACATAGTTAAAATGGCTATACTACCAAAAGCAATCCACATGTTTAATGCAATTCCCATCAAAATCCAAATGGCATTCATCACAGAGCTTGAAAAATTTACCTTAAAGTTCATGTGAAAACACAAGAGACTGCAAATAGCCAAGGCAATACTCAGCAAAAATAGTAATGCTGGAGTTACCACAATACCTGACTTCAAACTATATTACAAAGCAACAGCAATAAAAAAAGCATGGTACTTGCATAAAAACAGACATGAAGACCAGTGGAACCAAAATGAGGTCCAAGATATGAATCTTCACAAGTATTCCCAACTTATTTTTGACAAAGGTGCTAAAAACATATTTTTGAGTAAAGACAGCCTCTTCAACAAATGTTGTTGGGAAAAGTGGTTATCTACCTGCAAAATACTGAAACTAGATCCACATTTATTGCCCTGCACTAGTATCAACTCAAAATGGATCAAGGACCTTAATATCAGAGCTGAAATTCTGAAGTTAGTACAGGAAAGAGCAGGAAACACTCTGGAATTAATAAGTAGGCAAGGACTTCCTCAATAGAACCCCAGCAGCTCAGCAACTAAAAGAAAGTATGGACAAATCAGAGTTCACAAAACTAAAAAGCTTTTGCACAATAAAAGAAATAGTCTCTAAACTGAAGACACCACACACAGAGTGGGAGAAAATATTTGCCAGCTATACATCAGACAAAGGACTGATAACCAGAATATACAAGGAACTTAAAAAACTAAACTCTCCCTAAATCAATGAACCAATAAAGAAATGGACAACTGAACTAAACAGAAATTTCTCAATAGAAGAAATTCAAATGGCCAAAAAACATATGAAAAAATGCTCACCATCTTCCACCACAAAGGAAATGCAAATTAAAAACACACTAATATTTCACCTCACCCCTGTTAGAATAGTCATCATCAAAAACACAAACAGTAGGTGTTGGTGAGGATGTGGGGAAAAAGGAACCCTTGTATACTGCTGGTGGGAATGCAAGCTGGTGTAACCACTCTGAAAAAGAAATTTGGAGGCTTCTTAAAAATCTAAACATAGATCTGCCATGTGATCCAGCAATCCCACTTCTTGGGATATACCCAAAGGAATGTGACACAGGTTCCTCCAGAGGCACCTGCTCACTATGTTTATTGCAGTACTATTCACAAAAGCTAAGTTCTAGAAAGAGCCAAGATGCCCCACTACTGACTAATGTATTAAGAAAATGTGGTAATTATACACAATAGAATTTTACTCAGATGTGAAGAAGAAAGAAATCTTATTATTCATACATAAATGGATCGAACTGGAGAACATCATTCTGAGTGAGGTTACCCAGACTCAGAAAACCAAAAATTGTATGTTCTCCCTCATATGCGGACTTTAGATCTAGGGCAAATATAGCAATTTGGTTGGATGCTGGTCACATGATAAGGGGAGAGCACACACAGGAGGTATGTGGATAGGTAAGAAACCCAAAACATGAAAGTATTTGATGTCCCCAATACAAAGGAACTAATATAGAAACCTTTAATCAACACAGGTCAATATGAGAAGGGGATCAGAAACTAGTGAAAAGCTCCGTTAGAGATGAATCAATTTAGGATGTAACATATTTGTATATGGAAGCAATGCTCTGAACCTCTCTGAACTCAACTAGCAAAAATGCTTTGTCTTTCTTATTATTGCTTATTATTTCTCTTCAACAAAATTAGAGATAAGAGTAGAACAGATTCTGCCTGGAAGTGAGTGGGGTTGGTGGGAAGATGGAGGGAACAGGGAGTAGGAGTGAGAAATGACCCAAACAATGTATGCACATGAGAATAAACAAATAAAAAGTAATATAATAATAAGGTGTACATGCATGCTTATTGAAGATTTATTCACAACATCTAAGTAAAAGAAAAAGCCTAGATGCCCACAAACCATGAATGTATAAAGAAAATGTGGTGTGTATAGAATATGTGGAAGGCTGGTGGAATTGCTCAGTGGTGGAGTGCCTGCCTAGCAAGTGTGAAGCCCTGAGCTCAAACCCCAGTGTTGCTAAAAAAGTCTTATAGAATATGCAGTATTATTCAGCCATAAAGAATAATGAGATTATGAGTTTTGCAATAATGTTTATGGAATTCATATCATTCTATTAATCAAAATAAACCAGATTCAAAAATATCACCTATTTTTTTCACATATATGTGATCTATAGCTAAAAAATGGCATGAAGGTAAAAGGGGGTCTATTTGGGGGTGGAGAAACAGCAGGAAGCAAGAAGGCAAGAGGAGAGTGTGATGGAGATAGTAAATTTAATCAAAGTACATTGTATGCATTTATAAAAATATCAAAATGAAATAAATTTGTCCAATTATTATACATGCATAAAATAAACTTTGAAAATAAAAAATAAACTTTGGTGAGGATGTTGGGAAAGGAACCCTTATACACATTTGGTGAGAATTTAAACAAAGGGTTTCCAGTGATTGTGACCAAGATGTGACCTCTTGTCATAGAGGCAATGTAGATGATCAAAAACATCACAAATATGACTTTCTGCATTTTTGGATTCTCTGTGAGCCCCAGGAGAATAAACTCTGTCATATTGTTGCTATTCTCCATCTACTTCAGGAGAAAGTCAACTGCATCAGCTAAATAAATTAACAAAGTTGAAATTATTTAACTTCTGTATTCTAATAAATAAGAGATTTTTAGATTACTTGACTTGTGTTTCTTATGGGGTTTTTTTTTTTTATGATTAAGTTTTCTGTGTTCTTGAATTTTTCCCAGATTTCTTCTTGGGTTAGGATCTTGCACAATTATATATTATGACAATATGAGTGGGAGGAAGACAAGGAATTTGAATAAGAGAGTATGTTGAACACTAATATAGTAAACTAACATAGAAAACCTAATGTAGTGAACAGTGTTTAGTGTGGTGGGTGAAATAGTCAAGCTGCAATAAACAATGTAATCTAGCATCATGAACACCAGTTATTAGATTATTTATTCATAATAGTTGATATAAGAAATAACAGTGTAATAATGATGTAAATATACTGGTATGACACAACAGATAGTGGAAAGTAAATAATACTTGACAATAAATGTAAAAACTTTGTAACGAGAAAAAGTTGTAATAATCTGACAAATATTCTATGGATGTAATAATACAAATGGTTCTTAGGATTTTAAATATCCCATGCTTATATTATTCCATACATTTTACAGGTTAAAAAAAGATCTCTGGTACTAACATTTATGCTTATAATAACATCAACAAAATATAAATAAAATGACTGAAATTTTATTGTATTCTCTGTTTTTATAGATAGTAACTGACTTAATTGCCCCATTAACTTAATAGTTGATTAATATTATTACAGTGGTCACTAGTATTAAAATATTTCTACTTATTCTCTTGCTTATTCTACTAGTAATATAAGCACAGAGAAGTTAAGGTTCCTGAGTCAGAAAAGCAGAAGATAAATGGCAGAGGCAATGATAAGTCTATGATTATTGTTATTCTTCTTACTATGAATGTCGTCCCAAAATTTTTGGCATATATTTTCCTTCAAGATAGTATCCTCCTCTATATACCCTATATTGTCATGTTATTAAATATAGAACCAGTGATATACTTATAATTGATTATATAACATTTATTTATTTGATATTTCTTCAGAATCATCTTTATTTGTGGCAATTTTTTCAGCAGACACTAGGACAAATAACAATATCATGGGACCAATCCTTTCTTTTACAATGTTATTATAAACTATGATCCTCCTAGTTTCTACAGAAAGCTTTTGAAAAAGCTGCAAGAGTTATTAATAATGTAAATTTGAAAATAAGAAGATCAGATTACAATCTTTGGCTCTTCTGTCTTCTAATTCTCTTAACATTTTCTGGCACTTCATATATCTGCCTTATCATTGATTTATAAAGTGAAAATAAGAATAACACCTTATGGATTCTTGTGTGAATTTATTTTATATGAACACATGCACTATAGTAATGCAAACACATAAAGGGCTTTCACTATTTTAATAAGTGTATACACTTAGGAGATGAGTAGAATAGACAGCTGATGATAATACAGACAAATATTTAGCAGTGCAACAACCTCAAGAAGAATCCTCTCCAATATTACTTTGGAAGAAAGAGTTATGAAGGGGGTTAGTGTGATCAAAGAACATTTTGTGCATTGGAAGTGTCAGGAAGAAATTGCTCAGGACAATTTAACATATACTAACAAAAATAAAATAAAAAAGACACACAGAAACATATGTTAACTGTAGCAGTTTTGTGTTTTTTACCTGACTCAACAGCTGATGATTTGTCATTTAATATTCATATTTCATGTTTCATGTATGAGTGGTATATTTTAATTTTATATTCATCCTCATGATTAGTCTTGATTAATTAAGGAATATTTTCATGGCAAAATAATGATTCCTGGTGTTAGAGATCTGTGTCTCTAACTTCCTTTCTGTCAGTCTAACATTGACCATGTGTAAATTGGTTACCATCTTTTGAAAAATTATTGTGACAATTTGACAAATATGGAAAAGTAGTGATTACTATACATAAACATTATATTTAATTTACATTCAGTTCTATTAATAAATGTATGTAGGTATTCTTAGAGAATTTTAATAATTCAGATAAATCACATTTTCAAAGTGACTTCTCCTAGATAAAAGAAATTTGCAGTAAGAAATGTAATTACACTTGTAACAGGACTCTTCAGATAATTCAATATCATATCCACACCTGCTTAGAAAGCAAATTATAAGTGGAAAATTTTCCTTTTCTCATAAATCCTAAAATAATTTTTATCTTAAAACTCAGATTTGAATTTACAATGGATTATCTTGATTCACTATAGGAAAATATTCTCCATTTGTGAATGGTCCTAATGGGTAGAAGGTAGAAAGTTTACAGGAAAATCTAGTAGGTCACTCCACTCTATGAACGGTGAATATTTAAAGGGGTTTCCATAAAGTTTCAGGGTCCTTGTCTTGTACCTATGCTTTCTCTCCCTGGAATTAATTATCTCCTTTGGAAAGGTTTTGTCTCAGAATCAGGCATTCTGGAGAGAAGTGTTAGAGGATCTCCACCATTAAATGAGAAAAATGTATCCCTTGTACTTTGACCATAAGAATGTGAGAATTGACTCTTTTCATGTACCTAAATCCGAATGCCATATGAATGGCATTGACTACTAACTCCTTTGTAGTGACAGTGATGAAATTTTCCAGGATACTCATGTCATCAAAGGAACTTCTTTTATATGATCATGTTAAATGATGTCTGAAAATCCATGGTTGATTGTGTGAGAGCTAAACCATTGAAGAAATAAAATTAATGACATCCATTTTAAAGTATTTAACTCTGAAAACATTTCTCAAAGTGATTAGAAAGTAGTCATTGACCCTAAAAGTGTCCAGATTAAAACTCTCCATGGGACTCATGGTCTGGTCATCATGCAATTAAAGGAAGCATAACAATTTTGGAAAGATATTTTTGTGAGTAACAGGAACATTTTTTTATTAGATTGTTTTACCACTCTGGGCATATTGTGACTTTTACAAAATTCTTGCAATATATCATAGTTGAATGCCCTCCATCATTCTCCTTTATTGCTCCCTTCCTCCATTCCTAGAATAGTTTCAACATGTCTAATTCAAACTTTCTTTTCTTTAATTTTTAATTTTTTATTGTTTTATGGATGCAGGAACATGTGGCATTTACAAAAGTTCTTACAATACATCAAATATATCACACTTGAATTCATCTCCTCCATCATTCTCTTTACACCCCTCCCTCATTCTTGGAATAATTTCAGCAGTTATCATTTTTCCACTTACATACACATATATACATTATTTGCAATTTATTCACCTTACCACACCTTTTCCTCATCTCCTCCCCTCAAACCCTGGTCTCCACACCTACCCAAGACAGCACCTGTTCAATCCTCCTTCTCTTCATTTGTAAAACAGAAAAGAAATGACATTTTTTGTATAAGACAGCTACAAGGGAAGTTTTGTCATATATATAATTCATATATATATAATTCATATATATAATTCATATATATATATATATGAATTGGTTCAGCTCCTCTATTTTTCTTCTTTCTACCTTACTCCCCTCCTTATGGTCACTTCAACAGGTTTAAAAATTCTATATCCATTCTTCTCTAGAGAGTATATGAACTATATTCCCCTTCTTAACTGTCTTCTTTTACATTCCCCTTCTAGTAAGTGACCTCCCCTAAGTCTTGACTATCTTTCATAATATTGATCTATTTGTAATAGGTCTGTATTACACATATGAGAGAAAATGTACTGTCTTTGGCCATCTGAACCTGAATAACTACTTAAGATGATGTTCTCTAGCTCCATTCATTGATTTGAAAATGCCAAGATTTCATTCTTCTTTGAGGATTAATAAAATTCTATTGTATATAAATACCACATTTTCTTAATACATTTATCAGTAGTTGGGCATCTTGCCTGTTTCCATAGCTTAGTTATTGTGAATAATGTTGCAATAAACACGGGTGTGCAGGTGCCTGTATCGTAAACTGACTTAACATTCCTTCAGGTATATTCCTAGAAGTGAAATTGCTAGTTCATTAGGAAGTTCTATTTTTAGTTTTTGGGAAGCCAATATATTAGTTTCCATAATGATTACACTAATTTATATTCCCCCCAATAGTGTATGAGGGTTCCTTTATGCACACATCCTTGCCAATATTTGTTGTTGTCGTTGTTTTTTATGGTAGCCATTCTAACAGGAGTGACATGGAATGTTGATGCTGTTTTGATTTGCATTTCCTTTATGGCCAGGAAAGTTGAATATTTCTTCATATGTTTTTTGCCATTTGGACTTCTTCTTTTACAAAAGCTCTGATCAGTTCATTTGACCATTTTCTCATTTGGTCATTGAATTTTGGGGAGTTTAGTTTTTTGAGCTCCTTGAATAATCTGGTTATGTATCCCTTGTCAGATGCATAGCTCAAAAACATTTTCTCCCATTCTGTGGGCAGACTCTTCAATTTAGAGACCATTACTTTTCTTGTGCAGTATTTTTTTAATTTCATGTAGTCTCTTTTATTAATCCTTTCTGTCAATTACTGAGTCATTTGTCTTCTATTTAGGAGGTCATTGCCTATGTTGTCTGTTAATTTGAATGCTCTTTTGTACACTAGCTTCAAAGTTTCAGGTTTTATATTAAGGTATAAGTCACTTTGAGTTGATACTTTTACAAGGTGAAAGACAAGGATGATGTTTGAGTTTTCTGCATGTAGACATCCAGTTTTTCTAGCAATATTGGTTAAAGAAGCTGTCTTTTGTCAATCAAATGCTTTTGGTGCTTTTTTAAAAAAGCTGTAAATTTTATAAGTGATATAAATTGTGGGGTAATTATAAAGTTTCAAGTATCTTTCTAAATTTCCTTGTAAGTCTCATAGACATTTTGTATGCTCATATCACCCTATGTGATAGCCCATCTCAATGAGTGATAATTCAAATAAAAGTACACTAGCAGAAAACTTAATATGTTCAAATAGAAATATCCAGAACTTCCCAGTATCTCCATGAATCTGACAAAAAGCTTCTGAAAAACTATACATTGCATGCAGTGGTGAGTGACTTGGGAAGGTCATGGAGGGCAACAGTAAAAAGCAGAGTTAGAAACCAAATGCATCCCAGAACTAACCCTAACATAGAGCGTTAAGCAAAACAGTACTCTAAGAATAAAATACACCCCTCTCCACTGGAAAAGACACATCCTTGGAAAGATTTTTGGTAAACTTCTCAAGAGACTAACAAAGACTATGAATTTTTACATTTCCAAACCCATAGACTTCTTCTTCTTCACTGACAAGTGAGTTTCTACACCACAAATCTTTGTGGATCAAGGAAACTGGTTGTGACTTTCTCTTAGACTTACCAGCACAATCTACCTAAGTGAAAAGTGTGAAGTGGCTCTTAGTTGCACATCAGAGACAAGAATGAATATACTAGGGCAGACTCACCTATGAAGCTGCAGCACAAACTTTGAACTCTAGGAGGAGAGAGATCAGCTATTTGGGATATTAAGACAGAGAATTTGTAAGGCTCAGGAACTCAGGAGAAGGCAGAGACCTATGCCTGCCAAATCAATGTAAGCTGCTTTCATTAGACTGTTTCATACACTTTCAGAAGGCAAAAGAGTGCTGGATAGCAACTAATGCTTAGGAATAGCCCCTGCTAAGATAGCAGAGCAGACAAACTTTTTGTTAGAAGGCAGACAAATGGGGTGGGAAGTGCTCAGGCTCAGTTAGCAGGAGCATTTTGAGGGGCACTCCTATAGAGTGGGCCTGCAAAAGTGAAAAAAACTGAGAGGAATTCAACCCAGAAGGGTGAGTGGGCAGGACATGGCTCACACTTGAAACAGCACTTTCTGGTCTAATGTGCTTGGATTTTACAGAAATTGCTTTGAACTTCATCTAAATATCTGATTTGCTTATGAATTATAATTTTTATAGTTGCATTTTCTCCACTTCAGTGATACTAGGGATTTTGACCCTCAACAAAATGTTCTCCATTACTAAAAATGAAAACCTAAAAAAATGTAAAATACACATTCATTCTAACAGATACATAACACACAAGGTAGAAATAAGAAATATTAAAAATTAGTCAACCTGAATATTTTGAAAGTTCATGATTCTTCAAAAACTGAATGCAAAGAAAATGACATATTTGAAATAATAAATGGAGAGTTCAAGAAGTTAAATTTAATAATCATCAATAGCCTCAATTGCCTTCAAGCAAATAGATGAATGAAGTAAGAAAATCAATTCACGACTTGAATAATAAAGTCAGTAATATAAATGGGAAATTCAGCAAGGATACTGAGATTCTGGAGAAAAAAGTAGTCAGAAACATCAGCAATGAAAAACACAATGAAACAGTGCAAAGCAACATCAATAGACTAGATCAAGAGAGAATATCACAAGAAGAAATATCAGAGATTGATGACAATGTTAAGGAAATACTACATTCAGATAATAACAAGGAAAAAATATAAACAAGCATGAACACAACTTTGAAGAATTGTGGAACATGGTCCAG
The DNA here is from genome assembly GCF_047511655.1 of Castor canadensis. Classification (NCBI taxonomy): domain Eukaryota; kingdom Metazoa; phylum Chordata; class Mammalia; order Rodentia; family Castoridae; genus Castor; species Castor canadensis. The sequence continues at coordinate 189,833,126 of NC_133386.1, forward strand.
TGATCAAATGTAAGAATTCATGAAGTTGAAGAATCTGAAGTCCAAAACAAAGGTTGTGGAAATCTTTTTAGTGAAATTTTGCCAGAAAATTTCCAAAATGTAGGAAAAGTTATGTACATCCATGTACAGGAGTTATTTAGAGCCTCAAAAACACTTTATATTATAGTTAAAAATGCAAAGACTATAGACTAAGGAATATTGAAAGCTGCAAGAGGACAACACTTGTTTAGTTATATAGACAACCTGATCAGAATTGCCTCCGTTCTCTCAGCAAAAACCTTAAAAGCCAGAACAGTAAGGAATGATATCTTTTAAGTCCTGACAATAACCACTGCCAACAAGATTATTATACCTAGCAAAGAAAGCCTTTAAAGTAAATGGATTTAAGACCTTCCAACATAAGCACAAACTAAATCAATCCATGACCACCAAAATTTCAGAAAATAATTTAAGAAATACTACACACAAATAAGAAAGAGTCATAAATATGATATATTCAGAAAGATAACATTTTAACAAGAGGAAAATAGTTATTGAGAATTATGAAAGAATGAAATATATTCAGCTCAGTAAAGTGGAAACTCCTAAGATGACAAGTAAAGTAACCAACAAAATTACAGAAATCAGCAAATGCATAGCAATAATAACCCTAAAAATAACTGTTTTTTCACTTTCATATTAAAGGACACAGACTAGCTGCTTAGATTTAAAGACAGTTTTCAACTGGTTGTTATCTAAAAGAGGCACATATGACTGGCAAAGAAACACACAGTCTAAAAGAAAGTCTGGAAAACCATATACAGAGCAATTATAAACTTCAAGCAAGCAGGATTAGCCATATAAAGTAGAATTCAAACCCAAATTAGTCAAAAGAGATAAAGAATGTCACTATATATTAATAAAGTGAAAAATTGATCAAGAAGATATAACAATTGCAAATGTATTTAAACCAAATATTGGTGGACCCAATTTCATAAGCAAACACTATTAGACATAAAGGGATTGAGAGGTCCAGATACAAGAATAGTAGTTGACACCAGTTCTGGTTAAGATGTTGGTCTCAAGGCATCCACCTCTAATAGCTCTTTGGAAGTGTCCAAGAATAGCTGGACAATAGCCACTCTAGATAGGTGAAGGTAGAAATATCTGAGAATTCAAAAGTGAAAGTTAGAAATAGAGTTTTTTTTTTAAATAGTCAATTCTCTTCTTATATGGGCAAGTGTTCAACACCAAATATAGAAGGAGGACATCTGCAGAGAGCTGGGATTATATATTTTTTTTCAAAATGTGGTACTTATACACAATGGAGTTTTACTCAGCCACAAAGAAGAATGAAATCTTATTATTCTCAAGTAAATGGATGGAACTGGAGAACATCATCCTGAGTGAAGTTAGCCAGACTCAGAAGACCAAAAATCATATGTTCTCACTCATATGCAGACTTTGGATCTAAGGAAAATACAGTAATGTGGTTGAACTTGGGTCACATGACAAGGGGAGAGCACATACGGGAGGTATGGGGATAGGTAGGAAACCCAAAACATGAAAGTGTCTGATGTCCCCACTGCAGAGGAACTAGTACAGAAACCTTAAAGAACCAGAGGTCAATTTGGAAAGGTGATCAGGAACTAGTGAAAAGGTCAGGTAGAGATCAATCAACTTGGGTTGTAACACACTTGTGCATTGAAGCTATGCTAGGAATCTCTCTGTATAGCTATCCTTATCTCAACTAGCAAAAACACTTTGTGTTTCTTACTATTGCTTATGTCTTCTCATTAACAAAATTGGAGAAAAGGGCAGAATAGGTTCTGCCTGGAAGTGAGGAGGTGAAGGGAAAAGGGAGGTGGTAGGGGGGAACAAAGGGGAGAAATGGCCCAAACAATGTATGCACATATGAATAAATGAATAAAAAATATTTAAAAAACCTTTAAAATTATACGCTGTGGTCACACTTTTGAATACAAGTACTCTACTTATATAAAAGATGGCTTTGTATATTGAAGTGGTAGAAAAGAGAGGATCCCTTCAGGAAGTGTTCTGGTAAGAAGTGGCTTGTCAGAGAAAATGAGGGCACATACACAAAACATGGAAAACATGAGACGTTCTATGTTATGAAAGGACAGGTAACATTGAACTCCCTGTGCAACAGATGCAGTCTAGTCAGATGGGAGTCTAGGAACTAGGATAGCAGGTAAGTACAGTGAAAATTCTCTCTTCCCTGCAGCACTGAGTCATTCACAGGCAGTCTATCCTGTTGCATGGAATGGAATGGAAGGAATTGTATAAAGATAGAGAGACAGATGCCTGATCAGAAGATCTTTGGATCTCCTACAGCATCCAGTCCATAGGAACAAACAACAAGGACTAAGCACATTCTCACTGAGTGCTGATCAGGAGAACAAGCCAGAGAAGAGAATGTTTGAATCAGGGATATTAAACGTCCCATGTGAAATTATAGTCAGCAAATCACCAATCACAAAGAGGGTGTTACCTCTAATCTGAGTGGAGCTCTAAGAAGGGCAGAAGTGGAAAATACAACACGTACCAGAGTATTCTTCCCCAGAGAGACAGCTCCATAGTGCTTTCCCATCTCCACACCAGTCAATTGAAGAATCTAGAGATTTGGATCAGCTGGCAGTTTACAATTGGGCCCATCCAGTCCTTTCCGCACATAGGAACTCCATAATGGAAAACAAGAAGCCAATCAGCACACATGGGGTAGCTCATCTCCAACTTATCCAAACAAAGAAAAACCTTTCAGCATTCATGAAGAATTTGACTAGCAGCATTCATAAGTGGCACGCAAAAAGACTAGAAATCAAGATTTTTATTAAAAATATTTATATATTTGGTTTTATTATTATTCAACTTTATTTTCCTCTATTTTCTCTTTTTTTGACTGTTCACTTTCCTATACAGACTTTCAGAAAAAAATGGACTATATACAATCACGTATGTATTTATTCAATATTTATGCAATTTCTCTTTCTTTGCTTTTATATTTCCCATATGCTCCTTCTCCATTTAAACATTTAATTTCTTTTCTGTCTTTAGCCTGATTGTAGTTATTTTTCTTTCCCTTTTTGTACTGTTTTGATCTATCTTTCAGACGAGTTTTTCCCACAGGACCCAGGTTGGCCTTAGGTGTGTGGTCCACCTGCATCAGATTCCTGAATATAAGGATTATACACATGAGCCACAGCACTCACTTTTTGTGATACCAATTTGGAGTCATCTTTTATTCTGCCCTCTCCTATTATCTCATTTTAGTTTTCTTTATGTTCCTAATTAGATCACTTCTCCATTTTATTTTTCTTCTCTCTCTATTCCAATTTGTACAATCTTTCTTGTACAAATTTCTATCTGGAAATTCTCATGTTTTGGGTTTTCTACCTATTTCTATGTCACCAAAATGTGCTCTCCCCTTATCATGTGATCCAAGTCCAACCACAATGCTGCATTTGCCCTAGATCTAAAGTCCGCATATGAGGGAGACCATACAATTTTTGGTCTTCTGAGGTTGGCTGACCTCACTCAGAATGATGTTCTCTAGTTCCATCCATTTACCTGCAAATGATAAGATTTCATTCTTCTTCATGGCTGAGTAAAATTCCATTATGTACAAGTACCACATTTTCTTGATCCATTCATCAGTAGTGGGGCATCTTGGTTGTTTCCATAACTTGGCTATTGTGAATACCCCTGCAATAAACATGGGTGTGCAGGTGCCTCTGGAGTACTCTGTGTTGTATTTCTTTGGGTATATCCCCAGGAGTGGGATTGCTGGATCATATGTCAGGTTTATGTTTAGGTTTTTATGGAGTCTCCAAATTTTTTTCCAGAGTGGTTGTACCAGCTTGCATTCCCACCAGCAGTGGATTAGGGTTCCTTTTTCCCCACATCCTCGCCAACAGATATTGGTGGTGGTGTTTTTGATGATGGGAGAAGGGGATCAGCAACCAGGATAAAGATCAGTTAGAGATAAATAAACAAGGGTCATAAGACGTGTACACGAAAGCAATGCTAGGAATATTTCTGTATAGCTATCCTCAACTCAACTAGCAAACACACTTTGTCTTCCTTATTATGTTTGTCTTTTTTCTTCAACAAAACTAGTGATAAAGGCAGAATACAACCTGCCTGGAACTGAGAGGAAGGGGGAGAGGTTAGGGGAGGGGGCAGAGGGGAGAAATGACCCAAATAATGTATGCACATATGAAAAAAATAAAAAAATAAAATCCAAAAAAAAAAACTACACAAGGAAATGGGATGTATTTTACAAGAGTTGACTCTAATAATAAATAATAGTTTAGATTATGTAAGTACATTAAAAAAATTATTACAGAAATGTTCTAACTTTCTGATAAGATATATTTGACTTTTCAAAAGCAAACAAGTAGCTATACAATTGTGGATAGAGTTGGGGATGTTCTTATTCTTTTTAAAAAATTTTATTAGCATAAATTAGTTGCCCTAATGGGTTTCATTGTGCTATTTACTGGATACATTTTTGAATAAGCAAAAGCAATACCAAAAAGTTCATACTATGAATATGAAATTTCAATTAAAAAGTCTAAATATTCTACTCTCAAAAAAAAAAAAGAAATTCTATCTGGCAATTCTCTGATACTTTTTTGTTTTATTGTGCTGAGAGTTCATTGTGTCATTTACAAAACTTCCTACAATGTGTCAGATATATCTATTTGAATTCACCCCCTCCACCATTCTCCTTTATCCCTCCCCACCCCATTCCTGTAATAGTTTCAACAGGCCTCATTGTTCCATTTACAGACAGGTGTACAGAGTATTTGTACCATATTTACTTAAAACTTTCCCCCTCCCATATGTACCAGTCCCCAGACAGGACCTATTCTGCCCCTCATTTTCTTTTTTTGTAAAAGAGAAAAGTGACATTTCTGTTCATTTAAGATAGCTATGCAGGGAGTTTCATTGTCTAAATTGTTTCATCTCCTCTATTTTTCTCCTTTCTACCTTAGTAGCTTTCTTATGGTGGTTTCAACAGATTTAAAAATTCTATATTCATTTTTATATAGAACATGTACCAATCATATCCACCTTCTCACCTTCCTTCTTTTACCCTCTTGTATGTGACCTCCCCTTAGAGTGACCTGTTTTACAAAATATTGCTGCATTTTTATTAATGTTGTATTCCACAAATGAGAGAAAACATGCTACTTCTGGCCTTTGAATCTGTCTAACTTTACTTAAGGTGATGTTCTACAGTTCCATCTACTTACCTGCAAATCACAAAATCTCATTCTTTGTGACTGAATAAAATTCTATTTTATGTAAATACCACATTTCTTAATTCATTCATGAGTGCCAGGGCATCTTGGCTGTTTCCACAGAATAACTATTGTGAATATTCCTCCAGTAAACATGGGTGAGCAAATACATTTTTTATAACCTGACTTACATTCTTTAGATGTATCCTTAGGAGTGGTACTGCTGGATCATATGACAGTTCTAGTTTTAGATTTTTGAGGAGCCTCCATACTCTTTTCCATAGTGGTTATGCTAATTTACATTCCTACTTACAGAGTATGAAGGTTCCTTTGCCCCCACATCCTCACCAACATTTGTTGCTGTTTGTGTTCTTAATGATAGCCATTCTAACAAGAGTGAGGGGCAATCTTCATGTGGTTTTTATTTCCTTTCCCTTTACTGTCACGGATGTTGAACATTTCTTCATGTATTTTTTGGCCATTTGGACTTCTTCCTTTGAAAAATCTCTGTTTAGTTTGTTGCCTCATTGGATGATTGATTTTTGGAGAGTTTAATTTTCTGAGCTCCCTGCATATTCTGGTTATTAATACCTCATCAGATTTATAGCTGCCAAAATCTACTCCCATTCTATGGGCAGTCCCTTCAATTTGATGACCATTTCTTTTGTTGTACAGAAGCTTTTAATTTCATGTAGTCCAATTTGTCAATCCTTTTGGCGAGTTGCTGAGCCATTTGAGTTCTATTTAGGAAGTCAGGACCTATTCCTATTAATTCCATTGAATTCCTTACTCTGTCCTACACTAGCTCAAGCTTCCAGTTCTGATATTAAGGTCCTTAATCCACTTTTCAGTTGATTATTATGCAGGGTGAAAGACATGGATCTTGTTTCAGTTTTCTGCATGCTGATATCCAATTTTCCCTACATTTATTGAATAGACTTTCTTTTCTTCATGGTATGTTTTGGTGCCTTTGTCAAAAATCAGATGGCATAGCTACAAAGTTGTAATTTCTATTTTGTATGGTCCTGTCTACAATATTTTTATTGTCATAGTTTTTACTCTTTCTTCTTTCTTTCTCCACATAATTTTGGCTGTATATTTTCTTTTCCTTCTTCCTGCTCATTCCGCTCTTCTGTTTACCTTAGCCTTCCTTCTTTCCATTATCATTTCACTTGATATTTTGCACTACTCACTAGTATTACATTTCCTCCTATCTTCTTTTCATCACTGTCCATATTAGCCAGCAATTCTTAGTTCATGAAAAACTATCTTTGCACCTTGTTGCCTGAAGTTTACTGGAGATTTAATAGTGATCGCTCTTAATTAGTGGTTATTGTATTGAATAGTATTGTGTCAATCAACCCAAATGACTTTTTCTCCCTGAGTGCAGCAGGGGCTCAGACCAGTGTATTGAGCACAGTGAACAACTGTTTGACTCTAACTTTAACTTTCTCCAGGGGTGAAAAACAACACCAAGAATTGACACCACTTAATTTTGCCTCAACATTGGGAATACTTCAACTGCTAGAACATGGGAGATTAGAACCTTCAACCAAATACTTGTGCAACCGTGGATGAGTCTCAATGCAAAAAACACAAGAAATATGAAGGCACATGACTCTTAAAATGTCAATAATACCACAATAAAGAATCCAATACTATGAAGTATTATTATAAAATTAGTTATCAATAGATGACAACTAACCTTTGGAAGATAAAGAAAAATGAAAAATTTGGCCAACTATAGGTTTTTAAATTTGCAAGTTAAAGTGAGAACTGAATTGTTAAGGAAAGTAGATCATGAAACTAAACTTATATACAAGACATCCCTCTTTCCTTATAGGTGGGATTCACTGGTCCTGCCATCTCAAATGAAAGCTTAACTTATCAATTTATATTTAAAGCTGAGAAATAAAACTATTATTTGGAATCTCCAATTTGTGATATGAGTTAATGTATTTCCATGTTTATTTTATGTGCCATCAAGTCATATATTGATAATATATTACTTCTCACACTATATTCATACTGTCAAGGAATTGATAAGTTGTAGCATGTGATGGATGCTGACCATGTGGGAGCTGTGAGAGAAATTTTCACTTAACCCTTGGAAATACTGTAGTACATTTCTGCACTGTCCTCTGTGGTAATGCCAGATATCCTTTAGCCAAATTTCCCATATGAGTAAGCCTAAAATATTTCACAAGATAGTGCAGAAGAGGGGTCATCTGGTTATGTGGAAAATAGTTTGGGGAAATAAAATAATTGGTTCATAATTCAATGTGTTTCACTGTAAGTTATCCATACTGGATGCTCTTAAGTTTTCAGCATCTATGGATTCTTTCAGTTGAGCTAGTTTGATGTTTTCCCCTGTCTCTGCTCAGATGGCTACAATCCCATCCCCGTAAGTACAGTATGCAAAACCCTCCCTGTTTCCAAGTATGTGTGGAAAATCTTTGTGGTAAATCCTCTCTCAGTCTTATCTCACTGTCAAAGGACATATAATTTTGTATTTTATGACAATTTTGACCAACAATTTAGAAAGCAGAAGAAATATACTTTATGATTAGCTTTTCAAGCTTAACAGAAATTCTAAATTTTGCATTTATTCTAATTTGATAGATTTACTACTTTTTTCATAGTTCAATGACACAAGAAGAAAATAAAAATATATAATGAAATGTGTGTTGACTTGTTTTCATGAAAGTACAAACTATCACATGCACATATTTTAAAAACTCAAACAGTTCAAAAATGTACAAAGTAAAAAATAATGTAGTAATATTCCATCCCCTTTTAAAGAAATAAATGCCTTTCATGATTACTTAGGAATTTTTTCTATTAAAATAATTTTATGCCTATATCTGCATATAATCTCTATTTTATAGGGTACCTATATTCACAGGAAGAAATGGTATAAATATTGTTGCACAATTTTCTCATTTACAGAAAAACTAGCCTGTCTCTTATCACTTAGAAATGAAACTTCACGGTCAGGTCATATTGGACCTGAATGCTCTCACCACAGCAGATATAATGGAGATCATGCTGGAAATTTGTTATTTCTCACAGAAGGATAAAGCAAGTGGCAATGTGAGAAAATGAGGTGAATGTGGGAGGATCCTGTGTTTGCACTGTATCATGTGGTGAAAAGATTGAGAGACTGTAACTGAGAATCCATTTATATTATGACAAGTCATTGTTTCTGAGACAGTCCTGAGGAAGCACTCAGAATAAAGATAATTTCCTTATCTTTGTAGCGATTTGAAGACATATCATCCTCTTTACCTCCCATACTAGATTTCTCTCAGCTTTATCCAGCAGTTTAGGTGGTCTTAAACCACAAGAGTTCAACTTATTAATTGTTTTGTTTTTACTGGGCTACTCTTGCTACAATTGTCTTTACACATATTGTGTATAAGGGCTTAAATGTAATTCACTAAATTCTGTGTTATGAAATAATCTATGTCTTTATTGACAATAGCAATCCTCACTAATCACAATAATTAGAATCAAGGACCCAATGGACAGAAACCCTTTGTTCCTTTTGGTTCACTTGTATAAGGAGGACAATATGTTGGTTCCTACTTTGTCCCAGGCAGATATGTTCTCCTCCCCAGAAATCAGGACCTGCATGCTTTGTGAAGTTAAAGACTGTAGAAGTATATTGCTGAGACTGGTAATAATAGGGGACATTCCAATTTGAGCCCTTGAATCTCAGAACGATGTATGTTACCCAAATGGTGAACCCCATGTCATATATCAAATAGAGTTTCAGTGCTCCATGAATATACTGAATTCTGAGGAGAGCATCCCAGTCTTCACAGACCTGAATTCTAGCTGCTCGATTAATGCAGCTTTTAAAAGGTATTTATCCTATCAGGGTGGCAACTTGTGTGACAGGTTACCTGATATGATTGGTGAATTATGAGCCTTCATTTCCAGCCCAAATGAATGTCTCTACCTTAACTGTAGGCATATATGCTTGTAATAAAACTTTGTGATTCAAGATAAACCTTACACTCCCATAATATAACAAAGGATCAAATTAGGAGCAAAATGTAAATTTTATTTGAAAAATGATTATATAACTGCAACCCAAACTTTGAGATCAGAGCCTTCTTAAGACGAAAAACTCTTAGAGGGTGAATTTTCTCTCCATGTTTCCTAACTGTTCTAGAAAGATTTGGGTAAAATATTAAGTTTTCATAGTATTAGTCAAAACTGGAAATAAGATGGTCTAAAGTATGTATCCTGTCCCTTACAATAGGAAGCGTCTACAATTATTTGAATCTGGTTCTTTCTTCTGAAGAACAGTTAAGTTGATCATAAGATGTGATGTATCAAAGTGTCTAATAAATGAAATTGTTTGGAAGAGGGAAAATATGACGACGTCTGGGTCTAAGTTGTGGGTAGGTAGATGGGGAACTATTAGAAGAAAAATCCCAAAGTCAACATGTAGAAGGCAAGAAAGATCACAGACCAAAATCATACATGACACTAGGTAGGCTAGAGAGGCTAAGACAGAGCAGTGAACGTTAAAGGAAACAGGCCTAACACACTTGTTTGTACCTCATTCTGTCTCTCAGCGTAAAATTGACACAACATCAGTGAGTTTATTCTTGAAGGAAGTAGAAATTCTTTGACCCTAAGATATTGTTACCTTTAAGCAAATAACTTAATGATAATATTCTCTATTGACTTCTTATAGGTAAATTCAAACTTTGAAAAAGAATGTAAGACCTTCATTCATGTTATTTCATCTGAGATCAATTACCTTCTCCACAATTTCTTCATGGCATTTCTCACTTCTGAATTCCTCAGAGTATAAATCAGAGGGTTGAGCAAAGGTGTTCCAAGTGTATAAAACACAGCTATTAACTTATCCATGGGGAAGGTGGTTGCAGGACGGGTGTATATAAATATGCAAGGTCCGAAGAAGAAGATGACCACGATGATGTGGGAGATGCATGTGGAGAGGGCTTTTCTCTTCCCTTCAGCACTGTGGTTTCGCAGGGAATGCAGGATAATAGCATAGGAGATCATCAGCATGACAAAACTCACTGTACAAATGGCCCCACTATTTGACACAAGCAGGAGATTGACCACATAAGTGTCTGAGCAGGCAAGATTCAACAGGGGCTGCAAGTCACAGAAATAGTGATCAATCACATTGGGACCACAGAAAGGCAAACTCAGTGCCAGAAAAATTTGAGTTAAAGAATGCACACAGGATCCCACCCAGGCCATGGCCACCAACACACCACAGAACTGGTGACTCATGATGGTCATGTAGTGCAGGGGCTTACAGATGGCCACATAGCGGTCAGCAGCCATGAGGATAAGGATGAAGATCTCCAGGCAGCCAAAGAAATGGACTGTGAAGACTTGGATTATGCACTCACTGAAAGAAATAGTGGCCTTCTTCAAAAAGGCATCCACAATCATTCTAGGTGCTATAGAAGTAGAGAAGCAGGTATCAGATAAGGATAAATGGAAAAGGAAGAAGTACATTGGACTCCCAAGGGCCTTGCTGGTCTTGATGGTAGTAATAATCAGCACATTCCCCAACAACATTCCCAAATAGAAAAGCAAAACCACAACAACCACTATTTTCTTCCTAAATGGGTCCTGTGTTAACCCAAGTAGAATGAACTCAGTCACATTATTATTTAGTTTCATGGTTACATGAATGAGAAAGGGCAAGTGCAAAACAGTTTATCTGCAAAAACAAAGGAAATAATTCATGCTATGCTATGCAGTGTTATTAAATATGTTAAGAAAAATGAATATTTCTCATTAAGGACATTCTGTCTGTGGTTTCTCAGTAAGTCACTTCAACAATTGTTCCTCAATTTTAATGATCAATTTGTTGGTTATCATGAGTCTCAAATAAGCTTATGAATGTGATTCTTCCCCATAACATTCTTCAAATACAAACCCTTTTTAGCTTTGGCATGATTCATTTTAACTCTACCAATTAAATGAATGTAAAATTAAAATGTTAATGTTGACATTTGTCATTTTCCACAAACATTAAAGCCCTTGTTTCAAAGACATATCACTTAATATTTAGGATATATTGGACTGCCTTGGAATTTCACACAACTACCACACATAAATTCCATCTATCGTATTTTATATATATTACAAACCATTATGCATATTAATACAAATATATTGTTTATAAATACATGACATCTGTACTTTGAAAAGTTCCTCTGAGATATTTCAGCTTGAAAAGGGGAAAAAATACAAATAGCCTCCAAATAATCTGCTGCTCCCTTGAGGCACCCTTAAGATATTTAGTATTGAAATATACAAATTAACTGAGATGAATGTTATTCAGTAGCTAGTAATATTTTAAATATTCCCATTTCTAATTTTCTTGATTTTATTAAGAGTATTTCTTAGACCAGTCAGAATCAGTTGACTACATTTAATTAAAAGATAATGGGGGTATTATTACTCAGTTGCTCATGTTTTCATAATAAAGGTTTATTTTATATGACATAAAAGTGTTGTGGTTTTGTGAGAAGTCACCAGGCAAGTGATATAGGATCAGATCATGGTAGTAATCCCTGGCTGAGTTTTATAACCTAAATATATGAAAGCCACATGATTTTGAGACAGAGTAGAAGTTCAGAAGAGGAAAGGAGATAAGGTTTTAGAGAAGAGAGATACCAGGTAGTCAATAAATAACTTTTTCATTCAATTTATTTTTGTTCTATAAAAAATGATTATTCAGTTTTTAAATGTCACTTCTTTTGGTTAACTATTTTCATATTATTTTACAATAATGTTACCATAGTATTCATTTTCAAGAACAAATTTTTCTCCAGAAACTTCTTGTCAATATGAGGCTTGAAACTACAACTACACCAGCAAATATACAAACTGCTGTATTATTTATTTCAATACAATATAGAGTACATACTTAGTCCATTATGTTCTTCCCCAATCCCATCTACACTTTTAGTAGCTTGTGTTGAAAATTGTGAGCTGGCCAAAGAATAGGAAAACATAGGAAATGATAGATAAAATGAACCCCCAAATTTCCCTTATATTATGTATTTCTTCCTCTCTCTTAGCAAATTTTATTCTCTTCAATGGACTAGAATTATACCTTGCTTTCTTCCAAAGTGAATATACTTCTAGGAAAACATCTGGCAAAATTATCCCCTTTAGACACTGTTATCTTTGCAAGGATCTCAAACTAGAATGCTTCTGAGTTGATGTCTTAATCACTAGAATAAACTCACCCTTTCCTTTTCACATTGGAAAGAGAAATCTAACATGAAATATCTGTCCTTGAAAATGTGATAGGCCTGGGAGGGCATGATAATGGAAAAGATCCTTTTACTTTCAATTGCTCATATTTTTAGCCACTCTTTGGTTTGGAAGTTATCAACCACATTCAGTTTCAATTACTAGAACAAGCTTATTTTTCTCATGTGTAAGGACACATAATTTTACATGAATTAAGAATTACATATACATATGATTTAATTAATTTGGTAAGGGATTTTGGTCTTGGTCAAATATATAATGACGAGTTTTAGTCAACAGCCACCATCTTCTCTGGAATTCTTTTTATTTCTAGCTACTCCAACAATCTTGAATCTTCAAGACACAATTGCAGAGAAACCTCCTCCCAGAAGCCTTAAATGATCACCTTTCAATGAGGAAAATGTGTGTGCTTCTCTCTAAAGATATTTCTCATATTTTTGTTATACTGTTGCATATAATGTTGCATATAATTACTTAAATGCAATTATGAATATGTTTCTTTTAACTTCCTTCCTAGAAAAGAATTTTGGAAATGTAGATGTTATCAGAATAATATTACTGCACCAAATGCTATGTCTTCTATACTTAGGTGTTTAGCAAGAATTATAAAATTAGACATTCTTTCTTCAGTGTAAAATTGATACATATTTATCTGATAATTTCAGTATTCTAATTATAAAACATATTCACATCACTAATTTACTGAAAGCTTCTATGTATTGTGAATGACAGACAAATATTATCCTAATTTAAAAACAAAAAAAGGTCTGAGAGACAAAAAAAAACTTGACAACTCGTCTCCATGACCTCATGTAGAAGAAGTGATCTGTACTGCTTTACACTGGCATGAAAGACAGTGGGAGTCAAATGGCTGCAAAATAATCACCTTAAGAATCTGCTGTTGTTGTAGTACATGGATCAATAATCCATAAGGGATGCGGGCAAAAGCCTTGACATTTTTCATATCCTTCAGCTAATCCATGGTTTGGCTGAGTTTTTCCAGATTCATAAGAATTTTCATCAGGCTGCCAAAGAAATCAGAAACAAAAATAGTTTTCAATAGTCTGAGGCAAACACCACCAATGATAGAGGACGTATTTTGTGTCTATGCTTCTAATAAGAAAAAACAATTTTAGGATGGCTATGGTGGTCAAAACAGACAATATTTTGTGTTGGAGGAAACAGAGAAAAGATGAAATGAAAGCACACAGAAGGTAGGGATTGATGACAGTGGAAATCTAGTCAGATGACTCCTTCCATGCTTCTACATCATACTGTACTGGACCACTGAGAAGCTTCACTGCTTCTTAGGACTCTGTCTTAAATATCTCACACTTCCCTAATTCAGTTACTCTAGACTTCTATATTTGAGAAAATCTCTACACTCTATTTCTATGTAGCATGTATTGTTTTCTGTAGAAAGAAAAATAGGTTGCTCCATACAACCTCTGCTCCAAAGCATAAGTTAATGTGTAACATAATCTACTCACCTTGAGCTCCTCACTGTAATTGCATACCGTAACTCCTGCTATCTTGCCAAGAGTGGATCTAAGAAGCTGCCTGGCCTAAAGGTTGGAGTTCTTCACCTAATTCAATTCAAGTACCAGTGTTCTGAGTTAGTTGCTTTAACTTCCTGAAATTCATATGCATATAAAGAGAGAGACGGAGAGGAAGAGAGAGAGAGAGAGGGAGAGAAGCACTACTACTGTAGTTTGAACTCAGGGCTTTGCTCTTGTATGGCAGAGGCTCTACTGCTTGAGACATATCTTTAGTCCTTTCTGCTCTATTTATTTTGGAGATAGGGTCTTGCTTTCATTCTAGGCTGGCCTAAACCATGACCCTTCTATTTTACTTGTCCCATCATCTCTGGCATGACAGACATGCCACAACACACATATTTTTTCCATTGAGATGGGATCTCACAAACTACTGTACCCCTGGCTGACCTCAAACCATGATCCTTCCAATCTCAGCATCTCAAATAACTCAGATTACAGATATGAGCCATCAGTGCCCAGAAAAATTAATGTTTAATTAACCCTCTTTCCAAATACTACTAAGCAAAAAAGAGAAGCACTGTGGAAGGGTAAAGGTAGATAACATTATAAGTTGAAAGAGGTTGAGCAAGAACAAATGCTAAGGGAAAGAAACATTTTTACCAAAATTATTTTCAGAATTGTCCATACAATGTATGTAGCATATTTTCTTTCACCATATATAATATACATGTATTATTTTACATATGTATATGTATGTAAATTTAGAAATATATTTACATAAAGTACTATTTTATGCTTTTCTTATAAGGTATAAATATATTATATTTAGCTTTCTCATATACATATCTGCTGTTAGCATTTCTGAGAACTAGTTAGTCAGGTTTTCAAACTAAATCTCAGATATGGATCAATTACAAAATTGTATCATAATGATACCATTTATTTATTTTTCTTTATTGTTGTGATTGGTGGGGGTATATATGGCATTTACACAGGCTATTCCAACATATCAAATATACCATGCATGTATTCACTCCCTCAACCATTCTCTTTTACTCCTCTCTCCATTTAAGTAACATGCAAGGAGTAAAAAAGATTTGAGAATTATTCAACACTCCGACATCTCAAGAAATTGTGATAAAATGTGACATACGGAATGCAAATCTCCCTTCACACAAAACAATGATGACTTTCTACATCCCCAGTGCTTACTAAAAGTGTGACTTAATTTCAAAAGATGGACAGTTTCCTGATGTTTATTTATCATTAAATTTAATTTCTTCATGAACATTTAAACTTTTAGAAACATTGAGTAATTGATTCTTTCCTGTGGATATATTATATGATGTGGTAATCATATAGTTACAGGAAATAGAAATTTGTTAAAAAATATTGGAAAAATCTGTAAGAATGACTTTGTGAGCTAAAGATGCAGATCTGTCACTTACCAGTTAGAGGAATCTCTAAATTAGTATAATTTGTCCATCCCTTTTCTAGTGCACCCTTTCCATAGAATACCAAGGGGAAAATTCTTTCTGCTTTCTAGAGGGAATTATTATCACATAATGATGTAAAATAAAAGTTTACTTTTATTCCCTAAATTTATTCTTATATTTTGAATAAAATACACGTTGAATATTACAAAAACTAACTTTTGATTTTCCCATTCAGCTGTAAAAGTAGCTTATACTTAACATACTTTGAACCAGGGTTTAGTGATGTTAAGTACATCATGCACATGCAAGATCCTGGGAAAAATGCTAATGGTTGGTGGAGAGGGTGGTAGACACAGGAGGAAAATAGTGTCATTGATGAAAAATGAAATGGCTTATGCTGGAAGAGTTCTATTCTCTCTGTATTAGGAAAACAGATTTTCTAGTTTCTGTAATATACTTGTAAGTACCTATCAGGAGGGAAGGAGATGTGGTGTCCTGGAATCAGATTGTATTCTCTGTGCTACACACATGTCCTTCTAAGTACATGTAGTAAAAAACAATATTATTATTTTTGCTTTTTGTGTGTGATGTAGTATGGAATGCAGTATCAACCAGGAAGATGCATTTAATTCAATCTTTGAAAAACTCCTGGTGTTATAGTCAAAAGATATTTAAATACTTTCACAGGTACATCTTGCTGGTTCGTGATGACTTAAGGAGACTTTTAAGCTATCTCAGTGGGAGATAACAATTTACAACTAGTAGGAGTCCCATTTCTTTTTGGATGACTGAAAGCCAATTTTCCTTTAGGAAACCACAACTTGTTCATATTTAGTACTTAAGGTTTGAGTAGTATTAGCTTCCAAAGATGGGAATATGACTCTTAGCAGTCAATCGGAAAACATCTCCCTGAGGCTGTAATGATCAGGTCAGGAATCTAGTAGCAAGTGAGAAACAAATTTAATACTTAGGTTTGTTATTGAAAAAAACTCATCCTTTTTCTTCCTGTAACAGAGTAACTTAGAAAACAGACTTGAGCTTGATTCTCCTACAGTCTTACAATGTGTGGATAGAAGCTGATATGAAATGAACCAATACAAAAGAAAGCAGAGCAAAGAAACTAGCAGAAAAAAAGTAGCATCAACCCTAAACATTAAAATATTGTACATAGTTAAATCTACTGTTTGTTGTTTTCCTAATATACTCTACCAAATCTGAAAAGTAACCACCAATATCCCAATTTGTAGTATATAATTACCTTGCTTCTAAAAATAAGTAATTGTCATCATGTACAAGTATATATTATATGTATTATATATACATATGCTAACATATATATATAGTTTTAATTGGTTTTCAATGTTAAGTAATTTACTGTACCTCATGCAGGATTATAGGAATTTATTTTTCATTCCATATTAATGAACTAAGATTTTATTGTTGTTTAATTTATTTGTCTTATTCGTAGAGACAGGGTCTCAATATGTACTACACACAACAGTTAAGCTCACAATCTTTAACCTTGGCTTCCAGGTTGTTGGAAATAACTAAGATTTGTATTAATTTTTGAATATGGTTGTGGAATAATTTTAGTTATGCTTGCTTTATTATGCATTCATTTCAGAATCTGTACATCTATTTTCCTCTGAATTGAATACTTGACTATTATGAACATGCGCTCATAATTTTCAAACATGTCTTCTAGGAATATAATTGACATGCTGTAGAATGTGCCAAAATATTCATTTTTCTAGGACAACACCATACATTTATGAAAGAAGTCCAGAAAGTATAAACTATACAGTGATTAAAAAGAACACTGGAAAATTTATGAACCAAGTAATAGGTTCCACTCTAGAGAAAAGGGTCAATTTAAAGAATGTTCAATTTTGTTTTTGTTGTTTTTGTTAAGTATATGAATAAATTTGTAAGACGTAAAATCTTGGGCCTATATTTTTAATATCAATGTAAATGTCAATTCATTTGCATCATATATAGAAGAAAAAATTTTGAGCACTAGAAAAGATTGATGTCTTTGAATGAAATGGTTTTCTTGAAGTTTGTATAAGGACTTACTTATACTTATTGGTATAAATAATACCAAAATATATGCTAAAAGGAGTTAATTTGAAGGATATGATTTAACATCTATTAAGAAGAAGAATATGAATAAAAATTTTCTTTTACTCCTACATATTTACATTAATTTAAGATGCCTTGCACCAATTATTGGGAGCTTAACATTGACATGCCTTAGAATAACATATAGAATGTTAAGTTTTTTCTTTCCTGGAAGTTGACCTGGGATGATAAGTCTAGCAAAATGAAATAAAATATCCTTTTTGAAAATAAATCATAATGAAATGTATTGTCTTTTCTTTCTTAGCGATTTGTTACATAATTCAAAAATGGGTTAACCTCTAGAATCTCAAGTCTTATATGGACCTGTTACTTCCTAATGGAAGGTTCTCAATGCACATATTTTTCCCATAAGGAATTTCTCAAAGTGAAGAATTCAAAAAGACAGCCTGAACAAAGGTTTATCTTCATCATAGTTCATAATTTTAAACTTCAAAATGACTAATTTCCTGAGATGTACAGATTTTTAGACACATGCCAAGTGTTTCTCTATGGTGCAATTTTGTGGGACCACAAGCTGTACTGAGATGATGACAATGCAGTAGTTTTTAGATCTGCCCTAAGCACAGATCCCTTGGAATTCCAGTTCCTGTCTCTGTCTCCTGACCAGGGATGGGGAAAGCACATTCCTAGAGGTGGATAGAAAAAAATGGTCAATATCTCTTTCCAACATGGTCCCTTGGTCTCAAAGGTGATGCAATGCTTTAATTATTCAGAATGTTGCCAAAAACAATCCACACTAAGGGGCGCTGTTGATTATAAACTCCCTAGTGATAACTTCTAACAAGCAACAGTTTTTGGCAAGAAGCTTCAGAGCTGAATCCTACTATTGACCTACTGAAAGTGGCTTTGAATACAGGTCCCTAAATTCCTTCCACCTGATAAAACATCCTATATACTTCTTGTATCAGTGAACTTGCTTTGTTTTTATGCTTCCAATGATTTGCCCAATCAAGAATGGTCACTAATACCTCTTTCCTTTATTCTCATCCATAAATTCATGACAACATTTTCAAGAACATCCTCCTGAGATGATTTTTCTTTCCTTCCTCTCACTGACAGCAGAGGCACAGGTCCATCCTCACTGAAGAATGCATATCCCTGGGAATTTTCCAGTACGTACATGGTATCTGTATTTTTGACATGCATATGTTAATGGCACTGGCAGTCTGTTATCAGAAGATCCTGGTTTTTGTGCTTCAAATGGAAAAACTCAAGCAGAGCACTGGATGGGGTAAGGTAAGATAGCTTTATTGAGAAAAAGGAGTGACCTATACTGCAAGGTGAGGAAAGAAAAGAAGAAAGGCTGGGGTCTCCTTGGTATGTCATTTTTATACCACATTGAAGTTGGAGATGGAGAGACCTCCACCTCGCTCCTCTCACCTATGGACTAGGGTGAGGAGCCTTGAGCCAAGAGGGGGAGCTGTCCCAGACTATCCCCAACAAAGCCTGCTTCAAATAGATAATTGTTTTTCAGATTTGAGTGTTTGGTGAAAGCTTTTGAGTAAGGATGATCTGAAGTTCAACTTCAGCTTTCATATTCAACCAATTTACTAGGTAAGACTTCAGCATTTGACAAGATGTAAAGCCTGTGAGTTCTGATATTTCTGCACTTCAGTTTGGATACCAGCATATCCAATCTACATAATGGTACTTTCATAACTAGCCATAGAAATTATATTCATTGTAAATATATGAACATTCCATTACAAATATTGATGAACATGGAGAGAACATCTCATCTGTTTTATTTTTATCACTTTTGTCTTCTTACAGATATTAAATTCTAAACATATTGATGCTCTTA
Source organism: Castor canadensis (assembly GCF_047511655.1). Lineage (NCBI taxonomy): Eukaryota > Metazoa > Chordata > Mammalia > Rodentia > Castoridae > Castor > Castor canadensis. The sequence goes on from NC_133386.1 coordinate 189,852,543, forward strand.
TCATACAAGAAGATATAATGGTAACCTTTACTCCATAATGCAAATACAGGCAGGATAGCCATCCTCTGTCCAATGATTTCATGCCAAACCCCTTATCTCAGCCCAATTCCCCTGTCCTATGCAGTTGTAAACTACTTTTTAATTGTAAGTCCTTTACAATTGGGCCAGTGTAGAGGGTCCTTTCCTTCACAGGCCAGAGAACTGGCTCTTGAGGCAGTTGATTGATTAGTGAGCCAAAGCCCGTATATAAAGCAGGATTTATTAGGTAGAAAGTAAAGGCTACAACTAGAGCAGTGAAGCAGAGCCCGGAAATTGGTAGCTCGCTGCTCAGGGGAAGGCTGGGCTTTTATGGACATTTTTGTATGATTGGGAATTAGGAAATTAATCTCTCCTTTCAACCAACACATTTATCAGGAGAAATACCCAGAAACTGGAGAACAAGAACTACATCATCCACAGACTTAGGTTTCTGCTTCCATTGTGACTTTCAGATTGTAGGATTCAGTCCTAATCTGGGAGGGAGGATTTATAACAACCATGGCCATCACTTCTAGACTCCTCAGTTCTTGAACTTGTCTGCATGGTATTGTTGGGTCTGGAGACCTAAAGCAGATGGGTGAGTATCCCATCCCCCATGGAGAGCACTATGATTCCTGCATCCTGAGAAGAAGTTATAAATCTTCATTCCTGCATCCTGAAGAGGAGTTACAGGGTCTAATAGATGTGCCACATGGCTGATGAGCAAAATGCTGTCAAGATTGTTCCCTCCTCCAACACACAGGGAGGTAAACTTCTGAACAGAATCCAAAAGCATAGTTACATGCCTCCAGATATTGCAACCTGTTTGTACTTGAAGCCAAACAGGACTGAGAACAACAAGCCTATATCCTCTGAATCACACTGTTTCCACAGACTCCTCCCGACACTACTGGGAAGGAAATGCTGAGCAGGCATGAAAAGAGCAGGCAGAGCATCTCTGTCCCTCAATTCTCCCTGAGAGTGAAAAGCTCAATGCTCTGCTAACTGTCTCCACTTGCTGAGACATACATAGAAACTTCTAGTTTTGGGAACTTTCTGTCTCTGGGTGCACAAACAGCAGGGCTTATGGAGCAAGTGTTAACATCCATTATGCACACATTATGAAGCTCCCTACAACCAACAATGAACCCTAGTATAAAAAGAAGGGAAGTCCTACAGGGAAAGCAGCTCAGAAGTGGACAACTGACCTCTCTACAAGACATTGCATGTAGTTTTTCTTGATCTCAGATGTTCTGGGGATCAGTTCCAGTACCTTGAGCCTATGACTGAATACTCAGATACTGAGTCATGTATTCCTAGTCCAGTGACTAAGAAATAGCAGCTCAACCCTGACATTACACCATCTTGTCTGAGAATTGACAAAACTTAACTGAAGGTCTACAGGTAAATGAAACTTCCAGTCAGCAATTTGACCTCAGATATACAAATCCTAATGCAGGGACACAAGAAATATGAAAAATAATATAACATCACTTCTCTAAAACTCAACAACTCTGTAGTAATGAGTGAAATGGATTCAATCTCAGGGAAAGAATTTAAAAAAAACATGATTGTAAGAATGTTCAATGAAATTAAAGAATAGAAAAACGCATGATGAATTTTAAGAGCACTCTAATAAAGAGCTGAATAATTTAAAGAAGATAATGAAGAACATGAGATAGGAATTCAGTAATGATATATCAATTTTGAAAAAAATCAAACCAAAATTCTGGAAAAGAACAATAAGTTAAATAAAAGAACTCACTTGAAATTCTGTCCCATAGACTAGACAAAATTGAATATATGGCATCAAGGACTGAAGACAAAGAAGATGTCTTAGAATATTCTAGTAAAGACAAAGAAAAAAATGAAGAAGTACTTATGGAACATGAAAGACTTCTGCAACAACATTAAAAGACCAAATATATAAATCATGTGTATAGAAGAAAGAGAAGATGTGCAAGCTAAAATCATAGATAAAATTCCAACAAAAATAATAGCAGAAAAGTTCCAAAATCTTAATAAAGAGATGGTCATTAACATTCAGAAAGCTCTTAGAATTCAAAGCACACAAGATCAGAAAAAAAAAAAAAACCTTCTCTGGGCATATTATAATTAAAACATTAGGCATACAGAACATGCAGAGAATATTGAAAGCTACATCAGAGAAATGCTGTTACCTATAAAGAATTAGAATATTAGAATAACAGCAGCTTTCTCAACAGAAAGTTGAAAACACAAGAGAAGAATGGAATGATTTAATTTGAACTGTAAATAAAAGTAACTGCCAACATTGAAGCAAAGAGTTGGTTGTTTGAAAAGATAAGCAAGAAAAAGAAATGAAAGGGGCACAAATAGAAAAATAAGTCAAATTATCCCTATTTGAAGACAACATGTTCCTATTTATAAAAGACCCTAAAGACTGCACTTATAAATATTTAGACCTGATAAACATTTTGGTGAACTAGCAGGACGCAAATGAAAATTTAAAAAAATCATTAACTTTCCTCTATGCCAATAACTAACAGAATGAGAACACACCAGAGAAACAATCACAGTCTTAACATCTCATAAAATTAAATATCAGGGATAAAACTGAGGGGAAATACACCTCTATAATGAAAACTTAAAACTTTGAAATGAGAAATTGAAGACAGATGACACTAGAAGTCAGAAAGACTTCAAATGTGCAGGGATCAGCAGAATTAATATAGTGAAAATGACTATAAAAATAAAATAATGGATTCAATGCAATTCCCATTAAAATCCCAATGTAAATTTTTACAGAAATATAAAAATTATTATTAAAAATAATATGAAAGTGCAAAATAACCTAAATGGCTAAGCAATCATGAACAAAAAGATTAATGCTAACTTCAAATTACACTACGGAACTCAGGTACAGTATTAGCATGGTTCGGGCACAGAAACTGATGCATAGACCAAAAAAATAGAATAGAAGATCCAGAAATAAACTCAGACAGAAATAGTCATCTGATTTTTGATAAATGCTCTAAAAATATACATTGGAGAAAAGATATTATATTCATCAAATGGCTTTTGGATATCTGGATCTCTACATGTAGAAGAATGGAATGAGAGGCCTATCTCACACTCTTTACAAAAATTAATTTAAATTGGATAGATGATTTTAGTATAAGACATAAAACTTTGCAACTACCTGATAAAAATACGTGAATATATAGGCACAGGAAACAACATTCTTGAAAATATTTTAATTGCTTGAAATTAAGAGCAGCAATTCATAAATGAGATTGCAGCAAATGAAAAAGTTTAAATACAGCAAAAGACACAATTGCCAAACTCTATAAAAACCTACAAAATGTGAGAAAAATATTTTCAAGTATTCATTAGACAAAGTAGTAATATCCATAGTGTATAAAGAGATTTAAAATTAAACAAAAAGAACAGTCTAATTAATAGATGATTTGAAGTATTCAAAAGACACAGTACATAGATTCAAGATGGGAACTGGAACACAGAAGCAGATTACGGCGCTCCATGGGTGAGGGACCTTGAAGAGACGCTGGAGACACACTTGGCTGAGGTAAAGCACCAGGGAGAGCTGAAACTTAGGCACCCTGAACCCTAACGTGTGGAAGGCTTCTCCATGCCACAATTTACTGAAAGAACAGCCAAGTCTCTACCAGCTGGACCTCCACCCTGTGGGCCTGCCAGCTGACGCAAGCCAGGCCACTGCCTCACCAGGATCTTACCCCATAGGCCCGCCAAGCCACTGCCCCACAGACCGGCTGGGCCACAGCTCCACCAGGCCTCCATCCTACAGGTCCACCGGGCCTCCATCCCACATGCCCTCTGGGCTGCTACCATGCAGGCCTGCCAGACTGCTGTCCATTGGTCCACCAGTCCACCACCCCACCAGACCACCATCCACTGGCCCACTGGGCTGGCACCCACCCTCTGTCCCTCTTGGTCCATCAGGCCTCCAACACGTAGACCCAGTGGGCCACCACCCAACAGGCCTGACAGGCCACCACCCACCCGCTGCCTGTCACAGGAGGGCTCAAACATCACCACATGCCTGCTCCAAACCTGCCTAGGAGACACAAACAGGACTGAATGCTAAAGGAGTAACACCAGAACAACTAAGACTACAATTCTACTGTTCCTGAATTAATGTAATAAATAAATAAGAAAAAGGGATGATTTCCATGAGTGAACTCTGAGTTAGTATAATTGTTTCTGTTTCACATCTTGTGCACTTGTCTGATTATCAGTTTATATCTATGATGATTGGCTTAAAAACTTAATGGCTTTAGCAATGTTCCTATTAGAGATTTGCCTACGTGAAGGTCCCTGGATTCCAGAGAATTGACTTATGCTCCATCTGGCCAATTCTGGGTGACTCTAAGTACTAGGCACTTAGAGTATCAGTGTTTTCTATCTCCATGGCATGCAGCAGACTCATAAGGAAACACATCAGAAAAAAAGATTCACCCCAGGAAGAGACAATGTGATGGATTAGAGATACCCACCATTTTCCTGCATCTCAACAAATCTGAAATAGTACCTCAGATATGTGATACAAGGAGAAACAGAAGGCTTAGAACATGAGGTGAGGAAAATGTAAAGTGAAGATAGTTAGAGACCAAGAGAAATTGAGAAATATTGAACTTTAGATCTATAAAAGAAACAAAAATATCTAATGTACAACACTAACCAAACCAGAAGATGGGGAGAATTCCACCCACAGGGCAACAAGCAAAAGAAATGAAGAAAAGGACCCCAAAGGCACACATAAAATGACACTCTGAAAAAACTATTATAGATAGATAGATAATCATAGTATATATAAATACATATATATGTATATATATTGTTTTGTTTCACATTTTGTGCATTTGTCTGATTATCAGTTTATATCAATGATGATTGACTTAAAAATTTAATGGCTCTAGCAATATTCTTATTCAAGATTTGCCTACATGAAGGCCATTGGACTTCAGAAAAATGACTTATGCTTCATCTGGCCAATTCTGGGTGACTCTGAAGCCAACTCTCCCACTTCCTGGATTCCACAACCATAGTCAAGTTTTACACTCTCCACACAAGTACATACATATTTGTATTATGAAGTAGCAGGATACAAATGAATATTAAAATATCAATAACTTTTCTTTATGTAAGAACTTGCAAATGCCACAATGTGCCTCACACAATACAACAACAAAAAAAGAAATACTAACATGGGAAATATGCATACTGCATAGCAAGCAGCCACCACAGATGGGTCTTACTGTGCCAGTTCACTAACTCATCAACACCATGGAAGAGAATCTACATAAGGAGTATCTTCAATAGAAGCCTCTCAACAGGTAAGAGAAGACAACTCTTCTCTTTTATAATTTATATGCCCAGTCACCAAAGGCCTCCCCAAGTAAACTATTTTAGCAAATGACCAACCAAGAATAATTATGACCCCTGAAAATTGTCAATGACATGAACTCAGACCCAAAGATACAAAATGACTTGGGTGAAGACTGCAGTCAATGAGCATGGCATTGCCCAATTACCAAAGTAATCACCCAGCATACTTGTGTGGAGAGTGTAAAACTTGTTAAAGGCAAACCTGGAGCTACCCCTCACCCTGAGAACCTTCCAAGTATGTTCTGGTTAAAAGAGCAAACTTTGTGGTTTGTGTCCTGTCCCATCCCATGCCTGGTATCATTGCCCCATGATCTTGGGAGAGAAGTACAACCCATACCCTAGCACCCCATACCCCCATAGCTACTGCCGCAATTCTGAAGCCAACTTTCCCATTTCCTGGATTCCAAGACCATAGTCAACCTGGTACTCAGGCTACACTCAAGGAGACTTGCAGGGAAGCTCAGGCATCAAGGAGAACCAGTCACAAACACATTGCAGAAGCAACAGGTAGATTCAGAACATCAGAGACTGAAGGATAACATCTGACACTGATGTAGCTCAAAGTCTACAAACCGTCCTGCACAGCAAAGGAGAAATATTCATCTTTATTTTTTTCTATTTAAAATTTTTTCCTGATTACTCTGTCTTTCTCTGCAATAATTATACTTTGTCAACCACACTATTTTCTTCTCATTCCTTGAGTCCATATACTTACTCTCCTTTTTCCTGTCTTCTTCAATTTTCCCTTTCCTAGCTAATCTTTTATCACTGAACTTTCAATACCTATAATTTTAATACTATTATGCTCTTAGTTAATCATATAAAATATTCTTTCTTTATTCCATAACCTTACTGTAGTTTACCTGCTAGTTCCTACTTTTTACTACATTTAAATATCCATTTATGAGTGGCCTGTGAGGCTCCTCACAGACACCATGGTGATGTCCATGAACCAGGTGAGTGTTGCTGGGGCTTGGCAGGGGTCATGGCCAGGCAGAGGCAGAGTCCCCAGCACTCCGCTCAAGAAGGCCAATTCTATTCACTAGGATATGGAGCCCAATCAAAGTTGTCATTGTTGGGTTGAATAATGCAGGGACAACTATCATCCTTTGCCAATTTTTTGTAATTGAAGTTGTACATACATCTTCTACAATAGGAAGTAGGAGGGCCAGTGATTAATAAAACATGTTTCCTAATGCTCAATATTGGTGGTCAAGAATCAATCTGTTCTTTCTGAAACACTTACTATTCTAACACAGTTTGTAAAACTTGCCTTGAAGAGTATAGATAGAAAGATAATTTCTATAACTAGAGAAGAACTCTAAAAATATTAGCTCCCAAGGACCTAAGGAAAGCTGAATTGCTGATTTTTGCTAATAAAGAGGATGTTAAATAATGCACGACTAGAACAGAAATCTCCAGGTTTTTTAAGCTAACTGATACTAAAGATCACTAGTGGCATATCCGGACAGGCTGTGCTCTTACTGGAGAAAGAATATACCAGAGACTTGAATGGATGATGTCATGAGTTAATATTAGGTGATATCTACTGACCTCTTCTCATAGACATTGTATAAATGAAACAGTGCTAGACTTTACCTGAAAGTTGCAAAAATTAATTATTTAAATATATTTACATAAACTAAGCTTTTTCTATGAGAAGAAAAATTAAGATTACTATTTGAAAACAAAGATGAAGTTTGACCTTACAATTTGCTTTTCATTAGCTCCTTCGAAAGTATGATATCAAAGTTGCAACTGACATTTTTCTCATATTGAATCCGCTCTGGACATTGGATAGCCTGTGGTAAGCACAAAGGCAGAGGAAGACGTTTTTAATTTGAGATCTTTATTATCAGTATGACCCTCCCTCGTTGAATGTTGTTCTCTTCTTGTTCCCTTAAATCAAAATGCAGATCATCACAGATATTTTTTCTAATTTTTTAAATGTTATATTACTTATGAAAGTACTTTGTTTAAGGTTGTGTATGTATTGTGAATATGCATCACATTCAGGTTAATGATGTTGATATATGTTCTAAAGAAAAGCAAATAACACAAAAATTAATGCTATTCTTAGTTATTACCCTAATGGGATAAGAACTGGCATTGGTGTTAGATGCCATTTTGTACCTTACCCTATGTTCTCTATATTGTATTAATGGGGTCCCCACCCCACAAATCATTGAGCTGCTCTTGAAAGAAAGAAAGAGGACAAAGCTTGACATTGTATACCTGTGTTTTATTGATCAGTGACATACCTGGAAATGTGAAACCCGAATGTATGCAGTATTAATCATATTCTTAGCTATTTTACTGCTAATAAGCAGAATTTAAATTGAGTAAGTATCAGATTGTTCTTTTGACTGACCTTTATGCCTTCTAAATAACTGAATAAATTAATTATTTGATCATAAATTGTGATTAAAACTATCAAGTGATTTCTTCTTAACTGAAAAAATTTAAATTATTGTCTTTATTATTGCTCTCATTATCTTTTTTTTCTGAGTGTGAGTGAAATAGTTACCCAGCCCAACAGGTGTGCAAATTACAACAGGATAATACAAATATATGAAAAAGCAATGCAATACAACACCTCAGAAAGCTCATAACTCCTCAAGATACAGAAACTGCCAAAATACCAGAAAAATAATTCAAAAAATGTATTTTAAAACATAACCAATGTCCTCAAAGAAGATCAAAATTAAGTAATTTAGTAAGGAAATTAATTCAAGACTTAGAAAAGAAAGTAAGCACTATGGATGAGAAAGTCAGTGATAATATTGAGATTCTGGGAAAAAAAAGAAACAGAAATGTTCGAAATTAAAAGTACAAAAAAATAAAACACACATTGAAAATAATCACCAAATACTAACCCAAGAACAAGAAAAAAAATCATACATTGAATACAAGGTCACAGAAAAGTCATATTTAAACAGCAATAAATAAAATAAAAAGGCTTAACACCATAGGCAAAAACTTTGGGACAGAATCAAGAGACAAAAATTAAGAAATATGGGGTACTAAAGGGGGATGAGACAAAAACCTGTTCAATGAAATTTTAGCAGAAAATTTCCTAAAACTATGAAAATGTTGGGACAGGAGGCATTTAGAATCCAAAATAGATTGGAACAGAATAGAAACTTTCTGTGCCACAGTATATTTAAAACATCAAGACTAAAAAGCAAAGAAAATATATTGAAAGCAGCTAGATAAAAATGCTAATGTTTAATTCAGTAAACCAACAAATTCCTAAAAATGAATAAGGGTATAAGAACAGAACAATTAGTAACAGATTCTACCAGGAAAAAAAATAACAATTAGCAAACCTTTCAATAATGACCTTAACTGTAAATGTAAATGACTAACAGTCCAATTAAAATATGAAGACTGTCTGAATGTGTTGAAAAACTAGAACCAGATCTCTATTGCTTACAAGAGGCATGTCTCACTGGAAAAGCCAGAGACACTTAAATTGAAAGGATGGAAACAATACTTCATGTAACTAGAAGCAAAAAGGCAAGCAGTTGTAACTTTACTCATATCAGAAAAAAATGGAATTCAACACAAGATTCATCAGAAGAGTTATAGAAGGTCAATATGTATTAATGCAGGTAACAATTCATCAAGAAGGCAGAACAATAATACTGAATACACATGCACTGTAAAATGATAGATTGGTTCAGGTATGATAATTCTGAGTCAGTCCCATACCAATAGATAGCTTATCAAGGAAAAAAAATCAGAACTGAAATTTCCTAGTTAAAATGTAACATAAATGAAATGGATTTATCAGATCTCTACAGAATATTCAATAAAACAGCTACAGAAAAAACATTCTTGCCAGAAGCCCATGGAACTTTCTCTAAAATGGAACAGATTTTTGGCAATAAAACAAGCCTGTAAAAATTCAAAATGAACTGGGTATAGTAGGTCATGTCTGTATTCCCAGTTACTTATGAACTGATGATAGAAGGATGCCAGTTCAAAGCCTAGCAAAAGCCAAAAAATTTTTACAAGACTCTATCTCAAAGAGCAAGCAAGACGTAGTGGTGAATAGCAGTAATCCCAGTCTGTGAGTGTCATAGATAGGAAGATCATGGTCCGAGACCAACCTGGGCAAAATTTATAACACCCTATTTGAAAAATAACTAAAACAAAAGGGCAAAAGTCATGTCTCAAATGGGAAACTACTTACCTAGGAAATATAATGCTGTAAATTCAAAGCCCAGTACAAACAGAAGCACAAGAAATGGAAATGGAAATAATGCGTTATAACTGCTCAAAATATAATGAGTAAATTTAGAAATTAGTAGGAAGAAAAACTGCAGACATTGTACTAATACCTACACTGTGAAATTGAACCACAATCTCTGAATTAAAAGTGGGTAATTGAATATATCAGGGAGGAATTTAAAAACTCCTGGAATCAAATAAAAATGAAAACAAAAGCTTCCAGAACCCTTGGGACACACAAAGCAATGTAAAAAGGAATGTATATATCTATGAATACTTACATTAAAAACATAAAGTTTTGTTAAATAAAAAAAAAAGAAGAAATACCTTAAATCTTCAAAAAACAAGAATAATCCATACCCACAATCAGTAGTTGGAAATAAATACTAAAGACCACAACAAAAAAAATGAAATGGAGACTAAAAGAAGATACAAAGAATCAATGAAAGGAAGATTTGGTTCTTTGAAAAAATAAATAAGGTCAGAAAACCCTCTGCCTAACTAACCAAAAGCAAAAGATAGATGATCCATGTTAATAAAAATCAGAGATCAAAAAGGACTATCACAACAAATACCAATGAAACTTAGAGAATTATTAGGGAATATTTGAAAGCTAATATTCCTATATTTGCAAAATCTAAAAGAAAACTGTAAATTTCTAGATGCACATGACCTATCAAAATTGAACTAAAAGGAGAGAAACAACTCAAAAAAATCAGTAACATACAATGAGATTGAAACAGTAATAATCTTCCAAAAATGAAAAGCCAAAGACTAGAAAGATTCATTGCTGAATTCTGTCAGATATTTAAAGAATAACTAACAACAATGTTCCTCAAACTATTCCATAAAATAGACAGATAAGAACATTATGAAAGTCATCCTACAAAGCCAACATTATACTGACACCAAAACAAGATGAAGACATGAGAAAAACTGAAACCATGGGCCAATTTATAGAACAGGGAGGCAAAATGTCTTATAAAAAACACATTAAAAAGAACATACACCAGGACCAAGAGATTTTACTCCAGGGAAAAGTAAGTTCTCAAAGTATAAACATAATAATGAACATAAATAGAATCAGTGACAAAAAAAATGATCATCTTAATAGATGAATAAAAAGTCTTTGACAAAATTAAATATCCCTGCATGACAAAAGTCATGAAGAAACTAGGAATCGCAGAACATTTCTCAATATAGTCAAGTGTACATATGACAAATCTACAGCCCCATTGTACTAAATGGGAAAAACCATTGGATATATATATTCCAAAATAAGAAATAAAACAAAGCTGTACATTCTCTCCACTCATATTCATTATAAAGTCTGAACCTTAGCCATAGCAATAAGGCAAGAGAAAGAAATAAAAGGGATACAAACAGAAAGACGTTGAATTATTCCTAGTTTTGTATGATATAATTCTATACTTAAAATACCATAAGACTTCACTAAAAAACTCATAGATATATCAAACATTTTCAACAATATTACAGGATACAAAATCTACATTCAAGAATCAATGACTTTTCTCTACAGCATTAATGAATGAGATGAGGAAGAAATCAGGACATAATTTCATTCAGAATAGCATCAAACAATAATAAACTACATAGGAATCAACTTACCAAATGAAGTGAAATGCCTCTACAATCAAAACTATTATAAAAAAACTGAAAAGTTTGAAGAAGACACTAGAATGTGGAATGACCTCCCAGGTTCATGAATCAGCAGTGTTAATATTGTGAAAATGGGTATACTGTAGAAAGAAATCTACACATTTGAGGCAATACCCACTAAAATTCCAATGTCCTTCTCACAGAAGTAGAAATAATCCTAAAATTTACAAGGAATTATTAAAAAAATCCTAAATAGAGAAAATATTCCTTAGGAAAAAAGAACAATACTGCAGGTATCACAGTACTTGCTTAAAATTATACTACAGAGCCATAGTAACAAAAACAGAGTGGCACTAGTACAGGATCAGTCAAGTAGACTGATGAATAAAGGACCCAGAAATAAGCCCAGAAAGCCATCTAATTTCCTACAACTTGCTAAAACATACATTGGAAAATAGAAAGCCTCTTTAATGAATGATGTTTGCAAAACTGGGATATCCACATATATAAAAATCAAACCATATCTATATTTTTCACCCTGTAAAAAAATCAGTTCAAAGTAGATCAGTGACTTTAATGTTAAAAACTTAAACTTTGAAACTTTGAAATTAGTACTGGAAGAATATTTGAAGATACGTGCATAGACAATGATTTTCTGAATAGGACACCAATAGGTCAAGAAATAAGATCAAGAATTGACAAATTGAATTGCATAAAATTAAAAGTCTTATGCACATTAAAGAAAACAAGTACCAAGATAGAAATTCAACCTAACAATGGGAGAAAACTCTTTGCCAGCTATTCATCAAAAGAGCAATATATATCCCAAGCATATAAAAGTTCTTAAAACCCCACACAAAAAAAACAAGTAGCCCAATGCAAGAGCAAAATTAATTGACTAGATGGTTCTCAAAAGAAGTAAATATTGGCAGTAAACATGAGAAAATACTAAACACCCCCAGCTATAAGCATCTTTGTGCATATATGTATATATACAATGATGTATTATTCAAGCATAAAGAACAATGAAATTTTTTTCATTTTCAGGATTACGGATGGAACTTGTGAAGAGAATCATGTTAAGAAAAATGGCATATATGTAGAGAGGCAAATGCTTAATGTTTTATTTCATGTGCAGAGAAAACACTATCACATAAATGTAAAAGAGAGATTTCTATTGGGGGAGCCAATGGGAATGGGGAAGACCAAGAGCAGTGGGAAAAGTGGTGGCATGTACTATCTGATTAAATTATATTGACATATGAAAATGCCAAACAGAAACCCATTAAAATTGTAAAAAAGCAATATTTGGTGGAAAGAAGTATGAATAGAGGGAGTGAATGTGATCAAATTACATTATATGTATATATGGAAATATTACAGTGAAACTCCTTTGAAGATAGTATATGCTAATAAAAATACCAGAAAAAAAAGAGAAAATTATACACCATTTTGTGTTGGAAGGAACTCTTAACAGTTCGTGAAAAAGGTGCAAAGCTTGAGCTGTCACAAAGTCTTGAATGCTGGGGGCTTGTGTGGCATGAAAAGGGTTTATCTGGCTCATTCCTCCATGGGAAGGAATATTCATTATACTGCATACCTTATTGACCAACCATACTTCCCTAGAATTTGCTCTTGCTATAGTTACTGACATGAGCCTCTAAGAAAATAAGTCATACAATAGCATAAGGCAAAACTTAATCTGATGCTGAAATTTCTGAATGTAACTGATTAGTTTACATGTAGCCATCTCTTTTTTGCATTTTTTTCAGCTCATGTTATGGATAATAGTCTTAGTATACTTATTTGTAAACCAGTGTGTGTGTGTGTGTGTGTGTGTGCACTTAGGATGACTGTGGACTGCAGTGTGATAGATTTAATGGATAGGGGCTGTGGCATTTGTTTGAGACAAATGTGGGCTATCTAGAGAGTTTTAGGCTAGCTGGAGCTACCTTTTCGGACCCTTTCTCAAAAAAATCCTTAAGTGAAATAATATATACTTGGGTCTAATAAGAAATGTGCTATAAGTTGTTTGTGTCTAGAGACAATGTAAGACTGAATTTTTTCTGGGTTCTCATTCAAAGATAATTACTAAGAATATTTATTGTAGAGGGAAAAGAAAGAACTTATGTAAACTTGAGTTCATAAAAAATTGCTTCAAAAAGAAAATTTCTAAAGAGAGAAAAACAGAAAGTAGGAGAAAGATATAAGAAAGTATGGGAATATGTTTTTGGAGAAGAAAGTTGAACAGAAAAGGAAATATGTTTGGGTAAGAAAAGTTTCGTAAAGTAAGGATTTTATCTAAAGTAAAATAATTTGCAATACATAAACAAGAATGATAGTGAGAAAAAACAGCCCCAGCAGACCCACGAAAATGGAAAAAAATGTATGAGTATGTCTTAAAAAGTATATAAAACATGGATCTTCTGAAAAACTCATGTGTGAGATTCATTTGGCTATAATTAAATTTATTTAAGGATTCTTTAAAGTCAAATTTTAATATACCATTGTAAAATTAGAACCTAATTTACTATATCTAAATCAAAAAGGGATTTTGTGTATAATCTTATTGCCTACCAGTATTTTGTAATTTGTGAAATTTCTTTCTTATTTCTTTTCATAATTTGAAAATTATGGTCCTAAGTTTCTTCTCATGTAATATAACAGTTCTTTTAAAAATTATTTTTAAAGTGTATGTTAATCATACAGACTGATGCATTTCATTTTGATGTTTCTTTCACATACATGATATTTTCTTGGATTTACCCCCTATAATACTCTGCTTAATCACCCTTCCCTCAAACTCCTTTTTGAAATTTTAGTAGCAATTATTTATTGAACAATGGGAGATATTTATTATCTTATATCAATACATGCATATAATATAACATGATCAGCTTCTCCCTCTTCTGTTACTTATTCTTCCCCTCTCATATATCCCTTCCTTTTTTATCTTTCTTACAGTTTTTAAATGGGTTGCATTATAACCATTTCATAATGGTACATGCATACAATGCACTTCAAACATAGTCTTCCCCAATTACCCTCTTCACCTTCTGACCTCCTGCTGTGCCCCTCTCCAACAGTCAACGTTTTATGTTAATCCTTTTCCCCTTTCAAGATTCCACATATGAGAGAAAATGTGATATTTGTCCTTCTGCATATGATTTTTTTTAACATGATCATCTCTGTTCCATCTATTTTCCTTCAAATAACATAATTTCATTCTTCTTAGAGGTTGAACAATACTCCATGTATGTATCTGCCACCTTCTTTTCATCCAGTCATCATCTTCTGATCATCAATTGTTGATTCCATAACTAGTCTATTGTATATAGTGCTACAGTGAACATGGGTGTGCAGGTATCTCTATTTTGTGCTGTTCTACTATCCTTTGCAAGTATGCCTAAGCGTGATATGGCAGGATAAAATAGTGGTTCTATTTTTAGTATTTTGAGGAATATTGATTTCCATAGTGACTTCATTAATTTACATTCTCACCAATAGTGTAAGAAGGTTGATTTTTCTCTCATCTTGACCTGAATTTGTGGCTATTTTGCTTCCTTAATGATAGCTATTACCATGGTTAGATGGGCTCTCGGTTGGTGTTGTTTTGATTTGGTTTTCCTTTATGGCTAAGGATGGTGAACACTTTATGTGTTTATTGGCCATTTGTGCTTCTTCTTCTGAAAATTTGTTCTATTCCTTCCCTCATTTACTCATTGGATAATTTGACTTCTTAATTATTTTGGATGTTAATCACTTATTAGGTGAATAGCTATTAAAGATTTTCTTCCATTTTGTTGGTTGTTTCTTTATACTGATACTGTTTCCTTTGCTGTGAAGAAGTGATTTAATCTGATGTAATTACATTTGCCAATTCTTCCTCTTATTTATTAGCTCTTTTGATACTATTCAGAGCAACCTGGTCTAGAAATATATCTTAAAATATTTTTTCCTTTATTTTTCTCTAGTACTTTCAAGATTTCATGACTTTCATTAAGGTCTTTAATCCATTTTGAATTTATTTTTTACAGGGTAAAAGACAACCATCTATTTCAGTCCAGTTGGTTTCATTGTCTGTTTAGGTAACAAATCATGTTGGTTTATTTACTACAGCTCTGTAGTATAGTTTGAAGTCAGATGTTGGGTTGTTTCCAGCTTTTCTGTTTTTTCTCATAACTGCTTTGGTTATCCTGTGGATTGTTGTGCTTCCATAACAATTTTTAGATGTTCATTCTAAAAAATGAACTTTGAGGGGAATACATGGAAAATGTACATTGCTTTTGGTAATATATCCATTTTCACAATATCAATTTTACTAATCCACAAACATGGAGGTCTGTCCATTTTCTAATGTCTTTTTAAATTTCTTATATTAGTGTTTTATAGCTTGAATTTTAGAAAAATTTTCATTTCTTAGTTAAGTTTATTGTTAGGTAATTTATTATTTTTGAAACCAATGTTAATGGGATTGTATTCCCCTGATTTCTTTCTCAACATGTTCACTATTGGTATATATAAACGTTGATGATTTTTGTATGTTTATTGCATATGCTGCTACATTTACAAGAGTTTCTTTCAGACCTAAGAATTTTATGGTACAGTGTAATCTGTTACAAGTCTTTTATCTATTGGCTCATGCCATTTTCAAATAAGGGTAATTTCATCTCTTCCTTTTGTATTTTCCCCCTTATTACACTGTATTGCCTTATTTTTTTGGTTAAGAATTTAAGAAGTATATTGAGAGAATGGATATCCTTATCTCATTCCTGATTGTAGAAGAAATGGTTTGTTTGTTCCCATTAGGGCCATGCTATATATAAGTCTGTTATATGCAGCCTTTATCATTTTTAGGTATCACTTGTTATCTTTTTATTTCTACCTTCTTTGAAGCTTTTATTGACATGAGAGCAATAATAGGAATCTTTCTGTATAGCTAGCCTTAACTCAACTAGCAAAAACGCTTTGTCTTTCTTATTATGCTTATGTCTTTTCTTCAACAAAATCAGTCACAAGGGCAGAACAGGACCTGCCTGAAACTGAGGAGGGGAGGGGGGAAGGGTGGAGAAATGACTCAAACAATGCATGCACATGTGAATAAATGAACAATAACAAACAAACAGCAACAACAACAAAAAGCATTTACTATAAAAGAATGTTGTATTTTGTCAATGGCACTTTCTGCATCTACTGAGGTGTTCATGAGATTTTTGTCCCTGATTCTGCTTATGTCCTCCATTATGTTCAATGATGTGCATATGTTGAACCATCTTTGCATTCCTAAAATGTAATGAATTTGATCATGGTGTTTAGTTTTTAATGTGTTGATGAATTCAGTTTATTGGTGTTTTATTAAGCATTGTTATGTCTATGATTGTCAAAGAAATTGGTCTATAGTATTATTTTTGTTGTGTCATTATCCAGTTTCAAAATATGAATCTGGTGCCATTCTTCCTTTTATATTTTATGGAGTAGGTTTATCAGCATTGATTAGTTCCTCTGTTGGATAATTTCTCTTTAATAACATGGTAGAATTCAACAGCAAGTTTGTCTGGTCCTGGGCTCTTCTTTGCAGGGAGATTCTATTTTATTTCTTTAATTCATTATTCATTATAAATCAGTTTAAGTAGTTTATATCCTCTTGAATCAGTTTTATTGGTGACATGTGCCTAGAAATTTATTCATTTCTGTTGTATCTTCTAGTTAAGCATAGTATAATTTTTCAAATTATATGAATATATTATTATGCCTTTTTCATCTTTAATTTTATCAATGTGGGTCTCCTCATTGTGTGTTTTCATTAATTTGGCTAAGAAATTATGGATCTTGTTTATCTTTCATAGCCAATGAACTCTTTGTTTTATTGATTCTTTGTATTGCTCTTTTAGTCCCCATTTCATTAATATCTGCCTTGGTCATTATTTCTTTCAATATACTAATTTTTCTTTGGCTTGCTCTTGCTTTTCTAAGAATTTTAAGTGCTTTATTAGGTAATTTTTAGTTTTCTCTTATTTTCAGTGTAGTCACTCATAGCTATAAACTTCCATCTTATATGTATTTGAGGTTCTGTATTGCACTATTTCTATATGTCACATTTTGGTTATCCAATCATCTATCCACGGACAGTTGGGTTTCTTCCATGTTTGAGCTAATGTGAATAATACACAATGGAATTGAAAGTACATATTACCTTGAATTTCTGTGTGCAGTACCTTTGAACATATACCCAAAGGGGACATATCACTGGATGGTGTGGTGCTTTTATTTTTTGCAAGTTTTTCAGGATTCCACACACTTTTCCAGAGTATGCAGCAATTTGCTTTCACACACAATGGGAAGGGTTTTCCATTTTCTTTACACACTTTTTCCAGCTTTGGTATTTTATTTTCTAATATTTACCTTATGAGGCAAAAATTGAAATCTTACTGTTAATTTGCTTGTTTTTTTCTAATGAAGTTCAACACCATTTTATTTACTTTTTGTCCACTTTTATGTAATATTTGGAGAAACATCCATTGAAGTTCTTTTACATTT
This sequence comes from Castor canadensis, assembly GCF_047511655.1. Taxonomy (NCBI): domain Eukaryota; kingdom Metazoa; phylum Chordata; class Mammalia; order Rodentia; family Castoridae; genus Castor; species Castor canadensis. The sequence continues at coordinate 189,870,363 of NC_133386.1, forward strand.
AATTTTTATTTATGTTCTTTTTTACATTTTAACTGATACATAGAAATAAAAGGTGTGCATATTAATAGAGTGTCACACTATGGTTCAATATATGTATCATTATATAATGTTTTAATCACAATAAATGCATTCATAGCTTGAAACATTTACCTACTGTATGATTATGACATTCAAAATACTTTTTTCAATCTCTTTTGAATGTACAGTCCACTATTGTTATGTATAATAGATAACGTGACAACTTTTTGCATACTTGAAAACACCACCATATCTAGACTTGTTTTGTGAGATTCATCCATACATATGGATTCAGGTTTTCCTTCTAATAAAAAAAGAATAAAAATATTGACATTGAGAAGTAATCCTTATGACATGCAAAATGGTTAAGCACTGCTAGTATCTTCATTTTTACTGCAAAAAAACACTGACTCAGAGGGCAAGATATCAAATCAGATATACTGATAAGCTACTAATCACAACAGCCAGAGTATTTCTTCCATTCTAAACTGTTAGACAATCATAAAAAGAGTCATATGATTGCTAATTAATTTTTGACACAATATATGTACTGGGTATATTGTATATACTAGTTGAATATGTATATCTAATAGTCACATAATTTTCATTATATAGACTATTATTTTCTATATAATAATTGATGTTCATGTGCTTCCAGTAATTTTATAGTATCTAAGCATTTCATGGTTACAAAACCAGTGGACCTACCCTCTAAACAATAATTAACAAAGATTCAACCATGTTTCTAAATTTCTTTCTATGTTTCAGAGCCCTTTTGTATTACTTGTGTCACTCTATGTGATAATCCTTCTTAATCAGTGGTGACTAAATAAAAGTCCAGTTAAGAGGGGACATATGGGACACATACAGCATTTCCCTGAATATTCGCAAATTTGAAATAAAGGTTCAGTCATGTTGGTGAGGGAGATGTGAATGGCATGGATACTAAAGGGAAGGCAACATTAAACATTAGGCAGGTGAATACTGGATGAAATACAGAAATATTGGACTTCTGACTTATAAAAGAAATAATAAACCCTAATATGGAACACAGAGAAAAATGTAGGGAAGTGGGAGAGTCTCCCTCAGCAGAGCAGTAATCAAATGAGAAAAGGCAAGCTTCAGAAAGACTCACAGGTTTACACCAGTTGGAACTCTACACAAATAATGTTAAATACTGTGCAGCAAGAAAACACCAGTGAAGGGGCCCCTTTCACTTTCTAGCAGGTTTAGAAGATGACGAGGGATCATCTTCATCACAGGAGATGTCTTAGTCAAACCTCTGAGCTGTGAAGAGCAGGCAACTGCATTTTTATATTTCCAAACCCCAAGAACTTCTTCAAATCCAACAGCTAAAAAAACAACCATCCCAAGAATGAGAATACACCCAGGACTCCAGCTGGGACTTGATCTCAGATTCATCAACACAGTCTACAAAGGACAAAACCTCATACAGTGAAAACACTTGTGGAGTTGCAGCACAAATTCTGAATTTGGGAAAGCGGAGAGACACTCGTTGTGAATATGAGTTGGGCTTCTAACACAGAGAATTATGATGTGAGGCAACCAGAATCAATTAGGTTGATCAATTGCCCAGCCAATGTATGTTGCTTTACTTCACCAAATTTTTATAGACTATATTTTAAATAATCATTTAAAATATCTTTTAAGTTAAAATTCAATGTAACAATAGAGTACACTATAAGATAAACTGAAATTCACAGGAATGAAGTAGTTGTAACCTAAGTTATAGGTTTAGTAAGTTCAGTATTAAGATCTCTACTTATAAATGTCTATTTTTGATATTTTTAATTTTTTTATTATTTTGTGCTGGGGTACATTATGAGATTTTATGAAGTTCTCACAATATATCATAGTTGAATTCTGTGTTGTTTCTTCTTTCCACAAATTTTCTTTACAGTACACTAAATTGAAACCTAAAGTGTTCTATAAACTGGTGATGATATAGAACATTTTCATGGACTGAGTAATGGTGTCTTAGATTGAGGAGCTTAGAATTATTAGTGAAGCAAGGCAAGACAGGTAGAGGCTCAAGTAACCATAGGATATACAAATGAAAATGTCCAGTAGACAGCCAAATATTTTTTACAGTATGAATTTCAAGTTGCCCCCAAATTTGATTTGGAAACCAATATTCATAATGATATTTTAAAATTAGCTCAGTTAATGTAATTCAAAGGAAACAGATATTGTGAAAGTGAACCAGATCCAAAATACAAGATTATACCAACATTTAAAAGAATCCCTGAAGGAGCTTGTGAATCATGTTCATAGAATCATGATAAAAACATGACTGTGTAGCCACAAGGAACTCCAAATAACTACAGTTTGGGTAAGGAGTTGTATGAGTTTTAGTGCATAAGTCCTCATGAGCAGTGGTAGCTGAAACTGCAAACATGCAAAAATCTCAATTGAATTGATTAGAGAACCTTAAAAAGAAAATTTTTAATAATTTCTGGAAAGTGGAAAATAATTCTTATTTCATTCCTCAAACTCAGCAGGTTTTGTATACTGTAAATATTTAATGACCATAGTCACCATTAGTAAACCTCAATTGATTGTATATAGTTAATAATCAATTATTTAATAAGCAAATACAAATGAACAGCACTGGGAGACATTAAATGGGACATTGAAAAGGTTAGGGTGTCCCATAATAGACTGATATTTTTAGCAGTGTAGTGCATAATTTTGTATCAACAAAGAAAATACATTTAACTCAGTCTTTGGAAGACATCTAGGTTTTACTGCACAATATCCAAACACTTTTAAAAACAACCAGCCTCCTTCATGTTGACTAAAGATGACTTGTTAAAGCTGTCTCATTGGACATTGATCATTTTAACTTAACAGGAGTCCAGATTCTTTTTAAATAACTGGAAACTGATTATTTTCTAAGAAACCACAACTTCTATTTATATTCAGTACTTAAGTTTTTGAAGTATTATGTGCCAAGAATGGGAATGCAAATCCTACTAGATCAATCAGAAACATTTCCCAAAGGCTTTGATGATCAGATTAGTAATCTAGTAGCAAAGGAAAATCAACTCAATATTTTAATTTGTTATTGAGGAAATTTATTCTATTTTTCCTATAATAGAATTTCTTAGAGGACATACCAGAACTTCTGCCTAAAATTTCACCAAAATTGGATAATGGCTAATAAAAAATGGAGCCAACACAAAAAGAATCAGAGCAGTCAGAATAGCAGACATAACTACTTCTAAATATAAAATTTCAATTTCAGAATTCACCCAGTCCAAACTATTGATCCACCTTTATGTATTTTATACAGTGTTGCTTTATTCATGTTTCTCTACATAATATAATGAATACATGTAAAGTTATTACCCATCATAAAAACGAAAACATTATCAATAATTAAATCTACTTTTAGTCTTTTTCTATCCCATTCTCTGCCTTATTCAAAAATAACCACCAATATCCCAATTTTTAATGTGTAATTATCTTGCTTCTTAAAAATAAATTATCTTTATTATAGTTCTTAAGTTTACATGATCTTGCATGTTAAATAATTTAGCATGATTTATGTAGAATTTTAGGAATTTATTTTAGCTTTTCACTCAACACTGAATACGTTGTTTTGTATTTTTTTTTTGGTTTTTGTAGCATGGTCTTGATATATACCCCAGACTTTCCACACACACGCACAAATGAGACTCCTACCTCAGCCTCCAGAACGCTGAAAGTAACTAAGTTTTACATCTGTTGTTAAATGTAGTTGTAAAATAAATTTCACTATTACACCTCTTACCATTGTGTGATCATTTCAAATATGTTTATCCTTATCTTGTGAATGAATAACTAATGTGAACATGCAAATATAAAGATATTTAAACGTGTCTCCTAGGAATATAGGTTGTAGGATGTACCTACATTTATCCTTCTGGGGTAACATCACACATCTCCACAGCAGGCCCAGGAAATGCAATCTATGTACCAAGAAAAAGTGGGCTTGGAAATTTTTGAACTAGCTTAGTAAATTTCACACGATGAATGAAGAATTGATTTGAACACACTCCTATTTTGTGTTTGTTGTTTTAATTAGGTACATGCATACATTTGTAACCCAAAATACTGCGGTTATAATTTTAATGTCAATAATAAAATGTCAATTGATCTCTGTCATGTGAAATAAAATGTTTTGAAGAATAAAATAGACTGCTTTTCTATGAAGTAAATAGAGTTTCTTTGAGGTGTACTTACTTTTATTTATCAAATAATACCAAGATATGGCATCTAGAAGGTTATATCTTAGGTATATGTTTATACTTCTAATGATAAATGTATTTACTAGGAAATTTCCTTCCACTTTTACATACTTACAGTAATTAAAGCTGATTTGCATAGGTTAACAGGCATACAAGTGAAGAATCTTAGAATACCTTTTAAAACCTTAGAGTTTTTTTTCTTTCTAGAAGGCAGCCTGGGATTGAAATCCTAACCAAGTGGAATAAAATCTCATCTTTGGAGAACGGTAACAAGATGGCTCATCTTTGCTGTTTTACTCATTTGTTACATAGTTTGAAAATAGATCAACTTCTGGAACCTTGAGTCTTAAATGGACTGGGAAGCCTAACATTGAATGCTCTTTATGCGGATTTTTGTCTATGAGAAATTCTATAACTTTAAGACAATTGTACAAATAATTTTGTAATAATTTCCCAGATGTAATATTGTTACACACATGTAAGTGATCACTACTGTCATCAACATGTATCAAAAGCATTTTCAACATTTTGTACTCCATTAGTAGCTATATAATAATTATAAAGTAATTCATGATCACAATAATACACTTGAAGTAAACAAAGAATGTGAGAAGAAAAATTTACATGTCTTCTTAGGTTATTATTTGAATCTATTTCCATACTCTCCAAGGAATCCTGTCCTTAGTTTGGTACATGAAATTCTACAAAACTTTACAAATAATTTTTTACATATGTAAGGGCATCTGTTTATTTTAATGTAAAATTACAGCCAAGTTTTCAATATTGATAATTTTCAAAAAAGTTGAGCCACTTACAAAAAAGTTATCATGTAATGTTATCTTATTATACATATATGTCAACATTAACTTTTAAAATGCAAAATACACTTATAAAATTATATTTTATCTCATTAATATTAACAATATCAAAAAGTGTTTATATTTTCATACATTTCAGAAAATACTGACCTGTGATCATTTGTATTTTTTGTTAGCTCATCCTTAGGATCTTGATATTTTATTAGGGTAAATATTAATGTATAAAAATAATCATATTTTAGAGATAAGAATTATGATTTGCTTTTACTTTGCAGCTCATTTCTCTTTTTCTGCGACTTTTTTCTATTTATATATATAATTTTCCTATTTTATATACTCAATTGGTTCAAAATACTAAAATTTTATATTTATTTTCTACTATCCCATAATTATTTTTTATTCATAATTCTATGATTCTCTTTTGCATGAAATATTGAACACAGTTATTTTGAGGAATGAGAAAATGCCCAAAATTATTAGTAATTTATCTGAGTTTTAAAATGAATGTAGAAACCCCAGTAGTTATGGAAGGTACTGTGATTGGTACTCAGTAGAAAGCATTCTAGAGACCACACATCCCCATAGAACAGATTCATCAGCAAACAATTCAAAATTATTTAAGGTGATAAAATATAACTTAATTTGAAAACTACGAGATTCTCAATCAAGTATCCAGATATAGTTTGCTCACAACAAAGTGATTACATATGATCCATCTGCATCTTGAAGTTTGTCCTTACCTCACACTTTGCAGAAAAGAAATCTGCTGATATTGAATACACCACCACTGAAACCTTCACTTGCCCATTTTCAGATCAGATTTGGGACTAAGACACAACTTCATCAGAAAAGTATAATGCAAGCTGTAATATCACAAACTTTTCATCACTTCAAGAAATATATCCTTCAACTTAACCTAGGAGAACCAAAATGGCAACTAGGAAACAGCTGCAGACTGTGTGATCTCCGTGAATTAGGGACCTTGCTGAGACTCTAGAGACACACTTAGCTGAGATAAAGCACCAAGGAGAGCCAAAACTTCAGCACTCTGAACCTCTAGATTGTATAAGGCTTCACACCATGATCTATTAAAAGAACAGCTAGCATGCCAAGTCCCCACCCCATAGGCCCATGGAGCTGCTGCTCCACTCCTCCAGGCTCCCTGCACCTTGGCCCCAACAAACTCCAGATCTGTGTGTGACTTCAGGATCCATGCTCTGCCAGGCTCCCTGTCTCTTGGGTCCCACTGGTCCCTACTCTGTGTGGGACTACCAGTTTCCCATCCCGCCCCTCAGCCCTGCAGGGCTCAATTGCCCCTGGGCCACTGCCAGGCCTCAGCTCTGCAGGCTTGTCAGATAGATGCTCCAACAGGCCCCTGCACAGCAGGGCACCACAGGAGGGCTCCAATCCTCCCTACAAGACACAGACTGACAGAGCTGGATGCTAAGTGAGTGACATCAGAACAACTAAGAGTATAACTCTACACTGATAAACTGGTGATTTATTTATTTATTTATTTTGCCTTTCTTTAAGGGTTTGGCTGTCTTGTTTGCTGTTTGATCATCCACCATCTCTCCCACGTTTTACTTTTTTTTTCTTTCTTTCATTTATTTTTCTTTTTCATTCTCTTTTTTGTCCTTTTTTCTTGGTTTTGCTACTATTAATATTGTAACTCAGCTAACACTAAATTACACATAGTCCAGGGACAGAAATAGTACTACTGGAAATATGGGAAGACGAAAAAGGGATGGAAACCATTCTCCCAACATAAATAAATTAATACAGGATTCAGAGTGAAAAGAAGAAAATGGATACCTACATCCACATTCCAACAAAACAAAGATAGACTACACCAAGGAACCAAATGAAACCCGCAAGAACACTCTGAAAGAAGAAATCCTGCAAGTAATTAATGAGAATCTCATAGAGATGTTACTATACATGGTCAACCAAAAGGTACAGGAGGCACTCAAGAAATTCCAAGAAAAAATAAATAAATAATATAAGAACACAAAAACAAATACATGAAATCATAAGAGCACTAAATAAACACCAAAGTGAAACAGAGAATACCATAAACAGAGAGATAAATGAATTAAGGATGAAAATTGACAATATTAAAGAGGAAGTGACCTACGATATGGATAACCTCAGAAAAAAGAATGAAACAAAAATACAAAAAAAAAGTGGAAGGCAACTCCAGCAGAACGGAACAAACAGAATACAGATTCTCAGAACTTGAAGATGAAATGGCAATTAAAGGAAAAACTGAAGAACTATTAGTCAAACAACTCAAGACCTGTGAAAGGAATATGCACAAACTCACCGACTCCATCAAAAGACCAAACCTGAGAATCATGGGCATTGAAGAAGAAGAGGTGCAAGCAAAAGAAATGCATAACAGATTCAACAAAATAATAACAGAAAAGAAATGTGTAACAGATTCAACAAAATAATAATAGAAAATTCCCAAATCTAGGGAAACTATGCACATTGAGGTACAGGAAGCCTCCAGAATACTGAACAGACTTGACCAAAATAGAACTACCCCATGATGTATTATCATTAAAACATCAAGCACAGAGACTAGAGAAAGAATATTGAAGGCTGTAAGAGAGAAAAAACAAATCATGTACAAGGTAGACCCATCAAAATCACAGCAGATTTCTCAATGAAAACCTTAAAAGCAAGAAGAGCATGGAGTGAGGTATTCCAGGCACTGAATAAAAATAACTTCAATCCTAGGATACTCTACTCAGCAAAACTATCATTCAAAATAGATGGAGCAATAAGTCTTCCATGATAAACAGAAACTAAAACAATATATGACCACCAAGCCATCATGACAAAAGATTCTCCTAGGAATTCTGCACACAGAAAGTGAAAGCAAACAAAACCATAAAAGGACAAGCAAATACCAGACCACAGGAGAAGAAAAAGCAAGAAAGTAGAGAGTAACATTTATTCAGCTACACACAATCAAACACTTAAACAACAAAGACAACTACATGATAGGGATCACCACATACCTATCAATACTAACACTAAAGATTAATGGACTTAATTCCCCCATCAAGAGACACTGATTGGCAAGCTGGATTAAAAAGGAAGATCCAACAATCTGTTGCCTGCAGGAGACCCAACTCATCGACAGAAACAAGCACTGGATGAGAGTGAAAGGCTGGAGGAAGATCCACCAAGCCAGTGGCCCCCATGAATAGGAGGCAGGGGTAGCAATACTTAACCTGATAAAGGAGACTTCAAACTTACATTGATGAAATGAGATAAAGAAGTACTCTCCATACTAATAAAAGCGGAAATACATCAAAAGGAAATAATAATTATCAACTTATATGCATCCAATGTAAATGAACCCAGTTATATCAAACATACTCTGAAGGACCTAAAATATATATATATATAAACTCCAATGCAATGGTAGTGGGAGACCTTAATAATGCTCATCAACAATAGATAGGTCATCCAAACAAAAATTCAAAAATGAAATCCTAGAACTAAATCACACTATAGATGAAATGGACCTAGCTGATATCTACAGAATATTCCATCCAGCTTCTGCACAATATACATTCTTCTCAGCATTCCATGGAACCTTCTCCAAAATTTATCATATCTTAGGGCACAAAGCAAGCCTCAGCAAATATAAGAAACTAGAAATAAGCCCATGCATTCTGTCTGACCACAATGCATTAAAAGTAGAAATCAACAACAAAAACATTAGTAAAAAACATGCAAAAAATTGGAAGTTCAACAACACATTGCCCAATGATCAATGGGTCATTGGTGAAATAAAAGAGGAAATTAAATATTCCTGGAAGTTAATGAAGATGAAAACACCACCTACCAGAACATATGGGACACAGCAAAGGCAGTCCTAAGAGGAAAGTTAATAGCCATGAGTGGATATATTAAAAGGACAGAAAGATCACAAATCAATGATCTAATACTACAGCTCAAACTCCTAGAAAAACAAGAACAAGCAAATCTCAAAAGAAGCAGGAGAAAAATAATTAAAATGAAGGCTGAAATCAATGAAGTAGAAACAAAAAAACATACAAAGAATCAATTAAACAAAAAGCTGGCTCTTTGAAAAAATACATAAGAATGACAGACCCCTCACAAACCTGACTAAAATGAGGAGAGAAAAAACCCAAATCAGTAAAATCAGAAATGCAAAAGGGGAGATAACAACAAACACCACAGAAATCCAGGAAATCATCAAAGACTACTTTGAGAACCTATATTCTAATAAATTTGAAAATCTTGAAGAAATGGCCAGATTTCTAGACACTTATGACCATCCAAATTTGAACCAAGAGGACATCAATCACCTGAATAGACTTATAAAACAAAACAAAATTGAAGCAGCAATAAAGAGTCTCCCAAAAGGAAAAGTCCAGGACCTGATGGATTCACTGCTGAATTCTATCAGACATTTAAAGAAGAACTAATATCAAATCCCCTTAAACTGTTCCATGAAATAAAAAGGGAAGGAACACTGCCTAATATTATTCTTATTCCATAACCAGACAAAGATACCACCAAAAAGGAAAACTACAGGCCAATTTTCTGAATGAATATTGATGCAAAAATCTGCAATAAAATAATGGTAAACCAAATCCGACAACACATCAGAAAGATCATACACCATGACCAAGTCAGCTTCACCCCAGGGATGTTGGTGTGGTTCAACACATGAAAATCTATGAATATAATATAGCCTATCAATAGAAGCAGAGAAAAAAACCACTTGATCATCTCAGTAGATGCAGAAAACTCTTCAACAAGATCCAACCTCACTTCATGACAAAAGCTCTAAGAAAACTGACAAGAAGGAATGTACGTCAACATTGTAAAGGCTATATATATGACAATCCTACTGCCAACATCATAATTTATAGTGAAAAACTGAAATTATTTCCTCTAAAATCAGGAACGAGACAAGGGTGCCCACTATCTCCACTTCTGCTCAAAATAGTACTGGATTTTCTAGCCAGATAAATTAAGCAAGAAGAAGAAATAAAAAGGAATACAAGTAGGTAAACACATTGTCAAAATATCATTATTTGCAGCAATATGATTGTATATCTTAAAGATCCAAAAAAATTATACTCAAAAGCCCTTAGACACCATAAACAGCTATAGCAAGGTGCCAGGATATCAAATATCTAGGAGTAAACTTAATAAAGGATGTGAATGACCTCTATAAGGAGAATTACAAACTCCTGAAGAAAGAGATCAAGGAAGACTACAGAAGATGGAAAGATCTCCCATGCTCATGGATTGGTAGAATCAACATAGTAAAAATCTCTATGCTACCAAAAACAATCTAACATGTTTATTGCAATTCCCATAAAAAGCCCAAGGACTTTCATCAAAGAGATTGAAAAATCTACCCTAAAGTTTGTTTGGAAACACAAGAGACAGCGAATAGGCAAGGCAATACTCAGCAAAAATAGCAATGCTGGAGGTATCACAATACCTGACTTCAAACCGTATTACAAAGCAATATCAATAAAAGCAGCCTGGTACTGGAACAAAAATATACCTGAAGACCAGTGGAACAGAAGAGAAGACCTGGATATGAATCCACACAACTCTACCTGCCTCATTTTTGACAAAGATGTCAAAAATATACAATGGAGAAAAGACAGCCTCTTCAACAAATGTTGCTGGGAAAAGTGGTTATCCGTCTGCAAGAAACTGAAATTAGACCCAGGTCTATCACCCTGTACTAGTATCAACTCAAATGGATCAAGGACCTTAATATCAGACCCGAAACTCTGAAGTTAGTACAGGAAGGAGCAGGAAACATTCTAGAACTAATAGGTATAGGCATGGACTTCCTCAATAGAACCCCAGCAGCTCAGCAACTAAGAGAAAGGATGGACAAATGGGACTTCATAAAATTAAATAGCTTCTGCACAACAAAGGAAATGGTCTCTAAACTAAAGAGACCACCTACAGTGTGGGAGTAAATATTTGCCAGCTATACATCAGACAAAGGACTGATAACCAGAATATACAGGGATCTTATGAAACTAATCTCTCCTAAAATCAATGAACCAATTAAGAAATGGGCAACTGCACTAAACAGAACTTTCTCAAAAGAAAAAATTCAAATCCATGAAAATATGCTCACCATCTCTAGCCATAAAGGAAATGCAATCAAAGCCACACTAAGATTCCACCTCACCCCTGTTAGAATAGCCATCATCAAAAGCACCACCAACAACAAGTACTGGAAAGGCTGTGGGGAAAATGGAACTCAAGTACACTACTGGTGGGAGTGAAAGCTGGTGCAATCACTCTGGAAAAAAATTTGGAGACTTCTTAAAAATCTAAACATAGCTGTGCCATTTGATCCAGCAAACCCATTCTTAGGGATATATCCAAAGGAATTTGACACTGCTCAATCCAGAGGTACCTGCACACCCATGTTTATTGCAGCGCTATTCACAATAGCCAAGTTATGAAAACTACCAAGATGCCCCACTACTGATGAATGGATCAAGAAAATGTGGTGTTTATACACAATGGAATTTTACTCAGCCATGAAGAAGAATGAAATCTTATTATTTGCATGTAAATGGATGGAACTGGAGAACATCATTCTGAGCGAGGTTAGCCAGGCTCAGAAGACCAAAATTTGCATGTTCTCCCTCATATGCAGACTTTATATCTTGGGCAAATGCAGCAATGTGGTTGGGTTTGGATCACATGACAAGGGGAGAGCACACATGGGAGATATGGGAATATGTAGAAAACCCAAAACATGAAAGGGTTTGTTGTCCCCACTCCAGAAGAACTAATACAGAATCCTTAAAGCGACACAGGTTAAAATTAGAAGGGGAATAAGAACCATTGTAAAGATCAGTTAGAGAACAATCAACTTGGGTTGTAACACATATGTACATGAAAGCAATGCTAGGAATCATTCTGTATAGCTATCCTTGACTCAACTAGGAAAAATGCTTTGCCTTCCTTATTATTGCTTATGTCTTCTCTTCAACAATTAGAGATAAGGGCAGACAGGTTCTGCCTGGAAGCAAGGGATGAGGGGGAGAGTTTGGGAGTAGGGGCAGGGGGGAGAAATGACACAAACAATATATGCACATGTGAATAAATGAATAAGAAAAAAAAGAAAAGTTAAATCTAAAAAAAAAGAAATATATCCTTCAAACTTTAGTTTTCATTAGACAGAATCAGATGACAGTGAATGCCTTTAAACCTCATTCCAAATGGAAAGGAAGAGAAAGGAAATGGTCAGTGGGGTTGAAAACTTACCTTTTGTCTTGTATATAAAGTATGACATCTATTATGAAAGTCATAGTTACCTCTATTTATATTTTGATTTCTTTGAAGATGAATTGTTCAGTGTGTCTGTAACATGAACGTTGCACCTTAGTTTCCTTCACTCTTGCTTTTTGTTGTAAAAGCTATGGAGAGAAAAGATACTCCTAGGCAGACTTGCTTAGAAGACATGAGTTAAAGTTTATCAAAATGTTTAAATACTGCCAGAAAGTTTTTGCCTTCTGTTTCTAGAACCTTCTACAATAAATAGAAAATATGCTCTCTGTACTGTGTCAAATAATCTCCAAATTTTGCTCTATTACCCCAAAACATTCCCTGAGAGAACTTGTGAATTAAGCATTTATTTTTTTTCCATGACATATTTATAGAAGTTTCATAAAAATTCACAAGTGCCCAGCTTTGAGAACAACAAAGACCCTACAGCTTCCCACCGGACCTGAAGGGCTTTCCCAATTGTTACTTAACACAGTTAATCCAGTATCACAGCAAATCACAGGGCCAGTTTGGCCCAGGAAATGTGAACAGGCAGATTCTGTCCTGAGAGGCACTTCTTTTTTTCACATTTCCTATGGGACTCCCTGGTTTCCATTGTCGAGTGTTTTATCTAAGTTTCAAAGTTACTTTGCAATATACACACTAATTTACCAAAGGCTTTCTTCTTCCATGAAGCTAAATCTTTAGTAATATCACTCAAAGATCTAAGTCCAGGTAAAGATGAAAACAAAATTGATACAATTTCAATTCTACCTCTATCATTGTGTTTTGGTAACTTTAGTCACATTTCTTAATTTTTGATTTCCACTTTCCTGTACATTTACTATTAAATTATAAAGATTTCATAATTAAAAACAACTATTAACTTTAACAATATTTCATTAGGATATATTAATAGTACTAAAAATAGTGGGTCTCATTTTGACATTTTCATATGTATATATAATGTATTTTGATTGTATTAACCCTCCATGATTCTCTTCTGTCCTCCTTAACATCCTGCTGCTCCCTTTTTTTCTTCCCAAATCATCTCTCTTCTACTTTCATGTCTTCTTTTTGGCAACAGAGATTCCTTATAGGATAGAAAACATGATATTTGTCCTTCTGATTATGGTTTATTTAACTTAACATGATCATCTCTGGTTCCATCTATTTTCCTAAATATAACATATATTTGTCCTTATTTTTGACTCAATATACCATGGTGTATTAATATAACATTTTTTATTCAGTCGTCTGTTGAGGGAAATCTAGGTTTGTTAATCCAAACTATTATGTTAATAATTATAATGCAAGCTAGTAATGATAATTTATATTATTTCTGAAACACAAGGTTGTAATGAAAGGATAAGTGAAAGCAATTGAAAAGAAAACTTTTTCACATCTTTTTATTTTTAAATCATCTTCTTACAGCAAGTTTACAGTAAGCTCTTCAAGGAGCTAGATTTTGTAGGTTTGCCTATGACTTCAGAAAATATTAAAGGATTGTGTGACATTTTAACCAAGTTGTGCTCCATTCTGAGAGTCATTTTGGAACCAAAGTAAACAGTCTCCATTTGAACTCATGACATGGATCTCTAAGCTGTTAGAGCATCAAACTATAAATCACACCATATTTATTCCTTCACTATCCTAAAGGACTGTTTCACATCTTTCTCTACACTTCTAGAATACTCTGTCTTAGATTAGATCTTGAGTATCTCTGAAATGGCCATGTACTAAAGGCTTAATCACCAATCTTGGCAGTATTGGAAAGTGGCAGATCCCATGGGATATGGGACCTAGTGGAAGGAAGTAAAGTAATTAGGGGCCATGCTCTTGAAGGGAGCATGGGGTTCTTCCCAATGACATAAGCAGCTAAACCACAAACCACCAGACAGTTTTAACAAGGTGGATTGTATCCTCATATGTCCAAGGCAACAGGATCACCAACCATGGACTAAAACTTCTGAAATCATGATCTGATTTGCTCAAGTATTTTGTAATGACAATAGAAAGGTGAAAAACACATACTCATTCAATGAGCATTTGAGAATCTACTATGTGAAAAATGCTGTTCTAAGGTTTTCCAGAGCCAACACCCTTAAGAAAACTTTCTTCTTTTCTGTTATCATTATGCCTTATGTTAGCTGTGTCCTTGAACTTAAGATAATACATTATAACAATCCTCTTTTATTCATCCTTTCATTCTCTCTCTATATATTTCTATCTCTGTCTCTTACACACACAGAAACACACACACATATCTGACTTCCTCAGGATTTATATTAAATTACATCTATATTTATATATTTCTCCCTATAAACTGTTTTCACTTTGATGGTATAGGTAACACCTTATCCATACATGTTTTCTATAGGGCTCAGCACAGAATTCAGCAAAGTGTTTTCTAACAACATTTTACTGTGTGTTATCAGCATCCTGATTGTTGTGGTGAGCTGTAAAGACAGATTCCATCCTAACACCAGGAGGTTTTTTGCCACCCTGGGATCCCCACACACTTCTGTACAAAATAAGGACATTGATATCTTTGCTACCCATCCATATTCTGTTCTGTTTCTTGTGCATTTAGATTCAGCCCTTATCCTGAATGTGTTTTCTTCCTGTCCTACTGTAGAGCTCTCACCCACCTCCTTCTACCCCTGGACATGCTCCTTCCAGCCAACTTAGTATTTCTCCCATCGTATTTTATTTCCAAATGGTACTGAAGTGAATGGCACTTTCCCACTATTTAGAAGGTATCATCAAGATTCTTAAAACTAGACTCTGAGCTCAGATTCTCCAATATACAGACACTCATCCTGTCCCCAAACTCATCAGTTTAGCTTCTATCTGCAAATGATGTCCTGAACATAGACAGAAATATATGTTCAAATACACATATGGAAGAGCTTGATCAAGTGCAAGAGTATTTAAGTACATAATTTATTATTTTCCTACAGCTTTGTTTTGTGGTATTATGGGTGCTCCTTAGCACTTTAGCTAACAATAAAAGAAAGAGGTCACACATAATTAAGAATGCATTTAGCAAAAAAAGTGATTGTGAGGGTTTAAAAAGGAATATGGGATGACCCAAAGGAGATTGAATCTATTTTGGGCTGTGGAGAGATTGTGGGGGAGCATTGAAAGCCTGATTTAGAAAGGAGGCCACTTCTTCCCTAGTTCAGGTAATAGATTAATTATTTGAAAAACTAAACAAATTCAAAGGGCTAAAGAAAAATGAGGGCATGTCACAAGTATTTATGATCAGTACTTCATTATATATGATATAATATGGGCCAGTCATTGAAGTAGTTATTAGAATATGCATTACTTGCTTAGACTTGAGAATTTTTAAATGAGTGTTGGTTTTATGTTAAAATGAAATTGGTGAAATGGTAAGGAGCTGTGTACCATAAGCTTTTAAACTTTTAGAATGCCTACCCTTTGCAGTCTGGCTGAGAGAAGCTTTGCTCTTCTCAGAATGTAGAGTGTATTTGATCTTGTCAAGTCATAAAATTAGGTGGGTAAAAAGGAAAATAGAATACTTTGGGTTGTTTTGTTTGTTGGTTTGTTTGATTTTGCAGATGCTAGTTGTTGGGCTTCACATGTGGACTTTCAGTTACGTTATTTTTTGTAATCTTTACAAGAGCTTACTAAGCTTAATTGCATTGGTTCTTGTATATATAAACAGATGACCAGGTGTGGACATTGATGCCGATATATAAGTAGACAAGCTCAGATTGGTAACTTTTCTAAGATCAACTAGGGCAAGTGACAGCATGAATTCACATGAAAGTCATCTCTCCCTCTAAGGATACCTCTCTCAACCTCAGGTTCTTCATCTCTCAAAGGAAGGAATTAAGCAGTCAGTTTGAAAATTGACTGATTTCTCCTCCTTTACAACTAATTGTTTTACTGTCATATGGTTATATAAACAATCTGTTTAATATTAATAGTACATTTTAAATAAGTAACAAATTCACCAGTATGACTAAGCCATTTTGTAAAACAACTGAGTCTTAAAAACCACTCACCAAATTCCAGTACTTAAAGCACTATTAAGTTTACGTTTTCCTGGCTACAGTCTGAGGCCTCCAAATCTCTTTCTTATGGTCACAGAGAGCAGAGAAGAGGAGGAGTAGCAAGTCAAAGTCCTGATGTTAGGGAAATATATTCTCAGTGACTGAACCTGGGCTGGATGGGTATAGTGATATCAGACTTGCCTCCATCTCTAACTGGTTCTATGTGGTGCATGAAACCTGGCTGCACAGGGCCTGAATGTGGGTCTGGGGATATAGTGTAACCTGCCCTTAATTATTCTCACTGACCAAATTGCCCCATGGAGAGGAAGAGGAAAAGATCTATATAGGCTGAGTAGGCAGGGATATCAGAAGTACATGTGTTGTGTTATGTATCAATAAACTTATTTAAATTTATAAGCAAAAGCAAAAGGGAAGTATTCAGACAAAGAAGAGGGAGACAATGAAGAAGGAAGGGAGAGAGAGAGAAAGTGAAAAAGGATGCACATGGGGAACAGTGATGATTTTTAAACATTCTACCTATCTCTTTAGCAGCTTTTCTTAAAGGAGAATATATGTGTAAATCTCTTGGCAATTCAGAAAAGTTTTTCTTGGATTCATGGATTCTTAGTGCTTATGTATTAAGGCTTTCTATGAAACATAGTCTCTACTTATAGTATGTTAACTAAAATTGAATAATAAGATGAATTTCCCCATCTATTTATCTTTTTTTCTTTTTTTTTAACCAAGGATTTACTTCAGTATAGTAGGACAAAGTGTATATAAGAAGTGCTGGGGGAGAGAAGAAGGGAAACATTTCTTATTCTCTGCACAGGAAAAGGCCCCCATCTTCTAGTCTTATTCTGGAGAGTTGGGAGGAATACACATGGTCAAACACAATGGATCTTGGTGGCTGAAATGGCTGTTAAAACAGGGAGAGGTCCATCCTGGCCCACCCAAATCACAGGGACAGTAAGTATGCTTTGGAACCCCATTTGTTATGCTTTGTTTTTGTGGTCCTGGGGTTTGAACTCAGAACTTACACATTGAGTCACTCCACCAGCCCTTTTTGTGACATCTGTTTTCAAGATAAGGCCTTCTGAACTATTTGGTTAGGCTGGCTTCAAACCTTGATCCACCTGATCTCTGCCTCCCGACTAGCTAGAATTATAGGTGTGAGCCACTCATCCAAGTACCCTTGATGCTCCTTAACATCTGAAAGAGGAAAGCAGAAACTGGTAGCTCCTCTTTGTCTACTCTGGCTCTGCAGCCTTTACTTCCTTGTTCCAATGTCAGAATATGGCCCTTTAAGTATGTATTAAAATAATGTATCACTGTCTCCTTATCTATATATCCTACCTCATTGCCCCCTGAAATGTCTTCAGACTCTTTTAATCTTAATAAGGGTACAAATGTGCAATAGTCCAATCTTCTATAGCTACTTCCTGCTGAGTTTAAGCAATGACCCTAACTAGAAAAGGAACCAAAAATTTTTTCTATCTTTAATTTAGAAGGTGATAAGGGAAATACGATTAGGAGAAAATTTAATTGAATGGCTGTCAGAATCAGGACCAGGAGACATCAAGTTATTTTTTTACCAAGAGAGAAATAAAAGAGAAATTAGTGACAACCATCTTTTAAAGTTAAAAAAAGGTTTTTTTAATGTGGAGAAGGCTAATAGCATTTTTGAGAAGAATCATGAAAATGTTAAGGAAATATACAAATCATAAAGATTTAATATAATGAAAATGCCTGTAGCCAATAAAAACAGTACAGTATAGCAATTATTTATATAAAGATGACAACCAGTGCCCATCTGTTGTCTATTTTGATAGTAATGGTCAAGTCACAGCTATCCTCCATGGATAATGCTTTTTCTGTCAAGTGGGAGCTATTAAGAGGTAGGTTGTTGTGAAAAATCTTATATGATCTTGATTAGTTTAAATGAGTTACAATATACTTTTTATTACACATGTACTTTATGGGTGACAAATGTGAATTCATTAAAGTGGCACTACTTTTTAATTTTAGAAGACATACTTAGGAAGCCTAAGTACATTTAGCACTTAAAGAAACAATAAATAGCATTACATTTACACAGATGTCTTATACATATATTAATTTAGATTTTACCTTTTAAGTAGAACTTAGAATCTTTGGCTAAGTAAGACAATATATGTGCAGCACTAACAAAAATTAAAACTTTTGAACTTCTTACAAGCTTAGGGAAACAGTGCCAGTGCCCCCAAATAGACTTGTTTTCTACTGTAGAAGTACTGGTCATGTTGCATTAAGCTTGTATAACTTTAACCCTCTAAACTTTTGTATAGCATTTAAATGAAAGGATACAGAATGCATGAGTCCACTACCTTAATTTACACCAAAAATTAAATTTTTTCAATCAGAATTTGCATGTCAGGAAAGTAAAAAGGGATTATCTCTCCAATGAAAGTGATGTTTTCTGGCTATCTTAATGAGCATGGATAAAGGAGAATAGCTTCTGAAGAGTTAATTTCAGGGAAGGAGGCCCTCATAATCATAAAAACCCAAATACCTATTGAATCCATAGATGAACCTAAGCAGGGGGATGTCTTGTTGCCTTCTAGTTAATGCAATAAACTGGAATATATGGTCCCAATTTTAAATACATGGGACATAGATGGAAAATTGAAATTCCCTCTTTGGTCCTTCCGATCTTGTCCAGGAGAGCAGATGGGTTGGCTCAGGGTCACTGCCTACAGTGACCTGGATGTGACCTGTTCCTTCTCTTAGTCTTGACATGTCTGTGATGGGAAAGGAGTTAACCGTTAGTTGTAAGTGTAGACAGATTTAGACATAGAATGAGGCGGGAAAAATCCAAGCGGGAGGCATCACCAACCCTCACCCACATGCAATTTAGATTACTATTAATTGTAAGTTTTTAAACCCAAAACTCTGTGTGCCACTCTGGAAGCTAAGAAAACTAATAATGGAACTCAAAAAAGACTTCTCTCCATTTCCTGTGCTCTTCATCCATCCTTGCTTCTGTTGTCCTCACTTTGTCAGCCAGTCTGGGAGAGGAGACAGGAACAAACAATGGAATAGGAGAGGTAAAACAAACACCATCATGACTATGACAGTCTAGAGATAAGTTCCAAAGCTAAATGGTTTTATACTTTGTTAGATTCAACTCCTGACTCAGACTCTCCAATTTTTGTCACCAGAGGATGGGCTCCCACAGCTTCCCAGTTTCCACACAAAACCTCAGGTCTGCTTGAGATCCACAAAAATGAAAAGCATTTCAAAGTATCTCACAACAAGGAGTCTCACAAGGTGGAAGTTTCAGCAAAGGATTCATTTTAGTATAATAGGATAAAGCGTATACAAGGGGAGGGGGGGAAGGGAAAGAGAAACATTTTCTGTTCCCCATGAAGGTAATGGGGCCAAAGACTCCTCCTCATGTATTTCTTAGACAGATTGCCTACACAGTGAAACCCATTAAGTTGAAATATTTGCACAGGTTTTTAACCTCTAAAAAGTTAACTCCATGTTAATGAATTTTGAGTATGAGAAACTCAAAGGTTAAACATTAGCTCACCTTAGCATCATTACACATTTCCCCTATCTTAATGTCTATGAAACTAAGCTCTAAGAATTACCTTTATTATTTGGTTAAGTATTTAGTATGTGGATTTTATATATTGGATAGAATTATAAAAATAAAACTTATTTTCAAATCATAGCAATCATTAATAACATTGACTAAGTATATAAATATTGAATATTCTTAAAATATACCAATAATTTACACACAATATCTGTTATACAGTACACAATGTTATATGTAAGCAATATTTATTCTGTAGTTTGGTATCTTGAAGAGAAGAGATTAGGTTAAAATTGAGTTTTACATGAGGTACGTCCAATTATTTTGTGTGATATGTGTTGACACTACAACGAGGATTTTTTTTTAATTAAAAGAATCAATGTCTAAGAAATGAAATTCGGACATCTCCCAATGCAATGCTAAGGAGAGCCACAAAAAGATCTTCTTCAGGGAATTCCAACAAGGTCATTTGGAAGAGTAGAGCATCTTGAAAGAAGTCACTGATGCTCAAAAAGAATAGACATCCCTTTCTATATCAAGATAACTACAACTAGAAATGCCAAGGAGACAATCTTTAAAAGACACACAAGATAGTCCCAACAAAAGGGAAATATAAGTCAATATTTGTCAGGTCTAGAGAAAGTAGTAGCCTACTTTTTTTTCTTTTACTTATATTACTATTACATTGGGGGTCCATTGTGACATTTACAACAGTTCTTGCAATATATCATAGTTAAATTCACTACTCACCTCGTTAATATACCTAGAAAAGTGAGACTTTTCTCCCCCTTGAAAAATTCTCTGTCTCTTGTCTCCCCCACCCCTGGGCTCTCCGATTTACTTTTCTTATTACAAGCTTCCAGATTCAGCTGAAGATGTGTGTGGAGCAAATTTTGACATTAAGATTAACATCATAAATAATAAATTTTAATTTTGAACATCTCTAAAACCTAGTGGAATATGTATATGTTGTGTTATCTAGTAAGAGAAGGGAAAATTCAGGAGATTTGGAGTGTTTTCACTCAGACACTAATGTTTTACCAATATTAACTTTAAAGGAGAAACAAGAAACAAAATCAAATATCTATGTCAATTAATCGATTGCATGAGAAACAAATACACTTTAACATTATAGGATGAAATTCAAATACAAAATTGTAAGAAATAAAATAAGGAAATCTGTGAATATCCATTCTGTAGTGTGTAAGCCTATTTGCTGATTTTGAATATGGGGTTAAGAGCTTCAACAAATGTCCTTTTTACTATGTAAGCATTGACTTGCCTCCATTTCTGGACATCAGAGATATTTGGAATCTTTGGTGCAAAATTATGACATATTAACTTGATAAAAGTAGTTCATACACATACAAAGTATCTCATATTTTGTCTGTGGTCTGTGTCTTATTGGCATGTATCAAGTAAGGTAGTATTTTCTGGTACCAATGTGATTTAATCATAAACACATGATCTGAAATACAGTGACAGCTTTGAATGTGAGATTTTAAAGGGATGAACACAAAGTCTCTACATAGATGAGATTTCTTCAACAAGAAAATAGCAGAGTAAAATATTCTTAAATAGAAAAGTCCAAAGCTGAGAAATACTGCATCTGAATTTTTGAATCCTGGATATTCTCAGGAAATCTGACATCTCTAGATAATGCAATAAAGTAAAAATTCTAAAGAATTATATTTTAGAATACTCATACCGCATTTGTCAACTTAACACATATTTCTCTACACCATAATTTTATCATGGTACTTGTCACTTCTGGATTCCTCAGACTGTAGAACAGAGGGTTGAGCAAAGGTGTCCGAATAGTATAAAATATGGCCACCATCTTGTCCAGTGGAAATGTGGTTGGAGGCTGAGTGTACGTGAAGATACATGGAACAAAGAATAAAATGAAAACAATGATGTGGGTGGTGCAAGTAGAGAGGGCTTTCCTTTTTCCTTCTGCACTCTGGTTTCTCAGAGAATGTAAAATGAAAATGTAGGAGTTAAGAAGGAATATAAAACTCACCAGGCATATGGCCCCACTATTAAACACTATCAGTAGATTAATGACATAAATGTCCATGCATGCAAGTTTCAACAAAGGTTGTATATCACAAGAAAAGTGATCAATTACATTGGGGCCACAGAAAGGTAATTTCAAAGCAAGAATCACTGTGCCAAAGAATGGATAAAAGAACCTGCCCAGGCCGGATTCACCAATGCATGACACATATGTGGGCTCATGATGGTTGTGTTTCTCAGAGGCTTACAGACGGCCACATACTGATCAAATGACATGAGGTTGAACACCAATATCTCCATACACCCAAAGAAATGCCCCGCAAAGATCTGGATCATGCACTCACTGTGGGAAATGGTTTTTCTTGAGGAAATGGCAGCCACAATCAATTGTGGGGCTGTGGTTGTAGAGAAGCAAGCATCAGAAAATGACAGGTAGAACAGGAAGAAGTACATGGGACTTCCAAGTGTCTGGGTTCTTTTAACAGTCACCACAGTTAGAAAATTCAACAGAGTCATGAAGTAAAGAATCAAGAAGATTCCAAAAATTACCTTCTGCTTTCCAGTATCTTGTGCCAACACAGACAGAATGAATTCAGTCAAACTGTTGTTAGTCACCATATCTGTGTCCATAGGTAGACTGCAGTTGAAAATTAATCTGTAGACAGATAAGTAGAAATTATATGTTAAGGATATCATGGACTATCTTCTGGATTCCTAGGTTGTGTTCCCTGATATGCTAAATGTGTTTTGGGGATGAATTCCAATCACCTATGACCCTTTGTAAATCTCAAAATGCCAGGACCATGCATGTTTCATCTGTTGACTCAGGAACACACTGAACTGGCAAAAACTTTTGCATTTGAGGAAAAAAAATGTCCTTCAACATTTTTATTACTACCTAGACTGAGAACCTAAGAACTTGTTCTTTCTTTTGTACAAGTATCTTACCTGTTCTGAAATTTAGTCTTCTTATATAAAAAATGAGGTTCACAATATTTGCCCTACTTTATTGGGAGTTTTCATAAAAAATTTAAAATTTTTCTACACATATAAGCACATAAATTTTTATGGAAAACATTTTATCCCTTTTCTGATTTCTGAAAAATCCTATTCCAATATACCTGGCCATTAAATATGTTTGTGAATTCTTCATGGTAACAGTTGAGCACACTTATTTTTGTGACCATTGTCTTTAACATGTTTACTCTCTTTGATAAAATGTGAGTTACAAAGAATCTCTTCTGGAGTAACCTGTGTCACATTCTTTTGGGTATATCCCCAGGAGTGGTATTGCTGGATCATATGGCAGAAATTTGAAAGTGACAGAGGCCAATAGGAGAAAGGGACCAGGAACTAGAGAAAAGGTTAGTGTGAGAAGAGTCAATTTAGAATGTAACACATATGTACAGGAAAACAATGCGAGGAGTCTCCTTGTATAGCTATCCTTATCTCAACTAGCAAAAACCCTTTGTCCTTCTTATTAATGTTTATACTCTGTCTTCAAAAAAGTTAGAGATAAGGGCAAAACAGTTTCTGCTTGGAAATGAGGGGGCAAGGGGGTAGAAGGAGAGGGTGGAGGGTAAGGGGGGAAAAGACCCAAACATTATATGCTCATATGAATAAAAAAAATAAAAAATACATGGTATTAAAAAAAAAGAATCTCTTCTGAGAACCATTTAATCACTCTCCTTGTGTTTAAGGCATCCATTTAGTGATGGCCATGATATAACAAGAGTTGATAATACTTGAAAGTTGGCATAATTGAAGGAAACTATGCTTTATTCTACTTAGGTTTAAGTCTACATTTAGACTTATTCCATTACCTTATAAAGCTTCCATGCCTGTGATTTACACATGGTATTAAATCTCTAAGTTGCTTATAATAGTGTTTGTTTTATTGCATATGTCTGTCTTAACACATATGTCTTGAGTTACCTAGAACATTTTTTCTAAAAACAATATTTGTATCTGAAAAACAAATGAAAATTTTAGCATATCATTTTATGATCTTTTTATTTCAAGTTCTTATTCATTGTATAGTTAATTTGATTGAAATCACCATACAATGGTAATTTACATAATGACTATGACTTGGAATTGTTATACTTACTATTCTTGTGTCATTATATTTCTATAGTTTAATTACCAATTTAATGTTCTTATAACATGTAAATATTTATGAGAAGTGTCTGTTTAACCATTTCTGCATTGAGATATTTACATTGTTTCTTTTTTTTGCTGTCATAAATAACCTTGTAACACTTTCCTAGCTGTAGTATTTTTACCCCAATGTACCTGATTACCATTGTGACTTATATCAAAAGTATTTTCAACATTTTATGCCTATTAATAACTATACAATAACTATATGATAATTCATGATCATGATGAAATATTCAAAATCAAGAAAAGAATGTGAGAAGAAAAAACACCATGTCCCTTTAAATTACATGCATCTACTCCCATACTATTCATAAATACCTGCCCTTAATTTGTTGCATAAACTTCCATAAAATTTTTATAAATATTTTTGCATATATAAAGATATCCATGTTCTTTCTTAATATAAAATTAAGGCCAAGGTTTCAATGTTGATAATTTTCAAAATGTTTGAGGTTCTTAAAAAAATTATTTTATGATGTAATCTTATTACATACATTACAATGTTAACTTTTAAAATGCAGAATATATTGTATTTATAAAATTTAATTTAATCATACTATTATTAACATTATCAAGCAATGATTATATGCTCATACATGTTCTGAGAATGTCTGAAATTTCTGTCACCTCATTCTTACTAATATTCATATACTACCATGGTAGATATTATCTACCAAAAGAGCAATGCTATTTTATGGATAAAAATTATCATTTGCTTTTCCTGTGCATTTTTTCCTTATTTCTATGAGTCTTTTCTTTATTTATAGTTCAGTTTTTCAATTTTCCCATTTGTATACTTCATTGTTTCAAAATATTTAAAATTTATACTTATTTTTTCTAGCCCATAATTCCACGATTCTCTTGTTCATTAGATATTGAAACACAATTATCAGGAATTATTGGGATGAATGGGAAAATACCCATAATTATTAGCAACTTAATGGAGTTTTAGGATAAAATTACTAAGGTCACTTATTTATGAAAGGTATTATCTGACATATATTAAAAGAGTAGACACCATGAACAACTCAAAATTATGTAAGGAGATAATTTGTAACTTTATTTGAAAAATCTCTGATTCTCAACAAGATTTTCTGAGATGCATACTTTCAAAACCAGAGTCACAGTTACATTAATTTGGTGCCTTGAGTATCTTCCAAAACCACATTGTATCCACTCAACCCCACCGCACTAACCATTAGTGGTTCCTTGATGTGAAACATAAAGAGTAAAATAATGTGCCTTTTTATTATTCTTATGAAGACTAGATATTTGATATCCAAAAAGCATAGCAGATGTGGTTCTGTGGCATTGTGTTCAAGTAGAGTTGTTATTGTCATTAAAATTAATACTGGCTTTCCATGAGGGTATTTCATTATTAAAAAATATTTGCAGTTGCTCATTTACCCATAGTATAACTGCAAAACTGGTTTAAAACTGAAGTTATTATTCTAAGTGTCTGATGTTATAACAACATGAGAATATTGCTAGTTTTTATTTTGGTGGTAGTCAGAAAATAGGAATGGCATGTCAAAGTATCTTTAACAAACATAAAAAATAACTTGAGTTTATAGGGCCCAAATGAGAGCAAAATATAACTAAACAACTCCTTGGTTGTGAAAAGGATTGCCATCCAAACTTCATCTGGGACATGAAGGCATTTGGGATAGGAGAAATAAAAAAGAAAGTGCTGGGTTAGGCACATAGATGACCAATATGAAACCTCTCACTATGCAGGCTTCAGGGAAACATGAGAAAAGCTTGGAAAAGTGAGTTGTCCTCCTGACCAGACAAAATGAATGTGAGATTGTGACATCTGTATATCTTTTCATTGGCAAAGTATAAAAGTTGGATGCATACAAACAAATATTAAGATTTATTCATCACCTGGAAATAAAAATCATTGAGAGAATTTAATTCAATTTAACCATCTTTCTGTTGTTAAGTGATACAGTTGGACTATGTGTTTGCCCATAATGAAAAATGTACATCCTTCAGTAGGCAACAGACCCCCTGAAGATATTTGTCTTTATATTCTCTGTAGTAAGACATTCCTTGCAACATATTCAAGTGAATTCACTGTGGCTCTCATAAAATAAACTCTGGTCTGCAGACATTTGAAAGTTGATACAGCAACATCTTCAGACTTGTAAATACAGAAGTGTATATTGTTAATCATTTTCTGGGTAGCAAACAAAATTATACACATCCCCCCACCTCAGAAAGATCACTATAACAATCCTAAAACATACAACATAATTTCTTTGTATATCATTTATTATTATAAATTCTAAATAAAATGTTTCACACAATTTAATGAAAGAAAAGGTAGAGGAGAGTGAATATGGTGGAAACATTGTGTACATGTGTGTGGAAATGGTAAAAATGAGACCTGATGAAACTATTCCAGGAATGGGGGAGGAGGAACAAAGGAAAAGGATGGAGAGGGTGAATTCAACTAGGATAAAACTTCTGTAAATGTCATATTGTACCCCCAGTACAACAATAATAAATAAATAAATAAAGCAATATCTTATTTTGGTTAAAATATTAATGTGAGTCTCCATTGTGATAAATATTATATCACACAGACCAGAAATCAATGCTGCAAATTTACACATGGCAATATTATCAATGACCATCTAGCATCCTCAAAGTAGTTCCTCAAAGGCATTCATTAATAGGTCTGTTCCCTGACACTAAAAAAGAATATTGAACCCAAGTTAAGGTATTCCTTCTTCTCTTCAGTTTTCACGTGTGCTCCTCTTTTGGCCTCCTGTCTCATGAAAAGAACAGTGAGCACTTCAGAAATATAGTGATTCATAAATATAATAAATGATTACTACCATTTCCAAATTTAATAAATTAGGTATTCACCATGGCTTTCAAAATTCCATTCTCTCTGCCACCATCTTGCTCTCCAATTGTTCCACAAGTGTTCTGCACATCCCTGCTCAAACCCAGCCTGACACATTCCATCCCTCATAAGAACAAAGTTTCATTCCCTGAATTTTATTTATCTCCTGGAGTCTGCTGATATTGCCACTGCTCTAACATTCCCCTCCATTTCAATAAGTTTGAGCATGTTCATCTTTACCGAGACATTCATTTACTATGTGTTTTCTATTTTATATCTTGTATGGTGAGTTGGCAATATTGTGCACTGTGCAAGCTAGACTAGTCTAGGAGACAATGTTTAGCAGAGATAACTCAGAGAAGATTTAACTCCAGAGCCCAAACATTTGTGCTGCATGGAAATTTTTTAATACACCATCCACATTGCCATGCAAAGCACCCCACTCCAACCATCCAGGTTGAGGTAAAATAAAGTCAGAAATCACAAGCAGGAAACTATTAAGATATTTCAGGTGTATTTGGACTATCAAAAGGATGAAATCTTCAAGATAAGTCAAAGAGATAAGCATCTTATATGCATAGCTGAAAAAGAAAAAGAAAAAGATAAGTGAGAAAGAAATAAAAGGTTTAGGAAGCAATAGCAGAAGTCAGAGGCAAAGGGAAAACTATGGCAAAAAAAAGTCAGAGAAGGAAGAAGTACTAGGTAATGAGACAAGTAAAATTCATCATGTAAGAGTGAGCAAAGAAGTTGGGAAAGCTGAAAAGTATTTTTCCTAGAATTTCACTATAGACTCTTGCTTCTCTTTACTACTTACATTATGTTTACCCTACCACCACAAAGAGAATGTACAAGTTGAGGGTAATAACAGGTTTTAGATAAACTAGCATCATCGGTATCACAACAATCACATTTAGGAAAAATGCTGCTCACAAAGCAAGCTCACAAGAAAATCTTACATCCAAGAGCAGGGTTTAATGACAGGCACAAGCCACCTGACTGACCTGGGAAAGATGGTGGAAGAAGAGAGCAAGTCTGGGCCAGGCATGTCTTTTTATAGAACAGGGAAGCTAAGAGGTTGGCACATGTGGAGGGGTCCCTGGTGGATGGTGGTTAGAGGTGCACTAGGGTGGAGAAATTTCCCTGTGAGCTAGTGAGGGAGTGGTGCTTTCTAGGATCTGAGGTTCTGGCAAAGCAGCTCTTTCTCATTTCCTCAAAATCCTAGCACTATGTCTTGGCTAGCTCCCGTCCCTCGGAACCAGGTTCCCCACTAGGGACTGTGGACACCCCCCATGGTGAAGACATTCCCTCTGGGTGCACCACATCGCTCTCTCTCTCTCTCCTGAGGACCTATATTTCAGGGATGCCCACCATATGTTTCCTCAGGTCAGGCCTCACCATGGGTGTTGGACTATCCAAAATTCCTTCAGACTCTCCATTGTGATGTCTTCTGGCCAATCTTGGGCCCCTATGCCTCATGCCTGATCTTAAGCCCCGAAAGCTCATTTTTCTCTGTAATCAGGCCTAGCCCCCATATCCATTGTACAATGCTTCCAAATGGCCTCTTAATGGCACTTTTGATCCCAATATTTTAAGGGATTTATATGATTTCTGTGAGCACACTGGTAAATGGAAGGAACTTCCTATGTCCAGTTCTTTTCTTATTTCTGCACCAAACCCCCCTCTGAACTTCCTGTTCCCCTGCACAGGTTCTTTTAGCCTCTAAACCAGTCTCAAAACCAGCCAAATCCTCTTCTGAACCCCCTTCTGACTCTGAAAGTTTCCCTTCTTTCAACCCTGCTAATGAGCCTGTACCTTATCAGAGACAAGCTTCCATTGTTCAACTGTCAGCCCCTGAACCTCCTTCCACCCTTTCTCCCACACTCCTCTTTTCACCCTTTCCCTCACCCCTCCTTCTGCTCTTTTCCCCATGCCTCCTTCTGCCCCTCCTTCTGCCCCACCTTCAGCCCACCCTTCCACCCCTCCTTCTGCCCACCCTTCCACCCATCCTTCTGCCCACCCAGAATCACAGGATCCCCACACACTCACTCTCACACACCCCCCAGTCAGCCAGTTTCCATCTACCCTCCCCGGGAAGTGGCTGGAGTGGAAGGCATTGTGAGGGTCCATGTCCCCTTTTCCCTCACTGACCTCTCTCAGATAGAAAAGCACCTTGGCTCCTTCACCACTAACTCAGATTTTTAGGTTAAAGAGTTCCAATACTTGGCTCAATCCTGTGACCTTACTCAGCATGACATCTATCTCATTCTTCTCTCCACCCTCCTTCCAGAGGAGAGATGCAGGGTCTGGGACACATGCAGATGAGATCCATTGCACCACCCCCACCCATCCTCTAGGGGTTACAACAATCCCTATGGGGGAGCCTAATTGGAATTACTAAACCAATGGTAGAATGCTTAGGGATCAGATGGTTACTTGTTTAGTGAGAGGACTAAAAAAGGAGGGCCAAAAGGTTGTTAATTTTGATAAACTCAGAGAAATTCAACAAGAAAAAGAGGAAAATCCAGCTAGTTTCTTGTCCTGACTCACAGAGGTGCTATGACACCATATAAAAATTGACCCTGAAACTCAGGATGGGACAATTATTCTTATGACCCACTTTATCTCCCCGTCAGCTCCAGATATAAGAAGAAAACTTAAAAGGCTGGAAAACGGCCCTCAGACTCCACAGGCTGAAATTTTAAACGTGGCCTTCAAGGTCTATAATTACCGAGAAGAATAATAAATGGCTGATAAGGAGAGGAGAGATAAGACTAAATTCCAGATGTTGGCACAAGCCCTCTGACAAAGGCCTCTGACCTCTAACTCCTGAGACCAGGAAAAATCCTGAACACCTCCCGGCTCATGTTTTCAGTGTGGCCTTCAGGGACACTGGGCCCATACCTGTCCTAAACCACACCGCCTGCCAGGGCCATGTCCTAAGTGCAAACAGGAGGGCCACTGGGTGATGGACTGCCCCTCCATCCCTCAAGGCAAAGGATCTAAGCCCCCACACAGTCCCTCCTCCTTAACTGATCTTTTAGGACTGGCGACTACAGCTGATGACTGACAGAGTCCAGGACTGCCAGGCCCTACAACCATAATTTCACGGGAGCCCAGGGTAACTGCCCTTATTGAAGGTCCAAAAAAATAAACATCTCCTGCCTCCCCAAGATCCTAGAAGATGGCAACATACCCACAGAGACTCCTGGGGCATAGGCAGGAGACCTATGCTTAGGGACCTGGCATCTCGCTTACTCACGCTTTATACTTCCCCCCTCCCATTCTTTCCTGTCAGTGCATGCTCACACTTTTACTCTTTCCTATATACACTCTACTCTGAGATTTTACTCTTCCCACCTCCTAACACAATCAGCCTCCCTCCTTTCTCATACCTTCTTTACCCCTGCTTCATAGATTGGATAGCCGACCTTCACCTCCAAGGTACTGTCTCAGACTTTACTCCTGAGGAAATCTATTCATTTTCCAACATTCCCTTTGCCTTATTGTAAATTGCACCACCTATGCTTCACTCCATCCCTTTCTGTGGGTAATTCTTGTCCTTGTCCCCTCTCTCCTAAGTATCGGCCTGTGGACAACTTTTCCCCCTAAGTGGAGATGGCCTCATTGCACAGCTCTCTGTTTTGGATACCTCTCCCTGTGCGCCTTACTCCTTGTGCTCTCTTCTTTCTTATTACTTGGACCTTTGCAAGCTGGGGCCTCCCCTCCTGCCCATGCCAGCCATTTACAGCATATACCATCATGCAAAAGGTGTGCTATAGCACCGCCACTTTATGCCAACAGCTTAATCAAAAATATTGGACAGGTGTCAGCAAAGGTGACCATGCTGGCTACTGCTGCCACTAGAGGAGGAGACAACAGGTATGCTGGACTTACCTCTCACAGCTTGGCATATCTGATGGAGGCAGAGTCTAGGATGAGGCCCTCCAGAAGGTTCTTCACACCCACATACCTCAAAGACTAAATGATTTATTCTTTCCCACCAGAAGGCCTCCCAAAATTCCTTTACATATGTTGTCCCCTTCTGAAACCCTTCTCCAGGTCATAAATACCACTCATCAACTACTCAGCCACACTAATCCTACTCTAGCCCATGGTTGTTGGATGTATCAGTGGGCGGTCCCTTCTCATGTCATCGCCAGCCCCATAAATGTTTCCACACCCTTTACCTTAAACTGATCCTTCACCAAAAGGCCCACTGCCTCCAATCTTTCCCCAGTTCCCCTCTCTCAGCCAGCCCCTCTTTGCCTGCAGAGTTCCTCAAGGATAGTTGAAGTATGATCCCTGGTGGCCAAAAAATGTCACACCACTAGGATGGCCAACAAAACTGAAAACAATATCTGCTGCACCCCCATTCCTGGGACTTTCTTTCTATGCAGTCAGAGTGTATACCCCTGTTTACCCCAAGCCTGGAGGTGTATTTGCACTTTGGTATTTTTAGTTCCTGACATGGATATTATTACAGAAGATTAGGACTTCCCTATCCCACTAACTGCGTGACTTCGATCTAAAAGGGCAATCCAGGCTATTCCCTTGTTAGCAACCCTGAGAATAATGGCTGCCATGGAAACAGGGGATGCAGGAATAGGAACCTCTGTCTACTACTACACAAAACTCTCTAATCAATTGATAAGTGATCTTTAAATGGTGGCTGAATCTATCCTAACCTTACAGAAACAACTTGACTCCCTAGCCTCAGTTGTACTCCAAAATCAACGAGGCCTTAACCTGCTCACTGCAGAGATGGGTGGTCTCTGCCTATTTTTACAAGAAGAGTGCTGCTTCTATGTTAATCAGTTTGGGGTAGTAAAAAATAAAATTAGACAATTCCAGGAACAATTAGAAAAAAGGAGAAGGGAATTGGAGGACTATTGGAGTCCTCTGGAGAACAACATTCCACAGTGGTTCTCCTGGTTAATGCCCATCCTAATGCCTATGTTTGTTGCTCTCATATTCTTAAGCTTCCTCCCTTGTATCATAAGAATGATACAAAGATTTCTTTTAGACCATATGTCTGCTATTGCTAATAAAATATTAACCAGTTGTACATCCAGGGATATCAACCTCTCTAAAACTGCCAGGAAAAACTACTGTGAAGTCCCCATCCAGGACACCACAGGAGCCTGAGGATCCTGCCCCATACAACACCCCTTGCCAGCAGGAATCAGCTAAGAGACCAACGCTTTTCCCCAATTCCCTATCCTCAGCCCCCACTCTAATTATTATTAAAGATAAAATGGGGGAATGATAGAACAACAATGCCACCATTTTATAAATCAGCGGCCATTTTATCCTCAGGAGTCACCTTTTGGAAAATGGAGCCATTCCCAATAACAGCCACTCCCTTTAGCAAAATTTTCCAGGCTACAAGACAAGCTCGACCCATGCTCCACCCCTATCAGGGATCCCTGCACATGCACCAACTTCTTACCTTCCCTCTTCTATAAAAAGCCATGTCTGGCGCAGACTCTCTCTCTTCCTGCACCATCTTTCCTGGGTCAGCCAGGCAGCTTGTGCCTGTCATTAAACCCTGCTCTTGGATTTGAGATTTTCTTGTGAGCTTACTTTGTGAGCAAGATTTTTCCTAACAGATAGGAGAAAAAAAGGGTTCAGTGGGGTTGAAATTTTACCTTTTGTTTTGTAAATAAAGAGGTGACATCCATTAGGAAACCTATCATTTACTCTTTTGGAATTTTAAATTCTGTGAAAATGATTTTCCTGATGCATCTGCAGCATATACATTTCACTTCAGAGTTCTCCACTCTTGTTTTCTCCTGCAGAAGCTATGGAAAGAGAACATACTCTGCAAACAGGCTTTCTTAGAGACCTGAGTTAGACTCTATCAAATGATTGAAAATACTGCCAGACACTTTTTTATATCTGTTTCTAGAACCTTCTACCATAAAAAGAAAAACATGCCCTCTGTGTAGAATCATCTCCACTTTCAGTTCTATCAATCTAGAAACATTTCATGGTAGAACTTGCGAATTAAACATTTATTTTTCTTCCATCACATATTTATAAATGTTTCATAAAAATTCAAAATACCCAGCATTGAAAGGGACAAACTCCTGACCATCCCACTCAAGCTGAAATATTTGTCTAATGAGCTACTTAGCATAGTTAAACAAGCAACACAACAAATAATGAGGCAAATTAGTCCCAGGGAATGAAGTGAACAGACAGATTCTGTCCTGAAAGCCACTTCTCCACTTTGCATGTCCTAAGGGACTCTGACATTTCCAGTGCCAAGTGTTTTATCCAATCATGGTTCAAAGTTACTTTGAAATGTTTGCTACTAACTTATCAAAGGCTTTCCTTCTACTTTAAGACAAATCTTCAGTGATGTCAGGCAAAACTCTAAGTCTAGGTAAACCCTATCAGAATTTGTATATTTTGCATTGTCTAATAGTAAGAACAAAATTCAGGAGACTCAAGATGTTTTCACTCAGGTACTCATATTTTATTAATATTAAGTTAGAAGGAGGAACAAGAAACA
Source organism: Castor canadensis (assembly GCF_047511655.1). Classification (NCBI taxonomy): domain Eukaryota; kingdom Metazoa; phylum Chordata; class Mammalia; order Rodentia; family Castoridae; genus Castor; species Castor canadensis. The sequence continues at coordinate 189,903,924 of NC_133386.1, forward strand.
AAAATCTAACATCTATGTCAATTAATCCTGCTTATATAAGAACAAATTACACTTTAACATAATAGAGTGGAATTTAAAAACTTTGAAAGTATAATAAATAAAATAAAATAAATTGTAAATATACATTGGTTGTGGTATTAACCTATTTGTCACTTTTGAATATGAGACAAAGAGTTTTGACAAATGTCTTTTTTGGGTTGCAAAAATGGACTCTGCCTCCACTTCTACATATCAGAAATATTTGGTATATTTTTTGAAATATTATGACATTCACTTCATAAAAATGATGATATACATACAAAATATGCCATATTTTGTTTATGCCATATTGGCCTGTATCTACAAATATACTACTTCTTGGTGCTTCTGGTGTTCATGTGATTTAATCATAGACATATGATCTGAAATACCATGAGAGTATTTGATTGTGAGATTATAAAGTAATGAAAGAAAATTTTATATAGTTGAGATTGTCTTCAACATGAAAATAGCAGTAAAAGTATTGTTATATAAAAATAGTCCAAAGTTGAGAAACATTAGACTTGACTCTTTGATTACTGGGTATTTCCAGGAAATCTGACCTCTCTAATCCATGTAGCAAAAGCTAAATTGTAAAGGCAGTATACATTAGAATTCTCACACAGAATTTGCCAACTGAAGTCACATATACCTACACCACAATTAATTTTCTCATGGCTTTTTTCACTTCTGCATTCCTCAGAGTATAGATCAGAGGGTTGAGCAAGGGTGTCCCAATAGTATAAAACACGGCCACCATGTTGTCCATTGGTAATGTGGTTGGAAGGTGAGTATATGTGAAGATACATGGAACAAAGAATAAGATGATAACAATGACGTGGGAAGTGCAAGTAGAGAAGGCTTTCCTTCTTCCTTCTGTACTCCAGTTTCTCAGAGAATGTAAAATGAAAATGTAGGAGATAAGAAGGATTACAAAACTCAACAGGCATATGGCACCACTATTAAACACATCAGTAGATTAATGACATAAGTGTCCATGCAGGCAAGTTTCAACAAAGGTTCTACATCACAGAAAAAGTGATCAATTACATTGGGGCCACAGAAAGGTAATTTCAAAGCCAAGAAAAGCTGTGCTGAGGAATGGATAAAAGACCCTGCCGAGGCCAGATTCACCAATGCATGACACTTATGTTGGCTCATGATGGTTGTGTATCTCAGAGGCTTACAGATGGCCACATATCGATCAAATGACATGAGGATAAGCACAAATATCTCCATGCACGCAAAGAAGTGGCTTGAAAAATTCTGGATCATGCACTCACTGTAGGAAATTATTTTCCTCTGTGAAAGGACATCCACAATCAATCCTGGGGCTGTGGTTGTAGGAAGCAAACATCAGAAAAGGATAGGTAGAACAGGAAGAAGTACATGGGACTTCCAAGTGTCTGGCTTCTTTTAATGGTCACCAAAATGAGAATATTCCACAATAGCATCATAAGGTAAAGAATCAAGAAAATCCCAAATACTACCTTCTGCTTTCCAGCATCTTGTGTCAACCCAGACAGAATGAATTCAGTCACACTGTGGTTAGTCACCATACCTGTGGCTGTAGGTAGGTTGTAGTTTGAAAATTAATCTGCAGAGAGAAGAAAAGATAATACAAATTTAAGAGATCATGAACTATCCTCTGGATTCCTGGGTTATTTTCCTGCTATACTAAATTTGACTTCAGGTGAACCAGAATCCTCTATCACTCTTTGTAAATCTGAAGATGCTAGGACTCTGTAGGATTCATCTGTTGATTCAGGAAAGTCCTGCATTGACTAAAGACTGTGCATTTGAGCAACAGGAAATAAATGTCCTTCAAATACTTTGATTACTACCTAGATTGAGAAATGAAATACTTGGTTCTTTCTTTTTACAAATAACTTATTTGCTTCAAAATTTACCTTTTCACATCAAAAATGGAATATAAATAGTTGCTCTAATTTGGAGTTTTCAGAAGAATTCAAAAATTTTATACACATGTACAAACAAAGCACCTACTTTTTTATATCACACAGTTTATTTTATTTATGAATTCTAGGAAACACTATTCCAATACATTTAAGCACGAATAATGTCAGGCAATCCTTCTAATAAAAATCTTACCAGTTGACTCATTTATTTTTGTGTCCATTATCTTTTACCCCTTTAGTATCTTGCATGAAATGTTCTTTAGAAACAATCTATTCTAACAACACTTTGTTAAGACAAAATGTCTTGTGTTGTAGACATCAGTATACTGATGACTATAACAAGGTCTGGATAATACCTGAAGTAGGCATAATTGAGGGAAACTGAACTTTACCCTACTTTGCCTACACTTAACTTATTCCATTAGATTATTGAGCTTCTCTGCATGTGACTTAGACATTAAGTTTACAATAATGGTTTGCTTAATCACATACTTATCTCTTAAAATATATGTTTTGAATTTCCGTATCACTTTTCCTATAAACATTATTTGTATTTCAAAACCATTCATAATTTCAACATATAATCTCATCTATTTCAAGTCCTTATTTGTTGCATAAATATTTAATTTGGTTGAAATCACCATATAATTACAGTTTACATTATAATTGTGACTTAGAATTTTTATGCCAACTATTCTTATGTTATTACATCTTCCATAGTTTGTCAATTCCTTTTTGGGAACTAGGGTTTCAATTCAGTGTCTGATGCTTGCTAAGCAGGCACTCTACCATGCGAACCATTCCACCAGCTCTTAATAATCAATGTAATGCTATGATAGCATGTAAATTTTTATAAGAAGTGTCTGTTTGACGATTTCTTCATTGAGTTATTGGTTTAATTTCCTGTTTTCACACTCATACATAAAAATTCTACAAATAAATTTATAATAATTTCCAAGCTGCATAATTGTTACTCAAATGAATGAGATCATCATTATTGATGGGTATTAAAAGTATTTGCAAAATTTTGTGATCCATATTTTTTGGCTGTACTGGAGTTTAAACTCAGGGCCTCTTGCTTGTAGGCAGGAACTCGAGCATCTGAGGCTCTCTACCAACCTTCCATTATTAACTACAAAATAATTGTACAATATTTCATGATAATAATGAAACATACAAAATAAAAATGTGAGAATAAAAATTATCATGTCTCCTTAAATTATTTTAATCTATTTCCATACTGTCCATAAACCACTGACTTTACTTTGTCAGATGAACTCAGCAAAGCTTCATAAACATTTGTGCCTATGTGTGGATTTCTGCATTCTTTCTTAATGTAAAATGTAAGATTTTAATGTTGATACTTTTCAAAATAGTTGAGGCACTTATAAAAACTATTGTATGATATTTCCTTATTACATACTTACAAATATTAACATTTAAAATACAAAATATATTTAAAAAATTATATGATCCTCTTAACATTAACATAATGAAACAATTTTTTATTTTTATAGTTTTTCAGAAAATATTGACCTCTGACCATCTATAATTTTTGTCAGCTCATCTGCAGAAATCTTCATATTTTACTAGGATGAATATCAATCTACCAAAATCAAAATGATATTTTATACATAAAAATTATCATTTATTTTCTGTGTGTTTTATTTCTTTTGTCTGTGACATTTTTCTTTTTATGTAATTCAGTGTGTCAATTTTCCTCTTTTATTTACTCCAATGTTCCAACTATTGCATGTTATACAAGATGTTTAGCATTTTATTTTATAATGTTTATTAAACATATTTGGCTCTGTCATTCTTGCCTTTCAACTATCATGATATACCTAGCAAGAACCACATTCTTGACATAATGTCAGACTCTCATTCAGGTTTTAAAACAGTTTTACAGCAATATAATGGGTAAATGGACAGTCGCAAGTATTTTTGAACAGTGAAATAACCCTAAGGAAAGCCAGTCCTATTAATAAAAATGAAAGGCACTACTCCAGTTGCATATGCCACAGAGCCTCATCTGCTATATGCTCTGCAGATACTGAATTATCTAACCTTCATAGCAACTGCAAAAGGTACATTATCTTACTGTTTATGATTTATGTCAAGAGATCACTAACAGGTAGTGCAGGGGGTTTGAGCCAAGGCAATGTGTTTTCAAACTATGCTCAAGTCACTGAGCTAATGCAACTCTAACTCAATTTTTGAAATTTTGCATCTCAGAGAACATGGTTGGAATCCGATATTTGTCAGCTAAAGTTATACTTTATCTTCTTACATAATTTTGAATTCTTCATTGATAAATCTATTCTATAGGACTTTGTAGTATCCAAATGGCTTCTCTTTTAATTCATATCACATAGTGTCTTCCATAATTAATGATCGTAATACATCTTTCCTAAAACTTCAATAAGTTGTTAATAGTTATGGGCATGTTCCCATTCATCCCAGTAATACATGATTTTGTTTTAGTACTTGATACAAATGAGAATCATGGAAGTATGAGCTACTAGAAAAGAAATATAAATTTTCAATATTTGGAACATTGGAGTAAATAAAAGAGGAAAATTGACATGTTGAGTTACATAAAAAGAAAAATGTCAACAACTTGCATAATGTGCATATCATATTGAATGTAAGTGACCAAAGATGAGAGGAAAATTCAATTAAATAAGTCTTTGGTTGTGAAATGTTTTCTTTTGAAAGGTTTGAAAATCAGGGACATGCCGGGATTTGGGATAAAGGAAATGAATTTAAGCTTTAGAAAAATAAGTAGGAAAATACTGTGTTAGGCACTTGACAAACAATATAATAACTCCAAACACATAGATTCAAAGGATACATCAGAAAAGCTTTCAAGGCAAGTTTTTTTCCTGGCAAAAGGAAATAAATGCAAGGTTGTAACATTTGGATATCTTTTCATTGGTAAAATATTAAGTTTGGCAGCATATATACTCATAAGATCAATTCATCACAGAGAAGTAAAAATCACTGAGAATATCTTAATTCCATATAATAACCATCTTTGTGTTGCTAATATTGATACAAGTTGGCTTTTGAGCTTGCCCATAATGAAAAGCCTACAACCTTCAATGTGCCCCAGGCTCACTTGAGATTTGTCTTTCTGTTGTCTGAATCTAGAAACTCCACAGAAAGCAAACTAGTGGATTTGCTGTGGCCCCCATAATGTAAAGACTGGTCTGCAGACATCTGAAATGCAATACCCAACAGATGCAATTTGTGAATTCAGAAGTTCTCATTGTCAACTATTCTCTATGAAGCAAGCAAAATTATATACCTTTGCTCTCCTTTAACAGGATCACTTTTATACTCCCAAAATATAGAACGCAATTCCTTTGTATAATATTTACTTCTAGTTAATTTCTATTTCTTATTGTTGTAGTAGGGGTACATTATGACACTTAACAAAAATTCTTACAATATATCAAATTTGAATTTACCCCCTCCACCACTCTCTTTTATCCCCCTCCTAAATTACTAATTAAATTCTAAATAAAATATTTCACATATTTTGAAGGAAGAAAATCAGTTCCTTACATTGGATAACATACTGATGTCAGTTTTCATTGTGATAATTATTAGATCATACAGACCTGAAATCCATGCTGCAATTTAATTTATTTAGAAGTCTGTTCTCTGTCTCAAGATATATGGACTCATGTTCAGGTTCTGCCTCTTCACTTTTTCCATCTGTCTCTCTTTTTACATCTGTCTGTCACTAGAAAGGAAACATTGGGGACTTTAGAAATACAGCAATTCACAAATACAATGGAATGATTATTATGGATTCCAAATGCAAGAATTAGATATTCCCCATGATTTTTGAGAAGTGTTTGACCATTTCTTCATTGAGATATTTATATTGTTATAATTTTTACTCTCATAAATAATGATTCCCCAAGTGCAATATTTTTACCTGAAGGCAAAAGATCATCCATATTGTTAGGTATTCAAAATATTTTCAACATTTTGTGCTCCAGTAGTAACTATATCATAATTATACAGTAATTCATGATTATGATGGAACATTCAAAGTAGTAAAAGTGAGAAGAAAAATTAACATAACTTTAAATCTACTTCTCTACTTTCATAAAATTCCTGAGTTTAGGTTGTTGTATGAATTTCTGGAAACATTAAAAATTCCTCTCCATGTATTTGGATATCTGTGTTCCCTTTTAATGAAAAATTAGGGTCAAAATTTCAATGTTGATAATTTTGAACAATGTTGAAGCACTTATAAATAGAGTTATCTTATTACATACATAGAAGCATCAATTTTAAACATACAAAATACATTACATTTACAAAATTTTATTTAATGATATTCACATTAAGATTATCAAGCAATTTTATATTTTTATACATTTTCTGAAAATATTGACTTCTGATCATCTGACATTTTTGTCAGTTCATTGTTAGCATTAACATAATCCTGATATTTTGCTAGGATGGACACTAATCTACCAAAATTGTAATTATATTTTATAGATAAAAATTTTGAGTTGTCATGTTTTGTTTGTGATTTTGTGACTCTTTCTCTTATATAGTTCAATCAATTTAAAAATTTCACATGTTCCATTGTTTCAAATTATTAAAAATTTTTACGTGTTTTCTAAGAGCTTATACTTCCATGATTTTCTTTTACAACAAATTTTGAAAGAAAATTATCAGGAATTATTTAAATGAATGGGAAAATGCTCACATTTATTAACTACTTATCTGAATTTTAACATAAATTTTAAGGAAAAGAAAGCATATAGAGATTACAAATACCTGTAAAATAGGTATATCGATGAACAACTCAAAATTATGTGAGGAGATGTAGTATAACTTCAGTTGAAAAACATCAGATTCTCAACCAGCTTTTCTGAGATGCAAACTTTCAAAACAAGAGTCAGAAGTGTGTAAGATCAGTGTCCTGATCAGAGTCTGAAACCACATTCCCTGAATTAAAATCCCACCCCACTTCACATTACTGGTCTAACATTTTATAAGTGCCATCATATGAAAAATATACAGTAAGATAATGTGCTTTTTAGAGTTGCTAGGAAACCAGATTATTTAGTATCTATAAATTACACAGTAACTGAGGCTCTGTGTTATGTGCAATTGGAGTGGTCTCTTTCATTATGATTAGTAGGACTGCCTTTTCATGAGGTTATTTCACTGTTCAATAGTGCTTACAACTGACTTGCAAACTTGTCCATTGACCCGTAATATAGCTATAAAGCTATTTTAAAACATGAAGTCAATTCTCTGTCTGAAATTATATCAGCATGTGGAACTTTATAGTTTTTATTTTCATGGATGTCAAAAGGTAGGAATGACAGATCCAAATATCTTAATAAATATTTAAAAATACAATATATAAAAATACATAAAAACTTGAATATATAGGGCCCAAGATGAGGGGGATATATAATAAATAAGTCTTTAGTTATGAAAAAGTTTTTCATCCCAAGATATGAAAATCAGTTACATGAAGGGATTTGGGATAAGAGAAATGAAAACAAGCTATAATAAAAATAAGAAGAAAAATTCAGCATTAGGCACATAAACAGCTATTTTGAAGCATGTAATTCTTCAGGATCTAAAGAGACATCAGAAAATCTTGGAAACATAAGTAAGTTATCTTTTTGGCAAAAAAAATGAATGTGAGATTTTGATATTTGGTTATTTTATCATTGGCAAAGTATAACATTTGAAATCACAAAATATGTAAGGCAAATTTCATGAGATCTATTTGTCACCAAGGAATAAAAATCACTGAGAAAAAATTTGATTTAACCAATGTTTTCTTGTTAACTTTGATACAATTGAACTTTGAGTTTGTCCATAAAGAAAAGATTACAGCCTTTAACATGCCCCAGTCCCACTGAATATATCTTTCTATTCCCTACATGTAGAAATCCAGTGGAAAACATAATAATGGATTCACTGTGGATCTCCTAAAATAAGCTCTTGTCTGCAGGCATCTGAATGACCATACACCGATGCCTGCTGACTTGTCAATTCAGAAGTGTTCGTTGTCAACTCTTCTCTGTGGGGAAAACAAAATTATACAACTTTCCTCTCTGATAGAAGAATCACTTTTATACTCTGAAAACATCTTACCCAATTTTTTTCATAACATTTAGTACTCATTGAATTCTAAATAAGATGTTTCACACAATTTAGTGGAAGAAAAATAATATGTTACTTTGAGTAGCATGATGTGAGTTTTCATCGTGATAATTATTACATCATACAAACCAAAAATTTTATGTTGCAATTTCATACTTGACACTATTATCAATGGCCAATACTAAATTTTTCTAAGTAGATTCTCAAATTTTTATGTTGATAAGTTTCTTCTCTATTTTTCATTCTGTAATGGGACTTGAGCTCAGGTCCTTAGGCTTGCTAAGCAGGTGGTCTCTACCACTTGAGCCACTCCAGCAGCTGTTCTTTGTATCTAACCAAGGAACTTGGATCCAAGTTCAGACACTCCATCTTTTCTTTTTTTTTAATTTTTTTTATTCATATGTGCATACTACGTTTGGGTCATTTCTCCCCCCTCCCCCCCACCCCTCCCTAACACCCTTCCCCTGCTGCTCCCTCCCTTACCCCTCGTTACCAGGCAGAAACTATTCTGCCCTTATCTCTAATTTTGTTGAAGAGAGAGCAGATACTCCCTCTTTTCTTCAGATTTACCATGTGATTCTCTTTTTACATAATTTGTCACTTGAAAAGGAACAGTGGGGACTTAAGAAATGTAGTGATTCATATGCATCATAAAAATCATAATTACTGTTTCCAAACTTAATAGTTGAAATAATGATAATGATTTTCAAAATTTCCTTCCCCTGTGCTACCATCTTGCTTTCCAGTTGTTCTCCTAGTGCTCTTCACATTCTAGTGCCATCAAATTCTGACTCATTCCATTCCTCATAAATATAATTAGAATCTCATCCTCTCAATTTTCTTTATCTCCTGGACTCTGATACTTTTCCTCTTCTCCTGTGTCATTCCCTCTACATTTCTGTGTGTGTATGTGTGAGTGTGTGTGTGTGTGTGTGTGCGTGTGACAGAGAGAGAGAGAGAGAGAGAGAGATAACTTTATGGAGACATTTGTTTCCTATGTATGACCTTCACTCTTCGTAAATTCAATATCTCTTCTTCATTTCACTTTATATCTTATTAGGTAAGTAGGCACTATTGTGCTATGTGCATGTCAGACTAAGCTAGGAGATATAGTTTAACAGAGATCAGTCAGAGAAGATCCGGATCCAGAGCCCAACACTTTGTGCTCCATGGAAATCTCTGTAATACTCCATTCACACAGCTATAAAAAGCATCACAGTCCAAGCATCCATGTGGAGGAAAAAATAAACTCATGAAAATTTAAGCAGAAAACCATTAACATGTTAGAATATGTCACGGCTTTTGGATGGATGCAATCTTCAAGGATGGATCAAAGAGATAGGCATTTTGTATGAATTCTTGAAAAATAAAAGTGAGGAAGTGAAGGACAGTTTAGAAAAAGATGGGAGACGTCAAAGGCAAAGCAGAAAATATGGCTAACAAAAGTCAGAGAAGGAAGAAGAACCACAGGGTGAAATAGATAAAATACCCAATGCAAGAGTGAACAAAGCACTTTGGTAAAGATACAGTATTATCTTCTAAGATAATACTAAGATAATTCTAAGATAAAAACTATTGTTTCTCTCTACTCACTAATCAAATTATCTTACTCCAACTCCACAAAGAGAATGTACAATTATAAGGTAATAATAGATCCTAAATGGCCAACACTGGTATCATCTGTATCATGACACTATCATCAGTATAGATGCAAACTGATTGCATATAACCCAATTGAATCCTTTAATTTGTCCTGACCTCAGACTTTGCAAATAAGAAATCTGCAGGTATTGAATACACCACCACTGAATCCTTCACTTGCCCCATTTTCAGATCAGATTTGGAACTGAGACAACAATTCCTTAAGCAGAGCATAATACAAGCTGGAAGTACTGGAGATTTTTCACCACCACCAGAAGTATATCCCTGGAACATCAGTTTCTCATTAATTAGACACAATCAAATAGCAATAACTGCCTTTAAACCTCATTACAAATGGGAAGCGAGAGAAAGGAAATGGTCCATGAGTTTGAAAACTTACTTTTTGTCTTGTAAATAAATATGTGACATCCATCAAGAAAATAATAGTTTTCTCTTTTTGAGTATTCCTACAAAGATGAATTTTGTGGTGTATTGGCAATATGCAAATTATATTTCAGATTACTTCACTCTTGCATTCTGTTTCAGAAGCTATGCAAGGAAAAGATATTTCATAGACAAGCTTTCTTAGAACACCTGAGTTAGTCTATACCAAATGGTCTAAAATATTGACAGAAAATTTTTACTTCTGCTTCTAGAACATCTTACCGTAAAAAGAAATTATTTTCCTATTTCTGAATAGAATCATCTCCAAGTTCAGCCCTATTACACAAGAGCATTCCCAGAGAGAAAATGTGAATTGAACATTTGTTTTTGATCACATATTTATAGAGATTTCATAAAAGTTCACAAATGCCAAGCTTTGGGAGAGACAAACTCCCCACTCAACCTGAAGGACTTGCCCAAAGAGCTACTCAGCATAATTAATCAAGGACCACAGCAAACCACAGGGACAATTAGTCCCAAGGAAAGCAGTGAACAGGCAGATTCTATCCTGAGAGCAACTTCTTCATTTTGCCTGTCCTAACAGGCATATCCAGTTCTATCCAAGCGTGCTCCAAAGTCATTTTCAAATGTTCACTACTAATCTACAAAAATATTCTTTCTCCTTTAAGCCAAATTTTCTTGAGTGACAGGCATAGTTTTGAGTCCAGGAAAAGATTCAAACACACAATAGCATAACTGAATTCTTGCTCCATCATTAGTGTATCTGTAACTTTAGTCACCTTTCATAACTTCTGTTTTCTACTTTCCACAATTTTCCCATTAATTATTTGTTACATATTGTTGGCAAAAAATTGTAGATTTCATTTTGACATTACACACACATATAGTGTGCTTTGATAATATGTACCTTCCATTTCCTCTTTGCTCCCTCCACTTCCTGCTCATTCCATTTTTCTTCCCCAATTGACCTCCTTCTACTTCCTGTGTTCTTTTTGGCAATCTAGATTCCATACAGGAGAGAAAACATGGTATTTGTCTTTCTGAGTCTGACTTATTTAGCTAAACTTACTCTTCTCCAATTCCACCCATTTTATTGCATATGGCATGAGTTTTTCCTTTTGTTATTAGAATAAACCTAGACTGAAGAAAAAATGTGAACTGAATGTAGCCTGAAATCAATCATTACAAAAACCTCATTTTGAGGTCTTAGGTATAGAAAATGTAGTAGTGAAAATATCCCAAAGTTAAGGTCTGACATGGTACCAAACCAAACTTCTATAATCTCAGCTATTCAGGAGTTGGTGTCATGAGGATTTTAGCTGGAGGCCATTCCAGGCAAAAAAGTTAGGCCGACACTATTTTCAAAAAAAAAAAAAAAAAAAAATCCTTGGGCATGACATTATACTACTGTAATCCCAGCTAAACAGGATTTAGTAATTTTCTGGGAAAAATTCAATTAGGGAGCAGGAAGGAGGGAGAGAGTAGGGGTGGGGGCAGAAGGGAGACATGATCTAAACAGTGTATGCACATGTAAATAAATGAATACAAAAAAAGACTGTTCTAAAAAAAAAGAACAAGCCTAGATATTCATAGTGGTTTATTATTGTCAAAAATGATCACATATTTACCAGCTTAATATAACTCACATTTATTTTTTCAATTTCTCCAGGCAAGGAATCTGAGAATAGCCTGTTTGATAACTTCAGGCATCTTTGAAAACCATATGATAAGTTTCATGTGATCCCTTCCTGAGGGTCAATTGATAAAGGGTTATTCCAAAATCATCTGCTTCTTTTTAGTGTATATTAATTGTATAAAGACATTTCATTTTGATATTCCTATTACACACATAAAATGTATTTGAGCACATTCACCCACCTCTGTAATGCTTTCTTAGTAACCACTTTTACATTTTAGGGTGTTTAATTATTCTATTATCTGTCATTCATCTAATATATTTAAATCACCATCCTGATTATGCTCTCCTTCTGCCCCTGCTCCTTTTGTTGGTATTGCAGCCAAATAATTCTTTTATATTCATGATTTATTTTTAAGTCTTGATACAGTATAGGAGGAAAAATATCCTACAATGTATGTTTTTCTAAGTTTGGCTTATTTCACTTATCTTGATGATCTCCAATTCCATTAATTTTCCTGAAAATGACACTATTGAATTCTTCATGGTTTTTTTTTCCTGTGTTCCAGCAAATCTTTTTTGTTTGTTTGTTTATTTATTTACATGTGCATACATTGTTTGGGTCATTTCTTCACCCTGCCATTTCTTCTTTGTTTTTTGTGGTTGGGAATGAGGTATGAACTCAGAGCTTTGTGCTTGCAAACAGGTGCTTTACTGCTGGAGTCACACCTCTAGTCTATTTTTGCTCTGATTATGAACTATTTCCTTGGCTGTCCTAGAACCACAATCCTCCTGAACTCAAACACCCAACTAACTAGGATTATAGGCATGAGCCAATAGGGGACAGCCTCATTCATTTTGGGGCTGAATTAATACCCCATTGAGTACATATACCATATTCTTTGTACTTTTTTTAGGTTGATGGGCACAGAGCTAAATGTCAAGGTTTAGCTATTGTGAGTAGGACTATAAACATGGGTTTGCAGGCATCCCTATTGTATGGAGTCTTACACTCTTTGGGATATAATTTCAGGAGTTATAAAGCAGGATCATAGAACAGTTCTATTTTTAGCTTTTTGAATAACATTTACATTACAGTTATATTGCCACCAAAAGTGAACAAGGGTTCCTGTTTTCCCTATTTTCTCCTAGAATTTCTTGATAGATTTCTTCTATTCATATTTTCTTCATGGGTTTTATCATGAGACTGTGTTGAATTTTTTCATTTGTTTGCATCTATTGAAATGATTGTGCAATTTTTTGTCCCTTTGCTTATGTTGAACCATCCTTGCATCCTTGAGCCAAAAACCAAACTTTATCATAGTGTTGTTATATTCAGTTGACTCATAAGTTATTGAGAATTTTTGCAGCTATCCTCATCAAGGAAGTTGGCATGTAATGTTTCTTCTTTTATATTGTATCTTCATCCAGTTTTGGTATTATGTAATACTGCGGTCATAGAGTAAGCTGTGTTCCTTCCCCTTTGAACTTCTGGATCAGTATGAGGAACATTAGTCTTAGTTCTTCTTTAAAGGTCTGGTATAATTCACAGTAAGTCCATTCGGTCCTGGACTTTTCTTCATTGAGAGACTCTTTATTACTACTTCAATCTTTTGGACATTGTAGTTCTATTTATGATATTTATTTTCTCTTGATTCAATTTAAGCAATTCATATGCTTCTAATAATTTGTCTATTTCTTCTAGATTTCCCAGTTTGTTGGGAGTATCCAAACATTCTCTAATTCTCTTCTGAGTTTTTATAGGCATTTATTTGTATTTTCTCATTTTATGACAATTTTTACTAACTCAGTTCATCCCTCTATTTTTTTTAATTTGGCTAAGAGTTTGTCAATCTCATTTCTTTTTTCAAATAACCAACAGTTTGTTTCATTATTTATTGTATCCTTCTTTTAGTCTCCATTTCATTAATTTCAGCTCTGATCTTTATTGTTTCTGCTGAAATTCTACTTTAGAATTTGTCTTCTTATTCAAAAAGTGGTACAAGTGGTACAGTGGTACCTGGAAGTGTACCATCTGGTTATTTATTAGGTTCAAGTGAGTTATGTTTTCATTTTGATTTGATTAAAGTGATTTTTCTATTTCCCCCTTTATTTATTCAATGGTTCACTGATGTTTTCAAAGCTTATTGTTCAGTATTCACATATCTGAATATTTTTCTTTTTTTTTCTTGTTTATTTCTAGTTTTATTCCAAGTCACATGCTTTTGCAAAACTCAGTTCTATTCAGGTTGTTGCAGGTCAGGCCCATTCCTCACTGCATGTTTGTGCCTCTTTTCTATGTGGGCATCTTTAAGGAAAAGTCACAACTCAGCAGCTTGACTTATCACAGTCAGCAAATGAGAGAATATGTGATCAAGTCAAGAGATTTCTTACAATTATAATAACAAAAATTATCACATAAAACTTTCTTTGTGGGATGAGAACCATAGAAGTTCAGAGCAATATATTGGTTACTTGGGAGTGAAAAGAGTATATGGGAGGGGGCAGGAGTGAAGATTGATCAACAGAAAATGTTACTTCTTGATAGTAGGAATAGTTCTGGTGATTTATGGTATGACAGGGTGAAATTAATGAATAATAAACATTACATGTACAGAAATGTGAATTTCTCACCATAAAAATGATGAACATTTGACATGAAAGATACGCTACTCATCCTAACTTGACGAATGAATGAATCATCCTAAAGTGATGAATAAAAGGGGTCCCACAAGTGTAAAGCATGGCTACTGTCTTTTCTCTGGAAATGTGTTGGAAGGCGAATGTTTGTGACTATACATAGATAGAACAGAAAATAAAATGTTAACAGTGTTATGGAAGGCACAAATAGAGAGGGATTTCCATCTTCCTGCACAGTGATTACTCATGTAATATAAAAGGAAAATGTAGGACCTAAGAAGGATTTTGAAATTCAGCAGCTATATGACCCCACTATTAAACATGGTCCATGGATTCATAGCATAAGAGTCCATGCAAGTGGGTTCAACCAAGCTTCTGCTTCACAGGGAAAATGATCAACAACATTGGGGCCACACAAGGGCAATTTCAAAGCTAAAAATACCTGTGCTGATAAATGGATACAACACCTCACTCAGATCAGATTCACCAGTGTACCACGTTTGGTCCTGATAGCTGTGTATCACAGGGGCTGAAAAATGTCCACCTACTAATCAAAGGAGATGAGAATGAGCACTCATATCTCCATGTACAAAAAGAAATGAACTGCAAAACTTTGGGTTATGTACCCATTGTAAGAGATTACTTTCTTTCAAAATATAGCATTTATAATCAGGCTTAAAGCCATGGTTACTGAAAAGCAGGCCCCAGCAATGGATAAAGTAAACCAATTTAGAAGTACATAGGATTCCAAGCATCTGTCTCTCTCTAAATGGTCATTAGAAGTGAATTTGCCAACAGAATGGTATGAGAGAGAAACAATAAGATCACAAATACTATTTTCTCCTTAAGAATATCCTGTGTTATCCCAAAGAGACAACCTTTTATTCACACTTTATTCAGTTCCATGGTTAGAGTGAATGTAGAAAGGACACAGCTGAGAATGCATTTATCTGAAAAAAGAATCAATAAAGTGATGATTTGTCCTTAGCAGTAGTGCACTTGGACTGAATTATAAATTTGTATTTCTAAATTCATCAGCATGTATAATATGGTGATTTTCAAATATGTCCATGCAGTATAATCACTTGGGAAACATTTCTTTAAAACTTGATGTTCATTCTTTAACTATGAAAATAGATGGAAGGTCTTCCACTATGGACAGTTTTTGTTTGGTGGGCAGCAAGAGTTAATAAGGGATTGAGCTTTTTAATAATATCTAAGAAGTAAAGACTTTGTTGTGTGACCTTAATCAAGTCAATTTATGAGCTTTTTTTATTCATATGAAAATTGAAGATTTTAATGGACAAATGTATGTACTATGTATGTATATATACTGTACATGCATTTCAATTATTTTAAAAATCCATGCATAATTCAGCAATATTAAGTTTATAGATCCCCTGAGGAAAATGCACCTTGATTTGAACATCAGTCTGAACCACTCAGTTTTCTTTGGTATTTTGACTGAATTATGCTTTGGGATAAATTGTCTTCAAATTTTGGCTCAAAGAAGCCATAATTTTGACTTGTTTCAGTTAGGAAACTAGGATATTTGAGTGAGTCATTGTGGTTTGACTTTTTTAGGAAAATTACTAAACAGTTGGAATAATCCATTCCTCAAATTAGAGGTATGATATGCATGTATCAAATATGATGTGCCACTTCTTGTATGACTCTATGACCTCAATAATGTCTCTACTAATATATGATTCTTTGTAGGGTTTTCCAGAGATTTTACATCATTTCCTTTTGACTCCCTTAAAATGTAATTTTAAAATTACATATCAGAGTTTTAATTTTCTGATTTTTCCTTATTTTCCTCTCATTTACATACATACATCTACAGATCTCTTATAATATTTTACTCTGATTCTCAGAGTATCATAAATTATTTTTAGTAATTGCAAATTAATAAATATATCAAAATTTCATAACATTAATGTCTATTTTTAAGTTGATTTAAAATATTCTCTCATAAAATCTCTTCTCGTTTTTATACTTTGTTTTATTTCTAGCAATTTCATTAAAATAAATTAACATGGGATTGCTGAGGCATAAAATATGCACATTTTCATGTTGATTGATAAAGAATAGCCTTCTAGTTTTATTGTGAAAATAATTCTTAGAAATACTTTAATTATAGCAAAGACATTTTAACAAGTAAATATCTAAGTTTATAGCAAGTTACAGAGTATAAAAGTACTGTTCAAATATTCACAATTTTCCAATTTCACTTTGCATGGGTAATTATTAATTCCTTATATATTATCCTACAATTTTCAGAGTTGTCTATATCTTGTTGAATATGTATTTTTCAAATTTTTTGCTCTTTTTTATTTAAATTTTTTTTGACTTACCATATATTTTTAATACTAGGGGATTGTGCCAATCCATACATGCATAGAGTGCACTTTAAAGAAGTTCACCATCTCCATTATATTCCCATTCCCCTGTTCTCTTTACCATCCTCCTTCAAAAACTATATACATCTATCTATCTATCTACATATATATATATATATATAAATACACAAATACACAGCATACTTCCATTCTCTTCACCACTCAGTTTCCTTTCGTGTTCCCTCCCCATTCCCACTGACCCCTCCAAGAGCTAGATAGGCACTCATGTCTTATCATCAGTCACCATCATCACGATTTTATGTCTACATTCCACAAATGAGTAAGAACATGCAACATTTGATATTTTTTTAAAAATTCCCTCAGTATGATGATATCCAGTTCCATCCATTTTCCTATAAATGACATGATTTCATTTTACCTTATGGCTAAGTAATATTTCATTTCATATATTTTCTTTATCCATTCATATTTGTTGAGCACCTCAAATTCCATACCTTGTCTGTTGTGAAGACAGTTGCACCAAATGTGCATATGCAAGTACTTATCTTATATGTTGACTTACCTGCTTCAGATACTTGCCCAAGAGTCACAAAGTAGGATTATAACTCTTTTTTTGATGAACCTCCACAGTGGTTGTACCAGTTTACATTCCTACCGACAGTGTGTGAGGGTTCTTTATCTTTTGCATCCTCACCAACATTTTTGTATTTTTGATAATGGCCAGCCTTACTGGGGTGAGGTAGAATCTTAGTGTAGTTTTGATTTGGATTACTATTATGGATAAATATTTTGAATATAGCTTTATGTATTTATTAGTTATCTTTTCTTCTGAGAACTGTCTCTTCAATTCACTTCCAATTTATTAACTGGATTATTTGTTCTTCTGTTTATTTTGTGTTCTTGTATATTGTAGATATTAATCCCTTATTTGTTGAATAGTTGCTAATTATTTTCTCCTATTATTTGGTTATCTCATGATTCTTTTTGAAACTGTTTTTCATGTGCAGAAAGATTTTCATTTGATGGAGGCACTTTGGCTCACTCATGTAATCCTAACTACTTGGGAAGCTAAGATCAAGATGATTCTAGTTTCAGTTCAGCCAGTCAAGGAGTTTGTCAACAAATAGCTAAGCACAGTGGAAGGCTCCTATCATCACAGATATGCAGGAGGCTGAGACTGACCTATCAGAGAAGGACACCAATTAACACCTTAATGTCCTGACTTCATCCAAAATCAAGATCTAAAAATTTCATGGTGAGACAAGTACCAAAGTAGGAACCAAAATATGTAATGAACATTGGTGAACAGGAAGCAAGCAGAATCTCAATGAAGTCAGAGAAAGAAAGAGGAGAATGATAGTGAGACGATAGTAGCAATGTCAGAAGGAAGGAGAAAGAAATACATCAGGTGGTTGCTGAGAATGCAATGTAAGCTGAGGAAGTTGACCCAAGATTTCATCACAGAGTTTTGCCTCTTTCTGTCTGGTGGTTTGTGATATCACATACCCCCAAACCACAGAGGGAATATGATGTGGATCAAGGTCAACAGTCTTAAAAACAGATTTTTGGAGAAAGTGAAGTTTTGTTATATACCTTGTCCCTGAAACATTACCACTGACCTAAACATTTCAAATGAAGGCATTTCCCTCCAAGGTAAAAACATCTGTCAGGGCAGTCTCAATGTCCTGCCCTGAGAGCAAAGAGGCTTTGGAGAGACAATATATCTTTGTGCTGAGGCCAGTGAAGGTATAGGAAACCTGACACACTGTAACATAACCTTTCATTGGTAGAAATAATCACCAGAAGCAATGTATTTTATAGAAGATACATTCAGTAAATATTCCATCAAATCAGTGTGGAAGAACTTATGTGAAGAAAGCATTTCAGATGAATTAAGAATCTTGCCTTTTTCATTTCAAGCAAACAGTTGACTTCCAAAATACTTCCACTTTAATGGAGTTGGAAGATGGATCACACGAAGGCTGAGGTCTAACATGAAAACTGTACTTCATTGAAATTAATAATTTCTAGGACAAGAGGTTATGTGTTGTGAAGAGTTGATCTGCAGAGGAGACTGTGCATGTTAGCATATGCACATGGTTCCTCCAGGATCACTGGATTAGATAAAACACCAAGTTGATGCTGCAGTGGGAGAAGAGGGCTGGGAAAAATAGGAGATGGTTCTTAATTTGAACTTTGAAAATATTATGGAAGAAACTTCCTGTATTCAGACCAGATCTTATCCCAGTTCCTCTTTTGTAAAAGTATGAGTAAAATGTATTTCTTTTTATTTCATTGTATATTTATAGTAATTTCCACAAAAGTTGAAAGAATTCCAAGTAAACCCTTACTCCAAACTAGCTCCAAAGGAGGTCTAATGAGCTATCTAATTGACAGTAAAAGAGCAAATGAAGTCAAAAAAATGAGTAAAACTCCAGTTCACTTTGAATTCCAATTGAAGAAAATTTGGTCCCTTTTTCATATGATTGACTTAAGACCATCTTTTCTATATGTATGAAAGTCCTCAAAGCCAGTTAGAGAGTGTAAGCTGTTAAAAAAAGAAAGGGGGCAGATTACATTAAAAATTACTTCCCTTCCCTGGACACCATATTACTACCTAGCACACTTGCTCAGTATCCCATTGCCTATGAGGTACCTGCAATGGAGATAAAGGGAGTGGTCCAAGGTGAGAGTAGGTTAAGAGAGATAGAAGACAAAATCTGGTACTAGAGAATGCTGTCAATAGATTAACCATGCTTTGCAATTTTTCTGATCTTTCTACTGGCAACCAGCAAATCTCTTTCAGAGTCATCTTAGGGAAAATAATGCTACTGAATATGGGATTTTTTAGTATAAATATACTCTAAGAAACTTAAGGAAACTTTTTCATGTGTCACTTAGAATTATTTTTCTTACTGTATAATAATTATGTAAAAATGTTTCATGGTACAAGTCCTACTTATACATGCAATGCATTTTACTTAAATTCATCCTCTCTGTTACTAGCTTTTTTATTCCCTGTCTTTTTAAAATCAATCTTTAATCAGTTTCATCATTCTACTATGATACTATTATTCATTCCTAGTTTACTTTCTCCTTTCACTCTCCCAGTTCCCACTGGTTTACACTCCCGATCCATCCTTGCTTTAGAATTATGTTTTTCTGTTTAATCTATATGCAATGATTTGGAATTTCTATCTCAGAATTGATATCTAATCCTCATATGAAAATGATTCTATAGATATACAATACCACATTCTTTACAAAGCAAAATCCATGAAGTTTGTGCCAAAATAATTTCCTCTTCAATCTTCATAATTTTAACTTAAAAATTAATATTACTTTTCATCATAGTACCATACCAATTTCTTCTACACTTTCCTTATGGAATTTTTCAATTTCATTGTTCCAGAAAATATTAATCATAGGATTGAGCAAGGGAGTTAGGATGATATAAAATATTGCCACCATTTTGTCAAAGAAGAAGACAGTTGGAGGTTGTGCACATATAGGTATGCATGGGACTATAAAATAAAACCACAACAGCAATTTGGGAACTGCAGATGGATAGATCTTTTTTCTACCCTTCAGAACTATGAGAGAGAACAAGATGGCACCATAGGAGACAAGCAACAAGGAAACCTTTATAATGCAGATAGACCCATTGTTAGTGACCACCAAGAAGCCAAAGATAGAGTGTCAGTGCAGGACAACTTCAGTAATAGGTACAAGTTACACATGAAATGATCAATGACTTTGGGGCCACAAAAAGCCAGCTGGAAAGTGAAAAGAATTTGTATAATGGAATGTAAGAAGTTCTGTCCTGGCTATCACCACCAGAACACCACAAAGCCACTAGTTAATAGCGTAATGGGCTGCAAATGGCTGCAGAATAGTCATAGGTCGTGGCTGTGAGAACAATTACCTCTTCCCAAGTGAGGAAGTGTTCTGCAAAGAGATATATCATGCATCCTTCAAAGGAGATGGTTTTCATCTCATAGAGGGAATCCACAATCATCTTTGGTGTGACTGCAGATGAGAAACATGCATCTATGAAGGGTAGGAAAACAAAGAAGTACATAGGAGCTCCCAAAGTGCAGAAATGCTTTTAATGGTCACTATAATAACCATATTGACCTAACATTTGCAATGTAGATAAACAAAAATACAACAAACACTATCTTCTGAAATTTTGGATTTGTGAAAGTCCTAGGAGAATGAATTCAGTTACAGTGCTCTAATTTTTCATAATTTTTAAGTCAAGGGTAAAGATAAAACAGTGATCATGGGAGTCTGAAAGTAGTAGAAATAGCTTGTTTCCAACAGATTTATGTTACAACAATCAACAAGTTGGTGCACACTTATGAAAACTTGCCTAAGTTATCTAATTATCATAGAGAACACAAAAAGTAGAAATGTATTGAAGGTAATATTTGGAGATTAGGCAGAATTTAGCTTCAGATAAAATATCAAACACATCAAAATAGTAGATTTTCAATAGGAAAATACAACATACACATGTGATAGAGAAGAGAAATTATTTTTAATTTCAAGGCTCTGCTTTGACCATTGTCTAATGATTTCTTAAAATCAATTTTTGAAAGGTGTTTGGAAGTCACACTCAACTTATGATCAAAGAAATATTATAGTCTATCAATTGTATCCTCAGCAAAGAATGGAATCAGATGACCATTCTTTCATGACTAATAGGAGGAATGCCTGGTCTACCAGAGGAAGGAATAAGAAGTAGTTTAATGTAAACATGAAAATCCTGGCTACACTCAAACTTTCTACGCAAGTTTTAAATAAACTGGGCTTTCAAATTAATTCACTTTTTATAAAACAGGAAGTTCTGTTTCAAAAAGTGCCTACCTGTACACCTGCTGGATAAGTATGTATAAAATTTTGCACATTTATTTATCATTTTTAAATGTGTTGAGAATTTAATACAAAACACCTATTATCATGATGATTAAGTAAAATGATGCAAGGAAAGAAAGGGCATTGCTTGGGAAATATCAAATATCAGGTGTTTTAATTCCTATTTTATTGATGAGAAATTTACAATTAAAAAGGATAATTTTAAGCAAACAACACATGATTGTTCTGAGACTTGAACAAAGAATCTCTACCTCAAAGACCTGTGTTCTCTTCACTGGAGCAACAGTGAAAGGAGTGGAGATTTTCCTTCTCCAACAAGAACTTCAGAGCAGGGGTGGACTTTCTACAATCTTCAGCCACTTCTGAAGGTTAAAGCCTCTTATTACTTCTTACATGAGTGAATGAGGCATCTTGGTAAATGATATAGAATCAGATGGTCATGACCTTTATATGTAACTTGGAAACAGCCACATAGGTAAGGAAGAAAAACAGCAGGAATAGAGTCTTGAGACATTATTTTTGCCAATCATTTTATAAATGTGACCCTATTTGAGCAAATAAAATTCTCCAGGATATGCAGTTTAAAATTTATGTGAATTTATTATAAAATAGAGATGTTCATAAACAGCTCATCTGGTCATCTTCCAGCATTATGATGAAGGCAAAATTTAAAAATATAAAAATGCCCTTACCTACTCTAGTCTAATTTACTTGCTTAGAAGCCTAAGCCACCTTATCCACAAAAAGTTTTTCCATGATCTTCCAGATAAATACTCCAAGTTTTATGTTCATTTCCCACAGGGAGACACATCTTCAAAAGGCAATGGTGTCCTCATCTGCACATACCACAAAATCTGTCAGTAAAACAGCAGTTGTGTGAATTTGTACAAATGAGTATTTCTATATACATACATGTGTGAACACACACATATATTTGTGGCTAAAATGGATTAATAGAAGAATACTGGTGGCTGTATTGAGAATGAAAGATAATCTGATTTGTGTTACTCCCACTTAGAGTTAAGAGAAACAATTGTACATGTTAATAAAATTAACATGTGCAATTGTATACATTATCAACGCTCTTCACAACAAGAATATGAGGCTGAAGAGGATAGAAGTACATTACATATATACATACATAAACATACATATACATACACTGTTAGAAACAGGATGGAGTGGGCAGGGCAATATGAATATAAAGGAGGTAAACTTATTCAAAGTACATGTGCACATATATGAAATTATCACAATGAAATCCCTTCACATTATTATTGTATGTTCATTCAAAATAATAAAGAGCAAAGCATTTCCTCTGTGTTCTCAGTTTCATTTCTCACTGTGTCTGCACTTGAGCTCCATTTCCACTTACATGCTATCACCCAGGAAACAAGAGCATAAAACCAATCCAAAGTCACTGGATGAGTCAACATTGGGTTATTATAAAGAAGATCAATATAATTTAGCAGTGGTCAGTTCAGTTCAGACTATGTGAAGCAAAATGTCTCAGAACTGAAATGAGTAAGAACATCACTTTTAGACTCATTTAGACTTGAGCTCAAGCCAGTATTTTCTACTGGTTTGGTGACATAGTTCGGAAAATTCCATGAGCCTCAGGTTTCCGTTCTGTAAATAGGTATGACATGAAAGACTTTTAATAGTAGTGTGTGTGTGTGTGTGTGTGTGTGTGTGTGTGTGTGTGTGTGTGTGAAGGAAGAAAAGATTCTGTATTAATATAATGAATAATTCTTATCTACTTCCTTTATCTAGGGTATTCTAAGATCAATACTTGTTTTTGAATTAAAGTACTCATTACATACAAGTATACTCACACTTTCTTTTTCAAATGAAGTTATTCCCAAAAATATTGTTAAGAGATCAACAACTGATACTAGAGTGTGCTCACGGTTATGATCACAAGGTTTATAATTTTAATCATTTAAAATGTAGTTGTTCTAAAGATGCTGTATGGTCTTACATTGAATCTTCATATATGAAGGGTACAGTAATTGCAAAAATTTTAAATACAAATAACATCAATGTTTATTTCATAATCTTGACAAATGTACTCATGGTATTCTAAGATTACAATACCAAATGAAACTAAATGAGTAATACACTAAAACCATCTCTTATCTTTTCTATGTTAACCTAACATTATCCCAAATAAAACATTAAGTGGAAAGAAACAAATTCTTTATTTTCTGCAATGAAAAAGCTAGCAAACCAGTCTCATGGCCTACCAGCCATATGTCACTGAACAAAGCACCATACTTCGAGGTTTCTGATCTGTGAGAGACAATTGAATGGTTGCCATGAGCTTGTCCTAACAAAATAATCAAAAGAAAATTAGTGAATATTGATGCCAACATTATTTACGAGTTATCTCTGTACATAAATTTAGGGCAAGGGGCAGGGAGGAAACATGGCCCAAACAATAGATACACATTGTTTTAAATTTAAAAAAATTTAAAAAACATTTTAATAATTATACCTATGCTAAAATTTTAGTATAATTGGTTTGCTCAAGTAATAATTTTGTAAAACATATTGATAATTCCAAAATCATAAACATGTTTGTGCTCTTTATACTAGTAGCTCTAACTCTAAAAGTTTATTCTAAAAATAAAAATGTGGAGAAATTAATGGTATTGAAGAAGAAATATGTAAATATTCAATAATGCAAATATTTATGTAAATTACTATTACATAACATTTTAACTCAAAAACACAATATAAAGAAATAAAAGATAAATCATTTTTGATGGGTACAGTTTGTCAACTTATAATCCTGATTACTCAGGATGTAGAAATTGGAAAGATTGAGATTTGAGGCCAATCTGGGTAAATCTCACAGGACTCCATCTCAATCATTAAAAGCTGGGCATGGTGTGGGATGCCTGTCATTCCAGCTATGCTGGGCAGCACAAATAGGAACCTCACATAATCTACTCTGGTCTGAGCATACTGTGAGACCCTATCTCAACAATAACCAAAACAATATGTGCTGAAAGTATGGCTCAAGTGGTAGAGAACCTGTTTAGCAAGCATGGGGCATTGGTTCAAACCCTAAAACCACAAAAAAGAAGCATTTTTAAAATATGCTAAGCAATAAAAATAGTTGTAAAATAACTATAATTTATAGATACTTTAAAAATGATTTTATAATCTAGAAGTGGATGTAAAAATATAGCCTTTTTATTTACAATATGTACCATGCTATCATTAATAAGACATTTAAAATTAAAAGTCAAGATTAAAACCCACAACATTAATGTTACTTCATCTAAACTTCATTACACTGGCTCCTTGACTTTAGTTCATGTAAAGTATGGCACGAAGGTAGAGTTCTGACTACAAAGCATAAATTCTCACTTATCCTTAATTTTGCCTCTTAATAGTGCTTACTTTGTTCAATCATGGAAGTCTTTTAAGTGATTTTATCTTTTCATCAACAGAAAGCAGAATCATTACATTAAGAACATTTATTTGTTACTTTATAATTCACAATATTTTTGGAATACCACAGAAATTCAGTAGATATTTGTCAAGTCAAAGGCTTTGTAAGATTTTGTGCATGAAGTTTCTACAAATAATTCATAGGGAGCTCTTACTTTACATTTTTATTTTAACTACTACAGCTACCAATGCCCATAATATGGGAAGAATTGGAGGTGTTTAGAGAACATCCTCTTTAAATCACCTGCAATAGTTTGGTACCCCATAACATGAGTACTTTTGATAAGCTGTCTATTGGTGTGGGCTCATCTCAGGTACCTTGAAAATATCATTTTTTATTATAACATTTTATTAGGGTATAATAATTACCCATGGGGATTCAAAGTGACTTATATTG
Source organism: Castor canadensis (assembly GCF_047511655.1). Lineage (NCBI taxonomy): Eukaryota > Metazoa > Chordata > Mammalia > Rodentia > Castoridae > Castor > Castor canadensis. Next base: position 189,929,442 of record NC_133386.1, read on the forward strand.
TACATTATTTACATGTTCCCCATTGTCTCTCCCCAAGCTCCCTCCTCTCCCCACCTAAAAGAACTGCAAGAGGTTTTATAGTTCTGTTTCATATAGGTATATGAAGTCCATCAGTCAACCATATACAGTCACCTTAATCCCCTTCCTTCACATTCCTCCCTCCCAATAATACCCCTCTACACACACACTCTGCATATTTCACAGTCCTGGATTTCATTATTAATATTTAAGTTGACATTCAAAGGGGTTGTCTCAAAGTATGCCCACTGTGGGTGTGCTATAATTTGGGCTGTTTAATCACTTCTATTGCTCTCCCTTATCCCTTTACCTCCCAACATCCATTTTTCAAGTATGCAATACACATACTTATATCCTCTACCTTCACATCTTACGTTATGTGATACTACTAAGCCTCTAATATTTTTTTCCTTTCCCTCTGATCATGAGTTTCATAGAGTAGTTCCACTCTTACAAACTTGTTCTACTTCTGAGTTTGTATATGATCATGCTTGTTCTTGTGTATATGTTTATCTTTGGATCTATCTTCCATGTATGAGAGAAAACTTGCTCTTTTGTGTTTTTGATCCTGTCTGACTTCACTTAACATTGTGTCCTTCAATTGAAACAATTTGCCTTCAAACTAAATCATTATTCCTTGTGGCTGAGTATACCATGATTTCTTGATCCATTCAGAGTTATAGGGTATCTGTGTTGCCTCCAGAGATTGGCTATTGTGAATACTGCTGTGATGAACATCAGTGTACAGGTTTCTCTACAGTATCCCGTCTTACATTCTTATAGACTGATGCCTAGGAGCAGTATCACTGGATCATATAGCAGTCCTAGCTCTAGTGTTTTGAGGAATCTCCATACTGCTTTCCATAGTGGTTGCAATAATTTGCATTTACACCAGCAGTGTATAAAATTTCCTGTTTTGCTATATCCTCACCAGCATTTGTTCCTGTTATTACCCTTGATTATGACCATTCTAACTCAGGTGAGATGAAATCTAAGTGTTGTTTTGATTTGCATCTCTTTTATAGCTGGGGAAGTTGGCACATATTTTCTGCCACTCTGTGGGTGGTCTCTTCAGTTTAGAGACCATTTCTTTTGTTGTGTAGAAACTTTTTAATTTTATGAAGTCCCATTTGTCCACCCTTTCTCTTAGTTGCTGAGCTGCTGAGGTTCTATTGAGGAAGTCCTTGACTATACCTATTAGTTCCAGAGTGTTTCCTGCTCCTTCCTGTACTAACTTCAGAGTTTTGGGTCTGATATTAAGGTCACTGATCCATTTTGAGTTGATACTAGTACAGAATGATAGACGTGGATCTAATTTCAATTTCTTGAAGATGGATAACTACTTTTCCCAGCAACAATTGTTGAAGAGGCTCTCTTTTATCCATTGTATATTTTTGGCACCTTTGTCAAAAATGAAGTGGATATAGTTGTGTGGATTCATATCCGGGTCCTCTATTCTGTTCCACTGGTCTTCATGTCTATTTTTGTGCAAAGTGCCATGCTGTTTTTATTGCTATTACTTTCTAATATAGTTTTAAGTAGGGTATTGTGATACCTCCAGCATTGCTCTTTTTGCTGAGTATTGCCTTGGCTATACATTCGTGGTCTCTTCTGTTTCCAAATGAACTTTAGGGTAGATTTTTCAATTTCTGTGATGAACATCATTGGAATTTTGATGGGAATTGCATTAAACATGTAGATTGCTTTTGGTGGTATAGCCATTTTTACTATGTTGATTCTACCAATCCACGAGCATGGGAGATCTTTCCATATTTTGTAGTCTTCCTCTGGGGAAATTGAACACTTCTTCATGTATTTACTGGCCATTTGTACCTCTTCTTTTGAGAATTCCCTGTTTAATTCATGAGCTCATCTCTTCCTTGTGGTGTTGATTCTTTGGGGATTGAGTTTTTTTAGTTCCCTGGAGGTGCCGGATATTAGTTCCTTATCAGATGAGTAGCTGGCCAAGATTTTTCCCATTCTATGGGCCATTTTTGAGTCTGATGACTGTTTCCTTTGCTTTGCAGAAGCTCTTTAGTGTGAAGCAGTCCCATTTGTTCATTGTTTCTCATAGATGTTGAGCCTTTTGAGTTCTGTTTAGGAAATCATTCCCTATACCTATCTGTTCCAGTGTATTTCCTACTGCTTCCTGGAGTTGTTTCAATGTTTCAGGCCTTATATTAACATCTTCAATCCACTCTGAGTTGATTTTGGTACAGGGCAAAAGACACATCTAGTATCAGTCTTCTACATGTGGGTATCCAGTTTTCCCACCAGCATTTGTTAAAGAGGCTATTTTTTCTTCATCATATGTTTTGGGTTCCTTTGTTGAAGATCAGTTGGTTATACGTACATGGTTTTATGTCTAAATCTTCTATTCTGATCCATTGATCTTCCTGTCTTTGTGCCAACACCATGCTGTTTTTATTGTTATGGCTCTGTACTATAGCTTGAAGTATGGGATTGTGATGTCTCCAGCATTGGAATTTTTGCTCAGAATTGCTTTGGCTACTAGAGGTTTTTTGTGTTTCCATATGTATTTCACAATTATTTTTTCTATTTCTGTGCAGAATGTCATTGGATTTTTCATTGCATTGACCATGTACATTGCTTTTGACAATATGGCCATTTTCCCAATATTGGTTGTACCATTCCACAAGCATGGAATGTCTTTCCATCTTATGATGACTTCTTTGGTTTCTCTCTTCAGTGGTTTATAGTTTTTACTAAAAAGGTCTTTGGTTTCTTTTGTTAAATTTATTACAAGGTGTTTTATTGTTTTGGGAGTTATTATAAATGGAATTATTTTCCTGATTTCTTTCTAAGTCTGTGTGTTGTTGGTATATAGAATCTATATTCATTAAAGATTTTGGTCTCTATTTCTATTTTTTGGTTATGTTTTTATTGGGGTTTGGAATGTGTGAAATGCTGGCTTCGTAGAATGAGTTTGGTAGTGATCCTTCCCTTCCTATTTCCTGAAAAAAATTGAGGAGTATTCATCTTTATTCTTCTGTCAATATTTGGTAAACTTCAGCCATGAAGCCATCAGGTCCTGAGCTCATCTTTGAGGGAGATTCTTTATTATTGCATCAATTTTATTGCATGTAATAGGACTACTTATGTGGTGAATATCTTCTTGTTTTAATTTTGGTTAGATAGTAGGTATTTATCCATTTCAACTAGATTTTCCAGTTTACTTAAATATAAGTTTTCATAGTACTCTCTAATGATTCTCTGGATTTCATTACTGCTTGTGGTTATGCCCCTCTTTTCATCTTTGATTTAATTATATTGGGTCTTCTCCCTCTTCATGTTGTTATGTTGGCTATGTATATGTCAAGCTTTTTAATCTTTTCACCAAACTAGCTTTTTGTTTCATTGATTCTTTGCATCATTTATTTGGTTTCAATCTTGTTGATCTTATCTTTGGTTTTTATTATTTCTTTTCATCTGCTAGTTTTAGGTTTGGTTTGTTCTGGTTTTCTTAGGAGCTTATGATGCATTATATTGTTTTTTTTGAGAGGTCTTTGATTTTTAATGTAGACATTTATAGCTATAAATTTTCATCTCAGCATGGTCTTTGCTGTGTCCCACAGATTCTTATAGGTTCTGTTTTCATTGCCATTTGATTCTAGGAACTTTTTTATTTCTTCCCTTATTACTTTGGTTACCCATTTGATTTCCAGCCATCTGTTGTTCAATCTTCCTGTGTTTGAATATTGGTTTTCTTTTGTTGTTGAGATCTAGTTTTATTCCATTGTGGTCTGCTATGATGCAGAGGGTAATTTCCATTTTATTGAATTTGTTGAAACTTGCTTTATTTCCTAAAATATGATCGATGTTGGAGGAAGTTCCATGAGTTGCAGAAAAGAATATACTCTATTTGGTCTAAGGTGTGGAATAGCTCTGAATTTCCTTTGTTAATCTTTTGCCTTTATGACCTATCTATTGGTGATTTTGGGGTATTCAGGTCTCCCATTATTACTGTGTTATCATTTATCTGTGCTCTAAGGGCCATTAGAATTTTTTTAATGTAGATGGGTGACCCTGCATTTGATGGATATATGTTAATGATTGAATGCATTTTTCAATCATAAGGAAAATATGCATTGTTTTGGGAGTAGGGTAGCAATAAGTGCTCATTGAAAAAGAAATATTTCCTATAAAATATAGAAATTGGTATACATTAATTGAAATGATGGTTTTTTTTTCTCTTGGAAATTGATCTTGGGAATCTGTAACTTTAAAACTAAAAACAGTTTCTGGAGATCAATGAATTTTTCTATTTTAATTTTTATCTGAAAGATGATACTGCAGTTCTGTGTTTCATGTAAAGAAGGGAATGTAGCAAGACACTGATGCTTGAGGGGAAACTTGGATGCTGATTCACAGACCCCTTCAGAGAGGGCCCATACAAATGATTCGTTGCCTTATTCAGTTTTAAACATGGCATCCTATCTATTTTTATGTTTATTCACACTCCACAGAAAAGTGCAGAATTTAAGTGTGTCATTAGAAAAGTTAAGGCCCTAAAGAACCATCACTTCCATTGTCTACAAAATTATGATACAAATGATATTTTCATTTAATTGAAGTTTTTAGATGTGTGTCCTGACACAGAAGAATCTCCAGACATTGAACAAACTCCAGATCAGGATGATATTTTTTAAATCTTTCTCACAAAAAGATGCTAGCATTTTCTGAAATCCTGGTTCTCCATTTCCATCATTCTAAGCATCTTCTACTTTATTCTTCAACCTACATTGCCTAATATTTTGGTATTTCTTTCCATTCAAAACAGAGTGGAATAACATGCAAATAATATTGTGGATATGAAGTGGTACAAATAATAATTCAAGAAGTATTATTGTGTACACTTGTAAAAAAGGGTGATTTTTTTAAGTTCAAATAAAAAAATAGAAACAGAGGGAGACATAGCCAAGGAAATCTGTGCAATAGGGGATGGGGATAGCAATTAGCCCTTCTAGAATTTATTCAATATTCTATACTTCTTCATTGATTTAAAATTACATCTTCATCATTTATTAAATTTAAAAATGTATTAAAGACTCCCAGATTCAGACATCTCAATTTATGAGCAATTCTTTCAGCTCTTAAGAATTCTTTGTTATGTTATAATGAAATTTGCACAAAGCAGAGCTTTAAGATATGTTCTGGCATCTAATAGACTTGCATGTTTTAATTAACAAAGTTGCATCTCAAAACAGTAGGCATCCACATAAATTTTAGAATTCTCTATCAGTTTTTGTTGAAAACATGTTTTATCATTATGAGAGAGGAATGGGTAGTTTTCAGTTCATCAGAAAATTATCTATAAAAATCAAGAACTTCTCTGTAGGTGTGCAGAGATGTCTAATATTTTTACAGGAACTCTATTTAATTGTGTGATATAAAAATAATGTACAGTTTGGATAAAGTATATGTTACTAAATCATGGAATAAAGTCCTGTGTAATCATTACTGGTAGAGATTTAGAATAGTGAGCATAGAGAGGAGGGTCCTAAGAACTCATTTTTGTCTAATCAGAGAACTTGAAGAATTTTCCTTAGCATCTCAGTTTTTATCAGGTTCAATGATTATCCCTTCTCCTCTGAAGAACATACTTATATTGAAATAATTCCTCTTCACTCTGCTCTTGCACTCTTTTTCTCCTTGCACATCTGGCAGGTTTCCCCCTCCCCCAACAGACCCTCTACATGTTCTTTTTCCCTTTAGGTACAGTTTCTTTATATGAAAGAAAACATGATATTTGTCATTCTGAGTATGGCTTATTTCACGTCACATCATGAACTCCAGTTCCATCCATTTTCCCACAAATGACATATTTCCATTCTTGTTCATAAATGAGCAATATTCTAATATTCATATATATATATATACACACACTCACATATAATGGTGTATACAGTATATATACATACATATGCATATATATGTATATATACCATATTTTCTTTATCTGTTCATCAGTTGATGGGCACCTAGGCTAATTCCATAACTTGGCTATTGTGAATAGAACTGTGATAAAATTGTGTGTGGAGATATCTCTATTGTATGCTGACTTGCATTCTTTGGGAATATGCCCAGGAGCAGGAATACAGGAACACAAATGTATTAGTTCTATTCTCAGTTTGTTGAGGAACCTCCATAATAATTTCCATAGTGGTTGGGCTAATTTGAAGCCCCACTATGTGTATGTGTTCCTTTTTCTCTGCATCCTTCCCTGCATTTGTTATTATTTGGGTTTTTTGATGATAGGCATTCTGACTAGAGTGAGAATGAATCTCAATGTCATTGTGATTTGGATTTCCTCTATGGCTAAGGACATTGAGCATGTCTTTCTTTGTTAACTAGTCAATTTTACTCTTGTTTGAATATTTCTGCCCATTTTCTCATTTATTAATTTGCCCAGGTATTAATTGAATTACTTGTTCTTTTGTTGTTTAGTTTTGAGCTCTTAGTATATTCTGGTAATTAATCTAGTATCAGATGAAAGTCTGGCAAAGATTTTCTCTCATTCTATATATGTTTTTTTCACTTTAATAACTGTTTCCTTTGATTTTTAATCTGGTGCTATCCCATTTGTTGGTTCTTGATCTTATTTCCTGAGCAATTGGTACTCTATTCAAAATATTGTTTCCAGTACCAGTACTTTGAAGTGTTTTCCCTATAGTTTGCTGTAGTATCTTCAATGCTTCAAGTTTTATATTGAGGTCCTTGATGTTTCTCAATTTATTTTTGTACAGAATAAGAGATAGATATCTAGTTCAAGTCTTAGTCATATGGATATCCTGTTTCATAGTACCATTTCTAGAAGAGGATGTCTTTGATCCAACATAAGGTTTTTAGAGACTTCATGGAGAATTACATGACTGTAGCAGTGTGACCTTATTTCTTGGTCCTTTACTTGATTGCATTGGTTTACATATCTGTTTTTGTGCCAGTGCCATGCTGTTTTTGTTACTATGGCTTTGTAGTATCATTTGAAGTCAGGTATTGTGATACCTCCAGAATTTCTCTTTTTGCTCAGGATTGTGTTGGCTATTCTGGAAATCTTGTACTTCTGTAGGAATTTTTTGTATTACCTTTTTGTCTATTTCTATAAAGAACATGTTGAAAGTTTTTTGTCATTCTGTGTATTGAGCCCAGGACCTTAAAATGCTGTGCAAGTGTTCTACAACAGACATAGACCACAATCTCTTTGGGATTTTGATGAGGATTACATTGAATCTCTAGATTGCTACACTATTATAACCATTTTTATAACATTCATTCTGGTAACCTGGACTGGAGGGTATAGTAGAATGTCTGCTTGGCAAGTGGGAATCCCTGAGTTCAAGCCTTAGTCCCACCAAAACAGATCAATTAATTCTGACAATCCATGAACATGGGAGGTCTTTCTATAATCTACTGTTTTGTTCAGTTTCTTTCTTTTTTTTTTTTACGAGGTTGGAAAGATTTTATTTGTAGAGAATTTAGTTGAAGAAAAGAGAAAAGAAAGACTGCATATTGGTGAATGCAGGAGGACCTGGAAACCGGTGATTCCTCAGTTTCTTTCTTTAGTTTTATAGTTTGATTGTAGATGTCTTTCACCTGGTTAATTAGGTTTACTCCTAGGTTTTCCTTTAGGCTGCTGTGAATTGTATTTTTTTCCTGCTTTCTTTCTGAGTGTATTTATTATTGATATATAAAGTTGTGTATGTTGTTTTGTATCCTGCTACTTTGTCCTGATCCACAAGTTTTCTGGTGAGGTATGTAAGGCCATTTAAGTATAGGATCGTGTCATCTGCAAAGAGGGATAATTTGATCTCTTACTTTTCTATTTGAATCTTTTATTCAACTGAATACATTTATTGACTTGAATCCATCTGATTCTGGGCTCTTCTTGGTTGTGAGACTATTACTGCATTGGTCTCACGGTGGTTACAGATTTGTTCAAGTTGTTTATATAATCCAGTTCATTTTTTGTTGGCCATATGTATTTAGAAGTTTATCCATTTTTTTACATTAACATTGTATTGGGATATATTTTCCAAATATTCCCTAATGATACTCTGAATTTCATTGTTGTTCTGATACCAGCCTTAATTTTTAATTTTATTCATTTGGGTTTTCTCTCTTTCCTTTGTTAACTTTGGCTAAAGACTTGACAATCTTATTCATCTTTCCAAAGAATCAACTCTTTGTTTCATTGATTCTTTGTATGGTTATTTTAGTCTCCAGTTCATTAATTTCTACCTTGATAATTATTTCTTTCCATCTATGAAATTGGGGGTGGCTTATTCTAGTTTTTCTAAGACTTTCAGTGTGCCATTACATTTTTTATTTGACTTCTCACTGATTATCTTGGTAGGTACTCCAGCTATAAATTTCTCTCTTAGAACTGCATTTGTTGCACCTTACAATTTCTGGGTTGTATTTTCATTTTCATTTGATTCCAGGAGTATTTTAAGTGCTCTCATATTTCTTCAATGACAAACTGATCATTCATAAGTGTTTTCTTCAATCTCCATGTGTTTGTAGAGTTTCTAGAATCCCTCATACTATTGATGAAGAGACTTTTTCATTAAAATTTTTATATTTGGAATGTGTTTCTCAAAAACTCTTTAAATACCTACAGCATCTACAAGTCACCACAGTGTTGGAACAATAGTTACATTGTCAAAGAGCTAAAAGCATTGGAATGAATTTCACCATGCCTACAAAATCAACATGGGGAATCAAATGGAAAACTAATATTTGTTTTGGAAACTATTTTTCAAAATTCTCTTCATTAAACTGGTAAGAATAAAAAACTGTACAAGTTTTACAGTGTTTGTTTATTTCTCTGCAGAATATTATCATTTCTTTTCACCTTGTATATTATTACCAGATTGGAACATAAAACACGGAGAATGAAAATATTCAAATGTGTTTGAACTTGTGTGTTTGATGGAGCAGACATGATTCTGAGTTGTCCACTATAATCACAAGAAATTAATATTTGATTTCATAACTTTATAACAAAGATCCATACAGTAGTTGATTCAGCAATACTAGATCTTCATCTCTCAACGTGGTTCTTAGGAGTAAATGAATGTCTTGACAACAAGAACATCATTGTGCAGGGAAAAGAAGATAAGAAACAACTACTGGTATAAGACAAAGAGAAGTTGAACCAAAGAAAAGTAGTGTGAAAAGCACCTTAGTATATATATATACCTCTGATATTCACTTTCTCTAAATTGAATGCATTTTGTCCAGATGATGCTTAAAGCTAAAATCTTAATCCCTAAGGGACTTTCAAATTGGAAATTAATGAAATAGCATGTATCTTCTGTCTGTCCATCTTCTATGGGAGTGGTATGCAAAATTAAGCTGAGAGAAAAAATATGTGTTATTTTTACTCACAATGCTCAATTGGCATATTAGTACTATATATTTGCTAGTTGAAATTGACATATTTTACTATAAAAAAGATGACTGAATATGAATTTGCCAACCTGAGACTAATAAAACACAGTTGAAGAATGACAAAATTTGTGTTTAAATTTCTATTAGCTTTTTATTACTAAATATTTGAGTAGAGTAATTTCCACCTGAGTACACAAATTTAACAAAATCAATATAATGAAGTAAATTGAATGTAATTATTTTGAAATCTACTTTTAACTCTCTGTTTCCATTATGTTCTATTACCTCTCTAGGGGATGGGGAAATTACGATCAGTACATCTATAGTTTTAGTGTGGTGTTGCTAGTAATATGGTGTCTTAAGATGGTAAAAGGTAAGATACTTGCCAATACCTTGTTCTATATCCAAAGTCTTCTTCTCTAGATAAGTAAAGCAAGGTGGTCACTTCATCCAAAGGGAACTCATCCATAATTAGGACTGAGCCAATCAGTTTTATCTGTTAAGAAATTCAGAAAAAAAAAACAAATTAATTACCAGATGTTAATGGATGTACCTCAGCTTATACTTGAGGTTCTATAAATCATCTTTTCCCTGCCTCTCATAAATTCTGAAGACTTCCATCCGTTACATGGATCTGTGTTGAAAAGAAACTTCTTTTCACTTGGAATTGTTTGAGTTTCTTTGCATATTTTCTCATTTATTTTCATATTCTTTTACAATTCAAAACAGAATGTGAATTCCAAATATTCTAATATGTAAAATCTCTTCCATTTTTGTTTCTGTATTTCAGAAAATATAATATTATATTCTCTTAGTTTATATGTGACAAAAAGAAGTTGAGAATTGAACTCAAATTGAAGCATAATTTTCTGACACCCCACATTAGTGCATTCACCATAAATTATGTCATCTCTTTCCATAAAGTGAATATTCCATAAAATGTTCATCTAAATAAATACCAACAACTTTGTATTTTCTATTATATATGTGTAAATCTAATATTACATTTTTTCAGAAACTAAAATCTATCTCCTCCACACTTTCCTCATGATGTTTTTCATGTCATTGTTCCTGAAAGTGTAAGTCACAGGATTGAGTAAGGGAGTTAGGATGGTATAAAGTATTGACACCATTTTGTCAAAGGAGAAGCAGATGGAGGTTGTGCATATATAAATATGCATGGGACAAAGAACAAAACCACAACAGCAATGTGGGATCCACAGATGGAGAGAGCTGTCTTCCACCCCCCCAGATCTGTGAGATCTCAAAGAGAACAACAGGACACCATAAGAAACCAGCAGCAAGGATAAGCTTATGATGCAAAAAGATGCACTATTAGCAATTACCAAAAGTCCCAATATGTAAGTGTCTGTACAGGCAATCTAGAATAATGGGTACAAGTCACATATGAAATAATCATTGGGGCCACAAAACATGAACTAGAAAATGAAGAGAATTTGTACAATGGAATGAAAGAAGCCCCCTCTCCAGGATACCCCAATTAGACTATCACAGAGCTTCAAGTTAATGATGGAAGAGTAGTAAAAGGAATTGCAAATGACCACATAACAGTCATAGGCCACGGCTGTGAGGATGATCAATTCCACACCACCAAAGAAGTGCACTGCAAAGAACCACTTGAAGCCTTCAAAGGACATAGACTTCCTCTCATAGAGGAGTACACAATCATCTTTGATGTGGTGACAGAAGAGAAGCACCCATCCAGGAACAACAGGAATGCCAAGAAGAAGTGCATAGGAGCATGCAAAAGTGCAGGGCTGCACATAATGGTCACTATGATTAGCATGTTGCTCCCAACAGCAGCAATGTTGACAAAAATACAACTATTTTCTGAACTTTAAGATTCTGTGACAGTTCCACGAAAATAAACTCAGTTACAAAGCTCTGGTTTTGCATCATTACAAAGGAAAACATGAAATTAAACAATGTTTTGAAGAATCAGCAATTATTATAATGTACAATATCATATCATATCATATGGTAATGTACATTAGTATCTGTTTTCTTGCTCACTTTACACTAGCTTCTTTCATTTGTTATTGGATTTCTTCCAACCAGTTTTCTGTATCCACTCAAATATTATCACAGAAACCTTACAAGGTCATTAGATCAGACACTAGTGATTTGTTATAAATAAGAACAATATAATAGCGCAGTGGCCCCAAATGGAAAGACAATGCATAGAAATAAGCAAGAATATTGGCTTACAACCTGTACTCACATGTAGGCTCTCCAGTCTCTTCTTTGTCTAGGCATGGATCGGGTTACTTAAAGTTCTTAAAATTCTAAAAGCCTCAAATTTCACTTCTGTAAATGGGTTAACTTGAAAGATTATACAATAGATATTTTTGTGAGAGTCAGTGAAGCCACACATGTAAAAACACTGATGCAGTCAGAAGCTCAGGAGAAGATGATGTGTGTTGAGCACAAACTGCCACAGCCATTAGCAGAGAAGAAATGAGAGCATTTTTACCCCTAATTCCTACTTTAGCATGACCAAGGCTATTTATTTCCAAATAAAGCTATTTTATTTGAAAGGTTTCAGTGCAGAAATGGTAATTTTAAAAGCATGGCACTTTCAACTGTCTTTATTTATCCTTGGATACATTATTGCTGCCCTGAGACCCACCTTCATCCACTTTTGTTTCCTATAGTCTCATTGCACAAAAACACCCAAATTGAGTGTAAGTTTTAAAGAAAATGTCCTATTATTAATCTGATAAATAAATTATTTTTCTCTCTACTTGCTTTAGATATAGTAGTCTAAGAAAAATAACCATTTTTTGGATTAAAGTACTCATTAGATTCAAACAAGTCAACACCATTTCTCATATGAAAGAATTTCCAAAATTAGTGTTAAAACATCAAAAATAAATTGTATAGTGTCCTAAAGTTATAGTGTTGTCATCACCCCCTATTTCCTTCCTATTCATTTTACCAACAAAAGTTGTTCTCAGGGATAAATGACCCACTTGACAACAAAAATCTCTGTATGAAGGCAAAGGACATTAAGAAGTAACCACTGCTATCTGGGTGAAAAAAAGAGAAACAAGGAAAAGAAGCAGGAACAGCACCCTGGCATGTCTGTGCCTTATGACAAGCACAAATTTTGTCCAGAAGATGTTTTAAGTCCAAATCTTAATCCTTAATTTTCCAGTGGGAAATCAGTAAAAACTTATGTTTATTCTGCACATTCTGTGAATGTAAAAATTGGACCAGACATATAAAATTAAGAAGAGGAAAAAAACAAAACAAAACAAACATTCAGCATTTTCCCCACCATGCTCAACTGGCCTGTTATTTCTATCAATTTACTAATGGAAATTGAAATATTTTACTGCAGATATATTTACTGCCAATGGTATTTGACAACCTGAGAGTAGTAAATAGAAGTACAGAAATGGCAAAGAGTATATGTTTAAATTTGGATGCTCTCCTTTGAGTAGAAAATCAAAACTATCTAGTCAATTCAAATGTAATACTCTTTTGAAATCCCCTTTTAAGTGACTGATTTCTCTGACTTCTATTCCCACTACAGCGGATGAGGAGAGTAAACTCACTACATGTATAGCTTTAGTTTGGTGCAGTGTCACAAGAATTCCCATTGATTACAGTAAAACAGTTACTCCAAGTTCACTCCTTGTGTAATCTGCCCCACCTCTTTTTGCATGGTTGATTGGAATGAGGTGGTCAACTAGCTCAAGAGCAACACATCCATAGGTAAAACTTGGAAATCAGGCTTTATCTGTCAAGAAAAAACTCAAATTCTACACTAGATATTAACAGCCCAACCTTAAAAACAAGGTCTTATACAAGAATACCTGTAGTTGAGGTTCTATAAATTGATCTCTGCCTTTGCTAAGTGCTGATGTATGTCACCAGAGTGACTGTGATCAGTGCTGCATAAAATCTTCTTTTTATTTGAAATAGTTTATTTTGCTTAATTCTTAATATATGGTTATATTCTTATAACAAGACTTTTCAAAATCTTTAGTGTGAACCCAAGAATTTTTAAAGATAAAATATCTTCCCAATTTATTGTATTAAGATATCATAAAGGGCTGGGATGTAGCTCGGTGGTACAGCGCTTGCCTAGCATGCGTGAGGCCCTGGGTTCGATCCCAGCACCAAAAAAAAAAAAAAAAAAAAAAAGAAAAGATATCATAAAATAAAAATTTCTTCCTTTTAAGTTTTTTTAATTCTTTTAGTCACATGTGCATACATTGGGTCATTTCTACCCCCTGCCCCTCTCCCCCACCCTGTCTCCCCTTCCCCCCTCATTTCCAGGCAGGTCCTATTCTACCTTTATCACTAGTTTTGTTGAAGAAAAGAGACAAGCCTAATAAGGAAGACAAAGCATTTTTGCTAGTTGAGTTGAGGATAGCCTACACAGAAATATTCCTAGCATTGCTTCTGTGTACATGTGTTATGACCCATGTTGATTTATCTCCAGCTGATCTTTACCCTGGTTACTGATCCCCTTCTCATGATAACCTCTGTTGCTTTAAGGTTTCTGTATTAGTTCCTCTGGAGTTGGACATCAAATGTTATAATGTTTTGGGTTTTCTACCTATTTCTATATCACCCAAATGTGCTCTCCCCTTGTCATGTGATCCAAGTCCAACCTTATTGCTGCATTTACCTTAGATCTAAAGTCTGCATATGAGGGAGAACATACGATTTTTGGTCTTCTGAGCTTGGCTGACCTAAAATTTTCTTTAAGTTACACATTAAGATATTGAGTTGACCATTTAAAGTGAAAATGCGATATCAAGTTGAAAGTTAATACCCTGACTCCACACATTCGTATTTTCTCTCTAGAATTATGTCTTTTCCTATAATATATTTCAAATAAAGTTTTTGTATAAATAAATACTAATTTCTTTATTCCTTGTATTATATTTTATGTTTAATATATTATTTTTAAGTAGAAACTATCACTAGTCTCTTCCACAATTTCTTTATGGCATTTTTCATGTCCTTATTCCTGAAAGTGCAAATCATAGGATTAAGCAAAGGAGTTAGGATGGTGTAAAGTATTGCCACTATTTTGTCAAAAGAGAAAGCAGATGGAGGTCTTGCATATATAAATATGCATGGGACAAAAAACAAAACCACAACAGCAATGTGTGATCCACAGGTGGAGAGAGCTTTCCTTCGCCCTTCAGACCTGTGGGTTCTAAGAGAGAACAAGATGACAGCATAGGAGACAAGCAATAAGGAAAATATTATAATGCAAATAGATCCAATGTTAGCAACAACCAAAAGGCCAAAGATGTGAGTGTCTGCAAGCAAGCTTCAGTAATGAATACAAGTCACATATAAAATGATCAATGATATTGGGGCCACAAAAGGGCAGCTGGAAGGTGAAAAGAATTTGTATGATGGAATGCACGAAACCTCCTGTGCAGGCTACTGCCATCAGAGTGCCACACAGTCTCCAAGTCATGATGGAAGAGTAGTGCAAGGGCTTGCAAATGGCCACATAACGGTCATAGGCCATGGCTGTGAGGATAATCAACTCCATACCAGCAAAGAAGTGTTCGGCAAAGAGCTGCATCATGCAGCCTTCAAAGGAAATGGTTTTCCTCTCATAGAGTGAGTCCACAATCATCTTTGGTGAGATGACAGAGGAGAAGCATGCATCCAGGAAGGACAGGAATGCCAAAAAGAAGTACATGGGGGAACCCAGCAGTGAAGGACTGCAGACGATGGTCAGCACAATTAACATGTTGCCCCCAACAGTTGCAATGTAGACAATAAAAAATAAAACAAATACTATTTTTCGAACTTTTGGATTTTGTGAAAGTCCCAGGAGAATAAACTCAGTAACAAAACTCTGATTTTGCATGATTACCAAGGAATAGTTGAAGATAAATCACTGCTTATTTAAATCTGTAATTATAAAAAAACTTCATTGATTCAGACTACCTAATAATGTCATATTCATCAAAAATTGCTGCATCAACATGCAATCTTTTTGAGTTATGTTATTATCATTGAGAATACAAAATTAGGAATATGTTCAAGACAATAGATGGAGAACAGGCAAAAATGAGAGGAAGATAAATTATTGACAATATCAAAAAGCCAGAGTTTTAATATGGGGAAAGGACTGAATCTTTAAGTAGTAGAGAAAATAAATAGTATTTATTTGAAATCAGCTTTTTATCATTTTGTAGTGGTTCCTAAAGTGAATTATCCAAAAGCATTCTGAAACCGAAACCAAGTTATGAAGAAAAGGATATTTTTCATTGATCATGCCAGACTCAAACTCATATACAAACAGAAGAAGAATAACATGCTCTTTAATAGTTTGAAAATCACAACTCCTCATTGAATATTTCTTTTAAACTTTGAAATTAAATACTGAAATGGAATAACTCATTCTCTATAAGAAAGAAAGATCTATGGAAAAGTGCCTAACTCTATACTGGGTGCATAAGAAAATATAAAATATTGAGGTTTTGCTTTTAATTCATCATTTAAAATGTGACATAACTTAATAAATAATACCTGTAGTCACAATGACTAAATGCAATAATGTAAAGAATGCAATTCTTAGGACCCACTGCCTAATATATTATTGATTATTGATGCCTTGAGACCTACCTGCTTCCACTCCTGTTTCAGGTAGACTCATTGTACACAGAACACCAAGTTGAGAGGGAGGTTAAAAGGAAGACAAAGACATATTAGTCTAACAAACTCTTCTTTTCTCACCATTTTATCTCAGCCATTGTAAGAGGAATACCATTTATTGATTTAAATTCTCATTAGCATCAAACAAATCATTAACTTCTCTTTTCGAATAAAGGAATTTTCAAAATTCATGTGAAACAACAATATTTAAGCAGTAAACCATGTGCTCATGTTTTACAATTATTTGGATTATGATTTTAAATCTTCTAAAAGGTAGTTATAATAAAGCACTGTGTTATTCTAGATTGACTCCTACTACATTAAAATATAATATTGGAAAATTTACTTCAATAGAAATAAAATCAATTGGTTAGTTAATAGCAAAATCATTATGTTTGCTTCATTATCTTGACAAATGAATCCATGACAGTATAATGCAATATTAAGGAAAACAAGGTGAGAAATATATGGTAGCACTCTATAATCTTATTTCTGATAATGTATAGCTAGTTCAAATCAAACATTAATTAGAAAGAATGAATCTGTTTGGTTTCTGCTATCTAAAATCTAGTAATTCATACTACATTGCTTCATAACTACATGCCTGTGAAAAAAACACTACCCATACTTCAAGCTTCCTTAGACATGAGCAACAAATTGGTAATTATTGACATATTCCAAGGTATAAATCAAAAGGAAGATGTTAATACTGAGGTAATCATTATTTTAAGCAGTTTGTATATGCAAAAAAGTCAGGAAAAATTGAATCAGTTGTAAGATTAAAATGTCATTTTAAAATTATGCTAAAAGTGCAAGAAATTGGTCCATTCTTGTAATACTTTTGGAAAATATATTAGTAAAAATACCAGAATCAGAAACATGCTTATATATATATATTTATACTATTAAATCAAACCATAATAATGATTTATAAAATACAGACAAATGGCAAAATTTCACATTGGGATATGATGCCATATGAATAATACTAAAACTTTCTAGACATTCAAAATATTTGTCAATGGCGATCTCTACATAGATAAGAATATCATAACTTACTATGGCATGATTTGTTAAACAAAACATTAATAATACATAAGGTATTGATAATGCCTTTGATTAGTGTGATGGTGGGGAAATAGGAAATACCATATTTTATATCAATACATCTGTAAATGGTTCTGAAAGACTTATGTTTATTGTGTTCATACATCAGAGCTCTTGATACAACCTCATGAGTGAAACCCTTACCCCTGGATTAACAACTTCTAATGCACACTAATGCAACAAACCTTGAAAATAATTAATTCTATATCTAAAAAATCTAGTAGAGATTATTTCAAATATTCCCAACCCAAAGAAATGATAACCATATGAGACAATAGTCTTGATCTGTTCATCATCATACAGTGTATGCACTTCTTAAAATATCATATCGTAGCATGCAATAAGTTCAATTACTATTTATCAATCAAAATTGACAATGAGGAAAGGGTGTGGGAGGATGCATGTAGTGGGGATTTTGAGTATTCATTATTGGAAATGGAAAAATGAGACATGTTGAAACTATACTAGGAATGGGGGAAGAGGGTGTAAAGGAGAATGATGGAGAGATTGAATTAAAAAATGATATGCTGTAAGAACTTCAGTAAATGTCACAATGAAACCCCAGCAAACAATAATATGATAACAATTAAATAATAAATACATGAATAAAACAGACAATGATAAAGTTGATTATCTACAACAAAAAAGTTGTAGATGTTTTTAGGAATATTTTGTATTCATTGATTGAAAGCCTGAATAAATTATAAAATTTATTCCTCAACACACATGAAAATATGAACTGGCTTAATTTTGTTGAATATAAAAAACAGAAATTAGGTATTACTTAATTAGGCTTTAAATAATAAGTGATCCATACCACTCACAAAAATAAAATAACTAGCACTATTTTATAACAATCACTACTGACTCCAAACTTAATTATAAATTGCTGAATCACTTCAGATATAGTATTTTATTCACTTTCACATCATTTGACCATAGTAATATGATAATCCTTATTAAATATTATGAATGTCAGAGCAAAAAATTTTTTATAAATAGCCCAGGTGCACACAGTTATACTTAGACCCATATCTTGCATTAAACTTCATAGCATTGCCAAAACACACACACAACATCACAATTTAAAATCCTCTCTAAAATGCATGAAAAATGTGTTAGTGAATTACAACTCTCACCACATACCAGGTCCTTGAATAACATGGTCATGGCTGTCTTGTGTTATCTGTGGAGAAAAGTCATTCAGTGTTTTGCAAAATGTGAAGGTTATTTCTAACTGTTCCATCTACATCTAAGAGAGATAGGAACAGATTCTCTGGCAATAAAGGTGGAGAAGGTTCCCATTGTTTTCAAACACTGTCTTTAACATGAGCTCAGGAATAAATGAAAAATTAAGAAGAAAGAGTTTCTTACATGATTTCAAACTAGAATTTAAAGATATTTCGTTTAGAGTTGATGAACCTGAAAAATTGATTTTTACTTCTCCTGAGGTTTTGTAAAATATCTGTCCATGTGATTTTCCAAGATAATTTTTCTTGGTTTCATTTGCTCAAGTGTTTCCAAAACTTCTGTGTCCCCAGACAATTAGAAGTTTCCTTTTTCTATTTGTCTTTTAATGTCACTTGCGTTAATTAAAGATGCTTTCTCTTCTCAGCATTTTCAGCAATCAAGTGTTGTGTATAAGGAATGTGATGCAGAATTTCAGCAAAATACATGTGCACTTACTAAATATAAGACTTGCATTTTATAACAAATAATGCATTCATCAATCCATATTGAAAATATGTATTTTATGTAATTAGGGTAGCAAGGACTGCTAATTAAAGAACAATATTTAATATAAAATATAAAAGGAGGTATATATTAACTCAAACATTATGTTGTTTCCTTAGAAGTTGATCTTGAGATCCATAACTTTAACACTAAAAACAACTTTTATAGAAAGTAAAAGAAATTTTCTCTTAACACATTTTTTTGTAAAATATAATATAGCACATCTGTTTTTATAAAGAGAACGTCGCATTAAGACTGTTGCTTCAGGGAAAAATTGGAAGTTGCTGGCCAGGCCCTTTCAGACAGGGCCCACACCAAACAATTTGTTCCTTTATATAGTTTTTAAACATTTCATCCTACCTATTTTTATGCCTACCCCACGGTAGTACATAATTTTAGTGATTTGTGAGAAAGCTAAGCCCCCAATAGACTATTGTTCTTATAGTCTATAAAAATGAGTCAGAGTCAATGTGTCATTCTATAATTTAACCAATATTTCATAATTTCCCACTGACTAAAAATGCAGTTACCTCATTTGTAAAATTACAAAGCTTATTATAAGTGTCTGGAGGGAGATGCCTCCATTTCTGGGCAATTTCTTCTCTTCTGTAGAATTTGTTTTTACTCAGCATACAGCAAAATTTAAATGAATCACTGTTTTAAGAGATGTCCTGTTATCAATAAATCTAGTCCTCCATCTTTGTTGTTACATTATTTTTATTACTAAAGCTGGTATTGATATACAGGCATAAATCTATAACCTTTTTAGAATTGGCTTGTCGATTTCTGGGAAAATTTTTTTGTTTTTTGTTATGGTGGGAAGGGAGAGAAATTAATAATGCATGAAAAATTATTGCCTATGAAAATAAAAAATCAGTACCTCTCCTTGGGTATAAAGAACCAGGAAAATTTTTATGGGAGCCCATTTATACAATCAGATGTGTATGTGCATGTGCATGTGTGTATATGCCATTTGACTAGTGTGTTACAAAATTCCCGAGCCAGTAGCAAATGTACGGATTTACTGAGGAATATTTAGAACTGTATACAGAGAGGACATGATTACTAATTTATTGTCCAATCAGAGTACCTGAAGGGTCTTTCTTACTCTCCAGGCATTCCTCCACTCTATCAGGCCTGGGAATTATATCTTATTGTTCTTTGTAGAGACTGCTCATGTTGAAATTTTCCCTCTGCAGTTCCTTTGTACCACTTCATTACTACATTTTACATAATTTTTCATGATGCTGCATAATTGATCAAATTATTCATGTATAGTAGCTTTCTATGAATCTCCCTTTAACAATGATCAAAGACATAAATCCGATGACCGAAATATGTAGAAGTGCAAAAAACTATTTCTTTTGTAGTCATGTCAAAATGATTATATCAGATGTTTTAACATATACATAGAACTGTACATCTTCTGACTATGTCTTCCCTTGAATTTGTTAGGCCATAATCACTGCAGTGCTGAAATGTGTAGTTCTGGCAATTTCCACATCCCTGCCCTCCACCTACTCCTACAAGTAATAGACAGTTAAGAGTGTACAATGAAGAATATAAAATTGTATAATGCAATGAACTATAAATTTAATTAAAGGGCAATAAGTTCCCATCCATGTTCTTAGAGATGCACAGAAAATAAGGATTTGATCATCCTAAGAAAGCAGTGAATAAAACATACTGCCAAGGCTTAAAACTCTCCCTACTACAAAATCTGTTGATATTAATATGTAAAATGTGAATAATTAAAAACAACTTTGTAGGGTTTCTGTGAAGATTCAACAATTCAAAATGTATAAAGTACATAGAAGATGGGCTATGCACTATGTCCAATTGCTGTGTTTACTTTCATTATTATTATAAAGACAAGTTTTCCAAGTTCTGCTATGATTCAAAAATAGTAATTCCCACTGTTTCTCAGTCCCAGTATAGGTGTATAACTGTGTTAAAATATGAAGTTCTTTTTGCAAGTGGTTAAAATTATGTAGGCACTGAGGCTCCTACTAATTTTCCATGGAGATCAGAGTCTCAGCATGACATTTCCAAATCCTTAAAGAATTTAATAAATGAAATAAATAAATCTTGAAAATATGGAGCCAATGATGAAAAGAGAAATAAGATAACTCTTTGGTTGTGAGTACATTTGAGTTCATTTTTGAAGAGAGAAATAAAAATCAGTTTTAGTGGAAATGAGAAGGAAGATGCTTTCACTGGAAAATAAGAAAATCAATAATGAAAAAACAAGTTAACCAGAATGGAAAGTCTTAGTAGAAAAGCTTAGAAAAGTAAATTATCATCCTAGCTACATGTTATGAAAGCCAGGTTATAAAGTTTTTACTGGCAAAGATCCCTCTCCTTTCACCTTTTGTATCCTCTCTTTCTTTTTTGTCTCTTATCTGTAACTTTAAAGGAAACTGGACACCTTATATACTCATTTATAAATACAAAGAAATAACACCCCAGTGGAAGACACAATAGTTAGGACCCTAACCATAGCCATCCAAGCCTCTACACTGTGCCAACATTTTGCTTCATAAATGCACCTAGAAAGTCTCATTCCCTGAGTGCTCTGTATCTCCCAATGGCTGACAACATTTCCTTTGCTATTACCTTTTGCTGTTTCTCCACTGACCATTTTATTTGAGACTTAGCAAAAGTATAACTATCATCTCTTCAGCAAAAGCTTTCATAGATTATCCAGATAACATTCTTACTAAAAAAACTCCCACTCTGACAATGTGTCCATGTGATTTTATTTACTAAAATATGTATCTATTAATTCATATTCATCATCATATTTCATTCATTTGATTTCATCATTTCTTTGAAGGTAATTTTTTTTCTTCTGGTACACTTTAAGATAAACTAGAAAATAGGAAATAGCAAAGGGAAGGAAAAACAAATTTAATATAATTTAACCTGTCATAATCCATAGAAAACCCTTTTTATCATTAGATACCACTGTGACATTTGAAGCATCATAATCCACCCATAGGGCTGGAACCAGCATAAACCATAAAAGCCTAGGCAGGTAATGAAGTAATAAACTAGCATGCTTAAATCAAACCCTGATCATCAAATGGATGAAATATTCAGGGTATGTTAGAGTGAGTAGCATTTTACGTGAATATCTGATCAACTATTAGTGAGGAAGATATAGAAATTTTAGAGAATTTCATTTTGACCAACACAAAATTAAGGAAGGATAATCAGGAGATGTAATAAAAAAATTCCACAGAACAAGGATGAGCAAAAATCCACAGTATGCATAATGAGTTTACTTGGAAAGAGATAACACCCAGAGATTTTGAGGAAAAAAATGTGATTTTGTCAGACTTCTGATGTAATAAAATGTAGTTCCTGAATTGTTTAAGTTGGAAATCAGCTCTGTATTGTATTCTTTCAGATACACAGCGAAATTTTTTAATCCCCTCTTCTTACATTGACAATAAGTTTCTGAAAATTCTTCGAACATTTATTGCAATTGCTACAGGCCAAATTAGTATTACGACAATGGTTACACTGCCTGAAAACTGAATACATTGGGATTCGCTTCACTTTATCTGGTCAAAATCAACATAGAACACAAATTGGAAAGTTAAGCAATAGTTGTTGGGAGAATTCTACAAGATTCTATTCATTAAACTAGTAGGAATGAAAATGGTAGATGACTTTTTGTATTTATTTTTTCTACTGCTGTGTATTATGATTTCTTTCAACTGGTATGCCAATACTAGATTCTACAATGAAACATTTGAAATGAAAATCACTGAAATGTGTTTGAGTTAGAGTGTGTGATGGGATAGATACATTCAGTGTGGGTTACTACAATGTGGTCAGAATACTTTTATTACCAATATTGGGTTCACAACTTCTTGAAGTGATTAAGTCAGTAATACCAGATCCTCATTTCTTATGCTACTTCTTAGTGATAAAGGAACTACTTGACAATTAGAACCTCTGTTTGATGGGAAAGGATATTAAGAATCAATCTCTGCTATGTTAATTTGGACAGCTGATGGTAAAGCAAGGAAAAGGAACAAGAAAGCACCTGAGTGTTTCTATGCCTTTTTTAGACATCCAGTCCTCAGAAATGCATACATTTTGTCTTTATAACACTTATGCCCAATATTAATACCTAATGTATTTCCCATCAGGATTTGAGTGAAATTCTTATGTGCCTTCTGCATGTTCTTCTACTTTGGAGCTGGCATGTAAAATTAAAGAGAAACAGAAAAGAACACTTAGTGCTTTTACACATAATGTTCAAATGGCATTTTGGTAGTGTTGAGTTACTAGGAGAAATTGAAATATTTTACAATTAATAAATTTGCTATAGATGCCACTTTACAACATAAGCATGATAAAACATGACTATACAAATAACAAAATATATGTCCAAATTTGAATTATATCTTAATCAATAATTATATGAACATAATTATTTGCAATAAGATATAAAGTCAAGAAAAAAATTTTAAAAAACAAGTAAATACAAATGTAACACTCTTTGGAAGGCTACCCTTAACTAGCTTGTAAATCAGGGTATTGTTCCCTCTAGGAAATGAGGAAGTAAGTTCAATAGATCTGCATCTTTGATTGGTATTGCTTGTACTATGATATCTGAGAGTACATTTTGATTGAGCAAAAAAGAAGACATGCCCATTGGTGACTCTTATGCCTGATGTGTTTGTCACACTTTATTTGTCAAGAAACTCAAGAGGTAACTCCTAATTCTGTATCAGATATAAATAGACTCATCTCAGACTTTATAAACACGATTAAGACTTTGTCTTATTAGAGTCACTGAGATGAGTGTCAAATAGAAAATTTTTTTTTCACTGTAATACTTTGAAAAGTTTCTCTTGCTAATTTTTATGCATATTTATATTTAAGAAAATGATTTTAAAAAGCATAGTGTAAGTGTCAAGCTTTATAAACACTAAAATATCTTTCCATATTGCATCAGAATTATGACAACACATGAATTCATCTTGTTTTAATTTACAAATGAAAAAACTGAATCATCAAAGCAGAGGGAATAAGTGAACTCAAATTGAAGAATAATTTCCAAAATCTCCACATTCATACTTTATCTACAAAATTATTTCATATCTTACATTCATGAATATTCCACAAGTGTTTGCCTTACAAAATTGACTTCTTTCTTCTTATAATTACATTTCTGTAAGTGTGATTATTTCCATTATGATTGTGAAGACCCAGTTTCCAAGAAGTTCTGTTATTTGTCAAAAATATTAATTTCAACTGTTTTTCACCCATAGGATAGCTATATAACTGTGTTAAAATATAAAGTTCTTTTGGTGAGTGTTTGAGATTATATCAGCACTGTGGCTCTTACTAGTTTACCACAGTGAAATGAACCTAGGTACAACATTTCCAAATCCTTAAGGAGTATAACAAAAAAGTAAATAAAATTTTCTCAGAATCTTGAATATATGGAGCCAGTGATGAAAAGAGAAATAAGATAATTCTACAGTTGTGACTACATTTGGATTCAACTATAATAAAACAAGATCAGTGAAGTCATTTGGGATGAGAAGAATAATAATTAGTTTTAATGGAAATGAGAAGGAAAATGCTTTCTTTCACTAGCAAATAAGAAAAGCAATAATGAAAAGAGAAGTTAACCAGAATCCAAAGTCATAGTAGAAAAGCTTTGAAAAGTAAATTATCATCCTAGCTGCAGATCATGAAAGCCAGGTTATAAAGTTTTTATTAGAAATGCTTCCTCTTCTTTCATTTTTTCTATCCTCTCCCTCTTTTTTTGCTTCTTTTCTGTAACTTTAAAGGAAAGTGGGCATCTTATTTAATCATTTATAAATATAATGCAATAATCACTCTAATGAAAAATGTAATGATTGAGACTCTCACCGTGACCTTCAAAGTCTCTAACATATGCCACTATTTTGCTTTCCAAATGTCCTCCCAGACTTCAGACCAGTTCAGTACTTGTTCCAGTACTGAAAGTACAAGTACTTCAGACTTGTTCCAGTACATTTGATACATTTTTCACAGTATAAATAAACTAGAAAGTCTCATTCCCTGAGTTCTCCATATCTCCCAATGTCTGATAACTTTCCCTTTGATGTAACCCTTTGCCATTATCTCTACTCTTCATTTTACCTGAGACTTAACAAAAAACATAATTACCAACAAAAGCTTCACAGATAACCCTGGTTATATAAAATACTTACTAAAAACCTCCCATTCTTACAATGTGTGTCTGTGTGGTTATTTAGTGTAATATGTATCTCTTTATGCATATTCTTCTTCAAACTATTTCATTCATTGTATTTTATCATTTCTTTGAAAGCAATTTCTTTTATTCTGGTGCATTTCAGGCTAAACTGGGAAAGAGGGATTATCAGAGGTATTAAAGGAATAATTTCATGAATTGGAAATAGTATGAAATTTTTAACATGTTTATATAGTGTTTTTTATCACATATGTCTCTCTTAACATATAGCTCCTAACTTCCCCAGAACATTTTTTCTAAAAACACAATTTTAATTTGGTAAGCAGTACATAATTGCAAATAAAATTTTGTGCTTCAGAACTGTGTGTTCTCAGGGAATGTAAGATGAAACCATAAGAGACAAGCAGCAAGAAGATTAATATGCAGATAAACCCACTATTTCAAGCCACCAAAAGGCCCAAGACATGAGTGTCAGTGCAGACAAGCTTCAGTAATGGGTACAAGTCACATATGAAACGATCAATGACATTGGGACCACAAAAGAGCAGCTGAAAGGTGAAGAGAATTTGTATAATGTAATACAAGAAGCACATGTCTAGGATACTCCCATTAGAGTGCCACAGAGCTTCAAGTTCATGATGGAAGAGTAGTGCAAGGGCTTGCAAATGGCCACATAATGACAATAGGCCATGGCTGCAATGACTCTGCACCACCAAAGAAGTGTTTCACAAAAAGTCGCATCATGCATCCTTCAAAGGAGATGGCTTTCCTCCCATAGATGGAGTCCACTATCATCTTTGGGGTCATGGCAGAGGAGAAGCATGCATCCAGCAAGGACAAGAAAGCCAAGAAGAAGTACATTGGGGAGAACAGCAATGCAGGGCTACAAATAATGGTTACTACAATTAGCATGTTTCCCCTGATTGCAATGTAGACAATCAAAAATATAACAAAGAGTATTTTTTTCAACATTTGGATTATGTGAAAACCTTAGGAAGACAAATTCACTTACACATCTTGTAATTTATGTAAAAGAATGATCATATAAATTTCCAAGTATGAGAATTTCCTTCAAGCCAGTTTGAAATAATATAGTCAATAGCTCATTGAATTTGTAATTTATGTAAAAGAATGATCATATAAATTTCCAAGTATGAGAATTTCCTTCAAGCCAGTTTGAAATAATATAGTCAATAGCTCATTGAATCCAAATGTAAAATTATCTTGAGTGCTTTTATTGTCACTGAGAATACAAAATTAGAAATTCATTAAGGTGAATACTTAGAGGTTAGGCAGAGTTAAGGTAAATTATTAATATTTAAATTAGCTACCATTTTCATATAGGGAAATGGAAGAATCCACACTTGGTAATAAGATAAACAGTTTTGACCCAACTGCCAGCTTTGATAATTTTGATTTCCTAAAACAAATTGTTGAGAAACATTCTGAAGCATCATTCATGTTACAAGGAAATGGGGACTAATACTAAATGTATGTCATGCCTCCAGTTGCCAAGAAATGGGGCCAGGGGTGACTAGCATGCCATCTTCAATCCTTGGTCTGTCAAGCTACAAACAGAAGAAAAAATCACATATTTTATGAGGCAATTGCAAATTATGACTATTCCCCCAAAGTTTTGTTAAAAGTCCAAACTGGGCTTTTTCAAAAATTAATTGATCTTTATAAGAGATAAAGATCTATGTAAAAGTTCCTGGCTACAAAAATTACACATCATATGCATGCACAAAATATTTAGGTTATTTTTAATTCATCATTTGAAAATTGGAATAGACATAAAAATAATAACACCTTCTAAGTGCTGTCTTAATGACAAACTGAAATAATGCAAAGAAAGCAATCACATGAGACTCACTGACTAGACATAGTCTTGGTCCTATTATCCCTCTTTTATTGGTTGGAAACTCATTCTTCAAGAGAGTAAGTGCAAGCAAACAACAGATGCTTGAACTGGGATGTTAAAGAACCTCTGTCCTCATACCCAAGTACTTTCTACTTTATCAACAGGGAAAGGAGTAGGATTTTTTTTTTTTACCATCAATATCTTCAAAGCTGGGATGGTCTTTGTAGAGTTTCCATCTACCTATAAATGTTAAAGCCTCTGTTTGCTTGGTCATATTTGAATGAGGCATCTTGACAAAAGAATCAAAGCAAATGATGAAGAATGATGGTGTTTATTGTGAGAATTAAAAATAAGCTCACTTTATAATTTCCCTTTACATTTAACAGGAAAATTTTAAATATTAAAGAAACAAACACATGGAGTTTATACAGTTTACTTTTTGTTTCCTTTTTGTTCTGGGAATGGAACCCAGAACCTCACACATAATAGACTAACACTCTACCACTCAGCTACATCTCTAGCACTTTGTCTTGCTTACTTTAAAATAACCACATCCACCATGTTCTCAGATTCATTCTGACCCAGTATCTGTACTTTGAACTCCACATCCATACATAAACTATCACCATGGCAGCAAGAGTATAAGACACATTCTAGTTTCCATGGGAAAACAAAACAAAATTTAAGGTCATGAAAGTAAAGGGGGGTCTACTGGAAAGGTGAAAGGGAAAAGTGGGTAGAAAAAAAGGGGATAAGAAAGATTAATAGAGGGGTGAATGTGATTAAAGTAGATTACATGCATATATGCAAATGAAAATGTCAGGATAAAACCCTTTGCTATGAAAAAGTCAATATATGCCATTAAAAAATTCTAAAGAATCATTGTGTCAGTATGTAATTATGAATTATAGAGGAAAGTGTATCAATATATGACCCAGCTCTGGCCAGCATAACCTGAGGCTAAAGCAGGAAAGAGAATGCAGTGAAATGACGTAGACCCTTGTGCAAATACAGGCTCTTCTACTTGTTTTGTGATATAGAGCAGGTTCCTTAAACCTTCATTTACCCTTCTGTAAATTCACTTAATAAGTATGCATCTTAATACAGTTCTTTTATGAATCAGATAAGGTCATACCAGGAAAGTATTGATGTTGTCAGATGCACAGGAGATGATGAAATGATGATGATGTGTTGTGAGCACAAGCTGATACAGTCATTGGCACAGAGCAGAAATGACAGCATTTTACTCCTAATTCCTACTTTACTATGACCAAGGCTGATTAAATGTGTTACTTATTTTCTTATGTGTTTAAGATGTAAAGTATTTTCATTGGTTAATTGAGGTACAGAAATATATTTTTTAATGCATAACACTTTTTTTAAATCTCCTGGGTATAACCTGAAAGCATTATTATGGTCGTCAGAACCACCTGCATCCAGTTCGGTTTCAAATGATCTCACTGTACAAAGAAAACCAAGTTGGGTTTAAAGACAAGTGTCTACATTAATTTATTGATTAAATAATTCTGATCTCTCTACTTCCTTTTTCTGTGGTATTCTAAGAGCAATACCACCTACAATTAAAATACTCATTGAATAAAGGCAAAGCAACTCCTCCTTTTCTCAAACAAAAGAATTTCCAAAGTTAGTATCAAAACTTTGACAACAGAAATTATAGTGTACTCATTGTTTATCATCACACAATTTATTATTTGAAGTCATTTAAAAAGTAATACAAATGATTGGAGCCTGTCACTGAGAGAATGGGTGCAGCTATTACAGCTTATGTATGGTCATACTATTTCCTGCCAGATTGCTGGATTCTGCCTTGAATGGGAATACAGACAGGTGCTGAGATGTGTGGAGAGTTGAGGTCCTGACTTTTTGGAAGCAACCTGCTGTGTCTGGAGTGTTTTGCACTTGCCAGTTATCTCTGAACTTTGGGGAATTTCTGTGTCACCATGTTGCCTTTGAGGCTCCAACTTTCTGCCTGCTGAAGGACACAAATAGCAGCATGCTCTCCAGCCCTGGAGGCTCATGCAGGAACTCAGAGAGGAGGTCAGCTGTGTGTCCCAGCATCAAACACTCAAGTGGAGAGGAGATTCCAAGATGGCCACCAGAGGGAGGAAGCAGAAAGTGTGTTTCCTAAAGTAAAATCTTGTAGAGATGCTGGAGATACACCTTGCAGGAAAAACCACCAAGAAGAGGTAAAACTCAGACACAACCCCAGCCTACCAGCCCACTCATAGCATCCCCACTCCATGGTAAATGGAGAAACCAGGAGGGCTCCAGCACCACCAGATGCCAGCTCCTACTGGCTAGAGAGAAGCAGACTACCAGCTGAGCTAAAAGGCATGAAGTACTCCCACAGACAACCTTGGACCAGATCAGCATAGCCCCCTGGACAGACTGACCTCCACCCAGGGAAAAAAGAGAAAAAAAATGAATAATAAACAACACTCCACAGAGTGGGGATGGGGAGATCCCTCACAGAACTATAAATAAACAAGCCAGCCTAAGAAGGCAGGAGTGGCAGCCACCAACCAGCAACCTTGGAGTGGGAAAGCTTGTAATAATATCATGAGGAGGGTTCCACTGGACAATGGGGAAGAGGCACTTCCCAAGCAATCTGTAAATAAACAAGCTGGCCAGAGAAGGTGGGTGCAGCACCATCTCCCCCAGTGTGCTTGCAGAAGGGAAGGCTTGTAATAGTGGCCATTGCACCCAGAAGAACTCTAAATAAACAAAGCCTGAAGGGCTAGGTGATTGATAAGCTCATTCCAGAGATCTGCAATCAATACAGCCTCCAGCAACACCTGGCTGACAGCAGCAGGCAGGTGAGTCATACCCTCAGATAGACATTCACAAAGCTGTCTCCAGATTTTTTTTCCCTTTTTTCTCTTCCTTTGATGAGACAATGACAGAACTAGAATTGGAAGCTGAAGGATTCAAATTCCATTTGAACTTGGGATTTTTGTTTTGTTTTGGTTTTGGTTTTTTGGGTTTTTTTTCGGTTTGTTTTGTTTTGTTTTGTTTTTCCCCTTTGATGAGACAAAGACCAAACTACTTCTGAGACACTATCTCCACAATTGGAGGCTAAGGGACTAACACCAAAATTATTAAGACAGACTTTCTTGCATTAGAACTTGGAGATTTTTTTTTAATCCTCTCTCTGTATTTCTAATGCCTGTTTAGCTTACCATTGATTAGTACACTATCTCTCCCTTTTTATTTCTTTGGCACGGGTTTTTTTTATTGTTTGTTTGTTTATTTGTTTGTTTTTTCAATTGTTTGTTTTTCCCTTTTTCTTTACCTTCTCAACTTTCCCTCTCCTCTCACCCTTCCATTCTAGATATCACCATTGTTATTATTACATGCTAGACAATGGTGAATTACACACACTACAGGGACAGTAACAATAGCAAGGGCAATGATGGGAAGATGGAAAAAATAGGGAAACCAGTTTCCTCCCAGTAATAAATTAGTTCAGGAACCAGAGGGAAATGAAGAAAACAGATACTCAGATCAAGACTCCAACAAAACGAAGATAAACTATACCAAAGAACACAAATGAAGCCCACAAGAACACTCTGAAAGAAGAAATCCTGCAAGTAATCAATGAGAATTTTATAGAGATGATACTGGATATGATCACCCAAAATGTACAGGAGACACTCAAGAAATTCCAAGACAACAAAAATAGAGAATTAAAGAAAGCACAAGAACAAATAAAAGAAACTATAGAAGCACTGTATAAACACCAAAGTGAAACAAAGAACAAGATAAATAAAGAGATAAATGAACTCAGATCGAAAATACACAACAGTAAAGAGAAAGGGACTCAGGATATGGAAAATCTCAGAAAAAAAATGAAACAGAAATGCAAAACAAAATGGAAGGCCAATCCAGCAGAATAGAACAAACAGAAAACATAACCTCAGAACTTGAAGATGAAATGGTAATTAAAGGAAAAACCAAAGAACTATTAGTTAAACAACTCAAGACCTGTGAAAAGAAAATGCAAGAACTCACTGAGTCCATCAGATGACCAAACCTGAGAATCATGGGCATTGAAGAAGGAGAAGAGGTGCAAGCAAAGGGAATGTGTAATATATTTAACAAAATAATTACAGAAAATTTCCCAAATCTACAGAAATCTATGCCCATACAGGTCCAAGAGGCCTCCAGAACACAAAACAGACCAGATCAAAATAGAATTACCCCACAGCATGTTATCATTAAAACAAGTACAGAGACTCAAGAAAGAATATTGAAGGTTGTAAAAGAAGAAAAACAAATAACATACAAAGGTAAACTCATCAAAAGCACAGCAGACTTCTCAACAGAAATATTAAAAGCAAGAAGAGCATGGGGTAAGGTCTTCCAGGCACTGTATGAAAATAACTTCAACCTTAGGATACTCTATTCCATCATTCAAAATTGATGGAGAAATAAAAGCCTTCCATGAAAAGCAGAAACTAAAACAATATATGACCACAAAGCTACCACTACAAAAGATTCTTCAAGGGATTTTGCACACAGAAAGTGAAACCCAACATAACCATGAAAGGACAGGCAGAACCAAACCACAGGAAAAGAAAATAGAGTAACAATGATTTAGGTATACACAATCAAACCCTCAAACAACTAAGACGATGAAATGACAGGAATCACCATATACCTATCAGTACTAACACTTAATGTTAATGGACTTAATTCCACCATCAAAAAGCACTGTTTAACAAACAGCATTAAAAAAGGAAGACCCAACAATTTGTTACTTACAGGAGACCCATCTCACCCACAGAAATAAACATAGGCTTAGGATGAAAGGCTGGAATAAGATTTACCAAGAAAATGGCCACCAAAACCATGCAGGAGTAGCAATACTTATCTCTGACAAAGTAGATTTCAAACCTACATTGATCAAGCAAGATAAAGAAGGACATTCCATACTAATAACAGGGGAAATAGTCCAAAAGGAAATAATAATTATCAACCTATATGCACCCAATGTCAATGCACCCATTTTCATGAAACATACCGTGAGGGACATAAAAGCATTTATTAACTCCAACACAATGGTCATGGGAGACTGTAACACCCCACTATCATCAATAGATAGGTCATCCAAACAAAAAGTCAATAAAGAAATCCTAGCTCTAAAATATACCATAGATCAAATGGATGTAATTGATATCTACAGAACATTTCATCCAACTTCTACACAATATGCATTCTTCTCAGCAGCCCACAGAACCTTCACCAAAATAGATCATATCCTACTGCATAAAGCAAGCCTTAGCAAATATAAGAAAATAGAAACTATACCAGGCATTCTACCTGATCACAATTCAATAAAACTAGAACTCAACAACAAAAATAAAGACAAAAAACATGCAAACAGCTAGAAACAGAATAACTCATTGCTTAATGAACAATGGGTCATTGATGTAATAAAAGAGGAAATTTAAAAGTACCTGGAAGTCAAAGAAAATGAAAACACAACCTACTGGAACCTATGGGACACAGCAAAGGCAGTCTTGAGAGGAAAGTTTATAGCCATGAGTGCATATATTAAAAAGACTGAAAGATTTTAAATCAATGACCTAGTGATATATCTCAGACTCCAAGAAAAACAAGAACAAGGAAATCCCAAAACAGGTAGAAGGAGAGAAATAATAAAATAGTGCTGAAATCAATGAAATAGAAACAAAAAAAATACAAAGAATTAATGAAACAAAAATTGGTTCTTTGAAAAAATAAACAAGATCAATAGACCCCTGGCAAACCTGACCAAAATAAGGAGAGAAAAACCCCAAATTAGTAGAATTAGGAATGCAAAATGGGAGATAACAACAAACACTATGGAAGTCCAGGAAATCATCAGAGACTACTTTGAGAACTTATATTCCAATAAATTTGAAAATCTTAAAGAAATGGACAGATATCTAGATACTTATGATCATCTAAAACTGAACCAAGAGTACATTCATCACCTGAATAGATCTATAACACAAAATTGAAATTGAAGGAGAAATCAAGAGTCTCCCTAAAAAGAAAAGTCCAGGACCTGATGGATTCTCTGCTGAATTCTATCAGACCTTTAAAGAAGAACTGATACCAACCCTCCTTAAACTGTTCCACAAGATAGAATGGGAAGGAAAACTGCTTAACACATTTTATGTAGCCAGTATTATACTTATCCCAAAACCAGGCAAAGACACCTCCAAAAAGGAGAACTATAGGCCAATCTCCTTAATGAACATTGATGCAAAAATCCTCAACAAAATAATGGCAAACCAAATTCAACAACACATCAAAAAGATCATTCACCATGAACAAGTAAGCTTCATCCCAGGAATGTAGGATTGGTTCAACATACAAAAATCAATAAACGTAATAAACCACATTAACAGAAGCAAAAACAAAAACCACTTGATCATCTCAATAGATGCAAAAAAAGCCTTTGATAAGCTCCAAAACCATTTCATGATACAAGCTCTAAGAAAACTAGGAATAGAAGAAAAATACATCATCATTATAAAAGCTATATATAACAAGCCTACAGCCAGCATTATACTTAATGGTGAGAAACTGCAACCATTCCCTCTAAAATCAGGAATGAGAGGATGCCCACTATCTCCATTCCTAGTCAACATAGTACTGGAAGTCCTACCCAGAGCAACTAGGCAAGAAGAAGGAATAAAAGGAATACAAATAGGTAAAGAAACTGTCAAAATATCCCTATTTGGAGATGACATGATCCTATACCTTATAGACCCAAAAAACTCTACTCAAAAGCTCCTAGACACCATCAACAGCTATAGCAAGGTAGCAGGATATAAAATTAACATAGAAAAATCATTAGCATTTCTATACACTAACAATGAACAAACTGAGAAAGAATATTTGAAAACAATTCCATTTACAATAGCCTCAAAAAAAATCAAATACCTGAGTGTAAACTTAACAAATGATGTGAATGACCTCTACAAGGAAAACTATAAACTTCTGAAGAAAGAGATTTAGGAAGACTATAGAAAGTGGAGAGATCTCCCATGCTCATGGATTGGTAGAATCAACATAGTAAAAATGTCTATACTGCCAAAAGTAATCTACATGTTTAATGCAATTCCCATCAAAATTCCAATGACATTCATTAAAGAGATTGAAAAATCTACTGTTAAATTTATATGGAAACACAAGAGGTCACAAATAGCCAAGGCAATACTCAGTAAAAAGAACACTGGAGGTATCACAATACCTGACTTCAAACTATATTACAAAGCAATAGCAACTAAAATTGCATGAAATAGGGGATTCCAAGATGACGGCTAGAGGGAGGAAGCAGAAAGCGAGCCTCCTATAGTGAAATCATGCAGAGAAGCCGGAGACACACTTTGCAGACATAATCACTGAGAAAAGGCATAACTTTGACCCCTCCACACATCCAGCCGGCGCAGAGAATCTCCACTTCACATTACACGGCGAAACAAGGAGGGCCCCCGGGCCTCCATTCACCAGCGCCCAGATGGCTTGGGAAGATGCGGGCCAGGTGAGCTTCACAGTACAGCAGTACTCCCACAGACAAGCCTGGGTCTGAGCAGCATAGCCCCCTGGACAGACTGACCTCCACTGGGGAAAAAACGAGAAACTGAGTAATAAGCAATAAGAACAAATAAGACACACAGGAAAGAGGATAGGACGCTCTGAGTGCTGAAGATTGGGGGAAGGGAACCCATCCTGGGACTGTAAATAAACCAGCCAGGCGGGCCAGAGAGGCTCTGGTGGGAGTGGGGGCAGGGCACGCATCCAGCAACCAGAAGCAGGGAAGCTTGTGAGAGTGGCAGAGGGAGGAAAACTCCACAGGAGAGGATGGAAGACCCACCTCTCACATGAACTGTAAATAAACATGCAGGCCTGACAACGCGGGTGCAGTGGCACCTTTCCCAGTGCTTGGAAAGGGGAAAGCCTGTAGCAGAGGCTCCCGCACAGGAGAACTCTGAGCAAACAAAGCCTGCAGGGCCAGGTGAATGCTAAGCTCACCCCAGAGATCTGTATAAATAATGCCACCAGCAACATCAGGCTGACAGCAGCGGGCAGGACAGCCACAGCTGCAGATACCATTCTCAGAACTGTCTCCAGACCTTTTTTTTTCTTTTTCTCCCTACCTTTGATGAGAGAACAACCGAATTACACCTGCAAACAGAAAAACTTACTGAAACTATATTGCATTTGAATTTGGGACACTAGGTGGTATTTTTTTTTCTTGTGTGTGTGTGTGTGTGTGTGTGTGTAGTTTTGTTCTACTTTATGCATCCCAATTGATGAGACAACTACAGAACAACATCTGAGGCACCATCTCCAGGAATAGAGACTGAGAAGGACATGCAAATTATTAAGACGGAAAGTTCATAGCATTTGAACTTGGAGGGTTTTTTGTTTTTTGTTTTTAATTTTGTATTTTCCATTTTAATTAATTTTTAATATATAGATATTTTTTCATTTACTTATTTTTTATTTTTATTCCTATCTTAATATTTTTCTATTTTTGATTTTCAATCCTATCTCTGTCCCTGTAATGTCTGTTCAGCTTACTGTCAATTAGTACACTAACGCTCCCTGTTTATAACTTTGAAACTTTCTTGTCTGAAACCTTGCTTTGCTTTCTCCCTCTTGTCTGAGTATTTGTTTTCCCTTTTCTTTAACTTCTTGCTTTCCATCTCAGCTCACCCTTCCATTCTAAATATTACCATTGTAATTATTACAAGATAGAAAATACTTAATTGCACACAGTACAGGGACAGTAACAACACCAAAGACAATGACAGGAAGACAGAAAACACAGGGAAACCAGCTTCCCCACAGCAAAAAATTACTACAGGAACCAGAGGGGAATGAAGAAAACAGGTACTCAGATCCAGACTCCAACAAAATGAAGATAAACTATGCCAAAGGACCCAATGAAGCCCACAAGAATAATTTAAAAGAAGACATACTACAGGTACTCAACGAGGATTTTATAGAGATGATACTGGATAGGGTCAACCAAAATGTACAGGAGACACTCAAGAAATTCCAAGACAACAAAAATAGAGAATTTAAAAAACCAAAAGAAGAAATAAAGGAAACCATAGAAGCACTGAATAAACACCAAACTGAAAGAGAGAACACAATGAATAAACAGATAAATGAACTCAGGACAAAAATACACAACATTAAAGAGGAAAATATCCAGGATATGGAAAACCTCAGAAAAAAGAACGAAACAGAACTGCAAAACAAAACGGAAGGCCAATCCAGCAGAATAGAACAAACAGAAGACAGAATCTCAGAACTTGAAGATGAAATGGTAATAAAAGGAAAAACTGAAGAACTATTAAATAAACAACCCAAGACCTGTGAAAAGAAAATACAAGAACTCACTGACTCCATCAAAAGACCAAACTTGAGAATCATAGGCATCGATGAAGGAGAAGAGGTGCAAGTGAAGGGAATGTGTAATCTATTCAACAAAATTATAACAGAAAAATTCCCAAATTTAGAGAAAGATATTCCCATACAGAAGCAAGAGGCCTCAAGGACACCAAACAGACCAGATCAAAATAGAACTACTCCGCGACATATCGTCATTAAAACAACAAGTTCAGAAACTAAGGAAAGAATACTGAAGGCTGTTAAAGAGAAAAAACAAGTAACATACAAAGGTAAACCCATCAAAATCACAGCAGATTTCTCAACAGAAACATTAAAAGCAAGAAGAGCGTGGGGTGAGATCTTCCAGGCACTGAATGAAAATAAACTCAACCCAAGGATACTCTACCCAGCAAAACTATCATTCAGAATAGATGGAGCAATAAAAATCTTCCATGATAAATAGAAACTAAAACAATATGTGACCACAAAGCCACCACTACAAAGGATTCTTCAAGGGATTCTGCACACAGAAAGTGAGACCCAACTTAACCATGAAGACAGGCAGCAACTAGGCAAGAAGAAGGAATAAAAGGAATACAAATAGGTAAAGAAACTGTCAAAATATCCCTATTTGCAGATGACATGATTCTATACCTTCAAGACCCAAAAAACTCTACTCAGAAGCTTCTAGACATCATCAATAGCTATAGCAAGGTCACAGGATATGAAGTCAACATAGAAAAATCATTAGCATTTCTATACACTAACAATAAGCAAACGGAAAAGGAATGTATGAAAACAATTCCATCTACAATAGCCTCAAAAAAAATCAAATGCCTAGGTGTAAACATAACAAAAGATGTGAAAGACCTCTACAAGGAAAAGTATACACTTCTGAAGAAAGAGTTTGAAGAAGACTATAGAAAGTGGAGAGATCTCCCATGCTCATGGATTGGTAGAATCAACATAGTAAAAATGTCCATTTTCCCCAAAGTAATTTACATGTTTAATGCAATTCCCATTAAAATTCCAATGACATTCATTAAAGAGATTGAAAAATCTACTGTTAAATTTATATGGAAACACAAGAGGCCACGAATAGCCAAGGCAATACTCAGTCATAAGAACAATGCAGGAGGTATCACAATACCTGACTTCAAACTATATTACAAAGCAATAACAATAAAAACAGCATGGTACTGGCACAAAAACAGACATGAGGACCAGTAGAACAGAATAGAGGATCCAGATATGAAGCCACACAACTATAACCAACTTGTCTTTGACAAAGGAGCTAAAAATATACGATGTTGAAATAGCAGCCTCTTCAACAAAAACTGCTGGGAAAACTGGTTAGCAGTCTGCAAAAAACTGAAACTAGATCCATGTATATCACCTTATACCAAGATTAACTCAAAATGGGTCAAGGATCTTAATATCAGACAACAAACTCTAAAGTTGATACAGGAAAGAGTAGGAAATACTCTGGAGTTAGTAGGTATAGGTAAGATCTTTCTCAACAAAACCCCAGCAGCACAGCAACTAAGAGATAGCATAGATAAATGGGACCTCATAAAGCTAAGAAGCTCTGTTCAACAAAAGAAATGGTCTCTAAACTGAAGAGAACACCCACAGAGTGGGAGAAAATATTTGCCAACTATACATCAGACAAAGGACTCATAACCAGAATATATAGGGAACTTAAAAAACTAAATTCTCCCAAAACTAATGAACCAATAAAGAAATGGGCAAGTGAACTACCCAGAACTTTCTCAAAAGAAGACATTCAAATGGCCAAAAAACACATGAAAAAATGCTCACCATCTCTAGCAATAAAGGAAATGCAAATTAAAACCACACTAAGATTCCACCTCACCCCTGTTAGAATAGCCATCATCAGCAACACCACCAACAACAAGTGTTGGCAAGGATGTAGGGAAAAAGGAACCCTCAGACACTGTTGGTGGGAGTGTAAACTAGTGCAACCACTCTGGAAAAAAATTTGGAGGCTACTTTAAAAGCTAGACATTGATCTACCATTTGATCCAGCAATACCACTCTTGGGGATATACCCAAAAGACTGTGACACAGGTTACTCAAGAGGCACCTGCACACCCATGTTTATTGCGGCACTATTCACAATAGCCAAGTTATGGAAACAGTCAAGATGCCCCACCACAGACGAATGCATTAAGAAAATGTGGTATCTCTACACAATGAAATTTTATGCAGACATGAAGACGAATGAAATGTTATCATTTGCTGGTAACTGGATGGAATTGGAGAACATCATTCTGAGTGAGGTTAGCCTGGCCCAAAAGACCAAAAATTGTATGTTCTCCCTCATATGTGGACATTAGATCAAGGGCAAACACAACAATGGGATTGGACTTTGAGCACATGATAAAAGCGAGAGCACACAAAGGGAGGGGTGAGGATAGGTAAGACCCCTAAAAAATTAGCTAGTGTTTGTTGCCCTTAATGCAGAGAAACTAAAGCAGATACCTTAAAAGCAACTGAGGCCAATAGGAAAAGGAGACCAGGAACTAGAGAAAAGGTTAGATCAAAAAGAATTAACATAGAAGGTAACACACATGCAAAGGAAATCAATGTGAGTCAATGCCCTGCATAGCTATCCTTATCTCAACCAGCAAAATCCCTTGTTTATTCCTATTATTGCTTATACTCTCTCTACAACAAAACTATAAATAAGGGCAAAATAGTTTCTGCTGGGTTGAGGGGGTGGGGGGGAGAGGGAGGGGACAGAGTGGGTGGTAAGGGAGGGAGTGGGGGCAGGGGGGAGAAATGACCCAAGCCTTGTATGCACATGTGAGTAATAAAAGAAAAAAAACCTTCATGAAATAAAAACTGGCACAGAAACAGACATGAAGACCAGTGGAACAGAATAGAGGACCCAAATATGAAGCCACACAGCTATAATCAACTTATCTTGGACAAAGGGGTGAAAAATATATGATGGAGAAAAGACAGCCTCTGCAACAAAAACTGCTGGGAAAACTGGTTAGCAGTCTGCAAAAAACTGAAACTAGATCCATGTATATCACCCTATACCAATATTAACACAAAATGGATCAAGGATCTTAATATCAGACCCCAAACTCTAAAGTTGGTACAGGAAAAAGTAGGAAATACTTTGGAAGTAATAGGTACAGGAAAGAACTTTCTCAATGGAATCCCAGCAGCTCAGCAACTAAGAAATAGCATAGATAAATGGGACTTCATAAAACTAAAAAGCTTTTGCTCAACAAAAGAAATGGTCTCTAAACTGAAGAGAACACCCACAGAGTGGGAGAAAATATTTGCCAGCTACACATCAGACAAAGGACTGATAACCAGAATTTTTAGGGAACTCAAAAAACTAAATCACCTTAAAATTAATGAACCAATAATGAAATGGGCAAGTGAACTAAGGAGAACTTTCTCAAAAGAAGAAATTCAAATGGCCAAAAAACACATTAAAAATTGCTCACCATCCCTAGCAATAAAGGAAATGCAAATTAAAATTCCACCTCACCCCTATCAGAATAGCCATTTTTAGCAACACCACTAACAACAGGTGTTGGTGAGGATGTGGGGAAAAAGGAACCCTCTTACACTGCTGGTGGGAATTTAAACTAGTACAATCACTCTGGAAAAAAATTTGTAGACTCCTTAAAAATC
This sequence comes from Castor canadensis, assembly GCF_047511655.1. NCBI lineage: Eukaryota > Metazoa > Chordata > Mammalia > Rodentia > Castoridae > Castor > Castor canadensis. The sequence continues at coordinate 189,969,566 of NC_133386.1, forward strand.
TAAACAGATCTACCATATGATCCACCAATACTGCTCTTGGGGATATACCCAATAGAATTTGACTCAGATTACTCCAGAGGCACCTGCTCAACCATGTTTATTGAAGCACTATTCACAATAGTCAAATTATGGAAACAGCCAAGAAGCCCCACTAGCAATGAATGGATTAAGAAAATATGGTATTTATACACAATGGAATACTACTCAGTCACAAAGAAGAATGAAAAGTTATCATTTTTAGGTAAATGGATGGAACTGGAGAACATTATTCTGAGTGAGGTTAGCCTGGCCCAAAAGACCAAAAATTGTATGTTCTCCCTCATATGCGGACATTAGATCAAGGGCAAACATAACAACGGGATTGGACTTTGATCAATAAAGCAAGAGCACACAAGGGAGGTATGAGGATAGGTAAGACACCCAAAAAACTAGATATCATTTCTTGAGCTCAACACAGAGAAACTAATGCAGATACTTTAAAGCGACAGAGGCCAATAGGAGAAGGGGACCAGGAACTAGAGAAAAGGATAGTTTGAGAAGAATTAACTTAGAAGGTAACACACATGCACAGGAAACTCCCTGTATAGCTATCCTTATCTCAACTAGCAAAAACCCTTGGTCCTTCTTATTATTGCTTATACTCTCTCTACAACAAAATTAGACATAAGGGCAAATAGTTTCTGCCTAGAAGAGAGGCGGTAGTGGGGGAGAGGGAGAAGTTGGTGTGGTTAAGGGAGGGGGCGGGGAGAAGGGGGGAGAAATGACCCAAACATTGTATGTATATATGAATAAAAACAAAAGTAATACAATAAGACATTCTGGATTGAATACAAGAGGAAAAGCATAGCTATAGGAAAATTAGATACATAAATACAATCTGGAGTTTAAAGAAGCAAAATTTATCCACGTTTATTTCCCAATCTTAACTAACTGAGAGATTCACAGGATGTTTCTATACTATTTAGCAAGTTTTCTGTTAATCCAAAGTTATTCCAAGTGAAAACTTAATTTTTAAAAAAATGTTGAGTTTTTGCAACCAAATGCTAGCCATCCATGCTTCATTCCCTAGTAGCCATGTGTCATTCAGTAAACTACCAGGTCTAAACTAGAGAAAGTAACACTGGTCAAGCTGTCAGACCTGCAAGAGTCAAATATATTATTATTATGTATATGGTTTGCAGAGTTTACCTCAAAAGGATTATATAAAATATTAATGTCAGCATCATTTTAAATAACATATACACATATACCAGAGTGAGCTGGAAATTGAATCAATATAATAATAAAATATTTTTAAATCATGATTTTTAATGTATACCTGGTAAAATTGCAAATAAACTGGCTCTCTCCTATAATTATTTTGAAAAATATATTAGTAAATAATTCTAGAGTCACATGCTTCACTTCTCCTTTTTTGGTTGTGGTGGTGATAGTAAGGTATGAACTCAGGACCTCACCCTTGAGTCACATCTCTAGTCTTTTTACTTTGGATATTTAGGGTTATTTAGAAGATAGTGTCTTGTTTTTTGCCCACGGACATGGACTGCCATTCTGTGTTAGCTGGAATAAAAGGGACAATGCCGAGCTTCTCTCCATTGAGATGGGGAGGAATGGGATTCAAATTTTTGTTTTTACCAAGGCTATCATCAATCTGTGATCCATCCAATCTCAGTAACCCAAGGAGCTAGAATTACAAGTGTGAACAACCAGCAATGGCCTTAAATATGTGTGCATTATTAATACTAGTTATCTCATGAAATGAAATTAGATTCAGGGTATAAGTAATACTAGCAAAAATGGAAGAAATAGCTAAAATATCCAATAATAGAATAATGATTACATAAATAAGACTTATGAATTAGCATAAAATGTTATAAAACACTGATAATATGAGCATTTAGAAAATGAACCATTTTGGAATATGTTAAATGAGAAAATCAGAAGAGAAATTCTAATAACTTTCCTCATTTGCACCAATATTCTAAATACAACTTTATAGTCTTCAAGGAAACACATCAAAATGACAGAGAGTTTAAATTTGCAATATATTATCTGCAGACTATCATAAGAATATTTTCAATTAAACATAAATTTAAACACACAATATCCAACTGCACTTTATTTAAAGTTCAGTACTGATCTGTGGACTCTGTCACTTCTGGGGTAGTGATTTTGAGAAGTTTGCCTTCCTGTGCCTCACTAGCCACACTTCCAACTATTTCGTTCTCAACTAATTCTGAAAATAATTGTTTCAAAAGTAACAGAATATAGAATTTGCTTCATTTTGCATATATATGTGAATATATCTATATATATTAAAGAAAAATTAGTAAGGTTGTCATTATAACTAGTGTATTGTAACTATATTTCAGTAGTAAATTTCATTTGCATTTTTACATACTCATTTATGCCTAGCAGTCACATTTGCATATATCTTATTAAATAATTATTGTTAGGACCAATTACAAAATTAAAACATTATTTATAACTACCATTTCTGTAAGTTCCTTAAATCCATCCAACATATCTGATTATTATTCATCAGTACAAAATTTATTCTTCGATTCTACATAAGCCAATTCCCTTTTGTAACTATCTGGGAATTATGTTCTCTTCAGACTTCAGTAACTTTTTGCTCCCTTCAATGATGTTCTAGCCTTTCTTTGTTTCCATTTTTATCCTTCTTAATGGATAACAGAACTTTCTTTTCCATTGTCTTATTGATTTAGTTCATTTTAGGATTGACAGGAAACCATGACTGCAATCATAAAAGTTCAGAGCTTTGTCCTTTTCATTTATTTCTGAACAATTCTGAGACAGGAATCTAATGCCATTGATGACATCAAATATAATTAGAGACAATTAAGTGGGCATAGTTGACTCAGAAGACTCTGTGACTTGTGTCACACTTTCTTAACTTTTATATTCTTTCTTTTGCCATATGTTAGTTTGTGGATGTGGAAATGTTAAATGCAATATTATAGCATAACTGTAAATGCTGTATACGGTAGCAGTTGAATTTACCATTCTCCTATGTCAGTATTCTTTCAATAGCTTCTGAAAAATTAACTTTGTTATCTAAAACAATATCAAGATGAGGAAGTTTTAGAAAAAAGAATCTGAATTAAAATATGTTAAAAATAACAAATCAGATGTTAGAGAGCTAGGACAAAATGTGCACTTGTTGCATTTCTTACTTATTTGGATTAAAGTTGAAGATGGAAATATAAAGATAGGTTTAATTTCATTAGACTTGAAAGGACAGGAACTTCAAGTCACTCTACCCACCTCAGAGACTGGGTTATTATAGAATAGTTGCCATTGTTTATTAGTCACTTACTGTGTATCAAGTGCTATCCTAATCACATATCCATACATATCATTTTATACACTTCTCCTTCTACTGGTCTTGGTAATACAATCCCATTAAAGATGAAGAGTCTCAAGTCCAGAAAGATTATATAATGAACTCAAACGTACACAGTTATAGGTAGGGCCATTGATAGCATTAAACATGGTAGCATGACCACAACCCCTATGCTCTTAAGCACTACATCACAATTTTAAATCCTCTCTGAAACTGTAAAAATATGAATTATAAGTCTCAGGATGTATCGGCTCCTGGAAAATTCTAATGATGACAATTTCCTATTCTCTGTGCAGAAAAATCCACTCAGTGTCTGGTCAAACTGTCCAGATTCTTTCTAACGCTCCTCATCTGGGACAAAGGAAAAAGCAGCTCTGGAAAACCAGGTAAGAGTCACACTGCCTGTCAGGTGCTGTGTTCAACATGGTCTCAGAAAAATCTGAAGAAAAAAGAGGTTTCCTCTTGATTTCCAACTACAATTTAAAGAGGTTTCTCTGAGAGTTCATGAACCAGTAATCCTACCCACCCCTGGGCTTGGAAATTTTCCATCAGTTTGATTTTCCAAGATACGGTTGTGTGTGTGTTTTTACTACTCAAGAGTTTACAAAACTTTATGTGCTCAATTAGTTTTTTTATAAAAAAAACTTCTGCTTTTCCATTTCAAAATCCTTTCATTTTCAATCATGTTCAAGAATAGAACACTGCATTTATAGGGTGATAATGCAGTGTTCTTTTGTAGCATTGGGACAAAATACTTATATACTTTTGCATTGTTACACCACCTCATACCCCCCTAAACTAATTTTTACTGTCTTTCCCTACAGAAGTTACCTTCTAACAATAAAAATTTGACAGCAACTTCAATTCTACTAATAGCAAATACATCTCAAAACAAGATCACATTGCACTGGTGCAATTCTTGCTTTCTGTCTTGGTGCTTTCTGCTTGTGACACTTAGGGAAAAATGCTTCATTATTCATTATTCATCACATATGTACTCCTAGAAATATGATATAATTACCACCTTTGGGGAAAATGTTTACCATTCATAGATAGGAGGCAATGGATAAATTGCAACCAACTTAACACAATCTTGGTCTAGCTTTTTTCCCTCCCTGTTTCACGCTCCCCAATGCTCCCATTCTGTTTTCCAAAGTAAACTGCCTACATATGAGACTTTTTCATGGCTTTTGATTTTTGGTACTTGAAGCTGGGATGCTGACCTACATTTATCATTAGACATATCTAAAACTTGGAAAATGTTATATGAAGTTTCATTTGTGTATTCAATGTATATACTAAACATTTTCGGTTGAAGAGTTATGGGACAGATAGCTCACATCCCAAGAACTCTCCACTTATCAATGGCTATACCATTTCCATTGAATGTCTACATTCTAAAATTTGACTGTTAATATTAATACATATTGATGATATCTACTGAAACTCTACTATGTGTTATGCAGTGAAATATCCTATGATACATTTTATTCATTTTAGAGATTAGATTCTGTGCTGTAAAGAGGTAGAAAAAAAGTTCACAAAACTAATAAACACTTAAGCCAAATTAAAATCTGCTTTTCCTGATTCCAAATTAATACTAATAACAATCTGCATTGTTTCTGTTACATTAATACAGAGTGCTCATTATCAATAAGATATTGTCCTTAATGATATAACTCCATTTTCATTACTCTTCAGTGAGATAGCTTTATGATTACTGTGTTTTTTAATTCAATGATTCTACAGTAAAAACAATAACAATCCCACAAGGAAGAGCACACTGAGTTCACACCCCAGTACTATGGGGAATAAAGGAAAGGAAACTTAAGTCTTTCTCTGCTCCAAGGAACCCAAATCTACAACTTAGCTGATACCACCTCCGCATGTGAGCCAGAATCAGAGGGACAGCATAGTGCATGGTGGTACCTGCCTGTGATCCCAGCCCTCAGGAGGTAGAGTCAGGAGGATCATTATTTTGAGGCCAGCATGGTCTCCATAGTGAGAGTGCGGCTAGTCTTTAATTCATAGCAAGAATTTATCTTTTAAAAAGATAGGAAAAAAAGAACTACTTCAGTAATTACCAAACGTGACTTTGCTAAGGACACAAGCAAAAGTTGTGGGCCATTTGGTTCAAGTATAGCAGAGGCCACTGTCTTAATTCTTTCTACCTTGCTGAATATAGTTGACAGTTGTCAATAAATTCCCTGAAAATTCTATAATATATACTAATCCCAATCTCTCGCACATCCAGCTCAAGGACTTCAAAAGTTGTTCTTGAATAGCCCTAATGAACTGGAGAGAGCCATTCTTTTCGTGTGTGTGTGTGTAAATGGGGATTGAACTCAGGGCCTACACCTTGAACCACCATCTCTTTTTTATGTTGGGTATTTTAGAGATAGGGTCTCATGAACTATTTTCCAGGTTGGCTTTGAACCGCAATTCTCCTGATCTCTGTCTTCTGAATAGGTAGGATTACAAGTGTGAGCCACCAGTGCCCAGCTGAGAGAGCACATTCTTAAAAATTAAGACAACTTGATTTCATTCCTTCTTACTCTACTTCCTGGTACATAATGTTACACTGCTCATCCGTCTGACTCTCAAAGAGGTTGTCATAGATTAGTGGGATGCTTGGAGTTCAAAGGAGCCATCTTTGGGTCTTGGTTCCTTTCAAAAACAGCAACTCAGCTCAATTTGCATTAAGTTATTATACTTTCAAGTAAGATTTCCTTTAAACAATCACAAGACCTAAAATATTTTAAAACAATGTGTACTAAAAATAATAACCCCACTTCTATCTTAAAATCTATAAATCTATCACAATTCTCTTGTGACTCACTCAACTTAGCCTGACATTCAAAAACTTCCCCAACAGTAATCAATTCCCTGTTTTGTATGTCTCCCTCCAAGAGCAGTAATGACAGCTTACTGCTAGAAAACACACCTCAGCCTGTTTCATAAAATGGAAATATTCTGGGTTCAGAGTGAGTAAACTTAGTTTTTTGTCTCAACAAAGCTATTTACTGATTTCAGGTTCTTCAAAAACTAAACAATAAAATTTAAACTCAATATATGCTAAGTGATTATTAAGGATGCTGAATTCTCTTTTAATACCCCCAAAATACGTGAAATAGAAAACATTGTTCCCCTCATTTTCAGACGAAACAGATAAGTCTTAGAAAACTCTGCAAAACTTGATACAAGCCTTCTAGCAGGTAAGTGATTAAGTTCATAGCACGGGATACTAACTACTATGCTCTTCAGCTTTACTAATATATTGTGTTCTGCCATACAGCACTTTCATGATAATAAAGGAAGTAGCAGGCATAACAATGTTTGGAGGGCATAGCTCAAATATTCCTCATGATTATTTTCCATTTCCTGTAAGTATAACTTCCTGCTACCTCTGCCTATGCCATCTGGCAACAGATCCTTTGCAACACGTCATCCCTCACTCCTTCTCCTTTCAACATTGTCATCCTGGATCTTTGTAACATGCACCTGTATTGCATATTACAATATGCAATATTAGCATAGTATTGCATATTAGCAATAACTAAATTATCTTCATTGCTCATTTTTAGATTGGTTTTATCTTCTTTTGAGGATGCTTACAGATGGTTAGCTTATTATCTTTCTGTCAAATTCCAAATACTGTGGTACATATTAGTTAATTAAATCCATATAATTTAATTCATCCAAGAAAATTTTCACTTAATCATGGGTCTCAGCAATGCCAATGCCGTCCCTGCCTCCAAAAATGAGAGTGCTATAATCCAAGCCTCACTGCTATTCCTCTGGCATGCTAGCCACAAGTCCCATTTGTCATCTTTATCTTTATCACTTCCATTCTTAGACATGTGTTAATTAAATTCAGGAGCTAAATTATGCCTTGGACTCTCAATTCATTGTTAAATCACTGCCATCATATCCTCCTTACAATATAAATCTTGAAAACTTGCCAAAAGATGCTAAAGCAAATAAAACCACAAATTGTTGGGAGCTCAAGACTCTTCATTCTGAGACCACAATTTGTGCACACAAATAAAACAAGTTGGTAGATAACTGAAATGTTCAAAATATAGCTGTGAATGTGTCAGTTGATTTAATTATGACAACATCTTCAAAATAAGAGCTCACATTAATAGAAATATATTGAATACTCAAGTAAAAATTTAAGGCTTCTGCCAAAACTCAATGTGGTGTCATCACAAAGATAGCACCAGTTACTTAAAGATCCCGGTAAGTAAAAAGCAAAGATTGTGCAGGTAATGCTCAAAGATCAGGTTAAGGTGACCAGGGGTCTAGCCCCATCTGGGAAATACTCACATAAACTTTCTTCCATAAAGGAGCAAGGAATCATAACAGATTAGATTTCAAAAATAAGTAAGGACTTGTTCAAAAAACAAACAATCCAATTATTCCCCAAAGAATTATTTTTATTGAAATAACTTTTCTAATAATTTTACTGAAACATTAAAAATAAATGCTCTCAGTGTCTAGGACTTACATAGGAAACAAGTCTTGTGTTTAGCAGAAGACTTAAATTTTCTCTAACTAGGAAAAGTCCACAGAAGAAGCCAGAAATAAAACTGCTTACAAAATTATCAGTGGTACTATGTCTGTAATTTGGCTGAATTTTGAGTTTAATTTATAAACAGTTAACAAACAACACTTTCGAAGCAACACCATTAATTAGAAGTTGTTCTTTGAATAATAGACCTGGGTTAAAAGAGGACAGAGTGCCATTTGCAAATGGCTCAGAATTTCAAAATGGGCATACTTGCATCATTCCAATTGTATCCCTTTGTGGCTGTATCTCAACTACTTGAGGACCTAATCATTGTACCAGTAAACTCTCAACTACCCCTGCAGTGATCTGGAATTCCCTGGAACAGACTTTCACTGGAGCTAGGCCAAGCTGATACTTCACGAGCAAAAAACCAGATTACAGCATGACCTATTTAATTAACTACACAAATGAGCTCTGTTGTTCAGTAACAGGACAGCCAAACTAGGTAGGGCCTCCTACCCAGCTCTGGGCTACCTAGCAGGTACCCTGGTTCAAAGTTTTCTAACAACCAGTCTGGAACTCTATTCACCTGTTCAGATTATTGTTGAAATTGTGTCACATCTAACTCCATGGTAGCTGCCATTTTTAACAACTTTATTAAAAAATGGACCTCAGCCAAAAAATTAAGAACTAAATTCTTTCATACTTCATAACAGTTACTATTCTAAACTAATGTTTTCAACTTAGAAATAGTTGGTATTATAACATCCTCTTCTTTCTCTACCTTCAGTAGTAAAAATATGTCAATACCCTCTATTTACAAATACTTCAGAGATTACAATTGGTTCATTCACATATTTGACTTTCAGTCCATTGCATTTCACTCATGTTGCTCTGAAAACAAATGCCTCAATTTTACTAAATTTGATCTTCACATATGATAGTCCAACCACAGCACTTGTTCACTGTATGTTCTCAACTAACCACTTAGACATGGGTTAGAACAGTGTTTATCCAACGTTTTGTGTTATTGACACCCCTGGGAGATTTTAGTTGTTTTGTTTCCCCTTATCACCCTATTCCTGATATATCACAAGTATACTATCCACATATTTATGCATCTGATGCCTATCTGTGTTTCAAATGTAAATCAAGAAATATTTTTTCATCCCTCAAGATGCCATTTTTACTTATTTACAGTATATATCATATTCATTGTAAATACATACCTTAGATCACTTGTCATTTTTTTTAAAAAATGGGAAATAATGTGGTTATTTACATTTAAGTCTAAAAAAACACTAGCAATGCTTCAACAACTGTTAAACATCTACCCAGTTCTTTTCTTCTGCATCAATAGCTTAAAAACTATTTTCTGCTACATACTTTTAATGCATCAATAAAACTGTGTAGTTCATTAATGTGTTTGCTTATTATCCATCCACCTCCCATGAGAATTGAAGTTCTACTCAATCATGGCCCTTATTTATATTGTTCAAAACTCTATATCCAGCTCCTAGTATTATTTGACATGCTGTTGACACTAAACAAATATTTGGGTGGAGGATAAACAAAATAAACCGAAATTTTATAAACCATCCATAGCACCACTTTTCAAGTTTATACATATATATATACATATACATATACATATATATATAAAAACTTGAAAATGCATATATATACTTAATATATAAACACACATACATATATATTTTAATATATATACACAAATACATTATATATATGTGTGTATATATATACATATATATATATATTTATAATTCTCTAGAAATTAGAATAATGGGAAAAACCCTACAAAAAAGATATTTAAACCTACAAGGCTCTGCCTTTGTGTCTAAAAGTTATATCAAATCAACTCCATGATTGCTTAGCTTATTTTTCTTCCAAACATCCTTTAACCCATATGTCAATTTCTATGAACCCCTTGTATCCCACTTTTCATGATGCTCATACATCTGTGGGAATGGGGGTTTCAGTTGATTTTTTGCTGGCAAAAGAGGAATCAAGAGAGTATGAGTAATCTGGGAAGTGAAGGTAGGAAGAGGAATTGAAGAAAGTATCCCCCACCAAATAATTGGAAAAGCTTCAAGATATTCACTATATGACCAATGATCAAATCTATGATTTGATATTTTACATCATGCTAGGAAAGTGTATGAGACATAGGAAGATTGAAGGAAGTAGGATCCAAAGACTTGACATGTTACTTGACCTTATTGAGTCTCACAATCTTGTATAAAATGGCACAAACTTATCTAACAATACTTGTTGGTGCATTAAGAGAGTTAAAATATGTAAAGGACCTGACAATACATAAGCCTCATACTGTCCTTAACAATAGTTCAATCAACCCATTCACTTACATAGTCCTAATATTTTCCCTGAATAAAATGTCTAATTTAAATCAAGCATCCTTACATATCAAAACCAGTATTGTTTATCTTATAGATTTAAAAAAAAAGTACTTTTAGATTATTTTATTTTTAAGGACTAAAAATGATCAAGTGGCAGCAGTTTTTATGAAAGACTCCTGATAGGTACTAAGAAACACCTTAGCATTTCTTAAAGTTGTTTATTAGCCAGCAAGATTCCAACAAGTGAGAATGACAGGTTTGCTTGAATTTTCCTTCGTTTTCTGTACCTTCCAAGTTTCCTGTTGACAGTTTTTAATTTATCTCATTAAACTTCTCACTCCTCCACTGACTAATTGGGATAGCCTAAGATACAATCTTTGGTCTCAGTTTCATCTTCAAATAATACTTTTTGTCTTAGATTTGAAGTGACATTTTCTCAATACTTTTGTGATCCTTATTTCTGGCTTACCTTACTTCCTATCTAATCTTAAGACAATCATTTAGTCTGAAATTTCTGCTTAATTCTTAGCAGTAACTACAAATGATCATTTTAATACATTGTTGCTGATTTTGTCAACTTCCAGGCCTAGACTGTGGGAAAATGCTATATTCTTCTTATAAGTTTGAGATATTCATGTGCAATACAGAATACAGAACACACAATCACACCACAAATCAGGTGATTTCATGATCTGGCATTACTACATATTTAAATCAGCTGCAGATGGCCAGTGAGTTTGAGAAAAATTACATTTGTGAAAATGAACTGTCATTACAGTGCTGTAGTCAAAGATTCATAAGGTATTTTGTAGTTCTATTAAATGACCTGGTGTTTTTCATGTACATGGAGGACTTTTGCTGCCGAAAATGTTGATACATGTGAGAAGCAGCTACAATAAGGTTGAATTTATTTTTCACCAATGACAGCATGAATTATTAGTTTTATTTTGCATTAATAATCATAGGATATCAATTTATTTGAATTCAGTAAATCACAACAAAATCAGGATAGGGAAATGCATCACTATTATAAATAAATTACTTCTCCATAGTCATGAACATACCACAAATAATTGTGTTGTTTTATTTTTTTGAAGAAATTAGACTGAGAGCTCAAAGACCTTCATGAGAATTTTGTAGCTGAAATTCTTAAACCTATGACCTGAGGAAAGTATAACTTACAACTTTCATAGTTGCTTCTTTGTATATGGCATTAAAATTAGCAGCTTAATACATGGATCAAATAACCTAACTTAAGTGAATGTGTCTGATAGATGAAAAATAAAATATTCATTTAATATAAACCTATCTATCTATATCATACTACAGAGAAGTAGCTTTGCAAACATATATGTCTTTTGATAAGATGAAATAAGTGATTATGTAATTTTATTGCTGAAAATGTCTCCTTAATATTGGCAAAAGGTAAAAGTCTTCATGTATATTTTAAAAAAAAAGGTGAACTATGAGGATATTAAAGAAAAAATAGGAACAAATTGGAAATAATTTCAAATTTTCTGGCCTATTATTTCTTCCAGGAAAAAATTAGCAATAAGTTATAAATTGTTTCCTATGTAAGGAATTGTTTCTCCTTTTGTGAGTGACTTTTACACTGTTTTGTTTTATTTTTGTATATTCATGATACAAAAACTTACAAATTAAATAAAAATTAAAGGAAAATCAACAATGATTCACCTTCCATTCATCCATTTCATAGTTGATAGATTCTTTTTATAATAGTGTGTATTAATTATACAAAACAATGGGATTTAATGTAACATTTTCATACATGCAAATAAAGTACTTTGATTGCAGTTATACCCTAAATTGCCCTCTCTTTAATACCTCACTCTTCCCTCTGGTCTTGTTCTTTTCCCAAGAGGTTCCCATCTACCTACATACCTTTTCTTAAAAATCCACATTCCACATATTAGAGACAACATGTGATATTTGTCTTTCTGAATCTGGGTTATTTTGTTTAACATGATGATCCCCAGTTTCTTCAATTTTACTGAAAAATGACATGATTTTACTCTTCCACATGGTTGTATAATACTCAAATATGTATATGTATTCTTCATCTATTCTTTCCTTGATGGGCACCTAGGCTGAATTCATTCCTTGTTTCATCTTTTTTTTTCACTTTAACACATGCCAATGAAAACTTTGGAAAGTTCTGATGTCAGGTACTATGGAAAGGACAAGTGAAACATGTATGAAGAACTTAGTAAAGTAGCAGTGTGACTGTGGAGGAAAATTCTCTAGAATCATAAAGCTAGAGACTGCTAGATCTTTCCATTACAAATCCAGAATCTATGCATATGAGCTTTGAAGGCCTGCTACAGCACAATGAAAGCTATTAAGAGCAATTAGCAAATGGTCTAGACAAAATTAGGTGCCCAATAAATGTAGCTACTGGGGTTTTCTATCAAGATTTCTGTGACATTCTTCAGAGAAATAGAAAAATCAATCCAAACACATATGGAAAAACAAACAAACAAACAAAAATCTCAAAAAGCCAAAGCAATTCTGTGCAAAATATCCAATGCTGGATGTATCACCATACCCAACTTCAAACTGTACTGTAGAGCCATGACAATAATAACAGCATAGTATTGGCACAAAAACAGGAAGAGCATGGGATTAAAAAAAGAAGACCCAGATATAAACCCATGAATCTATACCAACTGATCTTCAACAAAGGAGCCCAAAACATATGATGGAGAAAAGACAGTCTCTTCAACAAATGTTGCTGGGAAAACCAGATATCCACATGTAAAAGACTGAAACTAGATCCCTGTCTTTCACCTCACACCAAAATCAACTCAAAGTGGAAAAAAGACCTTAATATAAGGTCTGAAACTTTGAAATAACTCCAGGAAGTAGTAGTCAATACACTGAAGCCTATAGATATAGGGAATAACTTCCTAAATTGAACTCAAAAATCTCAGTATCTAACAGAAATAATGAAGCCAAGCCCTGGTGGTTCATGCCTGTAATCCTAGCTACTCAGGAGGCAGAGATCAGGAGGATAATTGGACAAAACCAGCCTGGGCAAACAGTTTATGAGGCCCTATCTCAAAAAAACCCATCACAAAAGGGGATAATGGAGTGGTTCAAGGTGTAGGCCCTGAGGTCAAGCTCCAGTACTGCAAAAAAGAAAGAATGAACAAATGGGAGTGCATTAAACTAGACAGCTTCTGCACAGCAAAAGAAATAGTCATTAGATTCTAGATACAGACCACAGAATGAGAGAAAATCTTTGCCAGCTATTCATCCAATTAAAAACTAACATCCAGATTCTAAAGGGAACTCAAAAAACTCAACCCTGGTGACATCCAAGACAGTGGCTAGGGCACAGAAGCAGACAGCATGAACTCTGAGACTCCAAAACCTCTCTGAGACACTGGAGCCACACTTGATGGAAACAAAGCAGCAAGGAAAATCAAAACTTCAACTCCTTGAACCCCTAGCCCATGGAAAGCTTCTCCATGCCACGTTACACTGAGAAAACAGGAAGGCTGCCACGCCACCAGACCCTGGCTTCAAACCTGCTTGGGAGACATTTGGCAGACCAACAAGTGAGCACCAAGCATCATACAGTATTACCCCATCCACCCCTAGGATAAACTAGTATAGCCCTCTGGGCACACTGACCACTTCCTTGCAAAAAAAAAGAAAAAAAACTGAACTATAAACAGGAACTTAAAACTACCACACAGCAGAGGGACTGAGTTGCTGAAAGCACACCAGAGAAAGGGAATGGGCAAGAAGCTGATCTAGGCTTGAACTTTCAGTTAACAAAGGCTGGAAAAGCAAAAAGGCCAAAAGCAGGCCAGTGATAAGCTGCTGCCTGAAATAGGGCAGGTAATGGTCCACAAAGCTCATCTCCTGAGCCAGTGACATCCAAAGGCAAACAACACTGCAAAATTGAAAAATAATCGTCAAACCATCACAACTCGTGGACAGCTGGGGGCTGGCTGACAGATCACTGAACTTGCCCAAGAGGAAGAGGGTGAAGCAAAGAAACAAGTACCCAGTAATCAAGCACAGTGATAACTCAACTCCAAAGCAGGACAACTGATGGGCTACTGAGCTGATTCCAGAACCTGAGGACAACAAACAAATTTAAACTGCCACACCCCACTGAGGGAGGTGCTGACCAAGCAGATACTCTGAAAGACAGAAGAAAAACAAAAAAACACTACTCAACCACCTGCCATGACTAGAACAGAGCTTCTGATTAATACCAACACCAGGATTGGATACTGGAGGAGTAACACCAGAACTTAAAATAAGACTGAAATACTATTGTTCCTAAACCAAGAATTTTTGTTTGGTTGTTTGTTTGTCTGTTTGTTCTGTTTCTAGTTTGTGTGTGTTGTTTGCTCACTTCTCCACATTGATTTATTTGCTTTTTTTCTTTTTTTAGTTTTACTATTTTGAATTAGAAATCCTATGCTATACCCAGACAAGGGACAGAAAAAACACACACATACACTTAGTGACAAAACCAATACAGCCACAAAACAAAATTAAACCAAGGGAAATAAAACAGGTGACTAAAACCACCAACTAGCCTATCAAGAATATAGTTGGACAGTACCAAGTGGAGTGATGAGAAGATGACAAAGGGATGGAAATGATTCTTCCCCAAAAAATAATTCAGTATGGGATTCAGAGGGAAATGAAAAAAATGAATACCCAGTACCAGACTCCAGGAAAACAAAGATAAATGATGCCAAGGACCCAACAATGCCCACAAGAACATCCTCAAAAAAGAAATCCTGCAAGTAATCACTGAGAATTTCATGGAGATGTTAACAGACATGGTTGACCAAAATGAATAAGAGGTACTCAAGAAATTTCAAGACACCAAAAATAAAGAATATGAGAAGGAACAAAAACAAATAAATGAACTCATAGGGGCCCTAAATAAACACCAAACTGAAACAGAGAACACTATAAATAGAGAAATAAATGAATTAAAGACAAAAATAAACAGTATTAAAGAGGAAGTGACCCATGATATGGAAAACCTCAGAAAAAAGAATGAAACAGAAATACAAAACACAATGGAAGGCCACTCCAGCAGACTAGAACAAGTGGAAAACAGAATCTCAGAATGTGAAGGTAAAATGGAAATTAAAGGAAAAACTGAAGAGATATTAGTCAAACAACTCAAGACCTGTGGAAGGAATATACAAGAACTCATTGATTCCATCAAAAGACCAAACCTGAGAATCATGAGCATTGAAGAATGAGAAGAGGTGCAAGCAAAAGAGATTCATAATATATTCAACAAAATAACAGAAAATTTCCCAAATGTACAGAAAGCTATACCCATTCAGGTACAGGAAGCCTCCAGCACACCAGAGTTGACCAAAATAGAACTACCCACAACATATTAAAATTAAAACAACAATCACAGAGAATGGAGAAAGAATATTGAAGGCTGCAAGAGAGAAAAAACAAATAACATACAGAGGTAAACCCATCAAAATCACATCAGATTTCTCAACAGAAACCTTAAAACCCAGAAGGGCATGGAGTGAGATATTCTGAACATGGAATGATAACAACAACAAACCTAGGATATTCTACTTAGCAAAACTATCATTCAAAATAAATGGAGCAATAAAAGTCTGCCATGATAAAGAGAAACAAAAACAATATGTGACCACTGAGCCACCACTACAAAAGATTCTTCAAGGAATTCTGCACACAGAAAATGAAAGCAAACAAAACCATGAGAGGACAGGCAACGCCAAACCACAGGAGAAGAAAAGACAAGTAATCAGACAATAACATTAATTCAGCTACACATAATCAATCCCTCAAACAACAAAAACAACTATATGACAGGAGTGACCACATACCTATCAATATCAACACTGAATGTTAACAGACTTAACTCTCCCATCAAAAGACACCATCTGGCAAACTGGATTAAAGAGGAAGATCCAACAACCTGTTGTTTACAAGAGACCCATCTCAGTGACAGAAACAAGTAAGGGCTTAGGGTGAAAGTCTGAAACAAGATTTAACAAGCCAATGGTCCCCCAAAACAGGAAGGAGTAGCAATACTTATCTTGGACAAAGTAGACTTCAAACTTACATTGATCAAGCAAGATAAAGAAGGACACTCCATACTAATAAAAGGGGAAATGCATAAAAGAAAATAACAATTATCAACCTATATTCACCCAACGTCAGTGTAACCAATTTCATCAAACATACTCTGAAGGACCTGAAAACATATATAGACTTCAACACAGTGGTAGTGGGAGACTTTAATACCCCCTATCACCAATTGATAGGTCATCCAAGCAAAAAATCAACAAATAAATTCTATAAATAAATCACACCATGGATCAAATGGACCTAGCTGATGTCTACAGAATATTTCATCCAACATCCACACAATATACATTTGTCTCAGCAGTCCATAGAACTTTCTCCAAAATTGACCATATCTTAGGAAACAAAGCAAGCCTCAGCAAATATAAGAAACTAGAAATAATCTCATGCATTCTGTCTGATCACAATGCATTAAAACTAGAACTCAACAACAAAAACAACAGTAGAAAACATGAAAAGAATTGGAAGCTGAACAATACATTCCTCAATGATCAGTGGGTCATCTATGAAATAAAGAGGAAATTAAAAGGTTCCTGGAAGTCAAAGAAAATGGAAACATGACCTACCAGAACCCATGGGACACAGCAAAGGCAGTCTTAAGAGGAAAGTTTATAGCCATGAGTGCATACATTAAAAGGACAGAAAGATTCAAATCAATGGCCTAATGCTACATCTCAAACTCCCAGAAAAACAAGAACAAGAAAACCCAAACAAGCAGAAGGAGAGAAATAATAAAAATAAGGGATGAAATTAATGAAATAGAAACAAAAATAAACATGCAAAAATCAATGAAACAAAAGCTAGTTCTTTGAAAAAATAAACAAGATTGATAGACCCCTGGCAAACCTGACTAAAATGAGGAGAGAAAAAACCCAAATTAGTAGAATCAGGAATGCAAAAGGGGAGATAACAGCAAACACAATGGAAATCCAGGGAATCATCAGAGACTACTTTGAGAACATATATCCCAATAAATTTGAAAATCTTGAAGAAATGGACAAATTTCTAGATACTTATGACCACCCAAAATTGAACCAAGAGGATATTAACCACATAAAAATATCTATAACACAAAATGAAATTGAAGCAGCAATAAAGAGTCTTCCAAAAAACAAAACTCCAGGAACCATTGGATTCTTTGCTGAATTCTATCAGACCTTCAGAGAAGAACTAATACCAACTTTGCTTAAACTTTTCTATGAAATGGAAAGGGAAAAAAAACACTGCCTAACTCATTTTATGGAGCCAGTGTTACACTTATCTCAAAACCAGACGAAGACACCTCTAAGAAGGAGAACTATAGGCCAATCTCTTTTATGAACATCGATGAAAAATTCCTCAATAAAATAATGGCAAACTCAATCCAACAATATATCAGAAAGGTCATTCACCACAAGCAAGTGGGCTTCATCCCAGGGATGCAAGGGTGGTTCAACATATGCACATCTATAAATGTATGCAGCACATTTATAGAAGCAAAGACAAAAACCACTTAATCATGTCAGTAGATGCAGAAAAAGCCTTTGATAAGATCTAAAACCTGTTCATGATAAAAGCTTTAAGAAAACTAGGAACAGAAGGAATGTACCTCAACATTGTACAGGCTATATATGACAAACCTATAGCCAACATCATATTTAATGGAGAAACACTGAAACCATTTCTCCTTAAGTCAAGAATGAGATGAGGGTGCCACTATCCCCACTCCTATTCAATATAGTCCTGGAATTCCTAGCCAGACCAACTAGGCAAGAAGTAATAAAAGGAACACAAGTGGGTAAAGAAACTGTCCAAATATCCCTATTTGCAGACAGCATGATCCTTTATCTTAAAAACCCAAAAAACTCTAAACAAAAACTCCTAGACACCATAAACAGCTTCAGCAAGGTGGCAGGATACAAAAATCAACTTACAGAAATTGTTAGCTTTTCTATAGGCCCACAATGAACAAATTGAGAAAGAATATATGGAAACAATTCCATTTACAATAGCCTCAAAAAAAATCAAATACTTAGTAATAAACTTAACAAAGGATGGGAATGACTTCTACAAGGAGAATGCAAACCCCTGAAGAAAGAGACCAAGGAGGACTACAGAAGGTGGCAAAGTCTCCCATGCTCATGGATCAGTGGAATCAACATAGTAAAAATGGCTATACTACCAAAAGCAAGCTACATGTTCAATGCAATTCCCATTAAAATCCCAACAACATTCATCACAGAGATTGAAAAATCTACCTTAAAATTCATTTGGAAACACAAGAGACTGGGACTAGCCAAGACAATACTCAGCAAAAACAGCAATACTGGAAATATCAAAATATCCAACTTCAAACTATTTCACAAAGCAATAGCAAAAAAGACAGCATGGCCCAGAAGACCAAAGATCATATGTTCTCCCTCATATATGGACTTTAGATCAAGGGCAAACACAACAAGGAGATTGGACTATGATCACATGATAAGGCGAGTGCACATAAGGGCAGTATGAGGATACATAGGTAACCCAAAAAAACAAGATAACATTTGATGTCTTCAATACAAAGGAACTAATGCAGAAACTTTAAAGCAACAGAGGCCAATAGGAGAAGGGGACTAGGAACTGGAAAAAAGGTTAGTTCAAGAAGAATCAATTTAGAATGTAACACATATGTACATGGAAGCAATGCTAGGTATCTCCCTGTATAGCTATCCTTACCTCAACTAGCAAAAACCCTTTGTCCTCCTTATTGTTTATATTTTCTCTTCAACAAAATTAGAGATAAGGGCAAAATAGTTTCTATTGGAAGCGAGTGGGTGAGGACAAAGGGAGGGGGTGGGGGGAAGGGAGGAGCAATGACCCAAACATTATATCCACATATGAATAAAAGAAAGAAAAATGGTACTGGCATAAAAACAGATATGAAGACCACTGGAACAGAATAGGGGACCCAGATATGAATCCACACAGTTATGTTTTTTGAGAAAGGTGCCAAAGACATACGATGAAAAAAAGACAGCTTCTTTAACAAATGTTGCTGGGAAAAGTGGTTATGTGCCTGCAAGAAAACTGAAACTAGATCCATATTTATTTACCCTATACTATATATTAATGCAAAAGGGATCATGGACCTTAATATCAGACCCAAAACTCTGAAGTTATACAGGAAAGAGCAGGGAATTCCCCGGGAACAATAGGTATAAGCAAGGACTTCCTCAATAGTACTCCAGCAGCCCAGCAACTAAAAGAAAGGATTCACAAATGAGATTATATAAAATTAAAAAGCTTCTGCACAACAAAAGAAATGGACTCTAAACTGAAGAGACCACCCACAGAGTGAGAGAATACATTTGCCAGTTATACAACAGACAAAGGTCTGATAGCGAGAATATACAGGGAGCTCTAAAAACTAATCTCTCCCAAAATCAATGAACCAATAAGGAAATGGGCAACTGAACTAAACAGAACTTTCTCAAAAGAAGAAATTCAAATAGCCAAAAAACACATGAAAAAATGTTCACCATCTCCAGCCATAAAGGAAATACAAATGAAAACCACACTAAGAATCCACCTCATCCCATTATTTTTTTTTACACTTTAACAACAAATAAGAAAATATTTAATCTGTGTTTTATCCCCCCATAGGAAGAGACTAAGAAAGTTGTGTCTTAATTTTTTTTTTCTGCAAAAAGAAAATGAAGACTAAGGGGCAATATGATTAAAGTGACAAATGGCCTTCCCATTTTATAACCATGCATGGATTTTTTCCCAGCAGTCCCAGAAATATGAGAAATGGCACAATGCATTATTTAAAGATTTACATTTTCATTCTGAAATGTTTTCTAGTTGATCTGCCCAGAAATTCAGTCTCTGTCATTACCATTTTCATCTTTTCCTCAACAGTTGTGCACAGACAGAATGTTCCAGAAGGCCTCACCATTCTTGATCCATGCTGGTCATTACCAATGGCTTCTCACGATGATTTGAAGTCAGGAAGTACTCTGGCTTTCCCATTTGGGGTCAAGAAGCACTTCCCTATACTTTGGGGCACGGGAGTTTTGGTCTCGCCTGGAGGTCTGATGTATACATTAAACTTTCCTCTGAGAGTGTCACTACTGTCATTTGTCCAAAACTCATGCTGAAATCTGAAATCTGATTCCAGTGCAGTGATGGTGAGATGTGATGAGACTGTTGACCAGTAAGTAGGTCGTGGATCTCTCTGCCTTTTAACAAACTAATGCAGTCTTTTATTATTACTATTATTATTCATATGTGCATACAAGGCTTGGGTCATTTCTCCCCCCTGTGCTCACCCCCTCTCTTACCACCCACTTTGTCCCCTCCCTTTCCCCCCAACCCCCTCAATACACAGCAGAAACTATTTTGCCCTTGTTTCTAATTTTGTTGTAGAGAGAGTATAAGCCATAATAGGAAGGAACAAGGGTTTTTGCTGGTTGAGATAAGGATAGCTATACAGGGAGTTGACTCACATTGATTTCTTGTGCATGTGTGTTACCTTCTAGGTTAATTCTTTTTGATCTAACCTTTTCTCTGGTTCCTGGTTCCCTTTTCCTATTGGCCTCAGTTGCTTTTAAGGGCAACAAATGCTAGCTAATTTTTTAGGTGTCTTACCTATCCTCACCCCTCCCTTGTGTGCTCTTGCTTTTATCATGTGCTCAAAGTCCAATCCAATTGTTGTGTTTGCCCTTGATCTAATGTCCACATCTGAGGGAGAACATACGATTTTTGGTCTTTTGGGCCAGGCTAACCTCAATCAGAATGATGTTCTCCAATTCCATCCATTTACCAGTGAATGATAACATTTCGTTCTTCTTCATGGCTGTATAAAATTCCATTGTGTAGAGATACCACATTTTCTTAATCCATTCGTCTGTGGTGGGGCATCTTGACTGTTTCCATAACTTGGCTATTGTGAATAGTGCCGCAATAAAAATGGGTGTGCAGGTGCCTCTAGAGTAACCTGTGTCACAGTCTTTTGGGTATATCCCCAAGAGTGGTATTGCTGGATCAAATGATAGATCAATGTCTAGCTTTTTAAGTAGCCTCCAAATTTTTTTCAAGAGTGGTTGTACTAGTTTACATTCCCACCAACAGTGTAAGAGGGTTCCTTTTTCCCCGCATCCTCGGCAACACCTGTTGTTGGAGGTGTTGCTGATGATGGCTATTCTAACAGGGGTGAGGTGGAACCTTAGTGTGGTTTTAATTTGCATTTCCTTTATTGCTAGAGATGGTGAGCATTTTTTCTTGTGTTTTTTGGCCATTTGAATTTCTTCTTTTGAGAAAGTTCTGTTTAGGTCACTTGAACATTTCTTTATTGGTTCATTAGTTTTGGGAGAATTTAGTTTTTTATGTTCCCTATATATTCTGGTTATCAGTCCTTTGTCTGATGTATAGCTGGCAAATATTTTCTCCCACTCTGTGGGTGTTCTCTTCAGTTTAGGGACAATTTCTTTTGATGAACAGAAGCTTTTTAGTTTTATGAGGTCCCATTTATCTATGCTATGTCTTAGTTGCTGTGCTGCTGGGGTTTCATTGAGAAAGTTCTTACCTATACCTACTAATTCCAGAGTATTTCCTACTCTTTCCTGTATCAATTTTAGAGTTTGTGGTCTGATAGTAAGATCCTTGATCCATTTTGAGTTAATCTTGGTATAGGGTGATATACATGGATCTAGTTTCAGTTTTTTGCAGACTGCTAACCAGTTTTCCCAGCAGTTTTTGTTGAAGAGGCTGCTATTTCAACATCATATATTTTTAGCTCCTTTGTCAAAGACAAGTTGGTTATAGTTGTGTGGCTTCATATCTGGATCCTCTATTCTGTTCCACTGGTCTTCATGTCTGTTTTCATGCAAGTACCATGCTGTTTTTATTGTTATTGCTTTGTAATATAGTTTGAAGTCAGGTATTGTGATACCTCCTGCATTGTTCTTTTGACTGAGTATTGCCTTGGCTATTTGTGACCTCTTGTGTTTCCATATAAATTTCACGGTAGATTTTTCGATCTCTTTAATGAATTTCATTGGAATTTTGATGGGAATTGCATTAAACATGTAGATTACTTTGGGGAGGATAGACATTTTTACTATGTTGATTCTACCAATCCATGAGCATGGGAGATCTCTCCACTTTCTATAGTCTTCTTCAAACTCTTTCTTCAGAAGTGTATACTTTTCCTTGTAGAGGTCTTTCACATCTTTTGTTAGGTTTCCACCTAGGTATTTGATTTTTTAGGGGGCTGTTGTAAATGGAATTGTTTTCATACATTCTATTTCAGTTTGCTCATTGTTAGTGTATAGAAATGCTAATGATTTTTCTATGTTGATTTTATATCCTGCTACCTTGCTATAGCTACTGATGATGTCTAGAAGCTTCTGAGTAGAGTTTTTTGGGTCTTTAAGGTATAGAATCATGTCATCTGCAAATAGGGATATTTTGACAGTTTCTTTACCTATTTGTATTCCTTTTATTCCTTCTTCTTGCCTAATTGCTCTGGCTAGGAATTCCAGTACTATGTTCAATAGGAGTGGAGATATTGGGAATCCTTGTCAGGTTCCTGATTTTAGAGGGAATTGTTTCAGTTTTTCTCCACTAAGTTTAATGCTGGCTGTAGGTTTGTCAGATATAGCTTTTATAATGTTGAGGTAATTTCCTTGTATTCCTAGTTTTCCTAGAACTTTTATCATGAAATGGTGTTGGATCTTATCAAAGGCTTTTTTGGCATGTATTGAGATGATCAAGTTGTTTTTGTCTTTGCTACTGTTAATGTGGTTTATTATGTTTATTGATTTTCATATGTTGAACCAACCTGCATCACTGGGATGAAGCCTACTTGGTCATGGTGAATAATCTTTTTTGATGTGTTGTTGAGTTCGGCTTGCCATTATTTTGTTGAGGATTTTTGCATCAGTGTTCATTAAGGAGATTGGCCTATAGTTCTCCTTTTTGGAGGTGTCTTTGCCTGGTTTTGGAATAAGTGTAATACTGGCTTCATAAAATGTGTTTGGCAGTTTTCCTTACCTTTCTATTTCATGGAACAGTTTAAGGAGGGTTGGTATCAGTTCTTTAAAGGTCTGATAGAATTCAGCAAAGTAGCCATCAGGTCCTGGACTTTTCTTTTTGGGGAGACTCTTGATTGCTGCTTCAATTTCATTTTGTGTTATAGATCTATTCAGGTGATTAATTTCCTCTTGGTTCAGTTTCCAATAGTCATATGTATCTAGAAATCTGTCCATTTTTTAAGATTTTCAAATTTATTTGAATATAGGTTCTCAAAGTAGTCTCTGATGATTTCCTGGACTTCCATGGTGTTTGTTGTTATCTCCCCTTTTGCATTCCTGATTCTACTAATTTGGGTTTTTTTCTCTCCTCATTTTAGTCAGGTTTGCCAGGGGTCTATTGATCTTGTTTATTTTTTCAAAGAACCAACTTTTTGTTTCATTAATTCTTTGTATTTTTTTTTTGTTTTCTATTTCATTGATTTCAGCTCTTATTTTTATTATTTCTCTCCTTCTATTTGTTTTGGGATTTGCTTGTTGTTGTTTTTCTAGGAGTTTGAGATGTATAATTAGGTCATTGATTTGGGATCTTTCAGTCTTTTTAATACATGCACTCATGGCTATAAACTTTCCTTTCACGACTGCCTTAGCTGTGTCCCATAGCTTTCGGTAGTTTGTGTTTTCATTTTCATTGACTTCCAGGAACTTTTTAATTTCCTCTTTTATTTCATCAATGATCCATTCTTCATTAAGTAATGAGTCATTTAGTTTGCAGCTGTTTACATATTTTTTGTCTTACTTTTGTTGTTGAGTTCTACTTTTACTACATTGTGATCAGATAGTATGCATGATAAAATTTCTATTTTCTTATATTTGCTGAGACTTGCTTTGTGCCCTAGGATATGATCTATTTTGGAGAAGGTTCCATGGGCTGCTGAGAAGAATGTATATTGTGTAGAATTTGGATGAAATGTTCTGTAGACATCAAGTAGGTCCATTTGATCTATTGTATATTTTAGATCTTGGATTTCTTTATTGATTTTTTGTTTGGATGACCTATCTATTGATGATAATGGGGTGTTAAAGTCTCCCACAACCACTGTGTTGGCGTTTATATATGCTTTTAGGTCATTCAGGGTTTGTTTCATGAAATTGGTGCGTTGACATTGGGTGGATACAGGTTGATAATTATTATTTCCTTTTGGTCTATTTCCCCTTTTATTAATATGGAATGTCCTTTTTTATCTCATTTGATCAATGTAGGTTTGAAGTCTACTTTGTCAGAGATAAGTATTTTTACTCCTGCCTGTTTTCGGGGACATTGGCTTGGTAAATCTTCTTCCAGCCTTATATCCTTAGCCTATGCTTATTTCTGTCAGTGAGATGGGTCTCCTGTAAGCAACAAATTGTTGGATCTTCCTTTTTAATCCATTTCATCAAGCAGTGCCTTTTGATGGTTGAATTAAGTCTGTTAACATTAAGTGTTAGTACTGATAGGTATGTGGTGATTCCTGTCATTTAGTTGTCTTAGTTGTTTGAAGGTGTGATTGTGTGTACCTAAGTTGAGGTTACTCTCTACTTTCTTGCTTTTTCTTTTCCTGTGGTTTTCTGCTGCCTGTCTTTTCATGGTTAAGTTGGGTGTCACTTTCTGTGTGCAGAATCCCTTGAAGAATCCTTTGTAGTAGTGGCTTTGTGGTCACATATTGTTTTAGTTTCTGTTTATCATGGAGGACTTTTATTGCTCCATCTATTCTGAATGATAGTTTTGCTGGGTAGAGTATCCTGGGGTTGAAGTTATTTTTATTCAGTTCCTAGAAGATCTCACCCCATGCTCTTCTTGCTTTTAATGTTTCTGTTGAGAAGTCTGCTGTGATTTTGATGGGTTTACTTTTGTATGTTACTTGTTTTTTCTCTCTTACAGCCTTCAATATTCTTTCCTTAATTTTTGAACTTGTTGTTTTAATAATGATATGTCATTGAGTAGTTCTATTTTGATCTGGTCTGTTTGGTGTCCTGGAGGCCTCTTGCATCTGGATGGGAATATCTTTCTCTAGATTTTGGAAATTTTCCGTTATAATATTGTTAAATATATTACAGATTCCCTTCGCTTGCACTTCTTCTTCTTCGATACCCATGATTCTCAAATTTGGTCTCTTGATGGACTCAGTGAGTTCTTGCATTTTCTTTTCACAGGTCTTGAGCTGTTTAATTAATAGTTCTTCAGTTTTTCCTTTAATTACCATTTCCTCTTCAAGTTCTGAGATTCTGTCTTCTGTTTGTTCTATTCTGCTGGATTGGCTTTCTGTTTTGTTTTGCAGTTCTGTTTCGTTCTTTTTTCTGAGGTTTTCCATACCCTGGATATTTTCCTCTTTAATGTTCTGTATTTTTGTCCTGAGTTCATTTATCTGTTTATTCATTGTGTTCTCTCTTTCAGTTTGGTGTTTATACAGTGCTTCTATGGTTTCCTTTATTTCTTCTTTTGGTTTTTTAAATTCTCTATTTTTGTTGTCTTGGAATTTCTTGAGTGTCTCCTGCACATTTTAGTTGACCCTATCCAGTATCATCTCTATAAAATTCTCGTTGAGTACCTGTAGTATGTCTTCTTTTAAATTATTCTTGTGGGCTTCATTGGGTCCTTTGGCATAGTTTATCTTCATTTTGTTGGAGTCTGGATCTGAGTACCTGTTTTCTTCATTCCCCTCTGGTTCCTGTACTAATTTTTTTCTGTGGGGAAACTGGTTTCCCTGTGTTTTCTTTCATCCCGTCATTGTCTTTGGTGTTGTTACTGTCCCTGTACTGTGTGCAATTAAGTATTTTCTATCTTGTAATAATAACAATGGTAATATTTAGAATGGAAGGGTGAGCTGAGATGGAAAGCACAAAGTTAAGGAAATGGGAAAAACAAATACACAGACTGGAGGGAGAAAACAGAACAAGGTATCAGACAAGAAGGTTTCAAAGGTATAAACAGGGAGCTTTAGTGGCTTTAGTGTACTAATCGACAGTAAGCTGAACAGACATTAGAGAGAAACAGAAAGGATTGAAAATCAAAAGTAAAAAAATAAAGGTACAAATAAAAATAAAAAATAAGGAAATGAAAGAAAAATCTATTTATAAAAATGTATTAAAATAAAATGAAAAATAGAAAATTTAAAAAAAAGAAAAAAACCAAAAAACCAAAAAACCCTCAAAGTTCAAATGCAATGAAGTTTCAGTTTTAATAATTTGTGTGTCCGTCTCAGTCTCCAATCCTGCAGATGGTGCCTCAGATGTTGTTCTGTCGTTGTCTCATCAAAGGGGACACATAAAGTAGAACAAAACTGCACACACATGCCCCACCAAAAAAACCCACCAAGTGTCCAAGTTCAAATGCAATACAGTTTCAGTAAGTTTTTCAGCTTGCAGGTGTAATTTGGTTGTTCTCTTATCAAAGGTAGGGAGACAAAGGAAAAAAAGAAGAGTCTGGAGACAGTTCTGAGAATGGTATCTGCAACTGTGGCTTGCCTGACTGCTGCTGTCAGCCTGCTGTTGCTGGAGGCAATATTTATGCAGATCTCAGGGGTGAGCTTAGCACTCACCTGGCCCTGCAGTCTTTGTTTGCTCAGATTTCTCCTGTGCGGGAGCCTCTGCTACAAGCTTTCCCCTTTCCAAGCACTGGGAAAGATGACATTGCACCCACATTCTCAGGCCTGCATGTTTATTTACAGTTCATGTGGGAGGTGGGTCTTCCCTCCTTTCCTGTGGAGTTTTCCTCCCTCCGCCACTCTCACAAGCTTTCCCGCTCCTGGTTTCTGGGCAAGTGCCCCTGCTCCCACCAGAGCCTCTTCGGCCCACCCGGCTTGTTTATTTACAGTCCCAGGAAAGATTCCCTTCCCCCAATCTTCGGCACTCAGTGTGCGCCACCCTCTTTCCTGCGTGTCTTATTTGTTGTTATTGCTTATTATCAGTTTCTCTTTTTTCCCTGGGTGAAGGTCAGTCTGTCCGGGGGCTATGCTGCTCTGGCCCAGGCTTGTCTGTGGGAGTACCGTGGTACCACAAATTCACCTGGTCCGTGTCTTCCCAACCCATCTGGGTGCCGGCGACTGGTGGCCTGGGGGCCCTCCTGGTTTCTCTGTTTAATGTGAAGTGGAGATTCTCTGCGCCGGTTGGAGGTGTGGAGGGGTGAAAGTTATGCCTCTTCTCAGAGATTATGCCTGCAAAATGTGTCTCTAGCATCTCTCCAAGATTTCACTATAGGAGGCTCGCTTTCTGCTTCCTCCCTCTAGCCGCCATCTTGGAATCTCCCACCACATCCCATTAAAATAGCTATCATCAAAAACACCACCAACAACAGGTGGTGGTGAGGATGTGGGTTAAAAGGATCCTTCATACACTGATGGTGGGAATGCAAGCTTGTGCTACCACTCTGGAAAACAATATGGAGGCTTCTTAAAAAACTATCCACAGATCTGCCATATAATCCAGCAATCCCACTCCTGGGGATATACCCAAAGGAATGAGTCACAGGTTACTCCAGAGGCACCTACACACCCATGTTTATTGCAGTGCTATTCACAACAGCCAACTTATGGAAACAGTCAAGATGCCCCACTACTGACGAATGGACTAAGAGAATGTGATATTTGTACACAATGGAGTTTTACTCAGCCATGAAGAATGAAATCTTATTCTCAAGCAAATGGATGGAACTTGAGAACGTCATCCTGAGCAAGGTTAGCCAGACTCAAAAGACCAAATATTGTATGTTCTCCCTCACATGCAGACTTTAGATCTTGGCTAAAGGCAGTAATGTTCTTTGACTTGGGTCACACGCTAAGGGGAGAGCATATACAGGAGGAATGGGGATAGGTAGGAAGCCCAAAACTTAAAAGTGCTAGATGTCCCCATTCAAGAGAAGATACTACACTAACCTTAAAGCAATAGAGGTCAATATGGGAAGGTGACCAGGAAGTAGTGAAGAAATCAGGTAGAGATGAATCAGTTTGGGTTGTAATACACTTGTGCATGGAAGCAATGCTAGGAATCTCTCTGTAGAGCTATCCTTATCTCAACTCGCAAAAACAGTTTGTCTTTCTTATTATTGCTTATGTTTTCTCTTCAACAAAATCAGAGAAAAGGGCTGAACAGGTTCTGCCTGGAAGCAAGGAGCACTTGGGGGCAAAGGGAGGTGGAGGAAGGCAGGGGGGGTGAAATGACCCAAACAAATGTATGCACATATGAATATATGAATAAAGAGAAAACAAAACTCAGCCCCCAAAGAATCAACATTCCAGTGAAGATATGGGCACATGAATTAAACAGGGAAGTCTCAAAGAAGAAGTACAAATGTCTAGTAAATACATGAAGAAGTGTTCAACTTTCCTGGTGATAAATGAGATGCAAATCAAAACTACACTTAGATTTCATCTCACCCTAGTTAGAATGACCATATTCAAGGGCAATAAAAACAAATGCTGGTGAAGATGTGGCAAAACAGGAACCTTTATACACTGTTGGCAGGAGTGCAAATTAGTACGACCACTGTGGATAGCAGTATGGAGTCTTCAAAAAAAAAAAGCTAAAGACAGAACTGCCATATGACCCAGTGATATCGCTCCTTGGCATATACCCAATGGAACATTAAGTCAGGATGAAACAGAAACACCTGTACACTGATGTTCATCATAGTATTATTCACAATAACCAAGCCATGGAAATAACCCAGGTGCCCTATAACAGATGAGTGGATCAAGAAATTGTGATACCAGCTTAGGCAGACACATCAGGATACAAGGTTGTTGGTTTTTAGACAAAACAGGAATCACATTCTCCATCATCTGTTAAATAAGAATTGGTCCAGGAAATATTGTCATCAAGATACCAGGATGCTCTGGAAACATAAAGCACTGCAGAAATATATGGAAGACTTGAGTAAGGAGTACCAAGCACTTGGTCAGTGTTTGCAGGATAGCTCTGTGAAAGAAGGAGACCAAAGGTCTTTAAAGCAGAGGCATGCTGAGTTGGCACCATTCACAGCCATTTACAAAGAAATTCAGGAGGCTGAACAAGCAGTTGAAGAATTAGAATCAATGTGTAAAAGTCTAAGTAAACAAGATGATAAGCACTTACAAGAACTTGTATTGGAAGAAAGGCAAATCATTGATCAAAAAATCAATACACTCTACAGTGAACTTTTCCAGAATCTAGTGCCAAAGGAGAAATATGATAAAAATAATGTTATTTTAGAGGTGACATCTGGAAGAACTACTGGAGGTGTTATCTGCCAGCAATTGACCCAAGAAATATTTGACATGTACCAGAATTATTCATGTTATAAACACTGGAAATTTGAACTGCTGAATTACACAGCAGCAGATTATGGTGGACTGCATCATGCAGCTGCCCTGATCTCTGGAGACAAGGTCTATAAGCATTTGAAGTATGAAGGTGGGGTTCACCGAAGTCAGTGGATCCCTGAGGTGGGCCTGTCCTCAAGGATGCAGGGTATCCACACAAGAACAATGTCAGTTATTGTCCTTCCTCAACCAGATGAGGTAGATGTGAAAGTGGACCCCAGAGATTTGTGAATAGATACATTTCGATCCAAAGGAGCAGGAGGACGGCATGTTAATACAACAGACAGTGCTGTCGGGCTTGTCCATATCCCCACAGGGCTGGTAGTAGAGTGTCAACAGGAATGATCACAGCTGAAAAATAAAGAAATAGCTTTGCGTGTGTTGAGAGCTAGACTCTACCAACAGTTTATTGAGAAAGACAAGTGCTGACAACAAAGTGCTAGAAAATTACAAGTGGAAACAAGAGCCCAAGCAGAGAGAATTCGGACTTATAATTTCACCCAGGGTAGACTCACTGACCACAGGATAGCATATGAAGTTCGTGACATTAAGGAATTTTTATGTGGAGAGAGGTCCTTGGATCAGCTAATTCAGAGACTGCTTCAATCAGCAGATGAAGAAGCCATTGTAGAACTTTTGGATGAAAACCTTAGATCAGTAAAATAAGTGCTTTTTTATTATTATTATATAAATGGAATGGTTCAAACCCCAGTACCGCCACCCACCCCACCCCACCCCCAACAAAAGGAATGGACTTCTATCAAGAAGCGGACTGAGGCACGGAAATCTTTATGAATAATCATAAAGTGATTCAGTTTTCACTGAATCAGAATCACATTTTTTGGGCTGGAGGCATAGCTCAAGTGGTAGAGTGCCTGCCTCACAAGCATGAAGCCCTGAGTTCAAATACATACTACCACCAAAAAAAGGATTTATTTTAGGTTTCATCCAACTCTCCAAGTAGAAAATAAGCTTATGATGTTGAAATCAGAACTAAAGAACTGAGAAATATTGTATAATTTAAGAAGGATCACTTGTTCTTTTATCCCCTTTTTTTAATGACCTACAGACATTTTTCATTTACTACTTCAGGAAAATGTAAATTTCATAATATAAGATTTATGAAGGGCTGAGAATGTAGCTCAGTGGTAGAACACTTTGCATATGCAAGGCCCTGAGTTCAATTCCCTGGACTTCAAAAAAATAAAAATAATATATTTATACTTATTTGCAAACTCCTTATATAAAGAAAAAGTACTCTTAACCATGTCAAAGTTTAATCATGTCAAAGTTAGGACTTAGGTTGCTACTTTCAAGCAAAATAAAAATTGTGAAGAATCTAAAAAAAAAAAAAAAGAAATTGTGATATATTTACATAATGGAGTTTACTCAGCCATAAGGAATAATGCCATGTGGTTTGAAGGAAAGTGGATGCAATTGGAGGGCATCATGTTAAGTGAAATAAGCCAAATTCAGAAAGACAAAGGCCACATGTTTTCTCTTATATGTAGAAAATAGATCCAAAAGATAAATATGCACAAAAATAAACATGATCTATACAAATTCATATGTAGAACATGTTAGTAATAGTGGCAATACTCTATGTAACTCTGGGAAAAATAGAAAGAAAGTAAGAGAGAATGACAAAACACCAGTAGTATCATAAAACACAACATCTATGAAGGTGGAGCATATAAGAATGTGTATTGAAAGCTGTTGAAAAGGGGGGTAGGAGGCCAAGGTATAAGGGAGATTAATGGAAGGGGTTCAAGAGACCAAACTAAACTATACCTACAACAGGGATACATAGAGAAACCTCTGTGAACATCAACTTACATATTAATAATGAAAGACAGGACCTTAAAATAGGTACAGTGTGTGGGCAGGTACAAGTGAGAATGGGAGTGAATGAAGGAGATTAAGGTGAGAGTATATGGTGAATGGACTTCATATATTTACACAAAATAGAACAAAGAAATATCTTCCAATTGCTTTAAGTTGGGTGATATAGTTTTGGGGGAAGAGAGAATGGGGGTGATCTAACCAATGTACAATATAAGCCCAATAAGAATTGTCACTTTGAATCTTCCCTGTACAATGAATATATCCTAATAAAAATTTTATAATAAAAAATGTTGTGGGGATTTGGTTTTCCTTTCTTGTCACCATTCTGTAAAATTTAACACAGATATAATCCTATTTAGTATACCATCATCTACTTAGCATAATGAGCAAACTACATTACTGTCCTCTTCAGCAAATTCCTAATGGCATTTTTCACCTCTGTGTTTCTCACTGTGTAAATTATAGGATTAAACATGGGAGTGAGGATTGCAAAAAACACAGTCACCCACTTATCCACAGGGTAGGTAACCACAGGCTGCATGTAGGTGAATATACAGGGAACAAAAAAGAGAACAACAACTGTGAAATGGGAGCCACATGTGGAGAGGGCTTTGCGCCGTCCTTCAGATCCATGACATTTCAGGGAGTTCAGGACAACTGCATAGGAGACAAGTAACATGGAAAGAATGAGCAAGCACATGGCTCCACTGTTGGCTGCCACTACCATTCCAAGCCTATAAGTATCTCTGCAGGCAAGCTTCAACAATGGGAAGAGATCACACATGAAGTGGTCAATAACATTGGGACCACAGAAGGGTAGGTTGATCATGAAAAGAATTTGCACAGTAGCATGCAGGATCCCTCCAATCCAGGCTACCACCACCAGAAGGTAGCAGAGCCCCTGCCGCATAATTGTCATGTAGTGCAGGGGCTTGCAAATGGCCACATAGCGGTCATAGGCCATGACAATGAGGAGGATGATCTCTGAACCTCCCAGGAGGTGCTCCACGAAGAGCTGAGTCAGGCAGCCACCCAAAGAGAAAGTCCTCCTCTGGTAGAGCAGGTCAATGATCATTTTAGGGGTGGTGACACAAGTGTAGCAGCCATCTATGAATGACAAGTAAGTGAGAAAGAAGTACATAGGAGCTGACAACACAGGGCTGAGGGAGATGGTGACAACAATGAGCAGATTGGCCAGCACAGTAAATAGGAAAATGAGTAAGAAGACAAAGAAGAGTATTTTCTGCAAGTGTGGGTTCTGTGTGAGTCCCAAGAGAATAAATTCAGTCACATTGGTGGGAGGCATGTGGTGATCCATTCAGAAATTTACACATTATTGAGGCCTGAAATTCCTACTAAAAGTTAAAGAAAGAGATAATTAATCATGAATGGATGATACTCTGAATTTTACAGTATAGAAATATAGTATAGTCACTTTAACTGTGGAGCATAATCTTGGCACTCACAATTGTTTTGTCTTTATCTATGTCTGTCTCATCAGATACCTGATACTGACTAACACCTGTAAAATGTCATTAGCAGAATAGTCATTGTATAACTACAGAGATAATATTGGGATATCTCCATGAGATACATATTCTCCTTCTATTTCTAAGTCCTTGACTTTGCTAAGTCATTCCAGTGATCGATGCCTCTGAACCCTCCCTCTGTATCTGTGTACCTGCAAATTATAACTAGGAGATGTATTTTGTAAACTGTAAAGTTCTGTACAAAGGTTCAGGTTATTCTTTCTTATGTTTAAACTCACAACTTTAAGTTGTGAAAGAAAAGCATATCTACTGTAAATAAGCAGATCAGAAAAATTTCTAAATCTTTGGAGAAACACCCCACCCTCCCTGGCAATCTACCATAACACATAGGCTATTCATGTCTATTTCATCTCTGTGATGAGTACAGAGTCTGGACCAATGTCTTCAGTGTCCAGCATCTTTTAAGTTATGAACAATGTGTGATGAATTACCACACTTCCTGCATTTCCATGTGGAAAATACTCCTGCATCCCCAGTCAATGCACCAAAGAGTTCAAGTGCTCTCTTCCTCCCACTCATCATCAACACTATGTACTATATAAGAAATGCAAACAGATTTTTGAAAGAGAAGATCCATTCCAATTTAATAGTTTTTGTCATATGTTGTAGGACATGAGAATATTAATTGCCTTTAATTGCTGAGTAGTTTGGCTTTCAAGATAATTAAATGATGGCTAATTAATGTTTATTATTCAAAATTATGTTCCATATATCAATTTAACATAATTTTATTCTGAAAATTTATCTTTTCAATACACTGGGATGCAAAAATACTCTTAGATAGGTATTTCAATTAATGAAGATCTACAAAGCAAAGGAACCTCCATTTTTAAGAGTTCAAAAATAGCAATTTGATGTACAGAACAGAAAGAGACTACTAGATAAAATAAAGTACTGTACTTACATATACATGCATACAAGCATGTATAGTTAGATATGTAGATAGATAATTTACTATATATAAGTATCCATTATGTGTTTGTTGGACAATTACCTTGTATATTAATGTATGGTTTTCCATATACAGTCCATAAAAATATGTCTGTAAAAAGCCTTTAGTAATTCATCTCTTGACCTTTGATTTCCACACAGCAGGGAGATGAATTATCACCTTTACCTTTACATATTCTCAAGTCTTCTCCCATAGCATGCATCATACATCACTCTTCATTAGAGGATAGTACATTATTAATAGAATGGAGAAATTTATCTTAAATTTAAGGTCATACCTTTTTCAAAAATTGAAGAGAAAAATATAAATAAGGCAAAAATTATTTTTCTTTCAATGCAAAATGCATAAAGACCTTTATTTTATTATTTACCAAAGATGAAAATCTTATATATATGTGAAAAGGAAGTGCAGCAACTTTGTTATACTCTCTTACTCTAATGTAATTCCTAAACAGATCTGAAAAGAGCATAGTGAGTATAATTTAAGACAATACCAGTGATTTGGAAATAACTATGAAGAAATGGAACTCATTTTGTCTTTTTTCTTAGACTATACGATCTTAGTCCAAGAAATCCTAAGACAAAGTATTTTACAGAAAGAATATTATATAAAAATATTTTCAACATAATTATTAAAGGATGAGAAAACTAGAAGCTATGTGGGATGACCACATGAGAGAAATGGGTAAGAAAAATATACAACATATATTCCATAGTATGATATGTAGTTTTAAGCCAAGATTTTTTAAATTTATGTGACATAGAAAATTCTTATGTTGTAATATTAAATGGGGAATTCTGGAATGCCAATTTTGATATATTGTATGAATATCCCTAGATATTTTTACTTCTAAATTGGTGGAAATTATAATTGATTCTATGTTTATTAGTGCCTACATGCTGAAAAAGAGATTCAAACCTAGATTGGTGGGGATGAGGGACAATTGTATGATTTGTATTGGTTTATATTAATTATACATCATATATGGATTCACAATGTCATTTCATATATTCATACATGTATTCTTATCATATTCAATCCTTCATTACTCCCACTTATCCCTTTATCACTTTTTCCTTTCCCTTACACCTCATTAAATTATGATTATATGATGTTAAGGTTCATTGAATCTTGATAATATATCATTATATGATTTCCTTTTTTGAAAAAAATCTCACCTATCCACTTGTCTGACATAACTTCATGGCCAGAGTCCCAAATAGTTGTTAGTTCATAAAGAAAGAAGTAAAGTTGTGAGCATAAAATGTTTACAAGCTCAGCCATTGTAAGTCTTTGTTGATTTATAAACACTGCCTTTGGATAATGCCTTTCTCTGGAGCTCTGCCCAAACTTGCCACATACCTAGTGCAGGAGAACTTTCTTGACTGTGGCTAATTAGGCCTCGGGGGAATTTCAATACTATTAGCAGACCTTGCTTACAACCCAATTACTTCACTGTACTTAATTAAACATGAGAGGAGAAACTTCATAGCATTCATCTTTAATTGTGAACTTTTTTGTTAAGTCCACACGAAGACAAATTACTATGCCAGAGAAAGCAAAACAAAACAGTTGACTGCTAATGAATTTGGATATTTGAAGGCAATAGTACGCTTGTATAGAATCTGGATATTTTATCTTGCATAAATCAACATTTAAGTAGGTAACTGTCAATCTTTTAAACTTTTTATTAAAGTATTTTATCTTGTGCCAACACAACCTTCATTATTACCACAATTTTAAAGTATTCTTTTGGAGTATACATTAAGTGACAGTTGTAGCCCATCTTATTATTGAAGCAGTTCACAGTAAGTTTACAATATGTCTCCAAAGGAGTTGTTTCTCATCCCAATGGGATTAACATGATAATGGTGAAAATAATTACATTCTTGAATTATATTCGGAGTTGTAAAATGCATTTTTATTCATAAGTTTAATATAACAATATCCCTATGGAATAGGAAAAAAATACCAATATTCCCGCTTTACAACAGAGAAAACTAAATCAGGAAGTCAGACTATCATCTACCAAGTGAATATAAAAGCCAAACCTTCTAAATCTTGGTCAAGGGTCCTTATTTTCAGATTATTGTTTTGAAACTTATGTGTCATGGCACTTTCATGCCGTCACCAATATGAAATGTATTGGAATTATCTATTAAAAGAAGCACATACTGACATTTGAAATAATTTGCATTAAATATGGTATCAATCCTATATCAAACCTCATTCATCCAGGTTCAAATATGCTTTCTAAAATATGAGAAAAGAAAAATTATACTTAACTATGAATTGGCTTGAGAGAATGCAGTTGCTGTGAATAGCAGGTGTCATGTTAAAAACATTGATGAATATTATAGAAACACATTATGTATGTGTACAAAAATAGCACAATGAAATTAATCAACAACTGTTTAAAAGGAGGAGGGAGAAGGAAGTGTAGTTAAGAAATGCACTGGGCAAATTTGGTAAAGTACATTATATATATGGTATAAATATCACAATGAAGCTTTTGTATAATTAACCTCTGCTAATTAAAATTTGAAAATATAGAAAAGAAGAAGGAAGAAAACTGAGATCATCTGACTGAACTAAATTTGACTTAAATAGTTTAGTGTCATGATAGTATTTGTGATGGCAGGTGATAAAAGTTTGAATGAAGACTCATAGCTACCTTATTTAACTCTCATCTGTGAAATTGTTGTAAATGTGTCTTTCAGCATGGGATGATGAGATAAAGTCAGATAAGATAATGAGCATACTTAAAAAGTTTATCATGCTCAACCCAATAAAATACTAAAATTCATTATGGTGGTCCATTGACTATTCACAAAGCCTCTAATTAGCTAGAGTAAAGGTGGAGAGAGATTTTTGAAATTCTCACACCTGTCTACTTGAGTTACCCTGAGGCTGAAGTAGCATGAATTGGAAAAAGGACAAAGTTTATAGAATCAGTAATAGCTGTCCATGAAGTTCCAGAAATTTTCAAATGAAGAGTTCCTGGGACTAAAGGCAAAGTCTGTTTCCAGAATACAAGAACAAGGAGTGAGTGGACAAAAACACTGAGAAACACAGCAACAGAGATAGGTCAAACTGAAAGTGTAAGCCAGATTTTTAAAAAAAGAAATGATATGTGGATTAGATCACATTGGCAAGAAATGAGCTGAGAGGTTAGTATGACATTTCACAACTTTGCTACCTAATACAACAGAATCCAAGTACCTGTGTAAATGTTCATATAGAGAGTATTATGTTCTTCAGTGGCCAGAGGAACACTCCTCAAGGCAACCAAACACTCAAATGCAGGGCTAATATTTTACTGTAATCCAGTCCCTTCATCTCAAGTTTCATCTAAACAGTTCACAAAAATGACAAAGTTTAGCGATGCAGTAAATTGCTCACCTGTTATGTATAACCTCTCAAAACCTTTCCAACTTGATTTCTGCATGAAGCGGAAGCAAATAAAACAACACTTAAGGCAATAAGTATACTAATATAAACTGAATCACAGAACATATGCTTCTAAATGTACAAAGTAAATTGCTTATAGAAACACGATGAGTTCATTAAGATCCCGGAATTAGATGACTCGGTGTGGAAGAAACCCATGTCTCCCAATCCTGGGGCTGGGATTCTTGTTCTTCATCTTGTTTCTACAATCACGTTGTGTTTGCTCAATATTGTTACAACACAGAGTCCACCAATTTCGTCAATAAAACATGTATTACCTATGAGATGG
Source organism: Castor canadensis (assembly GCF_047511655.1). NCBI lineage: Eukaryota > Metazoa > Chordata > Mammalia > Rodentia > Castoridae > Castor > Castor canadensis. The sequence continues at coordinate 190,007,381 of NC_133386.1, forward strand.
GAGCCTGGATCTTTATGTCAAAAAACTAATCTATAAACATGATGTTCATATTTTTTTACTGTAAAAACAATAAAAGACAGTTTAAAAGATCCAAAAGTTATTCACAACAAAGCCTTGCAAGTCAGGTATGTTGCTTTTAAGAACTATTTTCTTTGATTGACTGTGCAGTAATGATTCCTGTTTTCTTTCTAAATACCTTACAAACCATTTCCTAAAGCAATTGTCAAAGAGGATTCCATATTTAAGGCATTAAATATAAACCAACTTTTTAATAGTGAGATTGATTAATGGATACTTTTTATTATATGGTTTGAAAAACAGTATTTAATTTCCACTGATAAATTTCAATCTAATAAATTGATACTTCATAAGGCATATAATATTAAATATTCCAAACCATAATCAAAAAATAAGCTCTAAGGAATTCTATATGATAAAATATGGCATATGAAGTAGAGATATTTGGACTCAAAGCTGCTGTACATTGGCAGTTATTAACTTATTTAACATTCAGAGTCCCCTTTCATTGTAATGTAGAAGCACTTGATTTCAATTTTATAAAGTTTGTGGACCAGGTAAGGACACTTGAAAAATTTCACATAAGCTTAAATATAATTAATTTTTATAATCATCGTACTCAACACAAGATACCCATTATAATTTTAAATCAGAGCTATTGAGAGCATGCAAAGAGATTACTGACAAGTATCTTTCTTCTTATTTTCATTCCACTGTCTTAGACATCAGTAGGCATTACAGTACCAACAGCTGATATATTCAGGCACATTGTGCAACTCTGCAATTAGAAAAGAAACATTTTCATGTTTTAGTGGTTTTTCTCTCTAATACCATTTGAAATGTTTGAAAGGACATAAAATTTGGATACAAAAGAATGCAAATTGACCATTGTGTTTATTATTCTCCTTTGAACTTCTTTTTTCCTTCACTTACAAAATAGAAAAAAAATCATAATATCCTCCTTGAAAAGTGCTTTAGGATTCACATGAGAAGTGTGAGAAAGGATTTAAGTATAGAAATATCAAATTATCCATGGTTCTGTGATTAACTATGTATCAAAAATATTAAATGAAAACTTCCAATGTCAACCAGTCATAAATTTTAAACTGAATGCCATTTTTGTAGTATGAAGAAATCTGACATCATTCCACTCCATCCAGCTTGAGACAAGAATCATCCATTTGTCTAATATATCTACATGGTATAAACTACTTGCCCATTAGGTAGTTCCTCTCTGGGTTATCTGTCATGTTATCATAGTGCTGTGTTCAAGTAACCTATATTTTAGTTAATAATGTCCCCAAAGAGCAAACTTTTATTATAATATATATTTGTAATTGTTTATTAGTTGTTAATTTCTTATTATGATTAGTTTATAAAATAGGTTTTATCCTAGATATATATGTATAGGAAAAATTTATTATATAGAGAGAGGTATATATTTTTTCATTTTCATCATATATATATCATATGTACAATATATATCACATATATGATGAAGATGAAAATATATATGTATGATTTAGTAATATCCATGGTTCCAAGTATCACTGGAGGTTTCTTGGAATTTATCCACACTTGAATAGGGAGGTTTACTCTAATAAAATATAAAATTGCAAGGGTAATGTTAGAAACAAAACATTCATATTATGTCATTTATTACTTGGAACTGCATTCCTGTTTCATAATATTCTAATAGTATTTTTTACTTCTGCATTCTTCACAGTGTAGATAATTGGATTTAACATGGGAGTGACAATAGTATAAAACACAACTATGGCTCTATCCATGGGAGAGGTGGCTACTTGTCATAGATATATAAAAATACAGGGCACAAAGAGCAAGACAACTGTGATGTGGGAGACACATGTAGAAAGGGCTTTCCCCTCCCCCAGAGCTGTGAGTCTTCAAGGAACACAGAATGACCCCATAAGATATCAACAACATTACAAAGTTTATCACAGGGATTACCCTGCCATTGGCAGCAACAAAGAGACCAAGAAGGAAAGTATCAGTGCGGGCAAGTTGTATCAGAGGAAAAATGTCACATATGAAGTGATCGAGGATGTTGGGACCAAAGAATGGGAGCCAGAAAGCACCTAGAATCTGCCCAAAAGAGTGGAAAAAACTCACTCCCAATACACCCCCACTAGGAGATAGCACATGTGATGATTCAACATGGTTACATAATGCAGAGGTCTACAGATACCCATATAGTGGTCATAGGCCATGACCACAAGTAAGACAACTTCTGAACCACCTAAAAAATGTTCAACAAAAAGGTGTATCATGCCCTCATTAAATGAGATAGTTATTGTTTCAGAAAGCAAGTCAGCTAGCATTTTAGGGATTATGGAAGAGGAATAGCATGCCTTTATCAAAGATAAAAAGGCCAAAAAGAAATACACTGGGGAATTCCAAGTCTGGCTGCCCCATTATGGTAACCACAATGAGTAGGTTTTCTGTGATGGTGATAATATAGGTGATAAGTAACAGTAAAAATAGAATTTTCTGCATCTGTGGATTGTGTATCAGTCCCATTAGAATGAATTTAGTCACATTCATTCTGTTGATTCAATGTTGATGTTGAATTCAGAACTGGTGGATTAACCTGTAAAAGCAATATCATTAATAGCAAATGTGATAACTAGTATATTGTGGGTTTTGAGATGAGCCAAATAAATTTTAATAATGCAACCTATTTTATTTCATGCAAAGTCAGAAGAAAAGAAACATGCTATTTTCTCATTTTATAAAAAAGATATTTGAATAAACATGTGCAGTTGTTTACTTTGACTTCTTATAAGGATGCTGAAGCCTGCCTTTACAACATCTTCGAACAAATTGTCACTAGATCTGTGTTCAAAAATCATAAAAGTGCAGCAGGCATTGTAGCTCCCTACTGTAATCCCAGCTACACAGGGTGCATAGGACGGAGGATCCCAGTCTGAGGCCAGTCATGGGCAAAAATGTGTGTGATTCTATCTGGAAAATAAAGACAAAATAGTTGGGGTCAGGGTTTAAATCGTAGAGTGCCTGCTTAGGAAGTATGTGGTCTTGAGTTCAATCCACTATGTTATCAAAAAGAATCATAAAAATCCACATATTCTTATTCTATATGTTATTTTATTATGAACTTTTCTTCTTTACTATATTTGGTATTTGTATCTATTTTAAGTTAAGTGGAAGTAAAATATGCTATTAAAGACGATTTTTATGAACTTTCCAACTCCACTTCCACCTGTACTTAGCTAATATGAGCTAAATAAATCAAATAAAAGTAAACTCTTGAACAAGTTATGTCAATTCGGCCATTGTGTGTGTGTGTGTGTCTGTACAGGGGAAGAGCTACCTAAATGGAATATACATTCAAAATTTGTTTAATAATCTCATTTCAAAATATTTCCTGATTATTTAGCATGTGTCTGCCATGCTAGAAAGTAGAGATATAGTACAGAATACACAGACAGTCTTTTTCATTCTTTCTCTCTAAAAATGACCTGCTTTAAGTCTATTGAAAGTATATTCCCTTCTTTACAAACTTTACTATCACTTTTACTTAAAAAACTATAGATCCTCAATTTTTGTGTCCTAGCAGAGGGAGACCATGGCAAATATGAAAAAAAATATATATAGATAATGCCAGTTTATAGTACCTGTTATGAGACCAATAAATCAGGGTAAACAAAGCATGGAGTCTGAGGACAAGGATCATTCATTTTCCTTAAGGTAGCCCAAAGGACTTCACTGAGAGGAAACACCTAATAACCAAACTGGAATATAGCAAATAAGGAGCCAAGAAGATATCTAAAAGAAGGCTCCAGATAGAAATATTTGCAAAGGAATATCTGGGAGAAGGCAGCATATTAGTACAAGTGATCTAAGGGGTCTGATAGCTAAGGTGGAGTGATCAAGGATAGTAGATGGAAGATCTTTCAGAGCTTTGTAGACCATTGTAAGAGGTGTGAATTTATTTTAAATGAATCGTGAATGTACTGGAAGGTATTGCACACCACAGTGGCTTGATCTGACTTGTCAGATGAGTCATTCTGGCTACTGTATCAAGAGTAAGTTATAGAGGAGCAGGAGAAGGAGCGAGACTAATTTGGATTTCATTGTGACAATTCAGCTGAAAGGTGATCATGACTTAGACTAAGATAGAAGTAGAAATAGATCTATTGTAAAGGTAAATCCAATAGAATTTGATTCACACGGAATATAAAAAGTGATAAGACAACAATTACTTTCTTTTTGTTCATAACACCTGAAAAAAGGGTTTCTACTAAGACAAATTTATGTGTAAAGGACACAAGCACAGTCAACATTAGCTTGACTAAGATTATCAAGTGCCAGACACATTTAACCCTTATATCAACAATGAGTTTGACATTATTCTTACTCCTCTTTAACAAATGAAATAAGTAAGGCTTAGAGTCTGTAATGAAGCTGTTCAGTGCTACTTAGTAGTTTGCAATCTCAGCTTTATGATGAAATAAATAGCAAAAATAATTATTGTAGAAAGTGCATTTAACCTGTAAACTCTTGAATATTTTTGGTAATTTGAAGATAGTTTGCTTGAGGTTCAACTGTGAGAATGAAGGAAAGACTAGCTCACTAACTTTAAACTTACTAGGTTAGCAGATGAAAATATCAGCTATTTCATTTTTATGGAAAAATTTAGAAGAGTGGGATATCATTACTTATTAGGAAAATAGATGACATGTAAACATGACTGGTAAAATCATAGTGTCCTTTCTACTAGGCTACATCTATGCTTGTTACCCAGAAGCAACAAATTATTTAAAAGAATACCATGCTTATCTATCATTTATCTGCATGTTTTTAGCCACCAAAGTGAATTTTTTCTTCTGTACAAAGAGACTGTGAACTATTTAATACACATATACACACACAGGTCAGATTTATTGTATAATTTTCACATGAGGCAGAATCAGACAGTGGTCACCAAACATCATTACATTTCTAATGTAAACATCAAATATTATTTTCTGATATGAAGAAACATATTTACTTAGAAAGGTTGTTATTCACTAAAACCCTTTCCCAATAAACATTTCTTTTGATTTTACTACTCAGTTACTTTCCTATACTACAAAAGAAAATGATGTCTACTTCTTCACTGCCTTCAATCCTTTTGCAATTCCTCTATATTTTTATATTATTCCCATGAAGATGGGGAATAGTATTTTAGCTGCCTAATCTTGAAAGATCCACCTGAGTTTCCCACCACTTTAAAATATAGACAACTTATTTCTTGTGAAAAGAGGTTTTGAACTTGTGGATGATGAGGGTTCAATTATTTCCCATATTTTTCCAAATAAGCTTATGTCTACTCTTGGAAAGAAAGGAGTCCTTAGTTTGACTGCTTTCAAGTATGATACCAGAAGCCACAACTCCCACTAATAACAATGGTGTTTTCACTATCTTCCTGTCCTGTAGGAACCATGCCGAACAACAAACTGCACCTGTCCAAACGGTGCCCTCTCATTAAGAAACAAACTACATGGATGTGGAGAAGAAACAGTGCTACTAAACACCCGATTTGTACAAATGCTATATGTAATTCCATTGTGTTTTTGAAAGACAGCCTTTTTTGCATTCAGTAATTAATCATTTCTTCAAAATCTTTTCCTTGATAGAAATGTGATTTGCCAAATTATTAAAGACACTAAATCACTAAATTATTATTATTTTGGGAAAAAGTAAGCATAGTTAGATAAAATTTTGCATAGAAATGTATGGAATGTAGATATAGTAAATCAGCATTATAATGTTATAGTTTATTGCAAACTAAAATATATAATTTTTATTTACTTTTATTTACTTGTAGTTAATATTTTTAGTACTGTATTATTCTCATTTTAGAAGACACTCAAAGAAATTTTAAAACCCTCTCAAATTTCCAATCATTATTTCTCATATCTCTTTTCCCTTTTCTATGGTCTCAGAAATATGTACAAGTTTTGAGAATTTTAAGAACTAGGGAAATTCAGTCTACTATTCTCATAATCATATGAATTCCTTGATGAATTCTAAATTCTGTCCAAATGTTAGCCATTAATATTATATGTAAAAATCATATGCTAATAGTAATTATTTTCTTAATACATAGAAACACTTGATATAAATTATTTTATTAATTTATTTAAAAAAACTGTATGTGTCACAGAAGTTACTCCTCCTATTTTAAAATAGGAAAAATGAGATTTGGACAAGTTAAATTTGTACTGCAGAGAATGTGGTTACTGAAGAGCAGATATAAAGATATAAGTTTATCTCCCTTAAGTCTTGTTCTTTACTTTATTGTGCAGCACCTCCCATGTAACAACTTACCTAAATAGGTAACATTATCTTTCTTTAACATGGCCTTTCAACTAAGACTTTTTAAAAAATTTTTATTGTTTTATTATTCATATGTGCATACAATGCTTGGGTCATTTCTTCCCCCTGCCCCCATCCCCTCCTTTACCACCCACTCTGCCCCCTCCCTCTCCCCCTCCATCCCCTCCATACCCTGCAGAACCTTTTCTGCCCTTTTCTCTAATTTTGTTGAAGAGAGAGTATAAGCAGTAATAGGAAGGAACAAGGGTTTTTGCTAGTTGAGATAAGGATAGCTATACAGGGAGTTGACTCACATTAATTTCCTATGCATGTGTGTTACCTTCCAGGTTAATTCTTTTTTATCTAACTTTTTCTCTAGTTCCTGGTCCCCTTCTTCTATTGGCCTCAGTTGCTTTTAAGGTATCTGCTTTAGTTTCTCTGCATTGAGGGCCACAAATGCTAGCTAATTTTTAGGTGTCTTACCTATCCTCATATCTCCTTTATGTGCACTTGCTTTTATCTTGTGATCACAATTCAATCACCTTATTGTGTTTGCCCTTTATCTAATGTCAACATATGAGTGAGAACATATGATTTTTGGTCTTTTGGGCCAGGCTACTAGAAGACTGTTTCTCATCTTAACTCATGGAGGCATAAAAAACTGATTTGATAAACACTTCAGAATAGGAAACATGTCAACTTCTCAGATTCTTTTGAGAATTTTTCATCTCCCTCCTCAGGGAATTCAGGATTACCAACTTGTTTATTACTAATTTTGGTCAGTTAAAAGCTCAATATTATCCCAGTTCAAATAGCCCTTCTAATATGCCCTAATTTCACAATTTAGAGAAAATATACATTGAGTATGCATGATTTGATTTTAAAACCATTTAATATTAATTACAAAATAATTATATTATTTCCAATTCATAAATAGAAAAGTTAAGGTTAAGAATAGTTTATTTCACTTACCCAGGATGGCAAGACTTGTAAATCATAGATCACAATTTCATTTGCACTATCTTGTCTACCTCAGTTAAGACCTATCAAAAATACAGTGCCTCTGGAAATTGTTGGGTCATGTTTCATCCTTTTGACATTGTTTTTGTTTGCTTGGTTTTTTGATTTTTGTTTTTGTTTTTTTTTTTTGGAAGCAGAGGTCTAACTATGCATCCCAGGTTAGTCTCAAACTCAAACTCATGTTTCTCAACCTATCCTACATGGAGTACAGAATTTGATCTATAAATAAATAAACAAAAAATAAAATATTAGAGACTGAGAATTGAGTAGGGTTTTGCATGTTATCTAATTATTTTTTTACATTTGGTCACAGAATCATATGAGACTTAGGGAAGAATGAACATTCCCTGAATTGAACATTAATGCCACGATAGCAAAGTTTCTTGACCTGAAAGGAGTCAGAGAAGGAATGAGCAAAACAGGAGATATGAAAGGACTCACTCATCAGGAAGGGAATGACAAAACACATATCTAGAGGGCCAGAAGGCTGATGACCAACTGGAAAAGTTTTATTTTTCTCAGCCAGCTTTATACAAAAGAGGAAGAAATTTAAACATTAAAAACACTCTTACCTACTTACAACTTTTTTATTTTTGTCATCTTGTATTTTTACTGCCAGTGTCCTTGACTAAGTATAAACTTCTTTTCAGTCAAGGGAAACCCCTTAGTATTCCTTCTCATCATGAAGGAATCTGCACTTGCAGATTCCAACTTTGTTGGAATGCTGCTAGGCCACAGTGACCTTGTCAGACTGTGGCTTTTGGTTCCCAACGTCTCCTCTCTTTTATATTTTTTAATTGAACATGATGAAGGTTCACTTTTAATTTGAAGTGCTGGTACATGCCAATTTGGCAGATGACTGGAAATAAACACAGAAAAGTAAAATTAGAAAAGCCATTTTAAGCATAATCCAAAATGAGTGTCTTAATATGTCAAAGGGGTTAAACCCTTGTAATGCATCCAGCACTCTATTTGCTACTTTCCTTGGGTAAATAATAGGCAGTTTGCTATTTTGGATATCCAAGATTTCTTTATGTAAAGACATCAAATCTGTGCTTAAATCTATATGGGACCAAACCCCCTATAGATTATGCTTGACGCATTTTCAATCCCAATGAGAATTATTGTAAGGTTTGGAAGTAACCCATAGCCATTGGAAAGATGCATGACACCTTAATGATGCCTGGGTTTTGTTTTGTTTTGTTTTGTTTTGACTTTATATGTATATATAAAGTAGAATTTATAAGAGAGAAAGGAAAGGCTACAGCTAGAAAAGAATAGCAGCACCCGGAAACTTGTAGCTCCTTGCTGAAGTGAAGGCTGGGATTTTTTGGATGTTTCAGTTCTGAGTTAGGTGGGGGTTTTTTATTGGCCATGGATTTCCAGGTTTTCTTAGGTGAATCAGTGTGGCTTGTACATTTATTGGGGGAGGGGAAACAATCTAGAGAGCATTTTGCTCATGAGCCCTGTGGCAGATCTATCAGACCCTGTATCTTTCTTTAAGATGCAGAAATGTGGTTTATAACTCCCTCTCAGGGTGTAGAAATGTAGGCCTATAACTCCTCAGGATGTAGGAATGATATGACTCTCTAGGGGTGATGATACCCATTTATCTTCCTTAGGTCATCAGACCCAATAAATCCCCCCTCTGAGACAAGCACCCAACTGCTGTTAGGGAGAGGGGTGATGAGTCATCTAGCTGGTTTGTGCTGACAATGGGGGTGACAGGAGGATAGAAAGGGGGTACTTGCTTCATAGGTTGACCCATGTAGTCTCCAGAGGCCCCATGTGGAATGAGATGGAGGGCTCCTATGTAGGCAAGGTGAGTATTTCTTGACCAAGAGCTGGAGTTTGATCCATTGGACCTGTTGAGATATGAACCTGGAGAGAGCATTTATTATACAAGGCACAACTAGGAGTATTAGCAGGAGCATAAAAAACGATCTGGCAAAGGTTGCGTATCCAGTGATCCACATTTTGTAAAACTCCCAAGAAATCTCTAAGCTGCTTTATGGTATGGGAGAATGGAAAATGGAGGATTGGGTGGATTTGTTTATGACTCAGAGAGTGAGCCTGTCTCTTTAAGACCACACTTAGGTAGGTGACATATGGGAGGCATAGTTGAGTTTTTTTTTTTAGAGACTCTGTATCCCTGGGAGGCCATAAAGTTTAAAAGGTACTCAGTTGCCCTGCAGATGAGGGGCTCTGTGGCTCTGCACAGAAGTAAGTCATCAACATATTGAAAAAAGGTGGCCTCTGGGTAGTGCCAATCTAATAAGTCTCTGGTTAGGGCCTGTACAAAAAGATGAGGGCTGTAACTTTTATAAAAATCTTAAATTTAAATTTAAATAAAATTGTTTTTCCAATTAGCTTTATTTTTATTATATAGACCCATATAGAAAGGCAATTTTAAGTTGTTCTTATGCAAAAAGTAACCTATAAAGACACCATTTGTTAATAACTATAAATTATTAAACATTTATTGTATATTATATATAGTTATAATATAAATATAATAGATATGATAATAAAGGAACTGAATGTAAATTACTTATAATGAAGTGAAAAACTGAGGTTACTGTCCACAGAATAATGCCTATAACTTAGTTAGATCTGATTGACATAACCTTTAAAAAACTGGTTTTTCTTAAAAGTAGTAGCAGAAGAGGTGGGCAGAGAGAAGAACAGAAGCCTTGTATTTCTTTACATTAATTTTGTAATAAGAGCTATCCTAAAGATGTTTAAATACATGCATATGTAAAAATTTTAAAATTAGGCAAGCCATAAATGTCAATTTAAGGGTGCATAGATTCAAGATTTCAAGAACATGTAAAAATTAACTAAGTGGCCACAGTACATTGATGATTTATTTTTTAAAACTTTTAGGAGTACATTGAGAAGTGTCCCATTCTGATTTCTTTTAGAACTCATTTTGGGTGGATTGATAGCTGAAGTAAGAGTCAATTTTAGGAATAGTGTTTTGAGTCAGTCCCAGTTTTTAATAAGACTGTTATCACAGCTTAGATTAGATTTTTTGTCTCTAATAAGTTAATCATATCATAGACATACACAAAATTTGCACAGTGAAACACAAAACAATTATATTAATTTTGAGTGCACCCTTGGACATAGGACAAAATATATTTAAGCTGACTTTCAGACACTTTACATCCTTGACCATGCGACATTGAACACAAAATTTCTGTAAAGAGAACCTGCTCCTTACTTACTTATTGGCCCATTTCTTTCTTGATGCTGCTCTGTATCCTTGAACTGAAACTAAAATTATGTTTGCACACACCTCCAGAGCCTTCCTTACCTTATGCTTCTGTTCAGGTCCCTGTTTGGGGCCGCCACCTGCTGCAATCGCAGAGGCCCTTGATCAGAAATGGCTCAGGGAAGGAATGAACCAGACGGGACATGAAAGGACTCACTCATCAGGAAGGGAATGACAAAACACATATCGAGAGGGTCAGAAGGCTGATGACCAACTGGAAAAGTTTTATTTTTCTCAGCAAGTTTTGTACAAAAGAGGAAGAGACTTAAACATCAAAAACACTCTGACTTATTTACAACTTTTCTCTTTTTGCCATCCTATATTTTTACTGCCAGTGTCTTTGGCTAAGTGTAAACTTCTTTTTAGTCAAGGGAAACCATTTAGCATTCCTTCACACCCTGATAGAAGCATGGTGCACCTGCAGATTCCGACCTTGTCGGAATGCTGCTAAGCCACAGTGACCTTGTCAAGCTGTGGCTTTTGGTTCCCAATGAAAGATAACCACTCCAATCCAGGTCCCATGGCGCCCAAAATTGGTGATCCCCAATACCAAGTACATGACTCCAGGGTCTGAGGACTTACCCACCCCACAGCCTATGACCTGACTGATGTCACCCCAATGGCACACACTAAAACTCATTGTGTCACCCATGGCAAATATCATTGACAAAATAGATGAAAAATCTACACAAAATACTATCAAACTCAATTCAGTAATACTTTGAAAACTGTATATACCTTGATAAAAATAAGATTTACCCCAAGATACAAGATGGTTTGATATATACAAATCTAACGTGGTACATCACATCAATGGCATGAAGGAGAAAAACACATAATTATCTCAACAGATGGAGATAAAGCATTCAATAAAATTCATCATTCTTTCATGATAAAACAGTCTCAACAAATTAGGTATAGAAGGAATTTGACTCAATACAAAAAAGGCCATGGTAAGTCAAATACAGTTCTGAAAAATGGTAAGAATTCTCACATATATCATGTTATTAAATGTGTTTCAGGAGGTACGAGCTGGAGCAGTTAGACAAGCAAAAGAAATAAAAGACATTCAAAGTGCAAAAGAAGTCAAATCATGCCTGGTTACAGATGACAAAAAGCAAAAGGCTCCATCAAAAATCTATTGGAATTGATAAGTGAATTTACTAAAGTAGCATGATATAAAAACTACATACAACAATCAATACATGTTAACTTAACAATACATGTTAACTTAAGAATATGAAAATCCCTTCTCTCACTGTACACTGTGAAAACTACTGAAAACAATTGAACAATGCAGGGTAGGAGGAAAAGGATAAGGAAGAGCAACAGACAGGGTTAGAGTGATTAAAGTACAATGTACTTACAGGTAAACCACTGAGGCAAAAACCCCACTGAAACATGAATTAACAACACTAAAATAATGAAGGACATGAAACATGGAAATTGGTCATGTTAAGGTAAGGGTACTAGTGGAAGGAAGGGGGAGAGTAAATGAAGAGGGCAAAAGAGGGTGTAAATTGTCACTGTATTTTCTTTAAATTTATCAACATGGAATATTGAAACCTGTCAATGTCATTTTAAGAAGGAGAAAGGGGAAGAGGAGAATAAAGGAGGGGATGAACCAAACCAGGATACATTGTATTCATGTATGGTCTCAATGACAACTCCCGTACAACTGTTATGTACTAATAAAAACATTAAAAAACAAAAGGCACCCTAAAACTTTGAAATTAATACAACAGCAAATAGTAGAAATACAGCAATGAAAGCAGACATGGACAAATAGATTGTATCTAACTGAAAGTTTTCTGCACAGGAATGGAAAAATTCAAGAGTGAAGAGGCAACCTAAGAATGGGGGAAAGTATTTTGAAACTATTCATCCAGCAAAGATCAATATCCAGAATATAGGAGGATCTGAAAAATTCAACAATGCATAATCTGATTTTAAAATGGACAAGTGATCTGAACAAGCAGTTCTCAAAAGAAGAGTTGTAATTAGCTAAGAGTAATATGAAAAATGCTCACCATCACTAATCATCAAGGAAGTATAAATCTAAATTTTAATGAGATACCATCTCACTGCAAATGTTGGCAATGGCACAGAGAAAGGGGAATTTTCATACAGTGTCAGTGAGAATTAAATTAGTATATCTGTTATGGAAAGTATATGGAGTATAGTAGCTCCTCATAAAGGCAAGGCATACAACTGCCAAATAATCCAACAGTTCCTTTCTGTGGTGGATAACCAAAGGAAAATAAATCAGTATGTTAAGGATATATCTGCACTCTCATGTTTACTGTCACACTGTTCACAATAACAAAGATGTGGAATTAGCCAATTTGTTTGTCAATGTATGAGTGGATAAATAAAACATGGTATAAGTACAAAAGCCTGGAACCAGGCAAAAATATGTGAGACCCTATCTGAAAAAATAACTTTAGAAAGCAAAGTGGGTTTGAGGTATTGTTCAAGTGGTACAGCACTTGCCTAGCAAGCATGAGGACCTGACTTCAAACCTCAGTGTGATGATGAAAGAAGAAGGAGGAGGAAGAGGAGGACATGGAGGAGTAGGAGGAGGAGGAGGAGGAGGGGAGGGAGAAGAAGTCTGGAAAAACGACTAGCCTAGGAATACATGCTATAGTTGATAAAAAATATAATGGAGAAATTAGAAAATAGACTGGATGCCCAAGCGAAGAAATAAGATTTTTAGAAAATCACTTCTAATATTAGAGTTTTGAAATAGTGAAAGAATGAAACAACATATAATATGTTAGTTTTTAAGTTTTGTGACAAAATACCTGTGAGAAACACTTTAAAAGTAAGCATTTATTTTGGCTCATAATTTCAGAGGTTTCAGTCCACAGTTGCTCTCTCCATTGCTACAGGCCCAAGGCAAAACAAAACTTGGAGGAAGGGCATAGTAAATAAGTCTTCTCATAGCAGCCAGGAAGCAGAGAAAAAGACACAAAACAAGCCTGGACTAGTAGGCTTCATCCTTCTGCTTTTGTTTCCTCTGGGCCCCAGCATATCGGATGGCGCTGCCCACATTCAGGGTGGGTCTTTCCCCACACAGTTGCTGTTGCATATGCAAATCAGCTCTGGAAATGCCCTCTCAAGCACACCCAGAATGTGTTTACTAATTCCCTAGTCATGTTTAAATAAAATCAAGTTAGCAATCAAAATTAACAATCACATATACCTAAATCAGTTTTCATATTTTTGTAAAACATTCACTGCATATACATCTCTATTTTCTCCTCTCTGTACTATAGGAATTCTTCATTGTTCTCAGGTAATGTACATTGTTGGTGTGAATAAGGAAGGGATAGTGACTTGTATCATTAGTTCACAAATCTTCCAATTGAGAGGAATAACTCAAGGAGTTGCATCCAGGAAACCACACCACAAGAACTTACCCACAGTGGGACTTGATTTAGATGAAGTAATCCTGCACCTTTTATCTGAGCCTGGTGTCTTAAGTTGGTAACACTTGGTTAAGCAACCAAAGAAAAGTCTGTAGAGATGGAAGATGAGTATATTGTGCTTATGGTGGATAAGTGTTATTGTGACAAGAAGGCAGACCATAGTGGATTGCATTTCCATAAAAGCATATCCTGTTCTGTATGGTCTTCCATGCTTTTGTCATTTCTCAACAATAGACTTCAAAGTAACACAAACTTTATGACTGTCTTGACTATTGAGCTATGGCAGAAATGAATCCATGCAACTTCTAATGTTAGTTTGAAAAAACAGTTCAACTTCTGCTTGCCTTACTCTCTTGGGACACATACATTCCAAAGTTCTGTGTAACTGTAGAAAATTTCCCACTACCCTGACTAGCATGCTTGAAAAGCATATGAAGAGACCACCTAAAAGCAGGCAGAGATGCCCAAGGAGCACCAGCTATTTTAGTTCCCACTGTTCATTACATACAATGTATGTGAGTGATGAAACTTTTAGAGACTTTAGGCCCAATTTATGACTGAATTACAAGAAGTACCTTATGCCAGCTGTACCAAGCTAAGTTTCTCACAAATTTCTGTCCCAGAGAACACATCTGATACAATAAAAATGTGACTTCTGGTGTTTTACGCAAATTAAATGTTAGGGAAATTTATTACAAAGCAAGTAGAATATGTAATTCTATAGTAACATAGACATTAAGTAGTCTCATGTGTAGAAAGACTAAATAAAAAACTAGGCTTGAGAATAATTGGTATATAGATTTTTACATGTAAAATTGGCAACACTGTAAGGTAATGGGAAATTGGTTATTCAATAAATGGGCTTGGAAAATTTAGTTATTTTATGATAAGAAAGCAACGTTTATTTCTGTTTAAGAAAATAAGTACTGTATATGGACTAAAAGAGTTGACTTGGAAAGCAAAACTTCAGTATTTTAAAGAAGGCTAATTTATGTGTAATTCAGGCCAGGCAAGTACTTGGAGAAGGAGATGCAGAGAATTTTCTTCCTGAATCCACCTTCCTCTTCTCTGTGCCATATCTCGGGTAGAAAAGTCTTGATTCCCAACCATGTTCTCACTAGTATCCAGATACTAGATTCTCCAATTCCAACAATTGTGGGAGGCCAGTAACTAAATAGACAGAGAAGACACTTTGACACGAGCAAGACTGTGTCAAAGTGTTTTGTGCTGAGAAGGCAAGGCCCCAGCACAAAGGAGTTGAGCAAGGTTCAGCAAGGCTGCCTTGCAAGTAGGGAGGCTGAGGCAGTGGAGACAGACCTTGGCCTGAGCACACCTCTGTCAGAGGGCCTCTTGGTTATTAGTCACAGACCCAGACAAGGGGAGGCAAGTTTCAGCAAGGCTGCCTTGCAAGGAAAACAGGACATGCTGATGTAGTCATAATAACCTGCAGTAAATAACAACACTATTCCTGCTGCCTACACGACTGGACCCATGAGAATTCAACCTGAACTTCACCCCACTTTCCTATATTTGCTGTATAAATAAATGTGCTTGGAGTTGGAGCGGGTTGCTGGCATCTCTCATCAGAAATGCTGGGCCCACCCAATCTTAGCTTTTTTATATGTCTGCCTTTGTGTCTTTTTTCTAAATCCCCAGTCACTCCCAGTCAGGTCAAGGGACCTGTTCAAGCTGGCAATGAGAAACCATTACGAAGTTTCTAATTCTCTATATTGGATTCCTTTCTCTGTACAAAACTCAGTTCAAAATAGATAAAGACTTAAATGTAAAAGTTGAAAGTTTGAAACTAGTTGAGGAAATCATAGGGGAAATACTTCAAATATAGACATAGCGAAGATCTTTCTGAATATGGCTCCAATAACTCAGGATGAAGAGTAAGAGTTGAGGAATGAGTTTTTATCAAGTGAAAAAGCTTCTGCACAGCAGAAGAATCAACAGAGTGAAGACAGAGACTACAAGATGATAGGAAATCTTTGCCAGATGTTTATCTGACAGTATACTAGCATACAGAACTATATATAAAGAATTCAAAACTATATATAAAGAACTAGCATACAGAACTATATATATAGAACTATATAAAAAAGAACTATATATAAAGAACTCAAAAAACACCAAAAGCACAAATAATCCAACCAACAAATGGGCAAATGAACTGAACAGACAATTTTCAAGTGAAGAAGTATAAATGCACAGGAAATGCATGAAAACATGTTCAACATCCTTGCTCTCAAGGAAATATAAATCAAAACTATGTTAAGATTCTATCTCATCACAGTCAGAAGGGCTATCAACAAGAAAACAAATCACAAATGCTGTTGTGGATATGTGCCTCAGGAGGGTCTCTTAATCAATGCTGGTAGGAAGGTAAATTAGTTCAGCTGCTATGGCACTCAGTATGGAGGTTCCACAAAAAAATTTAAAAAGAACCCTCATATCATCCAGTCATACCACTTCTGGGTATACCTAAAAGAAGCAAAATCAACTTACTATAGAAATGCTTATATAGCCATATTTATTACAGTACTATTCACAATACTAAAACTGTGGAATCAGCCTGCAATCTATAAAATGGAGTTTTATTTTGCCAATAAGAAAAATGAAATCAAGAGGTTTTCTGGATGGAAAAATATCATTACATTATGCAAGATAAGCCAGTCCCACAAAGACAAATATTTCATGTGCTCTCTCGTTTGTAAAACTAAGGAACAAAACCAGAAACAAATTCATGAAAACAAAGTGAGGATTACTAGGAAGATGAAAGGGAAAGTGAAAATAAGAAGGGGAAGAAGGCTAAGAGAGAGGAATGAAGGGGCTAACATGATGAAAAAAACCTAGAGTACTCTTTCCATCAAAGAACAAATGAAATTTTTTGTTTTCTAGTATTCAAAATTCATTGAATAATTGAAGTCATTAATATTTCTAGGCATACTTTGTAAATCCATGATATATTCAGAAAAGGATGAAGAAAAAATATTAATTTTCTACTTCAGTATATATGTTGTAAGTTAACTTTTCAACAAGAAAACATGGAATTCCAGAGATTTTAAAAAAGATAATTTTAGAGTGAAAAACGTTGAAACATTGCATCAGTGTATTGCGATAATACAATGCAATGCCCTATAAGTTGTTCAATAATAGGGGAGCATAACAATAAAGAAAGAGTGAGTAATGGGGTGTTAATTTGATTAAATCATGATATACACATGTCTGAAATACTAATGCAAATCTCCCTTGAATTACCAACATGTTAAAAAATGAAGGACCGGAAGGTAAAACAAATCCTCTATGGTGGGCAGATAGTGAGTTGGAAATTTTAAATAAAGGGTGAAGGAGGGTGAATATGGTGGTTATATTTCATATTCATGTATGAAAACGAATAATGAAACCTGTGGAAATTTTTCTAAGAGAGAGAAGGATGGAGAGGGTGAATCTCATTAAAATATATTGTAAGCACATATGTAAATGTATAATGATTATATACTAATAAAAAGGAGAAAAAGTCATCTTTGTGATGCAGGTTTAGCTCCTAATGAGTTACAGAGAAAGTATAAACTGATAAGATACCTTTGACTTATCACTGAAGTCAATGAGAGCATAGAGTTTATGGAGAATCAGAAAGGCTTTTGTTGTGTAAAGTAAAACAATGTATTCCCAAAATGTTTGATATTCATCGTGTTGAAAGATAAGTAATTGTGTGCTACGAGTTAAATTTAATGTCGGCAGGTTCCATAGTTCTATTCTGATGTGATAGACTTAAATGTGTACTTTAGTTATTAGAGTAGGCCAATAGATCTAGACATAGAGAAAGGTGTTGAACAATATTTCTGTTTTAACATTGGTCATAATATACTAATTCAACCATATGCTTTCTGGACATCTTAATTTCATAACAGTATAAAGTTAACAAATTAATATCTCATGAGTTTATTCTCAGCTATGAACAGATTATAAAAACTGTAAATTAGTCAGTTTGTTCAAAACATGTTATTACTGTTAGATTACAACTTTTTTTAAAAAATGAACTTTTAGGTTTAAAATCTCAATGACTTTTCTCAAATCAATGGTATATCATAGTTCACAAGTAAGAACAAACTTTCAGCATTCTCATCAAAAGTAGTTGGTGAGGTGCAAGATGTTACTGATTGTTGATTAAGTTGATTGGGCCATTTTATAATCATATACCTTGATCAAAACATCATATTTGTCCTCTACAAATATATAGAATTATTTTCTCAATTAAAAATAAATTTATAAAACTGAAAGTGCACATAAGTTAAAATAAAAAAGACTTTTTAAAAATACTTGTACTAAAGCAGTTAGCAATGTCACAGTACATAAGGTAAATGCACACAAATAAATTGCATTTCTGTATATTGTCAATGAATAAACAAAAACCAAATTAACAGTGTAATACCATGTATAATAGCTCCAAATAAAATAAAAACTTTAAGTATAAATCTAAAACAATACATACAGGATCTAAATGCTGAAACCTATAAAATCTTGATTAAAAATATTTCAAAAAATGGCATAAAATAAAAAATAATTGCCTACCAAAAGATCTTAAAATGGTATGATTACACATAAAAGGTATTAAACCTATGCAATTCTGTAGGTTAGAACTAACACATTCCACTTAGATAAAAATTAATTTATAAATTTCTTTCAGAATAAAAGAAGTAAACAACCCAAAAAGAATGATAATACAAATGTAGTTGCTGAAAAATAAAATATCCCTTGCCACTGTGACAAAATGAACATCATGTTCTGCATGAGGACTGCAGCTCTCTTCCAACTGAAGTCACTTTTTTACTCCACAGTTTCCTCATGGCATTTTTCACCTCAGTATTCCTCAGTGTGTAGATTAAAGGGTTCAACATGGGAGTTATGAACGTTAAAAACACAGTCATGGATTTATCAATGGGAAAGGTGGAATTGGGTCTTGCGTAGAGGAAGATACAGGGGACAAAGAATAAAATGACCACGGTGATATGGCATGCACAGGTATAGAAGGCTTTACGTTTCCCTTCCAAACCATGAGCCTTAAGGGAACTTAATATGACCCCATAAGAAACTAGGAGAATTAACAAAGTAACAGTACAAATTGCCCCACCATTGGCTATCATACAAAGTCCAATGAGATATGTATTAGTGCAAGCAAGTTTCAGTAATGGATACATATCACACACAAAATTATCAATGACATTGGGACCACAGAAAGGGAGGTGATAAATAAAGAGCAATTGAACTAGAGAGTGAAAAAAGCCTCCAGTCCAGGCCACTAACAGCATAACAACACATACCCGTTTGTTCATGATGGTTAAATAATGAAGAGTTTTACAGATGGCCACGTATAAGTCATAGGCCATCACCAACAGAAGAATGACTTCGGCACCAGCAAACAAATGATCTATAAAAACTTGAGTCATACAAGCACGGAAAGAAATGGTCTTTTTCTCATAGAGCAAGTCTACAATCATTTTGGGAGCAATGGTAGTCGAATAAACTGTATCTATAAATGACAAATAAGCCAGAAAAAGTACATGGGGGAGTCCAGGGACTGGCTGGCCATGATTATCACCATGATGACAAAGTTTCTCATTACTGTCACAATGTAGATGAGTAAGAAAGTCACAAACAGAAGTTTTTGCCCCTTAGGGTTCTGCGTGAGACCCAGGAGGATAAACTCAGTCACATTGTTCTTATTTTCCATGTGTTCTTCTGAAGGTGTTTTTTTCTTAAAGCTTTTTTGAGCCTCTGTGATCTAACATGACAACAAACTCATCAGTAATGACTTCACTTCTATCTTTATATAAAATAACACCTATTAAACACAGCATAAAATTATAGCCAATGTTTAGACATTTGCCTATCTGATAGTTTCCTATAATTTCCTAGAATCTAGGATTAACGCACAACAATTAAGGACCCAGAAATATTATGAAATTCTGATTAAACTTTATTAAAAAGTTAAGCTGAGTTTCAAACCCCATCATAGAGCAAATTAGCAAAGATAAATGTATTGTTTCCATCCCCCAAAAAGCAATTTCTTTCATTCTGAAAATACATATACACATACAGATACACACACACAGCAATTTCTTTGACTCTGAAAACACATACACACAGACAGATATGCACACACAAACACAAATTCAATTGACAATTACAGCAAACAGGGTTATTGAAGGAAAAAAGAGTAATGCTGCAATTCAAAGTAAATAGGCATTGCAAAGACTCATTCTCCACATTTCCAATTTGTTTAGAATTGATTATTACTAGTCATGAATCAATTCAGAATATCAAAAATAAAGATTTTAATTAGAATAATCATATAGTGGAAATATTATATAATGTAAATATATATATTTACACACACACATATATCAGTTTATTTTGACTTGGCTATCCTAGGAAAACCATGTTCCACACTATATACCTTATTAATGTTATGATATTTTTAGACGTAGAAGTTTCTGAGTTTTTATCATTGACAATTTTATTCTTAATAACATGATAACAATTTTGCTGATAGGTCATTTTATATTAATCATGCACACTTCACTTGTTCTAAAGGTTCCTCACCATTAAGTAATCATTAAATGGATCAATTTTCCTAATATTAGCTCTTGATTATCTGAGTTCATGGTGAATACAAGATATTCATTCTTTCGGTAAAATTAACCATTTATTGGGCTTTTCAGATGTGATCAGTGCCAATTTTATTTTTAATACATGCAACTTTGTATTAGCAGGATTATATTAAATATATTTCATTTCAGTGTCTACATTACCTGATGGGTATTTGTGAAAGTCACATTATTCTACTTTCTGTACTTTTAAAGTGAAGCTATACTCAAGCACATAAGGAAGAGTGAAAGTATGTGCAGAAAGAAGATAAGAGATAAATGAGAAGGCAGATAGAGACAGCAAAGGCTTTCTATGCTTTAAAGTTGGTAGAAAGTTTGTTGCAACTTTGAGTGCATGAACAGAGTGTTGAAATATTCCACATTCCATCAGCTGTCAACCAGAAAGTGCCTAGATGGTAATGTAGCACCAACATGAGCACAAAGATTCTAGAAATCTTTGACTTTTGATTCAAAGAAAACTCAAAATTCATATTGTAAACTTTAGTGTATAGCAATAGATTAAACCAGCTATATAAAGGAAGCTCTATCTTAGGGGGCTTATGATGCTCTATATGCACATACATAATTCTTTACTCACAATTATGAAACAATAGCTGCATTTATAATAGAAAATGAACACTCACCATTCACATGAGCTATCTGAGCATTTACAGATAATTTTCAGGTGGAAGGACTCTCTTGTTGACTATTGAGTACTTATGACACCTATTTGTTTAGAGCATTTCAAGTATTCAATAAATATTGAATATATTCTTAAGGAGATTATTACTCCTCAATATTAAAAATTATTGATTTGTCTGAATAGATGATATTTCATACTTTGTCAATATTATATTTTATGATAAATGAAATATATTTGACTTGCATATTTCTAAGACTTCTCAAATTACTTAATGTAGTGAATGTAGTGAACACTAAAAATGTGAATCTATGATAGTATTCCACAATGGCAGTTAAAAGAACATAAACTAAATAGAGCTGCACTATGCTAAACTCTACAATGTAAAAGAGAAAAAAAAAACACATAAGATACACAAGATAGAAAGTACTAGAAAGCACTGAATCTGTAGGATATTGGAAATTATAAACTGAAAATTCAATTCAAGTTTCAATTCAACTGAAATACATAATAACATTTTATGCATAAACATGTTTCTGTATAATTTTTATAGTAAAAGTTGCTTCTTACATAAGCAATAGCTTTTTTTCAAAGATCAAGCCATAAACAGAAACACAGCCAAACACTGAGGTCCTAAATAAAAAATCAAATTTTATCATCAGGTTTCTCATTTTAAAAATAAGATGAGTTTTAAAGAAATATCACATTTTCCTCATCAGTTTCTTTTAGCAAAACTAAAACTGTTGCCTCTAAAACCTGCATGCCATTGAATGGACTTTGGAAACCATACAGAAGAGCAAGAGTTAGGAAGGGTAAATTGCCTGTCTTACATGCAGTCATTTCAGTTTCATTTCACCTATAATTTCACACAGGTGAGCGAGGATGCCTGCCTCAGTGTAGCTTTTGAGATGTCAGGTTACATTATGGTTTAGAATATGAGCCTCAGAATCTATATTTAACCATTGTAACCTAGGATAAATTACACAACAGCATTTGTAGAAATGAGCACCATAAGAGTATCTCAGATGTAGGGTGGCTTCTAGGTTTAATAGGATAATGTAAATAAAGGTCTCAATCAATTGTCTTGCAAATAAACACCAAGTAAATTCAAGACATTATTTAGTACTTTATGTTTCCACATGTAGTCTTATACCATATTTTTATAGAGTGACACAAATTTACCCAAATCTCTCTCACCTAATTACTCAAAGAAGCACTCCTGTTACACAGAAGGCTTGACTGGGTGATTATGATTGTGTACGATTGTAGAGGCTCCCTTTCATTTGCCACTTTCATTACTGGAGGGCGATTCTTTTTCGTTCTCCATACTTCATTACCATTTTTAAAATTTATCATTCAAATTATTTATAATCTAAGGAATCTTTGTGCAAATTAGAGACTCGACTGAGTGCATAAGGCAATGTGTTAAGCTTGATGAAGTATATTTTTAAGACTCTAGATATGAATATTATCCCAGAGATGGAAACAGATATTGGAATTTTTCTTGACATTCTATAGACTTGGAACCTAAACTATCCTTTCTAATAGACAAACATAGACCCATGAATCTAACAAGTAATTAAACTTCCCTGATTGACTAATTTTGTCTGCAATAATAGGTTATTAATTTATATTATTATAAAAATTATATATATATATTTCTTACTTAGGGTAAGAAATAGAAAAAAGAGACCATAAGAAATACTTGTAGACCAATGTTTATGCCAGTAATATTTACAGTAGAAAAGGGGAGAAAAAAACCCAAATATCCATCAACTAACAAATGGACAAATTGTGGTGTTCACGTACACAAGCTTACCACCAAATAGTCTCGATGATATTTTTAGTCTGTTTGGAAATACATTTCTTAATTCCTAAGTCAAAGGACTATCATTTAGGCATATTTAGGGAATAGGTAAGTGGGTTGTACTTGATAAATTTGACATCAAAAAAGGAATTAAATTCTGATATATGCAACAGCATGGATATAATTTGAAGACCTTATACTAAATAATTAAGTGACTCAAATACAAAGGGACAAGTATTTTGTGATATTACTTTTATGTGCTACCTAGCTTAGTCATATTAATGGAGATAAAGTTTATCTCCTGAGCAGGGGAAGGAATGGGGAATATTTGCAAAATGGGTACAGAGTTTAAGTGTGAGATGGTTAGAAATGGTAGTTGCAAAAAAACATGTTGTATATATTTTACCATAATAGAAAACAGAAATAAAACATTTATATAGAACCAGAATATAAAAAAGTACCATATGCAAGATGACAATATATAAAAACATAGATAATTGTTAGATTTTCCTAATTATATCAATGTTGGCTTTAATATTATTTTTAAAAGATGCTGTGGAGATTATGTATATAATTCCATTATATTATGTTGTGCCACATGTTTTCACTATTTTAATATGTATTCAAATAACCCTAATATAAAACTTGGAGAAGATTATTGGCATGGTACTTATTCTAATGTGGTGCTCTATGTGATGGATAAAATGAATGGCTAACAATCTTATTCTTGGTTCCGCACAAAATATGTGGCAAAAGTAAAAATCCTGCTTCTTAAGAAAGAAATACAACTGATTCAAGGTAAGCTCATTTGGCCCTATGTAATAGTAGTGAAGAGTTTTTTAAAATATGTTACCTGGACTTCCTATTTCTTCTTTGGTCACTTGTTCCAACTTCAGTTTCCTGAAATTTTATCAATGGTCCTGGAGGATGATATCTTAGTTAGTTGAAGATAAATCAGGATTGCCACCATATTGATCCAAATGGGACTGCACAGAAAGGGTGAGAACACAGTCACTCACTGAAGATAAAGATGTTTGGTCTGGTAGCCTGCAGAAATCATATACATCTTCCCTTGCTTCCAAAAGCATTTTGTAGTTTAAATTATGGATTTATCCAGAGTTGGCTTCATGAAAAAAAAAACAGTTGATTTCTTAATAGATCATCAAATATGAGAGTTGTTATAGAAACAATGGTTCTATCAATAAATACAATAATTGTTCCTTTAAATTTTAAATGGAAATTATCCATTGGTTAAGTCACGAACCCCATGCTGATGAAATAGGTGGAAAGAATAGAAGCTGAGTACTTGATCCTAACTTCCAAATGATAATTGAGTTGCTGCACATGAATGAAGGTATAAAACACTATTAGCCCATGCCCAATAAAGGACAATGAGAAATTGAGGCAAACTTAGAAACCTGAATCCTACAGTGATGAAAGTTTGCATCACTCACCTAAGTAAATACTCTGGTAAAGTGCAGCTGCGGAACTGGCAGAAAGCAAAAATGAATATCAAATGAATAAAGAGGAGTCATGATCAGTGACTTGGGTCACATGACAATCTTTTAAGGCTTAGATTGTAGCAGGTGTTTTATTTTTTTATTATAGATCCATTAGCCCTTTCTCTTTTCCCCTCCTGCTTCAAATAAGAGTTTTGGTGGTACATATTTCAATTTACATTTGAAGTGGATGTCTATATAAATTGAAGTCAAGCGTTGATACGAAGCTGAAGAGTTTTGCATGATCTCTGGATTGGGGACTGTTCTACTTCCTAGCCAAACTCCAAAGTGCATGATAGGAGCAAAAAGGGTAACCTATTACAGATGTATTTAAATTGCTCCTACAGATTGTACTGTCTACTCTTTTAGCTCCTGCTATTCACTGTTGCTTTTGGCTGGGAAGGAAAACTCTCTCTTCCACACAGGAATCTCCAATGTTTTCTGTCCTCTTTTGGGACCTTAGGAAAATGACCCTGAAAAATCTTCAACCAAGCAAATTTGTCTTCAAACTGCTGGTTAGAATAGGCTAATGGGAGCAAAGAATAGGGGGCCAGAAACCAAAAACAAAAGAAATCAAGATACTTATCTCATTGGTATTTCTCCTTAAGAGGCATGATTTGAAAATCACTAAATCTTTCATATCAAACCATAGTAACTGTCAAGTACTTTCTCTTCCTTGCTATAGCTATTACTGTTTCCTTTTTAAAATTTATTTTATTTGTGTATTATTGTTATACTGGATGTATAACATGACATTTACAAAGTTTTAACAATATATCATAGTTGAGTTCACCTCCTCCATCATTCTCCTTTATTCCCCTGCCAACATTACCGTATTTTGAAGAAAGTAAGTCCTCTATTTTCCCCTTCAGAGTCAGGGGTGGTAATAACTTCACATTGTGACTATTCCTTGGAACTTCACCAATTGGTTTAGTTCCTAACATTGAAAATTCCTTGTAAATAGTTTGTGATTGCTCCTTTGAAAGGTAATGTCTGTTCCTCTGGGTTGCTGACATAAAGGTGGAGATGAGAATTTTTAATGAACATTTTTATAGGGAAATACCACCAACATCCTCATGGAGCCCAGGAAGTCAGGGTTTTCTCCATCTGTTAATCCATGCCCATGCCTTCCACAATAAAGAAATGTGCAACATAAAATATTGCAAAAAAATTATTAGGAAGAAAAATCCTTATTTGAAATGATAGCAATTTCTTCTAGCAAATCTAAAAGAGTTAACTGAGAATCTGTCATATTAAACAAATGAGGCAAGTAAAGTCACTGAGCTAAGGGTTTAACTTTTTTTTTTTGCAGTGCTGAGATTTGAAATCAGGGACTACACTTTGATCCACTCCACAAGCCCTTTTTTGTAATTTTTTTTTTTTAGCTATGGTCTTGCAAACTATTAGTTCAGGGCTGGCTTTGAGCCATGGTCCTCCTGATCTCCACCTCTTGAGTAGCTAGGATTATGGGTATGAGCCACCAACACCTAACTTCTTGAATACTAGCAATAATTATTTTTAAAGAGTAACATGGAAAGGTTACCTTTAATTAAAGTAACACAAATTTTAAAATGTGAATTTAAGCAAAACAGGTGAAAGAACTGTGTGATGAAAACAAAGATTTAATGAAGAATATCAAATCCCTAAACAGAGAGACTTTCGTGTTTCCAAATAGAATAATTCAATGTGATCAACATGAAATTATTTTACAAATTAATACAAATTTAGAACAATATCAGTCAAAAATCATAGTCCATTTATGCAAGCTTGTGATATCACACGAGTAATAATTTTGGAAAATGTTACTTAACAGTGTTCAGTGACAGACATTTTACCAGATATAAAAATCTTTAAAAACTAAAATAAAAGTCCATTGTGTGGGAATAATCAATCAAAAGTTTAGAAATAAGTGTTTGGACATTAGATATAGTAGGATGTAGATTATGAGGAAGAATTTTTTAGAAATGTGTTGAAAAAACAGTTTTAGAGCAAAAAAGCAAATAATAGTAATAGTAATGTAAGAAAACAAAATATCTGATTTAAAAATGAGCAAAGTGTCTAAAAAATCATCTCTCAAAGCAAGACATACAAATTGCCAAGAGATATTTTAAAAGGTTTTACCATTGGACTGTAAATAAGTACGGCCATTGTGAAGAACAATACGGAGTTTCCTCAAAATTTAAAAGTAAAACGACTATACACTCCAACAATCCCACTCCTGGGTAAGTATCTACAAGATATGAAATCAAAATCACGAATAAATGTCTGAATTTCCATATTTATTTAAGCACATTCACAATAGCAATGATAAGCATTCAATCTAAGTGTCTGATTATTGATGAATAGATGAGGAAATGTATATAAATACCATGGAATATTAGTAAACTATAAAATAATGAAATCCAATTAAATTTGACATCATGGTTGAGCCTATAAAACACAATGTTAAATTATGTAAGTCAGGCACTGAATTACAAATATTGTAAATTTCCATTTATGTGAAAACGAAAAGCTGAAGTCAAGAGTAAGAAGAGAACTAGGAGCTGTAGTGGGATGCTGAGGAGATGGTGGTCAAAGGACAAAAATTTTCTATTAAACAAGAAGAATGAAATATATTCAAGAAATATATTGTTAGCAACAAAAGAGAAAAATAATCTAGTCAATAAATGGGCAAGTGAACTGAATAAATACTTTTCAAATGAAGAAGTAGAAATGGCTAATAAACACACGTAAAAATGTTTAACATACTCAGCCATCATGGAAGTGCAAGTCAAAACTACACTGAGATTCCACCTCACTTCAGGCAGAATGGCTATCATAAAGAAAACAAGTACCAACAAATGTTAGTGATGATGTGGGAAAATGGAACACTTAGTTATTGCTAGTGGGAAGATAAATTAGTCCAGTCACTACAAATTCTTCGAAAACCTAACAGTAAAATTCCAGTTATGTAGGAATACAACTTCTAAGTATATACTCCTCAAATTGAAGTCAACTTATTATAGAGCAGCCTGAATATAAATGTTTTTAACCAATTTAAGGAATCAGCTTAGGTGCTCATCAAAAGATAGAGGCTAGAGAAGAAGATATACAAATGTATATACACATATATACATATGTGCATATATGTATATATAAATATAATGAAATTATGCATTTTCAGGAAAATGATGGAACTGAGTTCATTATGTTAAATGAAACAGCCAGAGTCAAAAAAACAAGTATTATGTGTTCCCCACATTCTCATATGTGGAATCTAGATTTTTTTAAAACACATAAAATAAGAAGAGGGTAAATTTGGAAAGAGAAGATGAGCAGAAATGGGGAGATTAGATAAGAAAGAGTAACAGCAGGCGTGAATATGACCAATATACATTATACACATGTATAGAAATATATGCTTTACTTTGCACAATTAATATGTTAAAAATTAATAAAAATAAAAATTGCCTTGATCAACATAATTAGCATAAAGAAGAAGAAATGGTGACTAGAGTTAATTGAAATATAGTGTATGCTTCAAATTGGAAAGAAGTAGATTATGTATTCTTACCACAAAAAACTGACAACTATGTAAGGTCATATCAAGTAACACCCATGTAAATTAGTTTGATTCTTGATTCAGCCATCCCACAAAGTATGTGTATTTCATAAAGATGGATAGATCAATAGATCGATAGATAGATAATAAATAGATACATAGATGATATCTATTTATAAATATATATATTTACTTGTCAGTTTAAAAAAGACATTAAACTGATACAAAAATCGTACCAAAATGGGTCCTGTCCATCAAATGAAATAATATTATAAAAATAATGAAGAATTTACAAAACATATATATTACACACAATTTCTAAAGAACACCAACATTTGTGTAATAGTGTCTAATGTGGAGAATTAGGAAAAGACATATACATTTCATAGAAGACTAGACAAAATAGACGTTTGTTAAAAAGATGACAATATGCACAGCTTTGATAGCAATATGTATTGCAAAAGAACAATACTTTTTGCAAAAGTCACAAAAGAGCAGTCTTGTACTGTTAAATTCTCATAAAATATCAAACATCACGTAACATAGAGCTAGCAAGTTGTACAGCAATAGAATAATTACACAGTGCTGATGTGAGTGCAAATTTTAACACAGTATTAGGGAAAAGTTCAGTTACCTGTAAAGTGTATATATCAACATCCTATTTAACATAAAAGTATGTCTTTCACTTAGAAAATCTTACAAAGCATAAAGAGGTTTCATTTGTAAGAAAGGCAATTCTATCTTCTTTTACTTAGTGATTCTCCAAGACAGTTGCAACTGAGGAACACCGGGTTTTTGTATAATATGGAGAAACAAAAGGTTTAAACCAAAACTACTCATGCTAAGTCTGTAAGTATTTAAGTTGAATACAACTTTTAGAGAATGTGATGTATAAACATAAGAACAGAAATACATTTCTTTACCTCAATATTGTGAAAACAAAATTTACTTATTCACCAAAGAATGGCAAAAAAATGTACATGGTAAACCAGTGAGGTTCATCACACATCACAAAACTGACAGCTACAGAGGTCTCAATATGTTTTGTGTGCTGTATTTTGTTTTATTTTATTCATGGAGACAAGATCTCACTATATTTTCTAGGCTACACTAGAAATCTCTACATAGTACAGGCTGAACAGGAATTCATTATCCCAACTCAGCCTTTGAAGTGTTGGGATCATAGCCACAATCTACCATATATAACATTTCTAATGTCTGAACCAAGCAAATATTAATTGCCAGTTAATCTCATGAACTGAAAATGCATGCACATTTACTTAACAGTGGAAGTGATTTTAAGAAAAACTGTATAATATAGCTCTAGAAAGTTGCCATGCTGAAAAAACAATGAATATTAAAAGTCAGTCCTTTGCTCTTAAAAAATTCATCTAAGTAGTAGACAAATGGATATCTCAATAATTTTAGTGATACTGAGGTTTCAAATTTGCTCATTTTCTACTTTCAAAACATTTTCTTCCTAGTCTTATTTCAATCTAAATTGTAAAAAATAAATAAAACTACAAGCTGTGCTTAGTTTTGGTCTTGCAATAAGACAAATACCAGTACCTTTTTATCATCTTTCCTATTTCTCTTTGTAAGACTGACCTTAAACTCAAAGGATAAGGTATGGTTTGATTGGCTTTCAAAAAATAAAGGGAAGCATTCCTTGATTAGTTGGGTCATCTTTTGTTAGAAATTATATCTTGATTGTTGCTTTAAAATGAAAAAAAAGTGCTCACTGTGGAAGTTGCATTCTTATTCTGCCTGTAATTAACTTATTAAGTCAGAGATTTCTCATGGCAATTTGCATCTTTGAATTTCTCAAGGTTTATATTAAAGGATTCAACATAGGATTGATGACTGTAAAAACCACACTTACGGATTTATTACTGGGAAAGTTGGAAACTGGTCTTACATAGATGAAAATACAGGGAGCAAAAAAGAGGATAAGCACTGTGATGTATGGGCAGCAGGTTGACAGGGATTTGTGCCTCCCTTCCTGACTGTGAGTGTTAAGAGAATTTAAGATGAATCCATAGGATATTAGGAGAAGGATAAAAATGAGCACACAGATTGCTCCACCATTGGCAACCACAGTGAGGCCTATGAAGTAGGTGTCAGTGCATGCAAGTTCCAATAGTGGGTACATATCACAGATGAAGTGATCAATGACATTGGGACTACAGAAAGGAAACTGTACACAAAGACAAGTTGAACAACAGAGTGCACAAAACCTCCAACCCAGGCCACCACCAACAGGAGAATACAAACCTGTCAATTCATGGTGATCAAATAGTGCAGTGGCTTACAGATGGCCATCACCACAAGAAGGAACACCTCAGCTCCACCAAATAAATGCTCTATAAAGAGCTGGCCCATGCAGGCAGAGAAGGAAATCCTCTTTTTATCACAGAGTAAGTCTATGGTCATCTTGGGTGAAGTAGCAGTGGAATACACGGCATCCATGAGTGACAGATAGGCAAGAAAGAAGTACACTGGAGAGTCCAAGGAGGGGCTGGCAATGACAGTCACCACAATGAGCAGATTGCCCACCATTGTCACAATGTAGATGAGTAAAAACATGGTGAATGATGCCTTTTGCCCATCAGTGAAGCCCATGAGGACAAATTCTGTGACATTGTTACTGGCATTTATTCTTCTCCAGTGTTTGTTTCTAGTCTATAGAGTAGAATAGCCAATCATCAAACAGTTATATATGCATTTAATAAGTCCTGAGTTAAAATATGTCTTTTCTTAACACAGAAGTCAACAATAATGACCAAGGGTTCCTGCTTTCAACAAACCGATTAATTATGGCAATTACCTGTACAAGCAACCACAGCATCAGTCCTTTGAATTATTAGTATTTGTTGAGAGTAGTTTTGCAATATGATGTGTGTATCACCAAAAATAACACCTCTTCTGAATAACACCTCTTCTCAGGGACAACAACTGTATCAAACTCCATGTTAGGTAGTCAGTTTTTCATTTTCCAACGGATTTTTTGTTTTTCTGAATTCCTCATTAAGTCCCAAAATACTAGATTTTGAATTATATTAAATAACTACAAAAGTTTTTTATACATTTCTGCCTGGAGCAGTTATTCATTATAACTCTGTCAGCTTTTTAAGGAACTATAATTCTGTCAACTGCATCCTTGTTTATACCAATTTCATAACACATTTATTCTCATTAACCTAATTTTCTGCAAAAATTTTTACTAAATGAAACAATCTCATGACCTTTACCACCTACTCCATTAGCAGCTAGTATGATTTTTAGGACTCAGGATAAGATGTATAGTGAAGATAAAGAAAATAGAAGCTGAAAAGAGAAGTAGTAATAGTAAAGCATGTCTTTTATAGATACAAATTCCTAGTTCTAGTGCTCAAAAATAGAAATTCAGTCCCCACATTAAAAAAACAGCATATTCAAGGGAAAAGTATAAAGGTAATTAGAAATATGTTTCAGTTTGCACATGAAAAGATAAAGTGATTGGATTAGTTGATCTCAGAAAACTTTATAATCCAATTACCTATAAAACTACTACTGCAATCCTACCTTATTATTCTGATGAACTTTTCCTGGTTTTATATTTTATAATTTCCAAGTTTATTTTTTAAATTTGAGTATCTATTATTTATTAGCTAATAGTAAATACGAAAATACAATGTGATTGCTACAGTGACCAAATGACAACACAAAGTTTCTCTGTCAGTGTGTACTAAGATAGAACCCAAGGCATTCCCAGAGAAAGAGAGAAGCAGCACAGTTGTCTGAACCCTGCAGTTACAGTACTTGAGTTGCACTCCCAGGTCATTTGCATCACATATATATGACCATATGCAACTCCATGTACATCTGTTTCATGATTTTTACCATAGGGACACTCATAGCATCTATTTGTTAGGGTTGTTTTTATTTCATATAAAGTGCCTACAACACTGCTGGGCAACTTGCAAAATCTAAGTAAATAGTAACTGTCACCAACATTTTTAATATTTCACTGTGTGTGTTTGGTCAGAATAAATCATCAGGATCATGGTGTATTTAATAAGAATTATAAGCATGCTCCAGGATATCAAGCATACTATAATTGTAACTCACAAAGCTATTTTGAGGCATAATATACAGTTTCACCTATTGGGAAATATCTCTCTTATTAAACATAAGTAAAAGTTATATTTACCTATGAGGAGATACATCTTGACTGAAAGCCAGCAAGCATTTTCCATGCATAGGAATTTGGTAGTGGAGGAGGACAAGTGCAGAGAGCTTGAGATTTCCTTAGGAGCTGGCTATGATAAACATCCTACTGGTTTTATTCACATAACAACTTTTGTCTGATTCAGAAGATAGCTCATTCTGAAGATGCAGACAGATGAAGGAACAACCAAGTATTCTATGTCCAGTTCTCTTTGTCACCTATCATACTTTCAATGTTTATTCCCACCAATTACCAGTGCTGATTTTGACCAGTTTGCATATCTTATTGGGCAGCTTGCATATTTATATAATAGAATAAACACTGAGTATTTAAGCATAGGTTAAAGAGTCATTTAAAATTTAATGTTACAGAAATTTATGACTATAACCATGCTTTCAATTTCAGCCATTACTTTTCTAGAACAAGTGTTAATATAGTTGTGTAAGAGCATGAACTTTTCAAAACATACTATAATAGTAACAAAAATACTACATATAGTAGTTTATAATAATAATTTTATAAATAGTTCTAAGTTATAGTAAATAAGGTACATTCCTAAACGTGGGCTCTCTAATAAATGTACTAACATGTTTTCTGGGATTACACAAATGCCCACATCAAGCTTACAGAAAACAATAGACATTTGTTACTTTACAATTTATCACACTTCATATACTATGTAATTTTTAATTTTCTGATTCAAATATATCTAAACCAATTAACTGTAGCTAAAATATTATGGAAAATATCAAATCACAGAATTAGCTATAAACCAATTTTTATTTGATATCTGTGTAGCATATATTT
The DNA here is from genome assembly GCF_047511655.1 of Castor canadensis. Taxonomy (NCBI): domain Eukaryota; kingdom Metazoa; phylum Chordata; class Mammalia; order Rodentia; family Castoridae; genus Castor; species Castor canadensis. The sequence continues at coordinate 190,040,623 of NC_133386.1, forward strand.
CTGGTTAACTGAGAAAAGAGAAAATAAACACCTATCAATTATAATATTAAAACCAAATACATTTTGTATGATCTAATTAATTTGTGTGCTCTGCTTGCTTCATTTGTCTAATTCATATACCGCCACTGAGAATCTATGATGTTTAGAATGCTAGTTATATTTCAACATATCAAAGAAATTTCATTTACTACCCATTGTCAGTTTTTCTTTTTAACTTACAACCTGGGTCTTGTCTTGAGTCTGGAAAATTAATGCTTCTTTCATTCAGGGTATCTAGATACCTCATGTCACTATTTGTGATCACAGAACACAGGATAATGTAAGGCTGATCGGTGGATGTACCAGTAGCTCCAACTGGCTGCTGTTTTCATGTTTCAACACTGGTTTCCCTTTAATTAAGTCTTTCAAAGGAGTATAAAATTATCCAAATTACATGACTGAGGTATAAAGACTTTTAAATATTAGCATTAACTATATAAAGATAGCTGAATATTCTCACCTATTAGGAAACTTTCTTCATGAAAAAACAAATATACTATGTCTGTATGACTATGTAAAACTGACCTAATTAAAGGATATTAAGCTGGCCAGTTCATTATTTGATAGCAAAAATGAACAAACAAAAAATTTAACAACACTGAAATTGATAACAACAGTTTTGGTAAAACAAGTTTTGCTTTACTTGGTCAGTTGTAGAAAAACAACAAAAGTCTTTACTTTGAGGGGTTTTGATAATATTTAAGTGCTTACCTATTCTCTGTACCTAAGAATGCAAAGGCTGGTATTTGATTTCTTGGAAAAGCTGATAATGGAGATTTCTCACAAGTAAAAGCAAAGCTCTTCAAACTTTCTGTCATTCAATTAGCATCTTTTGAAGTAAGTCCTCTTCCTAACTAAAAAACGTACCCAGACTCATTCAGGAAATGGAGACTTACAAACTGCTATACGCAATGATGTATATAACAAGAAAACGAAGCACACTCAAGTCTAGATACCAACTGAAGAGCTACTTCAAGAAGGGTAAAATCTGACTTTTCAAAAACCATTTGGTTTTTGAAATCATTTTAACAGGGAAATAATTCTTGCATGTATTTGTGCAGATACAGTCTATTAATTTAGGCATCATCACTAATTTAAATGAAAGAGACTGTAACATCATTATTGATGAGTTTAGTAGACTATTTGCAACAAATTCAAATGCCATACTCTCTTATAACAGGTTTGTGGGGAGCCATGAGCCGCAATCTAACAAGGTTTTTGCAGCTTAGCAGGATCCTGACAAGGTCAGAGTCTGCAAGTACACCATGTCTCTCACTGGGGTTTTGAAGGAACATGGAGTGGCTCCCTTTGTCTGGAGAAAAGAAACATTAATTAACCTGACAGTATTTGTTTGTGAAAGATTAGGAACAGGGTGACATGCCCCTGGCAACCAGGCCCGGGTTTTGTATATGTGAACCTAGGCAAAACTAGGTGAAATGAAGGAGGTCTGGGTTTCCTTTGTGAAACCAGGGAGGTTGGAGTGAGGGCACTGTTTTTCAGGTAGAGGGCATTGTTTCCCAGGCATAGAAGTTCTTCTTTCATTGTATAGCTTTCTGGTTTGTACTGCTTATAAGCCTGATGCAAAAATAAAAAATTCGCCAGTTGGTCATTACTCTTCTGGTTCTCAGGATTTGTGTCGTGTGTTCACTCCTTTCCTGAGCCCTTTTGGGTCAAGAACCTCTGCGATCCAGGCACAGGTTTATATCCTTGAATAATCCCTAGAGGAAAAAAGGCTTGGATCATGCCAAGAAAGAGTAGCTAACTGCCAAATTAATGTTTTAACCATGCCAAAGGGGGGAAGTAACCCCAGTGCCCTTACCTTACCACATACCAGCAAAAGACTGCCTTATGCTGCCTGTAAGACAGACTGCCCAAGAATCTCTGAGGATCAGAGACAGAGTGCGTGAACTGGTGGTTCTAAGTAGTTAATGTTCTAATTCTTGTAAAACAAGCAATCACATTTTGCGTTATTATTTGGAGTGGAGGCTCTTTATCAAGTCCTGAATTTCCATCAGGTGGAATTGTAAAGACCATCACTCTATTAATCCAATACCTTAACTTTAATTAATGATCAAATAATTATTCCTACCAGGAATAATGTTTTTCAAACAAATGAACAGTGTCTAAGTCTTTCCACTCCTACTCACCATAGTTTGCCTTCAGCTACTCTGAACAAATGTAATAGTATGTAAAAATATATATTGGATCTTTGGTGTTATAAGTGCTTAGACTGTATCAGTGGTTGTCTAAAACAGCCCATATTAATTTGAACTTATTAATTGATTTCAGTGCTGTCTCCAAATATGCTATATAACACAGAGACGTTCTGTACCCAGTATCTACCACCACACTAGAACATTAGCAATAGAATATGTATTCATTATCTCTAAAATTAAAAAAAAAATCACTTGTTTCAAATAAGAGCAACCAGAAGATCTGGAAAAATGTAAAATATATGTGTTTAAGAATACTTAAAGCCATCAAGAAAGAAGAGCTGTAGATTTAATATTTTGTAGGAAAGTCAGAAAATCAAACCTTGAATTCAGATCTCTTTTCTCAAAGATATGGAATAATTCTAAAAGCCACAAATGACAGTGTAAAAATCAGGATGGAACTTTCTATAAATGCTTTATCCTGAGGGGCACAAATGAAATTCATGAACTGCCAATGAGAAGCATCCTCTGTAAACAATATGCTTGAGAACCACAGAAGGCTTTTCTCTTGAAGTAGCAATGTTAAACAGTATAATAATTGTTTGACTGTTAGGGGAGACTAGGGGAGGAGAGAAAGAAGGACAGAATGATAGATAGTGAATAATATTGAAATACATCACATCTGTGTAGGAACAAAATACAGCAAAATTCATTGAAAACTGTTGACCAGTACAGGTTAGAGGAAAAGTGTAAGGAAGAGTAATAGGGGGAGGTAGACTGACTCAATCACAATACATTTACAGATGAAATACCAAAGCACAACCCCACCGAACAATGAACAGACACTTAAACAATGAAGGACAGAAATGTAAAACAGGTCATAATGAATAGAGGGGACTACTGGAAAGGAGAGGGTAAATGAACAAGGTAAAGGAGGGTGAATATGATTGATGTATTTTCTACACATGCATGAATATGGAGCACTGAAACCTGTGGAAGTCATTTTAAGAAAGGGAAGGAAGAAGAGGGAGAACAATGGAGGAGATGAACCAAACTGGGGTATATTGTACTCATGTATGGAAATGTCACAAAGAAACCTCCTACTCAACTATTACATGCTAACAAAAATGTTTTTTAAAAGTCCTGAAAGGAATTCAACCCCAGTTTGAATTGTCCAATTTCTTGATTGGTTTGAGATTATGTAGTCCTTTAACTTCTGGAAACCTAGCTTCCAATTAAAAACACAGGAAATGTTCCCTTTAAAAAAAAGCACTTAAAAAAGTCTTCAGTTATCTCTAAAAGATTTTCCACACAATGACTGACACTCAAGAAAATATTCTAAAAGAATAAAGCCAAAAACTTTTGGCTCATGCCTATAATCTTAGCAACTCAGGAGGGTCACTGTTCGAAGCCAGCCTGGCAAGACCTTATCTCAGAAAGACCCTTCACAAAAAACAGCTGGTAGAGTGGCTAAAGGTGTATGTCCTGCATTCAAAACCCAGCACTGTAAAAAAATAAAAAGTATAGATGACAAACCAAGATTTAAAAGCAATAGCAATAAAAACAGATATTGATGATATGGATAAAGGGAGCTGTAGAGTAGATATACTGAAATCACAAGATGGTAATATATTCAGTTTTGGAGACTAAAACACTAAAATATACAGTAACTGAAATGAATAACTCAATGTTTTTATTTAATAATAGACTAATAGCAGACAAATCAAGATTTAGTGAACTGGAAGAAATATTACAAAAGAATATGCATACAAAAGAAGAGAGAAACAAAATAAATTCAGGGAATAGTATGAAAGAAGTAAAAAAGACAGTGCAAAACTTTTTAAAAGGACTGGAGACATAGCACAGTGGTAGAACAGTACTCGCCTAGCACACAAAGGCCAAAAATTTGATTTCCATAACAAGTAATTAAGCACAATCAATTAATTGATTAAAAAAACCCAGAATATACATTTAATTTAACTATAATTTCAGAAAGAGAACAGGTAAAATATTTGAAGGTATGATTAATTTTTCTCTAGTGGTTGAAAGATAATAATCTCTAAATTCATGAGATGTTAAATTTTCAAGAATAAAATGTTAAAATAAGTTTTGCAAAAGTATAAGTGAGCACAACACAACCAAAAGACAAAAGGAAATCTATTATTAAGGGTATACTGCATTAAGGAAAACAATGCTAAGAATGACAATGTACTTCTGAACAGCAAATGGTGAAAACCAAAGTTTAAGGAATACGTAGTCAGTCAGTACCAAATGAAAATAAATATCAATATAGAATTAACCACTAATTTAACTCCTTACTGAAATGAGGCAAAATGTGCTTAACCAAGCCATGCTTTCTAGAAATCTACAGAATGATATTCAGGAAGAAGAAAAAAATTTGAAATGTAAAAATGCAAAGCAAAAATGTATGGAGACTGAGTATGAAGCTCAGATGTACAAGACCTGATTAGCATACGCAGGCACTGAATTAGATCCTGACACCAACAAACAAAAATCAAAATGGAAGAAAAGGTAATGGAAACAAGTAGAAAGGGGAATTGTGGAAATGAGCCAAAATGTACATTAGTACTATTATACTACACAACATTAATAAGAAGATGTTGGGTTTAAATTCAAATGAATGTCAACTATTTTTTAAAACGTAAATTTTCCTTATTTTAAAAAACAAAAGTCAATAAAAAGAGGCTTAGTAAAGAGTATATTAAATACCAGGATAAAAATATGAAAATAAAATAATGGAAAAAATTACAAATATCCTGGAACTATTATTCAGTGCTGGTATGAGTGCAATTTATAAGACAACTTATAGAAAATGCAATCATCTATAAATCATCTATAAAAGCAAATGTTTAAATACACTATTTACATGAAATAATTTTCTTCATTAGGAAGGAAAAGTCTTACAAAGCACAGAAGATGTTCCATTCACAAGGAAAGCAATCCTATCTTTTGCTTTTCAGTGATGCTTCAAGATGGTTGTAACTGAGGCACATGGGGGTTTTGCATAACATTGAGAAATAAAATTTTATTTATGCCAAATCAAATCATTTAAAGCATATGAGTAAAGTATTTGAGTTGAATTAAACTTTCAGGGAACATAATTCTTATGCCTAATAACACATTTATTTACTCAGCATCATGAGGACAAAATAGAAAGTGTTACTCTTCAAAGAATGGCAAAATGATATGTGATAACTAGAGGGAGATCACAAAAATGTCTTTAGAAATAGAATTAGTTGGTTCTTTAAAACAAAGTATCCAGATTCTCACAAAATCAACCACATCTCATAGAACAAAACTGTTCACTGTCAATGTTTCGTTTTGTTGTGTTGCACGGTGTTGTGTTGTGTTGTGTTTTAGGATTCAGGATCTCACTATGAAGCACAGGCTGAACTTGAACTCACAATCCTCATGCCTCTGCTTTCCAAGTGTCTGAATTACAGGTGTCAGCCAGTTTGTAAGGCCCTGCTAATGCCTTCAACTAAATAAAATATCTGCTATCCCAATTTCATGAATAGAAAATGCATATCACTGATATAAAAAAGGTCAGTAATCTTAAGACAAAAATGTATAGTGCAGCTGCAGAAAGGTGACATGCTAATACAATAAAAACCATTAATATTTAAAATCACTCTTTTGGTACCAAAAATTCATCTAAGTATTAAACAAATTATTTGCCAATAATTTGAGTATTGATGAATTTTCAAAAAGTAGTTTGTTTTCTATTAAAAAACACAGTTTCATTTAAAGACTCATATTGAATTGACTTTAAATTAAGTCTTAATTCAATATAAATTTAAAATTATAGCTTCAAGGAGATCTTGTATTTTTTTACTTAGAATAGGACAAATACATGTACATCCTAGTTGTCTACATGATTGGCACTAACTTCAAAAGGTAATTTTATCTTTGATGGTTTTGTAAAAACAAAGAGAATTCTAGAGAATGAATTGAGTTGAAAACCTCCTATTTGGTTAGAATTTACTATATGTTTGCTGATTCAAAAAATAATAACAATTGTATTCAGTAGGAGAGATATACACTTATTCTACCTATAGTTAACTTTCTACACCAGAGTTTTTTCTTGCATGCTACATCTCTGAATTTCTCAAGGTATGTATTAAAGGATTAAACATAGGAGTAATAACTGCAAAACCACCCTTATGGATTTATCAATGGGAAAGTAGAAAACAGGTCTAACATACATGAAAATACAGGGAACAAAAAAGAGGCCAACCACTGTGAGGTAGGAGCTGCATATTGATTGGGTTTTATGCCTGTCTTCCAGACTGTGGGTTTTCAAAAAGTTCAGAATGATGCCATAAGAAATTAGGACAAAGATAAAGAACACCATACAAAATGCTCCACCATTGGCAACCACAGCAAAGACTATGAAGTGGTGTCTGTGCAAGAAAGTTCTAACAATGGGTACATGTCACAGATGAAGTGATCAATGATATTGGGCCCACCAAAAGGGAGACTACACAAGAGATAATTTGCATAATAGAGTGTGCAAAACCTCCAGCCCAGGACACCACCAACAAGAGGATGCAAACTCATCTATTCATGATGGTCAGATAGTGCAGTGACTTACAGATAGCCACATAGCAATCATAAGCCATCATCACCAGAAGAAAAACTTTAGCACCACCAAAAAAGTGTGGTATAAAGAGCTGACCCATGCAAGCTGGGACGGAAATGGACTTTTTCTCAAAAAGTAAATCTATGGTCATCTTGGGTGAAATAGCAGTGGAATACATGGCAACCACGAGTGACACATAGGCAAGGAAAAAGTACATTGGGGAGTCTAAGGAGGGATTGGCAAGAACAGTAATACAATGAGCAGGATGCCCACCATTGTCACAATGTAGCTGAGTAAAAACAAGACAAATAATCCTTTTTGTCTATCAGCATTGTGAGTAAGACCCAGGAGAACAAGTTCAGTGACATTGTTACTCTGTCCCATTTATTCTTCTCTAAAGCTTGATTCAGAGCTCAGGAGAACGGGACCTGCCAGGAAATTGTGAACTTGTGAACAGTATCATGAATCCATTCTGTCATGGAGCACATATTCATCACCATCTTCTACAGTGGTGAATCCATATTAAACCCTTAGTATCTATTTAGTTTGTCTTCTGAAAACCCCAATTAATCTTACCTTGACTATTTTTTTCAAATCAAATGATTTTGGGGGTACTTAGTAGTTTTGGCTCTTTATCCACATCTTGGTAGATAGTCTGTACAGAGGAGCCAAACAACCAGGAATTATTCATATATTCAATATCTCCTTATTGAAATATGTCCTACCTTGGTACAAATGTCAGCAATGAGGAACTGGGAATGTGTTCTTATTTCAACAAACTTACTTTTTAGATATGGCAGTCAATTCTAAGTAAATAACAGGATTTATAGTTCATAGTATTAATTACATATAACTTCTCAATATTATCAGTGTAGTACCAAAAATATATAGCCCTTAAATATCTCTCAGAATTCAATTGCATCCCACCACACATTAGGTGGTCACTCTTTCATGTCTCAAAGAATGTTCAGTCTTTTTAAATTGTTCATTAAAACTTAATACACTGGACTTTGCAGGTTATCATCAGATAACTACACAAGTGTTTAGCACATTGCCACCGGAGCAATTACTTCTAATGACTCTATCAGCTTTTTTAAGCTCAATGATTCTGTTCACTGCATCTTTGCTTGTACCAAATTCACAATGTACATCAATTCACTATTCTAATTTTTAATAAATATTTTAACTAAAGTGAGCAAATCATGACTGTTAACAATTACTGCATTAGCATTCCATTGGTTTCTTTTTAAATTATGTAGGTTAAGCTTGCAAATGGTGTGGCATGGCTTATATATAAGACTTTCTAGATCCGAGTGCTCAAAATTAGAACTTTAGTTCTAATTTAGTTTGAGTCATTTAAAGGTAATTACAAATATGCCTCCAATTACACATGGAAAGATAAAGGTGTTGAATGAGATTATTTCAGAATCCTATTAAAACTATCTATAACAAAATTAGTGCAGACCTACAGTTTTCTTTTCTGTTGACTTTTTTTTCTACTTTATAGTCAAATATCAATTTCCACATTGATTACTGCTCCTTTAAAAATACCAGCCAATAATAAATGGGATGTGATGACTCCAGTGATCAAGTAACAATGCTGCTTCTCAGTCATTGTACATTGAGAGAGGTCCCAGGCATTCCTGGAGGGAAAGAGCACCACAGTTGTGTGAGCTCTGGAGCCACACTGCTTGAGTTGCAATCCCGTGTTCATTTCTTCTCTATGTATATGACCTTAAAGAAATCAATAAACTTCATTTGATCTTTAGGTTTTTTGCCATAGAGACACCAATACCATCTACCATTTAGGGCTACTTTTGAATTATAGGCAAAGTGCTTAGAACAGTGCTGGGAAACTGGTAAAATAAAGCTAAATGGTAACTATTATTAATATTTTAATATTTCATTATATGCACTTGATCAGAATAAATCATCAGGATCATGGCCAACTTAATAAGAATTATAAATATGCTTCAGTATATCAAGAATACTATAATTTTAAATCACAAAGTCCTTTTGTGACATAACATACAATTGTATCCATTGAGAAACACATATTTTATTAAATATTAGTAAGAGTAATATTTACCTATTAAGAAATTTGTCTTGACTAGAAGCTAGCAAGAATATTCCATGCATATGGATTTGGTAGTAGAGGAGAACAAGTGCAGAGAGCTTGAGATTTCTTTAGAAGCTAGTCTGATGAGCATACTATGTGATTTATTGACATTACTACTTTCACCTGATTCAGAAGATTGTTCATTTTAAAAGTTGCAGACTGATGAAGGCACAACCTGTTGAAGAACATGAAACTGCAGAGTAGTTTATCTCTAATTCACTTTGTGCTGTATCTTACCTTCTTCAATGTTTATTCCCCTGATCAGAATACATATCTTATTAGGAAGCTTAAGTATTTATATCAAGTGAAAAATTGAGTATTTAAGCCATAGATCATAATCTAAGAGTTAAATATGTAAAAACCTGATGAATACTATGACTAGACTTTCAACAAATACCATTAAGTTAATAATTTTTACAAAACATATAGGTCCTCAACAACATGAATTTTCAAAACATAACACAATAATAACAAAAATACTACACATAGAACTATACAATAATAATTTTATGAGTTTCCTTAGGTGAGAATAGATGACATACCATACATCCCATCATGGTTTCCAATGTGTAAACATACTAACATGTTTGCTGGAATCCTTTTAAGATCCTACATAAAATTCCATATAAGCTTTGAGGACATAATATTCAGTTGTTCCTTTACATTTTATCACACTTGTTAAGTAATTATGAATTTTTGACTTTAAATATCTATGGAGAAATTATATATCTTTGTTAACACATTATGCAAAATGTTATAGGCAATAAGTTCATTAATTTATTTGTTAAATGTGTCACATGAATTGTGTGTTACTTGGCCAATGAGAAAATAAACACCTATCAAGTATAATATCAAAACCAAGTATATCTTGCATGTTCTATTTAATTTCTATTTCACTGACTTTATGAGCCCAATTTATATCCCTCCAAAAAGATGATATGTTCAGGACATTGTATTTTAATATATCACAGGAAATTTCATCTAGTATCATTGTCAGTTGGGTCTTGTGATGGATCTGGAAAATCATTGCTGCTTTCACTTGAATAGATCAATGTCTTATGTAACTATGTGTGCATGTGTGCTCATGGAATACATGATAATGTAAAGCTGATGAGGATATCTACAAATAAATCCATCTGGCTATAGTTTTTATACTTATTTACAAGTTTCAAATTATCACAGTCCTTCAGAGAAGCATAAAATTGTCCAAACTGGATGCCAAGAAATAAAAACATATATCAAGGTTTACTGTATAGAGATAGCAGAATATTTTCACCTAGAAGAAACATTTCACCATGGACAAAATAAAAAACTGTATTTTGATGACTATGTAAAAATGAGCTAATTATTGGAAATTAACTTGGCCAAGTAAATTATTTGGCAACAAAAATAAGCAAACATGAATTTTAACAATAAAAATTGTTATAAAAATTTTATTATTCTCTGTCAGTTATAGTAAAGTAACAAAAACATCATTAGACTAAATATTTATGAAAACATTTCAGTGCCTACCTATTATGTTCAGTATTAAACAAGGCAAAGGCTGGTATTTAATTTCTTAGAAAAACTAATAAATGAGGTTTCTCACACGTAAAAAACAGAACTCTTCATTTTTGCTGCCATTCGAATAGCATCTTCCTAAGTAAGGCCTCTTCCTTCCTAATTACAAACATGAATCCATATACCCCCAGTCTCAAGCCAGGAAATTGAGACATTTTGCAAACTTCAATAAGCAATGATGGATATAATAGGAAAACATAAACTCTGAGCACTACATATTGCAGGTTGGGTAGAATTTGAGCTTTCCAAAAACACTTTGGTCATTCTATAAAATTCTTCCATTTGCATGTACAAGTACCCTTTATGACTTTTTACATCATAACTAATTTAAATGAAAAAGACTGTAAGATCAACAGAATATTTGGAACAAATTCAAATAAGGCAATCTCTTCTGAACAGGTTTCTTCCCTTGAACAATCCCTAGTAAAAAATGATTTGATGCATGCAAAGAAAGACTAGCTGATTGCCAAATTATATGAAAAAAAAATCTGTAATTTGAAAGCAAAGCTTTTAATGTACCTTGACTTTATAATGTATGTTTCACATTATGAAATACATAATCAAGAAAAATAATATTACATGTAGTCTAATGGAAGAAGCAGCATCCATCCAATTACCTAACCATACCCTAGCAAAGGGTCTTATGCTGACTGTGAAACAGACTGCACAAGAACCTCTGAGGATCACAACCAGAGCACTTGTAACTGGATATTCTTGTAGTTAAAGTTCTGTTCTTGAAATACAGTCAATAGCTTTGGACTGTTGTTTGGAGCGTAGGCATTTTGTCAAGTACTGAGTCTCTGTTAGGTGAAAATGTAATGATCTTCATAGCATTAATTCAGTACTTTAATTTCAATTGTTAATCAAATAAGAGTTTTTGATATATATTGGAACTTTAATACCATAAGTGCTTTGATAAAGGGTCACACAAATACCTACCTAAATCACCTAAAGATTTTCATCAGTCCCTGGGCAACACTAAAAGTTGTCACTTTGAAGTTACCAAACAAATGGATTAGCTACACCAACTCCAAATGAGAGATATAGTTCTTTTTAAAATTTTTTTCTATCTTTATGGGTTAAGAAGTAAAATATTCAAGAGCAAACCTTTAATTCTGAAGGACTATCTGATACGATTTATTAAGCTACTGTGGCATAAATTGAGACTGCATTATAGCCTTTGAATAGTTAACATTAGGACTATAGGTAATAAAATTTTATTGTTTTGGAATTTATGCTAAATCAGTAAGTTTTAGCTGCTCCTGTAATAAAAACTAAAAATTAGAGTTAATAGATGAGACAGTGGTTATGTTAATATACATCATTTCAGTAACTTTTTATCTATATGTATAACTTATTGTGACATTGAGCACTTTAATATACAGGGGAAAATTTATCTCAAAAAAGGAAACTGCTGTAGAGAATAGGTAATGTTTCCATATTGCAGTGAACATACTTCTATCTTCTTCCCAAATTGTGATGACCCAAAATGACTACAGATTGATAACAAGCTTATTTTTTAAATATAAATATAAAACTGAAATTTTATTATACAAAAATACATTCTTTAAGTTCATAATTAAAATATTGAAGTTGATTACAACATTTAAGAAGCATGCTCATGCCCAAAAAACACATTTTTGTCACTTTCTTCATTGCAATCAAGGTACAATGGAAATATCTTCCAAAACATAAAAAGTTGCTCATTAACTTTTGATTAATATCACAAAAACATGCTTACAGCTGGGTTTAATATGACTTCCTAAAAGCACTGTCTGGTTTCATCAATCAATTTCTCTCTAACAAAACTGTTCACTGATGGTGTCATTAGATAAACATAATATTACATGCCATGAAAATACCCTGAACTTATAATGCATAGACATTGATCTAATGAAAAGAAGAAGTAACCTAAGATAATGTACATAATGCAGGTCCATAAATCTCTCATGCAGATAAAATAATGTACAATACAATTCATGAACTCCTCTTTTACTCCCAGAAATCAGAGTATTAACTACATTTCTTCTGAAGAATACGGGTGATATTAAACATAAAAAGTATCTAATTTTACTGCTTTGAAAAAGATGAACCACTTGCTTCTATGTTCTATTTCAATTCAAATTCAGATAAAATTATAAGATAAGTTTAGTTCCATCTTCATTTATAACATGCAAAAACCTGTGCCTTGTATTAGTCATCCAAAATTCTTTATTAGCTTGATTATAATCTCAAAGAATGATTTAAATTTACTTTTTGAGGGTTGTGAAAAAAGAGGGGCATCCCTACAAAATTCATTGTGAAATCTACATCATCCTTTAGGATGATTTCCAACCTGTTTGTTGCCTTCGAATCAGCATAGAAATATTCCTATCCTATCTGTAGTTAACTTTTTATACCAGTTTTCCCCTAGAATTTTAATCTGTGAGTTTCTCAAGATGTGTACTAAAATATTCAGCATAGGAGAAAAAAACCATATAAAAACTTTCATATGTTTATCAATTGGAAATTTGGAAACAGATTAAGCATACATAAAAATTCAGGGACCGTAAAGAACACAATGACAGTGATGTAGAAGCTACCAGTTAACAGAGCTTTGTCTCTTCCTTTCTGACTATGAATCTTAAGAGAGTTTAGGATGATGAAACAGAAAAATTAGGATATGGATAAAAACTACCATATAGATTGCTCTTCAATTGGCATCAAGAATGAGGACTGTAGTGTCAGTGTCAGTACACACAAGTTCCAAAAAGGGTTACGTGTCATAGGCAAAGTGGTTAATGACATTGGGCTGCAGAAATGGAGACTGTACTTTTCTCACAGCATAAAGCTATAACCAACTCCAGTTAGATGGCAATGGAATAAGAAGTACTCATGAGTGACAGGCAAGGAAGAAGAACACTGGGGAGCTCAAAAAGGGCTGGTCATAAAACTCACTGTAATGAGCAGGTCACCTAACTTGTAGATAAGTAAAAACATCACAATACTTTCCGCCCGTCAGGAGAAATGTGAGATCACAGAGAAGAATTAAATTATAACATTTGTATAAAGTTGATACAACTGGACATTATGGTGTTAAATTAAATAAGCCAGACACAACAACACAGGTTTTCACTTACATGGGAGTACAGACAACTTTTTCAAATAAAAGTAATAGTAGAATTGGGACAATTTGGAAAGAGGAAAGGGAAAATGGGGATGGAGAATAGGGATAAAACAGAGTAATCTATGATACACTGTAAGACATTTTATAAATGTCACAATGTGCTCCATTACAACAATAATAAAAAATAAATTAAAATTTGAAAAGACACAGTAATAATCTGGGAATCGTGGGTTTATACCACTAATCTCACCTACTCAGGAATCAGAGGCAGGATGACTAAGAGCCCAATGCCAGCCCAGGCAAATTTATCAAGACCCTACCTCAGAAACAAGATATAAAAGCAAATAGGTGCAGTTGTCACTCAAGTGATAGGACACTTGCCTAGAATGCATGAGGTCCTGGGTTCAATCCCCAACACTACCAAAAACAAAAGAAAAGTAACAAAGTAAACCATGACCAAAGTATGTTATTCACTTGTATGGAAACATCATAATTAAACCCCTTTGTACAATCAACAAAGAAGAATCACTGCATCCAGTTAATATCTCTTTAAATAAAATACCTTTAAAATAAAATAAATGTATTGCAAACATGGTGGAAAAGAGAACGATAGTCAACAATATCAAAATAGATTACATCAGTGGAGGTAGAGAGCATAACCATATGTACTGAAAGCTGTTGAATAGTAGGAGATAGCAGGGAAAAGGCAAAGGAGAGTAAGAGGGGTCAAACTCATCAAAATAAGATATATTAACAAGCTAGAATACATCAAGAAACCCCTTTAGACACTGACTTTGAAATTAAAAATGAATAAATTGTCAAATAGATACAGTGAGGGAGAGATACTTGTAGGAGCAGTGAGGGTGAATGGAGGAGATGAAGTTGAGGGAATATAGTTAATGGACTTCATATCCATGTGTGAAATAAAATGAAGAAACCTCCTGCAATTTCTTTAAGTGGAGTAGGGAGGTAATTGAGGAAGGGAGATTGAGGGCTATCTAACCAATGTACAATGTAAGGCTATTCAGAATTGTCACAATGAATCCTCCCTGTACAATGAATATATGCTAATAAATATGAAAAATAAAGCATCATGCATACCTAACAATGGCCAAGGATAGACTATGTTCTCACCAGAAAAAATAGTTATGTGAAGTACTATTAATTCATATGAAAATTAGTTTCGTTTAACCAGTACACAAAGTACACATTTTCAAAACAACATATTGTTCATCATAAATATAAACAATTTTTATTTATCAATTTAAAAATAAAGGTATAAAAATTAAAAATGAAATAAAAAATGAAATTTCTATCCATCAAATGAAATAATGTGCAAAAAAAGGTATGAATTCATAATATTTAAACAATGAAGTATATGTAATACACAGTGTTCCTAAATATTGCCAACATTTTAACAATAATGGTAGAACTGGGTAGGGTGGTTCACTTCTCTAGTGACAGATACACTGAGGACAGAGTTCAGGAGGATCACATTCTAAGAAAAGCCAATGGAATAAATTTATGAACACATCATCTCAACAAATAAGCCAGGCATGGTAGTGCTGTAATCAAGAACTAAAATCTGTTTTCATCATCAACCAAATCGCACATAACAAAACAGTTCATATCTATTATCTCAATTTGTTTTGATTTCTCTTGTTTTGTTTTGGAGTGGTTTGGTTTGATTTGGTTTGGCTTGGTTTGGTTTGGCTTGGTTTGGGTTGGCTTGGTTTGGTTTGGTTTGGTTTGGTTTAGTTTTGTATACATGTTCTCCATATGCAGATCAGGCTGGCTTTGTCGTCCCAATGCTCATGCACCAGCTTCCCAAGGGCCAGGATTATAAACGTGAGACAGCCAGTATCTTTAAACAAATAGAATACTATCTGTCATCCAAAGTTCATGAAGTAAAAATGCATATGCATGATTTAAAATTAAAAATAGTCTTATGACAAAATATATAATGTAGCCACACAGAACTGATAAGGACATCAGAATTTAAAAATCACTTTTTGGTGCCAAAAATTCATCTAAGTATTAATCAATTATTTCCCACTAATTCAGAACATTACTTTTTTAAAAGTATCTTCTTTCCTAGTCTTTAAACCACTTTCATCTAAAGTCTCATTCAATATAAATTCGGAAAACATAAACCTTCAAGGTGAGGTTTTATTTTTATATATACTAGGATAAATACCTCCAGCTTTAATTCATCTTCCAGTGTTCTCTATGAGATTGATATAAATTTCAAAAAATAATTTGCTGATTGAAAACTTTGTAAAAATAAAAGGAAGCCTTCTAGGGAATGCATTGAGTTGAAAACTCCATCTTTTGTTTGAGTTTACTGTATCTTTGCCTATTCAAAAATAATAGCAGTTGTGCTCAGTATGAGACATACAATTTTATTCTACTTTGTACTTAACTTTCTACACCACAATTGTTTCATAGCATTTTTCATCTCTGAATTTCTCAATGTATATATATTAAAGGATTCATCGTAGGGGTGATGACTCTAAAAACTATACTTATGAATTTATCAATGGGAAAGTTGTAAACAGGTCTAACATAAAGGAAAATACAGGGAACAAAAAAGAGGACAACTGTGATGTGTGAACTGCAGGTTGATAGAGCTTTGTGCCTCTCTTCTTGACTCTGAGTCTTAAGAGAGTTTAAGATGATTCCATAGGAGATTAGATAAAAATGACCATACAGATTGCTCCACCATTAGCAATCACAGTGAGGCCTATGAAGTAGGTGTCAGTGCACGAAAGTTCCAACAAAGGGTACATGTCACAGACAAAGTGGTCAATGACATTGGGACCACAGAAAGGGAGAATGCACACAAAGACAATTTGAACAAAAGAGTGTACAAAACCTCCAGCCCAGGCCACCACCAATAGGAGGATGCAAACTCGTCTGTTCATGATTGTCAAATAATGCAATGGCTTACAGATGGCCACATAGCGATCATAGGCCATCATCACCAGAAGGAACACCTCAGCACCTGCAAATAAATGCTCTATAAAGAGCTGAACCATGCAAGCTGGGAAGGAAATAGTGTTTTCATCACACAGCAAGTCTATAATCAACTTTGGACAAATTGCTGTGGAGTAAGCAGCATCCGTAAGTGACAGATAGGCAAGGAAGACGTACACAGGGGAGCCCAAAGAAGGGCTGGCAATGACAGTCACCACAATGAGCAGGTTGCCCACAACTGTCACAATGTAGATGACTAAAAACATGACAAATAATGCTTTTTGATGATCAGGATCCTGAGTAAGGCCAAGGAGAACAAATTCCGTGACATTATTCCTGGGTCCCATTTTATAATACTTGCTTTAGAGATGAGAGTTCAGAAGAATTCCTGGTAGCAAATGGTGAACAGGACCATGAATACATTTTTTTATGGAGCACATTCCATCAGCATTTTCTACACTGGTAAACCCACCTTCAATAATATCTGTTCAGTTCGTCTTCTAAGGACTCCAACAGACCTTCCTTTGACTATTCTAATTCTCAAATGATTTTGTTTGCACCTAGAGATTAATGGTTCCATATATATAAATAGCTCATACAGAAGACTAGCTAAAATTAAGTTACTCACACATTTAATACCATCTTAATATATGTCATGCCTTGGAACAGCTATCATAAATTAGGAAGAGGGAATGGGTCACTGTTTTGAAGAAGCATCTGTAATGTTGGCAGTTAATTTTAAATATGAATGGACATAGAGTCAATTCTTTTATTATGTAGTATTCATGGGGAATAACTGTTTAGTATGATCCATGTAGCACTAAAATAAATTAATAAATAGATGTACATAAATAAATATCTATAAAAAATTTCACTGAATTCAATGGCATCATACCCTAAAAAGTGATCAGTCTTTCATAGAAAAATAACATAATATATTTTGAACCAAATTGTCATATAACTATACAACTATTTAGCACACTGATACCTGGACCTATTACTTCTTAAGACTGTCAGCTTTTTCAAGAATTATAATTCTGTCCATTGTGTCCTTGCCTTATTAATTCCATAACAGATGAATTTGTTATCTTGATTTTTAACAAATACATTTTAACTAAACTGAATGAACTCATGACTTTTAACAGCTATTCCATTAGCAATACATTTATCTTTTTCTCAATAATTTGGGATAAGCTAGGTAATAAGGCTGGAGAAAATACAAACTGAAATGTAAGATAGTGAATAGTGGGGCATGTTTTATATGTCAGACATCTTAAGACCTAGTGCTCAAAAAGCAGAACTTCAATTTGTACATTCCAAAACAGCATTGTCAAGGGAATAGCCCACTTGTTTGAGTCATTTTCTAAAAGTTTAATATTCAGTTTGCACATAAAAAGATAAATGGATTTAGATAGATAATTTCAGATTACTTTCTACTCTATCTATATCACTATTTGTGAAAACCTACTTTTTTCTATTATGATTATGACTTTTTATTTTTCACAATTTTTAGAAAAATAAGCAATTTCCAAGTTTATCCCAAATAAAATACCCAAGCTAATGTTAAATGAAATTTGTTGACTACAGTGACCGAATAAAAACTTTTCCTCATTCAGTATACACTGAAATTGAACCCAAGGCATCCCCGAAAAGAGAAATCGGAACATTAGCATAGACTCTAGAGTCACACTAGTCCTGTTACACTTCCAGGTTCATTCACTTGGAAGGTATGTGACCTTGTGTATGTATTTCATCAATTTTACATTGGAAAGCCAAGCATCTAACTCTTTGAGTTATTTTTTTATTACATGTAACATGACTATAGCACTTCTGTGCACCTGAAGAATGTAAATAATTAATAACTGATGTCAATGTTTTGAATGTTTCCCAGTGAACATTGCATCAGAATAAATTACCAGTATCTCTGTCAGTTTAATAGGAATTAAAAATGTGGTCCAGAATAGCAAGAATATTATACCTTTAACTCATAATGCCCCTCTGGAAGAAATGAAGGAATTATATCTCTTAGGAAATAATTGTTTCATTGAAAATATGGATAATATTTACCTCGGAAGAAATACATTTCACTCGAATCAGACAAGTGGGTTACATGTACCAGGATTTAGTACTGGAAAAGGACATAGGCAGAGAGATTCTGAGATTTCCTTACAATCCAACTGTGATGACCTTTCTACATGTCTCATTTACATTCTGCTTTCAACAGATTCAGAAGATCAGTCATTCTGAAAGCTGCAGAGTGATAGAGGCACAACCTGGGGAAGAACATAGGACTACAAAGTAGTCTAGATATAATTCACTTCGTGCTGTATCCTACATTCTGCTGCTTATTCTCCTAAATCAGATTTTGATTAGGATACATATCCCATTGCCAAGTTTAATTATTTACATGATAGGCTAAAAGAAGAGGATTTGAGCTATTGTTTACAGTTTGTTTATTATAGTATTAAATCTTTAATAATACTATAAAAACTGACAATTGTATTATGGGGCTTTCAACTAAAACTATTAAGTTAATATTTCTTTCTTTTTTAAGTTAATATTTCTTTATCAAATAAACTAATAGAAGCCCTTAATAACAGAGTTTTTCAATACATAATACAGTAATAACAAAAATCACATATAGTACTTTACAATAATAACTTTATAAATATCTGTAAGCTATAGTAAATAAAGTCCATCAACCAGGGTGGTTTTCTCTATGGATACTAACATGTCTGCTTGAATCATTTTAAAGTTACATATAGTATCCAGAACATAATAGACAGTTGTTTATTTACATGTTATCACAAATAGTTTGTTATGTAATATTGAATTTTCTTATTCAACTATATCCCAAGCAATTAAAACCCTTTGCTAACACATTATGCTATTATAATATCCCAGAACACATGGTTATAAATTTATTTGCTTATTTATTACAGGTGTAATATATGTTAGTCATTATTTTGAAAAAAGAAAATAAACACCTATAAAGAGTACTACTAAACCTAACTATACTTTGTATGTTCTAACTGATTTCTGAGTTTACTAGCTTCATTCCCACAATTCAGATGCTGCTGGTGAGCATGCATGATTTATGACATTGATTATAGCTATCACAGGAATGTTATCCTAGTATACACTATCATTTGTTTTATGAAGTCACATCTTGGATCTTGTCCTTGGCCTGGAAAATCATTGCTTCTTTCACTTGTTGTAATTAGATATTTTACTATGAGTGATCATAGAACACATGATTATGTAAAGTTGATGAATGGACATACAAATAGCTCCAACTGGCTACTGTTTCCATAATTTCACATAGTCTTCCCTTTACTTCAATCTTTCAGAATAGTGTATCTTTAAATATAAAGATATTTAAGTAATAACATTTACTATGTAAAGATAGTTGAATATTCTCACCTGCTGGAAAATTTTCTCCTGGAAAAACAAAGATTCTATGTTTATATGGCTATGTAAAAATTGACCTAATTAGTGAAACCTAACATGGCCAATTACTTCAGCTTGGGCAGAATTTGAGTTTTCAAAAACCACTTGATTCATTCTACCAGGAAAATAATTCTTCCATTTATAAGAGTAAATACAATCTATGAGTTTTTACATCATCACTACTTTATATGAAGAGATTGTAAGGTTGTATTAGATTGGTTAATTAGAATAATTAGAAGAAATTCAAACAGAGTAATCTCTTGTGAACAGGTTTCTTGCTTTGAACAATCCCTACATGAAAAATATTTGGATCTTGTAAAGAAAGGTTAGCTGACTGCCAAATTATATGGAAAATGTATAATTTGAAATGACAGCTTCTAAAGTATCTTAACTAATAATGTATTAGTTTCACTCTAGGAAATATGTAATTTAAATATGATATTTAAAATGGGCCAAAAAAGGAAGCAGCCTCTGTCCCCCTTCCTTAACCACATCCTAGCAAAGGACAGCCTTATGCTGACTGTGGGACAAACTCTGCCCAAGAACCTCTAAGGAGTAAGAAAAGAAGGCTTGTAACTGGAGTGTTCTATAGTTAATGTTGTAACTGGAGTCTCTTACAGCTGATATTCTAATTCTTGAAAAGACAAGTGATCACACATTGCATTTTCAGTTGGAGTTGACACTTTCTACCAAGGCTTGAATTTGTGTCAGGTAGAATTGTAATTATTTTCATTCCACTAATTCAATCTCTTAATTACAATTATTAATCAAATATCTGTTTCTACAGAAGCACTGATCTTCTTACAATCAGTCAGTAACAAGACAGGGCTTTCTGCTTTCTCCAGTCCTATTCAATATAGTTTTAGAATTCCTAGCCAGAGCAATAAGAAAAGAGCAAGAAATCAAAAGGATTCAAATAGGGAAGGGAGAAGTCAAACTATCCCTATTTGCAAATGACATGATCTTATACCTTTGCGACCCTAAAACTGTTACCAAAAAACTTAGAAATCAGAAACTTTTTCAGCAATGCAGCAGGATACAAAATTTACAAATGTAAGTAGCCTATCAATATACCAACAATGAAATGATGGAGAAAGAAATCAGGGAAACAATCCCATTTACAATAGCCTCAAAAACAATAAAGTACCTTGGAATAAATTTAATGGGAGAAACCGAAGACCTTTTTAATGAAAACTATAAAGCATAGAAGAGACAAATTGAAGAAGACATCAGATGATAGAAAGACCTTCCATGGTCATTTATCAGCAGACTCAACATTGTGAAAATAAGAAATCTACGTGTTCAATGCAATCTCTTTAAAAATTATAATGATATTGACGCAGAAATAGAAAAATCAATCTTGAAATATGATATAGAGGTTGTAATGACTATTTCTAAGGAACACATTTTTATAAGTAAATACCATTGAAGATAAGTATAAATCAGTTTCTTCTACCCACTTGTTAATCTTCATTTTCCAAGTTTAAATGGTACCAAAATAAAATTAGAAGAGATGCATTAGAAAATGTCAGAAATAAATTATTGTAGAACAAATATATGTATTTTATAGATCATTATTTATCTAGTAAATCCAAAAAGTTAACTGAAAATCTATCCTTAATAATAGTTAAGTAAAGTGATTAAATTCAAGGATAAACTTTCTTGAATACTAATGACAATTACTTACAAAATACAATATAGAAAGAATATTTTGGTGATACAACTTACAAAACATAAACTCAAAAATGTGACTGTTCATTATTAAAACAAAATGTAAAGAAAGGAATTAATCAAAAATCTCAAAGACATAAGTAAATAGACTATTTTCCTCAATGGAATGATTCAATGGGGTAAAGATATCAATTCTTTACCAAACTAATTATACATTTAATGCATGGTCAGTTATAACCCTAGTAGGTTTATGCAGCCTTCATAAATTATTTTGATGTTGGAAAATCTTGTTTTAATAAGTATTGAGTAGTAGACCTTTTATTACATATCAAAATCTTCCTACATGAGCTAGACCTAAAATAGCAGGAATAATCAATTAATCAAATAAAGATTATTTAGAAACACTGCAAATATTTGCATATTAGATATAAAATCACAGCATGCCAGATTATGGAAAGGGATTAGAAGTTTTGAAAGTGTGTTTAAAAGTTTAGAGGAATAAAACATACTTATAATATTAAAAAACACATACCCAAGTTTAAAAGGGGCATGTCTGAATAGACATGTCTTCCCAAAAAGAAGGCATACAAATTGATAACAGGCACATGAGAAAAGGTTCAAAACCAATAAAATGAGACATATGAGAATTAAAGCCAAAATGCCCATAAGAACATGAGAATCAATACGTGTAAGAAACATCTACATAATTTATGTTTATTGCAGCAGTAATGACAATAACCAAAATATAGATAAGTCAAAGTGTTAGAGTAAAGCGAATGTGGCAGATACACACAATGGGATGTTACTTAGTTTTATAAAACAGGAAATCTTATTTGAAACAACATGAAAGAACATAAAGAACATTCTGTAAAGTGGAATAAATCAAGCACAGGAAGACAGATGCCAAATAATTTCATTTATGTATGGAATCTACAAAACGCTGAATTCAAAGAAGTAGAGAACAGAATGGTGGTAGAGATAGGGACAGGAATGAGAGTGTGCTGGTCAAATGTTAAAAATTTACAAATGACAGGAGGAATTAGCCCAAGAGTTCTATTGTACTACATAGTGAATATAGCTAATAACAGTGAACGCTTGAAAATGAACAATAGGTTGGTTTATAAATGTGCTCATCACAAAAAAATGCTAACTATGTAAAGCAATGCATATGCAAATTCAGTCATTCTAAAAGGTATACATATTTCAAAACAACATATTGCATGATATATAATTCTTGTTGATTGGTTTTTGATATATTTAAAGAAACATGTTTTAAATAAAATATAAAGTTTCTATTCATTAGATGAAATAATAATATAATTTAAAAGAAACAAGACAGAGATGACCTTCTAATACATATATAAAATGAACAATTAGTTTAGACTACTTGAAGAACTCCAATAATTTAATAATAAGGGAAAATAATCTACAGGCAAAGCACATAAACACACATTTCATATTAAATGGTAAAAATTGGATGCCCAAATATATGAATACACTCAACTTCAGTTGCTATATAAGGAAAATCATAATCACAATGAATAACAGTTTTGTAACCATTATATTAAAAAGAGTACCAACATCTTGGAATATGAAGTTTTGGTGAGTATGTAGACAATGTTACAATTGTTCATTGCTGGTGGGATTGCAATTTAGAACAATGCAATTATCTATAGAAGTTAATGTAATTACATCCTACTTAAAATATATTCTTCAGGATGTCTGGAACATGACAATACATAATATAAAACAGGAAATAATAACTAGAGAAACACAAATAGGAGGATCAGGGTCCAGGCTGGCCTAGGCAGAAAGTAAGAAGATATGTCAATAATGACTAATGCAAAAGGGGTTGATGGAGTGACTCAAGTGGAAGATTCCCTGCCTAACAAGCCCTGAATGTGAGTTCAACACTTAGTACTGCCAAAAATCATCATAAACTACTTACTGTGCAATATAGTTTTTTAATAAAGGTAATAAGTAAGAATATAAGGTGTATTTTAAGAATATATGTTTTCATTTAATCTATTTTAACTTTGACTAACAGATCATTATTGGAATTATCTCTGGGACAGTTAGAGGAATTGCAACAGGATGTAGTAAAAAGTACTTTCATTTATTTTGAGAATATTCTACATAACATGGTAAAATATTGAGGATTAAATTGCAGATGTTATTAGATATGAATACAATTGTGATATGACATTCAAAAATAAAATCTCAAATATGTATCTTCAGTAAGAAAAGTACATTAGACTTGTGTATCCTACATATATGCCAGTCCTTCTTATCCTCTGACATTAGGATAATAGGTAATAAATTGTACTGTATCTTGAATTTATGACAAATTAGTAAGCTTCAGACACACTTGACACAAAAGCAAATATTTGGGTAACTACACAATATGAGGAATATGTAAATTTGGTTCATTTCAGTAACATTTTTATTATCTATATATATCACCTACCAAAACATGGTATACCTTGAATATATAGAATATAACTTATTTTTAAAAACACAAAAATTCTATGAAGCATAGTTGGTTTCCATATTGCAATGAAAATAATTCAATCTTCTTTATGGTTTGTGATGATCTATGATGACAAAAGGCAAAGACCAAACCTTTATTATTTTAACATACAAATGTAGCAAAACTTAATTATACCAAATGTATGCTTGATAAGTTTCTAATTAAAATATTGAAAATCAAAGCGACATTTAGGAAATATGCTGTTTATGTAAATAAACTCAAATTTCCCTTATCATTTTCTGCATCAATACCTAGGAAAAATAAAAAATATTCTTTGGGAATCTAAAACTTACACGTTTACTAGTGAAGAGTATCATAAAACTGTGTTTATACTTGGCCTACTATGTTTTTCTATAAGCAACTAACTATCTTTCCCATCATCAACAATTTGAGTCTGGCCTTATCATCACCTGTGTTGCATTTAACAAAACTGTTACCTGAGAAACTCATCAACTAAACTCAATACCACCTACCCTCTGTTAGGTTGACCTGGATGGGAAGGCCAAATTGGAGCCAAATAATAACGCAAATAGGCTTAAATCAAGCTTTATTGAGAGCATGCTCTCGGGCAAGGTTCACCATCCCCAAAGAACAGGGCCAGAGAAGTCGCACACGAGAAATGACAGCCCAGTTTTTATAGCCTGGGTGAAGTCAAGAGCTTGAGGGAGATTCCAAGATGGCGGCTAGAGGTAGAAAGCAGAAAGCGACCCTCCTATAGTGAAATCTTGGAGAGACGCTGGAGACACACTTTGCAGGCATAATCACTGAGAAAAGGCATAACTTTGACCCCTCCACATCTCCAGCCGGCGCAGAGAATCTCCACTTCATGTTAAACGGAGAAACGAGGAGGGCCCCTGGGGCCGCCAGTGGCCGGCGCCCATATGGCTTGGGAAGACGTGGACCAGGTGAGCTTTGCGGTACTGCGGTAGCCCCACAGACAAGCCTGGGCCAGAGCAGCATAGCCCCCTGGACAGATTGACCTCAACCCGGGAAAAAAAGAGAAACTGAGTAATAAGCAATAAGAACAGTTAAGACACGCTGGAAAGAGGGTGGAGCGCCCTGAGCACTGAAGATTGGGGGAAGGGAATCCTTCCCGGGACTGTAAATAAACAAGCCGGGTGGGCCGGAGAGCCTCTGGCGGGAGTGGGGCACGTGCCCAGCAACCAGGAGCGGGGAAGCTTGTGAGAGGAGGGAAGACCCACTTCCCATGTGAACTGTAAACAAACATGGCGGCCAGCAGGAGCAGCAGCATCGCCCAGTAAGCAGGAGCAGGAAAGCTGCTGAAAGTGGCAGTGGGAGGAAAACTTCAGAGGAGAGAGGCTCCCACATAAACTATATATAAACACACAGGCCTGACAACGTGGGGCAGTGTCACCTTTCCCAGTGCTTGGAAAGGGGAAAGCCTGTAGCAGAGGCTCCAGCACAGGAGAACTCTGAGCAAACAAAGCCTGTGGGACCAGGTGAGTGCTAGCTCACCCCAGAGATCTGCATAAATAACGCCGCCAGCTACAAGCTGAGAGCAGCAGGCAGGCAAGCCACAGTTGCAGATACCATTCTCAGAACTGTCTCCAGACGCTTTTTTTTCTTTTTCTCCCTACCTTTGATGAGAGAACAACTGAATTACACCTGCAAGCTGAAAAACTTACTGAAACTGTATTGCATTTGAACTGGGGACACTTGGTGGGGCTTTTGTGTGTGTGTGTGTGTAGTTTTGTTCTACTTTGATGAGACAACTACAGAACAACATCTGAGTCACCAACTCCAGGACTGGAGATTGAGACAGACACCCAAATTATTAAGACTGAAACTGCATTGCATATAAACTTGGAAGTTTTTTGTTTTTTTTTTTTTTAATTTTCTATTTTCCATTTTATTTTAATTCATTTTTATATATAGATATTACTTTCATTTACTTATTTTTATTTTTTATCTTTGAATTTCAATCCTCTCTCTGTCTCTCTAATGTCTGTTCAGCTTACTGTCGATTAGTACACTAACACTCCCTGTTTATACCTTTGAAACTCTCTCGTCTGATACCTTGTTCTGCTTTCTCCTTCTTGTCTGTATATTTGTTTTCCCCTTTTCTTTAACTTCTTGCTTCCCATCTCAGCTCACTCTTCCATTCTAAATATTACCATTGTTATTATTACAAGCTAGAAAATACTTAATTACACACAGTACAGGGACAGTAACAACACCAAGGACAATGATGGGAAGACAGAAAAAACAGGGAACCCAGTTTCCCCACAGCAAAAAATTAGTACAGGAACCAGAGGGGAATGAAGAGAACAGAAACTCAGATCCAGACTCCAACAAAATGAAGTTAAACTATGCCAAAGGACCCAATGAAGCCCACAAGAATAATTTAAAAGAAGACATACTACAAGTACTCAATGAGAATTTTATAGAGATGATACTGGATAGGGTCAACCAAAATGTACAGGAGACACTCAAGAAATTCCAAGACAATAAAAATAGAGAATTTGAAAAAGCAAAAGAAGACATAAAGGAAACCATAGAAGCACTGTATAAACACCAAAGTGAAAGAGAGAACACAATGAATAAAGAGATAAATGAACTCAGGACAAAAATAGACAACAATAAAGAAGAAAACTGCCAGGATATGGAAAACCTCAGAAAAAAGAACGAAACAGAACTGCAAAACAAAATGGAAGGACAATCCAGCAGAATAGAACAAACAGAAGGCAGACAGAATCTCAGAACTTGAAGGTGAAATGGTAATTAAAGGAAAAACCGAAGAACTATTAATTAAACAACTCAAGACATGTGAAAAGAAAATGCAAGAACTCACTGACTCCATCAAAAGACCAAACTTGAGAATCATGGGCATCGAAGAAGGAGAAGAGATGCAAGCGAAGGGAATGCGTAATATATTCAACAAAATAATAACGGAAAATTTCCCAAATCTAGAGAAAGATATTCCCATACAAATGCAAGAGGCCTCCAGGATACCAAACAGACCAGATCAAAATAGAACTACTCCACGACATATCATTATTAAAACAACAAGTTCAGAAACTAAGGAAAGAATATTGAAGGCTGTAAGAGAGAAAAAACAAGTAACATACAAAGGTAAACCCATCAAAATCACAGCAGACTTCTCAACAGAAACATTAAAAGCAAGAAGAGCGTGTGGTGAGATCTTCTGGGCACTGAATGAAAATAACTTCAACCCCAGGATACTCTACCCAGCAAAGCTATCATTGAAAGTAGATGGAGCAATAAAAGTCTTCCATGATAAGCAGAAACTAAAACAATATGTGACCACAAAGCCACCATTACAAAAGATTCTGCAAGGGATCCTGCACACAGAGAGTGACACCCAACTTAACCATGAAAAAGCAGGCAGCACCAAACCACAGGATAAGAAAAAGCAAGACAGTAGAGAGTAACATCAAGTTAGGTACACACAATCAAACCTTCAAATAACTAAGACAACTGAATGGCAGGAATCACCACATACCTATCAGTACTAACGCTTAATGTTAATGGACTTAATTCACCCATCAAAAGACACCGTTTGACAAAATGGATTAAAAAAGAAGATCCAAAAATTTGTTGCTTACAGGAGACTCATCTCACCGACAGAAATAAGCATATGCTTAGGATGAAAGGCTGGAAGAAGATTTACCAAGCCAATGGCCCCCGAAAACAGGCAGGAGTAGCAATACTTATCTCTGACAAAGTAGACTTCAAACCTACATTGATCAAACGAGATAAAGAAGGACATTCCATACTAATAAAAGGGGAAATAGACCAAAAGGAAATAATAATCATCAATCTGTATGCACCCAATGTCAACGCACCCAATTTCATCAAACATACCCTGAAAGACCTAAAAGCATATATAAACACCAACACAGTGGTTGTGGGAGACTTTAACACTCCATTATCATCAATAGATAGGTCATCCAAAGAAAAACTCAATAAAGAAATCCAAGATCTAAAATATGCAATAGATCAAGTGGACCTAGTAGATGTCCACAGAACATTTCATCCAACCTCTACACAATATACATTCTTCTCAGCAGCCCATGGAACCGTCTCCAAAATAGACCATATCCTAGGGCACAAAGCAAGCCTCAGCAAATATAAGAAAATAGAGATAATACCGTGCATACTATCTGACCACAATGCAGTAAAAGTAGAACTCAACAACAAAAGTAATGACAAAACACATACAAACACTTGGAAACTAAATAACTCATTACTTAATGAAGAGTGGATCATCAATGCAATAAAAGAAGAAATTAAAAAGTTCCTGGAAGTCAATGAAAATGAAAACACAACCTACCAGAACATATGGGACACAGCTAAGGCAGTCTTGAGAGGAAAGTTTATAGCCATGAGTGCATATATTAAAAAGACTGAAAGATCCCAAATCAATGACCTAATGATACATCTCAAACTACTAGAAAAACAAGAACAAGCAAATCCCAAAACAAATAGGAGAAAAATAATAAAAATAAGAGCTGAAATCAACAAAATAGAAACCTAAAAAACCATACAAAGAATTAATGAAACAAAAAGTTGGTTCTTTGAAAAAATAAACAAGATCGATAGACCCCTGGCAAACCTGACTAAAATGAGGAGAGAAAAAAACCAAATTAGTAGAATTAGGAATGCAAAATGGGAGATAACAACAAACACCATGGAAGTCCAGGAAATCATCAGAGACTACTTTGAGAACCTATATTCAAATAAATTTGAAAATCTAAAAGAAATGGACAGATTTCTAGATACATATGATCATCCAAAACTGAACCAAGAGGAAATTAATCACCTGAATAGACGTATAACACAAAATGAAATTGAAGCAGCAATCAAGAGTCTCCCCAAAAAGAAAAGTCCAGGACCTGATGGATTCTCTGCTGAATTGTATCAGACCTTTAAAGAAGAACTGATACCAACCCTCCTTAAACTGTTCCATGAAATAGAAAGGGAAGGAAAACTGCCAAACACATTTTATGAAGCCAGTATTACACTTATCCCAAAACCAGGCAAAGACACCTCCAAAAAGCAGAACTATAGGCCAATCTCCTTAATGAACATTGATGCAAAAATCCTCAACAAAATAATGGCAAACCGAATTCAGCAACACATCAAAAAGATTATTCACCACGACCAAGTAGACTTCATCCCAGGGATGCAGGGGTGGTTCAACATACGAAAATCAATAAACGTAATAAACCACATTAACAGAAGCAAAGACAAAAACCACTTGATCATCTCAATAGATGCAGAAAAAGCCTTTGATAAGATCCAACATCATTTCATGATAAAAGCTCTAAGAAAACTAGGAATAGAAGGAAAGTTCCTCAACATTATAAAAGCTATATATGACAAACCTACAGTCAGCATTATACTTAACAGAAAAATTAAAACCATTCCCTCTAAAATCAGGAACCAGACAAGGATGCCCACTATCTCCACTCCTATTCAACATAGTACTGGAATTCCTAGCCAGAGCAATTAGGCAAGAAGAAGGAATAAAAGGAATACAAATAGGTAAAGAAACTGTCAAAATATCCCTATTTGCAGATGACATGATCCTATACCTTAAAGACCCAAAAAACTCTACTCAGAAGCTTCTAGACATCATCAATAGCTATAGCAAGGTAGCAGGATATAAAATCAACATAGAAAAATCATTAGCATTTCTATACACTAATAATGAACAAACTGAAAAAGAATATATGAAAACAATTCCATTTACAATAGCCTCAAAAAAAATCAAATACCTAGGTGTAAACCTAACAAAAGATGTGAAAGACCTCTACAAGGAAAACTATACACTTCTGAAGAAAGAGATTGAGGAAGACTATAGAAAGTGGAGAGATCTCCCATGCTCATGGATTGGTAGAATCAACATAGTAAAAATGTCGATACTCCCCAAAGTAATCTACATGTTTAATGCAATTCCCATCAAAATTCCAATGACATTCATTAAAGAGATTGAAAAATCTACTGTTAAATTTATATGGAAACACAAGAGGCCACGAATAGCCAAGGCAATACTCAGTCAAAAGAACTATGCAGGAGGTATCACAATACCTGACTTCAAACTATATTACAAAGCAATAACAATAAAAACAGCATGGTACTGGCACAAAAACAGACATGAAGACAAGTGGAACAGAATAGAAGATCCAGATATGAAGCCACACAACTATAAGCAACTTATCTTTGACAAAGGAGCTAAAAATATACGATGGAGAAATAGCAGCCTCTTCAAAAAAACTGCTGGGAAAACTGGTTAGCAGTCTGCAAAAAACTGAAACTAGATCCATGTATATCACCCTATACCAAGATTAACTCAAAATGGATCAAGGATCTTAATATCAGACCCCAAACTCTTAAGTTGATACAAGAAAGAGTAGGAAATACTCTGGAGTTAGTAGGTATAGGTAAGTACTTTCTCAATGAAACCCCAGCAGCACAGGAACTAAGATATACCATAGATAAATGGGACCTCATAAAACTAAAAAGCTTCTGTTGACCAAAAGAAATGGTCTCTAAACTGAAGAGAACACCCACAGAGTGGGAGAAAATATTTGCCAATTATACATCAGACAAAGGACTGATAATCAGAATATACAGGGAACTTAAAAAACTAAATTCTCCAAAAACTAATGAACCAATAAGGAAATGGGCATGTGAACTAAACAGAACTTTCTCAAAAGAAGAAATTCAAATGGCCAAAAAAACACATGAAAAAATGCTCACCATCTCTAGCAATAAAGGAAATGCAAATTAAAACCACACTAAATTCCACCTCACCCCTGTTAGAATAGCCATCATCAGCAACACCACCAACAACAGGTGTTGGCGAGGATGCGGGGAAAAAGGAACCCTCTTACACTGTTGGTGGGAATGTAGACTAGTACAACCACTCTGGAAAAAAATTTGGAGGCTACTTAAAAAGCTGGACATCGATCTACCATTTGATCCAGCAATACCACTCTTGGGGATATACCCAAAAGATTGTTACTCCAGAGGCACCTGCACATCCATGTTTATTGTGGCACTATTCACAATAGCCAAGTTATGGAAACAGCCAAAATGTCCCACCACTGACGAATGGATTAAGAAAATGTGGTATCTATACACAATGGAATTTTATGCAGCCATGAAGAAGAACGAAATGTTATCATTCGCTGGTAAATGGATGGAATTGGAGAACATCATTCTGAGTGAGGTTAGCCTGGCTCAAAAAACCAAAAATCGTATGTTCTCCCTCTAATGTGGACATTAGATCAAGGGCAAACACAACAAGGGGATTGGACTATGAGCACATGATAAAAGCGAGAGCACACAAGGGAGGGATTAGGATAGGTAAGACACCTAAAAAACTAGCTAGTATTTGTTTCCCTTAACGCAGAGAAACTAAAGCAGATACCTTAAAGCAACTGAGGCCAATAGGAAAAGGGGAACAGGTACTAGAGAAAAGGTTAGATCAAAAAGAATTAACCTAGAAGGTAACACCTACGCACAGGAAATCAATGTGAGTCAATGCCCTGTATAGCTATCCTTATCTCAACCAGCAAAAACTCTTGTTCCTTCCTATTATTGCTTATACTCTCTCTACAACAAAATTGGAAATAAGGGCAAAATAGTTTCTGCTGGGTATTGGGGGGGGAGAGGGAGGTGGTGGAGTGGGTGGTAAGTGAGGGGGTGGGGGCAGTGGGGAGAAATGAACCAATCCTTGTATGCACATATGAATAATAAAAGAAAAATGAAAAAAAAAAGAGCTTAAGGTTTTATGGGGCATCGAGATAGGTCAAGATTTGGTGGGGAGGAGCTCAGGGTAATATGGATCTGTAGGATAGGTCAGGACCTATTGCCCACCAGCGGGAGTTGCCATGGTAACTAGAGGGGGAGAGGAAGGAGGAGGGTGAAACAGGAAGTCTCTAATCACCATGTGCAGAAGTTGCCATGGTAACCTTGAAGCCTCTAATCGCTGTGTGGGGAAGTTGCCATGGTAACCATGAAGCTTCTAATGGCCCTGTGCGGGAGTTGCCATGGTAACCATGAAGCCTGCAATTGCCCCACACCAGAGGGCAGTTACCTTTCATGGTAACCATGAAAGAAAGGATGGTGTGGAGTGGAAAGTCAAGTAGAAAATCCCTGATGCCCATGGGGTGCCTGCCCACCAGCCAAGTATCCCAGTCTCTTTGTTATAGGGGCACAGAATCAGTTCTAGTTACTTCCTGCTGAAAGAGGGCAAAGTTAGGGTTTAGGCATGTCTTGGTCCACTTGACCAGTGCAGCTGGACCCCATGGGGAGGAGCTGGTAGTCACGAACCTGGAGCATCACCTGGTTGAAGGTTACCTGAGTTAATTGGCATAGGCAGTCCTGGAAAAAATCAAAAGAGAAAGGGTGCCAGAAGCAGAAAGAGATAATTATTAGGGGTCCAATCAGTGGCATGAGAATGTTAAACAGGGGTGAATTCCACCAGCTAGGGGTGTCAGTCGAGGCAATATTGTAGCTGTGCATCTCATCGCTGAACTTGTGAAGAGACTGGACACGAGTTTCCACCAGGCCTGACTCATTAATATAGTAGCAGCACTCTTCCTGAAGAAAGAAGCAAGTTCCCCTTTATCTGCCATGAGAAGGTCCAAAGCATGGCGGTCCTGTAGGGTTACCTGAGCTAGGGAGGTTATCTGACTTTGAAGAGAGGCAAGGGATGTTGCTGAGTCCTCAAAGCCTGTCAGAACCTGTTGAGAGAGCCTTTGGGTCTAGATCACTGAGTGAGCCAGGGCACCGGAGCTGAAACCAGTAGCCACCATTGAGGCTGCCAAAGATATGCCCACAAGAACAGGCAGGAAGACAGCCCTCCTGGTCCTATGTGGAGGTGAAGGCTGGGTCCCTGATGTAAGGCCTATGAGTTGGAAGAATTCTCCTTTTCCATACATAGTAAGCTGGGGAACCATAGAGACAGGTAAGCAGAGCTGGGAAGTTAGGGCCTGTTGGGTAAGATTTTTTGAAAGTGTGCTGTTACAGCAAAAGAAGCCTCCTGGAGGGACCCAGAGGGAATCCAATATGGTAAAGTTAGTGGTGTTACATATTTGGCCAGGATCAGAGTAGCAGAAGGGCAATTGTTGGGATAGAGGATCTCTATATAGGAGGGCTCCCATGATGGGGGCAGGCAGAGGTGTGGAGGGTGACCCATTTGATGGGAATGGCCCAGGTAAAGGAAAAGCTATGAGTGGGGGCCTGGACAATGCGGCACAAAGGAAACATTTAGTTACATTGGCCAGGCCTGACCTATTTAACAAGTGGGCACCTTCCTGTGCCAGGGACAGCCAGGAAATAGGGTCTCTCCGGGTTTTGTTTTGAAGGCTGTTTTCTGCATCCCTAATGGCTTTCACCTGGTCCTTTTAGTACATTGAGAATCTGGGGGACTACTCGTTTATATAGCCTCCAAATTTGAAGGTTGTTGAGGGATGTGTGTCATACCCAGGTTGATATCCCTTGGCTGTCACCCCAGTTGGCCCATCTATTATCCCAGGGGTTAGGAATGTAAAGGCATACCTAGGAAGCTTCCAATGAGTTGCCTGAGTGAGACCCAGTGTTGAACTTAATGTAATGAATTTTGCAGGACCAATATGGACATCCTCCATATTCTTCAACCCATTTGGCCCCCTCCTGACAGTATGGTTTGGTTTGATTGAATGTAAAACAGAAATAACCAAGATTTATAGTTCTTGTTCCATATGTGCTGCTAAAAGAGTGCTGAAACTGGAGGGTGAGCAGTCTGCTACACCCCCCAGAGGGGCAATGCTCAGCATCAGTGAGGCGGGTGACCACCCTATTGTCTTTTGTATATGTTTCTTGGATCCTGAGTCTCCAACAATAAGAGGAAGATGGTTCAGATTGGGCTGGGGGAAGGGCTAGGATCAGCATTAAGAGTGTCCCCCACCCAGAAGATCCAGAGGGAGGTGGGCCCCATTGGTGTAACTTGCCAAGTTTTGGTAGGCATGTT
Organism: Castor canadensis; assembly: GCF_047511655.1. Taxonomy (NCBI): domain Eukaryota; kingdom Metazoa; phylum Chordata; class Mammalia; order Rodentia; family Castoridae; genus Castor; species Castor canadensis. The sequence goes on from NC_133386.1 coordinate 190,074,836, forward strand.
GGGTGGAAGTGTCTTAAGGTGGGTGAGGTGGTACCAGGTAGGGTGTCCCAGAAGTTTCACTGCCGAGGAAGTGGTGAGGATGACAGTGTATGGTCCTGTCCATCTGGGTTGGAGGGGGCTTTGGATGTAGCTGCTTGAGAAGAACGCTGTTGCCTGGAGACGGGACAATAGTCTGGTGGAACAGTATCTGATTGGGGTAGGTAGTGATCTGCATGGGCTCGGAGCAAGGAGCGGAGGAGAGTGAGGTAAGGTAGGTATCCATTTAAGGGAGGTGTGCTTGATGGGAAAGTGTGGGAAAGGAGAAAGGAGTGGCCATATAACCACTCTAAGGGGCTTAGGGCAGTTGGCTGCCTAGGGGCCACTCAGAGGCGAGTGAGGGTCAGGGGCAGCAGGTCAACCCAGGAGAGCCAGAGCTCCAGGGACAACTTGGTGAGCTGTTGTTTGATCAGGCCATTGTCCTGCTCAACCTTACCTAAGGATTGGGGTGGTATGGGGTATGGAATCTTCACATGATGACCAGGTGTTTACAGACTAGTTGAGTGACCTTGGAGATGAAGACAGGACCGTTGTCCGACTGGAGACTTCATGGAAGACCAAAATGGGGAATGATGTGACGGATGAGAGTGTCTGCTACAATTGTAGCCACTTCTGTGGCCATAGGAATGGCTTCGATCCACCCTGTGAAAGGATCAATAAAAGTAAGAAGGTATCAGAGTTTTTTGTGCTTAGGCCTATGAGTGAAATTGATCTGCCAATCTTCACCGGTCTGGCTACCATGGAGTTGGGGGAGGATTGGTGGAGATGGAGTCTGCCCTGGGGGTTTGCTTGAGAGCAAATGGAGCAGGCCTCCTGGACCCAACAGATGGTGGATTGGAGGCCCCTGGGGTAAAACAAGGGATCCAGGAAGGAGAGAAGGGCCTTGGGGCCTATGTGTAGTGAGTTGTGGATGGCAGTGATAACCTCTGTTGTCTGGCCCAAGGGGAGGATCAGACGGTTGTCTTTGAAGATCTACCCATTGGGGGACATAATTCCCCCTTCTTTGAGGAGAGCAGTTTGTTCTTTTGGCTCATGGTTTGGAGTAAAGCCAGAAGAGAGGAAAAGGATAGGTGGGGGAATTGACTGTTCAGCTGTCTTTTGGGCCTTTATGTCTGCAAAGGCATTTCCTCATGCCACTGGGTCGTTGGAGGTCTGGTGTCCCCTGCAATGGATGACGGTGACCCCCTTTGGGAGCTGCAGAGCTGGTAATAATTTGGCAATGAGGGGTCCATTGACCACCAGGGTGCTCCATGTGGTCAAGAAGCCCCTCTCCTTCCAGATGGCTGCATGAGAGTGTGCTATAAGGAAAGCATATTTAGAATCAGTATATATATTAGCAGTTTTATCTTTGGTAATGGTGTGTGCCTGGGTTAAAGACGAGAGTTCAGCCTTTTGAGATGTTGTTCCTAGGGGGAGGCAAGTTGCTGTCAGTACCTGAGGAGGGTCAATGGTGACTACGGCATAGGTGGCTTGGTGGCCTCCCTGGTCATCTAGGATGGAGCTCCTGTCAGTAAACATAGTGAGGTCAGGAGAAGGTAAGGGAGAGTCGGTAAGATCCTTCCTGGGGTTCATGAGACTCTCCACTGTTTCAGAACAGGAATGGGTTGGGTTAGAGGCTATCAGTGGGGAGGTGGGAAGCAGTGTAGTGGGGTTGAGTGGGGAGCAAGTAGTGAGAGTTATATCAGGATTGTCGATGAATAGGAGGTGAAATGTCTGTAGGCAGGAAGCTCCAATGAGAGAGAGAGAGGAATGGGTGAGGAGGTCAGCAAGTCTGTGTGGGGAATATACCATTATTGGTTGTAGTTGGGATAGTTTAAGAGCCTCCCTGGTGAGGGTGGCCACCGCCACAAGAGCTCGGAGGCACGGCTGCCAGCCCCTGATGGGGATCCAGCTGCCTGGAGAGGTAAGCGATTGGTCGGTGAATAGGGCCTGATAGTTGGGTAAGGACCCCTTTGGCTATTCCAGAAGTTTCATCTGTAAATAGGTGGTATGGTTTGGAAGGGTTTGGCAGGACCAAGGCTGGAGCCTGAAGGAGGGTGTTCCTGAGAGAAGAAAAACAGTGATGGACCATGGACGGAGAGGTGAGTGGACCAGTGGGAGTCTCCTTGGCAGCTTGGTATAGTGGGCAGGTGGGCCAATGAGGCAAAATTATGAATCCAGTGTCTAAAAATCCCAATGAAGCCCAAGAAGGATAGAATTTCTTAGGCATCATAAGGAAGAGGGAGGTCCTTCAAGGTTTGGACCTGGTCCATGGTAAGTGCCTCTGAGGTGGGGGTGAGACAGAAGCCCAGAAAAGTAACAGCTTGTAACCAGAGTTGGGCCTTGGCTGGGGAGACCTGGTATCCCTTAGAGGCTAGAAAGTTAAGGAGGTTGGCTGTTCCCATTTCAGAGTCCTGCTGGGAGGGGGAGCATAGAAGGAGGTCATCGACATATTGTAGAAGTGTATTGGGTTTTGTATTACACATGACCAGGTCCCGAGCCAGAGCCTGACCAAAGAGGTGGGGGCTATCACGGAAGCCTTGGAGAAGAACTGTCCAAGTTAGCTGTTGGGTGAGGTGAATATCCGGGTCTTCCCAGGTAAAGACAAAGAGGAAGTAGGAGTCCGGATGGAGAGGGATAGTGAAAAAGGCATCCTTGAGATCAAGGACAGAAAAGTGAGTAGTATCAGGGGAGATATTGGAGAGGATTGTATATGGATTTGGGACCAATGGGTGAATGGGGATAACAGCCTCATTTATGATGCATATGTCTTGGACTAGTCTGTAGGACCTGGAAGGCTTTTTTATTGGAAGGATAGGCGTGTTACATAGGGAATTTATAGGTATAAGGAGACCTTGATTTAAGAGTTTGGTAATTGTTGTTTTTATGCCTTTTTGATGAGTTTCTGAAATAGGGAATGGGGTCTACAGGGATATTGGTTAGGGTCCTTAAGAGAAATGTGGATGAGTGGGTGGTGTGTACCCACAACCAGGACTGAGATGTCCCAGACAACAGGGTTGACCAGAAGGGGAAATGTAGGCAGAGCAGGTCCAGGAGGTGAAGGGGCTAGGTGGCTGGCAGAGGCCAGAAGGAGTGAGTGGGAAGCTAAAGATTCTGGTAGGTGGGGAGGGATGGTTATGGAAGCCCCAAGCTTAGTTAGAATATCTCGACCTAAAAGTGGGGCAGGACAGGATGGGATAATAAGGAAAGAGTGTACAAATAGTATACCTCCAGCAGAGCAAGGGAGGGGTAGGGTTTTGTATGGGCAGAAGAGAGAGCCGTCAACTCCCATAACAGAGACCGATGAAGGAACTGTTAAACCCGAGTGGGCAGGCAGTACAGAATAAGTAGCCTCCATGTCCAAGAGGAAGGAGATGGACTTACCCACTACCTGGAGCATGACCCTGAGCTCAACAAGAGTGATTGGGGTCTCCAAGTCAAGGCATCGTCAATCTTCTGCCAGTCCAAGAAAGTTGGGGATCTGGATGTCTAGTGTGGCTGACCCTCCACAAGGAGCCTCAGGGGTAAGCCCTGTCCAGGACAATCTGATCCCCAGTGACCCATCTGTTTGCATTTTGGGTAGGGTTTAGTTGGAGGTCTTGGGTTGGCGCACTGGTGAGCCCAGTGGCCTTCCTTGCTACATTTGAAGCAGGCCCCCGCAGGGGCTGATGGGAGGTTTTGGGTTCCTCCTTTGACTCAGGGCTGTGGTCCAGCCAGCCGCAGGGCTGCTACCAAGGCTTGGGTTTGGAGGGCCACCTTCTATTTTTTTTTTCTTTTCTTATTCATATGTGCATACAAGGCTTGGGTCATTTCTCCCCCCTGCCCCCACCCCCTCCCTTACCACCCACTCCTCCCCCTTCCTCTCCCCCACACCCCCTCAATACCCAGCAGAAACTATTTTGCCCTTATTTCTAATTTTGTTGTAGAGAGAGTATAAGCAATAATAGGAGGGAACAAGGGTTTTTGCTGGTTGAGATAAGGATAGCTATACAGTGAGTTGACTCACATTAATTTCCTGTGTGTGTGTGTTACCTTCTAGGTTAATTTTTTTTTAATCTCACCTTTTCTCTAGTTCCTGGTCCCCTTTACCTATTGGCCTCAGTTGCTTTTAAGGTATCTGCTTTAGTTTCTCTGCGTTAAGGGCAACAAATGCTACCTCACCCCTCCCTTGTGTGCTCTTGCTTTTATCATGTGCTCAAAGTCCAATCCCATTGTTGTGTTTGCCCTTGATCTAATGTCCACATATGAGGGAGAACATATGATTTTTGGTCTTTTGGGCCAGGCTAATCTCACTCAGAATGATATTCTCCAATTCCATCCATTTACCAGCGAATGATAACATTTCATTCTTTTTCATGGCTGCATAAAATTCCATTGTGTATAGATACCACATTTTCTTAATCCATTCATCAGTGGTGGGGCATCTTGGCTGTTTCCATAACTTGGCTATTGTGAATGGTGCCGCAATAAACATGGGTGTACAGGTGTGGAGGGCCACCTTCTATTGGAGGTATTTTTGGCAGGTTGACTCTGTTGCCTCCACAGAAATCTCACGGAAATGTAGATTTAACATCAAGAGAAGTTGAACCCCTGAGTGTGCAAAAACATCCTGCCCAAGCCACCACTAACAGGAGGATTAAAATCCATTAATTTGTGATTTTCAAATAGTTCAGTGGCTCACTAATAGCCATGTAGTGGTCAGAGTCCTTCACCACCAGAAGGAATACCTCAGCACTACCAAACATGTACTCTAAAAAAGCTATCGCATGTAAGTTACAGTGGAAATAGTCTTTATTGAACACAGAGCAAGTCTATGATTTACTCCAGCCAGATGGCACTCAATAATCATTGAGTGACAGACAAGGAAGAAAGAGGTACATTGGGGAGCCAAAGAGGGACTGGCAATAACAGTCTCCAAAATGAGCAGGTTGCCCACCATTATTACAGTGTAGTTGAGTAAAACCATGATGAATAATGCTTTTTTCCATTAGGATCCTGAGTGAGACCAAAAGAATAATTCTATTATTTGTAAGAAAATGGATACAACTTGAGATCATCATATTAAATGAAATAAGCCAGACTTAGACATTTATCACAAACTTTCGTTCCTAAGACAATCTAGATTTTAAAATAAAGACATGAATATAGAAAGGGAACTATTTGGCAGAAGGAAGAGGAAGATGAGGAGGGCAAAGTAGGAGAAGATATAGTAAAATGTTGGGAGTGGTGGTGCATGTCTATAATCCCAGATACTTAGAAGGCAGAGTCAAGAAGATGAAGAGTTCAAGGCCAGCCCAGTCAAAAGGCAGCAAAAATAAAATAAAAATACAAAATGTCTTAGGTCACGGCTCAAGTGACAGGTTTTGGGTTCAATCGTCATACCACAAAAAAGGATAATGAAGTGACTATGACCAATGTACCTTATATACATACACCAAAATGTCATAAAGAAACTCTGTAGTTTTCTGAATCAATATAAGCTAAGAAATAACAATCACTTCAATAAACTACTTAACATAAACTTTGGAAAAATGCCTTTAAAAGGAAAAAAAAACTATTGTAAAGCATGGTGACTAGGATTAATTAAAGCATAGTGTTTATTGAAAATGCTAAGATAGTAGATTATGTGTTCACACTAAAAAAACAAATGACAACTATGCAAGATTGCTTATTAATGCATATGTAAATTAGCTTCATTTGTTCTTTGCACAAAATACACAAATTTAATAATGTTTTGTACATCATCTATCTAAATTTTATTTTTCAAATTTAAAAATAAATAATACATTAATTAAAATAAAAAATAAAATTGAAAAAGAATTTCCTATGTTCCAACTAAAATAATACTTTAAAAAAGGAAAAATCAAAATAAAGAATTCAGAATACATTTCAACAACAGAGATTTAGTATACAGTATTGCAAAAGAGTGCCAAAAGCTTAAAATTAATTGTACAGTCAGACTTGGTGGCACACATCTGTAATCCTAGCCACTAAAGAGGCAGAGATTGGAATACTACTTGAGACCAATTCAGGCAAAATATTAGCCCCATTTGTCAGGGAAAACATTGGAAGCCACACTGTCCCCAGTTCCCCTAGGAACCTCCCATAAAGTCTCCTGTGACCACCATAAAAGCAGGGGAGTCCCAGGTTTTACTCATGATTGAAAAGCACTTATTGATACTGGAGCCAGAATCTCAGCTATTCCTTTCTCTCCCGTACCCACGTCCTCCAAGAAAATGACTGTTCAAGGCATATCAGGCTAGCCTCTAGAGCATTATTTCACTCAACCTTTAGCCTGCTCCTGGGGGAGTTTTCCATTTCTGTCACTCCTTTTTAATTGTCCCAGAAACCCCTACTCCTCAGCTAGGGTGAGACCTTATATCTAAATTGGGAGTAGAGCTACTTTTACCTCCAGGAGAGTACTTTTGCTTGCCCCAATAGAGGAACAAGTAGACCCCACAGTGTGGCTGGATGGGCACACTCTGGGACAAGCACAAACAGCTGCCCCAGTCCTAATTCATCTCAAGGACCCCTCCTGGTTTCCCCATCAAAAACAATATCCTATAAAGCCAGAAGCTAAGGAGGGGCTAATTCCCATAATCAAAGACTTAAAGAGACAGGGACTGCTAATAGAATGCTCCAGCCCATATAATACTTCTATTCTTGGTGTCAGGAAGGGACCTAACAAATGGCGGCTGGTCCAGGATCTCCGCTTGATCAATGAAGCAGTAGTGCCTCTCCACCCTGTAGTTCCAAATCCCTATAAGCTTTTAACCCAAATACCTCCAGGTACTGCTTACTACTCTGTCCTGGATTTAAAAGACACCTTCTTTTGCAGTCCTTTACACCCTAAAAGTCAACCTATCTTTGCCTTTGACGACCCCATAAGAAAGTCTGGATGGGTCACTTGGACTGTCTTCCCCCAGAGAATCAGAGACAGCCCCCACCTCTTTGGGTTATCCCTAACCCAAGACTTGGCAGAATGGCAATATCCACAAGCTACTCTGCTACAATATGTAGATGACCTCCTGCTCTGTGGACCAAATGAGCTTGTCATTTCACAAGCCACTGAGTACTTACAAAACTTCTTAGCAGATAGAGGTTATAAAATCTCTAAAGAAAAAGCCCAATTGTGTCAGTCTAGGGTTACATATTTAGGTCTTGTCCTGGAGAAAGAAATGAGGTCCCTAAGAGAAGATAGAATCTGTCCAATCCTGACATTTCCTCTATCTAAAATTCTAAAGCAATTGAGGGCCTTTTTGGGGGTCACAGGATACTGTAGAATTTGGATCCTGGGATATGCAGACCTAGCTAGGCCTTTATATCAAATCCTTAAGGAAGTACAAAAGGATATCCAGCCCTTTATTGAGTGGGATGACAAGTCAAAAAATGCATTCCATAGGTTAAAAAAGGCTCTTATGACAGCTCCCACCCTGGGTCTCCCAGTACAAGACAAGTTTCAGTGATATGTTTATGAAAAGGAAGGACTGGCCTTGAGCGTGGTGATTCAGCTCAGGGGCATCACTCACCAGCCAGTAGGCTACTTAAACAAAGAGTTAGATCAGGTAGCCAAGGGATGGCTGGGATGGCCAGTATGCTTTAGAGCAATGGCTGCAGTAAGCCTTCTAGTGCCTGAAGCTCAGAAACTTATCCTAAATCGCTCCCTAATGGCTTATACCCCACAAGACCTAGGGGGAATTTTAAACTCAAAAGAACTTTGGTTATCTAACAGCCATCTACTTAAATATCAGGCCCAGTTTCTGGGAGGGACACAAATAACTTTAAGGACCTGCCAGAGCTTAAATCTTGCATCCCTTCTACCAGAGGCAGAGGGAAATCCTGAACACTTGTGTGAGGAGATACTTATGGAAAATTATGCTGCCCACCTACACTTAACTGATTGGCCCTTAAAAAACCCAGATCTAGAATTATGAAGTGATGGCAGTTCCTTTGTCAAGAATGGTGTCAGACATGCAGGGTTTGCAGTTGTGACAGAATTTGGCATCCTCAAATCAGGTCCTCATTCTTCTAATACAAGTGCTCAATCGGCAGAATTAGTGGCCCTAACAGAAGCCCTAAAACTGTCAAAAGAACAGAGAGTAAACATCTATACAGATTCAAAATATGCCTTCTTGATCCTGCATGTTCATGCAGCCATCTGGAAGGAAAGAAAAATGCTAACTATAACAGGAACAGCTTCCCATAGAAATAAGGAAGGTTACATTAATAGTTTTAGGGATAACAGCATTAGTTGCAGTCCTTGCTGCAATCAGCTATGGGGTGATTGCCAATCATGTAACTGCAAAAAACCTAACCAAAGTGGCAGAGGACACCTCAGACAAGGTAGGCTTTGCTACTAAGGACATGCAAAGGTCTTTGTTGTCCCTTGTTTGTATGGTAATGGACTACCACCTGGCCCTAGATTTTCCTTTGGCCAAACAAGGAGGGATATGTGCCATTGCCAATACCTCCTGTTGCACATATATAAACACTTCAAGCATTGTAGAGGAACATGCAGATTACATTCTCCAACAGGTTAAGTGGCTCCCAGAGCAATCTCTTGAAACTCAGGTTTCTACTCAGGTATGGGAACAAATAAAATCCTGGCTTCCCTCCAGAACTTGGTTCCTACCTTTTCTGGGGCCTATAGTTGCCATTATTCTCTTGCTTGTGTTTGGGCCTTGCATTTTAAACTTACTTGTCAAGTTTGTTTCTTCTCACCTAGAATCCATCAAACTACAAATGCCTCCGGTGGAGATGAAAATGACCTTCTACCGCTGTCCCCTTGACAGCCCCCCTCAAAAAGAGGTCAGCCTTGATGCTGCAGGCCCTTTCATCACCCCCTGTCAGCAGGAAGCAGTTACTGAACAGACTTCTTTGTCCCTATTCCTAACAACAGTTAGGGCAGTCACTGAGAGGGGGGACTTGAAGAACAGACTGCAGGAGGTCAAGGAGACACTTCTCCTCCCTAGGAAATTCCCATTTGCATTTGAAAGGCATCTCTGCCATCAGGCAATGCAAATAAGCTATAAAACCCACTCCCCACCCTGTCCCATGGGATCACCAGTTTCCGGGTCCCCCTGCATTCCCCAATATGCAGTCTTTCTCTTCTCTTTTCTACAAATAAATTCTCTACAAATAACATCTTTCCAACCTCTGCTGTTGTAGTCCGCCTGTGCTTTTGTCCTCAGAGAGGGCTCAAGAACCCTGAGCACCTGAAATTCCTGCATGTGTCATCCATGTATCATACACATTAACTTCATGAAAGTAGTTTAAGAATCGTTCTAAAGACATATAAACACACAGAGAGATGTTTTAACCTAGGCATGCCAAAAAATGTCAGATATAAGCTTGCATGTAATAGCTCAAAAAAGTAAAATTTAAGTGGCTACAATTGGTTGGAGACAGAGTAAGACACACACAGAAAACACACAATGAAGCAAGAGAATCACCATTAATTCAGAGTGTACACTTAAACAAATCATTTTTGTCATTATTTTTAATAGGTTAGCCTACTAGATTCATAAGTAGCTTACAGCAGCTCTTTAACAGAAATATCCTATTTTTTGTACAATCCTTAACATATTAATGTATTTAAAACAACAAGTATAAGAACTATATTAATTTAGAGAATTTTAACCACAAGTTAGTTACAATTTCACGAGAGGATGGCAATATGGTGTCACCCATGAGTTTCCTATCCCTAGGGTGTGGCAAGATGGTGCTGGAACATGATGGCTTTATCATGGTGACAGTATTTACTGTGGTCACATGATCTCTCCAAAGGATCTCTCAAACAGAACACAAAGACATGTTACATGCAACATACAGACTCAAAATAGCAATCTGTTATAGCGATAAAACATATCTTCTTCTGAGAGACAGGTGTTACTGTCCATTTGAGTTTAATCTTATTTTTAGATTAACAGGATCAAAGCACTCCCACTATTTAAGTTTACACCCAAGTGAACATGTTGGCTCCTCCAATGGTGGAAAGAGAGGGAAATGGAAAGAAAGAATCTACCCTAGAGAGAACTGTTCTACTAAGGATCATCCCTCCACCCCTGCATTAGAGTTCCTGAATGGAGAGAGACAGAAGGAAAGGGAAGGAGGAAAATTGCCATTTGAGAGAGTGTGAGAGCTTTCCAAGAGCCTCAAGGTGTCCATCTTATATCAAGGAAGTCTTAGTTGCAGGTCCTTTTGACCTGGCTTGTCCTAAAGGGCCTCAGTGGACATCTCCATGTGAAAGAGTGGTGGGGTTACCCAACATCAAGTCTACCACTGTCCAAAGGACCAATCTCTTACACCTCTTCATAAGTGTTCCTAAATGAGATGCTGATTTTGAATGCTAACCCAACTGCTATCCTAAACAAAGATAAAGAAGAAAAAACAAAGATCAGAGAAATATGCCAAATAATGGAAACAAATTAAGTTGGGATTCAAACATATGACCTTACACTTGGTAGGCAGGCATTCTACCACTTGCACCATTCTGTGAGTCCTTGTTATCTTCTCTAAAGAAAGGAGACTTAGAAACTACCTATACAATCTGGCAAATAATTCCATTAATCCCATCATGGAAGGATGCTAGCTACTTTCTGGTGGACCCAGGGCATGTGTTCCTGGGACAGAAGAGTTTGACCTTGGGGTGAGCACTTCCAAGCCCCCTATAGGCCATGAGGACCAGTGGCCACAAGAGGAAGACAGGAAGAAATAATTTTAATTCAACTTCCAAACTCCACCAATATCTATTTAAGATCAAGTAACCAGAGCCCAGAGGTTATCACAGGATGCTTTAAAGTTAGCCACTACCTTAAAGCTTAATTTACTCTACTCAAGAGTAATCCACATTCTAAACATCAACTATATTTGAAGTAGGGAGGTTTTCACAAGTGAATTTAACAAAACAAAGACTCACACCTAGGAGCTAAAGAGAGCATAAGTTAGTAATTTCAAACACAAATTCTCTATCAAATAGAGGAGGAACTAGTAAATTATCCAATACTTTTTTTTAAGAAGACAAGGACCCAAATCATCCCAGGGCCCATAATGGACCCTCCCTGTTTTAAGGGAGTAAAACCAAAAGAATTTACTTAAGTCTATCTTTAAATAAGTGAGTTAAGTAAAGTGACAGAATTCAACGATAAACTTTCTTTAATTCTAGTCACAATATTATGAAACACTGGTCACACTAAGGGGAGGTAATGCACAGGAGGGGTATGGAAACTAAGAACTTGAACATGGTTGATATACTGTCTATACAAGAATTAATATAGAAATCTTAAATCAACTGAAACTGCCATAAGAAAACCACTAAGGTAGATTTAAGAAAATTAGATGAGATAAATCAATTGGAGTTATAATACATGTAAACATGGAAATATTAAAAGGAAACTCCCTGTGTAGCTACCATTATCTCAAACAAGCTAAAATATCATATTTGCAATTTATCATTTCTCTTTCTTGTAAAAAATCAGAGTAGGAGGGCAGAACAAGTCCTGTCTCCAGTAAGGGTGGGGATGTGATGGAGAAAGGGGGTCAGAGCGTGAATACATGCAAAAAATGTATACAAGTGTATGTAAATGCAAAAATAATACCTGTTGAAACTACTCCAGGAATCAGGGGAGGCAGGGATAAAGAGAAAAGTAGAGGGGGTGAATCTATGCATGACATATGTGACACATTGCAAGAAGCATGTAAATGCCACAATGTACCCCCATCCAGCAAAATAAATGAAAAAAAAAGAAATATTTGAAGCACAAAGGTAATTGACACAATGTCGCCTCTGTACAACAATTATATGTAAATTAAATTTTTTTAAAAGTCAAAATAAAACATGTTTTAATTAAATTGAAAAATATAAACTTAAGAAAAAAGTGCAAGACATACATGATGAAAACAAAATGAGGAAAAAGAATTACTGAAGAATCTCAAAGAGATAAGGAGATTTTATACTCCCCAATAGAATGATTCCATATGGTGAAAGTGTCGATTTTTTGCCAATTAATTATTCTTTTAATACATTGTCAGTCAAAATATAAGAAGGTTCATGCAACCTTCTATATGTATCCCAATGTTGTATTAATAAAAGTATTGAGTGGTAGGTTAGGTCTTTTAATATATATCAAAATCTATTTGCATGAACTAAAATGAGTTAGAAATGATCAAATGATCAAATAAAGATTGTTTAGAAAGACATACATAAATATTTACACATAAGATATAAGGTATGTGACACCTCATATTAAAGAAAATAGTTGAACATTTGAAAATGTGCTGGAAAAAATTTAGGGGAACAAACAATAGCAAGAAAATACATATTATGGTTAGAAATGTGCAAAGGATCTGAATAGACATGCCTTCTCAAAAGAAGACATACAAATAGCAGGTATAAGTGAACAGGCTCAAAACAAGTAATCATCAAAGGAATGACAAGTAAAACCAAAAGGATCAATCACTTTCCAACTGTTAGAATGGCTATTCTCAAATAACTAAAAAGTGTGCCAAAGACATGGTGAAAAGGGAACTCCTGAACACTGTTGGTGAGAACATAAAGTAGAAGAGCCATTGTGGAAAACAGTAAGAAGTTTCCTCAAAACTTAAAAGTAGAACTGATATATACAATCTTACTTCTGGGTATATGAAGAACATGAAAATCAGTATGTGGAAGAAGTATATACACAATATATATTCATTGCAGCAATTGCAATAACCATGTATTCACGAATATGTGAGCGAGTAAGGAGCATATGGAAGATATACACAATGGGACATCATTCAGGTTTAGAAAAGACGAAATTCCCTCACTTGCAACCAAATGGAAGGACCAGAAAAACATGGCAAGTGAAATAAGTCAGACACAGGAAGACAGATGCCACATAATCTCTCTCAGTTATATGTGGAATCTATAAAAACTCTGAACTCACAGTCGACAGATCAGAATAGTGGTTGGAAGGGGCTAGAATAAGAGTGTGGGGGAATGTTGGTCAAAGGATATAAAACTTCAGTTAAATTGGAGAAATAAGTTCATTAATTCTATTACACAACCTGTTGAATATAGTTAATAACAATGTATTCCTGAAAATGGCTAAAAGAGTAGATTGTAAGTGTTCTCATTAAAAAAATAATAATTACATGAGTCAACATATATGCAAATTACATCCTTATACAGTGTGTATATTCACATATGTATTTATATCACAATATGTACAATTTTTCTTTATCAATTTAGTTACAAAATTTTTAAATAAAAATTTCTATTCATCAAATGAAATGTTAATTGTATAAAAAAGAAACAAACCAGAGAAAACTCTGTGAAACATATAAAAAATAAAGAACTAGTACATGAGATAGCTAAAGAACAATGACAATTTAGTAGTAAGGGAAAAATGATTCATCAAAAATTTGGCAGAGGCTAGCAGAGTGGCTCATGTGGTAGAATGCCTGCCTAGCAAGTGTGAGGTCCTGAGTTCAACCCGTAGAACTGATAAAAATAACATGACATGAATACACATTTCATAAAACCTAGATGTACATTAAATATATGAGAACATGCCCAATTTCAATAGCAATAAGGAAAATAAAAATCAAAATGAATGTGCCCATAACATTCACAAAAATATCAAGCATTTTTTATTATCAAGGATTGATGAAGATAAAGAGCATTGAGCTCTTAATTCACTGTAGGTGAGAAAACAACTTGTAAGACAGCATTAGGGGAAATGCAGTCCATCTGCTCTTACAGCCCAAGTAAGACAAAATATTTTTATAAGACATCCAGAGCAATTTTATGTGTAAGATAAAAATATTCAAAAAGGTACCCAATAATTGAATGGACACATAATGTGCATGCATTCACACATATACTGAACGTTCACACATATACTCAAACCACAGACGGGAAAATGACAAAACTAAAGCAATATGCAGGAACAGGATCTAATTTAAGAAAGTTAATATTATGCATAAAAATCAGAAAATATGAACTACATAATGTAATTTTAATAAAGTTAAGCAATAAGAAATATAAATGTATATTTTAAGAATGCGTAGACATACAGTTAAACTATTTTAATTATATTTAACAAAGTTATCATTGGAATTACCTTAGGAGAGGGAGAAGAAGGGCATCAGAAAGGAACACACATGTACTTTGAATGATTTTCATAATATATTAGTTAAGATGCTACAAAATTTATAAATAAATTGTATATATTATTATATATGTATTAAATTATAATAAAATGTTGTAATATAAAATTTCTAATACGCATGCATGTATATCTTCAATTAGAAAAGTACACACATTGTACATAATTTCTGCAGACATTTTCATCCTACATTATGTACATTTGTTACTTTTTATTCTCTAGTGAACATGAGGGCCATAAGTAATAAAATTGCACTCTATCTGGAATCTCTGCTAAATCAATACCTTTTAGCTGAACTTGAAAAAAAGCAAAAAAATTTGTAACTATATGATATGATGAGCATGATAATTTGCTTAGTAAATTTTTTATTACCTGTAGGTATCATACGACATAACATTGTATACCTTGAATATACACCGTAGAATTTATTTCAAAAAAGGAAAACAAAGCAAAACACAACTCCGACAAAGCATAGGTAATGTTTTCATATTGCAATTAAGCTACATAGTTTCTATGTAGTTTGCAGTTTGTGATTGTCCAAGATGACTATAGACTGAGAAAAACTTGTTTTGTTTAATGTAAAATTATAAAACAAAATTTTGATTATACCAAAATACAATCTTTTAACTCCAAAGTAAAATAATGAAATTGTCAACAACTTTTAGGAAATATGGTGTTTATCCAAAACAACACCAATGTTTGATCAATTTCTTCATCATGAAGGTAAAACAAGAAATAACTATTCTTTGAAAATGGGAAAATTTGCACATGTTGACTAGTGAAGATTATAAAAATATTTTGACAACATGGCTCAATATTGTTTTCTAAAGGGAACAATTTAACCTAAGAGGATGAATATAATTGAAGTACATTATATGCATGTATGGATATATATCACAATGCCACACTTTCTACAATCAATACCCACACACACACACACACACACACACACATACAAAACAGATTATCAAGTCCATCCCATCTAACAAAACTATTCATTGGTAGTGTCATTACTAAACATAGTACCATCTGCCATCCAAATACCTCGAATTTAAAATGCATAGGTATTGTTCTGCAAAAGAGAAATAATCCTAGGACACTATGCATAATTGAGGTATATAAATCTGCCATGGAGATAAAATAATGAACAATACAATTTGTCAACCTCTTTTTATTCCCAGAACTTTGTCTAAGCTTTAGACACATACTTTTGTCATAAATGTACATGATGATAAATTTCAAAGGGGTGATTATTGTATTGCTTTGGAAAGAATAAACCAATTTCTTTTACACTATATTTAAATGTAAACTGGGGATAATAAATTTGCAATGTGAGCATACTCATATCTTTATATGTAACATAGTAAATCTGTGCCTTGTATTAGATTCCAGAAATTCAATTATAGTTTATTTATACTCATAAATAATAATATATTTTTTCTTTTTTTGAGGACTTTGAATAAAGAGAATCATCCAGATAGAATAGATTTAGTAAGTCACGTCAACCTTTGCAAGAGTTTTCTGCCAGTTGTGATTACTATCCTGTTCTGTACAGAGACATTCTTATTCGATCCATAAACTTTTTAAACCAGAGTTTTTCCATAGAAGTGTTCATATCTGAATTTCTTAAGGTGTATATTAAAGGATTCAACATGGGAGTAATAACTGTATAGAAAACTGTCATGAATTTATTAATAGGAAAATTAGAAATGGGTCTGACATACATGAAAATACAGGGAACAAAAAAGAGGACAACAACAGTGATGTGTGAGCTGCAGGTTGACAGGGCTTTGCGCCTCCCTTCCTGACTGTGAGTTTTAAGAGAGTTTAGGATGATTCCATAGGAGATTAGGAGAAGGATAAAGACCACCATACAGATTGCTCCACCATTGGCAACCACAGTGAGGCCTATGAAGTAGGTGTCAGTGCAGGCAAGTTCCAACAGTGGGTACATGTCACAGATGAAGTGATCAATAATATTGGGACCACAAAATGGGAGATTGTACACAAATACAATTTGAACCATAGAGTGAGAAAAACCTCCAGCCCAGGCCACCACTAACAAGAAGATACAAACCCGTCGATTCATGATGGTCAAATAGTGCAGTGGTTTACAGATGGCCACATAGCGATCATAGTCCATCACCACAAAAAGGAAGATCTCAGCAGCACCAAAGAAGTGCTCTATAAAAAGTTGGCCCATGCAAGCTGGAAAGGAAATAGTCTTTCTATCATAGAGCAAGTCTAAAATCAACTTGGGTGAAATGGCTGTGGAGAAAAGAGCATCCATGAGTGACAGATAAGCAAGGAAGAAGTACATTGGGGAGCCCAAAGATGGGCTGGCAATGACAGTCATCACAATGAGCAGGTTCCCCAACATAGTCACAATGTAGATGAGTAAAAACAAGACAAATAATGCTTTTTGCCCATCACGAGCCTGAGTGAAGCCCAGGAGAACAAATTCTGTGACATTGTTACTCTGTATCATTTATTCTTCTGTAAGGTTTTCTTCAGAGATGAGAGATCAGTAGAACAAGACCTGCCATGAAATTGTGGACAGGACCATGAATTTGTTCTGACATGGAACAATCTTCATCAGTATCTTCCACAGTAAACATTGCAGCAAACAATTCCTAAATATATATTGAGCTCAGCTTCCGAGGAGATTATATGGTTTGTGAATACGTGTATTTCTGTTGGGTTAAGAAAATCGTTCCTTTTTTCAAGAAACTTGAATGGCAATAAACCATAAATATGTCAACTAGCAGAAGCAGTCTTTAAGTTGGTATAATTGTGGAGAATTATCTTACATAAGCCTAAAATGGCATCTTCCCAAAATACCCAGCTAATGCTATGATATTGCCCTATTAAATGTCTGTTTGATATCTAAAAAAAAATTTTGGTCTTCAAATCTCTGTCATTAAACATCAAGGCACCTGAATGTAAGCTTCCTGAAATAACTATAAAAGTATTTTTCACTTTGCAGTCTATAGTAATTATTCATCTGACTCTATCATTTTAGCAGCTATAATTCTGTAAATTTCATCTTTGCCAATACAAATGTTAACCTATTTACATTAACTCTCTTGTTTTTTTTACCAAATATGTTTAGACTTGGCTCTACCAACCACGATACTCAACCACTACTTTCTCAATACATAATACAGTTTTTAACTATTTGGGAACGTTGGATGAAAGAGGAGAAAATAGAAACTGAAAAGAGAAGTAGAGAACACTGGTTCTATACATAAGTGTTCCACATACTGATAGTGTTCGAAATAGAACATCAATTTCCAGATTCTAAAAAGCATATATTCATGGGAAAAAGTTAGCATGAGAAGGCCTGAGTTTGGGTCATTTTTAAATATACTTAGAAAAATGTCAGTTTGCACATTGTAAAATGAAGAATTCAAAGTAAACACCATTAGTGCAGCTGCACCTTTTCCTTTTGGTTAATATTTTTTCTCATATTTGCATGATAAAATAACAATTTCCAAGCTCATCACACTGGTAAATGGGATATGATAACTGCTGTGACAAAAAGGCTGTCTCTAAGGTTCACATTCATTGTGTATCTAGGTAAGACTCATGACATATATTTTAAAGGGAATGATGTGGATACTAGATTCATATGACTTGAATTGCATCACAGATTCATTCACCTACAATCTATATGACTTTAGGCAATTTAACTAATCCCCCTTATGCCTCAATTCCATCATTTTTCATGTGGGGGCATCTATAACATCTATCTCATATGGTTATTACTTTTTATTATATGTAAATCAATAGAACATAACTGGACATCTAGTAAAAATCTAAATAAATTATATCTGTTATTGATAATCTTGAATTTTTAGCTATGATCATTGGATCATTGTAAGTCATTACTATCCCCTCGGTCTAAATAGAAATACTGACATAATATAGAATATAAATACTACATATTATAATTCATGAACTCCTTCAGGATATTATTAGATTGTATGTGCTAAGAATCATCTATTTCATCTTCCGTAAGTACGTTCAATATTTACCTGTGAAGGAATGCATTTTCAGTAGAAGCAAGGAAGAGGATTCTATGTACATGGACTTAGTAGTGGAGGAAGAGATGTGAGGAGTCTGAACATTATTTAGAAGTCAGCTTTGATGAACCTTCTATGTACCACTCACACTACTGTCCACATTGGATTCAGAAGATCTTTAGTCATTCAAGCTACAGATTGGTAACTGCACACCTGTTGAAGAACATAGAGATAAAAGTTATTGAGGACCAATATT
The DNA here is from genome assembly GCF_047511655.1 of Castor canadensis. Lineage (NCBI taxonomy): Eukaryota > Metazoa > Chordata > Mammalia > Rodentia > Castoridae > Castor > Castor canadensis. The sequence continues at coordinate 190,093,282 of NC_133386.1, forward strand.
CTGTGACACTTTACATTCTGTAGTGGTTAGTGATTTTAGCCTCATTTTTTATTGTTGCAGTATTTCACCAGGGGAAATCTACCTTTGGCCAATTTAATTTACATAATAGAGTAAAAACAGTTTAAGTTTCCAATGATCTGATACTATAAAACTGAATATGACTGTGCTTTCAAAACCATTGTTAACACATTTCTCATAAAAAGAAAAGTCTTTAAAAGCAGATTTTTATAAAGATAATCCCATAATTTCAAAATATCCTATATAGTATCTATCAATAACTTTTTCATAAGTCTAGGTGACAATAGATGAGTGATTTCCATGATAATGGGTTTCTCTATAATACATACTAACATTTTCCTGGGGTCATTTTAAGATTCACACATAAAAGCCAATATTAATCTTCCAGAACATAACAGCTAATTTCCTACACACTCTAACACACTTGGTATGATACATGATTTTAAAGTCTCTAGTTCAAATATATAAATAATAATTACATGTAATTGTTAACATATCACATAAAATATAATAGCCCATAAAATAAAGTGATTAACCAATAGGTTTTTATACATGTAATACACATTACTTAATATTCATAATATGGAAAATCAATACCAACCAGGCCATAAAACTGAAATCAAATAAACTGTATATGCTTATTAATTTCTGTGTTTTGTCACCTGAATACTCCAGACTAGATATCGCCTAGGAGAATATATGTCCTTTACAATATTATTTATGTTTTTAGTGTATCACAAAACTATTCAACTAGTATCCATGGTCCCTTGTTTCAAAAACTCACTCCATGGGTTTGTCCTCATTCCGGAAAATCAATGTCTCCCTTATTGAAGGTGACTGCTGATATTTTGTGCTCCTATGTAGCTTCATAAAATGCACAATAATTGATGAATAGGTGCTCAGTGGACCAAGAAATAGTACCACGTGGCTACAGCAAATATATTTCCACAAGGTTCGTGTGATATCAGTCCATTAGAGAAGAGTAAAGGTATCCAAAGTACATGCCTAAGGTATAAAGACATTCAAACATAATGTCAATATTTACTATGCAAGGAAGTTGAATATTCTTACCTACTGTGAAAGGTCTTCATACAACAGTAAAGGTGATATGTTTGCACAACTATGCAAAAATTGACTTAATTATTAGAAAGTAACTTTCCAAACTCATTTTTAATGACAAAATAAATATAAATTTAAAACCAAAATTAATTACCAGAATTTGTCTGCATTTAGTCAATTAGAGTGAAGCATTCAAAAAAGGACTTTTCTTTCAGAATTATTATTAAGCACTTTACCTAACAAGCCAATAACTGAAGTTTAGCTTCATGCAAAAAAGGTGATGATGGAGGTTTCTCACATCTAGATGCAGAATTCTTAAGCTTTTATTACTTGGCATCTTCCTAGGCCTCTAACTGCATATAAAAACATTTCCAGATATCTCTTCGATCTCACTCCAGGAAATTGAGACATTCCACACACTTGTATAGCATTGATGGATAGGGCAAGAGACAGAATGCCTCAGGATTACATATCAACTAAAACACAGTCTCTCTAGGGCATAATTAGAGTTTTCAGAAGTTTCTTTCATTGTCTTGTTAGTCAAATAATTCATCCACTTTCATGTGCCAATACTTCTATATGTGCAGATGAATCTTTACATCATCACTGTTTTGAATGGAAGAAGTCATTCTAAATTAGTTTATTAGAACACCTGGGACAGATTCCAATGATTCTCTCCTGAACAAGTTTCTCCCCTTGAATAATTCTGAGAAGAAAATCACTAGCATGTTGCCAAGATAGAGTAGTAACTGCCAAGTGATAAGAAAAACCTACAATGTGAATAGAAAACTTACACAGTGTAGTCACTAATAAACTATGAGTTGCATATTACTAGATATTTAGGTAGTGAAAGTAATATTTAAACCAACCCAAAGAAGAATGTCATCCCAGTCCTCTTATCTAAGCACACTGAAGCAAAGGATGACAATTCTGTGGTTGTGGGACTACTCAATAAACTCTGAGGCAAAACACTTGGAAAAAGAGAGTGTTTCAGTTGACATTATAATTCTTAAAACGATAGGAAATCAGTTCTTCACTTTAGTAAGAGTCATTTTTTAAAATTTTTCTTAGTATGTAATAGTTGTATGGGGATAAATTTTGGTATTTATATATGCTTACAATATATCTTAGTTAGATTTACCACCTCCATCATAATCCCTTTCCCCCTCCCCATCTTAGAAAAATTTCAACAGCTTTCATTCTTCTATTTTTATATATGAATGCAAATACAACCACCATATTCGCCTCATTCACCCTTTCCTTATCTTGACCCCACTCCCACTGGTACCCATCCCAGTTTTAAGGAGTGGGTGATTTTGATAAAGTCCTGTTCCTGTACCAGATGTTTTGTAGTGACCACCATTCCATTAATTCAATCCCTGGTTAAATGAATAACTATTTCTTCAAGAAATAATTATTTCCTTAAAGTGACAGTGCTTAAGAGCTTCCACTGTTATCCTGCTGACTTTGTTTGTCATCAGCTCCACTGTGCATATATCATCAAGTGTTTTATTGCAAATCAGATCTTCCGTTACAGGCATATGGGTTCCACTAACAGTTGGCAATTTTCAATATACCTAACAACTAGATTAAATCTGGAATCTTCAAATAGAATATGTATTGCTTTTTAAGATAAAGTGAATATCTAACCATTTTGTCTCTCTTATTGTAAGTGGTAAAATATACAAAATTGTATCTTTAATTTGGTAGAAACATCTAAAATCATCAAATTTCAGTGGATTACATTATAATAAAAACACAGAGAATTTATATATAGTCAGGCATCATTTCATGCATCCCTTCCATCTGGGTTCCATTTATCTGAATCAGTCAAAGGAAGTGGTTATAAAAATTATTCCTACTTCAGCCCAGAATCTGAATTTATTTGCTCCATTAAAAAATGCATTGAAAATACTAGATGATATATATTGTATTTGATAGTTAAATGATATGTTTTTTGGCAGCCTAAAATAAATCACAACAAATTTCAGAAAATATTAAGATTAATAATCATGAAAATGCTACATATGGTAACTTAAAAAGCAGTGAAAGTCTTGCACATATTAGAATAATAAATTTTGATAACTCAATTCAATAAAAGTCTATTCAAGAAGTTATTTCTTCAGCAGGCACTTATCTGTAATCCTAGCTACTTGGGAGGCTGAGATCAAGAGGATCACAGTTCAAGGCCAGCCCATGTAAATAGTTTGCAACATTCCATTTCCAAAATAACACAAGCAAATGGATTGGAGTTGTGACTTAAGTGGTAGATCACCTGATTTTCAAGCATGAAGCCCTCAGTTCAGACCCCAATCCCACCAAAAGAAATGTCATTTCTCTCAGCATAATGTGCCCAGGTTCATCCATGTCATGAAATGTGAAAATAACATATTTTACCCCATAACTACAGATAACTGTTATGTCAACTAAAATAAAACATTATTAAATTCCTTCATGTTCATCCACATTGTCATAAATGGCCATTCATTTTTAAAGTGGAATAATATTTTTGTATGTGGTTGTGTGCATGTGTGGGGTTGTGTGTGTGTAATGTTTCGGAAGTTTCTGTTGTGTAGGATGAATAAATTCTGGAGATGTAAAGTGTAGCATTACTATACTTGGCAAATACCATATTGTGTGTGTATGTGTATATATGTGTGTATGTGTGTAAATACATACATTCTTTCTTCTTATGTTAGTTTGAATGTAATTACTTCCTATTTAAGAAAAGCAAGATATTTTATTTCCCAACAAAAGTTCCCAAATCAAAGGGTACAATTCATTATGAAATCTGTTGAAATTCTGCCACTAAATAGTAAAAACCATGGTCTGGAGAGGCAAAATTTCTTTACTTTTTGGTTATACTGGCATTTGAACTCAGGGATGAACTTGGGATTGGTGCTCTAGGACTTGAGCCATTCCACCAGCCTAACAGAGGCAAAATTAAATCCACTGAATAATCATTTTCTTCCCTCCTCAGATCAATGTCTGGATATTTACAGGCTTAGGTGTGATATATTCACTGTTTGCTAAGGCAGATGAACATTTGATGAACAATCAACAAATTAATTGATAAAGAATGCTGATAAGCAAGATTATTTTTATTGTTGTGCTGGGTGGGGGTACATTGGAGTATTTGCAATAGTTCTTACAATGTATGAAATACAGCGTACTTCATACACCCTCCCCTGCTGGCTTTCATCCTCTCCTTCCCTGATTCCTGCAACAGTTTCAACACATATCATTTTTGCACTCACTTACATGTGGATACATTATTTGGGCCATCACTCCCTCGACCCCCCCACCTCAGGAGAAAACCTGTTCTGCCCTCCTGCTCTCCAATTTTATAGAAGAAAAAACATACAAGATAATACATAAAACATGGTGTTTTTGTTGTATGAGGCAAAATTAAAGGAGGTTGCTTGATCCCACAATGAAGACAGGTGTTCTGTTAAATAAATTTTATTGTGCATATTTAACAAGTGAAAGCATGATTTATATTCTGTTGCAAACAAGTATATTAATATAGGGGTATCTACATAGAAAATGGTAGATAGATAGATAGATAGATGATAGATTAGGTAGATAGATAGACAGATGATAGAATAGAATGGTTTCTGTGGAGAAAGAAATTTCCTCTTATCCATCATCTCCCATATTTACCCATCTTATCCCCTGTGGTAAGAGCACCTATAATCTATCCAATTTAATAAAAATCCTGAATATATTACATTATTATTAACTGTAGTCCTCATGTGTATATTAGAACTTACAAAGTATTCATTCCACATATTTGCTAGTTTATATTCTTTGACCTATGTCTCCCAATTTTCTGTCGCTGATCCCAATTCTGGTGATCACCATTTTATTCACCTTTTGATTGGGACCAAGACTGGTTCCATATCTTAGATTTTCTGAATGAGCTGCAATGAACATAGGAATACCATTATCTCTGTCATTTGCTCACTTAATTTCCTTTGGCTGTATACCTGGTAGTGTGATTCCTAGACAATGTGATAGTTTTATTTCTCATTTTTTAGGAGCTTCTGTACTGTTTTCCATAGCAGATTATTAACCTTTTTTCACACTGACAGCATTTGAGGGTGCCTTTTCTCTGTATCCTTTCCAGTATTTGTTATTTATCTTTGAAACTACCCATTGTAACTGTTGTCTATGATTTACAATTTATCCAAAAATCTTTTCCATTCCAGAATCTTAAAGAATTTCACCCTCTGATTCATTTTATTTTCTTCATAGTTTCAAGTCTTACATTTAAATCTCTGAATCACTTTGAGTGTTCTTCTGTTGTTGAGTAGAATATTACTTAGATCTGTTGATCTTACTTGACTATATTTTGTTCCAAAGTTTCTTGGCTTATACTTTCTCTGAAAGATGTATTTATTGTAGAGAATGCATTATATAGTTTTCTCAGTATTATTGTGTTTGGTTTAATCTATATCTTTAAGTCCATTACCATTTGTTTTCTGAAATTCATTTGTCAAAATTTGGCACATATATGCTTATAGTTGTTAAATTAACCTAGATGGAATGTTTCCTGCATTAATGCTAAATGACCTTTGTCTCTTCTGACTATTTTGTCTTGAAGTCTGCTTTGTCACATATAACTTTAGCTACTCCTGCTTGCTACTGCGTGCTTGGAATATGTTTTCTCCATTCTTATACTTTCAGTCTGTGTTTGTGTTTGCTTGCAAGGTGCTTTTCTTACAGGCAGCAAAAAGTTGTGTAATGTTTTTAAATGTCTATGTCTTAGAAAATTGAGACCATTAGCATTTAGAGATCTAATATAAAAGTATGTACTAATCCCTCACATATTGTTATTTTAATGTTCTATGCTTTCTTAATCCTCATTTGTTTATCTGCTCTTTTAGTGAGGTTTACTCTTTCCTGTGTTCTTATGGTTATGTTTATCTTCTTTTTAAGTAAGATTCCTACAGGTACCTTCTGCAGTGCTATCTTAGTCATAATAAATTCTACTTTTATGTTTATCATGGAAAGTCTTTATTTCTCATTTATTTTAAAGTATAACCTTGTTTAATACAGGTTAGCAGCTATTTTCTTGCAGGTCATGAAACACATCATCCCATGTCCTCCCAGATGTTAGAGTTTATATTGAGAAATCTGCTGATACTCTTATGGATTTACCTTTATATGTGATTCAGCACTTCCCTTTTGTAGTGTACAATATCCTTTCTTTTTTTATGTAGACTTGGTATTTTTTAAGTATAAGATGACATTCGTATATCTTTACTGCCCATATGTATTTGGAGTTCTACAAGTTCTCTGTACCTAGATGCCAATCTCTTTCCAAAGCACTGAGCAATTTTCTGTTGTTTTCATTGAAAATGTTTTTATGCCTTTAACTTGTTCTTCCTCTTCTTCTATGCCCTTGATTTGTAAGGTTGGTTTAATCTTGCCACAATGGTCTTGTATTTCTGTTTGTACTTTCTTATTTTTCTTTATTATTGTCTGAAGGTTCCAATTCATCTATACAGAGAGTTTCCTTATGAAATTTCCCTGCATATATGTAGTGTATCCCAAATTGATTCATCCCTGACTGATCATTCTTATAGTCATTCCTTTAAATTCTTTAATCTATTTGCTACCATTAGAACCCATTGCGGCCTAACTTTTGGAGGTGTCATGATGCCTCATTTATTGCTGTTCATATACTTGTGTGTTAGGATTTACACATCTGAGGCCTAGTCATTGCCTGGAGTATTAATTTCCTGGATTATTTCTCTTGATATATTCACCAAAGTTCAGGTGCATCTAGGTTATGGCAGGGTTGAGGTATAACAAACAGACTAACATTTTAGTTTAGTAGTTATACTGACCCAATGTGTTTAAGGCACTGGGCTCAATCTCCATCAAGATTCAGAGGGATGAAAACTAACTACAATAGCAACCACCACAAACCAGCTATGGGAATATAGTAGTAATCAACTAAAAATAATTACAGCCACAACTGATAACATTATAGGAAAAAAGAGGCAAAAATAATACTGAATGAACTAAAAAGTTATTGGTTAGCAAGAACAGCAATGGAAAAATAAGAAAAAGTAATGAATAATGCTAAGAAAAAAATAGGAAAAGAAATACAAATAAATAGAAAGGGTACCAAGAAAGAAAATGAAAAGAGATGGACTAGATCCCACTCATGGTAAAAGAAGAAAAGAAAACAAGCAAATATCAAAAACAATGAAAAATAAGAAGAATTTAGAAGGGAGGAAAGATGATAAATAACAAATGGAGAAGAGGGAAAGAGAAAAAAAACCAATTTTATTAAAGACAATGAAAATTTTCTAACAGACAGGGAGAGTATAAGGGGATTAAAACTAACATTAAAATCTGAATGTGATGGCTTACATCTGCAACTACACCACAGAGGAGACTGAGGCCAGCCTGTGCTCTAAAGAGCAAGCTGCTTTTGTAAAAGAAAAGAGAACAGGCAGTACAAAACAAGACTATGGAAGTAGATATCAGAAGGCAATATAAAAGCAATAAGAAAAAAGAAATTGCATTAAACTTCAAACCAGTCTGGTTTTAAAAGTCTCTATAGAAATACAAGCAATCAAGACAAAAAAAATGGAAATTTATTTTGGAAGGAAAGGTTTTCAGTTCTGTAAAGAAGTCGATCATGTGAGCAGCAGTGAAAGATATCAACTTAAGTGGAAGAAGAAACCTTTCTGTTGCTACTTCAGCTACACACCACCACATGAGAGAAGGGAAAGTGCTATTAACTTCTATTTTTGTTCTTTATGGTTTTGCCTAGCACTTGTGGTTAAAGTGGTAATTATTCTAATATCGTCTATTTCTCAGGACCATATGAGTCAGAACACAGGCTATTTTCCAGGTGGTTCTAATATTCAACACCTTCAAATGTCTCCTCATGGGACAAGGAAAGTGTATGGGAATATACTGATCATTACTGTAGTGGAATTCTCATGTGCTGACCCCTCTGGATGTTTGACAGTTTGCAAACTAGCCCCTGCACTTAATCACTTACAAACAGCCATCCTCACCAACCAGATCCCTTCTAGTTATTACCTTAATTTGTGTCCTAAATAGGACATTCTCCCCTGCTGAGACTCTAACTAGTTTCTGAACTTGGGGTGCTCTCTGCAGTGCTAACTCAAAATATTTCCACTGAAGCTAGACCAGCTATCCAGGCTAGCACACCTTAGATCATTTTTTGACTCTTGCTGTGAATTTTGAGAAATAGGACAAGCACAAGGCAGGTAACTTAGACTGCTAAAGCTGAACACTCAGATATGAACCAAACAAAATAGTTTCCATCCATTGTATCACAACCAAATGGCACAAAAATGTGAGAACTTTACAAGTATCTATATTGTGCGCATACACCAGGACAACTGTCTAGTTAGACTGAAAATCTGTTTGGTACTGTGACCAGGGTTTCTTCTATTTTCTGTCTTTTGTCCTTTCATTCTTCTATTGTAACCCTTTTCTGCTGCCATGGTACTTCAGCCAGTATCATGAACTGAAACTCTTTTACTCTCTTAATGTGTCACTCTTTAATGTTTCTCCATTTTGCAAGACTATCTTTTCACAACATAAACTACAGTGTACATTTCCTAAGTCTCTTGCTTTTTCTCAATTTCAGTCCTAGCCCTCTACAGCTACACACTCTGTGCTCCTTATTCGTCCTTGGGAAGCACTCATTCTCTTCTTATTTGACTATTTTATATGACTATTTCTATTTGCTGCGGAAATTTTACTGCCTTCCCACCATGGCTCTATATAAAGGGTTGCTGGTCCCCACACAAGGCTTGGTATATAAAACTGATATAAAATTCCAAAATGTTTCAGTTATAAATATTCCATGTCATATTTTACTTTATAAAAATTAACCCAGAATTCTTTTGAAGAGAACCAACAGAATCCAACAATATAAGAGAACATAATATTGGCATACAAAAATTTATTGTAAGGGCTGGTGGATTGGCTCAAACAGTAACAGCGCCTGTCTAGCAAATGTGAGGCCCTGAGTTCAATTTCCAGCACCACAAAAAATTTATTATGAAAATGCAAAACTCTGGCATGATGGCTCAAGCCTCTAACCCTAGCTATTCAGGAGATAGAGATCAGGAAGATTATGGTAAAGGACAGCCCAGACAAAAAAGTTTGCAAGAACGCATCTCAACCAATTTTTGCCTACTGGGTGTCTGTCATCCCAGCTGCAATAGGAATGACAAAAAGGAGCAACACAGTCCAGGCCAGCCCAGGCATAAAACACGTCCTTGTCTCAAAAATAAACATTAAAAAAGGCAGGCAACGTGGCTCAAGTGGCAGAGTACCTGTCTAGCAAGCAAGAGGCCATGAGTTCAAACCCTAGTGCCAACAAAAACTAAAATAAAAATACAAAAATGATCATATGATATTGGCCATATCAATATATATAAGGATAAAACAGTATAATCATCTAAGTAATTGACAACAATGAATTTTGGAGGTTAACATCTTTGGTTTTTTTCAAAAAACCTCAATAAAATGTAAATAGAAATAAATTTCAGATATTGTCACCATTATTCTATATTACACTGGATGTAGCAGCCAATCCACTTCAACAAGACAAATCAGCAGGGCTACAATTTGGAAAGGAAGAATTGCAGAAGATAAGGAGATTATCTTTCCGGAAAACTAGAAAGAGATAAAGAAACAATTCCTATCATTAAAAGCAAACCATTAAATGTATCTAGCCCTCATAAAGTTAATGGAGAATCTAAGTAAAGTAAAAACAAAAAACATAATAGGAAATCTCAACTGGAATATACCTGAGAGATGGTAAGAGTACAAAAATATTAATTGCTTTATTCAATAGTCATATTTTAGTAATATCAATATATCATACAGATTGTAAGAAATATAAAAATATTAATTGTATTATGCAGTGGCCGTATTTTAGTAATTTAATTAGTAATATGGTTTGATATTTTTTTAATTTCCTCAGCTGTATACATATGCAGTTGACAAATAGGAGTCATACATGCCTCAGGTATGCAGCATACAGTTCTTATATATGCCTACATCATGAAGTGATCATAGCAATCTAATTAACACATTCACCACCTCTCCTAGCTAAATTTGTCACCAACTTTTTAAAAATAACTTAAGAGTTGCCCTCTTATCAATTTTCACATATACAATATATTTAAGTATAGCACCTTGCCTAATGAAACTGTATACTCTTTGCTGAATATCTTCCTTTTTATTCAACCTCAGGCCCAGGACAATCAAACCTCTGCCATCCGCTCCTATGAAGTGATTATTTGGCTTCTACTTTAAGACATGTTATGCAGTATTTCTCTTTATTTGTCTGCATTATATCAGTTAATGTCCTCCAAGTTCATACTTGTTTTCAAAATGATAAGAGTTTTTTCTCTTTTGAGCCTACATATCAGTGCTCTGTTCAATTGTGTGTGTGTGTGTGTGTGTGTGTGTGTGTGTGTGTATCGCATTTTCCATCAATGGACACTTAGAACATTTTATGCATTTATTGTTGTGAATTATGTTGCCATGAACATGGATGTGTAGATGTCTTAGAGATCCAATTTTCATTTTCTTTAGATAGATATGCAGAATTAGGATTGATAGGTGATATGATAGTAGGGTTTGTAATATTTTGGTGAACTTACATACTGTTCTCTGTAATAGATGTGCCAATTTTACTTCTCACCGATAATGTTTCTTTTTCTCCACATGCTTTCATACATTTTTCATCTATTGTACTTTTCATAGCAGTAATTCTGAGATACATTAGATCATATATTCATATGATTTTGATTGGCAGGGCTCTGGTGATTAGTGACATTGAGAACCTTTTCAAATATCTGTTGGACACTTACATGACTTCCTTCTGAAACAATGATTCTGATATTTCCCCCTTTTTTGCAATGTTTTGAGATTCTTTTTTTGTGTAGTCACCTTTATCAGATAGATGGCACACACAAAAAACGAGTACTTAGTGGGAGTTTTATTTCAAGACCCACCCTAGAAATAATAAAAAGCTCAAATAAAAAGTCAAAATATGCACCTAAAAGAAATAGAAATCAAGAACAAATCATCCCAAAGTTAGCAGAAAAAATAAAGGAAATAATAAAGACCAGAGAAATAATAATCCAAGTAGTGAACAAAAAAACATATAAAACCACGATTTGGGGTTTTTTTGAGAAGGTAAACAAAATTAACAAGACCTCAGCTATACTACAAAAATACTCCCATAATTACTATCAGAAGTAAAAAAAGAGATAATAGAAAAAACATTTAGCCAATGATTAAAGAGACTATTCTGAAAAATTATATGCCAATAGAAGGGATAACATCAAAGAAATGTACAATAAACTAGAAGCATCATGCCTACCAAGACACCAGGACTGAATCAAGAAAAACAGAAAGCCTAAAGAGACCAGAAATAAGTAAGATATTGTGTCTGTGAAAACATCCCAAGAATGAAAAACCCAAGAGTATCTCTGTTATAGGAATATAAGTTATAGAGTTCTGAAGTTGTAGAATATTGAGAAAGAAATCAAATGAAGTCTTTATATGTAAGGAAATAGGATATTTAAATGAAATGGGAAATTCATTACAATAAACATCTCAAATCTTCTCAATGTGATCTATTAATTTACTCAATTCTAAACAACTCCCTGAGGTATTTAATTATAGAATGTGATGAACTAATAAAAAAAATTCTATGAAAAGTCAAAAAACTATAATAAAATAATTTTGAAGAGAGATAAAGTTTAAGGAATCACAGTACCTGATTTCAAACAGGAAGTGTGGTATTACAGAAAAGACACACTTATATGTCTAGTCAACATAATAGACTGCACAGAAATATGCCCACACACTGGATGATTTTTATCAAAATAAACCACACAAAAATTCAAAAAATAAATGGAAATCTCAAAGTAAGTCATGGCGGTGCAAGTCTGTATTCCCTCATGGGAGGTAGAAATCAAAAGGAACATGTATTGTGGGCAGACCATGCAAAAAGTTAGCAAAACTGTGTTTCAATACACAAGTCAGGTGTCAGATGAATGCTTGTAACCCCAGGTATGCAGGAGACATAAGTAAGAGGCTTATAGTCCAATGCTGGATCCAAGCAAAATGCAAGATCCTGTCATAAAATAACTAAAGCAAAGAGTTTGGGAGAATCGATCAAGGGGTAGAGCACCTGCCTAGGAAGTGTAAAACATTGACTTCAAATCCCTGTTATTCTAAAAGAGAAGACAAAGAAGAAGGAGCCAAGGAAGAAAACAAAGATTGAGGAGAAATGAAAATCTTTTCAAAAATTATCCTGAGATACTTGGATATACATTGGTAAAAAGTGAACTTGGATAAATATCTTACACAATCATTAAAAATTTATCAAAAATAGTTAAAGACCTAAAGAGGAGCATCAGAGTAAATTTAGGTCAGGTAAATTAAATGTTTCTTAATTATGACAATAAAGCCACAAAGAATGAAAAATAAAATGGTGAATGGTATTCTATATAAATGAATATTCTGGTGTTCACGCTTAGAAGAGTAAAAAGCAAAGACAGCTGATGGGATAGAATATGTACAAATCATAAAGCTAATGGAGAACTTGCTTCCAGAAAATGTAAACCCTCAAGTCTCAGTAGTAACAAATCACTTAGTGTAACATGAACAAAGAATAAGAAACAAAACAAGTTACATAAATGACAATTGAGCAGATAAAAACTTGGTCAAAATTATTATTTATTCAAAACTGAAAATTAAAACCTCAAGATATCACTTTATACCAGGTAGAATGACTAAAAGTCAAAAAAAAAGAAAAAAAATCCAAAAAAATAAAAAGTTCTGGCAAGGATAAAGAAAGAAAATATTAATTACTACAAGCTGGAAAGCAAAAGTCTACATTTTCAAAAACATTTTGTCAATTTATTTTTATCAATGCATACTTGATGTACAAAGGGGTTTCACTGTGATACTTTCACACATGCATCTAATATTCCTTAACCAAATTCATTCCCTCTATCCCTCCTCCTTATTCCCACTCCCGCTTACTAAAACAGTTTCCACAGGTTTCATAGTTCTATTTTCATGCATGAGTAAAAGAGTATTTTGATAATATTCATCCCACTTTCATCCGTTCCATCCACCTTACCCCTTCCTGCTGATATCCACCCAAAATAGAACCTTTTTGCGTTTCTATTATTCATATTCTTCTGAAGTAAAATGTATGCTTACCATGAAATAATCTACCCATGGGTATTTACCCAAGTCTAATGAGAACCTATTCATTAATAAACATATATGTATTATAATATCAGAGGAACTTTATTCTTCATTTCAAATACGTAGGAAAAGCACAGAAAACTCTATTTTGGAAAGGTTAATGCAAACTATGATTTATCCATGAATTGGAACACTACTCAGCAATGAAAATAAGTGATCTACTTTTATTATTTACAGTTAACATATAAATCTCAAATGCATCATACTACAAGAAATAAATCAGATTCAAAAGATTATGTACAATGTTAGATCACAACCCAGAGAAAAATCTAGAAGGATAGAAATGAACAGTTTGCCAGGACATGGTGGAAATCTAAAAGCTGACTACAAAAACATATGAGAAAATATTTAAGGATGATGAAGTGGTGGGTATAGTGTCTATTGTGGTTCTATGACTGTATGTACTTATTAAAACTCAAAGTATGAAACAGCCCAGATGCCCTACCATTGATGAATGTATTAAGAAAATGGGGTAGAGGGTAAAAGCAAAAATGAAAGAAGGTGAATGAGGTTGATGCACTTTCTATATGAGAATGAATATAGAATTTTTAAATCTGTTGAAATCACTATAAGAGGAGGACTAAGGTAAAAAGGAGAAAAATGGGGGAGAATGAACAAATTTGTGATATAACACATGTATACATGGAAATGTCTTAATGAAACTCCTTGAATAGCTATCATAAACAAATAAAAATGTCTTTTTTTCAAAAAAAGGACAGGGAGATAAAACAGGTCCTGTCTGGGGGTTGATATCAGTGGGAGGGAAGAAGATATAAGGAAAATGTGAAGGAAGAGAAATATGGTAGAAGTACTATGTACTCATGAATGAAAATGGAAAAATGAAAGCTGTTAAAAGTGTTCTGAGAAAGGGGATAGAGAGAAAAGAGAATGATCCATGAGGTGAATTTAAATAAGATATATTGAGAAAAGAGAATGATCCATGAGGTGAATTTAAATAAGATATATTGAGAAAAGAGAATGATCCATGAGGTGAATTTAAATAAGATATATTGTAACGATTTTTATAAATGTCACAGTGTATCCCTGCTACAACAATAATATGATTAAAAACAGAAAATACAATATATATATATATATATATATATATATTTATATATATATGATGGGGTCTTATTTGGCCATAAGGAAGAATGAAATTATGTCACTTGCAGATAAATGGATGGAACTGGCAATCACCATGTTAAGCAATGTAAGCCAGACTGAAAATGACAAAGATCATAAGCTTTTTCTCATATGTGGAAGATGGACCCAAAAGATAAATGTATACATAAATACATTCATGATCATACACACACACACGATAATAAAGTGAATAAAAACAAATGTCAGTATATCTGTGTAGGAAGATGGAATAATGAAACATTCAAAATTGTTGAATAATATGGGTGGGGGGAAAAGGGAAAAGGGTAAAGAAGAATAATAGAGGGAGTAAATCTGAAAAAAACAATATATTCATAGGTGAAACACAATAGGGAATACCCTTTGAAAAATGAATATACACTTTTCGAAGTGAAGAGCAGGAATTTAAAACAGGTGCTGTTGAGGGTACTACTGGGAGGGGAGATAGTTAATGAAGAAGGTAAGGGAGGATGGGTATGGTCAATATACATTATATACTTGAATCAAAATAGAACAATGAAACTTGTTGAAATTGTTTTAAGTAAGGGGGAAGGCGATGAGGGAGAATGGTGCTGCAGGTAGACCTAACCATAATACATTGTAAGCATCCATGTAAACTTCAAAATGAAATCCCCCTTGTGCAACTAATATATGCTAATAAAATTTTTTAAAAAGGAAATTTCAAAAACAAAAATTTTTAAATCCCTACATATGCATTTCATATCTCAATGATGTGAAAAGCTCTTAATCAGTCCTGTGTTATTGTTAGTTGTGTTTTTGTTGTTGTTGTTGTTTTTTTGTCTTTTCTTTTTTGGTGCTGGGATCAAACCCAGGGCCTCACGCAGTTAGTTGTGTTTAAATTGTGTGACCATCTCACCGTTTCCCTGTCCTTAATTTCATGAAAATATATGTCCCTAAAAGCAAGGAAAAGTTTTAGTAATCTTTCTAAGTTAAAGGGGCATATCATGTGCTTAATTTTAGTAATAAAATGAAAATTTTACAAATTTAAGAGGAAGCATGTCTTTAGTGCAAATTGGCTGGTATTATGAGAAAAATGAACCAAGCACCCAGGTTCAAGTTATGGATACAAAGACCTCCTGTGCATACAATATAGATAAATTTGAGTAATTTTACACTAATGAACTAATGTAAAGAGAATGGATCCAGAGTTGGATCCAAGCACATGCACTATTTTAGAATATAATAAAGTCAGAATTTAAAACATTAGGAAAAATAATTAGGCACTTATAAAAATGTCCAGCTAGAAAAACACGTAACAATCATTCTCAAACTAATCTTCTTATATCAAAATAAGCTTCAAAAGTGTATGCTGAGAAAACACAGAATGTTTGGTAACAGTTGAAATGACTAACATCTTTCAAAACAAGGTATAAGAAAATATTGACAAATTTGACCATGGAAATACAGAAATATTGCTACAAAGTCAAAAACCACTTCAGGGCATTAAAAAAACATGAAAAGTAAATCGACAGGTGGGAAAATATAATTTCATGTTAATAGCAAAAATAATTTTACTTCTATACAATGATATAATAAAAATCAACTTGAAAGACATCAGCAACCACAGAAAAATGGCCAAATAATATAAATTGAGTATAAATAATTTTAAGTATGAAATATTGCTCAAATTACAGGAAGCAGTGATTTTCCATTAAAGTAGTCAAGTTGTCCATCATATCGCCACTATCAAGAGCAGTTTGGTGATAGTGTGGACAAATGAATATTCTCATACATTGATGGTAATGGTGCATCTTTTAACTAATTCATGAATGATTTTTTGGCAATAACTGTGAATATCAACACTTGAAATTTGTGTGACATTTGACTCACAATAAGACTTCTAGGAATGCACACAAACATATTTAGAGTTTGTTGCAGAGCTATTTATCAGAAAATAAATGGGACCTAAGTGAAAAATATAAATGCATTAATTTTAGTACATCATAAAAAGTGATGTACTTTACGAAAAGAAAAGTGAAAATGAGGTCTGTGTATGTAAACTACTGTATAAAGTTCTGCATTGTGCTGAGGGGTGATTAGAAACTTATATACACTGAAATGTAACCACTCAGTCTCATTTAAGTATACTTGTATCAGTCAGCCTGTTGTTACATTGGCCATTAAATTTTACACATTTTACACATTTTACATTTTTACTCATTGTTTGTACCCTAGTCAGGAATAAATACTAGATGAATATTGGAAATACAGGATGTCATCTTCAAATGAGACACAACTGGGAGACTGTGGTACAGGACTAGAAGATTTTTTTCCTACAATTATTTTCTTTTTTGTATGGTTTCTGTTTTTATCACCATACTGTCTATTTTATGTTTTAAAAATTAAGAATGTCACACTAAAAATTCATAAGTAATGTAACTGCAATCAAATAAAGAAAATAGACTAATAGTAATACATATTTAACTGGTATAAGAAAAGAATGAAGTATTTTTAAAAAGAACATAATGATAAAATGGCAAAATAAGCAACAAAACTAAATACATCAATTTAAATAATTAAGCTTAAATTTTTGTTAAAATTAACCTTGTCTAATTAAATTAAACTAAAACAATTTAGGGTATACAATATTTTAAAGTCAATATATAAGAATAAAAATTTCATTCAATAATTTATTACATACAATTTTTGACTCCCTACCATCCATGCTTTGCACCTTTCCATATGTACCAATGAAAAATGTGTTATAGAGCTTATATCATGAAAAAGAAGCTGTGACTAAGAGTACAAATATATAGTTGGTGTTTTAATCATACCTATCATAGAACTTTGAAATAAAGTATTGTTATCAGATTTGAGAAGGCTTCTGGATGCAAATGACCTGTGCCCAACATCAAAATGACTCTCCTCATGGTAGGTGGCTCAATTATTTTCTATTTATGTGACTTTTCATTGGCAGAGCTTATTCTTGACATTTGCAATCTCAAAATTTTTCATAGTATAGACTCCACAAAAGCCATCACGGATAGCTTCGCTACATAAACACAATATCTTCTGCTCTCCAAGTACCTTGAATTTAAAATGCATAGACATTCACTCAAGGAACAGAAGTAATCCTAAAACAGTGTTCATAAAGCAAGTATATAAACTTGTTTTACCAAAAGACTAATGAACAATTCCACTTTAAAATCTCTCCTTTAGTCTCAGAAATCTATTACTACATGAATGTGGAGACCATAAATTGCCAAAATTATCTTGCTTAACTCAAGTTGAAAAGAATAAATAACTTTCTTTGAAAATCCATTTCAGTCTTAAACAAAAAAGGTAAACTTACAATTGGAGCCAAGTTTCATCTTTACTTGTAATACTTATTTTTCTAGAAATTCTCTATTAGATTGGTAATCTCAAAGGATGACTTGTTTCCCTCTATTGTGATGGCTTTAAATAAAGAGAAGAATCTTTACGAAAGCCATTGATGAGTCTATATCATCATTTCTTAGAATTTGTAATTTGTTTTTTGCTTTAGAATTAGTATTCTGGTCAATGTGGTGTTCTAACAGTACTTACTACTTTATACCACAGTTTTTCCATACTGTTTTTCATTTCTGAATTTCTCAAGGTGTATATGAAAGGATTTAACATAGGAGTGATAACTGTATAAAAAACAGTAATGAATTTGTCAATGGGAAAGTTGGAAACAGGTCTAACATACATGAAAATGCAGGGAACAAAAAATAGGACAACCACTGTGATGTGGGAACTACAGGTTGACAGGGCTTTGTGCCTCCCTTCCTGACTCTGAGTCTTAAGAGAGTTTAGGATGATTCCATAGGAAATTAGGAGAAGGATAAAGACCACCATACCCATTGCTCCACCATTGGCAACCAGAGTAAGGCCTAGAAAGTAAGTGTCAGTACATGCAAGTTCCAACAAGGGTTATATGTCACAAACAAAGTGGTCAATGACATTGGGACCACAGAAACGTAGAGTATATACAAAGACAAGTTGAAGAGCAGAGTGTATGAAACCTCCAGCCCAGGCCACCATCAACAAAAGGATGCAAACCCATTGATTCATGATGGTCAAATAGTGCAGTGGTTTACAAATGGCCACAAAGCGATCATAGGCCATCACTGCTAAAAGTAACACCTCAGCACCAGCAAACAAATGCTCTGTAAACAGCTGACCCATGCAAACTTGGAAGGAAATAGTCTTTTCATCACAGAGCAAGTCCATAATCAACTTGGGAGAAATTGCAGTAGAGTAAGCAGCATCTATGAATGACAGGTAGGAAAGGAAGAAGTACATTGGAGAACCCAAGGAAGGGCTGACAATGACAGTCACCACAATGAGCAGGTTACCCACCATTGTTGCAATGTAACTGAGTAAAAACACGACAAATAATGCTTTTTGACCTTCAGGATCCTGACTGAGCCCAAGGAGGACAAATTCTGTGACATTGTTAGTCTGTGTCATCATATGGTCTTCTATATGGCTTTCCTCACAGACAGAGCTGAGGAGAACAGGTCCTATGATGAAATTATGAAACAGGTTATGGTACTTTATGTCATGAATCACATCTTCATTATAACTTCTGCACTGTGCGCTCAAAGTAAACATTTAATCAACATCTGTGCTCCTTTTCCAATGCATGCATATAACTTTCAGCAGACAATTCTATTTCCTATAAGATGATCTTTTTATTCGCATATATTAATTTCACAAATGGGCTTCCTCATGATATTTCCACATATACATATAATGTGGTTTGAAATAATTTGCACGCTCAATTATTCTTTGTCATTCCCCTTCTGCCCCTTATTTTTTTTTTACATTTTTTAATTGTATGATCATTAGAGACTAAAATTGCAGGTCCTTTCTCAAGGCTATGGCATATTTTTATGAAAAAAAGTAACAAAGCTTCTCAGTCATTCATACACTTAAAACTACTCACTTAATACATGTTAATATTGATACAGACATTAGAAAACATACAAAATTAAGTTCTCTTTTTTGTGAAATCGATTAGGTAGTTTTGCCAATAAGCCCTAGCTCTCTCGACTAACATACAGTCAGTCCTTCAAGTTGGTGTGTTTATGGAGAGTAACTTTACAGTATCATTTTTGTAGTTACCAATATAGAACCTACCCAGGAACATCAATTTCAATGATATGATATCACATTATTAGAGGTCTGGCTTCCATGTCTCAATGGACTTGCACTCTTCATATGTCTGTCATGAAATCTGAAAGCCTGGAATGTGAACCTCATCAAACAACACCAGTATTGTTTAGCACATTTCTGACCATGCCAAATACTTCATCTGACTCTGACCATCAGTTTTTTAGAGGATAAAATTCTGTCCATTTCATCCAAGCCTATACCAATTCATAGCACTTTTAAAATCACTATCATGATTTTTAGTAAATATTTTTAACTAACCCATGACTTTCAGCCACTAGTATACTCTTGGAACTCTTGAGGTAGCTAGCTATGTAGTGAGTGAGAAAACAGAAAATGAAAAGAAAAGTAGAGAACAGTGTGATGTGATTTTGTATTTAATGCTGCCAAGGTCCATGGAATGCTCACCATAGAAATTTCATGTCCAAATTCTAAAAAATAATGTATTCAAGAGAAATCACTCAGAAAGCATGAGTTTAAGTCATTCTCCATGTATACTTACAAATAAGTCTCAGTGTGCAAATTGTAAATTTTAGTGGTAAATGAAATTATTTCATAATCCTTTCCAGTTCAACAGTAGCACTATAAATGCAGCCCTATCTCTTTCTATATTGTTGACATTTTTTCTTTATTTCAGATTTTCATAATTGTGCAACAATTTCCCAGATAATTACTGTTTCTTGAAAAATGCTAGGCAGTGGTAATGAGAATATGGTAACGAGGATGTGGTAACCATTAAAAGCATACAGTGTCTCTCAGTTTTTCATTCAGTGTGTAGTCAGATTGTACCCTTGGGATGTTTGGCGAGAGCACAGTACAAGGGTGAATAATGTAGACTCTGGAATCACCTGGATCCTGTTGAAATCCAAGGTTCATTCAAGTACTATCAATATGACTTTGAGAAATTTAGTAAACTTCCCAGTTACTCCATATCATCATTTTTTCATGTGGTTATTCATAGCATCTACCTCCTAGTGTTATTTTGTTGCTGTTACATTCAAAGTTTATAGACCACTACTTGGCACATTATGAATTCTAATTAGATGATAGCTGCTATCAATCTTCTTAAGCACTTCACCTGAGCATTGAATCAGAGTAAATCCTGAAGATCTCTGTCAATTCAATAATAATTGGAAAACAATTCCAGAATGCAAAGAATAGTATATTTATAAGTCATGAACATGACTCTGGACATAGCATGAAATTATGTTTTAGGAATTACCTATTTTATTTTATATAAGAGCTGGTAATAGTTACATGTGAAGGAATGTATTTTGTTTCAAAGTGAGTAAGAAAACACATGGATTTGATGGTGGTGAAGGATATGTGCAGGGAGCCTGAGCTTTCATGGGAAGCTAGTTGTGGTAAGTCTTCTACATATCTCATTTGTAATAATGACTCCATCTGAGTCAGGAGATCTGTAGTTGTCATTCTTGAAGTGATAGACTGACTAAGGCACATCTTTTGTAGAACAAAAAAATGGAAAGTAGTTTATGTCCACTTCTGTCTCTTTCATGTCTTATTTTTGCATATGTAATGCCTTTTGTCTCATTAATTGTCAATGCTAATTTTCACCAAGACAAATCTTCTATTATTTACACAATAGAGTACTTGAATTATACCACATTTATGTAAACTCTATTGTATGTTACCAAAATTTAATATAATAAAATCTGAAGAATAATATGCCTGTGTTCCACTTAACCCATTAAGCAAATTCTTTTTTAGAAAAAAACATTAATTTAGGTTTTAAGAACATGGTTTTATGAAAAGTTCATCCTATAGTTTCAAAATTACCCTATATAGTACTTCACAAAAGCAAGGGAACAAATCTAAGAGAGACTAGAAAACTTACTTCCCTTATCAAAGGTTTCCCTATGTATACATACTAACATGTTTGTTATGATAATTTTAAAGGTACAAATATAAAAGTCCTATACTAAGGTTTAAGTATTCCCTTATACTCTTCAAACATGGGATAATATGAAATTATATATTCTATAATTATAATATATGTAAAATAGTTACATTTATTATTTAACATATCATATAAAGTATACTATCTCATGAACTAACGAAATAAATTCGAGGAGGAAGGAGTAGGGGGAAGAGATGGCCCAAACAATGTATTCACATATGAATAAATGAACAAACAATATAAAAGAAATAAATCCTTTGGCTTATTTTTATTCATAGTGTATGTACTCTTGTTATTTGAGAAAATGGACAAAAGACTATGAAGCTACAGTACTAAAACAAAATATCTCTTAAATAGTCTAATGAAATTCTAGGATTTGTTAACAAGTTTTCCCAGTTCAGATACCATGTAGGAGACTATTTGATTAGTTTTATTTCAACTATATCATTGGAATATTCACCTAGACTTCCTTCTCACTTGTTTCATACTCACCTCTTGGATAATGTCCTTGTAAGAGAAAATGAAAGGTTCTGTTGCTGAGGGTGACTGTTAATAACTCATATGCTTATGGATCTTTATTGAACACATGCTAATGTATAGCTTATTTGCAGACCCAGAAATAGTGCCAAGTGTTTACGACAAGCATATTTCCACACTGACTCCCCATTACCTCAGTCTTTCAGAGAAGCATAAGATGAGCCAAGAGATTACCTAAAATATAAACACACTTAAATATGATGTACAATGTGGTTGAATAGTCTCACTTGCTAGGAATGTGTGTTCATGGAAAACTTTTAAAAGATGCTATGTTTATATCACTTTGTAAAAATTGATTCAATTAGTGGAAATTAACTTGACCAAAGAAAATATTTAGTCTCAGAGGCACACAAAAATGTTAACAATACTAAAATTATTTATGTGATTTTTTTTCTATTTTCAGCCAATTGAGGTGAAGCAACAAAAAGAACTTTGATTTAATTATATATATATTAAATATAACTATATATACAATTATATATCATGTGTCAAGACAATAAGCCATGTACCTTTCCAATTAAATGTTGGAACTTAACATCTTGAAAAGATGAAGATGGAGGTTTCTCACAAGTAGAAGCAGAAATCTTCAATATTTCAGTCATTCAAATATTATGTTCTTGAGTAAGATTTCTTCCTTCCTAATGAAAAACATGTCCTTAAATCTCCCTGATCTCATTCCATGACAGTAAGACCTTCCACAAACTTCTATAATCAGTGATGTATAGAGTGAACAAATATGACAAACCAAGTATAAAATACTAACTTAAGACACACTCAAGCTTGGGCAGAATATGAGTTTTCAGAAACTTTCCTCCATTTTTGTGTGTGAAAATACTCTGACATTTTTGCATTAGCACTTATCTCTTATGAATTACCTTTCTGGAATAGTTGGAACAAAATCAAATGAAGCAATCTCTCTTCAACTGTTTTCTTGCCTTACATAATCCCGAGAGGTTGCACACAGGAATCTTGCCAAAATGAATAGCTGAGTTCCAAGTGATAGGAAAAACATATTATGTGAAAGAATTCAAAAATATAATGCCAAGATGCCCCAGCACTGACGAATGGATTAAGAAAATGTGGTATCTATACACAATGGAATTTTATGCAGCCATGAAGAAGAACGAAATGTTATCATTCGCTGGTAAATGAATGGAATTGGAGAACATCATTCTGAGTGAGGTTAGCCTGGCTCAAAAAACTAAAAATCGAATGTTCTCCCTCATATGTGGACATTAGATCAAGGGCAAACACAACAAGGGGATTGGACTATGAGCACATGATAAAAGCGAGAGCACACAAGGGAGGGGTGAGGATAGGTAAGACACCTAAAAAACTAGCTAGTATTTGTTGCCCTTAACGCAGAGAAACTAAAGCAGATACCTTAAAGCAACTGAGGCCAATAGGAAAAGGGGAACAGTTACTAGAGAAAAGGTTAGATCAAAAAGAATTAACCTAGAAGGTAACACCCACGTGCAGGAAATCAATGTGAGTCAATGCCCTGTATAGCTATCCTTATCTCAACCAGCAAAACCCCTTGTTCCTTCCTATTATTGCTTATACTCTCTCTACAACAAAATTAGAAATAAGGGCAAAATAGTTTCTGCTGGGTATTGGGGGGGGAGAGGGAGGGGGCGGAGTGGGTGGTAAGGGAGGGGGTGGGGGCAGGGGGGAGAAATGAACCAATCCTTGTATGCACATATGAATAATAAAAGAAAAATGAAAAAATAAATAAATAAAAATAATGATTAATACACTATGAGTTGAAAATCACAAAGCACTCAGGTAATGCAATTAATGTAGGTGAACCTGATGGAGGAAGCAGCCCCAGGCTCCTTACTTAAACACACTATAGGAAAGGACACTTATAGCATGAGATAGATAATGCCCAGGAAGCTCTAGGCAGAAAGCTGGGACCTGGAATTGGTGTTGTAGTATATGTTCTAATATTTAAACAGACAGGTAATTCAGTTCTGCCCTTTGAATAGGAGTGGCAGATTCAAATCAAAGCATGAATCTATATGGCATGGAACTGTAATAATCTTCCTTCACTAATTTAATTCAATCCTTAAATTCAGTTCAATATTGATTCAATAACTCTTTCTTCAAAAACGAAGTAGCTGTTTTCCAAACAATTAACATTGCTCAAGAAGTTCCACTGTTATTCCCTAAACTGACAGAGCTTTGGCACAGACTGCACATAGCGTGTAACCACATGCATTTTGTTACTCATTGGATCTTCTGTGACACCAAGGCCTGAATACAGGGTCACATACATCCTTATCCAAATCACGTAAAGATCTTTATCAGGTGATGGACTCCAGTAAAAGCGGGCTGTTACAAACTTACCTACCAAATGTACTAAAGCCAGCACCTTCAAATGTAATATGTAAGATGAAGTAGATATTTAATCATTGGATTCTCTTATTGGTAAGCAGTAAAAGTAGAACAAACATAGCTTTAACTTTGAATAACTATCCAATATTATCAACATTCTGCAACTCACACCTCTCAAACATGAAAATTTGTGCATTCTAGGGCATACACACATATGTATATATAAATATATATATATAATATATATATATATTCTCTATACCTTTCCACCTGAGTTTAAAGAGCTAGTAGTGTTGTTGCACTTTTGAAGCTTATGTACGATTCTTCAGGATAATAGCGTCATGTGTAGGAAAGAACAATGCAATGGCAGTGTTGACTCAACTGAAGTATGAAAAATTGGAATTATAAATAGTTACATATGATAAAGTATAAATAAGTAAAGAGGCACTGATTTACTAAAGCAATGAAAAAAACCTACTATGTGGTATATCTATAATTAAGGTGTAGACATTGTAGCTAAAACAGTAAAATTAAAAGTTGATGAATTTGTTAGTCACTCTAACCAGGCAGAATGGTAACTTCAAAATCTCAACAGACTTCTCAGTTTTGTTGTCATTTTTCCTGTTTTGTTTGTGACAGTGCAGAACAGAGGTTCATCAAGCCTTTGACCAATTTAGGAATCAATTCACCATTTGAAGGATCAAAAAGTCATAGAGAACATATGTTATGTATATTATAAGGGATGAAACACAAATTCAAATGGAAATCAGACAAGGATGAAGAACATGGAAAGTGTATTGTGGATCAAAGACACCATGATCCTTTTCTTTTAATTTTTGTGCTGGGTGGAGTACATTGCTGCATTTACAAAGATTCTTACAATGTATTAAATATATCATACTTGAATTCCCCTCCTCCACTTCTCTCTCTCATTCTCTCTCCCCTGATTCCTGGAACAGTTTCAATGGCTCTCATTTTTGCATTTAAATACTTGTGTATACACTGTTTGCACCATGTGCACCCTCCTATTCCCACTCCCCACCACCTCCCACCTCACTGATGCCAGCCACACACCCCAAACCCCTACACCCATACCCCTGCAAAACCTGTTCCGCCCTCCTCTTCTCCAATGTTGTAGAAGAAAAAACATAAAAGATTAAAATAAAACAAGAAACATGATGTTTTGCTAGTTTGAGATAAAGATAGTTACACAGGGAGTTTCCATGTGTTGTGACCCTTCCTATGTATAATACAACTCCAGTTGATCACCAATTCCAGTACTCTTCACTCTTCCCTAGTCCACTTCCCATGGTGGCCCCAGCCAATTTAAAACTTCTATATTCATTCCCGTACAGTGAGAGCACATCAACCTCATTCAAGATTTGGTTTCCTTTCCTTGTTCTATCCCTCCCTTGCAAAGCCTTCCCTTAGTGTGACCTGTGTCCCATAATATTGCTGTATTTGTTTTGGGTCTACAATCCACTAGGAGAAAGAAAATGAGGCTTTTGACCTTCTAAGCCTGGCTAACTTTACTTAAGATTATGCTCTCCAATTTCATCCATTTACCTGCAAATGACAAAATTTCATTTTGCTTTGTAAGATGAATAAAATTCAATTGCATATAAATACCACATTTTCTTAATCCATTTGTCAGTACTGGGGCATTTTGGCTGTTTCCATAGCTTAGCTTTTGTGAATAGTGCTGTAATAAACATGGGCATGCAGGTGACTTTGTTGTAATCTGACTCACATTTCTTCAGGGACATCCCTAGAGTGGTATTGCTGGATCATACGGCAGGTCTACTTCTATTCTTTTAAGGAGTGCCCATACTGTTTTTCAATAGTAGTTGTATTAGCTTACATTCCCACCAGCAATGTATGAGGGTTCTTTTCTCCCCACATCCTTGCCAAAACTTGTTGTTGGTGTCCTTGATGGTTGCTGTTCTCACAGGAGTGAGATGGAATCATAGTGTAGTTTTGATTCACATTTCCTTTATGGCCAGGGATGGTAAGAATTTTTCATGTGTTTTTAGCCATTTGGATTTCTTCCCTTGAAAAATTTCTGTTCAGTTTGGTTGCCCATTTCTTTAATAGGTCTTTGATTTAGGGAGAGTTTAGTTTTTTGTGCTCCCTGCATATTCAGGTTACCAATCCCTTGTCTGATATCTATCTAGAGAAGATTATCACCCATTCTGTGGCTGGTCACTTCAATTTAGAAACTATTTCTTTTGTTGTGCAGAATCTGTTTAATTTCTTCAAGTCCCATTTGTTGATACTTTCTCTTAATTGCTGAGCCACTTCAGTTCTACTGAGGAAGTCCTTGCCTATGCCTATTGCTTCCATCGTATTCCGTGTTTTCCTGTACTAACTTCAAGGTTTCAGGTCTGACATTAAGGCACTTAATCCACTTTGAGTTGATTCTTGTACAGGGTAACAAATGAATCTATTTTCAGTTTTTTGTAGGCAGATACTCAGTTTTCCCAGCAACATTTGTTGAAGAAGCTGTCTTTTCTCCATCGAATGTTTTTGGCACCTGTGTCAAAAATTAGGTGGGGGTAGCTGTATGGATTCATATTGGGATCCTATATTCTATTTCACTGGTATTCATATCTGTTTTTGTGCAAGTACCATGCTGTTTTTACTTCTATGGCTCTGAAGTATTGTTTGAAGTCAGGTATTGTGATACCTCCAGCTTTGCTCTTTTTACTAAGTATTGCCTTGGCTATATGTTTTCTTTTTGTGTTTCCAAATGAACTTTAGGGTACATTTTTCAATCAATGTGATGAATGTCATTGGGATTTTAATGGGAATTGCATTGAACATGTAGATTGCTATTGGTAGTATAGCCATTTTTACTATGTTGATTCTGCCAATCCAAGAGCATGGTAGATCTTTCTATCTTCTGTAATCTTCAATTCCTTTCTTCATTGGTTTGTAGTTTTCCTTGTGGAAGTCATTCACATAATTTGTTAAGTTTATTCCTAGGTATTTGAGTTTTTTTGAGACTATTGTAAATGGAATTGTTTTCCTATATTCTTTTTCAATCTGTTCATTGTTTGTGTATAGAAAGGCTACTGATTTTGTAAGTTGATTTTGTACCTTGCTACATTGCTGAAGCTGTTTATGGTATCTGGGAGTGTTTTAGTGGAGATTGTTACATCTGTTAAGTATAAGATCATGTCATCTGCAAATAGGGATAGTTTGACTTTTTCTTTACTTATTTGTATTCCTTGTTGCTCTGGCTAGGAATTCCAAGTCTATGCTGAGTATGATTAGAGAGAGTGGGCACCCTTGTCTCATTCCTGACTTTAGGGGAGATGGCTTCAGCTTTTCCTCATTAACTATGATGTTTATTATAGACTTGTCATATATAGTCTTTATTATGTTAAAGTATAGTCCTTCTATTCCTAGTTTCATCAGAGCTTTTATCAAAAAATGGTGTTAAACTTTGTTGAAGGATTTTGCTGCCTCTGTTGAGATGATCATGTGGTTTATGTCTTTGCTTCTGTTAATATTCCTTTCAGAATCTTTATAGTGGTAGATTTATGGTCATATATTTTCTTAGTTTCTGTTTATTTTGGAAGACTTTTATTCCTCCATCAATTTTGAATATTAGTTTTGCTGGGTAGAGTATTCTACGACTGAAATTGTTTTCATTCAGTGCTTGAAATATATCACTCCATGCCCTTCTTCCTTTAATGTTTCAGTTGAGAAGTCTGCTGTTATTTTGATGGACTTAGCTTTATATGTTAATTGTTTTTTCTCTCTTTCACCTTTCAATATTCTTTTTCTGTTCTTTGTGCTAGTTGTTTTAATGGTAATATGCTGTGCAGAGATTCTACTTTGGTCATGCCTGTTTGGTGTCCTGGAGGTTTCCTCTACCTGAATAGATAACACTTTCTCAAGATTTATGAAATTTTCTGCCATTATTTGTTGAATATATTATATATACCTTTGTTTTACAACTCTTCTCCTTCTTTGATGTCCATGATTCGCTGGTTTGGTCTTTTGATGGAGTCACTGAGTACTTGTGTATTCTTTTTGCAGCTTTTGAGGCTTCTAAGAGTTCTTCTGTTTTTTCTTTAGTAGCTATACTGCATTCAAGTTCTGAGATTCTGACTTCTGCTTGTTCTAGTCTGCTGGAGTGGCTTTCCCTTCTATATTTTATTTGATTTAGTAAACTTTTTATTTCCAGGGTTTCTATTTGATTCTTTTTTCTGAGGTTTTCCATATCTTTGTTAAATTCCTCTTCCATGACTTGTGTTATCTTCTTTCTTTCATGTATCTCTTTTTTTATAGTCTTCTTTGTTTCACTTTGGAGTTTGTTGAAGTCCTCTCTGAGTTCATTTAGCTGTTTCTGTGTCTTTTCAAGTTTTATTTGTGGTGTCTTGCTTTTCCTTGAGTTCATCTTGTACTTTGTGGTTAACTTTGTCTTACAACTTCTCCACGAATTTCTCAATGATCTCTTCGATAATTTCCTCTTTGAGAGATTATTTGTGGTGTCACTAAGCTCATTGGTGATATTTGTCATTTTTCTATTGGGGTCAGGAACTGGGTATTCATTTTCTTCATTTCCCACTAATTCCTTTATTTAATTGTTTGTCTTTTGTGGGATAGGATTTTCTGGTTTTCTTCTTCTCCCCATGCTTCTATGATGTGCTGTGCTTCTATGTTGTTGAATGACTAATCTGGGACTTTAATCTTCCCCTTGACTCAATTACTCTGTTCTGACTGGATTAGTCATTAGGGAGGTTGATGTGCTATTTCTTTTCCCTGCCAAAGTGGTATAAATTAGCAATAAGAAATTCACTGATTCAATGCTATATCAGTTATTTACACAATATGTACTGAGCCTCTTGGTGAAATTATCTATAAGCCATAGATATTAGGGGGATAACAGTTGTTTGAATAAAGTGGATACTTAGGTATTGAAAGAGCTGGTGTTGGAAGAACGAACAGGAAGGGGGACAGAGTAAGTGGGGGAGGAGTGTGAAGCATGGAGGTTCTAGGGTACTAAATCCCTAGTGTGTGTTGAGGTGTAGTTCAGTCATTGTGGAAGAGAATGTTATTGTCAGAGTTACTGAGGAATAAGAGGAATGGGGTAATGTGTAAACTTGGAATAATAGACTATTCAGTGGGTGTTGCATTTTGAGGAAGTCAAGTTAGTGGTGGGAGAGGAATGGGGAGTAGAGGAAGGTAAGGAGGGGAAAAGGAAAGGGAAGCAGATGAAAAGAGATAAGAAAGAAATGGAGTAGAGAAAGGAAAGTGGGGCAATAGAAGGCTGAGCAAGTTAGTGTTAGGACAGAATGGAGAAGGGAGGTAGGTTGCAGTAAAATGGAAGAAAATTGAAAAAAATAAGGTAAAATTAAAAATTAAAACTAAAGTAGATGAAAAGTAAAATAAAAATAAATAGGAATATATATATATATATATATATATATATACAAAAATCAGTTCAGTAAATCAATGAATGTTCAGGTTGAAGTGGTGACACTTATATTTTTTTATAAGGACTTTGGCCACTACTGTCACTTTTTAAGGTTGGTATGTTGGGCTGTATGACACTAACTGTTGCTCTTCCCTATTGGATATCTTTTGGAGGGGGGTCTCTGCTCTGGGTGTTTGAGCATGTGATTCCTTAGTGGCATGGGGCCTCTGAAGCAGGCAGATTCTCAGAAGTGGCCCCATGAGTGGTTGGTAAATGAGTAGTTGCCTGCCCCTTCCACTCACAAGCCAAGCCTATGAGTTAGAAGTGAGCTTTTCTCTTGGTGAGACTGTCAGTTTCAGCTTGATCCCAGTTTCTTCAAGGCAGTGCAGTGCTTCAATTTCCCCACAGGGGCTACTGAGTTGCTCTACCCCACACGGACTTTTTTAGCTCTGCATTCTGCTCCTCCCACCCAGGCAGAGGAGAAATATTTTCTCCATGTATGTATTTGGCCACTGCTTTTGTCCAGAGGCAATGCAATCAGCTCCCCAGTTGTGCTAGAATATTAGGTTCCAAACAGTGTGTTGTGCTCAGAATGGATCAGCTACAGGGCAGAACAGGCAGGCAGCAGACAGAGGTTTTGTGTCCACTTGTTCCTGGCTGGTCCTAGTCTTCCCATATGTTTGCAGTAGCTCTCTTCTGAGGTTCTCTGCTTTGCATTATTGTTGGTGAGATTGCAGACACACTAAAGTGGAGAGAGATCTGCACAGCAGTGCAGTAGTCAGAGGTTCTGTGTCCACACATCTTATGGCAAGTCCAGAAACTCCCAGATGCTTGCAGGCCTCTGCCATTCTCTGTTCTCTGTGTTGTGTTTTAGCTTTACCAACCCAGATGGGAATGAATTAAGAGAGAGAGAAAAAGAGAAAGAAAAACAGGAAAAAATTGGTGGATCACCCAGTTATCTGACCCTGTTGTCAATTGTTCCCAGGCAGCAAACAGACAGATGGGCCAGCAGCAGCTGCTTGTCCCTGTGCTGGTCTGTTATGTACTTTAAAACATTAGTTTAAGAGTCAGTAAAAATATTATGTGCCCCCTCTGTGTTGGTGATATCTTGATTGGCTGCCATGAAAATCTGGAATAATTGTTTGAAATCATGCAGGTCAAGTTTCCAGGGTCTGTCAGCTATCCACCATCTTGATGCTCTCGAAACCCAGGCTATGCAGGACAGGAGTTCTGGACTGGGAAGACAGAGTTGTAACAGAAAACACAAAATGCACATTCCAGAGTGCATCTTCTAGCTTCATTCACTTCTGGATCTCAATATCATTATTCTTGCAATCCTTAAAAGCCCTTTAAAATTATTTAAAAAGAAATTAACAGCAATATTTTGGGGTGATGTAATATATATAGCAGTAAAATATGTGAAACAATTTCAAAGTTCTCTTATAATCAATTATATCCAACCCCAATACCCCAAAGACAAAGAATGATAGTTGAGAAGATTTGCTGTAGTTTTCAAGAAGAAAATAAAAAGCCAACATTTGCTACTTTCAGAAATAAAACTGGCTCTCATATCTAACCTCTCCAACAAAAGAATGTCAGAGTACAAAGATGGCATACAAATAGATATCATCTCAATCTGTGGATGCAGCAGTTTGTCAGACTGTCCCACACAACAAAGCAAAAAATGTTTCCAAGGACCTTAAAGGTATTTTCCCACTCCACACAGACATTGAGTCTAAACCTGAGGAAAGCCCTATTCAAAAAATATGTGTGTGTATGTGGCTTTTAAAAGACAATGAAAAGCAAAAAATTCTATAAGTCTTTTGTTGGTTTCATTGACACATATTGTATATATATATTTGTGGGGCATGCTGTGTCATTTAAAAACATTCATACATTATGTAATGGTGAGATTATTGTCATTAACATTCTATAAACTCAAACATCTTCATGTCTTTGGGTCAGGAATATTCAAAATAAAATTTACTATTTTGAAATTTATAAGATATTGTTACCTATAGTTACACTGTTATGCTTCATATCACTTGAAGTTGCTCTTTTCTAATAGCACTGCTATTATATAACTGTCCTCTCTCCATCCTCCTGCCTTTATTCCCTCCCCAGGTACTTGTATACTTCTCTGAGATTGATATTTTAGTTATCACATACAATGGAGACTGTGTAGTTGTATATTCTCTTATTTCTTTTGTTTAAAATAATGTCTACTAATTCCATTTATATTGCTACAAAAAACAGAATTAGTTCAATTTATGGATGAGTAAAAGTCAATGTCTTAACTATTAGAAAAAGACTGCATTAAGCCTGTGAGTCCAGATAGCCCTTTTATATTCTTATTAAATACAGTTTTGGATGCATACTCAGGGGAAGGACTCTCAGGTCATATGGTAGGTCTATTTCTAGCTTTTTGAGGAACCTCAATATGTTTTCCATAGTATCCATACTAATTTACATTCCCACTCAACAGTTATGGAAGTTCCCTTCTCTGCATCCTCAGCAGCATTTGTTATATGTTGTATTTATAGGAGCCATTTAGAAAGGATTTCATTACTGGTTT
The DNA here is from genome assembly GCF_047511655.1 of Castor canadensis. NCBI lineage: Eukaryota > Metazoa > Chordata > Mammalia > Rodentia > Castoridae > Castor > Castor canadensis. The sequence continues at coordinate 190,125,760 of NC_133386.1, forward strand.
TCACTTGAATTTCCCTGATGATAAATGACACAGGTTTTTTCGTATACTCTTTGGCCTTCCATATGTCATTTTTGAGAAATGTCTTTTTAGGTAATTCACTCATTTTAAATATTTAGAGGATTTTTGGATATTGTATTGTTTTAGTTGCTTATATATTATGAACATTAACCCATTGTCAGATAATTAGACTCCAATTTTTTTCTGCCATTCTATTGGTTGTCTATTCACTCCAGTGATTGTTTTCTCTGCTCTGTGGAAGCTTTTTAGTTTCATAAAATTCTATTTGGCAATTCTTCCTTTTGTTGCCCTTTTTAGGGCTCATCAAAAAAATTTGCTTATTCCAGTATCTTGAAGCCTTTCCAATTTGTTTTCTTGTATTAACGTCACAGTTCCAAATATTACATTTAATTCTTTCATCCATTTTGAGTGGGCCTTTGTATGTATATGATAAGATATGCATACTTCCATGTATGGATATGCACTTTTCTTATCACCATTCATTGAATAGGATTTCCTTTCTACAGTGGAAGTTCTGATTGCATTAGGTGAAAATCAGATGGTTGTAATTATGGGAATATTTTGGGATTGGATTTGTATTCTGTGCATCAGTCTGTGTTCATGTTTTTATGCCAGCATCATGCTATTTTGCATATTACAGCTTTGTAGGATATCAGGAATTGGACTTCAGGAATACTTTGACAATTGACTTTTTGTGGTTTCCATACGTATTTTAAGATTGTTTCTTTCTATTGATATCTTGATAAGGATTGCACTTAATCTGTAAATTATTTGGGGCAGGATTTCATTTTAATCATATTCATTCTTTCAATCTATGGACATGGGGAGCTTTTACACTTTTGTATGTCCTTTTCAAAATGTGTCATCACTGTTTTGTAATTTTCACTAAAGAGCTCTTTCATCTTGTTGGTTAAGTTTATATTTTACCATTAGTTATTCAGTGGTGGTGGGTTTTACTGTTATTGTTATTGTTGTTGCTTATAGCTATTGCAAAAAAAGGTTGCTTCCTTAATTTTTTCTCAGTTATTTTGATGCTGCTGCATACAAATACTACCGATATTTTGTCTCCTTCAATACTCATTTATCATTTCTAAAAGGTTTTGGTACATTCTTTAGGTGTGTCTAAGTATAAGATATTGCTTCTAAGGAGGTTTTGACTTCCTCCTTTTCAATTTGGGTGTCTTTTATTTCTTCCTCTTGCTTAATAGGTCTTTTAAGTACTTGTAGAACTATGTTGAGTAAGAGTAATGAAAGTGGGCATCCTTGTTGTTCCAAATCTCAGAAAAATGGCTTTCAATTTCACGTCATTCATTATGATATTAACTTTGAGTCTGTCATCTATAATCTTGTGTTGAGGAATACTTCTTTTAAAGTGACAAATGGTGAATTATACCAAATGCTTTCTCTACATCTATTCATATGATCATATTTGTTTGTTTGTTTGTTTTTTGCAAAGCTTATTTAGTTGATGTGATTTTACCAATTAAACCATCTTCGTATCTGTGATTCATATTGCTGATTCAATTTCTTACTCATTATTGATCTATTTAAGTTAGTATCCCTTCATGTCTCAATACTAGGATGTTATACCTATGCATGAATTCATCAGTTTATTCTGGGTTTTCAATATGTTGGTGTGTATTTGTTCATAAGAATATCTTGTGATTCTTTGTATTTCTGTAGTGTTAGCTTCAATGCCTCCTTTTTATAACATGGAAATTATTAAGTCTTCGCAATTTTTTTATTTAACTTAGATGTTTATCAATTTTGATTATCTTTTCAAAAAACAACTTTTTATTTTGTTGCCATTTTGTAATTGTTTTGAGTCTCCATCTCATCTATTTAGGCTCTGATTTTGTTTGTTTTCTTGTTTGTTTGTTTGTTTTGTGACAGTGAGGATTGACCTTAGGAAATTAAGCTGAAGCAAGCGTTCCACCCACAGTTTTTGCTTTTAGTTTGTTTTCAGATTTGGTCTTACTCTATTGCCTGGGCTAGCATCAGACCAAGAACCTCCTATTTCTGCCTCCTGAATAGCTTGGATTATATGTGTGTGTGCATGATACCTGGCTTATTTTTGGGATAGGATCTTACTAACATTTATCTGATCTTTCCTTGAAGTACCCTTTTCTTATCCCCTCCTCCTGAGTAGCTGTGATTATGGACGTATACCACAGTACCTGGCCTCTAAAAATTTTTACTTTGCTTTTTTCTTGCTTTTCTGTTTCCCTAAACTGCATTGCTATATTAATTTGTGGAGATCTCTATCTTCTTATTTAGGCTCATATTTCTATATGCTTTTGTCTTTTATCTTTTCCTCTATCTTACAATTCCTATTATTTTATGTCTCAATTTTTATACTGTAAGAATGTTATTAGTTTCTCAATTTATTTCTTAATTTATCAATTGTTTGTTCCAGAGGATGCTGCTTAATTTCCATGTATTTGCCCAATTGTCACAGTATCACTGTGTTTGAGTTTTAATATTAATCTGTTGTGATCAAACTAGATACATGACAGAATTTTGATTTTTGAACTGGATAAACTAGTTTTGTGGCCAAATGTATGGTCTGTCCTGAAAATTTTTTTGTGTTTTAGTGAGAAATGTTTTCATTCTGCAAGTCTATTTTAATGAAATTTTTATTTACATGAACAGTTTGTAAATGTATGTTATATATATTTGTTCTTCTGTGTAGTTTAATTCTGATGTTTCTTAGTTGATTTTCTATTTATATGGTCTGTTGAGGATGACTGCTATTATTACCTTAGATCCTAACATTCATTTTAGATGTAATATTTGCTTTATGCATTAAGGTATTAAGGTTCTGTGTTCTTGCTGAATTCATCTTTTTATCATTATATGATGAATATTGTTTCTCTTTCTACAGTTTTTGTTTTAAATTCTGTGCTATATGATATGAGCATAGTTACTCTACTCCTGCTCACTTTTGTTTTCTACTTCTATGAATATAATTTCAGGACTCCACTCTGCAGGCCCACCTGACTGCTGCTCCACCAGGCCTCTGCATCACAGTTCCACCAGTCTGCCACCCAGCTAGACCACCATACATCATCCCACTAGGCCACTGCACACCCACCAACCCACCAGCCCATCAGGTCTCTGCCCCACGGACCTGCCAATCCACCACCCGGAAGGCTCACCAGGTTGCCATTTGCCCATTGCCTGCCACAGGAGAGCTCCAACGCCACCAGACCCCAGCTCAAAACCTGCCTAGGAGACACAGACAAACAGGATTGGATGCAAAAGGAGTAACACAGGAACAATTAAGACTGTAATTCTACTGTTCTTGAATCAGTGATTTTTTTTTTGAATTTTTTTTCCTTTTCCTTAAGGGTTTGGCTGTCTTGTTTGCTCTTTGATCGTCCACCATCTCTCCCTGTTGATTTCTTTGGTTCTCCATTTTTTTCTTATCTTTTTCCCTTTCTTTTAATTTTTTCTCCTTCTTTCTTAGTTTTGTTAGTTTTATTATTGTAACTCAGCTAATACTAAATTACATATAGTCCAGGGACAGAAATAGTACCAAGTAGAATGATAGGAAGGTGAAAAAGGGATTAAAACAATTTTCCTCCCAAAGATAAATTAGTACAGGATTCAGAGGGAAATGAAGAGAATGGATACCCAGATCCAGACTCAAACAAAACAAAGATAAACTAAACCAAGGAACCCCATGAAGTCCATAAGAACACCCTGAAAGAAGAATTCCTGCAAGTTAGAACTGAGAATTTCATAGGGATGTTACTAGACATGGTCAGCCAAAACATACAGGAGGCACTCAAGAAGTTCCAAATGACAAGCATAAAGAATATGAGAAAACACAAAAACAAATAAATGAAATCATAGGGCCATAAATAAACACCAAAGTAAAACAGAGAGCACCATAAATACAGAAATAAATGAATTAAGGACAAAAGTAGACAATGTTAAAGAGAAAGTGACCAACACTATGGAAAACCCCAGAAAAAGAAGAATAAAACAGAAATACAAAAAAAAAAGGAAGGCCATTCCAGCAGAATAGAGCAAACAAAAGACAGAATCTCAGAACTTGAAGATGAAATAGCAATTAAAGGAAAAACTGAAGAACTATTAGTCAAACAATGCAAAACCTGTGAAAGGAATATGCAAGAACTCACCAACTCCATCAAAAGACCAAACCTGAGAATCATGGGTATTGAAGAAGAAGAAGAGGTGCAAGAAAAAGGAATTTGTAATATATTCTACAAAATAATTACACAAAGTTTCCCAAATCTAGAGAAAATTATACCCATTCAGGTACAGGAAGCCTCCAGGACACCAAACAGACTTCACCAAAATAGAACTACCCCATGACATATTATCATTAAAATAACAAGCACAGAGAATAGAGAAAGAATATTGAATGCTGTAAGAGAGAAAAAACAAATAACACACAAAGGTAAACCCATAAAAATCACAGCAGATTTCTCAACCAAAACCATAAAAGCAAGAAGAGCATGGAGTGAGGTCTTCTGGGCACTGAATAAAAATAACTTCAATCCTAGAATATTCTACTTAGCAAAACTATCATTCAAAATAGATGGAACAATAAAAGTCTTCCATGATAAGCAGACTAAAACAATATATGACCCCCAGGTAACACTACAAAAGATTCTCCAAGGAATTCTGCACACAGAAAGTAAAAGCACACAAAACCATGAAAGGCCAGAGAGTACCAAACTACAGGAGAGGAAAAGGCAAGAAAACAGACAGTAACATTGATTAAGCTGCACACAAACAAAACCCTTAAACAACAAAGACAATTAAATGACAGGGATCACCACATACCTATCAATAACAACACTGAACATTAACAGACTTAATTCCCCCATCAGAAGGCACTGATTGGCAAACTGGATTAAAAGGTAAGATCCAACAATCTGCTACCTACAGGAGACATACCTCATCCACAGAAACAAGCACTGCCTGAGAGTGAAAGGCTGGAAGAAGATTTACCAAACCAAAGGCCTATGAAAACAGGCAGGGGTAGCAATACTCATCTCGGACAAAGTAGACTTCAAACTTACATTGATCAAATGAGATAAAGAAGGACACTCCATACTAATAAAAGGTGAAATACACCAAAAGGAAATGATAATTATCAACCTATATGCACCCAACATCAATGCACCTAATTTCATCAAACAGACTCCGAAGGACCTAAAATCATATATAGACTCTACCACAGCAGTAGCAGGAGAATGTAATATGCCCCTATCACCAATAGATAGGTCATCCAAGCAAAAAATCAGTAAAGAAATTCTAGAAGTAAATCACATCATAGATCAAACGGACCTAGCTGATGTCTACAGAATATTTCATCCAACTGCTACACAATATACATTCTTCTAAGCAGCTCATGTTACCTTCTCCAAAATTTATCATATCTTAGGGCACAAAACCAGCATCAGCAAATATAAGAAAGTAGAAATAATCCCATGCATTCTATCTGATCACAATGCATTAAAACTAGAAATCAATAACAAAAACAGCAATAAAAAACATGCAAAGAATTGGAAGCTGAACAACACACTCCTCAATGATCAATGGGTCATTGGTGAAATAAAAAAAGGAATTAAAAGGTTCCTGGAAGTTAATGAAAATGAAAACATGACATACCAGAACTTATGGGACACAGCAAAAGTAGTCTTATTAGGAAAGTTTATAACCATGACTGCATATATGAAATGGTCAGAAAGATCTCAAATCAATGCTACAGCTCACTCCTTGAAAGAAAAGAACAAGCAAATCCCAAAACAAGAAGAAGGAGAGAAATAATTAAAAGAAGGGCTAAACAATGCAATAGAAACAAATAAAAAAAAAACATACAAAGAATCAATGAAACAAAAAGTTGGTTCTTTGAAAAAATAAATAAGATTGACAAACCCCTGGCAAACCTGATTAAAATGAGAGAAAAAACCCAAATCAGCAAAATCAGAAATGCAAAAGGGGAGATAAAAACAAACACCATGGAAATCCAGGAAATCATCAGAGATTACTTTGAGAATCTATATTCTAATATATTTGAAAATCTTGAAGAAATGGACAGATTTCCAGATTCTTACGACCATCCAAAACTTAACCAAGAGGATTTTAATCACATGAATAGAACTATAACACAAAACAAAATTGAATCAGCAATTAAGAGTCTCCCAAAAAAAGAAATGTCCATACCTGATGGATTTACTGCTGAATTATATCAGATGTTTAAAAAAGAACTAATACCAACCCTCCTTAAACTCTTCCACAAAAAAGAAAGGGAAGGAGCACTGCCTAACTCATTTTATGAAGCCATTATTATTCTCATCCCAAAATCAGACAAACACACCTACAAAAAGAAGAACTATAGGACAATCTCCTTAATGACTATCAATGCAAAAATCCTCAATAAAGTAATGACAAATGGGATCAAACAACACATCAGAAAGGTCATCCACTATGACTAAATCGGTTTCATCCCAGGGATGCAGGAGTGGTTGAATATATGCAAATCTATAAATGTAATACAGCACAGTAATAGAAGCAAAGACAAAAAGTACTTGATCATCTCAATAAATGCAGAGAAAGCCTTCAACAAGATCCAACACCACTTCTTGATAAAAGCTGTAAGAAAACTAGGAATACAGCCAACAACATACTTAATGGTGAGAAACTGAAACCATTTCCCCTAAAATCAGGAATGAGACAAGGGTGCCCACTATCCCCACTCCTATTCAACATAGTACTGGAATTTCTAGCCAGAGCTGTCAAAATATTCCTATTTGCAGACAATATGATCCTATACCTTAAAGACCCAAAACACTCTACCCAAAAACTCTTAGACACCATCAACAGCTATAGCAAGGTGGCAGGATACAAAATCAACTTACAAAAATCATTAGCCTTTCTATACACCAACAATGAACAAACTGAGAAGGAATATATGGAAACAATTTCATTTACAATAGCCTCAAAAAAATCAAATCAGAGGAGTAAACTTAACAAAGGATGTGAATGACCGCTACAAAGAGAATTACAAACCCCTGAAGAAAGAGATTGAGGAAGACTACAGAATATGGAAAGATCTCCTGTGCTCATGGATTGGTAGAATCAATATAGTAAAAATGGCTATACAATTGAATGCAATCTACAAATTCAAAATTCCAAGGACATTCATCACAGAGATTGAAAAACCTACAGGAAAGTTCATTTCAAAACACAAGAGACCATGAATAGCCAAGGCAATAAGGAGCAAAAAAGGCAATGCTAGAGTTATCACAGTACCTGACTTCAAACTATATTACAAAGCAATGGCAAAAACAGCCTGGTACTGGCACAAAAACAGACATGAATACCAGGACACGGATATGATTCCACACAACTATACCCATCTCATTTTTGATAAAGTTGCCAAAAATATATGATGGAGAAAAGACAGTCTCTTCAATAAATGTTGCTGGTAAAAGTGGTTATCCATCTGCAAGAAACTGAAACTAGATCCATGTCTATCACCCTGTACTAGAATCAACTCAAAATTAGGCAAGGACTTCCTCAATAGAACCCCTGCAGCTCAGCAACTAAGAGAAAGAATGGACAAATGGGACTTCATAAAATTAAAAAGCTTTTGCACAACAAAAGAAATGGTCTGTAAACTGAAGAGACCACCCACCGACTGGGAGAAAATATTTGCCAGGTATACATCAGACAAGGGCTGATAACCAGAATATACAGGGAACCTAAGAAACTAACCTCTCCCAAAATCAATCAACAAATAAAGAAATGAGCAAATGAACTAAACAGAACTTTCTCAAAATATGGCCAAAAAACACATGAAAAACTGCTCACCATTTCTAGCCATGAAGGAAATGAAAATCAAAACCATACTAAGATTCCACCTCATCCCTGTTAGAATAGCCATCATCAAAAACACCACCAACAACAAGTGTTGGCGAGGATGTGGGGTGAAAGGAACCCATATACACTGTTGGTGGGAATGCAAGCTGGTGCTACCATTCTGGAAAAAAAATTGGAGGCTTAAAAATCTAAACATAGATCTGCCATATGATCCTGTAATCCCACTCTTGGGCATATACCCAAAGGAATGCAACACAAGTTACTCCAATGGTATCTGCACACCCATGTTTATTGTAACACTATTCAAAATAGCCAAGTTATGGAAACAATCAAAATACCCCACTACAGATGAATGGATTAAGAAAATGTGGTACTTATACACAATGGAGTTTTACACAATCATGAAGAAACATAAAATCTTATCACTTGCAAGTAAATGGATGGAACTGGACAATATCATTCTGAGTGAGGTTAGCCAGGCTAAGATGACCCAAAATTGTATGTTCTCTGTCATAGGTGGACATTAAATCTAGGGCAAATACAGCAATGTTGTTGGACTTGGGTCACATGATAAGACAAAAACACATATGGGAGGTATGGGGACTGGTAGAAAACCCAAAACATGAAAGTGTTTGATGTCCCCACTACAGAGGAAACTAATACAGAAACCTTAAAGAGATGGAGGTCAGCACGAGAAGGTAATTAGGAACCAGTGTAAAAATCAGTTAGAGATGAATCAACTTGGGTTGAAAACATTTGTACATGGAAGCAATGCTAGGAATCTGTCTGTATAGCTATCCTTAACTCAACTAGCAAAACTGCTTTGTCTTCCTTATTATGCTTATGTCTTGTCTTCAACATAATTAGAGATAAGGGCAGAACAGGTTCTGCTTGGAAGCAAGGAGAGTTTCAGGGGAGATGGTTAGGGCAGAGGGCAGAAATGACCCAAACAATGTATGCACATGTGAATAAATGAATAATAAAAATGATTTGCATTTAATTCTTTCATCTACTTTGAGTTGGCTTTTGTATGTATATGATGAGATATAAGGGATAAGTTTCATCCTTCCATATATGGATAGCCACCTTTCCCATCACCATTTATTGAATAGCATTTCCTTTCCCCAATGAAAGGAACAAGTTACAAGTTACAAGTGTTACAAGTGTTAAAAATCAGTTGTTTGTAAATATGATGATTTATTTTGGGGCTCTATATTCTCTCCATCGATCTATATTTTTGTTTCCATGCCAGAGTCATACTATTTTATTTACTATAGCTTCATAGTGTGTTCTGAAGTCAGATATTGTGCTGACTTTTGTTTTTGTGGTTTTTTTTTTCAGGAATAGTTTTGCCATTTGAGCTTTCTGTAGTTTCCATATGTATTTTAGGATTGTTTCTATTCCTGTGAAAAATCTCATTGACACGTTGATAGGGACTTCACTGAATCTGTAAATTACATTGGGTGCTATGGATATGTTAACAATATTCGTTCTTCCTATCTATGAACATTGGAAATTTTTGCTTTTGTGTGTTCTTTTAAAAATATGTCATCTTTGTTTTGTGTTTTTCACTGTAGAATTCTTTCGCCTCCTTGGTTAAGTTTACCATTAGATGTTCTTGGTGGTTGTTACAATTATTGCTGTTTTTGTAGTTATTATAAAAGGGATTGCTTCCTTAATTTCTTTGTCATTTTGATATTGTTGTATGGAAATATGAATGATTTTGATTTTGTATCCTTCAGCTTTACTGAATTAACCTATCACTTTTACAAGGCTTTGGTGGGATCTTTAGGTTTTCTATATATGATCTTATTTCTAAAGAGTTTGTGAATCCCTCCTTTTCAATTTGGGTTCCTCTGCTTACTTGCTCTTTGTAGACTTTCAGAACTATTTTAAATAAGTGTAATGAAAGTGGGCATCTTTCCCTATTCTTAGAAGAAAGGGTTTTCAATTTTTCCTTCCTTCAGTACTATTTTAGCTTTGTATCTGCCATCTATAACCTTAATTGTGATGAGAAATGTATCTTTTTCTTTTAATATGCTGAGAGTTTTTATCACAACAGATGAATTTATTGAATGCTTTTTCTGCATCTATTTATATGATCATATGTTGGTTTTTGTTGCAAGGCTTATTCAGTTGATGTAATCCACCTCATTTACCAATTGGTATATATTAAATGATCATTCAGTCTAAATTTCATTTAGTCTCAGTATATATTTTTTATTTTCCCTGTTTTATACTTACATCATTTTTTAGGTCTAGATTTCACATAGAAGAGAAAACATGCAATGTTTGTCTTTTATCTGTTTGGTTTATTTCTTCCAACGTAATGATTTCTAGTTCTATTCATTTTCCTGCAAGTCACATAATTTCATTGTTCTTTATAGAAGAATAGGTTATTCTGTATATAAACCACATTTTCTTTATCAGTTGATGTGCATTTAGGCTGTTTTGTTATTGTGAACAGTGCTGTTATAAATGATGGTGTGCAGTTCCCTCTATTGCACGCTGACTTATATTTTTTGCATATATTCCCAAATGGTATAGAAGGATCATACAATATTTCTACTTTTAATTTTCTCAGGAACCTGAATATAGTTTTCCATATAGGCTACATATATTCCCACCAACAGTACATAAGTGTTCTTTTCTCTGTATTCCCACACCCTCTCTAGCATCCATTGTTGTTTGACAATTGCTATTCTTACTGCAGTGAGATGACATCTCAGTGTTTTTTTGACTTACATTCCCTTTATGTGTAAGCATGTTAAACATTTTTTCAGTAATTATTGTTTGATTTGTACTTCTTTTAAGAACTGTGTTCAATTCAGTTTCCCATTTATTAATTGAATTGTTTATTGATATGGCATGAAAATTTTGGAGTAATTTCTGTTCTGGATATTAATCATTTGTCCAATAAACAGATGGCAAATATGTTCTCCCATTCTGTATGCTGTCTCTTGATTCTGCTAATTTTTCCTTCATTGTGCAGAACTTCTTTTTTCATTTTCATTAGCATGTATCTACTCAAAGGGGATTCATTGTGACAGTTCTGAATAGCCTTACATTTTGCATTGTTTAAGTTGACCCTACCATCTCCCTTTCCTTTCTTCCCCACTTAAAACAGTTGTGAAAGTTTCCATTGTTCTATTTCATATATGTATACCAAGAAGGTCAACCATATTCCTTCACCCTCATTACCCTGATTCATCCTCTTCCCTCTCACAAGTACCACAACACACCATAATTACTTCACAGTCCTGTCTTTCATTTTTAATTCCAAAGTTAGTGTTCAAAGGGTTTTTCTTGATGTATCTTACCTGTGAATATACTGTACTTTGGTCAGTTCAATTAATACAACCCCATCGCCAATTCTTGCTCTCATTTTCTCATCAATTGAAGTTATATTACATTTGCCTATATCTTCAAGGGTTTTTCCTATGTTTTCATCTAGTGGTTTCAAATTTAGATTTAAATTCAAAACTCGATTCGTTTTTAATTTCTTTTGTTACAGAATGAGAGATGGGAGTCTAGTTTCAGTCTTCTACACATGTATATACAGTTTTTTGCAACATCATTTATTGAAGAGGATATCTTTTTTACAACATGATTTAGGTATCTGTGTTGAAAATCAGAAGGGTACAGCTATGTGTATTTATTTCTGGATCATCTATTGTATTCCATTGATCTCCATGTCTGTTTTTATGTCATGCTCTTTTTGTTAATATGTCTCTCTAATATTATTGGAAGTTTTTTAAGACCCACAGCATTGCTCTGTTTGCCCAGGATTTCATTATCTATTCAAGGTCTTTTGAGTTTCCATACAAATTTTAAGACTGATTTTTCTATTTCTTTGAAAAATGCTATTGGAATTTTTATAGGTATTTCATTGACTCCATAGGTAGCTCTGGGTAGTACAGCCATTCTCAAAATATTATGTCTGCTGATCCATAAATATGAGAAGTTTTCATATTCTACTATTTTCTCCAATTTATCTCTTCAAGCTTTTACAGTTTTCCTTGTACAAATACTTTACCACCTCTGTTAGACTGCCTCCCAAGTGTTTTCAGACCTAAGTGTTTGGGGGAGTTTTTGATGGACTGTCTAGAGCTTTTTAAACATAAAAGCATGCTGTGTACAAATAGAGATAGTTTGAATCCTTCCTTTCTTATTTATATCAACTTGATTTCTTTCTCTGGCATGATTGCTCTTGCTGCGAATTCTAACACTATATTGAATAAAAGTAAAGAAAGTGGACACTTTTATCTCATTCCTGACTTACTGGAAGTTTTTTTCTTTTAGTCCCAATGATATTAATAGACTTATTGGGTTTAGTCTTTATGTTTTCCTTATATTCCTTTTCTTCTTCAGGACTTTCATTATAAAGTGAGGTTGTGATTTTTTCTTTCAATGATCATGTGATTTTTTTTCTTTTGTTCTATTTATGTGCTGTATTACATGTATTGATTTGTCTATGTTAGACACCTTCCTTGTGTCTTTTTAAATGAAAACAACTTGATTCCGGATATATGATCTTTTTAATGAGTTGTTGAGTTCACTGTGAAAGTATTTTGCTGAAAATTTTTGGTGTATGTTCACCAAAGAAATAGGTCTACAATTTTCTTTTTTTGTCATGTCTTATCTAGTTTGGTATTGGCATATTACTGGCTACATAAAATGAGTTTGGTTGCATTCTTTCCTATTCTGTTTTATGGAATAGTTCTTTAAATGTCTGCTAGATTCATCAGTGAACCTATTCTGTCCTGGACTTTTCTTCATTGAGAGACTCTTTATTACTGCTTAAATATCATTGCTTGTTTTTGATCTTTTAAAGGGTTTATGTACTCTTGATTTAATTTCAGTAACTCACATTCTCCTGGAAATTGATCCATTTCTTCTATATTTGAGTTTTTTAAAACATAAGTATATAAGCTTTTGAAGTATTGCATAATGACCTTCTGAATTTTATTGGTATTTGTTGTGATACCCATTTTCTCATCACTAATTTTATAAATGTCTTCTACCTCTTTCTGTATGAATTTGCCAATCCTGTTCACCTTTTCAAAGAAACAACCTTTATTTCATTATTTTGTGGTATTCCCCATTTAATTAATTACTCTCCACTTAATTAATTTCTGCCTTTATCATTTTTACTTCTTCTGTCTACTGCTTTTGGATTTGTCTTGTTCTTATTTCTCTAAGAGATTTTGGTGTACTTGTAGGTGATTTATTTGGGATTTATTAGATTTTTTAATGAAGATACTCATAGCTACACAGTTTTCTCTTAGCAGTGCATTTCTTGTATTCAAAAGGTCTGGTATCTTATGTTTTAATTTTTGTTTGTAGGAATTGTTGATACCCCTGACAATTTCTTTTAACGACATACAGATCATTAAAGAAGAATATCCATGCTTTTTGAATATTTTCTGTAATTTATCTTGCTGTTTATTTCTAGTTTATTCCATTGTGGTTAAAAAAAAAATATTGGCCCAACAATGTATGCACATGTGAATAAATGAATAAAAAATTTTAAAAAAGAAATCTTTTCAATTTCCTTGTATTTGTTAAGACTTTATGTCCTATGATCTGGTGTTATTTTTGAGCAACTCCATGAATTGGTGAGAAGAATGTGTTTTATGTGGCTGTTGTGTTGCATGTTATGTAGGTTTCTTAAGTCTATTTGATCTATATTGTCATTCACTTCTGAGGTTCTTTGTTGATATTTTTGTCTGGATGATCTAGCTATCAGTGAAAGGGAGTATTAAAGTCATTCCTTATTATTGTGTTGAAATCACTCTGCATTTTTATGTTCAGTAGTGTTTGTTTTCTAAAGGTGGATGTACCAACATTCACTGCAAATAGGTATACAAATATTTTATCTTCTCATTGGACTGTTCTGTTTATCAATAAGAAATGACTGTGTTTGTCTCTTCTGACTAATTTAGTCTTGATTTCACCTTTGTCAGATATGAATATAACTATTCCTTTCTATTTTTAGTTTCCATTTTTGTGGAAAATAGTTTTTCTTCTTTTCACACTCAGCTGCTGTTTGTTTTTGCTAATGTGGTATACTTATTGTAGGCAAGAAATAGTTTTTCTTTGATAAAACAACCCATCATTCTGTTACCATAGATTGTAGAATTGAGACCATTAAAGTTCAGGGTTATTATACCAACTCCTTCCATTTTATTGCTTTTATAGTGTTTGATTCTGCCCTACTCATTTGATTATCTATTTTTGGAGTGAGATTTTGATCCAGATTTTCATGGTTGCATTTATCTGCCTCTTTTGTGTTTAGGATTCCTTTAAGAATCTGCTGTAGCACTAGTTTAGTTGTCATGAATTCCTTCAGTTTTTTTTTTTTTTAACATAGGATTCTTTCTCTTTCAAATATCAAGAGTAGTTTTGTTGGGTGCAGTAATCTAAGTTGGCAGTATTTTCTTTCTGGGCTTGAAATATATCATTTCATACCATCTTTACTTCTAAAGTTTCTATTAAGATAGCAGTTATTATTCTGATGTCTTTGCCTAGATAGGTGACTTGGAACTTCTTTGCAGGTTTCAATATTTTCTTATTCTGCATGCTTAAATTTTTAACATGGGAAGGTTCTTTCTGCTCTTGCTTATTTGGTATACTAAAAACTTCCTGTAACTGGATGGTCATATCTTTCTTAAGAGCTGAAAAGTTTTCTGGTATTATTTATTCAGTATGCTTTCTATGCCTTTATTTTATAATCCCAATTCACCTATGAATTAAAGATGAGATTTGGTCTTTTAATTATGTCTCAGAGTTCTTACATGTTCTGTTCATACTTCTCTAGGTTTTTTCTCTATCTTCATCTCTATGTTCTAGTATATCTACCTTGTCTTCATACTGTGGTATTGAATTCAGTCCAATGGAGAGAATTTTAACTGAGGTTTAGTTGTTGTTTTGTAGCTTTTGAATTATTAAGCTTTTCATTTCTAGAATTTCAATTTGATTTTTGCAGAATTTCTATATTTTTATTGAATTCCTCTTTCATGTTCTGCCTTATCTTCTTTCATCATTCTGATTTTTATTGGAATTTTTTTGGAATTCATTCAGTCATTTATTTGTGTCTTCATTAGTTTTATTGACCAATTTTACAATCATTTGTAAAGTATCACCTTTAAAAATGTTTTCACCTACTCCAATATCATTACTGTTTGTTACTGTGGAGTTGTTGAATTTTGAAGAAGTCATGTTTCTTGTTTTTTTCATATTTCTTGTGTTTCTACATTGGAATTTGAGCACCTGAAGCTAAGTCCTTGGTTGTAAGTTTTAATCACCAGTAATCTTTCAGTTCAAGTATTCTCAATGTTCAGGCAGAACAGTGTAATGTTCACTGGACCTGGGAGTATGGCTTGGTAGCCAAACCTTTACCCACATTCTCAAGACACCAAGTCTGATCCTCAACAATGTTCAGATCAAGGAATTAGCTAAAGCCTCAGTAGTAGTATAAGTTTTCTGCCTTCTGGGGACTTTTGCAATAGAATTTCCCTTTTTGTGTACTGAGAATCACAGGGAGTTTATAGCCTGTAGACTGGACAGCTTCTTGTGTGCTCTACAAGCACCAAATTTCATGTCTCTGAGGGCACCAATTATCCAAGCTTAGGGATGACTCCCAAATGCATCACAGAGTGATGGAAGAAAACAGAATACTGAGTTCTTCACTGCTTGAGGGAGAACTGAGTGAACTAGGCATTCTGTCTGCTTGTTTTAAGGCCTAAAAAACCCATCCAGAAGTATACCTCCCTGTGGAGAGGAAGAGGATATGGAAGTCTTTTGATTCAGAGGATCTGGACATAGAGACTTCAGTACTGCTTGGAAACAAACACCAGATGTGACATAGTTCTCAGAGATGGGTCTCAGTGCTTTAAACCCAGCCCAAAAGTTTATCTTCCTACGTGAAGGAGGTTGTGGATATCATATAATTCAGGTGGTTTGAGATTGGTGTACTAAAACCCATCTGGTAGAAAATATATGCTGGGATGAAGTTCCCACAGGTGGCCCTTAGTGTTCACCTAAGACCCAGCTCAGTAGTTCTCCTCCCTGTTGTGTGGTGAAGCTATGGAAATCATGTCATTCAGGATGTTTGGGGGTCCTCATATCTACATGGGATCACCAAGTAGGCAGGGCCTGTGTCCAAATGCCTTTTATTGTCAGAGCTTCTCACTGTTTGAACTTCTCTACAAAACCACAAAAGAATGTCTTTTCTTCAATAAGGCTAGCTTTCTACAACAGGGCAGTCACTATCTCACAAAAATTTCTCACTTGGTTTAAAGCTTGTGGGGGTGTGGGAATATTTATTAACTAGAATTTTCTGTTGCCAGGGACTTCCGGGTTTTCTGATTTTTTCTCTTCAGCTTCCACTTCCCTTCCAGGAAGTCAGCTTGGGGCTTGGAACTAATTGTTCTTTTCTTTGCTTCTTCTGTTTCTCTGTGTTTTACTGCTGTTTTGAAACCTATTTCATTATTCGTGATGCTCAAATTCTCTATTCAGAATATAAACTTTCTTTTGATTCCTGTCTCTTCTCATATACGCAATCAAAATGGCAGACACCTCTAAACTGCCATCTTGCCCTGCCCTTTCTCATAATTTTTAGGAATGGGTCGCACTACATCCTTTTCAAACCTGCTTACACAAACTTCATTGATGTCCCGCCCTCCATTGCCCTCTTTTCTCCTGTCACTTCCCAGTGGTCTGCCCCAGTATTGTCCATTTCTTTTCATGTCCAGTTTTTTCTTTACATATAGTTTATGCATATGAGATAAAGCATATGGTATTTGTCTTTCTGAGTCTGTCATGTTTCTCTTAACACAATGACTTCTGACTTCATCAACTTTTATGCAAATTACATAATTTTATACACATGATGGCTAAATATACTCCAGAGTGTACATATACAAAATTTTTGTTGCCTATTCATAAAAGCTCAACTATAATGTGTGTTATGGAAGCCTTCATTGTTGAATCTAATTGAAGTCCACTGAGTATTTGAGGTTTTTATTCAAATGAGCTAAACATGTATTCCCACAGAGAAACCTGCACTAAATGTTTCTAACAGCTTTATTCATTGTTGCCAAAACATGGAAGTAACAAAGATGCTTTTCAGTAGATGAATGGATAAACTGTGGTACAACCACACAATTGAATATTATTTGTTACTAAAAAGTACATTGAAACCACCATAAGAAAGTGGCAAAAGTAGAATGTAGATAATTAGAGGAGATAAACCAATTATGAGTATAACACATATATACATGGAAATACCACAAGGAAACTCCTTGAATAGCTATCTTTATCTCAAAAGAATAAAAATGTCATGTTTTAGTTTTTGTCTTTTCTCTTCTGCAAAATCAAAGAACATGAGGGCAGAACAGGTCCTGCGTAGAGGGCACAGTTGGCAGCCATGTGTGGTGGAGGTGCAGGGAAAGGGGATAGGAGGGTGAATACAGTGCAAAAGAAATTTGTACATATGCATGCAAATGCAATAATGATACCTATTGTAACAATTTCATGAATGGAAGAGAGGGGGATAAAGGAGAGCAGTGGAGGAGGTGAATTCAAGTATGCTCTATTTGATATACTATAAGAACCTTTGTAAATGCCATAGTGTACCTCCACCCAGCACAATAAAGGAAGAAAAATTAAAAATTGAGTTACTAAGCCATGACAAGACAGAGGAAATGCATATTACCAAGTGAAAGATGCCAATTTGAAAAGCTTACATATAGTATGGTACTAATTATATGACTTTCTGGAAAATGCAAAACTCTGGAGACAGTAAAAATAAATCTGTAGTTGTAATTGGTTGGGGAGTGAGATGAATAAGTGGAAAGCAGAAGACTTTTACTTTAGTGAAACTAATCTACATAGTTCCCTAATTGAAGAAACATGTCAGTATACATTTTTGCAATCCAGTAAAAATATATTCCAACAGTGAACACTAACATAAACTCTGAACTATGGATGATAATTTTGTGTTATTATAGGTAAATCAACTGTAAAACAAATGTATCATTCTGCATTGGATCATTAATATTTCATGTACTGCAGCTTGAATATATTCCCTAAATTTCATGTGTTACAAACTGGGCGAAAGAATTGGGCTGGGCACTGGTGACTCACACCTGTAATCCTAGCTACTCAAGAGGCAGAGATCAGAAGGATGGCAACAGCTCAAAGCCAGCCCAGGCAAATAGTTCATGAGACTCTGTCTCAAAAAACCCATCACAAAAATAGGGCTAATGGAGTGGCTTAAAGTGTAGGCAGTGATTTCAAACCCCAGAACCCACACAAAAATAAAAATATGAAAGAATTGATAGGTGAGACAGTTAAGAGGTCCTTAGTTCATGTTGGCTGTGCCCTCATGCTTGGATTAATGTTATTGTGGAATTGAGTTATTAAAAGAATGGGTTCTTGATAAAAGTAGGTTAGGTTCTCTCTCCCACTTGGACTCTCTTGCCCTTCCACTTTCTACCATGGTGTGATACACCACAAAGTTTCTCACCAGATGCCAATTCCATGCTACTGAACTTGCCAGTCTTCAGAGCATGAGACTAAACAAAAATCTAAATAAAAATCAGAGCTAAATACATATCTAGTTTTTGTAAATTTTTCTAGTATTCAGTTACAACAACAGTCAACGGACAAAGTGGGGAGTGTGTGCAAGTAGGGGAGAGAGGTTATATAGGAACTCAGTACATTTGGTTCAAATTTCTGTAACCTAAAACTATTCTGAAAAATAAAATTTATCATTATAAAAAGAAACCTGAGAAGCTTTTAGAGTAAGGAAACATGTGGGAAACCCTCAGAAACCCCAAAGCCTCTTGGAAAGGAGCAGAGTCACTGTAGCTTTTGTGCAACAGCCCTAAGAGAGATTGCAACAGTCCAAAAGGATAGTTGCTGAACAACCCTCTTCTCTCTCTGCATGGGACCGGGTAAACCTGGTCCCAAGAACGTGATGTTCGGCACTTGGGCTCATAGCAACATGACAGCCAATCCCAGTACAGAGATCAAGGGAAACCTGTGGACCACCATGTATTCCTTCCTGCTTTTCTGCACTGCTTAAGTAGTCTCTTCAGAAAATAAACTATGCCATTGCTGCCTAGCACAACCCTGAGTTCATGTCGTTATTCACCGCTCGAGCACCCAAGGCCAGAGCTGGAGTCCCCGGTGCAGCTGGACTGTGGCAGAAAACACACCACTGACAATGAGCTATTTTGAATGGCTATTCTCAGGAATTATAAGTCATGCCTATAATCTTACCTACTGGTGAGGCAGAGATCAAGATAATCACAGTTCAAAGTCACCCATGCAAATATTTTGCAAGATCATATCTTGAAAATACCCAAAAGAAAAAAGGATTGGTGAGTGACTCAAGTGGTAGAGCACCTGCTTTAGCAATCAAAGCAGAGGCCTTGATTTCAAACTCTACTACTGCTAAAAAATAAAAAATAATAGAAAAAATCCTAAGGCTGGTGAAAATGTGGTAGAAAAAAAAGAACACATATATGTTGTTGATGAAATACAAATCAGATAGTTATATAGAGATTATTAAAGAGATTCTTCAAAAAGTTGAAAATAGGGAGGAATTGCAAAATACTGGATTAGAATCTATGCTTTTGGCATCATGAAATAGAAGTGATGTACTATTAAAGACCACATTCTGAAGAGAGGAAGAACATGGAAATCACAAAAAGAGATATCAGGATGGTAGAAAACCACTGACAAATCAAGGCAAGAGAAAAGCAGCAAAGTGTTCCAAGCCCACTTTTAGCTTCCTTGCAGGAGGAGTAGAATCTGAAGATGTCATCACAAGGTAAAATAGATGGCCCTGGTGACAGACTGACCATTCTAGGTGCAAGATAATTTCACATATCCTACAAATCCAAAACCCAGGACAGGAACTTGTTAGACAGTGACTGGTCTAGTGTGGAAGGTTAGACTTGGTGAAGAAAGACATTCTGCTGCTTCTCTTATTTCATAAGATGATACAAAGCACTTTCTTGAGAGAGAATGAGACATTCTTGAGACCTAAAAACAAGAAACTCACATGCCTCTGCAACTCATGAGACACTCAGCAGAGCTTGGGTAGGAGATGATCACAAATGTAGTTGAAGAGAGGGAGAGGTTTGATGTGGACCATGCAGAGAAGTTCAAACTTTGGGGAACTTTGCCACCAACATAGGGTACAACAGTGGTCAGAAGCCTCACCCTCCCTGTTAAGAGAATCATAAGCTGACTCTAGGATAGAGAGGAAGCACAGAACCTGTGGCTGGTTTAGTATTCAGCCTCCAGAGCCTGAATAATAGCTGCATGTGCTGACTTCTGTGTGAGTCAGAGCACAACCCAGACCCTCTGAGTCACATGAGTTCCATGGCCTTACCTCCTCCACAAAGGGAAGTAAATTTTCACACAGGGCCTGAAAGCAGTGAGACCTTCTCCTGGGAGCCATATCCTGGAAAGAATTCACTGATAGTCAGGATTGACAGTCCAAGTGCAAACCTTCTGAATCATGAAGCATCCACAGTCTCTGCCTTGGCAAAGACAGGTGATCTGCTGGATGGGGTAAGCAAACATTGAGAACCACTAGGCAGAGTGAATAGATCCCTCAGCTCTCCCCTAGTCAACACAAAGCTTAATGCTCTATTTGCTCTTCCCTCTCTCTGATGCGTTTGGTGGTTATCCTGAGACTTGTATTCGTATTGCCCCCAGGGATAAAAACTGTGAGAAGGGACAAGTGAAGTAAGTGTGAATCTGCCCAACCCCCACGTTGTAATCTTTTTGCAGCCAATAGCAGTTCCTAATACATGAAGTAAAGAAGACTCTATAGTGAAAGCAGCCCAGAAGGGAACAACCAATCTTTCTACAAGAGACTCGAGCTACTTTACCTTGATTTGAGTGGTGCAGAGGATCAGGCTCAGTATTCTGAACACCAGGTGAATGCTTGGTTACTGAGCCATAACCTCTAGTCCAGAGGTAAGAAATAGCACCTCAGTTCAGTCAATACACTGTCCTGAATGATCACCAAGACTATTTCAATTGAAAGATTACAAGTGATTACAACTTCCAACTACTTTGCCTCAGCTGCATAAATCCCAATGTAGAAACACAAATAATATGAGAAAGACAAAAGTTAACAATTCCCCACTAAAGAATTTGAATGATAGTGAAATAGATGAAAATACAAGTAATGAACCCAAAAGAACAATGGTAAGAATTATTAATGAAATTAAAGAGGACATTTATAAGCATTTCAATGAATTACAAAAGGATACAAACCAACAGCTGAATGAATTCAAGAAGAATTCAAATAAACATTTGAATGAAATATGGAAGACAATACAGGATGTGAAGGAGGAAGTCAACAAAAATAGAGAAATCCTAAGAAAAATCAAACTGAAATTCTGGAAATAAAAAGCTAAATAACCCTAATAAAAACTCAGTTGAAAACCTTATGAATAAAATGGAACAAATTGAAAATAGAGTATGGAGGACTGAAGATAAATAGAGGAATTAGACCAATCAGACAAAGACAAAGAAAAAATACTAAGAAAATAATATCAGAACATGCACAACCTCTGGGACACCAACAAAAGACCAAGCATCGAAACATGGGTGTAGAAGAACACAGATAATCTGAACATATAGAAAACATACTTAAGAAAGTAATAGAAAATTTCTTCAATCTAGAGGAAGAGGGAGTCATGCAAGTACCAGAGTTCTTTAGAATATAAAACAGGAATGATCAGAAAGGAAACACCACTATCCATATGACAATCAAATCACTAAATATACTGAGCAAAGGAAGAATATTGAAAGCCACAAGAAAAACCAACAAATCACATACAAATGCAGCTATGAAAGTAACAGCATAATTTTCAACAGACTCTCTAAGTAAGGAAGTCATGAAATGATTTTTTTCTAGCTCTTAAAGAAAACAACTGTCAACCTAGATTAATATATCCAGCAAAGCTATTCTTCATAATTGAAGGATAAATGAAAACCTTTCATGATAAACAGAAACTAAAGGAATTCATGACCACTAAATCAGTGCTGCAGAAGATAAATGCCACCAATAAAATAAAAGAAAGTATAAAACTACTAGATGAATACAAGCAAATAAGAATTAGAAAAGAAACAAACATCACAAAAAAACCCAAAATTACAAAAAGTACTGCACAACTTTGAATGACAACACAGAGTAGTCTCAATTCATCAATCAAAAGACAGATTGGTGCGGTGGATGAAAAAGCAAGAAGAAACAACTTATTGACTAAAAGACACAAATCTCATGGATAAAGACAAACACTGACTTAGGATGAAAGGATGGAAAAATATTTTCCAAGCAATTGGACTCCAAAAGCAGGCATGAGCGTCTATGCACATATTTAATGAAACAGACTTCAAACCAAAATCAGTCAGAAGAGATAAAGATGGCCACTTCATATTAATAAGGGGAATTATCTATCAAGTGGAGATAACAATGGTTAAGTTATATTCAGCAAAAATTGGCACACCCAATCTAGTTAGATAAACACTACTGGACTTACAAGCATAGACTTTAATACGTGACTCTCAGTAGATAGATCATCCAGAAAAGAAAATCAGCAAAAAATTACTGAATTAATTGACACTACAGACCAAATAGACTTGATAATCATCTATAAACTATTTCATCTAGTATCTTAACAATTCACATTCTTCTCAGAAGCCCATAAGAACTTTCTCCAAAATAGAACATATTGTAGGAAATAAAGCAAGTCATAGCACAAATAAAATAATTCCCATAATCTATGAAAAAACAATGGAATAAAAATATAAATGAGCAGCAAAAGAAACTACACAAAATATTCAAAAACATGGGTCCTTGATGAAATAAAGAGGGAAATAAAGAAAAGGCTAGGATCTAATGAAAATGAAAACACGATGTGAAAGAACCTCTGAGAAAGATCAAAAGGATTGTAAAGAGGAAAGTTTATACTATGAGCATCTACATAAAAGAAAAAAGAGATCTCTCATAAGTAACCCTTTGATGTACCTCAAGCCCCTAGAAAAGGAAAAAACAAACCAAATACAAAATTAGAAGGTGGAAAGAAATGAATAGAGAAGGGGCATAAATTAATGAAATGGGGACTAAAATAACAATAAAAAGAATCAACAAAATGAAAAGTCAGTCTTTGCAAAGACAAACAATATTGACAAACTTTTAGGCAAAATAACCAAAAGTAAGAGGGAGTGTGCCCAAATTATTAGAATTAGAGATGAGAAAGGTGGCATCACAACAAATATCAAATAAATCAGAGGATAGTTAAGGAGTTCTTCAAAAATTATATTCTAATAGACTGGAAAATCTAGAGGAAATAGATTAATTTCTAGATGCATATGGCCTACCAAAATTGAGGCAAGAGGATTTAAACCACAAAATGAAGCTATAAAAATCTATGAAATTGAAGCAGTAATAAAGAGTCTCACAAGAACAACCCAGTACCAGATGGAATCAATGATGATTTTACTAGACCTTTAAAGAAGAACTAACACAATGTTCCACAAAATATTTTGTGAAAAAGAAAGGGAAGGCATGTTACTAAACTCATTCTATGAAGCCTGTTTTACCTTAATACCAAAATTCTACAAGGACATGTGAAGAAAGAAAATTATAAATCAATTTTCCTGATGTATATAGGTGCAAAAATTCTCAAGAAAGTACTGGCAAACAATTTAATGACACAGTAAATGACCATGCTCCTTGATCAAGTTGGTTACATTTCATGGATTTAAAGGTGGTACAACACACACAAGTCAATAAATATAATACAGCACATAACCACAGTTAAGAACAAAAATTATATGATGATCACAATTGATTCAAGAAAAAGTCTCTGACAAAATTCAATATCTTTTCAACATACAAGTTCTGAAGAAACTAGGAATAGAAGGAGTATATCTCAAAAATAATAAAGACTACATATGACAAACCTATGGCCAAAATCATAGTAAAGGAGAAAAAAACAAATTATTTTCTATGCTGAGACACCTAAAAATAGGATATGCCAATATAGGCCAGCCTGCACAAAATGTGAGACCTCATTTCTAAAATGACCCAAGCTAAGAGTCCTGGAGACATCTTTCAAGTGGCAAAGCATCCACTTAACAAACACAGAGGCCTGGAATCAAACCCAAGTACTGTCCCCAGGAAAAAATAGAAAGTTAATATTGAACACAAAAAATTCAGAAATTATATCCAATATAATTTTAATATTTTAGTAAGGGGTAAGTAATAAAAGAATACATTCATTTACAGTTGACATATTTTGTATTCTTTTAAAAGTTTATTTCATTGTTTTTACATTTACTAACAGGTGTATACATTATTTGGGTTACCTCCCCCTCCCGACCCCCAGCCCCAAGCAGAACTTGTTCCATCCTGTTGTTCTCCAATTTTGTTAAAGAAAAGTCATATAAGATAAAAAGAAAAACAATATTTTTGCTAGTTTGAGATGTAGATAGCTATACAGAGTGATTCCTGGTGTTGCTTCCACATACATGTCTATTGCAACCCACATTGGTTCAAATCTACCAGACCTCTTCACTACTTCCTAGTTCCGTTCCCATAGTGGTCTCTGACAGTTTAAGATTGTTATGTTCACTCTTATATAGTGAGCATATTAACTATATTCAAGTTTTTGGTTTAAATATTTTGAACTGTGACTAACAAAATATTTAACATTGTGATTTCCAATAGGGAGAAGAGAGGAATACACTCAAAAAGGGATTCAGAAGCACATGTAATTACTTTGATAATACTTCCACTAAGGTACTACAATATTTATAAATAAATTACATGTATTGGTATATATGCATATATTATAACATTTTACAATAATAAAATTCTACTGTATATCTTCAGTAAACTCATTATGCATTGTAACTCTAAACTTACTCACTTATATATCCTTACCTAAAAAATAAAGGTAATCAGGTGAGATGATGGACATGCTAATTTCCTTCATTTCAGTAAATTATACACATGCAAACATACACACATATGTCATTGTATCCCATAACATTGAATACCTTATGCATAATAATATATTCTCTGAAGAAACAAAATGAAAGTCTTACAAAACAGAGGTTGCGTTTTCATATTGCAATGGTAGAAATTCAATCTACTCCTTGGTTTGTGTTGATCCAAGATGACTACAGACTGAGAAAAACTTTTCTTTGTAGCATACAATTATAAAACAAAATTTTGACTATTCCAAAGTGCATCTCTGATAAGTCTAAAAAAGTTGAAATTCAATACAACTTTTAGGAAACATGTTGCTTATGCAAGACAACACATTTTTTCATTGAATTCTTCATCATCAATAAGTCAAAATGAGAAATACCTATTCTTAAAAATGACAAATTACAAATATTAACTCAATGAGGAAAATCATCAAAATATGTTTATGACATGGATTATTATGACTTTCAAAAAACAAGTACATAGCCTCTCAAGAAGAACTAGAGTCTGGTTTCATCAGAAGCCTCATGTCATCATTTAACTGATAGTGTCATTAACTATACACAATATCATCTGACATCCAAATACCACGAAATGAAAATGCGCAGATATTGATCATTACTTGTATTTGGAAATAATCCAAAGATACTGTGTATAAAACAGGTATATGAATCTCAAATGAAGTGGAATAGTGAAAGGTACAATTTATAAACCTCCCTTTTCATCTTACAAATTTGTCTAAGCATTAACCACATTCTTTTCATGAATGTAGCTCACAGTGAACTTCAAAAATGTAGTTTATTCTATGGCTTAAAAAGAATAAACCACTTTCCTCTAAGTTCTATTTCAATCAAAACTGTGAAAAAGAAAGTTATGAGGTGGTGTTATTTGCATCATTACTTATAATACATAAAAAACCTGTGTCTTGTATTCATCTTTAGAAATTCTCTTAAGGTCAATTCTAATCTCAGTGTCTAATATACTCTGGTTTTGGGACAGCTTTGAATAAAGAGATGCATCTCTATAGGATCCATTGAGTAGACTGTGTCATCCTTTGCTAGAACTCTCTGCCTGTTAACATTTGCAACCTGTTCAATGTAAAGAAATTCTTATTCAATCTCTAGTCTTTTCACAGAATAGTTTTTCCATAGAATTTTTAATCTCTGAATTTCTCAAGGTGTATATCAAAGGATTCAACATGAGAGTAATAACTGTACAAAAAACAGTCACTGATTTATCAATGGGAAGGTTGAAAACAGGTCTAACATACATGAAAATACAAGGAACAAAAAAGAGGACAACCACTGTGATATGGGAACTACAGGTTGACAGGGCTTTGCGCCTCCCTTCTTGACTGTGAGTTTTAAGAGAGTTTAAGATAATTCCATAGGATATTAGGAGAAGGATAAAGACCACCATACATATTGCACCAGTGTTTGCAACCACAGTAAGGCCTATAAAGTAGGTGTCAGTGCATGCAAGTTCCAATAATGGGTACATGTCACAGATGAAATGGTCAATGACATTGGGGCCACAGAAAGGGAGATGAGACACATATATGAGTTGAACCACAGAGTGTATAAAACCTCCACTACAGGCCATCACCACAAGGAGGATGCAAACCCTTCGATTCATGATGGTCAGATAGTGCAGTGGCTTACAAATGGCCACATAGCGGTCATAGGCCATCACCACCAGAAGGAACACCTCAACACCACCAACTAAATGCCCAACAAAGAGCTGGCCCAGGCAAGCTGAAAAGGAAATAGTCTTTTTCTTAGATAGTAAGTCTGTTATCAACTTGGGTGAAATGGCAGTAGAATAAGCAGCATCCATGAGTGATAGGTAAGCAAGGAAAAAATGCATAGTGGATCCCAAGGAGGGACTAGCAGAACATTCACCACAATAGGCAGATTGCTCACCATTGTCACAATGTAGATAAGTAAAAACACAACAACTAATGCTTTTTGCCCATTGGGATCCTGAGTAAAGCCCAGGAGGACAAATTCTGTGACACTGTTACTCTGTGTCATTTGCTCTCTGTAAGGCTTGTGTCTTTAGAGAACATGAACTTCCATGTAATTGTACACAGGACTACGGATCTGTTTTGTCATGGAGAACTTCTTCATCATTATCTTCTACACTGGTGAACACACAGTAAAACATCTAAACATCAATTGAACTCAACTTCCAATGACCCCACAGAACTTTTTTATGGATATTTCTATTTTTCCTCAGATTATTTTGTTGAGCATAGAAGTACCTCAATAGACCTCTGAAGAAAAGAGTAGAAAAAGGCACCAGTCATTCAAATATTTTAAAAAATTTATTTAAAATGTGTTACTTCTTGGCACAGAATCCAGCAATGACAAACAGGGAACCAATTTCTGCTTTCAGAAAATGTACTCTCTAGTGGAGTAACAAATCCAAATATATCAACTAGCATAGGCAGTTGTTTGAGTTGATATTTGTGGTAAATAACTGTAAAACACAATTTATGTAACTCTCAAAACAGTGACTGTCCTGAAGCATCCATCAGTGCTATGATATTGCAATATTGAGCACCTTTCTGCATGTCTCAGAGGACTTTCAGTTTCCATACATCTGTCATCAAATTTTGAGACCCTCGAATTTAATTGGCGTGAAATAACTACAAAAGGATTTAACACATTGCAGTCTGGAGCCATTGCTCATCTAACTTGTATTGTCAGATTGTTTTCTTCCTTGCCTATAGCAACACATTTACATTTGTTACCAAGATTTTAGCAAATATCTGTTAACTGGACTTTACTAACCATGACACTCATAAACTACTTTCTCAACAACTAGCATTTGAATAAACCAGATGGTGAGAGAGGAGAAAATAGAAACTGAAAAGAAAGTAAAGCGCAAGATAATTGAAGTTCATAAAGATGGCTCCCTAGATACCAAGAGTCCTCAAAATAGAACAACGGTGTCCAAATTCCATAAAAAAAGCACATAGTAGAATATTCCATACTCAACATGAGAAGGCCTTAGTTTGAGTAATTTTGGAAATGTAATTGTGATATGTCTCAGTTTTCACATCGAAAAGTAAAGAGATTAAGCTATTTGATTTAAGAATACTTTCCTGTCCAACTAGCTATAATATTATTATAGCCCTACATTTTTCTGTTCTGGGTTGACATTATCTCCTTTTTCAGATTTGCATAATTAAACAAATTCAAAACTTACCACTGTTTCTTTTGTAAAATATATCTAGTTAGTGGGAATTGGGATATTAAAATGGTCTGACTAAATAATGACCAAGTTTATCATTTAGGGTGCACCTAGATCAGATTTAAAATGTACACTTGGAGAGAAAGCAAAGCAGAGGCAATGATGTGGATTCTAGAACAAAATGGCTTGTACTACAATCCAAGGTTCACTCACTTACTATATATGTGATCATTTGCAACTTAATAAACCCTCCTGTACCTCCATTTCATTATTATAACATGGGGACACTGATAGCATCTACATCATAAGGTTATTTTTCAGTATATGCAAAAACACCTAGAATACTGTTGGGATCGGGTAAAATCTAACTAAATGATGATATTAATTTTCCTGAATGTTTCACTGTGCATCAGATCATAATAAATTATTCATAATTTCTGACAATTTATTCAGATTTATTAACATAGTTAGGATATGATTAATATATACTTGGAAATTCATGAACTCTTTGGGGGGTCATGTGATTAAATTGTATAACTTGAAAATTACATATTTTAGCCTATGTAAGTATTAGGGATACGTACCTGTACAGGAGTGATTTTGAGTTGAACAAAGCAAGATTAGTCTATGCTCATGGATTTGCTAGTGGAGGAGTTCATATGAACTACATCAGCTTTATTTAAACACCAGCTGTGATGAATCTTCTATGCACATTATCCATATTAATGCCAGTGCCTGATTCAGGAGATCTGTAGCTATGTAAGCTATATAGTTAAGCTATAAACTGATAACTGCATACCTATTTAATAACATTAGGGTAAAAGCAAGCTATGTCTAATACTCTTTCTCTGACATCTTACATTTTGCAATATTTATTAATTTTCAGTGCTATATTTCATCAGGACAAATCTACTTTTGGCCAGTTTAATTACTTACAGACTAGACTACTTAAATTATACCATATACCATGTGTTTAAGTTTTCAAAGATTTGACATTATAAAAACAAGAATAATATGACTATGGTGTTCAACTGTAAAAATTAAGTCAAAACTTTGCCACAAAAAATAATTTTATAGTTTTTAAAAACAGGGCTTTTCATAAATATAACCCTGTAATTTAAAAAATACCCTATATTGTACTTTCTTCCCTATATTGTACTTTATAATTTTATAAATCAAGGTAACAGCAGATGAGGTACTTCCCTCATCACAGGTTTCTCTATTATATATACCAACATATATCCTGGGGTCATTTTAAGAGTCACACGTAAAAGCCCATTTCATGTTTCCAGAACATAATAGACAATTTCACTTATATTGAAATAAACATGTAATTTTCAATTCTGCAATTCAGATAGATCTAAACATAATTATTTTTAATTGGTAACATATCATGAAAACTATCATATCCCGTAAAATAATGTGATAAATCTATTATTTTTTGTTAAACATATATCATGTGTTATATGTCACAATGGAAAATAAACAATAATTAGTCTGTAACACTGAAACCAAATATATTATATATCTTAATTTTTTTGTTTTGTCACCTAAAATTTCCTCATATCTCCTGAGATGAATATATGACTTTGAAAACATTAGTTGTATTTCAGTGTCTCACAAAAATACTCAACTAATATCACTTACCAGTTGTTTCAAGAACTCACATAATAGGTTTGTCCTTGGTCCAGAAAATCAATGTCTCATTTACTGAGGGTGACTGCTGATACTTCATGTACAGTATGAATGCTTAATTAATCCAGGAAAGGTACCAACTGGCTATAGCAAATATATTTCCACAAGGCTTCCGGTGCTTTTAGACATTTAGAGAAGAGTAAAGGCATCCAAAGTGCATTCCTAAGATATAAAGACATTTAAATTTGCCAATACTTACTATATAAAGGAAGTCAAAGATTCTTACATGCTGTGAGAATGTCTTCATAGAAGAGTAAAGGTCTTATTTGTGGCCTTAGATAAAAAATTGACTTAATTAGTAGGAAGCAACTTTTCCAAATCATCATTTGTATCAAAAATAAAGATTAGGTGAATTTCTTTCCTTTCAATCAATTATGGGGAAGCCACTAAAAAAGACTTAGCTTTAACATTTTCCAGTAACATTTTGTACCTAATTACCAAGCTCTCTTACTAACAAAGCAAAAGTCAAGGACAGCTTCATGAAAAATACAGTGATGGTGGTTTCTCAAACCAGTGGCAGAACTCTTCAATCTTTCAATCACTGAAATAACAAAGAACCTTCTTTCTTAATTCAAAAAATATCCCATACCTCCCCAATCTCATGCCAAAAATTGAGAATTTTCATACACTTCTATAACAATGATGGATATAACAAGAGAATAACATACCGCAAGACTAGATACCAGCTAAGACATACTCCAGCTAGGGCATCATTAGAGAATTTAGAAATCTCTTGAGTCATTCAAACAGGAATATAATTTGTCCACTTATACATGTAGATACATCTACATTTGCAGATGACTATTTACATCAGCACTACTTTAAAGGGAAGAAAATGTAAGGTCATTAGAGACTAGTTTGCTACAATATTTGGAACAGATCCAAATGAAATAATCTCTCTTGAATACATTTCTTCCCTTACAATCACTAGAAGAAAAATATTTCACTCTTGTCAGTACAGAGTAGCTAACTGCCATGTGATATGTAAAGTCTACAATTTACAAGAAAAAATTCCAAACTGTAATTATTAATAAACTTTCAACTGTACACTGTTAATTATGCAAGGCAAATAATATTTGAGGTTTTCTTTATTTTTATTAGCATGTATTCATTGTACATGGGTATTAGTTGTGAAATTTCCAGATAGTCTTACACTGCACATTGGTAAAATTGCCCCCACAATGTCCCCCTCAATCCCTTCTTCATCCCACTTAAAATAACTGCAAAATTTTTCATCAATCTATTTTAAATATGTACAGACATATATCTGTAGACTGTCTCCTAAGTCCAGTGACTATTTCCTTTGCTTTGCTTTTAAGTTTGATGCAAAGTCATTTTCCATCCTTTCTCCTAATTACTGAGTCTTCGAGGTTCTATTTAGGAATTCATTGCCTATGCCTATATGTTCCAGTGTATTTCCTATTATTTCAGGCTTTATATTAGTATCTTTGATCTACTTTGACTTGATATTGGTACAGGGAGAAAGAAGACACGCATTTAGTTTCATTCTTCTATATGTAGATATCCAGTTTTCCCAGAAACGTTTGTTAAAGAGGCAGTCTTTTTTCTACCATGTGTTTTGGATTCCTTTGTCAAAAATCAGTTGGTTGTTGCTGGGTCCTCTATTCTGCTGCATTGGTCTTCATGTCTGTTTTTATGCCACTACTATGCTGCATTCATTGTTATGGCCCTGTAGTATAGTTTTACGTAAGTTATTCTGATACCTCTAGCATTCGACATTTTGCTTAGAATTACTTTGACTACTCAGGTCTTTTGTGTTTCCAGTGAATGTTAGGACTGATTTTTCTTTCACAGTGAGAAATCTCATTGGCATTTTGATGGGGATTGCTTTGAACATATAGATTGCCTTTGGTAGTGCAGTCATTTACACAAAATTGAACTGCCCATTCATGGCAGAGCATGGGAGATCATTCGATCTTCTGATGTCTTTGATTTCTTTCTTCAGTGATTTATAGTTTTCATTAAGAAGGTCCTTAATTCTCTTCTTAAGTTTATTCACAGGAATAAATTCCTTGTCAGAGCAACAAGACTGGGGGAAGTAATAAATGGAATTCAAATAATGAAGGAATAATGGAATTAAAATAATAGGTAGAAATATCACTATTTGCAGATGATATAATCTTATACCTCAAAGGCCCTAAAAACTCCACCATAAAGCTCTTCAACATCATAAACACTTTCCACAAAGTCTCAGGATACAAAATCAACTTGCAAAAACCAGCAAATTTCATATATAATAAGAATAAAGTGGTTGCAAAAGAATTTATGAGAACAATCTCATTTATAATAGCTTCAGGAATAATTCTTAGGAATAAATTCAACAAAGGACATGAAAGATCTCTACAATGAAAAGTACAAATTACTGTAGAAAAATTGAAGAAGACATTAGAATGTGGCAGTATCTCCCATGCTCAGGAATTGTCAGAATACTGTGAAAGTGGCTATACTACCAAAAGCAAGCTGCATGTTCAATGCATTACCCATCAAATTCCCAGAAAATTCCTCCAGAGATTGAAAACTCAGTCTTACAGTTCATATGGAATCACAAAAGATCTCTGATAGCCAAGGCAATAATGAATAAAAAGAGCAACACATCCGGTGTCGCAATACCTGACTTCAAACTACACTTCAGTGCCATAGCAATAAAAACGGCATGATACTGGCACAAAACAGACACAAAGAGAAATAAAACAGAATAGAAGCCCCAAACATACATCCACACTGCTAGAGCCCTCTGATTTTTTTGACGAAGGCACCCAAGACAGATAGGATGGAGAGTTGTCTACAGCCATACCACCCTGAATGCACCTGATTCCTCATCAGATAGGATGGAGAAAAGACAGACTCTACAACAAATGGTGCTGGAAAAACTGGATATCTTCTTGTAGAAGACTGAAACTAGATCCCTGTGTTTTACACTATACTGATATCAATTTGAAGTGAATAAAAAGCATTAATGTAGGTATTAGTCCTTTTTTAATGTCTGGTAGAATTCAGCACTGAATCTGTCATTTCCTAGAGTTTTCTTTTTGGAGAACTTCTTATTGCTGCTTCAATTTCATTGCTTGTTATAGATCTATTTAGGTGATTTATATACTCTTCATTCAATTTTGGTTGGTCATATGTGTCTAGAAATTTATCCATTTCTAGATTTTTCAATTCATTTGAATATAAGTTTTCAAAGTAATTCTGCTTCAAAATATACTATAAAGTCATGATAAAAAAAAAAAACACTGTCATACTGGCACAAAAACAGTGAAGAGGACCAATGGAACAGAATAAAAGACACAGACAGAAACCCATGCAGATACATTTGATTTTCAACAAAATACTCCAAAACATGCATAAGAGAAAAGATACCCTGCTTAAAAACAAGGACTGGAATAACTGTATATTTACCTGTAGAGGACAGAAAGTAAATGTTATTCTCTCACATTGCACTGCTACCAATTCAAACTAGATCAAAGATCTCAATGGAAGATCTGGAACTGTGCAACTACTACAGGAAGGAATAGGAAATACACTGGAGCATATTGGCATAGGTAATAACTTTATGAACAGAACACTAAGAGTTCAGCAATTACAAAAAATAGTGTCAAATTGTCATGCCTCAAGCTAATAAGCTTCTCCCAACAAAGGAAACTGTCACTAGATTTAAGATATATCCCAAAAAATGAGAGAAAATCTGATTTATAACCAGATTAAATGATGAGCTTAAAAAGCTAACCCTGAAAGAATAAATAACCCATTGTAAAAAGGGCAAGTGAGCTGAATAGACAATTTTCAAAAGTAAAACAAATGGCCAAAAAATGCATACAGAAATGCTCACTATCCTTGGCCATAAATAAATTAAATCATAATGACACTAACATTGTTCCTCACTCCAGTCAGGAGTGTACCAATGCTGACATTGCTGACATTACTGACCAATGCTGACATTGGTACAGGGAAACAGGAACCCTTATTCACCATTGATGGGAACGTAAATGGAAAGTGCTATAGAGGTTCCTCAAGAATCTAAAAATAGACCTATCATATGATCCAAAAATACCATTCCTGGAAATATACCTGAAAGAATATAAGCTAGGATATAATAGAGTCACTTGCACAGTCATGTTTATTGCAGCACTGCTCACAATAGCCACAATTGACAAAAGCCCAGATGCCCTAAAACTGATGTACAGATTTTTTTAAATGTGGTACAAATACATAAAGGTATATTACTCACCCATAAAGAAAAATGAAATCATGATTTTGCAGGTAAATGGATGAAACATGTGATCTTCATGTTAAGCCTATTAAGCCAGGCTCAGAAGGACAAAGGTTGTTTGATTTTCCCTCATACGTAGAATCTAGAACTAAAAGAAATATCTGTGAATAGATGATAGATAGCTAGATAGATAGACAGACCTAGAGATAGATAGAAACAGAGACCATGACAGAGACAGAGAGACAAAGAAAGAGACAGAGGCAGGGATCATATTATTGCATTAGAGGGTATGTCCAAAGAGACTATGGAAAAGCAGGAGAGGAAAAGAAAATGTTAGTGAATAACGTTGAAATCCAAAGCATCAGCATATGAGGATTATAGTATAATGAGATACACTGAATGCTGTTGACTAATGGGGGTAGGTTGATAGAGAAAGTAAGTAATAAAGGGAGATAATCATAGTAAAGTATGATATATACATGTGTCATATACCAAAGCAAAGCCCATTAAACACCCAATACACACTTACAAAAATTAAGGATGTGAAGGTAAAACAGGTCCTGTCCTGGGGTGAGTACCATGTGTATGAAAACAGAACAATGAAACCTGTTGAAATTGTTCAAAGAATGGAGAAAGAATGATGGAGGAGAAGGATATAATTATGATACAGTGTAAGCACGTACACAAATAAGCCCCTCTGTACAGCTAATATAAGCTCATAAAAATGAATGAATGAAATAGATGCACAGAAAACATCCACTCATGATAAAAAAAAACTCCCAGAAATTAAACAAATGAAAAATGATCATAACTCCACACAGTTAAGGCAAAATATGACAAAACCACAACTAACATCATTCTGAATGAGGAAATACTAAAAGCCTTTCTTTTAAGATTTGAGCAAGGCAAGGATACTCACTGTCATTACTCTTCCTTGACATTGTCCCACAAGTCTAAGACCATCAGGCAAGAGGAAGAAATGAAAAACATCCAAATTTGAAAATATTAAATCAAAACATATTTATTAGCATATGACATGATCTTATGTATAGAAAAATGTAAAGATTCAAATGAGTACTTGCAGAAACAATAAGTAAATTCAATGCAGTTTCAGAATTCGTGATGAATATATAACAATCCATATTTCTATAGGCCAATATCAGAATGGCTGAAGCCAAGCCTTGTATGCACGTATGAATAATAAAAGAAAAATGAAAAAAAAATAAATATTTTAATGATGAAAAAAAAAAAAGAACAAATTTCTTTTAAAATTGCTACAACAAATACCTAAGGACAACCTTAACAAGGAAGGCAAAAGAGTTCTACAATAAAAATAACCTGATGAATATTTAGAAGAGGACAAGAAAAAGGAATAAATTCCCATGTTTATGAGTTATAAGAATAAATATTACTATAATGTCTATAACTGCCCCAAGCAATTTACAGATTCAGTGGAGGGACTATATCAAAATATCAATAACATTTTTCACAGCAGTAGAACTACAATCGTAAAATTCATACAGTAACTACAAACTAAATAGAAAAAGTAATCCAGAACAAACAGAGCTGAAGGTATCACAATAATACCTTCAAAGCTATAGGAATCAAGACACCATGGTACTGGCCTAGAGACAAACATAGGCTAATGGACAGAATGCAGAACTGACAAATAAATTCTCCTATTTATAACCAACTGATTTTTAACAAGAGCAACATAAATTGCATTAGATAAAAAGAAGTTATTAAATAAATGGTGCTAGAAAAAACTAAATATCCTTGTACAGAAGAATTAAATTAGATGCTTCATATCTCATCTTATTAAAAAAACAAGTCAAAGTGTATTAAAGATTTAAAACTATGAAAAAAACAAAATATGCATAGGGAAAATTCTTCAAGATATTAATTAGAGTAAAATTTTGGATAAACCCTAAAGAACAGGCAACAAAAGGAAAAAGTGCCACATTGTATAGGAAATATCAATGAACTCCATAGACTATGTATAGAATTGCAAAAATATTTGCAAACTATTTATGACAGTGTTTAAAAACAAACTATATAAGGAATTCTAGCAACACAATATAAAAAGTAAAAACAAAAAATCCCAAAAACTCAACTCCAAAATCATCTAATTATAAATGACTGATTGACCAATATAGAAATATCTGCAAGGGTGACTACAAAGGCCCAAAATGTTTATGAGACTTTCTGAACATCAGTATTCATCAGGGAAATTAAAATCAAAACCACAAATGGAATATCACAAACCTGCTAAGTGGCTAGTATCAAAAAGACATATAACAAATGTTGATGACAAAGAGAAAGAGAGAACTCCTATACCTCATATCATGTTGGTAGGAATTTAAGTTAGCACAGGTCAGAAAACATGTGTAGGTTCCTCAAAACCTAGAAATAGACCTGTATTGTGTTCTGGGAGTCCCTTTTCCAGTAGTGAAGTGAGTATGTCAAACAAGACATCTGCACTCACATGTTTATTGCAGCACTTTTAAAAACACTTAAAATATGGACTGCACCTTGGTATCCATTGACAGATGTCTGGAGAGAAAGTGTGGTACATACAGACAATGGGCTGCTACTCATCCATAATAAAAGAATGAATTCTGTAATTTTCAAATACACAGTGGAATTGGTGGACAGTATGTTAAGTAAAATAATTCAGGTACAGAAAGTCCAGTACTACATGTCCTCTATGTATATGGAAACTGAAATGCTGATCTCAGAGAAGCAGGTATTGCATGGTAGTTACCAGTACCTGATGGGGTGTAGAGGAGGAGGGAGAGAAGAAAATTAATGGGAACCAAAGTGGCATTTAACAGAAAGAATAATTTTGATTGATAAAATGTACAGTTTTGTCAAGAAGTGGTTGTAAATTTCAAAAGAGCTGGCAGAGAGGATTCTGAATGTCTCAGCACAAAAAAATGTAAGCGTCTGAGGTGATGAAAAACCAATTACTGTGATCTGATCATTACACATTATATTCATGCATTTAAATGCCAGTGTGACTGTTCAGCATGCACAGTATGTGTCAGTTAAAATAAGAGAAAATCAGTACTACTTATGTTTCTTTGTTATTTTCTCTATTTTATTGTTATTTTCCCTATTATACAAGAGCCACACTCTATTTTCTCTATTTTATTTAGTTCTTCTCAGGCTTAGGTTCAAAGTCTGCATGCATACTGATAATACCATTTAAGGTTCTTAGAAATCATTATGTCTGCTTGTGTTTAATCTTTCTGAAACAATATCACAATGTTTTACATCAATACAATAAATTGATATTTATTTAAATGACACTTATTTTGAGAGTTTTATTTTTTTTTTGGCAAGTCTAGATATAAAAAACCAGTTTTATTTTTGAAATTAGCAATGCTTGCTCCTTTATTTTGTTCCAGTTTTCATTGAAAACTTTAAGGTAAATAGTTTGAATTATTTTTGATTCATACTTTATGATATCATGTACTGCTGAAAGAAAAACAGCTGACATATTTGATATTGTACTTGGAAATCTTAGCAGAAGGTAGTTCATTCAACTACCTTTTCTATTTCTATAGTACTGTAAGTGACAGTATTTCCAAAATTTCCAGCACTAGAAAGTACTCTAAATTACTTTCTTCAACTTCCAAATACAGTTCCTTCCCATATTTTTAGCATTTACCTAGAGTTTCCACAAAAGTCCTTAGAGAATTACAAATTTTTGTTATGGAAACACCCCAGTTGGGGTTCCAGTTTTTATTCTGGTTATCTTTCGCTCTGTGGCATTACTCATTATTTTTGTGTAACATAAAATAAACAATATTTTATTTTATCTAAAAATTTAAGGGATATGTTAGATATGTATTTCTTCTACTTCATAGTGTATGGACTTAAGATACTCTGTATTATTCAGCTACATACTAGGTGGTCTGTAGGGTCTAGAACATCTTCTTATTCATAGCATAGTGGAATTGAGGAATGAAGACATCCACTGGGTCCTTCCACTCTTTATGTAGTCACAGGACAATAATTTCTCCCTAGTAGGATGGTCAATTTTATAGGATACTCAAGGATCCCAGTGGCAGAAAGCCATAGTGCAGTGAAGGTCTAAGTCCTAAGATA
Source organism: Castor canadensis (assembly GCF_047511655.1). Classification (NCBI taxonomy): domain Eukaryota; kingdom Metazoa; phylum Chordata; class Mammalia; order Rodentia; family Castoridae; genus Castor; species Castor canadensis. The sequence continues at coordinate 190,163,910 of NC_133386.1, forward strand.
ACACAATGTCACCTTCACAATGTCTTCTTTGTCAAAGAAATACTACAGCTATAAATTTCTCTCAATAATGGTTTAGCTGCATCTTACAACTTAATTTTTTTGTTATACTTTGTTTCTAAATATTTATTTCTGTTATGATTACTTATCTCATTTGTGATATCTTTACATATTTATGGCTCCATTTGCAAACCTTGGTGAGCTTTCCAGATATCTGTTTTTATATATGTAGGGAAAATTATTCCAAAACTTAATGGCTAAACATGATCCACACTAATTACCTCACAGATTTTGACCATCAGGAATCTTTGTATGTCTTAGACAGTTCCTGCTTCTAGGACTCCCACAAAGCTGTAATAAACATTGATTGGGATTTTAGTCTCATATGAAGGTTTGTCTGAGGAGGAATTTATTTCCCAACTGGCTGTTGACAGGATTCTTTTTTTATATATACATTCAAAGTCTTTTGAAAATGCAATTCTATGTCTCAGTACTTCAAATTCTTTCACATATTTTACTGTTACATATGTTAGACACTCCCAAATGTACTGTTGATAAATTTGTTTTAAACAATATTTTAAAAGGAGTTTAGAATAAATGATGACTTCTTCAATGCATAATTTTTCCACTTTCTCCATTCTTTTCTATTAATCCTGCTTTCCATGTTATTTATTTTCTTCAATGAAGAATTATCTTTTTTGCATTCTTTATGATATTGATATGCTGGCTATAACATTATCCATCTCTCAGATATTTAATTGATTACTAAATTGCATAAGGCAGGTTAAGACTACATTTTGCATTTCAAAAAGCAACAGCAACCAAAAAAGGTTTCAAAAACCTGAGAGACCTTTAGCAGATTCTTGGTACAAATGTATGTTAAAAGAGTTTGAAGCTCCATTCCTGGCAGGTTAGAGGGACTTACTCAATGCTTCAACTTCCCATTGAAATGTAAGGAGATCCATGACTTAGCAGTGAAACCTATATCTCAAGAAAAAGGTTTCAGCATTCCTTCACTAATTCAACCTCTCCTTTCTGTTATCCTCTATTATACCTACCATTTTATAGTTCCAATATGTTGTTTTTCATCTGGGTCAGCAAGACCATTTCATTGTATCTCTCCTACAAATAACAAAGAAAAATAAACAAACTTCAGTCAAGTTCTTCCATACAATTGAAAAGTGATATAGTGACTTTTACAAAAATCAACTGACTTTCTTTCACCTGTGAATGAAGTAGCAAACAGTTTAATTCTCTAGAGTCAATATAATCTCAGGTTAAGATAGAAATAGTGCCCTCTTAGGAGTTGTCACTCGTCTTTGTACCACTATTGTATCTGCCACCATTTCTCTATTTGTGTACTTAATACCTTTTATCTGTTGATTAAATCCATTAATCTATTGATTAAATTCCTATTATGATATTTGGAATAAAGATAATGCCTATGTGATTCACCTCTTACCTTACAATTATGTACACTGGTCATGAGGAAGTTTTTGCCTTGGTAAAATGAGATGTAATTTGGGAATGCAGATTTGTATACCATGTTGTGTATCAACAGCTTCTTTCATTTGTTTTTGTATAACAGGTAAGTGATGGCATAAGTATAATAAAAAGATTATATCAGGATAATTGTTCTTTGCGTTATACTTACAAGCTCTATGTGCTCCTTGGTCGTAACAAACAGCTTTCAAACCTACTGAAAGTAGCTTTACTACTTTTGTAATGCTGCAATATTCTCCATCATTTTAGTGTTCTGGGTTGGGTTAATGTAATAAGTCTATTATATATCTCATCATTACATGGCATTTATTGGATATATCCATATATCCACCTCCAGAGTGTAGGTCAATGTACTTTATTCCTCTTTGGAGATATGCCTAAAAGAAATGAAAAAAACATGTTATAAAGATATCTGGATTCTCCTGCCACACAATACACAATAGCCAAATAGGTAAACAACCAGGTATCCATTAATGGATAAAGGAATGTGGTGTGTGTGTGTGTGTGTGTGTGTGTGTGTGTGTGAAGGTTATTTAGCTTTTAAAAGAGGGACATCTTTCCATTGGTTATGACATAGATTAACTTCTAAGGTGGTTCATTAAATTATACAAAATGAACACATAAAGAAAAATACTGCAGGTGGAGTGGTGTACACATGTAATCCCAGATACTTTGCAGACTAGGGTACAATATCCAGAGTTGGAGGCCAACCCTGGAAAAAAGTTACTGAGAATCAATCTAAAAAGAAAAGGACTTGTGATTTTTCCAAGATGGTGGCTAGAGGGAGGAAGTAGAAAGAATGTCTCCTAAGGTGAAATCCTGGAGAGACACTGGAGACACACCTTGCAGGCAAAGTCACCGAGAAGAGGCAAAACACTGACCCCTCCACAACTCAAGCCTGTGCAGAGCATCTCACTTCATGTTGAATGGAGAAACCAGGAGGGCCCCTGGGTCCAGACAGCTTGGGAAAACATGGACCACAAGGTGAGCTAAGCAGTACCCGGTACTTCCACAGACATCCCTGGGCCAGATCAGCACAGCCCCCTGGACAGACCTACCCCCATCCAGGGAAAAAAGAGAAACTGAGTAATAAGCAATAAGAACAGTAAAAACACATAGCAAAGAGGGTGGGGTGCCCTGAGCACCAAAGGGGGTAGGGGAATCCTTCCCAGAACTGCAAATAAACAAGCTGGGCCTGGACAGAGAGGGCAGGAGCAGCTGAGCACGCCCAGCAACCAGGAGAGGGAAAGCTTGTGAGAGTGGCAGACGGAGGAAAACTCCACAGGAGAGGGGAGAAGACCCACCTCCTGTGTGAGCTGTAAACAAACACACCAGCTGGCAGCAGCAGCAGCACACACCCAGCAATCAGGAGCAGGAAAGCTTGTAAAGGCAGTGATGGGAGGAAAACTCCACAGGAGAGGGGGGAAGACCCACTTCCCAGGTAAGCTGTAAATAAACACGCAGGTCTGAGAAAGTGGGTACAGTGTCATCTCCCCCAGTGTGCTTGGAAAGGGGAAAGCTTGGAGCAGCTGCTTGCCCACAGGAGAACTTCCTGTTATTGCTTATACTCTCTCTACAACAAAATTAGAAATAAGGGCAAAATAGTTTCTGCTGGGTATTGAGGAGGGGGGGAGAGGGAGGGGGCAGAGTGGTAAGGGAGGGGGTGGGGGCAGGGGGAAGAAATGAACCAAGCCTTGTATGCACATATGAATAATAAAAGAAAAATGAAAAAAAAAAAAAAGGATGCAGGGCTAGGTGAGTGCTAAGCTCATCTCAGAGATCTGCATAAATAAGCCTCCAGCAACAGCAGGCTGACAGCAGCAGGCAGGCAAGCCACAGCTGCAGATAGCCATTCACAGAAGTGCCTCCAGACTCTTTTTTTCTCTCTCCCTACCTTTGATGAGAAAACAACCAAACTACACCTGCATGCTGAAAAACTTACTGAAATGGTATTGCATTTGAACTTGGGACACTTTGTGGGTTTTTTTTTTCCTTATGTTACCCCTTTGATGAGACAACTACAGAACAACATCTGAGGCACCTTCTCCAGGATTAGAGTCTGAGGGACGAGCACCAAAATTATTAAGACTGAAACTTCATTGCATTTGAACTTGAAGGTTTTTTTTTGAATTTTATTCATTTTTTATTTTTTATTTTACATTTTATTTTATTTTGTTTTTTATATATATACATTTTTTCTTTCATTTACTTATTTTTATTTTTATTCTTAACTTTATTCTTTTTATTTTTTATTTTCAATCCTCTTTCTGTCTCTCTAATGCCTTTTCAGCTTACTGTTGATTAGTACACTGTCCTTCCCTGTTTATATCTTTGAAACTTTTTTGATTATTTCTTTGTTTAGTTTTTTTGTTTTTTTTCTTCTTGATTATTTGTTTTCCCTTTTCCTTTAACTTCTTTGCTTTCCATCCCCTCTCACCAATCCATTCTAAATATCACTACTGCTATTACTACAGCCAGAAAATACTTAATTGCACACAGTTCAGGGACAATAACAACACCAAGGGCAATGATGGGAAGACAGAAAAAACAGGGAATCCAGTTTCTCCACAGCAAAAAATTACTATAGGAACCAGAGGGAAATGAAGAAAACAGATACTCAGATCAGATTGCATCAAAGAACCTAATGAAGCCCACAAGAATAATTTAAAAGAAGCCATACTACAGGTACTCAATGAGAATTTTATAGAGATGTTACTGGATATAGGCAACGAAAATGTACAGGAGACACTCAAGAAATTCCAAGACAACAAAAATAGAGAATTTGAAAAAGCAAAAGAAGAAATAAAGGAAACCATAGAAGCACTGTATAAACACCAAAGAGAAGCAGAGAACACAATTAATAAAGAGATAAATGAACTCAGGACAAAAATAGACAACATTAAAGAGGAAATGACCCAGGATATGGAAAAAACAGAATTGCAAAACAAAACAGAATGCCAATACAGCAGAATAGAACAAACAGAAGACAGAATCTCAGAACTCGAAGATGAAATGGTAATTAAAGGAAGAACTGAAGAACTATTAATTTAAAAAAAAGACCTTTGAAAAGAAAATGCAAGAAATAACCAACTCAATCAAAAGAGCAAACTTGAGAATCATGAGCATCGAAGAAAGAGAAGAGGTGCAAGCAAAGGGAATGTGTAATATACTCAACAAAATAATAAAAGATATTTCCCAAATCTAGAGAAAGATAGTCCCATACAGATGCAAGAGGACTCCAGAACACCAAACAGACCAGATCAAATTAGAACTACCCCACGACATATCATCATTAAAACAACAAGCTCAGAAACTAGGGAAAGAATATTGAAGGCTGTAAGAGAGAAAAAACAAGTAACATACAAAGGTAAACCCATCAAAATCACAGCAGACTTCTCAACAGAAACATTAAAAGTAAGAAAAGTGTGGGGTGAGATCTTCTGGGCACTGAATGAAAATAACTTCAACCCCAGGATATTCTACCCAGCAAAACTATCATTCAAAATAGATGGAGCAATAAAAGTCTTCCATGATAAGCAGAAACTAAAACAATATGTGACCACAAAGCCACCACTACAAAAGATTCTACAAGGGATTCTGCATGCAGAAAGTGAAACACAATATAACCATGAAAGGACAGGCAGCACCAAACAACAGGGAAAGAAAAAGCAAAAAAGTCGAGAGTAACCTAAACATAGGTACACACAATCAAACCTTCAAACAACTAAGAGAACTAAATGACAGGAATCACCACATACCTACCAGTACTAACACTTAATATTAACAGACTTAATTCACCCATCAAAAGGCACCGTTTGATGAAATGGATTAAAAACGAAGATCCAACAATTTGTTGCTTACAGGAGACCCATCTCACCAACAGAAATAAGTCTAGGCTTGGGATGAAAGGTAGGAAGAAGATTTACCAAGCAAATGGCCCCCAAAAACAGGCAGGTGTAGCAATACTTATCTCTGACAAAGCAGACTTCAAACCTACATTGATCAAGTGAGATAAAGGAGGACATTCCATACTAATAAAAGAGGAAATAGACCAAAAGGAGGGGGGGCATCAAATTATTTTTGTGCTTCCTGGTCCTGTGTGTCCACTGGCAACATCTGGTGGCCTCCCCCTGAAAAAACAGACCTAATTGCCATGTCTAAGGGCTGTATTACAAAACAAAGAAGCCACTGCAGGCCTCGCTGTGACCTTGTAAAAATCAAATTTACAGAAAAAGTTAAAGCTGACACTCGATGGATATCAGGCCTCATCTGGGGGATTCGTTGCTATGACCCGATGAGGCTCGGGGTCTGAGACCAGGGAGCCCTATTTACTATCTGACTCACACAGCTACCTGCCCCTACTCTCGGGCGAGAGGCCCCAATAAAGGACTTAAGCCGCCCTATGTGGAGCCGCCTCCCCGACCTTGCACAACTCGGGTTCCTTCCTGACCTCACTCAAATGCTAGTATTACAACTCCAGGACCACTAGGAACTGGCACTTCCCTGGGAAGGCCCAGCCCCACAACTGGGTCTATGGACCCCCTTTGGAATTTGGTAAATGCCACATTCCTAACATTGAACCACACCAGCCCTAATATGACTACCTCCTGCTGGCTGTGCTATGATGTGAGGTCCCCATTCTATGAGGCAATAGGACTAAATGCCACCTACAATGTTTTGACTAGTGAAAACCCTATTCAATGTTCCTGGGGAAACTTAAGAGAGGTCTGACCATACAACAAATGAGTAACCAGGGAACCTGCTTAGGGAAGGTGCCGGTGGGAAAACAGGACCTATGTGCTGTTGTAGATATCAAACCCACCTGGGGAGATGGTGTTAAATGAGTAATTCCAAAAGACAATGGATGGTGGATATGCTCACAGTCTGGGCTCACCCCTTGCCTATCGACTAATGTCTTTAACGGCTCCAGGAAATTCTGCGTCCTAGAGACTGTGCTGCCCTGCATCATCTATCATTCTGAGGAGAGCCTATATTTATACTGGAATACAGGAACACGTGAGAGGAAAAAGAGAGAGCCTATTTCTGCATTAACCATTGCTACCCTACTTAGCCTAGGAGTGGCCAGAGCAGGAACTGGCATAGCATTCCTGGCTGCTCAACATAGTGGGATGTCCTCACTGCGCGTGGCCATAGACAAGGACCTAGAGAGAATAGAAGTCTCCATTAGTCACCTAGAAAAATCTCTTACCTCCCTATCTGAGGTAGTACTCCAGAACAGATGGGGGCTAGACTTATTGTTCCTTCAGCAGGGGGTAATATGTGCTGCCTTAGGGGAGGAATGTTGTTTCTATGCTGATCATTTGGGAGTACTTAGGGAGTCTATGTCTAAAGTGAGGGAAGGACTGGCAAAAAGAAAGCGGGAAAGAGAGGCCCAAGAAGGTTGGTTTGAAGCTTGGTTCAATAGGTCCCCCTGGTTTACTACCTTGGTCTCCACCCTGGTGGGTCCCTTGGTTATACTGCTGCTTATCCTAACTTTTGGCCCATGCATTCTGAATAAGCTAGTGACCTTCATAAAAGATCAAGTTAGTACAGTCCAACTCATGGTCCTGAGACAGCAATATGAAGGGCTACCTATCCCTGAAAATATTTACACGTATCATCCAAATGAGCATGATTCCTCATTATGAACATCTAAAGGGGGGAATGTTGGGGCCTGTAACTGGCAGCCCACCTAGCCTAGAAATCAGCTATAACTGGCATGACCCTTGGGTAACCTCGTGAAGAGGAAGATAGTCTTGAAAGAGAGTTGTAAAACATGGTAAACTGTCAATTAAAAGCTGTAACCTTGGACAGAGCTGTGAGGAATTGCTCATTAGAGTCATGCAAGAGTTCGGGATCGAGATGAAAGGCACCATGAAGAGATAAGCACCCATCCCTGCCTTTCTTTATCTCCACTTGTAAATAAACTTTCCAAAGCAGGACTCCCTGCTGTTCTTATCCAAGCCTTAGGTTTCTATTCCACTACTAGCCCCTAATTTATGGGAGAACACATTCCTTGTAATCTGATAAATAAGTCTCTGGTGTTTCCCCAGTTCCCAATAAATAATATTACCCCACTACCAGGATGTGGGCAAGATCAGGAAAATGTGACCCCAGGGGCATGAGGAATTCCTATGTGACGATGATTGATGCTTTAAAGAGTATAAGATCTGCTTAAGCTTTTCTCTCATGTTCCTTGCTGAAACCTGCTGCATCAGGTGGATGCTTGGACCCTAGCCTGGCTAGAAATAAACCTCCCCATGTGACCTCCTTTGTCTCGAGTGTCCTTTGTCCTCTCAGAAGGTGGCCGGCCTCTTACCTTAACACCACCTTTACTCACATCCCAGAGTATCTTCTCTTGAGCTCTACCAGCTCTACCTTGCAGAAATAATATTAATTGGTGGATGTCACCAGTCTACCATCTTTCAAAAGCCTCATCTTCATTTGTTATCTATCTGTATCTATACCAATGAAATGATTTTCTCCTAGGCAGCATATAGTTGAGTGTTGCTCCTCTCCCATTGACAGTCTGTATCCTTTATTTGGGCAATTTAATTCATTTGTATTCAATGTTGTTATTGATAGGCTAGGAAGCTGTTCTTATTGTTTTGTTAATTTTTCTCTGGGTGTTTTGAATACCTTTGCTACTTACCTTTTTTCTGTCAATTATTGTGGAGTTTATGGTGTTATGTGGTGAAAAGCTTTTGATTATTTGGTGCCTTTCATTTTGTGTCTACCTTTATAATAAGTTTTATAATTATATATATTTTTGTGATGTCAACTAGTGTTTTACTTACAGATGTAAGACTCACTTGAGCATTTCTTTTAACTTCATAATAGTGGTAGTGAATTCCCTTAGGTCTTTTTTTTTGTCTTTGGAAGACTTTACTTCAAATTATTTTCTAAAGGGATTTTTTTCTAGGGTTTTTTTTTTGGTGTAATTTTTTTTACCAGCTGTTTTCTTAAATATCTTAGCTAGTATCTCTAGACACATGTGACTTGATATATTTCTCTATTGCTTTTATAATTTTTTTTTCTTTGATTTTCATAGGTTAGTTGTAATATGTAATTCATAACTGCTTTTAATTTTCATAGATTGAGAGAGCTTCTATGTGTTGATTCTAGTTGGAGTCCTTTGAGTTTCATACATCTGTATATTTCACAACTTTCTCAAGAATGGTTTAATCATATAAATAACTGATAAAATGTATTTTGGGAAATTATACTATTTTTGGTTTTGTTTAAAAAACTCAATAAAATACATATTAAGATAAATTTCAAGCCAGGCACTAATGGCTTTTGCTTGTAATTGTAGCTACTGGGGAGGCTGAGATCAGGAGGATGTGATTCTGGGGCAACCCAGGCAAAAAAGTTTGTAAGACCCCCTTCTCAATGGGTGGGACATTGTGGCACAAGCCTATCATTCCATTGATGATCAGAAGTTTAAAATAGGAAGTCCATGGTTCATGACAGCCTGGGTAAAAGGCAAAACCTATCTCCAAAATAACCACAGCAAAAAGGGTTGGAGACATGGCTCAAGTTGAGTACCTGCCTAGCAAGCATGTGTCCCTGAGTTCAAACCCAAGTACCGACAATAAAGATAACTCTCAGCTGTTGTCACCATTCTTTATGTTGCACTGGATGTATCAGCTTATCTAATTCAATAAGACAAATAAGCTAGCAATACTAGAATATGGAAAGTAAGGAATAAAAAACATAGGGAAAATTACATTTCTAGAAAGCCAGAGAAATTCTTAATATGGAAAGCAAATCACCAAATGTATGCAGCTCTTATAAAGTTGACAATATATCTACAAAGAGAAATTGAAGAGCTATGTAAAGTCGAAACACAAAATTTACCTGCAAGTACCTACTGGAGTAATGCACAAAAGACTACAAGTAAATATTAATTATATTTTGTATAATTATTTTCACAGTATCATTAGTGTTGTTTTCCATTTTTGATTTGCTAATTTTATTACCTACATTGTTGTGGAATTGACTAATAAGGATTATAAGTAATATGTATAAATGTATGTATAATATGGTGAAATGGCCACCACTATTAAGTTAATTAAAATGTCCATCATGCAGTTAAAATTGTCATTAACTTTTTGGTAAAGCACTTAAGATCTATCCTCTTCTCAAATTCTATGTACGCAATATAGTATTATTAACTATAGCTATCTTGTGGTACATCAGATACCATAAATCTTTGATCTTACTTAATGAAATTTCACGATTTGCCCTGTTCTCTAGCCCAGCACAACCAAATTTCTACCCTCTGCTTCTATGACTGTGATTATTTAGGATTACAGTTATAAACTGTATTAAGTAGAACTTGTGTTTCTGTATCTGTTATATATCTGTTACCAGAATATCCACCAAGCTCATCCTTGCTTCCATAAATGATAACTCATTTCTCTTTTATGCCTAAATAACATTATTCTGTTCTATCCTTGTAAAAATGGTTAGATCAAAAAGAATTAACCTAGAAGGTAACACACATGCACAGGAAAGTAATGTGAGTTACTTCCCTGTACAGCTATCCTTATCTCAACTAGCAAAAACCCTTGTTCCTTCCTATTATTGCTTATACTCTCTCTTCAACAAAATTAGAGATAAGGGCAAAATAGTTTTGGCTGGGTATTGAGGGGGTGGGGGAGAGGGAGTGGTAGTTGGGTGGTTAGTGAGGGAGTGGGGTCAGGGGGGACAAATGACCCAAGCATTGTATGCACATATGGATAATAAAACAATAAAAAAATGGTATTTGTGTTATCCATGCAGATATCAATGGACACTTACATTGCTTTTATACATTGATTATTATAAGTAATATTGCAATAAACATGGAGGTGCAGATGTCTTTGAAATCCTGATTTTATTTTCTTTAGATAAATATGCAGTATTAGGATTGCTGAATTATATTGTATTTATACATTTAATATTTTCAATAATTTCCATAGTGTTTTCTATAATGACTATGCTAATTTTAATACAAACAAACAGAGTACAGGGTTCATCTTCTCTATACCTTTGTTTTCTTGATAAATTAAACATTCTAGCAGATTTGAGGTCATGTATCCTTGCTCTGGTTTGCATGTTTCAGATGATTAGTGACATTGAGCACTTTTTCAAATAGATTGTGGGCATTTATAAACCCTCTTTTGGAAACGTTTATTCAGATGTTCCCCCCTTATTTGCTAAAATATAAAAAACTCCTTATTTTCAACAAAATAGTATTAAGACAGAAGTTTATTGCAATAAATACCTACCTTGAAAAAAAAGAATGACCTCAAACAAAGAAAGTACACAATGTAAAGGAAGGAAAAAAAGTAAACCATTTGGCAGAAAAAGAAAAATACTAGATCAGTAATAAATAAATCTGAATAGAAAAACACTGCACATATGAATAAATAAAGAATAAATAGAAAAACATCACAAAAGTCACAAAATCTAGAGTTGGGTTTTTGAGAAGATAAATTGTCTAAGTGGAAGCTAGACTACAAAAGAAAGCTGAAATAACTAAAATTAGCAATGAAAAAACGGACAGTATGATGGATGTAAGAGAAATAATAATTAAAGAGACTATGAGATTACTATAATTCTGATCAATTATGTACCAACAAATTGGATAACATGAAATAAGAAAACATTATATCAAAACCATAATACCTTCCAAGACATCAAATCTGTCAAGAAAATTGAAAGGCCTAAACAGACCAATATTAAATAAGACACTAAATATTGATTCAAGGTAAAAAGAAATATCAAAAAAGAAAAGCCTAGGATCACATGTGCTATAGAACCATAGGCTATAGTGTGCTGACCTGTGAGGCCACCTAGTGTGAAAAGGAAGATGAAGCCTAGGGCTCAAGGTAGGGCTGGTGATCATTTGATATTGCCCCTGTGAAGCGTAGCCAGTCAGCTGAAAACTTTTACACCTGTAGGGATTGCAATAATTATAGTGGCAGATGTGAAGTAGGCTCAGCTATCAATGTCTGTTCCAACGGTAAACCTGTGATGAGCTCATACAGTGAATCCCAGAAAACCAGTGGACATTATAGCTCATACTATTCCTATGTATCCAATGACTCCTTTTTGCCAGAGTAATAGGTGATGATGTGAGAAATTATGCCAAAGCCTGGGAGAATTAGGATGTACACTTCAGGGTGACCAAAAAATCAGAAGAGGTGTTGGTAAAGAATGGGGTCTCCTCCTCCTGCAGGGTCAAAAAAGGTAGTGTTTAGGTTACGGTCAGTTAAAAGTATTGTAACACCAGCTGCTAGGACAGGGAGAGAAAGGAGTAGAACTGTATGATTTGGACTGGTCATACAAATAGTGGTGTTTAATAATTGTTGTAATGAAATTAATAGCGCCGAGAAGTGAGTATATACCAGCTAAGTGAAGGGAGAGAATGGTGAGATCAACTGATGCTCCTGCATGGGCTAAATTACCTATTAATGGAGGGTACACAGTCCATCCAGTCCCTGCCCCGGCTTCTACTATTGAGGAAGCTAGTAGAAGAAGGAAAGATGGTGGGAGCAGTCAGAAGCTTATATTGTTTATTCGGGGAAGTGCTATATCAGGAGCCCCAATTATTAGTGGTACAAGTCAATTACCAAATCCACCGATAAGAATTGATATTACTATGAAAAAGATTATTACAAAAGCATGGGCTGTAATGATGACATTATAGATTTGGTCGTCTCCTAATAGGGTCCCTGGTTGTCCTAATTCTACATGAATTAATAAACTCAGGGCAGTTCCTACTGTTTCTGCTCAGGCTCCAAATATTAATTATAGGGTGCCGATATCTTTATGGTTTGTCGAGAATAGTCAACGGTTGACGAACATAGGTAAAATGGCTGAGCAAGCATTAGACTGTAAATCTAAAGACAGGGATTAAGTCCTCTTTTTACCAGGCTTCGAGGTGATGAATCATGTTGAATCACAAATTCAGAAGAGCAGCTTCAATTCTGCAGGGGCCCCTCCCGACTTTTTGTCCTAGACGGCGGGAGAGGTAGACTGAAGCCAGTTGTTTAGGGTATTTAGCTGTTAACTAAAATTTCGTGGGTTTGAATCCCATCAATCTAGTGAGGAGTTAGCTTAATAAAAGCGTTTGATTTGTGTTCATGAGATGTAGGGTGATGTCTTGCAGTCCTTATTCCAGGAATTAAGTTTATTTAACTTGCTTAGGGCTTTGAAGGCTCTTGGTCTGTTTAACCTAAATTCCTAGTTTAGGGTAAATATAATAGGTGTTAAGGGAGGGTTATAGTTGTGATAATAAAAAGTGGGGGCAAAAGGATTGAGAATTTGTTGTTAGGATGATGCCACTTTATTTTTATAGTGTTGGTGGTTAGGAATAGGGTTAGGGTTGTTGAGTAGATTAATCATATGTAGAAGTAGAGGTTTAGTAGGGAGAGTATGGCTATGATTGTGGGTATTAAGGTTAGGTTGATTTTTGTTAGTTTGTTAATGATAATTCATTTTGGTAGGAATCCTGTTAGTGGTGGGAGTCCTCCAAGTGATAAAAGTGAAATAAGTAGTATTAGGGTTATTACTGGTGTTATATTTTAAGAGTGGGCTAGGAATAGTGTACTAGTATTTGAGTTATAGTTAATTATTGTGAATATGGTGATAGTAGGATGTAAATGATTAGGTTTAGTATAAAGGCTATAGAGTTGTATGAGATGATAGCTATTATTCATCCTATGTGGGCGATTGATGAGTAGGCTATAATTTTGCATAGTGTGTCTGGTTCAGGCCTCCTCAGCCTCCTACTATAATTGATAGGAGAGCTATTGATATGATGAGTTGGTAGTTGATATAAGATGGAGACTGGAGCTAGTTTTTATCATGTTAGTGATAGTTTTCTGGATATAATGGTGGTTCCTTTGGTGACTTCTGGTACTCATAGGTGAAATGGAGCTAGTCTGAGTTTTATAGGTAATGCTGTTAGGGTTATAAAGAAGGTAATGGGGTTTTGTATGTAGGTGATGGACCATTGTCCTGAGTCTAGTAATTTGATTATGATTGCTATTAAGAGTAGTGTAGATGCTGTAGCTTGTGTTATAAAATATTTGGTTGCTGCTTCTGTTGATCGTGAGTTTCCTTTGTTAATTAGTAGAGGGATGAATGCTAATATATTAATTTCTAGACCCATTCATGTTAGTACTCAGTGGGAGCTTGTTATTGTAATTATTGTTCCCATAAGTATGGTGAACAGAATAATTAATTTAGCAATGGGGTTGATTAGTACGGGAAGGGTATAAACCAACATTTTCGGGGTATGGGCCCGATAGCTTATTTAGCTGACCTTACTTTAGATTTGGTTGTAAGAGGGTAGCACGAAAAATTTGAAATTCTTAGGATTAGGTTCAATTCCTATAGCTCTAGAAATAAGAGGATTTAAACCTCTATTTTTTAATCTATCAAACTAACTCTTTTGTCAGACATATTTCTGTATTTGTGGGGGGGATGCTTGATATAGCAATGGGGAGAGATACATACAATATGCAGGCGGCCAAGGTAAGTGGAAAGAAATTTTTTCATAGTAGGTGTGTGAGTTGATCATATCGAAATTGGGGGTATGATGCTCAGATTCATAGGAATAATGTTGTGAGGCAAAGGGTTTTGATGGTGAAGTTGACTGTATGTAGTTCTGGGGTTAGGGGATTGTGGAATGCTCCTAGAAATATGATTGTTGTAAGAGCATTTATTATAATAATGTTTATGTATTCTGCTATAAAGAATAGGGTGAATGGTCCAGTGGCAAATTCTATGTTGAATCTGGATACAAGTTCGGATTCGCCTTCAGTTAGGTCAAAGGGGGCTTGGTTTGTTTCTGCTAATATTGAGATAAATCTTATCATAGCTAGTGGTCATGTTGCGATAAGAAGTCAGATATGTTCTTGTGTCATGATTAGTGAGAATATGGTGAGTGATCCATTTATAAGTATTAATGATAGGACGATGATGGCAAGGGAGACTTCGTATGAGATTTTCTGTGTGACCATTCGGAGTGCTCCGATTAGGGCATATTTAGAATTCGATGATCACCCTGATCATAGGATGGCGTAGATGGATAGGCTGGAGGTTGCTAAAATAAATAGAATACCAAAGTTTATGTTAATTAGGGGTTGTGGTATTGGGAATGGGATTCATATAATGAGAGCTAGGGAGAGTGCTAGGGTTGGGGCAATGGAAAATAGTAGTGGAGAAGAGGCTAGTGGTCATATAGGCTCTTTAATAAATAGTTTTAGTGCATTGACAAATGGTTGGAGAATGCCGTAGGGGCCTACTACATTTGGGTCTTTTTGTAATTGTATATATCCAAGGAGCTTTCATTCTATGAGGGTTAAGAATGCTATTGCAAGTAGAATAGGGATAGTTAGTGTGAGTATGTTTATAATGAATGTGAAGTGTTAAGGAGAGGAATTGAGCCTCTGAGGGTAAAGTTTTAAGTTATGCAATTACCAGACTTCACCACCTTAACTCTCCCTGTTCTAGGGTGGGTGGGGTTGATAATTTACTAGATTGATATTAATTCATTTATTGGATTTAAGGTTCTGGAGGAGAGTTGTCCTTATTTCTCTTGTCCTTTCCTACTGGGAGAAACTTGTAAATAGATAGAAACAGACCTGGATTGCTCCGGTCTGAACTCAGATCATGAAGAACTTTAATCATTGAACAAACGAGTATTTCTCTTTAAGCAATTTAAAAAGGCTTTTAAGGAATGCAAGAATGTTGACATGTTTAATTTACAGTTACCATTTTGACTTTCTTCTTTTTTTTATTATTTTATTATTCATATGTGCATACAAGGCTTAGGTCATTTCTCTTCATACTTTCTTCATACTTTTCTATGAACCCTGATTTCCATTTGATATCATTTTTCATCCCTTATCATATAGGTATGTTGTCCATGACTTTTCTACCCCTCAAATGTTTAATGTGCACAAAGACACATTGAATCTCTGTTCTGCACTGCAAAAAAAGTAAGAAAATACAAACCAGAACAACACCAAAACTGTGAGGTCTGTTAAGATTTTGAATTTCCCATTCTGACAGATTGGAGTGATGTACAATTGTATCAACCATTAATTTTAATTGTATTGTTGTTTTAGCAATACTATCTACATCACAGTATTAAGATGTATCACATAAGATTTTTCTGCATTGCTTTAGTAATTCAATGCCTCAGGTACTTACTTTTCCTTTGTCATATGTAGGTTTCTATAGTTCTAAATTTTCATATTTCAGTTGGGTTAATATTGCCATTGAATCATACCTTTCCTGCAAAACAAATAATTATCCTGAAGAGTAATACATAAACTTCAGTCATAGAACTACATTTGTAGGTATTTAAACTCAGATGCAAAGATATAGAGGATATAAGTATTTGTATATTTCCTAACATGTATAAATTCTTCATGTTTGTTAGGCAAGTGGAAAACTGCCAAATTTTACTGGAGCCAATCACCAGATAAAGATTTTTTGTTGTTGTTTATTTTCTTTTGTTCATTTATTCACATGTGCATACATTGTTTGGGTCATTTCTCTATCCTGCCCCCCTCTCCCACCCTACCCCTCCTCCCCCCTTCAGTTGCAGGCAGGTCCCATTCTGCTCTTATCACTGATTTTGTTGAAGAAAAGACACATTCATAATAAGAAAGGCAAAGCATTTTTGCTAGTTGAGTTGAGGATAGGTATACAGAAAGATTCCTAGTGTTGTTTTCATGTACCCATGTGTTATGACCCATATTGATTCAACTCTAACTGATCTTTACATTGGTTCCTGATCCCTTGCTCATGATAACCTGTTGTTTTAAGGTATCTGTATTAGTTCCTCTGGAGTGGGGACATCAAATGCTTTCAAAAGATCTTTAGGTGATTCACATAAGAATGTATGTGACCTTCATCCAGGCTTTTGTGTCACAAAAGATCAAATGCGTAACAAAACATGTTGATACATTCTCTGTGCAGCCAAAGGCAAGATCAGTTACTTAACAGAATAAACGTAGAATTTTTTGAGCACTGTTTACTGCTTGGAAAAGAGCTGTATTACTTGAAGAAACAGTTACTCAATCTAACTTGAATTGAAATTAGGGATTAAATTAAGAGAATGAAGATCACTAAGGTTCCATCCTATACAAATTTGTACTTTGATCCAAATCCTCCAATCTTTTTTAAAGTGCAGAACTGAGAGAATTCCAAGATGGCGGCTAGAGATAGGAATCAGAAAGCGAGCCTCCCATAGTGAAATGTTGGAGAGACGCTGGAGACACACTTTGCAGGCATAAACACCGAGAAAAGCCATAACTTTGACCCCTCCACATCTACAGCCAGTGCAGAGAATCTCCACTTCACGTTAAACGGAGAAACGAGGAGGGCCCCCAGGGCCGCCAGTGGCCAGCGCCCATACGGCTTGGGAAGACGCAGACCAGGTGAGCTTCATGGTACCGCGGTTCCCCCACAGACAAGCCTGGGCCAGAGCAGCATAGCCCCCTGGACAGACTGACCTCCACCCGGGAAAAAAAAAAGAGAAACTGAGTAATAAGCAATAAGAACAGTTAAGACACGCTGAAAAGAGGGTGGGGTGCCCTGAGCGCTGAAGATTGGGGGAAGGGAATCCTTCCCGGGACTGTAAATAAACAAGCCGGGCGGGTCAGAGAGACTATGGCGGGAGCAGGGCACGCGCCCAGCAACCAGGAGCGGGGAAGCTTGTGAGAGTGGAGGAGGAAAGACCCACTTCCCACGTGAACTGTAAACAAACATGGTGGCCAGCAGGAGCAGCAGCACCACCCAGTAAGCAGGAGCAGGAAAGCTTCTGAAAGTGGCAGTGGGAGGAAAACTTCAGAGGAGAGGGGGGAAGACCCACCTCCCGCATGAACTGTAAATAAACATGCAGGCCTGACAATGCAGGGGCAGTGTCACCTTTCCCAGTGCTTGGGAAGGGGAAAGCCTGTAGCAGAGGCTCCCGCACAGGAGAACTCTGAGCAAACAAAGCCTGTGGGACCAGGTGAGTGCTAGCTCACCCCAGAGATCTGCATAAATAACGCCACCAGCTACAGGCTGAGAGCAGCAGGCAGGCAAGCCACAGTTGCAGATACCACTCTCAGAACTGCCTCCAGATGTTTTTTTTTTCATTTTCTCCCAACCTTTGATGAGAGAACAACCAAATTACACCTGTAAGCCGAAAAACTTACTGAAACTGTATTGCATTTGAACTGGGGACACTTGGTGGGGCTTTTTTCTTTTTTTTCTTGTATGTGTGTGTGAGTGTGTGTGTGTGTGCAGTTTTATTTTACTTTATGCATCCCCTTTGATGAGACAACTACAGAATAACATCTGAAGCACCAACTCCAGGACTGGAGATTGAGACGAACATCCAAATTATTAAGACTGAAACTGCATTGCATATAAACTTGGAAGTTTTTTTTTTTTTTTTTTTTAATTTTCTATTTTCCATTTTATTTTAATTCATTTTTATATATAGATATTACTTTCATTTACTTATTTTTATTTTTTATCTTTGAATTTCAATCCTCTCTCTGTCTCTCTAATGTCTGTTCAGCTTACTGTCGATTAGTACACTAACACTCCCTGTTTATACCTTTGAAACTCTCTTGTCTGATACCTTGTTCTGCTTTCTCCCTCTTGTCTGTATATTTGTTCTTCCCTTTTCTTTAACTTCTTGCTTCCTATCTCAGCTCACTCTTCCATTCTCAATATTACCATTGTTATTATAACAAGCTAGAAAATACTTAATTACACACAGTACAGGGACAGTAACAACACCAAGGACAATGATGGGAAGACAGAAAAAACAGGGAAACCAGTTTCCCCATAGCAAAAAATTAGTACAGGAACCAGAGGGGAATGAAGAGAACAGAAACTCAGATCCAGACTCCAACAAAATGAAGATAAACTATGCCAAAGGACCCAATGAAGCCCACAAGAATAATTTAAAAGAAGACATACTACAAGTACTCAATGAGAATTTTATAGAGATGATACTGGATAGGGTCAACCAAAATGTACAGGAGACACTCAAGAAATTCCAAGACAATAAAAATAGAGAATTTGAAAAAGCAAAAGAAGAAATAAAGGAAACCATAGAAGCACTGTATAAACACCAAAGTGAAAGAGAGAACACAATGAATAAATGGATAAATGAACTCAGGACAAAAATAGACAACAATAAAGAAGAAAACTGCCAGGATATGGAAAAGCTCAGAAAAAAGAACAAAACAGAACTGCAAAACAAAACGGAAGGCCAATTCAGCAGAATAGAACAAACAGAAGACAGAATCTCAGAACTTGAACATGAAATGGTAATTAAAGGAAAAACCGAAGAACTATTAATTAAACAACTCAAGACCTGTGAAAAGAAAATGCAGGAACTCACTGACTCCATCAAAAGACCAAACTTGAGAATCATGGGCATCGAAGAAGGAGAAGAGGTGCAAGGGAAGGGAATGCATAATATATTCAACAAAATAATAACGGAAAATTTCCCAAATCTAGAGAAAGATATTCCCATACAAATGCAAGAGGCCTCCAGGACACCAAACAGACCAGATCAAAATAGAACTACTCCACGACATATCATCATTAAAACAAGTTCAGAAACTAAGGAAAGAATATTGAAGGCTGTAAGAGAGAAAAAACAAGTAACATACAAAGGTAAACCCATCAAAATCAGAGCAGACTTCTCAACAGAAACATTAAAAGTAAGAAGAGTGTGGGGTGAGATCTTCTGGGCACTGTATGAAAATAACTTCAACCCCAGGATACTCTACCCAGCAAAGCTATCATTCAAAATAGATGCAGCAATAAAAGTCTTCCATGATAAGCAGAAACTAAAACAATATGTGACCACAAAGCCACCATTACAAAAGATTCTGCAAGGGATCCTGCACACAGAAAGTGACACCCAACTAAACCATGAAAAGGCAGGCAGCACCAAACCACAGGATAAGAAAAAGCAAGACAGTAGAGAGTAACATCAAGTTAGGTACACACAATCAAACCTTCAAATAACTAAGACAACTGAATGGCAGCAATCACCACATACCTATCAGTACTAACACTTAATGTTAATGGACTTAATTCACCCATCAAAAGACACCGTTTGACAAAATGGATTAAAAAACAAGATCCAACAATTTGTTGCTTACAGGAGACTCATCTCACCGACAGAAATAAGCATATGCTTAGGATGAAAGGCTGGAAGAAGATTTACCAAGCCAATGGCCCCGAAAACAAGCAGGAGTAGCAATACTTACCTCTGACAAAGTAGACTTCAAACCTACATTGATCAAACGAGATAAAGAAGGACATTCCATACTAATAAAAGAGGAAATAGACCAAAAGGAAATAATAATCATCAATCTGTATGCACCCAATGTCAATGCACCCAATTTCATCAAACATACCCTGAAAGACCCAAAAGCATATATAAACGCCAACACAATGGTTGTGGGAGACTTTAACACTCCATTATCATCAATAGATAGGTCATCCAAACAAAAACTCAATAAAGAAATCCAAGATCTAAAATATGCAATAGATCAAGTGGACCTAGTAGATGTCTACAGAACATTTCATCCAACTTCTACACAATATACATTCTTCTCAGCAGCCCATGGAACCTTCTCCAAAATAGATCATATCCTAGGGCACAAAGCAAGCCTCAGCAAATATAAGAAAATAGAAATAATACCGTGCATACTATCTGACCACAATGCAGTAAAAGTAGAACTCAACAACAAAAGTAAAGACAAAAAACATGCAAACAGCTGGAAACTAAATAACTCATTACTTAATGAAGAATGGATCATTGATGAAATAAAAGAGGAAATTAAAAAGTTCCTGGAAGTCAATGAAAATGAAAACACAACCTACTGGAACCTATGGGACACAGCTAAGGCAGTCTTGAGAGGAAAGTTTATAGCCATGAGTGCATATATTAAAAAGATTAAAAGATCCCAAATCAATGACCTAATGATACATCTCAAACTACTAGAAAAACAAGAACAAGCAAATCCCAAAACAAATAGGAGAGAAATAATAAAAATAAGAGCTGAAATCAATGAAATAGAAACCAAAAAAACATACAAAGAATTAATGAAACAAAAAGTTGGTTCTTTGAAAAAATAAACAAGATCGATAGACCCCTGGCAAACCCGACTAAAATGAGGAGAGAAAAAACCCAAATTAGTAGAATTAGGAATGCAAAATGGGAGATAACAACAAACACCATGGAAGTCCAGGAAATCATCAGAGACTACTTTGAGAACCTATATTCAAATAAATTTGAAAATCTAAAAGAAATGGACAGATTTCTAGATACATATGATCATCCAAAACTGAACCAAGAGGAAATTAATCACCTGAATAGACCTATAACACAAAATGAAATTGAAGCAGCAATCAAGAGTCTCCCCAAAAAGAAAAGTCCAGGACCTGATGGATTCTCTGCTGAATTCTATCAGACCTTTAAAGAAGAACTGATACCAACCCTCCTTAAACGGTTCCATGAAATAGAAAGGGAAGGAAAACTGCCAAACACATTTTATGAAGCCAGTATTACACTTATCCCAAAACCAGGCAAAGACACCTCCAAAAAGGAGAACTATAGGCCAATCTCCTGAATGAACATTGATGCAAAAATCCTCAACAAAATAATGGCAAACCGAATTCAGCAACACATCAAAAAGATTATTCACCATGACCAGGTAGCCTTCATCCCAGGGATGCAGGGGTGGTTCAATATACGAAAATCAATAAACGTAATAAACCACATTAACAGAAGCAAAGACAAAAACCACTTGATCATCTCAATAGATGCAGAAAAAGCCTTTGATAAGATCCAACATCATTTCATGATAAAGGCTCTAAGAAAACTAGGAATAGAAGGAAAGTTCCTCAACATTATAAAAGCTATATATGACAAACCTACAGTCAGCATTATACTTAATGGAGAAAAATTGAAACCATTCCCTCTAAAATCAGGAACCAGACAAGGATGCCCACTATCTCCACTCCTATTCAACATAGTACTGGAATTCCTAGCCAGAGCAATTAGGCAAGAAGAAGGAATAAAAGGAATACAAATAGGTAAAGAAACTGTCAAAATTTCCCTATTTGCAGACGACATGATCCTATACCTTAAAGACCCAAAAAACTCTACTCAGAAGCTTCTAGACATCATCAATAGCTATAGCAAGGTAGCAGGATATAAAATCAACATAGAAAAATCATTAGCATTTCTATACACTAACAATGAGCAAACGGAAAAAGAATGTATGAAAACAATTCCATTTACAATAGCCTCAAAAAAAATCAAATACCTAGGTGTAAACCTAACAAAAGATGTGAAAGACCTCTACAAGGAAAACTATACACTTCTGAAGAAAGAGATTGAGGAAGACTATAGAAAGTGGAGAGATCTCCCATGCTCATGGATTGGTAGAATCAACAGAGTAAAAATGTCAATACTCCCCAAAGTAATCTGCATGTTTAATGCAATTCCCATCAAAATTCCAATGACATTCATTAAAGAGATTGAAAAATCTACTGTTAAATTTATATGGAAACACAAGAGGCCACGAATAGCCAAGGCAATACTCAGTCAAAAGAACAATGCAGGAGGTATCACAATACCTGACTTCAAACTATATTACAAAGCAATAACAATAAAAACAGCATGGTACTGGCACAAAAACAGACATGAAGACCAGTGGAACAGAATAGAGCATCCAGATATGAAGCCACACAACTATGAGCAACTTATCTTTGACAAAGGAGCTAAAAATATACAATGGAGAAATAGCAGCCTCTTCAACAAAAACTGCTGGGAAAACTGGTTAGCAGTCTGCAAAAAACTGAAACTAGATCCATGTATATCACCCTATACCAAGATTAACTCAAAATGGATCAAGGATCTTAATATCAGACCCCAAACTCTTAAGTTGATACAAGAAAGAGTAGGAAATACTCTGGAGTTAGTAGGTATAGGTAAGAACTTTCTCAATGAAACCCAGCAGCACAGGAACTAAGATATACCATAGATAAATGGGACCTCATAAAACTAAAAAGCTTCTGTTGACCAAAAGAAATGGTCTCTAAACTGAAGAGAACACCCACAGAGTGGGAGAAAATATTTGCCAATTATACATCAGACAAAGGACTGATAACCAGAATATACAGGGAACTTAAAAAACTAAATTCTCCAAAAACTAATGAACCAATAAAGAAATGGGCATGTGAACTAAACAGAACTTTCTCAAAAGAAGAAATTCAAATGGCCAGAAAACACATGAAAAAATGCTCACCATCTCTAGCAATAAAGGAAATGCAAATTAAAACCACACTAAGATTCCACCTCACCCCTGTTAGAATAGCCATCATCAGCAACACCACCAACAACAGGTGTTGGCGAGGATGCGGGGAAAAAGGAACCCCCTTACACTGTTGGTGGGAATGTAGACTAGTACAACCACTCTGGAAAAAAATTTGGAGGCTACTTAAAAAGCTAGACATCGATCTACCATTTGATCCAGCAATACCACTCTTGGGGATATACCCAAAAGACTTTTACTCCAGAGGCACCTGCACATCCATGTTTATTGTGGCACTATTCACAATAGCCAAGTTATGGAGACAGCCAAGATGCCCCACCACTGATGAATGGATTAAGAAAATGTGGTATCTATACACAATGGAATTTTATGCAGCCATGAAGAAGAACGAAATGTTATCATTGGCTGGTAAATGGATGGAATTGGAGAACATCATTCTGAGTGAGGTTAGCCTGGCTCAAAAAACCAAAAAGCGTATGTTCTCCCTCATATGTGGACATTAGATGAAGGGCAAACACAACAAGGGGATTGGACTATGAGCACATGATAAAAGCGAGAGCACACAAGGGAGGGGTGAGGATAGGTAAGACACCTAAAAAACTAGCTAGCATTTGTTGCCCTGAACACAGAGAAACTAAAGCAGATACCTTAAAGCAACTGAGGCCAATAGGAAAAGGGGAACAAGTACTAGAGAAAAGGTTAGATCAAAAAGAATTAACCTAGAAGGTAACACCCACGCACAGGAAATCAATGTGAGTCAATGCCCTGTATAGCTATCCTTATCTCAACCAGGAAAACCCCTTGTTCCTTCCTATTATTGCTTATACTCTCTCTACAACAAAATTAGAAATAAGGGCAAAATAGTTTCTGCTGGGTATTGAGGGGGGGGGAGCAGGAGGGGGCGGAGTGGGTGGTAAGGGAGGGGTTGGGGGCAGGGGGGAGAAATGAACCAAGCCTTGTATGCACATATGAATAATAAAAGAAAAATGAAAAAAAAATAAAAAAAAAAAGTGCAGAACTGTGATTGTCTATTCAAATAGTAGAAAATCAACTACAATAGTCACACCAGGTCCAAGTTTTCTGCCTCAGATCTTCTTGGGCATTGTCTCTCGCATGTTTGGGATGTCTTTTCCTGTGATGTGGTTAAGTAAGGGGATGAGAGCTGCTCTGTCTGCCTGGTGCATTTAGGTATTAGTTCGGTTACTTAAATATTTTGTAATTTGCAACTCATTGTTTGTTACTCATTTTATTTTTGAATTTCTCTTTTCACATTGTGGTTTTTTCATATCACTAGGCATTCAGCAATTCATTCTTGCAGGATTCATAGCTGTAACTTCTAGAGATTGTTTAAGGCAAGAAAACAGTTAAAGAGAGAATACTTCATTTGAATTTATTCCAAATATTCTAACAAGCTAATTCATTAAAACCTAGTGATGATGTAAATATATCATGGAGTTTCAGAATACAAAAATGGAGGAATTGTTATCCTAATAAATGAGCCAAAAATTTCTGACAAACTCATATATTGCCCAAGCTTCAATATGTCTTAAGCTGGTACTTAGTGCTTAGTGTGTCGTGTTTTCTCAGTGTATTCATTACTTATAAAAGTATGTGAGAGGTCTCAGTGTCATGGAGTAAGATTGGAGAGATTTAAGGGACATGTTTTTCATTAGGAATGAAGAAGTCTTATGTAGGAACATGCTATTTGAATGGCTGAAAGACTGAAGATTTCAGTTTCTAATTGTTAGAAACATTCATCCTCATCTTTTCTAGAATTGAATCCCTGTTTTGTCATGGAAAAGGTACAATGTTTAATGTCTATACATATGAATTCATTACATGTACTTAAAGCAAAGCCCTTATTATGGTTTCATCTCAACTGATTGAATATAGAAAAAACACAATAGTAAATATTATTATTAATATTTTTGTTTCCTTGTATCATTAAATAATGGGTTTGTCCTATTTAATTTCTGCTAGTTACATCAATTTTTACATAGACATTAAAATGTACCATCTAAGTTTTTCTATGAATACATTTTCTTAGCAGATGAGAATATTCAAGCACCTTTTAAAGAAGACATTGACATCATATTTACTTATTTTATTTTTTAAATTCATTTATTCACATGTGCATGCATTGTTTGGGCCATTTCTCCCTCCTGCCTCCCACCCCTTGCCTCTTCCCCCACCTCCTCTTGCTTCCAGGCAGACCTGTTTTGCTCTTATCTATAATTTTGTTGAAGAGAAAACATAGGCAATAGTAAGAAAGACAAAGCGTTTTTGCTAGTAGAGATAATGATAGCTATACAGAGAGATTCCTAGCATTGCTTCCATGTACTAACGTGTTACAACCTAAGTTGATTCATCTCTAACCGAACTTTTCACTAGTTCCTGTCCCCTTCTCATATTGACCTCTGTCACTTTAATGTTTCTGTATTAGTTCTTCTTCAGTGGGGACATCAAACACTTTCATGTTTTGGGTTTCCCACCTATCCCCATACCTCCCGTATATGCTCTCCCCTTATCATGTGACCCAAGTCCAACAACATTGCTGTATTTGTGCTAGATCTACAGTCTGCATATGAGGGAGAACATATGATTTTTGGTCTTCTGAGCCTGGCTAATGTCACTCAGAAAGATGTTCTCCAGTTCCATCCATTTATTTGCAAATGATAAGATTTCATTCTTCTTCATGACTGAGTAAAATTCCATTGTGCATAAATACCACATTTTCTTAATCCATTCATCAGTAGTGGGGCATCTTGGCTGTTCCCATAACTTGGCAATTGTGAATAGCACTGCATGGGTGTGCATATGGCTCTGGAGATATTTAAATGTCTTTATATTTTAGTTATTCACTTGGATAGTCTTAATGCTTCTCTGAAAGACTGAGATAATAGGAAGCCCATGTGGACATATGATTCTTTTAGCAACTTGCCACAACTTCTAGGTCTGCTGATCAGCCATATGTTACCAGGTGTTCTATGAAGACTCATGGGAATATGAGCTACCAATAGTCACACTCAGTAACAGAAACATTAATTTTCTGTAATAGGATATAATTGAAACAATGAGTGTGAAACAAGAGAGAAGGTATATTAGTTGAATAATCCTTGAAATACTGAAATACAGCTAATAAATAAAGGTCATGTTGTCTCCTCCACAGTATCTGAACTTGGAAACTTTGTTGACAAATCCCAGAATTTCATTAGAATATGCAAATTATATTTTTAGTACTATAACTTGATAGTATTTATTCCATTTCTCCAAATAACAAATGATAAATATAATATGAATAACAAGTAAGCCAATGGATTTATTTATTTATTTAATGAGATAGTATCTTTTACATGATATGTTAACAAAGAAATATAATTAGTTTTATGTATATTATAATTAGTAAATTTATAATTACATATTATCCCAAGTTTCTCACAGTGTAAAAGGGCAAAGAAAGGTTGATATGGCTTTTATGTGTGTACCCTTAAAATTACCCCAGGAAACACCTAAGGAAATCTATCATCAAGGAAGCAACTTTTTCAGTCTTCTTAGTTTTATTATTTTCATATTATAAAGTACTTCATTGGTAATTTTGAAATTATAGACTAATGTTTTAAAAACCAGGTTCTTAAAACCTGTATTAGCTTATATTCTAGAAAAAGGCTGGCTTAATAGTTTAAGTGGAACATGACATTAGTGAGGTTTTATAGCATCAATTCTTTGATAAATTACAGTAGAGTTTACATTAGTGTGGCGTAGTATAAGTAATCTATTTTTACTCTATTTTGTAAATTATTAAAATGACAAATAGAAGACTTGTCCTGATGAAAACTAGAATTGAGGACTGATGAGAATAAAGGCATTACATATGCAAAAATAAGACAGGAAAGAGACAGAATTTGATACAAAATATTTTATATTGTTCTGTTCTACAAAATTGTGGAGTGAATAAGTCTATAGCTTCAAGAATGAAAACTACAAATCTTCTGAGTCAGATCAAATCATTTCTGCAAATGAGACAGGTAGATGTCTTATCTTAACTAGCCTCCCAGGAAAGCTCAGGCTCTCTGCACATGTCCTTCTCTACCATCAAGTTCATATGAATGGTTTATTATTACTTGCTTCGAGGCAAAATACATCCCTTCACTGGTAAACATTACTAGTCATTAACAAAATAAATTAAATTAAATAATTAGTAAAACATATAATTTTATATTATGTATAAAGAGGTGTTCATCACTGATAGATAAAATACTTTTTGTATCCTGGATTAATTTTCCAGTTATTACTGCATTGACAGTGATCCTCATGATTGGTTCTGATCAATGCTAAGGTGAGTCACATAAGAAGGTTAATAACAGCTATCATTTGTTTGCATTTCATAAAATGTCAAGTAGTGTTATATAAAGTATACATGCCACAACAACAAAATAGCCGTAAGAGGTAGATGATGTAGATTGTCATCATGATAAAGATGATGACATGGAGGTACCAGAAAGTTTACTAAGATGGTCAAGGTCATATTGATAACATGGGAATAAAACTTTGATTGCACAGAAGCCATGTGGTTCCAGAGCTCACATTGTTCACTCCTGTACCACCCTCAAGTATGCCTAGGATCCAATCTAGGTTCACACTGAATGAAAAACTGAGAGTCATTATTTGGCTGCAGTAGTTACAACATTTCCTTTACCACTGGACAGCACCTTTCAAGAAACAGTAATAAACTGGGAAAGTGTTGTTTGATAATGCAAGTGTGAAAAAAGAAAAAAATGTTAACAAAAAAGAAAGAGATAGGGCTGCATTTATAGTGTTGCAGATAGTTGGACTGAAAAGGATTTTAAAGTAATCTGGTTTACTACTATAATCTACAATGTGAATACTTAGACTTATCTGTAATTACACTTAGAAAATGACTCAAATTCATGTTTTCTCATGCTGAGTGTGGTCATCTCCCTTGAAAGTGTTTCTTTTGAGATCTGGACACTAAAGTTCTGTGCTGAGCATTCCCCGTACCTAGCAAGTGTTACATACAAAATTATCTAGCATTGTTCTCTACTTCTTTTTCAGCCTTCTATTTTATCTCATTCACTGCATAGCTTACCTAAGAGTTCCAAAAAGTACACTAACTGCTTATGCTACAGTTGGAGAGAGTCATGGGTTATTTCAGATTAGTTAAAATGTTTGCTAAAAATAATGATAGTGAATCTAAATGTGTTGTATTGGCTAGGATGGAATGGACAGAATTATGTCTCCTGAAAATCCTGAAAATGCTGATAGTCAGAGTTAAATGCAGTATTTGGTATGGTCACAAATGTGCTAAATAACATTGGAGTTATTTGATGCAGGTCAAAATCTAAGATTTTGAGATTTCATGAAAGATATATAAAGATTGCAAATCCATTGAGACCTGGAAAACAGACCTCTAATAATGTAATATCACAGCACTGAAATTGGTGATCCTGGACAGATGCTATTTTGTGATTACAAGATGATAGCTCCTGGGCAGTGCTGTTTTATGATTAATCTCCTCAAATACACCAACTTGTAAGACTGTCTCTATGTCAGTTGAGATATTTAGGGTTTATTGACAAAAACATATAATAGATTTCATAAAAAGAGAAACCATGTCCTTATGTTTGCTGAAGTCTGGGCCAAAAATTATATTTTAAACAAGTAGTTTAAATGTATGAATTACTGAGATGCCTCTGTTGCTCTTCTTTATAAAGATCCACTGAGAAGCCAGGTGCCAGTGGCTCACACCTGTAATCCTAGCCACTCAGGAGGAAGAGATCAGAAGGATTGCAACTCAAGCCAGCCTGCAAAATAGTTTGTGAGACCTTTTCTCAAAAACACCTTGCACAAAAAGGGTTCGCAGAGTGGTTCAAGTAGTAGAGTGCCCGTGTTCAAATCCCATTACCCCCTCCCAAAGACAGACCCACTGATGTTTAGAATGAATCTTGCACTTTTAGGCTAAAGGAATCATACAATTAAAAAAAGAATTCAAGGAAGAAGTTGAATAACAAAGACTAATTGAGGATGAAAATTTGATCAAACTACATTATATGCACATATGGAAATATCATGATGAAATACCTTTTGTGTAATTAATACATGCTAATAAAAGAACCATCCCATAGGAAATAGAATTTTCCACAAATGGGTCTATGGCTCATTGCAAGAACTCAGTAGATGTTGACTTAATGTTCACTGTGGGTGCACAATGCAGGAGATATAATAAAGGTGTTATCCATGACATAAGGTATGATAGTCCAGTTCACAGTTTCATGGCAAGACTTGTTATCCTCAGTTCTCATGTGTGAGAAAAGCCTTATAGAAGAGCAGATGATGACACAGAGTAACAATGCCACAGAATTTATCTTGCTGGGCCTCACTCAGGATTATCACGTGCGAAAAGCATTATTCTTTTTATTTTTACTTACCTACATTGTAACGCTGGTAGGTAACCTGGTCATTGTGGTGACTGTCATAGCCAGCCCCTCCTTGGGCTCTCCAATGTACTCTTTCCTTGCCTCTCTTTTACTTTTGGATACTATTTATTCCACTGTTATCTCACTCAAGTTGATTATAGACTTGCTCTATAATAAAAAGACTATTTCTTTCCTAAAATGCATGGGCCAGCTATTTATAGCACACTTTTTTGGTAGTTCTGAGGTGTTCCTTCTGGTGGCAATGGCCTATGATCGTTTTGTGACCATCTGTAAGCCACTGTACTATGTGACCATCATGAATAGATGAGTTTCTATCCTTTGGTTGTTGGTGGCCTGTGCTGGTTGTTTTATACACTCTTTTGTTCCAATTGTCTTTGTGTACAGTCTGCCTAACTGTAGTCACAATGTCACTGACCACTTCTTCTGTGACATGTACCCATTGCTGGAACTTGCATGCATAGACACCTACTTCATTGGCCTTACTGTGATTGGCAATGGTGGACTAATCTACTTGGTGGTCTTTGTCATTCTCCTAATCTATGGAATTATCCTAAAGTCTCTTAAAACTCATAGTCAGGAAGGGAGGCACAAATCCCTGTCAACCTGCAGCTCACACATCACAGTGGTTGTCTGCTTTTTTGCTCCCTGTATTTTCATGCATTTTAGACCTGTTTCCAACTTGCCTATTGATAAATATGTGACTGTTTTTTATACAGCTGTTACTCCCTTGTTAAATCCTTTAATATAAACCTTGAGAAACTCAGAGATGAAAAACTCTGGTATAATTTATTAACTGCAGTTAGAATACCTCGCTGAACAGAATAATAATTCTAAAGCAACAAAAGAAGGTAGAAATTCTAACCAGAAATGATGTAGACTCCTCAATGTATTTGGTTAGGATGCTTCTCTCTATTCAAGGAAATCAGAGGAGGAGAAAAGCAGTCATAGTTTTAGATGAGAATCACTCTAATAGAGAATTTTTGGAAAATAAATAGCAGGCATTGGGTTTTGTCCTATTACAACTACAGATGGAATTAAGCTTGCCTTGTAAGTTTCTCTTTCTTGTTTAAAATTGAGATGAAATTTGAAAAAAGTGGTTTATTCTTTCCAACTGAAGTAAAACAGAACAATTCTTTAAAAATGTTATTAGGATCAATTCACCCTAAACCCCCTCCTGGCCCAACATTAAGCAATTGCAAGATGTTTAATTATTCTAAGTCATATAGGTATATGAAGTTTATCAGCCAAATTCCTTCACATTAAACTCCTTTCACCCTTCCCTCTCCCACAAATTACCCCCTCCACACACATTACCAGTTTTATAGCCCTGTCCTCTGTTATTAATTTATAAGTAAATGTTCAAAGGAGTTTCCCGATGTGTTCCTGCTGTAATTATACTTCACTCTGTCTTATTCAACCCTTACATTATTCTCCCTTACCCATTCCCTTCACACCCCCCTTTTACAACAGTTTTCAATACATATCATAATATCTTTGACCTTCACATATGTTATATTTTACAATATTTTTGATGCTGCTTTTCTTTTCCATTGTGTGTATAATATTCATCATAAAGATCTTTCACATTTTTGGTTTTAGTTTATATTTTGTTTTTTGGGCTAATTAATTATATACTTTTGATGTCATATTTTTCAAATAATTGTGGTTTAGTACTCATGTATGTTCAAACCTGAACTTAACTCCCTTAGTTAATGTGAGAGACTTTCAGTTAACTCTTGGATTTGCTGAATTAAATAACATCATCTTCATCAAAGTATTGTTTGTAATAATTAATTTCTAATATTTTGTGACATATATCTACTTGTTATATTATAATATTATTTAAAATTGGAAAACATGAAATAATAATTGGACACAGGAACACTAATTTATTCTTACCTTTCATGGGGATGCCTGTGGTATTTCCCTACAAAAATGTGTTCCTCAAAAATAGTCATCTCAACCTGCATGTCAGTGTCATGACAAGAAACCAGCACCTTTCAAAGGGACAATCAAAAAATATTTCCATTTCCCTATTGAGCAATCACTATCACTGAGTGTATTTATAAAATTATTGCTTCTATGTTGATGCCTTTAAGCTATACTATGAGAAATTTAGAGATTGCACATGCCAAGAAGAAGCTCTGCCACTGAAAACTCATAAATATTAAGTAAGTGAATCACCCACAGTGAGAAGAGTCATTTGGCCATTGGGCACAGGTCATTTGCACCAGGAAATCTTCTCAAATCTGAATGCTATCATCCCTTCATTTCAACACTTTGTTAAGTATGAATGAAATACCAACTATAATGTTTGTACGGTTACTTACAGCTTCTCTTCTATAACGTAAGCTCTATTACATACTGTTCATTGTTACAGCTAGAAAAGTGCAGTGTATGGATGGTATAGAGTCAATAAATAATATGTAATAAATTATTGAATGAAATTGTACCTAAATTGACTTAAAATATTTTATTTTTTAAATTGTTTGAGTTTATTAGATTTAAGGTTAATTTTAATAAGAATTTGAGGTAAATTATTTAAATTGATGCATTTATTTTTATTGCTTACTTTGACTTTCTTTTAAATATTATATTCATTATCAAAACTTTTAATTTTTGTATTACACTAGTTAAATATGTCCTACTTTGTAGGTTATTGCTTCTATTTTATTACAGCTGCATTACTTAGGAACTTTTAGTATATTATTCTTACATTTCAGATTACAAAATAAAAAGTATGTTGATGAAAACAGAATCCATACAAAATGGTAAAATTATAGGAAAAAGTCTTCTTGTGCCTCACCACAGTCTCCCAGTCATATACCAGATGCAGATGCCTATTACATTTCTAATATTCATCAGGCATTTATTCCTGACCAACACAAGCATACTTCTATGCACCTGAGTGGCTATATTTCTTATTTTAATTCATTTATTCATATATGCATACATTGTTTGGGCCATTTCTCTCCCCTGCTCCCAGCCCCCTCCTTCTATCCCCTACCCTTTGCTTCCAGGCAGAACCTATTCTGCCCTTTTTTCCAATTTTGTTGAAGAGAAGACAAAGCATTTTTGCTAGTTGAGAAAAGGATGGCTATATGGAGAGATTCCTAGCACTGCTTCCATGTACAAATGTGTTGCAACTCAAATTGATTCATCTCTACCTGATCTTTTCTCTAGTTCTTGATCACCTTCCCATATTGACCTCTGTCATTTTAAGGTCTCTGTATTAGCTCCTCTGCAGTGGGGACATCAAACACTTTCCTGTTTTGAGTTTCCTACCTGTCCCCATACTTCCCGTATGTGCTCTCCTCTTAGAGTGTGACCCAAGTCCAAAAGCACTGCTGTATTTGCCCTAGATCTAAAGTCTGCATATGAGGGAGAACATAGGATTTCTGGTTTTCTGAGCCTGGCTAACCTCAGTCAGGATGATGTTCTCCAGTTCCATCCATTTACTTATGAATGACAAGATTTCATCCTTCTTCATGGCTGAGTAAAACTCCATTGTGTGTAAGTGCCACATTTTCTTAATCCATTCATCAGTAGTGGGGCATCTTGGGTATTTCCATAACTTGGCTATTGTGAATATAGCCAATAAACATGGGTGTGCAGGTGCCTCTGGAGTAACTTGAGTTGCATTCCTTTGGGTATATCCCCAGGAGAGGGATTGTTGGATCATATGGCAGATCTATGTTTAGATTTTTAAGAAGCCTCCATATTGTTTTCCAGAGTGGTTGCACTAGCTTGCATTCCCACCAGCAGTGTACAAGGGTTCCTTTTCCCCCAGATCCTCGCCAACACCTATTGTTGGTGGTGTTTTTTGATGATAGCTATTTTAACATGGGTGAGGTAGAATCTTAGTGTGGTTTTGATTTGTATTTTTTTATGCCTAGAGATGGTGAGCATT
Source organism: Castor canadensis (assembly GCF_047511655.1). Lineage (NCBI taxonomy): Eukaryota > Metazoa > Chordata > Mammalia > Rodentia > Castoridae > Castor > Castor canadensis. The sequence continues at coordinate 190,197,146 of NC_133386.1, forward strand.
TTTTCATGTGTTTTTTTGCCATTTGAATTTCTTCTTTTGAGAAAGTTTTGTTGAATTCAGTTGCACATTTCTTCTTTATTGGTTCATTGATTTTGGAAGAGTTTAGTTTTTGAAGTGCCCTGTATATTCTGGTTATCAGTCCTTTGTCTGATGTATATCTGGCAAATATTTTCTCCCATTCTGTGGGTGGTCTCTACAGTTTTGAGACCATTTCTTTTATTGTGCAGAAGCTTTTTAATTTTATTTAGTCCCATTTGTCCATCCTTTTTCTTAGTTGCTGAGCTGCTGGGGTTCTATTGAGGAAGTCCTTCCTTATAACTATTACTTCCAGAGTATTTTCTGCTCTTTCCTGTACTAACTTCAGAGTTTCAGGTCTGATATTAAGGTCCTTGATTCAGTTTGAGTTGATACTAGCATAGGGTGATAAACATAGATCTAGTTTCAGTTTTCTGCAGATGGATGAGTGGCTATAGTTCTGTGTATAAAAGTTTGTAATTATTCCTCAGCATCCTGAAGATCTTTATATAACACCTCACATAATTGTATCTCTTCTTAGTTTTTTCTTTACAAAAGAGCTTTCCATACAATTTCTCATTTCTGACCTTCTCAAGGTATATATTAAAGGTTTCACCATGGGAGTAATAACTGTATAAAAAAAGGCCTTTTGCTTGTCAAATTTATTTCTAGGAATTTTATTTTTTTAAGGCTATTGTAAATAGGAGTTTTTCTAAATTCCTTCTCAGTCTGTTCATTGTTGTTATATAGGAAAGCTACTTATTTTTATATATCAATTTTGTGATCTGTTACTTTACTGCAAATATTTCTGATGCCTAAGAGCTGTTTGGTGGAGTTTTGGAAGTACATCTCACCTGCAAATGGGGATAGTTTGACTTCTTCATTCTGTTTCCTGTTACTTCTTCCCTCAGTCTTATTTTTCTAGCTAGGATCACAAAGCATTGTGAGGACAGTTGAAATGCTTATCTTATTACTCACTTTAGAGGAAATTGTTTCAGTTTGTCCTTATTTAGTATAATGTTGGCTATAGATTTGTCATATATAGCCTTTATTATGTTGAGGTACCAACCTTCTAGTCCTAGTTTCATCAAGCTTTGATCAAGAAAGGATGCTGAATTTTGTCAAAGGCTTTTTCTTCATCTGTTGAGATAATCATGTGATCTTTTCCTTGCTTATGTTTATATGGTACATTATATTTATGGATATGTATATGTTGAACTATCCCAGCATCCTTGGAATGAAACTGGCTTTAGTATGGTTTTTAATCTTTTTGATGTGTTACTGAATTCAGTTTGTCAGTACTTTATTTTTAATATTTGCATCTAAGATCATTAAAGAGATTGGCCTAAAATTCTTTTTTTTTGTTAGGTCCTTGTCTAGTTATAGTATTGGTGTGGCACTAACTTAATAGAATGAATTTGGTAGTGAGGTTCCTTCCCTTTCTATTTCATGGGAAAAGTTTGTGGAGTGTTGGTTGTAGTTCTTTTTAGAGGTCTTATAAAATTCAACAATGAATCAATCAGGTTCTGGGCTTTCATTTTGGGAGATTGCTGTTTCAATTTCATTTCTTATCTATTTGGATTGTTTATATTTTCCTGGTTCAATTTTGGTTGGTTACATTCATCTGGAAATTTATCCATTTCTTCTAGATTTTTCAGCTTATTTGAATCTAGGTTTTTAATTATTAATTATTCTTTGGATTTCATTGTTATTTATTGCAATATCTGCTTTTAATCTCTAATTTCATTAATTGCATCTTTCTCATCTCTTTGTAGTTAGACTGGCTAAGGGTTTATCAACCATATTTACCTTTTTGAGGAACCAACCTTTTGTTTTGTTGATTCTTTCTGTAGTTTATTTGGTCTTTATTATGTTTATTTCAGTCTTTATTATTTCTCTCTTTCTTTTGGTTTTAGTTTGTTCTTGTTTTGCTAGGAGTTTGAGATATAGCATTAGGTAATTTATTTGGAATCTCTTTGCTTTCAATAAAGGCATTTATAGTTATGAACTTTCTTCTTAGCACTGCCTGTGCAGTATCCCATAGGTTCTCATAGGTTGTGTTTTCGTTTTGCTTTCATTCCAGGAATTTTTTAACTTCCTTCCTTATTCCTCAGTAATGAACTAGTCATTCTGTAATGTGTTGTTCAGTATCCATGTATTTAAGTATTTTCTTAAGTTTCATTTGTTGTTCAGTTCTAGATTTCTTCCATTGTGGTCAGACAGGATGTAAAGATTTTTAATAAACTGAAAGTGGGTCATCTCAGAAAGGGACATTGGATGATAGCTGATGAAACTATTCCAGGAATGGGGTAGATGATAATAAAAAGAATGGTGGTAATAAAAAGATGGTTATAAAAATATATAATTCAAGTATTATATATTTGATACACTGTAAGAACTTCTATAAATGCCACAATGTACCTCCATCCAGCACAATAAAAATAGAGTAATTGAGAATGACAGCCACATTTTCTTTGTGATTCATTCTCAAGTGAACAGATGTGTAGATAAAAAATGATAGTATTTTTCTCATATTATGGACATATAGAGAAATATGTCAAAGGATACAAAATGTGATATAATACAAATAAGTCAAGAGATTGAATATATAGCTTGAGACTTATAGTTAAGATATTGTATTCCATATTGAAAATTTGCTACAAGAGTGGATTCTAGGCACCCCTATTACAAAAAATCTAGTTATGGGAGGCAATGGATATGTTAATTTCATTCATTACACTAATCCTTTCACTGCATACATGAATGACAAAACAGAATTTTGTAAGCTTTTTATGTATAAGTATACATATAATAAAAATAATATTTTTTCTTAAATGTTTGAAAGTTGCTAACATGATGACCTTTATCTCTAGAGGTGTCAATGAAAATTCCTAAGCCCGAGGATACTCTCTGAGATCAAAATGATAGGACTAGCAAAATAATAAATAAATAAATAAATATATATATATAAATTTATTACATCATTTATACTTTTCCTCAGTAATACCCTTTACCTTAAAGAAGATCTAATTCAGGATGCCCTGGAACAATTCTTCCATCTTTCCTAGTCTTCACCCTTTTGAAGAGGGACAGAGAATAATTTTGTAGAACGTTGTTAAACTTGGGTTTTCCTTGTGCTTTTGAATGATCAAAATCAGATAATATGTTTTTGGTAGGAATACCAGAGTACTAATGTAATATTGCATGGCTTCCCAGTACACAATATCACAAGATCACAGCATCGTTTGTCTTATTCCTCATGATGTTCACTTCGGTCAATTTTTATAAGGGGAACATAAAGATACATTTCCCTTGGTAAGTAATAAATATCTTGTTAGGAGCTACTTTGAGACAATTAAAAATATTTTTCATCGGAATAGTTTTTAATCACAGCATTTTATTCTCTCAGGTGAACTTTTCTCAGTGCATATGATTCAAATTAACAATCCACATCAAAGAACTTCATATTCTTTAACAAAGTAAATTTACTTCAATAAGTCAGACTACAAGTGAATCACAAGTGTGCCTGGGGTGGATTTGTGCTTTCAAAAGCTTATTTAGAGGTTAGCTTTTACAGATATGATCTATGTATTGGCAACCCCTTTTTAAACAAATGAACTGTAACAACCACTCTTTCAGTCACAATTTTGAGGTTTTCTTTCAGGTTTGTGGGGTATTAAATATGTACAGTCTGTCCACAATCCACAACCTTGCATTCCAGAAAATTTGTGTACCTATTAATTGATGGATGTGTGGGGTGTTTCCATATTTGGTATTACTAATAATGTGTCAGTAGAGTCCAGATATTTCTACAACATGGTTATTCCATTTCTTTTAGATATATTTTTAGAGAGAAATAGAATTCCTTTGTCCTAGCCTTTGGACATGTACAAATGGATATACTTAATGAATGACATATAATGGTGAGATAAAGCATATTAAATTAACCCAATCCAAAACATTAAATGATGGAGATTATCATTCCATAACATCAGCAGAAAAAGTTCTTTAAGAAGGTTTGAGATCTCCTTTCTAGGAACAAGGAACATTACAAAGGACAATTAGCCATAACTACTTGTACTTTTACAGAGATTTGTACTGATATAATCTTTATAATCTACTTGGAGCTCCACTAAGCCTGTGATGCAAGTCACAAATGAAAACTAATGTGAATTTTCCTAATGAATGCTGATGGTCAGGAATTCTCATATACATTTTGGTCATATGTAGTCATCTTTGAAGAAATGTCTATATAGGTAAACCACCCATTTGTAATTAGATTATTTTGGATTTTGGGTTTTGTTGTTTTTACTTTTCTGATCATATTACTAGAATTACTTATATATTTTGAATTTCAACCTTATTCAAGTTTTAGGTTTCCTTCCCTTTCCCTATTCTTCCTGCATGTGTTCTCCATTTAGTGTGTGACCCAAGTCCAATAATATTACTGCATTTGTTTTAGATCTATAACCCACATATGAGGGAGAACATGTGATTTTTGGCTTTCTGAGTCTGGTTAATTTTGCTTAAGATGATGTTCTCCATGGCTGCATAAAATTCCATTGTGTATAGATACCATTTTCTTAATCCATTCGTCAGTGGTGGGGCATCCTGGCTGTTTCCATAGCTTGGCTATTGTGAATAATGCTGCAATAAACATGGGTGTACAGGTGCCTTTGTAATAACCTGAGTCACATTCCTTTGGATATAGCCGTAGGACTGGTATTGCTGGATTGTATGGCATTTCTATTTTTAATTTTTTAAGAGCCTACATATTGATTTTCAAAGTAGTTGTACTAGCTTACATTCCTACCAGCAGTGTATGAGGGTTCCTTTTTCCCCTATATCCTTGCCAGCATTTATTGTTGTTGGTGTTCTTGGTGCTAGCTATTCAAACAGGAGTGAGGTAGAATCTTAGTGTGGTTTTACTTTGCATTTCCTTTATGGCCTCCAAGGATGGTGAGCATTTTTTCGTGTGTTTTTTAACCATTTAGAATTCTTTGAAAGAGTTCTGTTTAGTTCAGTTGCCTACTTCTTTATTGGTTCACTGATTTTTGGGGAGTTTAGTTTTTTGAGCTCCCCGTATATTCTGGTTATTAGTCTTTTGATGTATAGCTAGCAAATATTTTCTCCCACTGTGTGGGTGGTATCTTCAATTTAGAGACCATTTCTTTTTTTGTGCAGAAGCTTTTTAATTTCATGTAGTCCCATTTGCCCATCCTTTCTCTTAGTTGCTGGACTGCTGGGGTTCTATTAAAGAAGTCCTTGCCTATACCTCTTGCTTTCAGAGTATTCCCTGCTCCTTTCTGTATTAACTGCAAGGTTTCTGGACTGATATTAAGTTTCTTAATCCACTTTAAGTTGATACTAGTATAGGGTGATAAACATGGATTTAGTTTCAGTTTTTTGCAGACGGATAACCAGTTTTCCCAGCAACATTTATTGAAGAGGCTGTCTTTTCTCCATCATATGTTTTTGGTGCCTTTGTCAAAAATAAGGTGGACATAGTTGTGTGGATTCATATCTAGGTCCTGTATTCTGTTACAATGGTCTTCATGTCTGTTTTTGTGCCAGTACCATGCTGTTTTTAATGCTAGTGTTTTGTAATTTAGTTTGAAGTCAGGTATTATGATACTTCCAGCCTTGCTCTTTTTGCTGAGTATTGCCTTGGCTATTCATGGCCTCTTGTGTTTCCATATAAATTTAATGGTAGATTTTTCAATCTCTGTGATGAATGTCATTGGGATTTTGATGGGAATTGCATTAAACATGTAGATTGCTTTTGGTAGTATAGACATTTTTACTATGTTGATTCTACCAATCCATGAGCACAGGAGATCTTTTCATCTTCTGTAGTCTTCTTCGATCTCTTTCTTCAGTGGTTTGTAGTTCTCCATGTAGAGGTCATTTACATCCTTTGTTAAATTTACTCCTAGGTATTTGATTTTTTTTGAGGTTATTGTAAATGAAATTCTTCCCCCATATTCTTTCTCAATGTGTTCATTGTTGGTGTATGGAAAGACTACCAATTTTTGTAAGCTGATTTTGTATCCTCCAACATTGCTAAAGCTGTTTATGGTATTTAGGAGTTTTGGGGTGCAGTTTTTTAGGTCTTTAGGTGTAGGATCATGTCATCTGCAAATAGGGTTACTTTGACTATTTATTTACCTATATGTATTCTTTTTATTTCTTCTTCTTTCATTAAATCTCTGGCTAGGAATTCCAGGATTATGCTGAATAGAAGTGGGGAGAATGGGCACCCTTGTCTCATTCTTGACTAGGGGAAATAGTTTTAGTTTTTCTCCATTAAGTATGACTATGGCTATAGGTTTGTCATATACAGCCTTTGTAATGTTGAGGTACATTTCTTTTATTCCTAGTTTTCTTAGAGCTTTCATCATGAAGTGGTGTTGAATCTTATGAAAGGCTTTTTCTGCATCTATTGAGATGATCAAGTGGTTTTTGTCTTTGCTTCTATAAATGTGCTGTATTACATTTATTGATTTGTATATGTTGAACCACCCCAGGTAGTTGCAGTTTGATTCTGATTGATGCTTTGTCTTCTGCTTGTTGGGAGAGAAAAAAAGAGAGAGAGAGAGAAATGGCCAGGGGCTTTTTCCCCAGGGCAGGACATGCCTTGATGGCTGTGCTTTGCAGGATTTTCATGGATGTTAGGTACAATTAAAGGCTGATTTAAGGGTCAGTCTTTGAATTTTATGTACACCTGACAGGATGGTGGTTAGTATTTGGCTAGAAACAATCAGAATTTTCCAAGTGTAATTCTGATATCTCAAGGTGGTTTCTGGAGTCACAGAGTTTAGGATTTCTGATTCTCTACCCTAACCACTATCTTGGATCCTCTCTAGAAAGATTTCTATGCTGAAAGTCATTAGAAAGACTGATCCTGAGTCACAAATTTCACATGATTATAGGAAAATAACCATTTTTTGTGCAATTTCATTTTCTAGCAACAAAAATAAATTAAAAGAGCAAAGTGTTAAAATGCTAATATTTAATTTTGAATGAGTACATATTGGACAAGTGAATGATTAACAAGTAATATAGTCTCTCTGGAGTTGAGTGAAGTAGATAAATTGATGCTTCAATGTTTTATTTCAGGAATCTCATTATCTGCTGTCTAGCACATCTGAATTGAATATATGGCCACTACAAATAATGTGACTGAGTTAATTATTGTTGGCCTTTTCCAGGTCCCAGAGGTGCAGAGAGTGTGCTTTGTGTTATTTCTTTGTGTGTACCTGTCACAGTGGTAGGCAATAGCTTCATTGTTGTGACGGTCAGTGTCAGTAAAAGTATGGATTCCCCTATGTACATCTTCCTCAGCTACCTGTCCCTGGTGGACATTCGTTACTCTTCTACTGTTTCCCCTAAACTCATCACTGACTTTCTTGCCAAGATTAAGACCATCTCGCTGAAGGGCTGTCTGATTCAAATATTCTTCTTCCATTTCTTTGGGGTCACTGAGACCCTTTTGCTTGTGGTGATGGCCTATGACCGGTATGTGGCCATCTGCAAGTCTCTTCATTACATGAACATAATGAGCCATCAACTGTGTCATTTACTGGTGACTGGTTCCTGGCTGGGGGGCTTTTTTCACTCCATAATTCAGGTGCTTATGACCATCCAGCTGCCCTTCTGTGGTCCCAATGTGATTGATCACTATTTCTGTGATCTACAGCCATTATTCAAGCTTGCCTGTACTGACACCTTTGTAGAGAGGGTTATTGTATTGGCCAATATTGGCTTAACTGGTTTGTGCTCTTTTCTTATCTTGGTCTCCTCATATATTGTAATCTTAGTCAACTTGAAGAACCATTGTGCAGAGGGAAGATGCAAAGCCCTCTCCACTTGTGCTTCTCACATCACAGTGTTCATCTTGTTTTTTGGACCTGTCATCTTTCTCTACTTACGGCCATCATCCACCTACACTGAAGATAAACTGGTAGCTGTGTTCTACACAGTCATGACTCCTATGCTGAACCCCATCATCTACACACTCAGAAATGCAGAGGTGAAAATTGCCATGAGGAGACTGTGGGGCAAAAAGAACTCAAGAATGGAGTGAAAGGAGAGCTGAGGGATGGAACTGATTTAAAGAAATCTAGTCTGTTTTGAAGTGGACTTTGTTTTTTTGTGAGATATTCAAGAAATATCAGCAGCAAATGTAAGGGTAATATGCACCTCTCTGATTTTCCTTAGTAACTAAAGATTCCATAGTATCCTCATATAATGTCCACGAAAAGTTGTCATATATTCCCAGTGAACTTCATTTGCTGTATTATTTCCACTGTAATCATAGGTTTGGGTAATTTGAAGGCCCATACAAAGTAAGAATGCAGAGACATTTAAAGAGTTGTATTTTTTGCTGACAAATAGTAGTTATACTTCATTATAGTATGATATTTTAATTCATTTTATAAGGTGGAATTACCAGTTGAGCAAAATTGGCTTATCTGTTACTCGGACATTTTGCATCTCTCTGTGATGGAAAATTCAACATCCTCTTACTAGCTATCTTGAGACATTTAAGTTAATTATTGTCAACTCATAGTTATCCAGCTATACTACAGAACATTAAGAGCTATTTTTAAACCCTACTAATCCAAGTTTAGAAAGAACATTTCTGATAAATGTTTTATAGTTCAAAGATATTCTTCTCCCTTTTTTCTTAGTCTCTGCTTTACTTGAACTCTCTCAGGATAGCAATTTATATTTCATTTAAAAAGACAACCAACCTGCAGAATTATCAAGGGATATTTGAGAATCAGTTTGTTGATCTGATTATCTCTCTTGTATTATAAAAAAAATGTGTCAATGAAAATTTTACCCAGGAAATTTTCTATTTTTCTCATTGGTTGTTATATTCTTATACCATAGACCACATGATTATGGTCACCAGAAAAGTCCCTGGATCAATTTGAGTTTTTGTGACATGTTGGTATAAAAGATTGCTACCATGATATATTTGATATATTGTAAAAACTTTCATAAATGCCACAATGTACCCCTAGTACACCAATAAAAAATAAATTATATCATCTAATAATGATTTAAAATATTGTCTTTTTTTGTACTTCTTCATTTATTCACATATGCATACATTGTTTGTGCCATTTCTCTCCCTGACCCTCCCTTGCCTCCTCCCTCTACCACCCCAACCCCCCTCACTTCCAGGCAGAACCTGTTCTTCCCTTTTCTCCAATTTTAGTGAAGAGAAGACATAAGCAATAATAAGAAAAAGTGTTTTTGCTAGTTGACATAAGGATAGCTATGCTGAGAGATTCCTAACATTGCTTTTATGCCCAAGTGTGTTACAACCCAAGTTGATTCATCTCTACCTGACCTTTTCACTAGTTCCTGATCCCCTTCCCATACTGACCTCTGTCACTTTAAAGGTTTCTGTATTAGCTCCTCTATGGTGGAGACATCAGACACTTTCATGTTTTGGGTATCCTACCTATCCTCATACATCCTGTATGTGCACTCCCCTTGGCAGGTGACCCAAGTCCAACAACATTACTGCATTTGCCCTAGATCTAAAGTCCACATATGAGGGAGAACATATGAATTTTGCCCTTCTAAGCCTGGCTAACCTCGCTCAGAATGATGATCTCCAGTTCCATCCATTTACCTGGAAATAATATTTCATTCTTCTTCAGAGTTGAATAAAATTCCATTGTGTGTAAGTACCACATTTTCTTCCTCCATTCATCTCTAGTGGGGAATCTTGGCTATTTCCATAACTTGGCTATTCTGAAAAGTGCTGCTATTCACAAAAAAAAAAAAAAGGATGAAGGTTCCTTTTTCCCCACACCCTCACCAACACTTGTTGGTGGTGGTGTTTTTGATGATGGCTATTCTAACAGGGGTGAGGTGGAAACTTTCTGTGGTTTTGATTTGCATTTCATTTTTGGCTAGAGATAATGAGCATTTTTTCATGTGTTTTTTGGCTATTTGAATTTTATCTTTTCAGAAAGATCTGTTTAGTTCAGTTGCCCATTTCTTTATTGGTTCACTGATTTGAGGAGAGTTTAGTTTTTTAAGTTCCCTGTATATTCTGGTTATCAGTCCTTTGTCTGATGGATATCTGGCAAATATTTTCTCCCACTCTGTAGGTGGTCTCTTGTTGTGCAGAAGCTTTTTAATTTTATGTAGTCCCATTTGTCCATCCATTCTCTTAGTTGCTGAGCTGCTGGAGTTCTATTGAGGAAGTCCTTGCCTATACCTATTACTTCCAGAGTATTCCCTACTCTTTCCTGTACTAACTTCAGACTTTCAGGTCTGATATTAAGGTCCTTGATCTATTTTTAGTTTAAACTAGTACAGGGTGATAAATATGGTTCTAGTTTCAGTTTTTTGCAGATGGATAACCATTTTTCCCAGCAACATTTGTTGAAGAAGCTGTCTTTCTCTATCATTTATTTTTGGCGACTTTGTCAAAAATAAGGTGGGCATAGTTGTGTGTATTCAACTCCGGGTCCTCTGTTCTGTTCCACTGGTCTTCATGTCTGCTTTTGTGCAAGTACAATGGTGTTTTTATTGCTACTGCTTTGTAAAATTGTTTGAATTGGGTGTTGTGATACCTCCAGCATTACTCTTTATGCTGAGTATTGCCTTGGTGGTCTCTTTTGTTTCCAAATGAATTTTAGGGTAGATTTTTCAATCTCTGTGATGAATGTCATTGGGATTTTGATGGGAATTGCATCAAATATGTAGATTGCAAATATGTAGATGGATTGATTCTACAATCCATCAGCACCAGAGATCTTTCCACCTTCTGTAGTCTTCCTCCATCTCTGTCTTCAGGGATTTATAGAGGTCATTCACATCCTTTGTATAGTTTAATCTTAGGTATTTGAGTTTTTTGAGGCTAATGTAAATGGATTTGTTTTCATATATTCTTTCACAGTTTGTTAGTTATTGGTGTATAGAAAAGCTAATGATTTTTGTAAGTTGATTTTGTATCCTGCCACCTTGTTGTAGATGTTATGGTGTTTAGGTGTTTTGGGGTAGAGTTTTTTAGGTCTTTAAGGTATAGGATTATATCATCTCTAAATAGGGGTATTTTGACAGTTTCTTTACCTATTTGTATTCCTTTTTCTTCTTCTTGCCTAATTGCTCTGGCTAGGAATTCCAGTACTATGTTGAATAGGAGTGGAGATAGTGGGCACCCTTGTCTCATTCCTGATTTTAGGGGAAATGGTTTCAGATTTTCACCATTAAGTATGATGTTGGCAATAGGTTTGTCCTACATAGGCTTTACAATGTTGATGTACTTTCCTTCTATTCCTAGTTTTCTTAGAGCTTTTATCATGAACTGGTGTTGGATCTTGTAGAATGCTTTTTCTGCATCTATTGAGATGATCAAGTGGTTTTTGTCTTTGCTTCTATTAATGTGCTGCATTACATTTATAGATTTCCATATGTTGAACCACCCCTGCATCCCTGAGATGAAGCTGACTTTTTCATGGTGAATGATCTTTCTGATTTGTTGTTGGATTCAGTTTGCCATTATTTTACTGAGGATTTTTGAATTGTTGTTCATTAAGGAGATAGGCCTATCATTCTCCTTTTTGGAAGTGTCTTTGTCTCCTTTGGAGGTGTTTTGGGATGAGTGTAATACTGGCTTCATAAAATGAGTTAGGCAGTGTTCCTTCCCTTTCTATTTCATGGAGCAGTTTAAGGAGGGTTGGTATTAGTTCTTCTTTAAAGGTCTGATAGAATTCATCAGGTCCTGGACTTTTCTTTTTTGGGAGACTCTTTATTGCTGCTTCAATTTCATTTTGTGTTATAGATCTATTTAGGTGATTAATATCCTCTTCATTCAACTTTGGATGGTCATAAGTATCTAGAAATCTGTCCACTTCTTCAAGATTTTCAAAATTGCTAGAATACATGTTGTCAAAGTAGTCTCTGATTATTTCCTGGATTTTGTGGCATTTATTGTCATCTCCCTTTTTGCTGATGAGGTTTTTTTCTCTCCTCATTTTAGTCAAATTTGCCAGGGTCTGTCAATCTTATTTATTTTTTCAAAGAATCAGCTTTTTGTTTGTTGATTCTTTGTATGTTTTTTGTTTTTGTTGTTTCTATTTCATTGATTTCAGCCCTTATTTTTATTATTTCTCTCTTTCTGCTTGTTTTGGGATTTGCTTGTTCTTCTTCTTCTAGGATTTTGAGACTTAGCATTAGGACATTGATTTGAGATCTTTTGTCATTCTAATATATGCAGTCATAGAGATAAACTTTCTTCTTAGGACTGCCTTTGCTGTGTCCCATAGGTTTTGGTAGGTCATGATTTCATTTTCATTAACATCCAGGAACCTTTTAATTTCCTCTTAATTTCTTCAATAACCCATTGATCATTGAGCAATGTGTTGTTTTGCTTCCAATTGTTTCCATGTTTTTACTGTTGTTTTTGTTGTTGAGTTCTATTTTTAATGCATTGTGATTAGATAGAATGCATGGGATTATTTCTATTTTCTTATATTTGCTGAGGCTTGCTTTGTGCCCTAAGATGTGATCAATTTTGGAGAAGGTTCCATGGGCTTCTGAGAAGAATGTATATTGTGCAGAAATTGGATGAAATAATCTATAGACATCAGCTAGGTACATTTGATCTGTGGTGTGATTTAGTTCTAGAATTTCTTTATTGATTTTTTGTTTGGATGACCTATCTATTGGTGATGGGGGAGTATTAAAGTCTCCCACTACCACTGTGTTGGGGTCTACATATGTTTTAGGTTCTTCAGAGTTGTTTGAGGAAATGGGTGCATTGACATTGGGTGCATATAGGTTGATAATTGTTATTTCCTTTTGGAGTATTTATTAGAATGGAGTGTTCTTTATTTCATTTGATCAATGTAAGTTTGAAGTCTACTTTGTCTGAGATAAGTATTTCTACTCCTGCCTGTTTTGGGGGGCCATTGGCTTGGTAAATCTTCATCCAGTCTTTCACCTAAGCCAGTGCTTATTTCTATCAATGAGATGGGTCTCCCATAAGCTACAGATTGTTGGATCTTCCTTTTAATCCACTTTGCCAAATGGTGTCTTTTGATGGGGGAATTAAGTCCATTAACATTCAGTGTTAGCATTGATAGGTATGTGGTGATTCCTGTCATTTAGTTGTTTTTGTTGTTTAAGAGTTTGATTGTGTGCAGCTGAGCCAATGTTACTCTCTTCTTTATTGTCTTTTCTTCTCCTGTGGTTTGGTACTGCTTGTCCTTTCATGGTTTTGCTTGCTTTCATTTTTTGTGTGCAGGATTCCTTGAAGAATCTTTTAGTGGTGGCTTGATGGTCATATATTGTGTTAGTTTCTGCTTATCATGAAAGACTTTAATTGCTCCATCTATTTTGAATGATAGTTTGGCTGGGTAGAATATCCTAGGGTTGAAGTTATTTTCATTCAGTGCCCAGAAGACCTCATTCCATGCTCTTCTTGGTATTAAGGTTTCTGTTTAGAAATCTGCTGTGATTTTTATGGAATTACCTTCGTATGTTATTTGTTTTTTCTCTCTTAAATCATTCAATATTCTTTCTGTGTTCTCCGTGCTTGTTGTTTTAAAGATAATATGTTGTGCAGTAGTTCTATTTTGGTCAAGTCTGTTTGGTGTCCTGGAGGTTTTCTGTACCTGTAACTTTTTCTAGATTTGGGAAATTTTCTGTTATTATTTTATTGAATATGTTACAGATTCCTTTTGCTTATACTTCTTCTCCTTTTCAATGCCCATGATTCTCAGGTTTGGTCATTTGATGGAGTTGGTGAGTTCTTGCATACTCCTTTCACAGGTCTTGAGTTGTTTGACTAATAGAGCCTCAGTTTTTCCTTGAATTTCCATTTCATCTTCAAGTTCTGAGATTCTGTCTTCTGCTTGTTCTAGTCTGATGGAGTGGCCTCAGTGGCCTTCTATTGTGTTTTATACTTCTGTTTATGTATTATCAAATTTAATATTGAAAATAATCTTATGAAGTTTAAACTTGAGTTAGTCTTATTAAATTTAGGCAAAAGCAGTTTTTCAGAGAAGTTAAGCAACCTTACTACAACAACCTAAGGAATTTCAGAACTTGAGCTCTTAAAATTTTAACGGGAAGAGATAGGTGCCCACAATGAATGTGTTCAAGAAGAATCTATGAGAGTTGACTTAGCAAACATTGCACACAGGCCTCAAGGGTTGTTTATTCAACAAGTATTTATGAAACATCTACTACATGCATGGTATTCACAGCTGCAAAGAAGAGTAACAAAGAATAGTCCTGCCCTTGACAGCTTACAGTCTAATGAGAAACATATATAAATAATTATAAGAGATAATAGGGCGATGATGTCATAAATGTAAAATAATAATGGAAAGGAGACCCCATTCTACCCAAGGAGGAAGATAGTCAGTAAAGGCCTTATAAGGGAAGCAATTTTCACCTTGATCTTAAGAACTTAAAGTATTTTTCCATCTCAAAAAGAAAGGTAATCATTCCAGACACAATAGCACAATAGGCACATTTCCTCTGGATTAATGATAGCTACTGTGACAAGGTTAGTGGAGACACCAAAGAAAATAAGGAAGATTTATGGTGTACTTACAAACACCATTCACCTAAATATTGGTCAATACAGACAGGAGAAACAGAAAATCTTTAAGGCATATAGCATCCCCAACATGCTCCATTCCAACTCCTCCAGGAAAGCTACAGACACTAGTTCACCTAATCTTCACAAAAGGTGGACAAATTCAGTCCATTGGGTTTGTAATTTCAAAACTGAAACAGGCTAATTTTATTATGTTCTCTAAATTTCTCACAATGCTATGGAACTACAGTTTTATGTGGAGATTCTGAGTGGTGAAATAACAACATAGACACAACTCTCAGCTCACTTCAAGAGAAATACAGACATTAATGGAATAAGCATGATATGATCTATACTTTTACTTCTACATGAGACTAAAAATTATTTCCTTTTTGTGAAAAATGTTTAGATAAACCCAAAGACTATTTTTTGTGCCAACATGTCAGAAGATGTAGAGAATTTTCTGATGATCAGAATCATATGGTCTATGGTACAAGATTCCAAGAGTCAATCAGAAGAATAGAGATTGAAGTGAGGGGGGTTGTGGGGAACAAGGGAGAGGTTGGGGGTGGGGGACAGAAATGGCCCAAACAATATATGCACATATGAATAAACGAATAAATTTTAAAAATTAAAAAAAGAACAATAGAAAAATTCAACAGAATTTTTAAACCTTTTGAAATCACTGTACAAAGAGGAATAATGTAGAAAGGAGAAAAATGTAGGAGATTAACCAGTTCAGGATATAATACATATATATATGGAAATGTCATAATGAAACTCCCTGTATAGCTATCTTAAACAAAACAAATGTCTTTTTTCAAAAATAAACAATAAGAAAGTAAAACAGGCCCTGTCTGGGGATTGGTAGCCATGAGAGTGGGAGGATATAAGGAAAGGATAGAGGGTGACTTTGGTGGAAATTTATGTACTCAAGTATGAAAATGGAAAAACGAGATCTGTCAAAACCATTCAAAAAGGGGCAGTGGTTTGGTGAAGGAGAATGATGGAGGGGTGCATTTAACTAAGATATACTTTAAGCACTTTTGTAAATGTCACAATGTACAACAATAATAATGTAATAAAAATTTTAAAATAAATCAAAATAAAGAAATTCAAAGACAGATATAAACATTGCAAGAGAAAATCAGATTGGTATCCTCACCGGCAAATATCCCATGATAATTCCTTTATTTGGTTTCCTTTTTAAATGAAATATAGGTTGTTACCATAACTGTTTGAACTCAGGAACAAGGAAAGAAGGAAGGATGGAAGGGAGGGAGAAAAAGAGGAACATACAAAGGACAATAGGTGATTTTTGTCTTCAAAACACTTGTCAAAATATTCTTGTTTACATTTACACTTGGTTTGATCCTTCCAATTACTCACACCAGTGATCCTGGTTAGTCTCATAGAAGAATTCAGTTCTATAACATTCAGCACAACTATCTGACATCTGTCCTTGGAATATTACACCAAGATACCAAGGAGTCATGGTTACTAAGGCAAATCATAAGTCAGAAACATAAATTCTTTAAATTTGTTGCTAATGTTATTACCAATCCTAATCAAAGCAAAACTTATTTCAACAACACATATTAAACAAACATACATATTTTTATCACTTTTCCATCACTGAGTTCTGCTTTTTGACCCACAACTTCCTCATGACATTTTTCACCTCTGCATTTCTGTGAGTATAGATAATGGGGCTCAGCATGGGGGTGATGACTGTGTAAAGCACAGCAACAAGTTTGTCCACAGTGAAGGTGGAGGAAGGTCTCATGTAGATGAAGGTGGCTGGTCCAAAGAACAAAATGACCACTGTGATGTGAGAGGCACAGGTAGACAGGGCCTTGCGCCTCCCCTCTGCAGAATGGTTTCTCAAACTGAACAGGATGATGACATAGGAGGAGACCAAGAGGAGGAGGGAGAAGATAGAAATTAGCCCACTGTTGACCAACACAATAACCCCCTCCACTAAAGTGTCAGTGCAAGCAAGCTTGAATAATGGATGGAGGTCACAGAAATAATGGTCAATTACATTGGGACCACAGAAGGGCAAGGGAATGGTAATAAGAACCTGAATTATGGAGTGAAAAAAGCCCCCCAGCCAAGAACCAGCCACCAGCATGTGACACCATTGGTGATTCATAATGTTCATATAATGAAGAGACTTGCAGATGGCCACATAGTGGTCATAAGCCATCACCATAAGCAAAAGGATCTTAGCAGCTCCAACGAAATGAGAGAAGAATATCTGAGCCAGACAGCCCTTTAAAGAGATGGTTTTAATCTTGACAAGTAAGTCAGTGATGAATTTAGGGACAATAGTAGAGGAGTAACAGACCTCCACCAAGGACAGGTAGCTGAGGAAGATATACATGGGGGAATGCAGACTCTTCCTGACACTGACAGTCACAACAATGAGACCATTGTCCACCAGTGTAGCCAGGTACACTGGAAAAAAGACCACAAAGCACACTATTTGCACCTCTGGATCCTGGAAAAGGCCAGTGAAAATTAACTCAGTCACATTGTTAGTAGTGGCCATGGAGTCAATTCAGGTGTGCTAGACATCAGATAGTGAGAATCCTGCAATAAAACAATGATTTTTCACTTATTCACCACATGGAAAGCACTATAGAGAGCAGAAACCAATTTATAACACATTTACTACTCAATTTTTTTCGAATGTGTTCTTATTCAATATTAAATATTAGCAATATAAGACTTCATATTATTTTTAGTTCCTGAAAATGGAAATTTAGAGACATGATTATTTACCCATAATTGCACAAAAACAGTAAATTCTAAGACTCTGAATATTCTTGATAACTTTCTGTCCATGGATCTTTTTAATTCACTATGAGTATTCTGAATTTGGAAAACTATTCACATAAATACCCTGTGCTAGTATTATCTTCACTGCATTTTGTTAGTTCTTTCTCTTGGGGAAATCCCTTTGACACACTTCTACTACTGTTTACTTCTTCTGTGCTACAGGGAATGTCTTAGTCCATTTTCCATTACTTTACCTGAAGACCACAGACTGGTCATTTATAAGGAATAGCATATCGTACTAAAGGCTGGTAGCTCCAAAAGCTTGATTCAGGTCCCTGTTCAGTAGTCCTTCCTGAACTTGGCATGGCAAAAGATACTGCATGGTAAGAGAGACCAAGCATGCCAAGGAGACATCCCATTTATAACCATGCTGTAACCTTCTATAACCCTCATCTCCAAATACCATAAATTTTCCACCATGAATTACATGGTATCCAGCAAAATCACACCAGGTTATATTCTCACTGGAAATCCTCCTCTATCCCAACATCAATTTTTTTTTACAAAATCAGAGAACAGAAAAGCAGAATAGGTCCTATCTAGGAGAGTTGGTATCAGTGGGATTAGGGAGGATGTGGGGAAAAGGTGTGAGAGAATGATTATGATGCAAATACTGCATACACATGTATGTAAGTGAGACCTGTTGAAACTATTCCAGGAATGAGGGGGGAGGGGATAAAGGAGAATGATGGAGGGGGTAATTCAACTATGTACTTCTGCAAGTGTCACAATGTACTCCCAGAACAATAATAAAGTAAATAAATACATAAATAAAGCACAGTATTTCCCTTAGCCAAAATATCCTCTCTTTATTCTCTCAAATCCTACTTATTTTCCAAGTACAATCCTAGTCTTGTTTGTTCAATGAGTCTTATCTTCTCTACTACAAGCACTGTAAAAATACTTCTTCAACATTCACAGAATAAATTCTAATATTCTTAGGAGTTCAAAGTCCTTCTTAAATGGCTCTTATCCTGCCTTTGTACCCTTATACTCATTTTCCAAATAAACACTACATAGTGATTTCCTAACATGTTATCCATTCTTCTCTGTTAAATATTCCATCTTTCTACACTGCACAAAGAACCTCACTACTACAAGAATAAAATACTCTCACCTTCTGTTCCTATGACATATTGTCACACATATTTCATAATACTTAACAGGTTATTCAGTAATTGTGGTGCATGTGTTTTATCTTCCACAAAAAATATACTATTCCAGATTTCAAAATTGTTAATATTTTCTTAATCATTATTATTTTCCTTTTAATACAGTCATAGTTAGCATTTCAATAGTATTTATTGTACATCACATACTTTATAATAACTCTGTATGCATTAATTCATTCATTTTTGATGAGAAATTTGTCAATGTATCTAATTATTATCATCCCTTTTGTACATAAAAAGAAACAGATAAGTCAATTAACTTACCAAAGATTACATAGTAGTAGAGCCAGGATTAAAAATGAGGCAGCTTAACCACAGACTCTGTGCCCATTATTCAAAACAGTACACCAGTAGCAGCTTTAGTGTATGCACATATACATAAATGAAGAGTTCAAGTTAAATATGACATTTTGTAAAAAGTTGAAATTATATTTAGTTGCTTACATAACCTCTGATCTGTGCTTTACTCAATCTATTTTCAACCCATTCATTAACAAAATATACTGGAACCAATCTGAGACTTCACTCAGAGGTTGATTAATTGTGTAAGATCCAGTGTTTCTTGGTTCCATCCTCAACAGGAGAAATATATGATAGCTTTCCTCTTTGAAAACTACTTTGCAATGTCATCCCTGTCTTTTCTGAGTTTATTCCTCTGTCCTTTTCTGCAAATCCCAATTACCAAATCCCACTATAGATCCCACTTAATTGGTGAGAAATACAATCCACTCTCTACCCACAATGTGTCCTTAAAAAGAAGCATAAAAAGATAAGGGGACCAGCATATAAGGGCAACAATCAATATGTGAGCATGTAGAGTTTACAATGAGTAAAGCCCTGGACTTCGGGTCAGAGTATCACAATAGAATGCAAAGAATAGCAACTAAAGAAAAATATGAGAAAGGTGCACATGCCAATGTGCCTTACCTGAGAGTGAAGTAATAAAATATCCTTGCCACTCATGGACTCCCACTTGGTGAGTCCCAAATGGTAATTCAAGGAATTCAAATTCTGGGAAAGACTTACACAATAAAAATTCCTTAAATTCATTCCTCCACCCCAAAAATGATTCAAACAATCACCTCATTTCACAAATGAGCCTTTGTGACCATAAGAGAAAAATTAAGTTCCCAACATCATCTGTCTGCTTAGAAACTTTGCCTCTTACTTTTCTATTCATGTCTCCTACCTTATGTCAGAAGAGCTGCTATGTTCTTGCTCTGCCTTGGAATAATAAATAGAACAAAAAAGATTTCAAATACAATTGATATGTCCCCAATTCAGCATGAAGTTAGCCACTCAGTCATAGTAAACTACTACTCAAGAACATATTCAGGTTTGTGAGAACTAGGCTGGAAAGAACTACTGGATTCTTCCCTTTAAATCCTAGTCCTTGAGCGAATTCACTACATTACTACTGAAGACCCCAGGGAACCAAGTCCAGCTCACACTCATCTAAGGAACTCTTAAGAGGAGAGCTATAAGATTATAGGGAACTATTATTGTAATTCCTTATGCTTATAATGAGGTACCAGAGGTAGATATTAATTGGCTCCCCAAAACCATACTCTAATAATTTGTTGCTCAGAAATCAGTGCTCTTTCAAATATCAGGCTGTCTTTATGATATGTGGTAGTTGTTGCTACTGCAAGTCAAGGGCTGGTTTTGTCCCAACAGACAAATCACCAATGGCCCTGAGAGCATTTACAAAACAAAGTAGATGTCTAAGACAAATAACCAACAAAGGAAAATTCAGGACATCTTATGAGAATTAGTGCTTGGGTTTGTAATATTCAAGAAATAAACAAAATCCATAAACAGAGCAAAGTCAGAGATTACAAGATCCTGTTTTGGATGTAGCTATCCTACCATACACACAAAGTCCAAAGGTTGTGATTAAATGCTGAGATCCTTGAACTATTCATAATAAATTACCAACACACTATAATCAAGGGACTAAATTCCTCCATGGAATTCCTTTTCCTTATAGTGAAACTTTGTCAAATAAACTATGACTGGGGAAAAGCTTCAAAATCTGTTTCAATTTAATTATTTTATGGTCATTTCCAAATTGTTTTTGTACCCAATAAGAAGAAGATACAAATACAAAGTTAATCCTAACATATGAATAGGGCTTTTGCCTAGACTTGCCTACTGAAAGTACTTACCAGAGTGAACAAAGTAAAAAATACCCTTCATTCAAGAGTTGACTTTCTGACTATAGCCATGCCATTTCCACTTCTATATAAAAATGAGTTAGCCTAGACTATATTCATTACATGTTTCAATTCCAACATGTATTCATGTGTAATATTCATGTAGAATGTTATTTAGTCTATTCATAACTTTGTTTCTTAGTCAGTGATGATTGTGGTCACAATTATGGAAAATGACAAGAATTTCCTGTGGGAGATATGCATTCATCTATCCACTCATTCATCCACACATTCATCTATCCACTGAGTCCCTTGCAGTGCTAGGAACTGTTCTAGGTATTAGAGACTAAACAGTGAAAAACAAAGTCTCTCAACTCATGAAGATCACATCCTTCATATCTCCCACAGGACATCTCATAATGGAAATATGACCGAAAATAAACAAATGAGATTATGTGTGCAATTTACACTGTAATAAGCCCTATGAATAAGAGAAGAAACACTTAAGAATGGCAGGAAGTGCTGGTGGGCATTATTTCATAGGTGGTAACAAGAAAAGGTCATCTCCAGTCAAGAAATTAGGGTATTGACCTACAGGAATGCAACACAGGTTACTCCAGAGGCATCTGCACACCCATGTTTATTGCTTATTGCATCTATTCACAACAGCCAAGTTATGGAAACAGCCAAGATAGTGGGGAAACAGCCCCACTACTGACAAATGGGTTAAGAAAATGTGGTATTTATGCACAATGGAATTCTACTTAATCATGAAGAATGAAATCTTATCATTAGCAAGTAAATGGTTGAAACTGGAGAACCATTCTCAGCGAGGTTACCCAGGCTCAGAAGACCAAAAAGCGTATGTTCTCCCTCATAAGTGGACTTTAGATCTAGGGCAAATACAGCAATATGATTGGACTTGGGTCACATGATAAGGTGAGAGCACACACGGTAGGTATGGGGATAGGTAACAAACCCAAAAATCATGATAGTATTTGAAATCCTCACTGCAGAGGAACTAATACAGAAACTTTAAAGCAACAGATGTCAATGTGAGAAGGGGATCAGGAGCTAGAGATGAATCAACTTAGAATGTAACACGTTTATACATGGAAGCAATGCTAGGAATCTCCCTGTATAGCTATCCTTATCTCAACTAGCAAAAATGTTTTGTCTTTCTTATTGTTTATACGCTCTCCTCAACAAAATTAGAGATAGGGACAGAACAGATTCTGCCTAAAAGCAAGGGGGGTGGGGGAAAAAATGGAAAAGGAGGGGAGAGGGGGAGAAGGGGAAGAAATGGCCCAAACAATGTATGCACATATGAATAAATGAGAAAAAAAAGAAATTAGGGTATTGAGCCAGGGTGGTAACAATGAAGAATTTAAGAAGTGATCAGATTATGAGTACATTCTGAAGATAGAACTACAAGATTTGCTGGTGTTTTGACTAAGAAAGAGGAAGAAAATTTTGAGAATACCTCCAAGTTTTTTTTTTTTTGATTAATCAGTCAGGCCAGACTTTCTTTATCCTCACATAGGCATAACTATAGTGAAAGTGTGGAGCAGGGAAGATCAGAACTTTAATTTGGGATGTGTTAAATGAAGTTATGTTTCAAATTTCCCAGCCAAGTTGTTGACTAGATAGGTGAATACACATAACAAAGTTCATGGATGAGGCCCAAGTTAGAGGTATATATGTCTGAGAGTCATCGATGCATGAATACTTTTGAGAGCTACAACGAGGTGTCTTCACAAACTGAGAATTACAACAGGGGGTTGTGAATAAAGTTCTATGCTTACTGGCTTAGAATGTGAAGAAATGAGAAGGAAACAGAAAAGGAAGCTGAGAAAGAGTGGCTAATGGAAAAGCAACCAGAGAGAAAGGTGTCATGGAAATGAAGGGAAGTTATTGTTTAAAGAGGGAATATTTAGTTGTACCCAGTGCTACAAAAGGTCCTTCAACAAAGTGGTTAATCATGACACAAGAAATTGCACAGGCCTTAAAAGTCTATTCTTTAAGTAAGGGTGGAGAGATCAGGGAGGAGGACTGACTGGGCATGGCACATGGCTGCTGCCGGTGCCTCTTCTCCCAACCACCTGTGATGTGGCTTTGGGTGATGAGCAAGCAACCATTTGAGGATGAGCAGAAGAGCTGGTTAATGAGATCCTGCAATCAGAGTCAGTCATCCATAAAGTCACTGGGATACTGGACAGGAGGAATGTACTCCTGACCCTGATTGTTAACTACATGTTTGAAGCAGAAGTAAACACTAGAAAATCCTTATACATATGAGTTAGTTTCATGGCCACTAATGGCATTTGTATACTTAAGTTTAGATTTTGGTTATTTAAAATTCACTTCAATGAAAAATCATTTCTCAATGACATTAGATATATTTCAAGTGCCCAGTAGCCATGAGGCTCAAGCTATTATGTATTAGCACAGATGAAAAACATCTCCATTATCAGAAAAACTTCTATTGGCAACCTTGACCTAAACTATAAAAGCTTCAAAAAACAGGTTAAATGCCTTGTAACCTACATAAAGTGACACTCTCAGTCTTGTGTGCCATTGCATTCCTTGTACTTAGATCTAAGCCAGATTGTAAGTTATGTTCAGTCACATTGAATAAATTCTTGTTTATTTTATTTTAAGTAAATTCTCAAATGAAGCCTGAAGCCTTCAAAATGGTGATTAAATAATCTCTGTTATAATTTGACTCTGTGGTAGAACCCACCATTATAAATCATGTTTAAGAAAAACTTTTAATCACATGGAAAATTATACAAAAATCCCAAGATTACATGCCATACTTACATCACTTCTCCCCTTCCTCCTTAGAGATAGAGCAGAAACCTGATTCTTACAGCAATACATTTCACATAGAATCAAATATTAGAGTCTCCAGCCTGCTTTACAATTGAGAGTGGCCTTGTGGTTGTTAGCAAATAAGATAAAAACAAAAGTACTAAGTGGCCCCTTAGAAGAATTGCCAAAAATCCAAAGCAATCAACTTATCTTCCTTTTTCTATTTCTTGCCCCCTGAAATATAAATAAAATTCTGTAGCTGAGAAGTCTCTCAAAGACTAAAATGGTAAAATTAGACTATTAGTGATTCTGTGAATTAGAAACACATTTAAATATTTCATAACATTCTCTGACACTTAAAAATGGGGAAATAACCTGCTTTCCTTTAATTTCTGTGTTCTTTGAAGTGAGATCAGATCAAAATGAGTAATTAGCTTTAAACAGACCCACCACATCTCAGCCCTCAGAAAGTGAGGTAATCCCTGAGAATTTTGACAGTTCAGATAGAGTACATGTTACCAACCTGTGCAGTTCTCCATTACTCAGAAGTCATTGATAATGTTCTGTCCATAGCCTACAGTAAGGAAATCAAATCTATACATGAGTAAGGGACCCTATCATGGTCAGAATCCTAACATCCTAGCCTGCTTTAATGCATGCAAGGTATCCAGAGAAGGCAGGGTAGCTCCACTGTGTTTAGGTTTGGATATAAAATATCTTACCAAAACATAAAAGCATCCAGAATAAAAAATAATGGGGAGACTATGTTACAGTCAATATGATTTAACAAACAATTAACTGAATCCCTATGACAAGCAAGGTACTATTATGCACTTGAAAGGAATTCAATAAAAAAGCATGTTTACTGTCCCTCCAAGAAGTCTCAAAGGGGAAAAATTGCCAACTAGCACTTGAAAACTTTAAGGCAGAATCAGGACCTATGCTGAATAAATATACAGGACAGAAAAACAGAGTTAGAAGTTATACACACATCACACTGAGTAATATATATGACCAATACGATATTGATGGTGGGCAGGAGTGGTGATTAATATTTATTGAGAGCCCTGTTCTCTGAACCATTTTCTTTCCACAAATATTTACTCATGTATTATCTGATTTGATATTCAAAATAATCATATGACTTTCACTCAAGTGATAGTTTTATTAAATTTAGGCAAAAATAATTATTTTGGGAAGTTAGGTAACTTGGATCTTGGATTGTGGTTGACAGGCAATTTTAACAACCTAAGGAATATCAGAGCTTGAGCTCTTAAAATTTTATGAAGAAGAGATGAAGAACCAACAATGAAAGTGTTCAAGAAGAATCTATGAGTTGATTTAGCAAGAATTTCACCCAGGTCTCAAGGGTTGTTTATTCAACATGTACTTATGAAGCATCGATGACATGCATCATATACAGAGCTGCAGGAAGAGGGGAAAACAGATAGCCCTGCCCTCAAGAGCTTACAGTCTAATGAGAAAAACATGTAAATAATTACAGTGAATGTGATAGGGTAATGATGTCATAAGTGTAAAATGACTATGGAAAAAAAACCTGATTCTATCCAAGGAGGAGGAAGGTCAGAAAAAAACTTCTAAGAGCAGTAATCTTCACCTAGATTGTAAGGACAAGCATTTTGCCATTTCAAAAAGAAAGGTAATGTCCTTCCTGACACAACAAGCACATTTCCTCTGGGATTAACAATAGCTACTGATGGATATGATTAATGGACACTCCAAATAAAATGAGGAAGATTTATGGTGCAGTTACAAACACTATTCAACTAAATATTGAGCCAATACTTACAGAAGAAGGAGACAATCTTCAAGGCATATAGCACACCTAACATGCTCCATACCATCCCCTACAGGAAAACTACAGACACTAGTTCACCTAATCTTCAAGAAAGGTGGACAAATTCAATGCATTGGGTTTATTCAAAGCCAAAGGAGTCAACTTGAATGATATTCTCTAAACTGTTCACAATGCTGGGGACTACAGGGTTATGTGGAGATTCTGAAAGGTGAAATAACAATGAAGACACAGACTCTCTAATCTCACTTTACCAGAAATACTCACAGACATTTAAAGGAATGAATGTTTGGCATACTAACTTGAAATAGATCCATACATGGATTGGTAGCAGAAATATGTAGCTGAATTATTACCATGTCTTCATTTTCAAGTTAGGACAAATGGGCATTTTCTAACATTCTGTATTTTTACTTCTGAATGAGATTAAAATGATTCCTTTTTTTGAAAATGTCTGATCTTATCTTTCCCTACTGTTGGGTAGAATCTTTGTCATTTTGATATTAGTTTCATTTACGAATGTTGGGCACCGTAAGGGGGACTCTAAGACCAAAGACCATCTTTTGTGCCAACATATCACAAGAACTGAAATTGTACAAGTACTTTCCTGATCATCAGTATCAGATGGTCTATGGTACAAGATTCCAAGAGTCAATCAGAATAGAGAAACTCAAAGACACACTTTTATACACTAGAAGAGAAAAATCAGATTGGTATCCTCATCACCAAATATCTCATGATAATTCCTTCACTTGGTTTCTGTTCTAAATGAAATAGGTGTTGTTACCATGAGGATTGTTGAACAAAGGGAGAAATAAGAAGGGAAAAAACAAAGGAAGGAGGGGGAGAAGCAAGGATAAAGGGAAGGAAAGAGGGAGGAAGAAAGGGAGGGAGGAATAGAAAGGAGAGACAGAAGGACAGGAAATTATTTTAACTTACAAAAATTGTCAAAATGTTCTCTGTTCAGGGATGCAGGAAACTAAAGGAAAAAGTTCCAAATGTTCTGTAACACAGTAACATGACTCCAGGTGACAGAAATTAAGTAATATTTCATAACAACTACATGGGACCTGTTGAATGTATTCAATACAAGAAATCATAAATGTTAGGAGGGAGGGAGGGAGGAAAGGAGGGACGAAGGAAGGCAGGGAGAAGGGAAGCAGAGGAGGAAGGAAGGGAGGGAGGGGGAAGCAGGGGAGGAAGAAGGGAGTAAGGTAATTTTATCTTTCAAAACATTTGTCAAAAATTTCTCGCTTGCATTTACACTTGGTTTGAACTATCCAATTATTCATACACATACATGTGATCCTGGTGATTATCATGAAATAAATCAGTTCTACAATATTCAACAAGGATATGTGACATCTGTACACCAGGATACCAAGGAGTCATTGTTACGAAGGCAAATCACAAGTCAGAAACAATAAGTCATTATACATGTTCTTCTTACAAATACCAAGGAAAGTAAAATCTATGTCAAGAACACACAATAATCAGACAAACGTATTTTTAACATTTTCCCATCACTGAGCTCTCCCTTTTGCCCCACAACTTCCTCATGGCATTTTTCACCTCTGCATTTCTGAAAGTATAGATTATGGGGTTCAGCATGGGGGTGATGACTGTGTAAAACACAGCAACAAGTTTGCCCACAGTGAAGGTGGAGGAAGGTCTCATGTAGATGAAGGTGGCAGGTCCAAAGAACAAGATGACCACTGTGATGTGAGAGGCACAGGTAGACAGGGCCTTGCGCCTCCCCTCTGCAAAATGGTTTCTCAAGCTGAACAGGATGATGACATAGGAGGAGACCAAGAGGAGGAGGGAGAAGATAGAAATTAGCCCACTGTTGACCAACACAATAACCCCCTCCACAAAAGTGTCGGTGCAAGCAACCTTGAATAATGGATGGAGGTCGCAGAAGTAATGGTCAATTACATTGGAGCCACAGAAGGGCAAGGGAATGGTGATGAGAACCTGAATTATGGAGTGAACAAAGCCCCCCAGCCAAGAACCAGCCACCAGCATGTGACACCATTGGTGACTCATATAATGTTCATATAATGAAGGGGCTTGCAGATGGCCACATAGCGGTCATAGGCCATCACCACAAGCAAAAGGATGAAGAATATCTGAGCCAGACAGCCCTTTAGAAAGATGGTTTTAATCTTGACAAGTAAGTCAGTGATGAATTTAGGGACAATAGTAGAGGAGTAACAGACCTCCACCAAGGACAGGTAGCTGAGGAAGGTATACATAGGGGAATGCAGATTCTTACTGACACTGACTGTTACAAAAATGAGGCCATTGGCCTCCACTGTGGCCAGGTACACAGGAAGGAAGAACATGAAGCACACTCTCTACACCTCTGGATCCTGAAACAGGCCAGTGAAAATTAACTCAGTCATATTATTTGCAGTGGCCATGGATTAATTCACGTGTGCTGGGTGTCAAGTAGTGGGAATCCTGCAATAAAACAATGATTTTAGCACAATCCATTTCATGGAAAGCACTCTAGAGAGCAGAAACCAATTTATAATGCATTTACCACTGCATCTTTTGTTTAGTCAATGTGTTTTTACTCAGCACTAAATATTACCAACATGAGACCTTACATTATCTTATTACCAGAAAATAGAAGATCAGAGAAATGGTTATTTTCCCATAATCACACAAAAAGTGGTAAATTCTGGGTCTATGATCCAGCCTTGCTAACTTTCAGACCTGGATCTTTCTAATTCACCATGGGTATTCTGAATTTGGGATATAATTCACCTAAATGCCCTACCTTGGTATTACCTTCACTGCATTTTGGTAGCTCTTCTTCTTGGGAATCCCTTTTGAACCCTTCTACTTTTGGTTCTTTGGGTCCTTTTTCTGTGCCTCAGAGAATGTCTTAGTTCATTTTCCATTACTCTACCTGAATACCACAGACTAATCATTTTTAAGGAATAACATATGGCACAGGAGACTGGAAGCTCCAAAAACATAATGTAGGCCTTTGCAGCAGTCCTGCTCAGTCATGAAGTGAAAGAAGACATCACCTGGTGAGACCGAATAAGCATGCCAGAGACCTCTCTTTTACAATCACACTGTTTACTTAATACAGGAATAAATTAAGCCATTCATGACGTAAAAGCCCTATGATTCAATCGCCTTCAAGAACCATAAGCTTGCCTAACGTGAATTACATGATATTCAGCTAAACTATACTAGAGAATATTCTCTGGCAATTCTCACCTCTCCCAAGGTCCTCTATGCTGTCTTCTTTCCTCATTTACTCCGTTCTCATTTTACACCAGTCTGCAACTTCAAGGAGTATACTTCTATGACAAATGCTTTCACACTCCAGATAAGTTAAACTGACTGGTTTTTCTCCACCATTCCACAATTATTTTCAAACCTTCCAACACCAAACTACTAGAAGAACCCAAAGATCTGGCCAGCTGCTTGTTTTGGTTCCAGATTGTTTACCAACAAACACTATCAAAAGGATAGTGGAGAATTTTCTCTAGATGACTTCCCTGAAGCAAATCTGTACTGAGAATGTGTTATATATCTAGATACCAACCAGATTACACAGAAGACACATAGGTGACACCACTGACCTCTAGCTAACATGTAATTCAAAATAATATTCACTAGATAAAGGTGTCCTGGTTGAAATTTTTTCACCACATATTACACGTGATAAATAAGGAAGAAAAATATGAACACTTTCATTCCCTGCTATAAAATTTAGCCTCACTTCGGGGGGGGGGTTTCCCCTTTTCTCTTATTTCACACTGAAAATTTTTTGTAATTTTATTTTTGGTTTGGAAAGGGTCTCAGTATGTAATCCCAGCTAGTCTCAACTCCTAGAGACTGAAGCTCAGGCTGGCCTTGAATCCAGGGAGCCTTCTGTCTCAGTCTCCCCAGTGTCAGCATTACAGGTGGAGGCTTTCTTTTTCTTTTTTTTGGAGGTACTGGGGTTTGAACTCAGGGCCTCATGCTTGCTAGGCAGGCACTCTACCACTTGAACTACTCTGCCAGCCCTAGTGTCAGCATTACAAGTGTACACCACCACACCTGGCTCTTAAGTGCTTTTGAAGGACTAAATGCAAACAAAAAGGAATAGAGTCCACATAAAACACAGGTCAGTGAGGGAAATAGAAATAATCAATATATGTCAGAACTCCTCAGATGAGTATGCATGCAGAAATTGATAATGAAATAAAATCACTGAACCTTAAATTTTGAGAGATGAGTATAGGGTAGCATGCAAAGCAGTAAACAAGGAGATGCTGGCATCTCAACAATTCAGAGACTATGTTTGATCCTTCACTTTTCACTCCCTGTTGAAGTCCATTGTGTAGTTGGATGCTAAGAAAACCCTGTATTTCTCAAATAAATTCTATGTTGTCTACACTAATTTGAATGGGTTCTTGTTTCTGGCAAGCAAACTCCCTAAAATGGAAACCCAGGAGAAAAAAATGCAACCACACTGCAAACCAAAAGGAACAACAAATAAGTTCAAATGGAATCAGAAGTTGTAAACCACAATTGAAAAATACCAAATATAGAGACCGGGACTATAGATCATGGATAGAGTGCTTACTTAAGATGCACAAGCACTGGATTGATCACCAGCACCACAAATTTTTTAAAAAAAGAAAGAAGAGAAAGTAATGAGAGAGCGAGGAGGGGGATAAAGATCCTGAATATACAATAAGAAAGAAAATTATTTCAAATACAATGCACTTAAAATGTGAAATACTCACAAAGAGAAAATCATAAACTCTACTAAAGATGATAAAGGAATATATGTTTTAATGGAAAACCATGCTTTTACCAACAAAATAATGTACAAAATCACCTTTTTAACTCAAGATGACAAATCATGTTTTAGTTCTCCATAAATTTCAAATCTCCTAAATTAATCTAAAAAATATACATCCCCAGCTAAAATCCAATTAATTTTTCTTCATAATTTCACCAAATTATTTGAAAATTCATATGTAAGAAAAATATTCTTCAAATGTGTTTAACAGCTTTATTTTTAAATTTTATTCATTAAATGTGTTTAACAGCTTTAAACACGCTATTTTTAAAAAATGATTAATGCTAGGCATGGGTTCACATGCCTATAATCCCAGCACTCAGAAGGCAGAGGCAGGAAGATCATGTGTTCCAGATCAGCCTGTGCTACATTAGCAAGTTCATATCCCACCTGAGCTGGTCTTATGTGCATAGTGATCTCTTGTCTCAAAATGGTAAATAGTTGGGGTTGTGTCTCAGTGGTCAAGCACTTTTCTAGAATGTGCAAAACCTTAAATTTTATCCCCAGCACTTCAAGAAAGGAAAAATTAATAATGTGAGTTTGTCCTTCAAATATTGATTTTTGGTGGCTTAAATGATGAATGATATTGGATGAGGAAAAGATAATTAGATAAATTTCAGAAATTAACAAAATTATGTGTAAAAATTTATCAAAAGAAAGTAGAGGGCTCGTAGAGTGGCTCAGGTGGTACAGTACCTGCCTAGCAAGCTTGAGGCCCTGAGTTCAATCCCCAGACCACACACAAAAAAAATCTGAAGAAAGTAGAAATAAGGTATTAACAATTATTACAAATTTTGAGGGGAGAAAACTAAATTTGATGACCAGTATTTCACTTCCATGAAAAGAAATTCTGAATTAAACATTTAGTAGTAAAAAATAAAATTATTGAAGACCTCAAGATCCCAGTGTTTTAAAAGAACTTTCAAATCTGTTTTTAAAAATAATACTTCTATCTTAGTTGAAAATCAACAAATGATATAAACAGGCAATACACAAAAAAAAACAGTTAAAAAGATCAATATACATATGAAAAGACATTAAGCTTTATAATAACCAAGTAAATGTCATAAAACATAAGAAATATTGTTTTTACTGTAAGTGAAGGATTGGTACTTGGAGAGTTACTGAGGGCAACAGAGTCACAACGGTTCGTATTAGAATTAGAGTTAGTCCCATACTCTGTTGTAGAAGTGAAGATCAGTACAAGCGTTTTAAGAAGCAAATTGATGGTTATATCAAATTTATACAGTCCTCTACCTCTAATAATATATTCCAAGTTGATGGTTAAGTATTGCGTGGAACAAGCGCACACTGGCTTCAGACACATCTCTTTCCAACTCCACACTCAGGTTGGGAGCATGAAGTCACTCCAAGTGGGAATATTTACACATTGGAGATCATCAAACATTACAAATCAGAGCTTTTTATTAAGAAGATTCGGTTGTTAATCATTTGTCAGTGCATGACTTAGTAGATGCTACTGGGAGAACCTTTGTTCCCCACTCCTGATATCTCCTCTTATGTGGCGGGTCCTGCCGACCTATAACACTCCCAGCCAGCCCCAGCCCACCAAGGGGGAAGTGGAGTGAAATTGGAAGGAAAGATTAGAAATGCACAGGTGGGCCATTTTTCTCTCTTCCTTCCCTTGAGGTAAAATGTGCAGAGAGCACATTTCCTATTTTGCCTCAGGAGCGACTCTATCACTGTGGAGTAAGGACAGCGAACTCCGTGAAGCAGGCCAATTCTTCAGTGACTGGGTATATGTATTTGCCTGATTGTGAGGTGGGTTTTATGAATTTCCCCATGTAACAGACAGAAGCCACCTTCTCCATTACCATATTTATCAGTAATTGAGGCAGTTTTTTTAAAAGGCAAAATTTTGTCCCCATTCAAATGTCTTCATTCCCAATTAGTTCAACAATTTGAAATAATAACCAAGAAAATCATGAATTCCTGTACATAATGACTTCTGTAGTCTGAGTCCCCTCAACCATTCACACTTTTACCCACTAAACTTCTGCTTAAGTGGGGATCCTCTCACAATTCCACAAGCCCACCCTTCTCACTTGAATCACAGAATTTCCTTTAACCAAAATGACCTCCCCTTGATCCTTCGAATCCTACTTATTTTCCAAGCCCAGCTCCAAGCCTGTTTGTTCAATAAGACTTGCCTTAATTACTCCAACTTACATGTCTTCTCTATTCTGCACATTGAAAAAAGATAAATTAGTCATTTTTCCTAAAAGCAAATCTGATTATGGCACATTTCTACCTAAAATATAAACTTTCCCATTACACACAGCATCAATTCTAATATTCTTAGAGGGAGTTTGAGGTCCTTCTTCAACTGGTCTTGTCTTGCAATTGTACCTTTATTGTCATTTTTTAAATGAACACTATCTCTAGATAGTTTTCCTAACAGAAGATGTTCTCTCTTCCTTCTCTGTTTAACATCCCTTCTTTGTTTAGTATTCTTTTATCTACATTTCACAAAGAACCTCACTACTATCCCAGCACTGGTTGCTCATGCCTGTAATCCTAACTACTTGGGAAGCTGAATTCAGGAAGATTTGAGGCCAGCTCAGGAAAATAGGTGAAGAGACCCCCATCTTCAAAACAACCAGACCAAAATGGACTAGAGGTATAGCCCAACTGGTAGAGCACCTGTGTTGCAAGCATGAAGTCCTGAGTTCAAATCCCCCAGTCCCACTACAAAAAAAAAAGAACCTCGATACTACAAAAATAAAATACTCTCATCTCTGTGTTTCAATGATATATTATCATATATTTTTCAAAATAATAGAATATTTTATAATTGTAGTGTTTGTGTAAGATCTTCTACAAACAACATATTCCAGATTTCAAAATATTGTTTTTAATTGTTATTATTTGCATTTTAGTACATAGCAGTAGCTAGCATTTCAATAGTACTTATTGTATTCTGAAAACTTTATAAGCATTGTATTACATTAATCAATTCAATTTTGATCAAAAACATGTAAAATGTATTTAATTATTATCATTCCTTTTTACATATGAAGAAACAGAAAGGGAAGTGAAACAACTTAGCTGTTATTACACAACAATAGAGTCAAGATTTGAAACCAAACAGCTTATCCACAGACTATATGCTCTTTGCCCAAAACAGTACGCCATTAGTAGCTGTAGAGTATGCACCTAATACATAAATGAAGAGTTCAAACTAAATACAACCTTTGGTAAGAGAATGAAGTTATATTCACTTGCTTCAATAACACTTACCGCTTATCTCAATCTATTTTTGACCCATTAAAGAAATAAAATGTAGTGGAACCAATCTGATATATCACACAGAGATAGGAAAATTGTATAGGGTCCAGTTTTTGCAGGCTTCACCCTGTAAAAATTTCTTTGAAAATTATTTTTTCCATAGTGTCATTGCTATCTTTTATGTATCTATTCCTATCTATTCCTCTATCTTTTATCTATCTATACCCCAACTCACCAAGTCCCACAAATAAATCCCACATAGCTGGTGAGAAATACCACCTCTCTAAACCACAAAGCTGCCTCAGCCAGAAGCATGGAAAGACAAGGTAACCAGTGTATAAGAGAATCAGCACGTGAGCACATGGAGTCTACATTAAGTAAAGCATTGAAATTCAGACCAGAACACAACAGTAGAATACAGACCGTAGCTAGAAAAAAATATGAGATGAGTGAATGTGCCAGTGTTCCTTACCTGAGAATGAAGTAATGAAATCTCTATGTCAATCATGGGCTCCCACTTGGTGAGTCCCAAAAGGTGACTCACTGAATTCAAACATTGGGAAGGACTTGCAAAAACATCAAATTTACTACTTCAATTCATTTCTCCACCCAGAAATGATTAAAATAATCACTTCATTGCACAAATAAGCCCTTATGATTCTAAGAGAAAAACATAGTCCCTAAGAACCTATACTTGCTCAAAAAACTCACACCTTACTTATATTCATGACACCTACCTTACGCTGCTAGGCTGTTAGTCTGCTTTAGAACAAGAAACTGGACCAACAGGATTTCAAATACACTTGATGTGTCACCAATTCAGCATGAAGTTAGCCACTCAGCTAGAATAGACCACTCCTTTAGAACTTGTTCTGGCTTGTGAAAACTTGGCTGGAAAGAAGCACTACATAACTCCCTTTCAATTCTAGTCATTGAGCAAATTCACTGACATTACCACACAGCAGATTTCTCATTAAAAACCCCAATGTACCAAGTACAGGTCACACTCATGTGAGCTCACCTTAAGAGGAGAGCTAAAAGACATTAAGGAAATATCATAACCCGTTGTGCTCATAATGAGGTGAGAGAGATTGAGAGATGTTAATTGGTTCCCCAAAACCACACTCTAATAGTTTGTTTCACAGAAATCAGTGCTCTTTCAAATATTAAGCTGTCTTTGGTGATAAGGGTTGGTTGTTTCTACTATAATTCAAGGTCCAGTTTTTTTCTTCACAGACAAATCACCAATGGCCCTGAGAGCATTTACAAAACAAAGTAGATATCTAAGACAAATAACCAATAAAGAAAAGTTCAGGACATCTGTATGAGAATTAATGTTGGAATTTGTGATATTCAAGAAATAAAGTCTGTAAGCACAGCAAAGTCAGATTAAGATCCTGTATGGATTTGATATCCTGCCACACACATAAAGTCCAAAGGTTGTTATTAAATGCTGAGATCCTTCAACTATTCATATAATAAATTAACCAACACAACAATACTCAAGGGACAAAATTTCATATGGAATTCTTTTTCTGTACAGTGGAACACTTTGCCAAATAAACTATTACTGCAGGAAAGTTTCAAAATTTGTTTCAATTACATTAATGTCATTTCAAAATTTTTTTGCACCGAATAAGAAGGAGATGTATTAAAGAAGTTAAAACCAAGGCATAAAGAGGGCCTTTGCCTACTAAAAAATAAATACAAAAAGAATAAACAACAACAACAAAAAAACCCTGGGCACTAGCTTGGGTTTAATAGTTGACTATCTGACTATAGCCATGCTCTTCACCTCTTTGCTTCCTGTTCTTACCTTTACACTTCTATATAAAAATGAGAATTAGCCTATATTATCTTAATTTCATGTTCCAGTTACAACATTTATATATTCATGCATGTTTAGGTGGAGGTCATTTAGTCTCCCTGTGACTCTGTTTTCTGTCAGTGATGATAGTGGTCACAATCATGGAATATGACAACAATTTCCTCTGGAAGATATGTCATTCATCCATTCATTTATTCTAAAAACAGTATATTGAGTCCTGTGAAGTGCCAGAACTGTTCTAGGCATTAGAGCTTAGGTTGTATAAAATAAAGTCCTTAGACTCACGAAGGTTGAAACATTTCATAGCCTCTCTAGGACATAATGGAGAAAGAGACAATAAATAGATGAAACCAGATAAGCAACTCACACTGTAATGAGCCCTATGAAGAGTACAACATCCATAACAATTAAAGGAAATGCTGTTGGTTATTACTTCATATTAGGTATTTTATTGTTGTTCAGAGGGTACATTGTGACATTTACAAAATTCTTACAATACATAATAGTTGAAATCACCTCTCCATCATTCTCTTTTATCCCTCACTCCTCCCATTCCTGGATTAGTTTCAACTTGTCTCATTTTTCCATTTACACACACGTGCACACAGTATTTGCACCATATTCACCCTCCTACACCCTTTCCCCACATCCTCTTCCCTCACACTGGTACCAACCCCCCCATACAGGACCTGTTCTGTCCTCCTGTTCTCTGATCTTGTAAAAAAAAAAGACTTTATTTTATTTAAGATAACTATACAGGAAGTTTTCTTGTGACATTTCTGCATACATATGAATTACAACCTGAATTTGTTCATCTCTATTTTTTCCTTTCTACCTTTTTCCCTTTGTTATGGTAATTTCAACAAGTTCAAAAATTCTATATTCATTCTTATTCTTGAATAGAAAATATTTCAGCCATATACACCATCTTAACCTCCTGCCTTTATCCTTTCCTTCTCATATGTGACCTCCCCTTGGCTTGGCCTGTTTTTCCTAACATTGCTTTTATTTGTATTAGATCTAAATTCCACATACAGAAAACATACAGACTTTGACTTTCTGAACATTGCTAACTTCATTTACAATGATATTCTCCAGCTCCATCTATTTACCTACAAATGACATAATTTCATTTTTCTTTATGATTAAATAAATTTCCATTGTATATAAAGTCCATCATTTTTACATTTACATTTGTATACTTGTTTGGGACACACACAACCCCCCCCATCCTACTTCCAGGCAGAACCTGTCCTGCCCTCCTGTTCTCTGATTTTGTTGAAGAGGAAACCTGAGAGATAATAAGAAAGACATAGAGTTCTTGGTGGTTTAAGATAAAGATAGCAACACAGAGATATTCTTAGCATTGCTTCCAAGCACATGTGTATTACAACCCACATTGGTTCATCTCTACCAGACCTCTTCACTACCACATTTTCTCAATCCATTGTGGGGCATCTTGGCTGATTCCATAGCTTAGCTATTGTGAATAATGCTGCAATAGACATGGGTATGCAAGTGCCTTTATTGAAACCTAATTTACATTCCTCCAGGTATACTAAAAGTGGTATTGCTGTATCATATGGTAGTTCTATTTTTATTTTTTGAGAAGCCTCCATACTGTTTTCCATAAAATTTACATTCTCACCAACAGTGTATAAGGGTCCCTTTTCCCCACATCCTCACCAAAATTTGTTGTTTGTGTTCTAGATGGCACCCATTCTAATAAGAGTGAGGTAGAATATTAACATGGTTTTGATTTGTGATTCCTTTATGCCGGGAATGTTGACCATTTCTTCATATGGTTTTTGGCCATTTTGACTTCTCCCTTTGAATAGGCTCTGTTGAGTTCATTTGCCCATTTCTTCATTGGGTCATTGATTTTTGGGGGAAAGTTTAGTTTTTTGAGCTCCCTGTATCATATTAGCATCAAAGAAAGACTATCTCCAGTCAAGAAATGATTGTTCTGGAACAGGATGGTAGCAGTGAAGAATTTAGGCTATGAACATATTCTGAAGGTAAAACTAACAAGATTTACTGATGTTTTGACTATTCCTATTCCCTTCACTTTCTCACCTCATCTTGTGCTACAATCGATTGTTCTCCCACACAACTATTATTCTGCACCTTTCTTAAAATTTTTATTGTATTATTATTCATATGTGCATACAATGCTTGGGCCATTTCTCCCCCCTGCCCCCACCCTCTCCCTTACCACCAACTATGCCCACTCCCTCTCCCCCCCACCCCCTCGATACCTGGCAGAAACTATTTTGCCCTTATCTCTAATTTTGTGGAAGAGAGACTATAAGCAATAATAAGAAGGAACAAGTATTTTTGCTAGTTAAGATAAGGATAGCTATACAGGGAATTGACACACATTAATTTCCTGTGCATATGTGTTACCTTCTAGGTTAATTCTTTTTGATCTAACCTTTTCTCTAGTTCCTGGTCCCCTTCTCCTATTGGCCTCAGTTGCTTTTAAGGTATCTGCTTTAGTTTCTCTGTGCTGAGGGCAACAAAGGCTAGATAATTTTGTAAGTGTCTTACCTATCCTTACACATCTCCCTTGTATGCTCTTGCTTTTATCATGTGCTCAAAGTCCAATCACCTTGTTGTGTTTGCGCTTGATCTAATGTCCGCATATGAAGGAGAACATATGATTTTTGGTCTTTTGGGCCAGGATAACCTCACTCAGAATTATGTTCTGCAGTTCCATCCATTTGCCAGCAAAGGATAACTTTTCATTCTTCTTCATGGCTTAAAATTCCATTAAACATGGCATAAAATTCCACTGTGTATAGATACCACATTTTCTTGATCAATTCATCAGTAGTGGGGCATCTTGGCTATTTCCATAACTTGACAATTGTGAAT
Organism: Castor canadensis; assembly: GCF_047511655.1. Taxonomy (NCBI): domain Eukaryota; kingdom Metazoa; phylum Chordata; class Mammalia; order Rodentia; family Castoridae; genus Castor; species Castor canadensis. The sequence continues at coordinate 190,235,314 of NC_133386.1, forward strand.
AGTGCTGCAAAAAACATGGCTGTGCAGGTGCCTCTGGAGTAACCTGTGTCACATTGTTTTGGGTGTATCCCCAAGAGACATATTGCTGGATCATATGGTAGATCAATGTCTAACTTTTTAAGTAGCCTCCAAATTTTTTTTCAGAGTGGTTGTGCTAGTTTACATTCCCAACAACAGTGTAAGAGGGTTCCTTTTTCCCCACGTAATCACCAACAACTGTTGATGGTGGTGTTGCTAATGATGGCTATTCTAACAGGGGTGAGGTGGAATCTTAGTGTGGTTTTACTTTTCATTTCCTTTATGGCTAGAGATGGTGAGCATTTTTTCATGTGTTTTTTGGACATTTGAATTTCTTCTTTTGAGAAACTTCTGTTTAGTTCACTTGCCCATTTCTGTATTGGTTCATTAGTTTTGGGAGAATTTAGTTTTTTAAGTTCCCTATATATTCTGGATATCAGTCCTTTGTCTGATGTGTAGCTGGCAAATATTTTCTCCCACTCTGTGGGGGTTCTCTTCAGTTTAGAGACCATTTCTTTAGATGAACAGAAGCTTTTTAGTTTTATGAAGTCCCATTTATATATGATATCTCTTAGTTGCTGGGCTGCTTGGGTTCCATTGAGAAAGTTCTTATCTAAACCTACAAATTCCAGAGTATTTCCTACTCTTTCCTGTATCAACTTTAGAGTTTGGGGTCTGATATTAAGATCCTTCATCCAATTTGAGTTAATATTGGTATAAGGTGATATACATGGATCTAGTTTTAGTATTGTGCAGACTGCTAACCAGTTTTCCCAGCAGTTTTGGTTGAAGGGGCTGTCTTTTCTCCATCATATATTTTTAGCACCTTTGTCAAAGATAACTTTGTTATAGTTGTGTGGCTTCATATCTGGGTCCTGTATTATGTTCCACTGTTCTTTATGTCTGTTTTTGTGACAGCACTATGTTGTTTTTATTGTTATTGCATTGTAATATAGTTTGAAGTTGGGTATCGTGATACCTCTAGCATTGTTCTTTTGACTGAGTATTGCCTTGGCCATTTGTGGCCTCTTGTGTTTCCATATAAATTTAATCGTAGATTTTTCAATGTCTTTAATGAATATCATTGGAATTTTAATGGGAATTGCATTAAACATGTACATTACTTTTGGGAGTATAGACATCTTTATTCTGTTGATTTTATCAATCCATGATCATGGAAGTTATCTCCACTTTCTATATTCTTCCTCAATCTCTTTCTTCAGAATGTATAGTTTTCCTTGTGGAGGTTGTTCATATGTTTTGTTAGCTTTGCACCTAGGTATTTCATTTTTTTTGAGGTTATTGTGAATGGAATTGTTCTCATATATTCTTTTTCAGTTTGTTCATTATTAGTGTGTAGAAATGCTAATGATTTTTCTATGTTAATTTTATATTCTGCTATCTTGCTGTAGCTATTGATGATTTTGATGTTGAGAAGCTTCTGAGTAGAGTTTTTTCGGTCTTTAATGTATAGGATCATGTCATCTGCAAATAGTTTCTTTACCTATTTGTATTCATTTTATTCCTTCTTCTTGCCTAATTGCTCTGGCTAGGAATTCCAGTACTATGTTGAATAGGAGTAGAGATAGTGGGCATCGTTGTCCAGTTCCTCATTTTAGATGTAATGGTTTCAGTTTTTCTCCATTAAGTATAATGCTGGCTATAGGTTTGTCATACATAGCTTTTATTATGTTGAGGTACTTTCATTCTATTCTTGTTTTCTTAGTGCTTTTATCATGAAATGGTGTTGGATCTTATCAAAGGCTTTTTCTGCATATATTGAGATGATCAAGTGGTTTTTGTCTTTGCTTCTGTTAATGTGGTTTATTACGTTTATTGATTTTCATATGTTGAACCACCCCGGCATTCCTAGGATGTAACCTACTTGGTCGTGGTGAATAATCCTTTTGATGTGTGGTTGAATTCGGTTTACCGTTATTTTGTTGAGGAATTTTGCATCAATGTTCATTAAGGAGATTGGCCTATAGTTCTCCTTTTTGGAAGTGTCTTTGCCTGGTTTTGGGATAAGTGTATTACTGGCTTCATAAAATGTGTTAGGCAGTTTTTCCTCTCTTTCTATTTCAATGAACAGTAGAAGGAGGGTTGGTAGCACTTCTTCTTTAAAGGTCTGATAGAATTCATAAGAATCCATCAGGTCCTGGCCTTTTCTTTTCAGGGAGACTCTTGATAGCTGCTTCAATTTCATTTTGTGTTATAGATCTATTCAAGTGATTAATTTCCTCTTGGTTCACTTTTGGATGATCATGTGTATCTAGAAATCTGTCCATTTCTTTAAGATTTTGAATTTATTTGAATATAGGTTCTCAAAGTAGTCTCTGATGATTTCCTAAACTTCCATGGTGTTTATTGTTATCTCCCCTTTTGCAATCCTGATTCTACCAATTTGGGTTTTTTCTCTCCTTATTTTAGTCAGGTTTGCCACGGGTCTGTTGATCTTGTTTATGTTTTCAAAGAACAAACTTTTCGTTTCATTAATTCTTTGTATGGTTTTTTTGGTTTCTATTTCATTGATTTCAGCTCTTATTTTTATTATTTCTCTTTCTATTTGTCGTGGGATTTGCTTTCTCTAGATTTGGGAAATTTTCTGTTATTATTTTGTTGAATATATTACGCATACCCTTTGCTTGCACCTCTTCTCCTTCTTCGATGCCCATGATTCTCAAGTTTGGTCTTTTGATGGAGTTGGTGAGTTCTTGTATTTTCTTTTCACAGGTCTTGAGTTGTTTAATTAATAGTTCTTCAGTTTTTCCTATAATTACCATTTCATCTTCTAGTTCTGAGATTCTGTCTTCTGTTTGTTCTATTCTGCTGGACTGGCCTTCCATTTTGTTTTGCAATTCTGTTTCATCTTTTTTATGAGGTTTTCCATATCCTGGGTCATTTCCTGTTTAATGTTGTCTATTTCTGTCCTGAGTTCCTTTATCTCTTTATTAATTGTTTTCTGTTTCACTTTGGTGTTTATACAGTGCTTCTATGGTTTCCTTTATTTCTTCTTTTGTTTTTTCAAATTCTCTATTTTTGTTGTCTTGGAATTTCTTGAGGGTCTCCTGTACATTTTGGTTGACCATATCCAGTATCATCTCTATAAAATTCTCATTGAGTACTTGTAGTATGTCTTCTTTTAAATTATTCTTGTGGGCCTTATTGGGTTCTTTGGCATAGTTTATCTTCATTTTGTTGGTTTCTGAGTCTGAGTATCTGTTTTTTCATTTCTCTTTGGTTCCTGTACTAACTTTTTGCTGTGGGGAAACTGCTTTCCCTGTTTTTTTCTGTCTTCCTGTCATTGCCTTTAGTGTTGTTATTGTGCCTGTACTGTGTGCAATTAAGTATTTTGTGTCTTGTAATAATAGCACTAGTGATATTTACAATGGAAGGGTGAGAAGGGATGGAAAGCAAAGAAGTTAAAGGAAAAGGGAAAAACAATCAAGTAGAAAAAAAACAAAACAAAGAAACAAACAAAAAAAAGTTTCGAAGATATAAGCAGGGAGAGACAGTATACTAATCAACTATAAGCTGAAAAGACATTAGAGAGACAGAGAGAAGATTGAAAATAAAAAATAAAAAGAGTAAAGATAAGAATAAAAATAAAAAATAAGTAAATGAAAGAAATAAATATATATACTTAAAATCAAACAAAATAATAAATAATAAAGAAAGACAAAAACCTCCAACTTCAAATGCAATGAAGTTTCTGTCTTAATAATTTTGGTGTTTGTCCCTCAGCCTCCAATCCTGAAGATGGTGCCTCAGATGTTGTTCTGTAGTTGTCTCATCAAAGGAGAGACATAAAGTAGAACAAAACTGCACACACAAAAAAAACTCACCAAGTGTCCCAAGTTCAAATGCAATACAGTTTCAGTAGGTTTTTCAGCATGCAGGTGTATTTCGGTTGTTTTCTCATCAAAGGTAGGGAGAGAGAAAAAAAATAATCTGGAGACATGTCTGTGAATGGCTATTTGCGGCTGTGGCTTGCCGGTCTATGGCTGTCAGCCTGCTGTTGCTGGAAGCTTTATTTATGCAGATCTCTGGGGTGAGCTTAACACTCACCTGGCCCCCACAGGCTTTGTTTACTCAGAGTTCTCCTGTTCACAAGCCACTGCTAGAAGCTTTCCCCTTTCCAAGCACACTGGGGGAGGTGACTCTGTACCTGGTTTCTCAGGCCTGCATGTTTGTTTACTGTTCATGTGGAAAGTGGGTCTTCCCCCCTCTCCTGTGGAGTTTTCCTCCCATTGCCACTTTTTACAACCTTTTCCGCTCCTGATTGCTGGGTGTGTGCTGCTGCTCCTGCTGGCTGGAGTGTTTGTTTACAGTTCACGTGGGAAGTGGGTCTTCCCCCCTCTCCTGTGGAGTTTTCCTCCCTCTACCACTATCACAAGCTTTCCTGCTTCTGGTTGCTGGGTATGCCCCTGTTCCCACCGGAGGATCTCCAGCCAGGCCCGGCTTGTTTATTTACAGTTCCAGGAAGGGTTCCCCTTCCCCCCTTCAGAGCTCAGGGTGCCCCACCCTCTTTGCCACATGTCTTTATTGTTCTTATTGCTTATTACTCAGTTTCTCTTTTTTCCCCAGGTGGGGGCTGGTCTGTCCAGGGGTCTCTGCTGATCTGGCCCAGGGTTGTGTGTGGAAGTACCTTGTACTGCTTAGCTCACCTTGTCCACATCTTTCCAAGCCATCTGGGCATGGGTGTCTGGTGGTCCGGGGGCCCTCTTGGTTTCTCTGTTTAACATGAAGTGGAGATGCTCTGCGCAAGCTGGAGGTGTGGAGGGGTCAAAGTTTTGCCTCTTCTCAGTTGCCTTGCCTGCCAGGTGTGTCTCCAGCATTTCTCTGCCTGTTGTTTCTTTTCTCCTCAGGTCCTATTCTGCACCTTTTCATACATTCTCTCCTCTTCCTCCTGACTTCACCAACCTCTTCTCACTTTCCCTTACTCTTCACCTGACTACTGCACACACACATACACCATCTGCTGATTAGTCTACTGCACCAATCCTACACACTCTTGTCCCTCTGCAATCCCTGACACAAGAAACCTCCACTACAGCATCTGAACTACATACTAACACACATAAGGGCCTTATACCCACAGCCTCCACACGTCTTCCCTCCTCACCCCTTCACTCCTTTTGCACCCCTTCTACCATCACCTTTTCAAATTACCTGAGTATTTATCTCTATCCAAACAACCATTGCCCACCCCCAATTCCCACTGCTTATAGATATTATCACCAAGGGGTTCTCTATATAATAAGTAAACAATTAGTCTGGCATTGAACTTATCAATTGATTAAGTTCCATTAATTTATTGCTAATTTACACTTCTAGGTCAGGGACAGAAATAGTACATCAACTTAGCTAATGGCTAAGCTAGTCACAACCCTGAAATTAAGTCCAGGAAAAGATAACAGGTGAGTAAAATCCCCAACTAGCCAATCAATAACATAGGAGAACAGTACAAAGAAGAAACATGAGAAGGAGAAGAAGGCAAGGCAATTCCATCTCTCAAAAGACCAACAATTCAATAGAGGATTTACTGGGAAATGAAGAATATGAATATTCAGTTCTTGACCCCAACAGAACAATGATAAATATGACCAAGGATATCAATGATGTCCATAAAAAATTTCTCAAAGAGGAAATCATGAATGATCTCATTGATATACTCACGCAGAAGCCACAAAAGACAGTTAAACAGAATGCACAGAATGAACTCAAAGAATATCAAGACACCACAATTAAAACACTTGAGAGGACAAAGAAACAACCAAATGAACTCAGTGAGGACTTCAACAAACACCAAAGTGAAACAAAGGAGACTTTTAAAAAAGAGATATATGAATTAAGGATAACAACACAAAATATAAAAGTCGAGATGAACAAAGATATGGAAACCTCAGGAAAAAATCAAACAAAAATTCTGGAAATAAAAAGTTCCTGAAACTAAATAAAAAATACAGCAGATAGTGAGTCCAGGAGACTAGAACAAGTGGAAGACTGAATCTCAAGGTTTGAAGAAATTAGATCTTAAAGAAAAACAAAAGAACACTGAGACAAAAGACTCAAAGAATATAAAGGAATACACAAGAACTCAGCAACACCATAAAAAGACCAAACCCGTGAATCACAGACATTGAAGGAGAAGAAGTGCATGCCAAAGGAATCTGTAATATATTCAACAAAATAATAACAGAAAACTTTTCGCATCTCAAAAAAGATTTGCTAATTCAGGTACAGGAAGCCTCCAGGACAACAAACAGACTTGACAAAAATACAACCTCCTCACAGCATAATATTGTTAAAACAACTAGCACAGAGAATAAACAAAGAATATTGAAGGCTGTAAGAGAGAAAAAACAAATAAAATATAAAAGTAAACCCATCAATAGAACAGCAGACTTCTAAACAGAAACCTTAAAAGCAAGAAGGGCATAAAGTGAGGTATTTTGAGCGCTGAAAGAAAACAATTTCAGTCCTAAGATACTCTACCCAGCAAAATTATCATTTAAAATTGATAGGGTAGGAATTCCAAGATGGCAGCTAAAGGTAGGAAGCAGAAAGCAACCCTCCTATAGTGAAATCTTGGAGAGACGCTGCAGACACACTTTGCAGGCATAATCACCGAGAAAAGGCATAACTTTGACCCCTCCAAATCTCCAGCCGGTGCAGAGAATCTCCACTTCACGTTAAACAGAGAAACGAGGAGGGCCCCCGGGGTCGCCAGTGGCCGGCACCCATACGGCTTGGGAAGATGCGGACCAGGTGAGCTTCGCGGTACTGCGGTACCCCACAGACAAGCCTGGGCCAGAGCAGCCTAGCCCCCTGGACAGACTGACCTCCACCCGGAAAAAAAAAAAGAGAAACTGAGTAATAAGCAATGAGAACAGTTAAGACACGCTGGAAAGAGGGTGGGGCGCCCTGAGCGCTGAAGATTGGGGGAAGGGAATCCTTCCCGGGACTGTAAATAAACAAGCCAGGCGGGCCGGAGAGCCTCTGGCGGGAGCGGGGCGCGCGCCCAGCAACCAGGAGTGGGGAAGCTTGTGAGAGGAGGGAAGACCCACTTCCCACGTGAACTGTAAACAAACATGGCGGCCAGCAGGAGCAGCAGTCCCGCCCAGTAAGCAGGAGCAGGAAAGTTTCTGAAAGTGGCAGTGGGAGGAAAACTTCAGAGGAGGGGGGGAAGACCCACCTCCCACATGAACTGTAAATAAACACACAGGCCTGACAACGCAGGTGCAGTGTCACCTTTCCCAGTGCTTCGAAAGGGGAAAGCCTGTAGCAGAGGCTCCCGCGCAAGAGAACTCTGAGCAAACAAAGCCTGTGGACCAGGTGAGTGCTAAGTTCACCCCAGAGATCTGCATAAATAACACAGCCAGCTACAGGCTGAGAGCACCAGGCAGGCAAGCCACAGTTGCAGATACCACTCTCAGAACTGTCTCCAGATGCTTTTTTTTCTTTTTCTCCCTACCTTTGATGAGAGAACAACTGAATTACACCTGCAAGCATAAAAACTTACTGAAACTGTATTGCATTGGAACTGGGGACACTTGGTGGGGCTTTTTTTTTTTCTTGTGTGTGTGTGTGAAGTTCTGTTCTACTTTATGCATCCCCTTTGATGAGACAACTACAGAACAACATCTGAGGCACCAACTCACAGACTGGAGATTGAGACAGACATCCAAATTATTAAGACTGAAATTGCATTGCATATAAACTTGGAAGTTTTTTGTTTTTTGTTTTTTTAATTTTCTATTGTCCATTTTATTTTAATTCATTTTTATATATAGATATTACTTTCATTTACTAATTTTTTATTTTTTTTATCTTTGATTTTCAATCCTCTCTCTGTCTCTCTATTGTCTGTTCAGCTTACCGTCGATTAGTACACTAACACTCCCTGTTTATACCTTTGAAACTCTCTTGTCTGATACGTTGTTCTGATTACTCCCTCCTGTCTGTATATTTGTTTTCCCCTTTTATTTAACTTCTTGCTTTCCATCTCAGCTCACTCTTCCATTCTCAATATTACCATTGTTATTATTACAAGCTAGAAAATACTTAATTACACACAGTACAGGGACAGTAACAACACCAAGGACAATGATGGGAAGACAGAAAAAACAGGGAAACCAGTTTCCCCATAGCAAAAAATTAGTACAGGAACCAGAGGGGAATGAAGAGAACAGAAACTCAGATCCAGACTCCAACAAAATGAAGATAAACTATGCCAAAGGACCCAATGAAGCCCACAAGAATAATTTAAAAGAAGAAATACTACAAGTACTCAATGAGAATTTTATAGAGATGATACTGGATAGGGTCAACCAAAATGTACAGGAGACACTCAAGAAATTCCAAGACAATAAAAATAGAGAATTTGAAAAAGCAAAAGAAGAAATAAAGGAAACCATAGAAGCACTGTATAAACACCAAAGTGAAAGAGAGAACACAATGAATAAATGGATAAATGAACTCAGGACAAAAATAGACAACAATAAAGAAGAAAACTGCCAGGATATGGAAAACCTCAGAAAAAAGAACGAAACAGAACTCCAAAACAAAACGGAAGGCCAATCCAGCAGAATAGAACAAACAGAAGACAGAATCTCAGAACTTGAAGATGAAATGGTAATTAAAGGACAAACCGAAGAACTATTAATTAAACAACTCAAGACCTGTGAAAAGAAAATGCAAGAACTCACTGACTCATCAAAAGACCAAACTTGAGAATCCTGGGCATCGAAGAAGGAGAAGAGGTGCAAGTGAAGGGAATGCGTAATCTATTCAACAAAATAATAATGGAAAATTTCCCAAATCTAGAGAAAGATATTCCCATACAGATGCAAGAGGCCTCCAGGACACCAAACAGACCAGATCAAAATAGAACTACTCCACGACATATCATCATTAAAACAAGTTCAGAAACTAAGGAAAGAATATTGAAGGCTGTAAGAGAGAAAAAAAAAAGTAACATACAAAGGTAAACCCATCAAAATCAGAGCAGACTTCTCAACAGAAACATTAAAAGCAAGAAGAGCGTGGGGTGAGATCTTCCGGGCACTGAATGAAAATAACTTCAACTCCAGGATACTCTACCCAGCAAAGCTATCATTCAAAATAGATGGAGCAATAAAAGTCTTCCATGATAAGCAGAAACTAAAACAATATGTGACCACAAAGCCACCAATACAAAAGATTCTGCAAGGGATCCTGCACACAGAAAGTGACACCCAACTTAACCATGAAAAGGCAGGCAGCACCAAACCACAGGATAAGAAAAAGCAAGACAGTAGAGAGTAACATCAAGTTAGGTACACACAATCAAACCTTCAAACAACTAAGACAACTAAATGACAGGAATCACCACATACCTATCAGTACTAACGCTTAATGTTAATGGACTTAATTCACCCATCAAAAGACACCGTTTGACAAAATGGATTAAAAAAGAAGATCCAACAATTTGTTGCTTACAGGAGACTCATCTCACCGACAGAAATAAGCATATGCTTAGGATAAAAGGCTGGAAGAAGATTTACCAAGCCAATGGCCCCCGAAAACAAGCAGGAGTAGCAATACTTATCTCTGACAAAGTAGACTTCAATCCTACATTGATCAAACGAGATAAAGAAGGACATTCCATACTAATAAAAGGGGAAATAGACCAAAAGGAAATAATAATCATCAATCTGTATGCACCCAATGTCAACGCACCTGATTTCATCAAACATACCCTGAAAGACCTAAAAGCATATATAAACGCCAACACAATGGTTGTGGGAGACTTTAACACTCCATTATCATCAATAGATAGGTCATCCAAACAAAAACTCAATAAAGAAATCCAAGATCTAAAATATGCAATAGATCAAGTGGACCTAATAGATGTCTACAGAACATTTCATCCAACTTCTACACAATATACATTCTTCTCAGCAGCCCATGGAACCTTCTCCAAAATAGATCATATCCTAGGGCACAAAGCAAGCCTCAGCAAATATAAGAAAATAGAAATAATACCGTGCATACTATCTGACCACAATACAGTAAAAGTAGAACTCAACAACAAAAGTAAAGACAAAAAACATGCAAAGAGCTGGAAACTAAATAACTCATTACCTAATGAAGAGTGGATCATCGATGCAATAAAAGAGGAAATTAAAAAGTTCCTGAGAGTCAATGAAAATGAAAACACAACATACCGGGACCTATGGGACACAGCTAAGGCAGTCTTGAGAGGAAAGTTTATAGCCATGAGTGCATATATTAAAAAGATTGAAAGATCCCAAATCAATGACCTAATGATACATCTCAAACTCCTAGAAAAACAAGAACAAGCAAATCCCAAAACAAATAGAAGGAAAGAAATAATAAAAATAAGAGCTGAAATCAACGAAATAGAAACCAAAAAACCATACAAAGAATTAATGAAACAAAAAGTTGGTTCTTTGAAAAAATAAACAAGATCGATAGACCCCTGGCAAACCTGACTAAAATGAGGAGAGAAAAAACCCAAATTAGTAGAATTAGGAATGCAAAAGGGGAGATCACAACAAACACCATGGAAGTCCAGGAAATCATCAGAGACTACTTTGAGAACCTATATTCAAATAAATTTGAAAATCTAAAGGAAATGGACAGATTTCTAGATACATATGATCATCCAAAACTGAACCAAGAGGAAATTAATCACCTTAATAGACCTGTAACACAAAATGAAATTGAAGCAGCAATCAAGAGTCTCCCCAAAAAGAAAAGTCCAGGACCTGATGGATTCTCTGCTGAATTCTATCAGACCTTTAAAGAAGAACTGATACCAACCCTCCTTAAACGGTTCCATGAAATAGAAAGGGAAGGAAAACTGCCAAACACATTTTATGAAGCCAGTATTACACTTATCCCAAAACCAGGCAAAGACACCTCCAAAAAGGAGAACTATAGGCCAATCTCCTGAATGAACATTGATGCAAAAATCCTCAACAAAATAATGGCAAAACGAATTCAACAACACATCAAAACGATTATTCACCACGACCAAGTAGGCTTCATCCCAGGGATGCAGGGGTGGTTCAACATACGAAAATCAATAAACGTAATAAACCACATTAACAGAAGCAAAGACAAAAACCACTTGATCATCTCAATAGATGCAGAAAAAGCCTTTGATAAGATCCAACATCATTTCATGATAAAGGCTCTAAGAAAACTAGGAATAGAAGGAAAGTTCCTCAACATTATAAAAGCTATATATGACAAACCTACAGTCAGCATTATACTTAATGGAGAAAAATTGAAACCATTCCCTCTAAAATCAGGAACCAGACAAGGATGCCCACTATCTCCACTCCTATTCAACATAGTACTGGAATTCCTAGCCAGAGCAATTAGGCAAGAAGAAGGAATAAAAGGAATACAAATAGGTAAAGAAACTGTCAAAATATCCCTATTTGCAGACGACATGATCCTATACCTTAAAGACCCAAAAAACTCTACTCAGAAGCTTCTAGACATCATCAATAGCTATAGCAAGGTAGCAGGATATAAAATCAACATAGAAAAATCATTAACATTTCTATACACTAACAATGAGCAAACGGAAAAAGAATGTATGAAAACAATTCCATTTACAATAGCCTCAAAAAAAATCAAATACCTAGGTGTAAACCTAACAAAAGATGTGAAAGACCTCTACAAGGAAAACTATACACTTCTGAAGAAAGAGATTGAGGAAGACTATAGAAAGTGGAGAGATCTCCCATGCTCATGGATTGGTAGAATCAACAGAGTAAAAATGTCAATACTCCCCAAAGTAATCTGCATGTTTAATGCAATTCCCATCAAAATTCCAATGACATTCATTAAAGAGATTGAAAAATCTACTGTTAAATTTATATGGAAACACAAGAGGCCACGAATAGCCAAGGCAGTACTCAGTCAAAAGAACAATGCTGGAGGTATCATGATACCTGACTTCAAACTATATTACAAAGCAATAACAATAAAAACAGCATGGTACTGGCACAAAAACAGACATGAAGACCAGTGGAACAGAATAGAGGATCCAGATATGAAGCCACACAACTATGAGCAACTTATCTTTGACAAAGGAGCTAAAAATATACGATGGAGAAATAGCAGCCTCTTCAACAAAAACTGCTGGGAAAACTGGTTAGCAGTCTGCAAAAAACTGAAACTAGATCCATGTATATCACCCTGTACCAAGATTAACTCAAAATGGATCAAGGATCTTAATATCAGACCCCAAACTCTTAAGTTGATACAAGAAAGACTAGGAAATACTCTGGAGTTAGTAGGTATAGGTAAGAACTTTCTCAATGAAACCCCAGCAGCACAGCAACTAAGAGATAGCATAGATAAATGGAACCTCATTAAAGTAAAAAGCTTCTGTTCATCAAAAGAAATGGTCTCTAAACTGAAGAGAACACCCACAGAGTGGGAGAAAATATTTGCCAACTATACATCAGACAAAGGACTGATAACCAGAATATACAGGGAACTTAAAAAACTAAATTTTCCCAAAACTAATGAACCAATAAAGAAATGGGCATGTGAACTAAACAGAACTTTCTCAAAAGAAGAAATTCAAATGGCCAGAAAACACATGAAAAAATGCTCACCATCTCTAGCAATAAAGGAAATGCAAATTAAAACCACACTAAGATTCCACCTCACCCCTGTTAGAATAGCCATCATCAGCAACACCACCAACAACAGGTGTTGGCGAGGATGCGGGGGAAAAGGAACCCTCTTACACTATTGGTGGGAATGTAAACTAGTACAACCACTCTGGAAAAAAATTTGGAGGCTACTTAAAAAGCTGGACATCGATCTACCATTTGATCCAGCAATACCACTCTTGGGGATATACCCAAAAGACTGTTACTCCAGAGGCACCTGCACATCCATGTTTATTGTGGCACTATTCACAATAGCCAAGTTATGGAAACAGCCAAGATGCCCCACCACTGACGAATGGATTAAGAAAATGTGGTATCTATACACAATGGAATTTTATGCAGCCATGAAGAAGAACAAAATATTATCATTCGCTGGTAAATGGATGGAATTGGAGAACATCATTCTGAGTGAGGTCAGCCTGGCTCAAAAAACCAAAAATCGTATGTTCTCCCTCATATGTGGACATTAGATCAAGGGCAAACACAACAAGGGGATTCTACTATGAGCACATGATAAAAGCTAGAGCACACAAGGGAGGGGTGAGAATAGGTAAGACACCTAAAAAACTAGCTAGCATTTGTTGCCCTGAACACAGAGAAACTAAAGCAGATACCTTAAAGCAACTGAGGCCAATAGGAAAAGGGGAACAGGTACTAGAGAAAAGGTTAGATCAAAAAGAATTAACCTAGAAGGTAACACCCACGCACAGGAAATCAATGTGAGTCAATGCCCTGTATAGCTATCCTTATCTCAACCAGGAAAACCCCTTGTTCCTTCCTATTATTGCTTATACTCTCTCTACAACAAAATTAGAAATAAGGTCAAAATAGTTTCTGCTGGGTATTGGGGGGGGAGCGGGTGGTAAGGGAGGGGGTGGGGGTAGGGGGGAGAAATGAACCAAGCCTTGTATGCACATATGAATAATAAAAGAAAAATGAAAAAAAAATAAAAAAAATAAAATTGATAGTGTAGTAAAAGTAATCCATGATAAAAAGAAACTAAAACAATATATGACCACCAATCCCCCACTACAGAAGATTCTGAGAGGAATCCTACACACAGAAGACAAAAACAAACATAAGCATGAAAGGACAGGGAGTATTAAACCTCATAGGAAGTACAGAGAAGTACTCAGAGAGTAGCATTGAATTGACTGCATGTATTCAAATCCTTAAACAACAAAAACAACTAAATGGTAGGAATCACCACATACCTCCCAATATTAACACTGAATGTTAATGGAATCAACAATCCCATCAAAAGCCACCATTTGGCAAACTATTAAAAAGAAAACCCCAGTCACCACTCCAGAGGAATTAATACAGAAACCTTAAAGCAACAAAAGTTATCATGATAAGGGTATCAGTAACCAGGGTAAGGATCAATTAGAGATAAATCAACATGGGACATAACATGTGTACATGAAAGCAATGCTAGGAATATTTCTGTATAGCTATCCTCAACTCACCTAGCAAAAACACTTTTTCTTCCTTATTAGGCTTGTCTCTTTTCTTCAACAAAACCAGTGATAAAGGCAGAACAGGACCTGCCTGGAACTGAGGGGGGAAGAAGAAAGAGGGTGGCGGAGGGGGCAGGGGGGAGAAATTACCCAAATAATGTATGCACATGTGAATAAAATAATAATAATGATAATAATAATAAAAGAATAGTAACAGGAAGTACCATGTACAGTTGTTTGAGGATAAAATAAAAAAAAATGCATATAGCTCACTGGCTTGTCACATCATATGGCAAATGATAAGAGATCAACGTATGTTTCAAGACAACAGAAAGCCATTTCTAAAAGTGGATTTCAAACTAAAATTCCTCAAGAGAGACAAAGAAGGTCACATCATACTATTAAAAGAAGAAATACATCAGGGCAAAATAACAATTGTAACTTATATGTGACTGATGTCAGTGCATCCAATTTCATTAACATACACTTAAGAACTTAAAATCACATGTAGACCCCAAGACAGTGGTAATGGGAGACTTTATTGCCCCTCTATCACCAATACATAGCTCATCCAGAAAAAAATCAATAATGAAATCCAGAAATAAATGACACCATAGATCTAATGGAAATGAGTGATGTCTACAGAGTATTCCATCCTGCAATGGCACAATATGTATTCTTCTCAGCAGACCATAGAACTTTCTCCAAAATACACCATAGCCTAGGGCACAAAGCAAGTCTCAATAAATATAAGAAAATTGAAATAAACCCCTGCATATTATTTGAGCCACAATGCAATAAAACTAGAACTCAATGATAAAAGCAGCAGCAGAAAATACACAAACAATTGGAGGCTGAACAAGACATTTCTCAATGATCATAGAAGAAATAGGAAGGAAATCAAAAAATTCTAAAATTTATGAAAACAAAAATACAACCTATCAGAACGTATGAGATACAGCAAAGGCAGACCTAAAAAGAAAGTCTATAGGTATGAGTGCATATATTAAAAACACAGAAAGACCACAAATAAATTACTTAATGTTACATCTCAAACAACTAGAGAAACAAGAGCAAGCAAAACCCCAAAGTAGCAGGAGAGAAATAATAAAAATAAGTGTTGAAATAAATGAAATAGAAACACTGCCACACAAAAAAATACAAAGAATCAACAAAATAAAAAGCTGGTTCTTTGAAAAAAAAAGAAGCAAGATTGACAAGCCCCTGGCAAATCTGACTAAAATGGGGACAAAAAACCCAAATTAATACAATCAGAAACAAAAGAAGGGGGGGGTAACAAGAAACACCAAGGAAATCCAGGGAATCATGAGGGACTACTTTGAAAAACTATGTTCAAATAAATTGGAAAATCTAAAAGAAATTAACAATCTTCTAGATACATATGACAACCCAAAATTGAACCAAGATGATATAAATGAACAAAATGGATTTATAGCACTCAGTGAAATTGAAGCACCAATAAAGAGTCTCCCCAAAAAAGTCCAGGACCTGATGGATTCTCTGCTGAATTCTACCAGACCTTTAAAGAAGAACTAATACCAACAATCCGTAAATTATTCCACCAAGTAGAAAGAGAAGGAACACTGCCTAACTCACATTATTAGCCAGTATTACACTCATCCCAAAACAACACAAGGACACATTTATAAAAGAGAACTACAGGCCAATCTCCTTAATGAACATACATGCAAATATGCTCATTAAAATAATGGCAAACCGATTTCAACAACATATTGGAAAGATCATTCACCGTGATCAAGTCAGCTTCATTCCAGGGACACAGGGATAGTTGAACATATCCAAATCTTTGAATGTAATACAGCACATTAATAGGAGCAAAGACAAAAAACAAATAATCATCTCCATAGATGCAGAAAACCCTTTTATAAAACCGAACACCATTTCATGATAAGAGCTCTGATTAAACTGGTAATAGAAGCAATGAACCTCAACATTATAAATGCTATGTATGACAAACCTATGGCCAACATCATACTTAATGGGGAAACACTGAAACCATTTCCCCTAAAGTCATGAAGGAGAAAAGTGTGCTCACTCTCTCCACTCATATTCAACATGGACTTGGAATACCTCACCAGAGCAATAAGGCAGGAAGAATAAATAAAGGGAACACAAAATTTACAAGTAGGTAAAGAAGTAGTCAAACTATACCTATTTGCACACGCCATGAGCTTATATCTAAAAGACCTGAAAAAACTTTGCCATAAAACTCCTAGACAACATGAACAGCTTCATCAAAGTAGCAGGGTACAAAATTGATTTGCAAAAACCAGTAGCCTTTCTATACACCAACAATAAACAGGTTGAGAAACAATATAGGAAAACAATTCCACTTATAATAAAGTAAAAAAAATTAAATACCTAGGAATAAACTTAAGGATGTGAATGATCTCTACAAGAAAAATTACAAATGATTGAAGAAATAAATCAAAGAAGACTACAGAACATAGAAAGATCTTCCATGCTCATAGATTAGCAGAATCAACGTAGTAAAAATAGCTATATTACCAACAACAATCTACATGCTCAATGCAACTCACATCAAAAACCCAATGACATTCATCATAGAGATTGAAAAATCAACTCTAGAGCTCATTTGAAAACACAAAAGACAATGAATGGCCAAGGCAATGCTGACAGCAAGGCTAGAGGTATCACAATACCCAACTTCAAACTATACTACAGAGCCATAGTAATAAAAATATTGTGTTACTGGCACAAACACAGATACGAAGACCAGTGGAAGAATAGAGGACCCAGATATGAATCCACACAACTATGCTCACCTAATTTTAGACAAAGGCACCAAAAACATACAATGCAGAAAAGACAGCCTTTTCAACAAATGTTGCTGAGAATAGAGGATATCTGCTGCAGAAAACTGAAACTATTTCCATATTTCTCACCCCAAACAAGTGTCAACTCAAAGTGGATTGAGAACCTTTATATCACAGGATCCAAGATGGCAACTAGGGTGCAAAACAGAAAGCGTGAGCTCCGTGACTCCAAAACCATGCTGAGATTTTGGAGCTACACTTGGCAGAAATAAAGCACCAAGGAGAACCAAACTTTGACACCCTGAACCCCTAGCCCACAGAAAGATTCTCCATGCCACATTAAACTGAGAAAACAGGTGGGCTGCTCCACCGCCACCAGCTCCACTGCTGCCACCAGCTCCAAACCTGCCTGGGAGAAATTCAGCAGGCCAAACAGGTGAGTGCCAAGTATTACACAGTATTCCCCCAGCCACCCAGGGATGAACCCCTGGGCAGAATAATTGCAAAAAAAAACCTGAACATTAAATGATGAACTGAAAACTAGCACATAGCAGAAGGAGCAGGATTGCTGAAAGAGCACCAGAGAAGGGGAGGAGGGGCAAGGAGCTAATCTCTACATGAACTATCAGTAAAAAAAAATGGCTGGAAAGGCAGGAAGGCCAACAGCAGGTGGGTGATAAGCCATTCCCAAAGCAGGGCAGGTAGCAGACCTTATCTCCTGAGCAACACCCAAAGTCAAACGGCTCTGCAAAATTGAAAAACAAACAGTGAACCATCACAACATGCTGACAGCAAGGGGATGGCTAATGGATCACTAACCCTACCCCAGAAAAGGGGGAAAGGCAAAGAAACAAGATCCCAGTAAACAAGCACACTGAAAAGCCACCTCCAAAGCAGGACAGCTGGTGGAACCTGAGGACAGTGTGCAAACTTAAACTGTCACACATTACTGAGGGAGGAGCTGACCAAGCAGCTGCTGCTGAAAGACAGAAGAAAAAAACACTACCCACAAGCCAACCACCTGGAGCTTCTTCTCTCCATTTGTGAAGGAGTAACACAAGAACTTAAACTAAGACTGAAATACTATTGTTCCAGAACTTGGAGGGGTTTTGTTTGTTTGTTTTTCTTTCTTGTTTGTTTGTTCATCTCTCCCCATTGATTTCTCTGGGTTTGTTGTTGCTGTTGTTGTTAGTTTTACTATTGTGGATTTTTCTATTTTTACTTTTAACCTATTATTTTTTCTTTTTTTCTATTCTCTTTCTATACTATTAAATTACCCACCATCATCTGCTCATCCCTACTCTCACCCCCTTCACTCTCAATCCTTCTCCTGTGTTAAAACCCATTGCTCCCATATCCAACAACTTGTTCTGCCCCCTCTCACCCACTCTCCTCCTGCAGCCCTCACCTTCCCCTCCCATTCTCCCCTAACCTGTCACAAGACTACCCCACCTTCCTTCATACTCATCACCCACTGAACAACCTACTATAACACAACACCAAAGCCCTGGAATCATGAACACAAACACCCTCTTCTACAGCAATAGAAATATACAAAAACACACACAAGAACCACAAAAAAAGCAGCCCCCATAGTGCTTCCCCCACTCATCCATGCCACTTCCCATCTCCACCTTTAGTTCCACCCTATCCAGCTCCCTAAATTTCTATAGCTAACATACAAAGGTTAACCCTGCAACTCCCACTGCTTATTACCACCAGGGGATGATCTATATAACACAAAAAGACTGGTGGGATATTAAACTTGTGAACTTGTTAATACAAATAGCGCCCAGACCAGGGACAGAAATAGCACACACACACTTAGCTAAAAACCCAAGACAGACACAAAACAAAAAAGAAATCAAGTAACTGAAACTACCAACTAGCCTATCAAGAACATAGATGCACAGTACCAAGTGGAGCAATCAGAAGAAGGAAAAGGGACAGAAAACATTCTCCCCACCCAAAATAATATAATACAAGATTCAGAGGGAAATAAAGAAAATCTATACCCAGTTGCTGACTACAACAAAACAAAGATAAATGACAGCAAGGAACCCAACTATATCCACAAGAACATCCCCAAAGAAGAAATCCTGCAAGTTACCACTGAGAAATTCATGGACATGATATTAGACACGGTTAACCAAAACATACAACAGTCACTCAAGAAATTTCAAGACACCAAAAATAAAGAATAAAAGGAGACACAGAAACAAATACAGGAACTCACAGGAGCCCAAATTAAACAACTGAAACAGAAAACACTACAAGTAGAGAGATAAGTGATTTAAAGATGAAAAAAAGACAATTTTAAAGGAGAAGTGATGGGGAAAACGTCAGAAAAAAAGAATGAAACAGAAACACAAAACACAGTGGAAGGCCATTCCAGTACACTAGAACATATGGAAGACAGAATCTCAGAACTTAAAGATGAAATGGTAATAAAGGAAAAATGACAGAGCTATTAGTCAAACAACTCAAACCCTGCAAAGGGAATATGCAAGAATTCTCCAACTCCCTCAAAATACCAAAACTGACAATCATGGCCATTAAAGAAGGAGAAGAAGTCCAAGAAAAAGGAATTTGAAATATGTTCAACAAAACAATAACAGAAAGTTTCCCAAGTCTACATAAAGTATGCCCATTTAGGTACAGGAAACCTCCAGGACACCAAAGAGACATGACAAAAATGAGCTTCACCACAACATATTATCATTAAAACAACAAGCACAGAGAATAAAGAAGGAATGTTGAAGGCTGCAAGAGAGAAAAAATAAATAACACACAAAGGTAAAACCATCAAAATCACTACAGATTTCCCTGGAAACCTTAAAAACAAGAAGGACATGAAGTGAGGTATTCCAGGTACTGAATGAAAATAACTTCAACCCTACGATACTTTACTCAGCAAAACTAGCATTCAAAATAGATGGAGCAATAAAAGACTTCCATGAAAAGCAGAAACTAAAAAAATATGAACACCAAGCCAACACTACAATGATTCAATAAGGAATTCTGAATACAGAAAATGAAAGCAACAAAACCATGAGGGAACAGGCAGTACCAAACCACAAGAGAACAAAAGACAAGGAATTAGAGAGTATCATTGATTCATCTCCACAGAATCAAACCTTGAAACAAGAAAAACAACTAAATGATAGGAATCACCACATACCTATCAAAATAATACTAAATGTCAATGGACTTAACTCCACCATAAAAAGACACCATTTGCCAAACTGGATTAAAAAGAAAGATTCAATAATCTGTTGTGTATAAGAGACCTATCTCATAGACAGAAACAAGCACTGCCTTAGGGTGAAAGGCTGGAAGAAGATTTACCAAGCCAATGGCTCCCAAAAACAGGCAGGAGTAGCAATACTTATTTCGGACAAAGTAGACTTCAAACTTACTTTGATCAAATGAGACAGAGAAAGACACTCCATTCTAATAAAAGGGGAAATACACCAAAAAGAAATAATTATTGAGGGATTCCAAGATGGCAGCTAGAGGGAGAAAGCAGAAAGCGAGCCTCCTATAGTAAAATCTTGGAGAGACGCTGGAGACACACTATGCAGGCATAATCACTGAGAAGAGGCATAATTTTGACCCCTCCACACCTCCAGCCGGCACAGAGAATCTCCACTTCACATTAAATGGAGAAACCAGGAGGGCCCCTGGGCTGCCAGTCGCCGGCGCCCAGAAGGCTTGGGAAGATGCAGACCAGGTGAGCTTTGCGGTACTGCAGTACTCCCATAGACAAGCCTGGGCCCAAGCAGCATAGCCCCCTGGACAGACCGACCCCCACCTGGGGAAAAAAGAGAAACTGAGTAATAAGCAATAAGAGCAATAAAGACACGTGAGAAAGAGGGTGGGGTACCCTGAGCACTGAAGATTGGAGGAAGGGAATCCTTCCCGGGACTGTAAATAAACAAGCCGGATGGGAAGGAGAGGCTCTGGTGGGAGCAGGGGTGTGCCCAGCAACCAGGAGTGGGAAAGCTTGTGAGAGTGGCAGAGGGAGGAAAATTCCACAGGAGAGGAGGGATGACCCACTTCCCACGTGAACTGTAAACAAACATGGTGGCTGGCAGGAGCAGCAGCACCACCCAGTAATTAGGAGCAAGAAAGCTTGTGAAAGTGGCGGTGGGAGGAAAACTGCACAGGAGAGGGGGGAAGATCCACCTCCCACATGAAGTGTAAATAAACACACAGGCCTGAGAACGAGGGTGCAATGTCACCTTTCCCAGTACTTGGAAAGGGGAAAGCTTGTAGCAAAGGTTCACAGGAAAACTCTGAGTAAACAATGCCTGCAGGGCCATGTGAGTGCTAAGCTCACCCCAGAGATCTGCATAAATAATGTCTCCAGCAACAGCAGGCTGACAGCAGTGGGCAGGCAAGCCACAGCTGCAGATACCATTCGCAGAACTGTCTCCAGACTCTTTTTTTTTTCATTGTCTCCCTATCTTTGATCAGAGAACAACTGAATTACACCTGTAAGATGAAAAACTTACTGAAACTGTATTGCATTTGAACTTGGGACACTTGGTGGGGTTTTGCTTTGAGCATGTGTGTGTAGTTTTGTTCTACTTTATGCATCCCCTTTGATGAGACAACTACAGAACAACATCTGAGGCACCATCTGCAGGATTGGAGATTGAGATTGACACCCAAATTATTAAGACTGAATCTTCATTGCATTTGAACTTGGAGGTTTTTTGGTTATTTGGTTTTTTTAATTTTCTATTTTTTCATTTTATTTTAAGACATTTTTATATATAGATTTTTCTTTCATTTAATCATGTTTATTTTTATTCTTATCTTTTTTTTATTTTTGATTTTCAATCTTCTCTCTGTCTCTCTAATGTCTGTTCAGCTTACTGTCGATTAGTACACTAAAGGTCTCTGTTTATACCTTTGAAACCTTCTTGTCTGATACCTTGTTCTGTTTTCTTCTTCCAGTCTGTGTATTTGTTTTTCCTATTTCTTTAATTTCTTGCTTTCCATCTCAGCTCACTCTTCCATTCTAAATATTACCATTGTTATTATTACAAGATAGAAAATACTTAATTACACACAGTACAGGGACATAAACAACACCAAAGACAATGACAGGAAGACAGAAAAAACAGGGAAACCAGTTTCCCCACAGCAAAATATTAGTACAGGAACCAGAGGGGAATGAAGAAAACAGGTACTCAGATCCAGACTCCAACAAAATGAAGATAAACTATGCTAAAGGACCCAATGAAGCCCACAAGAATAATTTAAAAGAAGACATACTACAGGTACTCAATGAGAATTTTATACAGATGATACTGGATAGGGTCAACCAAAATGTACAAGAGACACTCAAGAAATTCCAAGACAACAAAAATAGAGAATTTGAAAAAGCAAAAGAAGAAATAAAGGAAACCATAGAAACATTGTATAAACACCAAAGTGAAAGAGAGAACATGATGAATAAACAGATAAATGAACTCAGGACAAAAATAGACAACAATAAAGAGGAAACCATCCAGGATATGGAAAACCTCAGAAAAAAGAACGAAACAGAACTGCAAAACAAAACAGAAGGCCAATTCAGCAGAATAGAACAAACAGAAGACAGAATCTCAGAACTTGAACATGAAATGGTAATTAAAGGAAAAACTGAAGAACTATTAATTAAACAACTCGAGACCTGTGAAAAGAAAATGCAAGAACTCACCAACTCCATCAAAAGACCAAACTTGAGAATCATGGGCATCGAAGAAGGAGAAGAGGAGCAAGCGAAGGGAATGCATAATATATTCAACAAAATAATAATGGAAAATTTCCCAAATCTAGAGAAAGATATTGTCATACACATGCAAGAGTCCTCCAGGACACCAAAAAGACCAGATCAAAATAGAACTACCCCACACATCATCATTAAAACAACAGTTCAGAAACTAAGGAAAGAATCTTGATGGCTGTAAGAGAGAAAGAACAAGTAACATACAAAGGTAAACCCATCAAAATCACAGCAGACTTCTCAACAGAAACATTAAAAGCAAGAAGAGCATGGGGTGAGACCTTCTGGGCACTGAATGAAAATAACTTCAACTCCAGGATACTCTACCCAGCAAAACTATCATTCAAAATAGATGGAGCAATAAAAGTCTTCCACAATAAGCAGAAACTAAAACAATATGTGACCACAAAGCCACAACTACAAAGGATTCTTCAAGGGATTCTGCACACAGAAAGTGAAACCCAACTTAACCATGAAAAGACAGGCAGCACCAAATCACAGGAAAAGAAAAAGCAAGACTGTAGAGAGTAACCTCAACTTAGGTACACACAATCAAACCTTCAAACAACTAAGACAACTGAATGACAGGAATCACCGCATACCTATCAGTACTAACACTTAATGTTAATGGACTTAATTCACCCATCAAAAGGTATCGCTTGACAAAATGGATTAAAAAGGAAGATCCAACAATTTGTTGCTTACAGGAGACACATCTCCCAACAGAAAAAAGCATAGGCTAAGGATGAAAGGCTGGAAGAAGATTTACCAAGCTAATGCCCCCTGAAAACATGCAGGAGTAGCAATACTTATCTCTAAAAAGTAGACTTCAATCCTACTTTGATCAAACAAGATAAAGAAGGACATTCCATACTAATAAAAGGGGAAATAGACCAAAAGCAAATAATTATCAACCTATATGCACCCAATGTCAACACACCCAATTTCATCAAATAAACCCTGAAAGAACTAAAAGCATACATAAAGCCAACACAGTGGTTGTGGGAGTCTTTAACACCCCATTATCATCAATAGATAGGTCATCCAAACAAAAAATTAATAAAGAAATCCAAGATCTAAAATATGCAAAATATCAAATGGACCTAGTTGATGTATGCACAACATTTCATCCAATTTCTACACAATACACTCTCTTCTCAGTAGTCCATGGAACCTTCTCCAAAATAGATGATATCCTAGGTGACAAAGCAAGTCTCAGCAAATATAAAAAAGTAAAAATTATACCGTGCATGCTATCTAATCACAATGCAGTAAAAAGTAGAACTCAACAACAAAAGTAAAGACAAAAAATATGCAAACAGCTGGAAACTAAATAACTCATTACTTAATGAAGAATGGATCATCGATGCAATAAAAGAGGAAATTAAAAAGTTCCTGGAGGTCAATGAAAATGAAAACACAATCTACCAGAACCTATGGGACACAGCAAAGGCAGTCCTGAGAGGAAAGTTCATAGCCATGAGTGCATATATTAATAAGACTGAAAGACCCAAATCAATGACCTAATGATACATCTCAAACTCCTAGAAAAACAAGAACAAGCAAATCCCAAAACAAGTAGAAGGAGAGAAAGAATAAAAATAAGAGCTGAAATCAAAGAAATAGAAACCAAAAAAAAATACAAAGAATTAATGAAACAAAAAGTTGGTTCTTTGAAAAAATTAACAAGATTGGTAGACCCTTGGCAAATCTGACTAAAATGAAGAGAGAAAAAACCCAAATTAGTAGAATCAGGAATGCAAAAGGGGAGATAACAACAAACACAATGGAGGTCCAGGAAATAATCAGAGACTACTTTGAAACCTATATTCAAATACATTTGAAAACCTTAAAGAAATGGACAGATTTCTGGATACATATAACCATCCAAAACTGAACCAAGAAGAATTTAATTACCTGAATAGATCAATAACACAAAATGAAATTGAAGCAGCAATCAAGAGTCTCCCCCCAAAAAAGGTCCAGGACCTGATGAATTCTCTGCTGAATTCTATTAGACCTTTAAAGAAGAATGGCTACCAACCCTCCTTAAACTGTTCCACAAAATAGAAAGGGAAAGAAAACTGCCAAAAACATTTTATGAAGCCAGTATTACACTTATCCCAAAACCAGGCAAAGACACCTCCAAAAAGGAGAACTATAGGCCAATCTCCTTAATGAACATTGATGCAAAAATCCTCAACAAAATAATGGCAAACCAAATTCAACAACACATCAAAAAGATTATTCACCACGACCAAGTAGGCTTCATCCCAGGGATGCAGGGGTGGTTCAACATACTATAATCAATAAATGTAATAAACCACATTAACAGAAGCAAAGACAAAAACCACTTGATCATCTCAATAGATGCAGAAAAAGCCTTTGATAAGATTCAATACCATTTCATGATAAAAGCTCTAAGAAAACTAGGAATAGAAGGAAAATACCTCAACATTATAAAAGCTATATATGACAAACTTACAGCCAGCATTACACTTAATGGAGAAAAACTGAAACCATTCCCTCTAAAACGAGGAACCACACAAGGATGCCCACTATCTCTACTCCTATTCAACATAGTACTGGAAGTCCTAGCCAGTGCAATTAGGCAAGATGAAGGAATAAAAGGAATACAAATAGGTAAAGAAACTGTCAAAATATCCCTATTTGCAGATGACATGATCCTATACCTTAAAGACCCAAATAACTCTACTCAGAAGCTTCTAGACATCATCAATAGCTATAGCAAGGTAGCAGGATATAAAATCAATATAGCAAAATCATTGCCATTTCTATATACTAACAATGAGCAAACTGAAAAAGAATGCATGAAAACAATTCCATTTACAATAGCTTCAAAAAAATCAAATACCTAGGTGTAAACCTACCAAAAGATGTGAAAGACCTCTACAAGGAAAACTATACACTTCTGAAGAAAGAGATTGAGGAAGACTATAGAAAGTGGAGACATCTCCCATGTTCATGGATTGGTAGAATCAACATAGTAAAAATGTCGATACTCCCAAAAGTAATCTACATGTTTAATACATTTCCCATCAATATTCCAAGGACATTCAATAAAGGGATTGAAAAATCTACCGTGAAATTTATATGGAAACACAGGAAGCCATGGATAGCCAAGGCAATACTTAGTCAAAAGAACAATGCAGGAGGTATCACAATACCTGACTTCAAACTTTATTACAAAGCAATAACAATAAAAACAGCATGGTACTGGCACATAAACAGACATGAAGACCAGTGGAACAGAATACAGGACCCAGATATGAAGCCACACAACTATAACCTACTTGTCTTTGACAAAGGAGCTCAAAATATACGATGGAGAAATAGCAGCCTCTTCAACAAAAACTGCTGGGAAAACTGGTTAGCAGTCTGCAAAAAACTGAAACTAGATCCATGTATACCATATATCACCTTATACCAAGATTAACTCTAAATGGATCAAGGATCATAATATCAGACCACAAACTCTAAAGCTGATACAGGAAAGAGTAGGAAATACTATGGAGTTAGTAGGAATAGGTAAGAACTTTCTCAATGAAACTCCAGCAGCACAGCAACTAAGAGATAGCATAGACAAATGGGACCTCATAAAACTAAAAAGCTTCTGTTGACCAAAAGAAATGGTCTCTAAACTGAAGAGAACACCCACAGAGTGGGAGAAAATATTTGCCAACTATACATCAGACAAAGGACTGATAACCACAATATATAGGGAACTTAAAAAACTAAATTCATCCAAAACTAATGAACCAATAAAGAAAGGGGCAAGTGAACTAAACAGAACTTTCTCTAAAGAAGAAATTCAAATGTCCAAAAAACACATGAAAAAATGCTCACCATCTCTAGCAATAAAGGAAATGCAAATTAAAACCACACTAAGATTCCACCTCACCCCTGTTAGAAGAGCCATCATTAGCAACACCACCAACAACAGGTGTTTGTGAGGATGCAGGAAAAAAGGAACCCTTTTACATTGTTGGTGGGAATGTAAACTTGAACAACAACTCTGGAAAAAAATTTGGAGTCTACTTATAAAGCTAGACATTGATCTACCATTTGATCCAGCAATACCACTCTTGGGGATATACCCAAAATACTGTGACACAGGTTCCTCCAGAGGCACCTGCACACCCATGTTTATTGCAGCACTTTTCACAATATCCAACTTATGGAAATAGCCAAGTTGCCCCACCACCGATGAATGGATTAAGAAAATGTGGTATCTATACACAATGGAATTTTATGCAGCCATGAAGAAGAATGAAATGTTATCATTCACTGGTAAATGGACAAAATTAGAGAACATCATTCTGAGTGAGGTTAGCCTGGCCCAAAAGAGCAAAAATCATATGTTCTCTGTCATATGTGGACATTAGATCAAGGGCAAACACAACAAGGGGATTGGACTTTGAGCACATGATAAAAGCGAGAGCACACAAAGGAGGGGTGAGGATAGGTAAGACACCTAAAAAACTAGCTAGCATTTGTTGCCCTTAATGCAGAGAAACTAAAGCAGATACCTTAAGTGCAACTGAGGCCAACAGGAAAAGGGGACCAGGAACTAGAGAAAAGGTGAGATCAAAAAGAATTAACCTAGAATGTAACACAAATGCACAGGAAATTAATGTGGGTCAACTCCCTGTATAGCTATCCTTATCTCAACCAGCAAAAACCCTTGTTCCTTCCTATTATGGATTATACTCTCTCTACAACATAATTAGAAATAAGGGCAAAAGAGTTTCTGCTGGGTATTGAGGGGGTAGGGGGAAGAGGGAGGGGGCAGAGTGGGTGGTAAGGGAGGGGGTGGGGGCAGGGGGGAGAAATGACCCAAGCCTTGTATGCACATATGAATAATAAAAAATATAATTATCAACCTATATGCACACATCAATACATCCAATTTCCTCAAACATACTCTAAAGGACCTAAAAACATATATATACTACAATGGTAGTGGGAGACTTTAATACCCCCTATCACCAATAGATTGGTCATCCAAACAAAAAATCAATAAAAAAGTTATAGAACTAAATAACACCATAGATCAAATGGACCTAGCTGATGTCTACAGAATGTTTCATCCAACTTCTTCATCATATGCATTCTTCTCAGGAGCCCATGGAAACTTCTCCAAAATTGATCATATCATAGGGCATAAAGGAAGCCTCAGCAAATATAAGACAATAGAAATAATCCCGTGTATTCTATCTGATCACAATGCATTAAAACTAGAATTCAATAACAAAAACAACAGTAAAAAACATGCATTCAATTGGAAACTGAACAACATGTTGCTCAATGATCAATGGGTCATTGATGAAATAAAACAGGAAATTAAAAGTTTCATGGAAGTAAATGAAAATTAAAAAAAAAAAAACCTACCAAGACCTATGGGACACAGCAAAGGCAGTCCTATGAGGGACGTTTATACCCATAAGTGCATATATTAAAAGGACATAAAGATCTCAAATCAATGTCTTAATGCTATATCTCAAATTCCTAGGAAAACAAAAACAAGCAAATCCTAAAACAAGCAGAAGGAGAGAAATAATAAAAATAAGGTCTGAAATTAATGAAATAGAAACCAAAAAAAAAAAAATTGTACAAAGAATCAACAAAACGAAAGGCTGGTTTTTGGAAAAATAAACAAGATTGACAGACTCCTGGCAAATCTGACTAAAATGAGGAGAGAAAAAACCCAAATGAGTAAAATCAGAAATGCAAAAGAGGAGATAACAACAAACACCATGGAAATCCAGGAAATCATCAGAGACTACTTACAGATCTTATATTCCAATAAATTTGAAAATCTTGAAGAAATGGAAAATTTTCTAGATACTTATGTCCACCCAAAATTGAAAGAAGAGTATATTAATCACCTGAATGAATATATAACATGAAATGAAATTAAAGCAGCAATAAGGAGTCTCCCAAAAAAGAAAAGTCCAGGACCTGATGGATTCTCTGCTGAATTCTATCAGACCTATAAAATAGAACTAATACCAGTTCTCCTCAAATGTTTGCATGAAATAGAAAGGGAAGGAACACTGCCTAACTCATTCTATGTAACCAGCATTACACACATCCCAAAACCAGACAAGGACACCTCCAAAAAAGGAGAACTATAGGCCAATCTCCTTAATGAATACCAGTGCAAAAATCCTCAATAAAATAATGACAAACCGAATTCAACAACATATCAGAAAGATAATTTACCATGACCAAGTTGGCTTCATCCCAGGAATGCAAGTGTGGATCAGCATACAGAAATCTATAAATGTAATACAGCACATAATAGAAGCAATGACAAAAACCAGTTGACCATCTCAATAGATACAGAAAAAGCCTTTGATAAGATCCAAAACCACTTCATGAAAAAAGCTCTAAGAAAACTAGGAATAGAAGCAATGTAACTCAAGATTGCAAAGGCTATATATGACAAACCTATAGCCAACATCATACTTAATGGAGAAAAACTGGAACCACTTCCCCTAAAATGAGGAACAAGACAAGGGTGCCCACTACTCCCACTCCTATTCAACATAGTACTAGAATTCCTACCCAGAGCAATTAGGCAAGAAGAAATAAAAGGAATACAAATAGGTAAATAAACTTCCAAAATGTCCATATTTGCAGACACATGATCTTATATCTTAAAGATCCCAAAAAATTCTAAGACACCATAAACAGCTACAGCAAGTTTGCAGGATAAAAAAATCAACTTACAAAAATCATTACCTTTCTATACACCAATAAAGAACAAATTGAGAAAGAATGTATGGAAACAATTCTATTTACAATAGCTTCAAAAAAAATCGAATACCTAGGAGTAAACTTAACTAAGAATGTGAATGACCTCTACAAAGAGAACTACAAAGCCCTGAAGAAAGAGATTGAGGAAGACTACAGAAGATGGAAAGATTTCCCATGCTCATGGATTGGTAGAATCAGCTTAGTAAAAATGGCTATACTATCAAAAGCAATCTACATGTTTAATGCAATTCCTATCAAAATCCCAATGACATTCATCACAGAGATTGAAAAATCTACCCTATAGTTCATTTGGAAACACAAGAGACTGTGAATAGTCAAGCAATATTCAGCAAAAAGACCAATGCTGGAGGTATCACAATATCCGACTTCAAACTATATCACAAAGCAGTAGCAATAAAAACAGAATAGTCCTTGTACAAAAATAGACATGAAGACTACTGGAACAGAATAGAGGACCAAAAGATGAATCCACACAGCCATGCCCACCATATTTTTGACAAAGGTGCAAACACAAACAAATGTTGCTGGGAAAAGTGGTTATCTGTCTGCAAAAAACTGAAACTAGATAAATGTTTATCATGCTATACTAGTATCAACTCAAAATGGGTCAAGGACCTTAATATCATCACCAAAACTCTGAAGTTAGTACAGGAAAGAGCAGGGAGCACTCTGGAAGTAATAGGTATGGGCAAGGATTTCCTCAATAGAACCCCAGCAACTTAGCAACTAAGAGAAAAGGATGGACAAGTGAGATTTCATAAAATTAAAAAGCTTCTGCACAACAAAAGAAGTGGTCTCTAAATGGAAGAGACCACCCACAAAGTGGAAGAAATATTTGCCAGCTATATATCAGACAAGGGACTAACAACCAGAATATACAGGAAGCTTAAAAACTAAAGTCCCCCAAAAATCAATGAACTATTAAAGAAATGGGCAACTGAATTAAACAGAATTTTTTCAAAACAAGACATTGCAATGGCTAAAAAAGCTATGAAAAAATGCTCACCATCTCTAACAATAAAGGAAATGCAAATCAAAACCACACTAAGATTCCACCTCACCTCAGTTAAAATAACTATCATCAAAACACCACCAACAACAAATGTTGGTAAGGATGTGGTGAAAGAGGAACCCTTGTACACTCCTGGTGGGAATGTAAGCTAGTACAACCACTGTGGAAACAATATAGAGGCTTCTTTAAAAACTAAACATATATCTGCCATATGATCCAGCAATATCACTCCTAAGGATATACCCAAAGGAATGGGACTCAAGTTACTGCACAGGCACTTGCACACCAATGTTTATTGCAGTGCTATTCTCAACAGCCAAGTTATGGTAACAACCAAGATGCCCCACTACTGATGAATGGATTATTAAAATGTGGTATTTCTACACAATGGAGCCATTAAGGGGAATGAAATCTTGTCATTCACAGGTAAATGGATGGAACTGGAGAACATCATCTTAAGTGAAGTTAGCTAGGCTCAGAAAACCAAAATTCATATGTTCTCCTTCATATGCAGACTTTAGATCTCTAAAAAATGCAGGAATATTATTAGACTTGGGTCACAGACTAAGGGTAGAACACATACAGGAGAAATAAGGAAAGGTAGGAAACCCAAAACTTGAAAGTGTTTGATGTCCCCACTGCAGAGGAGGTAATACAGTAACTTAAAATGACAGAGGTCAATATGGAAGGTGACAAGGAAGTAGTGAAGAGGTCTTGCAGAGATGAATCAATTCAGGTTGTAATACAATTGTACATGGAAGCAATGCTAGGAATCTCTCAATATAGCTATCCTTATATCAACTAGGAAAAACGCTATGTCTTTCTTATTATTGCTTATGTCTACTCTTCAACAAAATTGGAGAAGAGGGCAGAACAGGTTCTGCCTGTAAGTGAGGGGGTTGGGGAGAGGGAGAGGGCAGGGGTCAGGTGGAGAAATGTCCCAAACAATGCATGCACATATGAATAAATGAAAAGAAATAAAAGGACCTTAATATCAGAACTGAAACTTTGAAGCTATTACAGGAAAGAGCAGGGAATACACTGTAAGCAACAGGCATAGGCAAGGACTTCCTCAATAGAACTAAAGTGGCTCAGTAACTAAGAGAAATGATAAACAAATGGGATTACATGAAATTAAAAAGCTTCTGTGCAACAAAAGAAATGGTCTGTACATTGAATTGGCCACCCACAGAATGGGAGAAAATCTTTGCCAGCTATACATCTGACAAGGGTTTGATAACCAGAATATACAGGAAGCTCAATGAACTAAACCCCCCCAAAAGTCAATGACCCAATGAAGAAATGGGCAAATGAAGTGTACAGAGCATTTTCAATGAAAGAAGTCCAAGTGGCTAAAAAACACCTTAAAAATGCTCACCATCCCTGGCCATAAATGAAATGCAAATCAAAACTACATTAAGATTCCACATTACTCCTGTTAGAATAGCTACCATCAAGAACAATAACAATAACAAATGTTGGTGAGGATGCAGAGAAAAGGAAACACTCATACACTGCTGATAGGAATGTAAGCTAGTACAACCCCTATGGAAAACAGTATGGAGATTCCTTTAAAAACTGAAAATAGAACTGCCACATGATCTAGCAATACCACTCCCAGGGCTATACCCAAACGAATGTGAGTCAGCTTACAACAAAAGCACCTCCATATCCATGTTTATTGCAGCATTATTCACAATAGCTAAGCTACAGAAACAGCCACAATACCCCAGTACTGACAAATGGATTTTGAAAATGTGGTATTTATTTACAAAGGAATTTTACTTAACCACAAAGAAGAATGAAATTTTGTCATTCTCAGGTAAATGGACAGAACTGGAGAACATCATCTTAAGTGAAGTTAGTCAGGCTCAAAATGCCAAAAAACATATGTTCTCTCTCATTTGTAGAACATAGATCTAATACAAATGTATCAGTATTATGAAAAACTGGTCACACTAAGAGAAGGTATGCACAAGAGAAGTAAGGAAACCAAGAACTTGAGTAGGGTGGATATATTCACTGTAAAAGAATGAATACAGAAATCTCAAACTGACTGAAACTACCATAAGAAAGGAACTAAGGTAGAATGAAGAAAATTAGAGGAGATGAATCAATGGGGGTTATAATGCATACATACATGGAAATATCACAAGGAAACTCCCTGTGTTTACCTCAAGCTACAGTGTCATGTTTTTCATTTTATCTTTTCTCCTACAAAATCGGAGAACAGGAGGGCAGAACAAGTCCTGCCCAGTGGGGAATGCTGGCACCAGTGGGAAGGGGGAAAATATTGAGGAAAGAGGGTAGGAGGGTGAATGTGTACACATGTAAGTAAACATAAAATTGACACATGTGGAAACTACTGGAATTGGGGGGGAGGAGGATAGGATGAAGGAGAATGGTTGAGGAGGTGAATTCATGTGTGATATATTTGATACATTGTAAGAATCTATGTAAATGCCACAATGTACGCCAACGTATCACAACTACGTAGGAAAAAAAGAAAACCTAAACCTAAACCTAAACCTAAATGTACCTTGTAACTTCCCTGAAGTGACCCTCTCTGTCTTTGTGCCATTGTATCCCTGGCACTTAGAACTAAGTCAGGCACATAGTACATGTTCAATTAGTCATGTTTAATAAGTTATTAAGTGAAGGTGAGAGCTCTCAACTAACTGATTATAATAATTGTGTATGTTACAATTAGACTTTCCATGGATCATAACCTGTTAGAAATCATGTTTATGAAAAACTTTTCATTACATTGAAAATTGTGTGAAATTCCTGAGTATACATGTCAATCTTTACATTCATTATCTCCTTCTTTCTGGGAATAGACTAGAAACTTAGTTCTTAGCTGAACACTAATTTTTATTACACATAAAATTAGATATTACAGTCTTCAGTCTGCATTGCATTTAAGAGTAGCCAGATGACTCGTTTCAAATAAGACAAAATCAAAATCTTACATAACACATTTGGAGAATCTTATGAGAGCAAAAGTGATCAATTTATCTTCTTTCTTATGTGTAATTCTGTGGTAAAAAGCTTGCCTAGCATGTGTGAGATACTAGGTTCAATCTCTAGCACCATCAGAAGAGAAAAAAAGTTAAATATCTTTCTCCTTCTCTTTTCTTGCTTTCTGGAATATAAATGAAATGTTAGAAGTGTGTTGTCTCATAAGGCATGTAGAATATATGCAGAATTAAGTATTATTAAATATTCATAAATAAGAATGAAATCCTTCCATTGACAACAAAATGGATGGAACTGGAGAATATCATGTTAATATTACCACGAAATTAGTCACAAATAGGAAGATACTCATCACATGCTTTCTCTTATACGTGGAAACTAAGAAAAAGAAATCAACCTAAAAGTAGACATTGATTATTAGGGACTAGGGGCAGTTGCATGGAAGATGAGGATGGAAGAAGGGTGGCTGCATATGATAAAATGCACATTTTATACATGTGTGGGAATACCACATTGAATCACATTAATGTCTATAAATAAAATTTGTTAATAATACCTTAAACTTTTTGGAATCTTTGATGTAGTTTTTATGAAAGTCTTTATTATTATTGTACTAGGGGTACATTGTGACATTTACAAAAGTTCTTACTGTCAGAGCAAGCAGTGGGACTGTGCCTGTGTGATTTAGCATCTGGCCTTGTGAGAAAGCTCTAAGGAGCTGAGGCAAAGGTATCAGAACCAGATGTCCAGAAAAACAACAGTGTTCAAGGTTCCCCAGATGGCTTCGTGTCCTCAGATGTAAATAAGAAAGTTATATTAACTGTGTGCTTCTCCTGCTTCTCTGTTCCCATTTTAAAAGAGACATAACAAAGAGTTCATTTTGACTGTGCTTCCCTGAACTAATGTAACCTTGACACGTAATACTTGGTGTACTTTTTCTGACCAAATGGTCTCTGTGAAAAAGGAGATTATAAAAGCAATAGTATGCTTCATTAAAGTGGCTATTGAACAAGACTCAGTAGTTCCCTCATTTTTTATGGCTCCAGTCACCCAGGTTCAGCCAATAAATGGCAACAGTTGGCACCCAAATAGGGACCTGAAGGATAATTTTGAAAGTGATGTGGAGACCCCACAGAAGGAGATAAGTGAGACAAGATAGGGAAAAATCAGTGCAGAACGAGCCTTTTCTTTCACTCGTGCATCATTTTTTATTACGAGGAAGAGCTCAAGTTTCCAAACAGCAATTGAAGGACTATTTAGAAGTAATTTGTGAGTATAATCCTTGGTTTCCTGAGGAAGGTACTTTAAATGAAGAAGTTTGGGAGTGAGCATGTAAAAATGATGAAAAGGCATACAAACAGGGAGAAAAGATACCTGTTCATTTTTTGATAACATGGGCTGTGGTTAAATCTGTAATTCTTATACTTGGGGGAGACAGAGGGGAAGAAAATTTAGAAGATACTGTAGCCTACCTTCATGAGTATGAATTAGATACAGGAGATATGGAAAAAGTCTCTGAGGAAAGTGAAAGGTGCTTTAGTCATGGTTTTACTGCGCTGGAGGAAACTGAAAGTAAACCACCACTGTTTGTAGCACCAGCAATTGCAATGGCTCCTCCAAGAGAAACTGATGGCCTTTATCCCCCTCCTCCAAAGGACAAGGATTGGGATGAACATCTTGAAACAGGAAGCACTAAAGAGAAAATGTGTTATTTACATATTCACCCTGACAAGGGCCTTGGAAGAAAGAATGGCCTTTGATTGTTTTAGATTAACAAGATTGCTTTTATACTATATCTATACATCCCAAAGACAGGGAAAGGTTTACATTTTCTGTCCCTAATTAAATCAACAAGAACATTTACAAAGATATCAAGGGACAGTGCTGCCACTAGGTATGACTAATTCCCCCAGTATGTGTCAGTATTTTGTAGGAAAAATATTACAACCTATTAGAGTAACAATTCCTGATGCATATATCATCCACTATATGGATGACATTTTAATTTCTCATGTGTGTTTTAAACAATTACATAAAATTTTTTCTTATTGTTTTATTATTCATATGTGCATACAAGGCTTGGGTCATTTCTCCCCCCTGCCCCCACCCCCTCTCTTATCACCCACTCCACCCCCTCCCTCTTCCCCCCACCCCCTCAATACCCAGCAGAAACTATTTTGCCCTTATCTATAATTTTGTTGAAGAGAGAGTATAAGCTATAATAGGAAGGAACAAGGATTTTTGCTGGTTGAGATAAGGATAGCCAAACAGGAAGGTGCCTCACATTAATTTCCTGTGCATGTGTGTTAACTTCTAGGTTAATTCTTTTTGATCTAACCTTTTCTATCGTTCCTGGTCCCTTTTTCCTATTGGCCTCAGTTGCTTTTAAGGTATCTGCTTTAGTTTCCCTGCATTAAGGGCAACAAAAGATCACTAATTTTTTAGGTGTCTTACCTATCCTCACCCCACCCTTGTGTGCTCTCGCTTTTGTCATGTGCTCAAAGTCCAATCCCCTTGTTCTGTTTGCTCTTGATCTAATGTCCACATATGAGGGAGAACATATGATTTTTGGTCTTTTGGGCCAGGCTAACCTCACTCAGAATGATGTTCTCCAATT
Source organism: Castor canadensis (assembly GCF_047511655.1). Classification (NCBI taxonomy): domain Eukaryota; kingdom Metazoa; phylum Chordata; class Mammalia; order Rodentia; family Castoridae; genus Castor; species Castor canadensis. Next base: position 190,271,509 of record NC_133386.1, read on the forward strand.
CCATCCATTTATAGGAAATGATAACATTTCGTTCTTCTGCATGGCTGCATAAAATTCCATTGTGTGTAGATACCACATTTTCTTAATCCATTCATCAGTGGTGGGACATCTTGGCTGTTTCCATAACTTGGCTATTGTGAATAGTGCTGCAATAAACATGGGTGGGAAGGTGCCTCTGGAGGAACCTGTGTCACAGTCTTTTGGGTATATCCCCAAGAGTGGTATTGCTGGACCAAATGGTGGATCAATGTTTAGCATTTTAAGTAGTCTCCAAATTTTTTTCCAGAGTGGTTGTACTAGTTTACATTCCCACCAACAGTGTAAGAGGGTTCCTTTTTCCCCACATCCTCACCAACACCAGTTGTTCGTGGTGTTGGTAATGATGGCTATTCTAACAGGGGTGAGGTGGAATCTTAGTGTGGTTTTAATTTGCATTTCCTTGTGGAGATAGTTCACATGTTTTGTTAGCTTTACCCCTAGGTATTTGATTTTTTTGAGGCTATTGTAAATGGAATTGTTTTCATACATTCTTTTTCAGTTTCCTCATTGTTAGTGTTTAGAAATGCTAATGATTTTTCTATGTTGATTTTATATCCTGCTACCTTGCTGTAGATATTGATGATGTCTAGAAGCTTCTGAGTAGAGTTTTTTGGATCTTTATGGTATAGGATCATGTCATCTGCAAATAGGGATATTTTGACAGTTTCTTTACCTATTTGTATTCCTTTTATTCCTTCATCTTGCCTAATTGCTCTGACTAGGACTTCCAGTACTATGTTGAATAGGAGTGGAGATAGTCGGCATTCCTGATTCTACTAATTTGGCTTTTTTTCTCTCCTCATTTTAGTCAGGTTTCCCAGGGGTATGTTGATCTTATTTATTTTTTCAGAGAACCAACTTTTTGCTTCATTAATTCTTTGTATGTTTTTTTTGTTTTCTGTTTCATTGATTTCAGCTCTTATTTTTATTATTTCTCTCCTTCTATTTGTTTTGGGATTTGCTTGTTCTTGTTTTGCTAAGAGTTTGAGATGTATCATTACGTCATTGATTTGGGATCTTGCAGTCTTTTTAATATATGAACTCAGGCTGTAAACTTTCCTCTCAGACTGCCTTTGCTGTGTCCCATAAGTTCCGGTTGTGTTTTCATTTTCATGGGCTTCCATGATCTTTTTAATTTCCTCTTTTATTTCATCAATGACCCAATGTTCATTAAGTAATGAGTTATTCAGTTTCCAGCTGTTTGCATGTTTTTACATGTTTTTTGTCTTTACTTTTGTTGTTGTGTTCTAGTTTTATTGCATGTGATCAGATATTATCCATGGTGTAATTTCTATTTTCTTTTATTTGATGAGACTTCCTTTGTGGATAGGATATGATCTATTTTGGAGAACGTTCCATGGGCTGCTGAGAAGAATGTATATTGTGTAGAAGTTGGATGAAATGTTCTGTAGACATCAAGTAGGTCCATTTGATCTATTGTATATTTTAGATCTTGAGTTTCTTTATTGATTTTTTGTTTGGATGACCTATCTATTGATGATAATGGGGTGTTAAAGTCTCCCACAACCACTGTGTTGGAGTTAATATATGCCTTCAGGTCTTTCAGGGTATGTTTGAATGATATTTTTGCTGGGTAGAGTACCCTGGGGTTGAAATTATTTTCAATCAGTGCCTGGGAGATCTCTCCCCAAGCTCTTCTTGCTTTTAATGTTATGGTTGGCATGTCTGCTGTGATTTTGATGGGTTTGCCTTTGTATGTTATTTGTTTTTTCTCTTTCCCAGCCTTCAATATTCTTTCACTAGTTTCTGAACTTGATGTTTTAATGATAATATGTTGTGGGGTAGTTTTATTTTGGTCTGGTCTGTTTGGTGTCCCGGAGGCCTCTTGCATCTGTATGGGAATATCTTTCTCTAGATTTGGGAAATTTTCTGTTATTATTTTGTTGAATATATTATGCATTCCCTTTGCTTGTCCCTCTTCTCCTTCAATGCCCATGATTCTCAGGTTGGGTCTTTTGATGGAGTCGGTGAGTTCTTGCATTTTCTTTTCACAGGCCTTGAGTTGTTTAACTAATAGTTCTTCAGTTTTTCCTTTAATTACCATTTCATCTTCAAATTCTGAGATTCTGTCTTCTGTTTGTTCTATTCTGCTGGATTGGTCTCCGTTTTTTTTTTTTTTTGCAGTTGTGTTTCATTCTTCTTTCTGAGGTTTTCCATAGCCTGGGTCATTTCCTCTTTAATGTTGTCTATTTTTGTCCTGAGTTCATTTATCTGTTTATGAACTGTGTTCTTTGTTTCACTTTGGTGTTTAAACAGTGCTTCTATGATTTCCTTTATTTCTTCTTTTGCTTTTTCAAATTCTCTATTTTTGTTGTCTTGGAATTTCTTGAGTGCCACGTATACATTTTGGTTGACCATATCCAGTATCATCTCTATAAAATTCTCATTGAGTACCTATAGTATTTCTTCTTTTAGATTATTTTTGTGAGCTTCATTGGGTTCTTTGGGATAGTTTATCTTCATTTTGTTGGAGTCTGGATCTGAGTATCTGTTTTCTTCATTTCCCTCAGGTTCCTGTACTAATTTTTTGCTGTGGGGAAACTGGCTTCCCTGGTTTTTCTGTCTTCCTGTCATTGCCCTTGTTGTTGTTATTGCCCCTGTACTGTGTGTGGTTAGGTATTTTCTGTCTTGTAATAATAGCACTAGTGATATTTAGAATGGAAGGGTAAGAGGATATGGAAAGCAAAGAAGTTAAAGGAAAAGTGATAAACAAATAAAGAGGTAGAAAAAAACAGAACAAAGAAACAAACAAAAACCGTTTTAAAGGTAAAAACAGGGAAAGACAGTGTACTAATCAACCATAACCTGAAAAGGCATTACAGTGATAGACAGATGAAGAAAATAAAAAATAAAACTAAGAATGTAAATAAAAAATAAGTAAATTTAAAAAAAAAAATATATATATATATAATAAAATAAAATAAAATCTCCAAGTTAAAATGCAACAAAGTTTCAGTTTTAATAATTCTGGTGTTTGTCCCTCAGCCTCCAATCCTGGAGATGGTGCCTCAGTTGTTGCTCTGTAGTTGTCTCATCAAAGGGGAAAAATAAAATAGACCAAAACCGCACAAAGCAAAGAAAAACAAAAACAAAGTGTCCCAAGTTCAAATGCAATACAGTTTTTCAGCATTCAGGTGTAGTTCAGTTGTTTTCTCTTCAAAGGTAGGGAGAGAGAATAAAAAGAGCCTGGAGGCAGTTCTGTGAATGGCTATCTGTGGCTGTGGCTTCCCTGCCCACTGCTGTTGCTGGAGGCATTATTTATGCAGATCTCAGGGATGAGCTTAACACTCACTTTGCCCTGCACTCTTTGTTTACTCAGAGTTCTCCTGTGTGTGAGCTGCTGCTACAACCTTTCCCCTTTCCAAGCACACTGGGAAAGGTGGCACTGCACCAGCTTTCTCAGGCCTATGTGTCAATTCACAGTTCACATGGGAGGTGGGTCTTCACCCCTCTCCTGTGGAGTTTTCCTCTCACCGCCAATTTTACAAGATTTCCCACTCCTGATTGCTGGGCTTGTGCTGCTGCTCCTGCCAGCTGGCATGTTTGTTTACAGCTCACGTGGGAAGTAGGTCTCCCCTGTCTCCTGTGGAGTTTTCCTCCCTCCACCACTCTCACAAGCTTTCCTGCTCCTGGTTGCTGGGGGTGCACCACCACTCCCACTCTCTCCAGCCAGGCCTGGCTTGTTTATTTACAGTTCCAGAAGATATTTACCTGCCCCCCTTTGGTGCTCAGGGTGCCCCACGCTCTTTGCTACATGTCTTTATTGTTGTTATTGCTTATTACTCAGTTTCTCTTTTTTTCCTGGGTGAGGAGTTGGTCTGTCCAGGGGGCTATGCTGACCTGGCCTAGGGTTGTCTATGGGAGTACTGTTTACTGCTTAGCTCATGTTGTCTGTGTCTTCCCAAGCCGTCTGGGTGCATGTGACTGGCAGCAGCCAGGGGGTCCTCCTGATTTCTCTGTTCAACATGAAGTGGAGCTGCTCTGCACAGGCTGGAGGTATGGAAGGGTCAAAGTTTTGCCTCTTCTCAGTGGCCATGCCTGCAAGGTGTGTCTCCAGCGCCTCTCAAAGATTTCATTTTAGGAGGCACACTTTCTGCTTCTTCCCTCTAGCCGCCGTCTTGGAATCTCCTCAAAGATGTTTTCTAAATTTTCTTTGTATATGCACTTGGTTTGAGCCTTCAAATTACCCAAACCCATGATACTGTGCAATTCTATGGAGCCAATCATATTCCACAAGAATCAGTGTGGTTATCTCACCTCTGTCTTTACACTTTACACTGGAAAGATAGGGAGACTTTGTTTCCTGAGGAGATGTGCAGCTGTAAGAAGACTATGTTCTGACACTTGTTGCTTCCATACTTGAATATGTCACAAAAAGCAAAATCCACTTCAACAACAATGGAAGTACATTTTAAAATCCCTTTCCCATCCCCTATATCTCCTTTCACTCAACTCCACAGTTCTTTCTGCCCAAAAACTTCCTCACAGCTATTCTCACCTCTGCATTTCTGAGTGTGTATATGATAGGATTCAGCATGGATATGATGACTGTGTAAAACAGGGCCACGAGTTTGTCTTCAGTAAAGCTAGAGGAAGGCCACAAATAGAGAAAGACAGCAGGTCAAAGAACAAGATGATCACTCTGATGTGAGAGGCACAAGTCAGAGTGCCTTGTGCCTATCCTCAGCTGAATGGCTCCTCAAGTTGACAGGTTGATGACATAGGAAGACACCAAGATGAGGAGTAAAAGGGTAGAGACTAATCCATTGTTGGTGCATACAATAATCCCCTCCCTAATGGTGTCAGTGCACACAAACTTAAATAGTGGCTGGAGATCACAGAAATAGTGGTCAATTACATTGGGAGCACAGAAGAGCAAGGGTATGGTGATGAAAATCTGAATTTTGGAGTGCATAATATCCTCCACCAGACACCAGACACCAGCATATGACAGCCGATAGCTAATAATTTTCATATAGTGAAAAGGCTTGCAGATGGCCACATAGCAGTCATAGGCCATCACCACAAGCAAAAGAACCTCAATGACACCAAAGAAATGGAAGAAGAATATTTGAGTCAGACAACTCTTCAGCAAGATGGTTTTAGTCTTGGCAAGAAAATCCATGATGAGTTTGGGGACAACAGTAGAAGAATAACAGATCTCCTCTACAGACAGGTAGCTGAGGAAGATGTACATGGGCGAAACAGACTCTTACTGAAGCTAACTGTCACAACAATGAAACCACTGCCCACCACTGTGGCCAGGTACATGGGAAGAAAGAACATGAAGCACACTCTCTGCACCCCTGGATCCTGGAAAAGGCCAGTGAAAATAAAGTCATTCACATTATTTATAGTGGCCATGGGCTCAGGTGTTCTAGATGTAAGATAGTGAGAAGCCTAAAAAAATTTTAAATCAATAATTTTAGTACCATTCACCAGTTTAAAGCACTTTAAACCAATTTATAATACACATTTATCAATCATTCATTTAGCCAATAAGAAATAATTCAGCATTGTATATTAGCATTCTGATTCTTTGTATTATTGTAATTTATTTACTTTTATCACTATAAAATGAGTATTCAGAGAAATGGTTACTTGCCCATAATCTGGGATGCAGGAAATGTCTTGCTGAAGTTGAGGGACCTTTCTAATTTCTGATGAGGTATTCTGACTTTCAGAAGTCATTCAAGTAAATAGCCTCTATTTACATTACCTTCGCCGCATTTTGATAGCTCTTACTTTTCGTGCATCCCTTTGATACACATCAACTCTTGCTTCCTTTTTTCCTTCTTCTACAATATAGACTTATTAAGTTCTGTCAAAATGAATCCCTCCCTATGACAAATATATCCTAATAAAAATGAACAATATAACAGGGGCAATTTCTCTCCAAGTTACCACCTTGGAGCAAATATTTACTGAGACCCTGTTACATATCTAGACACCCACTAGATATCACATAAGACAAAGAGATCACACCACATACCTCAAACTAACAATATCATGGTACTTAAAATAATATTCTCTGGATGAAGTTGTATCTATTGAAATTTTTAAAAATAGATCCATCAGAAATAAGAAAGGAAGGGATCCAAGATGGTGACCAGGGTGCAGAACTGGAAAGTGTGAACTCCATGATGTCAAAATCTTGCTGAGACACTGGAGCCACAGTTGGCAGAAATAATGCACCAAGAAAAATCAAAAACTCAACTCCCTGAACCCCTAGCCCATAGAAAGCTTCTCTGCACCACATGACACCGAGAAAACAGGTGGGCTGCCACCACTGCCACCAACACCACTTACACCACCTGCTCCAAACCTGCTTGGGAACTATTCAGCAGACCAAACAGGAGAGTGGCAAGCATCACATAATAATTTCCCAGCCACCCCTGGGATAAAATAGCACAGCCCCCTGGACATACTTACACCCCACACAAAAAAAAAACTGAACAATAAACAATGAACTGAAAAGTAGCACACACCAGAGGGGGAAAGAACACTGAAAGCACACCAGAGAAGGGGAAAGGAGCAAAGAGCTAAACTCCATGGCAACTATCAGTAAACAAATGGTTGGAAAGGCAGGAAGGACAACAGCAGGTGGGTGATAAGCCACTGTCTGAAGTAGGGCAGGTAGCAGACCAAAAAACTCATTTCCTGAGCCAGTAAGCAACATCCAGAGTCAAACAGCTTTGCAAAATTGAAAAGCAAACAGTGACTCATTACAACAGGCTGACAGAAGGGGGCCAGCTGAGGGATCACTGACCTTGCCCCAGAGAAAGGGGTTGAGGCAAAGAAACAAGCCCCCAGTAAATAAGCACAGTGAAAAGCCACCTCCAAGGCATGATGGCTGGTGGACTACAGAACTGATCTCCTTAAACTGAGAACAGAATGTAAACTTAAACTGCCACATTCACTGAGGGAGGAGCTGACAAAGCAGCTGCCACTGAAAGACAGAAGAAAAAAATATTACCCACAGTCCAACCACCTGGTGAGACTATGACAGAGCTTCTGCTTAAATACCAGCACTAGGACTGGATGCTGGAGGAGTAACAACAGAACTTAAACTAAGATTGAAATTCTATTGTTCCTGAACCTAGACTTTTGTTTGTTTGTTTTTCTTTCTTTCTTGTTTGTTTGTTAATTTCTTTGTTTGTTTTAGTTATATTACTGCAGGTTTTCTATTTTTACTTTCACTCCCATTTTTTTTCTTTTCTCTCCCCTATCCAGTAATTCATTCTGCTCCCTCTCACCCACTCCCCTCCAGCCCTCACCTTCCCCTCCATTTTCCCTTAACCTGTCACAAGACTACCCTTCCCTCCTTCACACTCATCACCCACTGAACAACCTACTATAACAACTTTACACAGCCCCCAAGCCCCTGCAATCCCTAACACAGTCTTTCCTAAAACAACAGAAATATACCCAAACATACACAAAGAACATAAAAACAGTAGCCCTCATACTGCTTTCCCCACTTACCCACCCACTTCTCATTTGCACCTTTAGTGCTACCCTATCCAACTCCCCAAATTTATATAGCTAGCATTACATTACAAACGTTAACCACACAACCCCCACTGCTTATAGATATTACCAATAGGGGATCTTCTATATAACACATAATTACTGGTAGGGTATTAAACCTGTGAACTAGTCAATACTAAATTACACCCAGACAAGGGACAGAAATAGCAAACACACACTTAGATAAATACACAACCACAAAACAAAAATGACTGAAACTACCAACTATGCTATCAAGAACATAATTGCACAGTACCAAGTGGAAGGATTAGAAGAAAATGGGATGAAAACTATTCTCCACCACCCCAAATTAATTTAATACAGGATTCAGAGGGAAATGAAGAAAATGGATATGCAATTCCTGATTCCAACAAAATAAAGATAAATGACACCAAGGAGCCCAACAATGTCAACAAGAATATTCTCAAAGAAGAAATCCTGCGAGTACTTGCTGATAATTTGATAGAGATGATACTAGACAGTTAACTAAAATGAACAAGAGGCACTCAAGAAATTTCAAGACACCAAAAATAAAGAAAAAGAGAAGACATAGAAACAAATGAATTCATAGGAGCCATAAATAAACACCAAAGTGAAACAGAGAACACTATACATAGAGAGATATAATACTTAAAGATAAAAATAGACAATATTAAAGAGGAAGTGACCCATGAAATGGAAAACCTTGGAAAAAAAAATGAAACACAAACACAAACAAAGGGGAAGACCACTCCAGCAGACTAGAACAAGCAGAACACAGAATCTCAGAACTTGAAGATAAGATGGTAATTAAAGGAAAAACTACAGAGCTATTAGTTAAATAACTCAAGTCTTGTAAAAGGAACATGCAATAATCCCCTGACTACATCAAAAGACCAAACCTGAGAATCATGGGATATAAAGAAGGAGAAGTGGTCCAAGCTAAAGTGATCTATAATATATTCAATAAAATAATAATAGAAATTTTCCCAAATATAGAGAAAATTATGCCCATTCAGGTACAGGAAGCATCCAGGACACTAGACAGACTTGGCCAAAATAGAACTTCCCCATGACATATTATAATTAAAACAACAAGCACAGAGAATAGAGAAATAATATTGAAGGCTGTAAGAGAAAAAAACAAACAACATATAAAGGTAAGCACATCAAAGTCACAGCAGATTTCTCAATGGAAACCTTAAAAGCAAGAAGGGCATGGAATGAGGTATTCTGGGCACTGAATGAAAATAACTTCAACCCTAGGATACTCTACCCAGCAAAACTGTCATTCAAAATAGATGGAGAAATAAATGTCTGCCACAATAAACAGAAACTAAAACAATATATGACTACCAAGCCACCACTACAAAAGATTCTCCAAGGAATTCTGCACACAGCAAATGAAAGCAAACACAACAATGAGAGGACAGGCAGTACCAAACCACAGGAAAAGGGAATCAGAGAGTATCATTGATTCAGCTCACACAATCAAACCCTTAAACAACAAAACAACTAAATGACAAGAATCACCACATGCTTAGCAATATTAACACTGAATGTTAACGGATGTAACTCCCCCATCAAAAGACATAATTTGGCAAACTGGTTAAAAAAGAAGACCAACAATCTGTTGTTTACAGGAGATCCACCTCCTTGAAAGAAACAAACACTGGCTTAGGGCGAAAGGCTGGAAGAAGTTTTACCAAACTAGTGGCCCCTGAAAACAGACAGGAGTAGAAATATTTATCTCAGACAAAGTAGACTTTGAACTTTCATTGATCAAAAGAGATAAAGAAGGACACTCCATACTAATAAAAGGAAAAATACACCAAAAAGAAATAACAATTATCAAGTTATATGCACCCAACATTATTGAACCCAATTTAATCAAACATACTCTGAAGAACCTAAAAGCATATATAGACTCTAACACAGTGGTAGTGGGAGACTTTAATAACCCCCATCATCGATAGATAGGTCATTGAAAAAAAATCAATAAAGAAATTCTAGAACTAAATCACACAACAGATCAAATGGACCTATTTGATGTCTACAGAGTATTTCTTCCAACTCCTCCACAAATACATTCTTCTCAGCAACCCACAGAACATTCTCCAAATTTGATCACATATTATGGCACAAAGCAAGCCTCAGCAAATATAAGAAAATAGAAATAATCCTATGCATTCTATCTGATCACAGTGAATTAAAATTAGAACTCCACAACAAAAACAACAGCAGGGGATTGGCTTTGAACCACGATTCTCCTGATAGACAGTCTGTTGCCTACAAAGCTAGGATTACAGTGAGCCAAACAATTTCTTTCTTTAAAAAAAGAAAAAGAAGGTATCCTGGTCAACAAAGCTCCCAGAATGTTCTGTGGTGTCTCGGGCCAAAAACAGTTGATGGCCAACCTCTACTGAAACCTCCAAAGTGTTTGAAAGTTAAATCATTGAGAAACCAGGAGGGCTCTGGCACTGCTAGACCCCAGCTCCTACCCTGCTGGGGAGATGCAGACTACCAGCTCACTGTTGATTAGTACATTATCTCTCCCTGTTTATTTCTTCAACTCTGTTTTTTGTTCTGTTTTTCCCCTTTTTCTTTACCTTCTTTGCTTTCCATCTCCTCTCACCCTTCCATTCTACATGTCATCATTGTTACAATTACAAGCTAGGCAATACTGAATTACACACAGTACAGGCACAGTACAGGCAAGGGCAATGATGGGAAGACAGAAAAAACAGGAAAACTTAGTTTCCCCACAGCAAAAAATTAGTATGGGAACCAAAGAAAATGAAGAAAACAGATATTCAGATCCAAACTCCAACAAAATGAAGATAAACTATGCCAAAGAACCCAATGAAGCCCACAAGAACAATCTGAAAGAAGAAATCCTGCAAGTAATCAATGAGAATTTTATAGAGATGATACTGGATATGGTCAACCAAAATGTACAGGAGACAATCAAGAAATTCCAAGAAAACAAATATAGACAATTTGAGAAAGCACAAGAACAAATAAAAGAAACTATAGAAGCACTGTATAAACACCAAATTGAAATAAAGAACACAATAAAAAAAAGAGATAAATGAACTGAGGACAAAAATAGACAATAATAAAGAGAAAGTGACTCAGAATATGGAAAACCTCAGAAAAAAGAATGAAACAAAAATGCAAAAGAAAATGGAAGGCCAATCCAGTAGACAGGAACAAGCAGAAGACAGAATCTCAGAACTCAAAGATGAAATGGTAATTAAAGGAAAAATCAAAGAAGTATTAGTTAAACAACTCAAGACCTGTGAAAAGAAAATGCAAGACCTTACTGATCTATCAAAAGACAAACCTAAGAATCATGGGCATTGAAGAAGGAGAAGAGGTGCAAGCAAAAGGAATGCATAATATATTCAACAAAATAATAATAGATAATTTGCAAATCTAGAGAAAACTATGCCTATACAGAAACAGGAAGCCTCCAAAACACTAAACAGACCTGACCAAAATAGGACTACCCCATGACATATTATCATTAAAGCAAAAAGTTCAGAGACTAGAGAAAGAATATTGAAGGCTATAAGAGAGAAAAAACAAATAACATACAAAGGCAAACCCATCAAAATCACAGCAGACTTCTCAACAGAAACACTAAAAGCAATAAGAACTTGGGGTGAGATCTTCCAGGCACTGAATGAAAATAACTTCAACCCCAGGATACACTACCCAGCAAAATTATTATTCAAAATAGATGGAGCAAAAGAAGTTTTCCATGATAAGCAGAAACTAAAACAATACATGAAAACCAAGCCACCACTACAAAAGATTCTTCAAGGGATTCTGCAGAAATCCACAGAAAGTGAAACCCAACATAACCATGAAAGGGCAGGCAGCACCAAACTACAGGAGAAAAACAGCAAGAAAGTAGAGTAACATCAATTTATCTACACACAATCAAACCTTCAAACAACTAAAACAACTAAATGACAGGACTCACCTCATATCTATCAGTAGTGACACTTAATGTTAACGGACTTAACTCCCCCATCCAAAGGCACCATTTGATGAACTGGATTAAAAAGGAAGATCCAACAATTTGTTGCTTACAGGAGACCCATCTCATTGATAGAAATAAGTGTAGGCTTAGGATGAAGGTTGGAAGAAGACTTACCAAGACAATGGTCCCCCAAAACAGGCAGGAATAGCAATACTTACCTGTGACAAAGTAGACTTCAAATCTACATTGATCAAATGAGATAAAGAAGGACATTCATACCAATAAAAGGGTAAATAGACCAAAAGGAAATAACAATTATCAACCTATATGCACCCAATGACAATGCACTCAATTAAATCAAACATACCTTGAAAGAGGTAAAAGCTTATATTAACTCCAACACAGTAATAGTGGGAGAATTTAACACTTCATTATCATCAATGGATAGGTCATCCAAACAAAAAGTCAATAAAGAAATCCCAGATCTATAGCATACCATAGAGCAAATGGACCTAGTTGATGTCTACAGAACATTTTATCCAACTTCTACACAATATATATTTTTCTCAGCATCCCACAGAACCATCTCCAAAATAGATCATATCCTAGGGCACAAAAAAGCCTCAAGAAATAATACCATGCATTCTATCTGATCACAATGCAATAAAACTAGATCTCAACAACAAAAATAAAGACAAAAAACATGCAAACAGCTGAAAACTGAATAACTCAATGCTTAATGAAAAAAGGGTCATTGATGAAATAAAAGAGGAAATTAAAAGGCTCCTGGAAGTCAATGAAAATGAAAACACAACCTACTGGAACCTATAGGACACAGCAAAGACAGTCCTGAGAGGAAAGTTTATAGCCTGAATGCATATATTAAAAAGACTGAAAGATCTCAAATCAATGACCTAATGATACACATCAAACTCCTAGGAAAACAAAAACAAGCAAGTCCCAAAACAAATAGAAGTAGAGAAATAATAAAAATAAGAGTTGAAATCAATGAAATAGAAACCAAAAAAAACATACAAAGAATCAATGAAACAAAAAGTTGGTCTTTGAAAAAATAAACAAGAGCAATAGACCCCTGGCAAACTTGACTAAAATGAGGAGAGAAAAAACCCAAATCAGTAAAATCAAAAATGCAAAAGGGGAGATGACCACAAACACCAAGGAAGTTTGGGAAATCATCAGACACTACTTTGAGAACATATATTCAAATAAATTTGAAAAATTTGAAGAAATGAACAGATTTCAGATACTTATGATCATCCAAAACTGAACCAAGGGGATATTAGCCAACACAAAATGAAATTGAAGCAGCAAGCAAGAGTCTCCCTAAAAAGAAAAGTCCAGGACCTGTTGGATTCTCTATTGAATTCTATCAGACCTTTAAAGAAGAACTAATACTAACTCTCTTTAAACTGTTCCATAAATAGAAAGGGAAGGAAAACTCCTTAACATATCTTATGAATACTGTTTTATGCTTATCCCAAACCCAGGCAAAGAAACCTCCAAAAAAGAACTGTAGGTCAACCGCCTTAATGAACATTGATGCAAAAATCCTCAGTAAAATACTGGCAAACTGAATTCAACAACACATCAAAAAGATCACTCACAACGACCAAGCAGGCTTCATCCCAGGAATTCAGGGGTGGTTCAACATACGTAAATCAATAAATGTAATACACCACATTAATATAAGCAAAGACAAAAACCACTTGATCATCTCAAAAGATGCTGAAAAAGCCTTTGATAAGATCCAACACCATTTCATGAAAAAAGCTCTAAGAAAAGTAGGAATGGAAAGAAAGTACTTCAACATTATAAAAGCTATATATGACAAACCTACAGCCAGCATTATACTTAATGGTGAAAACTGAAACCATTTCATCTAAAATCAGGAATGAGACAAGGAGGCCCACTATCTCCACTCCTATTCAACATAGTACTGAAATTCCCAGGCAGAACAATTAGGCAAGAAGAAGGAATAAAAGGAATACAAATAGGTAAAGAAACTGTCAAAATATCCCTATTTGCAGACAACATGATCCTATACCTTAAAGAAACTACTCAAAAGCTCCAAGACACCATCAACAGCTATAGAAAGGTAGCAGGATATAAAATCAACATAGAAAAATCATTAGCATTTCTATACACTAATAATGAACAAACTGAAAAAGAATGTATGAAAACAATTACATTTACAATGGCCTCAAAAAAATCAAATACTTAGGAGTAACTTAACTAAGGATGTGAATGACCTCTACAAGGTAAACTACAATCTCCTGAAGAAAGAGATTGAGGAAGACTATAGAAAGTGGAGAGAACTCTGATGCTCATGGATTGGTAGAATCAACATAGTAAAAATGTCTATACTCCCAAAAGTAATCTACATGTTTAATGCAATTCCCATCAAAATTCCAATGACATTCACTAAAGAGATTGAAAAATCTACCATTAAATTTATACGGAAACACAAGAGGCCACGAATAGCCAAGGCAATACTCAGTCAAAAGAACAATGCTGGAGGTATCACGATACCTGACTTCAAACTATATTACAAAGCAATAACAATAAAAACAGCATGGTACTGGCACAAAAACGGACATGATGACCAGTGGAACAGAACAGAGGACCCAGATGTAAAGACACACAACTATAACCAACTTGTCTTTGACAAAGGCGCTAAAAATTTACGATGGAGAAAAAGCAGCCTCTTCTACAAAAACTGTTGCGAAAACTTGTTAGCAGTCTGCAAAAAACTGAAACTAGATCCATGTATATCAACCTATACCAATATTAACTGAAAATGGATCAAGGATCTTAATATCAGATCACAAACTCTAAAGTTGGGTCAGGAAAGAGTAGGAAATACTTTGGAACTAACAGGTATACTCAAGGACTTTCTCAATGAACTCCAGCAGCTCAGCAACTAAGAGATAGCATAGATAAATGGGGCTTCATAAAACTAAAAAGCTTCTGCTCAACAAAAGAAATGGTCTCTAAACCGAGGAGACCACCCACAGAGTAGGAGAAAATATTTGCCAGCTATACACCAGACAAAGGCCTGATAACCACAATATATGGGGAACTCAAAAAACAAAGCTCTCCCAAAATTATGAGCCAACAAAGAAGTGGGCAAGGGAACTAATCAGAACTTTCTCAAAAGAAGAAATTTGGAGATTCCAAGATGACGACTAGAGGGAGGAAACAGAAAGCGTGCCTCCTAAAGCAAAATCTCAGAGAGACTGTGGATATACACCTTACAGACAAAACCACCAAGAAGAAGCAAAACTTTGACCCCTCCACACCTCCGCTTCACATTAAATGGCTAAATCAAGAGGGCCCCAAGGCTACCACCAAACACCATCACCCAGACGGCTTGGGAAGACACAGACCACAAGGTGAGCTAAGCAGTATATGGTACTCCCACAGACAACCCTGGACCAGAGCAGCATAGCCCCCTGGACAAACTGACCCCCACCCAGGGAAAATAAAGAGAAACTGAGTAATAAGCAATAACAACAATAAAGACATGTAGCAAAGAGGGTGGGTCACCCTGAATGCCAAAGAGGAGGGGAAGTGAATCACGCCCGGAACTGTAAATAAACAAGCTGGGCCGGAGATGGCAAGAGCAGCAGCACACACCCAGCAACCAGGAGTGGGAAGCTTGTTAGAGTCACAGAGGGAGGAAAACTCCACAGGAGAGGGGGAAGACCCACTTCCCACATGAGCTGTAAACAAACATGCCAGCCAGCAGGAACAGCAGCACTACCTAGTAATCAGGAGTGGAAAAACTTGTAAAAGCGATGGTGAGAGGAAAATTCCACAGGATAGAGGGGAAGACCCACTTCCCACATGAGCTGTAAATAAACATGCAGGCCAGAGAAAGCGGATGCAATGTCACCTCCCCCAGTGTGCTTGGAAAGGGGAAATCTTGTAGCAGAGGCTCGCACACAGGAGAACTCTGAGTAAACAAAGCCTGTGGGGCCAGGTGAGTGTTAAGCTCACCCCAGAAAGCTGCATAAATAAAGCCTCCAGAAACAGCAGGCTGACAGCAGCAGGCAGGCAAGCCACAGCTGCAGATACCATTCACAGAACTGTCTCCAGACTCTTTCTTTTTTTCTCTCTCCCTACCTTAAATGAGACAACAACCAAACTTCACCTGCATGATGAAAAACTTACTGAAACTGTATTGCATTAGAACTTGGGACACTTTGTGGGTTCTTGTTTTGTTTTGTTTTATGTGCTTTTGGTTCATGTTATTTTTCCCCTTTGATGAGACAACTATAGAACAACATCTAAGGAACCATCCCCAGGACTGAAGCTGAGGGACGAACACCAAAATTGCATTTGAACTTAGGGATTATTTTTATTTTTTTTTTCATTTATTTATTTTTTATTTTTATGTTTATTTTTTTCTTTATTTATTATTTTCATTCCTCTCTCTGTCTTTCTAATGCATTTTCAGCTTGCGGTTGAATAGTACACTGTCTCTCCCTGTTTATATCTTTGAAACTTTTTGTTTGTTTCTTTGCTTTGTTTTCTTTCTACTTGTTTATTTGTTTTTCCCTTTTCCTTTAACTTCTTCGCTTTCCATCTCCTCTCACCCTTCCATTCTAAATATCACTACTGTTATTATTACAAGCCAGAATATACTTAATTGCACACCATACAGGGACAATAACAACACCAAGGGCAATGACGGGAAGACAGAAAAAACAGAGAAACCAGCTTCCCCACAGCAAAAAATTAGTACAGGAACCAGAGGGAAATGAAGAAAATAGATACTCAGATCCAGACTCCAACAAAACGAAGATAAACTATGTCAATGAAGCCCAGAAGAATAATCTAAAAGAAGAAATACTACAGGTACTCAATGAGAATTTTATAGAGATGATACTGGATATGGTCAACAAAAATATACAGGAGCCACTAAAGAAATTCCAAGACAACAAAAATAGAGAATTTGAAAAAGCAAAAGAAGAAATAAAGGAAACCATGGAAGCACTGTTTAAACACCAAAGTGAAATAAATAACATGATTAATAAAGAGATAAATGAATTCAGGACAAAAATAGACAACATTAAAGAGGAAATGACCCAGGCTATGGAAAACCTCAGAAAGAAGAATGAAACACAACTGCAAAAAAAAAAAAGAGACCAATCCAGCAGAATAGAACAAACAGAAGACAGAATCTCAGAATTCGAAGATGAAATGGTAATTAAAGGAAAAACCGAAGAACTATTAGTTAAACAACTCAAGAATTGTAAAAAGAAAATGGAAGAACTCACCAACTCCATCAAAAGACCCAACCTGAGAATCATAGGCATTGAAGAAGGAGAAGAGGGGCAAGCAAAGGGAATGCGTAATATATTCAACAAAATAATAACAGAAAATTTCCCAAATCTAGAGAAAGATATTACCATAGAGATGCAAGATGCCTCCAGGACACCAAACAGACCAGACCAAAATAGAACTACCCCACAACATATTATCACTAAAACATCAAGTTCAGAAACTAGTGAAAGAATATTGAAGGCTGGAAGAGAGAAAAAACAAATAACATACAAAGGCAAACCCATCAAAATCACAGCAGACATGCCAATCGTAACATTAAATGCAAGAAGAGCTTGGAGAGAGATCTCCCGGGCACTGATTGAAAATAATTTCAACCCCAGGATACTCTACCCAGCAAAACTATCATTCAAAATAGATGTAGCCACAAAAGTCTTCCATGATAAGCAGAAACTAAAGCAACATGTGACCACAAAGCCACCACTACAAAACATTCTTCAAGGGATTCTGCACACAGAAAGTGAAACCCAACATAACCATGAAAAGACAGGCAGCACCAAACCACAGGAAAAGAAAAAGCAAGAAAGTAGAAAGCAACCTCAACCTAGGTACACACAATCAAGCCTTCAAACAACTAAGATAACTAAATGACAGGAATCACCACATACCTATCAGTACTAACACTTAATGTTAACAGAATTAATTCACCCATCAAAAGGCACCGCTTGACAAAAAGGATTAAAAGGAAGACCCAACAATTTGTTGCTTACAGGAGACCCATCTCACTGACAGAAATAAGCATAGGCTTAGGATGAAAGACTGGAAGAGATTTACCAAGCCAATGGCCCCTGAAAACAGGCAGGAGTAGCAATACTTACCTCTTACAAAGTAGACTTCAAATCTACATTGATCAAATGAGATAAAGAAGGACATTCATTTCAAATAAAGGGGGATGTAGACTAAAATGAAATAATAAATATCAACTTATATGTACCCAATTTCAACAAACATACCCTGAAAGACCTAAAAGCATATATTAACTCCAACACAGTGGTTGTGGGAGATTTTAACACCCCATTATCATCAATAGATAGGTCACCCAAACAAAAAATCAATAAAGATATCCAAGATCTAAAATATACAATAGATCAAATGTACCTTCTTGATGTCTACAGAACATTTCATCCAACTTCTACACAATATACATTCTTCTCAGCAGCCCATGGAACCTTCTCCAAAATAGATCATATCCTAGGGCACAAAGCAAGCCTCAGCAAATATAAGAAAATAGAAATTATATCAAGCATTCTATCTGATCACAATGCAGTAAAAGTAGAACTCAACAACAAAAGCAAAGACAAAAAATATGCAAACAGCTTGAAACTGAATAACTCATTACTTAATGAACAATGGGTCATTGATGAAATAAAAGAGGAAATTAAAAGTTTCTGGAAGTCAATGAAAATGAAAACACAACCTACCAGAACCTATGGGACACAGCAACGGCAGTCCTGAGAGGAAAGTTTATAGCTTGAGTGCATATATTAAAAACACTGAAAGATCCCAAATCAATGACCTAATGATACATCTCAAACTCCTAGAAAAAAAAAAAGAAAATCCCAAAACAAATAGGAGAGACATAATAAAATAAGAGCTGAAATCAACGAAATTGAAACCAAAAAAAAACATACAAAGATTTAATGAAACAAAAGGTTGGTGCTTTGAAAAAATAAACAAGATCGACAGACCCCTGGTAAACCTGAGTAAAAAGAGGAAGAGAAAAAACCCAAATTAGTAGAATCAGGAATGCAAAAGGGGAAATAACATCAAACAGCATGGAATTCCAGGAAATCATCAGAGACTACTTTGAGAACCTATATTCAAATAAATTTGAATATCTTAAAGAAATGTACAGATTTCTATATATATATATATATGATCATCCAAAACTGAACAAAGAGGATATTAATCACCTGAATAGATCTATAACACAAAATGAAATTGAAGCAGCAATCAAGAGTCTTCCCAAAAAGAAAAGTCCAGGACCTGATGGATTCTCTGCTGAATTCAAGCAGACCTTTAAAGAAGAACTGATACCAACCCTCCTTAGACTGTTCCATGAAATAGAAAGTGCCTAACACATTTTATGAAGCCAGTAATACACTCATCTCCAAACCAGGCCAAGACACCTCCAAAAAGGAGAACTATAGGTCAAACTCCTTAATGAACATTGGTGGAAAAATCCACAACAAAATAATGGCAAACCGAATTCAACCACACATCAAAAGGATTATTCACCATGACCAAGTAGGCTTAATCCCAGGAATGTAGGGGTGGTTCAACAAATGAAAATCAATAAATGTAATAAACCACATAAACAGAAGCACAGAAAAAAACCATTTGATGATCTCAATAGATGCAGAAAAAGCCTTTGATAAGATCCAACACCATTTCATGATAAAAGCTCTAAGAAAACAAGGAATAGAAGGAAAGTACCTAAACATTATAAAAGCTATATATGACAAACCTACAGCCAGCATTATATTTAATGGAGAAAAACTGAACCATTCCCTCTAAAATCAGGAACTAGAGAAGGTTGCCCACTATCTCCACTCCTATTCAACATAGTACTGGAATTCCTAGCCAGAGCAATTAGGCAAGAAGAAGGAATAAAAGGAATACAAATAGGTAAAGAAACTGTCAAAATATCCCTATTTGGAGACGACATGATCCTACACCTTAAAGATCAAAAAAAAACTCTACCAGAAGCTCGTAGACACCATCAACAGCTATAAAAAGGTAGGATATAAAATCAACATAGAAAAATAATTAGCATTTCTATACACTAATAATGAACAAACTGAAAAAGAATATATGAAAACAATTCCATCTACAATAGCCTCAAAAAAAAAATCAAATACCTAGGTGTAAACCTAACAAGGGATGTGAATGGCCTCTACAAGGAAAACTATAAACTTCTGAAGAAAGAGATTGAGGAAGACTATAGAAAGTGGAGAGAACTCTGATGCTCATGGATTGGTAGAATCAACATAGTAAAAATGTCTATACTCCCAAAAGTAATCTACATGTTTAATGCAATTCCCATCAAAATTCCAATGACATTCATTAAAGAGATGGAAAAATCTACTGTTAAATTTATATGGAAACACAAGAGGCCATGAATAGCCAAGGCAATACTCAGTCAAAAGACATTGCTGGAGGTATCACGATACCTGACTTCAAACTATGTTACAAAGCAATAACAATAAAAACAGCATGGTACTGGCACAAAAACAGACATGAAGACCAGTGGAACAGAATAGAGGACTTGGATATGAAGCCACACAACTATAACCAACTTATTTTGGACAATATATGATGGAGAAAAAGAAGCCTCTTCTACAAAAACTGTTGGGAAAACAGGTTAGTAGTCTGCAAAAAATTGAAACTAGATCCATGTATATCACCCTATACCAATATTAACTCAAAATGGATCAAGGATCTTAATATCAGTCCCCAAACTCTAAAGTTAACACAGGAAAGAGTAGGAAATACTCTGGAGTTAGTAGGTATCGGTAAGAACTTTCTCAATGGAATCCCAGAAGCACACCAACTAAGAGATAGCATAGATAAATGGGACCTCATAAAACTAAAAAACTTCTGTTCATCAAAAGAAATGGTCTCTAAGCTGAAGAGAACCCCCACAGAGTGGGAGAAAATATTTGCCAGCTTCACATCAGACAAAGGGCTGGCAACCAGAACATATAGGGAACTTAAAAAACTAAATTCACCCAAAACTAATGAACCAATAAGGAAATGGGCAAGTGAACTAAACAGAACTTTCTCTAAAGAAGAAATTCAAATGGCAAAAAAACACATGAAAAAATGCTCAACATCTCTAGCAATAAAGGAAATGCAAATTAAAACCACACTAAGATTCCACCTTACCCCTGTTAGAATAGCCATCATTAGCAACACCAACAATAACAGGTGTTGGCAAGAATGCAGGGAAAAAGGAACCCTTTTACACTGTTGGTGGGAATGTAAACTAGTACAACCACTCTGAAAAAAAATTTAGAGGCTAATTAAAAATCTAAACATAGATCTACCATTTGGTCCAGCAATACCACTCTTGGGGATATACCCAAAAGGTTACTTCAGAGGCATCTGTACACCCATGTTTATTGCAGCACTATTCACAATAGCCAAGTTATGGGAACAGCCAAGATGTCCCACTACTGACTAATGGATCAAGATAATGTGGTATCTATACACAATGGAATTTTATGCAGCCCTGAAGAAGAATGAAATTTTATCCTTCACTGGTAAATGGATGGAATTGGAGAACATCATTCTGAGTGAGGTTAGCCTGGCCCAAAAGACCAAAAATCATATGTTCTCCCTCATATGTGGACATTAGATCAAGGGCAAACACATCATGGGGATTGGCCTATGAACACATGATAAAATCGAGAGCATACAAGGGAGATTTGAGGATGGGTAAGACACCTAAAAATTAGTTAGCATTTGTTGACCTCAGCACAGAGAAACTAAAGCAGATACCTTAAAAGCAACCAAGGCCAATAGGAAGAGGGGATCAGGAAGTAGAGAAAAAGTTCGATCAAAAACCTAGAAGGTAACACACATGCACTGGAAATTAATGTGAGTCAACTCCCTGTATAGTTATCCTTATCTCAACTAGCCTAAATCCTTGTTCCTTCCTATTATTGCTTATACTCTCTCTTCAGCAAAATTAGAGATAGGGGCAAAAGAGTTTCTGCCAGGTATCGACGGGGTGAGGGAGAAAGAGAGGGTGTGGGGTGGTAAGGGTGGGGATGGGGGCAGGCAGGAGAAATTACCCAAGCATTGTACCCACATATGAATAATAAAAATAAATTAATTAATTTAAAAAAGAAGAAATTCAAATGGCCAAAAATCACATGAAAAAATGGTCACCATCTCTAGCTGTTAAGGAAATGTAAATCAAAACCACACTAAGATTCCACCTCACCCCTGTTAGAATAGCTATCATTAGAAACACCACCAACAACAGTTGTTGGTAAGGATGTGGGGAAAAAGGAATCCTTATACACTGCTGGTGGGAATATAAACTAGTACAACCACTCTGGAAAGAAATTTGAAGGCTACTTAAAAATCTAAACATTGATCTACCATTTGATCCAGGAATGCCACTCTTGGGGATATGCCCAAAAGAATGTGACATGGGTTACTCCAGAGGCACCTGCACACCCAGGTTTATTGCAGCACTATTCACAATAGCCAAATTATGGGAACAGCCAAGATGCTCCACCACTGATGAATGGATTACAAAAATGTGGTATTTATACACAATGTAATTTTATGCAGCCATGAAGAAGAACGAAATGTTGTCATTCCCTGGTAAATGGATGTAATTGCAGAACATCATTGTGAGTGAGGTAGCCTGGCCCAAAAGACAAAAAATCATTTGTTCTCCCTCATATGTGGAGATTAGATCAAGGGCAAACACAACAAGGGGATTGGACTTTGATCACATGATAAAACGAGAGCACACAAGAGAGGTATGAGGATAGGTAAGACACCTAAAAAACTAGATAGCATTTGTTGCTCTCAATGCAGAGAAACTAAAGCAGATAATTTAAAACAATTGAGGCCAATAGGAGAAGGGAACCAGGAACTAGAGAAAAGGTTTGTTCAAGAAGAATTAACTTAGAAGGTAACACACATGCACAGGAAATCAATGCAAGTCAACTCCCTGTATAGCTATCCTTATCTCAACTAGCAAAAACCCTTGTTCCTTCCTATTATTGCTTATACTCTCTCTTCAACAAAATTAGAGATAAGGGCAGAATAGTTTCTGCCTGGTAGTGAGGGGGTAGCAGGGGAGAGAGAGGGGGCTTAGGAAAGGGAGGGGTGGGAGAAAGGGGGGAGAAATGACCCAAACATTGTATGCACATATGAATAAAAGAAATTTTAAAAGAAGAAAATGTGGTGTTTATACACAATGGAATTTTACTCAACCACAAAGAAGAATGAAATTTTGTCATTCGTAAGTAAATGGATGGAACTGGTGAACATCATCTTAAGCAAAGTTCAGCTCAGAAAACCAAAAATCATATGTTCTCTCTCATATGTGGACTTTAGATCTAAAGCAAATGCGGTAATATTATTGGACATGGGTCACACGCTAAGGGGAGAACTTGGACAGGAGGAATAGGGAAAGGGAAGGAAACGTAAAATCTGAAATTGTTTGATGTGTTCACTGTAGAGGAGCAAATAAAGTAATCTTAACTTAAGATTATTTTTCTGCTGAATTTCATATAAACTTAACTACAATAGGAAACATTACAGAATACATATGTTGTATTTAAATATTTGACACTCTTATGTAATTTTTCCCTAATCTTCCTTGTGTTTATTTCTATATACAGAATAATAGTTTATTCAGTGCCAAACATTTTCTTAAACCTTAGTGTGTGTCATCATATCATCATAGTTCCTTATTAATCATTATTTGAAAATTATAGCATCTCATCCAAACCGTTAATACTTGTGCCTAGCACTGCCACAGAGCACATTTCTTTTTTGTTTTTTTTTTGGAAGTACCGAGGTTTGAACTCAGGGCTTCACAGCTGCTACACAGGTACTGTAGTACTTGAGCTACACCTCCAGCCCTTTTTGCTCTACAATAGTCTGCCATAGCTGGGATGACAAGTGTGTACCACCATGCCCCTCTTTTACAGTTGAGATGGGGTCTCACAAACTTTTTTGCTCAGGATGGCCTGGAACAGAAATTCTCCCAATCTTAGCCTCTAAGTAGCTATGATTGCAGGCATGAGTCACCTGTGCCTGGAGCACATTTCATTTTAAAAAGTGTTCTGACACTTGGAAAACATTTCATCATAGGATATTTAAAACATGTACAAGTGTAGTCAAAGCAGTATAATTAACTCCAAAGTAATCAATACCCAATTGCAATGATCATAATTCAGGACAAATTTCCTTTCATCTATACCAGGGTATCTCAACAGCAGCTCCATGAACCTTTGTCTCAGATAATTCATTGCAATATCAGACTGTCCTGTGTCTTGCAGGACATTTCACAACATCCCTGGCCTCTACCTCCTTAATGTCAGTGGCATCTTCTCTCCCCAAGCAGGTTAAATAATGGATAACGCCTCCAGACATTACCTAAAGTCCTCTGGGAATCATCCTTGATTGAGAGCCACTGATCTATGCCTCTTCTTTACCATTGGCAAGGAGATGTGCTGTTTCAGTTTCCTGACACTTGAGGCCCTGAATCTTCAGAGTACACATATGAATAGTTTCATTTTTATAAAGCCACACAATTATGTTCATCATGAGCAGGAGAGGTCTCATTTCCATGCAGGTAAGTGCACTATGAACACTGGGTGAATTGAATTGTTCACATTTCAGATTGAAAACGTTAAGATGTTTTCTACATTGAGGTCCTACTTCTCATGGGATATTCCACCTGATTTGGGAGGGGGCAAGGGAGCAGATCCTTGGGGACCCTCCTCTCACTTGATCATGCCTTCTCCCCTGCTGTCACATAAACAGTGTAAATTTCAGGCAGAGATTCTTGAGTTCTCACTTCTCTGAGGATCATCTGGGAGGCAAGTCTACTTTGCTTTTGTTTTGAAATTGGTGGATTTGAGATCTCAGTGCCTCAGTCTCCATATTCTCAAGTCTAAGTCTGCAAGAGGATCAGATGCTCCATCTTTCCATGCCACCTACACAAGGGTCGGTTTTGTAGATTGGACTAACCTTCTCCATTGGTTAATTGGGAAACTTGCATGAACCCAGGGCTGTTCTCCAAGACTTATTTGCAT
Organism: Castor canadensis; assembly: GCF_047511655.1. Lineage (NCBI taxonomy): Eukaryota > Metazoa > Chordata > Mammalia > Rodentia > Castoridae > Castor > Castor canadensis. Next base: position 190,296,229 of record NC_133386.1, read on the forward strand.
CTCTGTGCTCAGAACAAAAAAGGTAAGATGGTGAGAACAGCAATGTCACAGAAAACTGGAGTGGGTTTTGTGTGCTAACCATGGGCATCTTTTGCATATGATGACTGGTTCCATTTTGAAAGTAAAGGGAATGGTGGTATGAGGATCAGGTCATGTCATAAAGTGCACTTTCATGAGTCTTAGAGGTAAGCACTGTGCCAGGCCCTAGGTGGGACACAGGGAAGGATAAGGTGTGGTATCAGATGTTGGGGACCTTTGTTCTTTTAATATTTATTGAATACCTGCAATGTGTCAAATACTGTGCTAAGGCTAGTGAAGTTAGAATCCATGGTTCACTTATTCTATTAATATTCGCTAAATGTTATTTCATGTCAGTCACTTGGTATGCACTGGAGATGGAGAGGTAAGACGATCTATTCCCTAAGGAAGTTCATACTGCAGTGGGTCAGACAGCCATAAAAAACAACTATAAATCAGCATGGTAAGTGTTGTGATTCCAAAACGTACTTAAAGAAGAAGACCACTGGGTGTGAGGGCCTATGTTTTGGGGACATGAACTTCCTATCGCTGAGAGGAACTCAAAGATTCATAGGACATGAATTTAACTTATCGTGGGACAAGCTTGAAATCGGGATTTATAGCATCTACCTGTGAAGTAGGTATTATCTGCATGTTACGTTTTGAACCTTAAGTTTCTGAAAGATTTAAGAACTTTCTAGATGTCATAGAGATGGGAAAACACTAGGGCCCACCAGGTAGTCTGAACTCTTAACAATGCTTTCTTCCATGAATGGCTTCTTAGTAGAATTCTACAGTGATCTAAGAATTTAGGGTTGGTCTCTGCTCTTTCATTTCTGTAATTATAACTTCCCTCAGACTCATAGTGGTTTTTAACCATCATATATTATCAGATCACTGAAGGAAGAAAACTTTATGGTATGAGTAGAAATCATCTGTCTCTGAGGCAGTTACCTCAGACTCTCACTATATGAGAAGCTGGGTTAATAAACACACCTGAACTGTCTTGGGCAAAGTCCACCATGGACTTGAATAGTCTTAACTTTGCCACTGGGAAGTCTGAGTGATACCCTGAAGTGTTAGAAGGCTAGGCTGTTGGGAAGGATGAGTCAGAGCATGAGTAATGGGCACTCATTACTCATAGAGGGATGTTGGAGCTTTGTTGTCCCTGGGGGCATAAGACTAGAGAAAATTAGAGAGATAATAAAGTGGAGAATTGTAAATTAATTGAGGTGGATGGAAAGGGACATAGTCATCAAGTAACCAAGTGTACAAGGCAAGAATTAGGAAAACAGAAATAAGATCACAGACCCTATCTATAATCAACTTTGTGGTCCTCTTAGTGGTGATGAGTGTCAAGGTTGGTACACCAGGTATGTCTCTTCTGAAAACACTGAAAGGGATGTGGAAATGTTCCAAACACTGCAAACCAAGGATAGAAAAGAAACAAGGAGAAGACCAATGAAGGAAAGTTACAGGTGAAAGACTATTAAAATCTTTCAAAGGCAACAGAAAGGACTCTAATGTGGAACAGTAAACTATCCTGCCTATCTCATATTTTGAACAAGGGGACTTAATTTTTAGTATGTCAGCACTCTCTGGTCTGTTTTCACTGGTCTATGTGCTCCATAAAAAGTGATTTACTTTCCAATTGAAAAAACTCTTGATAATTCCCAATTGGCTTCAGGATAAAACCCAAAATCTGTAACAGGCTTTCATGACCTGCTATTAGTCTCCCTCTATAGCTGTATGCTTGCATTTCTCCTGTCTAGAGAACACACAATCTCCTATCTCTAGCAACACACAATGTTTTGAGCTTGCATGTTCTTCCTTCTACACATTACTCATCTTTCAATCTAGCTCACCAGAATCTCAGATATGCAAAGAATTTTATTGAATGTACCTATTCGATGAAGAAACCTTTGTTTTGTATCTTTTCAGAGCGCACCACCAAAATTGCTGTCTCTTAGTGGTAACCTCATGGCTAATTTACATAATGTGACTGAGTTCATTTTTCTAAGACTTTCGCCCAACCAGAAGTTGCAGAAAATTTGCTTTGTGATATTTCTGCTCTTGTACACAGCAATTATAGTGGGGAATTTCCTCATTGTTCTCATTGTCATAATCAGCAGAAGTCTTGGTTCCCCCATGTACTTCTTTCTCAGTTACCTGTCCTTCGTGGAGATCTGCTACTCCTCCACTACAGCTCCCAAACTCATCTCAGACCTGCTGGCTGAAAGGAAATCCATATCCCTGTGGGGTTGCATCACACAGGTTTTCTTCTTCCATTTCTTTGGTGGCACTGAGATGTTCCTGCTCACAGTGATGGCGTATGACTGCTATGTAGCCATCTGCAAACCCCTGCACTACACAAGCATCATGAAACGGCAGGTGTGTGCTGTCCTCCTGGGAACAGCATGGACAGGAGGCTTTATGCATTCTCTTGCCCAAATCCTTCTCATTTTCCACTTGCCCTTCTGTGGCCCCAATGTCATCAACCACTATTTCTGTGATGTACTTCCTCTGTTTAAACTTGCCTGCTCAGATACCTTCCTCATTGGTTTGCTGATTGTTATCAATGGGGGAACCCTGACCTTGATCAGTTTTTTGATTCTCCTAGCATCCTATGTGGTCATTTTGTTCCATCTGAGAACTCAGAGCTCTGAAGGGCAGCGCAAGGCCCTCTCCATGTGTGGGTCCCACTTCACTGTTGTTGTGTTATTCTTTGCACCATGTGTCTTCTTCTATCTGAGGCCTTCTAACACTACGTCCATTGACAAGATGGTGGCTGTGTTCTACACAATGATAACTCCACTCCTCAACCCTGTCATCTACTCCCTGAGAAATGCTAAAGTGAAGAAGGCCATGAAGACTTTCTGGATCAGGACAATGAAACTGGTGAGGAATAGAGACTAAGGCTGGGTTTTGACTCTTGCATTCAGAATGTTACTGAGTCTAAACTGAAGGGACACAAGGAGTGCAAGTAAAGTTCACAAGATTTCTTAGTTCTTATGCTATCTGGTTCAGTCATCAAAAGTTTCATTTTAGATATGTATAAAATATTTTCTCTTTGGATGTACTATAACATAGCTAGCCATTTTAAATTATTTCTAATTTTAACTCTTATAAATAACACTATGGTAAACAGCCACACTGAAATATTCAACTACACTTCTGATTGCCTTTTAAAATCATTTACAACAGTGAATTTTCTTTGAGAATGTGAAGACCTTTGATGTACACTGTTAAATTGAATCATATGCCTTGAAAAAGGTCACCCTGACAGAATCAAACACCATGATTAATTTTTGATGAAAAATATTTTTTATTGTCTCAAAGTATCCTGTAACAAATATTTATTACTTGTGAAGGGAAATGTAACTTTATATGCCCTGTATAAAAATTCCCCAAAGTGGACATGACAAGAATGAGATAAATGATGCTGTGAGCCCCCTACATTATATACTGGGGAGACATGAAATAGTATATCATTATTCTGTTGTTCTTACCAAAAACACATAACCTGATCTGATCATGAAGAAGCACAAGGGAAGCCCAAGTTGAACAACATTCTGCAATATTACTGTCCTTCACTCTTCAAAAGGATGAAAACTAAGAAAGTAGCTAGGATTATAGACATGAACCATCGGTGCCCAGCTCATCATTTAAAAAAAAAAGTGTACATTAATAGTCTAAGGGAGTTTTACTTTGGTGTTTCAGACATGTATACATCATGCTTTAATCAGATTAACCCCCATTACTTACTCTTTCTCCATCACCATGCTTCCCTAATATTCAGCAGTTTACAGTGCATTACATTATATCCATATACAGATGGAATGTTTCAGTATTTTTCATTCTAGAACATTTTCTTTCCCTCTCCTGTACATCCCATAGATAGATCCACTAATATAATCTTGTTCAACCTCTCTCTCTAATCATATATGTATTTATGTGTACATTTAACTTATTTCTAGCTTCCATATTTGGGGAACACAGGTGATCTTTGATTTTTGAACCAGGCTTACTTCACTTAACATGGTATTCTCCACTATTATTCTTTATGGCTGAATAAAATTCCATTGTGTATATATATCACATTTTCTTAATCCATTCATCAGCTGTGGTTTGCCATATTTTTTGAAATGAAAGTAATAGCAGGGAAAGATTATACTTTCTTTCTTCCTTCCATGGGAATCACAGCTTGAAGCAAGTCCAGGCAAGTAGTTCATAAGACCCTATGTCAAAAATACCTAACACAAAAAAGAGTTGGTAGAGTGGCTCAAGTAGTAGAGAGCCTGCCTAACAAGCATTAAGCCCAGAGTTCAAACCCTAGTACCACCAAAAACAAAAAAACAAAGAACAAGAGGGTAAAACAGGTCTTTCCAAGGGGTGGGTACCAGTGGGAGAGGGAAGGGCATAAGGAAAAGGTGAATGAGGGTGACTATGGTAGATGTATTTTGTATTCATATATAAAAATAGAATGAAACCTGTTAAAATTATTCTGAGAAGGAAAGGGAGAACAATGGAGGGCATAAACCTATGATATATTGTAAGAACATATGTAAATATCACAATTTATCTCCTGTACAACTATTATATGATAATAATAAAATATGATAGTTGGAAAAAGTAGGACCCTGGGGTCATGCTTTGGAAGGATTTATCTTATCCCTGTCCCCTTGTCTCTGTCTCTTTCAATGTTTCCCAACTGCCATGTAGCAGCTCTTCTTCATCATGCCCTGCCCACCATGATGGTCCACCTCAAAAGCTGACCATGGACTGAAGCCATGACCCAAAATAAGCTTTTCCTCCTTGAAGTTGGTGTCACAGGGATGCAAAACTAACACAAAATTTCAAAATGTGTTGAGGAATGAAGTACAAGTATAGCATTTTCTTGTCAGTGTGTTTTCTTTACAATCATGTTAAGTTTCTATTATTTCAAAATACCTTCTTATGATCAAAAGATGTTTTCTGAAAGTCTTGAGGTAAACACAAAGGAAAAAATCCATTATAGACAAGCAAAAAATAATAAGCAAAGAATCGAAAAACAGTATTATATAAACCATTTAGTTACAAACAAAAACTGGAAGACAAAAAAAAAAAAAGAGCCACTATGAGTTACAAAAATAGAATGGTCTTACCTGTCAATAATGACTTTGAATGAATGTGGATTAAATTAAGACAGAGAACATACTCCTAAAATGGCAGACTTGGGAACAACCACAACTGTCCCACATCTCTGTGAATCCGAAAAAAAACTGTAAGAACATGACTCTAGGGAGAAGCTGGGGTGCAGAGGCAAGAGAGGGTGATAGTATACAGGAAACAATTAGAGAACCAAAGGAAATCCAAAAATATTGAACTTGTGATTTGTAAAAGAAATGAAGGACCCTAACATAGAATGCTAAGCAAAACAGTTAGTAATGGAAAGAGACCCTCTCCACTGTCCCCACAACAGGGTTACAGGAGAAAAAAAGAAAAGGAAAGCCTCCCTGGGAGACCCCACAGGTACACAAGATGGATTCAAGTGCCCTGCACTTTGAAAGATAAATAAACTTTAATGCATGCCTGTACTCCCAGTTACTTAGTAGACAGAGACAGGAGGATCACAAGTTTGAGACACATTCAGGCAAGGTTAGTGAGACCTGATCTGAAAAACAAAATTCAAAATGAAAGGGCTAGGGGCATGTCTCTAGTGGAAAAGCACTTGCCCAACATGTGTGAGGCCCTGGGCTTAATCCCCAATACTTCAAAACTAAAAATAAACTTTAAGACAGGAGATCTGTGTCCTGGGCAGTAAGCAGAAGATAAAGAAGAGGTGCTTGGCACTTCTCAACTCACTCACCAGGAGTTATCTCTGGAGGGGTCTTAAAGACAAATGCTCTAGTCAAGGAGAACAAAAGACCCCAAACCATCCCCAACCCCACTGGCCAAGCAAATGACCACACAAAAAATCTGTGGACCAATGAAACATGTTGGGACTCGAATTCACAGCAAAACTACATGGGTTAGCGTGCAAAGCACAAGGTATAACCATGTCACTGGGAATGACTGCCAGTGTGGCACAGTACCACAGTAAACCTTGGGTGCAACCTGTCATGAGTAAAGTGGGAAGCAAGTTAGGAGGTGGCACAGCCTCAGCAACATAGGAATCTCCAAAATGGGTAAGGAGAGATCCTGGAGCGAACTGGGTAGGTAAGAGGAGTCACCAGCTGATGAAGCCAGGAGGGACCCATGTCCAACAGGATTTCCTACATACTGTGCTGGGGATTGGGACTGGGACCTTGCTAGTGTTATGAAGGCACTCTGTCACTGAGTTAAATCCCCAAACCTACAACCCTTTCTGGTCTAATGTGTTTGAACTTAAAGGAAAAAATTGCAGTGGGGTTGTGGGGAATCCACCATATATATCTATAAGAAAGAAATATTAGCTGGGTATTATCTGGGTTTTTTTTCACTTTCCTTTTTCTTTCCTGGAAGAGTTATTGTTGTGTTTGTATCTTCTTCTCTGACTGTTTTTTACTATCTTGTCTTTCTCTGTACATATTTTTGTGTTCTCCCTCACTATTATGTCTTATAACTTCACATCATATATTGGCTCCCTCTTTTATCTTTCTTCTTCTCTTTTCCTTTCCTCATCCCCCTTCTTTTTTTTACTTAATTATTAATACCTACACCATTAAAAAGTTGAAACTCCTAGTTTATACTATATCCTAGTTCCTTTCATTTCTAACCTTATTAGGAGAGTAGTTGATATTTACAATTGTTTTTTACTACATTGAAATATCTGGTTTGTTTTTGAATTTCTGGTTTTGTTTTTGCTGTTTACTTTCTGTCCTCTGAGTGATAAGGAAAGAGATAGCCAATCTAACAAATGTGTAGATTGCCACATATACACACAAGTAGTATGAAAACACAAGGTAATATGACTCTTCCAAAAGCTCATGACTGCTTAATACTGAATCCAAAGGGCTGAAATGTCAAAGAATCCAAAACTTTGCTTTTAATAATGAGAACTGACCTCAAAGAAGATTCAAATAAAGAAAGGAAATTGGTGCAAGACCTGGATAAGAAAGTCAACACATGGATAAGAAATTTAGCAAAGAAATTAAGATTCCACAAAAGAAACAGAACTGTTAAAAATGAAAAACTCAATATATCAAATAAAAACACAATGTGAAGAATCACTAGCTGAACAGGTCAAGCAGAAGAAAGAATATCAAGGGTTGAAGGTAAGATTGAGGAAATATTGCACTCAGACACAAATAAAGAAAAAACTAAATAAGCATGACCAAAACCTTCAAGAACTCTGGGACATGATCAAGGGACCAAACCTAAAAATCCATAGAGTAGAAGAAGGAACTGAGATACAAAATAGAGGCATAAAAAACTATTAATTGAAATTCCAGCAGAAAATTTCCCAAATCTTGGGAAAGATATAGACAACAAGTACAGTAGGCATTTACAACCCCAAATAGACATGAGCATAAAAGGACCTCTACTGCATGCCACATTAGTTAAAATGATAAAACGTGAAAACACAGGATATTATAGCTACAAGAGAAAAATGCCAAGGTATGTACAAAGGCAAACTTATCAAAATTACCACAGATCTCTCAGCAGAAACTCTAAATCCAAGAGAGCAACATTTTGGTGGGGTCAGGGGTGGGGACAGGACTGAGCTTAGAACTCAGGGCATTACACTTGCTAGCAGGTACTCAATTGCTTGAGCCACACCTCTGGGCCAGAAACCCTAAATCCTAGAAAGTCAGGAATGATATATTTGAAGCTCTGAAAGAAAACAACTGCTGACAAAACCACTATATCTGGCAAAGTTATACTTCAAAATCAGTATAGAGGGGTTGGAGATTTAGCTCAGTGGAAGAGCGCTTGCCTGGCAAGTGTAAGGCCCTGAGTTCGGTCCCCAGCACCGGAAAAAAAAAAAAAAAAAAAAAAGAAGGAAAAATCAGTATAGAAATAAAGCAAGATGATCACAAGCAAATCAAGTCATTACCACTAAGCCAGAATTGTAGAAGATACCTAAAGGAACACTACACAGAGAAGAGGAAGAAAGACAATCACAAATGTGACAACTCAGGAAAGAATAAATTTCATGACAGGAACAGATAAACACATGACACCAAAACACCAAAAGACAAATAATCCAGTTAATAAATGGGCAAATGAAATGAATAGAGAGCTCTCAAAAGAAGGACAAATGACTAAAAATCCACAAAGGAAATGCAAACAAAAACTACATTGGTATTCTATCTCACCCCAGCGAGAATGGCTATCATCCAGGAAGCAAAGAATAAATGCTGGTAAGCATGCAGGGAAAATGAACCACTGTACACTTTGGTAGGAATGTAAATTAGTGCAGCCTTATGTAAATCAACATGGAGTTCATTGAAAAACACTAAAAATGGGAAAGGAGAACTTAGAAAGTGAGAAGGGTCAGTGTACTTTTTATATTTGTATGAAAATAGAAGAATGAAACCTGATGAAATTGTTTTAAGAATGGGTGAATAGGGCTGGTTGAGTGGCACAAGTGGTAGAGCACTTGCCTAGCAAACATGGGGCCCTGAGTTCAAGCCCCAGTACCACCAAACAAAGTAGAGTATGGGAGGAGGGACCAAGGAGATGATGAAAAGGATGAATCTGATTAAGACGCATATGTGGAAATGTTATGTTGGGGCCTTTAACTGGCAGCCCACCTAGCCTAGAAATCAGCTATAACCAGCATAACCCTTGAGTAACCTCGTGAAGAGGAAGATAGCCTTGAAACAGGGTTGTAAAACATGGTAAACTGTCAATTAAAAGCTTTAACCTCAGACAGAGCTGTGAGGAATTGTTCATTAGAGCCATGCAAAAGTTCGGGACCAAGATGAAAGGCACCATGCAGAGATAAGCACCCATTCCTGCCTTTCTTTGTCTCCACTTGTAAATAAACATTCCAAAGCAGGACTCCCTGCTGTTCTTATCTAAACCTTAGGTTTCTATTCCACTACTAGCCCCTAATTTATGGGAGAACACATTCCTTGTAACCTGATAAGTAAGCCTCTGGTGTTTCCCCAGTTTCCAATAAATAATATTACCCCTCCACCAGGATGTGGGCAAGATCAGGATGTGGGCAAGATCAGGAAAATGTAACCCCAGGGACATGAGGAATTCCTTTGTGATGATGATTGATGCTTTAAAGAGTATAAGATCTGCTTAAACTTTTCTCTCAGGGTCCTTGCTGAAACCTGCTGCATCAGGCGGATGCTCGGACCCTAGCCAGCTAGAAATAAACCCCACTGTGTGACCTCCTTTGTCTCGAGTGTCCTTTGTCCTCTCAGAAGGTGGCTGGCCTCGTACCCTAACAGTTACAGTGAAACCCCTGTACAAATAATGTATACTAATAAATTGTTTTCAGAAAAGCTAAAGTTAGAACTTCCATATAATCCACCTATATCAGTTCTTGGCATGTGCCCAGCATACAATAGAGATACCTGCACACTCATGTTTATAGTAGAACTATTCAGAATAGACAATGAGATCAGTCTAAATGCCCATCAACCAATGAATGGATTTTTTTAATGTGGTATAGGTACATAACAGAGTATTAGTCAACAGTATGAAAAATGAAATTATGTCATTTATGTGATAATAAAGGCAAACCTATTACTAATATTGACTCAAATGTCAATGCTAAAAACTGAACTCATTTCCTCTAAAATCAAGAAAATGGGCAGAACTGGAGATTATGATGTTAAACAAAACAAGGCAGGCTCAGAAAAACAAATATCACATGTCCTCTCATATGTGGATATTAAGAAAAGGACATGAACATAAAAGGGGATTTGGGAGGATCACCAGTGGGAGGAGGAAGAGGAAAAGAAAGAGTGATGAGGTGGTGAACATGAGCAAAGTACTTTGATGCATATTTGAAAAGGTCAGAAAGAAAGACACTAAAAATTGTTTTTAAAAAAGAGAGGGAGAGGAAGAAAGAATAAAAGAGGGAGCTAATATGATCAACACACATCATATGCATACATAGAAAATCACAATTAAGCACCTTGCTTTGTACAATTAAAAACATTAAATTATAACTACCATGAGCCACAATGCTATTAAAAATGTTTTTTAAAGAAAATGTGTTCTATATGCATAATGGAGTATTATTTAGACATAAAGAACATAATTGTGTCATTTGCAGGAAAATGAATGGAACTGAAGATCAACATGTCAATCAAAATCCAGACTCAGAATCTTCTAGCATTCCCTAACTTTTAAACCTGGATAAGGCTAAAGTGGATTTCTAATTTCATAAATAAATTTGACTTCAATTTTCCATTGTCATAAGTAGAATCTATGTCACATTTATATTATTTTGTTTATGAATATTGGACACTGTAAGAGAGGCCCAAAGACAATCTTTTGTGCCAACATGTCAAAAGAACTGAAATTGTTCAGGGACATTTCTAGTGATCTATGATACTTCAGTGAAGTACACTATGGCTTTGTAGAAAATAGCATGATGAAACCCATTAAAAACTGTTTTAAAAATAGAGTGAGAACATTGGAGGGGTTGAACAAATTCAGGGTAGAAAACATGTATATAGCCTGGAACTGAGAGAAGAAAGGGGGAAGGCTGAGAGAGGGGGGCAGGCTGGAGAAATAACCCAAACAATGTATGCACATGGGAATAAATGAACAAAAAAATCTATGTGTATATGAAAATGTCTGGTTCCCTATACAACTATCATAAAATACCAAAAATGTTCTTTTTTAATAAATGAAGAACAGGAAGGTAAACAAGTCCTGTCTGGAGGCAGGTACCTGTAGGAGGGGGTAGGGAATAAGGAAAGGGTGAAGGATGGTGAACATGATGGATGTATTGTGTATTCATGTATGAAAATAGAACAATGAAAGCTGTTGAAATTGTTCTAAGAAGGAAGAAAAGGGTATAAAGAAGGAAGGTGGAGGGGATGAATCAAATTAATAAATAAGAACTTATGTAAATATTACAATGTACCCACTATAATATGCTATAAATAAAAAATTGGGTGAAATGGGGACAAGGATAAGAAAACATAATGGAAAGGATTACTTTGATCAAAGGACACTACAAACACGTTTGGAAACACCACAATCAAATCCTTTTTATACTTTAATATAAACTAATAAATTATCAAAACAACAGAAAAATTCAAAAACACATTGTTACCATTGGAAGAGAAAATCAGATTGCTATCCTCATCACCAAAATCCTCATTTGTATTTGCACTTGATTTGAGCCTTCCAGTTACTAAAAGCATGATATTGCTGAACAATATAGAGTGAGTCAAGTTCCATAAGGGTCAGGAAGAACATCAACTTCTGTTCTTGGAACATTGTACATGGAAACCAAAGAGGCTTGGTTACTAAGAAGAATCACAGAACCAATAACATTAAATCTCAATATTGGTTGTTGTCATTGTGACAACTGCCAATGAAAGAAAAGTCATTTCAAGAGCAAACAATAATCAGACATTTTTATCACTTTTCTACCACTGAACTCTTCTTTTTGACCCAAAACTTTCCCATGGCATTTTTCACCTCTGCATTCCTGAGAGTGTAGATGATAGGGTTCAGCATGGGAGTGATGACTGTGTAGAACACAGCCACAAGTTTGTCCCCAGAAAAGGTAGATGAGGGTCTCATGTAGATGATGGTGGCAGGTCAAAAAAATAATACGACAACGAAGATGTGAGAGGCACAGGTGGAGAAGGCCTTGTGCCTTCCCTCAGCAGAATGGTTCCTCAAGTTAACCAGGATGATGACATAGGAGGACACCAAGAAGAGAGGGGGGAAGACAGAGATTAACCCACTGTTGATAGACACAATAACCCCTTCCACAAAGGTGTCAGAGCAGGCAAGCTTAAATAAAGGATGGAGATCACAGAAATAGTGACCAATCATATTTGGACCACAGAAGGACAACTGCATGGTGATGAGAACCTGAATAATGGAGTGACAAAAGCCTCCCAACCAGGACCCAGCCACGAGCATGTGACACAGTTGATGACTCATTATGTTCATGTAATGAAGAGGCTTGCAGATGGCCACATAACGGTCATAAGCCATCACCACAAGCAAAAGGACCTCAGTGACTGCAAAGAAGTGGAAAGAGAAGATCTGACTTGGACAGCCCTTTAGAGAGATGGTTTTAATCCTGACAAGAAAGTCAGTGATGAGTTTAGGGACAACAGTAGAGGAGGAACAGATTTCCACTAAGGACAGAGAGCTGAGGAAGATGTACATGGGGGAATTCAGACTCTTACTGAAGCTGAACGTCATAATGATGAGGCCATTGCCTACCACTGTGGCAAAGTACACACAAAGAAACAACACAAAACACACTCTCTGCACTCCTGGGTCCTGGAAAAGGCCAGTGAAAATAAACTCAGTCACATTATTTATAGTGGCATGGGATTCCATTTGCAGAAGAGGGATCTTCAAGAAGACTCCTGTGACAAAGCAAACACAGGCATAACATCAAACCTTCATGTTTATTTAGCAGTCACCTGTTGATAACATCCTTTCATGCATATTTCCTGACTGATTTGTTCATTGCTATAGTGAATGTGTTTCATTTGGTGTTCACAAACCCAATCTATGCAAGACAGTTAGTCAAGTAACCTCTCAAAAACTCCATGAGCTCCAAGGTACAAGTGAGTGAGAAAAACTGAGACTCATGGAAGTTGAGAATTAACCAAGTCTCCCAGACTAGAACCAGATCATCTTAACCTAGTTATTGTTTATAATATGTTAGTCCAAATAAGCTATTTAAAAACAATTGCAGTAATAACCATTTACATTCATTACTAATATATCTATTATTCTCAATGGTTGCTCAAAATGCCTTTATGTTAAGAGACTTCCAAAAGGTCTCCTGGTGCTGAACCTACCACCCTACACACATACACAGACACACAAACACATACACACACACACACACACCTCAAATGCCAAGCTCATTGAAACTATTCCTTTTCTGTAAGGAATCTTTGCTAAATTCTTTGATGAATGATACAAGTTTCTCAAATCTATCAGGTCATAGAGCTTTGCCCAATACCACAACTTTATAAATTTTTAATTATTTTGAGAATTTTTGACATTTTTGGGAGCTATGGGATTTTAGGATATATTCACTATCAAATACTAGTTAAATTATAATATGTGGACATTCACCAGTTTGCTTGTTAATGTGCTTGTTTGCTCCACTTCCTACTGTCAACATTCTTTTTAGAAGTAAATGAGAATATTTAATAAAATTATCTGAAACCGAAGTTTTATTAAGCAACTCCAAGAACATATAAAACTCAAGAAATAATAAAAGAGAATGAAATGTGGCTCAACCCTCAAGCAGATTGCAACTTCACATGTCTAAAGAGCACACTTATGGGATGAGGAAGAGAAAACACTCAAGATTTTCAGTATTTAAAATTATTTTGAGGCTGGGAATTACCTCAGTGTACAACACTTGCATAACATGTGCAAGGACCTGGGTTCCATTCCCAACATTAAAAAGAAAAAACACTTTCAAGTGTCTCTTACTAACTTTTTTTTGTTTTCTTCTTGTGCTTCCATCATAAAAAAAGATTAAATGCATTCATAATTTCTCTCATAATGAAAATATGAATAGTGACACAAGAGTAGAAAACTCACAGTAAGGTACCTGGTAAAAACTGGAGAGGAAACAGGGAACTAAAAGGGGACACAGGAAGAGCAAATAAATGTAGATTGGTAGTACAGCAGGGCTCATTTACTGGAGCAGAATTGGGAAAAACTGAAGTAACCAAATGGCACCAAAAGGCTACAGGAGAGTCAAGTGGCACATAGGAACCTAGAATGTGTGTTTGACTGATTTTCACTACTTTCACTGTCATTCCTATAACGAGAACGACCACAGGAGCTGCTGCCCTTCATTCAGGATCTGCTGCGGTGTGCTAAACTGTAGTAAATATTTATAGACATCTCTACTTAACTCTTCCTTACCTCTAGGAGAAATGGAGCTAACTGACAGTGGGGAAACTTAAACAGGTTTAGTATTTTCCCCAAATAAACACAGCTGGTGAAGAGTGTTGAGCCAAGGCTGAAACCTCTGTACCTTGAATAAAAGAAGGGGAGAATTGTCACATTTCCTTGTGTTAGGGAAATGGCACTGAAATATATGGCCAACTTATCAAAATCCTGTGTTATTCCCTCCCTGTGTCAGTTGGAGCATTATGAGAAACTTCAAGTTATTGAGAATGTCTCGGTTCCACTCTCTCTAGATCATCACTGCCAAAAAACGTTTGGGTCCTTGAGCAGAGTGTGAGACTCAGGGACCTGCCTTGCCTCCTCCACCCCATGGCTGAGGTTTGAACAGGGGTCAGAGCTGCACTACCGAGACTGCAGATTTGACCTGGAGGAACTCACACTGGGTCTCATAGCCACACTATCATCTCACCGTCCCTCACACTTGAGGCTGGGAAGTCAGCTCTAGATCATGCTTCACCTCCACCTTTCAGATTTACACAATGTCACAGCCTATGGACTTCACCAGGTCCTTCCTCTGTCTTCCTGCAGTCCCTATCTTCAGGCAGAACATCCATGTGAGGATTACTGCAGGTATTACATGATCCATGTGTCTCCAGCTGTCTGCTCTCTTCATTCCCCAATCTATGCTTCATACTGAAGTTATAAAGTCTTCCTCTGTCTCCCTCTGCTCAGATAGTGATACCACTGTCTCCTGGCTACCTGGCCAGCATGCCTAAATATCTCCACCTAACTTTTAGAACCCTCTACAGACTCCTTCGACAGCCCCTTCCATTTCTCACTTAGAATGTCAAATCTCTCACACTCATGCACCCATCATATCAGAGTCCTTATGTTGAGAAGATTACCTAACAGACTTAGGGTATTTTTTAATAAATTAGGGGAATTATTATAATCAAATCAGATGATTTTATGGGATCATTGTGAGAATACAAAGGGATGACTCCCAGAAGAGCAACAACCAGATCATTTAGGGGATAGGATACTTTCAGATTCACAGATCTCTAAACAACTGGGAAAACAAAACAAGGACCAGGTTGGCCTGCCTTTCCCAAGAATTGGTCTAAACTGGTTCAAGGGTGAGTGTACCCACTTTTAGCTCCACACATACATTAATAGGCATCTTTATGAAGATATTTTTAATAGTTTAATATTTCATATTCAACATGGTTGTTACAGGAATTTAGGTGAGATAAAATATAAAGCACATATCAGGGGTATTTGAAAATAGAAAGCTCTCAATATATAGCAACTATTATTGGCTCAGACCCCCTGTTAATCTATTCACATTTTTTTCTGCTTCCTCTTTCCCCCTTGCCTAAACATAAGACAGTGGTTGGTAACAAGTTACCTCCTCTTCCCTTCATCACTTCCCCAAATAAAATCTTCACATTCAGGTCATTAATTACCAGATAATCCATGGATTGCATGAAAAACTTTTGGCAGGTAAATGATGATCTAGACAGTGGCTAGATAAAATATTAGCCTGTAACATAAAGTACTTGGGAGAGACATCTGAAATAGACAAAATAATAAGTGAGAGAGAGCCTGGAAATCCTATTGCTATGACCTCAAAACACAGCACAAAGGCCTGTTTTCCAAAACTCACTCTGGGCCCCAAAGCGGTACTACATGGAATCTTATAGAGTGAATGCCAGAACAGACTTTAGGACCCTATCTGTCAAGGTGCCTCCTTTCTTCACAGTCAAAAACCGAGACTAAAGAAAGGAAAGTGGTTCATCCCACATTACACAGTAATTGGGAACCTCTAAACCTCCTTCAGTCAACCTGAGAAATCATCTAGATAGAGCATTACCTACCTTCCTTGGGTAATACTCACTCTTAGAACAAAGAGTTGAACATGAAAGTTCTCCTTAAGCTGTGGAAATTTTTCTTCCTCTTTTTCATAGTTTATCATCACTCAGGATGCCCAGGTTGTGGCCTGGAAACATGTGCTCTCTTCTGAACAAGATTCTTCCACCTGGGTTCTGTATGTAAAACAAAGGCATCTGTTTCTCTAAACCACTTATTCTCAGCTAAAGTACCAGGAGAAATGAAAGAAAGAGTTGAAAAGATTTATGTGTAGACCATTAATCTCTTTGGCTTACAAATGATGTATCTGAGAAACAAAGAGTTTATTTGACTTCTCAAAGTCACCCAGCTTGTTATATGCTAAGAGGCTGAAGTACAAATAGTTACTATTTCCACAACCCTGGGATTCTGTGCTAGCCACTTTAGTTTTGATATTAAGGTTGTTGTTTCCAATGAATATGTAAATCTTCCTTCCACAAAACAAAATTCCCTTGTCCTGTGATCATTAGTAAAATGAACAAGCTAGGGTGATATGGATAAATCACAAGTGGAAGGATTTAGGAAATCATTCAATTATTAGATCACCTACTTAAAAACTGAAAAATAACTATAGGAAATTGGTAAAAAAATATTTTTGGTTCTGTTTTTTTTATTTTAGAAAATCTTCTCACTCACTGGAAGACCAAGGATTGTTTTTCAATACTGAGATACCAGACCACTTAAAACAAATTTGGCCATGTACTGTGATAAGGAGACCAAATTCCCCTTGGAGTTTCTTATTTCCAGTGTGAAATGTTTCCAGAAAGCTGAGTTGGAGAAATTATCAAAATGTGCACCAATTAATTCTAGTACCGACCATTGAGAAATTCCAAACATGCAGCAAATCAGCTCTGAGACAAAGGAGGTAACACATGACATTAGGAAAGCTTTCTGCCATCTCTTTTCTAGGTCACCATGGGAATTGAGACATAAGGGAGAAGAACAGAGGGGGTTGATCCAGGGGTAAAGAGTTCAGCTGAATGACTTTAACAAGTCCCTCCAACTCTACAATTTAAGGTTCTACAGGCATAAAATGACAGGACTGAGCTAGATCATCTTTCCTATCCCTCTGGCTGTAATATTCCACACTTCAAGATTTCTTGGACTTGACTCTGAAGCTTAAAGGTCCCACGAGTGATAATGATGACAGTTATGGTCACAATAATAATGTCCATTTATTGTATACCTACAATGTGACAGTTTGCTGCCATTATCTCTAATATTCATAGCAATCCTACAAGGATATGTTTTCCTTTTTTATTATATTATTGTTGTACTGGGGATATGTGGTGGCATTAGCAAAAGTTCCTCCAATAAATCAAATATATCATCATTGAATTATGCCCTCAATCATTCTCCTTTATCCCTTTTCTCCCTATTCCTGGAATAGTTTCAACAGGTCACATTTTTTCATTTTCAAACATGCATACATAATATTTCCACTACATTACCCTCCTGTTCAATAGATATTACCCCTTTCTAGTGTTTACTACTTCTACATAGAAAATAACTTACTTTCCAATTGACAAACATGCTTCATAAATTCCCATTGACTACAGAATAAAAGCCAAAGTCCATAATTGTCTTTAATGAGCTGGTAGTAGTCTCTTTCTACAGCTTTCTTTGCCATTCTTCCCTCTAATCCAGCCTCCCACAATGCTTTTGCACTTACTCTTTGCCTTCTTGTGTGCTCTTCCCCTCAATAAATTAATCCTACTCATCCTGAAATATCTCTCACAAGAATCTCAAATAGGCATGTTTTTATTTAATTTATCTGCTTCATGAAGAAGCCTTTGTTTTGTATCATTTCAGAATGCACCACCAATATTGTTGCCTCTTTATGGTAACTTCATGGCTAATTTATGCAATGTAACTGAGTTCATTTGTCTAGGACTTTTGCCCAACCAGAAAGAGCAGAGAATTTGCTTTGTGATATTTCTGCTCTTGTACAATTATACTGGGGAATTTCCTCATTGTGCTCATTGTCACAACCAGAAGAAGTCTTGGTTCCCCCATGTACTTCTTCTTCAGCAATCTGTCCTTCATGGAGATCTGCTACTCCTCCACTACAGCTCCTAAACTCATTTTAGATCTGCTGGCTGAAAGGAGAGCTATATCTCTGTGGGGTTGCATGACCAGGTCTTCTTCCACCTACTTCTTTGGTGAACTTGAGATGTTCCTGCTCACAGTGATGGCCTATTACCACTATGTGGCCATCTGCAAGCCCCTGCACTACACCAGCTTTATGAACCGGCAGGTGTGTGCTGTCCTCATGGAAACACATGGGCAGGAGGTTTCCCGTATCCCTTGCCCAGATTTTTCTCATTTTCCACTTGCCTTCTGTGACCCCAATGTCACCAAACACTAGTTCTATGATGTACTTCCTCTGCTTAAACTTGCCTGCTCAGATACCTTCCTCATTGGTCTGCTGATTGTTGCCAATGGAGGAATCCTGACGATGATCAGTTTTGTGATCCTCTTAGCATCCTATGTGGTCATTTTGTTCCATCTGAGGACTTGGAGGTTTGAGGGGTGGTGCAAAGCCCTCTCCACATGTGGTTCCCATGTCACTGTTATTATATTATTCTTTGAACCCTGTATCTTCATCTATCTGAGGTCTTCTGTTGACAAGATGGTGGCTGTGTTCTACACAATGATAACTCCACTCCTCAACCCTGTCATCTACTCCCTGAGAAATAATGAATGATGAAGACCATGAAGACTGATCAGCACAATGAAACTGATGAAGAATAGAGGCTGAGTCTGGTTTTGATCCTTGCATTCAGAATATTGCTGAATCTAAATTGGAGAGACAAAATGAGTGGGAGGAAAGTTCACAAGATTTCTTAATTCTTATTCTATCTGGTGTCCATGATCAAAAATTTCATTTTAAATATGTATAAAATACTTTCTCTTTGGATGTATTATAACATACCTAACCATTTTAGATTGTTTCTAATTTTAACTTCTATAAATAACACTGTGGTAGATGGCCACACTGAAATATTCAACTACATTTCTGATTGTCTTTTAAAGTCTCTAAGTACAATAAATTTTCTTTGTTGAAGAATGTGAAGACCTTTGATGTATAATGTTAAATTGAATCATATTCCTTGGGAAAAAGTCCACCTGACAGAATTAAACACTGTGACTATTTTTTGATGAAGAATATCTTTATTGTCTCAAAGTATCCCATAATAAATATTTATTACTTGTGAAGGGAAATGTAACTTTATATGCCCTGTATAAAAATTCCCCAAAGTGGACATGACAAGGAATGAGATAAATGATGCTATGTGCCCCCGACATTATGCACTGGGAAGACATGAAATATTACATCATTATTCTGTTGTTCTTACCAATATAACCTGATCTGATCATGAAAAAGCACAAGGGAAACCCAAGCTGAACAACACTCTGTAAAATTACTATCCTTCACTCCTCAAAAGGATGAAAACTAAGAAAGACTAAAATTATTCCACACTGAGGACTCATGACAACTGAATGCAAAATGCAATCCTGGTTTGGACCCTCTACTATATGAAGGATAATAGTGGGGATATGTTAAATTTTTATAAATGTTGATTCCTTATTTTTATAATTATACTTTGTTAATCTTAGAGACTATCCTTGGGCTGAGGATTTTTATTGACATACCCAGAGGTAAAGGATCGTCATTAAGTTAGCAGCCTTCAAACATTTCAGGTAAAAATATTATTTTTATTATATATGTCTAAATTTTTTAGTACTGTATTTTGGCATCTCTATGCACATTTAAATGATTAGTGCAGTGAAGCAAATTGCCATGTCCATCCCCTTCCATGGTTAGCTATTTGAAATAAGAATGCCTAGAATCACACTTGTATCAAATTTTCAGTATGCAATATAATGTTTTAACTATGGTTCTCCATTTAACTGAGGCTATCCATTAGCTCTCTAGACTTATTCACAGTATTTTAAATTTTGTATCCTCTGATCTAATTCTCCATATATCCATTGTATAAGAATAATTGTATCCATCTTTTTCACCTACATGTCTATTTACTTTTTGAGAGTATGAATGAAAAAGATAATGTGGCTGTCATTCTCAACCTTCCTTTCTAAGATAACCTACTTTCAGGCTATTGAAATTGTAATCCTTCCCTACAATCATTTTCACTTCAAAAAATGTGGCAAACCACAACTGATGAATGAATTAAAAAGTATGGCATACATACACAATGGAGTTTTATTCAGCCATAAAGAAGAACGAAATTATCTTGTTTGTAAATGAATGGAAAAGGAGAATATCATGTTAAGCAAAGTAAGCCAAGTTTAAAAAGTGAAAGGTCACATGTCTTCCCTTATATGTGGAAGCTAGACCTATAAGTTAAATGTACACATAAATACATATATTATCATATATATATATGGAGAGAGAGAGTATGAAAGATTGTATTAGTGGGTCTGTCTGAAGGTACTACAGGAAACAGGACAGGGAAAGAAAATGTTAGAGAATGATAAGTAGTGAAACATTCCATCTGTAAATGAATATAATGGAATGTACTGTAAACTGCTAAATAATAGTGGGCCATGGTAATAGAGAAAGACTAAGTTATTGGGGGTTAATATGATTAAAGTGTGATATACACATGTCTGAAATGCCAAGGCAAAACCCCCTTGGGCTATCAATAATCACTTTTAAAAATGTGAATAGCCAGTGGCTCATGCCTGCAATCCTAGTCACTCAGGAGGCACTGATCAGGAGGATCATAGTTCAAATCCAGCCCAGATAAATATTTCAAGAGACCTTAACTCAAAATATCCAACACAAAAAAGGGCTGGTGGAGTTGCTCAAGTGGCAGAGTGCCTGCCCAGCAAGCATGAAGCCCTGAGTTCAAACTCCAGTATCACCAAAAGAAAAAAATGAAGAACAGAAGGGTAAGGTCTTTTCTAGGGGTGGGTAATAAATGGGAGGGAGAGGGCATAAGGGTGACTGAGGTTGAATATGGTGGATGTATTTTGTATTCATATATGAAAATAGAAGAATGAAACTTGTTGAAATTATTCTAAGAAGGGGAAAAAGGATAGGGAGAATGATGGGGGGGATAAATCTAACATATATTGTAAGCACATATGTAAATATCACAATTTATCTCCTGTACAGCTATTATACGCTAATAATAAAAATAAGAAGAAGATAAAGGTTAAACAGAACAAAATACAGAAAAACTGTGGCAAAATAGTTTTGGGGGAATTTGAATTAAGAAAAAATAGGAATTAATCTTTGTATTTTTGTAAGTCAAGTTATCTTACAATAAAAAGTTTTAAACATCTAGCAAATAGAAGTTTTGCTCTTGTTTGATTTGCATTTTTATGATTTTTTGTGAACAAAGGTGGCTTCTTTTTTTAATTAGCTTTGTGCCTTATTTAAAAATTTTTCATTTGATCCCAAGCACCACAAAAGCAGTTCAGGAAAATGTTTCCCATATGAGGTGGAGATAAGAGAATCATGCTGTAAGGCCCCCCAGGTTAAATCTCAACACATTTTCTGAAAGCCAAACAAAAAGCAAAAAAGCACCTTTGATTCCTGATACCCTCCTTCACATGTGTGTGACCTTGAGTACCCACAGGCATGTCTAGGTGCTCAGCACAGGGTAGGTGTGTTTGTTAGTTAGTTACACCCTCAGTAGCATAGGTTTGCTTTTGCCACACTCCATGCAGGTGATAGAGATTTAAATTATAAAGCACTTCTCTAAAATATAAGTGAAGTAAGAATCATAAGGAAATGCTTTGGTTTTTCGTATCTCAAGAATTATAAGGAAAATGGTTTGGTTTTTGGTGTTTTAAAACAATCATTAGTACGTTTCATGATTTTAACTCATTATTAATTTTTGTCACTCTTTATAGCTCTTGAAGACCAAACAGCCAATACACTACCAGAGATGGTTTTGTGTTATCCTATAGTCTTCTTAAATTTGACTAAAAACTCAGAACTGTAGCCAACAGCTTTAAGTGAAGCTTAATGTCACAGGTATAATTAATAAGAAATTCTAACTATTGTTTTTACCTTCAGTGTAAACTAGCATGATAATAATTTTTAAAAAGCAAACATGATTGAACATCTGAAAAGCTTTAAAAGCAATCTTTCTGTTAGCTATGTGGCACAGGTGGCTCATGAGCACAGGACATTTAAGTCTATGTCCCATTCATTATGTCTAATGCCACCAGAAATGTGTTATGAGTTCTGTATTTAGCACATTTCAGTGGTATGGTTCCTCAGAACTGCACCACAGAGTAAACACAGCCTTTGTATGGTAGCAAATTTGTGTCTGACTTGTTTCATTCATGGTTGGGGGAACAAATTTGATGTTTTTGTCTAAGTAGTCAATACTCAACTTATGGTTGGTTATATATTCACTTGTTATGTATTATGAGCTGTGAAAGAAAGCAGAATTGTGTACGCATAGTTAACATTAGACACCTGAAATTCCCAAGCTCAGTTATAATGGTAGTGCTCTGTGTAAGGCTATGGAAACCTGTAAGGGAGTGATGAGTAGTGATCATGGTATGTGACACAGGATTGACCTAACACTGCTACAGTATAGATGAAGTACTGTAGTGGGAGGGGTCGCAGTTGTAAGATGAAGGCTAGGCAGATTATATTGGAAGAAAAAAGGTAAGCACTTGGACGTGGCTTCCTTTATGTTAAAATGCTTGTTTTCTTTATACAAATAAATGCACATCAGACTTGAAATGCATTCTATAAATGTAAGGGCTTTTAGTTTTTAACACTGCTTTTTTGCTTAATAAGTATTTGCTTGCCTAAATGGCTCCTAAATTGAGTGAGGGTTGTCTGCATGTTTCCTCTTTTAAAGTTTCATTATTAAAAGTTATTAAGCATACAAAACTAAAAAAAAGAAAAGAAAGAAAAGACTGGAGATATGTCTCAAGTAATAGAGCAACTGCCTAGCAAAAGCAAGGAACTTAGCTCAATCCCCAGTACCACCAAAAAGTAATGCTTCCCACATTTAAAAGCTTAACATATCTACAAGGTAAAATTCATCCATCATTCTATTGATTTACTCCATTGCTTTAGTGTTTAAATTATATTATACAATGAGTTATGTACATATTAAAAATTATTTGAATTTTTAATTTAACATTGCAAAGGTAATACATTCATAAGGTTTAAAATAGCATACTAAGTTACATGAATGAGTTGTTTCATTCTGGTTTTCCCATTCCTTCTTTGCCCTTGCACTTTTCAATTTTCTTGGTTTCCTTGTGTCTTTCAAAGTTTCTTTAAGCAAATACATGTATAAAATGTGTATTCTCATTTATTTCAACCTTTCACAAACAGATCTTTTGCCAGACAAAAGCTAAGAGAACATATGTCTACCAAACCTGTCCTACAAGAAATGCTGAAAGTTGTTCTTCAAACTGCAAGACACTCATAATGAAAAAGAAAACATAGGAAGGTATAAAACTCATTGGTAAGTGTAGTTATACAAATTAAGAATGCTTAACTATTGTGAATAAACCATTAATATCTTAAGGAAAAAGGCTAAAAATAAAACAAAAATAATAGTACCTATGCCCGACATGGTGGTACACACCTGTAATCTTAGCATTCAAGAGGCAGGTGGCATGTGACTTTGAGTCCAGATTGGGTTACATAGCAAGACCCTGTATCAAAAATAATAACTACTTTCATAGGCTATCTATATGTAATACTCAATATAGCAAAATATAAAGTGAGCTACCAAAGTGTTACAGTTTCAGTACTGAAGTATCCCCCAAAAGGCTCATGTGTGAAAGGCTTGGGGTATCAGGTGATGGACTTTTGGGAAGTGACTGGATCACGAGGGCTTTAACCTCATCAGTGGATTCATCCATTGCTAGATTCACAATTTGATAGATAGCATTATTGGAAGTGGGGTCCAGTTAGAGGAAGTAGGACATGGGGGTCATGCTCTGGGAGGGTTTATCATATTCCTGGCCCCTTTTCTCTTCTCTCTTACTGTTTGCCAACTGCAAATATAGCAGCTCTGCTACATGGTGCCCTGTACACTATGATGGTCTGCCTCACAAGCTGACCATGGACTGAAGCCTCTGAAACCATGACCCAAAATAAGCTTTTCCTCCTTGAAGTTATTGGTGTCAGGTATTTTGTGATCCAAAACTAACACAAAATTTCAAAATGTGGTGAGAAATGAAGTACAAGTATAAACTTTTCTTCAGTGTGTTTTCTTTTTTCCTTATGGTCATGTCAAGCTGTATAATCAAAAGATGTTTTCCATAAGTCTCAAGGTTACCATGAAGCACAAATGCATAATAGAGAAGAAAACATAATAAGCAAGGAATCAAAACACACTACTAATAGACACAAAAACTTAAAAGACAGAGGAAAAAAGAAAGGAACCACAACTTATTTTAAAAGTATAAAATAAGTTACAAAATGGTTTACAAGTGAAAAAAAAAAAAACAGTAAGGCCTAACCTGTCAATAACTACCTTCAATGAGTGTGGATTAAATTAAGACAGAGAACATACTCCTAAAATTGCAGATTTAGAGACACACACAACTTTCCCACCTCCATATGAATCTGAAATAAAACCACAGGTACATTGCACTAGGGAGAAGCTGGGGCACAGAGGCAAGAGATGGTGATAGTAAACAAGAAGTGATTAGAGAACCAAGGGAATTCCAAAAATATTGAACTTGTGATTTATGAAAGAAATGAAGGACCCTAACATAGAATGCTAAGCAAAACAGCAAGTAATGGAAAGAGACCCTTCCCACTGCTCCCCCCCCCATGGAGTTACAGGAGAAAAAGAAAAGGAAAGCCTCCCTGGGAGACCCCACAAGTACACAGGCTGAATTCGAATACCCTGCACTCTGAAAGATAAATAAACTTTAATGCATGCCTGTATTCCCAGTTACTTAGTAGGCAGAGACAGGAGGATCACAAGCTTGAGACACATTCAGGCAAAGTTAGTGAGACCAGATCTCAAAAACAAAATTCAAAATGAAAGGGCTAGGGCCATGGCTCTAGAGGAAGAGCACTTGCCCAGAGTGTGTGAGGCCCTGGGCTTAATCCCCAATACTTCAAAACTAAAAATAAACTTTAAAACTGGAGATCTGTATCCTGGGCAACAAGCAGAAGATAAAGAAGAGGTGCTTGGCACTTCCCAGCTCACTCACCAGGAGTTATCTCAGGAGCGATCTTAAAGACAAATGTTCTAATTGGGGAGAACAAAAGACCCTGCAGTTTTATATCCAGATCCCAAAGCCACTGCTAACTGGCCAAGCAAATGACCACATTAAAAACCCTGTAGACCAATGAAACATGTGGGAAACTGGGACTCAGATTCACAGATACAGAGATACTTGGGTTAGAGTACAAAGCACAAGCTAGAACCACATCACGTTACAGCACCACAGTAAGCCTAAGGTGTAACCTGTCATCAGTCAAGTAGGGAGCAAGCTGGGAGTTGGCACACCTCAGCAACATAGGAATCACCAAAAATGGAGGAAGGGGAGAGCCTAGAGCAACCTAAGATGTTAAGAGGCGTCACCAGCCAGCTGGAAAACATCCCCAACTTGCAAACAGAATTTTCTACTTACTGTGCTGAGGATTGAGAATGGGACCTTGCAAGTGTTGTGTGGGCACTCTGTCACTGAGCTAAATCCCCAAACCAGACAACCCTTTGTGTTCTAACTTGTTCAAACTGAAAGAACACTGCAAGTGGGATTGATTGTGGGGTATCCACCCTCCTTATCTATAAGGAAGAAATATTAACTGGTTTTTAATTGATTTTCTCATTTCTTTTTTGCAGATGTTATTGTTTTATACTTTCTTTTCTGTATGTTTGTTGACTGTTTTGTCTTTGCACACATTTTCTTTCACTATTATTTCTAATAATTTCAAATCATATACTTGCCTCCACTTTTATATCTTCCTTCTTTTTTACTTTCCCCATCTCTCTTCTTCTTTTTACTTAATTATGAATACCTATACATTTCAAAAGATTTAAATTCCTTATAATCTTATATCCAGGCTCTTTTTATTTCTAACTTTATGGGAGGAGATGGATTACTGAATGTTTATAATTGTTTCTTTACTACATTTAAATATTTGCTTTGTTTTTGAATTGCTGATTTTGTTTTTGCTGTCTGCTTTCTCTCCTCTGAGTGGTAAGGAAAAAAATAGCCAATCTAACAAATGTGTAGATTGCAACACAGACACACAAATAGTATGAAAACACAAGGCAATATGACTCCTCCAAAAGTTCATGAGTCCTGAATACTGAATCCAAAGATGCTGAGAGGGGTGACATACTAAAGAATCTAAAACTTTGCTTTTAAAAATGATACCTGAAAAAAATGATACCTGACCTCAAAAAAGATTCAAGTAAATAAAGTAAGGAAATCAATTCAAGACCTTGATAATAAAATCAGCAACATGGGGTGAGAAATTTAGCAAAGAAATTAAGATTCCAAAAAACAAACAGAAATGTTAGAAATGAAAAACTCAAATCAAATAGAAAGCACAATGAAAAGCATCACTAGTAGAATAGGTCAAGCAGAAGAAAGAATATCAGGGGTTGAAGGTAAGATTGAGGAAATATTGCACTCAGACACAAATAAAGAGAAAACTTAAATAAGAATGACCAAAACCTTCAAGAACTAAGGGACCTGATCAAAAGACCAAACCTAAGAATCCATGCAGTAGAAGAAGGAACTAAGATACAAACTAGAGAAATTAAAAAACTGTTAATTGAAATTACAGTAGAAAATTTCCCGAATCTTGGGAAAGATGTGGACATCAAGTACAGGAGGCATTTACAACCCCAAATACACATGAGCATAAAAAGTCCTCTCCACCATGCCACATTAGTTAAAATTCCAAGACTAAAAGCATAGGCTATGACCCAAACATTGTATGCACATATGAATAAAAAAAAGCATAGGATATGAGAAGCTGCAAGAGAAATATGTCAAAGTATGTACAAAGGCAAACTTATCAAAATTACCACAGACCTTTCAGCAGAAACTCTAAAGCCAGGAGAGCAGCATTTTGGTGGGGAGTAAGGGTGGGGACAGGACTGGGCTCTGAATTCAAGGCACTGCACTTGCTAGGGAGGTGCTCTTCACTTGAGCCACAACTCTAGCCCAGTAAAACTAAATCTAGGAATGATATATTTCAAGCTCTGAAAGAAAATAACTACTAACCCAATCACTATTTCTGGCAAAGTTATTCTTCAAAATCAATGAAAAAATAAAGCAAGATGATCATGACACCAAAATACCAAAAGAAAAAAATCCAATTAATAAATGGGCAAATGAAAAGAACAGACAGATTTCAAAAGAAGTACAAATGGCCAATAAATTCATGAAGAAATGTTCAACAATCTTAGCTGCAAGGAAATGGCAACCAGAACTACATCAATATTCTTCAGTCTCACCCCAGAGAGAATGGATATCATTCAGGAAACAAACAATAAATGCTGGCAAGGATGCAGGGAAAATGAACCTTGTACACAGTTGGTAAGAATGCAAATTAGTGCAGCCAATAATTTACATGAATCAGTATGGGGTTTCCTCAAAAAAAACCTAAAAATGAGGAAGGTGAACTGAGAAGAGAGAAGGGGGAATATAGTTGATGTACTTTATATATTTGTATGAAAATAGAATGATGAAACCTGTTAAAATTTTTTAAGAATGGGAGAGTAGGGCTGGCTGAGTAGCTCAAGTGGTAGAGTACCTGCCTAGCAAGCATTAGGTCCTGAGTTCAACCCCAGTACCACCAAAAATATAAAATAGAGCATTGAGGGAGGAGGTGTCAGGGGGATGATGGAAAGGATGAATGTAAGCAAGATCACAGGTGGAACTGTCACAGTGAACCCCTAGTACAAATAATGTATGCTGGTAAAATGGAGTTTTTTAGAAAAACTAAAGTTACCATATAATCCAGCTATGCCTTTTCTGGGTATATCCCTATGAATGTAAGCCAGTATACAATGTAGAGATATCTGCACACAAATGTTTATAATACAACTATTCAGAATATCCAAGTTATGAAATCAGTGTAGGTGCCCATCAACCAATAAACAAAAATTTTAATGTGGTATATATACATAGTAGAGTATTAGTCAACAATAAGAAAAATGAAGCAAACCTCTAGCTAACATTGACTCAAATGTCAATGTTAAAAACTGAAAAAATTTGCTCTAAAATCAGGAAAATGGATGTTATCCATTATCATGTTAAGCAAAATAAGCCAAACTCAGAAAAACAAATATCACATGTCCTCTCGTATGAAGATCTTAAGAAAGGACATGAATGCAAAAAGGGATTTGGGGGGATCACAAAGGAGAGGAGGAAGAAGAAAAGAAAGTGTGTTGTGGTAGTGAATATGAGCAAAGTACATTTTATGCATGTATGAAAATTTCAAAAAGAAATACATTAAAAATTGTTTTCTAACGGGAGAGGAAGGATAAGAAAGAGTAATGGAGGTGGTTAATATGATCAACACACATTACATGCACATATAGAAAAACATAGTTAGGCACTTTGCTTTGTACAATTTGTACAATTAAAAAACTAATACAATGGAGTATTACTTATTTAGATATAAAGAACATAACTGTTCATTCGCAAGAAAATGAAGATCATCATGTCAAACAAAATCCAGACTCAGAATTTTCTTTCTTTAACTTTTAACTCTGGATAAGGCTAAAACAGATTTCTTTTTCATAACACAGTGATAGATAGAATCTCTGTCATGTTTATATTATTTCTGTTTATAAATGTTGGACACTGTAAGAGGGGCCCAAAGACAAACTTTTGTGCCAGTAAGTAAAAAGAACTGCAATTGTTCAGGGAATTTCCTAGTGCTCTATGATACTACAGCAAAGTACATTATGGCTTTGTAGCAAAAAGTATTATGAAACCCATTAAAAACTGCTTTTAAATATAGGGTGAAAACAATGGAGGGGATGAACAAATTCAGGGTATAATACATGTATATATGGATATGTCTTAACAAAACCCCCAGTATAGCTATCATAAACTGAAGAAAATGTTTGTTTTTAATAAATGAAGAACAGGAAGATAAAACAGGTCCTACTTGGGAGAAAGTACATGTGGGAGGGGGGAAGCGTAAGGAAAGGGTGAAAGAGGGTGAATAAAATGGAAATATTTTGTATTCATTTATGAAAATAAAGAAATGTACACTGCTGAAATTGGTCTAAGAAAGGGGAAGGGTGGATAAAAAGAAAGATGGAGGAGGTGAATCTAATTAAGATGTTTTGTAAGCACTTATGTAAATGTCACAACAAACTTCTGTCCAAATATAATAAGCTAACAGTTTAAAAAATGGTTGATGGGGAAGAGGGATAAGAAAAAGTTACTTCGATCAAAGTACACTATGTACATGTATGGAAACACCACAATCAAACCCTTTGTATGATTTAATAAACACTAATACATTATAAAAAGAACTGATCAGAGAACAGAAAAATTCAAAAATACGCTATCATCACTGGAAGAGAAAATCAGATTGATATCCTCATCAAAAAATATTCCAAACAATTCCTCTGGTGGGTTTCTTTTAATGAAATATAAATTGTTATCAAAGAAAAGGCAAGGAAGAGAAGAATGAGGCAAAAGGGAAAACAAAGAAAGTAATCACAGAGGAAGAAAGGAGAAGTTAATCTACAAAACATTAGTCAAGACCACCCACAGAATGGGAGAAAATCTTTGCTAGGTATACATCAGACAAGGGACTGATAACAAGAATATACAGGGAACTCAACAAACTAAACTCCCCAAAAATCAATGAACCAATAAAGTAGTGGGAAATTGAACTAAAACAGAACATTTTCAAAGGAAGAAGTCCAAATGGCCAAAAAGCACATGAAAAAAATGCTCACCATCCCTGGGCATAAAGGAAATGCAAATCAAAACCACACTAAGATTCCACCTCACACCTGTTGGAATTGCTACCATCAAGAACACCAATAATAACAAATGTTGGCAAGGAAAAAGGAATCCTCAAACACTGCTGGTGGGAATGTAAGCTAGTACAACCACTTTGGAAAACAGTATGGAGGCTTCTTTAAAAAACTAACTGTAGATCTGCCATATGGTTCTGCAATACCACTCCTAGGAATATATCTGAAGGAATACAGCTCAGGTTATTACAAAGGCAACTGCACACCCAGGTTTACCGCAGCACTATTCACAATAGCCAAGTTATGGAAACAGCCAAGATGTCCCACTACCGACAAACAGATTAAGAAAATATGGTATTTATACACAATGGAATTTTACTTAGCCACAAAGAAGAATGAAA
The DNA here is from genome assembly GCF_047511655.1 of Castor canadensis. NCBI lineage: Eukaryota > Metazoa > Chordata > Mammalia > Rodentia > Castoridae > Castor > Castor canadensis. Next base: position 190,326,506 of record NC_133386.1, read on the forward strand.
TCTTACCATTCGCAAGCAAATGGATCCATATGTGGATTATAGACCCAAAACAAATGCAGTAATATTATTGGACATGGGTCACACACTCAGGAAAACACGCATGAGAGGAATAGGGAAAGGGAAGGAAACCTAAAACTTGAATGTGGTTGATGTGCTCACTATATATAGGAGCAAATATAGTAATCTTAAAATGGCAGAAGCCACTATGGGAATGGGAATAGGAAGTTATGAAGAGTTCTAATAGACATGAACCAATGTGGGTTTTAATACACATGTGCATGGAAGCAATTCTAAGAATCTCTCTGTATAACTATTTTTGTTCCAAACTAGCGAAATGCTATTTTTTTATTATCTCTTTTGTTTTATCTACAACAAAATTGGAGAAAAAGAGAATGGAACAGGTTTTCTCAGGAAGCAGAGGCAGGGCAGGGGAGGTGGCCCAAATAATGTATACACCTATAAATAAATGTAAAAACAATAAAATAAAATTTAAAAAAATTTTAGAAACATTTTTCAAAATATTCTCTGTGTAAGGTTGCAGGTGAACAAGAGGAAGCCCTAACATTCTACAGCAGAATAGCTATAAGATAACTATGGATGACAAAAATTTAATGAATATTTCATAATAGACAGTGAAGTGGATTTCAAAGATTCCCAACACAGAGAAATGAGGAATCTCCAAGGTTGAGGTATGCCACTTATTCTGATCTGATGATGCATATTTAATACATTTATATATTGAAACATATATATTGAAATTTCATATTACACCCATAACTGTGTAAAATCACTATGGACAGAGAGAGAGAGAGGGAAGAAAGCAATGAAGTGATGTTTAACCAAAAGAACATTTGCCAAAATATTCTAATTCATATTTGCACTTGGTTTGAGCCCTCCAGTTGCCAAATGCATGATATTGGTGAACATGACAGAGTCAATCAAGTTCCATAAGAGTCAGGAAGAACATCGACTTCTGTTCTCGGAACATTGTACATGGAAACCAAAGAGGCTTGATTACTAAAAAGAACCACAGAACCAATAACATTAAGTCTCAATATGGGTTGTTGTCATTGTTACAATTGCCAATGAAAGAAAAGTCATTTCAAGAGCAAACAATAATCAGACATTTTTATCACTTTCCCACCACTGAGCTCTCCTTTTTGACCAAAACTTCCCCATGGCATTTTTTACCTCTGCATTCCTGAGAGTGTAGATGATAGGGTTCAGCATGGGAGTGATGACTGTGTAGAACACAGCCACAAGTTTTTCCCCAGTACAGGAAGATGAGGGTCTCATGTAGATGAAGGTGGCAGGTCAAAAAAATAATACGACAACCAAGATGTGAGAGGCACAGGTGGAAAGGGCCTTGTGTCTTCCCTCAAGAGAATGGTTCCTCAAGTTAACCAGGATGATGACATAGGAGGACACCAAGAAGAGAGGGGGGAAGACAGAGATTAACCCACTGTTGATAGACACAATAACCCCTTCCACAAAGGTGTCAGAGCAGGCAAGCTTAAATAAAGGATGGAGATCACAGAAATAGTGACCAATCATATTTGGACCACAGAAGGACAACTGCATGGTGATGAGAACCTGAATAATGGAGTGACAAAAGCCTCCCAACCAGGACCCAGCCACGAGCATGTGACACAGTTGATGACTCATTATGTTCATGTAATGAAGAGGCTTGCAGATGGCCACATAACGGTCATAAGCCATCACCACAAGCAAAAGGACCTCAGTGACTGCAAAGAAGTGGAAAGAGAAGATCTGACTTGGACAGCCCTTTAGAGAGATGGTTTTAATCCTGACAAGAAAGTCAGTGATGAGTTTAGGGACAACAGTAGAGGAGGAACAGATTTCCACCAAGGACAGAGAGCTGAGGAAGATGTACATGGGGGAATTCAGACTCTTACTGAAGCTGAACGTCATAATGATGAGGCCATTGCCTACCACTGTGGCAAGGTACACACAAAGAAACAACACAAAACACACTCTCTGCACTCCTGGGTCCTGGAAAAGGCCAGTGAAAATAAACTCAGTCACATTATTTATAGTGGCATGGGATTCCATTTGCAGAAGAGGGATCTTCAAGAAGAGTCCTGTGACAAAGCAAACACAGGCATAACATCAAACCTTCATGTTTATTTAGCAGTCACCTGTTGATAATATCCTTTCATGCATATTTCCTGACTGATTTGTTCATTGCTATAGTGAATGTGTTTCATTTGGTGTTCACAAACCCAATCTATGCAAGACAGTTAGTCAGGCAACCTCACAAAAACTCCATGAGCTCCAAAATACAAGTGAGTGAGAAAAACTGAGACTCATGGAATCTGAAATAACCAAGTCTCCCAGACTAGAACCAGATCATCTTAAAATTGTTATGGTTTATAATATATTAGTTCAAATAATCTATAAAAACAATTCTAGTAATAACCATTTATATTCATTACTAACATTTCTTCCATTCTCAATATTTACTCTAAGTACCTTTGTAATAAAAGACTTCCAGGTTACCACCTGGTGCTGAACTCACCACCTTACACACACACACACACACACACACACACACACACACACCCCAGAAATACCAAGTTCATTGAATCTTCTCCTTTTTTGAAGAGAATCTTTGATATTTTATTTGCATAAATAAGTTTCTGAAATCTATCAGGCCTACAATTTGCCCAAAACCACAACTTTATAAATTTTAAATTATTTTGAGAATTTTTGGCACCTTGGGGACTATGTGAACAAAGGGAAGGTGTTTGGAATATACTATCAGTGAGTTATATGTAATATATGGAGATTCACCACTTTGATTTTTTGTGTTTATTTACTCCACCTCCTACTGGCAACATTGTTTTTAGAAATCAATGAGGATTTTTAATACAATTATCTAAAACCAAAGTTTTATGAAGTACCTCCCAAGAATACAGACAATTCAAGACATAGTAAAAGAGATTGAAATGTGGCTCTACCCTCAGGCAGATTGCAACTTCACATGTCTAAAGAGCACACTTATGGGATGAGGGGGAGAAAACACTCAAGATTTTCAGTATTTTAAATTATTACTTCAGTGTACAACACTTGCATAACATATGCAAAGGCAAGGGTTCCATCCCCAGTATTAAAAAGAAAAATTACTGTGAAGTATCTATTTTCCTTATTTTTTCTTTTTATGTTTGTGCTCTTAAAAATCTTTAAAATGCATTAAATGCATCCATAATTTCTCTCATTGTGAAAATCTGAACAGTTATACAAGGTTAGAGAAATCTCAGTAACATACCTGGTTAAAACTGGAGAGGAAATAGGGAAGGAATTAAAAGGGGGCAACCCAGAAGAGCAAGTAAATAAAGATTGGCAGTACAGTGGGGCGCACTTACTGGAGCAAAGGATTATGAAAAATGAGGTAACCAAACAGCACCACAAGGCTACAGGAGAGTCAGGTGGCACAAAGGAAACTAGAATTTGTGTTTGCCTGATTTTCACTACTTTCATGGTCATTTCCATAACCAGAATGACCACAGGAGCTGCTTTCCTTCATTCAGGATCTACTGTGGTGTGCTAAACTGTAGTAAATGTTTACAGATGTCTCTACTTAACTCTTCCTTACCTCTTGGAGAAATGAAGCTAATTGATAGAGGGGAAACTGAGACTTGGGTTTAGTATCTTCCCCCAAAAAAACACAGCTGGTGAGTGAGCCAAAGCTGAAACCCCAGCTGATTCAAATAAAGGGAGATGAGAATAGTCACATCTCCCTGCATCTGAGAAATGGAATTGAAATATATGGCCAACTTATCAAAATCCTTTTAGTATTCCTTTCTTGTGAATAGTAGGAACATTATAAGAACCATCAAGTTATTGAGAATGTTTCAGTTCCACCATCTCTGGATCATCACCAACCAGAAAGTCCAGTGGTCCTAAGCAGAGTGTGAGACTCAGGGATCTGCCTTGCCTCCTCCACCCCATGGCTGAGGTTTGAACAGGGGTCAGAGCTGCACTACCGAGACTGCAGATTTGACCTGGAGGAACTCACACTGGGTCTCATAGCCACACTATCATCTCACCGTCCCTCACACTTGAGGCTGGGAAGTCAGCTCTAGATCATGCTTCACCTCCACCTTTCAGATTTACACAAGGTCACAGCCTATGGACTTCACCAGGTCCTTCCTCTGTCTTCCTGCAGTCGCTATCTTCAGGCAGAACATCCATGTGAGGATTACTGCAGGTATTATATGATCCATGTGTCTCCAGGTGTCTGCTCTCTTCATTCCTCAATCTATGCTTCAAACTGAAGTTATAAAGTCTTCCTCTGTCTCCCTCTGCTCAGATAGTGATACCACTGTCTCCTGTCTACCTGGCCAGCACACCTAAATATCTCCACCTAACTTTTAGAACCCTTCACAGAGTCTTTTGGCAGCCCCTGCCATTTCTCACTTAGAATTCCAAACCTCTCACACTTGTGCACACATCATATCAGAGTCCTTATGTTGAGAAGGTTACCTAACAGACTTAGGATATTGTTTAAATAAATTAGGAGAATTACTACAATCATATTAGATGATTTTGTGAGATCACAGAGATTTTTAATAGCATAATACTACATATTTGAAATGGTAGCCAAATATTTGACATATTTGAAATGTAGATAAGATAAAATATAAAGCACTTTTCTGGGTTCTTTGAAAAGAGAAAGCTCTCAATATATATTACTATTATTGGCTCATACTCTATGTTAATCTATTTACACTTCTCTCTGCTTCCTCTTTCTCCCTTGTCTAAAAGAAGGAGTAACAAGTTACTTCCTCTTCCCTTCAGCACTGCCCCAAATAAAACCCTCACCCTAGGGTCATGAATTACAAGGTAATCCATGGATTGCATGGAAAACTATAGGCAGGTAAATGATGTTCTAGACAGGTGACTAGGTAAAATATTAGCCTTTAACATAAAGTACTAGGAAGATACATCTGAAAAGGACAAAATAATAAGTGAGGAGAGCCTGGAAATCCTATTGCTACAACCTCAAATCACAGCACAAAGGCCTCCTTAAACCTACATCCATCAGTTCTCCTCTTCACAGAGTTCTGCATTACAATCTAGGATCAATTCAATGAAATTTTATTTTACACTTTTCTTATACTTTTGTACCAAAAATAACCAAGTGACAATAGTTACCTATAATGATATTTAATTGTGATTTTATACAGTATAGCAATCAGTCCCTTTAAAATAAAGTAAGTGGAAGCTTAAGTGATTTTTAATCAGTGAACAGCAATAATAAAATGAAAATGACAATATTAAAAAAGTAAGTTTTGTGAAAGCATCCTGGAAGCAATCAATTTATGCTTGACCAGCCCTGACCTCAACCCATATGCATCACCCATCTGTATACTAGGAACTACAAAACAATCTAGCTAGATTTCATCCCTCTGAGTGGTGCTGGGGATCAGGCATAGTGCCCTGAGCACATGAGTGAATATTTGACTATACAATTAGTCCAGTGATTAGAAAGTTCCTTAACATTGAGAATACTACAGGTGATTAAAATCTAAAACCATTTGGAATAAAATATGCAAATGCAAATGCATAAACACAAGAAACCTGAAAAACTAAGGCAACATGATTCCTACAAAAGTCAAAAAAGCACACAAAAAAAACCTGAATGAATTCTAAGAGAATACAAATAAACAGCTGAATAGACTTAGGAAAACAATGAAGGATATTAAAAAAGAAATAAAAAAGATACAAAAAATACTGAAAAAAACAAATTGAGAGTTGGTGGCATGGCTCAAGTGATAGAGTGCCTGCCTAGCAAGCATGAAGTCCTGAGCTTAAACCTCTGTGCCACCAAAAAAAACCAGAAAGATCAATAAATCAATTGTAAAATCCAGTTGAAACCCTTGCCAATAGATTGGATCAAGTAGGAGACAGAATGTCACAACTTGAAGATAAGATAGGTGAATTACCCCAGAAGTGGGGTGGGGGTTTGGGAGGAGGTGGCCCAAACAATGTATACACACGTGAGTAAATGTAAAAATGATACAATTTTAAAAATAAAAAGATAAATGAATTAGAACATTCAAACAATGATACTGAAAAAATGAGAAAGCACAAATGGAACATACAAGACCTCTAGGATACCATTAAGAGATCAAACCTAAAAACCATGGCCATAAAAGAAGGATAACAGGTACAAGCAAAAGCACAGAAAACAAATTCAATAAAATAAATAGCAGAAAATTTCACAAATCTTGAGAAAGAGATGATCATCCAGGTACAGCAAGCTTTTAGAACTCCAAACAGAAACTCCAGAAAAGAACTTCACTACAATATATTTTAACTAAGACATTAAGGACATGGAACAAGGAAAGAACGTTGAAATCTGCAAAAGAGAAGCACCAAATGAAATATAAAGGCAAACTCATCAGAACAACAGCAGATTTATCAATGGAAATGGTAAAATCCAGGAGAACATGAAATAACATATCTAAGCCCTAAAAGAAAACATCTACCAACCTGTATAACTGCATCCACCAAAGCTATCCTTGATCATTGAAGAGGAAATAAAACCCTTCCATGATAAACTAAAACTAAGGGGATTCGTGACATGGTGAGCACTGCAGAAGAGATTTAAATAAATTTTACACAAAAGAGGAAAATTCACACAGCAATGAAACAGTAATAAAGAGTCTCCTTAAAAGAAGAACCCAAGACCAAATGGATTTACTGCCAAACTCTTCCAGACCTTTAACGAACACTAATATGCCTTAAACTATTCCATAAAATATAAAGGTAAGAAATACTATCAAACTTATTCTACGAAGCCAGTATTACCCTGATATTAAAACTCAAGAAAGACACAGAAAAATTATAGACCAATTTCCTTAATGAACATAGACACAAAACTTCTTAATAAAATATTTGCAAACCAAATTGAACAACACATTAAAAACAGCAGGTACCATAATCAAGTTGGTTTCATTTCAGGGACACAAGGCTCATTCAACAGATGCAAAACAATAAACATAATATGTCACATAAACAGAAGCAAGATCAAAAATCACATGATCACCATAATGTATGCAGAAAAAGCCTTTGGCAAAATTCAACATCCTTTTAGCATAAAAGCTCTGAAGAAAATAGCAATAGAAAGAACATACCTCAACATAATAAAAGATATATATGACAAATCTATATGTAACATCATCCTAAATGAAGAAAAATTGAAACCATTTCCTCTAAAGCCAGGAATGAGACAAGGGTGTTCACTGTCCCCATTCTTATTCAATATGGTGCATTAATTCTTAGCATAAGAATGCCAGAGCATAAGGCAAGAAAATGAAATAAAAGGGATTCAAATAGGATCATGGTTCAAGGTTAGCCCAGGCAAAAAGTTTATGAGACATCCATCTTAACAATGGATGGGCAAAGTGGTACACACCTGTCATCCCAATTACACAGAAAGCATAAATAAGAGGGTCATGGTACAGGCCAGCCTGGGCTTGCAAAACACAAGACTCAATTTGAAAAATACCTTCAGAGAAAGGGGGTAATGGCATGTCTGAAGTGGTACAGCACCTTCCTAACAAGCACAAGGCCCTGAATTCAAACCCCAGTATTACCAAAAGGAAAAATTTAAAGCCTTTCTCCATAATCTCTTGCCTTTTGAGACTTTTGGAATGGTTGGAAGAACACATATTATCTAACTGATTTGTTGATTCATTCATTCCCATAGTACACGTGTTTCATTTGGTGCTCTATGTGAGCCCACTCTATGTGAGACAATAGTAAGTCAATCTCACAAACTCCATGATCTCCAAAACACAAGTGCGTGAGAAAACTGAGACTCTCAGAAGTTGTGATTAACCAAGCCTCCTAGCACTACAACTACCACATCTTATTGTGGTTATTGTTTGTAATATCTTACTTCAATATACCAAACTCAAAGCAATCACTATTTTTGTATTAGTTATGATTTGTATTCATGACCAACATTTCTCCTATTCTCAGTGTTTTCTTATGATGGTTTTGTTAGAGATTTCCAAGTGTCATTCTGTTCCTGAATCCTTTCTTCTCCCCATTTATCCCCCAGAAATGACAATCTCATTGAAACTTCTCCCTTTCTGAAAAGAATCTTCTGTATTTTTATGAATGATATCTAAGCTTCTTAATTCTATCAGGCCCTCAATTTTTGCCCAATATCATAGCTTCATACATTTTTAATTATTTTGAGAACTTTTGATATCTGAGAGCTACATGAACTACTAGAAGCTGTTCAGGATATACTCACTGCCAAACAATAGTTAAACTACAATATATGGGAATTCACCATGTTGCTTGTTTTTATATCAGACACTTTTGTCAGTAGAGATGAGGATTTCTTTAATATGATTATTTGAAACAAAGTTTTATGTAGCACCTACCAAGAACCTAGACAATTTAAGACATAGGAAAATAAAAAGAAGGGTGCCATAAAGCCTTCAACTTCATATGATTAGAGAGAACATTAGTGACACATGGTAGAGAAAACATTCAAGATTATCACTGTTTTTAAAATTATTTCGAGGCTGGGAATATAGCTTAGAGTTAGAGAATTTGCCTAGCATGTGCAAGGCCCTAGGTTCCATCCAGCACTGAAAAAAAATTTTGAAGTGTCTCTTATTTCCTTAAATTTTTCTTCTTGTTCTTGTGCTTCCAAACTAAAAAAATATATGTGCTCCAATTTCTCTCATAGCAAAAATCTGAAGAAACATACAATGTGAAAGTCTGCTGAAAGAACACTCAGTAAGGTGCCTGGTTAAAAATGGAGAAAAAAACATGGGAATTCTTGGGTTAAATGGGGGTCACCAAGAAACAGCAACTAAATGAAAGAGAGGAAGCAGGGTGGGGGCTCACTTATTCAATCAGAGGAATAGAAACAAATGAGGCATCCAAATAGATCCACAAAGCTATAGAAAAGTCAGGTAGCCAGAAAAAAATCTAGAACATGTGCTTGCCTGATGTTCACTACTTTCATTGTCAACCAAAACAACCAAAACAACCACAGATACCGATGCCCTCCATTCAGGATCCTCTCTGTACTAGAATATGGTAAACACAGTCATCCCTTCTTAATTCTTCCTTATCTCTTTGAAGTAAATAACTAATTGACAAGTGAGGCAACACAGATTCAAATTCGTGTAGAATCTTTTCTAAAGAAACATAGCTAAGAAGTGGTGAAACCAAGGCTGAAACCTCAGTATCTGGAATAAGAGATGAAGAAAATCACCACACTTCAGGGGAGAAGAAGGACAGCCACTCCAGTGCCTTAGAGAAGTGGCACTGAGACTCCTGGCCATTATAAAACTTTTCAAAATTCTGAAGCCAGGCTTGGTGGGTCACCCCTGTAACCCTACCTATACAGAAGGCAGAGAAAGGGACAATTGCAGTCCAGGCCAGACCAAGCATAAACAGGAAATGACTATGGGCTAGCAGAGTGGCTCAAGAGTAAGAGTGCTTACCTAACAAGAAATGACTAAAGCAAAAAGGGCTAGTGGTGTGGTTCAAATGATAGAGCACCTAAGCCCAAAGCTCCGAGTTCAAACCACAGTACAAAAACAAAAGCAAAATAATTTTTCCAAATCCTCTTATTTCCTCCTTGTGATTAGGAAGAGTATTATGAAAAAACTCAAGTTATTAGCAATGTATAAGTTTCACCTTCTCTGGATCATCAGTGACTAAGAAGCCACAGGGGCCCAGGAGCAGACTGTGAGACTCAGGGGTCTGCTTTCCTCTTCCATCCCATGGCACAGGTTTGGACAGGAGTCAAGCTGAAGCTAGTAAGACTGAGCTGTGTGGTCTTTGTCATTATCTCACAACAGAGGTGACCTGATAAATCTCACACTGGGTCTCATAGCCGCACTATCATCTCTCCATCCCTCACACTTGACACCTGAAGTCAGTAGTCAGGAGAGTTGCCTCTCCTCCAAATCTCAGGTTTACACAAGACCACAGCCTATGGATTTCATCAGGTCCTTCCTCTGTCTTCCTGCAGTCACCATCTTCAGGCAGAACATCCCATGTGAGGAATACTGTAGGCTATTAGATGATCCATGTATCCCCCAGTGTCTGCTATCTTTGTTCCCCAATCTATGCTTCTTACTGAGGTTAAAAAATCTTCCTCTGACTCCCTCTGCTCATATTACTCAGAAATTGCCACTGTTTCCCAGCTATCTGGCCAGCAGAATTGAATTTTAGAAAGCTCTACAGTTGTTGGCATCTCCTGACATTTCTCACTCAGAATGCCAACACTCTTATCCTGGTGCACACATCATACCTGAGTCTTTATGTTGAGAAGGTTACCATATGGACTTAGGGTACTTTTCTAAAATACACTAGGGGAAATAATACAATCATATCAGATGATCCGGTGGAATAATTTTGAATTCAGAGGTAATGACTCCCAGAAAGGCAAGTATCCTGTCTTTTAGTGTGTTGGAGAGTTCCAAGTTCACAAACCTGTAGACAAAATGAGGAAAAACACAAGGACTCAGGTGAGCTGCCTTTTCCCTTCCGCAGAATTGGTCTAAATGATTCAAAGGGTGAGCATTGCAGTTTGAAGTCCACTCTTAGCTTCACCACTCACATGTCATGCATGCTTATGAAGAGATTTTCTCAAATACAGTAAGAATTTATATTTAGTATGTTTGTTGCAAGAATTAAATGTGAGCTAAAACACAAAAAGCATTTAACAGGGTTACCTGGAAAGTAGAATGCTCTCAATAAATAGTAACTGTTATTGGGTCAAGCTTTCTGATGATTACTTATATTTCTCTCTGTTTTCTCTTTCTGTCATGCCTAATAGAAAGCCAATTAGTAGCAAGTTACCTCTTCTTCCCTCCAGCACTTTTCCAACTAAAACCCTCACACTTGGGTCACAGATTACCTGTAGGCTAGCCAGGTAAATGATGGTCTGGACACTGACTAGGTATATGTCAACATAAGGCACTAGGGAAAGATATCTGACAAGGACAAAACAATAAGTTAGAGAGAGCTTAGAAAACCTAGCACTATGAGTTCAAATCATAGGACAAAGGCCTCCTTATCATAATCACTCTGTATCCCAAAGTGGTACTACATGGAATCCAAGAAATTAATTGACAGAAAGGAGTTCAACACAGTCTGTGTTTAGACCTCTCCCTTTTATAGTCAAATACTGAGACTAAGTGAGGGAAAGTGGCTTGTCCCAGATCACAAAGTGATTTGGAGTCTCTTACCCACTCTCATCTATCTGAGAAGTCATCTAAATAGGGAAATACTTACATTCCTAGGATAATACCCATTATTCTTAGAACTCTTGAAACAAAGACTTGAACATGAAAGTTTTCCTTAGGCTCTGGAAATTTTTTTCCCTGTGTTGCAAGAGCTCACCACTCAGAAGGATGCCCAAGGTTATGGCTTGACACAGGAATCTACTCTTCTCAACAAGACTCCCTATCTGGTTCCTGTATTCTCAGTTAAATACTAAGTAAAAATCAAAGAAATTGTAGAGTTGAAAGGACTGTGTAGATCATTAACCTAATCTCTTTGGTTAACAGATGATGCACTAAAGGACAAAAATTCATTTGAAATCACAAAAGATCCCCCAAATAGCCAAAGCAATCCTGAAGAAAAAGAACAATGCTGGAGATAATCACAATTATCTGGCTTTAAGTTATACTATAGAGCTATAATAACAAAAACAGCATGGTACTGTCACAAAAACAGACATGTAAATTAATGGAATAGAAGATCCAGAAATAACCCACACAGATACAGTCATCTGATTTTGACAAAGATGCCAAAAGCCTAAATTGAAAAAAAAAAAAGACTCTTCAATAAGTGGTATTGGGAAAACTGGATATCCACATGCAGAATACTGAAACAATACCCTTATTTCTTACCCCATACAAAAATCAATTCCAAATGTATCAAAGGTCTTGACATAAGATCAGAAACTTTGAAACTGCTAGAGGAAAACACAGAGAAGACCCTTGAGGATATAGGCATGGGTAATGTTTTCCTGAATAGAAGCCAAATTGCTAAGAAAATAAAAACAAGAATTGAAAAATGAGAATGAATCAAATTAAAAAGCTTCTGTACAGCAAGAAAACAATTATCAAAATCAAAAAATATATACAAAATGGGACATCTTTTCCAACTATTCATCAGATAAAGGATTAATATCCAGAACACATAAAGAGCACAAAATTTAACCCCAAAAGAATAAATAAACCAATTAATAAATGGGCAGATAAATAAGTTTTCTAAAGAAGCAGTATAAGTGGCTAATAAATACATGAAGAAGTGTTCATCATCCTTAGCCATAAAGGAAATCCAAATAAAAACATCAATGAGATTCCATCTCATCCCAGTCAGAATGGCTGTCATCAAAAAAAAAAGAAAACTAACAATGATAAATGCTGGTAAGTATGAAGAAATAGGATCCCTTATCCACTGTTGGTGGAAATGTAAATTACTGCAAGCACTATGGAAACCAACATGGAGGGTCCTTAAAAAACTAAAGATAGAACTACTGCTATACTATTCCTGGTCATATATTCAACGGACTGCAAGTCAACATACAGTCAAGATACCTGCACACCCATGTTTATAGCAGTGCTAATCATAATAGCCAAATATGGAATCAGCCCATCAATCAATGAATGGATAAAAGAAAATGTGGCATATAAAGAATGGAGTACTTATTATCCAGATATAAAGAAGAATGAAATTCTATCATTTGCAGGGAAATGGATGGAACTAAAATCATCATGTTAAATGAATCTGACAGCCCAGACTGAAAAACAAAGTCCACATGTTCTCTCATGAGCAGAATCTAGTCCTTAAAAATAAATGGCAGGAATGTAAAACAGGTTCTATTTCTTGGTGGGTACCAGCGGGAAGGGAGGAATGGAAGAAGAGGATGGGGTGTGTGAATGTATGAAAACAGAACAATTAAACCTTCTGAAATTGTTTCAAGAGAGGGAGGGGGAAGAGTAGAGGGGGAGTGATAGAGGGGCGAATTTGACCAGGTACATTTATAAGTTTTTGGAAATATTACAATGAAACTTCTTTGTACAAATAATATATGTCAATGAAAATGGAAAATAAATTAATAAAATAATAATAATAATCAGGAAGAAGTTGAGCATGGTGGCTCATACCTGTACTCCTAGGAAGGTGGAAATCAGGAGGGTGGCACTTTGAGGCCGGCACAAGCAAATTGTTAGCAAGACCCCATCACAACCAATAAATGCTGGGCATGGATAAGTTTAAATAGGAGGATTGCAGTCCAGGCCACCCTGGGCATAAACATGAAACTTTATTCAAAAAATAACTGCAGCAAAAAGGCTAGCAGCATGCCTCAAGTGGTAGAGCACCTACCTAGCAAGTACAAGGCCCTGAGCACAAACACTAGAATCAAAAAAAAAAAAAAAAAAAGTCAGGAAGAGATGAAGCAAGAGTTGATTGAAATAAAGAGAAAAAAGAATTATTAAAAAGTCAAACTAGCTGGAAGCCTGAGCAGCTGGAGAAGGTACCGGCTGCTGCGCAGCGGACTGCGCTTTATTGACACGTACTGCTATGTATGCCTGAAGTATCTGAAATGCAAATTTGGGAAGACTTTGCCATCTACATGCTTGGCTGGATTAAGTGTCTGATGAGGATGGTTTTACAACAAGTTGGAGCAAGCATGCAATCAGTACTTTGGTCTGGAAAGCCATATGGTTCATCTTGAAGCATTGTAAGGAAAATTGGTACTAACTTATCTCTGATTCACTGTCCAAGAGTTCAATTTCAGCTTACCAGCCATGCAACAGAATGGGGTCCCAACCACCCAGGAGAAGAAACAGTGGCATCTTTTGCTGATGTCAGATGGGTAGCCACAGAAGAAGGAACATGTTCAACAAGACTAAGGACAGAGGTTGGGTCAGAGCCACCCCATAAGGATGTCCCCAAGCAGGCAAATTTCCTTATCAAATTTGTCTCAAGAAGAGCCTCCACTGAAGACTACAGCACTGGCTTATGAAGAAGCACTGCAGACGATCTGTGTATTTGAAAATGAACTTGCTGCTCTCAGAGCTCAGATTGCCAAAATTGCAACCCTGCAAGAGCAACAAAATGTCATTGCAGATTCTACCACATCTGTTACTGCAGTACCACCTCCTCCACTCCCTCCACCTCCACCCCACAACCCCCTACACCAGGACTCCACCAAACTGTGTCTGCTATTGATCTGATTAAAGAGCAAAGAGCAAAAAGCCCAGCTGGAAAGACTTTGACCAAGAACAACCCAAAGAAACCTGACATGCCAAATATGCTAGAGATCCTTAAAGATATGAACAGTATAAAACTTCGATCTGTCAAGAGGTCAGAACAAGATGTAAAGCCTAAGCCAGTGGATGCTACTGACCCTGCTGCTCTCATAGCAGAGGCTCTGAAGAAGTTCGCTTATCGGTATTGAAGCAATAGCCAAGGTGAAGTTGAAAAAGGAGTTCCAAAGTCTGAATCAGCAGCTACCTCAGAGACAGCATTGTTTGGGCCACATATGTTGAAGTCTACAGGGAAAATGAAGGCTTTAATTGAAAATGTACCAAACTCCTAATGGACACTGAGCTAAAAAAGACTGTCCTGGCTTAGCTGTTGGTTTGTGAGGGCTGAGTTTGACTAGTAGAAACCAACACTACTTAGTAAATACCTGACTTCAGTATTCAGTGGTCTCCTTTTTAACCTAATTAGTGGATTAAGCAATAGTGAAAGCATCACAAGTTTGGTTTTGTTTTTATGCAGTGGTCAGTTCTGGAGCTCTCCTTAACATACATGTATTGCGGTATGTTTTAATGTAGCCAGGGTGTTCAAGTTTCTCTTCTGTCCCAGAAGAGTTCTGGGACAGTTTTGTTCTGATACAACAGGAAGAGTGTGGACACTGCCCCACCACCAGCCCAAGTGTTATCACCATAGGAAGTCCAGGACAGATAACTAAGCCCTTACTAATGGCCTCTAGAATCAAGGAGTAGGAAAATTTCTTACTGTTTTATCTAACGTGATAGATACTTCCAGGTTCTGTTCATAATTGCCTGTGTAAGAAATAAACTTTTAAACTCTATTAAGATACAGCCAAGAAACCAGCTTTGAAATTGATTCAAATCCCAGTACCACCAATTACTAGCTGAAAAGCTAAGTATTTTAGTTTGTTATTGTCCCACAAAATGCTACATAGCAAACAACCCCAAATTCATAGGTTCTCATGGAATAAACTTATCTCACAGGTGTGCGTGTTGGCAAAGGGCCAACTAACCTAGAGAGACCTGGACCAGGTACCTCTCTGCTCCAAGATAAAGTCTGGCTAGCCTTGGCTGGGGCAGCTGTGCACCACAGATTCATTGGGGGTGTGCAGGATCAGGGCAACAGCTGCCCAGGGGAGGTTCTTTTATGGCAATGGTTGTAGTACAAGAGAGTGAATAAAAACAAGTGAGTTCTCTTATGGTCTAGGTTCAGGACTAATGCTGTCATTTTCACACACATTCATCTACCAAAGCCTTGCCTAGAATCAAAGTCAGGGGAGAGGTACTCCATCAGTCACCACCATCATGTCTCATATCCATCCATTTCTCTCCATCTTCACTACCACAACCATTGCTACCTTCATTTATTCTGGTTGCTGTAACAAAACACCATAAACTATATGGCTTATCAACAACAGAAATTTCTCACTGTCCTAGGGGCTGGAAAGTCCACAAACCTTAGCAGATTTTGTCTAATGAGGGCTACCTTCTAGTTCATAGATGACACATCTTGCTGTGTATTTACGTGGTAAGAGGGGAAGCCTCCACTCTCCTGACCTAATCATCTCCCAGTAGGTGTATCTCCTTAAACCATCACTTGAGAATTAGGATTTCCATGTATGAAGGGGAGAACACAAGTGTGACACAATCACACTGTTGCAACCTCTCCAGCTCCATGTTGTGCTTTTTGCTCTGCCTAATCTGAAGAGTGACTAAGAAAATTGTCCTTGGGTTCAATTTGGACATGCCATGGGATACTGTGTGTGGGAAAACTGACCTTATTTTAGCCTGTATTCCATAGTAAGTGACTCAAGAATGTACTAGAATTGACTAGTTACTTTGCACTTGGCAAGCTGGCCAACATTTAGCCAGTCTCCAGAAAGGCTGGGGGAAAGGAAGAGTGGCCAGGCAAATGCCTTGCAAGACCAAGTGGGGTGCTTGACCTGCCCAATATCAAGAACTACTAAGAATCTAGTGAGTCAAAGGCCAGGGAAATGTGTCTCCTACTGAAAGTGCTGTAGTGTGACCTGCTCAGTGTAACAAACTGTATCGTATACTCATATTATTAGCTCTTGCACCTCTGTGTCTAGTGGTGTCTTTCCTTCCATGTTACAGTCATCCATGACCACCATGCAGTTCCCATGCAAAGAAAATAGTAAAGATAAAATTGTGCATGCCCACACACCATACACACACACACACACACACACACACACACACTGCAGTGTTTTAAAGGTCAGAGTTTTAGCCAAACAAATCCATTCCTAAATCACTTACCTATTGCTATCACGTGCCACCATCTCAACACATCATGTCCCTCCCTGCACACTCCCCATATTCCATCTACCCCAAAATCTTCCCATTCTCCAAAGCCCGCACCCTCATGCCCTGTACCTTTCCCCATTTTAATCCTCCTGCTAAAATTCTACTTCTTTAACTCAGCTCAAATACCACTGCACTCATAATCCCTCTGACTCCCTGATACCCCTCTCTTTAGACTTCTGCTGGTAAGTCCTGGCTAGGAATCATTTTGCATCTGTATCACACTGGCCCAAGCCCCGCCTTCTAAGGTGTCTCCTTCTTAAGGGCAGGACTTCTGCTCAGTTGCCAGATTCAGTGCAGTTATCTTGATTCGTGTCCGGTAAGAGAATAATTCAGGCAAGACATGAAACGTAGGCAAGTGATAGCAAAGTTTAAGAACTGCAAAGCTTATTAGAATAGAAAGGTACTTTCAGAGATGAAAGTGGGTCATCTCAGAAAAACAGGTCAAGAATAATGCTAACATCAACCCCTGAGCAGGCTTTATTGTAGTTTAAGGGGATTAGAGCGAGAAGTTCCTCCCCAGGACAAGCCTATGGGGAGTGATTGACATGAAAATTGTGAAGAATGATGACATGTCTCAAGAATCATTCAGTGCATGTAATTATCCATAACCACCTAAGAAAAACACAAAAGGCTGAAATTTTAAAAGTGCAATTAGATTACAATGACACTTAGATTACTTAGTCAAAGTAGCCCACCTTAACCAGATTAGACCAGAACCTGTACTTGTTTTTCATTTGGAAGCAGGTGCAGGGGGACATAAAGATGAGTATACATTCCAGAATGAGGGTGAGGGTGAGGAAAGTCCTGCCACACCAGGCTGTCCCATCAGGATCTCTTTTATGTTTCACAAGTGGTTTACAAGAATGTGGAGCCAAAGGCCTAGATCAAGATAAGTTTGCAAGCAAATAGGAAGAGAGAGAGAGAGGTTCTCAGCATGTAGGCATTGAATCAAGGATCCTCCTTTGCATATCCCATGTCAGACTGCTACCTATCAACTCCATTCAACTTTTGTCTCACCCATGGGCTTCAGAATGCACATTACTGCTATCCAAACCATGTCTCTCCTCTCTTCTACCTTTCCCTCTCTCTCTTCCTGTCTCCCTCACCTACCCCCACAGCAGGAATTGTGTGGAAAGCACCTCATAGATCTTCCACTTTGACATGTTTTAACTGCAGAGCCAGCCATTTGAGAATGACAATTTGGTGCACCAGGATGTGAAATGCCATTTTTCTCCACATTTTCATCCTCTTAACATATACAGAAAATTTGGCTTACAAGTTGCTTGTGCATTCTCCCCTTATAAAAATGTAAACTCCAAGAAAGCAGAGATTTTTTTTATCTTTTTTTTCTGCTGATCCTTCAACACCAAAGTATAGTGTCCAGTATGTAAGTAGTAAGCCATTCAATAAATCACTGTTGAATAAATGAATTTGTCTCAGGCAAGAGAAACAAGAGAGGTCTCACAATAAAGTTATCTTAATCTGCATAGTCTGCCTTGGTGCACAAAAAGACGAAATTTCAAAACTATCCATTGCCATAGCATCCCAGCAATTCTGAGATTCCCCAAACCCTCTAAAAATCCTGGGAACTTGCCTAAGGCATGCAAGCCTCTGAGTGAGCATCTGTCCTTCTGTGACCATGCATTCAGCCCCTTGAGAGCACACACAGCCATGTCTTCCAAGTCTCTCTACTTCCCTAGAGCATCCTGGAGGTGTTATGGGCTGAAATGTGTCCCCCAAAACTCGCTGAATTCCTAACCTCCAGAACCTTGAAATATAACTATATTTGGAACTGAAGTCTTTAAAGAGATAATTAAAGTAAAATGAGGTAATAAGGGTAAGATCCTAATCCAGCATTACTGGAGACCCTATAAGAAGAGATCAGATACATTAGACACAGGTAAACAACGGGAAGATCTTGAAAGGACACAGAGAGAAAGGTAGGCAATGAAAGAGGTCTGCTGATACTTTGACCTCTCACCTTTAGGCTCCAGAACTGTGAAAAAATAAATTATTTTTGTGTAAATCACCCAGTCTGTGGTATTTAGAATGGCAGCCTTAGAAAATTAAACTATGTGGAAAATCCCAAAGGGTAATGAGTTCTTGTTAAGGATGCCCCAGCTGGATATATAATAAGCCAGTTAAATTGCTTGGTAAATGGTATGGATATAAATTAAAGGTGGGGGGAGGGATTGGAAAGAAAGAAACAAATACATAATGTGTTGACATTTTTTATATTTGGTATGTGTATGTCTTTTTAAAAATTTTCAGGCCATTTTTTTCCTTTAAAAAAAAAAAGCAACCAACAGCAATACTCTGTACAAGTGTAACAAACATTAGAAATATGCATCATTCCAAAATAGTTACAAGAAAACTACAGTTTAGAGTCCACATCAACACGGCCTATTCATATGTGCCCCCAAAGGAGAAAAAGCTTCAGAACTTGGACTTTTGAGGCAAATCAACATCAGTCACAAAGACTTGTTTAACTCAACAAGTGCAGTCAAGCATTTTGAAAGAATACCAGGCTTTTCCAACCCAGATGAAAAACAAATATGAATCAGCTGCATAGTTGACCCCCACCTCCTCCCCATCCCTATTCTATCCCCCTATCCCCCCCAGAGCCTTTGACTTTACAAAGCACAAATCCAGTGGAGTCAATTATGCCAAAGTCTGGCTAGAGGTCATGATGTGACCATCAGGGACAAACACAAAATATCATTTTCTACTAGTGCCAGTCCAGTTAACTCTGGAGGAAGTCTTTGTTCTTGGGACTAGATAACAATGGCCCCAATCCCCCCAAACCATCTGACACCAATCTTTAGCACTTTCACTGACAGCGAATCCCACACTGGCAGCTTCTGCTATATGCAACCATCAAATACTGAGAAGAAACTCCCCATCCCCTGGATTCTATTGTACTCTTTGAATTTTAGTTCACAGTATCTGGGAAGGGTTTAGGGCACACACTCAGAAGCACCTTTCCCTGGGCCTCTGACCAACCCCAGCCTGCATGTCCTTCCTATATACACACTAATCTTCCCTTTATAATGACTGTGCTATAAATACCCCTATCACCCTCAATGGCCTGGTCCCCAGGCCCTTCAGGATGCAGGGAACCATCATGACCTACATGTAACCTGCCCATTTGAAATTTCAGACCTCGCCACTACAAGCCTTCCTCCTGGGATTAGGAATAACTTCCTAGAGTGCTTTGCTGGCTCTGTTGCCCAAATACTTCCCAAGCCCATATCAGGCAGAAGGGAGAAGGGTTTCTGTGTTTTGCATTTTTATACAACATGTTTATAATTATGTTGCTTTAATCTCTTAAGGATTCTAATCTTTTTAATACCTTTTTTAGAAGCAAGTCCTTTCCTCTGATTTCTCCATGGGAGTGGAGACAGAGCAGGGCTCAGGACCTACAAGGGATGTGACACCTAGGCACCCACCACAACAGCTTCTGACACTGGAGGAGGAGAGAGAGCAGGTGTGGCCCTCAGAAACTGCACCCAGACAGAGCCTTTGAATGAAGCTATGGGACACTCCACAGTCTGTATGTATTGGGGGGCAGACCAGTGTGAAGGTCAGAAGCAATCTGCCCAAATGCAGCTTCACTCCACACCCAGGGAAAGCGTGGCTTCCCTGAGTCACACCTGCAGAGCCAGGGTCCCCAAGGAAGTTGAGACAGGGCCCCAACCAGGCCTGCCCAAACCATTCCATGAAGGGCCTGTTACTGAACAAACTTTTACAGCTAAATAATGCAAAGGATTCAGAAAAAAAGTGCAATTTCCATCTGAGAAATAAAATTCTCCCCAAAACATGACACCATCATGATCTCTCCTTTTAATCCTTTCAGTACCTCAAAGGGAAAGGGGGACAAAAGACAGCACTATACCTCTGAACCACATAAGGGCTTTAAGTACGCTGTGGTTCACCCTTTATAATCCTAAAATACCCATTAACATGTCCAGTCAGTTATCAAAGTGCCAGTGAGTGAGGAGCAGAGCTTGGGCTTTGTAGGCCCGCGGTGGCCAGGGCACTCAGAGAAGAACCCCACCCCCATTTTCAACAGGACACACTTGCCCTAAGTGTACAGCAGGATGTGTTACTGTGGAAGAAGCCACAGGACTCCAGGGACTCAGTATTTCCTTCATAAGACCTTGTATACTTCATTGCCTATTGGAGAATAAATTCAAAACTTCAAAATATAAAATAAAAGAAACAAATCCTTTCATGTTAATGTCTTGAGAAGTTTACAGATTATGTACCAATAAAATAAATCCACATAAATTCTGAAATTCTTAGTGAATACACACCCGAAGGAAAAAAAAAATTAATCTATATTTTAAAAAATCAAAATAATTACAGCAGCAGTATAGTGAAAAGAGGTTTTAAAAATAATAATTACATCTTTGATAGAAATCAAACTTTGTATACCTCGATTCATAGGAATGACTGTTGAAGGAGTTTAGTACTTATATATAGAGTAGATACCGAAACATGTCACTGCAGATAGAGACTTAAACCAGTGGACTTCGGGGGAGGATTAATCTGACATCGAGTTCACACTGAAATGTTCACAGATTGCCACACTTTTAAAAACACACACGCACACACAGATGCACAGACACACACAAAATGCCAACCTGAGTAAAACATTTCTAAAAACACAGAGCATCATGAACCACTAAGTCACATATTGCACCTTTAAGTAATCCTTCTTACCAAAAACAGAAATGAGAAAAAAGATAAGACAGGGACAAGAAAAGGATTTATGTATGTCTTCGCAGGATTGCTCTGCTTCTCCCACTTCCACCCACAGGAATTCTCAAGGTGATTATTTTAGTTTCCATTCTCACCCAATCAATGGGCTGGAAAAAAATGTTGCCAACAGAAATCTGTGGAGAAAAATGAGAGGGAAAAAGGAAGAAAAAAATGGAGCACAAGTATGGAGGGGATGATGGCGTAAGGGGGAGCAAAGAGAAAGACCTCCTCTAGTCAAATGAGAACAGGAATGTTACTGAGAAGGCAAACCTTTGATGCTAAACTACTGTTTAAATATTCCATATATTCCAATTATGAGATTCAATACAAAAATAGAGATATCTACTGAGTTTTGCCTGTGGAAGCATAATTCAGAAAAGCACATGTTCAAATAGAAAACCCAGGCAGAAGAGGCACCATGTGCCTCTCCACAAACAATTATCACCCATCCACAATTACGCATTCTCCATCGGCTAGCTTCCAAGATACAGTAGGTAAAAATAGACCTCTGATACTTAAAATATATTCAACCCAACACAATCCTGGCTTTAGCATGTGAATCATATAAAATAGTCTTTAAAAAAAAAAAAGAACCTGTTTTGAAGAAGAAAAAAAAAATCATAGCTCACTTTTCCTGGTTTTCCCACAATTCTCAAGGAAAAAAAAGTGAACTTATCCCATTGGTAATCAGGAATGCAGCTGATCTGCTCACCACCCATCACAGCACCTGACAGCCCCAACTTCTCATCTGTCATGTTTGACACGTGCAGCTTCACGCCCTCCAAAGTAGTTCTAACAGAACAGAACAAAGAACTAAGATATGAGACATATGAAAACATGTCAACATCGGGGCATTTTCCTTCGCTGTGGGTGTGCCGGTCTGGTTAACTTCAGAAAGGATTTGCTTTGGAACTAAGCGATGTAACCGTTGGTCTTTCCGAACATGCTCACTGGCTCAAGGTTTTCATAGATTGTCATTGCAGTTGTGTTCTGATAGATGAGATCGACTTTTGACTCTTTCTGGGATCTGATAATATCCAAAACACACTGGTTGAGGAAAACATACTGGTCCTGATGAAAAAAAGGAAACAGAAAGAACAAATAAACATAGGTCCCAGGCATGAGCACTCAAAATTATTTTCAAACAGATCCTCACCACCACCACCACACTACTACCCAAACCCCATCTATCCAACAGCAAATGGTTCAAAGTAACAACATTCTGGTAAAATCTGAACCACAAACAAGAAGATTTCTTCATCAAGGATTCTCAATCAGAAGGGCACAATCTCACCTTCCCTACTCACAGACACACATTGGAATCTGGGGGCAAAAAAACAAGGCCATGAGGAAATAATGCACAGTAAAGTGTCCAGCAAGACTGTCTTGACTGGGGGTCTGCATGCAGTGAAGAGTAAACATGGGGAGGCATAATATATATAAAACAGAGTTCAACCTTTTCAAAATATCTTTCATGTATGTTTATAAATGTACAAAGACAAGCCTATAAAGATATACACCAAACTATAATAAACATTGCCTACATCTAGGTGTGAGATCAGGGAAGAAAAAATAAAATATGTATATATATTCTATGCAGTCCTATGTTAAATTTTTAACATGACTAAGCATTGCTTTCAAAATATACAAAGAGAGATGAGAACAGAATCTGCAGGCAGATTTTTGTGTTTCTCAAAAGAGCATAAAAAATTGAGAAATACTTCTTTATATAATTACAGCAGAAAAATGAAAAGCTCTCTTCTAACCAATACAGGAGGTAAATTTCACTCTACCACAATCATATATCTCACCCCAAAGCACACAATGTACCCAGGCCTCTAGAACATTCCCTGCTAGACTCAAAAACACAGCACATATTCATAGAGTTCTAAATTGGTACACGGCAACAGCCTGACACAGAATTAATATTCTGCTGTCATCCTGGTCAGGGCACATTCACCCCTTCAAGGGAACTACTGCTCAATATATTCTGATGAGAACATTCCTGGAAATCACTGTTTAACAGGGGCATTGCAGGGAAAACAAATCCAACAGCTTTGCACACATTACACCACAGATACTAAGCATTTGTTCTCTCCATTGCTCAGCCATCCTTCTGTAGCTCTATAATTGATGTTTTTAACATCTACAAGACTGGGTAAGGATAAATACTTAAGCAGCATTATGCTAGTCTACCATTAATGTTTGATATGTCTGTTTCATTAGCTTATTTTTAAGATTGTCAGACCAGGACTAGGCAAGTGGTTCACACCTATAATCCCAACTACTCAGGAAGTGGAGATCAGTAGGATCCAGAAACTAGGCCAGCCCAAACAAAAGTTAGTTAGAACCCCCAATCACAACAAAACAAGCTGGTTATGATAGTACACATCTCTAAACCCAGTTATGTGGGAGGCTGCAGGTAGAAGGATAAAGGACTAAGGTCAGCCCCAGGCAAAAACAGTAAGTCCTACCTGAAAAATCACTAAAGCAAAAGGTCTGGAGGCATGGCTCAAGTGGTAGAAAGCACCTGCCTAGCAACCATGAGGCCCTGAACTCAAACCCCAGTACCTCCAAAAAATAATAATAAATTAAATTAAAAAAAAATTGTTAAACTTTCTTAGAAACAAAGGTGAAAAGCAGCAGCTTTATGAGATTAAAACCTAGAAACCAAACTTTGAAGACTTGTGAAGATTATTTGATAAATCAGAGGCAGCAAGGTGAAGAATTATGACACTATCTGGGTGGATACCCGTCATTCATTCAGTTTAGGATCTGCAAGAAAGCCAGCGCTACTTCATAGGCAAGAGCCAGGAAGACCTGGAAGGGTGAAGTATCTTAACACAAGTATCCTATGACTTTTCAGAAATTGATGGGAAGGGTGGATGTCAATCATGGCCTCACCTCTGTCTGCACCATTAGAGGCCTGTGCATTCTAAGGTCATACACAATCACGTACACATCCACAGTGTTCTCATTTTCTATCTGATAGATAAGATGATCAATAGCAATGAAAGTGCCTGTCCTTCCAACTCCAGCACTGAAAGAAAAAGAAATAAGCATGTCTACCATAGACTTCTAAAATCTCCCCAGTTGTGCCTACATCTTGCTCTTCTCCACTATCACCATTTGGGGGCACTGCCCAAGGATCAGCAAATATTTGCTCAATGGCAACTCAACAAGTCTGGTTGTCCTAGCTTGGGTCTGGGGCCTACATCATAAACTTAGCTTTGAGTTAAATGCCACAAGTGAAACACCTTGCTAGAGCTTCTCTCACTCAATCTTACTCAAATGCTACCATAACCCAGGATAGCAAGTTTCATCTACTAATTCCCCACAGAGTGACAGAGTTCCTCCTTTCTTCTGCCCTAAATCAATTCCTTTAGCTTTAAAACTAATCTCTTACTGTCCTAGAGTAGAAGCAGGGACTCTTTCTTTAAGGGACCAGGTAGCAAACAGTTAACATAAAAGCAACCATAAACAGTATGTGCCCTGTGCCTGAGTGGCCATGCTATGTTTGAACAAAATTTTATCTACAAAAACAAGCAGCTGACAAGATGTGGCCCACAGGTTATTGTCTGCCAACCCCTGTTCTAGGTTCTAAGGGCTTAGGGAGTAAGTTTACCACCTCCTATTCAAATCTTTCTTGAATTTGTAACTGCCTGCCGCATTCCCTCTTCTGGCTTGCTTTTGGGAAATGTTCATAAATGTATCATTACATTTAAAATTGTCATATACACAGAGGTGCCAACTGCATACCTGCAATGCACCAGAATTGGTGATTCTGGAGGACTCTGTTTCATGTAGTCTCGAACAAGGTACCGAAAGTTGATGAGCAGGTCAGTGGTGTCAGGAACACCATGGTCCAGCCAGGAGGTGAAATGGAACAGTCGCAGGGGGTGACTCTCCCTTGTCTGGATCTACAAGCCAACAGAGGTTTGGTCAGAGCAAAGGACTGCCTGGCAACACCACACAGGTGAGTGAAGTTGAGCAGAACCTACATGCTGCACTGCTTCTAAGCGGGAGGGTTTTTTAATTTTTATTGGTGTATATTAACTGTACAAAAGGGTTTCATTGTGAAATTTTCATACATGCCTATAATATACTCTGATCAAATTCACTCCCTGTTACTCTTTCTTATCCTTCTTCCTCACCATCTTTGAAGAATTTTAATGGGTTTCATCATTTTATTTTCATACATTCATATGAAGTACTTCAATGATATTTACCCCCTTCATCCTCTCCTTTAACCTTCTCCCATCCCACTGGTTCCTACAAACAGTTCCCCCATTTTACACTCATGTCATTCTTTTTTCTCCCCTTTCTTTCTTTCTTTCAAGGCTAGATTCTGCCTGAGAGAGAACATGTGGTATTTGTCTTTCTTGGTCTGACTTATTCCATGGACGGTCTAGTTCCATCCATTTTCCTGCAAATGACATAATTTCATTCTTCTTTATGGCTAAATAATAATCCACTGTGTACATACACTACATTTTCCTTATTCATTCATCTGTTGATGAGCATCTAGACTGATTCCATAGCTTGGCTACGGAATCAGTCTAAGTAAACATGCTGCGGTAAACATGGGTATACAGGTGTCTCCATTGTATGCTCACTTACATTCCTTCAGACATATGCCCAGGAGTGGTAGAGCGGGGTCATATGGTAGTTCTAGTTTTAATTTTTTGAGGAACCATCATACTGATTTCCATAGTAACTGAACCAGTTTACATTCTAACTACAACTAGAAATTAGAATTGTACATTAGTACAACAGCCTCTTAAGTGCGTGGACACACTTCATCTTGCTCAGCAAATCCTCAGAATGTGCCCAGGAGAGGATTTAATCTCCTCCTTAATGACTCAGGAGCAGAGGTTTAGGAGAACAGTGGAGTGACCTCCCCATCACTCATCTCAGATGCAGCAAACATATGCAGATGTTGGGTTTTAAGTCAGATCTCTTCCCTAAGCCCACCCAGGAATGTCACTGACCACAAAACCAACAACCAACAATAATTCACCAAAATACAAGCAGGAGGAACAGCATGTGCCAGGTGAGAACCACCTCATAACTCACCAGCTTCACCAAGGACTCTGAAGGACTGGCAGGCAGCCAGGAAGTACCTAAACAAACACTTAGAATGTGGGGGTTTAAAGGACCCCAAAAGCCCACCTATTTCAACATCTGACAGACAGCAGAAAGCAGAACCTCTTAAAACTGGACTAGTTATTACACAGACTGGTTTCCTACCTCAGACAAAACATGCTGCCTCTAATTACCAGAACTCTGCCCACTGGGGCTGGTCTTGTCCCTTCATGAACCTCATTCACCCATACTCATTTGTCATACTCAGGCACTGGCCTCCCCAAGTGTGCCCACAGCTGGACTGTGGGACTCTCCATCTCTTTCAAGCCCTCTACCCTTTGAAGCTAATGCATATTCATTATGAAAGTAATAAATTTACATTAGTCAAAATTTGGAAAACAGTAAGGGTAAAAGGGCAGAGTTAGAGAAGATACTGGGAATCCACATCACAGATAAACAACATTCAGAACTTCATCAAAAGTGCTTTTCAGAAAAGAAACCAGCTTTGAGAAGCAGGAGAGAAAGAGAATTCATGGAAGCAACACTTCTCAGTATTGCCTCTGCAGAAGAGCAAAGGGGCTGTGGTTGGCAGTAGTGAGAGGAAACCATTAGCTCTATCTGTAATTCTCATTTTTTTTATTGCTTTATTATTCATATGTGCATACAAGGTTTGGGTCATTTCTCCCCCATGCCCCCACCCCCTCCCTCTCCCCACCACCCCCTCAATACCCAGCAGAAACTGTTTTGCCCTTATCTCTATATAATTCTCATTTTATAAAAGGAAAATGTATTTGTGCATCTTGTGTAATTAGAAAATATTATTTGACTGAATTCCACATGGTATCCCAAATTGAGAGAAGGCTTCAGTGGTAAAGCATGAATTCAGAATAATCTGGAGTTTAGTTAATTAAAAACACACTAATAAAAGCAATAGCAATTTTTTAAAATGCTGTGGAAAATCCCACACAGTTCCCCTCCACAAGGGTGAACACCAACAGTAGAAGCAACCATGAACAAGCTTATCAGCTTAAATGGGGGGAAAAAAACTATAGAAATAAGCATGACACATTTCAGAGGCTTTTCAGCTACTGCGAACTTAACTATTTAGGTAGTCAAATCAGTGCATGGCCGGAGCTTTGGCAGCATCTCCACAGGAGGAACTGAAATATTCACTGAAGCCAGAGCCTTTGAGACATGTTAATTAGTAAAGAGTTAGCATTTAATTCACTACACTTTACCCATGACTTGTAAGATCTTCGGAGATAACTCTTATAAACTAGAACCTAACCCACTAACCCCCTAAGTCGACTTCCAGGCTTTTCTTTTGTGCACTATTAATGATATTCATGAAATACTGCCTTCTTGTATGTTTCACTTACATTGCATTCTAATATCTGGTGGTTATTACATCATCCCTCAGCATCAAGAGAAAATTATTCTAGGACCCCCACTGATAGGAAAATCTGAGGATGCCCAACGATGTCATATTTCTATACAACCTACATACATCCTCCTCCATAGAGCCATGCATGACGTTTGGTCAATGACAGAACACATATATGATGCATATACTATTTAGCTAGGTGTGCAGTAGGCTACACCACCCAGGTTTGTGTATGTACACACCATAAAGTTCACACAATGACACAATTCTCAGAATGTGTACCCTGCATTACACTTCAAATCATTTCAAAATTACTTATAATACCTAACATACTGCAAATGCTGTATACATAGTAGCTATACTATATCATTTAGTGAATAATGACCAGAAAAGGAAGCCTGTACGTGTTCAGTACAGACACAAATTTTACTCTCCATTTTGCAAACTCAGGTTGGTTGCACCCATGAATGTAAAACCCAGGGATAAAGAGGGCTGAATATATTTAGTCTAGATACACATCATTTCTAGTATTTGGACAATGATACAGTGAGCAGACAAGTCATAGTTCAGCTATCCATTCTCTAAAACCTAGGTATGTGCATGGTTTCCAATTTTTCCTCCATTAAAAATAAGACTGAGATTCACCTCTATGACTAATAAGCCCATTCCTGTATTTCAGATTATTTCTTTAGGTCCACCAGATCAAAAGGAATGGACATTTTTAGGTACTTGATATATTTTCAATTTCTACTCTGTGGCACAGAATGCTCCATCTTCAGATAAATTACCTGTCCTTCATGGACCTGCTATTCCAGTTACAGAACAGCCAAAATCTGTTAAAGAAACATGCAAGCAAGATAACTGTGGATTGTAATGGGTCAATTACACAGAAACAAGAAGATACATTAAGATAAACTGGGAGAACGATTTCACAGCTGACATTAGGGAAGACCTCTCTGAGAAGGTGACCTTCAAATTGAAATCTAAAGTACTCGAATCAACCAGCTCTTTACAAAATTGCAGGAAATCCATTCCAGGATTCTATGCAATAGCCAAAAAGTGAAAAATGCCGTTTTGATATGGAAAATAATGCAGAGAACTTAATTTTTTTAAACTTTTTTCGGGATTGAGAAGTATGGATTATGATGAGGAATTAAATAATTAGTAAAAGCAGACAGAAAACATGATAGTATCTATTTGTACTGTATTTTTTGGGGAGGGCAGTATGAGGATTTGAACTCAGGATTTTAAGATAGTTAGGCATGTGTTCTACAATTTGAGAGACACCTCCATACCTCTTGTCTTTCATTTTTGCTTTAAGTTATTTTTAGATATGGTCTTGCTTTTTGGCTAGACCAGCCTGGGACCATGATCCCCTACTTAAGCTCCTGTGTTGCTGGCATTACAGACATGTACCACCATCCCTGGCTTGTTCTTTTTAGTTGGAGATCTCTCTAACTTTTGCCCAAGCTGGAACCCTAGTCCTCCTGATTTCTGCCTCCCAAGGAGTTGTGATCATATGTAAGAGCCAATGTGCCTGGCTTGGATTTCATTTTATGTGAATTATAAAGATAGATGAGTACTATGATAGGCTTTAAGTTGTAAAATTATTACACAAGCTTTGAGAAGAAAATAAATGATAAAGACTGGGAAAAGCTTGGGGAAGAACATAAGTGTAATATAAAAAAACAAAAAGCTAAATGAATATAATGGGATTTTCAAGATTATGTTGGCTTTAGCCAAAGTGCGGAAGCTGGGGATAAAGAGAACTGGTAAATTTGAATAACTGGAAGAAAAAAAAGAAGAAAAGCTCAAGGTAATTCATATGATGAATTACATGGGAGATATATGAGGAAATAGCAGATGCAGTACATTAAGAAAGACTTTTGAGAGTTACCAGTGGCAATTGGGTGAATGTGAATGACATTTTGAATATTACAGGATATGACTTAAGATGGAGGAATCAAAGTGAAGCTGTCAATGAACTGTGCTTCAAGTGCTTATGAAGTAGTTGAGTTAGAACTTAAGTCACACACGTTGGTGGGGTGCTTGAGAAATTCAACCTTAATGAGAGTGTTTCATCTCTTTCAAGACTTCTTTTTCTAATTTATAACCATACATTTGAATATATATCCAATACATACTTGAAAAGTGTCTCCACTTTTTTTCACAAGTTATCCTGCTAAAATGAAGTTTTCATTTCAGATAAAAGAGCAATAGTAAAACTATGATATACTCTCTGAGCAAATACCCATTACTTCTGTACTGGTATAATTTACTCAAGTCTATGAAACACCATGATGTCAGCTTTAATTTGGAAACATGAACAGCTGGATCATATTTGACATATTGTACTCCTGAAAACACTTACACATCTTGGAAACAAATTTTAGCTTAGGCATTTTGTTACTTGATAATAGGTAATTCCCAGTGATTTCCAAAAACTAAAAGTGAAGTAGTGATTTAAGACTGTTTTTAGATATTTTAAAGATTATTATAAAAAATAAAGAAGAATATTTTTACACACCTCTAATAAAGAATAAGCATCATGTTCTTAGTGAAAATATCCAGATGGCTGCAGTGAGGAGAGCTCCTGTAGCTCTTATAAACCTTTGAGATGCAATCACTGAAGCACAGCTGACTACAGGATCCACACATTGCCTGCTACCTCCTTGTGAAGGATGTCACCTGGGAGTTGTTCCTTGACAAGGCTGCCCCTTAGGAATTCATCCATACACCTCTCCATTATTCTTTGTGTCAGTCAGAGCCCATTTACTGAACTGAATTTTTTGGGTCTATTTATTCATTTATTCATCTATGCACACATTGTATGGGCCATCTCTCCCTACTGTGCCCTGCTCCTTCTCTCTTTCTTACCCTCCCTTGCTTCCGGGCAGAACCTGTTCTGCCCTCTTCTCCAATTTTGTTGAAGAGAAGACAACAAAATATCTGCATATTAGGAATCAAGGAAACAGTCTCAAAATAACATCAGAAAGAATAAATACTCATAAACAAGTTTAATGTATGCAGAACATACGCACTGTTGACTACAAAGTTTTGCAGGGAGGGATTTTAAAAAGGTCTCAGTAAGTGGAGACAGGACTAGGGCACTAAAACTTGTGAAGTTGGGAATTCTCATTGATCTACCGCAATCATTATAAACATTCTACCAGTTTTTCTTCATAGATAATTATGCAGATAATCTCAAATTTATCCAGCTGCTTTAAAATCCATAGTACTATTAATTACGTACATATTCTGCAAATGTTTAAATTGGGCTCAGTTTTCTGAAATGAAAACATACCTTTTTTTGATGCACTCTGGGGTAGTGTTAAAGCTTCTCAGTCAAACTTATGGAGTGAATCTCAGCATTTTCCATTGCTAGCTGGAAGACTGGTAATTTATTTAATCTTCTCTAAGGCTCAATTATCTTATGTATAAATTTATTTAAAGTGAAAAAATATTTTGACTTAGGATAAGAAATAAATGAATTTTTTTGATTAAACAATGAAAAACTATGAATTACTTATCACACTACCAAAAATATTTGGTGATTCTATTAAATTTATAATAGCTACAAATTAATCCATGTCATACTTGGTACTTCTGTTATTATTATCATTAAGTGATGCAAGGTTTTGAACTCAGGGCCTCCTGATTACTAGGTAGTTGTTCTGCCATTTGAACCATGCTCCCATCCTTTATTACTTATTTTAATTAAGTATTTTGATATGCAAAAATTCACAAGTTATAGGGCAGGTGGAGTGGTTCAAATGGTAGAGCCCTTGACCAGGAAGAATGAGGCCCTGAGTTCAAACCTCAGTACAATTTAAAAAATTATAGATTATAAACAGATTCTTTGTATGAGAACTATGGTTACAATAGGGCACATAAAGCTTTGATTATTAGTTTTTCATAATATTTCTATTTTCAGTATTTGACTGTGGTCTAGGACTTTTTTCTACCTTCCTTTTCTATGAACCATACTCATATATTGTAGGCTCAGGGTGGGTCACAGTGAATAGTGTCATTCTCTAGTGGACAGCAGAAGGCACTAAGCATTGGTGGAATTTTCTGTCTGATATGTTTCTTTCTAAGTCTTCCCTTCCTTCTATGGTTAATAAGTCCTACTTACACTTCCGAAATACCACAAACTTCTTTTGCCATACTGGTTTCCACTAGAATAGGAAGCTCTTATGTATTTACGATAATTTTTGATACTTATGAGATGTTTAGGATATGAATACATGGAAGACAGAGCGCAGAGCACATCAAATCCGTGATATCCTCAGGTATTGCACCTCTGTATTCCATCTCGTTCTCTTTGGTCATAGACCATTCCTATTAGCATTTTCATTCTTGATGCTACTTTGACCATATCTTCTCCCAGAAGCTTTTTAGCAGTGAATGATATTTCTTTGGATTATTATTGTGTACCTATACTTTTTTTATATAATATTTTACTATCCTTAATAAACAATAATTTTTATATCCATGCCTTCTACATTCAATAGTAATAGTGTTATGTATATATTCATAGAAATGATAAACTTATAGTGTATCCTTTACTGGAGACATTTACTTTATTTTTTAACATATAATACTTTTTTTTTAATGCTAGCAGCAAATGAAAATAGTGGATGAATCTCTCTTATGGTTCTCCACAGAAGTGAGGAGGTAAAAGACAGAAATGGGTAATATTTACTCAATTTTTTTAATTGAGGAAGCTAAGATAAAGAAAGATATTTAGAAAAGTTGTTTTCCAATAAACCTGCACTCATACTATTGTTAGTATATACAGCATAAAATTTTTAAAAGTGAACTACAGAAACATAGACTTAATTCAACTATATCATTGCAAAAGGAGTAATCTAACCTTTCTCTTTACTTCAAGATTCAAATAAAATAACATATTATTTAAAAATTCTTCAGAGTACTAGATACATATAAGTAGTACTGTATTAGTTTTTTATAACATTGGATTAGCAAGTGCTTTCTCAGTTCAGAAATAGTTACTGTATTTAACTGATTTGACTTGAAAATTCAAATAAGAAGTTGTCATCAAGGCATAATAGACACAATTGGATCCAATATATTTCATTGGATCAATATATGCTTATGCAACACAACTTTCTAAATCTGAAAATTACCATTGTGGACCATCAGTATACCTTAAAATACACATAGCATAATGCAACAATTTTTTCTTTAACTTGTGGTAATGTATTCCATATTTCAATGAACAATTTAATTAGAGAAGTAATTCAATGGTAGCCAAGTTTGTCATTTTACACAGAAAGTTCTTTTTGAATGAATATTTTATAATATTTCATGAAACATATGCAAACATGCATATTAAGATGAAAGTGCAAATAGAACAATTGAGGCATACTTGGGCTAAATAGTGAAACCCTGCCTCAAAATAAAGATGAAAACAATGCAAAATAAAATGGGAATGAATGTAGCTCTAGCAATTGGAAGAAAAATTGGCCTACAAATTAGACTGAATATGTCCTCAGTAAGGCAACTTGGAATGTCCCCCATCATAATTTTTCTGAGTCTGTAAGTCTAATTTTCTCATGTAGTATTGCATTCTTTTTCTTACATCATAATTATTATGAGCAAAGATTTAGCGCTAATACTTAAAATACAGCTTCATATTGTTACTGACTCAGGAGTATTGTGAAAATACACATCTTCTCCAGTGAAGTTCTTTGATATTTCACAAGATTCATTCTTAAGTTCCATGCCAGAATATCCTATGAGTGTTTTAAAAATGGCTTTATGGACTTTATCTTATGATTGTGATTTGATAATTCTAAAGTATAACCTGTTCATTTAGAGCTAGAAGTAGATACATGGAATGATGACACTTATACAAAGTGAATGCACGCACATCGCACAGTAATGTATACTCTGTAAGAACATAAGAACCTGACACAGTTGCATTAAATACTCTGGTGTGACTGCCTGATGGGGTGGTTATGACTGAATAAGGAAATAAAGACAAAGTTTTATTAGTGTTTGAGAGCTGCCATAAGAAAATACCACAAAAGAATAGCTCAGTGATGAAAATTTATTTCGTCATTATTTTCTGGATTACAAGTCCAAGACTAAGGTGTCTGCAGCTTTGCTTTATTCTCAGGCTTAGAAAGGGCTGCCTTCTCACGGAGCCCTCATGTGCTTGCTTCTGGTCAGTTTATGTGTTGAGTGTGTCTCCATCTCTCTGTCTTAATCTCCTCTTCCTTTAAGGACACCAGATTTATTGGATACATGTCCAGTTAAATTAGTCCATTTTATCTTAGTTACATCTTTAAAGGCCCGATTTCCAAATACATTCACATGCTGAGGTACTAGGGCCAGAGTATAAACATAAAAATTTGGGAGTGAACACAATTACATCAGAAGAAAGACTCAAAAATAAATTAAGAAAGGGACTTTGCAGGCAGAACCATGATAATGTGCCATGAACTAAGAATCATAATTATTTTCAAACCCTCAGTTTATACACAAAGCAGTTGAAAAGATAGTACATTCACTAGGTACAAAACCTGCTTTTGGAAATCTATTCTATAGAACTAATGTAAATAATTAAAGTATATAAATAAAATCTTCATAAGGTCATTATTCAATACAATGAAATATTGGAAGCTATATACAGTTGTAAGTTTATTAAGCAAGTTATCAGCACAAATTTTAGCTTTAAAATGTTTGTTTTTATATAGAAACTTGAGGAAAGCTTCTGAGAGGAAAAATAAAACTAATATTAAAAGGGTCAAATTTTGCTTCATGGTCACACTTTATCGTCATAAATGTTAATTCAGAGAATCAGAGTGGAATGGTGGTCACAATATGGTGGATGGGGAAAATTCAGAGATGTTGATAGAAGAGTACAATGTTCCAGTAATTGTGGATGAAATAGTTCTGGAGAGCTAATTCCAGCATGCTGACTGTACTTAACGATACTGAGTCATAAACTTATGCTAACAGAGTAGACATTAAATTTCCTCACCAGACACACACACACACACACACACACACACACACACACAAACACACATTAACTATGTGAGGTGATGGATATGTGAATTATCTTGATCAGAGTAAACATTTCACACAGTATATCACATTACCATATACATCTTACATTTATACAATTTTTACTTACCAACTATAACTCAAAAATCTGAAAGTAAATAAAAGGGTCATATTTTAACAACCTCTGTTAAGATCAAATAGCTCACCGTGGTTGTGGGATGTCACAAGATACATCAGTTTCTAAAACAATAGATCTTTAATTTAACCAGTGACTTCAGCCCCTGGGGAATTCCTAGAGATAATGATATGCACTATTATGAAGGTGGAGGGGATTAAATTCCAAGCCCCTCCACCTTCAATTAAAAATGAGTGCCAGGGTAAAAGTAATTGTCATTCTCATTCTTGCTGTAGAGATGACCTGATTTCAGGCTATTGAAAATGTTCTCCTTTCCTAAAAACCTTTCATATCGCCTTCCTACATTGTAGTGTATTGCCTAAATTCTTCTTTGCCCATATTCAAGGACCTAGGTAGATAACCATGTCAAATTTCCAATAACAACAACATTACATACGTCTTTCATGTATGCAATTTTTATTTAGCAATTATAACTCAAAAAAATCTGGAAAAGTAAATAAAAGAGTCATTATTTTGTTGTCAAAAAAGATTACAGTAAAAATATCTAGTGTATATGACATTCAAAAACTGTTATTTCTGTTCCTCACTATAGTATTTCTATCACATTAAAATATTTTCAACTTTCTTTTTGCAGGAAATTCCTCCTAACATCTCTGAGGCAACAATTGACATGATTTTTATTACTGTAGATTATTTATTTTAGGACTTCTTTAAAAAAGAATAATACGGGGTATTTTGGGTTAGTACTATTGATATTCAATCATATTACTGAATATATAGATAGTTCTTTTGATGTTACTGCTGAGTAGTATGATTTTATGAATACAAAAATTCATGAATTTATTGTTTGATAAATAGTAAATAGTTTCATTTTTTACTATTTTGAATAAAACTGTGAGTAACATGAGTTAATATGTTTTTTTCTGGATACATTTTTTGCAGGCCAGTGAAACAAGAAAGAGATCCATGTAATGAAACAGATGCTCCTATATTGTATATTATTTAATTATCTGAATGTCTTATTTGATAATTAAACAGACATATGTGCATGTATTTTGGAATTTCTATTCCTTTATATTGACTTGTTTATCTATATTTTTAATGCAGCATTATCTTGTGTACTGTAGGTTTGTTGATTGTCAGTCTTGAAAACAGTACTCTGAGTTTTCTGAATATTGTTTTTGTTAGGATTGTCTTGACTGTTCTGGATCTTTTCCCTACTATAAAGAAGCAGCCTAAAGCTATACACGAAACAACTTGACTTTATGCAATGAGGATAGGTATAGGCCTTTCTCCTCTCACAAGTTATCCATGGCAGTTGTTATTAAAAATGATACTAAAATTTGATGTCTACCTAAGACAAGCCTATTAAAATTGCACCTTGATCTCAACTCCATGGGACTAAATTCCAGGATGAATCCCTTGGAGGCTTACTGAAAGAGGTAAGTTTTCTGTATTTAGCTATCAATCCTCAACATCTCAATGCCACAATGCCTTCCATTGCAGAAAATTTGAATTCTTTGAGAAAATTTGAATTCTTTGAGAAAATTTGAATTCTTTGAGAAAATTCATCAAGAGAGAATGTTTTTCTGTATGAATCAAGATACAAGACAAGAACTGAAGTTATGCATAGCAGGAATATTAGAGATTTTAGAGATTTTAGAAATGTAAAACAAACATTTTGTTAACGTGGAGTACATGTCACTACATATAAGGATAGAGACAAAAGACACATCAATAAAAACACGATTAACCATTTAATGTATCTACATATCTTTAGCCTGTGTAATCATCATTATATATTTAAAAAGTAATAATGCCATTCTAGTATATTGACAAATAACTTACCTATTGTTGCATTTTCAATAGGAAAGCAGTGAACTAGGATGCTGTAAATACCAAAGTGTGCTGTAGCATGAGACTATATTAAAAGACATAGAATTTTCTAATCCTTTTTGCAGTTTCTAATAAAAACTTTTTTTAGGTATCCAAAATATTCTTGATATATATGTAATGTTATCATAATTTGATTGAAAACCTCATTCTGTTGTGACATATTTCATTTTCTTCATACTCTAGGGTTTTGAAAACAAAATTTCATGTCATGTTAATTGTCACATATGATTTCTTTCTTGCATCAGGTGTAACTGACACATTCTTCATGGAATAACCTCATTTAACTTTAATACCCAATGACTGCTATAAAATATATATTAATAATTACATGGTTTAATTTGCTCCATTTTAACTAGTGGAGACTTATATCTAAATCCTGCAAGTCTAAGTTCAACCACAAATTTGGTACGAGTTTTCTTAGTTATAAATACTATGTGTTATAATATGATTATAGACAGCACTGGGGACTTTTATTATCAATCAGTCTACAATATTTATTTATTCTTGAAGTGGAGGACAATATATACAGGTGACATAAGAGGAAATGTTTTATCCAGATAAAGAGAAAAATTTAAGCTTTTAAAATATTTCTGCTTTTCGCAGCTCTCATTAATCTGACACAGTTATTAAACAAAGACATAGATCCACTGTGAAACTAAATATTAAGGATTAAGTGGGGATTTTGAATCCATGCATTAACGTTCTCTTTACAGCGTCTTTCACTTCTTTGTTCCTCAGGCTGTAGATCAGTGGACTTAGCATAGGAATGACCAGGGTGTAAAACACAGAAGCCATTTTATCAATATCAAAAGTATGGCTGCATTTGGGTTGCAGGTAAATAAATAATAATGTCCCATAGAATACGACAACTACTGTCAGATGGGAGCTGCATGTGGAGACAGCTTTGTACCTCCCTTCAGTTGAATTCATTCTGAGAATGGCCACAAGAATAAACATGTATGATACTAGAACAATAAAGGGAGAGGACGGCAAATTGCAGCCTGAGAAGATCAAAATGATCAGTTCTAATTCACGTGTGTCAGAACAGACCATGGACATCAGAGGGAGACAATCACAGTAAAAATATCTGATAATATTAGATCCACAGAAGGACAATGTAAACAACTTAACTGTAAGCAATAGTGACACAAAGGTGCTGTAGAGATAGGGAGCAAGTACCAACCCCCAACATACTTTGTCTGACATGATGACCATGTAGAGAAGAGGTTTACAGATGGCTACATAGCGATCATAGGCCATTGTTGAGAGAATAAACAGTTCAGTGATGATGAAAATCTCAAAGAATGCCAGCTGGGCAGCACAACCTGTGTAAGAAATTGTGTTCTTGTGTACCATAAAGTTTACCATCATCTTTGGGCCAATGACAGTGGAGTAACCAAGGTCAGTGATTGACAAATGCCCAAGGAAAAAATACTTGGGGGTGTGTAGCTTGGAGTCCAAATGGGTCAAGACAGCCATGCCCAGATTGCCAATCACTGTGACCAAGTATACGATGAGAAAGATTCCAAAGAGTAGCACCTGCAGGCCAGGCTCATTGGTGATTCCCAAAAGAATAAATTCAGTTACCTGTGTCACTATAGTATGATTGAATTTCTCCATATGGTTCATAATGGTAACCTGTGTAAAGTATGAAAAAATACAAATTATATCTGAAATTCTCTCTTCTAAGATAGTTTACAGCATAGCATGTGAGAAACAGAAACATTTTCTTTGTCTCAAATGCCAAATGGTCAGCCCTTTACTCATCATGCCAAAAAAATCACTCATAGCAACACTCAAGTCATTGAAATCATGGTACAATATGCTTTAAAAGGACAAGATAGTGCTGGTGAAGTAGCTCAAGTGGTAGAGTGCCTCCCTAGTAAGTGTGAGGCCCTAAATTCAAACCCTAGTACCACAAAAAAAAAAAAAAAAAGGACAAAGTCCTGTTGAAGTGAACCTTTTAATTCCACATCCTTTGATTATGTCAAAATAGTTATCTATTTCATTATAGCTTTTTAAAATTTCAAGTAATTCATAAAACAGATACCTATGCCTAAATCATAAATTGTACCTTATTATTAATCATATTTGTTTAGCAAAGCAAAACAAATAAGACCTTCTACACCATTCATGATTAATCAGGTAGCAATTAGAAATTTCTTACTGTCAGGTACATACATACTTCAATACATTTCGGTTCATTTGCCAAATATAAAATCTAATGCCATATATTCACTTTAGAGTTTTGTTAATATCTATGTCTGCCTTTTCCACATCTGTCCTGTTCTTTCATAATCACTCACTATTTCTAATCATCTCCAATCATCCATTCCTCTTCTGTACGAAAAGGACCAAGGGAATATACTAATTATTGTCAAACATTTCAGGGAGAAATATGAGTAGCGGTCCAGTAGAAAGAATAATACTAATGGCAAGAACTAGAAGAAGCACATTGTGCAGGCAATTTTCTAAGCACTTTACAGGTACGAATTAATAATCTAGTTGTAATCCACACAAATCTAGGTTGTAATAACACTTATTAGGTAAGGAAACTGAACTTCAATGAATTAGATAATTTAACAAGGGTCACTCAGGCTTAAATTGTAGAACCAGGATTCAAATAAAGTCTTTTTGCTTTATAAAAAACATCTGCTAAACACTATAAGGTACCACTTCTCCATGAAGTGCATGCTGAGTAGACTGGAAATGTAGAATACGATGAGAGGAGCATCAAGTAAAATTGATGGACAAAGCTTCTCATCAAAATAGATGACCAAAGCAGTCAGTTCATTTGGAAACTAAGGTGGTATAAATAATAAACAACATGGAGTATTAGGAATGGTATAACAAGTTTGTCCTTAATATCAAGCCTATGGATGATAGAAAACTACATTAAACACTTTTACAGAGAACAGAGGACCTCTGTATCTTTGGTAATAACCCAATTTAAACTACCTGCCCTTAGAAATGTTCAAAACTCAATGTTTCTACTTACCTCAGTGGAGAATCTACTTCAGCAGCCTAATGTTTTAATCCTTCAGATTGCTACTAGATTTAAGTATTTTCTACTGCCTTGAGGCTGGTAGTATGGATGTTAAAATGTAACACATGGATAAACAAATTACACATTGTTACCCAGTGGTGCCTGGAATATCTATTAATTATTCTCCAAATATTCCTTTAAAAAAGTAAGAAAAAAAAATACTTCATTTCTGGGCATAATGGGATAAATAAATCATGCAATATCACTGAACAGTGGAAATCACAAATATCCTTTATCTGCATTTTAGTTACAGAATATGGTGCAACTGTTAAGTATATCTCCTACATCCAGTTCTCAAAGGGAGGAACAAATTCACAGTGAATACGACACATTTGATAATAAATTCATTGCGTAAGAATAAATTTAGAGTGGTAATTAATAGCTTGACAGGAAACAACATCCAAGCGGTATATTTGTTTCTGCAAAGAAACCAGTGGTAAATTATCTCTTCATGCTTTCCAGAAATTTGATTTTCATACACCTTGTTGTATGCTCTTTCTGTTAGCCTTCTTGCGGTTACCATAGACTTTTACATCTATGAAATTGTGTTTTCCTTTAAAATATATTAGAAAAATTCTGACTGGCAAGTCTTCTCATGTTTTTGTAACATAGCCTCTTCTTTCTATATAGACATTCAGTTAAACATGTGATAGGTAACCTGATAAAATTGTTGTTATGATTTTTATTCATTATTTTCTTTTCCTTCTGACTTCATTTTGAATTCTCTAGTGTGGCATTCTTAAACTAAGTCATTTTCTTTTTGAGTATATAGTCTACTTCAGTTCTCATGACATAATTATTTGTTCTTATTTAACACTGCATTTTTATCTACCTAAGCCCATGTTGGCTTATTTTGAATAGTTTACTTCCTCATGGTGTTTATGTTTTAACTAAATTATTCAGTGTATTAAACTTGTTTGTAATAATTCTTTTAGA
The DNA here is from genome assembly GCF_047511655.1 of Castor canadensis. Lineage (NCBI taxonomy): Eukaryota > Metazoa > Chordata > Mammalia > Rodentia > Castoridae > Castor > Castor canadensis. The sequence continues at coordinate 190,367,422 of NC_133386.1, forward strand.
ACCCTTTCTATCATCACTGCTCTTTCAAGATGTATTTTAATTATCATCTGGATAGGGCCACATGATCCTGATTTCTCATGTTTATTAATTGTTATTGGATACTGAATATTAAGAATTATAAGTGCTAGATTTTGCTCTATTATTTTCCCAAAAGTATTGATTGTTTAAGTAAATATTCATTGGCTTTATTTGAGACTTGTTTTCAATCTCTTGGTTGGATCTAAAGCAGCTTTTATTTCTGACATCTTTACTGAATGCCCAGGTGCTCCACAAGGCATTACTCAAACTATAAATTTTAACATTTGCAAAAGTAACCAGGACACGTGTTCAAGGACACATTTTATTATGGAGATTGTACAGCTTGCTTTTTTGTGTAAACATTAGAAAGGATTCAATGCTAACACTTTCTGATTTTAAAAATTTTCAATCTTGCTTAATAAAAGATTTTTGTATCAGCATACTGTTTCCCTTCCATTGCAGTACTGTTTATAAAAATTTGCTTCTTGAAAAACTTGAATTCTTTTTAATATTAGCCACAGCATTTGTACCTTTTTAAAAAAAATATATTAAAACATAAAAAGGACAGATGTGTCCCTTTTTTGGCATCACTAACTTCGACATATTGCATTCAGTAAGTTACCAATGAACTTTTATTTAGTCTTTAACTTGGAGCATCCTGAAATACATGTTTTGTAGATAATGGGACCTGATGTTTTAGAATTAGATTTTCCGTGGCCTCTGGATTATAAATTGGAGCACTTTGAACAAGTTAACTGTCCCTGGTCTCCAGGAGTTTGTATATGCTCAGATTTTCTTTTTCTAAATGTATTCAGTCTTGTGCCTTGGTAAATTGACCTATGTAACTACTTGGCATAGAGTAAAGATTTTTTAAAAAGTGTTTGCTTAAACAGATTAATAGGATATGTTTTCCATGAGCATGTTATTTTCAGGCATCTTCTTCATGAAAAATAACTCAGCAGATTTGTAGATATTAACAAACATTAATACTGTTTTATTGCAATTTAGCTGTGGTTCAGATCATTTCATATTGTTTCACAGGACTGGGGATGTACCTGAGTGACAGTGCTTACGTAGCATGCACAGTGCCCTGGTTTCCATTGTTCCATAGCTCATTGTTGTGTTATTAAAAAAATTGTTTATGTTCCATTTTTGAATAGTTTCTATTGCTATATGTTCAACTTCACTAATCCTTGTTTTTCTGTAATGTTTAATCAGCAATTCCAATATTATCTTCATCTTAGTCATTGCTTTTCTCCTTGTAAATTTCATTTAGAGTTTTAAAATATCATTGGTGTTTCTGTAAGTAAAACTTATGGAATATTAAAAAAAGAAATTGTGTGAAAATACAATTTGACTCAAGAAAATTAAGATTGTTATCACTCATAAAATATTTTTTAATTTTTTCCATTTTTCTTTTATTATTCATATGTGCATACAAGGCTTGGGTCATTTCTCGCCCCTGCCCCCACACCCTCCCTTACCACCCACTCCACCCCCTCCCTCTCCCCCCCCAATACCCAGCAGAAACTATTTTGCCCTTATTTGTAATTTTGTTGTAGAGAGAGTATAAGCAATAATAGGAAGGAACAAGGGTTTTTGCTGGTTGAGAGAAGGATAGCTATACAGGGCATTGACTCACATCGATTTCCTGTGCGTGGGTGTTACCTTCTAGGTTAATTCTTTTTCATCTAACCTTTTCTCTAGTACCTGGTCCCCTTTTCCTATTGGCCTCAGTTGCTTTAAGGTATCTGCTTTAGTTTCTCTGCGTTAAGGGCAACAAATGCTAGCTAGTTTTTTAGGTGTCTTACCTATTCTCACCCCTCCCTTGTGTGCTCTCGCTTTTATCATGTGCTCATAGTCCAATCCCCTTGTTGTGTTTGCCCTTGATCTAATGTCCACATATGAGGGAGAACATACGATTTTTGGTTTTTTGAGCCAGGCTAACCTCACTCAGAATGATGTTCTCCAATTCCATCCATTTACCAGCGAATGATAACATTTTGTTCTTCTTCATGGCTGCATAAAATTCCATTGTGTATAGATACCACATTTTCTTAATCCATTCATCAGTGCTGGGGCATCTTGGCTGTTTCCATAACTTGGCTATTGTGAATAGTGCCGCAATAAACATGGATGTTCAGGTGCCTCTGGAGTAACAATCTTTTGGGTATATCCCCAAGAGTGGTATTGCTGGATCAAATGGTAGATTGATGTCCAGCTTTTTAAGTAGCCTCCAAATTTTTTTCCAGAGTGGTTGTACTAGTCTACATTCCCACCAACAGTGTAAGAGGGTTCCTTTTTCCCCGCATCCTCGCCAACACCTGTTGTTGGTGGTGTTGCTGATGATGGCTATTCTAACAGGGGTGAGGTGGAATCTTAGTGTGGTTTTAATTTGCATTTCCTTTATTGCTAGAGATGGTGAGCATTTTTTCATGTGTTTTCTGGCCATTTGAATTTCTTCTTTTGAGAAAGTTCTGTTTAGTTCACATGCCCATTTCTTTATTGGTTCATTAGTTTTTGGAGAATTTAGTTTTTTAAGTTCCCTGTATATTCTGGTTATCAGTCCTTTGTCTGATGTATAGTTGGCAAATATTTTCTCCCACTCTGTGGGTGTTCTCTTCAGTTTAGAGACCATTTGTTTTGATGAACAGAAGCTTTTTAGTTTTATGAGGTCCCATTTATCTATGCTATCTCTTAGTTGCTGTGCTGCTGGGGTTTCATTGAGAAAGTTCTTACCTATACCTACTAACTCCAGAGTATTTCCTACTCTTTTTTGTATCAACTTAAGAGTTTGGGGTCTGATATTAAGATCTTTGATCCATTTTGCGTTAATCTTGGTATAAGGTGAAATACATGGATCTACTTTCAGTTTTTTGCAGACTGCTAACCAGTTTTCCCAGCAGTTTTTGTTGAAGAGGCTGCTATTTCTCCATTGTATATTTTTAGCTCCTTTGTCAAAGATAAGATGCTTATAGTTATGTGGCTTCATATCTGGATCCTCTATTCTGTTCCACTGGTCTTCATGTCTGTTTTTGTTATTGCTTTGTAATATAGTTTGAAGTCAGGTATTGTGATACCTCCTGCATTGTTCTTTTGACTGAGTATTGCCTTGGCTATTCGTGGCCTCTTGTGTTTCCATATAAATTTAACAGTAGATTTTTCAATCTCTTTAATGAATGTCATTGGAATTTTGATGGGAATTGCATTAAACATGTAGATTACTTTGGGGAGTATCGACATTTTTACTATGCTGATTCTACCAATCCATGAGCATGGGAGATCTCTCCACTTTCTATAGTCTTCCTCAATCTCTTTCTTCAGAAGTGTATAGTTTTCCTCGTAGAGATCTTTCACATCTTTTGTTAGGTTTACACCTAGGTATTTGATTTTTTTTTGAGGCAATTGTAAATGGAATTGTTTTCATACATTCTTTTTCCATTTGTTCATTGTTATTTTATAGAAATGCTAATGATTTTCTATGTTGATTTTATATCCTGCTACCTTGCTATAGCTATTGATGATGTCTAGAAGCTTCTGAGTAGAGTTTTTTGGGTCTTTAAGGTATAGGATCATGTCATCTGCAAATAGGGATATTTTGACAGTTTCTTTACCTATTTGTATTCCTTTTTTTCCTTCTTCTTGCCTAATTGTTCTGGGTAGGAATTCCAGTACTATGTTGAATAGGAGTGGAGATAGTGGGCATCCTTGTCTGTTTCCTGATTTTAGAGGGAATGGTTTCAATTTTTCTCCATTAAGTATAATGCTGGCTGTAGGTTTGTCATATATAGCTTTTATAATGTTGAGGAACTTTCCTTCTATTCCTAGTTTTCTTAGAGCTTTTATCATGAAATGATGTTGGATCTTATCAAAGGCTTTTTCTGCATCTATTAAGATGATCAAGTGGTTTTTGTCTTTGCTTCTGTTAATGTGGTTTATTACGTTTATTGATTTCCGTATGTTGAACCACCCCTTCATCTCTGGGATGAAGCCTACTTGGTCATGGTGAATAATCTTTTTGATGTGTTGCTGAATTCGGTTTGCCATTATTTTGTTGAGGATTTTAGCATCAATGTTCATTAAGGAAATTGGCCTATAGTTCTCCTTTTTTGAGGTGTCTTTGCCTGGTTTTGGGATAAGTGTAATACTGGCTTCATAAAATGTGTTTGGCAGTTTTCCTTCCCTTTCTATTTCGTGGAACAGTTTAAGGAGGGTTGGTATCAGTTCTTCTTTAAAGGTCTGATAGAATTCAGCAGAGAATCCATCAGGTCCTGGACTTTTCTTTTTGGGGAGACTCTTGATTGCTGCTTCAATTTCATTTTGTGTTACAGGTCTATTCAGGTGATTAATTTCCTCTTGGTTCAGTTTTGGATGATCATATGTATCTAGAAATCTGTCCATTTCTTTTAGATTTTCAAATTTATTTGAATATAGGTTCTCAAAGTAGTCTCTGATGATTTCCTGGACTTCCATTGTGTTTGTTGTTATCTCCCTTTTGCATTCCTAATTCTACTAATTTGGGTTTTTTCTCTCCTCATTTTAGTCAGGTTTGCCAGGGGTCTATCGATCTTGTTTATTTTTTCAAAGAACCAACTTTTTGTTTCATTAATTCTTTGTATGGTTTTTTTGGTTTCTATTTCGTTGATTTCAGCTCTTATTTTTATTATTTCTCTCCTTCTATTTGTTTTGGGATTTGCTTGTTCTTGTTTTTCTAGGAGTTTGAGATGTATCATTAGGTCATTGATTTGGGATCTTTGAATCTTTTTAATATATGCACTCATGGCTATAAACTTTCCTCTCAAGACTGCCTTAGCTGTGTCCCATAGGTCCCGGTAGGTTGTGTTTTCATTTTCATTGACTTCCAGGAACTTTTTAATTTCCTCTTTTATTGCATCGATGATCCATTCTTCATTAAGTAATGAGTTATTTAGTTTCCAGCTGTTTGCATGTTTTTTGTCTTTACTTTTGTTGTTGAGTTCTACTTTTACTGCATTGTGATCAGATAGTATGCACGGTATTATTTCTATTTTCTTATATTTGCTGAGGCTTGCTTTGTGCCCTAGGATATGATCTATTTTGGAGAAGGTTCCATGGGCTGCTGAGAAGAATGTATATTGTGTAGAGGTTGGATGAAATGTTCTGTAGACATCTACTAGGTCCACTTGATCTATTGCATATTTTAGATCTTGGATTTCTTTATTGAGTTTTTGTTTGGATGACCTATCTATTGATGATAATAGAGTGTTAAAGTCTCCCACAACCACTGTGTTGGCGTTTATATATGCTTTTAGGTCTTTCAGGGTATGTTTGATGAAATCGGGTGCGTTGACATTGGGTGCGTACAGATTGATGATTATTATTTCCTTTTGGTCTATTTCCCCTTTTATTAGTATGGAATGTCCTTCTTTATCTTGTTTGATCAATGTAGGTTTGAAGTCTACTTTGTCAGAGATAAGTATTGCTACTCCTGCTTGTTTTCAGGGGCCATTGGCTTGGTAAATCTTCTTCCAGCCTTTTATCCTAAGCATATGCTTATTTCTGTCGGTGAGATGAGTCTCCTGTAAGCAACAAATTGTTGGATCTTGTTTTTTAATCCATTTTGTCAAACAGTGTCTTTTGATGGGTGAATTAAGTCCATTAACATTAAGCGTTAGTACTGATAGGTATGTGGTGATTCCTGTCATTTAGTTGTCTTAGTTGTTTGAAGGTTTGATTGTGTGTACCTAACTTGATGTTACTCTCTACTGTCTTGCTTTTTCTTGGTGCTGCCTGCCTTTTCATGGTTAAGTTGGGTGTCACTTTCTGTGTGCAGGATCCCTTGCAGAATCTTTTGTATTGGTGGCTTTGTGGTCACATATTGTTTTTGTTTCTGCTTATCATGGAAGACTTTTATTGCTCCATCTATTTTGAATGATAGCTTTGCTGGGTAGAGTATCCTGGGGTTGAAGTTATTTTCATTCAATGCCCGGAAGATCTCACCCCATGCTCTTCTTGCTTTTAATGTTTCTGTTGAGAAGTCTGCTCTGATTTTGATGGGTTTACCTTTGTATGTTACTTGTTTTTTCTCTCTTACAGCCTTCAGTATTCTTTCCTTAGTTTCTGAACTTGTTGTTTTAATGATGATATGTCGTGGAGTAGTTCTATTTTGATCTGGTCTGTTTGGTGTCCTGGAGGCCTCTTGCATCTGTATGGGAATATCTTTCTCTAGATTTGGGAAATTTTCCATTATTATTTTGTTGAATAGATTACGCATTCCCTTTGCTTGCACCTCTTCTCCTTCTTCGATGCCCATGATTCTCAAGTTTGGTCTTTTGACGAGTCAGTGAGTTCTTGCCTTTTCTTTTCACAGGTCTTGAGTTGTTTAATTAATAGTTCTTTGGTTTTTCCTTTAATTACCATTTCATCTTCAAGTTTTGAGATTCTGTCTTCTGTTTGTTCTATTCTGCTGGATTGGCCTTCCATTTTGTTTTGCAGTTCTTTTTCATTCTTTTTTCTGAGGTTTTCCATATCCTGGCAGTTTTCTTCTTTATTGTTGACTATTTTTGTCCTGAGTTCATTTATCCATTTATTCATTGTGTTCTCTCTTTCACTTTGGTGTTTTTACAGTGCTTCTATGGTTTCCTTTATTTCTTCTTTTGCTTTTTCAAATTCTCTATTTTTATTGTCTTGGAATTTCTTGAGTGTCTCCTGTACATTTTGGTTGACCCTATCCAGTATCATCTCTATAAAATTCTCATTGAGTACTTGTAGTATGTCTTCTTTTAAATTATTCTTGTGGGCTTCATTGGGTCCTTTGGCATAGTTTATCTTCATTTTGTTGGAGTCTGGATCTGAGTTTCTGTTCTCTTCATTCCCCTCTGGTTCCTGTACTAATTTTTTGCTGTGGGGAAACTGGTTTCCCTGTTTTTTCTGTCTTCCCGTCATTGTCCTTGGTGTTGTTACTGTCCCTGTACTGTGTGCAATTAAGTATTTTCTTGCTTGTAATAATAACAATGGTAATATTTAGAATGGAAGAGTGAGCTGAGATGGAAAGCAAGAAGTTAAAGAAAAGGGGAAAACAAATATACAGACAAGAAGGAGAAAGCAGAACAAGGTATCAGACGAGAGAGTTTCAAAGGTATAAACAGGGAGTGTTAGTGTACTAATCGACAGTAAGCTGAACAGACATTAGAGAGACAGAGAGAGGATTGAAATTCAAAGATAAAAAATAAAAATAAGTAAATGAAAGTAATATCTATATATAAAAATGAATTAAAATAAAATGGAAAATAGAAAATTAAAAAAAAAAAACAACAAAAAACTTCCAAGTTTATATGCAATGCAGTTTCAGTCTTAATAATTTGGGTGTCTGTCTCAATCTCCAGTCCTGGAGTTGGTGCCTCAGATGTTGTTCTGTAGTTGTCTCATCAAAGGGGATGCATAAAGTAGAACAAAACTACACACACACACACACACACACCAAAAAAAAAAAAAAAAAGCCCCACCAAGTGTCCCCAGTTCAAATGCAATACAGTTTCAATAAGTTTTTCGGCTTGCTGGTGTAATTCGGTTGTTCTCTCATCAAAGGTAGGGAGAAAAAGAAAAAAAAGCATCTGGAGACAGTTCTGAGGGTGGTATCTGCAACTGTGGCTTGCCTGCCTGCTGCTCTCAGCCTGTAGCTGGTGGCATTATTTATGCAGATCTCTGGGGTGAGCTAGCACTCACCTGGTTGCACATGCTGTGTTTGCTCAGAGTTCTACTGTGCGGGAGCCTCTGCTACAGGCTTTCCCCTTTCCAAGCACTGGGAAAGGTGACACTGCCCCCGCGTTGTCAGGCCTGCGTGTTTATTTACAGTTCATGTGGGAGGTGGGTCTTCCCCCCCTCCTCTGAAGTTTTCCTCCCACTGCCACTTTCAGAAGCTTTCCTGCTCCTGCTTACTGGGCGGTGCTACTGCTCCTGCCGGCCGCCATGTTTGTTTACAGTTCACGTGGGAAGTGGGTCTTCCCTCCTCTCACAAGCTTCCCCGCTCCTGGTTGCTGGGCGCATGCCCCGCTCCCGCCAGAGGCTCTCTGGCCCACCTGGCTTGTTTATTTACAGTCCTGGGAAGGATTCCCTTCCCCCAATCTTCAGTGCTCAGGGCGCTCCACCCTCTTTCCAGCGTGTCTTAACTGTTCTTATTGCTTATTACTCAGTTTCTCTTTTTTTCTTCCCTGGTGGAGGTCAGTCTGTCCAGGGGGCTATGCTGGTCTGGCCCAGGCTTGTCTGTGGGGCTACTGTGGTACCGTGAAGCTCACCTGGTCCGCATCTTCCCAAGCCGTATGGGCGCCCGCCACTGGCGGCCCTGGGGGCCCTCCTCGTTTCTCTGTTTAATGTGAAGTGGAGATTCTCTGCACCAGCTGGAGATGTGGAGGGGTCAAAGTTATGCCTTTTCTCGGTGATTATGCCTGCAAAATGTGTCTCCAGCGTCTCTCCAAGATTTCACTATAGGAGGGTTGCTTTCTGCTTCCTACCTCTAGCTGCCATCTTGGAATCAATTGTTTTAAATGCTTCGTTTTTAAGAATGGGAATATTAGAGAAAAATCATTCCATTGACTCTGGAAAGAAACATTGATTTAACCAAAAATTTAAAAAATAATTTCTTCAATTTTTTTAAACAGAGAAATGCATCTACTTAGACTCAATGCCTTCATCACTGCTGATCCCACCAATGGCCATGTTTTCATTTTGCCTCTATAAAATGTGAACAGATGACTTAACTTGGTGGGTTCTATATTCACAGAGTATTGACTTTAAAACCACTAATAATGGAATTGTCATATTTAATCAGATACAGAATTATACAGGATTCAGTTATACAATGTAACTGATGTCAACATGTTTATACTGATGGGCTTCACAGATGATTTTGACCTGAAAGTCATCTTATTTTTACTATTTCTTGACATCTATCTTTTCAGTGTAAATGGGAATAGTTGTTTTGGTCATTTGGGATTCCCACCTTCACAACCCCATGTACTATTTTCTTAGTGTTTTTTTTATTCTTGGATTCCTGCTAATCACTGATGTTACCCCAAAAATATTAGTCAATTTCCTGGCAATGAATAAATCCATTACATATGGTAATTGTTTATTTCAGGTGTTTTTCCTTGTTACTTTTGGAAGCACAGAATGCTTTCTGTGGCTGCAATGGCATTTATCCCATATGTACCATCTACAACTCTCTTCTATTCAGTGAGCATGTCACCCAGAGTCTAGGTGCTACTCATCTTTGCTTCCTATTTTGGTGGCATTTTACATGCTACCCTGCACACAGTGGTCACATTTACCCTGTCCTTCTGTTGATCCAAGGAAATCAGGCATGTGTTCTGTGAAATCCATCCACTGCTTGCTATTTCTTGTTCTGAAATGCAAATTAACCAACTTCTCCTCTTCTACTTTGTGGGTTATATTAAATAGTCACTGTTTTGATTGTTCTGGTCTCCTATGGCTTTATCCTGTTGGCCATTCTGAGGATGTGTTCTGCTGAAGGTAGGCAAACAGTTTTCTTTATGTGTGGGTCTCACTTAACTGGAGTGTCCACATATAATGGAACAATCCTCTTCATGTGTGTAAAACCAACTTCCAGCTATGCCTTGGAGCATGACACGATAGTGTCAACATTTTATGCCATTGTGATTCCAGTGTTGAATCCCATCATCTATAGTTTGAGGAACAAAGATGTAAAAGGAGACAATGAGAAAAGTATTAAGAGAAACTTTTATAAATGAAGTTCATTTTGTAAATTGAGTAGATTTAAAAACTCATGTTTGTTGTAAGTCTATATCTTTATGGATAGAAACTAGGGAAAAATTATTGCCTTTAATTAATAGGGCTTAGGTTCCTTAAAGATTTCAAATAAAGCATTATCCATTCCTGTAATACACCGTATCATAAATGCCAATGCATTGTGTTATTTATATACCTATGACTACCTTCAAGTACATGTATATTAAGTAATAAATGATACACCCATATTTCTGCCTTCAGAGCATTTTATAACTTAATAACGATTATGTGAAAATAATTTTCTGTGGATTCTCTGAATTCAGATGTCTTCACTTTCGTCATAAGTCTCTGGCACTCACTATGAATTTAATCATTCCTTCTTCAATCCCTCTACTTCCAGATGTTACTGAAATTGTCTCATCCATTCACATATTCAGATCAAACCAGGCATCAGTATTTGTGTTAGACCTGCTTAGCTCATGCATAGATTTTCCTTTCATTAATAAAGTTCTTTCTACTATTCAAAATTTTCTTTATCCAACATTTTAACAGAAATGGATCAGATTTATGTGAAACTGCAGAAAATACGCTCGTAACTGGCAGCAATGTTTGTTGGTAATACACACAAGTATGAAGAAAACAAATAAAAATATGTATTAAAAGACACTTCTACAAGATTTGAAAGCTGCCCTGTTTTGATGCTATGATTCATGCTGCTGAATTCCAAGTCATGACTCAGTCCCTAGTTCTTTCATTATCGTAGATCTTTGAGGAATATCCTTGTGTTTATTGAAAAGTTTTAAACACGTTAAACATGGCTCAAGTTAAAAAAATGTCTTTTACATAAACTCATCCTCCTATTTCACTTATTATACTTTATTTATAATTGTTCCATAATTTCTGTATATGAAGAATCATTAAGACTAAATATGTTTTTTTGAAGATTTCCCATCATTTCCCAAGGATGTGATTGTCTTGTGACTCTACTAGAAAAATCTCAGCAGATTATAGCAATCAAAACAACATTCCTTTGTTGTGCAATCTTTAGATCTAGGGCAAATATAGCAATGTTGTAGGACATGGGTTACATGACAAAAAGAGAACGTATACAGGAGGTACGGGGTTAGATAGAAAACCCAAAACATGAAGCATTTGATGTCCCCACTCCAGAGGAATTAATACAGAAATCTTAAAGTGACAGAGATCAACACTAGAAATGGATCAGGAACCAGTGTAAAGATCATTTAGAGATGAATCAACCTGGATTGTAACACATTTGTACATGAAAGCAATGTTAGGAATCTCAATGGAATTAGAGAAAAACACAGAACAGGTTCTGCTTGGAAGCATTGGGAGAGGGGAAGAGAGGGTGGTGGCAGGATGAGGGGGGCAGAGGGGAGAAATGACCCAAACAATGTATGCACATCTGAATAAATGAATAATCAAAACAAAACAAAACCCAATATTCCTTTGAGTTAATACTTGAGTTGAGATGCGGCTCAGTGGTGTATCACTAGCCTAGTATAAGTGGGACCTTGGTTTCCATTTGCAGCCTCAGAACAAAAAACAAGAATTAAATTGTAAATAGGTGATTGAGATAAAAACAATATTTTTTAGTAATTAAGACTTTGATTTTTTTTGACCCATTATGTAAAAAGGAGCCACAATTTGTATTGAAATAATTATTTGATAGAAGAACCTATATTCAAAATTCCTCTAAAGGTAAAACAATCTGATTTTAAGAGATGCAGCATTGACTGTCATTGTATACAGAGTCTATCTTATAAAGTCAAGAAATTCAAAGACTTAGCGTATTGTTTCTCCACACACAGTAAACTTTAAATGACAGCCCTACCAAGGAGAGTAATTCATGTTTTTCTCATAAGAATGGTAACTGACTTTTAGGTTTGTGTTATTGGTATTTTGTTTGGGCTTTGTTCTACTCACTTTTTAAAACATCTTTCTTTGTCGTTATTTTATGTGCTGTCTCTCACTATTATTCCTTTCTTTTTTTGTGGTACTGGGGCTTCAATTCAGGGCCTACACAGTGAGTCACTCCACCAGACCTATTTTGTGAAAGGTGTTATTGAGATAGGGTCTTGGGGTGATCTTCCTGATCTCTGAGTAGTTAGGATTACAGCTGTGAGCCACCAGTGCTTGTCTTCTCTCACCTTATTCTTTTGCATTCCTATCATTTACTTCACTTACCTATATTGCTATTTCTCTTTTCTGTGAACCTATGCAAGACTTGAGTATGCATGCATTGTAGCAATCTAAATTCGAAGGAATGACAAGATCACATAGAAACCCTTGAACTTTTTTTATTTTCAGCAAATGGGAGGAGGAAGATTTTGCCACAATACAAGCATGTCCTAGAATGACAGTATTTACATTACTCTCAATGTCTTCTCTGAAAGACCATACAGAGTGCTCATAATAATGTCTAAAATATCAACAGGCTAAAATACACATATTTCTGATCATCTTTTACTAAAGGTCTTGCAATTGTTTAAATAAAGTTTTATTGGAGATGGTAAACAACAACAAAAGACAGTTGGAAGCTATAAAAAGTGTCCAGTGAAATATGAGAAAGGAATGTATACAAACACAACAGGAAACAAATAATTCCTCCAATAAACCCATCAGTAGAGTCCATAAAGTTTAGGAAAGGATCTGCAAATGTGAAAATAAAACACACACAGATGTGGGTGTGGGTACATCTGATAAGAAGCACACTGAGTGCATTAACATTACGAGTACATATGGAGAAAATTTGGGTTGAGATCTGGCTTTAAGGTACACTAGTTTGAGTGTTCCTCTTTGTTCTGGACACCTGGTACACTCAATCATTTTTGCTATTTTAATATTTTGACATTATCAATCAAGCTTAGAGATATTATATCTGCTCAGTTTTCTAAATTTGAGTCCCTGTGATATAGATGTCTGTTTTCCTTGATCATCTCCATAAACAAAGGATGGGTTTCATCAGGTGTTCTTTTGTAAGTCAGGTGTCCTTCTGTAAGAGAAGACTTTTCCTCATTAGCAAATACTTCTGTGGCAGAAGGAGGCATTTTGCAAATTTTTCCCAGAATAAGGGTCATTATTTAAGTTATTCTTGTCCTGTTTCCACAGTTATCATTTGTGAAAGTTGGCAAGGTGAGAGAGAGAGCTAGTTTAAAAAAAAATTAAAATGTACACGTTGCTGCTTAGAAAGAATTGTGAAGAATAAGCAAAGAAAGTAGTCTCTGTGTGCTTTTTATCAAGCAATTCATTAGTGTAATGATTATATCTGAATTTTGAATTCCTCTTCTTCATGAATCATTTTCTCTGATCTATCTTGCCTCAGTTCCCACATAATATTAAAAATAGAAATACTATGAACACAATTTGCTAATTTAATTATTAAATGAGCATACATCAGAAGAAATAGGTAATCAGAATAGTCCTATAATTGATTGGTTATTTAATGAAGATCATCCACGTGAACAAACACTTTGGAAGAATTTTTCAAGTGTAGAAATCTCACTTTTCATTCAAAGTGTAATGCAGACTTTTACCTCAGATTGGATGAACTCCTCTTTAAGCATGTAGAAGAAGGCAAAAGCTGGGAAGTAGTAGAGTAATAGCAAAGAAGCACTTGAGTCCCTGGATTTTCATGTAAATAGTAGTGACCCAGACACTTTCTTCAGTGCAAGAGCAATGATAATGAGGCTATTTGTAAGGTTATTTTAATTTTTTTAGAGTCAATCTGTTGTTGAATCCCTTTTTAATACTAGAAAAGTCTGTATCCTAACTAATACACTTTTCCAACCAGGCTTCATGTTGTGCAGTCCATTACCAAGTTTATTTTTCTATATTTTAGACTATCTGAATCTTTGAGAAGATTTACTGCTGCTGAAATCATACTAGCTGCCCACAGCACCTCTAGAGCTCTAGATAATATTTGAAGAAATGTACACTTACTAATCATTTCTGATATTTTTAGTTTATGCTTTCTTTAATGCAAAAGGGAAACAATCTGATTATAACAGGATACTATCAAAAAAATCATATAATAGGATGGCATGAGTAATGGGAGCTCTAGGGCAAGTCTGTGTGACTTCAAATGTGTGCCTGTTCTAAACCAGTGTGTGGCTATGGATAAGTTATTTAATCTCTCAGTGTTCCAGTTTCATCATCTATAAATTACAGCAACCAAATAGACTTATTCTGGTGCTATTGTGTATTGTGGAAAAAATCTTGTGCTCATAGTTCCCTAATCATCGGTAAAGACACAAAAAGCAAAAGGCAAGTGCTTTGTAGTGCTATAACTATCAGGTAGTCATAACTACTGTGAAATACTAATGCAGTATGATGGAGGGATATGATATTTTAGATAGAGTGGTAAGGAACAATCTTCCTAAGAAAAAAATAAGGAAAAAATACATTTATTTGCATGAAGTTTTAGGAAGGAAAGAAATTGAACTTTTCCAGACAATGTCAGGACTAAAATTTACTGAGAATAGTAGGAAATTCATGCAGTAAAAACTAAGTATGCATAACAGATATAAAGGATGAGTTTGTAGAGACAAGGAAGGAGAGCCGTGTCATTTCTATCAGTTGGCAGTAACAAAGCATTGGCGTTTTGCTCATCCTGAGTTAAAAAATCTTACAAGTTTTTCAATAAAAGATCAAATCTACTACTTCATACTACCACTATGTTCAATGATAGAGAATATACTGTACTGTTAGATGCTATGTTTTATATCTGAACACTTGAGTGTGATTTTGTTTATTTCATAACAAGAATAATGAAAAACCGCACATAAGAACTAGACAGCTGAATCAGTAATTTAGTCAGAGGGAGCTGAACTGACCAAAGTAAAGTATACTTGCAGTGAGATGCATGGAGTAACCCCTTTGAACATTGGCTTTGAAATTAAAAGTAAAAATCAGGACTGTAAAATAAGTACTTGTGTGTGGGTGGGGGTACTTGTGAGTTGGGTGAGGGTGAATGGAGGAGATAAACGTGAGGGAACATGGTTGATTGGCTTCATATATGTATATAAAATAAAACTCATAATGAAAACTGTAATTGTTTTAAGTAGAGTGGAGAGGGGGATGTGTGGGAGAGATAATGGAGGGAATCTAAACAATGTACAATGAAAGGCTATTCAGAATTGGCACAATGAGTCCCCCCTGGACAATGAATATTTGCTAATAATCATGAAAAAAAGAAAACTCAAGAACAAAAAACAATAATAGTTCCTTGGATGTTAGTAAAGTGTTGAAGTAGAGTTAAAATTTATTCTATGCATAGAATCAACTTGTATTGATGAAAAGATGTAAGATGTATTAAATAAAAAGAAAATTCAATAAAATTTGTAAGCCTTTCCTTGAACACATGAAAAGAATGACATTAAAGTATATCAGACTAAAGCTTTTTTTGTTGCTATTCTATTAATGCCAGTAATCTTGTAAACCTACTATATATATATAAGTTCTTTATATCTCTCTCTCTATAAGTTCTTTATATATATATATATATATATATATATATAAAGTTCTTTGTTTGTTGTCTGAAGCCTGGTAAGTGCCAAGTAATATGTTTTATTGCAATTACTATTTTTCCATCAATTATTTAAAGCAAGAATATTCATACTTTGTCATTGTGCATTGCAGTCTTTTTTTCATTGCATTTTGACATGGTGTCATTAACTAAAGGATAATTTAAATTACTTCAGACACCATCTAACATGAAATATAACATGTGGTGATGTAATTTTGAAATTATATGGCAAACATAAACAGTTTTGATCTTTCATATTGCCTAAATAATTAGTATCAATAAATATAAATAGGATAAATATAAATAGTATAAATGCTTTTGAGTCTATATTATGAAAATGATGTCTTATTTTAATTAAAATTCAAGAATTTTCTCAAAACAGAATACAAAGTTACTAATGTCATTGACCATTTTTGCTAACACAAATAGTATAAATTTTCTGTATCATAGAAACAGACATAAACACAAGTGGGATAAAAGCAAATGTTATAAAATGATTAGAAAAGTACAAAGTGCCCACAAATATCTCAAGTGCCATAAGGAATTTAAAGCATCAGGATGAGTCAAAAACATCCAACATAAGCATTAAATTTACTAAGGTATGATTGAATAAGGACTTGCTAAATTTTTAATTCTAATTTTAAAAGGTTAGAATGCCAACAAGTATAGATTCCATATCACACAGATACCAATGCTAAAAAAGTGTTAAATAGAGTAGATTAAGAAAGTTGGGGGTTATGATATATATTTAAAAGATTTTAATAAATTAGTTAACTATTTTAAATTTGAAAAAACTTGTTAATTTCTGAATCCTAAAATATGGAATATGCACTTTAAGCACACAGAAAGCACTTGGGGAAAACATTCTTATATAATGTTAAATTTTTCTATTTTTATTCTTTGGCAGTACTGGGGTTTGAACTCAGGACCTCACTATCCCTAGGCAGGCACTTTTACTACTTCAATAATTCCACCAGCTCAAATATAATTTTAAATTAAAAAGCTTAGCATAAGTATCAAAATCATTTATAAAAATCCTATTGGTTGGATATGTACCAATTTTTATACAAATTTTAAAATAAAAAATTGAAATAACTAGAAAATGGAACTATAAAGCCAGACATATTGGCTCATGCATATAATCCCAGCTACTCCAGAATTCTGACATTGGGAGGATCAAACAGCCTGAGCACAAACCTAGTGATATCCCACTCCAAAAAATAAGGCAGTGTGCCATGTGCCTGTCATCTTAGGTAGACGGGAGGGGTACATAGGATGATCCTGTCCCAAAGCCATTGGGCAAAAACAAGGCCCACTAATTGAAAAAAAAATATCCTAAAGCAAAATAGGCTGGAGGTCAGAATCAAGTGGACCAGCATTTAAATGTAAGCAAGCTCAGGATCCCTGAGTTCTAACCCCAAGACTGAAAAAAAAAAAGTAAAAGAAAATTATACTTCCAAAAATAAAATTGAAATATTAAAGAAAAATAAAGCTATGATTCTACAAAATGCTGAAAAATAAAAGTAAAGGAGAGTTAAGTACTCTTAAGTCACCAAAGTTTATGAGACACTACGAACATAATTCATCATCACATCAATTTTTACTTTGCAACTTTTTCCTATTAAAAATGTAAAAAAAGTGAGTCAAACAATGAATGCAAAAACTTATTTTTAAATAATGTAAAGAATTAACATAGAAGGTAACACACACGCACAGGAAATCAATGTGAGTCAATGCCCTGTATAGCTATCCTTATCTTAACCAGCAAAAACCCTTGTTCCTTCCTATTATTGCTTATACTCTCTCTACAACAAAATTAGAAGTAAGGGCAAAATAGTTTCTGCTGGGTATTGAGGGGGTGGGGGGAGAGGGAGGGGGCGGAGTGGGTGGTAAGGGATAGGGTGCCTTGTATGCACATATGAATAATAAAAGAAAAAAAATGTTATAAACAAAAAAGCATGAGATGAAAGTGGTTTGCCAAAATTTGTGATTTGTCAGACAAGCACAGTTTTCAAATGTTTACCAGAAAACACTTAAGAGGTATCACAGTGGATTATTAACTTAGAATATTTACAATATTCCAGGTTCAAAGCACTGGAAGATTAGAGTCTTGATTTTGCTCATATATTAAGAAAACATTCATTTCACAGCCATCATTAACAAAGAGATTGCCAAATATCAAACTCTTAAGTGAATGCAGAAAGTTGCAGAACAGTACGTAGGAAATGACAGAAACTTTGTTTGTATATGTTATATATAGATATACAGTCACAATTACTCACTTATAAGAACATATATAAAATTGTCTCCAATTGCCACATTGTTTCTCTTCTTTAATAAATGTCATTATTTTCCAATTTACCTGAAACTTAGAATATACCACTTTCCTTTAACCTCATATAACTTCAATATTTTACTCTAAAAACAATTTTGGGAATAGCTAATGGTTTCCCATTTTATCTGTTTTTAAGTGTGAATTAAATTCACAGAGTGATTTGAAAATTGTACAAATTTTGCAACAATACCTCTTGTCATTAACAACATTCTCTAAAAATTACAGTATGCATGCCACATCACATTTTGCACATTAGTTTGTTACACTTAAAATATATATTGACAACAAACATTTAAGAGATATTTCAGGACTTCCATTTGCCATCTGGAGTTCTAAAATCATAACCTTGTATATGTCTAAGACTATGTTTTCATCTGAATTGACAGCTCCAGACAAATATAACCAAAGGATTAATTTCTTTTTAGAGAGAGATCAAGGACATACCCAATATGAAACAAAGATGGGCTTAAATGTTTAGCATCACTGATATTTTAACTACCTGGAGCCCCCTCTCTTCTGCATGACTCTAATCAAAGCATTTTTTCACTTCTTTCTTTCTAAGACTATCAATAAGAGGATTCAGCATGGGGATCACAATGGTGTGACAAACAGAAGCCACTTGATCCTTTCCCAAGGAGTAGGACTTCTTCGGTTTTAAATAAGTAAACATCACAGTGCCATAAAAGATGGTGACTCACAGGAGATGGGAGGGACAAGGCTTTTTGCTTTTCTGAGGTGGAACTAATTTCAGGACAGTACACAGAACTGACACATAGGAAGCACATATTATGAGAAGGGACATGGTTAAGGTGGAACCAGCAAAAAGGATTATCATCATTTCAACATCAAGTGTGTCCTCACAGGACAGGACTAAAATTGGGGATGTGTCACAGAAATTGTGATGGATTATATGAAAGTTGCAAAAATGTAATCTACTCATGAAAATCACATTGACAAAGGAAAAGTAATCCTATAGGACCCAGTGAGGAGGGTATTGCACAGCCTTGTGGACATTAGCTAGTGTAGAGGATTGGAGATGGCTATGTAGCAATTATAGGCCATTTAGGGGAGAAGAAAACATTCAGTAGCACTAAAGAGTACAAAAAAGAACATTTGTGTGAAGCAGCCCATGAATAAAGTATTCTTGTTGGAAGTCGCTAAGTTACTTAAGGTTTTAAGCGAGATGACATTTGGATAACAGAGGTCAAGAAATGACAGGTGAGTGGGAAAAAAATACATCAGAATATGAAGCTGTACATCCAGTTGAATGATCAGTATCATCCCTATATTCCCCAGCACAGTGACCAGGTATATCAGGAGAAAGAGCACAGAGAGCACCAACTGGATCTCTTCAGAGTCTGTCAGTCCCATCAGGATGAAGTCAGGCACATGTGTGTTGTTCCACATACTCATAGTGTGCTCCTCTAAACTGTTCAGGAATCAAAGTCAAAACTCAGCTCAATGACTTTTAAAAGTCTTTTTGTTTATATAAATGGTCTTGTATTAATTTTTATAATTAATTCACTTTTACAAAAATTTGTAATATAATTTAATTATTTGACACATAAACCAATTGCAAAATATAGATATAGGCATAAAGTGACCTTTAATTATTATATATTTGGTAAATTGTCAGAACTTTTATTAAGAGTGCAGTGGATTCCCACCCATCACAAAAATCAATCCATCAATCAGTAAATAAATAAATATCACTTGGCAAAACATTGTATGCTTCATAATTAGAATAGACTTGATTGTGTTCCGAATACATTCCTCCATTAACGTGTTTAATTTACATGAAGTGTAATACCACAGTACTACTATTGTTCACATATTCTAGATATGGTAAAGCATAAAGAAATTTCAAATGATTTGAGGTCAGTGTGAATACTTGCTGTCTGCGGGGTTTTCTGCTTTGATTCTGAACAGCATGATCACAATAATGTATGCCAGCTGATGACTACTTTCGTAAACCTGGGCAAAATGCTAGAGACATAATGAACAATGATAGAAAGCAATTTTGATGTACCCATGTATTGTTTTAATATTTGCAATATAAGTTAACTCTAATTACAAATAAATTTGACATACAAGGTACTTTAGTAGGGTGTATTATGAATATAGACCACATATGAGTGTTAATTTTGTAATGCATGATATTTTCATTTCTTAACCAACAAAAATCAATGTTTTCCATAGTATCCAAGGCATGAGCATTGCTTGTAGTCTCTGATTCCATCAGCTCTATATTTCTGATTGTACAAATACTGATAATTTTGGGCAAGATCCAAATGATACTTGTAGCATTATTCAAAAAAGCTGCTGTTTTATTTTACCTTACCTAAAGTCTTTTCATTTTACAATTTTAATAAGAATACTTACTGTGAGCCAAAGATGGTGAAAAAACAAAGTTATTCTTGCATATCACATACCAAAAAAATTAATCAATACCCAATTGTTCTCCCAAATAGAATATGAAATCCATTTAAGTATTTGAAAAATTCTGTACTGTATCTTTTGAATTCCTTTAAATAGTCTATTTTACTTTTTTGCACATTCATTTTTTTTATCCTGTGATAAATTAAATCACTCTCTAAATTTTGTTAAGGTTGACCAAAGGGAAAGTTTAGTGGAAGTTATGTCTCAAAAGAAGCCCGAGGAGCTACTGTGAGAAAATCAGAGCAGTGTGTGCCTTGCTTCTCAGCTGGGAAAGTTCAGGGTGCCCCATTTAATAGCCATGAGAATCCTGCAACAGTTCATCCATCTCAGGGACCAATTTCTAATGAAAGTTACTTGACATATTTTCAAGGACAAAGTTCAAGAACAAAATGAGAAAAGGATTTTCCTTTTCACATAGAACTTCCACAGTGAAGGATATGATCACTTAAACATCTGTTTTTGATGGCAAAATTTTTAACAAATTTATTTTGAAACCTTACACCTAAGAATTTATAAATTTGTCAAGTATAATGTTGATGTAGTATACTCAGCACACCAAGCAATTTTAAACTAGTTTGGAGAAGAAATTTTCAGGGAAATAATTGCTTTATGATTGACATTATAAAGAATGGAATTTAAAATTTATCACATGAAAAATATTATATTCAAAAGTTTGATTCCATCATGAATAAAATGTCATTAAAAAATGACAGACTTCCAAAAACTGAATGAAAGCAATTACAACTTATTAACATGATAGCAGTTTCTCTTAATCATTTCACTTTGTGCACATACACTTGTTTGGACATATACATGAAGATACCATACTTATTATTATACTGTATATTCAATATGTCATGTTCATATTGAGGGTTTAATTTTTAGAATATACCATAACCTCTGTTCTGTTAACATCTTGTAGGTATCACAATTTCACTTTTGTGGTGTTGGCTGGTGTCCCATCATTCAGTATGTAAACTGAGAGTTCACTAACTGATAAATTCATCTTTTGGGGCATCACAGGAAACGACAGATTCATTTTTCTGGTTTGGTAGAGTTACATGTTTCATTGCATACAATATTTGTACAATGTGGTTTGTTATCTTATTATATTTGATTTTTTATTAAATAAAATGACAGAAAAATGACAAAATGAACCCTGAGACTGGTAATCATTTTGTAATTAATTTAGTGACTAAAATCTCACTTCCTGTGAATATTACTAGGTTAAAAATATCTTTAAAAGATTTAAATAATTTTATATATAATAATAAAGTTAAATTACTCTAGTTTTATCTAGTATTAGTCTCCCAAAATGAGGAAGCAAAAGGAAAATCTGAACAGGTACATAGTAAGAATCATGAAAAGTTTCTTGAAAGTTTTGCATTAAGTGATCATAAGATATTTTTCTACAGATATGTCTGCTCACACCCAAGAATTTTGGGAGATAATTTGTTTAGGAGAATAAAGAAACTACTTTTTGTGAATTGTTTTATTGGTGAGCTTTTGGAAGAAAAGTATTTTTTCTCACAATTTTATTTGTTGGTGAGGCAGTTTAATCTACAGCTTTTAAATTCAACATCAAACTATGGAACAAAATGTAACCTTGAGGTTTAGGACAAATTTGCAGTTCTGTGTGATTATCTTGGTTATGAGGCAATGTTTGGCAAATCTCCTTGAACAAGCTTTTCTTGTTCAGTTTTCCTCACATTTAAATCAATATTCATTAAATATTCATTAAATATATTCATTAAATATAAATTAAATATTAAATTTTCATTAAATATTCATTGAATATTCATTAAATATACAAGACAATTCTCATATCAGCACTGTATCATAGCAAAAGTCAAAGAGTGATAAGACATTTTTTTTTTCATTTTTCTTTTATTATTCATATGTGCATACAAGGCTTGGTTCATTTCTCCCCCCTGCCCCCACCCCCTCCCTTACCACCCACTCCGCCCCCTCCCTCTCCCCCCCCCCAATACCCAGCAGAAACTATTTTGCCCTTATTTCTAATTTTGTTGTAGAGAGAGTATAAGCAATAATAGGAAGGAACAAGGGTTTTTGCTGGTTGAGATAAGGATAGCTATACAGGGCATTGACTCACATTGATTTCCTGTGCGTGGGTGTTACCTTCTAGGTTAATTCTTTTTGATCTAACCTTTTTAAATGTTCTTCAATTTAAACGAAAGTGTAGTTTAATTCCTAGATCACCACATTGTAAACCATGATGGTTTTATATCTTTCATGTCTCTTTCTCTCTGCTTTCATTTGTTTTCCCTACTTTCTTATTTGATGAATTATTTTTATTATTATCTTATATTTTCTTCTAACTTTGGCCAACTAGAGAATGAAAAGTTTAATTGTTTGAAATTGATTTCACTCATATTGAATAGCATGTATTAGTTTTAAGAAATAATGTTTCATTTATACATTTTCATACATATAAATAATCTACATTGATCATATTCAACTCATCTCTCACTGTTGTCTTAATTTTCCCAAATAATCCCCCCCTTCCAATTTAAAATCCTTCTTGATATTTCATATGAAAGAAATCATGCAATATTTATTTTTCTGAGTCTATCCTATTTTGTTAACCTGACAATATCAAGGACCACCCATTTCCTGCAAACAACATGATTCTATTGTTCATAATTATCCATTATGGACATAAGGCACATTTTATCCACTCACCTCCATATGGGAATCTAGGGTGATTCCATAACTTAGCTATAGTAAATAGTATGGAAATAACGTGGATAAAATGTATCAATATATGCTGACTTTGATTCCTTGATGTATTTACCATCCAACACACACAATGTGGTCCTGTTGTTCCCTCCTGGTCCTCCTACATAAGCAGCAGTGGAAGGTGAGAAGACAAGCATCATCCCAGGGTATGAAGTCAAAAAATTCCTTTCT
The DNA here is from genome assembly GCF_047511655.1 of Castor canadensis. Taxonomy (NCBI): domain Eukaryota; kingdom Metazoa; phylum Chordata; class Mammalia; order Rodentia; family Castoridae; genus Castor; species Castor canadensis. Next base: position 190,390,437 of record NC_133386.1, read on the forward strand.
TATTGGGCAACACGTTGGTGGGATCACAGCCTCTATGCATGACATGATACAGAGAGCAGCAAGGCCTCTCATGGTATGTCATCAAAAGGAAACTCTCTCCACAGTAGGAAACCCCATTGTGTGACCACAGAATTTACCTTCCTTAAGAACCAGGGCTAGAAGAGAGTGACTAGGTGGATTGCCACCTGTATTTTAAAACTTAACTTGCTGCTTTCTGGCTCAAAAGACACACCAAGGATTTGGAAATAAAGCTCCAATGAAAGGAGCAAACAACAGAAACAATCACAAAACCAAGTACGTAGGGCAGTCCAAGTGTGCTTCTGCTTCCTTTTTATACCTTTATTAGTGTCATTTTCAATTGACAAATTATAATCGCATTCATTCATGGGGTGCAATATGATGTTTAAATGTACATTTACACAATCATGTTATTTAACATACTTATTACCTCAAAAAGACAAACCTCACTTGATTCTACTTGTGTAGAATATGAAGAAATTTAAATATCTGAAGAGAGTAGAATGATGGTTACAAGAGTCTGGTGGTAGCAAAAAGAAAGAGGAAAGTTGGAGGGAATTTTTGGGCAAAGGAAAAATGTTTCAGACTTAGAATTCTCCAAAATTCACACTTTGCAGCAGGGGGATCATAATCAAGAATAATGTCATGTATAGGTCCTAGTCACTAAGATTCCTTTTCATGTCTTCCTGAATTTTAAGTGGAGAGTGAGAGAACCTGTGGCTTTATGACTTTCATGATGTGGGAGATGGGCCAAGTATGGATTCAAACATCTTCAGGAGGGAGCCAGAAGGAAGTTCACCACACAGGATTCTAGTCATAAAGGGATCTGGAAACAGGTTGGCCTTCCAAAGAATTCTGCATAGACAAAAGTTGAACTAAAAGATGCCCAAAGCTGCCTGGTGACAAGAAGCTCTTTGAATCCCCTGTGAGAGAGGTGTCACATGTTGTTTTTCCTGGGACACTTCTGCCTGCTCTGCTTTTTTCTGTATTTTCACCCATACTTCTGGAGATAGTTCTTAACAAATTTTTGTTTCTCATAAATCTTAAAATAAAACAGTTTCTCCTATAAGATGATCATAAGTATTTTGCTGTCTCACACAGAATCTGCATTCATTTGAACAGCAAGTAGTACTGGGAGTTAATCCAAATGTCAAATGGAAAGTTAACTTTAGAGACCTTCCAAGAAATAATGATTAAACGTACTTTGGTGGGAAAAAACTCTGAGCTTCCTTCAGGGGAGAAACTAAAGACTCTGTGTGTGATGTTAAACTGGTTACCATTTTCAGAAGGACCAACAAAGTACTAGGTTCTACCCTACCTGTCCTTGTTCTGACCAGAAGTCTACAATAGCCATAATGAAGTCTTGTGATCCAGACTGTGATGGGTGTTAGAGAAGTAGCCTGGGTATGGTTCCAGAGCAGTTTATGGATAACTGCTATGTTATTGATTTCCTCTGCTAAATATGCAAGAAGATTGTGCTTTCCATGGTAAAATTTTCTCCCTCTTAGACCAAAAGCATAACTTCAGTATGAATGATTTTATAGTAGTCTATTAGATATTTATCGCAATGTTTTTTTAGTTACTGGGGCTTAAACTCAGGGCCTACACCTTGATCTACTCCACCAGCCCTTTTTTGTGATGTGTTTTCTCAAGATAGTGTCCTGGGAACTATTTGACAATGCTGGCTTGGAACCTCAATCCTCCTGATCTCTGCTTTTTGCAGATTAAAGGAGTGAACCACTGGCACCCAGAAATAGCAATATTTAGTATACTGATTTTCACATTATTCACTTATTTATTCAGAGCATGTTTTCTGTTTGTTAATTTACAAAAGGCAAAGTAAGGAATGATTTCTTTATTTTAGATAAATAACCATGAGTAATAAACTAGGAACAAAGCTGTGGCTTTCAATTACATATTAATCTGAGGAATTGTAGAATGGTCTAATTTTTATTTTTATGAGTGCTGTCCACAACTATCAGTTTTCTCATAACATGACCATTTGCACTTTCTAAAGCCTCACATTACTAGAGCTTGAGAAGACAAAGATCATCTTACTAGAAATTCATAGGATTTTGCACAAGGAAAATTTTCCCATATCTCTAATATTTATATGCTCCACTCTTCTCCAAAAAGGTTACTCTTTTTAAATTTGTAGTAGGAAACATAAATTTTAATTTATTCATTCCCACATATGCAAGAGTATGATATGTTAAAAAATTCTAGGAAATAATTAACTCCATTTATTCAACAAATAAGTGTCAGGAATATACTATGCCATAAACATTTCTCCATGAGTGCCAGAATGATGGAGTAGAGTATGTTACAGTTATTCCTCAAGGGAATTTTAATTCATTTTTACAATGGAAAGTGTAATGATAGCACAATGGAGGAAGAAATTCAGATTTTTCTAGGGCATTATGCAGAAAATTTTTAAGGATACAGAATTTCTCTCAGTCATTGTTTATGATTACTATATTGGAGGGAAATTAACTCTGAACACTATGGTAGATATATATAAAAGAAGAAAAAAATTTACCCCATAGTGAAATAGACAAACTACATTGTAAATTGAAAATGAGGGGCAATAAAAAAATGTACACTAAAAATAGAAGATATGCCTTTCTACATTAAAACTATCTAGGTGGAGAGCCAACTATGACATTAATTTGAAATGTTTAAATAACCATAGAAAAGCAGCCAAGTATCCTCATGTCCATCTGTAATCCCACCTATTTCTTATGTAAATGTAGGATGGTCACAAGCTTGAGACCAGTCTGAAAAAAGTTAGAAGACCCTATCTCAATACCAAAATATAAAAAATGAAAGAGACTGGAGGTGTGGCTCAAATGGTAGAGTTTTTTATTAGTAAGTAGGAGGCCATCAGTTCAATCCTCAGTACCAGGATCATATAACACAACGGAACCAAAACAAGATGCTTTCCTCAGATGGAGTGATAAAGAGACACTGAAAGGTCAGTAGTAATTATTCAGCTTAATGTTTAATGTGAAACTTTCATTTTATCCATTTGCCACTGTTCCTAAATAATTTTTTCTTTGCCTCTTTTACTTCTTTGTTTCTCAAGCTGTAGACAATGGGATTCAGCATGGGAATCACAATGGTGTTAAATGTAGACACTATCATGTCATGCTCCAAAGCATAGCTCGTGCTTGGTCTCAAATACGTGAAATGGACTGTCACATGATAAACTGACACTCCTGTTAAGTGAGAGCCACATGTAGAGAAAGCTTTTTGTTTTCCTTCAGATGAATGGATCCTCACAATGGCTAAAAGGATGAAGCCGTAAGAGATGAAGACAATTAGGATAGTGACAATCTCAACGGACCTCATGAAGATGAGTAGTTGAATCTGATTTACATGAGTGTCAGAACAGGAAATAGCAAGTAGAGGAGGAATATCACAAAAGAAATGTGTGATTTCATCAGATCCACAGAGAGGTTAGAAGTGGCCACTGTGCGTATAGTGGCATTCAGAGTCCTACTAATGTAGGAAGCAATGATGAGTGTCTTATATATTCTGGGTGACATGCTCACTGAATAGAGAAGAGGGTTGTAGATAGCTACATAGCGGTCATAAGCCATTGAAGCCAATAGAAAGCACTCTGTGGTCCCAAAAGCCACAGCAAGAAATATCTGCACTGCACATCTAAGGAATGAAATGACTTCCTTCTTTGACATAAAATCTATTAGAATTTTGGGGGTAATAGCTGCAGAAAAACAAGCATCCAAGAATGATAAAAACACTTGAGAAATAGTACATAGAGGTGTGGATCCTGGAGTCCCCAATGACTGATAAAATCAATACTAAATTTCCCATGACAGCAAAAGTTGCTAGAAAAAGGATGAGAATAGAATAACCTAGAGTTTAGTATTATCTGTGAAGCCCTTGAGCACGAATATGCTAACTGCAGTGATATTCATCATGTTGAAATTGCTAGGATAGACATGAAGATATTCAGAAATTTAATCTGCATATAGCGATGAAAATAATGAGTAATGTATTTTATTTATCTCTTAGAAATGTAAAATATCCAAGCTGTGGATTAGAAGACAATGACAATATGGTTGGCCCAGGACTGATGTCTCTCATGAGGGATCGAATGGAAGATATGGATGTTCATTTACTGGTTGAACTCAGGCCATTATTTAATCCCTCAGGTCCATGAGTTCATTTATCTCTGTATTCTATTTACTTTCAAAGTAAATTATATTAAAACATAGAGTGAATAGGTAATAAATTCCTTGGGAAATTCAGATATATGAGATAATATGTCAGCGGACAGATCACAGGATGGAAATGTCAGAATTCCAGATAATTCAGCAATGTTGAAAAATGATTTGCTACAATTTTCTCTCCTACAGAACAAGAGTAATACCTATTTTACAAAATAAGAATAAATATTGAAGAGCAGCATATGTTAATAAATTGACTGTTTGAAACAATATTTCATATAAACTATGCTGAATTAGTATAGAAAGCAATAGCTTTCTGTATTACAATATTTTACAAGAAAAATTCTAAAACTATGTGTATATTCATTAGGTCTAATTGGGATTTTATTTGTACAATTAATAATTATTTAAGGGAGAAGAATGTCCATGATAATTATGTGACAGCATCTTTCCTCAGTATCTTTTTCTTAAATTCTTGGCACTCCACTACCTTTTTTCAGCTAAATAGTTGGTCATTTTCAATCCTTCTTAAAATATAAATTCTTGCTGGTTTTTCAACATTTTTCACTTCCTTAAATCTCTGGTGTGAATCATAATTATTCTTAAAAATTAGAATATATGAGATTTTTCTTTAGAGTTTTTATATTTGTGTATTGTTCACAGAGGCATGAAATAACAACTAAGTAACTACATTAAGTCACAAATGTTTCATAACTAACACAAAGTAAAGTTAAAATAACAAAATCTTCATAACTAGATACACAATTAAACTTTAAAAGTAATAAAGTGGGAAGAGAAGCAAGATGTAATAAAGGAAATCTTTGCTCATTAGCTTTACGTTTAAGCAGAGAAGATATCAAATGATAACCTATGTGTAAGTTCAGTTTCTACTGTTGGGCTCAACTACAGCACTACCTAGAGGATAGAGTTATTGCATTCACATAATTAATTAATCTTTTGTGTTCCACAAATCATAGGAAATGTGCATTGGTCTTGAGGGCACATGACATGCTGCCAAGGATAATTTGTACACTACTTCAATTCATCAGCATTCACCAATCTCCTTATAAAAGACCAGCATTAATTCCTTCAATGAGAGGACCAGCATTTGGATTAGCAACAGTGTCAGAACAGAAAGAGAAGGAAGTCACACTCCAACAGTCTTCTGGGGAAGGTGGAAAGAATTTTGTTGAAGAATTATCAATATTAAATATATCCATTAATGTTTAGAAAGAGTAAAGGCAGAGAAACACAAAAATTACTCTCAAATAAGGTGCTGTTCTTCCCCTTTGTTTCTTCTGCATTTTCTTCCTTCTTTAGTTCACTTTTAATAAATACTTAAATTATCACTTTGTGAAAAGTCATTCTCTTTCCAAAGGGATGTCATTATCAATATTTTCAACAAGAAAATAATTTTGGAAGTCCAAACATATTATAAAATTTATTTTCCTAAAATTAGATTTAAAAGTTTCAATAACACTCCATGAATACAAATATAGAAAACTTCTTTTCACAATATATTGCTACCTCTATATCTTGTGTTTGTTTCTTCTCTCTTTTTTTCAGTGCTGGCATTCTGGGATTTGAACTCAGAGCCTACACCTTGATCCACTACACTAGCTCTTTTTTTGTATTTCTTTTTGAGAGGGTCTGCAGGGCTGGTTTCAAACCTCTATATTCCTGAGTAGCTAGGATTACATGTGTGAGTCACTGGTTCCTGGTCTATTGCCTATTTTGGGGATGGTTTTCTTCTCTGCTATTCATATGGTTTCATCCTTCAAATGTCGAAGTAATTATGGATAATGATGTATTTAATTGCCTATACATAATAATATAAATGAAGAGTGTGTGTCTGATTCATCACGTGAGAGATCCCTAAACACAACTCAATCACAAAGGCTAGAGAACTTTAAGATTTTTTAATCTTAAATTACTGCCAAATTAAACTAATCAAAATTAAGTAAAAAAATAAACCATGGCTTGGAGACAATAGATGCAATTATGTATTGTAGAAATGATACACTAAAGTCCATAGAAATATGGATAATTATATATATATATATACATATATTCCATTTACCAAAAAGGAAATCTCTAGGAGGCAATGCTTATTATTAACTTCATTGAATATCTGAAAAAGGCAAGTGTAAAATGATATAAAATTTTCCTATACACTCTAAAAATAAACACTTAAAATTCTGTGACAACAAAATGATGATGAGGTGATGAAGTAAAGCCATTTTAAGAAACAATTTGTAAATTTATAATAAGTTTATATAAATACAAATCCATGAAACAACATGTACAGTTAAATGAGTAAAAAAGAATAAGTTCAAAGAATACATTTGAGTGACAAGGAACATGAACAATAAGTCAAAACTATATTGCATTAAAGAGTTAATAAAATTGAAATATTATAGTAGATTTTCTGAATGAGTTAATGGTTAAATACCTAAGTAACAACTTGCATGTGAATTACAAATTATAGATGGGCTTATCTCTCAAAAAAGAGATAATTTGATGGGTCCCAGCTATGTTTAACAAGAAGAGGAAGATGGATAAAGAGTTTCAATTAAATATAGTTTGAATTTCTATGGTAAAAATGAATCAAATATGAGATGAGTATCAATATCAGTTATTCTCCTGTATTATATTCATTAAGGAAATAAAAATTAAAAGAAAATAAACTTTGTTGAATGTGATTGAAATGCAACACAACAAGGGGATTGGACTATGAGCACATGATAAAAGCAAGAGCACACAAGGGAGGGGTAAGGATAGGTAAGAAACCTAAAAAGTTAGCTAGCATTTGTTGCCCTCAATGCAGAGAAACTAAAGCAGATACCTTAAAAGCAACTGAGGCCAATAGGAAAAGGGGAACATGTACTAGAGAAAAGGTTATTTCAAGAAGAATTAACCTAGAAGGTAACACCCACACACAGGAAATCAATGTGAGTCAACACCCTGTATAGCTATCCTTATCTCAACCAGCAAAAACCCTTGTTCCTTCCTATTATTGCTTATACTCTCTCTACAACAAAATTAGAAATAAGGGTAAAATAGTTTCTGCTGGGTATTGGGGGGGGAGAGGGAGGGGGCTGAGTGGGTGGTAAGGGAGGGGGTGGGGGCAGAGGGGAGAAATGACCCAAGCCTTGTATGCACATATGAATAATAAAAGAAAAAGAAAAAAAAAGAAATGCATCTACTGTTTAATGTGCTTAGCATTCAGAAGAAAATGATCAAGTTCAATATAATTCTTGCCATTAGTTCAATTATATTTCAGATTCAATATATGAAACAAATGACTTAGAATCTGAAAATACGCGAAACATCATTCAGTTTTGTAATTTAAAATCATCTGTGATGTTAGGCTATCTCTACAAAGAGTTTTTCTCATTAAAACAACAATGTGTTTGAATGAGGCAGCACCCAGTGACCTATGACAAGATATACCAGTTAAATGCTTAAAGAAATAAATACACAGACTGGTGAAGTTGCTCAATTGGCAGAGGATCAGCCTAGCAAATTCAAATCCCTGTGTTCAAGTCCCGGTACCACCAAAAGTAGATAAAAAAGATACAGAAATATTTACTTTAATATGCTCATTTGGTTTATAAATTTAGGGTGAAAACATAGTTTAATGTGTTTCATCAAACTTCTACTTAATTAGTACTCATTTGGTCACAAAATGAAAATTATAACCAAATTCTAGAAAATGTATATGACCAGAATCTTGAGTCATATATTTCATTCTTTATTTTTCCTAAATTTAATTATTTTTTCTGTATTTGGAAATCCAACATCTTGCCTTGTAGGTACAGCTCTACCAGCTATTTTATTCTTCAGTTACAGGTAGTATATTTGCTCTGTGATACACAGGAAAACATTATATCAGAACCTAATTCAATGAACTGTGGGTTAAATATTTTAATTATGACTATTTTTTCTGCCTGCTCTTTATTTCTATGAATTGTTCTTTAAAGAATGAAGAAGTTTTACAAGCAAGCAACTCATACTCCTGTCCTCTCACCATATAGTATATGTATAGATATAGTTGGGTAGATGGCAGAAAAAAACAAATATCTGGATTTGATGTTGGTATACTAAGTTTTCAAAGGAGGAGAGAAGTACTATCCATGTTTTCAGCTTTCCTGACAGAAATGGACTTTTGTAATATTTTGTTCCCTTTTGTAGCCACTCTTAAAGCTAAGGGTAAACTGCAAAGTTCAATACCATGTATCCCTCAAATTGCCTATGCTTTTTACTGCTTTGCATTTTCTCCTCTTAGAACATAGCTACTGTCTACACGTGACATCCTTAGCATCCTCCATCTGTAGTGAAATAAAGCAAAACATGATTTTTTAAAAAAAATGTCTGATGAGGGAACCATTAGAAGTCAATATTACTGCAGAGTTGCTTTAAAATTATATAATTAGCAGAACAAATTGAACTGAATTATTGATTGCTTTTCTTATTTTATCAAAATTGAAGCACTGTGAAAGTGCAGTAGGGCTGATGTATTTTGTCACTCTGATTTTAGATCTGTATTGTTCATATTTCAAAGTGGTCTGTACTCCTCCATTCAGAATATGAAAGCATACACAGAAAACATTTTCTGTTTTCACTGTTGCTATCCAACATGTGCTAATCTTGAATTTTTAGAAAGAACTTTACATAAATTAGAGTTTGGTAAATACATTCTATGTCATCTATCCAATAGCAAAAATTAAAATATTTTATCATACATATTTAGTGGTTGAAGAGTGATACAAATAACATTTTATATCAAATTTTAGGTCATGAAATATTCTGCAAAATTGTGAAATTTCTTATACTTGTGGAACAGCAAACTCCATTTTAGTTGGATTATGAACATTGTTCACTGAGACAGTTTTATTCACTTGCTCCCCCATTAATGAAGCCCTCAGGAGCTGTTTCAAGGGGACTGTACTCCAATTACCTTAATCAGAAAACAGTATGATTATTTATTAAATGAAGAAATTGTATGTGGCTCTGGAGAAAGTCATTAAAGGCAGACATTTATAAAATGAGATAAGCTCTCTGGTTTAAAATGATGACTCAGAAAAAATTTAAAATATTTTAATATGAAATGAGAAACCTTAAGATATGAGATATGAACTTACTACAAAATAATAAGACAAACACAAAAATACCACAGATATGGAAGAGAAAGATGTAAACCTCTGTAAGGTTTTATAAAGCATGACATTTTATGAATACAAATAGTTAGCTATCAATTATTCATTTGATATACACATTTGTATGTATATGCTTGTATATGTTTACACAGAGAAACAAGAAAATGAAATAAACATGTTTGCACTCACAGACATGTAAAACAACATACATGTGCTCACTGGACCATAATAAGACACATTTGACATTAGTAGACTAGGAAGACACAAAATAAATTTGCCATTTTATCAATTTTCCTGTTGCTACCAAGTTAGGAACAACAGATAGTAATACTTTCTCATTTTACAGAAAAGAAAATTAAACTCTATAAAAGGAAAATATTTGATAAGTCATTTATATATTTATAATCACAAATATATTTGAAGGTTTACAATGTGGAATAAAAATAGAAAAATAATATTAGATACTATAAACACCACAAAAAGACACAAAGTTGAAAATGAGATGAGTACAATTTTGTGATGGGTTGCAAATATTTTTAGAGAGAACATAAGGTGAACATCTATGAAGACAAAACATCCAAGTGAAAAGATAAGAACTGATTAAAATGGTGAAAAAATTCCTTTACTTTTAATTTTTATTTATTTATTTATTTTTATTATTATACTATTATTGTACTGGGGGCACACTGTGACATTTACAAAAGTGTTTATAACGTATCTTAAATTCACCCACTCCATCATTCTCCCTTATACTTTCCTACTCTTATTCTTAAAATACATTCAACAGGTCTCATTTTTTAATTTTCATACATGAGTACATAACATTTCCATCTCTGGATCTTCCTGCCTCAGTCTCCTAACGGTTGGGATTACAAAAATGCACCACAAAAACAGGTTCATATGCTGTTTTGTCCTTTGTGTATCTATTGAGACAGTGATTGGCATGTTCTATTCATCATTTTTATAAATTTTTATTATGATATATTCAGTTTATAGGAGTGATTCATAGTGATAATTCCAATCAGACTTTCATTGTACATTACTTACATTGCCCCATCATCTCTCTACCTCAACAGTCCTTCCCACCCCTGTTAAAGCAATTGCAAGAGGTTTCTTAGTTCTATTTCATATAGGTATATGAAATCTATCTACCACCTTAATCTCCTTCCTTCACCTCCCCCCTTCCCACTAATACCATGCCCCTCCAATTGCTGCCTATTTTCAGTTCAAAATTTCATTATTAATATTTAAATTGACTTTCAAAGGGGTGTCTCAATGTGTGCACTCTGTTGGTGTGCTTTACTTTGGTCTGTACAATCCCTTCAAATGCTCTCCCTTACCCATTTACCACCCTTCCCCCATTTTTCAACAGTTTTCAATATAATCTACCTGTACGTCTTATGGTATATGACATTACTGATGCTCTATCATTCCCTTTTCCTTTCCCTCTGTCTCCGAGTTCCATAGAGTAATTCCACTGTTAAAAACATGTTCTACATTTGTGTGTGCATATGATTATGCTCATTTTTAGATATATTACTATAAATATGTTTATATATATATGTATGAATACATATATATGTTTATCTTTGGGTCTATCTCCCCCATATGAGGGAAAACATGTGTTTCTGATGCCTGCTAACTTCACTTAGCATGATTTCCTCTAGTTGCATCCATTTACCTTCAAAGCCCATGTCATTATTCCTTGCAGCTGAGTAATCCTCCATTGTGGAGGATTTCATAATCCGCTCATCAGTTGTATGGCATCTGGGTTGTTTCCAGAGCTTGAATATTGTGAATAGTGTGACGAACATTGGTGTACAGTTCACTGTATTCTGTCTTACATACTTTTAGGTAGATGTACAGGAGCACTTATCACTGGGTCATAAGGCAGTTCTGCATCTAGTTTTTTGAGGAATCTCCTTATGGCTTTTCACCATGGTTATACTAACTTGCATTCCAACCAACAGCTTATAAATTACTATTTCACCACATCATTGCCAGCATTTCTTATGGTTATTACCCTTGATTAAGTCCACTTGAACTGGGGTGAGTGAAATCTAAGTACTATTTTGATTTGTATTTCTTTTACAACCAGGGAAGTTGAACACTTCTTCACGTATTTACTGAACATTTGTACCACTTCCTTTGAGAAGTCCCTGATTAATTAATGAGCCCATTTCTTCATTTGGGTATTGATTCTTTGGTGGCTGATTTTTTTTAAATTCCCAGTAGATTCTTGATATTAGTCCCTTATCAGATGGGTAGCTGGCAAAGACTTTCTCCCATTCTGTGGGCTGTCTCTTCAGTCTGATGACTGTTTTCTTTGATGTGCATAATATCTGTACATTGATGTGCTCCCATTTGTTCATTGATCCTGTTAGATGTTAAGCCTATTAGGTTCTGTTTAGGAAATTATACCCTATACCTATGTGTTACAGTGTATTTCCTACTGTTTCTTGGATTTGTTTCAACGCTTCAAGTCTTATATCAAGGTCTTTGATACACTTTGAGTTGATTTTGGTACAGGATAAAAGACAGGATCTAGTGTCAGTCTTCTATATGTAGATATCCAGTTTTGCCAGCAGCATTTGTTGAAGATGATGTCTTTTCTCCATCATGTGTTTTGGGCTCCTTTGTTGAAGATCAGCTGGCTATAGATGCATGGGTTTATGTCTGGATTTTCTGTTCTGGATTGGCTATTTGAGGTTGTTTGTGTTTGCATATGTATTTCAAGACTGAATTTTCTACATCTGTGCACAATGTCATTGGAATTTTGGTAAGGATTGCACTGAACATGTAGATTGCTTTTGGTAGTATGGCCATTTTCACAATGTTAATTTTACCAATCCATGAGCATGGAAGGTCTTTCCATCTTCTAATATCTTTTATAATTTCTCTGTTTAGTGGCTTATTCATTTCATTTAAAGGTCTTTGGTTTCTTTTGTTAAATTTATTCCAAGGTACTTATTTTTGAGACTATTGTAAATGGGATTATTTCCCTGATTTCTTTCTCAGACTTTTCATTGTTGATATATAGGAAGAGTATTGATTTCTGTATGTTAATTTTGTATCCTGCTACTATGCTGAGTTTATGAATTTGAACAGTTGTTTTGGTAGAGTTTTTAGGGTCTCTTAGGTATAGAATAATGTCATCTGCAAATAGGGTAGTTTGAATTCTTCCTTCCCTATTTAAATCTTTTTTTGTATTTCTTCCTCTTGTCTTATTGCTCTGCTTAGAATTCCTATTGAATAGGAGTGGAGAAACTACACAGCCCTGTAAGATTTCTGACTTTAACAGGAACAATCACAGTTGTTCTCCATTTAGTATGGTGTTTCTCTTGGTTTGTCATATACAGACTTTATTATGTTGAGGAACATTCTTTCTATTCCTAGTTTATTCCCACACCTGTAATCCTAGCTACCCCAGGAGGCAAAAATCAGGAGGATCATGGTTCAAAGCCAACCCAGTCACATAGTTTTCAAGACCCTATCATGAAAAAAACTGAATACAAAAAAGGGCTAGTATAGTGGCTTACATGGTAAGAGCTTCTACCTGGAAAGTGTGAGACCTTGAGTTCAAACTGCAAATTCACCAGTAAATAAAATAATAGTCATTTGACTTCTGTTGTCTTCATGTGACCTATTTTTCTTATTACTTGACTGTTGCTATTATCTTTTTCAGTACATGATTTCCATTTAGGCCTATCACAGTGCTGACAAGATAATGTATCCATGAAGCCTCATAATTTTATGAGCTGGGTATGAAATTTACTTTAGACATATGATTTACTGAAGAAAATATTTACTTAAAAAATGATGAGTTGGTGAATGAGTTACATTACTGAATTGCTTAGATTGTTCATGGTGCTTAAATGTTTCAATTGGCTTAGATGTTTTCCCTTCTGTTCATTCAATATTCTTTTTGTTTTCTGTCTTTATTTACTATTTATTTTTGTGGGATTTAGATTTGAAACTCAAGGTTACATGATTTCAAAGTAGGTGCTATACACATTTAGCGACACCTGCACTCTTCAATATACTTTTAAAGTTCTTCCCCCTCTTTCAGATTACTTGTTATTTGTCTACTAATTCAACTTACTTTTTCACAGTCACCAGTTAAGCTTATAATCTTTTTGAAACTGTAGCTAAATCATCAGATTTAAAATTCTGGAGTTCAGTAACATAATGCATCAGAGTCTGTGACCTTGGCTTTCTGAAAATTTTGAAATTGAGGGCCTCAAAGAAAAGTCTCTATAATATTCTCAAATCTTTATTTTTTCTTCACCTTTCACCCCTGTGAAAATTAAGAGATTAAAATTTGTCCTCCCCAATTGGGGTCAACAAAATGAGGAGACATCTTCCTCAAACCAAGTCAGAAAAATTAAACCTACGGAATCATCAGAGACTACTTTGAGAACTTATATTCTAGTAAATTGGAAAACTGTGAAGAATGGGAAAAATTTCTAGATACTTATGACCATCCAAAAGTGAACAAAGAGGATATTAAACACCTAAACAGATCTATAATACATAACAACATTGAAGCAGCAGTAAAGAGTCTCCCAAAAAAAAAGTCCAGGACCTGACTGATTTTCAGCCAAATCAAAATCCAAAAAGGAGAGCTACAGGCCAATTTTCTTAATGAACATTGATGCAAAAATCCTCAATAAAATAATAGCAAATTGAATCCAAGAACATATCAAAATGATTATTCAACATGACCAAGTCTGGTTCATCCCAGGGATGCAGGTATGTTTAAATATATGCAAATCAATAAATGTAATGCAACACATTAATAGAAGACAAAAAAATTTGATCATTTCAATAGATGCAGAAAAAGCTTTTGGTAAGATAAAAGACCACTTATGATAAAAGCTTTTAGAAAACTAGGAACAAAAGGAATGTATATCAACATTATAAAGGCTATATATGATAAACCTATAGCCAACATCATACTTAATGGGGGAAAACTGAAAGCATTTTCCCTAAAGTCAGGAATGAGACAAGGATGCCCACTCTCCCCATTGCTACTCCACATATTCCTGGAATTCCTAAGCAGAGCAATAAGGCAAGAAAAAGAAATAAGAGGAATACAAATAGGTAAAGAAACTGTCAAAGTATCAATTTGCAGATTACATGATCCTATACCTCAAAGACCCAAATGAACTAAACAGAATTTTTTCAAAGAAGTCCAAATGGCAAAAAAAAAAAAAAAAAAGGAAAAGAAAAACATGCTCACCAACCCAGGCCATAAAGAAAATGCAACTCAAAACCACACTAAGATTCTACCACACTCCTGTTAGAATATCTAACATCAAGAACACCACCAACAGCAAATCTTGGCTTGGATGTGGGGAAAAAGGAACCCTCATACACTGCTGGTGGAAATGTAAGGTGGTACTACCACTTTAGAATCATATGGAGCCTTGTTAAAAAACTAAACATAGATCTCCCATATGAGCCAGCAATACCACTCCTAGGGATATACCCAAAGAATTTGACTCAAGTTATTACAAAGGCACCTGCCCACCCATGTTTATTGCAGCACTATTCATAATAGCCAAGCTATGGAAACAGCCAAAATGCCCCACTACTGAGAAATAGATTCATAAAATGTATTTATACACAATGGAATTTTGCTTGGCCAAAGAAGAATGAAATTTTGTCATTTGCGAATAAATGGGTGGAACTGGAGAACATCATCTTAGCCAGGCTCAAAAGGCCAAAAATTGCATACTCTCCCTCATATGGAGATTATAGACCTAAAACAAATGCAGTAATGTTATTGGACATTGGTCACACACTAAGGGTAGAATGCACACCAGATGAATAAGAAAAGTGAAGGAAACCTAAAACTGAACTGTGGTTGGTATGCTCACTGTAGAGGTGTGAATAAAGTAATCTTAAACTGGCAGAGACCACTATGGGAAGGTGAACACAAAGTAGTGGAGGGGTCTGGCAGCAATGAACCAATGTGGATTTCAATATACAAGTGCATAGAAGCAATGCTAGGAATCTCCCTGCATAGCTATCTTATCTCATACTAGCAAAACTGCTATGTCTTTCCTATTATCTCCTATGTTTTCTCTTCAACAAAATTGGAGAAGAGGATGGAACAGGTTCTGCCCAGAAGCCGTTGGGTGGGGGGGAATGGGATGAGGGGGTATCAGGCCTCAACAATGTATACATATGTAAGTAAATGCAAAAAACATTAAATGAAAGAAAGAAAAGAAAAAAAGGCATTCACAGAATATCAACATGTAAAAAAATTAAAATATAAAGCCTGGGCTACATCTATTTGACTTAACCAAAGAGAGAGAGAGAGAGAGAGAGAGAGAGAGAGAGGGAGGGAGAGAGAGAAAAAATAATGAAAATAGAAAGGAAGGATAGAGAAAGCAGGTGATGAAGGATGGATATGATCATGTACATTACATGTATGTATTAAAATATCGTAATGAAATCTACTAAAAATGTTAAATAAAGGAAAGTGATGGGGATGGGTGAAAAGATCATGTAATGGTGGGGGTCATCTGATCAATCACAATATATGCATGTATGGAAATACAACATTGAAATCCCTTTTACAATTAATATATGCCAGTAACTTTTAAATGAAGCAAAGTATTTACCAGAATAAGAACAGAGAGGATTAGATTAGGAAGATCTGTCCTCATTTTCAGGTTCTATTACATTTTTAAAATGCAGAATAGAGATACTTTACTGTTTGGAATGATGGAGATATATAAAATCATAACAATGGGTGAAATTTAAGAGATTATAGGAGATACATTTCTATATAGGCTACCAAACCTGAATCCCATTTAACACTCACACTAATTTTAAAAATCATAAAATCTAAAATGTGCTAGTTTTCTGTGTGCCTAATGGAGTACTGACCACGTATATACCCAAATAATTTGAAATTCAAGAAAAGAGAAAAGTACCTGAAAATAGACCACATGAATCATTTCACTTCAGAAAATAGGCAAACAATGTTAGAATGTATGGCCATCATACAGTATGTAAAAACAACTCAGCTATATTTTAAGGAATTGTTAAAGTCAACTCTAAGTAGTTGAAAAATAAGACTCCTGAAATGAAAGAGTGAACATTTAGTGTCAAAATCTTCTCTGCTACATCGTACCATTCTTTACAGAAATGACTAAGAAAGTCAACTTGTATATATATATATACATTGTCCTGTAATTTTTAAATAAAGTCCTTGATAAATACTTGAAAAACATTATAAGAGAGATGGTAAGCAACATGCATGGATATGCCAGAAACATCATGGAATCTACAAATATATCCATTCAAATACTGGAAATAAACAGGAATACATACAAACACATTCAGAAACCAGAAACAAAGAAATCCTTCAATGGGCTCATCAGTAATGTCAATTCAGATTAGGAAAGAATATGTGAACTTGAACTTGAAAGTAAATTGATAGGTACTAATTAAATAAAATGATAAAAAAGTGATAATTCAATCTACAAGAAAACAGCCACAACATTCAGCAATCTAGTACACAAAGAAGGAAATATTAGGATAAATTTTTGGTGATATAATGGTCAGCAGTTCTTTAAAACAAGAAATGAATCAAACCATTGATTGAAAAATATAAGACCTAAGAAGGACAAATATGAAATGCCATCAGGAAGTGGAGATCTTCATTTTAGGTGAAATAAGGCAGATTTAGGAAAGTATAATTTCTCTTCTTTACAAGCAGAATCTTGTAAAACAAGATAACATGTAAGTGGAAGAAAACTTTAGAAAATCAGAAGTATATGAAGGTATGACAAGAGAGGGTAATGATGGAGCACATAAACCAAATGTATGCACATATTAAAATATCATGACTAAACATATTGTTCTGTATTAAAATTGTTTCTGTACATAATAACTTCCTCTGTCTATTTATAAATAAAGAGCATGACAGGGTGGCATGTGACTCTAGTCTCAGCCATTCAGTCAGTCATGATTGGGGTTTCTCTTGATCCTAAGAATTTTATACAGTTCTGGGAAACAAGAGAACACTCAATATTAGAAATAAAACATTAACTAGAATGAAATTACTACTATGAAACTGGATAAAAAAATAACCTCAACTGATGAATCTCAGTGGTGATAAACTAAATTAAGTAGAAAACTTTGAAGGCATTTAGAGGGAAAGGAAAATCACATACAAAAGAAAATGACATAAGGATTATAGCAGATGCAATGAGAAACTGTCAATTACTGGAATTATTGGTGATTAATATTTAAAGTAGTAAAACACAACTATTAACATATTTTAATATCCATTTAAATATCTAAATTATTTTAAAAATAGTTCAAAACAGGATAAAGTCTTTTTGGGAAAATTAGTTAAACACACGAACACACAATCATGCATATGCAAACTAATGTTGAAATAATTTATAACCATCATGGTTGTGCTCCAATTTTTTTCCAAGAATAGGGAGTGTGGTAGCAGAAGGAAACATAGATCTATGCAAAGAAAGAACAGGAAAAATGTGAAAATGAAGATAAACATAACAAATTTTAGAAATTTTAATTTCTTTAAAAATAACTAACTAATGGAAAACTATATTAAAGCATTGGAGGTTCAATCTGTACCAAAATGTAAAATTTATGACAGGAATAGCACAAATATTGAAAGAATAGAATTGGATTTACACCACCATTCTTATACTAAAAGTTACATTGAATATGTATACTTTAATGCATTAAACCAGCATGTTATAGTTCAAGTACACCAAAAAGAAGAGAAACTACCAAAATTATTAATATCACCAATCAATGAAGGAATGCCAGTATGGACCTCACAAACATTAAAAGAAAATATAACAATCTTTTCCTAATAAATTTGTAATTATTACCTACAAACAATTTGAAATCTTTCTTATTTCTTTTTTTCTTTTCGTTCTTTCTTTCTTTTATTTATCTACTTATTTTGTTCATTTATTCACATGTGCATACATTGGGTCATTTCTCCACCCTGTCCCCCTCCCCCACCCTTACCTCCTTCCCCCACTCAGTTCCAGGCAGGTCCCATTCTGTCCTTATCACTGATTTTGTTGAAGAAAAGACATAAGCACAGTAAGAAAGACAAAGCATGTTTTTGCTAGTTGAGCTAAGGATAACTACACAGAAAGATTCTTACTATTGCTTTCATGTACCCATGTGTTATGATCCATGTTGATCCAACTCTAACTGATCTTTCTTTATTCATTTATCCATATGTGCATACATTTTATCACTAAAATTTCTCTTCCTTGCCTTACTGGTCTAAAAAAGAGCTCAAGCACTATATTGAGTAAGACTGGAAAAAGTGGGCACCCTTTTTTAATTACTTATTCATAGGAAATGATTTTCATGTTTTCTGCATTTGGTATAATGTTGGTTATTGGTTTAACATAGATAGCTTATATTTGGTTTAGATATTCTGCTTCCATTACTAATTTCTTCAGGGCTTTCATCATGTGTGTTGTTGAATTTTGTTAAATGCCTTTTCTTCATCTATTGAGATAATCATGTGATCTTTATCCTTCATTCTATTTAGGTACAGATAAACATCCTGAAATCCCTAGAATCCAGCAAATTTGATCATGGTTTATGATCATTTTAGTGTTTTGATTAATTCATTGTGCGAGCAATTTATTGAGTTCTTTTCTGTCTATGTTCATCAGGGAAATTGGTCAATAGGTTTTGTTGTAGTCATGGTAATTGTGGTAGTTCTGTCCTTATCATCTTTTGATATTAGGGTAATATTGGCTTCATAGAAAGAGTTTAGAACTACAATTCCCTTTCCATACTATGCAATCATTTGTGATGTATTACTGTTTCATCTTACTTAAAAGTCTCTTAGAATTTAGCTGTGAATCTCTCTGGTCCTGAGATTTTCATTGTGGGGATATTGTTTATTAATGCTGCAAATTCACTGCTCATTATACATCTATTTAGGGTTTCCATCCTCAGCTCACTTTTAGTGGGTGAAATTTGCTTAAGATTATCCATTTTTTCTAAGTTGTTTGAAATTGAAGTTTTCAAGATATCCCCAAATAATCATCTGGATTTTATTGGTAAAAGATGAAATATTTCTTTCATATCTCTCAAGTTATATCTACATTAAGACAATTTGACACTATATTTACACAACACTAAACACTTCAACAAAAGTTCCTACATCTGCTCAACACTTTCAGCAAAGTGGAGGAAACAAAATCAAAATATTAACATCAATAGGTTTTCTACATATTGATAATGAATACATTCAGAAAGAAAGTAGGATGGTCATCCCATTCAATACACCCTCAAAAAATACCTAGGAATAAACCTGTCTGAGGAATAAACTCACTGTAGAAAAAAGATTGAAGAAGAAATTGGAAAATGGTAAGACCTCCTAAGTTCATGGGTCATCAGAATTGCCATTGTAAAAATGGTTACACTACTGAAAGCAATCTACATAGTCAATGGAATACCTATCAAAATCCCCATGACATTTTTCACTGAAGCAAGAAAAATACCCCAAAATTAATTTGGAAGCCCAGAGCCCCAATTATCCAAAGCATTCCTGTGTAAAACTAGCAGTGCTGGAGTTATCATAAAAATTGATTTAAAATTATACTACAGAGTCCAATAAGGTCAACAGCATCATACTGGCATAAAACCTGATATGTAGACCAAAAGAAAAAAAAAGGGAGGACCGAGAAATAGGCCCATGCAGCCACATGTGATTCTTGACACAAGTTCTAAAACCTATGTTGGAGAAAAGACAACTTCTTCAACAACTAGTGTTTGGGAAACTGTATACCCATATTTACAGTACTCAGTTTAGATACCTGACAAAAATCAGTTTTAAATGATGTAAAACCTTAATATAACAACAGAAACTTTGGAAATACTAAAGGAAAACTAAGGTAAAATAATTCAAAATATAACCATGGGCAATGAGTTTTTGAATGGGACTTTAATAGCCTAGGAAATAGAGCAATAATTGTCAAATGACAGTGCATTTACCTAAAAAGCTTCTACACAACAAAAACAATTATGAATCAAGAGACAAATCAAAATGACAAATATCTCATATTTTCTCTCATATGCAGAACATAGACCTAAAAATATTGTGACACAATTTTTAAGGGAAGACTGTTGTGGGGAACCATCAGGAGAGTGATTAGGAAAAGGCAAGTGTGATGGGGGATGAATGACTGAAGTACATTATATATGTATGAAGAAAGCATAATGACAAAGAGCATAACACAGTATGGATGTGTAATGGATGAGGTCAATTTATCAAAGTACATTATATTCATGTATGGAAATATCATAATGAAATACTATACTACTGTCATTTTACACTAATAAAAAGATAGTGTATGGTTTGTACTTGTAGATCTAGCTTCCACATAGGAAAACCTGGAATCTTTCACTTTTTTGTTGTGCAAGGTTGGGGTACATTGTACAAAGATTCTTACAATCTATCAAATGTCTTGCTTGAATTCATCTCTTCACAGCTCTGCTTAATCCCCTATCTCTGCTTTTGGAGCCTTGCTCACTTAACATGATGTTCTCCAGTTTCATCAATTTACCTGCAAATAACATAATTTCTTTATTTTTTTATGGCTGAATAAAACCCCATTTGGTATATATACCACATTTACCTAGTCCATTCATCAGTTAGAGGCTCCTGGATTTTTTCTTTTTTCTAAAGCTTATTTATTATGAATAATGCTGCAACAAACACAGACATGCAAATGATTCTGTTATATTCTGGAGCACATTCCTACAGATATTTGCACATGAAGGTTATTGACAGATCAAATTACAGTTCTATTTTTACTTGTTTGAGGGACCTTCATATTGCTTTCCATAGCAGTTGTGCTAATTTACAATACCACCAACAGTGTAGAAGTATTTTTTTCTTTACATCATCACCAGCATTGTTGTTTTTCTTATTGATAGTATACGTTTTGACTGGGGTGTGGTGAAATCTCAATATTGGTTTGATTTGTGTTTCCTTTATAACTAAGGATGTTGAGCACAAATCTCAAAAACTGTCATTTCCTTTACCACCTTCTTTATTCTGTATGTAATGCTTTTTCTAGAAGATTTAGCCAAATTCACATTCTTACCTCAGCATCTCTAGATAACATTTACAACATGCAGTTATAGATAATAGTTACATTTCCTTATTTTATGCTTTCTGTAGTACAAAGAGAAGAAAATTTGATTATATGAGAATAATATTATGCAAAATGAATTATAATAGTATGGTAATGAGTAGTGGGCTCTAGGGATAGTTCTGTGTATTCAAATGTAAGTTTGCTCCATCACTAGTGATGAGCAAGAACTCTATCATGGAGTGATCATGAGCAAGTTATACAATTTCTCTGCACTCCAGTTTAGTCATGTATAAAACACAGCTACCAAATATACTCAAAGAGAAAGGGTTGAAGTAGACTCCAAATTTATTCATTCAATAGAATAATTTATGCTGATGGAATGGATATAAAATGTAAGATATAAATAAAATTGCAGGAAAATTCTTATGTCTTTGCTTAAACAAGACAAGGATGGCTTTCGATGGCCTGAGATTAAAATTAAGGAGAAAAGACATTTGGAGTTATAATACATATGATAGATGAAAATATCACAAAGAAACTCCTTGTGTAGCTACCTTTATCTCAAACAAGCTAAAATGTCATGTTTTCATTTTATTTTTTCTCTTTTTTCTTCTACAAAATCAGAGAATTTGAGGACAGAACAGGTCAGCTCAGAAGGAGAAGCTAGCACAATGGGAGAGCAAACATGTTGGGAAAAAGGTGTAGTGCATGGAATACAATGTTAAATACAGTGCAACAGTGTGAACACCTGTAAGTAAATTAAGAAATGATACTGTTGAAACTACTCCAGGAATCAGGGGAGAGGTTGGTATGAAACAGAATGGTTAAGCAGATGAATCCATGTATGATATATTTGATACATTTTAACAACTTGTGTAAATGCCACAATGTACCCCCACCCTATACAACTAAGCAAAAAAATAGAATAAAATAAATTTTTTTTACCTGTAATGCCCACTTGCCAGCAAACTTGTTAAACAATTATATGTAATTATCTCTGAATCTTTGCATACTGAACATGGTGGTGATGAGCAAATAGATTACTACTATTATCTAAGTGTCAGTGTTTTGGAAGCAAGAGAGGTTTCATATTTTGCCACAATTCATTGTATTATATTATAATAGTACATTTATATTATACATACAATTTTAAATAGCAACATGAACAAACATTGCAATTTGAAATATTTCAGGCAGCATCTAATACAAAATATAGCATGAAGTGATACAATATACATGGTATAGGGAAACTGCAAATAGCTCTAATTTTTCATAGTGCTTTTACATTACAATCATTTAAAATATTGTGAAGATTGTCTTTGACCTATATGAAAAACAAGATAAAGCAATCTTAAATACTTTAAGTATTTTTAACTTAAAGCTGTCTATATCATTATATAATCTCCTGAGCAATAGTTTCTATTTTCCTGCTTTGATTCATCTTTGATCCTAAAAATGTTGTACTTATACACAATGGAACTTTATTCAGCCATAAAGAGCCATAAAGAAGAATGAAATTTTGTTATTTGCAGGAAAATGGATGGAGCTGGAGAATATCATCTTAAGTCAAGTTAGTCATGTTCAGAAGGCCAAAATTGCATGTTCTCTCATATCTGTGGATTATAGACCTAAGATAAATTCAGTAATGTTATTCGACAGGGTTACATGTATGGCTAAGGGGAGGCCACAGAGGGAGGGATGGGAAAGGAAAGGAAACCTAAAACTTGAATGTGGTTGATGTGCTCATTGTAGAGGTTCAAATAAAGTCATCTTAAATTAGCAGAGACCAGTTTGGGAAGGGGACCAAGAAGTAGCGAAGAGGTCTGATGGATATGAACCAATGTGGGTTGCAATTCACAAGTGCATAGAAGCAACACTCGAAATCTCCCTGTATAGCTATCTCAAATAAGGAAAAACACTGTTTTTTTTTCTTTTTATCTTATATATTTTCCTTTCAAGAAAATAGAACAAGAGAGCAGAACAGGTTCTGTGTGGAAGAGGGAGCAGCATGACTCAAGAAGGTATGCACATGTAAGTACATATAAAAACAACAAAATAAAAACTTTAAAAACTTTAATATGAATTGTAGAAATAAATAAAATCATATTGTGTCATTAAAATAATCTATGCCTTAAATTTTACAAAAGTTTTTAACAACAAAAAATAAAATAGAAAACAAATATTTCTAAAATATTGTTTAAATACCAGAGAAAATGAAAAGTTCATATGATTTTATCAAGTTATTTGATTTCAAAGAGTATGTCCACAATTCTGTATTCCTGTTCAAAATTAGTTTAGTAAACCTGAACAAATTGCTGGATATTTAATAGACAAGGATAGAAAACAACTTGAACGTATCTTTTAATGTTTGTTTGTGGGATTCATAATATCTAAATAAATTTCTTTGTAAGGAACTCCTAGGGAACATTTTGAACATAGATCACAAGTATATTTTTAAATCTAAGAGATGAAAAGTCTTCCTAAATTCAGTATCCAGAAACAAATTTGATTTTACATTCTGATTCTATCAGTTCTACCTTTAGTTTCCACAAATGTTGACAATACTCATGGTAAAGCCCAAATGATATGTGTATGAATATTCTTCTAATAAATGTCCTTCATCTTTTTATCTAATCTAATACAATTAAGTTTTAAGGGTACTTACTGTGAGACTAAGTTGGTTAAAAAATAGAAAAGAAAAACTGTTTCCAATATCATATGCCCTAAAATTTTTCAGCCTCAATTTTTTGCACAAATACAATATGAAATCCATTTAAAGAGGTAAAAATGTGCAATACAGCATGGATGGTTCTTGATATAATTGTGTTTAAATTTTTGTGCAGTCATTGTTTTTTATTCTGAAACAAGTTAAATCACCCTAGATATTTTGTTCAGGTTTCTCAACTGGAAATATCTTAAGATGCTGGAACTACTGTGAATATATTCACAGCAGCATGTGCTGTGACTCTCAGTCTGAAAAGTTCAGGGCACCTCACGCAATGGGCATGAGGATCACCCAACACTTTGTCACACTCGGGGACGAAAAGGAAAATTACTTGGTGTGTTTTTAAGGAGAAATAATTTAAGGTCTTAATGAACAAAGGCATTGTCATTCCACATAGCAGCTCCACTATGAAGAAAATGATCAATGGATCTTTGCATGGTGTACTAATTTTATAAGATATTTTTAAGTTCAAAAATAACAAATACATAAATGTTTGAGGTAAAAGACTTATAGAACATGGATATTGAATTAGGAAACTTTTCATTAGTGTCAAAGTGAGAGATTTTCCAGAAAAATATATTATTTTATGATTTACACAATGAAGGATTAAATATTTTATATTGAATGTTGAATAGTGTGTTTCTATCATGAGTAAAATGTGTTATTTAAAAACAGAACAGACCAAAGTTCAAAGAAGTCAATTAATGCTGTTCTAAACTGTTAATATTGTTATGTGACTTCCCTTAATCATTTATTTCCCTTTTTCACATAATACTTATTTGAGCAAATAAATATAGTATAATTATTACTATACTATATATTGAATATCATGTTCATTTTACAGTTAAAATTTAATTACAAACCATGACCTTTGCTATGTTTGCCTTTTATATAGCATCAAAACAATATTTCGTCTGTTTTGTTGTTGCTGGGGTCCCCTCATTCAGTAAGTAAACTGAGTGCTCAACTGCTGATAAATACACATTTTGACCCATTAAGAATGTGCAGATTCTGTGTTCTGTTTTAATATTTTCACCTATAACCTGCATGCAAAAAGTTCAGTGTGCTTTGCTATATTATCACCCTTTTTGTATTCATTTATTCATATGTGCATACATTGTTGAGGCCCTTTCTTGCCCCTCTCCCTGCCTCCTTTCTCTCCCCCACACCACCCTCACTTCCAGGCTGAGCCTGTTCTGCCCTTTTCTCCAATTTTATTGAAGAGAAGACATAACCAATAATAAGAAAGACAAAGTATTTTTGCTAGTTGAGATAAGGATAGCCACACAGAGAGATTCCTAGCCATGCTTTCATGCACAAGTGTATTACAACCCAAATTAATTCATGCCTACCTGACCTTTTCACTAGTTCCTGATCACCTTCCCATATTGACCTCTGGTTTCTGTATCAGCTCTTCTGCAGTGGGGACATCAATCACTTTCATGTTTTGTTTAATAAAAGAAAAATGACTATTCAGGAAATGAAGACAAGGATTTTGGTTTCAGGACAACTGAAGAAAAAGTTTATGAGACCCCCATCTCACACAACACCTGTATATGTTGTCATCCTCCTGCTATCCCAGCTACTACAGAAAGCAGAAATAGAAGAATAGCAGTCCACACCAGCCGTGGAAGAGTGAGACACTACCTCAAAAATAACCAGAGCAAAAGGCTTAAAAGAGTGGATCAAGTGGTAGGGCATCTGCCTAGCAAGTGTCAGACCCTGAGTTTGAACCTCAGTCCAGCCAAAAAGAACAAAATGAAAGAAAAATCAGCCCTCACAATAGAAAATATTTTGCAATTAATTTAGTGGTCAACATCTCACTTACTATGTTTATAAACAGGCTAATTTTTTAAAAATAAGAATTTAGAGTATCTAAAGCTGGGCTACAGCTCAATGGTAAAGTACATGTTTGGGATATGCAAGGTCCTAACTTTGTTCCCTGCATTGAAAAAGGAGAGGAAGAGAGAGAGAGAGAGAGAGAGAGAGAGAAAGAGAGAGAGAGAGAGAGAAAGGAAGAGAGGAAGGCAGGAAGGGAGGGGAGGGAGGGGGAGGAAAGAAATATAGAAATCTGTAATGCAAAAAAGGCAAGAGAACCTGACAGACATACTTGGTAAGGTCCTTGTCCTTCAGTCTGTTATATTGAGAGCATACTGTCTGTAGATTATATCTACAGAGTTGGTTATTCTTCATGAAATAAAAAATGAAAATAAGCAACTTTCCCTGGGTCATTAATTCTTCATTATTACAGGTGCATGTGTAACATAAAACTTTTGTGAAGTACATTTGATTGCTTCCAACTAAACTGCTTAGTCAGTTTTATTTTTATATATAACTAGAAACCCTATTCACAATGAGAAAACCTTAAAATAATTATAATGTCTACATTGATGAAGATTTTTGGAAACTGAATAATTTTATAACTCATTCACATGAATTATTTCATGTAATTACATGAAATAAATCCAAGAAAGGTTTTTTGTAGTCTCTTTTTTTTATCACAGATGAGATAGACATATATAAAAATTTAAGTAATTTGCCCAATATTCCATAACTGTTAAGAGTGACATCAGCATTCAATTGTAAGGTACCTTTAAGTTTGTCGCACATGGGATGAAATGATTCACTAACCTTACATTGAGTTTACTTAGTTTCTACATCAAGTTCATATCTTATAAAAATAACTTGCTTCATCTATTTATAATTAAGTAGTCTGACACAGTGGTATGTGACTGCAGTCCCAGGTACTCTGGAGGTGATGTTGGGGGTAACTCTTGATTACAGACATAAATAACATGGCAATAAACCATCTCAGAAATAAAAGGGTAAAATATAATTAAATGTATATTCTGAGAATGGAAAAATTTCAGTTCAACACATGAATCTCAATGCTGAAAAAAAGATAATTAGAAAATTGGGAGGAATTTAGTAGAAGATACATATCCAATACAAAATAAAATTGCATGAGTATTATAGAAGATACAATGAGAAGATCTCCATTACTGGAATTACTGGTGGTTGATATTTACAGTAGTGATGATAAGCATTAACAAAAAAATTATTTTCTACTTTAAAATCTTTCAAACAGATCAAGACATGATACAGCCTTTAAGGAAAATTAAACACACAAGAGCATGTGCATATATGCATATGCAAACTTAATGCAGAGGTTAAGTTATAGACATCATAGCTGTACTTCAATTTATTTCCAGGTATAAGGAGCATGGTAGCAGAAGGAAACAATGGTCTATGCAAACAAAAAAGGAACAACAAAAATGTGAACATGGAGATAAATATAACAAATTTTAGAAATTTTAATTACTTTAAAAGTAATGGCTAAAGCAAAATTACATTACAATATTTGAGGTTTATGTTGTAACTAAAAGTGAAATTTATGAGTAGTATACCACAAATATTGGAAGAGTGAAATTGAATCCATAACACCATAAATGTCTTACAGTAAAAGTTACATTGAATACGTACACAATAATATACTAAATTTGCATCTTATATTCCAAGATTTCCAAAGAGAAGAGAGAATGCAAACATTATCAAAATCAGCAATGAAAGAAGGGATGCCACTCTGGCCCCACAATTTTAAAGGGTATATAGTACAACAATCTTTTGCTAATAAACTTGTAATGATCACCTGTAAACACGGGTAATTTAAGTTCTTTCTTTTCCTATTTATGTCACTAAAATTTCTCATCCTTCCCTTATTGCTCTAGATAAGAACTCCAAGAGTACATTGAATAAGACTAGAAAGATTGTACACCCTTTTGTCATTCCTTATTCTTAGGAAATTACTTCAGTTATCTGCATTTGATGTAATATTGGCAATAGTTTTGGGATAGAGAGCCTATATTTAGTTTAAGTGTGCTTCTTCAGTTACAAATTTCCTCATGGCTTACATCATGCAGGCTGTTGAATTGTGTCAAGTGTTTTCCACATCTGTTAAGATGATCGTGTGACATTTATCTATCCTTCATTCCATTGATGTGATGTAAAATCTCTATTGATTTGTGTATGTTGAAACATTCTTGAATTCCTAGAATTCAGCAAACTTGATCGTGGCTATGATATTCTAATGGTTTGTTGAATTCATTCTACAAGTTTCTTGAATATTTTTGCATCTTTGTTCATCAGGGAAATTGGTCTGCAGGTTATTGTTGAAGTCATGTTAATTGCGGTAGTTGTGTTCTTATCCACTTTTGTTACCAGGGTAATAGTGTCTTCAACTTATGCTGACAGAAAGGTAGATAACAGTAGTGATATATTTCACTCATTACCACCAGGTTTATTAGTCAAGGATTTTAGATACTGTAACATATTTTATGTTTAACAAGTTTTCTGACAAATGGACAAAATTTAGTTTAAATCTCCTGAAATGGAAAACCATGCTTTTTTTTTCTTTTTTCTTTTTTTTTAGCAAAGGCTTAAGAATTTTCCTGGAATTTTCTTTATATTTTACAGATTTTATATGTGTTCCATAGGCATAAGCTGATTCTAAATTGAGTAAAAGGAATAAGGCTAAGCACAGAACCTCACAGAAAAGTCTAATCTTTACTATTTAACAGACTGATATAATTAAATAATAGCTTGAACTTATTGTTTTTGGAGTTTTTTATTGTTTTTTTATTCATTTGTGTGTACATTGTGCCATCTCTGTAACCTGCCCCCCATCCCACCACCCTCACTTTCAGGAAGAACCTTTTCTGCTCGCTTCTCCAATTTTGTTGAAGAGAAAATATAAGAGATAATAAGGACTACATAGCATTTTTGTTACTTTGAGTTAAAGATAGCTATACAAAGAGATTCCTAGCATTGCTTCCATGCACATGTGTATTACAACACAAATTGGTTCATCTCTACCTGACCTCTTAACTACTTCCCATAGTGGCATCTAACAGATTAAGATTATTTCATTAGCTCCTCTACAGTAGGCACATCAAATGCTTTCAAGTTTTAGGTTTCCTTTCCTTTCCCTATTCCTCCAGCACTTGTTCTCCCCTTAGCATGTGACCCATGTTCAATAATATTACTGAAATATTTTCAGGTCTAAAGTAAGCATACGAGGAAGAATATACGATTTTTGGTTTTCTGAGCCTAGCTAACTTCACTTAAGATGATGTTATCCAGTCTCATTTACATGCGAATGACAAAATTTCATCCTTCTTTGTGGCTTAGTAAAATTCCTTTATGTGTAAATACTACATTTTCTTAATCCATTTGCTGGTAGTGGAGCATCTTGTCTGTTTCCATAGCTTGGCTATTGTGAATGGTGCTGGAATAAACGTGTGTGTGCAGGTGCCATTGGAATAACCTTAGTCATATTCCTTTGGGGACATCCTTAGGAGTGGTGTTGCTAGATCATATGGCAGATCTAGGTTTAATTTTTTAAGAAGCATCTGTATTGTTTTCCAAAGTGGTTCTACTAGCCTACATTCCCACCAATAGTGAATGAGTGCTCCTTTTTCCCTGCAATCCTCTCCAACATTTGATGCTAGTAATTTTTTGATGTTAGCTATTCTAACAGGAGTGAGGTGGAATCATAGTGTGGTTTTGATTTGTACTTCCTTTATGGCCAGAGATGGTGAGCACTTTTTCATGTGCTTTTTAGCCATTTGGATTTCTTCCTTTGAAAAAGTTCTGTTTAGTTCACTTGCCCACTTCTTTATTGGCTCATTGATTTAGGAAGAGTTTAGCTTTTTAAGCTCCCTGTATATTCTGGTTATCAGTCCTTTTTCTGATATACAGCCACTGAATATTTTCTCTTCAGTTTAAACACCATTTCTTTTTTTGTCCTGAAGTCCTTTAATTTTATGTGGTCCCATTTGACCATCCTTTTTCTTAGTTGCTAAGATGCTGGAGGTTTACTGAGGAATTCTTTGCCTATACCTATTGCTTCCAGAGTATTACCTGCCCTTTCCTGTACTAATTTCAGAGTTTTGGTCTGATTTTAAGGTCCTTAATCCACTTTGAGTTAATACTTGTACAGAGTGATAGACATGGATCTAGTTTCTGTTTTCTGCAGCTCTGGAGATAAATACTTTTCCCAAAACATTTGTTGTAGAGGCTGTTTTTTCTCTATCGTATGTTTTTGATGCCTTTGTCAAAAATAAGGTGGGCACAGGTGTGTGTATTGTTATCCAGGTCCTCTGTTCTGTTCCACTAGTCTTCATATCTGCTTTTGTGCCAGTACCATGCTGTTTTTATTACTATGACTCTGTAATACAGTCTGAACTTGGGTATTGCGATTCCTCCAGTTTTGCTCTTTTTGCTGAGTGTTGCCTTGGCCATTCTCGGTCTTTTCTGTTTCCAAATGAACTTTAGGGTAGATGTTTCAATCTCTGTGATGAATGTCATTGGGATTTTGATGGGAATTGCATTGAACTTGTAGATTACTTTTGGTAGTATAGCCATTTTTATTATGTTGATTCTACTAATCCATGAGCATGGGAGATCTTTCCATCTTCTATTGTCTTCCTCAATCTCTTTCTTCAGAGGTTTGTAGTGCTACTTGTAGAGGTCACTCACGTCTTTTGTTAAGTGTACTCCTAGGTATTTGATTTTTTTTTTTGAGGCTGTTGTTAATGGAATTGTTTGCCTACATTTTTTCTCAATGTGTTCATTGTTGGCGTATAGAAAAGTTACTCATTTTTGTAAGTTGATTTTGTATCCTCCCACATTGCTGAAGCTGTTTATAGTGTCTAGGAGTTTTAGGATAGAGTTTTTTGGGTCTTTGAGGTATAGGATCATGTCAGCTGGAAATAGGGATATTTTGACAGTTTCTTTACCAATTTATATTGCTTTTATAACTTCTTCTTGCCTTATTGCTCTGACTAGTAAGTCCAGGACTCTGTTGAATAAGACTGGGAAGAGTGAGCATCCTTGTCTGTTTCCTGATTTTAGGGAAAATGTTTTCAGTTTTTCTCCATTAAGTGTGATGTTGGCTATAGATTTGTCATATCTAGCCTTTACAATGTTCAGGTACATTCCTTTTATTTATAGTTTTCTTAGAGCTTTTATCATGAAGTGCTGTTGAATGTTACCAAAGGCTTTTTCTGCATCTATTTAGATGATCAAGTGGTTTTTGTCTTTGGTTTTATTAATGTGCTGTATTACATCTATTGATTGGCATATGTTGAACCACCCCTTCATCCCTTGTATGAAGCTGACTTGGTCAAGGTGAATGATCTTTATGATATATTGTTGGATTCTGTTTGCCCAAATCCTCTGTTATTGAGGATTTTTGCATCAATGTTCATTTGTGAAATTGTCCTTTAGTTCTCCTTTTTGGATGTGTTCTTACCTGGTTTGGGGATCGGTGTAATGCTGGCTTCATAGAATGAGTTAAGCAGTGTTCCTTCCCTTTCTATTTCATGCAAAAGTTTAAGGAGGGTTGGTTTTAGTTCTTTTTTAAAGGTCTGATAGAATTCAGTAGAGAATCCATCAGGCTACACTTTTCTGTTTTGGGAAAATTTTTATTGCTGCTTCAATTTCATTTCATGTTATAGATCTGTTTAGCTGGTTAATATCCTCTTGGTTTAGTTTTGCATTGTCATAAATATCAAGAAATTTGTCCATTTCTTCAATGTTTTCAAATTTATTAGAATATAGGTTCTCAAAGTAGTCTCTGATGATTCCCTGTATTTCTGTGGTATTTCTTGTTACCTCCCTTTTTGTGTTTCTGATGTTACTGATTTGGGTGTTTTCATTCCATATTTTAATCAGCTTTGCTAGGGGTTTGTCAATCTTGTTTCTTTTTTCAAAGAACTAGCTTTTTGTTTCATTGATTTTTTTTTTTTGGTCTCTATTTCATTAATTTTGGCCTATTTTTATTATTTCTCTCCTTCTGCTTGATTTGGGTTTCACTTGTTTTTGTTTTTCCAGGAGTTTGGAATGTAGCATTAGGTCATTTATTTGAGATCTTTCTGTGTTTTTTATATATGCACTCATGGCTATAAACTTTCCTCTTAGGACTGCCTTTGCTGTGTCCCATAGGTTCTGGTAGGTCAAGTTTCCATTTCCTTTAACTTTCAGGAACATTTTAATTTCTTCTTTTATTTCATCAATGACCCCCTGATCATTGAGCAGTGTGTTACTTAGCTTCCAATTGTTTGTGTATTTTCTGCTGTTGTGTTTGTTGTTGAGTTCTGGTTTTAATGTGTTGTGATCAGACAGAATGAAGGAGATTATTTCAAATTTCTTATATTTGCCAACATTTGCTTTGTGTAATTAGATGTGATCAATTTTGGAGAAAAGTCCGTGGGTTGCTGAGAAGAATGTATTTTGTGTGGAAGTTGGATGAAATATTCTGCATATGTCAGCTAGGTTCATTTGATTTATGGTGTGATTTAGTTCTAGAATTTCATCATTGATTTTTTGTTTAGATGATCTATCTATTGGTGATAGAAGGTATTAAAGTCTCCCACTACCACTATGTTGGAGTGTATATGTGCTTTTAAGTCATTTAGAGTATGTTTGATGAAATTGGTTGCACTGACTTTGGGTGCGTATAGGTTGACAATTGTTATTTCCTTTTGGTGTATTTCCCCTTTTATTAATATGATGTGTCTTTCTTTATCTTGTTTGATCAATGCAAGTTTGAAGTCTACTTTGCCTGATATAAGTATTGCTACCCCTGCCTGTTTTCAGGATTCATTGGCTTCATCAAGTTTCTTCCAGCATTTCACCCTAAGCCAGTGTTTGTTTCTCTCAATGAGATGGGTCTCCTGGAAATAATATTGTTGGATCTTCCTTTTTAATCGAGTTTGCCAAATGGTGTCTTTTGATGGGAAAGTAGGGTCCATTGATATTCAGTTCAATATTGATAGGTGTGTGGTGATTCCTGCCACTTACTGTTTTTGTCATTTAAGGGCTTGATTTTGTGCAGCTGAATCAATATTACCCTCTGATTCCTTGTCTTTTCTTCTACTGTGGTTTGATACTGTCCATCTTCTCATGGTTTTGTTTGCTGTCAACTTCTGTGCACAGAATCCTTGGAGAATTTTTTGTAGTGGTGGGTTGGTGGTAATATATTATTTTACTTTCTGCTTATTTTGGAAGATTTTTATTGCTGCATCTATTTTGAATGATAGTTTTGCTTTCCTGAGTATCCTAGGGTTGAAGTTATTTTCATTCAATGCTTGAAATACCTCACTCCAGACCCTTCTTGCTTTTAAGGTTTTTGTTGAGAAATATTGTTTGATTTTGATGGGTGTACCTTTATATGTTATTTGTTATTTTTCTTTTATAGCCTTCAGTATTCTTTCTCTATTCTCTGTGCTTGTGGTTCTAATGATAATATGCCATGTGGAGGTTCTATTTTGATCTAGTCTGTTTGGTGTCCTGGAAGCTTCCTGTATCTGAATGGGGAAAACTTTCTCAAGATTTGGGAAATTTTATATTATTTTATTGAATATATTACAAATCTCTTTTGGTTGGACCTCTTCTCCTTCTTCAATGCTTATAATTATCAGATTTGTTCTTTTCACAGAGTGAGTGAGTTCTTGCATATTCTTTTTGCAGCTCTTGAGTTGTTTGACTAATATTTCTTCAGTTTATCCTTTAATTTCTATTTTATCTTTGAGTTTTGAGATTCTTTCTTCCATTTGTTCAAGTCTGTGGGAGTGGCCTTCCACGGTGTTTTTTGTGCCTGTTTGATTCTTTTTTTCCATATCTTGGGTCACTTCCTCTTTAATTTTTTAATTTTCATCTTTAATTCACTTATCTTTCTATTTATATTGCTCTCTCTTTCACTTTGGTGTTTATTTAGGGCTCCTCTGAGTTCATTTATTTCTGTGTCTTCTCATATTCTTTATTTTTGGTGTCTTGAAATTTTTTGAGTATATCTGGTACATTTTGATTAACTATGTCTAGTATCTTCTTCATGAAATTCTCAGATTTTTTGCAAGATTTTTTCTTTAATGTTGTTTTTGTGAGCATTTCTGGGTTCCTTAGTGTAATTTATCATTGTTGTCTTGAGATCAAGAATTGGGCATCCACTTTCTTCTTTTCCTCTGAATCTGCTTCTGGCAGCATGTATGAAAATGAAATCTGTTTTACAATGAAGATATGCTAATAACTTTAAATGAAGCATAGAATTTTTCAGAGCAAGAACAGAGACAATAAGACCATGTATACCTGTACTTATTTTCAGGTTCCATTGTATTTTCTAGGTGCAAAGTAGAGATATTTTGCTGTTAATAATTATGAAGATATTTAAAATCAATGGATAAGACATAAAGGATTGTAGATCATGCATTTGTATACAGGATACAAAAATTGCAAACAATCATTCTTCATACCATTTAAAAAATTTTCTCAAAATGTAAACTGTAATAACTTTCTGTGAGACTAATCCAGTGCTGAGCTTGCATATATCCAAATAATCTGAAATCAAGAGAAGAGAAGAGTCCTTGAAAAGGATATAGAACACATGAATCACTTAACTTTAGAAAATAGACAAATGATGTGAGAATGTGTGGGCTTTACAAAGATGTGTAGAAACAACGCAGCTACATTTTGAGCAATTGTAAAAGTCACCTACATGTAGTTGAAAAATCATACTCCTGAATTGAAATTAAACATTATTCTAAAAGTCTTCTTTTGGATTGGGATGTAGCTCAGTGGTACAGTGCTTGCCTCGCATGCGTGAGGCCTTGGGATCGATCCCAGCACCAAAAAAGAAAAGCCAAAAAAAAAAAAAAAAAAAACCTCTCCCCTAAAATTCTTCTCTTCTAGGTCATACAAATGCTTATGGCAATGACTAAAAAATACAATTTGTGCAAATACAAATATTCCTATTAATTTTTAAATAAAACCATTGATAATTACTTGAAAGAGTTATAGGGAAGAAGGTAAAAACACACATGAATATGCCAGAAACATCATTGAGTCTACAAAAAAATGTGCATTCAAATACTGGAAATAAATATGAATATACACAAACACATTCACAAAGAACAGACAACTCTCCCAACAGGCTCAGCAGGAGAGTCAATACAGATTAGGAAAGAATATGTGAACTACAAATTAAACTATATGAAAATCAAAAAGGAACTACAGATCATAATATTAGGTGAAATAAGCCAGATTTAGGCAGGTATTTAAATGGAATATTATAAAACAATATGACATGAAAGTAGGAGGGAAGCTATTAGAAAATATGAAGTGTATGAAGAAAAGAAAAAGAGAGGGTAATGAGGGAGGAAATTAACAAAATGTATACATGTGTGAAAATATCACAAAGTCACTATTCTGAATAATTAACTTATAAAAAAAGTTCCATGTGTAAATTGTTTCTGTATGCAATATATCAAGTTCATATTTAATAAAAATATGTTGCTGTGAATTTGTAATTAAATACCAGTGGTTATTTACACAAGGGCATACTTTGGAGGTGGTGTAGGGGATATCTCTTGACCCAAGAATTTAATACAGTCCTGGGTAACATGGCAACAACCCATCTCAGAAATAAAAGGGTAAAATATAATTAAATGCATATTCCGAGACTGGAAAAATTTCAGTTCATTATATGAATCTCAATGTTGAAAACAAAGATAACTAGAAAACTGTGAAGCTATTTAGAAGAAGATAGATATTACATACAAAAAATGTCATAAGGTTACTGGTGATTATTATTTAGTAGTGAAGATAAGTACTAAACAATATTTAATATCTATTCAAATATTTTAAATACCCATCAAATAGATCAAGACACGATAAAGACTTTTTCAGAAATATTAAGCACACAAGTGCACTTACATATAAGCATATGCAAAACAATGCAAAGGTTAAATTAAAGACATTATGGCTGTGCTTTAATTAATTTCCAAGCATTGGGAGCATGGTAGGAGAAGGAAAAAAGATCTATGCAAACAAAGGAGGAATAAAAAAATGTGAAAATGGAGAAAATACAATAAATTTTAGAAATTTTAATTACTTAAACAATAAATGACTAAACCAAAATTATATTACAGCATTTGAAGTTGAAACTGTAACTAAAAATAAAATTTATGATAAGTATACCACAAATATTGGAAGAATGAAATTCAATCTACAACACTGTAAATGTCTTATAATAAAAGATACAATGGATATGTATTAAAATGAATATATTAAAATTTCATTTTATATTCCAGGGTTTCCAAAGAGAAGAGGGAATGCAAAAGTTATCAAAATCAGTAAGCAAAGAAGAGATGCCACTATGGTCCCCAAAATATTAAAAGGATATATATTATAGCAATCTTTTGCTAATAAATTTGTAATTATCACTTGAAAACAAAGATAATTAAATTTTTTTTTCCTACTTATGTCACTAAAATTGCTTTTCCTTCTCTTATTGCTCTAACTAAGAACTCAAACACTACATTGAATAAGACTGGAAAGAGTGGAAACCTATTTTGCATTCCATATTCTTAAGAAATTATTTCAGTTATCTGCATTTGTATAATATCAGTAAAGGTCTGGGATAGAGAGAGTATATATGGTTCAGTTGTGCTCCTTCTAATATAAATTTCCTCATAGCTTTCATCATAGCTATTGAATTGTGTCAAACAATTTCCACATCTATTGAGATGATCATATGAGCTTTATCTTTCATTCCACTTATGTGCAGTATTACCTATATTGATTTGTGTATATTTAAACATTATTGAATCCCTAGAATGCACCAAACTCAAACATGGTTATGATCATTCTAAAGGTTTGTTTAATTCATTTTTCAAGTACCTTATTGCATGTTTTTCCATTTATTTTCATCAGGGAAATTGGTCTATAGGTTGTTATTGTAGTCATGGACATTTTTACCCACTTTTGGTATCAGGGTAATAGTGTCTTCAATTTATGCTGACAGAATGGTAGACAGCAGTAGTAAATTATTTTGCACTTTACCACAATGTTTTTTTGGAAGGATTTTAGATATAAGTAACATATTTTATGTTTAACAACTTTGCTGACGATTGGACATTACAG
This sequence comes from Castor canadensis, assembly GCF_047511655.1. Taxonomy (NCBI): domain Eukaryota; kingdom Metazoa; phylum Chordata; class Mammalia; order Rodentia; family Castoridae; genus Castor; species Castor canadensis. Next base: position 190,427,644 of record NC_133386.1, read on the forward strand.
GCACAAAATGTTTTTTTTCAGCAAAAGCTTAAGAATTTTCTTAGAATTTTCTTTATATCTTACAGATTTTATGTCTATTCCAACAGTATAAGCTGATTCTCTTCATAAAATAGATTTGGAGTCTGCTTCATACCTTTATCTGTTACCATCCTAGACCAAGGAACAATTACTTTTGTGTTTAAACTTACTACTACAATCATCTAGCTCTTGTGTGGTTTATCTTTATTCTTCTCATGAAACACATTGAAATTGACTCAAAAGGAAGAAGTTTAAAGCATAGAGCCTAACAATAAAGTCTTATCTTTACTGTTTTGTAGAGTGATATGGATAAATACTAGATTGAACCTTTTAATCACAAAATCTGCAAGACGTTTTATTACAAGAAGGAAAAGTTCAAACCTTTGTAATTGTCAACTAGTAGAAAACATTTTTCTCAGTCCTTGCATCTATGTACTCACTTAAAAAAAATCTACCCATACATTAATTGTAAAAGGATTCATTTTGATTATTCCATAGATGCATACAGTGTACCTTAAACACATTAACACCTCTGTTATATTCCCTTAACTGTGTCACTTCCTCCACTCCCCTTGAAAAACTGTTTAATATGTTTATGAACTTATCTCTTATTATCTGTCATGCTCACTTAGTTGTTACTGCATGACCTTCTAGCTCCTTCCAGCAAATGTTAGTCCTCTAACTGCCTAGAATTTTTCCATATTCCTCCTTCCTGAAACTCCATGCAAATAAATTCATGTTGATTTTGTTCTTTTCTTAATGAGACCATTGCTCACCACTCCACATCTTTCTCTCATAGTTCATTTCTACTTCAAAGTGGTTCTTACTGTCTTAAATTTTACATATTTTGCATTTGTCTTTTGTGTGTTTTTGCTCATGATTAGATTACTATATGAACAACAAATATTTCCCAAAAGTTGAATCAAGGCTTCAATAAGAGTACTTACTAGCTGTATTTTACACAAGTAAACTGGAGCACAAACAAATTACATAACTTGTTCATGATCACTCCACTGGCTAGAATAATCTCACGTTTGGACCCAAATTATCCTTGAGCCTCTACTACTCATCACTATTCTCTTATGTCATTTTCCATAATATTATCTGCCATGAAGAAACTGATTTCTTTTTGCACTAAAGACAGCATATACCAATCAAAAGTAATCATTATTGACAATGTATGCTGTTGTCAAATATTATCTACAGCTGCTGTATAAGATAGTGTGACAGGCTAATTCATCTGAAATATATAGAAATGGTATTACATTGCAATGAAAGAGAACATGGTAAAGGAATAACAATCTGTGGTATGATGGGGTTGAGGGAAATTTTATTTTTGGAAAGAAAACTGAATTCATTTTTCCATGGTGCTTTGCATAATTTTCCAATCTTATACAGCACTTTGACATGACTTTAACTTCTGTTCTAGAATATGTAGATTCAATTTCAAAATAGAATTTCATGACTTGCCTTAGTAAGGGTTTTAGGATGCCATTACATCTTCATTGTCATAAATTTTTCACCATCAAGAATATATAAATGCAAGGCAAATATTTAATTCAAGACTTCATTTTTCAAAATATTAGAATGCTAAAGGAATCAGATATATAATTCATGAATTCTCTTTTAAGAATATTAGAAAGCAAAATAAATCAGATGAAAAGCAATACACCAGTTTACCAAGACTTGCTAAATTCTCCCAAAACTAATGAACCAATAAAGAAATGGGCAAGTGAACTAAACAGAACTTTCTCAAAAGAAGAAATTCAAATGGCCAAAAAAGACATGAAAAAATGCTCACCATCTCTAGCAATAAAGGAAATGCAAATTAAAACCACACTAAGATTCCACCTCACCCCTGTTAGAATAACCATCATCAACAACAGCACCAACAACAGGTGTTGGTGAGGATGAGGGGAAAAAGGAACCCTCCTATACTGTTGGTGGGAATGTAGACTAGTACAACCACTCTGGAAAAAAATTTGGAGGCTACTTAAAAAGCTAGACATCTATCTACCATTTGATCCAGTAATACCACTGTTGGGAATATACCCAAAAGACTGTTACTCCAGAGGCACCTGCACACCCATGTTTATTGCGGCACTATTCACAATAGCCAAGTTATGGAAACAGCCAAGATGCCCTACCACTGACAAATGGATTAAGAAAATGTGGTATCTATACACAATGGAATTCTATGCAGCCATGAAGAAGAACGAAATGTTATCATTCGCTGGTAAATGGATGGAATTGGAGAACATCATTCTGAGTGAGGTTAGCCTGGCCCAAAAGACCAAAAATCGTATGTTCTCCCTCATATGTGGACATTAGATCAAGGGTAAACACAACAAGGGGATTGGACTATGAGCACATGATAAAAGCGAGAGCACACAAGGGAGGGGTGAGGATAGGTAAGACACCTAAAAAATTAGTTAGCATTTGTTGCCCTCAATGCAGAGAAACTAAAGCAGATACCTTAAAAGGAACTGAGGCCAATAGGAAAAGGGGAACAGGTACTAGAGAAAAGGTTAGTTCAAGAAGAATTAACCTAGAAGGTAACACACATGCACAGGAAATCAATGTGAGTCAATGTCCTGTATAGCTATCCTTATCTCAACCAGCAAAAACCCTGTTCCTTCCTATTACTGCTTATACTCTCTCTACAACAAAATTAGAAATAAGGACAAAATAGTTTCTGCTGGGTATTGGGGGGGGAGGAGAGGAAGGGGGCGGACTGGGTGGTAAGGGAGGGGGTGGGGGCAGGGAGGAAAAATGAACCAAGCCTTGTATGCACATATGAATAATAAAAGAAAAAGGAAAAAATAAAAAGACTTGCTATACCAGCAGTTTTCTCATTTGAGCCTGAAGTTCATGCTATTGATGGAATTAATGTGTTTTAATGTTCCTTCAGAACACACATAAATGGTCTCACTGCATAAAGATATTTAAGTTGTTAAATTTACTGTGTTTTAGGTCCAAAGAAAAGCAAAGTGAAACTCATAAATTTGGCTGTATACAGAGAAAACATCCATCTCACAGCTTTCATTAACAAAGAAATGACCAAATATTACAGTTTTAACTAAATGCAGAAATTTCTGCATAGGAAACTATGGAAATTCCATTTGTATAAGTATGTTTACTTATACACTCACAATTATTTACAAAGTCCACTCACAAAACTATGAATAATTGTCACGGTGTTTCTTCTCATAAATTTTTGTATTTTTACATTTGTCTCCAATACTAGAATACACCATTTTCATAGAATTATCAGCTGAATTCTACCAGACTTATAAAGATAAACTAATACCATCACTCTCTGAACTTTTCCATGAAATAGAAAGGGAAGGTACACTGCCTAACTCATTCTATGAAGTCAGTATTACACTGACCCCCAAACCAGATAAAAACACATCCAAAAAGGATCACTACAGGTCAATATCCTTAATGAACATTGATGCAAAAATCCTCAAATAATGAAAAACTGAATCCAACAACACATCAGAAAAATCATCCATAATGACCAATTTGGCTTAATCCCAGGGATGCAGTTATGGTCCAACATGTGCAAATCAATAATTGTAATAGAGGACTTTAATAGAATCAAAGAGGAAAACCACTCGATCATCTCAATATATTCAGAAAAAGTCTTTGATAAGATTCAACACCACTTCTTTATAAAGGCTCTAAGAAAACTAGGAATGTACCTCAACATTGTAAAGGTTATATAGCCAACATCATACTGAATGGGGAAAAGCTGAAACCATTTCCACTAAATAAGGAACAAGACAAAAATGCCTACTTTCCTCACTCTTACTCAGCATTGTCCTGGAATTCTTAGCCAGAGCAATAAGGCAAGGAAAAGGAATATAAATAGGTAAAGAAATAGTCAAATTGTCTCTGTAGACAACATGATCCTATATTTCAAAGACTGAAAAAACTCTGCCCAAAAACTCCTAGACACCATAAACAGCTTTAGCAATGTAGGAGGATACAAAATCAATTTACAAGATCAGTAGCCTTTCTGAACATCAACAATGAACAACTTTAAGAAATAATGTGGGAAAACAATTCCATTTATAATAGCCTCAAAAAGGAATCAAATACCTAGGAATAAACTTAACAAAGAATGTAAATGACCTTTACAAGGAAAACTACAAATCACTGAAGAAAGGGATCAGTGAAAACACAACAGAAAGTGGAAAGATCTCCCATGGTCATGATTTGGCAGAATCAACATACTGAAAATGGCTATACTACCAATAAGCAATCCATATGTTCAATGGAATTCACATCAAAATCCCAATGACATTCATCACAGAGATTGAAAAATCTACCATACAGTTCATTTGTACACATAAAAGCATATAAATAGCCGAGGGAATACTGAGCAAAAAGAGCAATGCTGGAGATATTACAATACCTGATTTCAAACCATACTACAGAGCTATAGCAATAAATAATATTGGCACAAAAACAGATATGAAGACCAGTGGAACAGAACAGAGGACTGGACATGAATAGGACTAGAGAAAGGAAAAGAAAACTAAACCTTGAATGTGTTTGATGTGGTTACTGTAGAGGAGCAAGGTACTAACCTTGTTCTGGCCTGAGCCACTATGGGAAGGGGACCAGGAAAAAGTGAAGAGGTCTGGTAGAAATGAACTAATGTGGGTTGCCATACACATGTGCATGGAAGCACATGTAGGTTTCCGTTGTAGTAATAATAATTGCAGCAGTTGTGTCCTTATCCACTTTTGGTATCAGGATAATATTGGATAAATAGAAAGATTTTGGAAGTGCCCTTCCCTTTCTATATTATGCAATAGTTTGAGATGCATTGTTTTTAGATCTTAATTAAAAATCTTTTAGTATTTAGCTCTGAATCAGTCTGTGTAGTCCTGAGCTTTTTATAATGGGGAGATAACTACTTCTATAAGCTAACTGCTTTTTATGGATATATGTAGGGTTGATATCATCTTTGTTTAATTTTAGTAGGTCATATGTGCCTGAAATAATAAATTTCTTCTAACTTTTCCAAGATTTTGGAATGCAAGTCTTCAAAATATTCCCAACTAATTATGTGGATTTCAGTGATATAAGATGAAATAACCCCTTTTCAGGTCTCATATTATACCTATTTTAAGATGATATGACCCTATACTTAAAGAATACAGAAGGCTCCAACAGAAGTAGATACATTGGATCACAATTTCCAGCAAAGTATAGGATGCAAAATTAAAAAACAGGGATGAATAGTTTTCCTATATATCAATAATAAACTTGTTACAAAGTAAAGCAGGACAGCCATCCCACTCACAATAGGCTCAAAATATATTGTGGAATAAAACTGCTTTTACAGTGAAAATCATAAAAAACTAATAAAAGAATCTGAATAAGACCCTAGTAAATGGGAAAATCTATATTCATGGACCACCAGTGTTCATATTTTGAAAATGACTATAGCATTGAAAGCAATCTACAGAGTCAGTAGAATATTCATCAGTCTCCATGACATTATTCACAGAATTAAAAACAAATTCAAAAAAGCATATGGAAGCACAAAACTCCAACATGATTTAACATGACAATATTAATTTTATGCAAAACACTTGCAAACTGTCTGAACATCATAGTAATGAACAAAATAATATTACTATTATCTACTAATTGATATTTTAGAAGCAAAAGACAATGCATATTTTGCCATTGTGAATTGCATTCTTTTTAAATACTATATTGCATTCATCCTATATCGTATTTTAACATGGCTACCTGAACCACAGTATTACAATTTAAATTATTTGAGAAAGCATCTTATACAAAATAGAGCAAGCAGTGATGTAATATTGAAATTATGGGGCAAAACCCATAATTTCTCATACTGCTTTTAGAAGATACCCATTCAAAATACCGCAAAGATACTTATTTGCCTACAAGAAAAAAGAAGATAAAGTAATATTAATTTAATGAATTTAAGAATTTTTTCTACTTAAATGCTGTCTACAACATTACATATTCTAATGAGAATTTTTGCAACACAAACTGACACAATAAATTTTCTAAATTACAGAAATAAGTGAATGGAAGGTAAAGGTGATTGTTATAAAAATCACTAGAAATGTGGAAAGAAGTTATGAATCTGTGAAATGACATAGGCATTTACAATGTCAGAGGTGAATCCAAAAGGTCAAATATAAAATTTTGTTAAATTCTTATTTCTAATTACAATTAAGAACAAATAGTGATATAAACAAATATACATTGCAGACAACAAAAATACAAAAGCCAATAAAATCACAATACTTTCATATGTCATGAGTAATGAAAAAGACAAAATCTTGAAATAAGAAATTGGAGAAATATAACACAATTTAAATATTTAATATATTAGTTGACAGTTAATTTTTGCATAATTTCATTTAACTGTTGAAATAGAGAACTTGTGCTTTCAACATTAAGAAAGCATTTAGAAAAAAATCATGCTTAATTTTATGCAAACAATCTTAATATAAATTTCAAAAATAGTTGACTCATGAAACCATATTGGTTTAATATTGTTATTCAGTATTATAAAAGTTCAAACAACAAAAAACTACTTAGAAAATAAATATTTCTAATATATCCTTTATATCACAGACAAAATTAAAACTTCAATTCCAGATCATGTAGATAAAATTTAAAAATAAACAAATGTTAGAAACTGATTTGGCCAGAAAATATGGGATGCCAAAATATCTTAATTCATTGATAATTATTTATAAATAAAAATTCATCAATAAGAATGAAAATAGATGAGGTAAATATTTAATTCAAGAGTTCATTTTTCAAGAGTATTAGAAAGCCAAAGGGTGAAAGGCAATGAAGCAGCTAACTAGTGTTCTTTTTTTTTGTATTGCTGGAATTTGAACTCAGGGCCTCGGACTTCCTAGACAGCCGCTATATCAATTGAGTCACTCCAAGAGCTCATAGTGCTTGATATTCATGAAAATGTTTGGATTTCAAGCTTCTTAGGAAAACACATAAGAATTCACAGTGCTCAAAGATTTTTTGGTTGGTAAATTCAGTGTCTTTCAGGTCCAAAGCATTGCAAAGATAGGCTTGTGATTTAGTTTAAATACTGAGAGCAAATTCATTTCATAACATTCATGGACAAATAGATGACCAAAATCACAGTTTTTAACAGAATGAAAAAAGTCCACATAGGAAATGACAGAAATTTCATTTACAAAGGTCATGGACAGACATACATTCATGATTATTTACAGAGAATATGCACAAAACTATAAATAACTGTTACAGTGTTGCTCTTCATAAATTTTTGTATTTTCCAGATTGTCTCCAATATTAGAAAACACCATTATACTACAACTCATTTTTACTTCAATGGCTTAATTTACTCTCGGTACAAATAGTGAAACTGCTGACTGTTTTCCTTTATAGCTTTTTTGTGTTCATGAGTTAAGTGAACTGACCTGAATTTGTAAAACAACAGTGCATATTCTGTAAAAGGCATGTTCATTACAATACTGCAGGAACGTAAATCCTGCAGTGATAATGGCCAGCACTCAGGATTATTGCATTATATTCATTTTATCCATCTTCTGATCACATGAATGTGGAATTAGTACTTATGTTGTAGAAAAAACTAAGTTTTAAACCTTGAGTTACTTATAAATGCTTGTATATCTAAGAATGTATTTCTTACTTTAAAGAGAATGACTTCTGAACTGTATCATTTTCTAAAATGGATATGTATTTTTAATTTAAAAATGTAAAATTGGAATATATTAGGAATTTTATAGGTTATACTGCTAAGAATCAGGTCATATTTTCTTATTGTGAATGTGATTTTCCATTAAAAATCTCATACAATTAGCCAATAGATTTACACATACCTTATGACTGCAATCACAGCATGGAAACTTAAATACATCCTCCTGCATAAGTCCAAAACCATGTTTGAATAAATATATGTCAGCTCCACAGAAATATAATTAGGAAGCAAATCAATTGTTTTTTTACACCATGTCCAACAGAAAACAAAGAAAAAATGAGTTGAAATGCTTAATATTATTGTTTTCTTAATACCTTGGAGCCATCTCTCTTCTGCATGACTCTATTGAAAGCATTTTTCACTTCTTTATTTCTAAGACTATAAATAAGGGGATTCAGCATAAGGATCACAATGGTGTAAAAAACAGAAGCCACTTGATCCTTTCCCAAGGAGTAGGACTTAGTTGGTTTTAAGTATGTAAAGATCACAGTGCTATAAAAGATAATGACTCTCAGGAGATGGGATGCACACGTAGAGAAGGCTTTCTGCTTTCCTAGTGTGGAATCAATTTTCAAAATAGTACAGAAAATGGACACATAAGACAAAGATATTGTGATAAGTGACACCATTAAGGTAGAACCCACAAAAATGAATGCCATAATTTCAGTGTAAAACGTATCCTCACAGGACAGGGCTAAAATTGGGGATGTATCACAGAAAAAGTGATGTATTACAATGGAGTGGCAGAAATGTAATCTACTCATGCAAATCATGGTGACAGAGGAATCCATAAAACCAATCATATAGGTTTCAGTGAGGAGGGCAGAGCACAGCCTTGAGGACATAATAACTGGATACTGTAGTGGATTACAGATGGCTACATAGTGATCATAGGCCATGAATGAAAGAAGAAAACATTCAGCACCACCAAACAGGATAAAAAAGTACATCTGTGTGAAGCAGCCTGTGAATGAAATGCTCTTGTTGGAAGTCACTAAGTTACCTAAGGTTTTAGGCATGATGACATTTGAGTAACAGAGGTCAAGAAATGACGGGTGACGGAGAAAAAAATACATAGGAGTGTGAAGCTGGATATCAAGGTGAATTGTCAATACCATCCCTATGTTCCCCAGCATAGTGACCAGGTATATCAGGAGAAAGAGCACAGAGAGCACCAGCTGGATCTCTTCAGAGTCTGTCAGTCCCTTCAGGATGAAGCCATGCACACATGTTTTGTTCTACATATTCTTAGCGTGCTCTTCTAAACTGTCGAGGAATCAAAGTCAAAACTTAGCTTGATGATTTTAAAGGTTTTTTTGTTTATATAAATGGTCTTATAGCAATTTTTATGATTAATTCTATTTTTATAAAAGTTGATAATATAATCTTATTTTACTCAAAAACCAACTGCCAAATATAGTTGTAAGCACAAATTGACTTTAATTATTACATATTTGATACATTATAAGAACTTTTGTTAAAGGTGCAGTGGATCCCCACCTAGCACAACAATAAATCCATCAGTCAGTAAATAAATAAATATGACATAGCAAAAGGTTATATGCTTCATAATTAGAATAGACCTGATGATGGTGTTCCAAATGCATTCTTCCATTAACATATTTAATATACATGAAGTATTACACCATAGTTACTACTATTATTCATGTTTTCCACATGCCGTAAAGTATGCAGAAATTTCCTATAATTTGAGAATAGTGTAAATACATGTTGTTTGTAAGGTTTTATACTTTGATTCTGAGCAACATGGTCACAATAATGTTATCCTGCTGATGATTACTTCTTTAAACCTGAGCAAAATGCTAAAGACATAAACAACAATGGTAGAAAACAACTTTAATGTACCCGTGTATTATTTTATTACTTGCAATATAAGTTAATTATAATTACAAATTTCACTTACAAGGTACTTTAATAGGTAGGGTTCATCATGAATATAGACCACATGAGTCTTAATTTGGAATGCATGATATTTTTGTATCTTGACCAGTTAAAATCAAATATTTTCTACAGTTTTCATAGCATGAAAATTGCTTGTAGACTCTGATTCATCAGCTCTATGTTTCTGTTTCCACAATTGTTAATAATTTTGGGTAAGCACCAAATGATACTTGTTGCAATATTCTATAAAACTGCTGTTTTTTTTACCTTACCTAAAGCCTTTTCATTTTACAATTTTAACAAGAATACTTACTATGAGTCAAAGAGAGTGAAAACAAAAGTATTGTTCCATATCACATACCAAAAGAATTCATCAATTCATAATTTTTCTCCCTCATAGAATATGAAATACACTTAAGCAGTTGAAAAATTCTGTGCTGTAGCTTTTGTTTTCCTTTAAATAGAGTTTTTTTTTTTTTACATTTTTGTACATTCATTTTTTTATTCTGTGGAAAAGTAAATCATTCTCTAAATTTTGTTTAGGTCCACCAAAGGGAAAGTTTAGCAGGAAGTTATGTCTCAAAAGAATCCCAAGGAGCTACTGTGAATAAATCAGAGCAGTGTGTGCCTTTCTTCTCAGCTGGAAAAGTCCTGGGCACCTCATTTAATAGTCATGAGAATCCTGCAACAGTTTGTCAATCTCAGGGACCAATTTTCAAGCAAAGTTAGTTAGCATATTTTCAAGGACAAAGTTCAAGAACAAAATGAGAAAAGGATTTTCCTTTTCACATAGAACTTCCACAATGAAGGATATGATCACTTAAGCATCTGTTTTTGATGGCCTAATTTTTAACAAATTATTTTTGAAACCTCACACCTAAAGAATTATAAGTTTATGAAGTATAATATTGATGTGGTATACTTAACAAATAAGTAATTTTAAACTAGTTTGGGAAAGAAATTTTAGAGAAATAATTGCTTTAAGACTGACATTATAAAGAATTAAACTATAAATTTTTCAAATGAAAATTTTTACATTCAAAAGTGTGATTCTATGAGTAAAATGTGTTCATTAAAAAATGATGGACTTCCAAAAATTCAGTGAAAGCAAATATTGATAGCAGTTTCTGTCAATCATTTCACTTTGTGAACATATTTGTTTGGACATATACATAAAGATTGATAATTATTTTTATACTGCATATTCAATATCTCATGCTCATTTTGCAGCTTTAATTTTTAGAATACACTATACCCCCTGTTCAGTTAACATCTTGTAGGCATTACAAGTTCACTTGTGTGGTGTTGGCTGGTGTCCCATCATTCAGTACATAAAGTGAGAGTTCACTAAGTGATAAATTCATCTTTTGAGGCATCACAGCAAATGATGGATTTTTTTTTCTATTTTGGTAGTGTTACATGGTTCATTGCATAAAATATTTGTACAATATGGTTTACTCTTTTATTATATTTGATTTTTTATTAAAGAAAATGACAACAAAATGACAAAATCAACCTTGAGACTGGTAATCATTTTGTAATTAATTTAGTGACTAAAACCTCACTTCCTGTGAATATTAATAGTTCAAAATTTTCTTTAAAAGGCTAAAATGGTTTTACATATAATAATAAACCTAAAATATTTTAGTTTTATTTATTATTATTCTCTCAAGATAAGGAAGCAAAAACAAAATCTGAACAGGTACACACTGAGAATAATGAAAAGTTTTTCAGAGTTTTGCATTAAGTGATTGTAAGATATATTTTTCCACAGATACGTCTGCTCATACCCCAGAATTTCAGGAAAAAACTTCTTTAAGTGGATAAAGAGGCTACTTTTATATGAATTAGTTTGTTGGTGAACTTTTAGAAGAACAGTATTTTTTTCTCACAATTTTATCTGTTGCTGTGACAGTATAATCTATAGCTTATAAATTCAACATCAAACTATGAGACAAAATGTAATCTTGAGGTTTAGGACAAATGAGCAGTTACGTGTGATTATCTTGGTTATAAGACAAGGTGTGGTAAGTCACCTTGAACAAGGTTTTCCTCACATTGAAATCAACATTGATTAAATATACAGAAGTTTATGGCATCAAGACAATTCTCATATCAGCATTGTATCATCGCATAAATCAAAGAGTGATAAGGGATTTTTAAATGTTCTTCAATTTAAATGAAAGTGTAGTTTAATTCCTAGATCACCACATTGTAAACCATAATTATCTTTCTTTTCTCACTTTCTGTCTACTTCCATTTGCTCTTCCCTATGTTCCTATTTGCCCAGTTACTTTTACTATTATCTTACATTTTCTTCTACCTTTGTCTCACTAGATAAAGAAAAGTTTAATTTTTGAAAGTTTATTTCACTCATGTTGAATAGCATGTATTCACTGTAATAAAAAATGTGTTTCATTAATACATTTTCAAGCAAGTAGATAATGTACATTGATCATAGTCAACTCATCTCTCACTGGTTGTCTTCATTTTTCTAAATAATCCTTTTCAACTCAAGGTCCTTCTAGATTTTTCATATGAAAGAAAATGTGCAATATTTGTTTTTCTGAGTCTATCCTATTTTGTTAACCTGATGATCTAAGGGACCACCATTTCCTGTAAACCACATGATTCTATTCTTTGTAATTCTCCATTGTGTACGTATGCCATATTTCATTTACCCACTCTCGTCTAGATGGGCACCTAGGCTGATTCCATGACTTAGCTACTGTGAATAGTATTGATACAACATGGGTAAGCAGGTATAAATAGATGCTGACCTTGATTCCTTGAGGAATTTACCATCCAACATACACAATGTGGTCTTGTGGCTGCCTCTGCTCCTCCTACACGAGGAGCAGTTGAAGGGGAGAAAAACTGTTGGAGACCAGGCAGTGTAATGAACATCAGAAGTTCATGAATTTAGGGCCCAGTTACTTGGAAGACCAGGTTTCTGGTTATGGGATGTGATACTGAAGACAGTGTCCTGCCAGTATTCTTCTAAGAACCATGAATTCCTTGCACACGTTATGTTCCTACATTCAATAGTGTTACCTGCTATTTTTCAGAGTATAGAAATTTAAAATTATACCTTATTTTGCCCAGAAATTAACTATAAAACCACATATGGTTCATGATCAGTAGCTATACACAGCAACTCAATAAATACTGAGTGAGATGAGCACTCTGGGTCTGAGTGCTATCTCAGAATCCCAGCTTCCGCCTTGCTTTCAAATTTCACCTTGACTTTGAGTCCCTCTTTTTACAGTGCACACGATCCCTCTTCTCTCTAGGTCTGCCAACATGAGGCTTGAGCAGCATGGGCCACGAAGACATGGACCTAAAGAGATTTGGGGTAATCATAAGCAATCAAGTGTGCAAACTCCACCTGATAGGAGTTGTGACTATAGGTGTGAGGATAATGTAGTGTAGATATTAAAGGCTGGGTAACAATGGGGCAGATTTTGTCTAGTATTGATCATTATGTTTTCCCTTCCTCTGTAAGAACTTTCCTCTTTAAGTTCTGATCAAGTAAAAGAGGCTATTGATTGGGTTCTCAAATATTGTCCCTGGCTTCTGGAGGAGGGAATATTGCATGTTGAAGTTTGAGATCACGTTAGTAAAATAATACGAAATGAGCACCGACAGGGCCCTCTTATTCCACTGCAGATATATTTTATGTGGTCACTGGTAAAAACAGTGCTTGAGCCGTTTCAGGAAAATGAAAGTAAAAAGCAAACTGTGCCTCAGTGTGAGTGTCCTATGCCTAAAGCTGCAGCACCTACTCCTCCATAAGAATGGAAAGAATGGAAAGCCCCTTTAAAAAAACAAATACTGATACATATTTAGTGAAAAAACCTAAAACAGAAGAGTTGATTCTTGTCCAAAAGTCTTGAAATAAATATAATGACACATTTGATTTCACAGATCCAGATGATTTAATGCTATTTCTAATTATAGAACAAGCTGACAAACAGGGAGGAATTCAAAGAATTCATCAGATATTTGATTTAAGAACTCTTTGTGCCCTCAGAGATACTGTGAGGGAGAACTGGGGTTCAGGCTCTGCTTACATTAGCTATTTTGTATGCTTTAAATAATTTGTGGTTACCTCCTTCGGATTGGCATCAGACAGCCAAAGTGGCTTTATTGGGAGGTCTCTATTTGCAATGGAAAACACCTTTTGGAGATTTTGAGCAGAAAACTCCCAGGCTTATTGCTCAGAACAATGTGGCCATCACCTTTGAAATTTTAATGGGGACTTGTGCTTTCTCAACCTTGCAGGCACAATCGACACAACCCTCAGGCTTATGAGCAGCTCTTCCTATGTGCGTGTGTGCATGGCAAACTTTACCAAAACCTGGAGAGCCTAAAAATCTTTTCTAATATGCATTCAAGGACATTCTGAGGCTTATGCTGCTTTTTTAGATAGCTTGACTAAAGCTGTACGCTGACAGGTTGTTCAGCATAAGTGACTGATGTGCTCATTTAACAGCCTAAACCATTTTTCCTCCTCTCATCTGGAGTCACTCAAACTACAAATGGTTTTGCAGTCTCACCAATAATACTGCAGATCCTTAGATACCCCCTTGGGTTTGGATTCCTATGTCCTGCCAGGGCCAATCTTTGCCCCTTCTCAGCAGGAAGTAACTAAAGACTGAATCTCGATGCCACATCTCCCTAAAGGCATTTAGGGGCTCCAACCCACAGGGGTCCCCATGGGGTAATACCTTGGTGAGATCACAGCCTCTATGCATGACATGACAAAGAGAGCAGCAAATCCTCTCAGGGTAATCATCAGAAGAAAACACCTTCCATAGTGGGAAACCATAGAATTTACCTTTAGTAAGAACCATGGCTAGAAGAGAGTGACTAAGAGGATTGCCACCTGTATTTTAAGACTTAACTTGCTGCTTGCTGGCTCAAAAGACACACCAAGGATTTGGAAATAATGCCCCAATGCAAGGAGAAAACAACAGAGATAATCATGAAACCAAGTATGTGGGGCAATCCAAGTGCTCTTTTGCATCCTTTTTATACTTTTATTGTTGTCATTTTCAGTTGATGAATTATAATTGCATTCATTCATGTGGTTTATTGTGATGTTTGGATGTACCTATACACAGTAGTGTGATTAAGTCATGTTATTTCACATATTTATCACCTCAAAAAGACAAACCCCACTGGATTCCACTTATATAGAATATGAAAAAAACTAACTATAAGAAGAGAGTACAATGATGTTTACAAGAGTCCAGGGGTAGCAGAAATGGAGACGGAAGTTATAGGGAATGGTTGGTAAAAAGGAACAAAATTTCAAACCTAGAGTTCTCCAAGATTCACCCTTTAGCAGGGAAACCATAATCAAGATTAGTGTTCTATATAGGTCATAGTCACTATGATTACTTTTCATGTCTCCCTGCATTTTAAGTGGACAGTGAGAGAACCCTTGACTTTATTATGACTTTCATGATGTGCATGATAGGCCAGGTATGAACTCAAACATCTTCAGGAGGGAGCCATGCAGGATGTTCACACTGAGTGTGACCAGCAAACACATCACAGAAGAATGTCCAGCACTGGAGGAAGGAATACTCTTGGGCTACTCCACACAGTATTCTAGTTTTAAGGGGATCTGGAAACAGGCTGGCTTTCCAAAGAATTCTGTATAGAGAGAAGTTTAACTGAAAAGATCCAAAGCTGTTTGGTGACAAGAGGCTTTTTGAATCCCCTGTGGGGGAAGTGTCACGGACTATTTTTCCTGGGAAACTTCCACCTGCTCTGCTCTTTTCTGTATTTTCTCTTACACTTCTGGAGATGGTCCTTAATAAATTTCTATTTCTCACAAATCTTATAATAAAACAGTTTCTCTTGTAAGATGGTCATAAGTATTCTGCTGTCTCACACAGAATCAAAATTCATTTGAACAGAAAGTAGTGAAGTAGTACTGGGAGTTAATCAAAATGCATAAGGGAAAGTTGACTTTAGAGACTTACCAAGCAATACATGGTTAAAAGTACTTCAGAAGGGAAAAGACTCTGAGCTTCCTTCAGGGCAGAAATTAAAGACTGTGTGTGAACTTCAGACAGTGATGTTACCTGGCTACCATTTTCAGAAGGACCAAACAAAGTGTTAGGTGCTACCAAACCTGTCCTAATTCTGACCATAAATCTAATTATCCATACTCAAGTCTTGTGAACCAGATTGTGATGGGTGTCACTGAAGTGGCCTGGGTGTAGTTCCAGAGCAGACAAGTGAGAACTTGTCTATGTTACTGATTTCCTCTGCTAAACTGTGCAAGGAGTTTGCTCTTTCCATGGCAACATTTTCTCCTTTTTAGAGCAGAAGTATAAATTTAATATGAAAGATCAGTCTTAATTATTTAACTTAATGTTTAATGTGAAAATTTCACTCTGTCCATATACCACTGTTCCAAAATAGTTTTTTCATTTGCTCTTTTACATCTTTGTTTCTCAAGTTGTAGACAATGGGATTCAGCATGGGAATCACAATGGTGTTAAATGTTGACACTATCATGTCATGCTCCAAAGCATAGCTAGTGCTTGGTCTCAGATACATGAAGAGGATTGTCCCAGGACAAACTGGCAATCCTGTTAAGTGAGAACCACACATAGAGAAAACTTTTGCCGTCCTTCAGCTGAATGGATCCTCAGAATGGCCAACAGGATGAAGCCATAGGAGATGAGGACAGTTAGGATACGGACAATCTCAATGGAGCTCATGAAGATGAATAGTAAAATCTGATTTACATGAGTGTCAGAACAGGAAATAGCAAGGAGAGGAGGAATATCACAAAAGAAATGTGTGATTTCATCGGATTCACAGAAAAATGTGTTAAAAGTGGCCACTGTGTATACAATGGCATTCAGAGTCCCACCAACATAGGATAAGTGTCACACAGGCCCTGGGTGACATGCTCACTGAATAGAGAACAGGGTTGTAGATGCTACATAGGGGTGATAAACCATTGCAGCCAATAGAAAGCACTCTGTGGTCCCAAAAGTGACAGCAAGAAACATCTGTACTACACATCCAAGGAATGAAATGACTTTCTTCTTTGACATAAAATCAATTAGCATTTTGGGGGTAATAACTGCAGAAAAGCAAGCATCAGAGAATGATAGAAAACTCCGGAAACAGTACATAGGGTTGTGGAGCCTGGAGTCCCCAATGAACAATACAATCACTCCTACATTTCCCATGACAGTAAAAAGGTAAGTTGCTAGAAAAAGGAAGAAGAGAATAACTCATAGCTGAGTATTATCTCAGCTCATACCCTTGGGTATGACTATGGTAACTGCAGTGAAATTCATCATTTTGAAATTGTTAGGACAGACTTGAAGATATTCAGAAATTTACTTTTCATATAGCTAAGAAAATAATAAACAATGTATTTTATTTATCTCTTAGAAATATGTAATATTCAAGCAGTGGACTAGTAGACAATGACAAGATGGTAGGAAAGTACTGATGCCTCTCATGAGATATCTAATGGAAGAAACAGGTGTGCATTCACTGGTTGAACTCAGGCCATTATTTAATCCCTCAGGCCCGTTATTTCATTTTTCTCTGTATTCTGTTTACTTCCAAAGTAAATTATATTAAAACACAAAATGGATAGGTAATAAATTCCTTTGAAAATTCAGATATATGAGATAATATGTCAGTGGACAGATCACAGGATAGAAATGTCAGAATTCTAGATATTTCAGTAATGGTGTAAAATGATATGCTTTAATCTTCTCTCCTATAGAATAAAAATAATACCTATTTTACAAAATAAGTATAAATATTGAAGGGCAAGACAGGTTAATAAAGTTGAATGTTTAAAACAACATTTTACAAAAACTATGCTGCATTATTATAGAAAGCAGTAGCTTTCTGTACTATAATATTTTATGTGAAAATTTCTAAAATATTCATATCTCCATTAGGTCTAATTGGAAATATATTTGTAGAATTGATAATTATTTGAGGGATATATAAGATGGACCATGATAATAATATGACAGCATGTTTCCTCAGTATCTTTTTTTTTTGAATTCTTGGTATTCTATTATATTTTTTCAGCCAAATCATTGGTCATTTTCTTTTCTTCTTAAAATATGAATTCTTGTTAGTTTTTCAAGTTTTTTGCACTGCTTCAAATCTTTGTTGCAAATTGTTATATTGTTCTTAAAATATAGAGTATATAAGATTTTTCTTTCAAGTTTTTATGTTTGTGTATTGTTCATAGATCAATGAAATAACAAAGTAACTACATTAAGTCACAAATGTTTCATAACTAACACTAACTAAAGTTAAAATAACAAATAAAATCTTCATAACTGCATGAAAAATTAAACTTTAAGAGTAATAAAGTAGGAAGAGAAGCAAGATGGAATAAAGGAAATCTTTGCTCATTAGCTTTATGTTTAAGCAAAGAAGATATCAAATGGTAACCTATGTGTAAGTTCAGTTTCTACTATTGGTCTACACTACAGCACTACCTAGAGGATAGAGTTATTGCCTTCACATATTGATTAATCTTTTGTGTTCCACAAACCATAGGGAATGTGGATCGGTCTTGAGGGCACATGACATGCTGCCAAGGATAATTTGTACACTACTTCAATTCATCAGCACTCACCAAGCTCCTTATAAAAGACCAGCATTAATTCCTTCAGTGAGAGGACCAGCATTTGGATTTGCGACAGAGTCAGAACAGAAAGAGAAGGAAGTCACATTCCAATAGTCTTCTGGGGAACATGGAAAGAATTTTGTTGAAGAATTGTCAAAATCAAATATTTTCATAAATGTTTAGAAAGAATAAAGGCAGAGAAACACAAAAATTGCTCTCAAATAAGGTACCATATTTATGCCTTGAACTTTCTGCATTTTCTTTCTTCTTTGGTTTATTTTTATTAAATTTTTAAGTTATACCTTTGTGAAAGTCATTCTCTTTCTCAAGGGATGTCATTATCAATATTTTCAACAAGACAATAATTTTTGAAGTCCTGATATATTTGAAAGTTATTTTCTTAAATTAGATTTAAAAGTTTCAATAATACCTCATGAATCAAATACATAGCACCTCTTTTCACAGTATATTGCTTACACTATATCTTGTGTTTCTTTTCTTCTCTCTCTCTCTGTCTCTCATAGTACAGGGCTATTAGGATTTGAACTCAGGCCCTACACCTTGATCCACTCTATCAGCCGTTTTTCATAATGGGTTTTTTTTCAAAACAGGGATTCAGGAGTTATTTCCCAGGTTTGGCTTTGAACCTTGATCCTCCTCATCTCTGCCTCCTGAATAGCTAGGATTACATGTTTGAGTCACTGGTGCTCTGCTTGTTTCCTGCTCTTGGGATGGCTCTCTTTTCTGCTATTCATATGGTTCCATCCTTCAACTGTTAAAGCATGACGGTAATGATATATTGAATTGCCTATATCTAACAATATAAATGAACATTGTGTGTCTGATTAATTATGGAAGAGACCCCTAAACACAACTCAGTCACAAAGGCTAGTTAACTTTAGTATTTTTAATCTTAAATTCCTGCAAAATAAAACTGATCAAAATTAAGTAAAAGAATACACCACGACTTGGAGACAATATATATAATTATGTATTGTAGAAATGATACACTAAAGTCCATAGAAATATGGATTAAACATATATATAGTCCTTTCACCAAAAAGGAAACCTCTCAGAGGCAATGCTTATTATTAACTTCATTGAATATCTGAAAAAGGCAAGTGTAAAAAGATGTAAAATTCCCCTATACACTTAAGAAAAGTAAACACTCAAAATTCTGTAACTACAAAATGATGATGTGATGGTGAAGTACAGCCATTTTGAGAAAAAAATTTTGAATTTCTAATAAATTTATGCAAATACAAATTCTGGAAAAAACATGTAGTTAGTAAGGATGAGTCCAAAAGCATACCTATGAATGACAAGAAACATTAAAGAATAAGGCAGCACTGTATTACATTAATGAGTTAACATAATTACAAAATTAGAGTAGATTTTCTGAATGAGTAAATGGATAAATACCTAAGTAACAACTTGCATGTGAATTGCAAATTATAGATAGGCTTATCTCTCAGAAAAGAGATGGCTTGATGGGTCCTGACTAATGTTTAACAAGAAAAGAAAGGTGGATAAAGAGTTTCAATTATATATAGTTTGAATTTCTATGGTAAAAATGAATCAAATATGGGATGAGTACCAAAATCAGTTTTATTCCTGTATTATATTCTTTATGAAAACAAAAATTAAAAGAAAATAAACTTTGCTGAACATAATTGAAATGTATCTAATATTTCATGTGCTTAGCATTCAGAAGAAAAAGGTCAAGTTCAATATAATTCTTGCCATTAGTTCAATGATATTTCTGAGTCAAGGCAAGAAACAAATGACTTGGAATGTGAAAGTACATGAAACATCATGCAGTTTCATGATTAAAAACCATCTGTGATATTAGGCTTTCTCTTCAAAGAATTTTTCTCATTGAAATAACAATATATTTAAATGAACCAGCACCCAAAGACCTATAACAAAGTATGTCAATTATGTTTAAAGAAATACCCAAACAATGTATGCACATGTGAATAAATGAATTGAAAAAAAGAAAGAAAGACACAGCCTAGGGAAGTTGTTCATGTAATAGAGCACCTGCCTAGCAAACTCAAGTTCCTGAGTTCAAGTCCCAGTACCACCAAAAATAAAGAAAAAACTATATAAAAGAATTTAATATGTTCATTTGGGTTATAAATTTAGGGTGGGAACATAGTTTAATGTGTTTCATCAAACTTTTATTTAATTAGTACTCATTTGGTCACAAAATATATATTATAACCAAATCCTACAAAATATATGTGACAAGAATTCTGAGTCATATATATCATTCCTTATTTTTATCTAATTTAATGTATTTTTTCTGTGTTTAGGAATCCAATCAACTACCCTTGTATGCACAGCTATACCAGCTATTTTATTCTTTAGCTACAAGAAATACATTTGCTTTGGAACACACATCAAAACATTATTGTATCAAAATCTAACTCAATTAATTCTGGATTTAATATTTTGATTATGGCTATTTCCTCTGCCTACTCTTTATTTCTATGGATTGTTCTTTAAAGAACAAAGAAATTTTACAAGCAAACAACTCATACTCCTGTCCCCTCCTCCATATATGCATAGATATAATTTGAGTAGAAAGCAGAGAAAAACAAATATCGTGGGTTGATGTCGGTGTACTAAGTTTGCAAAGGAGGAGAGAAACATAGCCATGTTTGAGCTTTCCTGACAGACAAGGACTTTTGTAATTTTTTTTCACTTTTGTAGCTACTCTCAAAGCTAAGGGTAAATTGCAAAATCCAGTCCCACTTCTCCCAAAAATTGCCTGTACGTTTCAGTGCTTTGCATTTTCTCCTCTTAGAACATAGCTACTGTCTAAATGTGACATCCTTAGCATCCTCCAACTGGAGTGAAATAGAACAAAATATGATTTTAAAAAAGTCTGATGAGGGAAACATTAGAAGTCAATATTACTACAGAGTTGCTTTAAAATATATACCTAGCAGAACAAGTTAACCTGAACGATGAATTGCTTTTCTTATTTTATCAAAATGGAAGCACTGTGAAAGTGAAGTGGGGCAGTTGTAGTTTGTCCCTCTGTATGTAGATGTGGATTGTTCGTACTTCAAAGTGGTCTATCATCCTCCACTGAGAATATAAAAGCATACACTTTATTAACAATGTTCTTATTTATCTCTACAAACATAAATTCAATATTTTTCTGTTTTCACTGTTGCTGTCCAACATGTGCTAATTTTAAGTTTTTAGAAAGAACTTTGCATAAATTAGAGTTTGGTAAATACATTCTGTGTCATCTATCCAATAGCAGAAATTAAAATCTTTTATCACATGTATTTAATGGTTGAAGACTTTAATACAAAATAACATTTAATATAAAATTTTAGGTCTCCTGAAATATTCTGCAAGTGTGAAATTCTTATACCCATGGAACAGCACATGCACTTTTAGTTCAATTATGAACATTATTCACTGAGATTGTTTATATTCACTCACTTCCCCATTTATGAAGCCTTTGGGAGCTCTTCCAGGGGACTGCACTCCTATTACCTTGCTCAGAAAGCAAAACGATGATTTACTAAGTGAAGGAAATATATATGGCTCCGGAGAAACACATTACAGAAATACATGAATAGAATGAATCATGTTCTCTGGTATAAATGATGAGTTACAAAAAACTTAAAGTATTTTAATATGAAATGAGAAATTTTACAATATGAGACATAAGCTTACTACAAAATAATAAGACAAATACAAAAATACCACATATATGGATGAGAAAAATATAAACTTTTCTAAGATTTTATTAAGCATGTAATTTTATGAATGTAAGTACTTATCTATTGATTATTCATTTGACACACACATACATATCTATATATTTGTATAAGCACATTGAGAAGCAACAATATGAAATAAATATGCTTGCACTCACAACACATAAAACCACATACATGTGCTCACTGGACCACCATAAGATATGTTTAGCATTAGTAGACTAGGAAGACACAAAGTACATTTGCCTTTTTATCAACTTTTCTGTTGCTACCAAGTTAGGAACAACAGATAGTAATAGTTTCTCATTTTACAGAAAAGAAAATTGAACTCTACAAAAGGAAATTATTTGCACAGTCATTTATGTACTTATAATGACAAATGCATTTGAAGGTTTACAGTGTGGGATAAAAATTGAAAAATAACATTAGAGACTATAAACACCACAAAGAGACAAAAATATGAAAGTGGGGTGAATATAATGTGTTGAGTTGAACATATTTTAGAGAGAATGTAGGGTGAACTTCTATAAAGACAAAACATCTAAGCGAAAAGATAATGACTGATTAAACATGGGACAAAAATTCTTTTATTTTTTAAATTTTTATTGTATTATTATTTTACTTGGGGTAAATTGTGATATTTACAAAGGTGTTTATATCTTAAATTCATCCCCTCCATCAGTCTCCTTCATCCATCCCTACCCCTATTCTTAGAATGGTTTCAACAAGTCTCATTTTTCCATTTGCATACATGAGTACATAATATTTCCATCTCTGGATCCTCCTGCCTCAGCCTCCTGAGAGTTGTGACTTTATAAATGTACCACAAACACAGGTTCATGTGCTGTTTTATCCTTTGCACATCTAATGAGATGGTGGTTAAAATCTTCTATTATCTTTTTTTTAATAAATTTTTATTAGGATATATTCATTTTATGGGGGGATTCATAGTGACAATTCTGATTAAACTTATATTGCACATTATTTACATTGCCCCATCATCTCTCCCCCTCAACTCGCCTCCCCACCGCACTTAAAGTAACAGCAAATGGTTTCTTAGTTCTGTTTTGTATAGGTTTATGAAATCCATGGACCATATACTATCACTTTAATCTCCTTCCTTCCCCCTCCCTCTTCCTACTAGTACCACCACCCTCCTCACACACTGTTTTTCAGTCCTGATTTTCATTAATATTTAAGTAGACTTTCAAAGGGGTGTTTCAATATATGCCTTCTATGAGTGTGCTTTACTTTGGTCTGTTCAATACCTTCAAATACTCTCCCTTACCCATTTACTTCCCTTCCCCCATTTTTCAACAGTTTTCAATACATGTCTGTATATCCTTACCTTCACATCTTATGGTGTGAGATATTACTGATGCTCTATCATTCTCTTTTCCTTTCCCTCTTTCCCTGACTTCCATGCAGTGGTTCCACTGTTACAAGCATGTTCTACATTTGAGTGTGTATATGATCATGACTGTTTTTGTATATATGTTTATCTTTGGATCTATCTTCCCCATAAGAGGGAAAGCACATGTCTTTTGCGTTTCTGATCTTGGATAACTTCATTTAACATGATTTCTTCCAATTGCATCCATTGACCATCAAACCCATGTCATTATTCCTTGTGGCAGAGTAATACCCCGTTGTGTATATGTACCACAATTTCATGATCCATTCATCAGTTGTAGGTCATTGTATTGTTTCCAGAGCTTGGTTATCATGAATAGAACCATAATGAACATCACTGTACAAGTGTCTCTATTCTATTCTGTCTTATATTCTTTTGGGTAGATGCCCAGGAGTGGTATCACTGCATCATATGGAGGACCAGACATGAAGCCTGGACTGGAAAATAATGGAGATTACATAGTTTCTCCATGGTAGGAGCTTGCACAGTCTCTTCTGCTCTCATTCTTCCCAGCACCTGGTGTCTTGACCTTTGTTCTCACATCTTAAAGAAAACAACCTGCTGTATCCATATACCAGCTCCATGATACAAAACTAGATAATGTACCAGAACTGTTTGGAGATTCTCTGATGCCAGATTAATCAATACCTTAGATAAGGTGTCTTGCGTGCCTTGATGATCCAAGAACAAATGTATAGTAATTAAGCTTCTCTAGCCTTAGGAAAATTAGCTCACCAGACCCCTTTCCTTTTACCTTGGATCAAAGAATTATTGAAGCTTGATTTTTACCTAAGCCTTTTCTTTGTACTGACCTATAAAATAAACACTCTGGCTCAGGTAGGTGCTCACATATCTCATCAGGAACATATAGACCTCCCATCCCCAGCTTCTCTGCTTTATGTCTGTATGTCTGTGTGTGTCTTATTTCTCATTCCCTGCCATTCTTAGTCAAGTTCACACAGCATACTCACGCAGGTAGCAGGCAGATTACTAACTTGAATTCCCACCAGCAGTGTATAAGTGTTCCTGTTTCATTCCATCCTCATCAGTATTTGTTGTTGTAAATAACCTTATTTATGGCCATTTGAACTGGGGTGAGATGAAATCTAAGTACTGTTTTGATTTGCATCTCTTTTACAGCAAGGGAAGTTGAATACTTCTTCATGCATTTACTGGTCATTTTTACCTCTTTCTTTGAGAATTCCCTGATTGATTAATGTGCCCATTTCTTCCTTGGGGTGTTCATTCTTTAGGGGCCATGTTGTTTGAGTTCCCTATAGATTCAGGATATTACTCCCGTATCAGATGGGTAGTTTGCAAAGATTTTCTCATATTCTGTGGGCTGTATCTTGAGTCTTGTGACTGTTTCCTTTGTTGTATGAAATATTTTTAGTTTGATCTACTCCCACTTGTTCCTTGTTTCTCTAATATTGCTGGAACTTTTGAATTCTGTTTAGAAAACTATTCCTTATACTATCTATTCCAGTGTTTTTCCTACTGCCTCTTGGAGTTGTTTCAGAGTTTTAGGCCTTATATCAAGATCTTTTATCCACTTTGAGTTGATTTTGGTACAGGGTTAAAGACAGGGATCTAGTTTTAGTCATCTACATGTGGATATCCAGTTTTCCCAGCAGCAGCATTTGTTGAAGATGCTGTCTTTTCTCCATTGTGTGTTTTGTGCTCCTTTGTTGAAGATAAGTTGTCTATAGTTGCATGGGTTTGTATCTTGATGTTCTATTCTGTCTTAACTATTTGAGGTCTTTTGTGTTTGGATATGTATTTCAAGATTGATTTTTCTGTATCTTTGCAGAATGTCATTGGAATTTTGATAGGGATTGAATTGAACATGTAGATTGCTTTTGGTAGTATGGCCATTTTCACAATGTTGATTCTACCAATCCAAGAGCATGGAAGCTCTTTTCCTCTTCTCATGTGTTCATCAGTTTCTCTCTTCAGTGGGTCATTGTTTTCATTTAAAAGTTCTTTGGTTTCTTTTGTTAAATTTACTCCAAGTTACTTTGTTGTATTTGAGGATATTGTAAATTGGATTGCTTCCCTGATTCCTTTCTCAGCCTTTTCCTTGTTGGTATGTAGGAAGGTTACTAATTTCTGTACATAAATTTTGTATCCTGCTGCATTGCTGAAAGAGTTTTTAGGGTCTCTTAGACATAAGATCATTTCATCTGTGAGTAGGGATAGTTTGACTTCTTCCTTTCCTACTTAAATATTTTTTATTTCTATCTCTTGTCTTATTGCTCTGGCTAGTAAATCCAAAACTATATTGAATAAGAATGGAGGAAGTGATCAGCCCTATCTGATTCTTAACTTTAATGGGAAGTTTTAGTTGTTTTCCATTTAGTATGGTGTTGGCTCTAAGTTTGTCATATGTAGCCTTTATTATGTTGATGAGCACTCCTTCTATACCTAGTTTTTTCAAAACTTTTATCATAAAAGGGTGTTGGATCTTGTCAAAGGCTTTTCTGGGGTCTATTTTGAGGATCATATGGTTTTTGTATATATTGTATTATATTTATGGATTTACATATGTTGATCCATCCTTGCATCCCTGGAATGAAACCAACTTGGTAATGGGGTATGACCTTTTTGACAAATTGTTGAATTCTGTTTGCCAATATTTTGTTGAGAATCTTTGCATGTGTATTCATTAAGGGTATTTATCTATAATTCTCTTTCCTGCTTGTGTCTTTGTTGGGTTTTGAAATGACTGTAACGGCTTCATAGAATGAGTTTTGTAGTGTTCCTTCCCATTCTATTTCCTAGAAAAGTTTGAGAAGTATTGCTATTAGTTTTTCTTTAAAGGTTTGGTAAAATTTGGCCATGAATTTGGCAGGTCCTGGGCTTTTCTTTGTAGGAAGATGCTTTATTACTGCTTCAATTTCATTTTAAGTAATAGGACTATTTAGGTGTTTAATATCTTCTTGATTCAATTTTGGTTGCTTACATACATCTAGGAATTTATCCATTTCATCTCAATTTTTAAGCTTACTTGAGATTATAAATTTTGTCAAAAGTCATATTTTGTATTATTTCTTTATATGCATGTATATATGTAAATATAGATTTGTTTGTGTATATACGTGTGTGTGTGTATGTGTGCTTGTGGATACATATATAGATGTAGAATCCATACTGAATGAATGATTTCTTCAAGAGGAGGAAACTAGATTTCAGAGAACTTATGAATTCAATAGCACAGAATTAGTAGAAGAGCAGGAACTATGTTTAAACTTCTTAAGTCTATTCTCCAGTCCTTAACATATATGCTTTTTGCCTTGAGTAATAATTTGATACTCGGGAATAAAGGACATGCCTACAATCATTTTTGTCATTTATTAAGTAATTCATTGCTTTAAATCCTTCATGTGTTTTCTATGAGCAAAATTTTCCTGGAAATTTTATGTCCCAGAAGAGAATATGTGTGTTTTCTCCCTGGCATATCTCTGAGGAATTCCAGAAGACCTCAAGGGTCTGATACAGGGATTAGAGTGTGTAATATTCATGGTGTGCCTTAATTGGCACAACAGTTCATTTCTGAATGTAAGAAGAAAAACTTCTTACATTAGGGTTTTTTTTTGCATTATAAATGGAAATGCATGACTTAATATTTAATCTAACACAGGGAATTAAACCTAACTGAAAGTTATCCTACAAAAGGAATCATAACCCTTCCATGCTATGCAGAGCAACTGGTAAAGATTCCTTAAGTATTTTGATCATTTGAGATTATATTAGTTTTCTAGAGACAAGATAAGAGAATAGGACCCATTGAAATAAGGAATTGCATTCATAATTGAGAAAAATTACCAAGTGTACTAAAATATTTATGCTTGGTTACACTACATTTTGGGATTTTTTTTCTTATCAAGGGAAGTAAATGAAGTTTAACTTAAGTTTCTTGTTAGGAAATTAATCTACAAATAAATTAGCTTTATTTTTCTTATTTCATGGTCTACTGATTGCAATATGAAAGTTAAAATATATAAGCATGTGATTTCGCATTATTTGTACCAGATAATAATTCCTGAATGGTTGCATATCATAATGTCCACAATGTGGTCCAGTGGAAAAGCATAAATATGGAAATAGAGAAACCTCTACTACTAAATGGGTATTACTTGTGTGCCTTGGTTGTTTTCTAGCTGGGCCTTCAGTTTTCTCTTCAATAAAAGAATGCTGAAGCAATTATTTAGCAGGTTGTTATGAAGATTACATAAGAAAATCTACACAGGCTGAAGGTATGGTTCATGTGGTAAGAAATCTTGCCTAGCACTCAAGGCCCTGAATTCAGTATACTCCAAAGAAATGTACACAAAGCAGTATTGTTAAAAATGTGGCAGATGCTGTTGTACCTTTCCTTCCTCTTGAGCTCAGAATAAGCAATACTGTTTCCTTGGATTCCTGGTGATTTTTATTTCATGACTGTGAGAAGTGAGGACCTAATTTTGCTTTGGTCTTCAAGATTAATCAGGTTTTGCTAATATTTCTGTAGTTTAGTTTTTCTAACTTCTTTCAAAATGAAATCAGATAGATGTGAGTACAATCAGTTCTAATTTCCTACAATATTAACTCACAGAGAGGTCTGTGTGCTTGGCACTTTGGATAAAGTATCTAAACTTCACACTTCTTGTCCATCATGCCTCCTGTTCCTTATCGTAAGTTTTATAATTGTTCTAATGTGACTTGATTGAGAACAAGATAAAGTTCAATTCATAAACCACTTTGTTGTTTTAAAGTCAAATTAGAAATATCAAAGTACAAGAAACATTTTATCCACAAAAAAGTAATAGGGGTTGGTAATTATGCATAGTAAATAATTGTCTGGTTTTCAATTGGACAGGATGCAGTGACATGGGTGCATTTTTAAGGTCAAATACACTAGAGAATAGCAGGCTTAAATAAGTATAACCTCATTAAATTTCACTGTATTATTAACTATCATATAAAACTATATTTGTAACTTAAAAATGAATACTTAGCTTTTTGTGGAGTATTAATTGTTGAAGGTAAGATGAAAAGTTGATATTACATACTCTTATTTACTTAGGTTGTAGCATAGTAAAATTGGATGTTATGTGTCATGTGTTTTCAACCTTCAAAAATATTTAAAATATTAATTTTAATATATATTTAATATATTTCATGAGTAAGAGCTTTTGGCAATGATACCTTGTTCAAGTAACTTGTACATCACTGAGAATTTTATTCAATCTTAGTTATTTTTTCACTTTAAAAGATAAATACTTTTTCCAAGCTCACACTCTCATTAAATGCTAAATCTGAGATTTTAATTACAAGAGTTTATAGTCTCAATACAATTTTATTGATCTCCCATAATTTCTTTTGTCAAATTCATTAAAGAATCAAAAATTAGAGGTTTAAGAAGAATTTTTCCTACATTTGTTCACCAATATTTTCATATGCATTTTAAGAAGAAATCCATCAGTGGATCACCTACCAGTGTTTTTGGAAAAAATGCCTGCACTTTTTCTGTTTCATTTATTTGTATCTGCCTAATTCCTGTCCTGTTCTTGGCTATAGAAAATATATATGAATATAAGAAGGAGAAGGAAGAAAGAGAATGAGGAATTTTTCAAACATGTATATTATTTGTGATAATCAATCAATAAATCAATACATAGAGGTAGATATATAAATATACTATTAATTGATGGCTCATAGATTATTTTATCAATCCACCACTCAAACTGATACAGAAATTACTTTTGTGTGTGTTGATGAGTAAGAACTACATTTTCTCAATGTAGAAAAGAAGTAGAACTTATTTACTTTAATTTAATTCTCTAGAATTCTAGCGTTTTGTTTGTTTGATTGTAAATCCCACACTTTTGAAGCTATTGGTCTTATCCACTAGAAAAATCATCCACAAGGAACTTGGGGAAAAAAATGTGCTCCTCTCTGCTAAGAACAGTTTTTAACTGCCTCTCTCTCTATCCTCTTGACAGATGGAAGTTTCAATATGACAAACCTGTTGTTAGTATGTTTCACATCTAATATTAATCATTTGTTCACATATGCCTGCAGGCCAGCTCATTGAACTGCAGATAGTTCTATCCTTTAAATATAGTTTGCTGTATGATATGATGAAGGAAAAATAAAAGGTACAATTATGAAATTTGTTATTTTCTTTGGTGGGAGGGGTTCAGTGTTTCAGACTGAACATATGTCTTCACAAATACTATGCAAGTACTCTAATATTGACCTACAAACCAAGCCCTCATGCTCAAACCTTGTTGCACATTATGGTGGATCTTACGTTTATATTTCAATCATAAAAAACATTCTGTGCTTACATTGATTATTCTTCAACTTTTTTGTTGTTGCAAATTTGTGGCTTATATCATGGTTTTGTTTGTTTAGCAATAGCTTCTATGAAAATTGTATTAGCTCTTCTTGAGTGATATTTTATTTCTACAAGTTTTGAAAACTTAATGAGATTGATAATATTTTAACAGATTGACAATTGTTTATCACATAAATGCGTAAAATATACTCAAGGGTCTTGCATGCATAATCAGAATATTAATGTCTGACCTCAGGCATTAATATTAAATTAAAATTGAAAAATACCAGTAAAAATATCCACCCAAGGCCAGAAATGAACAACTGGTGATATTTGTTTCAAGAATAAAAAGTGAAAAGCAGGAACAAAAACTCCAGAGAATTAAAAAGTAACATTGACTTATTTCTTTTTAAAGTTCACCTATATGAAGATCATCTTTTCACCCCGGTCCTTTTAAAAGTATTACTGGAATGGGATAATTGTCCCATGAAAGAACTTTGGACACTTTGGAGAGAAAGCATTGTGTAATGAGAAATTGAAAAGTAAGTATACTCTATATCAATTTGAGTTAACAAGTAATATTTACATAATAACTTTCTCAGTGATTTCCACTTTTAAACTCAAACCAATATGACAATGATAAATATGTTTGCTGTCATTTTTAAAATGGAGACATTGCAGAAAATTATTCATTATTTTATATGAAACCTGGCATGAGTCCCCACTCTTTATAAATATGAAAATGTGGCTGGGGTTGTAACTCAGTGGTACAAGGCTTATTTTACATGTTGAAGACCTGAGGTATACCTCCAGCATGATAAAAAATTGAAACACAATTTTTTTAGGTTAATTAGGATATTAACCTAATTTAATTGACAGATTGTTTTAACCTGATAAATTTAGCTAACAACCGAGTGACATTTTTTTTCACTTCATTTAAAGAGAATAATGCATCAGTTGGACTGAACTTCCTCATCACAGTCAAGCCTATCAATGGCAATGATTTCATTATGCCTTTCCAACCATGAACATGAGGATATAAATGTGTCGATGCTATATTCATAGGGCATTTCCTTTAAAACATATAAATAACAGCTGAAATGCCAAGAATATCATCAGATATGGATTTATACAGAACTGATATTATTAATGTGACTGAAGTCAACATGTTTATACTGAGGGGCTTCACAGATGATTTTTAAATTACAAGTCATCTTATTTTTACTATTTCTAGGAATCTATCTTCTCACTCTGATAGGGAATTTAGGACTGGTTTTACTGGTAATAGTGAATTCTCAACTCCACAACCCCATGTACTATGTCCTCAGTGTTTTGTCATTCTTAGATGCCTGCTATTCTACAGTTGTTACCCCAAAAATGTTGGCCAATTTCCTGGAAACAATTAAGTCTATTCCATATGCTGGATGTGTAACACAAATGCTTCTCTTTGTGACATTTGGGACCACATAATGCTTTCTTTTGGCTGCAATGGCTTATGACTGCTATGTAGCCATCTACAACCCACTTCTCTATTCAGTGAGCATGTCACCCAGAGTCTATGTGCCACTCATTATTGCTTCTTATGTTGGTGGCTTTTTACATGCTGTTATACACACAGTATCCACATTTAGCCTGTCCTTCTGTGGATCAAATAAAATTAGACATGTATTCTGTGATAAAACTCCACTACTTATTATTTCTTGTTCTGAAACTAGCATAAACCAGCTTCTACTCTTCTATTGTGTGGGCTCTATTGAAATAGCCACTATCCTCATTGTCTTAGTCTCCTATGGTTTCATTCTTTTGGCCATTCTGAATATGAATTCTGCTGAAGGGAGGCAAAAAGTGTTCTCTATTTGTGGTTCTCACATAAGCGGAGTGTCCATTTATCATGGAACAATCCTCTTCATATATGTGAGGCCAAGTTCCAGTTATTCCTTGGAACATGACATGGTAGTGTCAAAATTTTACACTATTGTGATTCCCATGCTAAATCCTATCATATACAGTTTGAGGAACAAAGATGTAAAAGAGGCAATGAAAAAATTATTTCAGAGAAATTGCCTTAAAAATAAAGTACAGTTTTAAATTTGAGTACACCTGTAAAATATATTGATAATAAACTTGTTCTGTCAGAAAGCAGAGAAAATCTTCATTCTGCATAATGGGGCTTATATTCCAAAAATATTTCCAAATAAATCATTGTTTTACTTCCAATATAACATGTTAGAAATGTCATCATATTTCTTTCCTTCACAGGTCTATGACTATATTTAAGTTCATCTATATTATTTAATCATTGGTATACATGGAATGTTGTTGGTGGTGTTTCTATAACATCTTTTTCATGGACTAAACTGAAATGATTTCCTCAAGATACTATGGACTGAAGTGTCCCCCATCGGTTATGTTCCAGGATGAATTTAATTCCTCATTCTTTAATTCCTCTCCTATGAAATGTTGCTGAAATCACCCAATTTATCTTCATATAGTTAATCAAATTAGTTGCTTGTACATTATTTTGACCTCTTTGACTTGAAACTATAGATTGTCCTCCCATTATTAAAGCATTTGCTTTCCACTGTCAAATCACAGAAATTAATTAGCTTCATTCTGAAACTTTAAAATTTTAATTGATAGTACATAATAATGTTTATTGAATGTATATTCAAGTATCACCAAAACAAAAATATAGCATAGATTATTATCTATGGAACAACCTAATGCCGCTCCAACATTTGAATGGAGAACCGACTTTTATGCTATGATCATTGCTCATATGTTACAAGTCCTTACTGAGTTCGGATTCTGTCTTTGTAGTCTTTGTATGAGAAATGACCTTGCACTTTTTATCATTGCACAAAGTGTATGCTCATTGAAAAAGACCCAGGAAATAGAAACAATCACATTTTGCTTAAGCTTAAACATCTTTTTGGTTTATTTATTTTCTGTATTTATTTTCATTCCAAAATTTCTTTACATGAAGAGATATTAAGATGAGACTAAAAAGAATTAACCTAGAAGGTAACACACACACACAGGAAATCAATATGAGTCAATGCCCTGTATAGCTATCCTTATCTCAACCAGCAAAAACCCTTGTTCCTTCCTATTATTGCTTATACTCTCTCTACAACAAAATTAGAAATAAGGACAAAATAGTTTCTGCTGGGTATTAAGGGGGTGGGGGGTAGAGGGAGGGGGCGGAGTGGGTGGTAAGGGAGGGGGTGGGGGCAGGGGGGAGAAATGACCCAAGCCTTTTATGCACATATGAATAACAAAATTTAAAAAAAAAAAAAAGATGAGACTTGTTTATTGATGGAAATATATCTCTGAAAGGGTGATATTTTTGTATCTGTATAGGGAAAATTACATCAAACATATCAATCAAATTGACTTCCTTTAAGAGTTAATTTAACAACTGTGTGATTAATATTCAGAATAATTTCCAGTAGTTCAGTTTCTAAATTCTTTGGATTCATTATGCAGTAGCCACAAAACTCTATTTGAAAAAGTAAATATTTATCAAAAGAACCTACCCTCAAATTTCCTTAAAAACTGAGCTAAGCCAGGAGTGGTGGAATATGTCTGTAATCCAAGATACTCGGGGGGACAGATATAAAAGGATTATGGTTAAAGGCCATCCCAGGTAAAAAAGTTAATAAGACCGTATATCAAAAAATTAGCTTGACATTGTGGCTCATGACTGGTATACCAACTGTGCTGGGGGGGGGGCAGTATGTGATCATAGCCCAAGCCAAAGCTGGAGCTTCTATCAGAAAATAATTAAAGCAAAAGATTTGAGGAATGGCTCACATGGTAGAACACTTGCCTAGCAACCTTGAAGTCTTGAGTACAAATAGCAGTGGTAACTCCCGTGAAAAGTCCAATTTCCAGAGACAAAATACTTTCATTGGAGGCAAGATTTTATCTTATTTAATCAAGCCCTTCAAAGCCACAACATCTTAAAATGTATGTATAATTTATATAATATTTTAGGGAGTGTTTTATGGAAGAAAGGAATTATCTACTTAAAAACATTTTGAATATTTT
Source organism: Castor canadensis (assembly GCF_047511655.1). Classification (NCBI taxonomy): domain Eukaryota; kingdom Metazoa; phylum Chordata; class Mammalia; order Rodentia; family Castoridae; genus Castor; species Castor canadensis. Next base: position 190,461,517 of record NC_133386.1, read on the forward strand.
TCTTATGAAAAAAATTATGCAACTTTCTAAGATTATGTTTTAGGTTTTCAAATTTGCTTAGGAAATATATTAGCTAATCTTATTCAGTTAATCATGGGTTTTTAAAAAAAAATTCTTCAAATTATCAAAAATAATCATTATCTTAGAAAGGAGAATGTGGGCAAAGGGAACTAAGATAATTTAATTTACATGTATAATTGTCCGTTTAATATGTTTAAACAAATTCAAAAGGAATCCATGTCCTGGTAATCTGTAATAACATTCCAGTATTCCCCTTTTAATGCCAGCATCACTGAAACCAAATAATGGGGGTTGTCAGTCTGAATCATGTGCTACTTGTCCATGTCAACATAAAATAATGGAACTATTAAATAATAAGGTTGATAACATGTGATTCTACATATCTTAGCTCAATTTTACTTTCCTTGGAAATAATTCTTCCTGGCGCTGATGGCTCACACCTGTAATCCTGGCTACTCAAGAGGCAGAGATCAGGAGGATTACGGTTCAATGCCAGACCAATCACATAGTTTTTCAAGACCTTATCTTATAAAAACGAAACACAAAAAATATCTGGTTGAGTGGCTCAAATGATAGGAGCTCTTACCTAACAACTATGAGGTTCTGAGTTCAAACCCCAAATCCACCAATAAATAAAATAATAATTCTTTAACTTCTATTGTCCTCATGTGACCTCTTTTTCTTATCACTTGACCATTGGTATTATTTTTTTGAGTACTTGATTTCCATTTAGACCTACCACAGTACTGACACTATAATGTATCCCTGTATCCTCATAATTTTATGCGTAGGGTGTGAAATTTACCTGGAACATATGATTTACTGAAGAAAATATTTACTAAAAAAATGAAGAGCCCATGATTGAGTTGCTTAGTTGCTTAAATTGTTCAATGTGCTTAAAAGTTTCAATGGGCCTAGAAGGATTTTTTTCTGTTCATTCAATATTCTTTTTGTTTTCTGCTTTTATTTATTTATCATTTATTTTGGAGGGATGTAGGTTTGAAACTCAGGGCTTCACATTCGCAAAGCAGGTACTCTACCACTTTAGCCACAACACCACTCCTCAATATACTTTTAAAGTTGTTCTCACTCTTGCAGATTATTTTTCACTCATCTGCTAACTCAACTCCCTTTTCCACAGTCACCAGTTCAGCTTTAATCTTTTTTTACAACAGCTAAATGTTCAGAGGGAGAATTTGAGGGGTTAGGAACACAATACAAGGTCTGTGACCTTGGCTTGCTGAATATATTTACATTAAGCACTTCAGAGCAAAGTCTCTCTGATCTTCTCCAATGTTCATTTTTTTCTGCTCCTTTCTCCTCCATGGAAGGTAAGAGATTAGAATTTGTCTTTTCCAAGTGGGGTCATCAAAATGAGGAGGCTTCTTCACCAAACCAAGTCAGAAAACACACAAAAACATCATTATGAATTTCTACCAATATTCTGTATACAAGCTAACCATTAATGAATTCTCTGACCCATCTTGTCTGAAAGTAAATAATCTGATGCTCATTACAGAAATGCCCTGACTTATACAAAAGGAAAGAAAGAAAAAAGGAAGGAAGGAAAGGAGGGAGGGAGGGCGGATGGGAGGGAGGTAAGGAAAAAGAAAGAAGAAAGGGAGAGAGACAGAGAAAGAACAAAAGAAAAGAATGAATAAGTGAAAGAGAGAGAGAAAGAGAGAAAGGAACAGGAAGGTAGAAACAGAGAAAAGAGAACAAGAAAAAGAATGAATGAAATAAAGAGAATCAGAAAGAAAGAATAGAGAAATAGAAAGAAAGTAAGAAAGAAAGAAAGAAAAAGAAAAGAAAGAAGTGAAAGAGAGGCAAGAGGAACCTGACAGACATACCCTCTGTAGGTCATATCTACATCTTTATGAAACATAAAGATGAAAACAGGCAACATTCCCTGGGTCATTAGGTCTTCATTCTTACAAGTACTTGTATAACATAAAACTTTTGTGAAGTACATTTGAATGCTTTCTCAACTAAACTGTTTAGCCAGTTTTATCCTTAGACCTATCTAGAAACTCTAGGCAAACAATTGTATAAATTCTTTAAATAGATTATTTTGTGTGATCTTCATAGCAACTACCATGGCAGGTTTTTGTTTTCTCTTTTTATCACAGATGAGATAAACATGAACAAATATTTTAATTGGCTCAAAGTTCCAGAGCTGTTAAGAGTGATGTCAGTATCAAAAGTAAGCTGTTTTGTTACATTGTTGCTGCCTTTAAGCTTGTTACACATAGTATGAAATGATTCACTGATCTCACTTTGTAATTTACTTGCAACTAAAAAAAAAAAAAGAATGGCTGAAAGTCTTCATTCAGTCAAGGGCAGAAGTAAAACAAAAAGGAATGCATTAAAAACTTTTGGATCAGTGACTTTAGATAGCATAAGCCTTACCATTCTGCATAGAATTTACAGTTTCTGAGCTTGGGTGATGAAGGATGGATATAATCAATGTACATTACATGTATGTATGAAAACAGCATAATGAAATCTACCAAAAAAGTTAAATAAAGGAAAGAGATGGGAATGAGTGAAAAGAACATATAATAGAGGGGGTAATCTGACCAAACACAATATATGCACATATGGAAATATGACATTGAAATCCCTTTTACAATTAATATATGCTAATAACTTTTAAATGAAGCAAAGAATTTAGATGAATAAGAGCAGAAAAGATGAGATTAGGAAGATCTATCTTCATTTTCAGGTTTCATTACCTTTCAAAAGTAAAGAATAGAGATAATTCACTGTTAAGAATGATGCAAATATTTAAAATTATAGCAAAGAATAAGATTTAAGGGATTATAGAACATGCATTTCTACACATGATAGAAACTGAATCTCATTTTATCCATGCACTATTTCAAAAAATCATAAAATCTAAAATGTAGCAGTTTTCTGTGAGCCTAATCCAGTGTTGACCATGCATGCACCCAAATAATCTGAAATTCAAGGAAAGAGAAGAGGTTTTCAAAAAGAAATAGAGGACACAAATTATTTCATTTTAGAAAATAGAAAATGTTAGAATGGGTGGCCATCATACAGGTATGTAAAAACGACTCAGATACATTTTAAAGAATTGTTAAAGTCAACTATAGGTACTTGAAAAGTTAAGACTCCTGAAATAAAAGAGACATTTCCATTCTTTATGGTAATGATTAAGAAACTAAAATTGTATCAATACACATGGTCCTGATAGTTTTAAAATAAAATCATTAACAATTACTTGAAGAAAGTTCTAGGAGAGATGGTAAACAACATGCAAGAATATGCCAGAAATATCATGGATTCTATAACTACATCCATTTAAATCCTGGAAATAAACATGAATATACACAAACACATTCATAAAAAAGAAACAATGAAATCTTTCAATGGGCTCATCAGTAGAGTTAATTCAGATTAGGAAAGAATATGTGAACTTGAAATAAGGCAGATTTAGGCAAGTATATTTTCTTTTCTCAATAAGTGGAATCTTATAAAACAAGATGACATGAAAGTGGAAGGAAACCTTTAGAAAATCTGAAGTATATGAATGGGACAATAGGAAAAGGTAATGAGAGAGGATGTGAACCAAATGTATGCACGTATAAAAATATCACAATGAAATTAATTATTCTGTATTAAAATTATTTCTCTATATAATATATCAAGTTCATATTTAATAAAAAGAACTTACTATGTTTATTTATGAATAAAGAATATGATAGAGTAGCATGTGACTGTAGTTTCATGATTTGGATTTCTCTTGATCTCAAGAATTTAATACAGACCAGGGAAACAAGGCAACACCAAATCTTAGAAATAAAATATTAGAATATATTATTCAAAAAAAATTATGAAACTGGAAAATATTTAAGATCAACTGATAAATCTCAATGCTGATAAATTAAGTTAGGTAGAAAACTGTGAAGGCATTTAGAGGAAAAGACAAAGTATATGGAAAAGAAAATGGCAAAAGATTATAGCAGATGCAATAAGAAACTGTCTATTACTGGAATTATTGGTGATTAATATTTATAGTAGTGAAAGACGAGTATTAACACAGATTATAATATCCATTTAAATGAAATATCTTGAAAATAGATCAAAAAAGATAAAGTCTTTTTCAGGAAAATTAATTATGCACACAAACACAAAATCATGCATATGAGAACTTATGTCAAGAGAGCTTATAACCATCATGGCTGGGATTCAATTATTTTCCAAGAATAAGAAGTATGGTAGTGGAAGGAAACAGGTTTATAAAAAGAAAGAGCAAGGAAAATGTGAACATGAAGATAAATATAACAAATTTTAGAAATTTTAATTTCCTTGACACAAATACCTAAAGAAAAACTATATAAAAGCATTTGAGATTCACCATATGCCAACACATAAAATTTATGACAGGTATAGCACAAATATTGGAAAAATAGCATTGGATTTTCACCACCAAGTCTTTACTAAAAGTTACACTAAATATGTAAACTTTAATATGTTAAACCTCCATTTTATAGTCCAAGTAAACCAAAGAGAAGAGAAACTCCAAGAGTTAGTAATATCAGCAATGAATGAAGGAATGCCAGTACGGGTACCACAAACATTAAAAGAAAATATATTATAACAATACTTTCCTTAAAAATTTGTAATTATTACCTGCAAACAGGACTAATTTGAAATCTTTCTTTTCCTATTTCTATCACTAAAAATTTCTCTTCCTTGCCTTACTGCTCTAGCTAAGAACTCAAGCACTATATTGAATAAGACTGGAAAAAGTGGGCACACTTTTTGCATTAATAATTCATAGAAAATGATTTTCATGTTTTCTGCATTTGGTATAATGTTGGCTATTGGTTTGACATAGATAGCTTATATTTAGCTTATATTGGTTTAGGTGTGCTGTTTTTGTTGCTAATATCCTCAGGACTTTCATCATGTGGGTTGTTGAAGCAAAACAAACTTTGTCAAAAGCTTCTTCATCATCTATTGAAATAATCATATGATCTTTATCCTTCATTCAATTTATGTACAGCAATACTTTTGTTGACTTTTATATGCTAAAACATCTTGGAATCCCTCGAATCCAGCAAATTTGATTATGGATTATAATCATTCTAGTAGTTTGTTTAATTGATTTTGCAAGTAATTTATTGAGTTCTTGGGTACCTATGTTTGTCATGGATATTGGTCTATAGGGTTTTGTGGTTGTCATGATAACTGTGTTACTTACTTTATCCACTTTTGGTATTAGGGTAATACTGGCTTCATAGAAAGAGTTTGGAAATACACTTCCCTTTCTACATTATGCAATCATTTTTGACGTATTGCTCTTAAATCTTACGTAAAAGTGTTTTAGAATTTAGCTGTGAAGCTGTCTTATCCTGAGATTTTCATTGTGGGGAGATTCCTTATTACTATTATAAACTCACTGCTCATTATATGTCTGTTTAAGGTTTATATCTTCAGTTTAATTTAGTAAGTCAAATGTGCTTGAAATTATTCATTTCTTTTAAGGTGTTTTGAATGAAAATTTTCAAAATATTCCCAAACAATCATTTTGATTTTATTGATAAAAGTTGAAATATCCTTTTTTGTCTCTCAAGTTATACATATATTAAAACAATATGATTCTCTATTTAAGGGACAGTAAAAGCTCTAGCAGAAGTTCTTACAGCTGCTCAACATTTTCAGCAAAGTGGAGGAAACAAAATTAAATATGAAAATCACTAAGTTTTCTACATATTGATAATGAACATATTACAAAAGAAATTAGGACAGTCATCCCCACCACCATATCCTGAAAAAGTACCTAGGAATCAACCTATCTGAGGAGGAAACCTAACTATACAATAAAAACTATTAATCACTGTAGAAAAAAAACTGAAGAAGAAATTAGAAAATGGTAAGACCTCCTGTGTTCATGGATTATCAGAATTGCTATTGTGAAAATGGTTACATTACTGAAAGCAATCTACAAAGTCAATGGAAAACCCACCAAAATCCCCATATTCCTCACCAAAGCAGGAAAAAATCCAAAAATTCACTTGGAAGCACAAACCCTCCCCCCATCATCCAAAGCATTCCTGTGCACTACAGCTGGAGGTATAGTGAAAGCTGAATTAAAATTATACTAGAGTCCAATAAGGTAAACAGCATGGTCCTGGCAGAAAAACTGATATGTAGAACAAAAGAAAATAAGAGGGGACCCAGAAATAGGCCCATGCAGTTACATCTGATTCTCTTATGTTTTTATTCACATGTGCATACATTATTTGGGTCATTTCTCCCCCCTGCCCCCTCCCCTACCCTCTCCCCTCTTCTCCCCTCATTTCAAGGCAGGTCATGTTCTGCCTTTATCACTAGTTTTGTTGAAGAAAAGAGACAAGGAAGACAAAGTGTTTGACACAAGTTCTAAAATCTATGTTGTAGAAAAGACAGCTTCTTCAACAACTGGTGTTTGGGAAACTGGATACCCATATTTACTGTACTCAATTTAGTTCTCTACCTCTCATCCTATACAAAATCCAAGTATAAATGAAGCAAAACCTTAATATAACAAGACCTTTAAAATACTATAAGAAAACTTTAGATAAAATAACTCAAGATGTAGGCATGAGCAATGACTTTCTGAATGGGAATTTAATAGCTTAGGAAACAAAGCAATAACTAAAAACTAAAAAGCTTCTGCATGGCAAAAGCAACAATTAGAGTTCAGAGACAGATAAAAAACACAAAGATTGCACATTTTATCTTATATGCAGAATATAGACCTAAAAAATAATGTGACATAATTTTTAAAGGAAGACTGGAGGGAGGCACCATCAGGATGGCAATTGGGAAAGATGAGTGTGATGGGGGATGAATATGATTGAAGTACATTGTATATGTATGAAAAGAGCTTAATGAAAAACAGCATAACATAAAAAAACTGCTTTTAAATGGGGGTAGGAAAAATGGGAATTAAGGAGTAATAGAGAGGTAAATTCTATGAAAGTACACTACATTCATGTATGGAAATATCATTCTGAAATAACATAGCACTGTTATTTTACACTAAGAAAAAGAAAAACAAGAGACAGTGTATGGATTGAGAGAAAGATCTTTGCCAGTTAATTATATGTTGAGGAATTAATGTGGAGAACATATAAAGAACTCCAAAAATAAACTAAAAGACCAAATAATTCAATCAATAAATGCCCAAATGAAGTCAACAGACAGTTCTCAAAAAATTCATGAACTATCAAATGATAGTTCTATTTTTAGTTGTTTTAAGGCCCTCCATGTTGCTTTCCATAGCACTTGTGCTAATTTACATTTTAAAAAGTTAACAGTCTTAGCCATCATGGAAATGAGAACCAAAAGCATTGATAGTCTCTCACACAAAAGTCAGAACATCTATCATCAAGAAAACAAAGAATAAAATGCTGGAGATGATACAGACATAAAGAAACACTTTATTTTTATCAGAATATACTGGTTGTACAGGAGGATACATTGGAATATTTACATATGCACTAACAAAATGTCTTAGTTAGCCCTACCCCCTAGGTTATTTTCCCTTTACCTCCCTTTCCCTAGTTAGAACAATTTCAACAGGTTTTATTTTTCTGTTTTCATGTATGAATGCAAAATACATACACTATAAGACTTGTTCTGCCTTTCCTTATGTCCACCCCTCCCACTGGTACCCACTCCTGAAAAAAGACAGGATTTACACTCCGGTTCTTCAATTTTTTTGTAAAGTGTATGTGGGTAGACTAAGGGAGTTTCACCTTGGTATTATAACATGCTTTAATCATATAACCCCATCATTACTCACTCTTTCTCTATCACCATGCTCCCCTAATATGCAGTAGTTTATGGAAAATTATGTTAGTGTATATTCATATACTCACATATAGATGAGCTGTTTCAATGTTTTTCATTCTCTGACATTTTGGCCCCCCTCATCCTTCCTGTTACACCCTAAGACAAATACACTAAAACAATCTGGTTTTGTCTCTCAATATATATGTATGTTAATAACTTAGAGGTCTAGCTCCCACATTTGAGGGAAAACCTGTGATCGTTCATTTCTTCATTGTGATTGTTCTGGGTTGGGTACACTGTAGCATTTACAAAGTCTCTTACAATGTATCATATACATCACTTGAATTTACCCCTCCACTGCTCTCCTTCATCCCTCATCCCCCCTTTTTGAGCATTGCTCACTTCACTTAACATGATCTTCTCCAGTTTTATTGATTTACCTGCAAATAACATTAATTTCATTTTTGTGCCTGAATAAATTCCATTGTGTATATATACCACATTTTCTTAGTCCATTCATCAGTCATGGGGCACCTGGGTTGTTTCCCTAGCTTGACTCTTATGAATAGTCTGCAATAAACACAGACATGCAAGTGGCTCTACTATATTCTGCAGCACATTCCTTCAGATATATGCTCATGAAGGGTATCACTGGATCAAATGATAGTTCTATTTTTTAGTTGTTTGAAGGACCTCCATGTTGCTTTCCATAGCAGTTGTGCTAATTTACATTCCACCAACAGTGTAGGAGTATTTTTTGGTTTTGTTGTTTATGATAACCATTTTGATGGTGTGGTGAAATCTCGGTATTGTTCTGATTTGTATTTCCATTAGAGCTAAGGTGTTGAGCACACATCTCACAAACTGTTATTTCCTTTACACCACATTCTTCTTCATTCTCTATGTAATACATTTTCTATGTATTTGAGAAAATTTAGCCAAAATCACAATCTTATATCAGCAGCTCTAGATAATATTTACAATATACATTTATGGATAATAGCTATATTTCTTTATTCTGTGCTTTCTTTAGCACAAAAAGTAAGCATATTTGATTATAGGAGAATAATATTATGCAAAATGAATTATAACAGTATGGCAATGAGTAGTGGGCTCTAGGATAAATTCTCTGTTTTCAAATGTAAGTTCATTGTAACACTAGGGGAAATATCATGAAAAAGTTCTTTGATTTCTCTCCATTCCAGTTTAATCATGTAGAAAACATAGCTACAAAATACACTTAAAGAGGAAGGGTTGAGGTAGATTCCAAATTTATTTTTTGAATACAGTACCTTATCCTGATTGAATTGATTAAAATCTGTATGATATAAATAAAATTCAAGGACAATTCTTATGCCTTTGCTGAAACATAAAAAAAAATGGCTTTCAATGGCATAAGACTAAAATTAAGCAAAATAGTCTTTGAGGGCTATAACATATATAATAGATGCATATATCAAAAGGAAAGACACTGTGTAGCTACCTTTATCCCAAACAAGCTAATATGTTATGTTTTTTATTTTCTCTTTTCTCTTTTTTGTTCTACAAAATTGGAGAACTAGAGGGCAGAACAAGTCCACCCAGGGAGGGATAACTAGCAACAATGGGAGAGGGGAGGTGTTGGGAAAAAGGGGTAGGATGGTAAATATAGTGCAAAAAATGTGTACACCTATAAGTAAATATTAAAAAAAGATACTGTTGAAACTACTTCAGGAATTGGGGTAGGGAGGGATGAAGGAGAATGGTTGAGGAGATGAATTCATGTATGATATGTTTGATACATTGTAATAATTTGTGTAAATGCCACAAAGTACCCTCACCCAGAAGAACCATAAAAGAAAAAAAAAATTTGTACGTATAATTCCCACGTGCCAGGAAACTTGTTAAACATCAAATATGAAACCTTAAAGTGACAGAGATTAACATGAGAACGGGATCAGGAACCAGTGTAAAGAGCAATTAGAGATGAATCAACATAGGTTGTAACACATGGGTACATGAAAACAGTGCTAGGAATCTTTCTGCATAGCTATCCTTAATTCCACTAGCAAAAACCCTTTGTCTTCCTTATTATGCTTATGTCTTCTCTTCAACAAAATTAGAGATAAGGGCAGAAAAGTTTCTACCTGGGGGGGGGGAATGGTGAGAGAAGGGGCAGGGGGGAGAAATGACCCAAACAATGTACGCACATGTGAATAAATGAAAACTAATGAAAAAAAATCAAATATGGAAAAGACCTAAAAGCATATATTAAAGCGAACACAGTGGTTGTGGGAGACTTTAACACCCCATTATCATCAATAGATAGGTCATCCAAACAAAAAATCAATAAAGAAATCCAAGATCTAAAATATACAATAGATCAAATGGACCTAGTTGATGTCTACAGAACATTTCATCAAACTTCTACACAATATACATCCTTCTCAGCAGCCCATAGAACCTTCACCAAAACAGATCATATCCTAGGGCACAAAGCAAGCTTCAGCAAATATAAGAAAATAGAAATTATACCGTGCATACTATCTGATCACAATGCAGTAAAAGTAGAACTCAACAACAAATGTAAAGACAAAAACCATGCAAACAGCTGGAAACTAAATAACTCATTACTTAATGAACAATGGATCATCGATGAACTAAAAGAGGAAATTAAAAAGTTCCTGGAAGTCAATGAAAATGAACACACAACCTACCGGGACCTATGGGACACAGCTAAGGCAGTCATGACAGGAAAGTTTATAGCCATGAGTGCATATATTAAAAAGACTGAAAGATCACAAATCAATGACCTAATGATACACTTCAAACACCTAGAAAAATAAGAACAAACAAATCCTAAAACAAATAGAAGTAGAGAAATAATAAAAATAATAGCTGAAATCAATGAAATAGAAACGAAAAATACCATACAAAGAATTAATGAAACAAAAAGTTGGTGCATTGAAAAAATAAACAAGATAGATAGACGGCTAGCAAACCTGACTAAAACAAGGAGAGAAAAAACCCAAATTAGTAGAATCAGGAATGCAAGAGAGGAGAAAACAACAAACACCATGGAAGTCCAGGAAATCATCAGAGACTACTTCAAGAACCTATATTCAAATAAATTTGAAAATCTTAAAGAAATGGACAGATTTCTAGATATATATGATCATCCAAAACTGAACTAAGAGGAAATTAATCACCTGAATAGATCTATAACACAAAATGAAATTGAAGCAGCAATCAAGAGTCTTCCCCAAAAGAAAAGTACAGGACCTGATGGATTCTCTGCTGAATTCTATCAGACCTTTAAAGAAGAACTGATACCAACCCTCCTTAAACTGTTCCACGAAATAGAAAGGGAAGGAAAACTGCCAAACACCTTTTATGAAGCCAGTATTACACTTATCCCAAAACCAGGCAAAGACACCTCAAAAAAGGAGAACTATAGGCCAATCTCCTTAATGAACATTGAGGCAAAAATCCTCAACAAAATAATGGCAAACCGAATTCAACAACACATCAAAAAGATTATTCACCACGACCAAGTAGGCTTCATCCCAGGGATGCAGGGGTGGTTCAACATATGAAAATCAATAAACGTAATAAACCACATTAACAGAAGCAAAGACAAAAACCACTTGATCATCTCAATAGATGCAGAAAAAGCCTTTGATAAGATCCAACACCATTTCATGATAAGAGCTCTAAGAAAACTAGGAATAGAAGGAAAGTACCTCAACAATATAAAAGCTATATATGACAAACCTACAGCCAGCATCATACTAATGGAGAAAATCTGAAACCATTCCCTCTAAAATGAGGAACCAGACAAGGATGCCCACTATCTCCACTCCTATTCAACATAGTATTGGAATTTCTAGCCAGAGCAATTAGGCAAGAAGAAGGAATAAAAGGAATACAAATAGGTAAAGAAACTGTCAAAATACCCCTATTTGCAGACGACATGATCCTATATTTGAAGACCCAAAAAACTCTACTCAGAAGCTTCTAGACATCATCAATAGCTATAGCAAGGTAGCAGGATATAAAATCAACATCGAAAAATCATAAGCATTTCTATACACTAACAATGAGCAAACTGAAAAAGAATGTATGAAAACAATTCCATTTACAATAGCCTCAAAAAAAATCAAATACCTAGGTGTAAACCTAACAAAAGATGTGAATGACCTCTACAAGGAAAACTACAAACTTCTGAAAAAAAGAGATTGAGGAAGACTATAGATAGTGAAGAGATCACCCGTGCTCATGGATTGATAGAATCAACAAAGCAAAAATGTCTATGCTCCCAAAGTAATCTACATGTTTAATGCAATTCCCATCAAAATTCCAATGACATTCATTAAAGAGATTGAAAAATCTACCGTGAAATTTATATGGAAACACAAGAGGCCACAAATAGCCAAGGCAATACTCAGTCAAAAGAAAATGCTGGCGGTATCACAATACATGACTTCAAACTATATTACAAGGCAATAACAATAAAAACAGCATGGTACTGGCACAGAAACAGACATGAAGACCAGTGGAACAGAATAGAGGACCCAGAAATGAAGCCAGACACCTATAAGCAATTTGTCTTTGACAAAGGAGCTAAAAATATACGATGGAGAAATAGCAGTCTCTTCAACAAAAACTGCTGGGAAAACTGGTTAGCAGTCTGTAAAAAACTGAAACTCGATCCATGTATATCACTCTATACCAAGATTAACTCAAAATGAATCAAGGATCTTAATATCAGACCCCAAACTCTAAAGTTGATACAGGAAAGAGTAGTAAATACTCTGGAGTTAGTTGGTATAGGTAAGAACTTTCTCAACGAAACCCCAGCAGCACAGCAACTAAGAGATAGCATAGATAAATGGGACCTCATAAAACTAAAAAGCTTCTGTTCATCAAAGGAAATGCTCTCTAAACTGAAGAGAACACCCACAGAGTGGGAGAAAATATTTGCCAGCTACACATCAGACAAAGGACTGATAACCAAAATATATAGGGAACTTAAAAAACTAAATTCTACCAAAACTAATGAACCAATAAAGAAATGGGCAAGTGAACTAAACAGAACTTTCTCAAAAGGAGAAATTCAAATGGCCAAAAAACACATGAAAAAATGCTCACCATCTCTAGCAATAAAGGAAATGCAAATTAAAACCACACCAAGATTCCACCTCACCCCTGTTGTAACAGCCATCATTAGCAACACCACCAACAACAGGTGTTGGCGAGGATGCGGGGAAAAAGGAACCCTCTTACACTGTTGGTGGGAATGTAAACTAGTACAACCACTCTGGAAAAAAATTTGGAGGCTACTTAAAAAGCTAAACATTGATCTACCATTTGACCCAGCAATACCACTCTTGGGGATATACCCAAGAGACTATGACAAAGGTGACTACAGAGGCACCTGCACAACCATGTTTATTGCGGCACTATTCACAATAGCCAAGTTATGGAAATAGCCAAGATGCCCCACCACTGATGAATGGATTAAGAAAATGTGGTATCTATACACAATGGAATTTTATGCTGCCATGAAGAACAAAATGTTATCATTTGCTGGTAAATGGATTTAATTGGAGAACATCATTCTGAGTGAGGTTAGCCTGTCCCAAAAGACCAAAAATCATAAGTTCTCCCTCATATGTGGACATTAGATCAAGGGCAAACACAACAATGGGATTGGACTTTGAGCACATGATAAAAGCCTTAGCACACAAGGGAGGGGTGAGGATAGGTAATACACCTAAAAAATTAGGTAGCATTTGTTGCCCGTAACACAGAGAAACTAAAGCAGATACCTTGAAAGCAACTGAGGCCAATAGGAAAAGGGGACCAGAAACTAGAGAAAAGGTTAGATCAAAAAGAATTAACCTAGAAGGTAACATACATGCACAGGAAATTAATGAGTCAACTCCCTGTATAGCTATTCTTATTCAACCAGCAAAAACCCTTGTTCCTTCATTCTATTGCTTACACACGCTCTACAACAAAATTAGAAATAAGGGCAAAATAGTTTCTGCTGGATATTGAGTGGGTGGGTTGGAGAGGGAAGGGGTGGAGTGGGTAGTAAGGGAGGAGGTGGGGGCAGGGAAGAGAAATGATCCAAGCCTTGTGTGCACATATAAATAATAAAATACTTAAAAAAACCTTTTTCTTTATAAAATAATAAATAAAATACAGTTATTTCTTTGTAAAAAAAAAGTGCTAAAAAGAGAAGTTGTGCTTTTGAAACTCAGGAAGCATTTTGAAAAAAAATTACCATACTTTTATGCAAAAAATCTTAATATCAAATGGTCTCAGAAAATGTGGCACTTATACACAATGGAATTTTATTTAGTGGCAAAGAAGAATGAAATTTTGTCATTTGCAGGAAAATGGATGGAAGTGGAGAACATCATCTTAAGCAAAGTTAGTGCTGCTCAGAAGTCCAAGAATCACATGTTCTCGCTCATATGTGGATTATAGACCTAAAACAAATGCCGTAATACTACTGGACAATGATCACACACTAAGTGGAGAATGCACGTGGGAGGCATAGGGAAAGGGAACAAATAAAAAACTTGAATGTGGTTGATGTACAGGAGTGAACATAGTAATCTCACCACACTGAATTCTTAATATTCATGGAAATATTTTTTTTTCAAATTTCACAGGTACACACATAAAAAATGAAGACATTTAAGTTTGTAAATTTGTTGTATTTCAGGTGCAAGCATTGCAAAGTGAGACCCACAATTTTTCCCTACCTCAGAGAGCAAATGCATCTCACAGCTTTTACTGATGAACAGATCGTCAAATATTACAGTTTAAACTGAATGAAGAAAGTTTTACACAGAAAATGATAGAAATTCCATTCTTTTCATGACATGAATAATTTAATCAATAATGTCCAAAGGAATTCAATGAACAGTTCTTAAAAAAGTGTGAATGTTAACCTATTGTACAAGTCATACAGCTATGCCCACGTTCAGATTAATCCATGTTATTATTATAGATGCACAAATGTGATTTTAGTGTCTTTGTATATTGATTTTCATGAACTATGGTTCCAAATATTATAGCCAATATCCTATGGTTTGAAATTTCCAATATTAATTATATTTCAGTGTGAATTTAAATCCTCATTCTTCAGTTCCTCTGTAAAACTTATCCTCACACTCTCAAAACAAGCTAGGCATTTTTACATTCATTTGTTCTGCACTACTTAATACTATAAACTATTTTTAAAGCCATTGGTTTTCAGTCTCCAATCACATAAATCTATTTGGAAATTCCAAAAATTGAATGTAAACTACTGTTTATTGAAAGAATAACTAATGATCAACAAAATAAGTAAAAACATGACTTAGAAAATAACCTAAAATTGTCTACTATGCAAGCCTACTCCAGGATCTGAATAACTACTCAACTTTAATGCTGTGATTCTTCCTCATTTGTTACAAGTACTTCCACATTCCACAGTCCTGTCTTTCTCTTCTATTAGGCATGGCTTTGTATTTTTTATTGTTACAAAATCTGTATCCCAATAAAAGCTTATGAAAATAGAAAAAACCTAACTTCACTTAAACCTAAACTTCTGTTTTATTTGTTTTCTTCATATCTTTTTGTTCCATAGTGTATTTATTTTTGCTTACCTGAAGGAACATTAAGTAGCACATTTATTTTTCTATGGTGGAATTCAGTCTGCTCCCAAGGAGATGATTCTATCATCTGAACCTGAAGAGTTGCATCAAACACAATAATCCAGATGAGCAGTGAAAGGACTAAAGATGAGCCAATTGGATTGTAATATATATATGTATGCATGGAAACAGCACAAGGAAATTCCCTGTGTAGCTATCTTTATCTCAAGCATGACATAGCTTTGTTTTTGTGTTTTATCTTTTTTCTTCTAAAAATCAGAGAAGAGGCAGGTGGAGCAGGTTCTTCAGGGGGTCACCAGTATGATGGGGGGATGGTGGGGAAAGGAGGTAGAAGGATGAATACAGTGTACACACGTATGTAAATGCAAAAATGATACCTGTTGAAATTACTGCGGGAATCAGGGGAAGGGGGCTGAAGGATGGTGGTGGAGGGATGAATTGAATTACTATATATCTGATATGCTGCAAGAGCCTTTGTAAATATAAATGCCACAATGTACCCCCACTATGAATAACAAAAAAGTAAAAATAGAGGTAATGATGAAGAAAACATTTGAGTGGGTACTGGTGGCTTACGCCTGTAATCTTATTCAGGAGGAAGAGAGTAAAGGAATCACTGTTTAAGGCCAGCCTTGAGTTCAAACCTCAGTACTGACCAAAAGAAAAGAAAAGAAAAGAAAACATTTACTAGTGAATGAGTTAGATTTGTTCTTTTATACTTGGACCATTCAAGGTGCTTTAATTTATTTTCTCCTGTTTATTAATTCTTATTCTCATTAGGTTATTTTCTTCCTTTGCAAATCATTTACAATTTATCTACTAATCCAAATCTCCTCTCCACAGCTATGAGCTCAACTTGTCATAATTTTTTGAAGTTTCAGATGGAAACATATGATAGATACATGATATGTCATGACACTCAAAATATATCACCATTTTATACAGAGTACTTTGAAATTAAGTAGATTGAAAGTGTCTCAGAGCAAAGTCTGTCTGAATTTTTTCAGTCCTGTTTCTCCTGCTTCTTTATCCCTCAAGGAAGTCCATAAAGTAAAATTTTTATTTCCCAAGTTAGGTCATCAAACAAGAAGTTCACTCACCCATCCTAGAAACATCACTCTGATATTCTACCATTGTTCAGGTCAGAAGTGGCCTTAAATAAATGTTCTGGCCCACCTTGTCAGAAAGAATATTATCTGAACCTCATTGCAAATGGATTTTAATCTATATCCAAGGAAAAAACTGCTGCACAAAGAAGCTCAGAAAAATATGGAAAAGTTTTGTAAGGTTCTCTCTTTCAATCTGATTCCATTAAATCATATCCTTATGTTTAATTACATTCCTACAGGTTTTCTATTCTCAATGGAACCTAGAGATAAATATAGATGACTTTTCCTAGTTCCTTGGGTCTTCATTTCTGCTGGTAATATTAAACTTTTATGAAATTGAGTTACAATTTTATCTCTAACTAAACTGTTTTTCCAGTTTTTATTCAAAATCTAAAGAAAGCTCCAGAAAAATTCTTAAGATTTTGCTCCAAAAATTCAAAGGATGACTTTCTATTTCATTATATTAAAATGTGATTATTGTTAATACCCACCTGCCTCTAATCTTATGAACACAAAATATGTAAATTATATACTTAAAGTACTTTGGATACATACTGAACAAATATCAAATCACTCTTGTTTACGCATCAATTTTTTGAAAGCAAAAACAGCTATTAAATATTTTGCCATGCTGCTTATATTGTATAGCATTTTGATATGGTACCATGAAGTATCCTATATCAAAATAGTTGAAGACAGCATCTTTTATGAAATACAATGTGCAGATATAAATTTAACTTATACAACAAATGCAAACAGTTCAACTCTTTCATAGTGCCTAGAGATTATAATTATTTGATATCATTCTACAAATACTTTTTGGTATATTTCATAATGAAGATGAAATAGTCTCAATTTGAGAAGCTTCCCAACTTAAATACTGTCTATAAACTTATAGCTACTATTGAACATTTTTACCAACATAAAATGACATTGTAAGCATTCTAAGTCATAGAAAAAATGAATGAAATCAAGAAAAAATTTTATAAAAATGACTACAACAGTGGAAAAACCCCATGAATATATGAAGTGACATAAGGTACTATTACAGGATCAGAAAGGAGACAAAGCAGTGTACTAGTAAACAGAAAATTTTTACTAAATTCTTTATTTATTTGTTTATTTGATGATTTGACCCCTTAGACTCCCACTTGCTAGGCAAACACTATACTACTTGAGCATGCCCTCAGCCCTTTTCCCTTTACTGTCTTTTCATTAGGGTATAATGGTTTTTGCCTTTATCTGGCCTTGCTGACCTACACTCTCTTTAGCTGTAATTATAGGCCGAAGCCACTATGTTTTGTGGCGGAAACTTGCTAACATTTCCCCAGGCTGGTCTCCAACCATGACCTTCCCACTTTACTGCCTGTGTAGCCATGATTAAGGTGTGCAACAATGCACCCAGTCCTCTAATGTCTGATTTCTGAATGCAAACAAAAATACCATCAAATATAAATTACATGCAGCACAGATATCAAAGGAAAAATAAGTCAAAGTAGTTTTATATGGCACTGACATAGGACAGGGAAAAATTTTGAAATAAATTATAAAAATAGCAGTGTATATTTAGAAAGTTTTAATAAATAGGTTAAGAGTTCTTAAAGTGTGATATTAAATTACATTTATCATCATTTAAATTTTTAAAAATTAAAAATTTTAACTCCTAAAATAAGAGGATTGTATTTTAAATACACATAAAACACTTAAGGAAACTGAAAGATATTGTACATAAAACCTTAATATAATTTTCAAATGTTAATAATTGTTAAAATCATATTGTATCTAACAATCCATGTAACAATTGGTACAAAATAAACTGCTCTGAAAATGGAACTATACTTCTTCAAATAACTTTTCAGTAGCAGAGAAAATTAAAACAGAATTTCAAAAAATACACAAAAAAGTTTAAAATGAAAGAAATCTTAAAACTCTAATATTAACCAAAGTTTATGGTGTAGCACAAACTCTAAATTCCTTGTCAAGTCTTTGTTTTACAACATTTTTACTATCAAAAGTGTAATGATGAATCAAGCATTTAACTGGAGGATTTATTTTTGTAGGATGCTACAAACTCAAAGGAATCAGGTAAAAGCATTAATTACCCAAAGCATGACATGTCACAGAAAGGTATGATTTTCAAATCATTACCAGGAACACACTCAAGAGATCTCACTGCATGAAGATTTTTAACTTGGTAAATCCACAGTATTTCAGATGCAAAGCTCTGCTGAATGTGCCTTGATTTTGCTTATTACTGAGACCACATTCATCCCACAGCTCTCACTGACAAAGACTTTGTCAAATGATGCATTTTTAAGTGAAATCTAAACATTGCTAATGGGTAAATAGGAAACATCAAAATTTTATGGGTATGTCATGTCTCATCATAAAATCACAAGTACTTATCTAGAAATACACAAAAGTATCAACAATAGTTACAGTGTCCCCTTAATAAACTAAATTTTTTCAAGTTGACTGCAATGTTAGTATATACTATTTTTCTAAAACTTCATTATATTTTATTAGGTTTGCTTTATTATAAATACAAATTTAGGACCTGATTTTTTTTTCATTCAGATCTTTTTTGCTTGTGAATTAAATTAGCTAAAGTAATTGGCAATAAACCAGTGAGTAATCTTCAAGAAAAAGTATTGCACATTAAAATATTTCAGGAATATAAATCTTGCATTGATAATGGCTAGCAGTATCCCTTAAGTGACTTCATCCATCATGTGAGCACATGGAACTGTAATATGATTCCTCTTGTGCTGCTGAGGAAACTGAGGTCTCTAGTTTTAGTGAATTACTAAGGGTTTTACAACTGAGACAGCACTGTATATTATAAAAGTAATTCTTTATGAAACTATTATGGTGCCTATATATATATATATATATATATATGATACATAACATTTTCATAACAAATATCCTTAAA
Source organism: Castor canadensis (assembly GCF_047511655.1). Classification (NCBI taxonomy): domain Eukaryota; kingdom Metazoa; phylum Chordata; class Mammalia; order Rodentia; family Castoridae; genus Castor; species Castor canadensis. The sequence goes on from NC_133386.1 coordinate 190,481,046, forward strand.
ATTGAAGTATGTATGGAATATTGTATGACATAGTATAAAGAACTGCACCTTTTCTTAGTTTGTACATTAGTTTTCCTTAAAAGACATAAATTTAAACAATACACGTATGTTACAACATGTTACCATAATGACATATTACTAGCAATTTCCAAGACTTTGTTTGAATAAATAAAGTATAGCACCACAGAAATGTGAACTAACTTCAATTGTTTTTGGAAAAGACCAAGGACATGTTTGGCAGGAGAGAAATTATTACTTTAAATGCTTAGCATCACCCTCATTTTATTTGTCTGGAGCCCCCGCTGTTCGGCATGACTCTAATGAAATCACTTTTCACTTCTTTGTTTCTAAGACTGTAAATGAGAGGATTCGCCATGGGGATCACAATGGTATTAAAAACAAAAGTAGGACTTACTTAGTTTTTTTTTTTTTTTTCATTTTTCTTTTATTATTCATATGTGCATACAAGGCTTGGTTCATTTCTCCCCCCTGCCCCCACCCCCTCCCTTACCACCCACTCCACCCCCTCCCGCTCCCCCCCCTCAATACCCAGCAGAAACTATTTTGCCCTTATCTCTAATTTTGTTGTAGAGAGAGTATAAGCAATAATAGGAAGGAACAAGGGGTTTTGCTGGTTGAGATAAGGATAGCTATACAGCGCATTGACTCACATTGATTTCCTGTGCGTGGGTGTTACCTTCTAGGTTAATTCTTTTTGATCTAACATTTTCTCTAGTTCCTGGTCCCCTTTTCCTATTGGCCTCAGTTGCTTTAAGGTATCTGCTTTAGTTTCTCTGCATTAAGGGCAACAAATGCTAGCTAGTTTTTTAGGTGTCTTACCTATCCTCACCCCTTCCTTGTGTGCTCTCGCTTTTATCATGTGCTCATAGTCCAATCCCCTTGTTGTGTTTGCCCTTGATCTAATGTCCACATATGAGGGAGAACATACGATTTTTGGTCTTTTGGGCCATGCTCACCTCACTCAGAATGATGTTCTCCAATTCCATCCATTTACCAGCGAATGATAACATTTTGTTCTTCTTCATGGCTGCATAAAATTCCATTGTGTATAGATACCACATTTTCTTAATCCATTCGTCAGTGCTGGGGCATCTTGGCTGTTTCCATAACTTGGCTATTGTGAATAGTGCCGCAATAAACATGGATGTGCAGGTGCCTCTGGAGTAACAGTCTTTTGGGTATATCCCCAAGAGTGGTATTGCTGGATCAAATGGTAGATCGATGTCCAGCTTTTTAAGTAGCCTCCAAATTTTTTTCCAGAGTGGTTGTACTAGTCTACATTCCCACCAACAGTGTAAGAGGGTTCCTTTTTCCCCGCATCCTCGCCAACACCTGTTGTTGGTGGTGTTGCTGATGATGGCTATTCTAATAGGGGTGAGGTGGAATCCTAGCGTGGTTTTAATTTGCATTTCCTTTATTGCTAGAGATGGTGAGCATTTTTTCATGTGTTTTCTGGCCATTTGAATTTCTTCTTTTGAGAAAGTTCTGTTTAGTTCACATGCCCATTTCTTTATTGGTTCATTAGTTTTGGGAGAATTTAGTTTTTTAAGTTCCCTGTATATTCTGGTTATCAGTCCTTTGTCTGATGTATAATTGGCAAATATTTTCTCCCACTCTGTGGGTGTTCTCTTCAGTTTAGAGACCATTTCTTTTGATGAACAGAAGCTTTTTAGTTTTATGAGGTCCCATTTATCTATTCTATCTCTAGTTGCTGTGCTGCTGGGGTTTCATTGAGAAAGTTCTTACCTATACCTACTAACTCCAGAGTATTTACTACTTTTTCTTGTATCAACTTAAGAGTTTGGGGTCTGATATTAAGATCCTTGATCCATTTTGAGTTAATCTTGGTATAGGGTGATATACATGGATCTAGTTTCAGTTTTTTGCAGACTGCTAACCAGTTTTCCCAGCAGTTTTTGTTGAAGAGGCTGCTATTTCTCCATCGTATATTTTTAGCTCCTTTGTCAAAGATAAGTTGCTCATAGTTGTGTGGCTTCATATCTGGATCCTCTATTCTGTTCCACTGGTCTTCATGTCTGTTTTTGTGCCAGTACCAATTTAAATAAGTAAAGATCACAGTGCCATAAAAGGTGGTGACTCCCAGGAGATTGGAGGCACAGGTAGAAAAGGTTTTTTTCTTTCCTGAAGAGGAAGTAATTCTTAGAATAGTATAGAGAACAGACATACAGGACACAGATATTGTGATAATGGACATGACTAGTATAGAACCTACAAAAATGAATATCACAATTCCATGTTAAATGTGTCCTCACAGGACAGGGCTAAAATTGGGGATGTGTCACCAAAATAGTGATGGATTATATCATTAAATCGGAGTTGCAAAAAGGCAATTTAATCATGTAAATCACCATGACAGAGGAATCCATAAAGCCAGTCATATAGGACCCAGTGAGGAGGACACAGCACAGCCTCATGGACATAATAACTGGACAATGTAGAGGATTGCAGATGGCTATGTAGCGATCATAGGCCACTGAGGAGAGAAGAACACATTCAGCAGCACCAAACCAAACAAAAAAGTACATCTGTGTGAAGCAGCCCATAAAAGAAATATTCTTGTTGGAAGTCACTGAGTTCCCTAAGGTTTTAGAAGTGATGACATTTGAGTAACAGAGGTCAAGAAATGACAGGTGACTGAGAAAAAAATACATAGGAGTGTGATGCTGGAGATCCTAGAGAATGATCAGTATCATCCCTATGTTCCCCAGCACAGTGACCAGGTATATCAGGAGAAAGAGCACAGAGAGCACCAGCTGGATCTCTTCAGAGTCTGTCAACCCCATCAGGATGAAGTCAGGCACGTTTGTGTTATTACAGGTACTTATACTGTACTGCCCTAAATTGTTGAGAAGTTTAAGTCAAAACTTAGTTTAAGTGACTTCAAACTTGTTTTAGTTTGTATAACTGGTCAAACATTTTTATATTTAGTTTACACTTTCTTAAAATTGATCATAAATTTACAAAATGAGATATAAAAATTGAATACCAACTGTATAGTTATAAAATGACTTTTAGTTATGATATAAGTAAATGTAACTTTCTTCATAATTACAATAATCTAATACTGTTCAAAATGCTTTTTATTAACACATTTAATCTATATGAAATGTTACAAAATAGGTACTAACATTATCCACTTATTTTAGATAAAAGGAAGGTTGAGAATGTTCATATAACCTATCCGAAAGCAGTACAGATCATCTGGACTCTGATTTTATCTCTGTACTTTGACTCTGAAGAGCATGTTTATTCTACTGTGTTTCTGTGTGGTATTTATAAAAACCTGAACAAAAAACTAGGTATAAGTTATACAATGACATCATACAATGTACATGTACCATTAAGGTCTTCTTTGCAATATGGCTTAACACTATCTATACACTAACCACTTTTTCATTTAGTTTTTAGGGTGAATTAAGATCATAGATTACATTTAAGTGTTATTTCACAGAAAATATATTGTTTTCCTTACTTGACCAGTTTCAACTAAAATTTCAAGTAAAGTTTTATTGTCAAAATATGAACATTGCTTGTAGCCTCTAATTCAATGAACTCTACATTTGTTTCTACAGATCCTGACATCACTCATGGTACATGAATATTCTTCTAACGAAGCCCCTGTTTCTTTTAATCTGACCTGACAAGATTTGAATTTTATGAACCATACTTACTTGGAACCATAGTTGTGGAGAAACAGTAAACACTTTATCCAATTTCATTTGCCAAAGAAAGTTGTTATTTCCTCAATTTTCTCTCAAAAAGATTATGAAATGCATTTGAGTAGCTGAGCATATATATTGAACTTTTTTTTCTTGAGAGGTTTATTTTCGTATTTTACTCCATTCCCTATTTTTATCCTGATATAAATTAAGTCACCTAACAAAATTCCGTCACGTTACCCACATGGAGAGTCTGAAAAGACATCCCAAGTTGCTGCTGTGAAGATGAATAGAGCAATGGGTGTCCTAATTCCCCACCATATAAGACCAGAACGCCCTGCTTAAAAGGCATGGGGATGATGCAATAGTTTGTCATCCTCAGTGACAAGTTTCCAAGGAGGATGATTTGCTGTGCTTTCAAGAAAAAAATTTCAAGGACCAAGTGTAAAAACGATTCGCCTTTTTACACAAAAGCTCCATAATGAAGAATATAATAAATAGATCTTCTTTTTTGGTGCAATAGTTCTTGAAAATGCTAATTTGTTTCTTAACAACATAAATATATGAAGTATACAGTGTTACTCAGCTGAGACAGGCTAACTAGTATATTACAAAACCAACATCAATTAAGGGACAAAATGTAACCTTGAGATTTCAAACAAATTAAAGTATAATGGTTCTGCCTGGAAGCAGGGGGCAGGAGGAGGGAGAAATGACACAAACAATGTATACACACGTGAATAAATGAATTTTTAAAAAAACATTAAAAATATACATTTAAAAAAAAGTGTAACGGTGATTTCCTATGTCGATATCTCCTGAATAGTTGTGGTGATTACCAAATCACCTTGAATGTGTTTTTCTCATGCAATGTTCCCCAACACTGAAATCAACATTGATCAATATAAACCTGTTTATGGTAACCAGGCAATTCTTATATGAATACTATGTCATAACAGATGTCAAAATGTGATCGGACACTTAAAATATTTTCCAATTTAAATAGTAATCCAGATAAATTCTTAGCTCATCACATTTTAGTCTTTGCTCTTTACCTATTTCTTTCCTTGTTTTTCTATAACGTTTGCCTCATTAGGGAGTGATTTTTCATTACTTCTATTGACATTTCACTCATGTACCAGTTATGTATATATACATAACTTATAGTGTACAAAATAGTAAGTTTCATTGTAACACTTAGTGAATGTATATGATGTATTTTGGTCTTGATTATGTCTCCAATTAAACACTCTTGCCTGCCCTTCTGCTAGTTGCTGTCTTCTTCCAAAATAGTCCCCCCTCTGAATTAATGTTGTATTTTATAATGTAGAACCCACATAGAAGAGAAAAATTTGCAGTTTTTTTCTGAGTCTGACTTAATTTACTTTACATGATTTCCATATCCATACATTTTGTAATGGTTTTATTCATCATAATGTATGAACAATACTCTGTTATGTATAGTGCCACATTTTCCTTATCCATTCATCCATGGAATGACCCCAAGTCAGGCAGGTAACCTGACTTGGCTCTGTGAATAGTGCAGCAATAAACATGGGCATGTGATATCTCCATTACACACTGACATTGTGTCATTCAGGTATACACCTAGGAGTGGTATAGCTGGATGGTATGATAGTGCTGAGTTATTTGAGAAAATTCCATACTACTTCAATAGTGGCTGGACTAATTTACCTTTACACCAAGAGTATATATGGGTTCATTTTTTGACATATCTTGGCAAGCATTTGGTTTTTTCTTTATGAAAACCATTCTGACTAGGGTGGAATGGAATATCTGTATAGCTTTGTCTAGCATTTCCCTGATGGCTAAAAGATTTTAACTTTTTTTTATGTGTTGGTCATTATTATTTCTTTCTTTTAAAGTATATCTGTTCTGATGATTTGCCAATTTATTGAAAGGATAATTTGTTTTGAGTATTTTTCTGTTCTTTATAAGTTGAGATTATAACCCCTTGTAAAATATCAGTTGGAAAAGATTTTTTTACCATACTATAGGCACTCTACTTATGATTATTTCCTTTGATGTGAAGAAGCATTTTAATGAGATAAAACTCAATATGTCAATTTTGAATAATATTTTTGCATTTGTTGGAGTCCTATTCAGAAATAATTTCTGAGATATTGAAGTGTTTCCCTTATATATTTCTACAGTAGTTTCAAAGTTTACATTAAGGTCATTGTCCATTTTGAATTGATTTTTGGATAAGGTGAGACATAGAATTCTGGTGTCAGTTTTCTATGTGTGGATGTCAAATTTCCCTAGCAAAATTTGTTGAAAAGACAGTCTTCTCTCTAATTTATGCTTTTGGAAATGTTGCTGAGAAACATGACTGTAGCTGCATAGATTTTTTTTTGTGAGTCCTCTGTTGTATTCCATTGGTGTACAAGTTAATTTCTGTGCCAGTCCCATGTTTGTTGTTGTTGTTTTACTGTGGCTCTTTAGCATACTCTAAAACTAGGTATGATGTTTCCCTTGACATTAATATTTTTCTTCAGAATGGGATGTGAATTTGTGTGACTTTTCTGTTTCCATATTAGTTTTAGGTTTTCCTTTTCTAGTTCTGTGAAAAATATCATAGGAAATTTTTATTAGGATTGCAATATAGATCAATTTTGGAAATTGACCATTTAACACTATTAAATCTGCTTGTCCCAAGAACATGGGAAATTTATATGTCTCATTGCTTTAAATCTATTTCATTTTATAGTTTCCATTATACAATACTTTTCCATACACGATTGTATATATTCTTAACTTTCACATATAGAGACTGTTGTAAAGAGGATTTCATTCATGATTTCTTTCTCAGCATAATTGTTATTGGTTTATATAAAAGCTACTGATTTTTGTTTATTGATTTTGTTTCCTGCTACTATGCTCAAAAGTGTTTATCATAACTAAGAGATTTCTGGTAGAGTCTGTAGAGTCTTTTCTGTATAGGATCCTGTCATTTAAGTAGAGGTCATCTGATTTCTTCCTTTCCCATTTATATCCCTTTTATTTCTTTCTTCTGCCTTCCCACTCTGGCTAAGAATCAAAGCAATATATGAAATAATGGTGGAAGGAGTGGACAACCTTTTCTCATTTCTGATTTTACATGAAAGGCTTTAAATTTTTCCCGTTCAGTGTAATACTGGCTTTGTGTTTGTCATATATAGCTCATGTGATGCTGAGTTTCCCTAAATTACTAGTTTCTTCAAGCTTTTGTCATGAAGGGACACTGGAATTTGGCAATGGCTTTTTCCACATCTACTGATGTGATCATGTGATGCTTTTCTTTTTTCTCTTTAGGGTTATATGCTCAAAGAACCTTGTACCACTGAAATGAATGAAATCTCATGATGGTGTGTGATGTTTTCAATATGTTCTTGAATTTGCTTTACAAATATTTAGTTAAGGATTTTTGTGCCTAAGTTCTTATAGTGATGCATAATTTTCTTCTTTTTTCATTATTCAGTTTTAGTATTAGCGTAATGGTGACTTCATATCCATTTTGGATGTGTTTCTTCACTTTCTATTTCATATAATAGCTGAGGAGCATTAATTTTGTTTTTTTCTTTAAAGGTGTGGTCTTTAGGTTTTTCTTATATCTTTCTGATTAAATTTTAGTATGTTGTATGTTTCTAGAAATTTATCCTTGTTTTTCTAAATTTTTTAATTTATTGGAATGCAATATTTTGAAATACTTTTTCAGTTTTTTTTTCAAAATGTTTCTTAATGATCCTCTGCATTTTGGTGGCAAATTGTGTAATGTTCCCCTTTGAATATCTTAGTTATATTAACTTAAGTTTTCTCTGTTTTTCTTTTGATTGGTTTGAGTAAAGTTTGGTAAACTTATTTTCCTTTACAAATCATCAATTCTTTGTCCCATTGATTCTTTCCACTGAACTTTAACTTCCCATTTTGTTAATTTCCACCCTGATTTTTATTATTTCTTTCTTTCCATTTTCTAGCTTTTACTTATTTTTCTAATACTTGAAGTTCACCAACAGTTTATTTGAGATCTCTCTGATTTTTCTGATGTACACATGCATAGCTATAAAATTCAGTTTTAGAACTTTGCTGTGCTCCAAATATTCTGGTAAATTGTGATTTCATGCTCAACTGATCCTAGCAAATATTAGTTACCTTTTGATTTCTTCAATGACCAACTTATTATTTACTTATACTTTTCAGTGTTGTAGATATTTTTAGAAGATTTTTTTCTTCTTTTTTTTTTTTTTTTTGGTATTGAGGTTTGAACTCAGGGCTTATTTCTTGAGCCACTCAACCAGCCCTTTTAGTGTTGGGTTTTCCAAGATAGGGTCTCATGAACTATTTGCTCTGGCTGGCTTTGAAACATGATCCTTCTGACCTCTGCCTCCTGAGTAGCTATGATTTCAGCCTTCAGCCACTGACACATGGCTGAGATATTTATGCTTCCTTGCAATTTATTTCTAGTTATATACCATTATGATCTAATAAGATAAAAGAAATTATTTCATTTTTCTTGTATTTCTCAAAGACTTACACTATGATCTATGATCTATTTTGGAGAAAATTCCATCAGCTGGTAAGAAGAAAGTGTATTCTGCAGCTCTTTACCTGGAATAAATTGCAGATACCTGTTAAGTTATTTAAGCTATTGCAGGTTACCTTTGAACTTGTTTCTTTTGTTTGAATGATCTGTGTACTGATGAGTGTGTTATTTAAGTCCCTCACTATATTGTTTTAGCTCTATCTGTCCCTTTGTGTCTAGTGGTGATGTTTTATGTTATTGGGTGCACAAAAGTTTGCTGCATATGTAATTACCATCATTATATTTTCTTGATGGGTTGTTACTTTAATAATCTGTAGTGACCTTTTTATATCTGAATAATTTTGACTTGAAGCCTGCTTGTCAGATACAAGTATAGCCACCCTTGTTTGCTTTAGGATTCTGTTTACTTGAAGTATCATTTTATCTCCTTTCACTTTCAGGGGATTATGTATCTTTGCCAGTGGGCTGAGTGTCTTGCAGACAACAAAGAGTTTGGTCTTGTTTCTTCTTTCATTCGGTTGGTCTGTGTTTTGGTTTGATTATATTTGGCAGTATTAGGGTTTAAACTTAGGGTGTTGTACTTGTTAAGCAAATACTCCATTTCCCAGCCCTTTTTTAAACATTATAATTTCTTTCAAGGAAAAAATGTACACATACAACATGCACACATACACACACATACACTGAATTTTTCACTTTAGTATAGGATAGTTAAAATAATTTATTGGATTTGAAACTGTGAGAAAAAACTTTTGTAAATATACCATATCACTTCCTTATAACTAAAATATATTTTGGTACCCAAAAAAGGGCATAATATTTTTTTCATCATATGGTTGGAATTTTGAGAAAATAAATCCTTGGAAGTATTGGGTTGTTACCTGAAGTCTCCTCTTTCCCTCCATTCTCTTATTTATTCATTCAATACTCATTGATTTTACAGCCATAGAACAATAGTCACAGGCTTTATGTGAGACTATAAAAATGAAAACAAGATGCGATTTTCACAATACTTAGAGATCATTGCATCTCTCAACATGTAAGTTTAGTTTGCTTATTTAATATGCTGATATTTGGTGAACTAACAGGTATAGGGCCCTCCACAAGGTAAGAAATTTGGCATAGTGTCAATGGTTGACTTCATTATTGGATTAACATGTATTATAAAACTGCCTTCTTGGTTGAATTCATATTTGTATATATACTCAATTTGACTTGCCAATCAAATGTTTTAACTTTTATTTTTTAGATATTTATAACTTACAGAGTTTCCACATGGTTCATCCAACTTCATTAAGTTAAATGCCTTCAATAATTTTTTTTTTTGGCAGTACTGATGCTTGAATTTAGGGCTTCAGGCTTACTAGTAAGGTGCTCTACTGCTTAAGCCACTATATCACCCTCATAATATTACTACAATTACAAGGATGATATACTTTTGTAAATGCTGCAATATATCCCCTACCCAGAACAGCAATAAAGAAAACAAACATGAAAAAGAGAAAATTACATAATATTATTTCAAATTACAGACTTAGATTGATTTCTTCACTTTTTTCACTAAGCTTTGTTTTTCTCCCTCCTTCCTGCCTCTTAGTGCCATGCCTCTTATCCCCCTTCAACTCTGTTTCACAGTCCTTCATTTTCTTTCATAACTGTGCTTCTTTTTCAGAGTACTATTCATGATGTTTTGTAAAATGTTCCTCCCCTGATATTTTCCTAATGATTTATGATTAAATTGAGATTTTTCATTACTTTGGAGCGTTCCATATGTGTAACTTGTTCATCATGTAACAGGGTGTATATTAACAACATATTAAAACTGGTCATATAAAGTACTGTATGAAACATTTCTTCACTATAAAGTTATAATCCTTTCCTCTGTAATTAAAACATTTGTTTAAGGGAAGGTAATTTAGTCTCTGAAGATATTCTATTACAGTTTTGTGGTAATCATCAATAACTGTCACCTGTTACAAGTTTTATAATGTTCAGAGAACAGGGCTATTACAAAATATTAATTAGAATAATCATCCAGGAAATAATTGTTTGCCCCCTATATACTTATTTATTCAACTGTTTATCCATACTAATGTGCACTGTGATATATTGTGTTTTATTATCCAAAGTTGCCATCATTTGTTTTGTTTCTCAATTTGTTGTAACTTTGCAATTAGAACCTCCATCAAATCATCTATAAGAATATTCAATGATAGTGAATTAGAGACAACCACATATTTCCTACATTTTCCACAAATGTGAAAAAAAAAATCAGCTGTGCAACTACAGAGAGAAGTGGGAAGAGTTGAAATAAAAGTGAAGGCAACTGGAAAGAACACACAGAGACCAGATGAAATCCAGAAATACTGAACTTTACATTTATGAAATAAATATACAGTACTAAGCAAAAGAGGAAAAATCCATCTAATGTATATGCACTAAGAAGATATCCTACTTGCCCACATGTGCAGCTGCTGAAACTATGCAAAAAAAATGTTTTTTTTTCTTTTAAATTGATGTTCTGTGTACAATACATCAAGCAAAAGGAGCCCCGTGAGCATCTTAACTCCCTTGCAGGTACCATGGAGTGGTGTCATCTAGAGAGAATTTGTATACAAACCTCTCACTCTGTAAGAGCAGAAACTCTGTGTTTTCGTATCTCCAAATCCTAATGACCACCCCCAATTATCTCAGCAACCAATCAGCCAAGAATCAGTGTAGATCCAGAAAAATGATTGTGACTTGGACTCAGATGTACAGATGCAGAACTACTTTGGCATTAAGTGCAAGCTACAAGTCAGGAGACATCAAACTAGGGTGAAACTACTGGATGCACCACCCCACAGAAATAACCATGGGCCACACATGCCATAGAAGAGAACTATGAGTACACATTGAGGGAGCAGAAGACTAAATGCAGAGGTAGTTACCTACTACATTGAATGGACTCAGCTGGCAAATAGCTCCGCATGGCTTAACCTATTTGTACTTTTATACGGTAAAAACAACTGTTCTGACCACAAAGGAAATTATAAAAGACAAGCCTGGAGAAGGAATCTCTATCTTTTACCTAACTGATTTTTTGTTGTTGTTCATTTATTCACATATGCGTACATTATTTGGGTCATTTCTCCACCTTGCCCTCCTTCCCAAACTTTCTCCCCCCCCCTCTCAGTTCCAGGCAGGTCCCATTCTGCCCTTATCACAAATTTTGTTGAAGAAAAGACATAAGTATAATAAGGAAGACAAAGTGTTTTTGTTATTTGAGTTAAGGATAGGTATATAGAAAGATTCCTTCTCTTGCTTTCATGTACCATGTGTTACCACCCATGTTGATTCAACTCTAACTGATCTTTACAGTGGTTCCTCATCCCCTGCTCATGATAACCTGTAATTTTAAGGTTTCTGTGTTAGTTCCTCTGGAGTGGGGATATCAAATGCTTTCATGTTTTGGGTTTTCTATCTATTCCTATATCTCTCACATATACTCTCCCCTTGTCATGTGATCCAAGTCCAACCACATTGCTGTATTTGCCGAGGATCTAAAGTCTGCATATGAGGGAGAACATATGATTTTTGGTCTTCTGAGCCTGGCTACCCTCACTCAGAATGATGTTCTCCAGTTCCATACATTTACTTACAAATGGTAAGATTTCATTCTTCTTCATAGCTGAGTAAAATTCCATTGTGTACAAATACCACATTTTCTTGATCCATCTTGGTTTTTTCCATAACTTGGCTATTGTGAATATTGCTGCAATAAACATGGGTGTGCATGTGCCTCTGGAATAACCTGTGTTGTATTCCTTTGGGTATATCCCCAAGAGTGGAATTGCTGGATCATATGGCAGGTCTATGTTTAGATTTTTAAGAACTCTACAAATGTTTTTCCAGAGTGGTTGCACCAGCTTGCATTCCCACCAGCAGTGGATTGGAGTTCCTTTTTTCCCACATCCTAGGCAGCACTTGTTGTTGATAGTGTTTTGGTGATGGCGATTCTAACAGGGATGAGGTGGAATCTTAGTGTGGTTTTGATTTGCATTTCCTTTATGGTCAGAGATGGTGAGCATTTTTTCATGAGCTTTTTGGCCATTTGAATTTCTTCTTTTGAAAAAGTTCTGTTTAGTTCAGTTGCCCATTACCTAATTGGTTCATTGATTTTAGGAGAGTTTAGTTTCTTAAGTTCCCTATATATTCTGGTTATCAGTCCCTTGTCTGATGTACAGTTGGCAAATACTGTCTCCCACTCTGTGGGTGATCTTTTTAGTTTAGAGACCATTTCTTTTGTTGATCAGAAGCCTTTTAATTTTATGAAGTCCCATTTATTCATCCTTTCTCTTAATTGCTGGGATGCTGGGGTTCTATTGAGGAAGTCTTCACATATACCTATTTGTTCCAGAGTGTTTCCTGGCCGTTCCTGTAGTAATTTCAGAGTTTCAGATCTGATATTTAGGTCCTTGATCCATTTTGAGTTGATACTAGTACAGGGTAATAGACATGGATCTAGTTTCAGTTTCTTGAAGATAGGTAACCACTTTTCCCATCAACACTTGTTGAAGAGGCTGTTTTTTCTCCATTGTATATTTTTGGTACCTTTGTCAAAAATGAAGTGGGTATAGTTGTATGGATTCATATCTGGTCCTCTATTCTGTCCCACTGTTCTTCATGTCTGTTTTTGTGCCAGTACCATGCTGTTTTTATTGTTATTGCTATGTAATATAGTTTGAAGTCATGTATTGTGATACTGCCAACATTGCTCTTTATTGTGAGTATTGCCTTGGATATTCACAGTCTCTTTTGTTTCCAAATGACTTTTAGGGTAGATTTTTCAATCTCTGTGGTGAAAGTCATTTGGATTTTGATGGGAATTGCATTAAACATGTAGATTGCTTTTGGTAGTATAGCCATTTTTACTATGTTGATTCTACCAATCCATGAGCATGGGAGATCTTTCCATCTTCTGCAGTCTTTCTCAATCTCTTTCATTCACATCCTTTTTAAAATTTACTCCTAGGTATTTGATTTTATTTTGAGGCTATTGTGGATGGAATTGTTTCCATGTATTCCTTCTCAGTTTGTTCACTGTTGGAGTATAAAAATGTTGTTGTGTGTTGAAGTATATTTTTCCCTTCTTCCCTGTTTTGTCTTTTTCTGTATTCCCTTTATTCTGTTTTGTCTCACTGTTCTTTCTTATGCCTTTACCACATATTCTTCTAACCGATTCCTTACCATGATTCTTCTTTCTCCTCATATCTCCTACTTTTCATTACTTAATCATTAATACCTAAAACTTTAATTATTTTTCAACTGTTTGTTAATTCAATAAGTATCCTAATTTTATCTTTTCTAAACTTATAGTGGTAATTGATTTTTTTCTCTAACACAGTTAAATATCTGGTTTGTTATTGCTTTATTGTTTTTGTTATTGCCACCTGATTTCTCTCCTCTAAGTTCTAGGGGAGATCACAACTAAAATAGTAATCTTCCAGTAAGAGGAACCCCCCAAGCCAGGTGCCAGTGGCGCACACCTATAATCCTAGCTACTTAGGAGTCAGAAATCAGGAATATCACAGTTTGAAGACAACCCGGGGAAATAGTTCACAACACCCTATCTTAAAAAAACCCATCACAAAAAAAGGGCTGGTGGAGTGACTCAAGGTGTTGGACCTAGTACCATAAATAAATAAATAAAATAAAATATTAAAACAATTGGAAGAAATATCCATCCCAATAGATGAAAAATTTACAATTTAGAAACACAAGAAATATGAAATTATGAAAGGCATTAAGATTCTTTCAATAGCTCATAAGTTACCAAGCCCTGTAAGAACAAATATTGAAATTTTCAATCACCTCATACCTTCATAGAGGATTCAAGCAAAAAGAGGAATGAAGTAACAAAGTTAATTTTTGACATGGATGAGAAAGTCAGCAACATGGGTGAGAATTTTTTCAAGTGAAAAACTAAAGCCACTGAACAAAGTAAGTCAGTAGGGAGCAACCTAATATACTAGATCAAACAGAAGAATTTCAGAGACTGAACACAAGGTCAGGTAACTATAACATACAGACAGAAAGGAGAAAGAGAAAATAAACAAGGATAATGAGAAATTTCAAGAATTCTGGGACATGATCAAGTCCAAACAACAAGAATCTACAAGATTGAAGAAGGAACTGAGATACATGCTGAAGGCATACAAAATCTATTTCATGAAATTATAGCACAAAATGTCCAAAATGTAGGGAAAGATATGGACATTTAAATAAATGAGTCACTGAGAACTCCAAGAGTACATGACCAGAAAAGAACATCTCCATGGAAATTATTGTTAAAATGCCAACAGTTCTAAATAAAGAAGAATTTTGAAAGCTGCCACCTTATTTATAAACTCATGAGAATCTGATCAGGATTCTCAGCAGAAACCCCAAATGTAGAAAAACATAGATATAGATATAAATAGATATAGATTTAGATATAGACATAGATATAGATATAAATATAGATATATAGATACAGATATATATGTTGCAATCTCTGAAATTTGAAAATAAACCCACCAACCAAGATTATTCTATCCAGCAAAGCTACCCTTTAAAATAAATGGAGACATACAGGCTTTTCAAGATAAGCACAATATAAAGCCATTCCTAAACATTTGTCCAGATTCTTATCTTACTGAGGAAGAGAGATGTTGAGAAACATGACAGTTCAGGAAAAAGTAAATTTCACGAGCAGAATAGATGAACAAATGAGGATTAGGAATAACTCAAACATTTCCAATTCAGAAGATTGCTAGAATATGCAGACTAGATGATTGTATTAACATAATTCAACTGTTTTTTGTATACAAGAAACGTGCGAAACTGGCATACACTCACACACACTCACACACACACACACACACACACTTACACACACATGATGAAAGGTACATGATGTAAACCTTGTTCCAAACAAGTGGAAGATGAAAACAAGCAGAAGTAACCACACTTATATCTGTCAAAGTAGACTTCAAGTCAAAACTGTTCAGAAGAGATAAGAAGGGTACTGTATATTAATGAAATGCAGGACTGGCAGAGTAGCTAAATTGGTAGAGCATCTGTTTAGCAAGCAGGAGGCCCTGAGTTCAAAGCACAGTTCTATAAGAAAAAAAAAACAATGAAAATAGATCAATAAAATAGAATGATTGTAATTTTGTTTGTTAAAAAAATATTTTTTTTAACTTTATGTATTTACTTGTTAGCAGGTGACTCACAAATTTTTACTGGAATGATCCAGTACAAACCAGCTCTGATACCACTGTCCCATTTCATTAGCAAAAAACCCCACACAACCACATATGGCCACTCCTATCATTAAGGGGTAGGAAAGCAAATTATACATTGTAGGTAGAATGATTACTTTAGGGTCCATGGAAGCTGGATAACTGAGTTTTTTTGGTATACGTTTTTCATTAGTGAAAGTGTATGCACCAAATGTTGCTACACCCAATTGCATGAAACAAATATTACTGGACAAAAAGTGGTGACTTCGATACAGCACTAAATTAACAAATATATCATCCAGACAAAGAATCAAAAAAGAGATTCCAGTGATAAACTTTAGCTTCTGCAGTCCCACTGTATCACTTGACTATTCTTGAAAAAATTCACCTTAGGTCATATGGAATCAACATATTTCTATAGCATATTGCATCCAACACATGCAGAATATAATTCTTCACTGCAGCTTATGGAACCTTCTCCAAAACAAGTCACATAGTATGCCATATAAAATTCTTATAAAATATAAACAAATTAGAACAGTCCCTTGTACCTTACAAGATCATTGCTACATTGCTGAATGTGTTTATGAGATCAAAGAGATTTTTGGTAGAGTTTTTAGCCAATGACAGAAACAAGATCCCATTGTCTTACCTTGTACTAATATCAATCTAAAGTGGATCAAAGATCTCACTGGAAAGACCAAAAACTGGAAATTTATACCAGGAAAGAATAAGGAACGCACTTGGCCATATAGACATAGGCAATATCTTTATGAATTGAGCTCTAATAGCTCAGCAATTAAGAGAAAGACTGACGTGTAAGACTGCATCAAACTAAAAGTATCTGCATAGCAAAAGAAACAGTCATTAGACTCAAGAGACAGCCTATAGAATGTAAGAAAATCATTGCCAGGTATAATCTTACAGGGAATTAATAACAAGAATATTCAGGGAGTTCAAAACCTACCCCCAAAGAAACAACAATCCATTGAATAAACAGGCAAATGAATGAACAGATAATTCCCCTAAATTACAAAAATTTCAATAATTACATGAGGAAATGTGCAACATACTTGGCTGTAAAAACAATGCAAATCAGAACAACAATCAGAATGGCTAACATCAATATCACAAATAATAATAAATGCTGGAAATAATGCAGGAAAAAATGAACGTTATAAACTGTTAGTGGATACGGGAATCAGTAGAATCATTATGGAAAGAAGTATAGAGTTTCCTTAGAAAACTAAAACTGTAGCTACCATACAATCCAGCAACACCACTTCTGCTTATACATCCAAAGCAATGTAAGCCAGGATACACTAAAACCATTTGCACACCCATGTTTATTACAGCACTATTCACAATAGCCAAGGTTAGAAACCAACAAGATGCCCCACAACTGAAGAATGTATTAAGAAAATATGGTATATATAAAAAATGAAGTATTATTCAGCCATAAAGGATGAAATTATATTGTTTGCAGGCAAATGTATGGAACTGGACAACAATAGGTTATGATAAGTAAACCAGGTTCAAAAGTTAAAGATCCTGTTTTCCCTCATACATGCAAACTGGAACTACAAGATAAGTGTGCATATAAATATGAATATAATATAATGTTAATATATGTGTGTGTGGTGAGAGAGAGAGAGAGAGAGAGACTAGCATTTGCAGGGCAGTTATGAGTTCATGCAGTAACAAACTGATCATGACAGATCTATGGAATGAACTCATAGATACAAGGATGCAGAAAAATATTTTCTACTAGTAGCATTTATAAAAAAATGTTGGCTTTTTCTTGTGATAAGGTCTCATAGTTTTTTAGGGAAATTATCCATGTACTATTTAGCATTGTCACTCAAAAATTTAATCCTCATTCTTCTTGAGCCTAATTTCAGTATTTTTCAGGAGGAGAATAAGGTTAAACGTTAGACAAAGAGCAAAGTGACTGTAAAAATAATTTAAAAGCTGAAGTGATAGTTACTTGGATTAGTATTACAATAGAGAAAATGTTGATGTAGACTCCAAATTTACTCTGTACAGAATCAACTCCAAATTTACTCTATGTATATAATCAACTCACACAGATGGAATGGTTGTGACATCTGTAAAATAGAAAATTCTGAGAAAGTTAATCAGCTTTTACTTCAACAAAGAATGGCTTTGTATTACATGATTGTAAAATTTGTTAATTGCTATACTGGAGCCTGCCTAAAGTCTTGTAAAAATAAAATATGTTTATTATACATCTAAAGATCTTTAGATACTGTCTGAACATGGTAAGTGCTGAGCAAATATATTATTCCTATTACTTTCTTCCAATTAATTTTGTAAGCAAAGCAGATATTCATATTTTGCAATTATCATACACATTTTTATAAATCATGCATATATTATACAGCATTTTGACATGGCATCATGATCCAAATAATTGTATTTTAAATTATTTGTGAGAATATCTTACGAAAAATCCACATTGATATAATACTGAAATTATAGGGCAAATGTAGTTAGTTTATATCTTTAATATTACCTACATACTAGATGTAAGGAAATATAGGCCCCAAAATGACCATGTGGAGAGGAGTGATCTGGCCAAGAGATTCTTTTTTGCTGGGTGGGAGAGGGAGAGAGCAGAGAGAGCCAAGAGAGAGAGGGAGAGAGGGCAGGGGCTTAAATACCCCTCAGTGGGACTCAGCATGTTCTGATTGGTTAGGATCTTATGGTTCATGCTGATTGGAGGTCAGGGCAGAAGGTGGGTTCAAGCTAGACTTGAGGCTGGACTGTGACCCTGGGAGGCAGGACCGTGACCCTGGAAAACAGGAGCTTAAGGGTGCAGTAAGAACTGAAACCTATCGATACCATTATTGCCAACATTCCTCCCTTTTTTGTTTGTTAAGGAAGGGGGGCGTTGTGTTCATTCTGGCTTCTTTGAGCTGGCAAGGGGCGGCATAGGGGAAGGGAGGGTTAGTTGCAAACAATGCTGGGGTGCTGAGCCTCATAATGGCATACACCCAGGCTCCAAAAATGAAGATTTCCTCTTCCCTGAAGTTGATGAAGGTCCGTTGTAGCCACAGGTCATAAAGAGTCTTGGGCCAATCCTCCGACCTCTGCATGGTGGGTATCAGCCAACTATCCTCGCAATTTGGAGAGGTTGGTATCCCTGGAGGTACAACTGGTTAAATTTTTGATTAGCAAGAGCAGACATGTAATATGATACAAGGGAGGAAGCTTAAGAATAGAACAGCAAGAACATACGCATTAGGATGGGCATTGGCCAGGAGAACCACTGTGAAATGTTGTTCCCTAGACAATTTCAAGAGTCCTCCAACTCCCTTCTCCATTTTCTAATTGTTTCTTGAGAGGTGTCACCATTGAGGAACCCATTGAGCTTGACAGCCGTGGGTGTCATGAGAATGACCAGATGAGGGCTGGTCCATCGAAGTCCCAATGGAGAGGGTAGAAGATCCTTTTGGAGAACAAAATGCCCTGGTTTAACAGAAATTGTTATAGGGTGGGGCAGGATCTGGTCTGCATGCTCTCTGAGAAGTTCCCTGAAAAGGCAGGTAGTCAGCCAGAGGAGCAGAGTCTGTTGGAGGCAAGTTTTCTAAGTGAAATGGGTGGCCATACATTATCTAAGACCCAAAGGAATATTACGAGGAGCATAAAAAGGTGTCTGCTCAGGGACTACATATCTAGGAATCTAAATTCTGCAAAATCCTATAACTGCCAGGAAAGCTGAAAGCTGTCTTATGGTATGGGGGTTTGGAAATGGAAGATTGGGTTGATGCATTTAAGACTCAGGGAGTGAGTCTGTCCCTTTAAGGCCACACCTAGGTCGGTGACCTGTGGAAGGCAGGGGCTGTCAGGATTTAAATGTAACACTCTTGGATAAAAGAGAGCTTTAGCTCATTATTTTATATAAATTGACACTTTTAACCCTTTAAATGTTTATAGCATATTTAGATAAAGTATAACATAACACTGTTACAAGGTGGTTATTTAAGACACAAACAAATATGTAAATGAACTCTGATTTAGTAGTACTTAAAGCTTGACAAGATCAGCAGAAAACACAAATAATTTCTTTGATAAAATCTTTCTCTGTAATGGTTTTTTGTAGATGTTACTCAGAGCAGAACAATATTAAGATAACCTTGTTATTTCATAGACAGAGGATTTGATTTAGTTTGACATGATCCTAAAAATCTTTTAGGCAACTCTTAGATTATATTCAACTTTAACTTTATCACACACTGAAGTTTCTTATTATGCACTTTTAAACTTACTCAGACCTTCATACAACATACTAAACCCTTTGATGGTTTGTCCTCATCTTTCCAATTGGAAACAATCTTTAGGATAAACCCAGTTTTTACAAAATCCTTTCTTATCCAAAGACATTTATTTTTCCTTTAACTTTTCAAAAAATGCATTTGTTACCTACCTATATCCTTTCCAGTTGTTTACTTTGTAACTTGTATTTTAAAAGTAACTTTTATAAGAATTTTAAATTTATTATAGGGGCTGGAGCAACTAATTAGTAGCCATTGTTGTTTTAAGGAATTTATGATAGGCCTAAGGCCTCATCATCCCTCAGGCTTGAGGGGATATTGTATTAGGAATGGAAACTGTGAGGGATTTTTGAGTTTTATTTGAATAGGGAGGGCTGTCCTGGCTCACCCTACACTCATCTCATCAGTCCACACTGTGGAATCTTCTTTGTTCCTGAAGGAGGGGACAGCAGAGATAGCTGTCTGGGGGGAGGAGAATTTGAGCTTTTAATTGAGATAGTAAATCCCATCCCAGCAGGGGCACTGGGGTTTCAGGTACTATGGGGAAAGAGTGACAGAGGAGGAGGTCTCTCTAATAGCTGGCCAGAGGCCAGGTAAACTAGCGTTCTAGGGGCTGGCCAGATTTGCCCCGAACAATAACTTTTGTCATTGGACCAGGGACCAGGAGAAAAAGGTAAAACAGAGAAACAGGCTCCACTGTCTAGGAGGAAAATGGCCTTTTTTTCCTGCCATTATGGCTCCTCAACACTGATGCCGAGAAGTGGAATGTGGACAGGAGGCTTGGACCCATCAATCCATAGAAGGTGACACCTCGACTTCCATCAGGTGACAGGGGCACTTAGACCTTCAGTGGTTACCCTTGCAGAGGGCAGGGTCCTGGTATTACTTGGTCCAATGACTTTTCCCTTCAGCCACAGTCTGAGTTTTTTATGAATATCTGGGACTGACTGTTAAATTTATCTTTGAGGAGAACCTCTCTCACCTGTGACTCTGAGTCCACCATGGTATGCTTTCTGATAGGTTGTTGCTGTAAAGTAAAGTTGTTATTTTACATTGACACCTGACACTCTGGAGAGCAAGTCTCTGAACTGTTCTGGGCCTCAGTTTCCTCGCTTAAAGAATGAGGGATCTGGTCTAGGTTAAACTATGTTTTTCCACTATGAGATGGCTGAAGTGACATTAATGCCACTTATCTTCTTTACCATTTTTTTTCAGTAATGCTGGGGAATTGAACCCAGGGCTTTGCACATGCTGGGCAGACATTCTCCCATTGAGCTACTTCCATATCCCCAAATATTATTATTTCTTACTTTGGCTGTACTGGGCTTAAACTCAGGACTTTATGTTTGTAAAGCTGCACTCTACTGCTTGAGCCATATAATCATTTCCAACCTGAGTGGCCTGGGCCTGAACCCATTCCTTTTCTAATGAGATAAGAGTCTGGTCTAGTAGAAGCAAAATATCCTTTCATGTCAGTTGAAAGGTTTGGATCACAGAGTTAAAGGCTTGAATGTATTTGTCTGGGCATCAGTACAGATGTTTTTAAATTTCCTTTAGATCTGATAACTGGAAGGGACATATGATTTGTACTCTTCCTACCATTGCCTGTTGGAGAGGAAAGCACTCATTAAGAGGTTCTGAGTACTGGGGTGGCTTAGAAGGTAGAAATTTTATAGGGGACCTCAGTTTACTTTTTTACTTTTATAGAAAAGGTCTAATTGGAGTATGGTATTGTAATTTAAGGAACCCTGTGAAGGCCACTTCTCTTGGTCACCCAAGGCATACTGAGGCCAGACCTCAGTACAAAGCTTCCAACATCTACCAGCCAGAACTGGAAGATGCAGGTCCCATCTAGAAAGAACAAAACGTTAGGATCCTGTCTTTTAGCTAACAGCAGGCAGCCTCTTTAATAAAGGCTACCTTTTTAACAAAGAAATCATTTGTAAAGTTAGAGAAGGGCATTCAGAGGGCATTTCAGGCCAATAACAGTGCCATACAGGACTAGTTTTAATATCTGGAGGGGAAAATTTATGCTGAGGCCAAAGGTATAGAAGATTCTAAATGAGAAATTTAGAGACCACAGTATTGTCTATATAGTTATTTCTGGAACTATAACCTTGAGCTAACAATTGGCTTACAAGGGCTGGGTCTGATGCCCTGAGGTGTGAGGTGGGGCTAGGAGCAGGACTTTTGCAAGGCCACTCCCTCCACACACACCTGGGACAAATGACCCTGACTGCCTAGGCCTGATCCTGTGGCCTGTCACCCCTCCCCCCTTCCTGTGTACTCTGCGCACGTTTATTCTAGGGGAAGTGGCGGCAGGCCACAGCCATCACCATGTGTGGCTGGCTGTCCAGGATTTGCTGGGTCTTCTCTATGGATTTTTCTAGCTATGGCAGGGATTTTTGCTGTGTCCAGGAGCCGGCATCCTGTGCACAGGTGCGCCTGTTTGCTTTCCCTCCTCCCCTTGTGGGGGGCGGAGTTAGAGCAAAAGCGTGGCAGCTGCAGGTTTTTGCAAGTGCTTTTGTAAAGCAGCTGATTTAAAGTTACTTTAGACTGAGAGGCCTGGCAAACTAGTTGGAATAACTTAAGTCATAAGGTACCATGCTACAGGTTTTTCCTGGGAGGCAGGGTCCCAGTAAGCCCAGGGAGGAGAAGGCAGACAGAGACAGAGGACAAGTGGTGAGACCATAGAGGAGGCAGAAAGGTGCACTGACATCTTAGGTAAGGGAAGGGAAGGCAGAGCCTCGAGGCATGACACACATTTAAGGGATTAGCCATCACCTTTGTCTCGAGGTTGCTCCCATTGATTGGTACTGGCAGGCTTTCAGGAAGCAAAACCTCCATTCTCCAGTCACCAAATAAAGCATGAGCTCTCTCAGAGCTGGAATCGCCTGGAGGTCAGAATTTGCAAGGAGTGGCTTGCTTAACTCCATGATGGGGAAAGTTTTTCAGGAAGTTAGGAGGAGATAGCTATGGTAAGAACTGCAAGAAGTCTGCTTATGTGGGGAAGGAGGAGGTTTGGAGAGGAATTGGCTGATTTAGAAACTGGTTTACAGGCTGATAGAATCTGCACAGGGGAACAGAAAGTACAGAGGGAGGATTTGAAGTCAGAGAGCCGGATTTAGATGGAGGTATGAAAAGGCTTGGACATAATGGAATCTCTTCCCATCGTCCTGATTGCTCACAGTAGTTATATGTCCCATAAAAGGTTGGGATTTAAAGACCCAAAAAGGGGCCAGTGATTTTGGTTGTCTAAAGGTTAAGTGGGCCAGATTTGAGTGCAAAAGTGGGTTAAATTTTTGGTTTTATATCTGGGGTCAAACCCAAGGTGTCTAAATTATTGAGGAGGCATCTCAGTGGGGAGTCAGATGGCAGAGAAAACATAGAGGCACCCATTATGAGGGACCCGGTCCCGGAATGGGAGAGGAAGATATTATGTACTGTGAAGTGTCCTTGCACAGCACAAATATCTGAAAAAAAAAAAAAAAACACAAAGTGCACGTGACTCGGCCATTGCTGAGTTCAGGTGGTTTGCAGGCCAGAGGCCGGCAGCTTGGATTACCTAGGCCTAGGTTTTGTAGGTTCCTGGACCCTGTAAAATCCAAACCCTGTGGAGAAGAGGATTCCTCTACCATCCGAGCCACCCAGAGATAGCCCAAAATATGGGAAGTGTTCTAAAACCCAGAGACACTGAAGGGAGAGACCATAAAGGGAGCCCAAGAAGGGTAGGTGGATTCACCAAAGAATGTCCAGTGTTGGATGCAAGTGAGGGCGATCGGGAGGATGGGTCCTGGCCAGTCACGTCCTCAGGGTGGTCGTGGGGTGAGTCGGAATCAGGGTCCCACCAGGATTAGTGGGGAAACCCACACCGAGTCATGGAACCAAATGTAAGGAAATATAGGCCCGAAAATGACCACGTGGAGAGGAGTGATCTGGCCAAGAGATTCTTTATTGCCGGGTGGGAGAGGGAGAGAGCAGAGAGAGCCAAGAGAGAGAGGGAGAGAGGGGCAGGGGCTTAAATACCCCTCAGTGGGACTCAGCATGTTCTGATTGGTTAGGATCTTATGGTTCATGCTGATAGGAGGTCGGGGCAGAAGGAGGGTTCAAGCTAGACTTGAGGCTGGACTGTGACCCTGGGAGGCAGGACCATGACCCTGGAAAGCAGGAACTTAAGGGTGCAGTAAGAACTGAAACCTATCGGTGCCATTATTGCTAACACTAGAATTATTTAGTAACAATGCACAAATTATTTTTGCCTATAGTATAAGGAATATAAGAGAGTCTTAATTTAGTTAAAACAGAAAATTTTTCTCAACTTAAAAGCTTTCTACAAAGTACAAAGGTACTTTGGAGAATTTATACAACATAAATAAATAAGGTAAATACACTAAATAATAGAATATAAATAAACAAATGAAAGGAAAACTATGTTGCAAAAATGTATACAAATGAGAGAATTTATGAATATATGAAATAAAGTAAAAAATTAATAAAATCGGAGTGAGTTAAAACAGTGTAACCATAAAAGTTTAATGTTCACTAAGTATTATTCTTAATTTCAAACAAAATATTTAGGAATACCAACAAATATAATTCTAGAACACAGGGATATCAAAATGAAAATGAGTCATAATTCTTTTTGATATTCTTTGATGTAAGATAGGGCAAAATTTTGAAAAAATTTAATAAAGTAGTAAAATATAATGTATATCAAGATATATTAGGTAAGCTGACAGTTTTGAAATTGTATAAAAACTATTATTAACTGATAAAACTAGGCTATTATTTATTCATTTATTAATTTTTAATTTAAGACTTTTCATTTGCTGTATTCTACTTAATTTTAAACATTCAGAGAGCATTTAGGAAAAAAATCAAATACAATTTTATACAAAATCCTTTAAAAAATCATAATAATAACTTAAAGTCATATTGGTTGGTTTTAAAAATGTTTTAATTATAAAACAATTAAACAACAATAAATAGAAAACAGAACCATGCCTTCTGAAACAACCATTAATATCAAAGGAAATTAAAACTATAATTCCAGAATGTGTAGATAAATACTGGAAAATGAAGGAAATTTCTACCTGACCAAAATTCAGGGAATGCCACAAAATCTATTTCCATTGTTAAATATTTCCTTGGTAACATTTCTCTATTAAAATCTAAAAAAGATGAGTCATATCTTTAATTTAAGAGTTTTGTTTTAAAGAATATTACAAACCTAAAGGAATCAGGTAAATGCAAAGAATCAGTTCACCAGAGCTACGTGATACATCACAGAAAGGGATAATTTTCAAATACTTAGCAGGTGTACACATAAGAAACGACAACACATGTAGTGGATTTTGGGAAATCCACTGTTTTTCAAGCCCAAAATACTGCAAAACAAGTCTTGATTTTTGCCTATCTCCTGAGAACATATTCATTTCCCAGATTTCATTCAAAAAATCATTATCAGATGCCACGCTTTTTAAGTGAAGGTAGAAAGTTGCCAAAGAGTACACAGGAAATGACACAAATTATGTTTATATATGTCATATACATACATACATTCACACATGTCATATATATACATATATTCACACATTCATTTAGAGGATACTATATCTTAATTCTACTTTGATAAATTTGTCCTGAATGATAACTTAAGAACTACAGAAGTTTTTTAAATTTTCTGCTAGTTTTCATTTTGTGAACTAAGTTATCGGCAAGTAATTTACAACACAGCAGTGGATATTCTTGGAAAGAATCATTAGTCAGGGCTGACAGCATGATTCAGGAACGTCTGCCTGGCAAGTACAAGAACTGAGTTCACCAAAACAAAATGTGGACTATAATATTAAGGGAAATTTACTTGCCATGATAAATGATGAATACTGTTTTAATGAAGTCCTTCTTTTTTTAAATCTACCCTAAATCCATTTGAATTTTAAGAAGTGGTTGGAAAAAAACAATAAAAATTTCTTACAATATCATGTGCCAAAAATATTGCCAACTCCCGATTTTTCTCTTAAGTTGAATATAAAATCCACTTGAGGAGCTGAATATGTCCATTTAACATTTTTTTTCTTAAGAGGATTATTTTAAAATTTTAATGCATTCATTTTTTATCCTGATATAAATATCAACCTAAAAATTTTATTAGTTGCCACACCAAGGTGCTACCATGAATATAAGTAAAGCAGGGAGTTTCTTGATTCCCACATGGTAAGTCCAGAACACCACATTTAAAAGGCATGGTGATGATGCAATAGTTTGTCATCCTCAGTGATAAATTTCCAAGGAGGATGACTTGCTGTGTTTGCAAGGAAAAAATTTCCAGGACTAAATGAAAAAAGCATTTGCCTTTTCACATAGAAGCACACATAATAACCTGATCTTTTTTGATGCAACAATTCTTGAAAAACATTAATTTGTTTGATAACACCTAATAATTACATAAATATATGAAGTATAATATTTAATATAATTATCAAATGAGGAAATTTTTGTAATGTGGAGGAGAATAAATTTTCAGAGAAATAGATGCTTTTCAACTGACATCCTGGAGGGAACAGTAAAATTTTTACCATGGTATGTTTTACACCAAAAAATGTGATTATCATAGGTTAAATGTGCTCATTTAAAACCATAGAATACATAAAAATTCAGAAAAAGTAAAGGAAAACAGTTCTAAAATGTCAGCATTCTCTTAACATGATTGTGATTTCTCTCAATAATTTCCTTCTGTGCAGATAATACTTACTTAGACATATGCATGTAGATTTGTACAATATTCCTGTACTACATACTCAGTATCTCAAGCTCATTGTACAGCTAAAAGATTATCAAATACTATGACTTATGTTACAATAACGTTTTTTAAAAACTCACAATTTCATGGATGTTATATTGGTGCCATTAAGGTCACCAGCTGATAAATACACAGTTTGAGGGACAAGGACATGCAGATTCTCCAGTATGGCTTCTCAGTGTCACTTAACTCATCTTCATGCAATGTTCGTGCCATGTGATTTAATATTCTATTCTATTTTTTTAATTTTACTAAAAAAACACAAGAACACAAAGACAGTATCAGCTCTGACACTAGTAGGCATTTAGTGGCCAAAAAGCTCACTTCCTCTGGGTCCAATCATGTCAAATATTTTTGCAAATAAGAATGCAAATGATTTAAAATATGACAATACAGCTAAAATGTTTCATTGAAGATTATTTTCCCAAGATGAGGAAGCAACAAAAATATGTGAAAATTTTACAGTGAAAATCAGAATAAAAGATTCTTACGAATTAAATACTCATAAAATAAATACATTTTCCCGTAGATACAAAAATGACTCTTACAGGAAAAGTGTTACTCATATCCCAGAATTTCAAGAAATAATTTGTCATTGTGATAAAAATGCTATCTTTATGTATGATATGTTTGACAAAGTTTTGGAAATATAGTGCTAATCAGCTGAGAGGGGCTAACTTTTATATTATAAAATCAACATCAAACAATGGGATGAAATGCAACCTTGAAGTTTAAGACAAATGAAAGTGTAATGGTGATTTCCTATGCCAATGTCTCCTCAACAGTCCTGTTGATTGCCAAATGGCCTTGAACAAGTTTTCTCAGGCAGTGTTTCCAACACTGAAATCATTATTGATCAGTATAAATCTGTTTTGGTAACCAGGTAATTTCTGTGTTAATACTGTGTCATAGTAGAAACTAAAGTGTGATCAGGGATTTAAAACTTTTTCAAATTTAAAAATAATATAGTTTAATCCTTTTCACCTGCTTCTTCTCCTTCTTCTCCTTCTTCTCCTTCTTCTCCTTCTTCATCTTCTTCTCCTTCTTCTTCTTGCTTTCTCCCTTTCTCTCTCTGTCCTCTCTCCTTCACTTTCTCCCTCCTTTTCTCTTTCTCTCCCTTCTGTGTTTTTTCTCCTCCTCCTCTTTTCTTTATTTACATATTTCATTCATTTTCAGTGATGTGTTGTACACTATGATGGGTTTCTTTGTGATAGTTTAGTACATCTATATGAAGTACTGAGCTGTTTATACCTGTTTATACTTCCCCATTAAACTCTCTTGCCTTCCCTCTTGCTGGTTGCTTTCCTTTTCCAAAATAGGCCCCTTCTGATTTAATGTCATTTTTTAAAATGTAGAGTCCACGTACAGGCGAACAATTTGCAATATTTGTTTTTCTGAGTCTGGTTTGATTTACTTAACATGATTTCTAGGTCCATTTATTTTGTAGTAAATGTCATGGTTTTGTTCTTCATGATGTATGACAATACTCTGTTATATACAGTGCCACATTTTCCTTATCCATTCATTCACTGAATGGATCCTAGGCTAGTACCATAACTACGCTGTGTGAATAGTGCAGCAATAAACATGAGTATGTAATATGTCTATTATACACTCATTTGTATCATTCATTCAGTTATGTACCAAGGAATGGTATAGCTGGATGACATGGTAGTTCTGTATTATTTGATGAAATTCCATGCCTACTTCAACTGCGGCTGGACTAATTTACGTTTGCAAGAATATATATGGGTTCTTTTTTGAAACATCTTGGCAAACATTATTTTTTTTCTTTTTCTTTCTGAAAACCATTTTGACTGGGGTGAAATGGAATCTCTTCATGGTTTTGATTAGCATTACCTCAATGTCTAAAGATATTGAACTTTTTTATGCATTGATTATCATTACTTTTTCTTTTGAAATATATTTGTTCACAAGGTTTGCCAACTTATTGAATGCATTATTTACTATTTCAGTTTTTTGTGTTCTTTATATATTCTGGATATAAATCCCTTATAAAATATACAGGAGCAAAAGATTTTTTTACCATACTGTAAACTGTCTCTCTACTTATTATTATTTCCTTTGCTGTGAAGAAGGGTTTTAATGTGATACAACCCAGTTTATCAGTTTTTGATAATTTTTTTAGAGCTATTGGTATGCTATTCTGAAATTCCTGACTACATATTGAAGCGTTTCTTCTATAAATTCCTGTAGGAGTTTCAAATTTACATTAAGTTTACATTTCACTTCATGTGTATCTTTGCCAGTCAATTGAGATACTTGCAGACAACAAAGAATTTGATGCTGCTCCTTATTTCATTCAGTTGATCTGTGTTTTAGTTGGTTTTGTTTGATTATGTTTGGTAGTACTAGAGTTTAAACTTAGGGGTTTATTTTTATTAGATAAGCACTCTATGATTTAAGCCATGTCCTAGACCTTTTTTTTATTCTTTTATTATTCATATGTTCATACAAGGCTTGGGTCATTTCTTCCCCCTGCCCCCACCCCCTCCCTTACCACCCACTCCACCCCCTCCCTCTCCCCCCCACCCACTCAATACCCAGCAGAAACTATTTGCCATTATCTCTAATTTTGTTGAAGAGAGAGTATAAGCAATAATAGGAAGGAACAAGTGTTTTTGCTGGGTTGAGATAAGGATAGCTATACAGGGAGTTGACTCACATTAATTTCCTGTGCATGTGTGTTATCTTCTAGGTTAATTCTTTTTGATCTAACCTTTTCTCTAGTTGCTGGTCCCCTATTCCTATTGGCCTCAGTTGCTTTTAAGGTATCTGCTTTAGTTTCCCTCCATTAAGGGCAACAAATGCTAGCTAATTTTTTAGGTGTCTTACCTATCCTCACCCCTCCCTTGTGTGCTCTCGATTTTATCATGTGCTCAAAGTCCACTCCCCTTGTTGTGTTTGCCCTTGATCTAATGACCACATAAGAGACAGAACATACGATTTTTGGTCTTTTGGTCCAGGCTACCCTCACTCAGAATGATGTTCTCCAATTCCATCCATTTATCAGAGAATGATAACATTTCATTCTTCAGGGCTGCATAAAATTCCATTGTGTATACATACCACATTTTCTTAATCCATTTGTCAGTGGTGGGGCATCTTGGCTGTTTCCATAACTTGGCTATTGTGAATAGTGCCGCAATAAACATGGGTGTGCAGGTGTCTCTGGAGTAACCTGTGTCACAGTCTTTTGGGTATATCCCCAAGAGTGGTATTGCTGGATCAAATGGTAGATCGATGTCCAGC
Organism: Castor canadensis; assembly: GCF_047511655.1. Classification (NCBI taxonomy): domain Eukaryota; kingdom Metazoa; phylum Chordata; class Mammalia; order Rodentia; family Castoridae; genus Castor; species Castor canadensis. The sequence continues at coordinate 190,510,928 of NC_133386.1, forward strand.
TTTTTAAGTAGCCTCCAAATTTTTTTCCAGAGTGGTTGTACTAGTCTACATTCCCACCAACAGTGTAAGAGGGTTCCTTTTTCACCGAATCCTCGCTAACACCTGTTGTTCATGGTGTTGCAAATGATGGCTATTCTAACAGGGGTGAGGTGGAATCTTAGTGTGGTTTTAATTTGCATTTCCTTTATTGCTAGAGATGGTGAGCATTTTTTCATGTGTTTTTTGGCCATTTGAATTTCTTCTTTTGAGAAAATTCTGTTTAGTTCACTTGCCCATTTCTTTATTGGTTCATTAGTTTTGGGAGAATTTAGTTTTTTAAGTTCCTTATATATTTGGTTATCAGTCCTTTGTTTGATGTGTACCTGGCAAATATTTTCTCCCACTCTGTGGGTGTTCTCTTCAGTTTAGAGACCATTTGTTTTGATGAACAGAAGCTTTTTAGCTTTATGAGGTCCCATTTATCTATTCTATCTCTTAGTTGCTTGCTGCTGGGGTTTCATTGAGAAAGTTCTTACCTATACCTACTAACTCTAGAGTATTTCCTACTCTTTCCTGTATCAACTTTAGAGTTTGTGGTCTGATATTAAGATCCTTGATCCATTTTGAGTTAATGTTGGTATAGGGTGATATACATGGATCTAGTTTCAGTTTTTTGCAGACTGCTAACCAGTTTTCCCAGCAGTTTTTGTTGAAGAGGGTGCTATTTCTCCATCATATATTTTTAGCTCCTTTGTCAAAGACAAGTTGGTTATAGTTGTTTGGCTTCATATCTGGGTCCTCTATTCTGTTTTACTGGTCTTCATGTCTGTTTTTGTGCCAGTACCATATTGTTTTTATCATTATTGCTTTGTAATATAGTTTGAAGTCAGGTATCATGGTACCTCCAGTGTTGTTCTTTTGATTGTGTATTGCCTTGGCTATTCGTGGGCCTCTTTAAAACATTTACATTTCTTTCAAATAAAAAATGCACACATACAAAAGGCTCACATGCACACATGCACTGGATTTTTCAGTTTAGTATAGGATATTTAAAGTCTAGTCAAATTCGGAAATGGGAGAGAAGACTTCTATAAATATGCTATGTTGCTTCTTTATCATTAAAATAATTACATTTTAGTACAAAAAATGGTATATTTTTTAATCTTATGGTTTGAATTTTGAAAAAATGAATCTTCAGAAATCTTAGGTTATTACCTGAAATCTCATATTTTCCCTCCATTCCCTTATTTATTTATTCAACACTCATTGATTTTACAACCGTAAAACAACAGGCACCTTGCTTTGGGTGAGACTACAAAGATGATAATGAGACTATATTTTCACATTACTTAGAAGTCATTGTTCTTTTAAAATGTAAGTTTTGTTTGCTTTTTAATATTCTAATATCTGGCTAATTAATAGGTATAGGGTTCAACACAAGGTGAAAAATTTGGTATAGTGTCAATGGTTGACTTCACTGTTGGATTAATAAGTATTCCTTGGTTGATTGAACTCATATTTGCATATATATTCAATTTGATTTGACTATCAAATGTCTCAGGTTTTTTTTAGATATTTATTTTCACATCCTTCATCCATTTTCACTAATTTTAATGGATTCAATTATCTTTTTTTTTTTTTTGTACTGGGATTTGAACTCAGGGCTTCATGCTTGATAGGCAGATACTATACCAGTTGAGCCACTATGCTGTCCTCAGTAATCTTATCATAATTAATAACACAATGAAAATTATGTTGATAACATAATTAAAAGTTACAGACTTGGATCAATTTGATCTTTTTTTCACTAAAGTTACTTTTTCCCCTCTTTCTAAGATCATAGAGAGTAAGCCATACGGTATTGCCTCTTTAGTCCCCATTAACCTTACCTATTCCATAGTGTTTCTTTGCCTTTCATAACTCTGATGCTTTTTCAGAGTACTATTCAATATATTAGGTAGAATGTTCCTCACCAGATATTTTCTTAAAGATTTACCATTGGATTTGGAATTGAGATTGTTCGTTACTTGGAAGAGTTCCATTCCAAAATATGTATATCTTTTCATCTTGTAACAGGGTATATGTTAATAAGTTATATTAAAATTGATCACCTAAAGTACTGTATACAAAATTTGTTCACTACAATGTATCAATGTAACCAATTAGAGGGGGAAGGATATAAGGAAAGGATGTAGGAAGGTGAATATGGTGGAAATATTACATACACATGTATGAGAATCGTAAAATGAGACCTGTTGAAACTATTCCAGGAATAGGGGAAAGGGGACAAAGGAGAGTGATGGAGGAGGTGAATTCAACAATGACATGTTGTAAGAAATTTTGTGAATGTTATAATATATTCCCAGTACAGGGATAATCTCATTGTGTTCCAGTATCTTTATGCATTATATTTAGCCTTCAAATATATTCACTAAGTGAAGGGAAGAATCTTGTGTTTGTACATTCATATCATCAAGGGGTAATGCAGAGATAAAATAAAAGGAATGGACAAAATGTATATTATGTCAGATGGAAATAAAACGCTGTGATGAACAAATAGTGCATAGAAGAGGGGTGTGTACAAAAGCAATTTTGAAAATAATGGTAAGGGGGAGTCTTATTAAAAATAAAAACAAATTAGATCATTTGTAAGAAGTTAAGAAATAAAAAAAAATCAGTTACATACAGGAAGTAAATTTTGGGAATAAGAGAAAATGGAAACATTTCATATGGTAGAAGCACTGATGTTTACAAGGAAGAGTGTGGAAGACATGTGGCTAAAATGTAACCATGACAAATAAAATAATAATGACTTCATAGATACAAAGAGTGAGGACAATATCATTTTATACAAGTGGAACTTATAAAAGTTTTGGCTTTTACTGTCTTTATTGATGAAAATCTTCATCCTAGAAAGCTTATTCATGTCTTGGTCACATGGAAATTTTCTCAGGAATTTTTGTCTCTAAAGAATCCCAAGCAGCTACTGTGAATCTACCAGAACAGTGTATGCCTTGCCTCTCAACCAGATAATTTCACCATGACCATGTATTACAGGCACTGAGGATGACAGAAAATGTGGACATCCTCAGAGACCAATTTCCAAAGTAGATTACTTGGCATGTATTGAAGAACAGAAGTTAATACAGTAAATTGCAAAGATTTTTCCTCAATGCAGATCATGTTCACTTTGTCTTATTTTATTGTGTTCTGTATTTAAAAAGTATTTATTAATTTTAAATTGACAATTATATAAAGATACAGAATTTACTAAATTTCTGGAGTAGTACTTATTTTATGACTGACACCAATAAAGATAGGATCATAATATTTTTATCATAAATATTTTTAAATTAAAAATGGTGGTAAATATGTTAGTTAGAAAATTACTATGAAACGAAATTCAAAGAATGCAATGAAAACAATTCAAAACTGTTTTAAACATTTTAACATAATTGAAATTTCTCTTGATTTTTTTTAATTTTGTTTTACTGAGACAGAGCCTCACTTGATAGCCCAGGGTGGCTCCAAACTGGAGATCCTCCTGGTTCAGCATCCCAAGTCCTAGTAATACTGACCTGTGCCATCATGCCCAGCTAATTTGAAAATTTCTAAGCCAATATCAAACTATGTGACAAACAAGTAATTCTCAGTTTTACATAAATGAGAGGCTAAGAGTGATTTTGACAAGCCTTCAATAGTCAGAATGATTGCAATACTGCTGTGAGCAAGGTTTTCATTTCATAGATTTTTCTTTGGTTAACCTTAGATCTGCTTAAGTTGTTACAAAGTAAATTTTATATAAGTACTGTGTCAAAACAGATGCTGGAATTTAATCAGAGATTCTAAATATCTGAGTTTAAACAGTGATATAGATTAATTCCTACCTCATGACATAAATTAAATCCCAAGCCTTGCAATTACAAGCTAGTAACACCATTCATTTTTTGATGGACTTTTATATTTATATATGTACATGAGAATGAATCTGAATCTCCATGATATCAGAATCAATTTTGTGCAATTCATTTTATTTTCATTGACTAATTTGTTTCTTCAGAAACTCCTGAAATATTTCTTGAAATTAAGCAAGTAAGGAAATAATCTTTTAAAAAAATCTGATATAAAATGTACCTTAAAGATGGTAAAAGAACACAAATGAACTCTAAGAATAGAGATGCTTAACAGAAATGCTATAAGGCATCCCACATCTAATAGACTGAGGAGAAACTAAGTTCCTTTATTTTGAAATCTGATACATCACACACTTTAAATTAAGTGATTTTCTTGTTATTTTAAAAAAGAAAAATATACCTCACAAGTTTCACTTGCTATATAATTGCTTGGGAAGACAGTGTATAGATTATGAAGTTAACCATCTGATATGAGAAACCAAGAAGTCTGAGAGAGTGAGTCAGGAACAAGGACTGATGAAGAGGAAGACACATTCTGGAAAGGTCAGCAATATGGGGTTTAGAAGGGAGGAGTAGGGAAAGGGACTAGAAGAGAAAATGGTGGAAAGTACACCAGGGAAAATAAGGATTATACTGAAAATAGTATACATGGCCATTTAAGCAAAATTTTACACAAATAAATATGCTACTGTATCATGCTGAGCAGCAAAATTGTACTATCATTTTGTTCCCAGATGAAAACAAGCAATAAAATACCAATGACATAAATCAGAACAATTAGATACAAAATTTTATTAAAATTAAATATGTGTTAATATTTAAATTTGTGGGAGGATCCAAGATGGTGACTAGAGGGAAGAAGAAGACAGCATGAGATCTGTAAATCAAAAATTTTGATGAGACACTGGGGTAACACTTGGAGAAAAAAACCATGAAGAATAAGCAAAACTCCGACACCCTGAACACCCAGTCCATACAAAGCTTCTCTATGCCATATTACACTGAGAAAACAGGGGCCCTGCTCTGTCATATGCTGACTCCAACCCTGCTTGGGAGATGCAGACCAACAGGTGAGCAAATAAGCACCACAAGGTATCCCCACAGCCACCCTTGGGATAAACCAACATAGCCTCCTGGACAGCTTGAACCCACCCCACAAAAAGCAAAACAAAAACAACTGAATAATAAACAAGTAACTGAAAAGGACACACAGCAGAGAGGATGGGATGCTGCTTTGATTGCACTGGAGAATGGGGGAGGGGCAGCTCTCTGAGTGAGCTTTCAGTAAATAAAGCCTGCAAAAGTACTGACTGACAAGCCTATCCACCAGAGAAGGGGAGAAGGGCAACTCTCCATGTGAACTTTTTGTAAATAGCACCTGAAAAAGTAGCAGGCTGACAATAGCAGCAGATGACCTGCTGCCTAAAATAGGCAAATAGCAGTTCACAAAGCGTGTCTCCTGACTCATCCACCTGGCAAGACTATGACAGAGCTACTGCTTAAGTAACAACAGCAGGACTGGATACTGAAAGAGTAACACCAGAACTACTAAGACTGAAATTCCATTGTTCCTGAACTTGGACTTTTTTTTTCTCTTTCTCTCTAAGTGCTTGTCTTGTTCAATGTTGGTTACTCCACCATCTCTCCCTGTTGATTTCTTTGGTTCTCTATTTTTTTTAAGAATTTTATTCTTCCTTTTCATTCTTTTTCTTTTTTATCTTTCTTTCTTGGTTTCATTAGTTTTACTATAATAACTTACCTAATACTACATTACACAAAGAGCAGGGACAGAAACACCACCAAGTGGAATGATGGGAAGATAAAAAAGGGATGGAAATCATTCTCCCCCAAAAAATAAATTAGTACAGGATTCAGAAGGAAATGAAGAATATAGATACCCAGTTCCAGACCCTAGAAACAAAGATAGACTATCCCAAGGGACCCAGTGAAGTCCACAAGAACGGCCTGAAAGAAGAAATCCTGCAAGAAATCATTGAGAATTTCATGGCGATGTTACTAGACAAGGTCAACCACAACATACAGGAAGCACTCAAGAAATTCCAAGACAACAAAAATAAACAATATGAGAAGAAACAAAAACAAATTAGTGAACTCATAGGAGCCCCAAATGAATACCAAAGTGAAAGAGAACACCACAAATAGATAAATGAATTCAAGATGAAAACTGACAATATTAAAGAGGAAGTGACCCATGATAGGGAAAACCTCAGAAAAAAAAATTAAACAGAAATACAAAACACAATGGAAGGCCACTCCAGCAGACTCGAACAAGCAGAAAACAGAATCTCAGAACTTGAAGATGAAATGGAAATTGAAAGAAAAACTGAAGAACTATTACTCAAACAACTCAAAACCTGTGAAAGGAATATGCAAGAACTCACTGACTCCATCAAAAGATCAAACCTGAGAATAATGGGTATTGAGGAAGGAGAAGAGGTCCAAGCAAAAGGAATTCATACTATATTCAACAAAATAATAACAGAAAATTCTCCAAATCTAGAGAAAACTATGCCCATTCAGAGACAGGAAGCCTCCAGGACACCAAACAGACTTGACCAAAATAAAAGTATCCCACAATATATTATCATTAAAACAAGAAGCACAGAGAATAAAGAAGGAATATTGAAGGCTGTAAAAGAGGAAAAAAAAAAACAAATACAAAGGTAAACCCATCAAAATCACAGCAGATTTCTCCAAGGAAACCTTAATAGCAAGAAGATCATGGAGTGAGATATTCTGGACACTGAATGAAAATAACTTCAACCCTAGTATACTCTACCCAGCAAAACTGTCATTCAAAATAGATGCAGCAATAAAAGTTTTCCATGATAAGCAGAAAGTAAACAATATATGACCACCAACCACCACTACAAAAGATTCTTCAAAGAATCTTGCACATAGAAAATGAAAGTAAGCAAAACCATGAAAGGACTGGCAGTACCAAACCACAGGAGACAAAATTGTCAGAAAGTAGGGACTAACATTCATTTAGCTGCACACAATCAAACCTTGAAATAACAAAGACAACTAAATGACAGGAATCACTACGTATCTGTCAATACTAATACTGAATGTTAACAGACTTAATTCCCCCATCAAAAGACATCATTAGGCAAACTGGATTAAAAAGGAAAATCCAAAAATCTGTTGCTTTCAAGAGACCCATCTCATCAACAGAAACATTCACTGGCTGAGGGAGAAAGGCTGGAAGAAGATTTACTAAGCCAATGGTCTGCAAAACAGGCAAGAGTTACAATACTTATCTTGGACAAAGTAGACTTCAGACCTGCATTGTTCAAACGAGATAAAGAAGGTCATTCCATACTAATGAAAGGGGAAATACACCAAAAGGAAATAACAATTATCAACCTATATGCTCCCAATGTCAATGAACCCAATTTCATCAAACATACTGAGGACCTAAAAACATATATAAACTACAATGCAGTGGTAGTGAGAGATTCTAATACCCCTTTATCACCAATAGATAGGTCATGCAAAGAAAAAATCAATAAAGAAATCCTAAAACTAAATCACACCGTAGATCAATTGAACTTAGCATATGTCTACAGAACATTTCATCCAACTTCTGCCCAATATATATTCTTCTCAGCAGCCCATGGAACCTTCTCCAAAATGATCATATCTTAGGACACAAAGCAAGCCTTAGAAAATATAAGAAAATAGAAATAATACCATGCTTTATAAGTGATCACAATGCAATAAAACTAGAACTCAACAAGAAAAGCAACAGTAAAAAACATGCAAACAGTTGGAAGCTGAACAACACATTGCTCAATGATCAATGGGTCATTGATGAAGGAACAGAGAGAATTAAAAGTTTTCTGGAAGTTAATGAAAATGAAAACATGACCAACTAGAACCTATGGGACACAGCAAAGGCAGTCCTGAGAGGAAAGTTTATAGCCATGAGTGCATATATTAAAAGAACAGAAAGATCTCAAATCAATGGCCTAATGTTACATCTCAAACTCCTAGAAAACAAGAACAAGCAAATACCAAAAAAAAACAGAAGGAGAGAAATTTTAAAAAGAGCCAAAATCAATGAAATAAATACTATAAAAACCATACAAAGAATCAATGAAACAAAAAGTTGGTTCTTTGAGAAAAAATAAATAAGATTGACAGACCCCTGGCAAACCTGACTAAAATGAGGAAAAGAAAAAACCCAAATCAGCAAAATCAGAACTGCAAAAGGAGAGATAACAAACACCATGAAAATCCAGGAAATCCTCAGAGACTATTTTGATAACCTATATTCTAATAAATTTGAAAATCTTGAAGAAATGGACATATTTCTTGAACCAAGAAGACAACAATCACCTGAGTAGATTTATAACACAAAATGAAATTGAAGCCAAAATAAAGATTCTCCCAAACAAGTAAAGTCCAAGAAAAAATGTATTCTCTCCTGAATTCTATCAGACCTTTAATGAAGAACTAATACCACTCTCCTTAAATTGTTCCATGAAATAGAAAGGTAAGAAAAACTGCCTAACTCATTTTATGAAGCTGGTATTATACTCATTCCAACACAAGACAAAGACACCTCCAAAAAGGAGAACTATAGACCAATCTCCTTAATGAATATTGATGCAAAAATCCTCAGTAAAATAATGGCAAACTGATTCCAAAAAGACATCAGAAAGATCATTCACCATGGCCAGGTTGGCTTTTATAAATGTAATACAGCACATTAATAGAAGCAAAGACAAAAACCACTTGATCATCTCAATAGATTCAGAAAAAGCCTTCAATAAGATCCAATACCACATCATGATATAAGGTCTAAGAAAACTAGGAATAGAAGGAAGTTACCTCAATATTACATAAGCTATATATGACAAACCTACAGCCAACACCATACTTAATGGTGAAAAACTGAAACCATTTCCCCTAAAATCAGGAATGAGACAAGGGTGCACACTATCCCCACCCTATTCAGCATAGTACTAGAATTCCTAGCCAGAGCAATTAGGCAAGAAGAATAAATGAAAGGAATACAAATAGGTAAAGAAACTGTCAAAATATCCCTATTTGCAGACAATATGATCCTATACCCTGAAGACCCAAAACACTCTACACAAAAAACTCTTAGACACCATAAACAGCTACAGCAAAGTGGCAGGATACAAAATCAACTTACAAAAATCATTAGCTTTTCTACACACCAATAATGAACAAACTAAGATAGAATGTATGGAAACAATTCCATTTACAATAGCCTTAAAAAAAATTCAAATACCTAGAAGTAAACTGAACAAAGGATGTGAATGACCTCTACAAGGAGAACTACAAACCCCTGAAGAAAGAGAATGAGGAAGACTACAGGAGGTGGAGAGATCTCCTGAGCTCATGGATTGGTAGAATCAACATAGTAAAAATGGCTGTATTACCAAAAGCAATCTACATGTTTATTGCAATTCCCATCAAAATCCCAATGACTCTCATCACAGAGATTGAAAAATCTACCCTAAAATACATTTGGAAACACAAGAGACTGCAAATAGCCAAGGTAATACTCAGCAAAATGAGCAATGCTGGAGGTATCACAATTCCTGACTTCAAATTATATTACAAAGCAAGAACAATAAAAACAGCATGGTCCTGGCACAAAAACAGATATGAAGAGCAGTGGAACAGAATAGAGGACCTGGATATGAATCCACACAATGATGCCCACTTTATTTTTGACAAAGGCACTAAAAATATACAACGGAGAAAAGACAGCCTCTTCAATAAATGTTATTGGGAAAGTGGTTATCAATCTGCAAAAAAAAACAAAACTGGACCCATGTTTATCACCCTGCATGAGGATCAACTCAAAAAGGATCAAGGTCTTAATATCAGACTTGAAACTCTGAAGTTGGTACAGGAAAGAGCAGGAAACACTATGGAACTAATAGGTATAGGCAAGGACTTCCTCACTAGCCCACCAGCAGCTCAGCAACTAAGAGAAAGTGTGGACAAATGGAACTTCATAAAACTAAAAAGCTTCTGCACAACAAAAGAAATGGGTAATCAGAAGAGATAATCCACAGACTTTGAGAAAATATTTGCCAGCTATACATCAGACAAAGGACTGATAACCAGAATATACAGGTATTTCAAAAAACTACTCTCCCAACATCAATGAACCAATAAAGAAATGGGCAACAGAGCTAAACAGAAGTTTTTCAAAAGAAGAAATTCAAATGGCCAAAAAACAAATGAAAAAATGCTCACCATCTCTAGCCATAAAGGAAATGCAAATTAAAACCACACTAAGAGTCCACCTCACCCCTGTTAGAATAGCCATCATTAAGAACACCACTAAAACCAGGTATTGGTGAGGATGTGGGGAAAAAGCAACCCACATACACTGGTGGTGGGAATGGAGGCCAATGCAACCACTCTGGAAAAAAATTGGGAGGCTTCTTAAAAATCTAAACATAGATCTGCCATAGGATCAAGCAATTACACTCCTGAGCATATACACAACGGAATGTGACACAGGTTACTCCAGAGGCACCTGCACACTAATGTTTATTGCATCACTATTTACAATAGCCAAGTTATGGAAACAGCCAAGATGCCCCACTACTGACGAATGGATTAAGAAAATGTGGTATTTATACACAGTGGCATTTTACTCAGCCATGAAGAAGAATGAAATCTTATCATTTGCAAGTAAATGAATGGAACTGAAGAACATCATTCTGAGCGAGGTTTGCCAGGTTCAGAAGACCAAAAACTGTATGTTATCCCTCATATGCGGACTTTAGATCTAGGGCAATGCAACAGTGTGGTTGGACTTGGGTCACATGATAAGGGGAGAGCACACAGGAGGTATAATGATAAGTAAGAAACCCAAAACATGATAGTGTTTGATATCCCCACTGCAGAGGAACTAATACTGAAACCTTAAAGCAACAGAGGTAAATATGAGAAGGGGATCAGGAACTAGTGAAAATGTCAGTTAGAGATGAATCACCTTGCGATATAACACATTTGTACATGAAAGCAATGCTAGGAATCTCTCTGTGTAGCTATCCTTATCTCAACTAACAAAAACTCTTTGTCTTTCTTATTATTGCTTATGCTTTCTCTTCAACAAAATTAGAGATAAGGGCAGAATCTGCCTGGAAGTGAAGGGGTTGGCGGGGGGGAGAAATTGCCCAAACAATACATGCACATGAATTAATGAATTAAAAAATAAATAAATAAAATTCTGTGTAGAATAATACACATTTAATACAATTCAAAATAAAAGTTCATAAAATTAGGATCAAGATCACATGATAAGATACTAAAAATAATATTCTACATATTTGTAAAAAAAATGAAGATTATATTTTGAATTCATGAGTATGAATTCTTAATAGAGAAAGAAAAAATGAAATAGAAAATACTTTATAGTTCCCAATGTAAAATGATGAAAAATGTTCAGAACAACTAATCTTTAACAGGCACTATGACTAGAAAGTGGGGAATAAAATTATGAGTGTTAAAAGAGGTGGTGATTGGAGTTTTTGGTCCCATTTCCTGTGTGATTCCAACCTGCCATGCATTCAGATTTATGTAGCTCTTTAGTTGAAGAACAAGATGATGATGATGTCACTCAGATGAAAGAAGTATGATTTCCTCCACTATGTAATATCCATCATAGCATAAGACATTTTGGATTATCCTGTAGTTAGATGATGAAAAGAGATTAATTTCAGTAACAGGCCATTTCAGCAGCAGACAATTCATACATTGTGATTTAGGCTTTTAGAGCTTCAGATAATTTCATTTCCTTGTTACTGATTTATTTTTATGTGAAGTTCCACTTTAAAAAAGGAGAGGATGAGAAAACTCCCAAGGCAGGCACAGTGGTTCACGCCTGTATTCTTCACACTTGAAAGGCTAAATCATGAAGATCATGAGCTCAAGGCCAGCCTGGGCTACAAAATAAGTTTCAGGACAGCTGGGCTACACAGTGAAACCCTGTTTCAAAATAAAATTATAAAAGAAAACCCACTTATTTCACAAAATTATTAAAAATTAGAACTGACATTCAAATCCAGAGTCTGGTTCTAAAGACCTGGCTCATTCTATGACATAGGTTGGCATACACAACAAATCTTCCACTATCCTGGGCTACCGTGTTTCATTTTTTTCATTCTCACTTAAACTCAATGCAGTGACTTCCAAAAAATTCAGTGCCTTCCTTTCCAAGTCTCATACACCATCCACTTTTGTCTCATATTCTGCCCAAATCCTTGACTTGAAAGATTAATGGCTGTGCTCTCAAACACAATTGTGCTCTCAGATAGTTGAGGAAGGAGAAAAATGTAGATCAATCTTTTCATTCACTATTTAGTACTAGGACTGATAAAATATTAGGTTGTCGTTTAACTTGATAACTCTTCTCCTTGCACTTCTGTAAGTTTACATTTGTATCTTTCTTTTTTATCAGCATTGAAACAATAAACTTCAATATTCATTATAAAGAGGCAAGACCTGTGAGGCCCTAAAAACTGTATGTTTCAGAAACATAGGCTGCTACTTAACACCACATGTTTTCCGAAATAACACATAAATTATTCAATTATATTATGATAAAATATCAATAAATTAGTTTGTCCATATGCATTTTCATGCATTCAATAAACACCCATTATTTATACTCTATGCTAAGAAATATTATATTTGCTAGAGATAAAGCAGTAAAAAAGACAAGTTTCTTGCCTTGAAGGAACTCTTATTCTGCTTTCAAAGTAAATAATATACATATGGATATATAAAGTTGTGATTAAAAAAAGATATGAAAGCAGAAGGGAATTAGTTTGGGGAGGAGCCAATGAAAGGAGTCAAGGAGCAAGAGAGGATGAATATGATCAATATATCTTACATGCAAACAGGAAAATGTCACAATTAATCCCACTATTCTGTAAAAATTAACAATAATAATAACAAAAGCAACAATAAAAGAGAAACCACAAGGAAGGTGAATAAAATGAAATGGAAGGTACTGGGCAAAGTGTGGTGGCACATGCCTGTAATCCCAGATACATGGGAGGTGGAGACAAAATGATTGCTATTTGAAGCCAACATAGGCAAAAAATTAATGAGATCTTATCTCAAAAAACTAATCTGGGTGTGGTAGTACATGTCTGTAATTCCAGCTACTCAGGACATGGAAGTAGGAAGATCATTGTTTGAGGTCAAAACCAAGCAAAAGAACAAGACCTTATCTGAAAAATAAATTAAATAAGAAAAGACTTGGGGTATAGGATCTTGTAAAATAAGAGTACTTAATAAGTTGACTGAATTGAAAGAGAAAGGAGAGTGACTGATGAGGAATAAAAAATACACTTGTTGCACATTGTAAATACTTTAAAATTCAAAGGGATGGGGAGTAGTTTTGCACAAAGTATCATAACATATGCATCATACCTTTACAAGCTTACTTAATTATTTAGCTTGTTTAAAGAGTAGACATCCATAAATCCAGAGTGCTATTGAGCAAAACAATTAGGAGGTTGTTTCAACAAACTTTGAGAAAGATAACTATGGCTTATATGAAGATGGCAGTAGGGACATGACATGACATGATTCCCTTCTATGTACTTTTTCAGATAACAAGACAATGGAAAATTGAATCCAATTTGAAATTTCGGATTATTTTAAGGTGTGGGTGTTTCTAGAATATAGTTGTTATTTTCTGTGAGGAAGAAAAAAAGAGAATATATTTGGCAAAACATCAAGAATTTTGTTTATAAAAATTAGCTTGGCATTGGGTGTTTGACTATAGTATGTAAAACTCTTATTAAAAGTACATTTATGAAAATGATTTGTTATATCTAATTATCTGATAATTATAACTATTGATTATCACTCTTTTCTACATTCTATCAAGGATACATCAATTTATCCTACTAAAATCCAGAAAAAGGAGAACATTCTCTTTATACTTTCCCCATTCTGTATTTACTACCACTCAGTATTGTCTTACTGATAAAATGAAAAACTACTTTGAATATTGATAACTGCAAGTATTCCTTTAGGAAAATAAGTGCTGGAAAAAATTCTTACTTCCTAGCAACATACGCAAATGTGATTTTTCAAAATTCAGAAACAATATCTTAATATGTCATGACAAAATGAAGATATTTGTTTTAAAAAATGTGAAATTCACTCCCTCCATTCTGTATAGAATTATCACAATGAAACTCCCTCATATAATAATGAATATTAATTCAAAAATAAAATATTTTAAAAATATGCAATTCCTTCACAAACTATTTTGATTTATCAATCTAGCACAATATTAGAAGTCATCTTAAGTAATAAACAGTAACGTGAGAGATAATATTGGCAATAGAATTTAAAAAGTTAAATTTTCATTATAGTAAAAAATGGAAAACAGAGCCTAACAGTTGAGTATTCCCATGCTGCAGGGTCATAACTGTTCAAAAAAATAGCAATATCTCTGATATGCTCTCATGTGACTATACACACAAGACATGACTTTGTTGACATAATATTTATTAATTTTTTTATAAAATTGTAAAAGTATCATATTTATACAATGCAAATACCACTCATATTATGATAAAATACTGTATTCATGTAAAAATACGTGAATGAATATTATGTGGAATATGTTACACTTATAAATTTCTATTTATATGTAGTCATAAGTTTATGATACAGTTATACTTTAGGAGAGAATACACTGAATTATTTGTGATTAAAATTCATTTGTAGCAGAAAGAAAGCAAGAAAACAAGTAACACATGAAAAACAGAACTTGACAAATAACTGTAAATAAAATTCACATAAAAATACATGAATAAATATTATGTGGAATATGTTACACTTATAAATTTCTATTTATATGTATTCATAAGTTTATGATACACTTATACTTTAGGACAAAATACACTGAATTATTTGTGATTAAAATTCATTTATAGCAGAAAGAAAGCAAGAAAACAAGTAACATGAAAAACATAGAACTTGACAATAACTGTAAATAAAATTTGAAAACTCACTATAAAATAATATAAAAAATTTAATAATATAAAAAATTTGAAAGCTCACTATAAAATAATAACCCTTACACACTGAAAGACAACAAATCTACAGCTTAGGTAGTCTAATTTTAAAACAATATACATTATTGTGGAGATTATTTCATTCTGGCCCATTCAAGTCATAGTGGGACTAAATAGTTTTTTTTTTTTTTTGTAGCAAAACAAGTCTGAGCTTTAGAGTTCGGGGCACAGGCAGATGACTGTATCTATGCCTCACTGTTTTTATGTACAAGATGAAGTGACAAGCTCAAGGAAAATAAAAAAAATCACTCTTAAAAACATTTTATTAGAATCTTAATATTATGTCTAAGTGATTTCCAAATTGTACCATTACAGAGAAATGATTGTCATTATAATTTAGCTATAAAGTTCTCAGATACTCCATTTTAAATTAATTTCCATAAATGTATAAGTAGCTTTCATGTACTACATGAACCAATTACTCAGTAATATAAACATGCACACAATTACCCACAGACAAGAAAATATTTGGTATAGATAATAAGTAAATATTGCCCTTTTCCACAAAGTGAGAAGACCATTGAAAGGCAAATAAACCACGGGTTAGGAAATTATTTTCTAATCTTTTGAGAATGATTGAAAAATCTCAAAACTGGTAGAGGTTTCTTTTAGTGTGAAGATATAATAGCAATACGAAGTTTAAAATGAATCTACATTATCAACTCTTATACTTACAAGGAAGCAAAACTTATACTTGGCACTACACTTACTGGAAGACACTAGGTTTTCATAATTCTTAAAGGACTTCTTGTTGGGAATAGGGATGCTTTACGTCAGGTGCTGTCCTTCTGGGGACAGAGGCTGAGGTTCATTGTGGAGATGTGAATCTTGGTCATCCACGCACTGGATCATTAGCATCCCTAGGTCTCTTCAGACTAGAACTAATCACAGAGCTGTAGGTCTTCCCAACCCTTGTTCAGTAGATGCCTTTGCATTCGCTACAAAAGAGAAAATGATATCCTTTTATAATTAAGAAAATTAAACCAATATGTTCTCTAAAGTCAAAAATCTGGGGATGAAGATGAAATACAAATAATAGATACAATTGCAGAAACAAAAAATGTTCTAATTATATGTATGCTGCTTAAAATGGTCAAATATTTTAATGATGAAACAGCAGAATTTATTTTCCAATAAAATGGGAACATTAATGCTTCACCTCATACTCTAAAAGTGTGATTATTCACACATTGAATTAAAGTTTCATGTCAGAGTATATGAACAGCAGACAGAGAGTTAAGTGAAATGTATCCCCTCCTTCAGGCTAATTCATATTAAAATTAATAATTCCATAGGCAGCATAGATTTGTGGATTTTGTCTTATAGCTGATTAGTATCTTACCTTGTACTGAAGCAGTAGTAAACATATAAAATAGCATGGAAATTTTGCATACATTTCACATAGGTCTGTTGGCATTTTATATATTACATTCCTTCCTTCCTTCCTTTCTTTTTCTTGTCTCTTTCTTTTTATTTTCCATCTAAGTTTGTTTTTATCTTGGATTTGGAATTTACAGAAGCATTCCAACTCTTGCTAAAGAACTAAGGTAGAAAGGAGAAAATGGAAGTGGATGAACAAATTCAGGTTATAATACATATATACATGGAAGTGTCACAATGAAACTCCCTGTATAGCTATTTCAAACAAATGAAAATGCCTTTTTTCAAAAATGGAGAGCAGGAAGGTAAAACAGGTCCTGTGTGGGAATTGGTGTCAGTGGGAGGGGGGAGGATGTAAGGAATGGGTGTAGGAAGATGAGTTTGGTGGAAATACTATGTACTTATGTATGAAAATGGAAAAATGAGACCTGTTGAAACTATTCCAAGAATGGGGGTGGGGGGAATAAAGGAGAATGATGGGTGGGTGAATTTAACTATGATATTTTGTAAG
This sequence comes from Castor canadensis, assembly GCF_047511655.1. Classification (NCBI taxonomy): domain Eukaryota; kingdom Metazoa; phylum Chordata; class Mammalia; order Rodentia; family Castoridae; genus Castor; species Castor canadensis. The sequence continues at coordinate 190,527,838 of NC_133386.1, forward strand.
AACTTTTGAAATGTCACGATGTACCCCTAGAACAACAACAGTGTGTTAATAAAAAAGAAATCTTACTGAAGAAATCAAACAAAAAATATCATTTTTTAAAACAAATTATTGGCAATGAAGTTTTTCTATTCTACTCTTAAAATTGTAATTTTGTTCAAACACTTACAATTTTAGAATTTTGGTATGCCAAGAATTTTATTTAATTATCATTTATTTATTTACTGATTTATCAGCATATTTACTTATTTATTAGCATAAAGTAATTGTACATAAGGATTTCATTGTGATGTTTAAAGCATGAATATATGTACTTTGATTAAATTCATCGCATGTATTTTATATATAATGTGCTTCTATAACAATCACTCCCCTTCACTCCCTCTTTTTCCCTCCTCCCACCCACTGGTTCTCCCCAGACAGTCTCTCTTTTGGAAGCATATCATGCTATTTTATTTTTTAGGTCTGGATCTGCCATATGAGCAAAACATGCTATATTTGTCTTTCTTGGCTTACCTTAACTTGCTTAATACAATGATCTCCAGTTCCATTCATTTTCCAATTTGTTCTGTTGGCCTTTAAGTCAAATTGTAGGAGAAAGGAGAGCTCTTCAAAGTAAAGAATTTTGAGTTTTCAGAAAAGGGCCAGAACCCAGTTTATGTCTATTTGATCCCATCTTCTGATTAGCTAAAAGAAGGACAGCTGCTTTCCTAATATATGTTAAAAGTCACTTATTTTGCTTCTCAGTAATAAAGGTGGACACAACCAGGTGAATGAGCATTACTTCAAAATGTCTTGAATTGCAAACACAGTACACTTGATATTGATTCCATCTTTATGAATTTTCCTTCAAAAAGACTGTTCTGAAATTGTGCCTATTGTATTTGGTAGGGTGGGGTCAGGGAAGTGGTGTTACTAATTTCCCTTTAATTTGTCCAAGAAGGCATTAAAAAAATGATGAATTTGAGGTACATAAAATCTTTTATCTTTTCATACAGAAAAATGACTTCTGTTACAGTAAAGTCTAGATTTTATATGCAAGGATGACTTCATTTGTATAAAAAAATAGATCATATATATCCTTAATTAGAACTAATAACAGCATGCTACTTAGAAATTTTGGCAAGTCCCCACCACCAGCCTTAGTGTTAGCAGCTGACTAAGAAGAGGTATGAGTTCTCAATGTTCATCCCCAACTTGTATCTTTTGCTATTAATGTTGCAAACACTGTCTTATCAAAGTATTTCTGAAAAATATATATTTTTAAGAAATGAATTTACCCATGGTAATAACTTTATTCATGGTAATCAATTCACTTAGAGTACTCCTTTGAAAATAAGCATTTAGTATGCCCAGTATATGCAACCAATGTCTGAAAAAATAGTTCTTCTCCAACTTTCCATAAGACTCATTTGCCCATGACCTTCAATGCTCAATGTAAGGACAAAAAGTATGTGTGATCATCCTGCTGACTTTATTGCTGTCCTTAACTAGGACTTTTTACATTATATATATTATTCCATATGGGCCACCAGTTTCAGGATTTTTAATTTTTATATTACATTACTTTCTTATGATCTGCTATAGGCAGAACCTGAAAAATAAATCTCATCAAACATACTTGATACATATGTCCTACTCTGCCTTAATTTCCTCTAAACTGTAGCCAACTTCATTAATATATATATATATTTACCTTTAATTTTATGTGTTTATTTTATTAAAGTTATGTATTAATTTTCGAGGTTTATGCATAGATCAAAGTAGAAGTAAAATACAAAAATCAAAGTAGAGGAAAATATAAAAAATCTCATTTGAGATATTCTTAACAAGTTAATATTCTTACTTATATTCAGGCGATCTTATTCTTTTGAGTTTCACATGTGTTAAGGGCAAAGAAACAGTTTAAGCTAGATACCTAACTCTCACAAGGGCTGAATTTTCCCACACAGGGGATATTTAGGAAACTGTGAGTGCTTTTTGATTATCACAGATAAAGAGTATGCTACTGACATCTAGTGAGTAGAGGCCAGGGATTTTGCCAAACATGTCTTTTATAACTACGAAGCAATACTAGCCCCAAATGTCAATAGTGCTGCTTTGACAACTCTGGAATATATAAACTCTTAACAGTTTTAATAGTTTATAATTAAATCACATTTTAATAATCTTAGGCTAGCATTTTAGCAAGTTCAAAATACACTTTAATTTAATATGTATCCTGTAAACATATTGCATATGCTTTTTCATGCAATTTTGTGATCATTCACACAATGGATGAATGACAAGAAGAAATCTACTCATTCTCTACCCAGTAACATCAGAATCCCTCTCCTCTGAAATTGAACTGTAATCTTCCAAATGCAGGTTTGAAATCAGACTTCATAGGAAATCTATGCAGCAAACAAAAAGGAAATTTAAAGAGAAGGCTAGAAGGTGGACATTGTACCTACAGTGAAGGAATCTCCTTCTTAAACATCAGAGAAAATGTGCAAAAACATTTCTAAATTTTATATATACTCAAATTCTCACATGTGAATGCATATTTCTTGGTTTTTTTCAAATTGGCATTGATTCTTGTATCTCAGTGCTATTGATTTCAATTCTGATCAGTTGAGGGACAGAATAAATGAGAGAACAGACTCATTGTTGACGATGTTGGAAATGTTCTTTAATAGAAATGTTAAGCCAGAAACTAAAAATTAATTAATATATGGTCATGCATGATATTAAAATATCTATATTCAGTATACTATAAAAAGAATTAAATGCAAACAAATCATATCACAAAATATTAACTCAGCTATATGATGTGTATCCTTAATATAACAGTTTAATGATCATAAGCTGACATGTGTTCCCTTAGAAAAAGACTGACTAGAAACAACCACTGACCAAGTAAACACATAGGATTTTTTAATTATTAAAAAATTATTAATTAGTAAATAAAGGCATATATTTTAAATTACTGTTTTTAGGTCTAAATTTTGTAAAATATGAAATACTTCCAATGTAGTCAATGAGTCAGTAAGCACTTTCTCATACAATGCTGGCTGGAATACAAATTAGATCCAAATTTGGTAAAAAAAAAAACCTTAGTTTGTATATGAAAAGCTTTAAAATGTGTTCATTATTGAATTATTTTCTTGTACTGGATTAATTTTATATCAAGACATGCCTGTTCAATTATGCCATAAGTTCTTAAGTATTTTGATAATGAATATGGTATGTCTTTGAAATCACTGAAATTTATGTTGATATATAATTGGGGCAATGAGCAATTTTTTATGTTAGTAAGGAAATGAAATCTGTGACAAAGAGTGTATGAAATATTTTCTTATCTGCACCAATGCAAAATTAAAAATTAAATGCTATATACAAGACAAATGTCACTTTAAAGTGGTTGATTTCATATGTGATGTAGAATGTTGGTAACTATATTACTCAGTACTTTAGTTTTCTAAAATCTTGTAACCTGTTAATTTGTATACAGAAATAATTTTTGAAATGAAAGTTTCCTAGAAACCAGTTTTTAAAGAATATGAAAATTTCTTATTATAATAAAAGTCAGTATATTCAATAAATTGTTGCTTACATAATTATTAATTAATATGTTCCTACCTCAGCTGGTCATGTGTAACCTGGAAAGCAAAACCACACATGGTAAGGGACTACTGAAAGAGTGTGGAGGCCAAGGCTCTAATTCTGTCCATTTACTTCAAATAATTAATTCTTATATTATGTATTTATCAAATCCTACTCCATGTATTATGTATAGTTGTCATACAAGGAAGATGATACTGCACAGAGTTAAAAGCTGTAAAATTACTAGGCAAATTTTGATGTTTGTTTAGAGATTATTTATAGTAATTGTAAAGGTTGGGTGTGTTTATGAAAAATATACTTTGTTCCCTAATTGAAAGCAACAAAAAATGAACAAATAAAGATGAACAACTAGTTTCCAATTTCTTCTTCTTAATCAAAGTACTATTCTTCCTTTGATTCTGAACTACTGCCCGGTGCTTGAAGGAAGCTCTTATTTTCCAGATGGAGTGGCTAAAACACATTCAAAAGATCAACCAACAATTAACATTTTGATTAATGACTTTGACAAGTTTATATCTTATAGCCATAAAGAAATTATGAGAGCAAAGTCATATTTTTATTCCTTGAGTCCCATGTTACATTAAAAAATTCTTAGAGGGTTTCTATAGTCAATGGTTGAACAAGATAGCATGAACATCAGGACTAACCTCACTTCTCTCAAAGGATCCATCTCACACTACTCATACTACGCAGGAAAACCTCCATTTTAAAATGAGCCAGGCCCACACGTTCTCAGGCACATTTTATCTGATACACATTCTATTTCTAAAAAGTTGTTCATGCATTACATTTTTATTTGCTACTCTGTTTGAAAGTCATATCTGGCTGACATAAACTTTATAGCTAATAATACTTTGTTTTCTCTTCTTTCCAAATATCATTGTGCTGTGGTGTTTAATAGCACAGGATTTAGAGTTAGGTACCGGAATTTAGCCCCAGGTCTGATACCTAGAATCCTAGAAATCATTGAAGTTCTGTATGCCTAAATTTATTAGTTATCTTCAGTTGGCACAATAATGTAATAACTTTGAAATCAAGATAAAACTAGAAAACATAGCATCTTTCATAGGATGTTTTATATTATAGATGTACAATATGTATTCACTGTTGATAATATGTCATAATTATTCTTACTGTTTATACCTTTTAGTAATTTAAAAGCTCAATTTTAACTAATTAATTCACACAGTTTACATTTCTCCAAGCAAACACAAAATGATTAAACATTCTTGATGAAAATATGTCTTGTGGCTGTAGAATCTGACATTGACTTTTTTTTTTTTTTTTTTTTTGGTAGTACTTGTGTTTGAACTCAAGGCTTTGTGCTGCCTAAGAAAGTGTTCTAACACTTGAGCCATGCTTCCAGCCCTGATTTTGCTTTCAGATGTGGGAAGTTAGATTCTTGGATTTTTCAAAATTCTTTTCTCTTGACTGTGCTTGCTTTTGAACTCAGGGCCTCATGCTTGCTAGGCAAGTATGTTACTACTGTTATTGCTGTGGTCACTTTTCAGCTAGGAGTTTCACATATTTACGGGGACCAGTCTTTGCTTCAATCCTCCTACCTACCCTTCCTGCATAGCTGGGATTGCAGACACACACCACCGTACACAGCTTGTTCTTTGAAATAGGGCATTGCTAATGTTTTGCCCAGGCTGGCCTGAAGCTGTAATACTATCTCCACCTTTCAAGAAGTTGGGAATATTGGTGTGAACCACCACATGAGGCCAAAATTCTTCAGTAGAAACAGTAGTTCCCATCTCATAATCATAAGGTACAGAGCTAACTGGTGATTTACAAACAAGTAAGTGATTTTTGTAATAGAGGTGGGTAAAGCTAAAGTTAATTCTCTGTCATCACTACTTTCTGTCTGTGCCTCTAGTCTATAAATATACACACTGAAGAAGCTACAGCCTTGCTTCTTCTGGAAGGTGTCCTATACACCTTTTTCCTTTGAGTATTTAAATCTTTGTGAAACACACTGTGCACTGTTCTCCAACTTGTCTGAGTCCCACGAGACGGAACATCCATGCTCGTGAGTTACATGAGCTGAATTTATTATCTACCCTTAAGCAAAAAGGGAGAACAGAAACTCAGGATTAGTAGTAAACTTGTTCTCTGAAGCTTGGAGAAGCTGCCAGTGGTGGGTGAGTCTCATCTGTGCTCCATTTGTACCACATCTTGGGGCTCCCAAAAGCAGCACCTCAGCACCACTGAGGAAATCCTGTTACTGGGTGGAAGAGATTCCAGGGTAATCTGCTCAATCCTCCCTTATCACAGGACATTGCCAAACAGTAAATTCTAAAGATATGCAGAAGTATGAGCCAGGAAGCTGGGGAACTGGGCATTCTGGAGAAGAGTCCTGTGATCTCCAGCCGATCATAACCATAAGTCTAATAGCTTATGAGCTCCCTAAGACCATCTAATGAATCATTGAATTTACTGTGGTCTTCTGGACCTCTAATACAAATGTTGAGTTCTAAAAATGTCCTCAAGTGCTATATATAGTTCTTTTTTACTTGTTTGTTTTTTATAAGTGAATATTAATTATACAAAGGATTTCAATGTGATATGTCCATGACTGTATGCAATGTACTTTGATCAAATTTTCTCCATTACTCTTTCTTATCTCCCCTTTCCTTCCACTCCCCCTTTCTTTTTTTATAGTTTAATGGATTTTATTTTGCTCTTTTCATATATTCATATAAGGTATATTTTATTTTTTGAAACATTAAGATTTCAAATTTGTGGGACCCACCCTCAGACTCTGATCCTCCAACTTATGCCTTCCCTGGTAGTTGTGATTTCACATGCATGCTACCATGCCTGGCTTGTTAGCTGATAAATTAGCTAACTTTTTTGCCCAGACTGGCCTTGAATCCTCATCCTTCTGATCTCCATCACTCAAGTAGCTGAAATTAAAGTCACAAGTCACTACACTTGGCCCAAATTCAAACTTCTTTATTTTTTCTCATATAAAATATGAAACATATATTTTATTCTAAAACATGGAATTAAGATGTAAGTAAAAGAATACATATGAATTCATACATATGAACCCACTATCCAAATTATGTAAAGCCCCTTGACTTGCCAAAATTGAAGGGTTTTTTAATCACTCCCGTTATCTCTTCCCTGATATTGACATTCTTCAGCATTTTAAATTATTCCTTAGCTTTTAACTTAAAACATAAACACAACTTTATTCCTAAATTGTATTTTAATAAACAAGATGCATATTTTAACCATTATAAGTGTGATTTCATGAAGTTTGTCCTCTTTATTGCTTTTATTTTCTTTTAATATTTTATTTCTACCATTCTCCCATGGTTCCACTAGTCCTGAATCTGTATTGATTTCATACAAGGTATATATATATATAGTTCAGCATTGAAATAACATAATATTTTTACACTCTCCACATTACTTATTAGCTCCTTTCATATTTATATTAATAATTTTCATAATCAGATACTCATTTTTGTCAACAGCAACTGCAACACATTTTTAAAAAACATCTGGAATAATTATTTGTATATATTCAGAGATAAGGATCTTTATTTCTGCAGAGAAAATACCCTCTCTTACTTTGTTCTTAAGTACATGTTCTGAATTTGTCTGTAATGACATACTAAGACCTATCACTAAGTTTTCACTCTTGTATGTCTGTGTCTTTGGGTTCTCTAACAAGACTATCGGTCACACTCAGATTCTTCTTTGATAAGCTTGCCTTCCTATGGTGCCATATATGTATACCTGTTTTATACTTCAGTAAAACTTGTCTTTTTTTGTTCTGGATTATTCTTCAAAATCTTTGCAAGCTCTTTGTCATTTCACTGGAAAACATTTTTAAAAAGTTTATTTGGAATTATATTGTATCAACAAATCAATTTTGTAAAATTTATAACTTTCTTATGTTATCTTCATAAAAATGACTGAATTTTTTTACATTGATTAAAATATTTTAATGAAATTTTAAATTTTTTCTAATAAAGTTTAGAGTATGTGCTTTTAGATATATTTTTCTAAGGGGTTTGGGTGTTATAATGTTTTCTTTTAAACCAATAACTCTGAACATTTTCTGTGGCAATGAGTAATACAACAATATTCAGATATTGATCCGATATTCACCAACCTAATTTTTTAAATTCCCATAATTTTTCATATGACTTCTTCGCATGCGTGAATTCCTTACATGTTTTTAAATATTTGATTTTTATTTGTTTTCTTTTGCTTTTCTTTGCTACATAACTACAGTCACTGGTGAATTATTACCTTCTCATCAGTCAAGAATCATTGATATTGGACAGCATTGTCTTTCTCACAATATTAAAATAAGGCTCAGGAAACTTCTGTTTATCAGTCTTGATCATAGCTTTTATATTCAATCTTAAGTGTGGTACTACTTGAAATTGTAACCAAATCTTTGACTATATTTGTCTAGCTTGCCCTGAACCGTTATTGTCATAAAGGAATATAGAAAAAACTTTTGCAGTCATTAATCTTGTGCAACAGAAAAGCAACCGAAAGATAAAACTTTAGTCATTACATTTCGCAATAAAGCATGACATTAAAGGCATTTGTGCCCAATTTTTGAGTTTTGTGATTTTACAAAATTCTTAGTGCCAAACTATTATTATATTTTTGCTGTTCTGGTGTTTGAACTCAGGGCTAAGTGAGCACTCTACCGCTTGAGTCACTACACCAGTCTTTATTGCTTTAGCTTCTTTTTCGGACAAAGTCTTCTTATGCTTTTGCTTTGACCAACACATCCCTTATAGTGGAGATTACAGGCATGTATCATCTTGCCTAGCTTTTTTTTGAGATAAGATCTCACTAACTTTACCTGGGCAGGCCTTGAATTGTGATCCCCCGGTATCTGCTTTATCAGTAGCTGGTATTACACATATGAAACACCACATCGAACTTCTACCAATTTATTTTTAAATCTTATAATTACTTTTGAATGTCTGATATATAGCCGACAAGTTTTATTAACCTTGCCAGTAATTGCAAAAGTGTGTTCTTTAAAGAAGTTCACTAGAAAATAGAAAAGTGTAAATAAGTAATTAAAAATTATAAATACCATTTTTCATAAGTTTTGTGAATAAAACTAAGATATTTTTATCTATCACTTAATCTATGTTTGATGTTGAATATTATATTTTTAGCTACAGTGAATAAAAAAGTCTTATATAATAATGCAGTGTGTGTTGAAATTTGAACCAACAAATGTGATATCATTTTCATATAACTCATTGACCAACAAAGATATGTAATTCGTTTGAAAAGAATTCTTTATAACTTCTTTTAATCTAGAAATTGTCTCATTTTCATTTTTTCTCCTTTTTAATACTTAAGTAAATTACATGTAAAAATATGTAACTTACCGCACATCTCTGAAAAATAATGTCCTTGCATTCAGTTACACCCAGTCAAGGGACTACAATAATTGTTAGAATAAGAATTTATCTTATGCACCTTTTGTACAGTCAACATCTGCATTAGTTCATAAAAGCAGCACAAGGAAAATGTAAAAAGGTAACTTTTATATTATGAGAAGAAGGTTGTAAGAATGTGTAAAATTCTTCAGAGACACCATTAGGTTCAAATGCTAAAAGTTCATTGGATTTTTCACAAACCAGGTCAATGAAGGCATTGAAGGAGAGAGTCATTGGTGATGAACACATGACACAAAATGCAGGGATTCTCAAACTTCAGGGTGTCTCTGCCTTAAATATATAGTTCAGGTCTATCCTCTTTAGGAATTATTCGTAATAAACTCAGCATTGTAGACTTTATATCAGTTACTGTCATGCCAATTTTCATAGCTGCTTATTCCTATTGGACACTATATCACCTGCTGTTATTGTTATAGTCTATGTTATTTGTCTTTATTTCATTTCCCATCACCAGAAGGGTGACAAGACAGCAATGTCTGCATTTATGAACATTATATGCTTGTAAATAAAATGGTCTCTTGGATGATACTATACATCTGACTAAGCCGCAGAAGTCATAGACACATCGAGAGTTGTGAAGAGGGTAAAGGCAGATACACTATGGCATCTTTTATGTAAAGGATCAGGATATAGGGGAAGCTTATCAGGCAAAAATCTTTAAAACACAAAAGACATTTACCTTTTCTCTTCTTTTTTCTCCATTACAATGGGACATGGGAAAACTACTGGATATCTGGAGGGTATACTTTTCAGAGGGCAATCCTATTTCTACTGCTTTTACTTTTTATGGGTCAATATGTGTGTGTGAACTAATTGGATGATAAACAGTATAAACTCAAGTGTCAAAATATGGATATGCATTAAGTGTTTAGGAAAAGGCTAATAAATATTGGTGGCCCAGAATCTGAACATTCAACCCAGGCAAAAAGTGAAAACTGCTCGTGGAGAGTGGTGTGGGTGTTAAAAAGCTGTTAATTTTCTGAAGTGACTCCAGATTCAAAGTCAAGAAATTATGTCTGCTTAAAGTTATTGTAAATATTTGTAGGAGTCAAATGATCCTGTGAATAAAATATGTAAGGTTATTTTAAGTTCAAGGCCTTTATGGTTTCATTAAAAATTCATTTATGTTTTAAAATTTTCTTCAATTTTACAAGCCATTATCAGTTGCTAAAAATAGTCAAACATGCTATCCTTGTCAAAATCAACAGAACATAAAGAAGTTTCGCTAATAAAAGAATGTTTATTTGGTAATAAAAATAAGATTGCAGTGCAAGACACACATCCATAGGCTTGAATTATTTCTGTTATGTCCAGAGAACAAAAGAAAGGATAGAGTATTATTAGGACAAAGAAATGTACTTGTGTTGTTTGAGGGAGGTGTAATGCCCTAAGACAAGTGCCTGTAGATACAATATAAGCTATGACTTGGGTCATAGTTGCTAATTCTATCAACAGTTAGTAAGAAGAAAAATATATTCCTAAAAATAGCACAGGCTATTTGCTGGATTGGTGTGCCAGAATAGTTCCTGGAACAAATACCTTTATTTACTTACTTATTTTGCACGAGCATTTTCTTGCCATGATCTTTCAACCCTATTTTAGATGAGTGTGAAGAGAATGTATTTGTTTATATGGTTGATTTCCAAATTTTCCATCACTTTCAACAACTGCACAGGGCCATGCCATGATCTATGGCCATATCTAAATGCTGCTATGTTCAGCCAGCACCCCACCTAGCCTTGGGGCAATTCCCCAGAAACCTGAAAGTGTAGTTGCTGTGATTTACCTGCAGCTTTGATCAATGACTGAGTGGTGGAGACATAGAACACCTATTCCGACAAATAAAAATTGATGAGCTTAAACCATTAATAAAAAGATTATCATGAAAGAAAAACCTGGAGCCCAATGATTTTACATCTGAGATCAACCAAACATTTCAACAACCTATTCCAATTCAACTCAAATTACTCTAAAAATTTTAAAAGGAAGAGGAAGAAATTCTTCCAAACACATTGTTTGAGACCAGCATTGCCCTTATTCCAAAATCAGACCACGCTCAAACAAAAAAATGAAAGTTTCCTCAGGAACACATAAAAAAATCCTAAACAATATATTAGCAAACTAAATTTAATGGCACCTTAAAAAGACCATTTACCATGATCATGTGAAATTCATCCCAAGATCACAAGGACAGGATGTATGTAAATCTGTAAGCACAATGACATATTCCATTGATACAATAAAGGTCCAAAACTATATGATCATTTTAACACATACAGAAAAAAAACTGACAAAATTTAATAACCCTTCCTGATAAAAAACTCTGAAAAATTAAGTATGGAAGTGAGACATTATCCCAAGATAATCCCAAGCCCAGTAGAGCATTGTGTAGGTAATTGCTCTCTTTTCAGTAGGGTTGTTATGTGACTTTTTAAAAATGAAATCATGACAATGATAACACAGTTGACTGTGGAGTAGAGAGGAACAGTGTATGTCTTTATTACTAGCACATAATTTGTTAAACAGCAATAACAAGAGAAATACTTTAATTCTACCAGCTAATAGAAAACAAATAATTTTTGTGGATATTCTGTCACTTCTAACTATGAATGCAAGTAATTATTCTAGAGTCTAAGTATGTAGGTATGTAAGGAAATGCTAAAGAACCATCTCAATGCTCAGCTGGGATTTGAAATCAGGGTTCATGCTTGCCAAGGCAGGTGCTCTATCACTTGAGCCACTCCACCAGTCCGTTTTGTGTTGGGCATTTTCAAGATAGGGTTTCCTATTTGCCTGTGGCTGGCTTTGAAGAGCAATCCTCCTGATCTCTGCCTCTTGAGTAGCTAGAATTATGGTGTGAGCCACTGGTGCCTGGCCAGCTCTATACTATTGAGAAGACTCCATGTTGCTCTAATTTTTTTTCTTCATTATATTAGTGACTAGAAGAGAATGTATCTTGAAGGCTGAGCTGTAGATGTAAGAGCTGATAACTCAAGCAACTAGGATTTCAATGTTAACTTTTTACTATTTCCCAACTACGGAGTCTTAATGTACTGATCTCATCTAATTTTCCTTATTTTTTGAGTGGTGATACTGGTTTTGAACTCAAGGTCTTGAGTTTCCTAGACATGTGCTCTACTTTTTTAGCCATATCCTCGACTCTATTTACTTTAGTTACTTTTCAGGCATAATTAGGGCCAATCTCTACCCTATAACCTCCTACCTAAGGCCTCCATCGTATCTGGAATCACAGGTATATACTGAGCTTATTGATTGCGATGGAGTCCTGCTAATTTCTTGCTTAGGCTAGCATCCCACCATGATCCTCCTGATCTCTGCATCCCCAATAGATTGCATTAGAGGTGCGGGCAAAGTTTCCAAGCCAACGAATTTCCTAGTTTTAAATTGTAATAATTGCTGACTGCATCAGATTCTTGTGAGGGTTGAGATAATGCATGTAAGTACTGAGAACTTTGCTCAGCAAATGATATCTGTTTCATGATTCTTAGCTTTCTTTAACCATTGAAGCGTTATTTCTTAATAGCTAACAATGCCTGGCTAGATTGTCATGTCTTTTAAGTATCGACAATGGCACATTATGTACTTTACAACAGGAGGATTGGACAAAACAATATCCAGATTCACTGCAAGCAACTCACCTCCTTGATGTACCTAGTAGAAAATTTGAGATCAATTTGGTTTCTACAAGAAGGGATTCTTATTGAATAAATGAGAAAAAATTCAGTGTATTTAGAGTAAAGGGCTACAATCCTTAACCAGAAAAGTAATGATTGTGAGGAGTTAAGAACTAGACAAACACATCTGAAAAGCATTCTCAGTGAGAGAAGTGCTAAAGTTATTATTCTTATGTTTGGTCTTTCTTAATTTAATAAACTTACAAGGCTGCATGGATAATAGTAGAACAATTTCTAATTTGTATTTTTTGGAATAACTTCACTTTCTAGTTGTAATATGCATGTTTTCATAAATTTAAGGATTAGTTTTAAGGGTACTATAGAATTTTGCAAATGATGTATTTTACAAGAATAGCAGTAAAATGGTTTTTCTCACTTAAGGCAGGAAACATTGGACACCTCACAGAAATGATAGGGAATAGGGAAAATGAGTCTAAAAACTTCCAGGAACAAAGCAGGGGCAAGAATCTCATCAGTTTGCTTTTCTTTCCTCGCTCAAAAATGAAGAATATAATTTTTGATAAAGAAAGAATAGTGAAAGTACCCAAGTCTTAATGTGCATGCAGCTATAGGGGGACTTCTTAGCTTCATTATGGGGTCTTAAAGTCACTGTGGCAATCTCAGTTTTCAAACGAATAGAATCATCCTTGTGTGCATTATTGGAAACACTTGTCTTCTGTATAGGAAATCCTCTTAAGGAAATATACCATGTGTTTGAATTTAAGGTATAAACATAGGAGGTCCCAAAAGCTTTTGATGACTAGTGAACAGAATAGTTTTAAAAAGTTAGGCTTATTGTTAACAGAATGTACTCCACTCTGAGTTATGTGTCATTTTATATCCTTGGCTTTCATGATTCACTACACCCAATTCAAAGGTGATTGTTTGGGGTTCTATAGGGAGAAATATAAGAGAACTGGTATTGTTCTAGCCATTCTCTTATTTCAGAGATAGAGAGTTGCATTCACAGCTCATCATTAATTTATTCTTGAAAAGTGTAAGCAAGGAAGAAGAAAGGGAAAACTGAGTTATTCAAAGATACCTAAAGAAACATGCTATAATATTCAGTTATAATTAACCATAACCAAAAGCATAATAGATATTCAACTATCCCAATTTCCTTACCAACACTTTCTTTTCTCCTTTTTAAAAACACCCAGTTTTCACCTGTGAGGTCATTTCTTATGTGGTCTTGACGCATTTCCTTGGTAATCTCAACGTTTTGAGAAAGGGCATTCAGCTCCTTATCTGTTTGGAATCATAGGGGTCCATTTATCACCCCATGCCATTTGTTATGGAAATAGTTGCACTGTTCGGTTTACATGTCTCCAAGTTACAAAACGCTCAAATGTTCATTTTTTGTACTCACATGTTTGATATACATTAAAAGAAACAATGACATTTAAAGTTTAATTATGCATTACAGAGTTCATACTTTTTGTTTCTTTCTGAGATACGTATTTTACTCCAGTGTCATGCTATTTCAGCTACATTCATTTGAATAATATTTTTGTATGTCTTGTATATCATGTGTGCAGGTAATTTATTGTTTATATTATTTTTTTTTTCCTTTGGAGAACTGTCTGTTCAGTTAATTTACTCATACATTGATTGGGTTATTTGATCTGTAGTGTTTAATTTCTTGAGTTCTTTACACATTCTGGATATTAATCCCTTGTCAGATAAATAACTGTCAAAGATTTTCTCCTGTTCTGTAGGCTGTCTCTTCACTGGTAATTGTTTCCTTTGCTGTGCAGAGGCTTTTTAATTTGACCTAATCTTATTTGTAAATTATTCATATTATTTCCTGAGCTATGGAGTTCTGTTTAGAGAGTTGTTTCCTGTGCATATATCTTGAATCTTTTCCCCAGTTTTCCTCTAGTACTTTCAAAGTGTCATGTCTTACGTTGAGATCTTTGATACTTTTTCAATTGGTTTTTATTCAAGGTGTATATAGGGATCTAATTTTAGTCTTCATGTGCATATCCAGTTTTCCCAATACCATTTTTTAAAGAAGTTGTCTTTTAATTTTTTTAGAGGTTATCTTTTGAATTTTAAGATTGATTTTTCTATTTCTATGAAGAAATTTTCTTATGGGAAGTGAAACAAATTTGTAAATTGTTTCTGGTAATATAGACATTTTTCACAGTATTAATTCTGCTGATCTGTAAATATGGGAGGTCTTCCCATTTTCAAGTGTCTTCCTCAATTTCACTTTCTGTCCTATATAATTATCATTGTAGAGGTCTTTCACCTCTAATATTAGGTTTACTCTTAGCTATTTTATTTATTACTTCAAGGGTATAATGTATGGGAAAGAAAACTATAGACCATGTTCCATGTCTGGGTTCTTTGTTGAACACAAACACAATCAGTTTTAATAAAGTACTTACAAACTAAATTCTACAACATATTAAGATAATCACACACCATGATTAAATTGCTTCATTTAGAAATGCAAAGATTATTCAATATAAGTAAATCAATCAATATAATAAAACACATAAATGAAATCAGTGGCAAGCCACACACTCTTCTCAATAGATGTATATGCAATCTTTGACAAAGTTCAGTGTCCCTTCAAGATAAAGTTCCAATAAATTAGGAATGCAAGTAACATTCCTCAGTATAGTAAAGGCTATATGTGACAAATCTACAGCTAACATTTTGAAAAAACTGAAAGCATTTCCTATAAAATCGGGAATAAAACAAGGCTGTCCACGCTCATTAAATACAGTGATTGAATTCTTAGCCACAGCAAAATGGCAAGATAAATAAGATGAACAGAATTAAGAAAAGAAGAAAGCAAATCATTCTTATTTGCAAATAAGATTCTATAAGTAAAGAGCCTGAAGTCTCCACCAATAACTCTTTTTTTTTCACTCCATGATGTATATATACCACATTTTCTTGATCTACTACCAATAACTTTTACATCTAGTAAACTCTTACAGCAAAGTAGCAGGATACAGAGTCAACACAAAAATGAGTAGCTTTCTTACATACTATCCATGAACATATTAAGAAAAACTAAGCTTTTAATAAGCCTATTTTTAAAATTTTGAACATCATAAATGTCATTAAGCTTGTCCACTTTACCAATATTTTTAAACTATTGTGTTTCTACCATTCTCCCATGTTTATACATATCCTGTATTCTTTTCTTTAAACCTTTTTTGCATTCCTAATTCTTTGCTGCATTATAACTAAGCTGTTCATTACAATTTATTATGATCAATGCTTCTATGTTTTTTCCATGCTATCCAATGAACATATGCAAGACATTGGGTATGATTGTACAAAATGTATATAAACTTGAACTTTAAAATGAAATATGTTGTTTCTTAAATTTTTTGTACCTATCTTTATTTTGACAATATGAAAACTCAGGCTGTATATTCTTACTACTAATACATTACACTGGCATATTCAAAATGGTTTGCCAATATAGTAAGGGAGAAAAGCTTTTAATCTTTATCATATCCGGGAAAATGTTTCATGCATTATATAAAGTTTTTGTGCATTTTTTCATGTAGATAGCATGTTTCCCCACAACTTTCATTTTTTTATATTTTCATTTACTTCCAATGATATCATATGATATAAAATTTCATATATGCACAGTATGATCAAAGCGAATAAGTGGCAATGTTTTAGTATTTACTTTAAATTTATAAAAATGACAGTGTTCAATGTTACTTATTTTAGGAAAGTAACAGTGGTTAAAGCAGCAGGGAGTAAGCAGAGAAAAAAGAAAATAATATTCTCATGTAACAGTTAAAATGATAAAATATGAAAATAAAAGATACATTTTCAGAACATATTTGTCTGTTTCTGGGCTTTCTAATGGTATTATCAATCAAATTTTCTCCATTGGTAAGCTGCCCTTACTATGATGGTATTGATATGTCTTTGGTACAAACTTGAAAATACACAATTTGGATTGCATCTCTTTGTTCCTTGATAAATTTTACTTATCATTTCAATTGAGAAGGTTTTTGAAATTTTGATTATACATGTTATGTTAAACATGTAAAATATGTCTTTGAGTCATCCTCAACAAAATGGGGTCATTATTTTCATTAAGATCTTTTAATGGTATTTTACATTTTTCTCTACAAAAGTTTAGAGTATATTTTGTTAGTTATATTTTCCTAAGGGCCTGCCTGATTTATTAGAAATTTTGTCTTTTAAGAAATAATTGTAACTATTTTCTATAGCTGTAAGGAATGCTATTATTTTTCACATATTGAGCTTATATTCAGTAACTCAGTCTTTTGTTTAATTGCCATAACTTTTTAAAATTTTGTTCCCTTACATGAGTTAATTCTTCAAATATTTAAAATTTTTGCTTTCTTTTTCCTTTGTTAGCCATAGCATCCAATGATTTGTAACCATGTTTTCTAAAATGTGAGAAATTGGTTAAAGTTGACTTTTCATAATTTTAAATTTAATTCCACTCAATTGTTGCTTATCTTCCTTCATCATGTATGCAAATTCATTTGAAGTGCTAATTGAAACTGTAGTTGAGCCTCTGAATATAATTAGTACCTTTCACTGAACCATTATCTACCTAAAGGAAGGTAAACAATGTCAGTTTGCCTTGCTCCTAGAAAGGAAATTCAAGTAATTGAATAATAAACCATTAAATTAAGTCTTACTGATGACTATTTTTGAAAGTATTGCTGTTTCACTTTTTCAATCTGCAGATTCCTAGTGTTAATGCTGCCTCATTTTGACAGAGATTAACTGAAGTAAATACCCAATGGGTCTAATTAACCATAATATTTACTACATTTTTGAGTTGAACCTTTCAGTGAATAAAGAGTAGTTATTACTGAGGGGATAAGCATCATAAGCAATGACTATTCTTATGAGAAAAAAAAAACTGATGAATATCTGGTGAAGAAAGACTCTTCAAGAACTTTTTCTACTTTAATATAATGAATCCCTTTGAAAATTGTGATTACTGCTTTTCGCATTGGGAAAAGGACAGTGTTAGCCATCAGAATGTTTACTGTGTTTTTCTTTTTTGACTCACAAGGGAAATCAACCACTGCAAATACTTAATCAAAACATATTTTCATTGTTTTATATAAAAAATCCACACAGACATTTAGCAACATAAGTGACTATATAAAAGACCTATTTTAATTAAATGTGGTGTCTTATTAACATACAAACACCTTAAAGTGAAATCAATTGTTAAATTGAAATATGCATCAACAAAAACATGAATATCATCATTAACATGTAACTCAGTAATTAACAAAGATACTTAATGCACTAAGAAAGTGCACATTCAAACTTTTTTCCATGTATTTTTTCTTTTATTCACTTAATATTAGTTGAATAAGTTATTTGAAAATGTATAACTTTCCCCATATCTCATACACTACAATGTTTCCTGATCAGTACTCATTTACATGCATTCAAGGATATGTAACAGTCAAATTTAGATTCTATTCCATATGTTCATTCTGGAAAAATCATTATGTACATTAATTACTTTATAAGATAGTTTGTGCTAGCGAAGAGGGTCAAGTGGTAGAGCACCTGCCTAGCAAGCTGAGGCCCTGAGTTCAAACCCCAGTGCCACCAAAATTATACTGATATGAGAAACTCTTCAGACATATCACTGATATAAAATAATAAAATCATCTACTGAATTTAGCACAAAGAAAGTCACTGCAGGCACCAAAGAGAAAGTCCTTTGTAACACACACATTAGTAATACTACCAAGGTTTTCTCATAATTTTTGACACTTCTTTTAAATTCAACAAAGGTGAATGCCCTTGAAAGGAAAAAAAATATAAAAATTAATAATTATCCTCAACTTTTGGGTTTCTAAGAGAAAGCTGTACAACTGATCTCACTCACTGTTCCTGTTGACACTCAAATTTTGAGGGAGGAGATGGGAAGAGGGTGGAGGTGGGGGTGGGGAGGGGGAGAAATGACCCAAACAATGTATGCACATGTGAATATATGAATAATAAAAAAAATTTCTATTTCAAATGTATATTGGTACATCTGCTATTTTTAACCTTTCTTGATGAACTGTTGCCAAGGAATATAAAAGAAGTATTAAAGAGATATCTTTACTCCTGTTTGCTGCAGCATTATTAACAAAAATAGAATGAGCTAAAATATCCATGGGTCAATGGTTAGAGAAATTATGGTTTATAAATATACCCCCCTCCCACACAACCAGATGCACAATGGACTCTAAACACATTGAACAAGAGATCTTGCCATTTGCAAAAACATGGGTGAAGTTTTAGTACGTTATGCTACATAAAATAGCTAGAAACCAAAAGAAAGAAATTATTTGGAACTCAAAAAATGAAAAATTTAATGTGCAGTTGTAACAGAATAGAATGGATGATGTCCATAGTGGTTGGGGGTAGAGGGCACAAACTTCCAGGTATAAGATGAATAGTATTGAGGACTCAATGTACAAGTAGGTGATTAAAGTTAATAGTAATATTTTGCATATTAAAATTTACAAGAATAATAGATAAAAAATGTTTTCGCCACACATACAAACACGCACAACTATGGAGAGGTGAATCTTTTAATTAGTTTGATCATGATAATCATTTCATAATATACACAAATATCAAAATATTCTGTACACAAAAAAATATGTGGAACATATTTTAATTATGGCTCAATTAATATATGAAAACAAAGAAGAGCTTTATTCAAAATTTATATAGTTGGTAACTACAATATTCCTCACCTGGTGATATAGTCATATAATAAACTACTACTTGAAAACATAAAAGGAAAAAAAATCCCTACTTATAAAAAGAACACTATTGCTGAATCAGAGAACATTACAATAAGGAATGGAAGCCGGGCTCAAAAGAGTACACATAGTTCATATTCCACTTTGATCACATTCTGGAAACTGCAGAAGAGGGAGAGAAATCATATCAGTTATTGTCAGGGACAAAGCATCTGAAATCTGCACAGCAAATATAAAATTTACTGTTATTTGCTATATTCATCTTGATTTATAGTAAATCTCTATACTTATTTGTTCTATATAATTGCAACCTTGCATTTTTTAACCAAGATCTTCCAATTTCTGCCAATACCCTTTATATCACTGTTAACCTCTATTTTATTCTCTGTTATTATGAGTTCAATGTTTTTTTAGATTCTACATATAAGTGAGATCATGTAGTAGTTTTCTTTCTATATCTGACTTATCTCACATCACATGATGTTATCCAGGTTCTTCTGTATAGAAAAGCTGGAAAAAATAAAAAATAAGTTCACCCACAACCAAAATTATGCATAGTTGGGTTGAGTTTTAAAACATAAGATGCAAGTAAAATATATGATAACAAAAGCATAGAGCATGAAATCAGAAAGGAGATTAGCTTGTTATAATATGAAGCCTAAGATGTGCAGTGGGTAATGGGAAAGGTTAACAAAACCTCATTTTAAAGGAAGAAATTATAAAGTAGTGTAATTCCAAGTGTACAAACATTCAGTATGTTAAAAGTGCATACTTAAAATTGTCAATTCTCAAACACTTTCTGAGATGTTAACTGAAGGTGGTACATATATAGGGAAAACCCATGGAATTCATAACGCTATGAAATAAAGGCAAAAATTATCAGAAGAAAAAAATGAATGTAAGAGAAAGAAAAATTGAAGCAAGAAGATAGACTTAATTAAATTATATTACAATGACATTAAGTGCAAATGTGCCAAGCACTGCAATTCACCATAGACATCAAAGCATAAGTCAATTATACAAAGACATATTAAGATGCACTGTAAGTAAATATACATAGTGATGATGTGGTTGAAAGCAAATATGTAACTTTTGTGAAAAAGTTACACATTTAAAAAACAAGTTGTTAATATATTTTTGTATGTGTAAGGATGGACAAAAGAAAAAATGAAAGAGGAAGGAATAAGGAAAATACACAATTTAAGATAGTGATCATAATAGTAAGTGTAGAATATAAAGTGATACTGGTCAAAACCAAGATACATTGCCAAGGAAATGGACAGTGGGAATGTATGCATAAATAGTAGTACAATTGAAAACTTATCAGGTAGTCACATTTTCTGCTAGCAGTGTCTCTATTTTACCTATTTTATCTTTAAGAAAACATGTTCAGTTAATAATATAAAAATATTTTTTTCAATTTCAGTGGAATCCTTTCTTAGAATCTCTCCCACTGTTAGAACATTATTACTTATGGAAAGTTAAAGTTTATATATGTATGTATATATATATAAAATGCAACTTGGTGTACATATAATGAAAGTTGGGAGAAGTGTGTTCCCTTGATGTAATGAGGCCGAGCAAAACACAAGTCTGGAAAATCTCCACTCTTGAAACAAAATCAAGTAGATATGGAAGCACAAAGCTATGTTTGTACATTCATGGGGTCTCGTTCTTCCTGGAAGAACATCATAATTTATTGAACAAAGGAATTCTAGTTTCTGTGAGATGAAATTGACAGAAAATAAGATGAGAATGTTCAGAGAATATTAACAAGAGCCACAATTTGCTTAAAAGTTTTATTTAGAATTACAGAAAACAAAATTCACACAAAAAATCAATAGAGAAGTCAAATTTTCTGCAGGCAATATGGAACAGTTAAGAGTATATCTTCTTATAGGACATCATGGTATTCTTTCAGTATTTGGAAAAAATATATGGAGTGATAAAAGACAGCTGTATGACCTCAGGATTAGAAAACATATTTTCATTAACAGGATCTGGCCTGTGGATCATAATTTGGCAACCTCAAAATGTTTCACCTGTACAAACTGTTGACATATATCAAAATAGTTCTAAAGGAAAAAAGCTGTTAGAAGAGGAAACAATATATCAATGATTAGTATAAAACAAAATAAAATATTTTTAATATGGGAAAATTGTTCTTGCTCTTTGTAATCTTATCTAAATGACTGTTTTTGCAGTTCTACATTATTATGTAAGAAATAGGGATATGGCAGTGTATATTAGGCTGCTCATATTGGTTAACTTCTAATTCCCAGAGGTGAATATTTACAAAAACAAAGTGGTAGGATTTCAGAAATTTCATTTTCCTATTTTTTAAAAAATTCTTTATGGAATAATTTGGAGGAAGGATAACATAAAATGAAACTGAACACAATAAATACTAAATAATATATGCTTGTGTTGAAAATGTGAAGTTAATTACAGTGATAGCAATATAAATTGCTTCACACATCGACAACCCCCTTACAAACATGCAACAAACCCATCTGACCCTTCAAAAAATAAATATTTCCTCATAAGACATCTTTAGGGGATAAAACACCTCCAAATATAACTATGGGCCTAAAGCAACAGTTGTGCTCAAAACAGTCTCTAAAAATAAAATAAAATGTACACACACAGTAGAATAACTAAAACAATGAGAATCCAACCAGAAATTACTACAAATTTCACAAGGCAGGAAAATGTGAAAAAAACCAGTAAGGAATTTAGACAATAAAAGAAGGACCATAACTGAATGGCGTAATGGATTTAGTAGACAGTGGTGTCAATAAACCATTGAAAGTATGAACAAATATTTCAAGAAACACACACACATAGATATAAATTAAAAGTGACTCCAATAATGTAGAAGTAGAATTCTAAACCATGACAAGTAATATTTATCCCTGTTATGCAATGTTAGCTTAACATTTGGAAATCCATTAATCTAATCCATTGCATCATATAGGTCAAAATTAAATAAGCTCAAAAAAATGGCAAAATACATATACAGTAGTGCCAAAAACATATCTTATGGTGAAAGTGTGAAAATAACAAAAACAACAGCCAAAGAAATTGACAATAACAGATTAAGACAAATTTGAATAGTTCAGGTTTCTCACTAGCAACTCATTAGGAACAAAATCAGTCTTCCATAAATTAAATTCATGCACAAGAGAAGATTTTCCCCAAGGTGCATATGACTAGTCTTACAATATTTTTGGTTGCTTCAAATATCAACTGCTCTTAAATAAAAGACAAAGCAGAGCTGATAAATGTTTTAAGTTAAAAAAAACACACTCAAACTATTTCATGCAAGTCTATGAAGATAAGTTTTAATTATGCCATTGCACTATTTTATTTAGGGATAGCCCTAACTTGAGGATCAACATCAATTGAAACAGAAATTAAGAGATCATTATCTAAAAAATAGCTATCTACTGTAACTTATGTATATCTCACTATCAAAGTAGACTTTTCAAATGACAGCAATGACATCAATAATTAAATTATTTATTTCAGGTAATATTCATATACTCCTAAACATAGGAGTATGAGAGAATATGTTTCTGATCCAATTTAGTATGAATATTTATCTGAAAAGCATCACCTGATGGGGCTCTGTGGTGTAATAGATTTGAGAAGATTGGAAAATGCACAAATTTTTTTTGGGAATTTAGAAAACAAACACTATGAAAGTGTAATGGGAATTGTCAAGCAGAGTTGTCTTCATATTGGATATTAAAATAAATGATCAAAGAGAGGTTTCTTTTGTCTGTCTTATGTTTAAATGACAGTCGTGTTCTCTGTTCACTTACATGGCTGGAGTAACTGATAAAACAGTTGGAGTTAGTCAAAGATGCACTTTCATTATACATCATTGTGAAAGGAAACCAGAGAAAGGTATTTGTGCTTGCTTGGTAATTATATGATAAAGGAGCTCAATGAACACGAAGGGAGATGTGAGATAAAATATGAGGAATAGGTCATACTTTTTAATCAACTTAAATACTAATTCATAATTTATTATGCTCTATTGTAGTTGTTAAGGGAGAGACTTAATGGGTAGCATTCTAGGATTAATCTTTTTCATATATAACATATATAATTATGGAAATAAGTAGACCATTCAATGCATGTAATTATTTCCTCACTTATAATGAATTGATTTAAAACTTGATTCTCACTGGAAAACAGGGAAGGGGACTTAAAAATCATTTTGAATGAGAATTGAAGAAGAGGTTTAAGGCTAACCTTTGGCGTGAAAGAAAATGGATATCACCATCGATATAGAAAAAAGTAATAGGAGCACAAAAAACAGAAATTGACTGTAAACAAAATTCCACTATTAAGGTAACGAAACAAGATATTATTCTTCCACAATAAATAATAGTGTACATCTTTCAATATTCTTGGTAAAATTATAGCTAATTCAATAATTTATAGTAGTTTTCATTTCTTATACTCATTTTAACAACATATCACTCGTTTTGAAGTTTCAAATCTCATATTATCAAAATGAAGCATGCTAATAGTGGAAATAATTTAAGATATCTTATGAAGAGATCCATGAATCTAGTGCAGGTAACATGAAAGTTGAATTCATTTTAAAACATGAATGAATTAACCATATTGGATATATTGTATCTGCAGATGGACAGCAAACTAAAACAGAAAAATCAAACACCACTACAATTACAGAATTTGTTCTCTTGGGGTTTTCTGATATTCCCCAGCTCCAGTGGATTCTTTTTGGGATATTTTCATTCATATACATGACTATTCTGATTTGTAACAGTATTATAATATTGATAACAAAAATTGACCCTGCTCTTCAGACACCTATGTAATTTTTCCTTAGAAATTTTTCATTTCTAGAAATCTGTTATGTAACAGTCACTATCCCAAGAATGCTTGTAGACCTTTGTACCCAAAAAGGAAATATTTCCTTTTTGGCCTGTGCTGCACAAATGTGTTTTGTCCTTATGCTGGGATGTGTGGAGTTCTTCCTGCTGACAGTGATGGCCTATGACCGCTATGTGGCCATCTGTAACCCTCTGAATTATACTATAGTCATGAACCAACAGATCTGTGTGCAGATGGTGGCTGTCTCCTGGATCAGTGTAATTCCAGTTGTGATTGGTCAAACATACCAGATTTTTCTCTTTGCCTTTTTGTGGGTCTAACAGAATTAATCACTTCTTCTGTGACATCCCCCCAGTCCTCAAGCTTGTTTGTGGTGAGGCATTTGTAAACAAGATAGCAGTGTATATTGCTGTGGTGTTTTTTGTGATAATTCCCTTTCTGTTGATCATTGTTTCCTATGGCAAAATTATCTCCAACATTCTGAAATTGATGTCAGCCAGAGGAAAGGCTAAAGCTTTATTCACTTGCTCATCTCACCTCACAGTTGTCATTCTCTTCTATGGAACTGCGAGTATCACTTATTTAGAACCCAAACCAAATCAATATGAAGGAATGGGAAAGCTGCTGTCTCTTTTCTAAACCATTTTGATCCCAACTTTGAATCCCATTATCTACACACTGAGGAACAAGGATATCATCATAGCACTGAGAAAACTTCTCACTAAGTTATTAGCATGAGGCAAGCACATCAAATTACAAAAAGTATTTGGTTGTAAGTTTATTGTGTTGTTTCAACAGAAAAGAATGTTTACCTTTGTTCCTCTGTGCTTCACTAATAATAAACAATATTACAACTACCCATATTAAGTCAAGGGGCATTTGCTTTATAGTTTATTTAAGTACTTCTATATAATCAGAGTACAAATTCACTCAATTGCAAAGAACTACTTTCTAAAATCACCCTTTCCTCTTGTTGTTAACAATGGAGTTAAAAGCTTCAGCAGCACAAGGAAAGATAACGAGTATCATATAACCAGGGGTTGGTGTTGTGTTCTGGGGTAATTTTCCTGTGTTCTTCATATCCTCCAGATATATTTGTTGCTCCTCTCTGATGCAATACTGTGATTTAGATTTTGAAAAAGTAGCAGAACCAGGTAAACTGGGGAAAGCAGGGATATCTAGTCTTCTTGTTTCCCATTACAATTTTTTTTTTTGCAATTTTCAATTTCTGTCTTTATATCTATCCATGTCCTTCTAAAACTACCTATCATGTGTGTGTGCTATAATTTACTCTCTCATAGTTCACTGTTCTCTGGAACATTACTCAGTCCCAAGATAGCTTCTGCTTTCTTTGTTACTATATGATTAATATTAAGCGTCCTACAACTTTTGCCTTAGAATATTCATACTTATTTACATAATTTGAATGCTGCGTCTTCAA
Source organism: Castor canadensis (assembly GCF_047511655.1). Taxonomy (NCBI): domain Eukaryota; kingdom Metazoa; phylum Chordata; class Mammalia; order Rodentia; family Castoridae; genus Castor; species Castor canadensis. Next base: position 190,553,663 of record NC_133386.1, read on the forward strand.
AAACATCTCCATCTAGAAATTGCTGTGACCTTATTTGAAAATGAAGTAAGGATTTGGAGAAGAGATCACCATGGTTTAGGATGGGAAACAAATCCAGTGATCATTGTCTCCAGAAGAAGCAGTAGGCAGAAGAAATTTAAAAAAACAGGGAGGAGGGAAAAGGCAGCATAAATAAAGAGAAAAAAAAACATCTTGTGAAGAAGGAGATAAAAACTGGAATGATTCAGCCACCAATCAAGGAAGGTCAAGAGCCACCAAAAGCTGGGGAGGCAAGGAATGATACTCCCCGAAAGGATTTGTGGAAGAAAAGTGGCCTAACAACACTTTTTGTGGATGTTAGCCTTAATGACTGTGCGAGCCTAATTTTGTATTAAATTAGTCCCCCAACTTGGGGTAATTAATTAAGATAATCCTAGGAGAATAGTACACCATATATCTAGTGTTCTCTTAAGTTTTTTATTTTTATTTTAATCATCTGGAGTCAAGTCTGTATCCTGCCAGTCCAGAGTAGACATCTCCTGCCACCAACTGATGCTTCTATTGTTCTATCAGTTCTTTAAAAATTGATATTTCTTCCATCTGCTGTAAAATAAAATACCTTGCAGTGATTTTACAAACTCATTTAATGAAATATAATCTTGAAGAAATAACATGCCCAAGAGTTATTATAGATATATATTTGTTGAAGATATTCTTGAAAGTTTTGGATTTCTATTTTAACAATGCAAAACAAAATTGGAAGCTAAGTGAATACAATCGGAGTCATCCAAAGAAAATGATAAAAATATATGAAAGCAAAAATTAAATAATTAATATTTTTAAATGTAGTTGATAAAGTTTGATGAATAAATTCTAAGAAAAAGCAATGCCTAGTAATCTTTGATCCACTTTAAATTGATTTTTGTATAGGGTGAGAGGCAAGTTTGTAGTTATAGTCTTGTATAGATGGATATCTCATTTTTCCAGAAATATTTGTTGAAGATGCTGTCTTTGCTCCAATGTGTATTTTGGAAACCTTTATGAGAAATCAGATGACTGTTACCTGCCTGGACTTATTTCATTTTCTGAGGCCATGGTGATTGGAATTATTTTCCTGTTTTCTTTCACAGCATGCTGATTGTTTTTGTGTAGGGAAGCTATAGATTTTTGTATATTGAAAATTCTATAGTGATTTTCTATCCTGCTGCTTTGCTGAAAGTGTTTTGTCAGGGCTACAAGTTTTCATGAGGAGTCTTTGGGGTCTTTTGGGACATCATCTGCAAATAAGTATAATTTGATATCTTCCACTTCTAATTGGATTCCATTTCTTTCTTTCTCTTTCTTATTGATCTAGCGAACAGTTCAAACACTATACTTTTTAAGAGTAACAAGAATAGGCATCTTGTCATATTCCTGTATTTTGTCTTATTATTGATGTTTATTGAATTTTTCATTCTCAACAATTCCATATTTTTTCACAATCTCAATATCCTTGCTGAATTTTTCATCCATGTTCCTGACATTTTTATTCAGTTTGTGAACTGACTTCCTTACTTTATTAACCAGCTTGTTTGAATCCTTGCTCAAGAAATTGATCATTTTTAAAAGTTTAATTTTGAATTCTCTGGCATTTCAGCCTGTTTCAGTATTTTTGTATTCATTTATTATGCAGGGCTGAACTTCTAGAGGGAGGGGTCATAGTGCCTTGATTTCTCATATTTCATCATTTTCTTCATTTTGATTTGTGCTTCATTAGGTATGAATGTCTCTTTGTTTTATATATATATATAATTAATTAATTTTTGTTAGAGTCTTCTTAGTGAAAATGCTTCGTTTGACTTCACAATCCATACTATCACTCAAAGAGGACAAAACAAGTAGGATGAATATCAACAATTTCAAAAACACAGCAGATATTTAAATGTAATATAAAAAAATTGGAGATCATGTACACCCCAATGGGGTTTGAAATGAAAAAAACTAGAATACCTAAAAACCCATTAGTAATGTGGTTGTCTTGGAACTCGGTATCATGAAATTAAAGAATGAAAGTCACAGGCAGCAAGGTGAGCAAAAGAGCAGAGGTATATTAAGTATATTAAGTAGAGAAGAAAAGCCCCATGCGGAGGGAACTTGGTCTCAGAAAGGTCTCAGATCATGGTTCCTTTGTCTAGGGATTTTATAAAGATTCTTTTTTCCTTGATGAAGGGAAACCCACTGTATCCCAATAACATTGGCTCATTGGAATTATACGCCATGCATGCTTTTCTGTCCATCTCTGATTGTTCCTGGGATTCAATCATGCATAGTCTGCAAGCTTCAGCAATTTCAAGGTGCATGGAGTGGTTTCAAGATTCTCCACACCTTGTTTATCTTGCCTCTGGGCCAATGGTAGATCCCATTGAGTCCCCCTTTCCTTAACCTATTTAACAGGTCCTTAACCCTAGCTTCCAGTCTCACTAGGAGTTTAAACGTTAGTGGATCTAAATGTATGAACAGCTACTAAAAATGGTGGAGGGATGGAGACAGGAAAAAGAAAAGGAACAACATAAGAAGGAGAGGAAAAGAACTTGGGGTGGGAACAGAGAAAAAACTAGAATGATGGAGAGAGAGAGAAAACAGGGTAAAACGGGTATGACAGGAAAAAAGAATGATCAAAAGAGAAAAATAACTTAAAAAACCAAACATCAATTCTACAAGTACAACAACTACAATTATATAACTAAATATACCCCAGTCATTTCTTCCTTGATGAGGGAAAGAAGGTGAATTTGTAGAATACAGGCTTGTTTTCTCAGTTCTCTTCATGGGAAGATAGATTTACATTTGTTTATTTGATTTACCTGTCTGAATTTGGAAGAAGTTAGTGTGGTGGAGTCTGCTAAGGGTTTTAGTCTTGTCCTGCTTTCCCTGTGGGTTGAGTTCAGAGCATTGTTTACCTGAAGGCTAGTATGCTGATGTGGGGACTGCCCTCACCTCTTCCTGGTAAAGAAGCAGAGGACTGCCCAGGTTGCATGTCTCCCTCTACCTTTGTTGGATTACCATGAAAAATAAATTCCAAGGAAGTGGCTAATGACAACTAATTTGAACATTATGGAGTTGGGCAAAACAATCAAGAGAATATAGTTTTGATCCCAGTTGCCTTATCTTCACAATTTTCTGTTTTAGCATGGACAACTTATGTCCCTTCTGTATCTGGAGTTCAGAGAGTTTGTGTTGCAGGCCCTGGCATCTGCTGTCACTGCAGTAGACCTTACTATCAGCTCTTTGGCTATTCTTTTGGTGATTTTAGCATTCAGTTTTGCAGTCAAGCTCCGGCTAGCCTATCTCTTCCCCCAAGGAGGTTCTGTCACTGATTCTGAGACAAAGTTACAGTGCTTAAGCAGTGTAGAGAGGAAGTCCTCAGGTTTGCCTATGACTCCTTCTCTTGCATATATGGGTAGTGAAGCATGTGGATTTCGTGTCTTGGATTTTATTTTTTTTTTTTGAGTGCCACCTGATACACACCTGTGGATCTTTGGAGGTCTGCAATTTGGGCAGGTCTTTTGCTCATTGCTCACTGGTGGGAATTCTTCCTCTTCCCTACAGTTTTGCTCAGTGCTTTACATTAGAGTCCATTGTTTCTTTTTCTAGCTTACAATATTTCTGGATTTCATACTAATTCTGTCTGCTGTTTGTTATTGCCTTCCCTTGCTTTTCCTAACCACAGTGCTCTAGGTGAATCACAAATCTAAATATTTTATTTCGGTTTTATGGAGACACCAGAAAGTTGCTTAAACAAGACGACAAGTATCGTATTTTAACAAGGATTAATCTCCACTTTTTCTTTATGTAATTTACTTAGAAAATAATTTCAGAGGTTTTGTAAACAGAGCTGTTTAATAAAAAAAATTTTTTAAAAACACTTTTTCCGACTTTAGTGTGAAGAAAATATTATTTGTTAAATGAAGGTGGTCCACAGATCATAATTTGGCAACCCTCATTACACCAAATAATTTTACACCTGTATTTATAACTGATGCTTATAAGTTCTGAAGTAGATATGCTGATAGAAAAGAATATAATAAAAGTGATGATAAAATGTTTTTAAAACGTGAAAAATTGTACTTTTCATGAATAATCCTGTGTGAGTGCATCTATGTAGTTTTGAGTTATTACATCTAGTGCAAAAAAAGATATGGCAGTGTATATTAAGTTCTTCATAATGGTTACCCACAATTCTTGTAGGAGGATGCTAATTAAATCAAAGTGAATATTTCAAAACATTTTTCTTTTTGGTATTGATTTCATCACACAATGACAGAGGAACACAATTTTAATTAATGTAGATTTCTGTTTAAAAACTATTTAAGGCAGAAATGAATGTCTTCACATCTGTAGAGAGCTGAAAGAGAAAAATGTGTCAATCAGGATTATTTACCTGGTGAAATTACCCTGTAAAACAGAAAGTAAACTTTTAAAATATTAAGTAAAGGGAAACAATATATCATTAAAATATTTGCAAATGGAAGTTCTTAAAGTAGAACAGACATGAGACAAATGCAAAGGTCAATATGAAGAATGAATATAATTTGAAATGAAGACATTAATGTGCAAATTATTTTTCACACTTGTGTTTTTTTGTAGATAAATAACACTTTAAACAAAAATAAAGTAATATATTGTGGTTTTAATAAACAAGAATAAAGAGGAAAGAGGAACCTGCATATACAACAACGAGATATAAGAACTGAATGTTTGTTTGAAAAATACAAAATCTAATTTCTAATACAATTGCTTTAAAGCCAATAAATAAACTAAAATCCAACTTTGAAAAAGTATATAAGATAGAGGAGAAAGCCAATTTTTTATAAATGATATATGTAATACCAAACACATCAATGAGAAAATTGAATTTAAAATAACAAAACAGTTTAATTATAAAGAAAGTAGATTATATAGCAAGACTAAAGTATGTGTTAACTGCAAAGAACAAATTTGAAAGCTGAAAATACAGATTCATTGAAAATAAATGAGTAGGAAAACTTTACTACACAAAGACCATAAGTACATAGACAGAATACAAAAATATTAAAAATAGATTTTAAGATGATATGCATAGCCATGATAAAAGGCTATATTTAATTATGAAGCAATAATTAAACATTTGCATTACATAAATCTCAATTTATATGAAATGATAATTAGGGTTTCAAAATAAGAAAAGTAAAACTTGAAATAACTAATTCAATAATTCCACAATCTTAGCAGTAAATATACACTTCCAGGTTTCATTCATCTGTGCAAAAGTTTAAAATGAACAACCCACATCATTTTCAAGTCCATGCTGTATCATGGAGCAAGTGCATATAACTTTTAATGTTTTCAAATTGTGAAAAGAGTAGTCTCTGAACACAAATAATGTGATAACAAGACAAAATAAAATATTTAGGAAGACTGGTGATGAATAGAATCAGAGCACATTGCATACATGTGTAGAAATGTTATGATACAATTTTGCACAATAAAAATTAAGTGAGTGACTTGTTTATAAGAAATATGAAGTCATTTTAAACAGTCTTCAAAATTCTATGACAGTGAAAGTATAATAAGAAAATACCATTCTACTATTACAGCAACAAATTCAGCAACCTGTTTTAATGATAAAAATAACCAAATTTTATATAATATGAAACACAATTTTAAAAGTCAGACATATTATAAAGGAATAACACTGGTCTCAAAAATATTTCTGCAAAGAGGGGTGGGTTATATCAAATATTCTAACAATGAGTATCAACAACACAACACAAAATCTGACAGAAAATAAGAAGAGAATATTAAAAAATTATAAAAGATCACTAATTTGACTTTTGTACTTAGAACTAAAACCATAAAAAAGAATGTTAAAGTATGAGACCCAAATATTATCATAGCTAAGTAGGGCTTTTCACAATACTGCATGGTTAGTAAACAGTCTTAGAAAATGAGAATTATAACAGATCTGACTTCTTTTGTATGAAAATCTGCAGTTATGTTAATTGTATAGCTAAACTTTTAATGCATGATGCAATATTGAACCATATCCGAAGAGTAAGCATGATCTAAGCATGTCTGCATTAGGGATGTATCTTGGAACATTTGTCTAGCATGTACAAGGTCCCTGGGTTTAATCCTCAACATAGCAAATGCATACACACACACACACACACACACACACACACACACACAAAAATACAAACACCTGATACCCTGCACTAGAAGTCCTATCAGTATAGTGAAGCAAGGCAAAATAATTAAAATAGTAAAAGAAAAAAAAAAAGAATATGCCTCTTTGGTATTTAAGTAAGCATTATCATGGACTAATATAATCAAAATTATTAAAATAATGTAATCAAATTATAAAATAATTCAAAATGTAAATATAAAATAAGTGATACAATAATAATACAAATAAAATAATATGGTGGAAATATTAGGTATTCATGTATGAAAATGGAAAAATGAGACCTGTTGGAACTATTCCAGGAATGGGGGACAAAGGAGAAGGATGGAGGGGCAAGTTCAACTATGATAGATTGTGAGAACTTTTGTAAATGTCACAATGTACTCCCAGTACAATAACTTTTAAGAATTAAAAAAAAAATCAACAAAGAACTAATAAATAAGTAATAAAATAAAAACATACTAATTATCAATATAAAATATGAGATAATTAAATATAGAATAATTATAAACATAGTCAAAATTACTAATCTACATTTTTGTCAAAATTTCCCTATATACTTATTCCCTAATTACTTATTTAAATCCCAATTGAAATGGCCCAAGAGACATTCCTTAAGAACTGGCAGATCTTGTTAAGATTTGCATCAGAATGCAAAAGAAAGAAGAGTGGTAAAAGTTTAACTTATAGGTAAAAAACTTTTAAATGGTAGTAGTATTCTGTTCAAGTCATTATAGATTTACTATAACAAAAATATTGAGTAATTGTGAAATGATAGTTATGTAGCCTAATAGAAAAGTTCAAAAGAAGAAATATGTATATATTTTAAGCTGATTTTTCAAAAATGCTAGAATAATGAATGGGAAATTGAAAACTTACATAATAGTGCAGAAGCAATAAGATATCCATGTAGGGAAAAATACTCACGAATCCATATCTCACATCATGTGACAATATCAACAGAAAATGAATCATAGACATAAATGTAAATGTATAAAATGATCTAGAAAGAATAAAAAGAGACTGGTTAACCAGTCTCAAAACCAGCCAACTCCTCTTCTGAACCACCTCTGAACCCCCTCCTGACTTTGAAACTTTCCCTTCTTTTGACCCTGCTAATGAGCCTCCACCTTATCAGAGAGGAGCTTCCATTGTTTTACTGTCAGCCCCACTCCTCCTTCCCCCCCTCCTTCCGCCCCTCCTTCCACCCATCCTTCTGCCCACCCAGAACCACAGGATCCCATGAACCCCCCACACACTCACTCCCACGACCCCCCCAGTCAGCCAGTTTCCAGCTACCCTCCCTGGGAAGTGGCCGGAGTGGAAGGCATTGTGAGGGTCCATGTCCCCTTCTCCCTCGCTAACCTCTCTTAGATAGAAAAGCACCTTGGCTCTTTCACCACTGACCCAGATTCTTATGTTAAGGAGTTCCAATATTTGGCTCAATCCTGTGACCTTACTCGGCATGACATCTATCTCATTCTTCCCTCCACCCTCCTTCCAGAGGAGAGATGCAGGGTCTGGGACATGGCTAGGGCACATGAAGATGAGATCCATTGCACCACCCACACCCATCCTGTAGGGGCCACAGTATAAACTGAGGAGCCTCATTGGAATTACCAAACCTGTGACAGAACGCTTAGGGATCAGATGGTTACCTGTTTAGTGGCAGGACTAAAAAAGGTGGCCCAAAAGGTTGTTAATTTTGATAAACTCAGAGAAATTCAACAAGAAAAAGAGGAAAATCCAGCTAGTTTCTTGTCCCGGCTCACAGAGGCGCTGTGACACCATACAAAAGTTGACCCTGAAACTCAGGACGGGACAATCATTCTTGTGACCCACTTTATTTCCCAGTCAGCCCCAGATATCAAAAGAAAATTTAAAAGGCTGGAAAGTGGCCCTCAGACTCCACAGGCTGAAATTTTAAATGCAGCCTTCAAGGTCTATAATTACCGAGAATAACAAATGGCTGATAAGGAGAGGAGAGATAACGCTAAATTCCAGATGTTGGCACAAGCCCTCTGGCAGAGGCCTCTGACCTCTAACTTCTGAGGCCAAGAAAAATCCTGAACACCTCCTGTCTCATGTTTTCAGTGTGGCCTTGAGAGACACAGGGCCTGTGCATGTCCTAAACCATGCGGCCTGCTGGGGCCATGTCCTAAGTGTAAACAGGAGGGTCACTGGGCGATGGACTGCCCCTCTACCACTCAATGCGAAGGATCTAAGCCCCCCCACCATCCCTCCTCCCTAACTGATCTTTTAGGACTGGTGACTGTGGCTGATGACTGATGGAGCCCAGGACTCCCAGGCCCGACAACCATAACCTCATGGGAGCCCAAGGTAACTGCCCTCATCAAAGGTAGGCCAATCTCTCTCCTCATAAATAGTGGCACCACTTTTTCTGCCTTGCTGAAGTTCTGGGGACCTACTAAGCCTTCTTTAACCTCCATAGTCAGGGTGGAGGGAAATCTTACCCAGCCCTTAATGTCTTTTCCTTTAAACTGCATACTGGGAGATACACTTTTTACTCACTCCTTCCTAGTCCTCCCTAATTGCCCCACCCAACTCTTGGGAAGGGACATTTTGCCAAAATTCCAGGCCACTCTCACCTTACATCCACCCCCTCTTAAGCCATGACCCATTAACAATTTGCCTCCATCCTCAGGGCCCCTCCCTGCCATTATGGGTACCCTGCTTCCACAAGCCCCTCCTGACCCCTTGCCCTTATCTGCTACACTGGTGGATCCCATTGTGTGGGATCTCCAGAACCCTGCAGTCACTACACATCATGAGCCAATTGTTATTACTCTCAAGGTTCCCTCTGTTTTCCCAAACCAACCTCAATATCACATTTCTCTAATCCACTTACAGGGATTAAAGCCTAACATCTCAGAGCTTCTTGCTATAGGCCTGCTTCCCCCAATCCACTCCCCCTACAACACTCCTATTCTGCCTGTAAAAAAGCCCAATTGGTCTTACTGGTTGGTGCAGGACCTTCGCTTAATCAACACAGCAGTGACTCCTATACACCTGGTGGTGCTCAACTTCTACACTCTCCTGTCTCTCATCCCCAGTACCACCACGCATTTTACAGTCCTATACCTAAAAGATGCTTTCTTCACTATCCCTGTCCACCCACAATCCCAAAACCTCTTTGCCTTCACCTCGACTGATCCAGATTCTCATACTTCACAACAATTAACCTGAACTCTTCTGCCTCAGGGGTTCTGGGACAATCCCTACCTCTTTGGCCAAGCTCTGGCTAGGGACCTCTTTACCCTCCATCGCTCCCTGAGTAAACTCCTCCAGTATGTAGATGGCCTTCTGCTCTGCAGCCCCTCGCTCAAGGACATCCAACAACACACTGACCTCCTGCTTAATTTTCTGGGAAAAAAGGGATACTGGATGTCCCCCAACAAGGCTCAATTGTCTCTCACCCAGGTAACTTACCTGGGCCTGACTATCTCCCCTACTCATAAGGCTATCATCATAGATCATAAGGCCTTATTAGTCTCTCTTCCTGTCCCCACCACCAAGGCTGAAATTCTCTCTTTCCTCAGCCTGGTTTGCTATCTCAGAGCCTGGGTGACCAACTTCAGTCTAATGGCCAAGCCTCTATATGAGACATCCAGGGGTCCCATCCAAGAGCCCCTGGACCCCTCTTGGCCTGTGTCAGGTCATTTAAAACCCTCTGACAAGCCCTGTTGCAAGCCCTGGTGTTTTGCCTGCAGGACCTCACTTGTCCCTTTTTCCTTTACTTTTCTGAGAGTCAGGGGTTTGCCCTAGGAGTTTTGGAACACAACATAGGGCCCTCCTTTGCTCCAGTAGCATACCTCTCCAAACAGTTAGACCCCACAACCATGGGATGGGCCCCATGCTCCCCCCGTAGCCTCTCAGAACTCCTCACATATAAGGGACTTTACTTCATGCCCCCCTCCCATATCCTATCCCTGTAGGTGGCCTTCATTGAGGATCCCACCCTATCTTTCATCTCATGTCCCCCACTTAACCCAGCCATTCTTCTTCCTCTCTCTTCAACACCCCTTGCTCACTCCTGCCCCAAGATTCTTGAAGAACTCCTCCCCTGCCCAAACCATATTCAGGAGGGCACCCTTTCTCAGACTGACTACACTTAGTTCATTGATGGCAGCTCCTTCATTCACAATGGACAGCGAAGTGCTGGATACACTATCCTGTCTGATTCCACCATCATTGAGGCATGCCCTCTCCCTTTGGGTACTACTTGCCAAAAGGCAGAATTGTCTGCCTTGGCCAGAGCTCTGACCCTGGCAAAAGACAAAACTGTCAGCATTTACACTGACTCTAAGTATGCATTTCACACTTTATTGTCCCACTCTGCTATCTGGAAGGAAAGGGGATTCCTAATTACAAGAGGCACTCCCATTATCAATGATGCCTTAATAATCCAGGTCTTAGAGGCTTCACGCCTTCCTTCCTGGGTAGGCATTACTCATTGAAAAGCCCACCAAACTGACTCTTCCATAATTACCAGAGGAAATAAGCAAGCAGATACAGAGGCCAAGCCATCAGCCCTCCAAACTGCACCCCAATTGACCATGTACCCCTTTACCCCAGCTTCCTGTCCCCCTCTCACTAAACTCTCTCTCCCCCTTCTGAAGTTTAAACTCTTCTCTTCTATTTACATACACTTTTTCATCCTAATCTTCATGCTCTTTACACCTTTCTCCACCAATCACTTTTCCCTATCTCCAGGAGACATATAGCACCTTAAACAGATTACCCAATCCTTCTCAATTTGCCAGCTCACAAACCCCAACTCTAATATTAGACCCCCTCACTTTCCTACCCACCAAGCCAGGGGATGCCTCTCTGCCATGGATTGGCAGGTGGACTTCACACATATGCCTCCAGTAAAGAGGATTAAGTACCTCCTAGTATTGGTAGACACCTTCACAGGATGGGTGGAAGCTTTCCCTATGACAATAAAAAGACCTCCACAGTAACAACGATTTTGATCATGGACATCATCCCACAGTTTGGTCTCCCAGCCTCCATCCAGTCAGACAACCGGTCTGAGTTTGTTTTCTCTATTTTCCAAAAATTGAAACAAGTCTTAAATATTCACTGGAGGTTTCACATTCCTTATCACCCCCAATCTTCAGGCAAAGTTGAGAGCTCCAATCGCACACTAAAAAATACTCTCACCAAACTCTCCCTCAAGCTCCATCTGTACTGGACAAAGGTCTTACCCTTAGTCCTTCTCTGCCTCCGGATTCTCCCATAAAGACCACTCATGCTCAGCCCCTACGAGCTCCTCTATGATCGTCCACTCCTGCTTATCACGGTTTAGCCAGAATCCCCCAACATTTCCTGCACTCTCCTCAATCCTCTCCTCATTTTTCTTCCCTCTCTCCTTTGGTCTCATGCTCATGATCAGTTGCCACAGCCCTCTGACACCACCAAAATAACTCCCACCTTCCAAATGGGAGATCTGGTTTATCTAAAAAGTACAGCCATACCTGGCCACCTGCAGGAAAAGTAGAGAGGCCCATTTAAGGTAATTCTCACCACACCTACATCTGCTAAGCTAGCAGGATTTCCCTCTTGGGTAAAGGTTCAAAATCTAAAACTGGAAGCCCCACAAAAGACCTATCAATCTCTCCTTACAAGACCAACAAAAATAAAGATCTCCTGCTTCCCCAAGACACTAGAAGATGGAGACACGCCCACAGAGACTCCCAGAGCATAAGCAGGATCCCTATGCCTAGGGACCTGGCATCTCGCCTACTCACTCTTTATACTTCCCCCTGTCCCATTCTTTCCTGTCAGTATGTGCCTACACGTTTACTCTTTCCTACATACACTCTACTCTGAGATTTTACTTTTCCCACCTCCCAACACAATTAGCCTCCCTCTTTTCTCATACCTTCTTTACCCCTGCTTCATAGATTGGGTAGCCGACCTTCATCTCCAAGGTACTCTCTCAGACTTTACTCCTGAGGAAATCTATTCATTTTCCAACATTCTCTTTGCTTTATTGTAAACTGCACCACCTATGTTTTCACTCCATCCCTTTCTGTGGGTAATTCTTGTCCTCGTCCCTTCTCTCCTGAGTATTGGCCTATGGGTAACTTCTCCCCTTGAGTGGAGATGGCCCCATCGCACAGCTCTGTTTTGGGTACCTCACTCTGTACACCTTACTCATTGTGCTCTCTTTTTTCTTATGACCTGTACCCTTGTGAGCCCCAAATTCCCCCCTGCCCTTGCACCTCATCTTATTCCTACCAGCATAGGGCTTGCCATGGTACAGCTACCCCATGTACAATGTGGGGCAAACCGCACTGGACTGCAAGGAGTAAAGGCAGCAATTTGGATTACATTTGCTTTGGGAATCATGGGCAATAAGTGTGCTGGACTGAGCTCACACATTATGGTATGTCTGATGGAGGAGGAGTCCAGGATCAGGCATACAAGAAGGTCCTCCACACCCAGGTACCTCAGGTTCTTGACAAACTATTCTTTCCCACCAAAGAGCCTCTCAAAATTCCTTTACACACCCTGTCCCTTTCTGAAACCCTTCTCCTCCAGGTCATAAATACCACTTATCAACTACTCAACCACACCAATCCTACTATAGCCCATGGTTGTTGGATGCTTCAGCGGACTGGCCCTTCTCAGGTTGTCCTCAGCCCCATAAATATTTCCACACCCCTTACCTTAAACTATTCCTTCACCAAAGGGCTCACCACCTGCACTCTTTCCCCAGTTCCTCTCTTCCAGCCAGCCCCTCTTTGCCTACAGAGTTCCTCAAGGATAGTTGAGGTAGGCTCCCTGGTGACAAAAAAATGTCACACCACTAGGGTGGCCAAGAAAACCAGAAACAATATCTGCTGCCCACCTTCATTCCTGGGACTCTCTTTCTATGTGGTCAGAGTGTATACCCCTGTTTACCCCAAGCCTGGAAGGGTATTTGCACTCTGGTATTTTTGGTTCCTGACATGGATATTATTACAGAAGATCAGGACCTCCCCATCCCCCTCACCATGTGCCTTTGCTCTAAAAGAACAATCCAGGCTATTCCTTTGTTAGCTATCCTGGGTATAATGGCTGCCATGGGAACGGGGGCTGCAGGAATAGGAATATCTATCCACTACTACACAAAACTCTCTAATCAATTGATTTCAAATGGTAGCCGAGTCTATCCCAACCCTACAAAAACAACTTGACTTCCTAGCCTCAGTTGTACTCCAAAATTGACAAGGCCTTGACTTGCTCACTGCAGAGAAGGGTGGTCTCTGCCTATTTTTACAAGAAGAGTTCTGCTTCTATGTTAACCAGTCAGGGGTATTAAAAAATAAAATTAGGCAACTCCAGGAACAATTAGAAAAATGGAGAAGGGAATTGGAGGAATCTTGGAGTCCTCTAGGGAATAACATTTACAATGGTTTCCTGGTTAATGCCCATCCTAATGCCACATTTCTTGCTCTCATATTCTTAAGCTTCTTCCATTGTATCATAAGGACGATACAAGGATTTCTTTTAGACCGTATGTCTGCTATTGCTAATCAAAATTTAACCAGTTGTACCTCCAGGGATATCAACCTCCCCAAAACTGCCCAGAAAACTACTGTGAAGGCTCCATCCAGGACAAAACAAGAGCCCTAGGATCTTGTCCCATACAACACTGCCTGCCAGCAGGATGCAGCTAAAGAGACCAATACTTTGCCCCAATTCCTTATCCTCAGCTCCTACCTTCATCATTATTAAAGAAAAAATGGGGGAATGATACAAAAATAATGCTGCCATTTTATAAATCAGAGCCATTTTATCCTCAGGTCTCACCTCTTGGAAAATGGAGCCATTCCCAATAAACAGCCCCGCCCTTTAACAAAATTTCCCTAGCTCGCAGACAAGCTCCACCCAAGTTCTACCCCCATCAGGGACCCCTGAGCCTGCGCCAACCCCTTACCCTCCCTCTTCTATAAAAGGCCATGCCTGGCCTGGAGACTCTCTCTTCCTGTGCTATCTTTCCAGGGTCAGCCAGGCAGCTCATGCCTGTCATTTAACCCTGCTCTTGGACGTGAGATTTTTCTCATGAGCTTTCTTTGTGAGCGGCGTTTTTCCTAACACTATCCATTTACTTGCGAATGACAAAATTCCATTTCTTAATGAATAAAATTCCATTGTGTATAAGTGCCACATTTTCTTTCTTTTTTCTTTTTCTTTTTTTAAATGTTATTTTATCCCTTTTACATTGGCTTACATGTGTATATATTATTTGGGCCACCCTGCCCAAACCAGCCTCCAGGCAGAACCTGTTCCACCCTCTTGATTTCCAATTTTGTAGAACCACATATTCTTAATCCATTCGTCATTAGAGATCTTTCCTGGTATCCATCATGTCCTACATTTCATACCCAGCACCAAAAGGAATCCCTCCTCAGGAGATCCCATAGGTACACAAGCTGGGTAAAAACAGTTATCATTCTATTAAAATAAATCTTATAGTAGGATATCTGTAGCCTATGAGGCAAGCAGATACTAGACAAGGGACCATTGGTACTTCTTGAATCACTTAGGAGTCATTTTGAGGCAGGCTAAAATTAGGGAAAGTTTGGGACTCAGAAACTTAATATTACATATCACATTATCCATGCTCTAGTTCAGGGACCACCCTCAACTGGCCCAGGAACCACCTATGCTTCTCCCCACTCCTTGATTATTGGATGGAAATCACCCAGTTCCTCACTTCCCATAGGTTAGCGGAAGTCTAAAAAGCATTGGAGAAGAAAAGCACACTCTCTCTCCTTCCAGATTCCACTTGGCCCCACCATGCAACCTTTTATATTTCCCTTCCCTAGCTGTTAATAAACTCCATTTACACCCACATGTCATGAAATGAATTCTTCCTTGCTGGACACAAAGAATTTGGAAGTCTCCAAATCACAGACTTCACATTGATAACAACAATTTCAGGAGAAATTTTAAAGACAAATGTTTCAGCCACTGGTATTAGAAAACATTGCAATTTTGTATTTCCAAATCCCAACCCCTCACATTGGCTAAGCAAATGACCACTCTGAGAGTCCTTGTGGACTCACAAAACTATTTGGAATTGTACTTAAATTTACAGACACAAAACCAGTTGGGTGGAAAATGGAATTCACAACCAGACACACCAACATACATGTTGGGCATGGCTGTCAGCATGGCACCCCTCTGAGCCAGGGGTGTGATCTAGTATAAGTCAGGTGGGGAGTGAGTTCAGGGTTGTAGGCATGACCTTGAGCAATATGTGAATTGTGTGAGTTATGTGGGTAGCAATCCCAGAGTTCACAAGAGTGAGGAACAAGTCAGGCTTGAACTGGGAGGTTAGGAATTACCAGTTGCCAGGACTCAAAAAGGGAAACATGCTCAGGTTGCAAACAACATTTTCTGTGTACTTGCTGTGGTGTTGATAGGCTCAGGACTTTGAAAGTGCTGGATGGGCATTTTGATATTGAGATAAAACAAGAAACCACACAATCCTCTCTGGTCTAACTTGAGGAAGAAAACAAACAAATAAAAAAAACTACTCAATGAAAGAGAGGAATCCATTCTCCTTCTCAATGAGGAAGAAATATTAACTATTTTTGCTGTCTCTTTCTTTAAATTTTTGTAGTTTTTATTTTCTTGTAGTTTTACCTTCTATTTTTATTGTTTTGTCTTTCTCTGGACATATTTTAGTGTGTTCTCTCACAATATTATTTCTAACAGCTTCACGTCCTATACTTTTCCCCATGTCATTTGGTGCCTCTTATCTTATTCTTTTTCCCATTTCTCTATCTTTTTATTACTTAATTATTAATATCTATACAATAATATTTTAATCCCTAGTTTATTCTGTAAGTATCCTTGTTCCTTTCCCTTATGTTCTGATTGAGGTTTATAGTTATTTCTTCATCAAAACATCTGATTTGTTTTTTAATTGTTTATTTCATTATTCCTTTCTGCTAACTCTCTTCAGTGTGGTAGTGAAAGTGGTATCAAATATAATAATTGCATATATTGTAGCACAGAAACAAATTTAATATGAAAATTCAGGGAAAAATGATTCCCCCAAAAGCTAATAACATCTCAATAACAAAATACAAACATAGTGATAGTGAAAAGGTTAAAATGCCAAGCAAAGAATTCAACAATTTACTTTTAGAAGTAGTCAGTCAATGACTTTAAACAAGATTTAAACAGATAAATGAAGTAAGGAAATCAATCCAACACCTTGACAAGAAAGTCAGTAATATGGATCAGAAATTTAGCAAAGATCTTGAGGTTCTGAGAATAAAGGAATGTTGTAAATTAAAATCTGAAAAAATCAAGCATTGCAAAAAGACTAGATAAAGCAGAATAAAGAATATCATGGATTGATATTCCTAAAAATCATGGAATAGGAGTTAAGCTATAAACGAAAGGCATAGGAAATCTATTAAATGAAATTGTAGCAAAAAATCCCCAAATCTAGGGGAAAATATAGACATTCAATTGTGGATGCATTTAGAAGCCCAAGCATTCATGAGCAGAAAGGAACCTGTCCACCCTCCATTATAGTTAAAATGCCATAAGCAGAGAACAACAGGATATTGAAATCTGCAAGACAAGAATGCAAATGTACAAAGGCATACACATCAGAATTACCTCAGACTTCTAAGCAGAAATCCTGAAAGCCACAAAATATGGGATGGTGTATTTCAAACTCTTTGTGAGAACAACTGCCAACAAAAGATAGTATGTAGGGCAAAATTGTCCTTCAAAATTGAAGGAGAAATAAAGGCCTTCCAACATGAGCAAAAGCTAAAGCAATTCATGACCATTAAGTGAGCATTGCAAAACTATTTAAAGGAATATGATGTAAAGTAGAGGGAAGAAAGTCACAAAAAAGAGATCTCAGAAATATAATAAATTT
Organism: Castor canadensis; assembly: GCF_047511655.1. Taxonomy (NCBI): domain Eukaryota; kingdom Metazoa; phylum Chordata; class Mammalia; order Rodentia; family Castoridae; genus Castor; species Castor canadensis. Next base: position 190,570,771 of record NC_133386.1, read on the forward strand.
CACGACAGGAGTAGATAAATATGGGAGAAGTAAGAAAGAATCATGCATGTTCCAGTCAGCAAATCAGAAAACTTCTAGAAGAATAAGAATGAAAAAAATAAAGAATAAACACATCAACCAGGAAAAATCAAGTCATACAAACAAAATTCCCTAAAATGAAAATGAAATTAAGAGAATCAGTATACTCTCAATAATAATGCCAAATGTAAATGATATCAAACCTCCAATTTAAGAATTAATATTACCTGCTTGGATTTTAAAAATAAGAATCCAACTGTTTTTTGTGTGCAAAACATGTACCTGACTAGCAAATACACACATAGACTGAAAGTAAAAGAATGTTTTAATATACTAAGAAAATGAAATCCAAATGCAAGCTGAAGTTTGTGTTTTTATATCTGACAGAGTAGAACTCAAACCAAAATTATTTAGAAGAAATACTAATAAAGGGAAGAGCCAGTCAATACAATATAACCTTTGTAAATATATATTCTAGAGATGTTGGTGAATATGCTCAATTTCATGAAACAAGCTATGGGCCATGAAGGGATAGATAGGTTCAGATAAAATAAAAGTAGAAGAGTTCAATATTCCACAAAGACGAAAAGATTAACAAAAGAACTTCAGAGTTAAGGTGCGCTATAGATCAGATGAACTTAACAGTTTCCTACAGAATTTTCAATACAGCAGTTGCATAATATGCACTTCTTAGCTATCAAAAATTTTACAAAATATATCACTTTTTAGGCCATAGAACTAGTCATAACAAATACTACAAAAGAAACAATTTCTTTTATCTTAACAGATCATAATGAACTAAAACTAGGTATCAAAAAGAGAAGCAACAAAATTATGCAAAAACATAAATAATAAAAGTACATTTTTGAATGATAAATCAGTCATTGTTGAAATTTGGCAGGGGGGAGGGGAAATTAAAATACTCCTAGAAATAGGGCTGGCAGAATGGCTTAAGTGTTAGAGCTCCTGTCTAACAAGGCATGAGGCCTTGAGTTCAAACCCTAGTACTGACAAAATAAAATTGAAAGAAAAAAGATTCAGGAAAAAATATTCCTAGAATAAAATGAAAGTGAAAACACACCTTACCAGAATCTGTCATATATAGTAAGGGGAGTTCTAACAGAGACATTTGTAACAGTGAGTTTATGAAAAAGTCCAAGTTTTCAAATGAATAACCATAAAGCACACCTCAAAGTTTTGGAGAAGCAAGAGCAAGAGAAACCCAAAATTCATAGAACAAGTAAACATCAGAGCTGAAATGGATGAAGTAAAAATGAAAGAAATTAATGAATCATTGAAATAAGAGTTTTCTCTGAAAGATAAATAAGACTGACAAATGCTTAGCCAGTGTGCCAAACGATGAAGAACACCAGCATTAATAAAATCAGAGGAAAAAAGTGGGTTTTATACATATACCAATAAAGTATAGAAAATAATTGAAAAATCATTCACCAATAAATTATAAAATGTAGAATAAATGGAAAATTTTCTAGGTGCATGGGAAGTACCAAAAATAAACTAGCAAAGTACAGAAAATCAGAACAAATCTACAACTAGTAGCGATATTGAAGTAACAATGGTTTTCCAACAAAGAAAAACCCAGGAATGGAAAGATTTGCTGCTCATTTCTATCATGTTACAAAAAGAATTAACACCAATTTCCTTAAACTATTACAAAAACTATTACAGAAAGTTGAAAGTGGAGGAACACTTTCAAACTCATTTTACTAAGCCCTGATACCATATCCAAGTAAGGACACAATAAATAAAGAAAACTGTGGGCCACTTTATTTAGTGAACATATATACAAAATATCACCATCAAAATTTTTACATACTGAATTCAACATCACATTCAAAAGATCATATACAATGATTAAGTTTTTTCTTCCTACCTGAAATACTGAATGATTCAACATATACAAATCAATAAGCATTGTACAATACATAAATGTAATCAAGGAGAAATTGCATGATAATCTCATTAGATGCAAAGAGAATATCCTTTAGCAATAATCAAAATTCTTTCATGATAAAAGCCCTAGAAAAAAAAATAGAGGGATCATACCTCAACATAAAAAAGATTATAAATGGAAAATGATAGCAGCATTATATTGAATGATGAAAAACTGAAAAGATTACCTGTATAATCAGAAGTGAGTCAAGAGTGCTACTACTTTTATTCAATATATTTCTTGAAATCAGAGCTAAAGCAACAAGTCAAGAGAAAGAAATACAATGGAACAAATGAGAAAGGAAGAATTCAGATTATCCCTATTTTTGGATGATTCATCTTGCACTTAAAAAGACAAAAGATTTATATGAGATGACTCTTAAACATGACAAGCAGTTAGGAAAACACTGTTAGTTTCCTAAAAATGTAAACATACACCTAAATTATAACCCAACAATTCTAGTCCTAAATATTTTTCCAAAAGAAATGAAGACATTTGAAATAAAGAATTTATATCTATGTGTACAAATCATTTCTATTTACAACACCAAAAACCTGGAAACAACCCAAATCTCATCAATGGGTGACAGAATCAACAAAATATGGCATATTTATCCACCGGAATTCTGTTCTGCAGTGACTATAGATTATCTATTGTTGCTTGTAAATGAGATGAATCTTTAACCTATACACTGAAGGAAAGCCTCCACATGTGAATGAGTGCATTCTGATTGATTATGACTGATTGATAGCACAAGAAATTCAGTTACATGTTTCCTAGAGTTAAGGGAAAAGTGAAATTGTATACTAAAGCTTCATGAGGAACTATTTCTGGTTATTGGAAATGGTAAGCACTTTGTGGTGTTGATTTGGGATATGTATATATCTGTCATCACATAGCATATCAAATAATCCAAGTCTAGTATGCATATGTAAATGAACAATTGTTTCATTACAGTAAGGAAAGAAATACATATTAGCTTAAGGGCCTTAAATGAAATAACTACAAATATTTTATTATTTTCTGAGAAATACTAGACATTTAAATATAATCTCCCTGCCAACAGACTCCTCAGTAGTGCGCAAATATATGCAAATGATAGTCTGAACAGAAAGACTAGTCTACGCCAAAATTTCAGTTTGGAGAAATGAACGAGAATAATCACCTAACAGAAGCAGACCTCTGGAAATTAAATTCATCCACAAGAGAAAATGATCTCCAGGGTGAATGTGATAAATTCTACTTAAGAGCAGTTAGTATTTGAAGCAATCAAAGATATTATAGATTTAGTGAAACTATCTGAGATCAAGGGCTTAAAATTTATAGATTAAAATTAATTATAGTCACTTATTCTGAATTATGCAAATTTTTCAAGGTAAGTTTTAATAGTGCTGTTTGGCTAACATATTTAAGAATAGTTCAAATTAATAAAAGATAAAATCATGAAACTGTGTTCAGTATCTGAAAATCAGTGATTCATTTATACAACTCATATATGTCTTAATTGTTTTGATTATAAAAGTTAAGCGTCACTAGATATATGTCAAATAATGCTAGTGACATTAATGATGAAAATAATTTAGGATGAATTTGAAAACAAATACTAATGAAAAATTTGAAATACAAGATAAAATTTAAACAGTCATCCATATAAATATTGAAATATGACATAATATTTCTGTCATCAATACAGAAAGACAAAAGTGGGAGGTGAGTTAACTATAAGATCTGTACATAGTCGACATGAAAATATAAGGAAGTATATGAATGTTTTCAAAATTGGGGAACAAACATTAAGAAAATATGAGAGAAAAAAAAAAGAAAATATGAGAGAAATTGTCAAGTAGTGTGGACATCTTTATATTCCAGATTAATGTACGTGCAGGAGCAAGAGAGTTTGTTTTTCAGTCACATTCAAGTGATCTAGCTACTTGTATCTCCACAGTAAATAATACTTGGGTTTAGTTAAAATTGTAGTTTAAAAGATTATATTATGCAGGGAAAATAGAGAAAGGGAATTTCATTTGGCACTAAGGAAATTATATAAAAATGGAGATTCTTCAAAGAAAAGAAAGTAAATATGAAAAAAAAAGGAATTGGTCATATTTGTTGACTATATTAAAGGTTAGTTAATGGTTATACTGTATAGGAAAGGTTAATGGGGAGGTTAAAAACAGCATACTAAGGTTATTGTTTTTCTTATTATTATAAGGGGTGGGAATAGGTGCATACTTCTTGACATAATAATATACCTATTATTTTTTTCAGAAAAAAGTTAATTTAAGAAAATTGACTCTCTTTGGAGTATTGAAGGAAAGAGTTAAAACTCATTTTGAATAAGAGAAAAATATATCAAGAGCAAATCTCTGGACACAAAGAAGATGTAATATAATTACAAATGCGGAGGAAAAAACCTGTAATAATTCCAATCACAAGGGAAAAATAATGAATTTTTATTTCTCCACAATATACTTGCAAAAATACTTTTCACTACTCGATACCCTTGGTATCATTACAACCAGGTCTAATAAAATATATTGCATCATATTTTTTGAATTGGATTCATTTTAATTGCATATTCCTGAAGTTTCAAATCTTATATAGAAAACTAATGATGGAAATAATTTAAGAGGTTATATAAGTATATGTATGCATTCAATTCAGGTAAAATGAGGTCAATGTAATTCCAAAGTGAACAAGTTAACCATCTTTAAATTACAATGCCTGCAGATGGAGAGCAAGTTAGAAAAATCAAATACCACAACAATGATGAAATTCATTCTATTGGGATTTTCTGATATTTCTCATCTCCAGTGGATTCTTTTTGGGATGTTTTTACTCATGTACTTGACTATTCTGATGTGCAATGGCATTATAATACTATTAACAAAAATTGACTCTAATCTTCATACACCTATGTATTTTTTCCTTAGCAATTTTTCATTTTTGGAAGTCTGTTATGTAACAGTCACTATACCAAGAATGCTCATGGATCTTTGTACCCTAAAAGGAAATATTTCTTTGTTTGCTTGTGCTGCACAAATGTGTTTAATTCTTATGCTCGGAGGCACTGAGTGCCTTCTTCTGATGGTGATGGCCTATGACCGCTATATGGCCATTTGTAAACCTCTGAACTATGCTATATTAATGAATCACAAGGTCTGCACACAGCTGGTGGCTGCCTCCTGGATCAGTGTAATTCCAGTTGTGATTGGAGAAACATACCAGATTTTCTCTTTGCCTTTTTGTGGGTCTAACAGAATTAATCACTTTATCTGTGACATCCCTCCAGTGCTCAAGCTTGCCTGTGGTGACACATTTGTAAATGAGATAGAGGCCAACATAATTGCAGTAGTTGTTGTAACTGTTCCCTTTCTGTTGATCATGGTCTCCTATGGCAAAATTATTTCCAACATTCTGAAATTGACATCAGCCAGAGGGAGGGCTAAAGCTTTCTCCACTTGCTCATCTCACCTGATAGTCGTAGTCTTATTCTATGGAACAGCGAGTATCACCTATTTACAGCCCAAAACAAATCAGTCTGAAGAAATTGGAAAATTGCTGTCTCTTTTCTACACTATTTTTATCCCTACTTTGAATCCCATCATATACACTATGAGGAACAAGGATATCATGTTGGCACTGAGAAAACTAATAACCAAGTTATTTGCATAAGATAAACACTTGGAAACTCAGAAATTATGTCCTTAATGGTTTGTCCTGTAATTAAAGAATTGCTTTGTTCCTATATCCTTTAAGGCTAATATTTAAGCTAACAATCCATATAATGATAAGAGTTCTTTTATAATAGCATTTAGTATTTAGTTCAGGGCTTTTGTTTAATCATATTATTAATTAAATCAACTGCAAACATATTTTGAGACCAATCATTCCTTTTATGGTTACCTTTGTTGAGATGCTGCCTGAGTATCACAACAAAAGATTAATGTATATCGTATAATCAGTATCAATACTCAAAGTTGAATTTCTTTAGCCTGCCTATTTCCCCATGCATTATCCTGTTAGATATGGTAATTCAGTATAGTCAGTCAAAAACAGTCAAAGATGCTAATATAATGCAGTCAGGTGATTCCTTTTTTTCATTTTCCATTTTTGGGGATTATTGTGCTTTTCATTTTGTTTTGTTTGCATTCCACAATTCCACCTTTGTCTCTGTCCAGTTTCTTTTAAAAGTACAAATCCTGAGTGTATTTACTGCTCTATATTTGAGATCTCATTGTTGTCTGGTAACCTCTACCATTCCACTGTAGCTTCTGGTCATTCTTTGGTAAGATGTATTTAATATGAAAAGTTTCTAAAATTTTCATTATAAACTCTCAATACTCCTATTCAGTTTATTTCTGGTCCTTTAAAATACATCTGCATCCAGAACAGGAAAAGTTGTCCTTATCTGAAAAAAATGATCTTTGCAGATAAAGCTAAGTAAGATTCTCAAGTAAGATTGGAATGGCTGGAGGAATATATAAATTCCAGTGGTCATTAATCTCATAAGAGGCAGAAAGCAGATAAAGCTAAGTAAGATTCTCAAGTAAGATTGGGATGGCTGGGGGAGTATATAAATTCCAGTGGTCATTAATCTCATAAGAGGCAGAAAGCAGAAGAGCTTTGGAGAACAGACATATTACACATATGCACACACATCCACAAAAACAGAGAAGAACATCTTGTGAAGGTGAGGCAAGCATTCAAGTGACTCAGGCACAAACTAAAGGTCAGTTCCAAGGACAGGGAGAAGTAGAAAGAAACGACATTTCACAAAATTCTTTGGCAATGGCAAAGCCCTAATGACACCATGATTTAAACATTACAGAATTGTGACCAAAAGTTTTGCATTGTTTAAATTTTTCCACAGTTTGCTAATTAGTTAAGATAGACCTAGCAAAATAATGTGCCATGTCAACCATTCCCTCATTAGGTTTTGTATTTGAATAATGCAAAATAAGTTTTGTCTCCTGCCTGGCAATAGCTGATGTGCAATATCCTTCTTCTTTACTTGGATCCATTTTGGGTAGTAATTTGACAGTTTTTTATTTATAAAATAAAAAATGTTTATTATGTTTTACTTAAATACCATATCAATAAAATCTATTCTTACACAAATAATGTTGGTAAAGAATATATTCATATATGTACTGTTCCATGTTTTCTAAGAGTTTTACAATGCGAACAAAATAAGATGTGAAGTAAACTGTGAATCAAAATATCCTAAGATACAGTTCATCTATACCTCTGATTCGACTCACCCATGCTAGGCAATGCTTTAGAGCAGCTCCACTGAGGAAATCCTCACTATCTTTTTTTCTTATGTAAGAGAAAAAATCTAAGTCCCTAAATATTAATCCAACTAAAAAAGTGTACGCATCTCTGAAAATTACTGAATCATCGGTCAAACACATTTTCATATATACATCTACAGGTGTTGTTATGAAACTTGAAGGAAAATTAAACATGTTCACACCATTTCCTATGTTTGATTGTTTGAAAGGACTTATCAGGATGTACTGTTTGTAATCAAAGAAATTTTTTTTTAAGGAAGGAAATGTAATTCAGTGAGATAAAAAATTACATGTCAACATCAAGGTTAGAGACAGTATATTCTTAGGCCTCTTTTTTACTCACATATAAGACTGCACTCTTCGGTGAAAGCAGATGAATTATGCTAGTAATCTTGATACCTGGAAGGCTCAAAGTGTAAGCAGAGTTAAGGTAGGATATAATCTATCTTGGCTATGTTACTAAGCCTAGTTGTCAAACTCAATAGTACTGTTACTAACCTATACAGATAATGTCAGAAATCTCACTGGTCTTAAAAAAGAGTTAACAAATTAGGTGTCTATGCATGCCCAGGGATGATGACAGAGCTTTTCCAGGAAATATTTAAGTCAACTCTGCATCAGTAATGGTAAAGAATAAATTCAGTACATTAAAATTATTATTTTTTTTCTAATTTTATTTAACAAACAACCTAAAACCTAGAAACAGCAATTTCATCATTTCCCAGTTTCTGTAGGTCATAAGTCTAGCAAAAGGTAGCTGATTTCTTAGGGTCACAAAGGCCAAAATCAAGGTATCTGCCAGGCAGATTCTTGGGCAGAGGAAGTGGGGAAGAATATTTGTTTCAAGCTCAATTGAACTGTTGGCAGAATCCAGTTCCTTTAGTTTGTAGACAGAGGTCCAATTTCTTGGTTGGATGTCTACTCCAAGATAAGATACTTCTTTTCTCATAGAAGCAAACCATCTTCGATGCACTGTATCTACTTCCACTTCTCCTCACCTGAACCTCTGAGTTTCTAACTCTAACTACTATAACCAGATTTAAAGAACTTATGCAATTCAGTAAGGTTCACATGTATAAACTCTGTAATTAAAGTCAACAGATATTAGACCTCAGTGATATGTGCAAGGTACTTTTATAGCAAGGTCTATACTAGTGTTTAGTTTAAAATCTAGGAAAAGTTGCACATATTGGAAGAAGCATATATCTTTGGGTGGTTATTGAATCTTGTGGATACCATATTGGTATCCAAGGAATCACTGTTGAGGAAAACCTGAATGCTTGGGATACATCAAATACCGTATTATAATATTGTACTGAGCATGCTTGACTAATTTTTCCCATAATGCCACCTAGTTTATCATAAAAATTAAGCACATTATATTCTCTTTTCTGGCTTGGCAGGATTACAATAACTTTTACCTTGCTTGTTGGACACCATTTCCTTTTGGGAGGCATATTTTCACAAAATGAATGGCAATGAAACACTTAACAGTTCAAACATTTTATTTTTTTCATTTTTTATTTTTAGTTCAAACATTTTAAACACAATCGATAGTATGCAGGACTGAATGCAATCTTCTCTGTATCACTGACTTGTGTAATATACACAGGGAATTAAAAATTTTTGTATTTAATTCTTTTATTTATTACTTTTGACTTCAAATTGACAAAAATGTGTGTAGTAAATCCATGGGTTTTATGTATATACATTGACATGTGCTTTTCAACTATTATATGAAGGAAATGAATACACCTACCTGTGAAAGTATGAATTACTTTACACTATATGTTTTTTATTTGTATAGTTTATAACTCTATGAAACTCTGAGAATAATGATTTTACCAATCCAGAACATGTAAAGAAGTTTTTAGTGTCAAAATTTTCATTTACATCAAAGCCTCAAAATTTGGATTTCTTCCTTTCCTTATTATGAATAAAAATAAAAATAAAAATAAAATTTAATCACTTTGAAGCCCTTAGAATTCTATATAAGTTCTGCATATTTAGTGATAATAATTTATGAGGTAAATAACTGAAACAAATTTAGAATAAGATGTTGTAAGGAAAATAGGGCTTATACTATTCTATGTTTCTTGAACTCACTCTAGAACCAGATGTATGTCATATTAAAGGGAACTAAATTTTAGGGTGTTTTTGAACCAATATGTAATTTCTAGAAGTGATTTTCTTAAAACTGATTTTAGATTTAGAATAGTAACTTACACATACTCCCTAGTAATTTCGATTTGTTTCTCTCAGATTTTTTTCTTTGTGTTACTGAGATTTTTGTGTTCTACCACTCGAGGTTGAGGTATGCCCTCAGTCCTTCTGCTTTCATTTTGGTTTTGAGATATGTTCTTGCTATCTTTGAGAACTGGTCTTGAATTTGTGACCCTCCTTCCTCTACTTCCAAGTCACTGAGATTGTACATGAACCACCATGTGTTGCTGTAAAATGGTTCATTTAATCTCTAAAATTGGGCCAAACATTTTAAGCACTATTTCAAGCAACATTTCATGTTTGTTGACGTATTTGACAAATGACTTAATTTGAGAGAAAATACAAAATTGAAAGATTCATGTACAGTATACAGTGATTCTGACCTTATTTATGATAAAATAATATTCAGTTGACATCATACACATAATGTGAAATAACTCTTACAATGAAATATCATGGTGTTATTTATTTTTCTATAACAATTATCTAGAAATTATTTTATTTCTTCATATTGGGATATCGTACTTTTTGGTTGCATATGACTTTCCACATTCTCAGCAGAATTTCTGCACTTCCTTTTGTGAATCATATGTTCACATATTGTGTTTAATTTAAATTAAATCCCAAATTATTACTAATAAATGTTTTATGTGTTCAAACTCTATTATTTTCTGTAGGCCTAAAAATAGAGAAAACAGAGTCCTAGATTTATGGGAAACTATTGGGCAGACTCAAAAAGATATAGAAATAAAGTTTTCTGAATCAAAATTAAGTAAAAGTGAGTGAAACATAGTTTAGGTTTTAGAAGTGATGAATTATGAACACATTACAATACAAACTAAGCAATAATGGTGGCAGGTAAGGTGGCTCACACCTGTACTCTCAGATACTTGGGAGTGGAGATCTGGAGCATCGTGGTTTGAGTTCAGCCTGGGCAACGTTTGTGAGACTGCACTTCAACAAACTGTGGTGGTTCACAGTTGAAATCCTTGCTCTGCTAGAGGTGTAGATAGAAGGATCACAGCCCAAGGCTGTCTCTAGGCAAAAAGTCAAATTCTATATGAAAAAATAATTAAAGCAAAAAGGGCATGGGGCATGGCTAAATCAGTAGAAAACTTGCCTGACAAATGCAGAACAAAAAAATAAAATGAATAACTAGTTAAAATGAATAAATCTATAAGGAATTCACTGAGTCATTTAACTTAATGGCTGAATAATCCGAAATGTAAACACACTTTCAAATGCATTGAGTATGATGTAAATTTGGCAACATTATATAAAATAAATAATACAGATAACCTAGAATCATTTTAAGAGATCACATTTTATTTCATGTGTCCTAGGACATCCTGTCTGATTATTCAAAAAAGGACATACTTTAATGTGTGCTATCTATAACAAATAGTCTCTATTTTTGCTCTCAAATAATTGCCTAACAAAAGTAGTTAATAATAATTTATAATGTTCAGTATTGGCTTCCAAAAGCTTATGTCACATATATTATTAAAACGATAATAACCAAACAGACAAGTGAACTGAGATTAAATGGACAATGTGGAGCTCTTAAAATCATATGAGTTTCATTTATTTCATATTGCTATTTATTAATCAAGCAAGAAATCAGACACATTTATTAAACATGTGTTACATGCTAGGATACAGGAGGATTTTGAAACTTAGTGACATTGTGCCCTATAACAAAGATTGTTTTCATTATAGACAAATCAAACAGGAGTGTGGTTTAGAAGAGAAATTTATTTGAGAAAATAAATTTCTGTTGTACAAGTCAAAAAAAAAAAAGAAATTTCTTAACAAATAATAGTAACTACAAGTACTTGATGTAGCAGGGAGAGACACATCCTATATTGGCTAAAACAATCATGAGATAGTTAAAATACTATTGCAAATAAAATTCAGAATTAGATTATGGGTTTACCATTGGGAAACATAAGGTAATCTTACTCACCAGTTTACTAGAGATATTAAATTATGCATTATTAGAAAGGAAATTATGTTTGACATTAAGAAATCAGTCTATTGCCAGAGAGTATCTACAGTGAAATTGTTAGTTAATGAATCAGCATAACTTGTTTGCTGGATACAAAGCAAATACACAAAAATCAATTCATTTTCATATAAAAGAAAGCAATACAACATGATATTCAAACACAGCCAGCATATCATATCCATGAATTTTGAATCTGTATATTGAACCCAGGAATGGAAAAAAATGAAACACCAAATAATGAAATTATACTAAGCTCATATGTATTGTTTTCCTATACTATTCTCAAAATAATGCAGTATATGTATTATAACTCACCTAGGGTAGATTTAAAACATACAAGTTCGGCACTGTGCACATGTCTGTAGTCCCCAGCTGAGAGGCTGAGGCAGTAGAATCATGTTTGAGACCAGCCTGGGTTATAAAAAAAGCTTCCACTTTAAAAAACAAATTAAAGACAAGGGGAGAGCATATATGGGAGATATAGGAATAGTTAGAAAACCCAAAACATGAAAGAGTTTGATGTCCCCACTCCAGAGGAGCTAATACAGAAACCTTAAAGTGACAGAGGTTATCATGAGAAGGGGATCAAGAACCAGTGTAAAGATCAGTTAGAGTTGAATCAACATGGGTCATAACATGTGTACACAAAAACAGTGTTAGGAATCTCTCTGTATAGGTATCCTTAATTCAACTAGCAAAAACACTTTGTTTTCCTTATTATGCTTCTACCTTTTTTTCAACAAAATTGATGATAAGGGCAGAACAGGACCTGTCTGGAACTGAGGCTGGGAGTGGGGAGAGGGTAGGGAAGAGGAGCAAGGTGGAGAAATGATCTAAACAAGATATGCACATGTGAATAAATGAATTAAAAAATTAAAACAATTTAAATAAAGTATGAAAGAATGTGCATAGGTTATCTATGATTACTAAACCATTTTATATAAGAGATTTGAGCATACATGGATTTTGGTGTCCATGGGTGTATTGGATTCAATCACCCACAGATGCAGAGGGACCACTGTACAATAAGATATTATCAAAAATAACAAGTAATTAAGAATTGCATGAAGTAAATTATAAAACAAGAAATTAGAGAAAGTAAACACACTTCCATATAATAGAACTAGAGAATTCAATGTTGAATAGATGTCAATTTCCCCTACTTGTACCATGTAAAAATAGAATCAGATTTCATCTGTGTGTGCATGTGCATATATCAGACTGAGTCTAAATTGTAGAAAGGAAGATGGCCGACAATCAGCAAAGTACTGGTGAAGAAGAATAAATCGGGAGGGATCAGGCTACAGGACATCTGGCCGTTCTTTAATGCTTTACATAGTCACATATCGTACTATGATTCAGCTATAGTTAAAGGGACAAGTATCACATGTAGAACCCACCACACATCCAACATTTGGACAAACTAGAACGTGGAAAGTGCAGCACTAAAGAATACTGTACAAAAGATGGTCATTTAATAAATGTTTTAATTTAATTAAATACAGAAGTGAAAAAAATAAGAAAGAAGAAATGATCCCTAAGAGTTGGTGCTGTGAATTGTTTTTACCTTCTTTCTATTAATGGACATATTAAAAACTTAATCATGTATAATTTCCAACAAAAAAATTCTGTTTCTAATTAAGAAATACTGGGTCATACAAATTTAGTATTCTTGCTGCAAGTGATAGAAAAATCTGATTAAGATGATTGTGGTGGTACAAGCCTGTAATTTCAGCAGTAGTGAGGCAGAGGAAGGAGAATTACCAGTTCAAGGCCAGCTTGAACTACATAGTAAGATCTTGTCTCAAAAAATCAAAAGAAAATAAAGGAAGTAAGGGAAGGAGGGAATGAACGAGGGAGGGAAAAAGGACTGAAGGAAGGAAAGGGGAAGAGGAGGAGGAGGAGGAGATGGAGGAGAAAAGGATGGAAGGAAGGAAGGAAAGGAAAAAGGAAAGAAATAACTGAATAAATTATTAAACTCCCACTGAGAGGCATCCATTTTCTCTGGAACTGAAAAAAAATACATGAAAATATCTAAATGAAGGCTAAGACAGAGAGCCAGCCCACATGGGCTCAAACAGTTTACTCTTGTGCAGCATAAGTAATGCTTAATATGTTACTGCATATGTGCAATGTGTGGATTGAGTGAAACAGCAAACACAGCTGTGGTAGTGATCAGTGATGGCAGACATTTATACAGATGTAAAATGCATATAATACATAGGACAATGTTTGGATTTTCTTGAATTTTATGAATGTTCACATTTTTTTTTTATGAATGAGGTATCTGTCCTAATGTTTCAGAGATGATTTTCTACACTTTTCTGTGAACAAAAAGTATTTGGTCCATTTTAATATTTGTGGTTTGGATCTTTACTGATATTTGAAGCATTATTAATAAAGACAAACAGCTCTTCATTTGAGGCATTATTTATATTTTTCACACTTTTTCAGTACTATTTATTTTTACTTTTGGAATCTGTTTCTTTTCACCATACAGATTTATTTAATTTGGTAGTTTTTAAAAATTTTTTTATATTTTGTTTTCACAAATTTGAGTCATAGTAATATTAATCTTCCTTTTTAAAAATTATATAACATTTCATTAATTTATTTCATCATTTCACATTCTAAAATACTTCCCTCTAAATCATTTAATTTTTTCCTGTTGTACTATGAGCTAGTTTTTCCTCAGAAACTGCTGGGGTGTGTCAATCACAGATATTTAAAATATTCACATGTCATCCATTTGGTATGCTTGGTATGCTACATTTATTATACAATATGGATTTGTATTGGAGGCTTTACTCTTGATTTTTTTCTATGACATCAGAATATTTTTGTCCATGTCAATACTACACTGCGTTTACATTGAAGCTGTGATATCCTTTCTAGCTTAGTGCTTTCTTGACCATGCACTTGCAATAGTTCATTCCTGGCTGGCATTTTACTACCATTCTGTGCCCTGTCCCCTGGTTGCTACATGAGTCTTCATTACCTGCTCCTCACTGTCTTTCCATAATCTCTGGCTCATGGCTTCTGAATGTGGCAATGTGCTTTCCTAATTGTTTTCACAGTATTATAGGTCATCTTATGGAAATTTATTCTAGTATTAATCAAAATCATTTCAAGTCAGTATTTTTTATTATTGCTGTACTGGGGTACAAGTTCTTAAATCTTTTGTAAATGCCACAATGTACCCCGATCGTGCAGAACAATAAAAAAAAAGAAAGCTTAAAAATAAAACTTCTCACAAAGTATCATATATCAAGTGGTAAAGTGTCTGCTTTGCAAGTGTGAAGACCTGAGTTCAAATTCTAGTCTCAAGAAAAAAAAACAAAAAACCCCTTATAGGGCTGGTGCAGTGGCTCAAGTGGTAAAGCACCTGCCTAGCAAGTATGAGACCCTAAGCTCAAATCCCAGTATCACCAAAGAAAAACAAAAAACACACTATTCAAATCACTCTTTAATGAACAATATGAAGCAATGTCTTGTTAGTGATCTGAGAAATCTGGACTCAAGTGCTCAAAACAATGGTCATTTATGGAACTGAAGCCTAGAAGTATAAAATCCTTTTTTATACTTCCAGGTATACATGATGCCCTGGGCATCATGTCAGCTTGATTTATTCTAAATTCTCATTTTATCCTAGGTGAAGTTTATCATAAGAGTTTATTACACTTATAACACAAGCTAGCCTTTGACTATGGGTCAGGGAATCAACTGAGAAAAATTTAGAAAATAAATGGCAAAACAGAAACACATGTTTAATGGTCCAATCTTATACAAATCGGATTTTCCATAGATTCTGTCATTTGAGATAATAATTGTTAACATGATAATTTTAGATGATCCAAACAGTACTACTCAGCAACCTATCATATCTAAGAAATAAAACATGTGTTTCAGTTTTTCCACAGAGAGCCTGAAGATAGTATATTCAGTGTACTGTAGGAGTTATCTGTGCTACATGAAAAAGGCAAAAGAGCAGTTTTAAGGAGGTAATTTTAATTAGAAATTTCAATGTGTGAATGGAAGAGATCCCTGAGATAGACAGAACTATTTTATTTATAGAGTACTTTATGTTTTTGAAGAACAGAATATCTTAAAATTAGACCGGGGATCTTTGATGATATAAGTGGTTTCAAATAAGATAATTTAACATCTAAATATTGAAAGCTGCTGCAGTGAGAAAAATCAACAGTAACATATACACTAAAGGTAAATAATTATTTTATATTAATATCTGCCTTTTGTTCATAATATATGTGAATATATTTCAAAGCATTATTCTACTAAAATAGTTCTTCTATGCTTATTTTATTTTTGTATAATTTACAATGAAGTCATAGCAATAATAAGCACCAATACAAAATCATTCTGAAATATAGAAAAGTATGTGTTTTTAAGCACAGTACTGTAGGAACATGTAATTTTGAGCCAATATCTTGAACAAGTGTCATATTTATGTATGCAATCTTGGTTTCATTTTAGTTGATTTAAAGTGAAGCAGTCCATGGAATAAGTTTGTATCCATTGAGGCATACAGTGAATGTTTCTTTTAAAGAAAAATATTCATTTACACAGATAGTGTCTTTGTGAAATAAAAGTTTTAAGTTCAAATTTTTTCATAAAATTTATTTAAGGATTTATGTGGTTAATGCATAACAAGTATACACACAGAACTAAAGCTTAGGTAGCCTCCAATATATGGTAAATTAGAATTATTATTTCTCTTTCTCTTAATCCCATGGAGTTTTCAGGGAATATAGACTTGAATTTAAAATATAAATATCAGAGTATTCAGTCTTACTACCTTTAATTAAGAGAACTTAAGTATCTACAAAAGGAAGAATAATGTAGATAATTTTATTATAATATATTGAGTAAACTTATGCTCTTTCTGCCTTCTTCTGCTCATGAGTAAAATACACACAAATGACATGGATTTAATTTAAGATATTTAAATGTGTACAACCATAACTGTACTTTACTTAGCACTAGAAACTATTTTATTAAAGGTAAAGTTATTTTTATTAAATATTGCATTGCCAAAAGCGATAACGACTACATTTCTGTTTTCCTTTGTGTTAATTATTCTCTCCTTTGAAAACTGACATTTCATCTAAATAGTTTCATTTCTGAATCAAATATTTAGCACCAAATAAAATGTTTGTCATTTTCTAGAATCTACACTGATTTGCTATGGTAAAATAATCATATTCCTTATCTCTCAGGAAATGTAGTAATAGTGAAATAAAATCCATTCCAAAAAAGTTCAGTTAAATCTCAACACGATAGGCTGAAAAGTGATTTGTACTCCTGGTATTAGGACCACAGGATACAAAAATAAAATAAACAAAATTACAATTGGCAGTGAACAATGGTTCCTGCTTTTAATTTCAGCTGCTTAGGGAGGATGAGATCAAGAGGATTGCAATTCAAGACCAGCCCAAGTAAAAAGTTAGCAAGATCCTATCTCAGTCAATGAGCCAGGGATGGTGGTACATCCCTGTGGTCCCAGCTACTCAGGAGGCCTTTTGTAGAAAGGTTATGATCTGAGGTTGGGCCAGGGTAAAACAAGACCCTACTTGAAAAAAAAATAACGAATGCAAAAAATGTTCTAGAGGTATGGCTCAAGTAGTGGAACACCTGCCTCCCAACTATGAGGCTCTGAGTTCAAATCGCAGTACCACTTGAAAAATATACAATGAATTCATGGAGGAACCAGGGGGTGTGCAACTACCATCCCAACAACTCAGTAGGCCAAGACAGAAGGATCAAGATCTGATGCTGATTCAGCCAAAAGTGGAAGACCCTATCAAAAACAAACTAAAACAAGAAGTTCTGGAGGCATTGCTCAAGTGATAGAGTGTTTGTCTAGTAAGCATGAGGCCCTGAGTTCAATCCCCAGTACTACCAAAAAAACTTAATGCATCTTCCATCTGGAGATTTGGGAGCCTGAGAATTTCATAATTTTAGATTATTGCGTGAAGATCATACTCAATTTTCACAATAAATATGCCATACAAAGGAAAAGTAAACTAGAGAAATACATTTTCATGTTGCCTAAATCAATGAATAAATTCCCTAGAATATAAGGCAATTTAAAAAGTAACAACTAGAACATAAATAAAGTTTTTTAAATTGTTATGATTTCTTTAAGTTGTCTTACATGTATTAACATAATTAATTCACATAATAATCCTAAGTATTGTCAAAATTGTTAGCCTATTGTGTAGGTGAGTAAACTATGGCAAGGAGCTTTTAACAAGCAACACAAAGTATAAAGTGCAATTCTGATTCAATCTCAGTCCATCTTGATAAGACTCTGTCCTACTTCTGTGAAACTGTCCTTACACTATGTTTGGTAAAAGAAGTACAAATTACTAGGTTGGAGAAACAAAAGGCATGAGTGGGATTAGTGATAAGCCATGAGAAAACTTGGGTGCCATATCTCAGGCATTCAGTTTCAGGAGTACACAAGTACAAATCAGCCCAAGAATGAAGGAGAACCATTAAAAGTTTTACCAAAGGAGTCCCGCTTGATTTACAATAGTCCTGGCAATAATAAACAGAAAGAATCGAAGAAAGCAATTTGTCAACAAAGTAAATCAATAACTCCACTAAATATCAGACATGTGTTTCAAATCTGAGGAGTAAGAATTTATTAACATAGTGTCATATCTATGTAGTTTACTAACTATAATTGAGGAAATATAACTAGAGAATATTCACCTTGAAATTTGTCTGAGATATTTTGCAATGTTATTTATTTCTCATAAATACTGAACCTTAGAAAATTACATAGTTATTTATTATCTGGTAGATAAGTGACAGTTAAGATTAAAACTCAATTTCAATGAAATAAAATTCACTCTAACTTGCAATCATAAGACCTATACTCAAATTCTCAAATTGTCGTCATGAGTTTTAATAACTCTATTTCTAAATAAAAATTAAAGTTAGAAATGGTTATCTCAGAGGCTGGTTTGTTAGGAATAGCAGAGATCATAGTGTGTACACGGAGTTAAACTTAAATGCATATGTGTGTGTGTCTGTCTCTGTGTAGATCAACATATATGCACAGTGTGTGTGGAGGATTACTAACATCCACATAGCAGTCATAAATCACTGCCCTGTTATACTTTCTGTGTAATCCATGGTCCCAGGCTAATTTTACTGATTAAAATCTTCTTATGCAGTTCACTTAATATAATACTGAAAGGTAGTTTTGCTGTTCTCTCAATGAAATATATTTTTTATTTTTTAAATGCCTATAATTATGAACTGCATAATGAAGACAAGTATGCTCAAATGAAGAATAGGAAGAAGTGAAGAATTGAAATAAAATAAATAAACATACGTCATATTTCCAAAAGCTAGAAGAAGAGATTTGAAAATTTTCATCATATAGAAATTATAAATGTGCAAGGAAAGAAATGTTTAACTAGATTTAAACATTATGCAATGCATGCATTGATCAAAATATAACACAGAACATGTTATATTACAATTTTTATGTTTTTATGTATTAGTTAATTTTTTAAATAAATATATGTGTGAAGGAAGTCTGATATAGTGCTACTAAAGCAGGATAAGGAAATTCACAGAGAAGCACAATAGGATTGTCAAACAACATAGTCCTTTAAGAATAAAGTAATAAGACAATGAAATTGTGGATTTCTCCTCAGTAGGTGCCAATTGCTCAGTGTCTGTAATGAGGATGGTTTGGCTTATCCTGGTCTGTTGACAGAAAGCATTCTGGAATGTTCTAAGGAAATTTCAGAGCTAGGTGCCAGTGGCTCACATCTGTAATCCTAGCTACTCAGGAAACAGAGATCAGGAGGATTGAGGTTTGAAACCAACCTGGATAAATAGTTCATGAGACCCTATTTTGAAAAACACCTAACACAATGCAGGGCTGGCAGAGTAGCTCTAGAAGTAGGGCACCCACCTAATAAGTGTGTGGTCCTGAGTTTGAACACCACCAAAAACTTTAAAAAAAGAATTTCAGAGAAAGTATACAGTGAAAATCTTTAAGATCTAACATAAGAACATATAAAATACCAAGTAGTAGCATTCTTTTTTTTTATTTTTGGAGTGACTGGGATTTGAATTCAATGTTTCATGTTTGCTAGGCAAGCAGTCTACCACTTGATTCATGCATCCAACCATGTTGGCTTTAGTTACTTTTTAGGTAGGATCTAGCATTTTTTTTCCCTACTGGCCTGGACTGTAATTTTCCTACTTAAGCTTCCACATAGCTAAGATTATAGACAAACTGAGCCATGCCCAGCTTACTGGTTGAGATGGTATCTTGTTGACTTTTTGGCTCAGCTGGCCTAGAACCATGGTCCTTCCAATCTACTCCTCCAGAGTAGCTGAGATTACTAGCATGAGATATTGCATCCAGTCCATATTATTCTTCCAGTGGAAATAATTGCAGTGATCATGAGAATTGCTCTGGATGACCTGATACATTTTGAGAAACGGCTCTTGTTCCTAAAGGTAAAGTGAAAAACATATGTTAACTGTTGTCTTACAGCAAGGTATGGTGTTTCATGTTTATAATCCCAGCACTTAGGAGGCTGAGGTATGAAGATTATAAATTTGAGGACCATCTGAGCTACATAGAAAGAAATTGTCTTTAAAAACTAAATAATTAACTAACAAACTAACTAAATGGCATGGTAAATAAATTAATATTTTTTTATAAAGTAATTAACAAGTATGCCCTCTCCACAGATCAATCAACACCAAAAGACAACAGAAGAAAATAGAACAGAAGTGATGGAATTTGTTCTTTTGGGATTTTCTGACATTTATCACCTCCAGTGGTTTTTATTTGGATTGTTCCTTGCCATCTATATCATTATCCTGTTGGGACATGGCACCATATGATTAATAACAAAAGTAGAGCCCACTCTCCACACCCCCATGTATTATTTCCTTGGCAATTTTTCCTTTTTGGAAATCTGTTATGTGTCAGTTACTCTCCCCAGAATGCTTGTGAATCTTGGCACTTAAAGAAAAAGCATCTTTTTAGTTGTCTGTGCTACACAAATGTGCTTTTTTCTTATACTGGGAGCCACAGAGTGTTTTCTTTTGGCTGTGATGTCCTATGACCGCTATGTGGCCATCTGTAACCCTCTGAACTATGCTGTACTCATGAATCACAAGGTTTGTTCCCAGCTGGTGACTGGCTCCTGGGTCAGTGGAATTCCAGTCCAGATAGGACAGACATTCCAGATTTTCTCACTGTCATTCTGTGCTTCCAACCAAATCAACCACTTCTGTGATATTCCCCCAATACTCAATCTTGCCTGTGGAGAAATCTTTGTGAATAAGATGATGATCTATATAGTTGCTGTGTTGTTTGTCTTAGTTCCTTTTCTGTTAATACTTATATCTTATAGCAAAATCATCTCTACTGTTCTCAAATTGTCATCAACCACAAGTTGGGCCAAAGTCTTTTCCACCTGTTAATCTCATCTTGTTGTTGTGGGGTTATTCTTTGGACCAGGCATTATTACATATTTAAGACCCAAGTCTAGTCATTCACCGGACATAGAAAAAGTACATTCTCTGTTCTATACTATTGTAATTCCCATGCTCAACCCCATGATATATAGTCTAAGGAATAAAGATGTGATAATGGCACTAAAAAATTATTATATAAATAATTCTTTTGAGTAAAACATGAGTTGTGTTTGCAGGTCTTATTTTTCCATGTCTATAATAAACTTTCAACTAATATGTATCATTACCTCTGTCTCTCATTTGTCTCTACAATGATAACTATTTCCAAAGTAAATTCCATTTGTAATGTTGAGAAACAAATCTGTCTTAAGTTATGAGCAAAGAATGTGTCACTAAATAAAAAAATATGCAATAGTAATTCCATATATTATTTTGTGCAAAATAACCATTCTTAAAAGAACTTTTGACAAGGCTGATTTAATTGAGAGAATTTTAGTAAGGCACTGTTATACCAATTACCAGAAATCATATTTTTTATTGCCACATATTTGTGACATCCATTTTTATAAAGCAAGTAGCCAAGGCATGAAATGAAACACACACAATAGAATAGGCAAAAGAATTCAGAAAAACCATGATTGGTCAGGACTTTGGGCTAAAAAAAGAATGGTATAGTGATTATACCTTCCATGAAGATATCTTGTGTATAAATGAATAAGATAATCTCTCTCTCTCTCTCTCTCTCTCTCTCTCTCTCTCTCTCTCTCTCTCACCAAAACTGGAAAGTATGATACTATATCCTGCCTAGAAACAGGGCACCATAGCACATGTTAATAACTCAAATGATAAGCCTAAGTAAGAATGTCAATGCTAGCTTAGATCAAAACAAGCATGGGAAAAATCACTGCTAATTTTAGAGAGTGACATTATTAGAAACTAATGAAATCTAATTGAAATGATTGGTAATTGGACAATAAAAAATGAAATAAAAATAGAGTGAGTATGATTTCACAAAAAAATTCAAGGCAGAACTTCGACAAATTCAAGCTTTTGCATGGAAAATTGAGTGATGTAGGAACTGAGAAGGTCTTTCTTTCTTATCTTTCTACATATAAGGAATATAGAAAAAGATAGCTTGTGAGAAGAACATGTTTTAGCAAAATTTATGTTTATTCTAGTAAAAAAAAAAAAGTGCTATGTCCTACATTATGGAATAGGCTCAATATTGTCAACCTGCCAATAGCTAGCTGATCACCCCTGGGAAAATTGCTGCAGCAAGCATTCAGCATTAGTTTCTCTATTAAGAAAGAGACAAGTTGAGGACCTTGTAATGTATTCCTGCAATCCTAGTGGAGGAGATAAGAGTTGGAGGATCATACAAAGTCTTTCATTGGTAAAAGCACTAGACCATGTCTGTAATATAAGCTAAAGCAAAATGGGCTGTAGGAAGGGTTCAAGGAGAATAAATGAGCTTTCGGTGTGTTGAAGTGAAACAAAACTTTGTGGTAGTTGCCAATATCAGATGTGGGAGACCATCTCTGATGTGATGGATTGTCCCACATGGTCCTTGTGCTAACCTGACAGAAGCAATTTTGAGGGCAGCCACTACACTAATATAGAAAATGTTTAAATGGCCTTCCATCCCAATATATGAAAAAGTCACAAAGCAGAAACAGAGGAAATAGGAAAAATGCAATACGACTTCTCCAAAATTTCACAATTCTTCAATTATTGTATCCACAATTCTGAAATTGTTGAAATGCTGGACAAAGAGTGCAAAATTCTAGTTTCAAAACTCAACAATGACCTCAAAGGGATCCAAACAAACACATAAAGGATATCCACAAGAAATTTAGAAGTGTGGATGAGAAATTCAGCAAGCAAATTGAGATTCTAGAACTATAGGACAGGAAAACTTGGAAATTAAACTTAAAAAATAAAAAAATGCAATGGAAGGCATCACAAATAGAGGAGATTATGTAAAACAAAATATCAGAGATTGAGAACAAGGTTGAAGTATTATTTCATTTAGATAGGAATAAAGAAAAAATAAGCAATCATGACTCATTTTCAAGATCTCTGGGACATGATCAACAGACAGCACTAAGAATCATGAAATATAAGAAAGAATTAAGATAGAAACTAAGACACAGAAAACTTATTCAATGAAATTATAGCACAAACCTACCAATGTGTAGAAGGATATGGACACCCAAGAGACATGACCAGAAAAGAGTATCTGCATATTACACTATAGGTAAAATGCCAAAAGTACTGTAAAAATAAATTGTTTTCTACAACTCAGACCCTGAAGACCATGGAACAGTAAAGAAATCCTTACTTACCTAACAAGTTAGAAAGAATATAGGTCCTACCATAACCAATCCAACAAAAAAAATTTTCTCTGAAAAATTCAAAATCATTGATCAATTGTCTTATTCATTTGTTAACAATGAACCTGAAGAAAAAATAAAAACAGCTGTACTTGTTATAGTTTGAATCAAAGGAATTTACTTCACAACAAAAAGTGTACTCAAAAGGATTTTATTTAAAACCAAACAAATACTATTCAGTAAGATAAAGAAAATATGAAGGAAAACACCAGAGGCATGAGAGCCATCAGCACCAAGATACTCAAAGACTTCCTTTTCTGCCCACATACAAGGTCACACTCTTGCTTGAAAGCAGATGAAATGTGTAAGGAATCTGAATTTGTGAAAAGCTCAGAGTAAAAGAAGATAAGGAGGGGTGTATTTCCTCTTGGTATGGTAACTAATTCAGGTTTCAATCCAACAGGACACTTGCTTATCACAAAGAAAGTGACTGGAGTCAGCAGATATATTTTAGACTGTACACTGGGTATCATAAAGCCCATTGGTCTTATCATAAGTATAAGTAAAAGTCCAATACTTCTAGGTATTCCCAGATAAACAGAGAATGATTATCCAGTCAAGTATAATCAATTATAGAGATATATCTCTATAATGTGATGATCAAACTATATGCATTTCAAATTATTGAATTGCTTTCTAATATTGCAAAACAAATGATCAAAATTTCAGCAAGTTATTATAACATGAATTTATTTTCTCAGAGTTTCTAAAGTCCCTAAACACTATACAGGGTGGTCAGTTTCTTTTCTTAAAATATCAAAAGCTGATTAATAGAAGGGTACATTTAGGGCCAATTTCTTGTCTGAAGGCTGTCAGGAAAAATGTTGCACTTTAGCTCAGATTGTTTGTAGAATCCAGTTCCTCAAGGATGTAAGTCTGAGGTTGAATCCTCTTGCTAGGGCAAATTATACCTTCTAGAAACCAACCACATTAAATGCATTTTACTTTTTCCCATTTCTCTTAAATGGGTAAATAAAATGTATAGGATTTTTCTTCCAATTAGCTGTTTTTTTCCTATTAATGATATGCATGTGTTTATTCTGGTGATACATATCATGTTTTCTGACATTACTATAGTAACTCCAGCTTTATACATCTATAATTTTTGTGTTAAAGTTTTTCTATTCATATTTTTTTTTCTATTTCTAAAACATTTACTTTTTGGAGGGGCAGGGTCCTTTTTTAATTATTATTCTCTTATTCACACGTGCATACATTGTTTGGGTCACTTCTCCCTCCTGCTCCCACCCCCACCTTCTCCCCCCCTCCCCCATCCCTTCCAGGCAGAACCTGTTCTGTGCTTGTCTCCAGTTTCATTGAGGAGTAGAAATAAGCAATAATAAGAAAGACATAGAATTTTTTCTAGTTGAGATAAGGACAGCTATACAGAGAGATTCCTAGCATTGCTTCCATGCACAAGTGTGTTACAACCCAGGTTAATTCATCTCTAACTGATCTCTACACTGGTTCCTGATCCTCTTGTGTTGACCTCTGTCACTTTAAGGTTTCTGTATTAATTGCTCTGGAGTGGGACATCAAATGCTTCATGTTTGGGGTTTTATATTTAACCCTGTAGCTCGCATACATGTTCTCTCCTTGTCATGTAACCCAAGTCCTACAACATTGCTGTATTTGACCTAGATCTAAAGTGTGTCTGGTGTAGAGAATAGATGTTTGTGTTTTGCTTTATAATCTATTTTCAATTTAATAGTAATATTTAGCTATTCACCATTCAGTATATTCATTAACGGATTAGGAATTAGCTGGAACATTTTTTTAACTTTGTCTATTGGTTTTCTTCTGTTGATTCCTTATTTTTCTTCTTTGCAAATTTGTGTTTTACAGAAAAACTTTATTAGGTAAATCATTTTATAGCTACAGGCTATTATCTCTTTAAACCTATAAAGAGGTTGCTCTATTACTTTCAGTCTTAAATATTTTCTAATGAGAATTCTGCATTAATCAAATTTTATTACTCAATCCTAGTTATTATAAAATTTTTGACTAAATTAGATTTTTGTATACAATTATAAAAAATGAGAAGAATGTTTTCTCAAAAATGAGAAGGAAATTATAAAAATATACAAAATAAAAATTTAAAAGACATGAGTAGCAAATTGATGGAGAAACTCTTAGAAAACATAAGAAAAGCTCAAAAAGCCAAGTATCACATGTACTTACTCATGTTTAGAAACTAGACCTAAAATGATGTGTATGATGATGATAATGATAATAGTAATGGGACATGGATGTGAAAGGGAGATGGTCTTGTCTGGAGTAATCAACAGGAGGTGTGAAGGGGAAAGGAAATTAAACTGAAGACATATCAAGAAGCCCAACAAACACTGTTTGCAAAAACAGAGATATGTTACCAGCTCTAGGGAAACCCTTCTTCCCCACAGCAATTATTTTTCTTATTCTTTACTTCTTTATTTCCTTCTCTTCTCCTTCCTCCATCAAGCTGAAATAACATCAACAAGAATCAAACTTTTGATGTAATGAAGCCCTAGCTTATGGAAAGCCTCCCCATGCCATGTTACACTGAGAAAACTTGGCCCCATTTCCCACTGCTGCCACTCACCCCTCCCCCCCACCTACTGGCTCCAAATCAGCCTGTGCATCAGTTGACAGAACAAACAAGTGAGCAACACACACATAAAGCAGGAATCCCCTATCCACCCCTGATAACATAAACTAGTACAGTCCCTGGGCAGACTGATTCCCCCCCCACAACAAAACTGAATAAAAGCAAACTATAATCAAATGCAGACAGCAGGGGGTAGGGGGGCTGGAACACTGAAACTTCACTAGAGAAAGAGGGAAGGGCAAGGAGCTAAACTCAGCCTCAAACTATCAGTAAATAAACACAGGAAAGGCAGCAAAGGCTGACAGCAGGTTGGCAGTAAGCTACTCCCCGAAGCAGGGCTGTAGTGGATTACAGAGCTGATCTACTGAAGCAGAGAGCAACACCCAAAATTGAACTGCCCCACAAAACTGAAAAACAAACAGTGGACTGCAGTCTAGCACAGAAGCAGAGGGGGTGGTGGGGTGGTTTGCATACTGAACCTGCCCCAGAGAAAGGGGGTGGGGCAAAGAAATAACCCCCCAGTGCTCAACTCTCAGTAAACAAACACAGCAATAAGCCACCTCCCAAAGGAGGGCAGGTAGTGGAATGCAGAGCTGATCTCCTGAACCAGAGGGCAGCACTCAAAATTGAAATGCCCCACCTCACTGGGGGAGGAGCTGACCAAACAGCTGCAGCTGAAGAATAACACAGCTACTAGCTGAGGAAAACAATAGCTCTGACTACCCTGCATGATCTGACAAAGGTACCTCACCTCACAATTTCAATTAAACTTGTAGACAGAAGAACAAAACACTACTCACAAGCCAATTACTTGGTTTGACTACATCAAAGCTTCTGTTTATATGCCAATATCAGGAGTGAATGTGCTGGAGGAATAACTTCAGAACTTAAACTAAGACTGGAATTCTATTATTCCTGAACCAGGTGGGTTTTTTTATGTTTTTTTTTCCAGTTCTTGTTCGTTTGTTTTATTACTGTGGGTTTTTATTTTTATTTTTAATCCTATTTCCTTTTATTCTTTCTATATTATCAATTTTACTATCACCATCTTCTCATTCCTACTCTCACTGCTTTCACTCTCCTTCCTTCTCCTGTGCTAAAATCCATTGCTATCCTGCCTACTACTCTTTCTGCTCCTCATACACTCTCTCCCTTTGCACCCATCTTCCCCTCCCATTCTCTCCAACCTGTCAACAGACTACTCCTCCCTCCTATACACTTACCACCTGCTGACCAACCTACCATACCAACTTTACACAACACCAACACCTTGCAATCCCTGACACAATCACCCTACACTACAACAGAAATACACCCAAACACACACAAGGGCCACTAAAACTAGCAGCCCCCACACCACTTCCCTTACTCACCCACCCCATTTCCCCTTTAAGTGCCACTCTAACTAACTCCCCAAATTTCTATGGCTAGTCTGACAAATGTTAACCCCTCAACTCCCACTGACATAGATATTACCACCAAAGAGTCTTCTATATAATATATAAACAACTGATCAGGTATTGAACCTGTGAATTAGTTTTTGCTAAACTTCATCTCCAGACCAGGGACAGAAATAGCAGAACAAACTAAACAACCAAGACATCTGTAACACAATTAAATCAAGGGAAAGAAAACAGGTGACTATAACTACCAACTAGCTGCACAGTACCATGTGGAACACTGGGAAGGAGAAGAAGGAATGGAAGCCACTCACTTAAAAACAATAATTTAAAATACGATTCAGAGTGAAACGAACAAAACAGATACCTCGTTCCTGACCCCAACAAAACAATGGGATATGACACTAAGGAACTCAGTGATGCCCACAAAAACAACTTTAAAGAAGAAATCTTGCAAGAAATCACTGAGGATTTCATGGAGAAGATACTAGACATAGTTAACCAAATGTGTACAGATGCACTAAAGAAATTTCAAGACTCTAAAAATAAAGAATATGAGAAGACACAGAAATAAATCAATGAAATCAGAGGAGCTCTAAGTAAACACAAAAGTGAAACAGTAAAGACCATAAATAGAGAAATACATGAATTAAAGATGAAAATAAAAACTATTAAAGAGGAAGTGATCCAAGATATGGACAACCTCAGAAAAAATAATCAAACAAAAACACAAAACAGAGTGGCAAGGCACTAAAACAGAGTACAACAAGTGGAAGACAGACTCTCAGAACTCAAAGATAAAATAAAAATTGAAGGAAAAATTAAAGAAGTGTTAGTCAAACAACTCAAGAGCTGTGAAAGAAATATGCAAGAACTCACCAACTCCATCAAAAGACCAAACCTGAAAATCATGGGCATTGAAGGAGAAGAGGTCCAAGCAAAAAGGATTCATAATATATTAAAAAAAAATGATAACAGAAAAATCCCCAAATCTCAAGAAAGTTTTGCCCATACAGGTACAAGAAGCTTCCAGGATGTCAAACAGACTTGTGGCATATCATCATTAAAGAACAGGCACAGAGAATAGAGAAAGAATATTGTAGACTGTAATAGAAAAACAAAAAACATATCAAGGTAAATCCATCAAAATCACAGCAGATTTCTCAACAGAAATCTTAAAAGAAAGAAGGGCATAGAGTGAGATAATTTGGGAATCAAATCAAAGTAACTTCAACCCTAGGATACTCTACACAGCAAAGCTATCATTCAAAATAGATTGAGCAATAAAAATCTTCCAAGATTAGCAGCAAGTAAAGCAATATATGACCACCAAGCCTCCACTACAAAAGATTATCCAAGGAATTCTGCACACAGAACATGAAAGCAAACAAAACCACAAGAGGATGATCAATATCAAACCACATAGCAAAAGACAAGGAATCAGAGAGTAGGAATGATTAACCTGCACACAATCAAATCCTTAAACAACAAAACCAACTAAATGGCAAGAATCACCACATAACTATGAATAGTTACAAGGAATGTCAGCAGACTCAACTTCCCTAGACACCATTAGGTAAACTGGAATAAAAAGAAAGATCCAACAATCTGTTGATTTCAGGAGACCCATCTCACTGACAGAACAAACACTGGCTTAGAATGAAAAGCAGGAAGAGGAGTTACCAAGCCAATGGTCCCAGAAAACAGGCAGGAGTAGCAATAGTTATCTCAGACAAAGTAGAATTCAAATTTACATTGATCAAATGTAAATTTCATACTAATGAAAGGGGAAATACATCAAAAGTAAGTAACAATTATCAGCCCATATACACCAAATGCCAGTGTACCCAATTTCATCAAACATAATTTAAAGGACTTAAAAGTACATATAGACTCCAACACAGTAGTAGTGGGAGACTTTAATGACCCCCACCATCACCAATAGATAGGTCATTGAAACAAAAAATCAAGAAAGAAATTCTAGAACTAAATCATACCATAGATCAAACAGACCTAGCTGAAGTCTACAGAATATTCCAACCAAAATACACACAATAAGCATTCTTCTCAGCAGCCCATACAATGATCTCCAAAGTTGGTCATATCTTAGGGCACAAAGCAAACCTCACAAATATAAAAAAAAAAGAAATAATCCCATGTATTTTATTTGATCACAATGCATTAAGACTAGAACTCTACAACAGAAACAACAGCAGAAATTACATAAACAATGAACAACACATTGCTCAATGATCAGTGGGTTATTGATGAAATAAAAGAGGAAGTTAAACGTTCCTGGAAGTTCATGGAAATGAAAACACAACCTACCAAAACCTATGGGACACAGCAAAGGCAGTCCTAAGAGGAAAGTTTATAGCCATGAGTGCATATATTAGAAGGACAGAAAGATCTTAAATAAATGATCTAATGCTACATCTCAAATTCCTAGATAAATAAGAAAAAATAAAACCCAAATCAAGCTGAAGGAGGAAAAAAAAATAAAAATAAGGGTCAAAATTAATGAGAGCCCCCCCCCCAAAAAAAATTACTAAGAATCAATGAAAAAAAAAAGCTAGTTCTTTGAAAAAAATAAAGCAGATTGACAAACCCCTGGCAAAACTAACTAAAATGAAGAGGGAAAATACCCAAATCAGTAAAATCAGAAATGCAAAATGGAAGATAACAAACACCAAGGAAATCCAGGGAATTATCAGAGACTACTTCGAGAACCAATATTCCAATAAATTTGAAAATCTTGAAGAAATGGACAAATTTCTAGATATTTATGACTATCCAAAACAGAACCAAGAGTATTTTAACTACCCACATAGATCTATAATACAAAATGAAATTGAAGCAGCAACAGTCTCCCAAAAAAGAAAAATCCAAGACCTGATGGATTCTCTGCTGAATTCTAACAGACTTTTAAAGAAGAAATAATGCCAACTCTCCTTAAACTTTTCCATGAAATAGAAGGGGAAGGAACACTGCCTAACTCATTCTATGCAGCCAGTATTGCACTCATCCCAAAACCAAAGACACCTCCACAAAGGAGAACTATAGGCCAATCTCCTTAATCAACATCAATGCAAAACTCCACACTAACATAATGGCAAACCGAATTCAACAACATATCAGAAAGATCATTCACCATGACCAGTCTGCTGCATCCCAGGGATACAGGGGTGGTTCAATATACACAAATCTATAAATGTAATATGCCATATTAATAGAAGCAAACACAAAAACCACTTGATCATCTCAATAGACACAGAAAAGGCCTTTGATAGGATTCATCACCACTTCATAATAAAATTCTAAGAAAACTAAAAGGAAGGAATGTACCTCAACATTATAAAGGCTGTAAATGACAAACCTATACCCAACATCATACATAATAGAGAAAAACTGAAACAATTTCCCCTAAAATCAGGAATGAGACAAGGGTGCCCACTCTCTCCACTCCTATTGAACATAGTACTAGAATTCCTAGCAGGAGCAATAAGGCAAGAAACAGTAATAAAAGGCATAGAAATAGGTAAAGAAACTGTCAAAGTATCCCTGTTTGCAGATGACACGATCCTATACTCAAAGACCAAAAAAACTTTACCCCAAAACTCCTAGATATCATAAACAGCTTCAGCAGTGTGGCAGGATACAAAATCAACTTACAAAATCCATTAGCTTTTCTATACACCAACAATGAACAAATTGAGAAAGAATATATGGAAACAATTCCATTTACAATAGCCTCAAAAAAATCAAATACCTAGGAGTAAACTTAGTAAAGGATGTGAATGACCTCTACAAGGAGAACTACAAACCCCTGAAGAAAGAGATTGAGGAAGACTACCGAAGGTGGAGAGCACATGGAAAGATGTGCTCATGGATTTGTAGAATCAACATAGTAAAAATGGCTATACTACCAAAAAAACTCTACAAGTTCAATGCAAATCCCATTAAAATCCAAATGACATTCATCACAGAGATTGAAAAAAGTACCCAGAAGTTCATTTGGAAACACAAGAGACCATGAATAGCCAAGTCAATACTCAGTAAAAAGAGCAGTGTTGGAGGTATCACAATATTTTACTTCAAACTATATTACAGAACCATAGCAGTGAAAAAAGCATGGTACTGGCACAAAAACAGATGTGAAGGCCAGTGGAACAGAATAGAGGACTCAGATATGAATTCATACAGCTATGCACACCTTATTTTTGACAAAGTTGCCAAAAACATATGATGGAGAATAAGCAGCCTGTTCAACAAATGTTGCTGGGAAAAGTGGTTATCTGCCTGCAGAAAACTGAAACTTGATCCATGTTTATCACCCTATACTAGTATCATCTCAAAGCAGATTAAGGACTTTAATATCAGACATAAAACTCTAAAGTTAGTACAGGAAAGAGCAGGGAATACTCTTTAAGTAATAAGTATAAGCAAATACTTCTTCAATAGAACTCCAGGAGCCCAGCAACTAAGAAAGAATAGATAAATGAGACTACATGAAATTAAAAAGATTGTGCACAACTAAAAAAATGCTTTCTAAGCAGAAGAGACCACACACAGAGTAGGAGAAAATATTTGGCAGCTACACATCAGACGAAGTACTGATAACTAGAATATTCAGGGAGTTCAAAAAATGAAACTCCCCCTAATCAATGAACTAATAAATAAGTGGGCAACTGAACTAAACAGAACTTTTTCAAAGGAAGAAATCCAAATGGCCAAAAAACACATGAAAGAAAACTTATGATCCCTGAACATAAAGGAAATGCAAATCAAAACCACACTAAGATTCCGCCTCACTCCTGTTAGAATAGCTGTTGTCATGCCCATGTTTATTGCAGCACTATTCACAATAGCCAAGTTATGGAAAGAGGCAAGGTGCCCCACCACTGACAAATTGATTAAGAAAATGTGGTATTTATACACAAAGGAATTTTATTCAGCCACAAAGAATGAAATTTTGTCATTTGCAAGAAAATGGATGGAACTGGAGATCATCATCTTAAGTGAAGCTAGCCAGGCTCAGAAGGCCAAAAAATCATATGTTCTCCCTCATATGTGGACTTTGGACATAAAACAATTGCAGTAATATTATTGGACATGGGTCACATGCTAAGAGAAGAATGCATACAGGAGGAGAATGCATAGGAAAAGGGAAGGAAACCTAAAACTTGAAAGTGTTTGGTGTGCCCTGTAGAGGAGCTAATGAAATAATCTTAAACTGATGGAGGCCACTATGGGAAGGTAACTGGGAAGTAGTGATTAGGTCTGGCAGAGATGAACCAATTCAGGTTGTAATATACATGTACATGGAATTAATGTTAGGAATCTTTCTGTATAGCCATCTTTATCTCAAGTTAGCAAAAAACTGTCTTTCTTATTATTGCTTATGTCTTCTCTTCAATAAAAC
Source organism: Castor canadensis (assembly GCF_047511655.1). Lineage (NCBI taxonomy): Eukaryota > Metazoa > Chordata > Mammalia > Rodentia > Castoridae > Castor > Castor canadensis. The sequence goes on from NC_133386.1 coordinate 190,603,556, forward strand.
TGGAAAAGAAGAGGGAGGAAAAAGTTCTGCCTGAAAGTGAGGGCATGGGATGGAGGGGGAGGGGGTTGGGGCAGGGGGAAGAGATGGCCCAAACAATGTATGCACATATGAATAAATGAATAAACATTAAAAAAGAACCTTTGTAAATGTCGCAATGTACCCCCAACCAGCATAACAATGAAAGAAGCTGCAGACACACAGCAAAAAAAAAAAAAAAAAAAGAAAAAGGAAAAGAAAATCATATTAGGAAATCTTCATGTTCAAGTTTCATTCATCTGTGGAACACTGAAAAAGCACCATTGAACTGATAAAGTAACCTGGAGAACATTATATACAACTGCAGAGTACATTGTTTTTAGTGCACTTAAAGTGTTTACTAACATAGTCCATCTCAGAGAAAATGTTCACAACATTTAAAGTTTTAATATTTGCCGGAGTATCTTCTGTGCTCACAAAAGTATTAATGAGTTAGCAATAAAAATAAGAAACCTTTAAATGTACAAAACATTGGCTGTGCATGGTGGCTTATCCCTGCAACTAAGGCTGAGATTGAAAGGAATGCTGTTTATGGCCAACATAGTCAAAATGATTAGTGAGATATGATAGGAAAAGCATACATAGAGATAAAAGGTTTAATTCGGTAGATATATGTAAATATCACAAATTTGTATGCACATAAAATCTGTGCCCCCCCAAATAAGTAAAATTTAAAAAAATGAAATGGACCATTTTATAATTATGGTAGATTTTAACACCCACTATTCTTACATGAACTCAATCATATGTGGATTTATAAATTCTTTAATATTTTTTATTGTTGTGGTGGGTGAGGCCACACTGTGGTATTTATAAAGGTTCTTATAATATATCAAATATATCATACCTGAATTCACTCCCCCCAACATTCTCCTTTATTTCTCACCCTATATCTGGAATAGTTTGAATAGGCATCATTTTTCCATTTACATACATGTGTACACAGTATTTGCACCATATTCACCCTCCTATACCCTTTCCCTGCCACCTCTCCCCTCCCACCAGTACCAACCTACTCTTGCAGGCTGGACCAGATTCTCTTGCACTGATGCTAAAGGCATCACTTTGGAAGAGGATACACTAATTCCAAAACGTATATCTCTAGAACAAAAAATATCTTTGCTGGCTTTAAGAAGAAGGGAGAAAGGGAAGACTTGATAGCTTATCTTAAAAAAAATCTACTAATGAGTAATAGCCACTGCTTTATTTATTAAAAAATAGAAATGTCTTATGACTTTTTTATGTGTACCATAATTTAATTGATCTCATCTCATTAATGGTGACAGAATATTTTGTTGAACAGTCATGAATTAGGTAAAACTGGCTTGCAGTTAAGTGAATATGGTCTTTTAAAAAATAATCCCAATTAAGTAACTATTGTCATTGCTTTCCTCTCTAAAGGTGCATTGGGACTTAATTAGTAATGTTCAACATTTCACAAAGTTGGGGAATGACATCCCACAAAACCTAGTAAGGACTGGTTTAATACTTAGTGTTATGTAACTTGTTATGTGAATGTGTTTAAATACTGGAAAATCCCTTCACTGTCTCAAAACCACTCAAATTTGCCTGTGTTTCTGTTTGTGATCATTGGCTTATTAAAAGCAACATTGAAGATAAGGAAGCAGTATCTATGTTTGGTCTTGGCTACCACCAATTTAAATAGAATTCCCTGTATCTAAAATTCTGACTTTTACTTATTGAAAGTAATTTAGTGTGGTTTATGTGTTGTATCAAATAAAGAATATTTAACACTTCTCAGAAAAAGAAAGTAGAATAATATTTTCAAAGTAGAGTTGACTTCTTGATACTTGTGGACAGTAATATCAAGTGACCCAAGACAACTGTGTTCTTATTCACTTCCAATCACATGCTATGGCTATGGGCATGGCTAGTAAAATTAATAATTGGTTTTGATCAAAGTTTATTGTAAGCTGGGCACTGGTGGCTCATACCTGTAATCCCAGATATATCTACTCAGGAGGCAGAGATCAGGAGGATGGTGGTTCGAAGCCAGCCTGAGCAAAATAGTTCGCAAGACTCTATCTCAAAAAAACCCTTCACAAAATAGTGTTGGTGAAGTGGCTCAAGGTATAAGCCCTAAATTCAAGACCCAGTAATGAAAAAAAGAAAGTATCTTGTATAGTCTAAGAGAAATTATATAACAAAGACTTTATAGAGTCTCACTTAGATAAGGAGAAAATATGAAAAATATAGCAATAGATAGGTTATTTTGTTAGCTGTATTTAATATAGTAATTGTCATATACTGGAAGAGAGTATTATTGAGGAAGTTTTTTGAACAATATGTAGGGATTAATGTTTTCATTTTTAGTATAAGTGGGGAAGAGAGGCATAAAACAGAACAGTAATCATGAATGTATTTACTCTTTCAGTGTCAAAGGTTTGAATATATAAAAGAGATAGCAACTGGGGTATAAGTAAGAGGTCTCAAAACTCACTTTGAACATGGAGTAAAAGCATTAAGGGAAAGGTTTTCTATTGACAGAAATTTGAGTAGGATTACCTACACAGAAAAGAAAATAATCTAATATTACATATTGTAAAATGTCAGTTATATAATCCTGTTCAAAGACAGAATCTGCTAGCAAGCATGAAGCCCTAAGTTAAAATTCCAGATCACCAAATAAAAGAGCCTAATAATTAGATATTATTCATTCAGAATAAGCTGTAAGAAATATGCATGATTTGTTATTATTTGTATCATTAAAACACAGGTCTATTAAATATAACAGGATTTATTTGTTGATTTTAATTGCATGCAAGGTCATTGCTAAATTTCTAACTTCATTTCCTAGTAAAAAGAAAGTTGATGGATAGAATAACTTAAGAAGTTATAGAAGTTCAATCATGCATTCAGTGTAGTAAATAAAGACAAAAATATGGCTTAAAATATTGAATGACCTAGCCATCTTTTAAAAATATTTATTAACTTTATCATTATCATGTATTAGCTGTATGGGAGAGATTCATTATAACATTTACATATGTTTACAATGTATCTTAATTATATTCAAATCACCCATAATTCTCTCATTCCTCCTTCCCCTTTCTTAGAACAATTTCAACTGGTTTCATTACTCTGTTTTCATACATATTTACACAGTACATTGACCATATTTGCCCTCCTTCACCCTCTCATTTACCTTCCTTTCTCCCACTGGTACCCACCCCTGGGCAAGACCTATTTCACCTTCTTGATCTTTACTTTTTAAAAGCTGTCATGAATTTACCAATCTGCAGATGGAAAACAAATTAAGACTAAAAGAATCAAATATCACTATAAAAATGAAAGTCATTCTCTTGTGAATTTCTGATATTTCCAAATGCCAATGGATACTTTTGGTGATATATTTACTAATGTCTGTGATGGGCAGTAGTATCACAATTCTGATAACTAGAATTGACCCTGTTCTCCAGACCTGCATGTGCTTTTTTTTCCTTAGAAGTTTCTTGTTTATGAATACTGTTGTATAAGTCACATGCAAAGAATGATTACAAACTTTTGCATCCAGAAAGGAGGGATTTCTTTCTTTTCCTGTTCTACATAAATGTACTTTGTCAAGCTTGGAGTCACAAGTGCTTCTTTCTGATAGTGATGGCCTATGACGACTATGTGGCCATCTGTAAACTTCTGCACTATGCTCGAATTATGAACTACACAGCTGGCAACTGCCTATGGGATCAACAAAATTCCAGTCAAACTTGTGCAAGTATGCCATATTTTCTCTTTGGCTTTTTTGAGCCTAACGTTAATTCTCTGACATCTCCGAAGTACTTGGCTTTGCCTGTGAGGACAATTTTGTGAATAAGATCGTGTTCTGTGTAGTCACAGTAGTGTTTCTCATGTTTGCGTTATTCTTGATTAGTGTCTCTTAAGGAAAAATTGTCATCAACATCCTGAAAATATCCTCAGCTGCAAGTTAGGCAATAGGCTTCTGTACTTGTGGTATAGCCTATGACTATCGCCTGATAGTCATGGCCTTATTTGAATTAACTCAAAATGGATTATTTAGAAGGAGTGCAATCTATCTTTTCTATACCACTTTTATCATGTAGGTGTGGTAGAAAACAGTTTTCTTGACTTGTTTGCCTTTTATGCCTGTTCTTAATTTGTCCTAATATTTACAATATCACAATATTTACAAAACATTTATTTCATATCTAGTCATAGTGTATCCATCAGCTCGTTCTCTTATTGCATAAGAATGTGTCAAAGTTCCAAAAAAGATCATCTGAAAAACACACAAAAAAAGACAGTCATTTCAGAAGAGAGAATAGTTAGAAGACTGACAAGAGATATCATGACATCTATGTGAGCAATTGAAAGAAAGGTAAAGCATTTGGTATCATAAACTTTTTGAAGTGCCTTGTTCTAATTCCCTCTTGCTGCATAACAAATTAAATTCAAAGCTTGTAGCTTAAGACACTGTCCTTTCCCAATATCTCAAAAACATTTGGGTTGGTAATTAAGGCAGGGCTTATTTGAGTGATTAATCTGTTCCATGTGAAGATAGCAAAATGAAGTCCACCAAACACCATTTAAAACTGAGGGAGAAGGAAGGGAGGTTAAAGGAAAATAGTACGGGGATGAACAACCCAAGTGTAGTGTACACATTTATGAAAGTATCACAGTAAAATCCCTTCTACTACTAATGTATGCTAATAAAATATAATAAAAAATGCACATTGGAAAATAGCCAAAAAAAGATTAAGTACAGACAAAGAACATAGAAAACTAAATAAAAGATGAAGGGTTTTTACACTCACTCATCCATATAGAGTAGAGCAGTTACTGATGGCAATAAGGAGAATATCTGTAATATGTGCTGATAAACATAACAATTTATTAAGTGGTATTATATTGATATATGCCTTTCTGTAATTGAGACCAAAAAAGTGTGTTTTCACTGATGTTAGTTACTGTTTTGTTAGAGAAAATAGTTTCTACATGTAAAAATCATAGTAAAAGAATGAGAATTGAGGAGAATGGTAGAGGTGGGAATTCAAAAATCATACATTTGGTACATTGTAAGAACTTTTGTAAATGTCACGGTGTTCCTCTTCCCAGCACAACAATAAAGGGAAAAAAAAAACAGAATAAAGTTACATGTTTTAAAATGTAAAAAAAAAAAAAGAAAATAAGTAATTCTAGCTATTTGTTATAAATGATAATGAATATTTAGAGAAAATAAAATCTACAGTAAAATTACTAGAGTCAATAATTAATAAAATCATTATACTCTATGTAGTCAATAAATTAAATCACATTTATTTTCATGTAAAAGCAAATAAAGCAAACATGCCATCAAAAATACTCTGAGAAACAGGTAAAAATTATCAAATAGTTAAGAAAAATTCCAATACAAATATTCAGGGAAACTGCCCAGTATGTTATAAAATAATTTGAGTAAGAGGAAGTAAGTAAATAAATTTTTAAAACTTGTTCAAATATTAAGCATATGTAAATTTTACCAATATGAACTATGAATTTAGAGAAATAGCATAAAATCCTGTTTGTGACTATAGGAATTGTTAAATCAATTTTGAGAAGCAATTTCCTTCTCACATTGTGGAAATGATACCAGTCATTAAAGTCAAGAGGCTCTTAAAGAATAGGAAACTGGCAGGATCTATTCCAGTGGACATCATATACTAATGCTGCCAATGTTGCAGACACTGAGAATAGTGATACAATTTAACAACAGATAAAGTAGGAAATGACACATGGTAGAATGTCCAACAACACACTGCAGATGGATATACTTGAATATGGAGAAGTTAACATTTACACAATAGTGTAAAAAGTAGTATTTTAATAACTGTGAAGAAAAGAGAACTTGAGTCTTTTGTTACATAATGTATATACAAGCAATTCCAAGAGTTTATAAACATAAATATGAGAATGATGTATAGTGTCTTTCCAAAGTTATTCTTTTTAAGAGATCTGAAGGGTTGTGTGCCTCCACAGTGGGATGGCATAGCAGTCATACGAATGACTCACACAAGTACACATGAATGGTAAAATAAATTCTTTTTTTTTTTTTTTTTTTTTAGTACTGGGTTTTAAACTCAGGGCCTACAACTTGAGCCACTCCACCAGCCATTTTTGGTGATAGGTTTTTTTCAAGGTAGCGTCTTGTAAACTATTTGCCCAGGTTGGCTTTGAACCGTGATCTTCCTGACTTCTGCCTCCTTGAGTAGCTAGGATTACAAGAGTGAGCCACTGGCACCGGGCTTTAAAATAAGTTTTAAAAAGAGTTACTTATGGAGCAGTAGATGACAAAAGAGGGTTGCATCTACCTGGCTGATTTAGTAATTCTTGAAGAAGTGTCATCTGGACTCTTCCTAACTCTTACATTTTCACCTCCCTGTCCTCCCAGACCCTACCTAACAAACTCCTATTTATATGCCTCCAAGTCTATGAGAAGCCTGATGTTAGAGCTCTCCTTCTATATTATATCAGCAGAAATAACTACAAGCTCAAATAATATAAAACCCAGACTCTGGGAAAGCTGCCAAATTGACCACAATATGTATAAGTAGAATTATACACCATGACCAAGCAGGATTTATCCCTGATATGCAAAGTTGGTTTAACATTTAAAATTGATCAATGTAATCCATCATATCAAATAAATAAAAATGAAAAATCATCTGATCTTTTCAATAGGTTGGGAAAAAAATGCAGTTCAGAATGAAGTACAAGGTAGGGGAGACAAATAGCTTTAATGACATGAATAGAGATTGAGAAAACTTGTGGCAAATTATTAAGAATTGCAAATATATCCATGTCTTAGAAGAAAGTGTGTGAGACATACATGAAATGTGTATTCAAAAATTTGAGCAAAAGTGTATACCCTAAAATTAAATAATCTGTATAAATGGCAAAATATATGTGTACAATAGTAACAATAATATATATTATGGGAACAATGTAAAACTAGTGGTAAATAACACAATAGGAGCTAGAGAAAATGTCACACAGTGATGGAAGTTTACAAATTTGATTAATTCATGTTTTTCATTAGAAACCCAAACAATCTTCTAGAAATTAAATTGACACACAAGGCATGATGTTCCCCAGGGTGTGCAGGACTCTTCCTGCTTAAGAGCAGTTGATGTTTGAAGCAAGAAAAAAATATTGTAGAACTAAAGTGACTTCCTGAGAAAAAGAAGGGCTTATAAAGTTTATTGGTTAAAATAAGTACATGTACTTTCCATACTATTTCATGCAAATCAGTAAAGGTAAGCTGTAATTATAAGTTCAAACTATTTCTTTAGGTATAACTCTAAATTTAAGTATCAAGATTCAGTTGATAAAGCATAAATGTATGAAATTTTGAGATCTTTATCTGAAAATATGATCATTACTATTATATATCACTTAACTTGCTAAATTATGAAATTAAATAAATTAGATGAATAAAATCAAATAGTGATAATAAAACAGCAATATATATTTCAAAAAATATTAAAAATTAATACAAAGGAAAATATCAGAACTGTTTGGCAAATCATTTTATGTATCAATATACTAATTGAAAAGCATCATCTGATGTGGCTAGAACGATACACAGGTATAATTGATTTGAGCTGATAAGCAAATATATAACTATTCCTTTTGAAAAGTTGGAGAACAAGAATTTTAAAAGTTTATTTGGAATTATCAAGTAGTGGTGAATTTTTTAATATTAGTGTTAAAAATAAAAAGCAATTGTATTACATTTGTCTTGTTTTGTCTGGAGTTTTAATCACACTCATTTGGTCTGGAGACATTCATGGTAAGAGTAAGGCACAGTTGGCTAGATTTACTTAAAGGTGCACTTTTATCATTCATCATGTGAGGAGAAAAAAGGGAACTGTGTTCACTTGCAAGGGAATTACATGATGGAGGAGAAACTAACATAAATACAAAGGGAAAAGAGAAAATGGTGTGAGCAAAAGGTCGTATTTATTAACTAACTAAAATATTAATTCATATTTTAGTATATTGTATAATAGGTGTTAGTGAAAGATTTAATGAACAGCATTGTGAGATCATTGTTTTTCATATCTGGCATATGTGAAAGAAATTAAAGTAGAGCAATAATAATGCAACTACTTATTTCACCACAAAAAGAATGGATTTAATAAATGATTCTCACTGGAATATAGAGGGGACTTTAAGTCTTGAATAAGAAGCACATAAAAGCTTTAACAGAAAAGGTTTAGATTCAAAGAAGATGGAGATGTACATGTGTGCAGAGAAAATAATGATCCCAGAAACAAGACAAAATGTCTGTGTAAAATTTCACTTTCAAGAGAAAAATGTTATTTCTCCACAATATGGTCTAAATAATAATCTGAACTTCCCAATAATCTTGGTAAAATTAAAACCAAGTCTATTAAGTTATGTTAAATTTGTGTTCTTGGTATCATTTTAATATATATCAGTTCACTTTTGAAGTTCCAATCTCATCTTGTACAAATGAAGTAATGCTGGATACAATTTAAGATAGCAAATACATGTAGGCATGTATCTAATACTTGTAAAAACCAAACAAATTATTTTAAAAAGTGAATGAATTAATTATAATGACTTTATCATATCAGCAGCTGGACAGCAGATTAAAACAGAAAAATTAAACCGCACTGCGGTTTAATGATGGAATTTGTCCTCTTGGGGTTCTCTGATACTCCCCAGCTCCAGTGGACACTTTTTGGGATATTTTCATCCATATATTTGATTATTTTGATGTGCAACAGCATTATAGTACTAATAACAAAAATTGACCCTGCTCTTCAGACACCTATGTATTTTTTCCTTGGAAATTTTTCATTTCTGGAAATCTGCTATGTAACAGTCACTATCCCAAGAATGCTTGTGGAACTTTGTACCCAAAAAGGAAATATTTCTTTTTTTGCCTGTGTTGCACAAATGTATTTTGTCCTTATGCTGGGAGGCATGGAGTGCCTCCTGCTGACACTGATGGCCTATGACCGTTATGTGGCCATCTGTAACCCTCTGCACTATGCTCTAGTCACGAACCACAAGGTCTGCACACAGCTGGTGGCTGCCTGCTGGATCAGTGTAATTCCAATTGTAATTGGGCAAACATACCAGATTTTCTCTTTGCCTTTTTGTGGATCTAACAGAATTAATCACTTTTTCTGTGATATTCGCCCAGTACTGATGCTTGTTTGTGGAGACACATTTGCAAATAAGATAGGAGTATATGTTGCAGTGGTAGTTTTTCTTATGGTTCCATTTCTGTTGATCACTGTCTCCTATGGCAAACTTATGTCCAATATTCTGAAATTGACATCAGCCATAGGGAGGGCTAACGGTTTCTCCACTTGCTCATCTCACCTGACAGTTGTAGTCTTATTCTATGGATCAGCAAGTATCACTTATTTACAACCCAAAACAAGTCAATCTGAAGGAATAGGAAAACTGATGTCCCTTTTCTGTACCGTTTTGACCCCAACTTTGAATCCCATTACATATACTCCAAGGAACAAGGATATCACTGTGTCACTGAGAAAACTATAAACAAAATTAGTAGCATGAGGCAAATATCTAAAATTACAAAATGTATGTTTATAGGTTTGCCCGAAAAGTATATTTACCTTTGTTCTTATGTTTCTGTCTATAGATAATTAATATTATGGTAAAAATCCATGTTTTGTCAAGGAGCTTTCATTTTACAGAGCTTTGTTCGGAGCTTCTGTATAGTCAGAGTATAAATTAACCCAATTGTGAAGATATCATTTTTAAAATCAGTCTTGCTTCTCATGATTAACTCTTGATATGGGGGACAGTGTGAGCAGCACAAGATACCACTAGTTGGGCTTATGTTATCAGATGGATTTTCTTTCTTGCTCATCTTCCTCTAGTTGTATTACATGCCCTTCTCTGATAGTATGGTTTGACCATCCTAAGGAAAAGAAAAGAACCGGTTAAGGTGATGGAACTGGTGAAATCTATCAGTTGTTTATTTTAGCTTTTATTTTTTATAGCTTCTGATTTCTAACTGTCTGTGTTCATATCCTTTAGAAAGAACAAATTGTCAGTGTTTTCTTCTCTAAAGTACTAGACTTCTTTGTTCTTTGTTAAACTCAGTGCCTCCCATGGCAACTTATGATCTTACTTGGGTAATATGTATTTAATTTTCAGAATATCTAGAATTTCACTATAATATATCTATATGAATGTATAGAGAGTTGAGTCATGCTCCCTAAAAATATCTCCACTTAACAGCTGAAAATGTAACCTTATTTGCAAAAAAAGGGTCTTTATAATTTTAGGTAGTTAAGGATTTTGAAAGCAGATCACCATGGTTTGTCTTGGCACCAAGTCCAGTGGTTATTAACCTTGGAAAAAGCAGAGAAACAGAGAAGAACATGGTGGGAAGAAGGAGGTAAACATTAGAGTGATTCAGCCACAAATCAAGCAAAGTCAAGAGCCTCAAATGCTGGAGGAGAGAAAGAGTAGTCATCTCCTAAACTTTTTGGAGAAAGTGAGGCCCTACCAACACTGATTTTGGACTCTGGCCTGGACAAATATGAAAGACTAATTTTCTGTTGATTTAGTCACCCAATTTGGGGTAATTAAAGTATTCCTAGGAAAGCAATACACCATGAAAATAACACTCATCAATATTTTCTTATTTTAACCATATGGAATTAATTCTGTGTCCTCCCAGATCACAGCTAACACATTATAAAAGTTGCTGATACTATTGCTTCATCTGTGTTGTAAAAATTTGGTATTTCTTTCTTTTGATGAAAAATAAAAAAACACATAATTTATTGTACAAACTGAGTCTAAGAAATGTCTCTTCAAAGAAATAACATATGACTAAGATTATTAGAATTTTTTTCTTCAGAATGTTTTTAGTATTTCAATTTTTTTTTCTAGAAATGCAAAGCAATGTTCAAAACTAAGGGAATGCGCTGAGAGTTAGAATATATTAGGACATCTCTACTCTATAATATTATTCAGCCACTGGAGACAATGGTTTAGAGCAACTCTACTGAGGGAATTCCCACTATCTCAAAATGTAAGAAAAATGTTGATTTACTATACAATCCTATTGAGAATGTCTGAAATTGTCAGATCATTGAGTAATAAGATTTTTCCATCCACAAAAATATAAACCTGATTGAAAATAATTAGCTACAATGTTTACTGTGGTTGGTTATTTGAAAGTATTCATCAAACTACACAGTGTATACTCACAAAGAATTTTATTTAAAGGCAAAAAATGTGGTTCAATAAAGACAAAAGGGAAGCCTGCATGAGAGGCCTGAGAGACAATCAGTACCAAGGTAATCTGGGATTGCTTTTGTCCCATATAAAGGATCACATTCTTATGAATTATGCAAGAAACAAGGACATCTGGAAGACTAAGATAATAAGTATCTAATCGATTGCTTTTGGTCATTTAACTAAGCCACTTTGTCAAATCCATTAGAATAGTTCTGAAATCCCAATAAGTAAAGTGACTAATGTCACCAGGGTACTGTAAACCTTACAAGGAATCTCAGAAAACCCACTTATCTTAGCTAAATTAAGAATAAAGAACTAGGTGTCTAGGCATTCTCAGGGAAAAAGAGCTTTTGTGGGTTGAGGGTGAGTGAACTGTACTTGCATAATGATAATGAATGAATTCAATTCCTTTTAAATTATTGTAAGTCTTTTTTGATGTAGCATAACAAATAGTCAAAAACTTACCTACTTAAGAGAACACAAGAATAATGAAATTATGTCACTTGTAAGAAAATGGATTGAACTGGAGAGTACCATGTTGAACAAGAAGCCAAGATCACACAAATTTATCTTCCCACAGTTTTTGTAGGCCTAATTCTGCACATGGTGTTTGGTTTCTCTACTTTGGGTTTCAAAGGCTAATATCTAGGTGCCAGCTGGGCCAACTACTTGTCTGGAGTCTCTAGAGAAGAATATAAATTCCAGCTCATTTAGGTTGTTAGAAGAATCCAGTTCCTAGAGATTATAATGCTGAGGTCCAATTTCCTGGTTGGATGTCTAATGGGGGCCAAGCTTAGCTTCTAGATGCCAACCACAGTCTACATTGTCTGCTTTCTTCCATATTTTTCACCTGAGTCTCTAATTTTTGTACTGTTTTTACTATACCTAGATTTAAGGTATTTGTGTGATTCAATGAAGTACACAGAAATAATATCCCTAATTAATGTCAATTGATGTTAGAGTTTAATTAAGATGCAAAATTATTTTATAACATCTAGATTAATTTTTGATCAAATAACTAGAAGTTTATGTATAGGTGAAGCACTAATTTGTTTGCCGTCTTAGAATCCTATTTAGTACAGTTACACCACAAATGAGTACAACACCAAATGAAAATGATAAAAACATACTAATTAAAAATTAAATAACCATTGTTTAAAAATGGAATCACCAAAGTTCTATGGGGAACTTCTTAGAAATACAAAGGTATGTAACTTGTAACAAGTGATTTTGAGAATCTGCAAAGCAAACATGGTCATTACAAGAAAATAAGAGAAGATATACTTCCAAAACTATGGTTATTTGCCTAAAGTATGAGTCTTTCATGTATATATATGTGCACGTGTGTGTATATTTTGACATACATATGTATGTAAAACTAAAAATAGCAGAAATAAATGTGCAGTATTGCAAGAAATTATCCCAAATATATGTGCATACAAACATATGTGAATAATTCTGACAGAAAGCCAAAGAACTTCAATAATCACCTGTCCATATTTTGCATTTCAAATACTTTTACATCTGTTAACCATTTTCATCCAAGAAAATAATAGTATTCACTATGAGCCAGATGTTATTAAAACACATAATATTTATTTCCACAAAAAACAAACAAATTTCCATTATGTGTTCTTACATTGGAAAATTAAGTAATTCAAATGAATAAATTTCCCTTTATGAACAATAAATTTAAAGAAATGGAATAAACTCCTATGTGTTGTGAATACGTGTGATTTAACAGGAATTGTTAAGTCGGTTGTTCGAGAAGCAATGTTTTTTCAATTTGTGGAAATATCACTAAAAGCTAAGTACTCTTAAAAAAAAAGTAAAATTAACAGAATATTGATAGTGTAGAAGTCAACTTGCTATATTGCAGAAATTAAAGCTATATGATACATTCAAGAATATGTAGAAGGATCAATTTCACATCACAAAAATCCCAACTTGTGGATACACACAGCTTGAAGACATATTGATATATGAAAGAAAGTAGTACTGAAATAATGTAGAATAGTTGTTCCTTTCATAAATTATCTATTTAGAAAAATATCCTATCTTAAGGTGAGTAAAGAGAAAAAAATGACAGAGATTAACTCTTGCTTCCCATAATTTGCCTACAAAAATTTGTGTGATTTTTAAGTCTGAATATTAAATATAATATATCTTTTTAAAGATAATCCTATTATCTTCCTAGCTTTAGCTTAAGAAAAATATTTTTAGTAAATGTAGCTGGCCATAGGTCAAAATTTGAAAAATGCAATTAAACCAAATAGTTTTATGTCTGTATATACAAGCAGTACATATCAAACTCTTTCCAAAGAAGACTTGACAATTGGCAAAAAGATAACCTAAAGATCATTATAAAATACTTTAAAGCATGAAAAATAATACCTATTATGTATCTTCTTGTGTGACTGTGTATACACAGTTGTATGTGATTATATTTAGTGCAATGAGTGATATGGGAGTTCATAGTTACAACTTTTCTGAAAAATATTAGCATTATTAATTCTAAAAAATTAGAAATTGTATTGTGATATTTTAATATACGTATTTAATGTAATTTGATCGTATTCATCCCTTCCATTATTCTTTGATATCCTTGCCACTCCTAATCCCCTCTTTTAAAACTTTTTTTGCAAATTTTAAAAATAAGTTTCACTATGAACTTTTCATATGTGCATACAACACATTTTGATAATATTCTCCACCATTCACCCACTCTTTCCCTCCTACACCTTCCACTATTCACAAGAATATTCATTACATGGAACTATCAGAATTTTTAAATTGCCTTTTCATATTGCTTCAAAAAGTGACAGAGGAACAAAAATAGATTAATGATGATTCATGGTTAGAAACTATTTAATTCAAAAACAAATGAAACTTCATCTTTAGAGGCCTGAAGGAGGAAAGCAAAAAGTCTGCCTAAAATGAATTATTTAGTAAGATTATTTTGTAAAATACAAATTAAGATTTGTAAAGACAAATGATGTACGAACTAAATGTATATATCACTAGAACATTTAAAAATAAGACATAAAAGTTCTTCAAGTGGAAGAAAAAGAAGTCAAAGTAGACATGGAAAAGATTGAACAGAATAGAAAATTAGAAGATTGAGATGCATAGAACTTTTCAGTTTTAAATGTTCTTAGAAGAAAATTACACTTAAATACAATGTGTTGTGATGCTTATAAGCCAAAAAGAGTAAAAGTAAACCAATTATACAAAAGTGGGACATAATTAATTTAGACTAGTTTACATAATTTGTAGTTTAAGCCAGGGGTGGTTGTACAAAGCTCTTGGGGGGCTTACACAGGAAATGACAGTTTGATTCCGGAATAAGCTACATAGTGAGACACTCTCTCTCATAGTGAGACACTCTCTCTTTTCTCTCAGAAAACCTAAATAAAGAAATAAAATAAATACTTTAAGAAACTATATCATGTAATTTCTTTTCATTTTTACCTATTTGTTTTTTTTTTTTTTTACTGTTGTCCTGGGTGGGGATACATTGTGGCATTTACAAAAGTTCTTATAATATATCAAATATATCATACTTGAGTTCCCCCATGTATAATTCTCTTTTATCATTCCTTTCCCCATTCCTGAAGTAGCTTCAACAGTTGTCATTTTTGCATTTACATACACATATACACAGTTTTTGTACCATATTCACCCTCCTAACCCCTTTCCCTACAACCTCCCCTTCCCACTGTTACCAACGCCCCCACTGGGAAGGACTTGTTCCACCCTCCTATTCTCTAATTGTAGAAGGAAAAAGAAGAAAGAAAATAAAAAGACACTCACATGAAAGCCAATAAATCAAAGTTAAATTAAACTTAAAAATCAAACAATCCAAGGGATATGAGAAAGGACAAAGAAGCAATAGCCAAAAACCAGTAAACATTGTTTTAAAAATGATATAGTTAATGCCAAATGCATAAATATGTACATTAAATGCTACATAACTTAAATCTGTAATTATAAGAAACAAAAAGTCAAAATGCAAATATATCCCACCTAAATAGTACAAAGAACCAGATTTCTGGGACATGAATAAAAGAGCAAACTTATGAATCTGTGGTAAAGAAGAGTGGAATAAGATACAGACTAAAGGCATGAAACACATATTTAAAGATATTAGAGCAGAAAATTTCCCTAATGTAGAAAAAGAAATGCACACCCAAATACATGAGGTATTGAGAAGCACAAATATACACAGCCAGATAAGAACCTTGTGACTTCATACTGCAGTTAAAATGCCAAAAGATCAAAGCAAAGAATACTAAAAGCTGCAATAGAATAATTCTAAGTTATTTACCAAAGCAAACCTATTAGAGTAACAACAGAAATCTTAAAGACCACAAGAGCAAGGACTGGTTTATTTCAAACCTTGAGGCAAAATAATTGCCAACCATAACTCATACATTCAGAAAAGTTCAAAGCCATGTTAACTCTCATAAACTGTTTGTGGAAATGTAAATTAGTTTCAACTGCTGTAGAAAACAGTATGGAGGCTCCTCAAAAAACTAAAAATATAACCACCCTATGATCCAGAAATTCACTCCCAGGGATCTATCCGAAGCAATGTAAGTCAGATTACAATAAAGGCACCTGCAGACTCATGTTTATGGCAACACTATTAATAATAGCTAAGCTCTGGAAACAGCAAGATGCCCCACTAATGATCAATGGATTAAGAAAATGTGGTATTTATACACAGTGGAATTTTACTCAGCCACAGAGAAAAATGAAATTTTGTCATTTGCAGGTAAATAGATGATAATGGAGAATATCATCTTAAGTGATGTTAACCAAGTTCAGAAAGCAAAAGGCCTCAAGTTTTCTCTTATATGTGGAATATAGACCCAAAACAATTACAAATAATATTATAAAATACAGTTCATGCTAAAGGGAGGTCACATATATGAGAAGGAGTGTAAAAGAAGGAAATTAAGACTATGAATATGGTTGAGGTACTTCCTATACTAGAGTGAACATAGACTTTTTTAATATATTGAAATTACCATAAGAAGGGTACTAAGGTAGAAAGGAGAAAAAAAGGGGATGAACCAATTGCTATTAAATCACATATATACATGGAAATGTCACAATGAAACACCCTGTATAGCTATCTTAAATGAACATTTTTTTTTTACAAAAAGAGAAAATGGAGAGGCAAAACAGGTCCTGTCTATGGGACTGGGACTAGTATGAGTAGGAGAGGGGAGGATATAAGGGCAGGATGCATGGGGGGTGAATATGCTGGAAATACAATGTATTGTATGTAAATGGAAAAATGAAATATTTTGAAGCTATTCCAAGAATGGAGGAAGGGTATAAATGAGAATGATGGAAGGGGTGAATTCAGTTATGATATATTGTAAAAAATTTTGTAAATATCACATTGTACCCCAGGACAACAATAGTAAAAAATAAAGAATAAAAAAAATCAAAGGATAATAAAACCCCTTCATAATAAGCATAAATTGAAGAACTCATGATGATAACCCAGCATCTAAGAAGATAAATAAGGAAATGCTATACACAGAAATATGTAAGGAAAAACACAATCATAAGGACTCAGGAAAATATAGATCTCATTGGAAGATAAATATCAATGATAGATAGAAAAGAATCAAACATTACTATTTCAAGAAAATATCAAACCAATAAGATAAATGGAAATATTAGACAACATAACTCATTAATAACCCAAAGTGTAAATGGACTGAACTCTCCAATTAAAACATATAGACTGGCTGAATAAGTTTTCAAAAAGGATACAACTGTGTGCTATCTACATTAAACTCGCCTCAGTGGCAAAGATATACATTCAGACACAAAATAAAAGGAATGAAAATGATATGTCAATAAAACTGGTTTTATGACTATTTGATGAATTAAATTTTTAGCCAAACTTAGTTATGAGTGATTAAAAAGGATGCTACATAATCATAAAGGGAAAATCAATCAAGAGATAAAATAATTGGAAATATAACACACCAAATAATGGTGCACACAGTTTCATTAAACAAACACTATTGTACACAAAGGTAAAGACAAATCCAGATACAATAATAGTTTGTGATATTGGTAAACAGCCCTCATTAACAGACAGATCATCCTGATGAAACAATCAAAAAGAAAATTCAGAGGTAAACTTCACCATGTGTAAAATGGATTTAATAAACATTTACAAAATATTGCAATCAACAGATATAGAATACGCTTCTTCTCAGCAGCCAAGGAACATTACCCAAAATATACTGCATTTGAAGCCTTAAGGCAAGACTTTACAAATTGAAATAATTGGAACAATTTCTTGTATCTTACAGATATAATAGAATAAATTTTGAATTCAATAATAAGAGAAACAACAGAAACTATACAAACACATGGCAACTGAACAATAATTAGATGAACAGGGAATTAAAAAAACTCCTAGAATCAAAACTTTGACTATAAGTGAGCATTTATTGTGACACAATTTCATGTCCAGCCTTTGGTCATCTTTTTCCTTCTCAATGATTTCTTTATTTGACTGACAGGTCAAAAACAGTTGTATTATCTACCTAAGAGGCATTAGAACTGGGCTGTCCAGGTTGACCAGGCATGACTGAAAATTGTTGGACAGTGTAGAGCATTTGAAAGATGTCAAAGGCTCTGAAGTTGGATAGAACAAGTAGAAATGGTTCCACACATCACTACAACATGACAAGAGCCAAAAGATTTGCCCTTCCTGAGCTATTTCTGCATCCTGAACTACAGAAAAAGTGGGTACAGTGCGAGTGGATAAAGGTGATCAGCCCAGAGTATTTTATCTAGTGTGCCTCAGGGACAGTGAGTGATCACTTAAGGGGTTTCTCTCTGTCCTGAACCCTTCAGACCTCTGTACTGGACCATGAGAAGAACTTAACAGAGATGAGCATTATGTTTGATGGAAGTCTTCTTTTATTTCCAGTTAGGTCACGGCATTTATTGTAGCTCAGGTTTACCTTTCCTTTAATGGTCAATCCCTAAAGAAGACAAATGTTCATTCTTATTTTTATATTACCACCATTTTACCTAACACCTGTAACTTATCATTGTTTTATAAGAGTATATAAAACCAAAATGAAATAAAATACATGTAGTACATACCAAAAGAAAAATTGCCAGAATGAAGTGAAAAATAAAAAGATATTTACAGAAAACTTGGGTTGCAGCAAAGTCAGGTGTAATAGAAGTGTGTATTTATGAGTGCCTCCACTAAATACAAAACCTAATGATTCATATAAGGACCTGAAAAATCAGTACCAAGACAAACACAAAATTATTATATGAAAAAATAATAAAGATCAGTGCATAAATTAAATGTAACTAAAAGAAAATAAGAAAATATTGAAACAAGGAGTCATTTCCTTGAAAAGGTAAGTGACATGGACACATGTGGAAAAACTTCTGTGAAGAAAGAAAAGATCAAAATTAATAAAATTAGTGATGAAATTGTGAATATTACAATAGCTATCACTGAAATACTGAGGGTCATAAGGAGATACTTTGAAAACATTTGTACCATGATATTAGAAAACCTAGCACTAGTGAATAAATTTCTAGACACATGAACTACTGAAAGTGAACCAAATACAATGAACAACCTGAATGGACCAACCACAAGTCTTTTTTTTTTAAATTCATTTATTCACATGGCACAAGTCTTATAATACAGGAAGTTGTAAAGAATCTGTGAACAAAAAAATGACCATGACCTGACAGATTAACTTCTCATTTCAATCATAACTCTAAAGAAGAGCTACTGGCAACACTCCAAAAACTTTCTATGAAATAAAAATGGAAGGAATAGTCTGCAAACCATCCTATGAAATGAGTACTACCCTGATGCCACATCTGGATAAGGGCACGCATAGAAGGAACTGTAGATCAGTTCCTTTGATAAATATGGAGAAAAGTTTTTTTTTCTTCTAAGGATGCAAATATGTGTCAACATAGGCAAATCAGTAAGCATATAAAAACATAAGCAGAGTCAAGGACAGTAATCACATGATCATCTCAAAATAGAAAAAAATGCTTTTGAGAAGATCCAACATGACTTCAAGATAAAAACTCTGAAGAACCTAGGAAAAGAAAAATCATCTCTCAGTGTGTGATACAATTATTGTCAAAAGTTTGCTGAATGAGGAAAATATAAAAATATTTCTTCTAAACTTAAGAATGAGACAAATGTGTCAATTCACTTCACTCTTATTCAACATAGACTTAAAATATTTGCCAGAGCAATAAAGAAAGAAAAATACATAAAATTTGAAAGGAGGAAGTCAAAATTATTCCTGTTTGCAGATGACCTGATCCTGTACTTAAGAAAAAAAAAACTAAAGATATCACCAGAAATCATTTAGATTCAATAAATACATTTATAATGTAGGATACAAAATCAATGTACAAAAACTAGTTTTTCTAAATACCACTAATGAACACGCTGAGTTAAATGAAGATAATCCTATTCACAATAACCTCAAAAATTAAAACACTTAAGACTAAACCTATGTAAGAGCCTAATAGCCTCTTCAATGAACAGTAAAACAGATAAGAATGTAATTGAAGAAGACACTAGAAAATGTATAGACCTAGCATGGTCATGTTCAGAGAATAAACTTTATGAAAATGGATATATCACCAAAATGATCTACAGATTCAAAGCCATCCCCATCAAATTTCCAATCTTCTTCTTCACAGAAATATTTATTTAAAAGTCCCAAACACTCATGAGAGAACAGAACACCCCCAATACCCAAACTATCTTACGAAAAAAGCAATGCTATAGGAAATCACAACTGTAGATTTCAAATTATAATACACAAACATAATAATAAAAAGCCTGAATGGTACTGGCACAAAAACTGATTCATGAATGAGGAGAAGAGATGAGGGGAGGACAGGGGAGGACTGAGGAAAGGAGAGGAGAGAATACTTGGATATACACCTGTGAAGTTATAGTTACCTGATTCATGGCAAAAACACCAAAAACATACATTAGAGAAAAGAAAACCTGTTCAGTCAGTTGTCCTGAGAAAATTGGATATCCAGATGTAGAAAACTGAATCTAGATCCCTATGTCTCAACTAGTACAAAATCAACTAAGAATGGATCAAAGACCTTAATATAAGACATGAAATTTGAAACTGTTATAGGAGAACACAGTGAAAACACTTCTAGATACACTCATAGGACACAGTAGTAACAGCAAGTATTGATGAATGCAGTTTAGTCAAATTAAAAGGCTTCTGCATACCAACAGAAACGTTCACCAGAATGAAGAGAATGACTACAGAATTGTGTGTATCTTTGGCATCTATTCATTTGACAAGAGATTAATGTCCAGAATATACAGTGAGCTCAATAACTCAAACACAGTAAGACCTAACAATCCTATCAATAAATGGGCAAATTAACTGAATATACAGTTTTCAAATGAAGTAACACAAATGCCCAATAAATATGTTAAAATATTCATTACCTTTAGACATTAGGAAAATAGATATGAATGAAGTTTATATGTGATTTTAATCCAAGCATGAGAGGTCAATGTAGGGGATTCATAAATTGCAGACCAGATTGGGCTGCAGAGGAAGTCTCAGACCAGTCTGGCTTATATAATGAGAATCTGCTTAAAAAATAAATGAATAAATGAAAACTCATCTAAACAAACTAAAACCAAAGAGAACATCTCATGAAAGTTAAAATAGTTATCATTGAGAAAAAAATTAAAAACCAACAAACTGAAATGTTAGTGTGTATGCATGGGAACAGTGACAATACAATGCTGATAAGAATGTGGCAATTGCCTTGTTATACTCAAGTGTGTGTGTGTGTAGATGTGTGTGTGTGTGCATATGATCCAACTGAATTTTAAATTCCATGAATATATTTTAAATATTGTAATTTATTTTTGAAAATTAAGCATCAATAGCACTGCTAATTTAATTATAGGATTACATGGGAAAAAAACCTAAAAAACGTGGTTGCATGCCACGATTATTCTGGTGTACACACATAATTTTGAATAGAAGTGTTTACATATTATAGTACACTATTTTGTTTTTGATTCTTGTTTTTAAATGTGGGTGATACTGTACATAGGTGTTAAGTTTTACCTTCCATTTAACTCCTAGAACTCTTTGGAACTAACAGTAAATAAATTGAAGCTTTCACTGATGTAAACTTCAGAAAACTGATAGTTGGTCGTATTTAATTTTAAACAGAAGGGAATGGCTCCTAAATTTTTAAGATCAAAGGTCTATGATTTGGAAAAATTCATCACAGGAACTCCTGGCAAATAATTATATTACTTTTTTTGAAATCTGAGAAAATATTTAAGTTAGGAACTCACACATCTAATTTTATTCTATTTTTCCATGAATATATTTTATTACAAAGACATTTGTTGTCAATGAAAATTCTGAGGATTTAGCAAAGTAGCAGAATTTTTTAAGTAGCCAATTCAAAAGTCAGTATTATTTCTGATATACAATATTGCTTTCTTTTGTGACCATTATTTTAATTATGTTTTTGTATGTCTTTTTTATTTTTGAATAAAAATATTTTATTTTATTGTTAATTTTTTAAATTGTACTGGGTGGTGTACATTGTGGTATTTACAAAATTCTTACAGAATATCAGATATATCATACTTGAATTCACCCCCTCTACCACTCTCCATTATCTTCCTCTCCCCCCATTCCTGACATCCACCCTCAGGCAGGACCTGTTCCACCCTTCTGTTCTAATTTTATAAGAGAAAAAGTGATATTTTTGTTTGTCTAACATGATACACAGAGAGTTTCCTTGTGTCATTTCCATGTATATATGTACTCTAACCCGACCTGGTTCATCTCCTCCATTTTTCTTCTTTCTGCTTTAATCCTTATCTTATGGTGGTTTCAACAGGAATAAAAATTCTGTATTCATTTTTGTATAGAGAGTA
Organism: Castor canadensis; assembly: GCF_047511655.1. Classification (NCBI taxonomy): domain Eukaryota; kingdom Metazoa; phylum Chordata; class Mammalia; order Rodentia; family Castoridae; genus Castor; species Castor canadensis. The sequence continues at coordinate 190,625,856 of NC_133386.1, forward strand.
CATCAACCATGTTTGCCTTCTTAATTTCCTTCTTTTACCCTCCTTCTCTTGTATATGACTTCTCTTTAGTATGACCTGTTTTTCATAATATTGCTCATGTTTGTGTTTGTTTTAGGTCCATATTCCACATATGAGAGAGAATATGTGGCTTTTTGCCTTCTGAACCTCTTTAATTTCACATAAGATGAAGTTTTCCAGTGCCATTCATTTACCTGCAGATGACAAAATTTCATTCTTCTTTTTAGTTGAATAAAATTCCACTGCATATAAATACCATATTTTATTAATCCATCCATCAGTATTGTGGCATCTTGACTGTTTCTATACTTTAGCTATTGTCACACATATAAGTTTAAAACACTTTGACTCTTTGGACTTTAAGCCAACTGGGTCCTTCAACTTGCTACAAAATGAATGTAAATTTAAAATTAGGACACCATAAAAAGACTTATTGTTGAAATATCTTTCAGCTCAAACCAAGAAAAAGTATAAAGAAGGTTAAAAGTGAAGCCTGATGTTAAAAAAAATTTCCAATGGCATTTATTGTTCACATCCATCAGAATCACCCAGTGGCTGGTGGTTGTTTCATAAACAAAGTAGACTGTTGGAGCATATTCCACTTCCATTTCATCACTTTGTACTCCTTCTTAGAATATGGAAAAATGCCTTGTTTTGCATTATTCTCTCAATCTGAAGGAGGTGACGCAGGCCATGGAGTATTAGCTATGATAAAAGATATGGGTTTTAGGAGAATGATCTGTATATATTTTGCATCTATAGTGAAACACACTATTAGTAACTGAAAGTGAAGATCATAGCACAATGGCTTGATATTTTCCAAACATGTTCCTTTTTCACTGAAAATAGTAGAACAACATTTTGTAGCCAAACCACATTTAACTTGAAATCAATGATCAGATTTCTTTCATTACAGGTCATTCATATTAATCAGAATGTTCCCTTTTATATGGGAACCATGTGATTAGTTTCCACAATGACATATGGTAAAAATGATATATCTGTGTTAATGATCTGAAATGTGAACTTTTTCCCCCACATTCTGTCAATATTCAGTTGTCTGAATTCAGGCTGTGCAACAAGGATGACACGAATGGAACAGTAGAACACTTAGTTGGAGTGAACCAGCGTTTTCTAATTACTGCCCCAAAATTGTACCTTGATGTGATATTGTCCTGTGTTGCTAAGTCATGATATACCTGAGATATTGTTTCAGTTTCTTAGGTGTTTTCAGATGGTGGTAATGTTTAATTGAATAACATAATTCCCAATTGTCCTTTAATATCATAGTATAGAAATCAGATCTGTCCCTATCTTAATGGAAATGAATATTAGATGTTCCTAGCCTATATATAAATACAAGGTTGTGGAAGCCATTACTGAGAAAAGTACATGAGAAAAACAAAATAGTAATAATAAAGTGTTCAGATGACCAATGTTGTAAGAAGCATGCTTTAGCAAGAACAGCATATTTAGGAATATATTGAGAATGTTGTTAAAAAATTAACATGTAAAATCCCTGTAAAATAGTCTAACAGGCAGACACAAATATGAATACAGATAGGTATACATTTTGGGTTCATAAAATCATGCTTGTGATTCTGATCCCTATATTTTCCATATATTCATGGAAATGGCTAAAATAGGAAAAATGTTTTGAGAGGAATGTTGCTTCCTTTATTTTTACTCTAAATTAGCTCTATTAAAATGTTTGCTTTTGAAGTGGCTTATATTTTCAATCAGCTATAATACTTTCCTGAGGCCTGAGTAGACAATATAATATACACTTTGAAAAGTTAAGTTTTTGTCATTAAACATGATTTGTTTCCATTTCATAAGAGTTAAATTAGGAGTAAAAATTCCAATTTTGAAAAAGTATTCACTTACATAAATATTGATGACACCCTGCATAGCATATGTGCATAAATTAATGTTTGTCTCATTTCTCTCAAGCTCTAGATGATGTGGATCTGCACAAATTAAAGAAAACAAAATGGGAAGGAAAATTCTTATCAATTTAAGGCCCACAACTGCAATAACTGAGAATATTTATCTTTCTTCTTTGAAGCAATAGTAGACAAATAGGTGATATTTCACTGTCAGCATAACGCCCTACAGTGGGTGAACTGTATGACAATGACAGCAGAGAAGGATGGTTCTATCAAAATCATATAACTTTGAAATGAACCAGAATAATTGCCATCAGAAGCAGTAATCTAGAGATTAAATTGGTCCATGAGGGAAGATGATCTCCAGAGTGAGTGTGAATATTCCTATTTTAAGAGAAGTTGGTGTTGAAATAAAAAATATTGTAGGATGAGTGACTTCCTGAGAAGAGCATAAAAAGGTGAAGATTAAAAATAATTTCTATTCATAAACAGCACCATGAAAATATACCAAGGGTAGCTATAATTGTGCTACAGGACTATTTTACTTAAGAGTATTTCTAAACTTTAGAATAAAAAATCAAGGATTAAAAAAATTATGAAATTTTTTGATCATCATCTGATTATACTCACTTTATATAAGACCTATATTTATTAACATACTTATAATATATTTATTATAAAATTGCATGTTTCAAATAATGATATCACTAATAACAATTTATTAAAGATAATCTTCAAATTTTCATTAAATTTAACAATGTATTAATTAAAAAGCACCAACTGGTATACCTAGAAGGAGGACAGGTGCAATAGATTGCAGAGAAAGGCAAAAACATATTTCTTTTAGAATGTAAGAGGACAAGTGTTAAGAATTTGTAGTGGGAATTACCAAGCAGGGCCTTCTTCATATTGAAAGGTATTAGTAAGAAGTACCAAAAGACTTTAGATTTGTTGTTTGTATATGTTGTTGGTGTCATTGTACACTTTAGCCACTTGTATGGTTAGCATAAATCATAGTTGGCTTTAATTAAATTTGCACTTTTAAAATACAACAGAATGATGAGATAATAGAGAAAGAAAACTAAATTTGGTGACAAGGGAAATATATGACGAAAGACTACAGTATTGGATAAGAAAGGACATGAGAAATATTGTGACAAATCGTCATTTTTATTGATTTGATTAATGATAAATTGTTTTGTGGTTCTGATAATTAAGTCCATATCCTGCCACAAGGTAAACAAGCTTCCTACAATTGACCTACATTCTCAGACTGAACTAACATCTTTCATACACTGCATAATATCTTTTTAGTGAGAAAATTAGTGAATGTCATAATAGGGTTAATGTTTTTTCAGATTTGGCATAATTGAGGGGAGAGACATAAAGTAGAGCAACAAAAATGCACCTATTTCATTAATGACAGAGAATTAGTTTGAGAAAGGTGATTCTTATTGGAATGGGCTTATAACCCATTTTTGAGTGAAAATCAAAGAAATGCTTCAAGGGAAAGAACTTTAAATGAATGTAGATTATGACTACCAAGCCAGAGAAAAAGTATAAACAAAAAATTAATAGAAAAATTCTGTAAAATAATTCATTTATTAAGACTGAAAAAATATTGGTTTTTCTATAGTATGTTATAATTGATAATGTACCCTGCTCAACATCATTTGCATATTTTTGGCAAAGTTTAATAAAATACATTAGATTTTATTTATTGAATTGATATTAACTTCCTATTAGTAGATTCCTGAAGTTTCAAATCTCACTTCAAAGAAAGAAGGCAGATAGTAGAAGTAATTTATGAGATTGTACAAGCATATTTATACAACTACTTCAGGTAATATAGGAAGTCAATGTGATTCAAAATGTGAATGAATTAACAACCTGAAATGTCTCACATCTGCAGATAGAGAGAAAAATAAAAACAGAAAATTCCAATACAACTACATTGATGAAATTTGTTCTCTTGGGATTTTCTGATAGTCCCTGTCTCCAGTGGATTTTATTTGGGGTATTTTTATTCATATATTCAACTACTCTCATGTTCAATAGTATTATTATACTAATAACAAAAACTGCTCTTCAAACTCCCATGCATCTTTTCCTTAGCAATTTTTCCTTTTTGGAAATCTGTTATGTAGCAGCCACTGTCCCAAGAATGCTTATGGACATTGCACCCAAAAAGGAAATATTTATTTGCTTGCCTGTGCTGCACAAATGTTCTTTATACTTACACTGGGATGGGCAGAGTGCATCCTCCTGATGGTGATGGCCTATGACTGCTGTGTGGCTATCTGTAACCCTGTGCACTGTTCTCTAGTCATGAACCACAAGGTTTACATGCAGCTGGTGGCTGCATCCTGGATCAGTGGAATTCCAGTCCAAACTGGGCAAACATATCAGATTTTCCCTGTTTGTAGCTCTAACAAAATTAATGACTTCTTCTGTAATGTCCCTCCAGTACTCCAGATTGTTTTTGGTGACACAATTCTGAATGAAATAGGAACCTACTTAATTGTAGTGGAGTTTTTGTGGTTCCCTTTCTGTTGACCATTGTTTCATATGTCAAAATTATGTCTAACATTCTGAAAATATCATCAGTCAGAAGGAAGTCAAAAGCCTTCTCTACATGCACATCCCACTTGACAGTTGTAGTCCTATTCTATGGAATAGGACTTATTTACAGCCATGATCAAATCAATCTGAAGGAATTGGAAAGCATCTGTCCCTTTTTTCACACCATTTTCATCCCAACCTTGAATCTCATTATGTATGCTCTAAGGAACAAGGATATCACGGTCACTAAAAACCTACTAAGTAATTTAATATGAAGCAAATAATTTAATATATAGAAAGAATATTACCATAGTTTGTTAGTGTGTAACTATAATAGAAAAAATCCTTCAAGATAGTTTCTGAATACCTAAACACTGATAATTTACGTTATGATTAGCCAACTACATCATGGTGAAAGACCTGTGATTCGTAAAGTTTGGTTTTGGGTTAAGTACAATCAATGTAAAAGTTATCTCAGTTGCTGGTATCTCTTTTTGAAGACCTTAGTGTTTTAGCTGTACCGTGAAAAACCAACTCAGTCTGTTATATAACCATGGATTTGAGGTCACATTCTGAAACATGTTTTCTCTAATGGCATTCCACCATGTGTTTGCTAACTTCCTATGATTCTGTGGTGGATTTAATCCATTAAAATCTACAAAAACTTCATGGTGGGAATAAGGGAATCTTGTGTTCTGTTTTTGTTTTTCATTTTAGTTTTTCCATCTCTTCTGGAGTCCATGTCATTTTAAGAATACCATCCTATTCAATACTCTTCTGTCCTAGATCTCTCTGTTTTCTGGTAACCTCAGACATTCCTATCTTTTCTTCAGGTATTGCATTGATAACATTGTTTTGTTTTAGAAGTTTCTTGAATTTTCATGATTAACTATCTATACTCATATATTTTATGTTGAATGCTAGTCCAAAGTAAATGTCAATTTGGAAACTTATTTTGAAAAAATCTTTACAGATGTAGTTAAATAATGCTTTTGAAAAACAGATCATGTGTGTTAGGATGAGTTCTAACTCAAGTAAACAGCATCTTATAAATTAAGAGGGAAAAATTTAGAAAAAAGACAAGGAGAACATCATGGGACAGTAGGAGCAGAGATTGTACAATTCATGCAAAAAACCAAGGAAGGAAGGCTCCTTGGGAGCCTTTTTAGCAGGTGAGTTCCTACATCACAGTGATTTCACTCTTGTTTTAAGTTGTGTATCTGTGGTAATTAGTTCATGGAGACCTATGCAGATAAAATACTGTACAAGTTGTCCTTCAATTAAATTTCTTTCATTTAAATAACCTGGAATTAATTCAGTATCCTGCCAGTCCACAAATGATATATCACTAAATCCCCTCCTCTCTTATCATAGTATCTATTTGGGGCAATTGTCACTTTTTAATGAGAAGTTTTGTTTTTTTCTTTGAAACAATGCAAAAGCAATTAGAACTGCAATGTACTTGAATTATAATATATTAAGACACTAAAAATGCTGTACAGTAGTTGCACTGAAGAAAAGCCTACCATATCATGCCATGTAATAAAATTAATTTCCCTGATAACCATGAAATCATGGAACAAAAACGGTCCATATGTATATATACATATACAAATACATATGCATATATATATATCAATAATAAACCTGAAAGGCAATAAAAATTGTAAAAGTATTTGCTGCTGTTTGATTAGAAGAATTTACCTGACTTCACAGTTTGTACTTGCAAAGGGTTTTTATTGCAAAATATAGGGTCTAGATAAAGAAAAACAGTGGCTATGACTACTAGCTTCAGAGAGCTGAAAGATACTCTGTACAAGGGTAATCTCCATTTGTTTACCATTCACTTAAAGGCTATACTTTTCATTGAACTTAGATTTATAATTCTTTGGGTGATCTTTGAATCTAATTTTTATAGTCATACAATTAACATGCAAACATAAGAAGAATATGAAGAAAATATACAAAAGGGAAAATTAAATATAAACATTTAAATATAAGTAGCAAAATATAGTGGAGAAATTGTTAAGAAAAACAAGGTAATATAAGGTAGAACAAATCTTATCGAGAAATTACAAAGTTAAAAATGGCACTACCAGGAAATGAGAAAAGTATGGCTTTAAAAATTAAAGATTTTTTTTACTATACACACACAAACCCACATACACACATTTATATGTTTGCACTAGACATTCTCTATTTTATTTTGATTTTATGTAGATCTCACATTTATGTTCATACAAATATACATAAATTCTATTAAAAAACAATAATTCAACTCTTACCAGTCCACATTTTCCAATATTAAAATTTTTCTTTATTTTTTTCCATGATTTAGGAACAAGAAATTTTATTAATGGACAACTTGCATTAGATACTATGCAAGACAAAACAGAATGGGGCTACTTCTTTAGAGTACTAAAGGGAAAAATATCCTGCAGATATAAAATGATTAATCTACTGCAATTACTGTGCAAAACACTAAGTCTATCTTTATAAAGGAGAAAATGACTTTTATAGCTTCTAAAGGGAATGAATATATGAACTGATTTTCCAATGATAAATACCACAATTTCTTCAAGTGAAAAAAAAAGTATAAGACTACCAGAAAATTAGATATGGACAATGAAGGATTAGACAGAAGAAGATGAAAAGGACAGTAGGTAAGCCCTGCTGACAGAATGGCAATTCTAGCCTATGAATAAGCTCCCACAGCCAGCATAAAATCCATTATGGGTATTTAATATAACAGTGACTGCTTTTAAATGAAAAGCTAGCTTTGAAGAAAAAAAGTTACTTTATAGCTCCTCTTATCTTGGAGAGCTAAGTGAACTACCATCTTCAGAGACAGCCTATGATTTCAGATCAAGACACTCTGGAGACTTGAAAGCAAGGAACAATCATGGATTGAGAATTCTTGGAAGAGCGTGCTCTGGTGTCAGTAAGATGGCTGTGCCAGGGAATCCTGGAAAAGAAGAGGGCCTGATGTGGACCCACTGAGAAATTTAAGCAGCAGGGATCTTGGGCAGTAAATTTCACAGAGTTTGGTACCCTCACCCTTGATGGAGTGAGTCCCATCACCTGAGGTATCTTTGTGGAAACAGTGCAACACTCCCTGTGACCAAAATAGTGCTCAGCCACTGGGAGTTGACCCCCTACATCCAGATACCCCTTGTTTTCTCACGAGGAACTGAGAGCTCCAAGACCAGCTCCAGTGAATCACATGATTTCCCCAGCCACCTCCCCTCCACAGGATGGGGAATTTCTCGGTGGGGTCTATAAGCAATAAAACAAGCCAGGTCCTAGTTATTTGTTTTTGTTTTCAGATAAGACTGAAACCTTTGAGCCCACTATCCATGGATCACACAATTATTCTGAGCCTCTCCCCTCCCATGGAGTGATGATCTCTAGACAAAGTTTAGAAGCACTGAATCTGGTAGCCAGGGTGCCTAAGTATCACAGTTATCTCCTACCAGTGCAGAGCTCAATAATCTCCTTGATCTCACCATTCTCCAGTGCATTTGGGGACACTTCTAAGCTAAAATGCTTTCTGCACCAAGGAAAATATAGTAGGAAAGCAAATCGACATCAATATAAATTCCTTAAATACAATAGTTAGAAAGATTTTAAATTTTTTCTGAAAAGTAATACTGTCCAATTAAGTTCTATTTCACTTTCAATTAACACCTATGCTGGAATGACTTTTGGTCAATGATGGGCTAAAAAGAAAGATGGGTTTACCCAGAGAATGTAGTTTTGAATAATGAATTGGAATAGTTATCAAACAGATGATTATTTTTGTGTGTGGGACTGGGATTTGAACTCAGGGCTTCACTCTTGCAAAGCAGGCACTCTGCCGTTTGAGCCACAACAGATGATTTGGAGAGTCCATTTTGCTCTGGTTATTTTGTAGATGGAGTCTAACAACTATTTGCCTGAGCTGGCCTTGAATCTCAATTCCCCTGATCTCAGCCTCCCATGTAGCTAGGATTACAGGCATGAGCCACTGGCACCCAGTCAGACTCATTCTTTCAGAAATTAAATTGATACATAAGTGTGACTTCCTGAGAAATCAAGCTTGAATGTTATATCAAACTTGAATGTTATAAGTTAAACCTTCCTTACGGTCACTTAAACTTTGTCATGCAAATTTATCAAAGGAAACTCTACCAATGCTGGTTGAATAATTTATTTAAAGATAGCTCTAAATTATAAAATGAAAAAACCCATGAAGCTCAGTTTTTATAAAAATGAATGGTTTGTTTACAAAACCTATGTTTCTAAACTTTTTTAAATACAAAATTCAATAACATTAGATATATGTGAACTAATGATAATGACATTTGCCATGAAGAAAGGATACAAATTGAAAACTTTCTATGAAAATAAGGATATAGGATAGAAAATTTGAAGGATTTTATTTACCAGTATTTTAAGTCAAAAGTATGAATTATCTAGGCTGAAAGTATTTATACAGGTAAGAAACTTCCCATTTATTTGAATAGTTGGTAAATAAATATTAAGAATATGTAATGGGAATTTCAAGGGTGCTAATTTCTTCATTTTGGGTAATATTATTACAACAGAGCAAGAGAATTTTGTTTTGTTTTTTAGTGCCACTCAAATGCTTTGGAAACCTGCATGGTGAGAGTAAATCAAAGTTGTGTTTAGTCAAAGTTGTACTTAATGTATGATATTGTGAAGAACAAGGATAGAAAATGAGTTTCACTTGATAATTCTGGAATTAAATAGCAATGAAGAATGTCACATTGAAAGGAAATGAAATGTGAATTAAAATCCATGTGAGAAATTGATCATATTTGTTGATTAATTTCAAAGTTAATTAATATTATCATGCATTGGATAGGAGATATTAATAGGAAGTTTCAATAAACAGCATGCTGAGATTAATATTTTTCATATTTATTGTATGGTGTGGAATAGTTTCATAAAGTGAAGGAATGATAATGCATCTAATTATTCCTTGAATACCAAAAATGGATTTAGGAAAACATTATTATTTGAAGTGCAAAAGAGAGAACTTAACACTCATTTTGAACATCACTACACTGATGGACTGCATTCTCATGAGGTTTTCTGATAACCTCCATCACCCATGGATTTAACCAATAAAAAACAGTAAAATAACTAAGAAGATAAAATAATGGGAATCTTGTTTTTTCCTTGATTTGTTATTAATTTGTTGTATTTTGTTTTGTTGTATTTGCATTTTCTCATTTCCTTCCCTGTCTCTGTGCACGCCCTTCTAAAACTAAAATTTGTGAGTGCTTTTTGCTACCTTAATGTCTGAGGTGTCACTATTCTGTGGTCACCTCAGACCTTCCCATTGTACCTTTCAGTTTTGTATATTTATTTCTACTTAGCATTATTAGTTTCTAAAAGAATAACCTTCAATACCCTTGTTAAAGGTTCATTAAATTCAGGTTCATTAAGATATATCTGTATCCAGATATATTATATATTATATATCCAGATTATTATGGTTTGGGGTGACAACCAAATCCAGTGACTATTATTCTGATAAAAGGCAGAGACCAAAAGTTTAGAAAGCAGATACAGAAAAACAGAACAACTTGTTAAGGAAGCAGCAAAGTTTGGAGTGATTAAGTCACATACTGTGGAAGGCTAAGAGCACATAAATTCTGAACATGGCAAGGAATGCGTTCTACTAATGCCTTAATGAAACATGAGTCTCTGCTGACACCAGGAATTTAATACTGACAAAGAGAACTGTGAGAGACTATGCTTGCATTGGTTTGAGAGACTCAACTTGGGTAAATTAGATAAGACAGACCTAGGAATATAGTAGACATGTAAAGTGTTCCTCTCATTAAAGTACTTTTGTTAGGATCATCTGAAATAAATTCTGTATCCGGCCTGATCAAATTTACTGTTTTTTTTTTTTTAATTTTGTGCATCCATTTGAGCATTTTATCTTCTGATTGCAGGTTTAAACACAAATTTTACTTTATAAGCTGAGTCAGTGAAATGTGTATTTATAAAAATAGTACTTGGTCAAGAGTGTTCATACATGTATGCACTTGCTCGCATACACGTGTACACAGTGATTGGTTTCTCTTTAATGTCAAAAGCTGAAATCAGGGTGTCAACTGGACCAAATTTTTGTCTGGATGCTGTGTGGAAGTATTCTGGGTCTTACGCTGTTGGCAGAATTCAGTGCTTTAGGTTGTAATACTGAAATCCAGTTTCCAGCTGGATGTAAACTGGATCTCAGTCTGGGATCCTCAGAAGTCAACCACGTTTCCTGCATTCTGCTATTCTCCATTTCTCTGAATATGAAACTCTGACTTTTTTGACTCTGACCACTGTAACAGGATTTAAAGAAATTATGTGATTAAGTTGGGGCCACAGAAATAACTTCTATAATTAAAATCACAGATCTTACACTTATTTATATGTGTAAAATTATTTCACAGCAAGGACAGCAAAGTTCAAAAACTTGTAAAAGATACATGTATTAGGGAATCAATACAAATTGTTGACCAAACTTAGAGTCTTATTTATACAGGTATAATATAGTGAAATGAAAAACTAAAAAGAAACTTATAAAAATACACAGAGGCAAAAATTAAGTTTTAAAAATATGTCATAACAATAGTTATAATATTGTTTTTGAGAGCATAGCTAAAATAACTTGTATTATGTTTTATTACTACAATGTTAATTTAGTCACAAGAGGGAAATGAAAGATAATGTGACCTCAAAAAATAAGGGCATTTGCTTAAAATGAAATGAGACATGTGGCTATTCCAGGAATGAGGGAGGAAGAACAAAGAAAAATGATGAAGGTAGTGAATTCAAGTATGATATACAGCAAGACCTTGTCAAACTGTACCCCCTGTACAAAAATTTTAAAAAATTAGTGAAATATAAAGTCTTTATCTATCCTTAATTATATCATCACATGTATATTGCTTAAACTGTAAAACCCAGAAATAAGTGCATAGTATTCAAAGAAAATATTGGTTCCACACTAGTGCATACACATATATGTGCAAATAATCATAATTGTAATAGTACCTTCTTAGTTATTTTACTGTTTCTCATTGGTTAAATCCATGGGCGATGGAGGTTACGAAATGGTTCATTTTTTCTTCAAAAATGTGACAAACATTTTAAATGGCATTTCAGTTGGGAGGATATCTCAGAACTTTCTTAATTTGAGGAAGAAAGCTATAGTTAAAAGTTTCATGTATGATAGGGCAAGACAATATCCAATTGAGATCACACATAATGAAAAATAATGTTGTGCCAATGGGGTCTCTGTGTTCTTCCATATTCCATAACAATTAACACTAGAAGCCATTTCATTTCTTCCTATTTACTTTGGTTTTACTTGCTTTGGTATGATACAACATTTCATGTTTCTCAAGATTTTTGAACTACTCTTCCATTTGTGAATAATGTATTTATATATCATCTTTACCTTACACTAAATCTAAATTATTATTTGCAAATATTTTTGGCATTCAAAGTGTTAGTTTCATTGTGTCTGTAAATACAAATATGAAACACAGCCTCAGCTTTAGGAAAATATTTCAGGTTCTCTAAAAATGTTTAATTATATACCTCAACTATGCCAAATATCCCACTCCTGAATATTTATCCATAAAAAGGCAAAAAATGCCCGATAAAAAATTTTTTTATGAGTATAAAAAAGCCTCTACACAAACAAAAAACCTCAAAAAACCCAAATCTCATTAATACATGAGTGAATAAGGAAACTAAGATATTTATCTATTGGAATTCTATTCTGTGATGATGAACTATTGTCACAAACAACTAAAATTAGCCTTAAATCTTTACACTGATGGCAAAACTATTCACATGAAACTGTATATTATTATTGACTATTTCTTAGAGCCAGCAGTGGGCCCTTGCCTGTATGAGTTAGTATCTGGCCTTGTGAGAAAGCTCCAATTAACTGAGTTAAAGGGAAATGAAATATAGTGCCTTAGCTAACATAGTATTTCAAGAGGGCCCTAACCCATATAATTGCTTCTCCCAGTACTGGATTTCAAATAAAAACACATCCCAAGGTGTGCAGCAGCTCAACAGAGAAAAACATTCCTAGCACAGTGAGTGAACTTAGAGTTACCTGGAGAGCATGTTAAATCATAAAGCTTGGAGTCCGCACCCCAGTTTATAATTTCTGTAGGTCTGGTGTGGGGGATGGGTGACTGGAGCCATAAAGATGAGGGGACCACTGAGTTCTGCTCAATAACCAGTTTAATAAAGCATATGACTGCTTTTATAAACTCCTTTTACACAGAAAGCATTTGGTCAGAAAAAGCATGCCAAGTGTTATGTGTCAAGGTTACATTAGTACAGGAAAGCACAGTTAAAATTAGCTCTTTGTTATGTCTCCTTCAAAATAGAAACAGAGAAGCAGGAGAAGCACACAGTCAACAAAACTTTCTTATTTACAACTGAAGGACATGAAGCCATCTGGGAACCTTGAATACTGTATTTCTGGACGTCTGCCTTTCTCACAAAGCCAGATACCAACTCACACAGGCACAGTCTGGTCTGAGACTTTTGCCTCAGTTTCTTGGAGCTTTCTCATAAGACCAAATGCCAACTCACACACACACAATCTGGTCCTGAGGCCTTTGCCTCAGTTCCTTGGAGCTTTCTCACAAGGCCAGATACCAATTCACACAGGCAAGGTCCCACTGCTGGCTCCAAAAATTCCCTCTTTTTTATTTTTTAAATGTAGCAATCCTAGCATGACTGTGGCTTCAGAAGCTTTTTAAGATTCTAACTGTTGTTGGAGACAGGAGTATCCTATACAAAAAATGACAAGATAAACAATAAAAATAATGCTGGCTCTTAATAAACTATGCATAATGCTTCGAAGTCAAGACTTAGGATCTGTACCTTGCAAAGCATCTGCAATACCTTTTGCCAAGCCTTTATAAGAAATGCCAGGCAATTTACTTTCAAATGTGTGAAAAACGTCCCTTTTTAATTCTTCCACATCTAGGGTGATATTACCTCTAAGATCTTGTAAGTGATATTTTATTTGTTCCCAACTATATCAGGAAGAATTATATTTTGCTGGAGTAACACAATACATAGTAACATTCCAGTCACAAGAAAGCATTAGTTGATGTTGTATGCTGTTTGATTCCCTAGCCATGTTACAGCTTGTTGTAGGTCTCCTATTTTGCTTTCTATCTCTTCATTGATTTTAGATTGGGTAGTCCACAACATATGTGATTGATTTTGCCATTATGCAACAAACTCATGTGTTTAAACAGAAGTCTGTAATGCTACTCCTGACACAGCAGCCATAGCAGCAATGGCAATCAGACCAAGTATAGCAAGAGTAACCCATTTGATAAATCTTTTTGATCGTGTCAACAATTTAGACACTACTTTAGTCATTAAACCTTCTAAGGAGAGTGTTGCCATTCTCTTATTAAGTTTACAGGCAACCAAATATGTTTTCTTGCCCTTAATATAAACAATGCTTGAGAGGACCAATTAATAAACAAAGAATAGTTAACACAGGTGTATAATTTACAATCAAAGCAATCAACACTTTTTAAAGTAAAACTAAAACTAAATGTTCTAAGAGCTATGAGAATGTTTCTTCTTAAAAGTAAGAGCATGCATCTTGTATGTAGCCTGTTTCATTTGTTCATCTTTAGGAATCTCCCTCTGAGGGGCAGTCATCACTTTGTTGGACACGTTCATTGGTTTTTCTGGGCCTGATGCTCCGAAGTGGAACCCATAATGTTTCAGGGCATCCATAGACATCTGTAAAAACACAAGCATAACCCTTGCCCTTTTTAAGTAAGAGCCCAGGAAACCAAGAGTTAAAAGCTTTATACCAAATCAGGACTTGTTTGTCTGGCACAGAGGGAGGTTCACCAAAATGTTTATCTGCTGTAGTCAAAATATCACTGTGAGGTAAATTTAAAAAATTTAAAGTGAAAAGTGTTAATGCTAAGGTGTCTCAGGGAGTTAACCCTTTTTTATTTTTTAGCAATTGTATTTTTAAAGTTCTATGTGCCCTTTCAATGATAGCTTATTCTTGTAGATTGTAAGGAAGGCCAGTGATATCAATAATGTTCCATTCTTTACAAAATTGTTTAAATTGACGACCTCACAAGGCCAGATACCAACTCACACAGCAACGTCCCACTGCTGGCTCCGACAATTATCATATACTTAAACATAAAGAACCTAATTAATTGTTTCCAGGCGATAAGGTTATCAGGAGAACATACTAAACTCTTTGGAACTGTTGCAATAGCTTCTACATTTTGGAGAAAGTGCAATACATTATTACTGACCAAAAGTGAGGACTATTACAAAGTAGATTAATATTCTAAAAATGTCTGTTTTTCCATGACAATAAAACAATATACCCTTGGCCTGTCATATTTAATCTTAGGCCAGAAACCAGAAGTTTTCAGTTATAGATCATTCATAACCAGTGATAACTATGTGACTACTTTCTACAATGTCATGGGGATGAAATGATACATCTATTATTTGTTGATGTTCTTGAAAGTAGATTTTCTTTCTTATGTTCTGTCTTCAGATCTAAGTTCCCTGACTGATAGCTGTACAATAGGGACTACAAAGATGAGATAGGGAACAGTAGAAGTCCTAGATGAAGTGAACCAGAGTTTCCTAATTACTAAACAAAAAATCATATTGTGATGTGAGTGTAAGATGCTGGCTCTTTTGTTAAGTCATTGATGTATCTCAGTTATTGTACCTATAACTTTCTTAACTGAAAATTACATGAAATTACTTGGGAGTCAAATCATAATGACTTGATTATTAATATATTTATTTAAGATAATCCTAAAAATGAATATAACATAAATACAGAAATATGAAAGTATTTGTCCATTCATATTGATTTAAAAGCAAATTAGTTAAAAAATATCATCTGTTGGTGCAAGATGATCGTCAAGTGTAACAGATTTCAGAACATAGGAAAATACATATTTGTTTTAGAATGTAAGAGAACAAGTACTGAGAAAGTATGATGGGAATTGTCATGTGGTGCTGAGTTCTTCATATTTAATGTCATTATATGAAGAATAACATGACTTTGTCCTTGTTCATTTGTTTGTTTTTCCTTCCATCTGTTTGCTGTCGGCACTTGCCTACTCCGGATAAATTGTAGTTGGGTTTCATCAGAGACACACTTTTATAAGAAAATATTAGGATGGATAAGTGGAGAAAAGGAGCACTGTTTGGTGACAGGGCAATTATATGACAAAAGACTACGTCATGTAGATAAGAAGGGAAATATGGAAAATAGTGTGAGGAATTGGTAAGACTCATTGATTACAATAAATGTATGTGTTTACTCCTAATTTTTGGTGTGCTAGCAAATGAACACAGTTTATGTGCTCTAACACTGAACTAAATACCATTTTAAGTGAATATTTTTAGGACACTGGATTTTAGGTGTGAAAAGATTAAAGAATTAATGCTAGGATTAATGTATGTAAGAATGTATATATATAAAGAATAATAATAATAATGCATTTATTTTATCAATAACAAATAATTTGTTTTAGAATGCTGATTCTCACCAGAGTATAAAGAGAAGTCCTAAGTGCAGCTTGCTGGCTCACACCTATAACTCGAGGTACTTGAAAGTAGAATATAGAAAGGTCACAGTTTGAGGCCATCATGGACAAAGTTAATAAGACTCTATCTCAAAAAGCAAACTTGGCATGGCATCTCAGGCTTATAACCCCAGGTACCTAGAAGACAAAGGAGGGAGATTGCAGTCTGAGGTCAGCCCAAGACAAAAGCATGAGGTCTTAAATAAAAAATAATATAGACTGGGGCCTGTCTCAAGTGGTAGAGTGCTTACCTAGCAAATGTATGGTCTTGATTTCAATTCCCAGTACTACCAATAAATAAATAATAAAAAATGAATGAATAAATAAATAAACTAAATTGGAAAGAGCTGTGTGTGGAGCTCAAGCTATAGAATATTTATAGTCATGAGATCGCACCCTAGTACTGCCAAAAAAACAAAAATAAAGGCAAGGAAGGAATACTTAAAACTCACTTTGAATAAGAGTTAGAATTTTTGAGAATAAAATCTTTGAATAGAAAGAAGATGAAATGTTATTGTCAATTCAATGAATATAATGTAAACCCAAAAAAAAATAGAAAAACCCTGTAATAAAATTCTAATAGTAATGATGAAAAAAAATTATTCCTCCATAATATGCTATAATTAATAATGGTCATTTCTCAATATGCTGGGCATCATTTTAGGAAAATCTAATAAACACATTAGATAATATTTCATAAATTGATTTAAGCTGAATATTAGTTGATTTTAGAGGTTTCAAATCCCATCTCATAAAAACAAACCAATGTACTCCTGAAAATATGTGTGCAATTCTTATCTCCACATCCTCCAATTGAAGTAAGATAAAGTAATTAGAAGTTTCTTCTTACCTTTCTGTCCTAAATAATCTTTGTTAAATTATCACTTTTTATATGACATGTATTTTCAAACAGCTGGTTATCTTCTCTAAGCCAGAGTTGACAGCACAATATGAAAGAAAAACCTAGATATTTGTTAGCAAAAATGACAACTTTAATTTCTACAAAATTAATTCAGGGTGAAAACATTCCACTTCTGAAAAATGGCAAGCATTATGCCAAATATATTGAAGAAACCAAGAACAGCATGTATGTGTAAGGAAATACTTGAACCATTTTTCTACAAGTCTGGATGATTTGAAACTGTTGAACTAAGGGGAAAAAAACCCAGTAAGACAAATATCCCTCAATTTAAAGGCCTTAAATGCAATTGCTAGAATCATTCTAACTGTTTTTGGAAGATAATACTAGCCAATTACTTTGTATTCTACTTTCAAAAGACTCTCCTCATCTTGGGTAGATCAATCCAAAAAATGTAGTTTTGAGAGCTAATTACCAAACAAAAAGAGTTTTCAGGAAATTAAATTGATACTTGAGACATGATCTCTAGGGTGAGGGTGAAGATTCTTATTTAAGAACAGGGGATATATGAAACAAGCAAAAATATTGTAGAACTTATAACTTACACATTACTTGCATTTTCTGAGGCTGCTTCATGTAAATTTATCATGGTAAGCTTTAACAATAGTTCTAAATTAGTAAAAAAAAAAAAAACTTATGAAACTCATTTACCTGAAATTGAAAGACTTATTTATATTATGCACATATCTCTTAAATTTTATGATTATAAAGTTAAATAATATTAGCTGTATGTCAAAAAATGTTAATTACCTCAACAATGAAAATGGCTGAACATAAACTTGTAAAGTAATATACAAGAAAATGCATATGAAAAGAATGTGGTCAGAACACTGGTATTTATCAATATATTTACTCAAAAGCATAAGTACATATGGCTAAGCAGTATAAAGGTGTGATACATTGTATGGATAAGAAAATGTACATCTGTTTTTGTTTGGAAACAAGCATTAAGAATATAACAGCACTTTCAAGCAGTGCAAACTAGTTTCATGTTGATGGATTTTAATATGAAGGTGAAGAGTGTCTGTTTTTGTTTTAGTCTAGTTTTTTCTTACCTTAGTGTGCTCTGGCAATAGCATTGATCAGAACAGATCATAGTCCAGTTTGATCAAATTTTACTTAAAAAGATGACATCAGAAAGGGGAAATAAGAAAAGGAGAAGCAGTTGGCAAATTGGGTATTATTTGACAATGGATAAACTCATGTGGAAATAAAGTAAATATGAAAAACAAAGTGTGGTCATATGCTGGACCAGAGGAAAGCATGCTGAAGTTAATGTTTTTCATATTTCTCACGAGGAATGGGACAGTTGAGAAAGGTAAAGTAGCAGTAATTAATCTGTTTATTTCCTCAGTAACAATGACTTGATTAAGGAAAATTTATTATTATTTGGAGTACAAAAAAGGGAATTTAACACTCATTTTCAATAAAAAAGAATGAAAATTTCAAGAGAAAAATCTTTGGATTAAAAGAAGGTGGCACACGATTGCCAATGCAGCAAAAATAATATATACCCAAATAAAACAAAACAAAAGAAATCTCTAACACGAGTACAATCTTAATGAGAGAAAAATGAAGCATCGGTTCTCCAAAATATGCTTAAAATAATAACTTTCATAACTCAATACACTTGCTATCACTACAATCAACTCTGTTAAAATTGTATCTAATAAAATACACAAGCTCTTATATCTTGAATTGATTTTAATTTCATATTGTTTCATTCCTGACATTTCAAATCTCATCTCTTATAAACAGAAAGGTTATGATGAAAATATGATATCATATGTGTATATTCATTCTCCTGATCCAGGTAATGGAAAAGGAGAATGTAATTCCAAATGAGAATTAATCTTGAATTTTCCATATTTTCAGATGGAGAGCAAATGAGAACACAAAAATCAAATATCACTACTCATATGGAATTTGTTCTCTTGGGGTTTTCTGATAGTCCTCATCTTCAACGGATTCTTTTTGGAATATTTTCCTCATGTATTTGACTATTCTACTGTGCAACAGTATTATAACACTAATAACAAAAATTGACCCTGTTCTTCAGACCCCTATGTATTTTTTCCTTAGTAATTTTTCCTTTTTGGAAATCTGTTATTTAACAGTCACAATGCCAAGAATGCTCTCGGATTTTTGTACTCAAAAGGGAAGCATTTCTTTGTTTGACTGTGCTGCACAAATGTGTTTTATCCTCATCATCGGAGGCATGGAGTGTCTCCTGCTGACAGTGATGGCCTATGACCGCTATGTGGCAGTCTTTAACCCTCTGCACTATGCTCTAGTCATGAACCACAAGATCTGCACACAGCTGGTGGCTACCTCCTGGATCAGTGTAATTCCAGCTGCAATTGGACAAACATACCAGATTTTCTTTTTACATTTTTGTGGTTCTAACAGAATTAATCACTTCATCTGTGACCCAGTACTCAGGCTTGCCTGTCATGAGACATTTGTGAATGAGACAGCAGTCTATGTAGCTACAGTGGTGTTTATCATGGTCCCATTTCTGTTGATCATTGTCTCCTATGGCAAAATTATCTCCAGCATTCTGAAATTGTCATCAGTGAAAGGGAGAGCTAAATCTTTCTCCACTTGTTCAACTCACCTGATCGTTGTAGTCCTATTCTATGGAACAGTGAGCATCACTTATTTACAAGCCACATCAAATTCATCTGAAGAAACTGGAAAACTGCTGTCTCTTTTGTATATGATTTGATCCCAACTTTGAATCCTGTCATCTATACTCTCAGAAACAAGAATATCATTTTTGCACTAAAAAAATTATTTATTAAGTTATTAATATGAGAAAATTGAACACTCAGAAGAAATTTCCTTATCAGTTAATGTAACTAAACCCCCAAAACAGCTTTGTTATACATTCTTGAATAACAATAACTAATTTTATGTTAAAAACTCATACTATGCCAAGGGAGCTTTGTTTTATGGGGTTTCATTAAGAATGAAGAGTACAAATTAAATCTATTGCAAGGATTTATTTTCAGTCTTCCATCTCATGGTCAATTATTGGGTTTAAGAGTTGCCTGAGCAGCACAAGAAAAGATTACTGAGTATGTTGGATAACTGCAGATTGTAGTCTTATTATTAAGATGACTTCTCCAATCTCTTTTCTCTACATATTTGCCTGTCAGATTCCCTGGTTGAATTAAAACAATGAGAAACAGAAAAAAGTAGCTATGATAGTGGAAACGGTTGAATCCTGTTTGTTTCTTGTTTATGATGATGTTCGTTTTGTTTGCATTTTCTACTTCACTCTCTGTCTCTGTTCATGTCTCTAAAAATGAAAGTCTTGAGTTAATTTTCTCATCTGGTGTTCCTAACCTCACTGTTCTCTGGTCACCCTTGTCATGTCTATTGTAGCCTCTGATCTTGCTTTTGTAATATCTATTGGGTATTTGACATTTCTAGAAAACAAGGCATAATGAAAATATGTACTTTTAGAACTATTAAGTTACATTCATGTGCAACCTACTGTTATATATGTTAGTGTGCTTAGATTTTTAACAAGTTATGATTATTTTAAATATATAGATCATTTCATGTACTTAATACTAAACATCAATTCTCCTTACGTACAATTTAAAATGGTAGAATATAAATGGAGATAAGAGTCCCAAAGGATAAATGATTAAATTTATGATTTTTGTGGACCAGACTAAGCCATCAATGTATACCTGAGATGTCATTAGGGCTTAGAGAAAGTAACTCATGAATGATTTATGCTTTCATTAAACAGTTCCACTTATTATCTTTTTTCTTATTTAACCATGCTCTTATTTAATCTTAAATTTTTACTTTGCTGTCCTGCCTTAATACAAATTATTTATCCTTGCTCACTCGTAAACTTGTTTTATGCTAGCATTTTTGACATGCAAGTTATAAATAGAGTGGTTTCATTTAAAACAATAAACAAAATTTTCAGTAAATATTTTATTTATTGGACAAGTTTCTGCACAAATTTACTTGTAACTGGGACTGTTTACTAAAAAAAGTATTATATTTTATTTAGGAATTTAAGCCACTGTATTTCTCCCTCAACATCAGAGTATATAAACATTGTTCATTCTTTAAATGCTATTTTTTTTAGAATAGTGATATCAGTTGAGTATGGTTAGCTTTTTGACAATATTTGTTCATTTTTTAGATATTGCATACATGCAATACTTTTATGTTGCCTCTTTTTGATTTAATGTTAAACTATATCAATTAACATGCATTTTACCTAAAGAAATATTAACTGTTTCTACACTCACAATTTGGTACAGTCCACTGCACATGGTCAAAATGAATACACATGTCATATGTGGACTTTAAAAGTCACACTTATATAAGAAACTATTACATATAACTTTCTGTAATTGTAATGAGGAAAAAATATGTTTTCTTTAGCTTTTAATTTTATTAAAAATTTTTTTGAAAATTATACTACAGATTCCTTTTTTGTGCTAAGTCTCATATCCCAGGCAGGCCCAGAATTTACTTTGTAGCCCAAGGTGACCTCTAGCCAGGATCCTCTTGCCTGTGCCTCCTGAGGGCTGGAATTACAGACATAAACTCACCTGCCTAGAAGATTAGACACTTTTAAAAGAAAAAAATCACATATGAGACAAGAAAAGGATGAAATCAATACATTGACAGAAGACATAGAAATCATTCAAGTATATGCAATGAAATTATTCCAGTAAATAAATTGGTATAGCATGTTTGCTGGAGAAAAAGTTGCTAAACACAGATCAGCTTATTTCCAGCAAAAAATGCAACACAATTTGATAGTAAATATAGTCAGTCTTTAAAATCCATGGGTTTCTCATCAAAAGGCTGAAATAGTTTGAAATTCTTCACAATTCATCTGTAATATACATGCACAGATCTTTTACATTTTTCTATAAAAATATGATATAACAACTATTTATATAAAATTTATATTAGATTAGATATTATAAGTAATCTAGAGATGATTACAAATACATGTGTTGGATGTGATGGTGACTGCCTGTAATACTAGCAGCAAGGAGTATCATGACTTTGAGAGCATCCTGGGCTGCATAGAGAATCCAAAGCCAGCCTAGGCTACATAGACAGGCCCTACTCAATGAATGAAAAAAATTTAAAGTTTAAAATAATCTATAAGAGAATGTGCAGAAGTTGAATACAAAAACAACTATTTCATATAAGATACTGAATAACAACAGATTTTGCTGTACACACGTCTTGGAACAAATTTCCCTCATTGCTGGTATATGATGCAAAATAGGATAAAACTGGAAAGTAATGAAAAGTCACAAAAATTTCATGAATTCTATCAAATTGTAAAATCATTTGAGGAAAAAACATGAAAATGTAAATAAACTTACATAATGTGCCTATGTATTAGGAGCTTCAATATTTAAAATGTGTTAATTTCTATAGTATGAAGCACAAATTCAATGAGAAAGAATACAATCTCAACTGTTGTGTGTTTCTATATTTGCACATGTGTGTTCATGTGTGTGTGTTTCTATCATATAAAGCTAATTCTGAAATTGTGGGGAAAGGAAGATGGCCCAAAATTGCTAAGGGAGTGTTAAAGAAGAATAAAGTATGTGTGTCTGTGTGATCAATCTATTGGATATCAGGACTTACTTTAACACTGCAGAAATTCAGATGGAGTGATATGATTCAACACTAGATAAATGAACCAATGAGTGGCACACAGAGTACCAACACACACAGTTCATGGACCTACTGTGTATGTAGAAAAACCTAGAGAGAGTGATTAATATTAATTTCACATCAATTATAAAATTTAATAATTTCAGGCACTTTTTAAACTGAATTTAAAATGCAAAGCAAAATCTTTTCAAAGATAATCCACACTATATTGATGAACATGATATGAGAAAATTATTTTAATACAAATATTAGGCAGAGTGAAAAACACTGAGGAGTCAAACTACGTTTATTTTTTAAAATATACTTTCTCTAAATTGTCATTTGGAGTAAAGTTCGCAGCTCAAAAGGATTTAAGCCAACAATATGTGAAGAGGTTCTCCATATCAAAATAGAAAACTCAAGAGAAAATTTGATCTGAAACTTTAATGGATATGTCACAAATAGCCAGGAAATATAAACTCATTCATTAGAAACAAACAAAATAAAAATTCAAACTAGCTAGAATTTCGTGGTTGAAATTATAGAGAAGTACCTTGAAAGTGTGAAGCTCTAAGTTCAGAAACCTATAGCCACCAAAAAACAAAAGAAGTCTCAAATTATAAAAGGGTTGCTTGAAGTGGTTCAAGCAGTAGAGCACTTGCCTATCCCACACACAACATTTAGTTCAAGCTCCAGTACCACACAATTAAGCAATAGTAAAAAGTTCAAACTAAATGAGATGTAGGATCCACCCCTTAAAAGGACAAAAATTCAAAAGAAAAAGAAGACTGGCCATACTTCATGTAAAGTAAAAGTGTTACAATGGGGACAAACATCCACATCTTCCATGGGTATTTAAGCCCATGAGTATTGACACACCACTTAGTCAAGCAGTCTGCCCTCGCCTAGAGATTCTAGCTAACTGCACTATGTATTATCTCAGCAAAGATATTCATATTTCCATGCTACTGGTTGGCACCAAGAAAATTCACCTTACTATGATTTATTATTATAAATACTTGTCAAGTTAAAGTTATAAAACTATTGGAATTTCTTTGCATAAAGCAAAATCAAGGAGTGATCAAAATGAAAAAACAGTGACATACAACATAAATGAAGCTTGTTGAGTAAAAAAAGTGTAATTAAATTGCATGTATGTTTACAAGCTTAAAAAGCAGTGTATACAGGGTCAGGTGCAGTAGTGCAAACATGTAATCCCCACTACATGTAAGGATTGTAGTATAAGTTCAGCTGTGTGCAAAAGTGAGAGCCTATCTGAAAAGTACCCCAATGACATTCATCCTAGAGATTGAAAAATCTACCCTAAAGTTCATTTGCAAACACAAAAGACCATGAGTATCCTAAGCAATACTGAGCAAAAAATAGCAATGTGGGCAGTATCACAATACCTGACTTCAAACTATACTACAGAGCCACAGCAATAAAAACAGCAAGGTACAAAAACAGATATGGATACCAGTGGAACAGAATAGAGGACCCAGATATGAATCCACATAGCTATGCCCACCTTATTTTTGACAAATGTGCCAAAAACATACCATGGAGAAAAGATAGCCTCTTCAAGAAATGTTGCCTGGAAAAGTTATCTACCTGCAGAAAACTGAAACTAGATCCATGCCCGTTACCCTGTACTAGCACCAACTCAAAGTTCATCAAGGACCTTAATATCAGACCTGAAACCTTGCAGTTAGTACATGAAAGAGCAGGGAAGAAGGAAGGAAGGAAGGAAGGAAGGAAGGAAGGAAGGAAGGAAGGAAGGAAGGAAGGAAGGAAGGAAGGAAGGAAGGAAGGAAGGAAGGAAGGAAGGAAGGAAGGAAGGAAAGAAAGAAAGAAGGAAGGAAGGAAGGAAGGAAAGACACACAGACAGACATAAACTCATAACAGACTAGCCACGCTATAGGGAAATGTCATTAGTCCCATTTTTCCATCCTTTCTGGGCTGCTGGAGTTCTATTGAGGAAGTCCTTGTCTACACTTATTGTTGGTTTTATCTGTGTTTGCACATTCAGTAGTAGGAAACCTAGAACATGAATGTGGTTGATGTGCACACTGGAGAGAAGCTAATAAAGTAATCTTGAACTGGCAGAAGCCACTATGAGAAGGGGACCAGGAAGTAGTGAAGAGGTCTGGCAGAGATGAACCAATGTGTGTTGCAATACACTAGTGCATGGAAGGAACACTAGGAATCTCCCTGCATGCTATCTTTCTCTCAAAGTAACAAAAATGCTATGTCTTTCTTATTATCTCGTATGTTTTACCTTCAACAAAGTCTGAAAAGAAGAGGGCGGAACAGGTTCTGCCTGGAAGTGAGAAGGGGAGAGGTGGCCCAAACAATGTGTACACATGTAAGTAAATGTAAATATGATTAAATGAAAGGAAGAAAAAATTAGTAAAATACTACCAACCCCTCTCCTCAATCCCACAGGAAACCTCTCTTAACTATATAAATATTCACTTGATTAATATTGTCTGACACATCTATGGAGATAGGAGAAGGCCACCTTAGTGGATGAGTGAATCAATATGTAGATAAAATGAAAAATCTATTTTATAAAAATGGAATCATTCTCTTAGATTTTAAAATATTATGTATTTTTAAATTTCATTAAAAAAAGTTAAAAAAGAGGATTATAGAATATCAAATGAAGGTTTTCTCAACATGAGAAACATATCTATTTTTTAATCCTCCACATTTAATGGGAAAAACATAGTTAAGATAATTATTTTTAAATGTTTTAATTTTAGACTGTTTTGATTGAGTCTCACCTATTCCGCCCTTATTCTTTTATATCTTCTCACCACTTGTGTCATTTTCTCCCAATTTTTCCTAGCTATTTTATTATTATTTGCATTTTCTCAAAGTTCATTATAATTGCATTCAGTTACTATAATTCCCACTACAGTTTTTACTTACATGTTTTGTGTTAAAGTGACTGTTGTTTCATCAGTGAATAATTTATCTCAGTTTCTCTATAACTGAGTTCTTTACTTTGGTTTATTTCTTGGTTAGGTAATTTTAATTCTTAAGTAAATTTTGCAGAAACATTGTAAAAGAAAAAATAAATTAAAGCAAAATGGGTTAAAGTGTTGTTTAGTGATAGAACATTCACTTAACAAGTGAGAGGCCCTGAGTATAATACCCAATACCAAAAAAATCAATTAATTAATAAATAAACCACAACAATATGTAGGAAAAGGAATGTCTGCTTATTATAATTATATACATATGCATATATATATATATATGATATTGGAGTTTGGAGTTTGAACTCAGGGCTTTCTACTTGCTAGGCAGGACTTCTCCCACATGGACCAATTCTCAGACCCTTTCTTTCTTTGTTTTAATGAATATATGATGCTTGTGATGAAATGATAAACTTAATACCTTTTATCATTTTATTGTCATATAAACTAATTCATAAATATGAATTTTATTTTGATTTCAAAAAAGTAATAATTAATATCAAAAATATGATTTACAATTTCCAAAACTGCTGAACAGCTTTTCTCCTTTTATATTAATGGACATAGTTAATCCTATACCATATATAATTTCCAGTATTTAAAATGACAAATAGTGTCTACTTCCAGTTAAGAAACAATGGATCACAACAAGTTAGCAATACTGACTACAGCAACAGCAAAGTATAGTCAGATATGGGCTTGGTGGCCTATGCCTGTGATTTTGGCATTGGAGGGACTGAAGAAAGAGGACTAGAAGCTCAAGGAGACACTAATATACATAAACAGCCTGCCAAAAAATTTCCAAATGATTGATATCCACTTTTGGAAGAGTAAATAATAGATGAAAATTTAAAAATTAAGTAAAATTCAGACAGAGACAAGACACATTCATCTCACATAAAATTTAGTCTTGCAATAGTATGCTAAAAAATCTTGCCGCTGTTTAAGCTCATATTTATTTACAACTTATTGATCAAATCAAAGACTAAAAACAATTGTGGGAGTGGTCAATGATGCCAAACTTTTTTTCATAATACTGGGGCTTGAACTGAGGGCCTTGTGCCTGATAGGCAAGCACTACTTCGCTTGAACCACATATCCAGCTCTTTTTGCTTTTTGATTACTTTTAACATATCATCATGCATTTTTTTTTGAGTGAGCCAGCCTAAGATCAAAATGCTCCTACCAATGCCTGTCACTTGCTGGGATTATAGATGTGAGCCACTGCTCCTGGATGGATTTGTGGTTATTCAGTTTTCAAAGCAGCCTTTGTTAAAGAGGTGGTCTTTTTTTTTGTTACCATTACATGTTTGTGACAGTCTTTCTGTGTGTAGGCTTCCTTTAATTATCTTCTTCAATGCTGGATTATTGGTCATGAATTACTCTAGAGTGACTTTATCTTGGAAGGTCTTTGTTTCTCCATCAAAGAATAACTTTTCTGGATATAATGAACTTGCTTGGTCATTATTTACTCTGAGCAAATATATCATCCTATGTTTTCCTGATATTTAAACATTATGGTGACAAGACTGAGGTAATTCTGATGAATTTGCCTTTCTAAGAAACTTAGGTTTTTTTTCTTTAAACTTTCATTATCCTTTCTTTCTCCTGCAGTCTTGGCATTTAAATACAATGTGATATAGAGAGATTCTTTTTCTGGTTTGTGGGGCTCCTGCATTTAGATGTAAACAATTTTCCTTAGATTTGGGAAATTTTCCTATCATTTCAATCCGTAATTTTCTTTGACTTTAGTTTGTATATAAGCTCTTTCTTCTATTCCATACATTCTTAGGTTTGGTCTCATTAATATTACCCAATTGTGGCTATATTTGTTTACTTTTCTTTACTGATGTCTGAATGTAATATTTCTTCAAATCTCAGTTCAATTTCCAATATTCTTTCTTTCATTTTATCAAATCTGTTGTTATTATTTCTCTGAATTGTATTGATTTTTAATTTCCAAAATTTCATTTTCTTTTCATACCAGTTTCCTTGCTGAATTTTCCAGATTGTTGACTTGTACAGGTTATAAATTCTTTTCTTAATTATATTCATCTCTTTATTTGCATTATCCTTGAGTTATCTATCACTTTCAACCTAGATTTTAAATTCCTTAGCGTTTTGGTCCTTTAATTACTTTTATTTTTGTGCAGTACTGGCTTCTGAACTCAGGGCCTTCTGCTTGCTAGCCACATGCTCTACCACTTAAGCCATTCTGCCAGCCCCAGTACCTTAGCTTTTTGTTATAAAGGATTTGTAAGCTATTGGAGGAATCATATTACCTTGCTTTTTAATATTATTTGATTTGTAGGTTGCAATTTGCACATCTGTAAGAGTGGACATCGCTTAAGTTTTTGTTGTTGTTGGTTGGTTTGTGTATGGGACACTTACAGGCTGTTAGTGTGCTCTTTGGCTTATGGTTTCCATTACCAGTCAGAGGAGAAATAGTATACAACAGTAGCAACAAAATCAACCTTTTAAATACAATTCAGATATTTAAATGTAGTAAAAACAACAGGAAATATCAACTACACACCCAAGAAGATAAAAAAATAGAGAAACTGCACACTAACAGGATAAACTAGGAGTTTAAACATTTTTTAAAGCTGTAGGTTTCAATAATTAAGTTATAAAACAGAGTTGTATGGGAAAGGAGAAAAGGCAGAATCATCAAGGTAAGAAAGAACAAGAATTATATCAGATGAAAGTGTAATCAACAATAATAAGAGAGAACACAATAAAATAAATACACAGAAAAACATGCAGTCAAAAGAAAAAGCATAATAACAACCTCCACAAGAGTACAGGTTAGTATTTCTTCCTTGTTGAGTAAGGACTGTGGATGTCAGCCCTCCAGATTAGTCTTCTGCTGTTTATTTTGTGGGCCAGGTTTTTCTCTCAGGTTATAATTGGGTGGATTCTTAAGAACAATGGATGTTTTCCTACAATTTCTTAGTACTCAGAATTCTTTCTGTAACTCTCCCAATGCACACATCTGTGACTTTCAATTGTGTTGTGTGGTCCCCTCTGTGTTGTGCAGTGGCCTCTCATTCCTCTGTGATCTTGCTGTGTTCTGTTTCCTCTCTGTGCTGCAGTGGCTTTCTCCTTGCAACCAAGTAGTTTTGCGTCTGTGAGAGTTAGACTGAAGTTCTACCAGTTTCTTGGATACACATTGATTTTTTTTTTCAAAGCCATGAACACATTTTATTTTATTTATTTTTATTTTTGTTCAGGGTCAGGGTACATTGTGTCATTTACAAAAGTTTTTACAATGTATCAAATATCTCATACTTGAATTCACTTCCTCCAGTGCTCTCCATTATCTCCCTTTCCTCTTTCCTAGAACTGTTTTAACAAATGAAAAAAAAAAACATTTTTTCCATTTACAAACAAGTGTACACAGTTTTTGTTACCTTATTCACCTTCCTACTCCCTTTCCCTGCTGTGTCCCCCTCCCACTGGTACCAAACTTTATCCCCTGGAAAGGACCTGCTCTACACCCTCCTATGATCTGATTTTGTAGAAGAAAAAAGAAGAAAAAATTATTTAAATGACATTTTTGCTTGTTTGTGATAAAGGTAGCTACACAGGGAGTTTCCATGTGGTATTTTTATGTATATATATATTATAACTCCGATTAGTTCATCTACTCTATTTTTCTTGATTTGTTTCCTCATTTAGCTAATGGAAGGCAGGAAGGTTTCTGTGGTTTAGTATACAAAACTGCAGGGTCTTCTGCTCTCCTGGCTGAGAGGTTTGACTGTAGACCTGCCCTAAAAAGTCTCCCCTGCACAGTACCAGTGAGTAAGTTGGGAAAGACCAAAGGCCTCTTTACTAGCCTCTAATTGTTACATGAATGGCTTGATATCCAACACCTTTCAAAATAAACAAAAAGCAAAGAACTTTGAGTATTGACAAAATCAGAATTTCTTGTGATTATTCACAGTAATCGCCTTCCTTGAGAGTAAAAATATGCTTTTGTATTTGATTCATTTATTATTTTTATGTAATCTGGATTTAATTTTTTTAAAAAGGCAATAAATGTATTGAAATATTTTGAACATTGTAAATATGATGTACTTCTCTTAACAATCATGTTTTTAAACTTCTGCCATGTTTATACATGTCCCTGAACTCTTTTACTTCACAATTTGTAGTATAATTTTTCATTATTTAAACTGCATCATATTTAAATTGTTTACTACATTTTATGATGATCAATGCTTTTATAAATATTTCTCTCCATGTCACTCAGTGAATATGTGCACAAAATTATCTAAGTACGCCTGAAAATGTGGTATTGATTGAATATAAAATATTTCAACATTAAAATGTCCCAAATTGTTTTCTAAATTTCCTATTCATGTTTAGTTTTGAAAATATATCAAACTTCATGTTGCATACCCTTTATAACATTTTTATACTGCTCCATTTGGAATGTTTTGCCAGTGGAGTGAGGGGAGGCATGTTTGTAATCTACATATCTAATAATTTTTTGTTATTGCATAATGTAGGTAACATTTACCTTTTCTTTACAGAGAGCATATTTTCCTCACAGATTTGCTTTATTTGTTTTTCCATTTATTCTCTGTGTATCTTCAATGATATCCTATGATATAGTGCTATTTCTTTTATGTGTGGTATGATCAAGGTCAATAAATAACAATTTATCTGTAGTCACTTCAAAAGAAAAAAATGGCAGTGTTGACCAATGTCACCCATTCTAGAGAAGCAATAATGTCCGAAGCTGCAAGTACCAGAGATTTAAAAAAATATATTTATTTATAAATACATACACATGGCACAAAGTAATTCATTATACAAACACATATACATATATATTTACTTATACTTTGAATGTGTACATCTATTTCTTGGCTCTCTGCTGTAATTATCAATTATTGTTAAACTTCCTTTACTGGTATGGCTTCCTTCCCAGGATGGCATTAATATGGGTTTGTTACCTTCCCAGCAATGGCTTGATGCTTTCTGGTCTTAAATATTCCTCAAATCTTTATAACCAACTTGTCACTTCTTTTGAGAATATATTTGAAATTTTATTTAAAATTATGTTACATGTACAGAACAAAGTTTTGAAAATTATATCTTTATATGAATTACCCCCAAATATATGTTTCATTATTTACACTGATTTTTAATGATATTTTATACTTTTCATGTATATGTTGTTAGATATATATTCCTAAGGGCCTTTTTCATTAAAAATATCTATTAAAAAGTAAGTGTGAATAGTTTCTACAGCAGGAAGAAATGCAACTAATTTCACATATTGATCTGTTATTCAGGAAGTCTTTTATTGATTGCAACAGCTTATAACTTTATCCCTTTATATGAATCCATTCCTTACACATTTAAGAATTTTTATATTATTATTGCTTTACTAGATACATCTTCATTGAACTATTACCATGCTTTCTAGAACTGGTGGCATTGGTAACAACGTATTTTACCTAATTTAAAAGTGAATATCACAACAATTTTATTTATCCACCTTGGTGATAAAATGTAAATTCATTTTATTAAGTCCTAACTGAGATTGTGATTGAACCTCTGAATGTAATATAAGCACTTTGCTTTGAACAAATATTTACTAAAGGGAGACAAAAGGTATCTATTTGACACCATAAGTCTTCTGGAACAAAAATTGAAGCAGATGAATAATAAATCTTTTATCATTAAGTTGCACAAGAAACATTGGAAATGTTTGCCCACTGCTTTTGAAAGCATTGCCATTTCAACTTTTTCATCTGCAAATTCCCAATATTAATACTGCCATCTTTTGAGACATTAACCACAATGAATACCCAGTGGATCTCATTAACAATAATCATTGGTGTATTTTTCTATGTTAAACTGAAGCATTGCTGAGACTGATTATTACTGAGAGGTAACATCATAATCTACATTGATCCTGGGGGAGATAAGGCATACATGGTGAAGAAATTCAGAGTCCTCCAGATCTTCTTGTACTTTTGTGTAATGAATCCCTTTGAAATTTATGATTACTGCTTTTTGAATGGGGGAAAATACAGTATTCAACATAGTGTTTCCTAACTATGTTATTTCCTATTGAATCTCAAGAGAAATCAACAGCCATTCCAGATATTTAATGAATCAAAACTTTATTCTTCTTTAATGTAAAAAACAAACTGCACAGGTATGTCAGCAACAAAAATAACAAGAAAAAGGACTTTTCTCTTTATATTCTTAATTTAGAATTAATTACCTACATTTTCCTTATTAATGCAAAGAAGCTTTGAAATGTCAACATCTTTAAGTCAATCCTGCAATAGATTTTATTCACATAATGTTTTTGATCTAAGAAGGGCTGAAACATGAATTCAATCATTTACAAAAACAAATTAAAGATTTTCAAGCATATATTAAGATATATTAAAATATTTTCTTTCATTTATTCAGTACCTATTATTTAATAAAAATGCTTCAATTAATGTGATCAATAATTAAATGTTTTTAAATAGTTTGCTAGAAAAGTGAAAAAGATGCAAACAAGAACATGGAATTTATACATTCTATTAATACTTCCTGTGAATTCAATTAAATAGGCTATTACAAATAAAGGCTTAAATCTATCTTTGAGTTAAAGATTTAAAAAATTTTAACCATAGGTAATGCAACAATTCCATGAGGTAAAATCAAGATATGTGGAAATTTGCATCAAAAAAGCTTGACTATTTCTTCAACTTGTAACTAAATAACAAATTAAAATAATTTAAGAGGTGCTGTTTCAAACTCTTGTTAATATGCATTTTGTTTTTTTCTGTGTCTCTCTCTATATTCCTGGTATAGTTTATAAGTGGCATTGAAATGTATAATTTGCTTCATAGTTCATAAATTCTAATGTTCTCTTGATTTACACTTAGGTATACCAAATCAAGTATCCACTAGATTATTCCTCTTTTAAACTCATTAAAAATAGACAGATATTCAAAACTCTTCTCAGATATTCTTGAGATAAAACAATAAAGCTCATTCATTGAGATTTAGCATATAGCAGGTTACTAAGGGCACTGAATAGGGAGAATTCAGTGATGAGTAAGCAATGCAAAATGTACAGTCACAACCTCTATAGTGTGTACACTCAAAGACTTATTTCCCATCTGTATGCTCTGAAAAAAATTGAAAGTATAAGCAATATTTTACCTCTTGAAGTATTTACTTTTTATGTAAAACAAATGATTGCACTATAAAATATGCAAATATCATGACAACTTTCCCAGCTAATCAACGCTTTTAATTTGATATTAGTGTAGTAGACTGTATTATTTCTCTCTGTTTCCTATATTGTCATTTAAAGAAACTGTTAGTAAGACTGTAATGTGTGTTTTATGGATATTATACCCCTCTTAAGACACTGTAATCCATAGGATAGTCCTCTAAGTCTGACAAAGTCACAGAAGTCATAGACACATCAATTAGTTATTATTGTGATTATAAAGGTAAACACAGACAACACAACACTTTTGGATAAAGGATCAGGATTTGGGGAAAATGTGCAACCTAGAAAATTCAAAAAAGGAGATATATACTTTTTATCTTCTAATCCCTCCTGGTGACATGGAAATACCAGAATTAGGTTTATATTCCAGGGCACATTTCTACTTTGTTTGTTAGAGAGTTACTGACACTCCAATTTCATGGATGCAGCACATTTGTACATACTTTTATCATTGAATGGTAAATATGAACTTCGACCTGTATTGGGGTCTGTTGTTTAGGGGACTGATGATAAATGTTTATTATCCAGAATGTGAAGCTTTGAACCCAGAGGAAAATTCAGATTTCTGGTGAAGAACGGTGCGGTTGGGATTAAAAGACATTGATTTCTCAGGCAATCAAGAAATGACTCCTGAGGTAAATGTCAGGACACCCTCTTTGCTTGTTTGTAGACATTTGAAAAGTTGAGTGACCCTAAGAATGTAAAATAATACAGGTTTCTATTAAGTTCACATTTTATACAGCTTAATTAGAAATTCATTTATATGGACTATATAATTTGTGAAGTAATGCACTGATAGATAGATAGATATGTATAAATATTGTGTCTTCATTTTTAGAGATTATAACCTTAAGATATCTTAAAAAGTTAGTAAATGTATAATGCATTCAAGTGTTCCTTAGAAAATAGATGATGCTTAATTGTGTGTATGACTGTGATTCATATTTGGGTCAAAGAAACTGTTAAGTATTCTATTTTGGAAATAACATTACCTAATAAAGATGACAATAATATTTTTGAGATACATTCTTTCACCTATGCTAAGATTTAAAAACTAGTGTCAAAAATTAAAAGATAATGACCATATTACTGACATGTGTGTTAATGAAGAATTAGTACACATCTACATCCAGTAGTACTTGTACTAGTATTTATTTAGTCATATTTGATTTATAATAGTAAAAGCCTTGTGATCTATCTTCATAGATATGATGTAGACTTGAAAATTAAATTTATCAGTATTCTTGTATTATATTAGTGTGATGCTAAGTTATTACAATTAGCAGTTAACTCTATACATAATTTAATATCAATATGCATTATCTCTTGATATATTGTTCTTTTGAACAATTAAAATTTTTAAAAGTATTAATGTAAATATATACATTTCCATTTATTATATAATTTATAACTATAAATCTAGGTTAAACTATTTGAAGATATTTAATTAGATTATATTTCAATGAGATCAATTATCATACAAAAACCCTCAGAAATGACTAACGTTCATATGATACAAATTTGCATATTTATCTATATCTATATATATATATATGCATTTGTAAATACGCAATTATGTAAAGAAAACAACCTTAAACATAAACTTAGTTTTAAGATTCTATTTATTTTCTTTATTATTGATGCATTTTAATTGTACTAATAGATAAGCTGTTTTGTTATGACATTTATATTCATCCATATAATGTATTTGGATCTTATTCAACCTTCCATTACTTGCTTTTAACTCTGCTCCATCTCCACCTTGTCCCTTTCACTTCCTACTCTCTTCTAGCATCCCTTCTGTTTTAATAACCTTATCTTTTTGGATGTTTTTGTTTTTGTTCATTCTCCACTTAACATAAATGGGAGAATATATGTGATATTTGTCTCTGTGGGAATGGTATTTAACTTAACAAGATGATATCAAATTCTATTCACTTTCCAGCATATATCAAAATTTGATTCTTCTTAATGTCTGTGTCCATTGTGTGTTTGTGTGTGTGCGTTTGTGTGTGTGTACATATATAAAACATTCATCCATTAATGGGTGCCTAGGTTAATTTGACTATTGAAGAGGACCATGGTAGATAAATATGGATAGGTAAATAGGATTTTGAATTTTTTTAGTATATACCTAGAAATACTATGGCTGTATCATATGGGAGTATTATTTTTAAATTTTTTAAGAAACTTCATACAGATTTCCATAGTGCATTAACTAATTTACACTCAAATCAGCAAGGAGTTCCTAATTCATCTCCTATCCCTCTTCCTTACAAGTATTTCTTGTTGTCTGTTATTTATTTATTTATTTTTTTGATAGCCTTTCTGACTGGGATGGGAAGGGTATAAATGAAGTTTGGATTTGCATTTTCCTGATGGCTTTGGACTTTGAGTATTCTAAAATATATTTATTGATGATTTTTATTTCTTCATTTAAAAATATTGTGTACATTTGCCCATTTATTGATTTGGATATTCTTTTGGTGTTTATCTTTTGAATCCTTTACATAATTTGAATATTAATCCCCTGTCTGATGAATTTCAAAAATTTTCTCTTATTCTGTAGTTTGTCACATCGCTCTGTTGATTGCTTCTTTTGTTTTTCACAGGCTGGTTAATTTGATAAAATCCCATTTGTTAATTTTTACTCTTATTTCCTGAGCTATTTTGCATCTTATTCAGAAAAGCTTTTGCTTATGCCTATATCTTGAAGTGTTTCCCCTATATTTTTCTCTAATAATTTCAACATTTCAGATATTATATTGTTTTTTGATACATTTTGATTTGACTATTTTACAGTGTGAAAAATAAGGGTACAATTTGACTTCTACATGAATATATACAGTTTTCCCAACTGTGGTTGTTACAGAGATTGTTTTTCTAGTGTATGCTCCAGAAATAAGACTGAGCCAGTAATGTCATCTGATTCTTGATTATGGTTTTAAAATATACAGCTTTAATAATTGGATAGACATTTTTTGTAAACCAAATTCACATTCAAGGGCATAAAATCACATCAAAAATTAGTCTCAACATCCTGGTTCCCAAGAATATGTTATAAATTTTGCCTCATAGTTCCCAAAAGTCACAAATTTCAATTTGATATGGAAATTTTTATCTCCATTGTTGGTAAACTTTGTGGCTGGATATGTTACTAAAGTATTTAAAAACAGTGTCAAAGAAATGTCCACACTCTTATATTCATTGCAACATTATTCATAATATGCAAGAAATGGTAACAACCCACATTTCTGTCCATCACCCACAAACATATATAGGTAGACTACAATCACTCTGAAATAAGCAATAAATCTTGCCATTTGCACCAATATGTATGGACCGTGAAGACACTTTGTAACACAAAATAAGCTGTACAGAAATAAAAATACTTTGTGATCTCATCCACATTTGGAACCTATAGTATAAAAACGTGAATCACAATAATGAAGAATAGAATGAATGATGTTAACAAAGGCTAGGATAGAGGACACAATGTTTTACCTGCAAGACAGAAAAAAATAAAGAACAGTAGTAGGGTAATTATAGTTAACAAATATGTTTTATGTACTTGAAATTTGCTAGAAGAGTAGATATCCAGTCATTTTACCATTCACTCTTACACACACACACACAATAACTGATGAAATGAATATAGTAATTAGAATGATTCTGGTAATCATTTCACAAAACATACATATATCAAAACATAACATTGTACATAAAAATGTATGTAATTATTATTTGTTTACCATTGCTCAATGAATGTAGGAAAAAACTTCAATAGGAGCTTTATTCATAATTGATACCATTTGGAAACATGTGCAATGTTCATAAATAAACTTGCAATATATCCATATAATGAATTACTATTTCAAAATAAAAAGGAAAAAGCTAACTACTGATATAGCAACAATATGGTTGAATCTGAGAACATTACAGTAAGGGATAGAAGTCAGGCTCAAAAGACTACTCACAATGAGATTCCACTTTGATCATATTCTGGAAAGAGTAAAAGAATGATAGGAATCACATCAGTAATTTTCTATTCAGCATGTAGTGTATAAGAAAGTGTTATTCAGGGTAGTCATCACATTTTACATTAAATCTTGAGACTTACTCACTCTATTTAATTAGAATGCTTCACTCTTTTCCAAGAACTCCCTATTTCCTCTAATTCCAGTCACTGGTAACTAGTGTTATATTCTCTGTTACTATGATTTCTTGTTTTTAAGTTTCCATATATAAATGAGATAATATATTATTTTTCTGTTTGACTAATTTCACTTAACATGATGTCCTCGAAGTTCACCCTTTTTGTTACAAATTGCCTCATCTCTTTGAGAACCTGAATAATGTTCCTTGCTTGTATGTACGCCACAATTTCTTTTTCCATTGACTTGTTGATGGATTCATAGATTGTTTCCATATCTTGACTCTTGTGAACAATGTTGCAGTGAACATGTGGCATGCATGCACAAAGTTGTCCTCTCTGAGTTGCAGATTTCATTTTATTTTGTATGTACTGAGAATTGCTGAATCATATATTTGTATTTTTATTTTTTTTAGGAAGTCCATTATGTTTACTCTAATAGATATAATAGTTTAAATTCATGATAGTAGTATACGAGGGTTCCTGTCCTCCACAAAATCATTGTGGTGAACACATATAAGATTGTTGTTGTATTGATGGATTGTATTGTGTTAAAATATGAAAAATTGTTGAAATAAGAAGTATTAGCTAGTGTGTGTTAAGACTTAGAAGCCAGCCAGAGTGTGACAGGCTTATATGCTAATAAACCAACCCTAAGATGCTGGCTGATATGCTAATAAGCCAACTCTAAAGTGACAGTGCAGATAACAGAAGTGATGAGGTCACTACAGGGCATATAAACTCAGGCCGATCCCCTGGGGCACAGATATGCCCACTCATCAGCTGAGAAGATGTTGCATGGCAAGCAAGACTTGGGGGAAGGTCTGAGTAACTCCTGGCTGGCTAGGGTAGTAGAGACAGGCATTAGGATCCATAGGAAAGTGCCATGTGAATTTGTTTGAATAAAAATTCTGTTCTCTGAAATAAGAGTCTCCTGAGTACTGTCTCTCTTTACTCAATATGAACCAATAAATGCTCATGACAATTGGCATAGGCAGCAGGATTTTGCAAAGGGGATTATGATCATGGGTTTTGAGCTTTTCATAAGCCTACCAGGAGAAAGGGTGATCTGGACACAAATCTTGGTTGAGGAACTAATTGAGGCATTCAAGGCACTTGAGCAAAGGAACAAGGAAGGGCGCAGTGAGTAGAAACCTTGACCAACCACCTGTATGAAGCCAACCCATCCTTGGTTGGGGAAGAGTGGGTAACCCAGGTGTGGGTCCTTCTTTCCTGCATACCTAGGCCTACCACCCAGACAAAGCCAACCCAGCCTTGGTTGGGGAAGAGTGGGTAACTTGGGTGAAGGCCACCCCTTGCTCCAGAACAAAGGGAGCCCCCAACACTGAGATTCTTTTGGAGGGATTTTAGAACTCATCCCCAGTGAAAAACGCCAAGCAGCTATGAGACAGTGGATAGCTATAAGATTGTATAGAATCGGAGACTCACTATTAGACAAACAAATTTGGGAACTAAGCATGGCTGGATCCACTCATTGGTACCTAAGGAAGGTATGGAAGAAGCTGAAAAGGAAATGGGGTAAAAATAAGACAAGGGTGGAGATAGAGTCAGGGTCCTCTTGGAAGGAGACAGAAATGCTAACACATGATAAATTTAAAGGTTATTCTAAAGGAATAGATATAGCTATTCCCCTAACAGACCCATACAATGTAAACCCCATAGTGAAAAGAGCCCAAAAGGAAGAGACACCAGCAATATTGTGCAAAATAATAGATGACATACATATTGACCGACGAAGGGGAAAACAACTGGTCAATAAGGTCCTAGGCAAAAATAACCCCTTCATTGAGGCATGCCCAGCAACAATTCGAAAGGCAAATTACACCCCTGTAAAATGGCATGAGGAGTCAGGAGAGGAGACCACCATAATAGAAAAGAGATCTCTTACAAGAACTGAGTTGCAACAATATAGAACAGAATTTGTCCAGAAAGGAGAGAAAATGTAACCTACCTAGAAAGAATATGGTCTAATGGAGCAGATGCAGTAGAATTATCAGCAGCTGAAATGAGACAGCTGGCAGGTATGATAGAAGACCCCCACATACACGAGGGACTACTGATGGCTCTGGAAGCATGCCCAGAGTCCACCAGGACCTACTTTGCCTGGATTACAGAAGCCTGGAGGAACACAGTACCAGACATGGATATGTCCTTGGTAGAGGCAGAGGCAGTTCAGTGGAGGAATTTAGATGAGGCCATAAAACTGGTAAGGAAGGTAGAGATTTTATATAAAGTTTACCATCCCAAAACTAAGACACCATTGGGGGCAGCAGTCTCAAGAGACATGAAAAAAATAATTATAAATGGAGCTCCAGCACATTTAACAATGACCTTAAAAACAGCTTTTGTGCAGGCAGAAACTTTACAGGACATCACAGACTTTATTAAGGAAGTGAGAAACTTAGAAAAATGCAAGGTACTGTCCTTCCTGGTAGAAAATAAAAGAGAAGCTAAATGGCTACCAAAATAGCTTACCACCTTTACAACGGAAATACCAACATGCTTTGGGTGTGGTAGGCTTGGAAGGGAATGTCACTTCAGGCAGAGATAGAATTTCCCAACCAGACCCCAACCACAGGGTACATATAGACCTCCATTTCGAAAAAATGGGGAAAGCCCCTAGGGGGCCAAATACAAGGAAGAAAGCCTGGATGGAACAGATGGGGACAAGTGATGAGGAATATAAGACCTTTTGGAGACCCAAACATGAGCAGAGGCTCAAGGCCGGAAACGCACTCATGCGGTCCAAGGTTATGGGGTCAGCCAGCACAGAGACCACAGATGTCAGGCCCTACATCCAACTATGAGTGCTTGTGAATAGACAGACCCACTTCCTAACATTTTTAATTGATACAAGAAGTGAGGTCACAATTATTACATCAGTGCCTTGCCCCAAACAACAGGATCCTATACAGATACAGAGAATAAATGCTGTAAATGTTGCTTATAGATGCCCAATAAGAATATTAGTGTGTGATAGAGAGCCTATAGAAATAAATGCAGTCTTTGTGTCTGCACCACCAGACTTACTGGGAATGGATATTATTCCACAAATATTTGGTGCATGGCTACCTTTAAAGAAAAATAAAATGTTACAGGTAAATCTGGCAGAGGTAAAAATAGAGCCAATACTACTGCCAGAAATACAACCTTCCTTTACTAAACAATATCCATTGGAGGGAGGACATGATGAAGTGACGCATGCATAAATACCCCGATAGATGAAGGAGTCATTGAAAGGACACAGTCCTTTAATTTTAACAGCCCTGTCTGGCCAGTTAAGAAACCAAATGCTTTCAAGTGCAATGCCTGGAAATTTACAAGATGTATAAGACTTATTTTATAGAATACAAAAAGGGTCATACACATGGTTTGCATCAGTAGACTTATCTGATATGTTCTTTGCCATACCATTGAATCCTAAATCTAGAGAAATGACTACCTTTACCTAGAATAACAAACAATATCAATTTAAAAGATTACCACAAGGATATAAGAACAGCCCCATCATAGCGCATGTGACACTACAGTGGTCATTAGACAAATTAAAAATCCCGGGTGAAGACTTAATACTGTCATATGTAGATTACATAATTATAGCTGGAAAGAGCAAAGAAATGGTATCAAAATTACTAGAGGAAACAGTGGAGATATTAAGGAAAGACGGATGGATGATAAACCCAAATAAAATACAAAACACACAAGACAGTTAAGTTCTTAGGAGTGATATGGACGGTGACAGGACCAAAGGTCCCTGACCCAGTCCTAGATAAGATTGCCAATTTAAAAGCACCAACCAACAAAATGGAAGTGCAACAAACTAACGGGTTGTTTGGATATTGAAGAAATCATATC
The DNA here is from genome assembly GCF_047511655.1 of Castor canadensis. Taxonomy (NCBI): domain Eukaryota; kingdom Metazoa; phylum Chordata; class Mammalia; order Rodentia; family Castoridae; genus Castor; species Castor canadensis. The sequence goes on from NC_133386.1 coordinate 190,666,824, forward strand.
CCATATTTACAGATCCTATTACAATCCTTGTATCATGTTATTAAGAAGGCCTCTGATTTTGAATGGGGCTCACAACAAGAACAAGCCTTTAAGGCAGTAAAAGAGTTGATAACAACACATAGCCAATTATATACCATTGCCCACACTGACACCGTGATTCTGGATATTTCCTATCAAACAGGATATGGAAACTGGAGCGTAATGTGTAAACGAGGCACGCACAGTACCCATATCATTTTATTGCAAAAGATTCCCATACGTGGAATCCAAATATACAATTTTTGAGAGACTCCTTGGATGCTCATGGAGGCAGTAAAAATGGTGTGCCTGGTCCTGACGGATCAATGCCTAATAATCTGTAGCCCAGTGCCAATATTGCACTAGATCAACATGAAAGGGGAAGCCCTAGCTGGAACCTCTTCTGAACCCAAGGTGTTGCAGTAGAAATGGTTCCTCTCTGAGTTCCTTAATAATCATAAGATGATGGCAAAGGGGATGACTCCACTCTGGGTGGAGGAGATTGCCTCAGCCCCGAAGGTACCATGCCCCATAACCATGCCAAAAATTATCCAGGCCAAGTATATTGTCCGTTGGGGAACAGAGAGATGGGACAACTCAGAAACACACTTGGTTCACTGATGGAGCATCCATGCTGTGAGGTGGCAAGCTGCATTGGAAATCTGTAGCCTAGAGACCCACGGATGGGCAAATCCTCACAGACCAAGGCATAGGTAGATCAACACAACATGCAGAGGTCCATGCAGCAAGATTAGCAATTGAACAATCTCAAAAAGAAGGATATAAAATTATTAGGATATATTCAGACTCGTGGTGTGTGCGCAATGGCATTGCAGTATGGTCAGGTAAATGGAAACATACCAACTGGCAGATAAATGGCAAGGACATATGGTGTAAGGAAGATTGGATAAAAGTGGATGAACTCTCCCAGTCTATTAGCATCTTTGTGACACATGTGGATGCACACACAGGGAGAGGTGATCCAACATTTCAGCATAACAAAAAGGCAGATAAGTTAGCAGCTCTAATGAAATACATTAGAAATGTATAGAAATACACCTTGGCAAGTGAAAGAGTCCACAGACCATTCTGTAACCTTGTATAGGAAAGACAACGGGGCAGATCTGTGGCATGTGCATAAACAAGAAGGACTAAAAGTGACTCTCAAAAGAGGACCTGGGAGTAGGGTAATAAAAAGATAAACATAAATGGACTAAAACTAATACATCTGGCAATCATAAGAATGAAAAAAATGAACAAATAAAACAACAAAAACTCAAGATATGTACCTCCTCAATACAAGAACTAAAAGACCTTCATAAGGCAGTAGACCATTGTAGCATATATGCCTTGTTTACTTGGGGACAATTAAGGAATATTGATCTGTCTTGGACAAATGTAAACAAGCAGTAAAAAACTGCCCAGACTGCCCAATGACAGTCCAAAGATTTAGATATAGAGCCCCACCTGAATTGTGTAAGTCAAATTGCTTTAATGTAATACAGAGAGATTTAATAGGACCATTACAAACACTAAGGGAGATTATGCATGCACAATGATAGATGTACGTTCTGGTGTAATGCTGGCAAAAGCACATAAAAGACCTGATGCTATGGCCACCATATACACATTATGGTGTTGGTGGGCCAGCTATGGCCCTCTGGCCATTATTAAGTCAGATCAAGGTATGCATTTTACTAGTCAAATAGTCAAGAAATGGGCCCCGGAAGTGGATGTTATGTGGAATTACCACCTAGCATACAACCCACAGGCAGCAGGTAACAGAAAGACATAATGGATTATTGAAACTGAAACTACAGTATTTGAAGGATCAGCCACTGAGTAGAGCTTTACAGGTAGCCTGTTATGAGCTCAACTCTGGATTAAGGCTTGGCAGACGCTCACCCTTTGAAAGTGCCTTCCCCAGACCATTTTTTAACCCAGGGGTGGTAACTCAGGGTAACAAGGACTCTTACCACACAGAGTTACTTTGAAAGATCACAATAATAATCTTTCTCCACAGGAGATTGTGTGCTCAGTAGTGTCCAACACTGTTTGGATTACAGGGAAAAAGGGCCACCTCAAAATCACTAAAATAGACAAGCTGGCACCATGATGCCATCTTTAGCATCATGCTGCCTGAATTACATACATACTACTTACTGCTGCATTATTTTGCTCATTACTATAGTTACTCTAGTTTGGGTAGGAATTAGAGTAGTTGGCCATTATACCCTCTGCCATGAAAGGAGATGCCAGGGCAATGCCAGTAGCAATACTACCAATGCTACTAACCTCATGTGCAAGAAATTTACTAACCATACTTTCCGTATCCTGGACCATTGGCTCCAGTGATGCTAGTCCTACCACCACCATTGAACCCACTAAATACTTTCATAATGAAACTCTACCTCCACACAACTCTAACCCTACACTTAATTCCTCAGTTTTCTTGGTCCCATGGAAATACTTAGACAGACAGCCATTTTTAAAGTGTAGGCCTTCCTATTGGGCTCTGTATATGCACTGCTATGCTATAGGAAAGTGAGTGGCACCATCTTACTGCAATGACTACTTTGAAACCAGGGATTTGTTCCATTTCCACCTTATGGGCAGGAAGCTATTTCCTTCAGCCAGTCATGCTAAATCAAGTCCTGCAGCATGTGTTGAAAGTGTTTTATGGAGGAATGCCACTACCGAATCAGCCATTTATGCTACATATGTAGCAGACATTAAATTTAACACCGTGATGTGGAAATCTCCAATTTATCATATATTCAATGCCACCAAGGGACCCAGTTCTTACACCAAGATTACACTAGAGGAGGAACCTGTCTACACTTGTGATGATGCTATATAGACATCATTCCCTCAAATCTTCTTTTCCCCATTGATCAAACAAGAATTTGGAACTGAGAATGAACAGGGTGAGGACAATGAGTATGAGGACAGTGAGCATAAGGATGATGAAGGGGAGGAAGGGAGTGATAACTTAAGTACCCCAAGCACTCTCACAACATTACCACAGGATATTCTTAGAAAACCTATACCAAATTTTGCTCCCCCAGAAGGCAGGAACACTTCATATCTAGACTATCCCAATGAGCCATACAGGGACATATGCCCAGAAGCAGCTAGGAATAAGAGAATCCCATGGTTCATACAAGAAAATGATACCAGGATAGTAGAGTGTGTTGCTAACTTCCCAAATTTGCCATGTTATGGAGCCTTACACTATTACCATGGCAGTCCTTATGTGAGCACACCCAAGGTGACTAACCTGTCCTTCCCACATATTCCAGCATGGATGGACATATTCCCATTGGGTATACACCATTGGAGATTCCCAGTTATTTTAACTGAATTACTGGCCACAACCATTCCCACAAACAGACCCTTCTTTTGCAGCTCAAACACTGACCAATTAGGAGACAGACTACACCAGCAGGAAGAAATTAAAATTACACTAAACAGGAATTGGTATTACAAGACCACTATTATTGTGTCTTGGGATTTCTTACATTGGTAAACACTTCCATGGATTTACCAAAGCCAGAAGAGGTACCTGAATATGATGCACATCTATGGAGTGCTCACCGCAAACTGGGTAATGATACCACAGGAGTAACCATAATGTCATTCCTGTGTGCACAAAATTTTTCATACCAAGACCTTTCCAATGATACTGCACTCCACCAGATAAAATTGAATTCTACCACTGATTCTGATACAAATGTAAAAAAACTTACAATATCTCTGGCATCAGCTTATCCAAACCTATATTCTCTATTAGCTGAAGTAGATTTTGGCATCAAAACAACCTATAAATTTTATAACAGAACAGAAGATGGTAGTATTACTGAAAGTGTGGCCAGTTTCAAATTTTCATTTCCCATTTTTCTGAATAAGGCTTTCCACATTGCCTTCTTTAATCATGCAGGGCAACCTGCAGACACCGGTACTGCACCCAGAATGGCATTGTCTCACCTTGCAGGAAAAAGGAATTTAACAGTGTATGCCTTAATGAATAAGACCCCGTTCTCAGATATACATAGAAAAGGCACAATCCCAAGCAATTTAGATTGTGATATTCCAACATATATACATAAAACTCAATATATACCTAAACAAGCCTTACCATACCAATCAAACATAGCTGAACAACCTATCCCACTAGACTTAGTAACACCAGCTGCTAAAACTATTATGCTTAATGCTCAAAAGTTAAATTATAAATGGCTACCAGGGCCAATTAGGGATATGACAAATTGAACAAACATTACATACTATGAGATGAGTAGTTATGTGTCACCTAATTACACCTTAGATGGTTTGATTAACCTCTAACTAAGTTAAGAAATCTTCTTGAGCAAGACCTCTCTCTCAAGTTAAGCCCATATATAAAACAACACAAGCCAACAACCATACATTATGGTGGTGGTCCAATGCAGGGATGTGCATGTAGGAACTAACTAAAATACACCATTATGGTGTTCCATATGCATTCTCCTTCCTATTACCATGGAAAGGAAGATGGCATACAATGGACTTTGTAGCCCACAAACCTAGATGGAGAAATGATACATCCAGTGCAATGCCAACAGAAGGAATACGAGCTTCTATGCCTGGATATGATTGGGATACAATATACCATTTAGAAGCTTCATTTAAAAAATGTTGGATAAAAGATTTCTTAGACACACCATGTGTATTGTATAGAGAAGGCTGGAGTAAGACACTTAAATTCTACTCTGTACATTATAAACCAGAGGTTCTCTTTGCAACAAGGATACCAGAAAATACTTCTGATATACATAGACACATCATCTGGTGAGAACCCCCGATGATTTTACCATTGACTTACACATCTTTAAGAATATTGCCTAACCCCAGGATAAGAAAGCTTATTCTTACACTAAATCTCAATAATATGGTGCCTAAGGAAATGAAATGTAAAGGGTTAAAGCTACATACCTTTACATATGGCCTAAATCCACCAAAAAGGAAGCCCTTACAGTTTTTTATGGCAGGTGTCATTGCAGCTGTGGTAGCAACTGCAGTAATGACAACCTTAACAGCACCACTTTTTATAGCCCTGGTTGACCTGAAACAGGTTGCTAAACACCAGGCTGAGGCAATAGAGGCCTTGTCAAGAGGTCTGAGTCAATTAACACAAATAGTAGATCACTTACAACTAGAAATAGAGTCCATCAAGAATGCTGAGCTTTAATCTGACAAGTTGGTAATAGTAAGATTTCAGTGGCTTAAAGAACAATTAATCCTGCAGGATCATGAAATAGAATGCCTTAAGGACCAACAATCCTTAGATGCCATGATGGATGAAATTAGGATATTGTTCCAAACAGGTCAAGGAAGGGAAGCACTGCATTTTAAAACTATATTAGATGACAGATACCATTCAAGTTGTGTAGCTGGATATTATGAACTACATCTCTTACAAATTTTCTTAGACAATGCAGTTTTAGCCCACTACACAATGACAGTACCAAGAAAGTTAGTAGATAAATTTGTAACACCACAATCCACACTTTAAGTAGTGGATGATAAATCAGTTAATACTACATAGTTTTATCCAAGAGACAGAGCAATACCTATCACACAAAACATATATATTATATCAGAACCCATGTTGCATACTGTACATGAATTAGACTTAGTAATAACACCCCTTAGAGATACAGCCACTTCCCTAGGGAACAATATATTTTTAGTATGCTCTGGTGATAATCACACCATACAGTATAGGTACAGAAATATGTCAATGATTGATAATGAGGCGCAGGACAAAACCCATGATACCTCCATTGACAGAACTCAAGAAAGACCAAAAGGATGCATTATCCTAGAGAATGCATACAAAATCAATGTCACCTTCAAACACCAGCCAAATCCAATTTTCAATAGTACTACTTATTCGAGACAGGTTTGGGATAGGAGATGTTTTAGCAAGAGAAGAAGCAATGGTAAAGGAAACCAATAGACAATTAGATATTATGAAGGACTTGAAACATAAAAATCCAAAACAATTTGCAAACATGAATGATGCAGTCCATAAGGAATTTAAACACATGGACAAACAATTGATAGGAATAAAGAAGGCAGTGTACTTGGCTGAGACAGATACAATGGCATTTGTCCACCATAGATATATACCCTCTCACTGATCAGCAGGAGATGTGTTAATAAGACTGGTGAAATTTGACATTTCTTGTATCACCTCTTGGATCCTCTTTAGGTGGCTAAGAGATATATGGCACTATGCAGTGCTCATACTTATATTGGTTATAGCAATGAAATTACTTTCCCTACATTGCAGGCATTCTCAAAAGAAAAGTGCTGATTCAGCAATTTGGAAACTAATTGCCCACAACAATGCATGGCTTCTATGCCCTTGATTACAAATACATGAGTAATGGGAGGAAATGTAACCCCCAGACTGTTGGAAGATATTATTTTAAAGAAATAACTGGAAACCGCCTCTACTACACACATGCAATGCATACAGATGCTCTCGTGGTTATTAATAGGATGTTAAGGTTGTATACTAATGATGAGTGTAGATTTTGCAAGGCAAGATTTGCGACATATAATGGCCAGCAACAGCAAGATGCATACAAAGAATTCATGAAACACATCTTAAGACATGATCTAAATCCCCACAACACTTACGGGCACAAGCGCCACTACCAAGCAGTAGGCACCCTCCTTACATTTTGGATAAGTGTGCACCTCTCACAATGAGAGCACTTCACTTTGGCATTATATGCTTCATAATCAACCTGAAACACTCTTGCAATTAATAGAATCCAAGCGTTACTCTTTTGAGCCAACCACAGATAACCCCGTAGTCATCCAACCATCTTTGGAGGACATTACTATCCATGCAATTTTTAAACCAATCTTGATACATGCACTCAAACAATACCTTGCATTCCTTAATTGGAAAGAATACTTTGACACGTATATGAAAAACAAAATCATAGAGTTAAAAACCCATTACAGAAGACATATGGAATGGATTTTTTGTTCATATTGCAGGACTGAACATCCAATAGGACAACACCATAAGCACCCAGTGAACAATACACTCAATGCTTAATCCAGAAATAACTAGTATAGCCTTAGAAATAACATTTTCTATCAAATACACACTCCTCATTCTTATAGATATAGATTTTATAAGCTTTGGTAAACAATGCTGAACGAGCTCTTCCTCACTCTATTCTTCTATATAGTAGGACTAACATGGGGATATTTGGCAGGTTCCTATACCACAAAACACACAGGCCCATCACACTTTTTACCATCATGCTTACAGTATATTCTATTCATTACTTGTGTTAATCCCCACACACCAAAACAAATACAAATAGGCCAATGCCCCACACTACAGTAGATACACAGCAAATAATCACACAAGAGACAACTTCTTCTGGACAATGAACACCTTCAACATCTCAATAACCAGAAAAAGCCCTCCCCGACCACCAATCATATGTGATCCACATGGACAGCCCATTGATCCAGCGGAACTAGGACCCACCTTCAATTCACCTTCAATGTGTGTCATCATTTCCAGTGCAGGAACCTTATGCTATTTGGCACTTGGGACCATCATCAATGGACATGAGACAATCTTCAGACTCAATGCTGGGCCTCCACAACCCCAATCAGATCTAGGACCAGGCACCAGTGCAAGAATCATCAACAATCAACTGAAGGCCATAGACTTCAAGGATGTCAATAATACTACAGTGGAAACCTGGACATTGGTCCAACTTGGCAAAAGACACAGCACCAGCTTGCAGACTGGGGTCAGGGGGGCATTTACACCATTCCCCCATCAACACAATGGACTGCATGGACATACTTACAAGAATAGGCTGCAGAGGAGATTCACTCACATCCACCAACTACAGGATTTCTCACCTTCTTCTTTGTTTCCCACTTCTGCCCGGTGGTGACACTTGTCCATTTCCACATGTACAACAGACTAACCACGTGTTACTACTGGGTGAATGAATGCTATACAGCATCCCACTGGTTGGGAAAAGGCTTTTTATTGCAACTTTCACATGGTCACAAAAGGGGAATTGTTCCCTTTCATGATGCTAATTAATTTTTCCAGTTTACCATGGAACTCATCACCAAGGCCCTACGCTGAAGACTAGGACCTACAGGACTCATGGCGGTGGACTGTGGTGAGCACATATAAGACTGTGTTAAAGTATGAAAAATTGTTGAAATAAGAAGTATTAGCTAGTGTGTGAGAGGACTTAGAAGCTAGCTGGAGTGTGACAGGCTGATATGCTAATAAGCCAAACCTAAAGTGGTAGCTGATATGCTAACAAACCAACCCTAAGGTGACAGTGTGGATAACAGAAGTGGTGAGGTCACCACAGTATATATAAACTCAGGCCAGAACCCAAAGCCTTGCTCGCATCCTTGCCCATCTGAGACCACGTTGTCAGAGTCCATCCAAGACCCGGACATAGAGGCAGCTGTTGCTTGTGAGTGTGCCCCTTCTCTTGACGACCACTGGGTGTCGCCAGTGAACCATGAAACTGGACCTGCACTGAAGGAAGCTGTGAGGATCCCCTGGGGCCCAGATACACCCCCTCACTGGCTGAGAAGATGTCACACAATGAGTGAGACTGGGGGAAGGTCTGAGTAACTCCTGGCTGGCTAGGGTAGCACAGACAGGTATTAGGATCCACAGGAAAGTGCCATGTGAATTTGTTTGAATAAAAACCCTGTTCTCTGAAATAAGAGTCTCTGAGTACTGTCTCTTTGTACTGAATTGAACCAATAAGCACTCTTGACAATCATCAATATTTTTTATTGTCTTATAATAAAATGTAGTATTAACAGGTATGAAGTAATATCTCATGGTTTAATTAGTCATTTACCTGATGATTAGTGATGCTGAACACTTTTTCAAGTAACTACAGACACTTAAATCCTCCTTGGAGAATGCCTATTCAAGTCATTTACTCATTTGTTACTATACATTATTATAGTTTTTGCTATGCCATGTTAGTTCTTTGAAAATTTTGTATATTAGCCTCAAATCAGATATAAAGTTTGCAATTGTTTTCTTCTATTTTATTGGCTGCCATTTTACTTTGATTACTCCCTTTGCTGTACAGAAGCTTTAGAGTTTAATGAAATTCCATTTTTTTGTTTTTGATTGTGTTGTCTGAGTTTTTAGTGTCATATTCAAGCAATGTTTTCTCCTTTTGTATCTTAAGTCCACATTCTTTGCCCCACTTCTTTCCCATAAAGTTAACTCTTCTAAGGTCTTTGGAACTCTATCTATTCAAGAGAATAAGTGGCTTTCAAACAAAAGTCATGGTTCTCTTTCATGTCACATTTGTTTATTTGAGAATAGTTCATACTATTCTCCAAAGAGGACAAAAATGACTTCTATTTCTACTCAGTTGAGATAGTTTTATTTAATTTTCTTATATAAAGCCTCATGAAAAAAGAAGTAAAAGGATTTATATAATGTAATTAACAGCAAAAAAGGGATTCCTTTATTTCTCTATTTGGCTAAATATTTGAATTCTGTATTTAATCTAAACTCAAAGACTAGTTCAAGCTTAACACTTAAGCATGTATGTCCAACTAAGGACAAGATAAATTACCTAGTAAATGAAAGACCACAAAATCTCCACTTTGTAGTAATTCTGTATCTTCAGTGGATCCTCAGAAATAGAGTTTATTTATAAGAAACTATGGGGTATGAAAAGAAATTTATTAATCATTTAAAAGTAAAAGCTATAATGTCACATTAAACAAAGCACATGTGTTTGACTAGCCATTCATTTTTTACTTTATGTGTTATTTTCACCATTAAGGGGTTGTTAAATATTATATGTAACAGAAATAATATTTAAAATCAATTTTTCTACCTGACACAGGGACAGTAGTGGCCAATCCTCCAAAACTGTAATCATTATATTTCTGTTATTTATAAGTTATCCAGCCTAAACTCTTTTGGTTTAGTGGAATGAATGGAGACCTTTTTCTCTTTCCCATATAGAGCCAAATGCACTAAATAGTGTGAACACACAACTTCATGCTACAAAGTTTTTAATCAGCATATATTTCCAAAACAGGTACATTAATATTTAATTAATGAATCTGACATAATCTTTAAAGTAGCTTAATGGATTTCATGCTTATGGTAGTCTTCTATTAATTAGCAATAAAGTTCCAATAAAATCAATTTATTTTTGGTACTGTGAGTTAAACTCAGGGCCTGCACCTTGAGCCACTCCACCAGCCCTTTTTTGTGATGGTTTTTTTCAAGGTAGGGTCTTACTGACTATTTGCCTGGGCTGGCTTCTAACCTCCATCCTCCTGATCTCTGCCTTCTGAGTAGCCATGTCACTGGAACCACTGGCACCAGATTAAAATCAATTTTAATATTAAGTCTAAGTATTATTAATATGGAGGAAGATAGGGAGTTGTTATAGTAGAACTCTGGAAAAAACTAAGCAGTTACCAGAGTTTGGTAAAGAAATAGCAGAAATTAGTTTTTGGAGGGAAATATCCCATGGTCCTTGCATTGCCCTTATATTCCCTGCTGAAATTACACCAGATAAAAGTGTTGATAGGTTACATGTAATGTGTACACATGTACAGTATATTTGTCACAAAAATATCATCCATCTTTATTCCACAGATACTCATATTCTTTCTTACTTCTCAATGCGTTTGTTAAAATATTCCAATTTTGTTTGTTTTATTTTTATTGAAATTTAATTGCAAAAGCATTAAGAAACTTATTTCATAGACTGTAATTTTCTCATATTTCTTTGGAAGCTTACAATATTTACTGCATGAAGGCAACAATTCTTTCTCTATTTGATATACTATGTTCCTTGCTTCCTGATTTTATAATGTTTGTCTTTTTCAATAATTTTTGACCATGTTAAATTATTTAAATTCATGAAGAGGATTAGAAATGCATGTTGTTAGGCTTTGGTGTTTTGGTTAATTTTTTGATCAGTGATTAGTTGAGGCTAAGCAGAGACTAATATACTAGTCCCTACAACATCCCAAAATTTAGAAACGAAAGCAAATAATTGAAAGAGTACAAGAATTAAGATGCACAGATCACATGAGCAAAAATGAAATGAACAATAAGCTGATAGTAGTTGTTTGAATTGTGTATTAAGCAGATAATGTACATTAACAGCTTGAAATAATACCACAGTACAATAATATGATAATAAAAGTAAAATTAAATCAAATAATAAAATCATAGCTTTAAATTAATGTGTAAAAATAATTTTGGATTTGGCTTGTTAAATAAAAACTGACATATGCATCATTTTCATTGGAACATGAAGCATACTAATTCATACATTTTGTATATTTAAATATATATAAACAGAAAAGGTACACTAAAATATAGCATAAAAGATAAAAGAGGCACATCACTGTAGGATACTTTCCTTTAATGGGACTCTCAGGACTGGAAGCTGTTGTGTATTGGTCACTGAGCAAGTGCTGAGTGAGTATGAAAAACTAGGTCATTACTGTTCACTACTAGTACTTTCCAAAGCAATATACTTAGATTGTGTTAAATTTATACTTTTTTCTTTAATAATCAATCTTAACATAATAATTTTTTTTACATCATGAACTTTTAACAATTTTTAACTGTCTCTTCAGAATAGCACTTTGCTTAAAAGACAGAAACATTATATGACTGTACAAAAATATTTCTTTCTTTTCTTTATCCTTATTATATAACCATTTTTCAATATTATGTGTTTTAAAACTTTTGTAAAACAACTAAGACATAAACATATACATTAACCTAGTCCTGCACAGGGTCAGGATCATGAAAACCACTGGTTTTCACCTTTACTTCTTGTCCCACTGGAAGGTGCTCAGGACCAATAACACACCACCTGTGATGATGACAATGTCCTCTGCCCTCTAACAGATCCCTTCTGAAGGAACTGCCTTAGGCTGTTCCTGAGCAGGCGCCACTCTTCAGGAATACAACCACCAAGGTTTTCTTGGCTCGTTTCTCTTGCATTGTAAATTTGTTTAAAAGCAGATCATGTGTTATCAACATTATTCTCTATTAAAGAAAACCTTTCCATGCTGGAGTCCACGTTTTGAAGGAGCTTATTAAGGTCTGCAAAATATCTGCTCAATTCTTTCTATAAATTTTTGGAATGTTCTTCTTTTGTCATCTTTGCAGTTTCTTTTTCTTTTGTGTTCATAAGCAACAGGAATTTTTTAGTTACAGTTTATTCTTATGAGTCCTCCATCACATATGTGGCCTGCTGTTACCCAAATGCTATTCAGTGTTTGGCTATAATTAAAATAAATAAAATGTAATTTATAAGTTAAGTCAGACTCATTAATACACTGGTAAGAGAAGCAGAAAAGTAAAAAAAATTCTAGGGTCAAAGAAGCCATGATAAATTAAGGTTTGCTTAATTGCAAAACAAAATATTAGAAGCATTACAAAAATGTAAAATAATAGTTTGGATTTTGTTTATCAAATCCTTATGAACAAATTATATATTACAGAAAAGGACTGTTTTTCAAAATCATCTAAAATGGTATGTTTAGTTGGCATTAGTCAAAAGGAGCAAATAACACATTTATAAAACAACTATAAAGACATGTCTATGGTTGAATTTTTAGAAAACTAAGAAATGTAATGACATTGGTTGGTTCCCCCTAACATCACTGGAAAAAGTGATGAAAAAGGAAGATGAGCTTACTCAGTGTAAGTAGCCATAGATCTTCTGAGTGTGTCTTGAAAAAGAATTTTCTTTCCTGTAGTCCCAACTGCTGTGAATAAAACACAAGACCTCACTATGGGTTTGGCTGAATTATAATAAATGTTGGACTGTTAGCCTTACACAGTATTCACTGTTAAAAAGAAAGCACTGGTTAGGAAAGAATGAGCACATGTGGGAAGACCCTAATAAAACTGGTGGTATTAAGCATCTAAATTATGATGAGCCCCTCTTAACAGTGGAAGATGTCTCCTTCACCATGGTGGAATTGCCCTTGCCACTGTGAGAAGAGGCCTCACCCCTGCTGAAGCCTGCTTCTTCACCCTGGAGCCAGTGATCTCCTATCCTTAGTGTTAATGGCATCACCTGCACACACTCTGGTCACAGCATCTCTACCCACTGTGGTGTCTTCTGCATTGCATAAAAAATGGCAATTGTCTTCCTGAGGCAGCTACCAGGAAAGACAATGTTAAATTCTCTGATACAGCATTTTGTATACCCCACCACCCTTCTTTGATTTGAGACTCATAACTAAATATAGCTATCATGTGTCCTCTAGAGGTAAAGTACAAAGTGTTTTCCATGAGAAATATCACTATGATCCAAGAAAACACCGAGTTTTCCAAATTGTAGGAACAGAAATCTGGATAACCATAAAGGAATAGAGACAAAGACTTTGGGATAATGTTAGAAGGAAAATGAACCCATTATAGATTCTTCATTTAATAGTGTTAACGTAGGGATGTTGTTAGTCATCTTTCTTTAGTGTGCCAAGATACCTGAGGAAATCAATTTAAAAGAAGAAAGGTCAATTTTGACTCACAGTTTGATGGATTTCACTCCATTGTCAGCGGCCCCGTTGATTTGCACATGTGGTGACACAGTATATCACCATTGAAGCACATAACACTGGAGACCTGCTCACCTTATGCTGACTGAGAAGCAAAGTTAGAGAAGAGGCCACAACGCCACCTTCTAGAGCATACCCCTAATAACCTGACCTCCTCCAATTAGGTCTCACCTAATAAAGGTTTCATCACCTCCCAAACGTGCCATTCACTGAGGACAAAACTTTAATATAAGAATTTTGGGGGACACTTCAGATCCTAACTACAGCAACAAGTTACAAAGAACTATAAGAGGTTTTTTTATTTTTTGTTTGTTGAAAGAAACATGGAACAAAAAGATGTCTCACTGTGGAGCAACTACACATGTAGATGAAGTGTTTCAAAGTCTTAGGTAGACTGGAACGTTAGAATGGATTTTTCATTAAAGATATAATAACATATAATGTTAGGGTCCAGAAGACGTATCTTTCACAATTAGAGATGGAATTAAAAACAGAAGTTAGAGAAGAAAACACTGAAAAATTAGACATAGTTAAAATTAACGTATCAAAGTCAAAGGACACTAGTAAGAAAATTAAAATCCACAGAATGGGAGAAAAATATTTGCACTTCATATTTTGAATAAGGCTTTCACATTTAGAAGCTTAAAGATCTGGATGTGTATGGCTGCAGAGTCATGGCGGACTGAGCCTCTGTGCTACTGCTGGGTCCTGGCTACCTGCACAGCCCACCACTGCAGCCTCTCTAGTAGGAGCAGTTCCTTCCTCAGTGATCCCCTTGGTTAATGTGCTGCTGCAATGGTGTCTCCACAGGAGACCTGTGCCAGTAACTGCCCCAGGCCACCTACTGACTGCAACCTGCGGGTTGTGGGCAGGGTCAGCAACAGGGGTGACAGTAGTGAAGCACCAGTGGGACTGCAGACAGTATTGTCATAAAAAAAAAACTGAACCTCCGAAATATCTCTAGCCAAGAGCTCTTGTTTCAGCTGACCCAAAACCAAAGGACTGGGATCAAGTTGCTGGTGAATACATTACAGAAAAACAGAGCAGAACACACCCAGATTTACAGTCACACAGCTCTGCATCTGAACTTTCACTCTCTCCACAGTGACAGCAGCAGAAAAGAGAAAAGACTGAGCACAGTGAGGAAAATAGCCAGTTCCAAGAGGCACCCCATTCAACTGTTGCCATCTCATCCCACTGTTGGAAATGTGGACATCATATCAACATAAGAAAATGCTGAAAGTCAAAGTAGACTAATCCCTGGGTCTGTGAGCAATTCAAAGAATAATGATATGTCATCATTAAAGGATTGACAGTTACCAGTCAGAGAGAGAGAAGGCAACTGAAGCAGCCTCAGGAAAAGTTGCTTCCCTCAGTTTCCTTCAGTGAGGAGAACTCTGAGTGCAGCTGGTCCAGGGAAACCCAGAAGGAAGGTCAGCCCACTCCTGCCTGATGGTTCTCTTCTGACTGTAACATTGCTCAGGAAAGGAAACTGATATACTGTCTGTCTGAGGATGAGTTAAGTTCTTCTACAAGTTCAACTGATCAGTCTGACAGGTATTCCAGGGACGGGAAAAGTCATACAAATGAAATGAGTGACTTGGTACAGTTGAAGAGTCATACCTTTAAACTGAATTCCAAAGACAGTTCTGAAGATCTCCCTGTACCAAATCCAGTGTCAGAACTCAAACTTCATCAAAAGTATCGGGACACACTGGTACTTCATGGAAAAGTTGCAGAGGAGGAAGAGGAACTGCAGTTTAAAGAGCAACTCCAGCTATCATGCCAGGTTCTGAAAAGATCAGTAGAATCAATGAGGTCATGAGAGCTGATGTGATCAGGGAAATGGCATTCAGCTTTTAGAACAAGTGTATGGTCTTTTGGAAGAGGGGGATGAATTTCGGAGAGAGGTATGATTACAGGAACACGTGGGTGAAAAGTGTAAAATTTACACTTTCATAACCAGTGAAATCTCTCTGGTTGAAATTTTTTGAAGAAAATGTGAACTTTTGAAAATTTGAATCTACTGCCAGAACTAAAGACTTATTTTTTTCAAAGTTTTTTCACTTAAAAGCAAGCTATTATAGTTGTTTAGAGGCCATTGGTCACCCTTTTATGTTTCTCCAAGGTTTTCTTATTGGAAAAAAATTAGAAAGATCAGAGTAATATAAAGCAAGTTTACAAAAGAAAAGAAAATAAATTCTTTGATGTTCATTCTTTCTCTGAGGAAAAATGTCACATGTTTGGTTAGTGTTTACTGAGCCTTATACCAACTTTATAACTAGAACTTTACCTTTTAATTTCTTTATTTTTTAATTACTTGCTTTTTAATTAACTTGAAAATAAAGCATTGGAATGCAAGGATTAGATTGTACTATAGTGATAAAAGTAACAGGGGAAATAAATGACATTTCCAGTAATAAACCTGCTATTGTTAGTGACCTTAGAGAGTAGTTGATACATATTTTTTTAAAGTCAATTTACTATTCTGGGAACAGATTGAAAGAATACAAATCTGTATTTCATATTTGAGTAATTGTTTTCCTTTGTTACATATTGATGGACTTCTAACATTTTATTTTCATTTAATATGAACCTCACAGGGTGTGCAAGAATTGAATAAGTATTTTAGCTTTGTAAGTCATGTTTTTATACATTAATTTTATTAAATTTATTTTCTATCAATAAAAATATCCCCTTCTAATTAAGGAATTTGCAAGTAAAGTCCAGGTCCTTTTAGTTATATTAGATGCAGTAATGTTTTTCTCCTGAAGTTTATCTTCATGTACATGAAGATATTGTTCGCATTTCCATGTTTTAAGTGTATGATTATATATCACATATTTTATTCATTGTTTAACATGAAGTAAAACCTATCTAAGAAGTAGTTTTTATAAAATAAAATTGTTGGTCAGTTAAAAAAAAAGAAACTATAATTTAATACCAAAAATACAAACTACTCAATTTTGAAGCAGGCATAGGACTTGAATAAACATTTCCTCAAAGAGGACATACAAATGACCAATAAGCACATGAAAGATGTTTAACACAGACAGCTATTAGGGAAATGGAAATTTAAACCACAAAGACATGACACTTTTGGCACAATTAGGCTTATTATTTTTATTTTTATTTATTTATTTATTTATTTTCATTTTTCTTTTATTATTCATATGTGCATACAAGGCTTGGGTCACTTCTTCCCCCTGCCCCACCCCCTCCCTTACCACCCACTCCGCCCCCTCCCTCTCCCCTCCCCAATACCCAGCAGAAAATATTTTGCCCTTATTTCTAATTTTGTTGTAGAGAGAGTATAAGCAATAATAGGAAGGAACAAGGGTTTTTGCTGGTTGAGAGAAGGATAGCTATACAGGGCATTGACTCACATTGATTTCCTGTGTGTGGGTGTTACCTTCTAGGTTAATTCTTTTTCATCTAACCATTTCTCTAGTACCTGATCCCCTTTTCCTATTGGCCTCAGTTGCTTTCAGGTATCTGCTTTAGTTTCTCTGCGTTAAGGGCAACAAATGCTAGATAGTTTTTTAGGTGTCTTACCTATCCTCACCCCTCCCTTGTGTGCTCTCGCTTTTATCATGTGCTCATAGTCCAATCCCCTTGTTGTGTTTGCCCTTGATCTAATGTCCACATATGAGGGAGAACATACGATTTTTGGTCTTTTGAGCCAGGCTAACCTCACTCAGAATGATGTTCTCCAATTCCATCCATTTACCAGCGAATGATAACATTTCGTTCTTCTTCATGGCTGCATAAAATTCCATTGTGTATAGATACCACATTTTCTTAATCCATTTGTCAGTGCTGGGGCATCTTGGCTGTTTCCATAACTTGGCTATTGTGAATAGTGCCGCAATAAACATGGATGTGCTGGTGCCTCTGGAGTAACAGTCTTTTGGGTATATCCCCAAGAGTGGTATTGCTGGATCAAATGGTAGATCGATGTCCAGCTTTTTAAGTAGCCTCCAAATTTTTTTCCAGAGTGGTTGTACTAGTCTACATTCCCACCAACAGTGTAAGAGGGTTCCTTTTTCCCCGCATCCTTGCCAACACCTGTTGTTGGTGGTGTTGCTGATGATGGCTATTACAACAGGGGTGAGGTGGAATCTTAGGGTGGTTTTAATTTGCATTTCCTTTATTGCTAGAGATGGTGAGCATTTTTTCATGTGTTTTCTGGCCATTTGAATTTCTTCTTTTGAGAAAGTTCTGTTTAGTTCGCGTGCCCATTTCTTTATTGGTTCATTAGTTTTGGGAGAATTTAGTTTTTTAAGTTCCCTGTATATTCTGGTTATCAGTCCTTTGTCTGATGTATATTTGGCAAATATTTTCTCCCACTCTGTGGGTGTTCTCTTCAGTTTAGAGACCATTACTTTTGATGAACAGAAGCTTTTTAGCTTTATGAGGTCCCATTTATCTATGCTATCTCTTAGTTGATGTGCTGCTGGGGTTTCATTGAGAAAGTTCTTACCTATACCTACTAACTCCAGAGTATTTCCTACTCTTTCTTGTATCAACTTAAGAGTTTGGGGTCTGATATTAAGATCCTTGATCCATTTTGAGTTAATCTTGGTGTAGGGTGATATACATGGATCTAGGCACAATTAGGCTTATTATTTTTAAAATAATGTGAACACACCACATTGTCAAGGATATAGAAAAACTTAATCTCTCATGCCTTGCTATTGGTTGTGTCAAATGATGTAGCTATAAGGGAAGCAGTTTGGCTGTTTTGCAATATTTGAACATCAACCTAACATATATCCTAGGAACTCTACCCTTGTTATAAAATTGAAAGAATCAAGATGGTCAGACAAGGAATTGCACTTAAATGTTTGTAACAATACTATTTGAAATGTTGAAATTATCCCAATGTCTAGGAATAGATGCTCACATGCAACACGTTCACAAAAGGGAATATTATTCAATCACAAAGAGAATAACACAGCAATAAATGGTACAATACACATGAACTTCATTATCAAGCTAACAGAAAAAAAATCATACACAAAACATTCCCTACCATTCTGAGGGTCCCTTAGGTAAGGAGATAGTGTCAGACTCAGTGGCCCCAGCAACTACTGCCAACTACTAGGAACAGGCAAAACCACAACAGGCAGACAAAAATATGGAAGCCCCCCTCTAGTCTTCTGACCCAGATTTTTATACCTCTCTTTCTCCTTGTCATTTGTGTGAACCCCTTGCCCTGTGGCTTTCACTCCAATTCTTCAGAAAGCCTAAAAAACACTGTAAATAGGTCAAGCAAAGACACAAGTCTTTGCTATAATTAAAGTTGTGGTTTCATGTACATACTGCCTTACAAATCTCCATATTGACTCTGAATGGATCTTGTAAGGTAGTATCCTCCCTAGCCAACCTTTTCTAAAAACAGCCTTCCATTTTGTTCCTAAACTCCACAATCACATACAACCCATTAGCATAATCATTAAGCAGTATTGTAAAAAGAAAAAAAAAAACCTGACACCCCCAGTGTTCAGGCACTTGATTATTTGATTTAGCATCCTACCAACAGTTTCCACTGAAGGCATGCTTTCCTTTTCTTTTACTTGCTTCTAACAAACTTTGCACTGTGGAACCCCTCTGTGTGTCTGTACCTGAAATATTTGCTGAGAATGAAGAACCCATGATCAGTGCCTACTTACACAACACTTGTGCTGACAATTTTACCCAACATGACAGTCAAGAGAACTCCACAGAAAACTTAAGGTGAAATTCTTTCTTGGACATTCAGTAAATTTCAAGTCTTTCTTTCCTGAGCTTGATTGCTTCTGTCCTCCTCGCTTTCTTCTTATTGCACTCACTCCTTTATAATGGAACAAATGCATAAATTCAGTCCACATGGCTTGTCATGGCTCTCCTTCTATGGTGGCAGGGAAATTCTCCATGCCATACAGAGTCAAGTGACAGTCAGGCTGTGGCTCACATCATCTTCTTCAGTCTGGGAGAGTTTCAAGACTCTAACCATGCAGGGGCACGCTGTTCCTCTGTTCATTCCATAGCAGTTTCTCTTTCTCTGTCTCTCTTTCTCTCTCTCTCTCTGTCTCCAGTTCTGTTTTGATGATGAAAGGCACTCTTGTTGTACTTTGTGGCTATGAGTTACTCATCACCATTTAGAGCTACATGCCAGGTTAACTGGGACATGGACCCAGACAGATTGACTTAGGCCCACCTGCTCACTACAAGCAAAATGTCTGTACAGCTTAAAGTCATTCCCTTAAAGATTCATGCCAAATCTTGCTATAAAACATTCCATGTTTTTATTGAGCCCCAATCTATTTTTTTCTAAATAAATCCTGACTATATCCTTGCCTGGCACTTGCAAGTAATTCTCATGATTCTTTTGGAATTTTATTTCAATTACAGTGTGGGGAGGATATGTGTTTCCACTTTTGTCACTCTACCTTTCCCTGGGCAAATACTGCTTAATTTATCAAGACCATTTAAACAAATTGAGAGACCTTTCTACAACCTCATTTGGGAATCTCTGAACCTTCATTTCTATTTCTTGGTAACACATGTCAGGCCTTTGATCTATTATTTCCATACCCAATGGGACCACTATTGTCATCTAACCTTGAGTCTTATGTGAACCTTTTGCTAGGTTCACAAATTGGACAAATATAGCTACTCCAGGGCCAAATCCCTAGTCTCACAGGTTTTTCGTGCCTTAAATTAGCTGAAATGACTTCCAGTAGAGGAATTGGGACCTTGACTGTGTGCACATCCAAAAGGATGTCAAAAGCAGGGCACTCCAGCCTAGACTCTCTGTAGTAATTATTAGTCACCCTTTCTAGAGTAAGAAGAAGACTCTACACTCCAGGTAGTACCATTTCTAAGTTACAGTATGTACTGTGAGATGTCAAACTTAACAAAGTGCTGGTCACTTGGACACCAGCTTCTTTCCTGTCAGTGATTCTTCTGGGAGGGAGCAAGTCCCCTCTATTGTCCCCTTCTCTTTCTCAGTAAAGACCATGAGAAGCTCCCCTTCAATTCTGATTGATTCCCCCTGGAATATATCCTTAAACCCTGAAAACAGTTATCTAAGGGCTCCCTTACTAAGAAGATCCTAGTGTACTTTTGTGAGTTATATTTAGTCTTGAACTCAATAACAATTAGATAATAGAGATTTGGTCTGGAAAGGGAATTTTAAATTATACCACCATCCATCCTTTAGTTTATTTTGTATAAGAGAAGAAAATTGGTGTAAGATTCCTCAGATCTTTATGCAATTGAGAGATAAATCAGATACCTTTAAGTACTGCTTACTTGGAAATGTGTGATGCTAACAGGGATCACACACAACCCCCTTTTGGCCTCTATGGTCACAAGAAAATGGAAGACATGTCAATCTAAGTCCACAGGAGAGAATCCTGTGGTAGACCTCCTAGGTCTACAAATTTTCCTAGGGAGGATACTCCACCTCCCACCACCCTTGAATATCTACTGTGCCCCCTATAGAAATATCAGCTAAAGGACAAAGGCTCATAAGAGTGAATGGTTTCTTTACAATAGGGGATCTAAAATAATGCAGAGAGAAAATAGGCAGATTCTCTTAGGACCCAAGTAGATTTCTACAAGTATTTAGAGACAAAGTGCTCACTTTTGATTTCACCTGGAAAGAACAGTTTTTCTTTTTTTTCTTTTCCACTCTTCTTCTGATGAAGGGATTCACATTTGGTGCACAGTTCAGCAATATGCTGATGACCAACATTCTCTTAACATTCAGTTTCCCTTAGGAGCAAATGCTATGCCCAAGCACTGAACTACCCTACAATTAACACCCTTGTCAGCCAGGCAGTGCAATGGGTTCTAACAACAATTCAGTGTTTCCAGGAAGTAATGGAAAGATGTGCTAACAAGCAGGTTAATTTTGACAGGATAAAGAGGGTAACTTGAGGTCCAAATGAAAACCTGGCCCTCCATAAGTACAGTCTTACTAAAGCTCTTAAAAATATGCCAACACAAGTCTGGGTGCAGTAGCTCATACCTTTAATCACAAGTACTTGGAAGGCAAAGATCAAGAAAATTGTGGTTCGAGGTTAGAACAGGTAAAATTAGCCAGATCCGAGCTCAACCAAGAAGCTGGATCTGGTGGCTCATACCTGTTATTCTAGTTATGTGGAAAGTGTAAATAAGAAGATTGTGGTTCAGGCTGGCCTGGGAAAAACATGAGAATGGAGCAAAAATAATAGTAATAATAATAATAATAATAATAGCTAAAGCAAAATGGACTGGGCATAGACCTTGACTCTCAAAAAAGCCAAATAATTCTTTAAATTCACTTTGTCACTCAGCTCTGGATATACTCAGGAAGCTACAAAAGTCCAGGAAAGAGACTTCTGACCAGCTGAAAGAAAGTGTCTCAATCCAATGATTGCAAGAGTCATGTAAACGTTTAATGGAAGCATTGAGGAATTAAAAGAACCTTCTATCTTTCTAGTCTCATGCTGGATTTGTAAAGAATCTATTTTAAACCTTGTTATGTTCCTGAGCAGTGTATGTAGGTACTTTTTGCTTTTTTTGTTTTTCTTCATTTATTGTTGTGCTTAGTAAGGTACATTCTGGCATTTACAAAGGTTCTTACAATGTATCGAATATATCAGAGTTGAATTCTCCACCTCCCCATTCTCCTTCACCACACTCCCCGATTCCTGGAACACTTTCATGGGGTATCATTTTTATATTAATATACATTTGTATGCATTTACATACATGTGTGTGGAGGTTTTATAGGCAAGCTGAGGTTGGAAGGAAAAGGGCCATTTCCCTATTTTCTGTTATTGCTTTTTTCAGCAATAACATAACTCCCCTGTATGACTTCTGAGTTTCTTCTTCAGTGTCCCTGACAGTGGATGACTACGACTTCCATAGGATCCTGGATTGCCTGAAGTAAGTCCAGAATTTTAGGGCCATATCTAATGAGAGAATTTTTACAAGATAAAAATTCTCATTACCTCCAAGAACACCAGATGGGCAAATAGCAGTAGGAAGTCATGTTTAGAGTCAGTATAAACTTTTATCTTTTTGACTTTTTTTTTCCTTTTTGAGAGCCTGAGTAAGTTCTGATTTTTGGACAAAAGTTTCTGGTGGTAAATGTCCTGGATTCTATCACCTACCATTATCAGGCAGGATTTGAAGTACAGTAGTGCAGAGCAAGAAAACAAAACAGAAAGATCTCCATGTAGAAAAGGAGAAGAGTAGCCTGCCATACATGTGTCCATAGTCACCCAGGGCTTTTCCCTTCTGATGGAGATGATTATAGAGTGGACCAAAGAAGGCTTACAGTAGCCTCACTCAGACATGGACATCAGTAACACAAGACATCATCAAACAAGTAACGAACTTCTGCTTTATGACAGAACAATATATGGAACTCTTGTTTAGGACTCCATATCTGACACAGTCTGTGCAGAGGACGGAAACTTATCCAGATGAAGATTCACAAATACATTCACTCAAGGCCCTCCTTGTCAAGGATATAAATATCTTTTGGGTTTTTAGAAGTCCTGGAGGGTTTAGGAAATCCAAGTTCCAGTCTCACACTTGTGTGCCCAAATCTCCATATAATATGTCTCACAACTATTCCACTACTGCTAATTTTTTTAAATCATTTTTTGAACCTTATAATCATTAGTAGAGAAGTTTAAGAAAAAATTCAAAAATTTAAGAGATCTACTTTGATTTATTTTCTGTTTACTGTGTGGACTTGGAATTCTAGTTCTTTTTGTGTGTATAAAATATATAAAATATAAAGTATATATTGTATACTTCTCTTTGTATAAATTCCTGAGGGCGATCAGAAAGATCCATAATTAATCTTACATTTGAACTCTCAAACTCCACACATTGCCATTAGCCATCATTGGAATTACATTAAGATATTATATCACCATATCCTGTCACAGATCAGTGTTAATCCCTCCAGCATGGAGAATACCATCTGAAAAGATAGATAGAAAATGATCATGGGGGATTCATTGTTCAACTTCATTCCCTTACAGGAAATACAACAGAAAAGTATAAATACAACAAAATGATTTGGGTACAGAGAAGGAGAATGAAGAGGAAAAAGTGGCAAAAAGAGATATTCAGTGCACTTAGTATGACTTTTCCATTTTGTTACCAATCTTGCTATAACATGTTTTGTGTTTATTTTGTCTCACCAACTGTCTATTTCATTTGTCTTCATCAAATACTTTTCCTCACTGGGATGCAAGCGTCATAGAAGCTGAGTTATCAGGCCATTCCTTGTCATGACCACAACTAATAGCACCAGTGCACACTTTAATTAAAACATGAATCCTTCTGATTCCCCCCAGGGTTATATATATGAAAGAACAAAGAGCCTAGAATTTGAAGTTCATAATATGAGTGAAAAATCAGAAGCATTTCTGGAAACTCTGAAAAAGTTTCTTCCCCTATGTTTATTCTATACTAATGAGTAGGAAGCACATTTTAAGAACCCAAATTCAAGAAGTTGAATTCTTTAGGCATATTACAAGTGATGGAAGAATTCACAGATAGTATATGGGAATATTTTGTCAGACAAGGATAAGACCAAGGATTAGAATGCCAGAAGTGTTTCAAAAACTAAAATATGTGTGCTGAATGGGTTAATGGATTCTTGCAAACTATTATGTACTAAAGAGGTTAAAATAAATATTTACAAGATCCATTAAAATACAGAAAATTTTTGAATAATTCATAGATAGAGCAAGTCATTTAAGACAAAAACTAATTCATGTAACACGGACAACAAATAAGCTATTATTTAAGTAAAAAGTGATGATAAAGTAAATCATAAGAAAAATATAGAATTTAAATTGGATCACATTTATAAAATATGTTAATAATAATGAAAAATTCCAATTTGTGTAGACATGAAAAGTCAGAAAAAGGAATTTCTGAGCCAAAAGATAAGCTTTTAAAGGATAGCATAGCTTAAAAGAACATTATTTAACAATTGTTAGAAATGCTGCAAAAGAAGTTAACATGTTGTTAATATTAAACAAGATATGATTAATATAAGTTATATATGTATTTGCCTCAACTAAAAAACAAAACTAAGAACAAGAAACTATAAGATAAGTAGAATGAATGAATTCTGAAGAGAAAACTAGGTTCATGTATGTATGTTCAACATTTATCAGAAGCCTGGCACTATAGCAAGGCATGGGAAAGGTTGATCATGGCATTGAATTACAATCTTATAGAAGCAAGAAGCTCTGGTGTGCACGATAGGGTTATCATAGGTAACAATCACATTTCAAAATGCTAGGAGAAAGTGATTGGAAAGTTTCACCATAAAAGCATTATAACAATTTTAGGAGATAATATCTTTAACCTGATTTAAATATTATTTAATGTATGGAGCATTATATGGTAACACATTAGCATATGTACATCTTATATTTTTTCTTTATTAGTTAAAATAAATTAAAAATTGAAAACAGAATGAAAAAGGATGAAATTTTTTAAATTGCCTGTTTTCTTTTATATTCTTCACCTACAATCTGCTTATAAAACTTGGTGTTTGGAAACTTTATTCACACTCTATTAGATTTTAAAATGTTTCCAAAGGAGTCAATCCATCAGATAAAGAGCCCAGAACAGGTGCAAGCAAGGATATGAAATCCTCATAACACCTCTGTATCACTATTCTACATTGATGGTGAGTACTTTCAATGACAATAAATTCTCATCCCTGCACGGAGGAAGACGATTCTTCTGTAAAATTTATGCTGCATTTTAGTGTCCATGTTTCTACTATCATATTTTGCATGTCCAATTAATGTCAGCATCTAATTCACGGAGGCCAGGTGTGGGAGGCACATTATGACAAGTACAAAAATATAAGCCAGTCCCACCCAATCAAGATGCAGATACCCAGTGTGAATAAAGAGGTACCTCATAGAGCCCACAGGACATACATGGGTCTGAGTTGAGCATCTGAACTGAGAGAATGACTTGAAGCCAGGACTCAAATAGAGCATAAGGCATTATCTCCTCTTCTCCTACATAGATGATTGCAATACCTTCCTAACTAGTTTCTGGACTTCCATACTTGTTTTCAGTATTATATATTCTGTTCTTACTTCATATGGCCTTTCTCTGACATTTTACTACACACGATGGAGGGAAACACATATATATATATATATATGATTAGTTATTTGGAGATTTAAGTCACACAGATAAAACTTACTGAGAAAAACTTCCATGTTCTTTGTTCATGTTTTGTTACTTGAAACGGAGGTGTGCACCAGTTAAAAGACCAATGACTAGGATACAAGGAGAAAAGATATATTGTCAAGTAAAAACTTTACACTGAGAATCAAAAGGAAGTGATATTGGGAGATTTGGGGACATGCATTTGGAATAGTTAATGATTCCTGCATGAATAATGGGTCACTTTTCATAGGATGACACACTAGCTGAGTCTAGAAGATAAGCAGGAGTTGGGCAGGCAGAAGTCATAACCCGTCTACAGATAAAAATATCTCTTTGTCTTCAGAGCAGTGTAGCATAACACTTTATATTGTTACACATTTAATAAATGATCAATAAAAAACATTGAAAGTGTGAAGACATAATCACAGATTACAAAAGATTGTCAAAAATTCACTGCAGCAAAAATATTCACTCTACTTGTAGGTTGGTGTGATTGAATGACTGGTGGGTGGATGGTTGGCTGGTTTGGTATTTTGAGGGCAGGTTCTCACTTTCTAACTCAGACTAGCCTAGAAATCAGTATGTAGATCAGACTGGCCTTGAACTTGTGGTGTTCTTATATCAGTCCTCTAAGTGATTGGATTACAGGTGTATGCCAGACTGCTCCTGTTAGTTTTAGATACATCATTTCCCCATCATCATCTACAGAAAATAATCTCAATCTACCATGTTCTCTTTCCTAAACTTAGGTATTTTCCTTACTTAACTACCTATAAAAATCTCTCCAAAGCATGAATAGAGGCCTTTAATACATAAACAACCTAGATTATATATGAATTCTTAGAAAAAAATTTCTACCTTGCATTCTTTGAGGTTGAGAGCTGATATTTTTAAATGGCAGCTACCAGGAGCAAAAGTTAGAAAGCTGCTTGAAAAAAAATACCAAAGTACACATTGATAGGAGGAATAATCTCAAGGAATTTCTTGTACAACATGGTGATTACAGTTAACAATAAGGGTTATATTCTTGTACTGGGAATGTAATTTAGGACTTAGCCCATGCTAGACAAGCACTTTACCACTGAGCTACAGCCTCAGCCCAGAGACTGTATTCTTGAAAACTGCTGAGCATATGGATTTTAAGTGTTCTCATCACAAGAAATGATAAATATGTGAGGTAAGGCTTTTGTTAATTAGCTCTGTTTAGCCATTCTACAGTGTATGCATATCAAAACATCAGTTGTACAAAATTAATATATTCAATTTTTTATGAAAAATAAATTTTTTGATACAGTGCTTTAATTTCAGCCAATATCCCCAGATCTCATATTAGACAAAGACCAATTTTGTGATTTTTGAATGTGACATAAAATGTTTCCCAATTGGAGAACTTCTCTAGTCTCTGAAGGAGGATAGGATGGGGAAAAATCAAGGAGGAATGGCCAGGAGGCTAATGTCCTCAGACTGTATTCCACAGAGACAGATATGACAATAAAGAACTGATCCAATCAAAGACAACCTTGATTATTTCCTATGTTATAATATAATAAACAGATTCCCGAGCTTAAAGATTCAACGTGTCATGGAAAAGAGGCCTTCACAATGAATAAGGTTATTTCCTATCTAAAATGTGGCATAATGGAATTAAAAGTAAAGAATGTATTTCAAGGGCAAAGAAAAATGTTTGGATTTGTTATTTGAAAAATACAACTTCAACATTACATTATATAAGACAATTCTTTATAAAAGAAGAACCATTTAGTATTTTCTTCACAATATGCAAAAAGTGAGTAGTATCTTCTTTCCCTGATTATTTTATGATAGTGTATTTTTAATTTTATGAATCAAAAGCCATTAAATAAGGTACTTTCAACCAGATTAATCTATACATTACACTTTCTGAACTCAAAACATATAGGCTGTACCTATAAAGTAATTAGGTCCTCATTTTTATAATGATAATTGATATTATAGTGGACGTGGTATTACATTTCAGTTATGAAAGGTTATTTCTCAAATTTTTATTGATATTATTGAGAATATCAAATCCAAAATAATATTTTCTATTGAATTTATTCTGAAATCTATTTAGTTTTCATTTATAATATGGACTCTGACACTACACTACTAACATTGAATTCCTTTAGGTCACATCCAACTTCTACATATTTGCTCAAGTTACTTAAACTCTCTACACTCATCATGTAAAATGCAAACATAAGAGTATGTCCTTCATTCAGAATGCATTAAATGGGATAATACATTTAACATCAGTAACATGATGACCAAAATACATGATCAAAAATTGTCAATAACAGAGAAACAGTTCAACTACTCAGAGTGCTCTACTCTCTTCCAGGGATATACTAGTCGCTGCTAGAACAAACAAACAACAAAACTCGGTAATAATTGGTAAAGGATCATGCTTTCTTGATGGAGGAAAAAACTTTTCTGTAAGGATATTGGGAAACTAAACATTCTATGTGGGAGATGTCAAATATCACTAAATGATGATGGAAAGAATAGATCAAGTTTAGAAAAGAAAATGATGAAGGAAGATAATTTCTATTTCCTACATTAAGTACTATTTGAGTTGGATTTTTAAATTTGTTTTTTTACATTTATATAACAAATCTACTTTCTTTCTGAACTGACAAAATAAAAAAAGAGCCCAGTGACTTATAACAGTTTTCTTCAGTCATTTCTATTGGTTTTAGTGCAACACCATAAAATAACCTACTAATTTGGAGCCAACTATTTCTGCCACAATACTGCTCTGTACTTTCTCTTCTCATATAGATTGAGAAAAGGTTAATCAAAGGCAGGGCAAAAGAAAAACAGAATTTCAAAAGATAAAAAATTGCAGTGGGTGAAAAAATAATAAGTACAGAAAGTAAAATAATGACCATAAAAGCAATGCTTGATAAAGTTACAATTGCCTATGTTAAGTCAAAAAGTTAATATAGATAATGCTACTCATTGCTCAAAACAGTTTCCTGAGTTACATATCATTATTATTATTTCAAACATTTTTAAATAAGAAAAATTAAGCTCTTATAATTTTGATGACAGTCTGATATCCTAATATATCTCGTTTGAATTTTAAGACCCTTGATGTCAAGTTTTTGGTCAGTGAGTAGTTGAGTACAGTAAAATTGAGCAGGATTTCAGAGATCAGTGGGAGAGTTCTGCTATTTCTGCCATTATTCTTCATAAACATTTAAAAACCAATTACCTATATTGGCATCAGACCAGTTATTGGAGTAGAAAACTGAGAGAGAATTTGAAGGATTTTTTTTCTCCTCCTGAAGTGTATTTTTTTCCATATTAGTAAAAATAACAAAATGCTTCTGTCATATCATAAGATCTGACAAAGTCTCATATTAGCTGTAACTTTGTTAAGTAGTTGTATGACACTTAAAATAATGCTGTGTAATTTCTCTCTATAGAGTCATGCATATGAAATGTCATACATGAAGCCCGTCTGACTTAACCACTATTTCCTAAGATCTGTAAAGACAGAAACTGAGCCTTTATATGCTATTTTATTATTAATATCCTTAGTAGTTAACATCCTGTATGGCCCAATAAACTACAAGGTTTGTATTGATTGCTGTTTTATTATACAATCTAACATACCTGGATTCATTTTTTAAATTGTTTCTGTTGGTTTTTTAAAAGGATGATTTATGGAAGAAAAAAACATGTATTTATATCTATGTATGTATGCAGGTATATATGCATGTGTGTATTTATACATAAGAAGGATTACATAAAGTTTGGAGAAGATATAAAATGAGAAAATAATTGCCAAAATATGAAATGAAGGAGAAAAAGAAAAAGAAAAAGATTTTAAAAATAGCAAGATATGATGTTAAACATTGTATTAGATCTTATTTTATAGAACAGAATACCTTAAGCCTAAACTCCCTGAAATATTTTGTTCTTATTTCATTTTGTCTGTTGTGCTGTGTTGTATTATCACATACCCATACCCTTACTGTGAGCAACAGGAAAATATTGTAATGTTTCTCTCTCTTTTTGTGTCCTAGAAATTTGGGATATTGGATTTGAAGTGTATCACTAAAGATGTAAAACCAACAAAGAAATTTGATTTCATTTCTAATTGGACATCTATGCTTATCAGAGGACTTGACCCCATCAAGAGGTCCCATTTTGCAGTTCAACCCAGTGGACCAAAGTGACTTCTAAATCTTGAAATTTTATTGTTCATAGATGGAATTTACAGGACAAAATCCTCCACAGAGGAATCATATGACCCTGGTGGAGTTCATTTTAGTTGGCTTTTCTGATGTTCCTAATTTGCAAAGACTTCTTTTTGGGGTGTTTTTGATAATCTACATAATTATTCTGATAGGAAATAGCCTCATTATCATAATAACCAAGGTTGATCCTTCCCTCCAGATACACATGTACTTTTTCCTTGGAAATTTTTCTTTTTTGGGAATATGTTATGTGTCAGTCACTGTTCCCAGATTATTACAAGATCTCTGTAGACAAAATAGAAATATTTCCTTTCTGTCCTGTGCTACTCAAATGTATTTCTTTTTGGTTTTGGGAGCCACCGAGTGTTTCATTCTGACTGCAATGGCGTGTGACAAGTATGTTGCCATTTGCAACCCATTACTCTATCCTCTCATCGTGAACAGTAGTCTATGTACTCAACTGGCAGCCGGCTGTTGGACAAGTGGAGTTCCTAAACACATAGGGTTCACTTATTTCATCTTCTCTCCACCTTTCTGTGGATCTAAACAGTTGAACCACTTTTTCTGTGACATACCTGCAGTCCTCACACTAGCCTGTGTGGACACTTTTATGATTGAGATGTTGATTTATGTGATTGCTCTTCTAGTTGTCACTATCCCTTTTTTGATGATACTTGGATCTTATGTGAAAATAGTCTTAACTGTTTTAAAACTTCCATCTGCAACTGGGAGAGCCAAGTCCTTCTCCACCTGTTCTTCCCACCTCATGGTTGTGGCTATATTCTTTGGATCAGGCATCATTACTTATTTGAGACCAAAGTCCAGTCATTCAGCAAGAACAGACAAATTCCTTTCTCTCTTTTATACCATTGTAACTCCAATGTTTAATCCCCTGATATATTGTTTGAAAAACAAAGATGTTATGGTGGCATTGAAAAATTTTCTTCTGAAATGGATTGCATTATGACAAAAATAATGACTATAAATTTGGTTTTTATTTGTCATGTTTCTATGAATTAAATTTGCTTTTTATTCAATATTTTTAGAAGTTTAATAAGCTTCTTTTTTTTTTTCTGTACTGAGGCTTGAACTCAGGGCCTTCAACTGGAGCCACTTCACCAGCTCTATTTTTAGGAAGGGTATTTCTAGATAGGGTCTCACAAACTATTTGTCCTGTCTGGTTTTGAACCACAATCCCCCTGATCTCTGCTTCCTGAGTAGATAGAATTAAAGGCATAAACCACAGCACCTGGCCTTATTCTTAATTAATATTCTCATGTTTTTGTGCTTTTCACAAAATATTTAATTTTGGAGTGCAAACTCAGGACCTTGATAAGGTAGGTTAATGCTTCACCATTGTGCTACATCTCTAAACCCTCAGCCCTGCATTTATTTTTGAGCAGATTAATCTTAAACATTAATATTTTCTTATAGATATAAAAGCAAACACATGTGGAACTCAATCGAAGATACTGAAATATCTGAAATAAAATACTAGCATCGTCAAAGAGATCATTGTTCCTATTAATATATTTAAAATCCAGATAGTAACTAGATTTTACATTTCACAATAAGATTATCCATTTTTTTATCTTCATTGGCCAACATATTATCTGGAAAATAACACAATTTAATTAACTTTCTTAGATTTATTAGGTAGACTTATCAATCAAACAATTGACAAGTTTCTGGACAATCATAAACCTCCCTTAAAGAAGTGTACTTTTTATTGAGACACAAGAGTTATATATACTTATGGAGTCAATTATGATAACATGATACATGTATCTAGTGTGCAACAAACAAACCAGATAATAAATATTTCCATCTCTTTAAATATTAGCCATTTTATATGTGGGAATTTTTCTATTCTTTTGGTCTAGTAATTTTGAAATATGTCATAGATTGTTTTAACTTACTTTTTAACACATAGCAGAAAACATGCCAGAGAAATTCTCTCTGCAGGTAGCTCTGAGAGAAGGACAAGGTTTATCTAACAAGCCTAATGTTTTCTTTTCATTTACTAAGGAAGAATATGAGATATTCCAGGACATGTCCAAGGTCATGTCCATAATGAAGAATGGCTTCAGGAAAATTAAATTTTCAGGACCATGTCTGCCCCACATGAGTGTATTCTCCTGGGGCACAAAGAGAACAAGTTTGTTTTAAAGATTTCCCTATCTCTTTTCACTATAGCTGAAAAACTGTCCCATCACTGAGGACTGCATTTGTTTCCATAATGGGAAGTAGCAGGTACACAAAGGACTTAGAAGATACAAGAAAGATTTTTTGAAGAAGACCCAGCAGTTCATTCTCCCTCTAATGTGTATCTTTATCTGGATCCCTTCTTGAATTGTTTAGGTTCTTGCCAAGTGTAAAGTAAGAAGACACACAGCGAGAGGGAGCATAGAGAAGGCAATTTCAGATGGTCTCATGAAAAACTATATCTTGTATATTTAATAAACAGCAGACCTTGTGGATTTGGGGATGGGTCATTTTGTATTCCTTTGTATTAGATACTGACTTCTTTCTAGTATATTGGCTGTCACCAACAACGATGCTCTAATCTACTGCATTACAGCTCATATTCTACTTTTTGGGACTTTGTTCTTTACTTTTCTTCTTTTTCTCATTCTAGAATTTTCCCATTTACTATCTGCTTTCATTGCCTTTTCTCTGTTGAAGTCAGAGTTAAAAGATTCAAGAATGAATGGGAAACAGTCTTTAACCAAGACACCCCAATTATGAAAAGAGCATATCCAGACCATGGCATATAGGCTTCCCAGACTTTAGATTCTTGCTGTGAAAGACAGGTTAAGTTATATGAAAGGCTTACAGACAAAGGAAAAGCACTGATCTGCATGCATGTGTATTCAAATAATCTCAGAAGTGAACGGCAATGGTGTCAATGTCATGGACAGAGAAAAATAAAACTTGACTTCCTAGTCTCTAGACCTGACTGCTGTTGCTGTTTATAAGTGACATGGTTCATGGTATTTTGTTATGATTAACCGAATGCACTAGGAAAAGGGTAGAAAAAGTTTTAAATTTTGAAGTATTTTGTTTGAGAAAAATAAAATATATTTTATTGGAAGGTAATTTATGTTGAGAAAATGAAAATGTCTAATATTTTATTGCTTTTCTGTTCAAGTATCTTTTCTGAATGTTTTTATTTTTTTAGGGTAATACAAGTGATAGGGGTATTTAATTTTTTGTTTACTTATTTATTTTTATTTGTTTATTAATATGTGCTACATTGTTTGGGCTATTTCTCCCCCATGCCTCCAACTCTCTCCCCCACCCCCACCCTCTCCCTCCCACTCCTCTCTCTTCCAGGCAGAACCTGTTCTGCCCTCTTCTCTAATTTCATTAAAAACAATATGTAAACAATAACAAGAAAGACAGCATTTTTGTTAGTTTAACATAAGGGTAGCTATACAGAGAGATTCTTAGCATTCCTTCTATGCATATATGTATTACTACCCAAATTGATTAATCTTTTCCAGATCTCTTCACTACTTTCTGGTCACCTTTCCATAGTGAGCTCTGTCGCTTTAAGTTTATTATATTAGCTCCTCTGTAGTGGACACATAAACACTTTCAAGTTTAGGGTTTCTTATCTTTCCCTATTCTTCATGTATGTGTTCTCCCCTTAGTATGTTACCAACGTCAAATAATATTAATGTATTTTTTTAGGTCTAAAGTCCAGATATGAAGGATAACATACGATTTTTGGCCTTTAGAGCCAGGGTAACTTCACTTAAGATGATGTTCTCCATTTCTATCCATTTACTTGTGAATAAAGATTTAATTCTTTATCATGGTTGGGTAAAATTCCATTCTGTACAAATACCACATATTCTTAATCCATTCATCACTAATGGGGCATCTTGGCTGTTTCCATAACTTGACTATTGTGAATAGTGCTGCAATAAACATGGATGTTCAGGTACCTATGGAATAACCTGAGTCACATTCCTTTGGATATATCCCTAGGAGTGGGATTGCTGGATATATGGCAGATCAATGTTTATTTTTTTAAGTACCCTCCATATTGTTTTCCAGACTGGTTGTACTACCTTGCATTCCCACGAACAGTGTATATTTGTTGTAGTAGGTGTTCTTGAAGCTAGCCATTCTAACAGGAGTAAGGTGGAATCTTAGTGTGGTTTTGATATACATTTCCTTTATGGCCAGGGATGGTGAGCATGTTTTCATGTGGTTTTTGGCCATTAGATTTCTTCTATTGAAAAAGTTCTATTTAATTCAGTTGCCCATTTCTTTATCAGCTCATTGATTTTTTTGGGGGTGGTTAGTTTTTTGAGCTCTATGTACATTCTGGTTATCAGTCCTTTGTCTGATGTATAGCAAGCAAATATTTTTTCCCACTCGGTGAGTGTTCTCTTTAACTTAGAGACCATTTCTTTTGTTGGTCAGAAGCTTTTATGCAGTCCCATTTGTCCATCCTTTCTCTTAGCTGCTGATTTGCTGGGGTTCTATTGAGGAAGTCCTTGCCTATACCTATTGCTTGCAGAGTATTCCCTGTTCTTTTCTTAATTAACTTCGGAGTATCAGGTCTGATATTAATTAAGGTCCTTGATCCATTTTGAGTTGATACTAGTAGAGAGTGATAAACATGGATTTAGTTTCACTTTCTGAAGGCAGATAACCACTTTTCCCAGCAACATTTGTTGAAGAGACTGTCTATTTCCATCATATATTTTTGGTGCCTCTGACAAAAATAAGGTGGGCATAGCTGCGTGGATTCATATCCAGGTCTTTTATTCTGTTCCACTGGTCTTCATGTCTGTTTTTGTGCCAGTACCATGCTGTTTTTATTACTATTGCTTTGTAATATAGTTTGAAGCTGGGTATTGTGATAACTCCAGCAGTGTTCTTTTTGCTGAGTATTGCCTTGGCTATTTGCGGGTCTCTTGTGTTTCCAAATGAACTTCAGGGTAGATTTTTCAATCTCTGTGATGAAAGTCATTGGGATTTTGATGTGAATTGCATTGAACACGTAGATTTCTTTTGGTAGTATAGCCATTTTTACTATGTTGATTCTACCAATCAATGAGCATGGAAGATCTTTCCACTTTCTGTAGTCTTCCTCTACCTCTTTCTTCAGAGGTTCATAGTTCTCCTTGTAGAGGTCATTCACATACTTTGTTAAGTTTACTGCTAGGTATTTGATTTTTTTGAGGCTATTGTAAATAGAATTGTTTTCCTATATTCTTTTCCAATTTGTTCATTGTTGGTATACAGAAAGGCTAATAATTATTTTAAGTTGATTTTGTATCCTGCCACCTCGCTGTAGCTGTTTATGGTGTCTAGGAGATTGTAGGTAGAGCTTTTGGGTCTTTGTGGTGTACGATCATGTTGTCTGCAAATAGGGATATTTTAACAGTTTCTTTACCTGTTTTTATTCCTTTTATTTCTTCTTCTTGCCTTATTGCCCTAGCTAGGAATTCCAGGGCTGCCTTGAATAGTGGCAGAGAGAGCGGGAATCCTTGCTTCATTCCTCATATTAGGGAAAATGATTTCAGTTTTTCTCCATTAAGTATTATGTTGGCTATAGGTTTGTCATATAGCAGCCTTTATAATATTGAGGTACAGTCCTTCTATTCCTAATTTTCTTAGAGCTTTTATCATGAAGTGGTGTTGGATCTTATCACAGGCTTTTTCTGGATCAATTGAGATGATGAAGTAGTTTTTGTCTTTGCTTCTATTAATGTGCTGTATTACATTTATAGATTTGCGTATGTTGAACCACTTCTGCATCCCAGGGATGAAGCCTACTTTGTCATGGTGAATGATCTTTCTGACATGTTGTTGGATTCAGATCAATATTATTTTATTGAGGACTATTGCATCAATGTTAATGAGGATATTGGCCTATAGGTCTCCTTTTTGAATGTGTCTTTGTCTGGTTTTGGGATGGGTCTAATTCTGGCATCATAGAATGAATTAGGCAGTGTTCTTTCCCTTTCTATATCATGAAAAAGTTTAAGGACAGTTGGTATTAGTTCTTCTTTCAAGGTACAATAGAATTCAGCAGAGAATCCATCAGACTTTTCTTTTTTTGAGAGACCATTTATTGCTGCTTCAATTTTATTTTGTGTTATAGATCCATTTAGGAGGTTAATATCCTCTTCACTCAATCTTGGATGGTCATAAGTATCTAGAAATTTGTCTATTTCTTTGAGATTATCAATTGTATTGGAATATAGGTTCGCAAATTAGTCTCTGATAATTCCCTGGATTTCCATGATGTTTGTTGTTATCTCTCCTTTTGCATTTTTGATTTTATTGATTTGAGTTTTTTTCTCTCCTCATATTAGTCAGATTTGCCAGGGATCTGTCAATATTGTTTATTTTTTCAAAGAACCAGCTTTTTGTTTAATTGATTCTTTTTATGGTTTTGTTTGTTTCTATTTTATTGATTTCAACCCTTATTTTTATTATTGCTCTCCTGCTTGTTTTAGGCTTTGCTTGTTCTTGTTTTTCTAGGAGTTTGATATGTAGCATTAGGTCACTGATTTGAAATCTTTCTGTCTTTTTCATATATGTACTCATTGCTATAAACTTTCCTCTTAGGACTGCCTTTGCAGTATCCCATAGGTTCTGGTAGGTGGTACTCTCATTTTCATTAACTTCTAGGATCCTTTTAATTTCATCTTTTATTTCACTGATGACCCAATGATTATTGAGCAATGTGATAATTGTTTGCATATTTTCTGCTGTTGTTTTTGTTGTTGAATTCTAGTTTTAATGCATTGTGATCAGATAGAATGCAAGGGATTATTTCCATTTTCTTATATTTGCTGAGGCTTTCTTTGTGCTCTAAGATATGGCCAATTTTGGAGAAAGTTCCTTGGTCTGCTGAAAGAAAGTATATTTTACAAATGTTGGTTGAATGGACATCAGACAGGTCCATTTGATCTATGGTATTTTCTAGTTCTATAATTTCTTCATCGATTTTTTGTTTGGCTGACCTATCTATTGGTGATGGGAGATATTAAAGTCTCCTACTACCAATGGAGTCTATATGTGCTTTTAAGTCCCTTAAAGTATGTTTGATGAAATTGGGTGCACTGAGATTGGGTGCATATATATGTTCATAATTGTTACTTCCTTTTGATATATTTCTCCATTTATTAGTATGAAGTGTCCTTCTTTACCTTGTTTGATCAATGTAACTTTGAAGTTTACTTTGTCTGATGTAAGTATTGCTATTCCTGCCTGTTTTTGTGGGCCATTGGGTTGGTAAATCATCTTCCAACCTTTTCTTCTGAATCACTGTTTGTTTTTTTCGATGAGATGGGTCTCCTGGAAACAACAGCTTGCTGGATCTTCCTTTTTAATCCAGTTTGTCAAATGGTGTCTTTTTTAAATTTTATTATTCATATGTGCATACAAGGCTTGGGTCATTTCTCCCCTCTCTGCCCTCTCCTCCCCTCTGCCCGCACCCCCTCTCTTACCACCCACTCTGCCCCCTCCCTCTCCCCACCAGCCCCTCAATACCCAGCAGAAACTATTTTACCCTTATCTCTAATTTTGTTGTAAAGAGAATATAAGCAATAATAGGAAGGAACAAGTGTTTTTGCTTGTTGAGAGAATGATAGCTATGCAGGGAATTGACTCACAATAATTTCCTGTGCATGTTTATTACCCTCTAGGTTAATTCTTTTTGATCTAACCTTTCTCTAGTTCCTGGTCCCCTTTTCCTATTGGCCTCAGTTGCTTTTAAGGTATTTGCTTTAGTTTCTCTGCATTAAGGGCAACAAATGCTAGCTACTTTTTTAGGTGTCTTACTATCCTCACCCCTTCCTTGTGTGCTCTCGCTTTTATCATGTGCTCAAAGTCCAATCTCCTTGTTGTGTTGGCCCTTGATCTAATGTCCACATATGAGGGAGAACATACGATTTTTGGTCTTTTGAGCCAGGCTAACCTCACTCAGAATGATGTTCTCCAATTCCATCCATTTACCAGCGAATGATAACATTTCATTCTTCTTCATGGCTGCATAAAATTCCATTGTGTATAGATACCACATTTTCTTAATCCATTTGTCAGTGGTGGGGCACCTTGGTTGTTTACATAACTTGGCTATGGTGAATTGTGCCACAATAAACAAGGGTGTGCAGGTGACTCTGGAGTAACCTGTGTCACAGTCTTTTGGGTATATCAACAAGAGTGATATTGCTGGATCAAATGGCAGATCAATATTTAGCTTTTTAAGTAGCCTCCAAATATGTTTCCAGAGTGGTTGTACTAGTTTATATTTCCATGAACAGTGTAAGAGTGTTCGTTTTTCCCCGCATCCTCACCAACCCCTGTTGTTAGTGGTGCTGCTAATGATGGCTATTACAACAGGGGTGAGGTGGAATCTTAGTGTGGTTTTACTTTGCATTTTCTTTATTGCTAGAGATGGTGAGCATTTTTTCATGTGTTTTTGGGCCATTTGAATTTCTTCTTTTGAGAAATTTCTGTTTAGTTCACTTGTGCATTTCTTTATTGGTTCATTAGTTTTGGGAGAATTTAGTTTTTTAAGTTCCCTATATATTCTGGTTATCAGTCCTTTGTCTGATGTGTAGCTGGCAAATATTTTCTCCCACTCTGTGGGTGGCCTCTTCATTTTAAAGACCATTTCTTTTGATGAACAGAAACTTTTTAGTTTTATGAGGTCCCATTTATCTATGCTATCTCTTAGTTGCTGTGCTGCTGGGGTTTTGTTGAGAAAGTTCTTACCTATACCTACTAACTCCAGAGTATTCCTACTCTTTACTGTAACAACTTTGGAGTTTGTGGTCTGATATTAAGGTCCTTGATCCATTTTGAGTTAATATTGGTATAGGGTGATATACATGGATCCACTTTCATATTTTTGCAGACTGCTAACCAGTTTCCCAGCAGTTTTTGTTGAAGAGGCTGCTTTTTCTCCAATGTATATTTTTAGCTCCTTTGTCAAAGACAAGTTGGTTATAGTTGTGTGGCTTCATATCTAGGTCCTCTATTCTGTTCCACTGGTCTTCATGTCTGTTTTTTGTGCCAGTACCATGCTGTTTTTATTGTTATTGCTTTGTAATATAGTTTGAAGTCAGGTATCGTGATACCTCCAGCATTGTTCTTTTGACTGAGTATTGCCTTGGCTATTGGTGACCTCTTCTATTTCCATATAAATTTCACCGTAGAATTGTCAATCTCTTTAATGTATTTCATTGGAATTTTGATGGGAATTGCATTAAACATGTAGATTACTTTTGGGAGTATTGACATTTTTAGTATATTGATTCTACCAATCCATGAGCATGGGAGATCTCTCCACTTTCTATAGTCTTCCTCGATCTCTTTCTTCAGAAGTTTATAGTTTTCCTTGTAGAGGTCATTCACATATTTTGTTAGGTTTACACCTAGGTATTTGATTTTGTTTGAGGCTATTGTAAATGGAATTGTTTTCATACATTCTTTTTCAGTTTGCTCACTGTTAGTGTATAGAAATACTAATGATTTTTCTATGTTGATTTTATATCCTGCTACCTTGCTATAGCTATTGATAATGTCTAGAAGCTTCTGAGTAGAGTTTTTTGGGTCTTTAATGTATAGGATCATGTCATCTGCACATAGGGATATTTTGACAGTTTCTTTACCTATTTGTATTCCTTTTATTCCTTCTTCTTGCCTAATTGCTCTGGCTAGGAATTCCAGTACTGTGTTGAATAGCAGTGGAGATAGTGGTCATTCTTGTCTGGTTCCTGATTTTAAAGGGAATGGTTTCAGTTTTTCTCCATTAAGTATAATGCTGGCTGTAGGTTTGTCATATATAGCTTTTATAATGTTGAGGTACTTTCCTTCTAGTCCTAGTTTTCTTAGAGCTTTTATCATGAAATGGTGTTGGATCTTATCAAAGTCTTTTTCTGCATCTATTGAGATGACCAAGTGGTTTTTGTCTTTGCTTCTGTTAATGTACTTTATTACATTTATTGATTTTCATATGTTGAACCACCCCTGTATCACTGGGATGAAGCCTACTTGGTCATGGTAAATAATCTTTTTGATGTGTTGTTGAATTTGGTTTGCCATTATTTGTTGAGGATTTTTGCATCATTGTTCATTAAGGAGATTGTCCTATAGTTCTCCTTTTTGGAGGTATCTTTGACTGGTTTTAGGATAAGTGTAATACTGGCTTCACAAAATGTGTTTGGCAGTTTTCTTTCCCTTTCTATTTCATGGAACAGTTTAAGGAGGGTTGGTATCAGTTCTTCTTTAAAGGTCTGATAGAATTCAGCAGAGAATCCATCAGGTCCTGGACTTTTCTTTTTGGGGAGACTCTTGATTGCTGCTTCAATTTCATTTTGTGTTATAGATCTATTCAGGTGATTAATTTCCTCTTGGTTCAGTTTTGGATGATCATATGTATCTAGAAATCTGTCCATTTCTTTAAGATTTTCAAATTTATTTGAATATAGGTTCTCGAAGTAGTCTCTGATGATTTCCTGGACTTCCATGGTGTTTGTTGTTATCTTCCATTTTGCATTCCTGCTTCTATTAATTTGGGTTTTTTCTTTCCCCATTGTAGTCAGGTTTGCCAGGGGTCTATCGATCTTGTTTATTTTTTCAAAGAACCAACTTTTTGTTTCATCAATTCGTTGTATGGTTTTTTTTATTTCTATTTCATTGATTTCAGCTCTTATTTTTATTATTTCTCTCCTATTTGTTTTGGGATTTACTTCTTCTTGTTTTTCTAGGAGTTTGAGATGTATCATTAGGTCATTGATTTGGGATCTTTCAGTCTTCTTAATATATGCACTCATGGCTATAAACTTTCCTCTCAGGACTGCCTTAGCTGTGTTCCATTGGTCCCGGTAGGTTGTGTGTTCATTTTCATTGACTTCCAGGAACTTTTTTTTATTGTTTTATTATTCATATGTGCATACAAGGCTTTGGTCATTTCTCCCTCCTGCCCTCACCCCCTCTCTTACCACCAACTCTGCCCCGTCCCTCCCCCCCAACATCCCCTCAACACCCAGAATAAACTATTTTGCCCCTATCTCTAATTTTGTTGAAGAGAGAGTATAGGCAATAATAGGAATGAACACATGTTCTTGGTTGAGATAAGGGTAGCTATACAGGGAGTTGACTCACATTAATTTCCTGTACGTGTGTGTTGCCTTCTAGGTGGGTTGTGGTTTCATTTTCATTGACTTCCAGGAACTTTTTAATTTCTTCTTTTATTTCATTAATGATCCATTTTTCATTAAGTAATGAGTTATTTAGTTTCCAGATGTTTGCATGTTTTTTGTCTTTACTTTTATTGTTGAGTTCTACTTTTACTGCATTGTGATCAGATAGTATGCATGGTATAATTTCTATTTTCATATATTTGCTGAGACTTGCTTTGTGCATTAGGATATGATCTATTTTGTAGAAGGTTCCATGGGCTGCTGAGAAGTATGTATATTGTGTAGAAGTTGGATGAAATGTTCTGTAGACATCAACTAGGTCCATTTAATCTATTGTATATTTTAGATCTTGGATTTCTTTATTGATTTTTTGTTTGGATCACGTACCTATTGATGATAATGGGGTGTTAAAGTCTTCCACAACCACTGTGTTGGCATTAATATATACTCTTAGGTCTTTCAGGGTATGTTTGATGAAATTGGGTGCGTTGACATTGGGTGCATACAGGTTGATGATTATGATGATTATGATTTCCTTTTGCTCTATTTCCCCTTTTCTTAGTATGCAATGTCCTTCTTTATCTCATTTGATCAGTGTAGGATTGAAGTCTACTTTATCAGAGATAAGTATTGCTACTCCTGCCTGTTTTCAGGGGCCATTGGCTTGGTAAATCTTCTTCCAGCCTTTCATCCTAAGCCTATGCTTAAATTATTCTTGTGGGCTTCATTGGGTCCTTTGGCATAGTTTATTTTCATTTTGTTCAAGTGTGGATCTGAGTATCTGTTTTCTTCATGCCCCTCTGGTTCCTGTACTGATTTTTTGCTGTGGTGAAACTGGTTTACCTGTTTCTTCTGTCTTCCCATCATTGTCTTTGGTGTTGTTACTGTCCCTGTATTGTGTGCAATTAAGTATTTTGTAGCTTGTAATAATAACAATGGTGATATTTAGAATGGAAGAGTGAGCAGAGATGGAAAGCAAGAAGTCAAAAAAAGGAGAAAAACATTAACAAGAAAGTTTCAAAGGTATAAACAGGGAGCGTTAGTGTACTAATTGACAGTAAGCTGAACAGGCATTAGAGAGACAGAGAGAGGACTGAAAATAAAACTAAGAAAAATAAAGATAAGAATAAAAATAAAAAATAAGTAAATGAAAGAAATATGTATATATAAAAATAAAATGAAAAATAGAAAATTAAAAAACCAAAAAACCTCCAAGTTCTAATGCAATGAAGTTTCAGTCTTAATAATTTGGGTGTCTGTCTCAGTCTCCAATCCTGAAGATGGTGCCTCAGATGTTGTTCTGTAGTTGTCTCATCAAAGGGGACGCATAAAGTAGAACAAAACTACACATGCACACACA
Organism: Castor canadensis; assembly: GCF_047511655.1. Classification (NCBI taxonomy): domain Eukaryota; kingdom Metazoa; phylum Chordata; class Mammalia; order Rodentia; family Castoridae; genus Castor; species Castor canadensis. The sequence continues at coordinate 190,709,462 of NC_133386.1, forward strand.
CACACAAACCCCACCAAGTGTCCCAAGTTCAAATGCAATACAGTTTTAGTAAGTTTTTCAGCATGCAGGTGTAATTCGGTTGTTCTCTCATCAAAGGTAGGGAGAAAAAGAAAAAAAAGAAAGAGTCTGGAGACAGTTCTGAGAATGGTATCTGCGGCTGTGGCTTGCCTGTCCGCTGCTGTCAGCTTGCTGTTGCTGGAGGCGTTATTTATGCAGATCTCTGGGGTGAGCTTAGTACTCACCTGTCCTGCAGGCTTTGTTTACTCAGAGTTCTCCTGTGTGTGAGTCTTGCTACAAGCTTTCCCCTTTCCAAGCAGGTGACTGCACCTGCTTTCTCAGGCCTGCATGTTTATTTAGAGTTCATGTGGGAAGTGGGTCTTCTCCCCATTCCTGTGCAGTTTTTCTCCCACCACCACTTTTACAAGCTTTCCTGCTCCTGATTACTGGGCAGTGCTGCTGCTCCTGACAGCCACCATGTTTGCTTACAGCTCACATGGGAAGTGAGTCTTCCTTCCTCTCCTGTGGAGTTTTCCTTCCTCCGCCACTCTTACAAGCTTTCCCACTCCTGGTTGCTGGGCTCGCGTCCCCACTCCCACCAGAGCCTCTCCTGCCCACCTGGCTTGTTCATTTATTGTTCCAGGAAGGATTCCCTTCCCCCCATCTTTGGCGCTCAGTGCGCCCCACCCTTTTTCTTGCGTGTTTTTATTGTTCTTTTTGCTTATTAGTCAGTTTTTCTTTTTTCCCCAGGTGGAGGTCAGTCTGTCCAGGGGGTATGCTGCTCTGGTACAGGGTTTTCTATGGGAGTACCATGGTACTGTGAGGCTCACCTTGCCTGCATCTTCCCAAGCCATCCAGGTGTGGGTGACTGGTAGCCCGAGGGCCCTCCTTTTTTCTCCATTTAATGTGAAGTGGAGATTCTCTGCACTGGCTGGAGGTGTGGTGGGGTCAAAGTTTTGTCTCTTCTCAGTGGTTTTGCCTGCAAAGTGTGTCTCCAGTGTGTCTCCAAAATTTCACATAGGAGGCTCGCTTTCTGCTTCTTCCCTCTAGCTGCCATCTTCAAATGGTGTCTTTTGATTGGGGAGTTGAGTCTGTTGAAATTCATTTTTAATATTGATAGGTATGTGGTGATTCCTGTCATTTTTTATTATTATTATTTAAGGGCTTGATTGTGTGCAACTGAATCGATATTACTGTCTAATTCCTTGCCTTTTCTTCTCCTGTGGTTTGATGTTGCCTGTTTTCTCATGGTTTTGTTTGTTTTCATTTTCTATGTGCAGAATTCCTTGGACAATTTTTATAGTGATGGCTTGGTAGTCATATATTGTTTTAGTTTCTGCTTATTGTGAAAGACTTTTATTGCGCCATCCATTTTGAATGATAGATTTGGGAAATTTTCTGTTATTATTTCATTGAATATATTAGGAATGCCTTTTGCTTGGACGTATTCTCCTCCTTCAGTGCCCATGATTCTCATGTTTGGTCTTTTAATGGAGTAGGTGGGTTCTTGCATATTCCTTTCATAGGTCTTGATTTATTTCACTAATAGTTTTTCAATTTTTCCTTTAATTTTTATTTTATCTTCAATTTCTGAGATTCTATCTTCTGCTTGTTCTCGTCTGGTGGATTGGCCTTCCATTTTGTTTTGTGTTTCTGTTTCATTATTTTTTCTAAGGTTTTCCATCATAGGCCACTTCCTCTTTAATATTGTCTATTTTTGTCCTTAATTCATTTATCACTTTATTTATGGTGTTAGGGATTGCTGGGTTTGGGGGTTGTGTAAAGTTGGTATAGTAGGTTGGTCAGCAGGTGATGAGTGTGTAGGAGGGAGGGGTAGTCTGGTGACAGGTTGGGGGAGAATGGGAGGAAAAAGTGAGGGTTGGGAGAAGAGAGTAAGTGAGAAGGGGCAGAATGAGTTTTTGGTGTGGAGAACAATGGATATCAGCACAGGAGAAGGAGGAAGAGTGAAGGGGATGAGAATAGGGATGAGAAGATGATAATGGTAATATTGATAGTATAGAAAAAGAAAGAAAAAAGATAATAGGAGTAAAAATAAAAATAAAAAATCTACAGTAAAAAAACCAAAAAAAAAAAAAACAAAAAGAAATCAACAGGAAAAATGAGCAAATAAACAAACAAATAAAAATGCACAAAAACCAAAGCAAAAACTGAAAAACACTTCAACGGGTTCAGGAACAATAGAATTTCAGTCTTACCTTAAGTTCTGGAGTTACTCCTTCAGCATCCAGTCCTGGTATTGGCATATAAGCAGAAGCTCTGAATTGGTTTCTCCAGGTGATTGTCTTGTGAGTAGTGTTTTGTTCTTCTGTCTACCAGTTGAATTGAAATTGTGAGGTGATCTAGCTTTGCCAGATCATACAGGGTGGTCCTGGATATTGGTTTCCTCAGCTGATAGCTATGTTACCTTTCAGCTGCAAGTATTTTGTCAGTTCTTCCCCCAGTGAGGTGTGGTTATGTAAGTTTGAAATCTGCCCTCAGTTTCAGGAGAGAGCTCTATAGTTCACTAGTTATCCTGCTTTGGAAGTGGATTTTTGCTGTGCTTATTTACTGGGATTTCCAGGCTGGGGGCTTATTTCTTTGCTTTAACCCTTTCTATGGGACAGGTTCTGTGTTCCATCAGCTTCCCTCTGCTGTCAATATTTTATGATGGTTCACTGATTGTTTTTCAATTTTGTGGGGCAGTTTGACTTTGGGTGCTGCTCACTGGGTCAGGAGATGATCTCTGTGATCTGCTACCTGCACTACTTCAAGAGTGGCTTATTGCCCACCCAGTCTAAACCTTCCTGCCTGTCCAGCATTTGTTTATTGACAGTTCATGTTCAGATTAACCCTTTCCCCCTCCCCTTTCTCTGATGCACTTTCTGCTTTCCCACCCCCTCTGCTTTTGTACTAGATTACTGTTTGGTGTTTATTGTTCAGGTTTTTTGAGGGGGAGGTCAGTCTGCCCAGAAGCTGTGCTGCTTTATCCCAGGGGTGGCTGGGGAAATTTCATGTGATGCATGGTGCTCACACTTATTTGTTCTGTAGAATGTCTCACAAGTAGGTTTGGAGACAGTGGCACCAGCTGTGGCAGTGGTGGCAGCCCTCAAGCTTTCTAAGTGTAACATGTTCTGGGGATGCCTTCCACAGGTTAGGGATTCAGGGTGTCAAAGATTTGATTCTGATTGGTGCTTTACTTCTGCTAAGTGTAGCTCAAGCATCTCAGCAAGGTTCTGGATTTGGAGTTCAGGCTATCTGCTTCTGTATCATAGTCACCATCTTGGATCATTTCCTTATTGTCATTTTAAAGTGAAGACTTCACATTTGCATGGTGTCTGGATGACTGTGGGCAGGAGGCTTCACTTCTTCACCACATGATTCTCTCCATAGGGCAGCTAAAATATCCTCATGACATGGCACTTTCCCCAGTATGAACAGTCATTGTCCAGTTCTCACACATCCAGGGGATGTTCCTGTGGTCTTGCAGTCAGAAGAATTCACACAGCTGCTGAAGCTGTATATCCTTAGAAATGTCCCACCAGCAGGAGCATGGCATATATGGTGATAATGCAGCATGCAAGGTGAATCACCTTCCACTGTCACTCATCATTGGACAGGTCTCAAGTATCTTTAATCATCTATTCAAGCCATTCTGTCCTCTGCTGTTTCAAGAACCCATCAAACCAGCTTCTCACTGTTTACACTCTTCTTCACATAGACAGCCACATATTTTCTCCATTCACATCCTTCCAGTCTTCATCTAAATTTCATTTATCAATGAGGTCATCCATAAGTCATTTACCCTAAACTTCCAATTTCTCTCACATGCTCTTTCTGTCATTATCACTCCCTACAATATATTATAACTTTTTTGCATTGCTTGCTATCAGTCTTCAGCAGAATTTAAGAAAACACAAGGGATATTTCCTGATATCCTCAGTACTTTAGTCACTACTAAAAAGTGTCCAGTATATAGAAAATGATAAAATATTTATTGAAAAAAAGAATAAATTTTATGTATATTTAGAGAAGAAAAATGTTCTTTCCATTTAAATATGTGAAGTGAAAATATTTCTTAGTTTATTTTCTGGAGATATTTTTTAAAAGATAGAATTTTGGCAATTAAAACAAAGGTATTTAAAAACCATAGAAACTATCTCCTATGCTCATGGACTGGTAGAATCAACATAGTAAAAATGTCTATACTCCCAAAAGTAATCTACATGTTTAATGCAATTCCCATCAAAATTCCAATGACATTCATTAAAGAGATTGAAAAATCTACCGTTAAATATATATGGAATCACAAGAGGCCATGAATAACCAACCAGTACTAAGTCAAAAGAACAATGCTGGAGGTATCATGATACCTGACTTCAAACTATATTACAAAGCAATAACAATAAAAACAGCATGGTACTGGCACAAAAACAGACATGAAGACCAGTGGAACAGAATAGAGTCCCCAGATATGAAAGCCATACAACTATAACCAACTTGTCTTTGACAAAAGTGCTAAAAATGTATGATGGAGAAAAGACAGCCTCTTCAACAAAAACTGCTGGGAAAACTGGTTAGTAGTCTGCAAAAAACTGAAATTAGATGCATGTATATCACCCTATACCAATATTAACTCAAAATGGATCAAGGATCTTAATATCAAACCCCAAACTCTAAAGTTGGTACAGGAAAGAGCAGGAAATACTCTAGTATTAACAAGTATAGGCAAGAACTTTCTCAATGGAACCCCAGCAGTACAGCAACTAAGAGAAAGCATAGATAAATGGAATTTCATAAAACTAAAAATCTTCTGTTCAGGAAAAGAAATGGTCTCTAAACTGAAGAGACCACCCACAGAGTGGCAGAAAATATTTGCCAGCTACACATCAGACAAAGGACTGATAACCAGAATATATAGGGAACTTAAAAAACTAAATTCTCCCAAAACTAATGAACCAATAAAGATATGAGCAAGTGAACTAAACAGAAATTTCCCAAAAGAAGAAATTCAAATGGCCCAAAAACACATGAAAAAATGCTCACCATCTCTAGCAATAAAGAAAATGCAAAGTAAAACCACACTAAGATTCCACCTCACCCCTGTTGTAATAGCCATCATTAGCAACACCACTAACAACAGGTGTTGGCGAGGATGTGGGGAAAAAGGAACCTTCTTACAGTGCTGGTGGAAATGTAAACTACTACAACTCTGGAAAAAAATTTGGAGGCTACTTAAAAAGCTAAATATTGATCTGCCATTTGATCCAGCAATATCACTCTTGTTGATATACCCAAAAGACTGTTACACAGGTTATTCCAGAGGCACCTGCACACCCATGTTTATTGCAGCACTATTCACTTTAGCCAAGTTATGGGAACAGCCAAGATTCCCCACTATAGACAAATGATTAAGAAAATGTGGTATTTGTACACAATGTGATTTTATGCTTCCATGAAGAAGAATGAAATGTTATCATTTGCAAGTAAATGGATTGAGTTGGAGAATATCATTCTGAGTGAGGTTAACCTGGCCCAAAAGATCAAAAATTGTATCTTCTCCCTCATATGCAGACATTAGAGCAAGGGCAAACACAACAAGGGGATTGGACTTTAATCACATAATAAAGCAAGAGCACACAAGGGAGATGTGGAGATAAATAAGACACCTAAAAAACTAGATAGAGTTTGTTGCCCTGAATGCAGAGAAACTAAAGCAGATACTTTAAAGCAACTGAGGCCAATAGGAGAAAGGGACCAGGAACTAGAGGAAAGGTTAGTTCAAGAATTAACTTAGAAGGTAACACACATGCACAGGAAATGAATATGAGTCAAATCCCTGTATAGCTATCCTTATCTCAACTAGCAAAAACCCTTGGTCCTTCCTATTATTGCTTATACTCTGTCTTCAACAAAATTAGAGATAATGGCAAAATAGCTTCTGCTGGGTAGCGAGGTGTTGGGGCGGAGAGGGAGAGGGCGGGGTGGGGGGGTGAGGGAGGGGGTGGGGGAAGGGGGGAGAAATGACCCAAACATTGTATGCAGATATGAATAAAATAAATATTTAAAAAAAGCATAGAAACTATGTCATGTAGTTGAAAAACTCTTTTAGATATTCATAAGTAATTTTCTGACCTTACTTAGAAGGAAAATGAAGTGTTATAAAAATAACAGATGCATACAAAGTCCTCTATACCATAACTAATGTATTACTTCTAGTGACATTAAGGACAATAGTTCAATTTTTTAAACTACTTTATATTTTAAAGTGGCTTTAGTCTCACAACCAAACAAAAGAAATTTTTCATATAATACCTTCAACACAGTGTAGTATCTCCCATTCCTCTAGAATGGCATATTTTCTATAATTAGTAAACTTAAATTGTCATATCATTTCACCCAAAGTATGTAGTTTACATTCCAGTTTACTATGGTGTAATGTATTGAATGGGTTTTTGAAAAATTATGACCTGTATCTACCTTCATATTACCATAGAAATAAATTTTACTATCTTTAAGTGATGAAGTGTGCTCTGCCAATTCATCACTTCTCCACATTTTCAAATATAAACTAGTGTACTTTTACTGTCACCAGAGTTTTCCTTTTTTCAGAATGTTGTACAGTTGGCATCGAATAGTATTTAGGCTTTCTGGATTGGTTTATTTCATCAATCACATGCATAAAATTTCACCATGACATTTTATGACTTGATGGCTCAATTTTTTTTATTGCTGAGTAAAATTCCATTTTACAAATGTGTTACAGTTCATCTTTTCCCTTATAAAGGATCCCTTGATTTGTTCCAAGTTTTGGTAATTATGAATAAATGTAGAATAAATTTGAGGTATGTAGTGGCATCTCATTATTTTTGTTTCCCTTTCCTTGGCTTTTAACCATCTTTATATTTTCTTATTTTGAAGTGTTCATCAAGGTTTTGTCCAATTTAACCAGGTGGTTTGTTTCCTTATCTGATTTGTGTGGATTCTTTGTACATTTTGGAAAAAAAAACTTTGTCAGATCAGAGATATCTGACAAATCAGTGGGTTATGCTCTCATTTTCTTGCCATGTCTTTTTCAGAGCAAATGTTTTAAATTTTAATTAAATACAGCTTTTCACTTTCTGTTCTAGATCTTTGATTTAGTTTTTTATCTAAAAAGTGATTTTCAATCTTTTGATTATCTATATTTTTTCCTTTCATTCACTGGAAGCATTTCATAATTTTTTTGCATTAAGGTCTAGAATTCATTTGAGTGTAATTTTGTGAAAGGTATTAGGTTAGTCTAAATTCATTATGTTCACAAATGAATGTGCAGCACTATTTGGGGAAAATAATATCACTCTTGCTTCTTTATCAAAGATGGATTGACTACACTTTGGCAATGTATTCCTGGACTCAGTTCTGTTTCACTGACCTATTTGTTTATTCTTTCACTAATACCACCTATGATTTTGAGAATGTATCTTTATAAAATGTCTTAAAGTCAATAAGTGTCTGTCTTTCATCTTTATTCTAGTTTAGTGAAAGAATACCAATAAGGCAAATTATGGACAATGACATTATTTGATGAAAATGTCAATTCTAACAAAATAAGTGTAATTTTTTTGTGATTTACCATTTGGGTACATAATAGTGTTTTCTAGTCATTCAATCATAGACTCACTTTTTAAATGTTTTTCTAAGCTAATGTTTACTGAGGAAGAACAGCAAAAACTTGTTTATGTCAATGGTAAAGCATGCACTTAGCATGCATGCAGCCCTGAGTTCAATTCTCACCTACTCAACCAAAAAAGGAAAGAAGGAAGGAGAGAAGTATATTGTATTTTTCTTAAATTGGGTATTTTTTTCTATACTTTTCTGAGACAATGAAGTGTTTGAGAATATCTTAATTCAATTAGTATTAGTTCAAGATTTTATTAGTACATATTTATATGTTAAATGTTATGGTGTGCAGGAGAAAAAACCAATAAAGATCCATAGACTAAAGCTAGGTGTGCTGGTATGGACCTGTCATTTCATCTCTGCCATAAGCATAAGTAGGAGTATCATACTTATACGCCAGCAGACTCTATCCCAAAAAATGACCAAAATAAAAAATAAGATACCAACTCTGGAGGCAGAACACCTGTATAGTAAAAACTCCACTACAAGAAAAAAAAACTCCAGAATAAATCATACATGAATATTACATGTGAACTCATGCACATACATAATTCCATATAAAAATGTTATGATATTGTACATACTATATACACTGTTAAAATGCTTAACAAAAACTTCATCCAGTTAAGGAGTCCACAAAACTCTTTTAGAGTTTTAAAATCCCCAAAACATAAATATATAAAGTTTTCTGTGCCAATATTCAACCATTGAGAATATAACCATTTCAAAATGTAGAAGATATTGTTAGCTAGCTGCAGCTTAGACATGAAAAAAAAAGTAAAAACAAAGAAATGGTACATAACCAAGCAATTGACCAAATTTGACTACAGATCTATTCCCCCCTGCAAAATATTTCAAGTATATGAAATAAGTGAGGTAAATGAAAGATGACATAATGACTTTGAAAGCAGTTATCATAATATTTAGCATAACACAGGCTTTTTGGTAATTTCACATTCCCTTTTTTTACTCCGTGTAACTAAAGAGTATATTATTACCTATAATTACAGTGCTTCTTTCTGACTTGGTGTCTTACGTTCAAGAATCAGACAGTGGCATCCAATGACATATAAATGATAATGTCCTCTGGTAATTTTAAGCCTAGATTACTAAAATAAATAAATCATTTTTAAAAGAAGTAGAATATAAAATGTCTAGTAGGTTTGACAGTGTTTGGGGTTTGAGTAATTTCCATGAAGCCTGTAATATAAATATCTATAACATGTCACTGTTTACACAATCTGCAAAACAATTTGCATATATCTAGAGAAAATAAAAGAGAATTTATTTTATTGAAATAACCAGTAGTATGCTTTGAAATAAAGTACGATGGGCAATCAACACATTTTGTTAAATGTCTTTATTCAAAGTTAATAATATGAAGTCACATTTATAAAGGGAAAGTATGGAAATAGAAACATGGGTCATGATGGCATTAGATAAGTCTTCCATCATAAACAAAGGTAAAAGAGGGCAAATTACATGAGAAAATTAAACCCAGATTTGTTTGAGGTACAAACTTTGTTATGCCTGTATTGTAATATAACAAATTACCACACTCTTATCAGGTAAAGACACCCACATGCACGCACACACAAATGCACACATAAACCCGTTAATTATCCTACAATTTCTGTGACCTAGTATTATGGACCTTGTTTAGCTTGGTTCTCTGCTTGGGATCTCTTAAGGTGTAACCTAGGATGTCATTCTTATCTAAGACTTTACTAGGGAAAGATTCACCTGTATTTTCATAATTTAGCACCATACAGTTGTATGACTGAAGGTGTCAATTTCTTGTGAACTGTTGGCTTCAGGCATTTGTGAATTTCTAGAGGCTGTTCTCTGATCCTAAACCCACACAGACCTCTGAAGAAAGGCAGCTGCACATGCAAGTTTACTTCTTTAACCAAGCTTGAAGTAATAGAGACTTTTACCAAGGTGGGTTTTTCAGTGCTATGCAATGGAGTCACTACATGTAATCATATACATCCTATCATCTTTTCCATATGACTCAAATAGAATCAAATTATATGATAAGATTTTGAATTGGAAGGGATTGAACAAAAAATCTGAATACCTGGAAGAAAATATAATGAGGGCCACCTTTACAGCTTAGTCATCACAGAAGGAAAATCCCAAAAGTTAAACATATGATGATGGTAGTTTCTATCTGGAAAGAATTTTCTGAACTAAGTACAGAAATCTAGAGTCAAAGAACAGCATATATTTAGTGTGGAGGCAGAGGTCAGCATTTGAGACAATTCTTGGCAGAACATAGAATATGAGGGAGTTATGTAGCCAGAGGTTGATTTAGCTAAATTCAGTTTGCTTAGAAGTTCTCAGAAGAAGAATGGGATCTTCATATGCCAAGGGAAGATACAGAATTCTTATAAAATGTGACTGATATGTAAATGGAGAAGAAACAGAAACTCTAAAAGTGAATGAAAACTGAGATAAATTATATTTGCATACTAACTAGAAGCCTTAGCATCTCAACCTCACGTTCAGCATTCTCTGAGATTCAGAATTATTGGTTATTTTAAAAAAGGCTTTTTTTCCATAGTGAGGATTTTAGCTTTTTCAAGACTCATCCCAATAAAGACCAAACCTTATACACTATAATTCCTGGAACTGGAAAATCCTTTAGGCTTTTGCCAATTTTGCACTAACAAAATATAAAACCTATCCCTTAAATATCAAAAAGATCATCCAATAGTAATTACCCATCAGAACAAAAATTAAAGAATGCAAACTAGAATCCCCGAGACTGATAAAACATATCAAATTGTTACAAATAAGGGTAACTAAAGACCATGAAGAAGAAAACAAAATGGGTTTTGGAAAATGGCACAAGTGGTAGAGCATTTGCCTTGCAAACATGAGACCTTGAATTCAACCACCAGTGCTACCAAATTAAAAAAAAAAAAAGGAGAAAAGTTAGATCTTAAAAATTAATATAACTTCAAACAAGTAAAAGTAAATTAACATGATGAGTTTGCAGGCAAAAGGAGTGACATACTGCAAATTTTACATATAATTTTTTGGTTGTAAAAGGAATGAAAGAAAAAATAAATTCATAGCACTAATACAGTTTTCCATATATTCGGCCCATGAATTAAAATGCCTCCTATATGTTCTATTGAGGTTCCTCCTACTTGGTTTACAGTGAGGCTCGGCACACTATACTGAGTTGATTTTTATTACTTGGTATGATTTGGACACAGTAATGGATATTATTTTCACATTTTCATATATGTACATGTATGCCATCACTTTGATCATATTCATCCTCAACACCATCGTATTGCTTTCCTGTTCATTCTATTTCTGTCTCTGCTTTCATGAGTATTTTTATAGCTGGATTTCATATTTGAAGGAATATATATGATACTTGTGTTTCTGGGTCTGGCTTATTTTACTTATAACGATGATCTCCAGTTCTGTCCATATTCCAGGAAGTGATGTATTTCATTCTAGGAAATGGCATATCTTATTGTATATACATTCCATATTCATAACTTGATTACTGTGCAGCAATAAACATGCATTTGTCAGCCTCTAGTACATGGTGCCTTTAGTTCTTTCATTATGCACCCAGGAGTGGTAGCACTGGTTCATATGGTAACACTATTTTTAATTTTTTGAGATAATTCCATAGTGAATTCCATAGTGGCTGAACTAATTTAATATTCCTAACAATAATGAATAAGTATTTCTTTTTTCCCTACAACCTCACCAGCATTTATTATTTTTCTTTTACTTGACTGGGGTGAGATTGAATCTCAATGTAGTTTTGATTCACTTTTCCTAGATGACTTTTTTCATATATTAATTGGTCTTTTGTACTTATTCTTTTGAAAGTTAATATCTTTCATTCTTTGCCCAATTTTGATTGGATTACTTCTGCTTTTGATGTTTAATTTTTGATTGCTGTGTATATTCTAGGTATTAATTCTTTGTCAGTAGTAAAGCTAGCAAAGATTTTCTTTCATTCTGTCAGCTGTCTTCACTCTTGCTTCCTTTGCTGTGCAGTCATGTGTACTGCTGCAAAGTAACCTGTTCTTCAAAAATGAGCAAATAATTTGAAAAGATTCATATGATGTTAACAAGAAATGCAACTTTCTGATAAGGTACATTCATAAGAATTACAGAAAACAAAATGAGACAGATACAAAATCACAAGGATAAATATTGTGAATATTATCCTGTATGTAGCTATCATATAATTCTAGTCCATCGCCTTAACCACTCGGCCACGACTACTGTTAGAGGTATCATATAATTAACAAAAACAGTGCATTGAATTATACACCATGGAGAAAGTAGAGAAAAGCTGGGTCTTGTATGTCAGAATTGTTTATAAAAACAAATTAATATAATTGCAACCTCAAGAAGTTAGCTAGCTATATAGGTGTGACAAAGGAAAAGAGTTATCCCCTCTGGAAAGACAAATATTTCCTCTATAAAGAGCACTAACTGTTACAAAAGCTAGTTCTTATTTAAAAGTGATGTAAAAGTCTTTTAATATATAAAAATTCAATAAGAATGAAGGAACTTTAGCAAAACCAAAAGGTGAACTTCTGGTATGTTAATAGTTCTCTCTGGATTGTTAATTAATTTAACAATCATGATATAGTAAATAATAGCAAATATCAGAAAATCATAATTTTTCAATATACGTTTTAAATGATTAGCTCATCATTGCTGCAATTTTATTTTCTCAATACATATTAATATTTTTCAAGTATCTGCAATATATAAGTTCCTAATCAATATATTTATTCTTAATAATTATAATGGTTTTATAGATTTTCATTTTAAGAAATTTAAAAACTAAAATCAAAGAGTATATTTATGTAGAATATGACTTAAGTAAACACAGGTTTCTATGCTGATAATAGAGGATATGTCATCACTTCAAATAAAATGATTCCTATTAACGTTATCATTGTATTAAGAAATTTCCATATAAATATATTATTTCTTTCAAATTATAAAACTTTCTATAACTTATAAGCAATATTTAGTTTAACTTATTATTATTTATATGACCCTGAACCAAATAAGATCATCAACAAGGAAGGAATTGAGACCGTATCTTAATTGCATTTGATAAATTTTTATATATTGTTTTGATTTTTCAATGGTAGTATTTAACTTGGGTCTAAAAGTGCAAGATATTAAAATACTATTAGAATTTAAAAAGAGTAAAAGGCCAAATGGTTACAGGTTTATGAAATAAGATTTTTTATAATTCAATAAAAAAGGAGTTCAGTCTTTTGAAATTTAAACTTAAAATTTAAACTTCTACATTCTTACTATGCCTTTAATTGCCCTCTCCTACTTCATAGAAAATAATTTATTCTAGTGTTAATTTCTACTTTAAAAAATTAAAATCACATATGAAGTAATAAACTATAATAGAATCTTGTCTATCTTAATTACAAAATGAATCACATATTATAATATCAAGTGCAAAAAAATATGAAAACTTATATAGTCACATAAAGTACCATCAATGGAACAACTGCTAGACACCTTATGTCAGCCTAAAGTGTGGGCTTGATAGATTGTATAAAGTTGTAGAAAAGCGAATCAACAAGAGAGTTAATTGAACTGGATTTTTTCTGTAGACTCTATGTAGTCTTGATATGTTTTGTTCTTAAAGTAATACATAAAGCACTTATGGCTTCATGCACATTGTTATGTATGTATCTACTCACTTTTTCCTAAGGTGTAGACAAGACAGCTGAAATACGATACATGCAGGAAATCTGGAGTGACTTAGGCATGTAAAACAACATGTACCAAATTTCTGGTTCATTGATCTTACTGCCCAAACTTGTACAGATTTCATGACATGGCTCTAATTATGCTCTTTGCTTGCTAAATATAAACAAAGTCATCAACAAAATAAGCAGACAAGAGAATGAAGACATTTTTTAAGAGACAAATGTGAAAATAATACAGGTAGTAGAAAATACTTCAGTTTTACAAAAACATAGAAATTATTCAAAAGATAATATGTAAATTTAAACAATAAACTTCTTAATCAAGACAATATTATATTTTCAAGGTTATAAGAAAATAATGTTAATACAAAATATTGTAAAAGTACATAAATACAGATTTGATTTAGCAATAGATGTTATAGAATTGTGAAGTCAGTTTTTCACAAAAATTTTAAGCTATAAAGCATGATTGTTTACGTTTAGAATAAGAACAAGCTTTCTTGTTTTTCTAATTTCAAACTAAATGATATTAGAAAAGGAAAAGAAGTTATGAAGTTGAAATCCAAAATATCTGAAAATCTAGAAAAAATATTGGAGCTCTTTGAATTTCTGTTGCTTTAAGTAAAATGAAATGTAAGGGTAGAAATATTATTTTAAATATAAAAATAATAAAAATAAGATTAATAAACAATTCACATACTGCTAGAATTCAATCCCATGACAATAATATAATCTCTAGAATAAACACGTGATAGAATCTCTGATGAAACGCCATTGAATTGAGACTTAAATAACACCAGACATGTTAAGAAGATTCTGGGCAGAAGAGAAGGCATGAGAACGATTTTAAGTTTTCCATCCTTAAGATCCAGAAGAACTCAATTTTTGAAAAAAAAAAAAACAGCAAGTAAAGATATAGAATGATCACATTAATAAGTACACAAGAGCAAAATTTTGCAAGAGTTTGAAGCAATGAAAGGAAATGTGAAAGTTATTGTAAGTACAAGGAGAATCCAATGAAGATATAAAATTACAGATTTATGTCTTTAAATATTCACCCTGACATTTTTTACAGAATAAATTTTTATGGGATAAGGATATAAGAGCAATTCAGAGGTAAAAGATGAAATTCAAAACTTTGGGAATGAAGACAAAGAGAAGTAACATATATGAAATTTTAGGGGGAGGAATAGGTGTGACTTAGCCAACTCAGGTTTATTAAGTTCTGAAGAGCTGTGAATGTGGCTGCTATAAATTAAACCCAGTCTGACCTAACCTTCATGCCCAAAGAATTATTACTAGTCCATCAGATGTCATGGCAGGTTGAATTGAATCTATGAAGGTGTGAGGAGAAGAAGTAAACCACTCTGAATATTTGTCTGAGGCAGGATGAACTATTGTGGATGGCTACATTAGAATCTTAGAGCAAGCTTCAGTGGAAGACTTCATCTGAATAAACCATGAAGACAATAAAAACAAAGCTTTATTTGGTTAAATGTAGAAAGGATAGTTGTTAGTGATGAAATGCTAGATTTGTATTGACTGACTCTTACTCTTCAAAAAATAAGGTAGGGCAATCAGTTAATAGTGTGGACAGTTGCTATGGAGTGAGTGAGAGCAAACCCTAAGAGTAAAGGTTCTATTTACACATTTTGCATTAAAATTTGGTGGAAAAAGAGCAAACCAATGAAAGAAGTTGAACAGAACATTTAAGCAGAATTCAATGCTCTCCTCTGTTTGTGGTCACTAAACATGAGGTGGGAGACTTGACTATTTTTCTTGACTTTGTTTTTCTCAGAGGCTCTAGTCCATGGTCAGAAGAAAGAAAAGTTCTATTTAACTAAGGAATTTTTTCTATTATAGAGTAAATGTTGGGGGAAAGGGTGAGAGGTGGATGTAAAAGGTTACATGAATGCTGAAACTTAAATGCTGACCTAATAGAGAGAGAAATATGAATATACTGTGTTAATATAAAATTTGTTTAAAAGTTAAACTCCATTAATTATATGTCTTGAGGTTGCAAATCAATGCAATCACACATGCTAATGACTATATACAAGATAATGATGAGGAAATACCTGGTTTCAATGTCTTACATATTTAATTTAAGAAAGAAAGAAAATCCCATAAACTGGAAAAACATGCAAGCTCTTATTTCATCAATGAGCAATGAATGAAAAACATAACTCTTATATAATTGTAACAGTGACAGGTTAAAATTCTATGTGAAAATAAAAGGAAAAAAACACAAAAAATAAGGATATATTTGAGAGTTGAGGATAAAAAATATATAGAAACAGAAAAAAGCTTCTCCAGCTAGAGAGATTGAACAATCCTTGGGACAAAGATAAAAGGGAAAGGGTAGGCTAGAGAAAAATATTGTATAGTGACTAGAAGTTAAAGCTCATGTTTTTATCTTTGTGGTATTGTGATTTAAATGGATCTCAATATTATAATCAGAATGCCAATCTAACATTTGAAGTACATTTTAAAGCTTTTTATCCATCAAATTAACTTTTGCTTTTTTGTAGATGAGTTCATTGCTCCTGATTTCACATTAAACTTCCAACAATCAAAGACAAAAAGCTTCAAGAAAGAAACGAAGAAAAGTTAAGGATCAAAATTTACATCCCAATTCAATTTTAAAACAGGAAAATGTATTCAATAAATTTAAGCACACAGGGAGAAAACCAATTGAAAATTATAAAGACAAACTTCACTATAATGATGGAATTTGTCCTTTTGGGGTTTTCTGATATTCCCACACTGCATTGGTTTCTTTTTGGAGTGTTCTTAGTCATCTATATGATTATCCTGCTGGGAAATGGCATCATCATTCTAGTAACAAGAATAGAGCCTACACTTCAGACACCCATGCATATTTTTACAATTTTTCTTTTCTAGAGATCTGTGATGTGTCTGTCACTCTTCCTAGAGTGCTCATGGATCTTTGGGCCCAAAAAGGAAATATTTCTTTTCTTGCCTGTGCTACACAAATGTGCTTATTCCTTATTTTGGAAGCCACAGAGTGTTTCCTTCTTGCAGTGATGCCTATGACTGTTATGTGGCCATTTGTAACCCTCTACACTATCCTCTACTCATGAACCAAAAGGTTTATACTCAGCTGCTGGCTGCCACCTGGACTAGTGGAATTCCTATCCAAGTAAGGCAGACATACCAGATTTTCTCTCTGCCCTTCTGTGAATCTCACCAAAATCAATCACTTCTTCTGTGACATTCCCCCAATGCTCAAACTGGCTTGTGGGGACATTTTTGTGAATGAGATGATAGTCTTCATATTTGCTGTAGTAATTGTCACTGTTCCCTTTATGTTGATTCTTGGGTTCTACAGTAGAATTATCTCAGCTATCCTGAAATTGCCATTTAAGACAGGAAGGTCCAAAGCCTTCTCCATTTGCTCTTCCCACCTTATAGTTGTATTTTTATTCTATGGATCAGCCAGTATCACCTACTTAAAACCCAAATCCAATCAGTATGAAAGAACAGACAAATTACTCTCTTTATTCTATACTATTTTGACCCCAATGTTCAATCCTGTGATATATAGTCTGCGGAACAAAGATGCTACTGAGGCACTGAGAAAATTCTTACCAAAATTAGCACTATGAGACAAAGTTACAAAAATTATTTTTATATGTCTAATTTACGTATATGTCTATATGAATAGCATATAGTTCAAGCTTTTTAAAAAGTGTACAAATAACCCAGTGATATATTTTCTTTCTAGCAGACTCTGTTCTTCAAGTTATAATAATTGTGCCAATTCCTTAATCATACTGTTTAAAAAAATCATTCTTTCTTCTTAGCTAAACTGATAAATAGGGATTTATCAATAAAAAAGCTGATTTGATATATAACACATTTTAATTTGATGTCTTTCTATATTCTAAACATTCTCTATTAAGGAGACAAAATATATTAGTTTTGGCAATCATAACTGAATGATTTTCTCATAAACATAAAAGTATGAATGAATCATGATATTTGTACGTGAATGATAAATACATATTATTATATAATACAGTGTTTATTGAATCCTGTTTTTCAAAACAAAAAATGTACAATAGACTTTTATATTGAGAGATATTTTAATAAATATGGTAAATATGTATAACATGCAAAAAATCTGCTACACATATATTTGTAATGTCCCTAATAAATCATTCCTGCTAGCATCCATGCCATTTTTTTTCTCACAATAATTCTTGGTTTAACTATGGGAATAGCTTTGACTAATGGAACATTAGCAAACATGAATATGTGGATATTAGGAATAAAGTTTTCTAGAAATGAGGCTCTTACCATTAACATCAAAAAGTCCACAGTAGACTCCTAAATAATGAGAAATTGCAAATAATGAAGACACAGCTCATATTTAAAATAAGCGCTAAGTGGATTTATTATGTTTTAAAACTGTTTTTCAACATTCTTTACTAGCTCTTTAAGTATATATTGGAATACATAAATCAGTTGCTTTTTGATTTTGTTGTTTGTTTTGTTTTGCTTTGTTTTCTAATTGTTTTTAGTACTAGGTATTGAACCCAAGCACATTATGCATGTGAGGCAAGCATGCCACCAATTGAGCTCTGCCTCTAGCCCTTTTGTATTTGTTTATTTTTGTTGTTGTTTTGATTTTAGGACAGTCTGTCTACTTTTACCCAAGCTGGTCTCAAACTTATGATTCTCCTCTCACTATCCTAAAGAGCAGGGAGTACAAGCGTACTCTACAGTGCCAGGCTGGAATGCCATTTATTTAAGGATGCCAATTGTTTTCTAATTCTTTATATGGTCATATGTTTATGGTGGATAAAAATGCATGGCCTTAAAGTATATGCTTTAGTTTCTCTGCATTGAGGGCAACAAATGCTATATAGTTTTTTAGGTTCTTACCTATCCTCATACCTCCCTTGTGTGCTCTCGCTTTTATCATGTGATCAAAGTCCAATCCCCTTGTTGTGTTTGGCCAATAGAAGAAGGGGACCAGGAACTAGAGAAAAGGTTAGATCAAGAAGAATTAACCTAGAAGATAACACACATGTACAGGAAATCAATGTGAGTCAACTTCCTATATAGCTATCCTTATCTCAACTAGCAAAAACCCTTAGTCCTTCCTATTATTGCTTATACTCTCTCTTCAACAAAATTAGAGATAAGGGCAAAATAGTTTCTGCCAGGTATTGAGGGGGTGGGAGGGAGAGGGAGAGGGCCAGGGGAGGGGTTAGGGAGTGGGTGGGGGAAGGGGGTAAAAATGACCCAAACATTGTATGCACATATGATTAAAAAATAATGCATGGCCTGGTTTTTTACATGCATCATCCAAAGCAATAACATATGCAAATTTTGAAGAAAATATTCATTAAGATAGGCCTAAATTTGTACTGTCGAAAACACAAAAAAATGTAAAGTGCTGGCACAGTGGCTCATACCTTTAATCTTAGCTATTTTGGAGATTGAGATAGGGATGATCATGATTAGAGGTCAGCCAGGGCAAAAAGCTCATGAGAACTCATTTCAACCCAATAGTGTTGTGAATCTGGGCAAGAAAGGTTTAGAAAGCCCTAACTCAATGTAAAAAAGTTTGGCATGGTGGCACACTCTTGTCATCCCAGTTACCGTGAGAAGAGTAAAATAGTATCACAGTACAGACTGGCCTAGCCAAAAAACAACACCCTATCTCTAAAATAATCAGACCAAAAATGAATGGAGGCAGGCTCAAGTTGTAGAGCACCTGCCTAGCAAACACTAAGCCCTGAGTTCTAACTCCAAACACACACACACACACACACACACACACACACACACACACACACACATACACACACACACACACACACACAAAAATAATTAGTCTGGGGTCTTGGTTCAAGTGGTAGGCCAGAGGGGAATGATAAAAAAAAAAAATCTAAATACTTAAGAAATATATTTTCTCTACCCAGAGTAGAGTTAAATTAGTTTCTTTTTTGTTGTGTGTGTGTGGACTCAATACCTATATCAGGAAACTTCTGGTCATGATAGACGTGTTCACCACCTTGACTGTTATCATGGTTTCACAGCTGTATATGTATTGCATATCAAACAACAAATTACACACCCTTAATATGTGCCCCTTGTCCCTGTATTAGAATTCAGTTGCAGATTTAAGAAACTCTTCAAAAAGCATTTAAAAGATTGCATTTAAAATACAGGAATACTCAGTACAACAAAAGGAATCCAATACCTGTACACTCGATCCAAATGAGATGTTTAAAAATTACTTAAGTGAATGTAGTTGAAGTAACAGGATAATGGAACAAAATGCACATCTTAGAATGAAAAACATATGAATATTACTTATAAATGCATGGGTAAACATTAATTTTTTTTCATTTATCTAAAATGTATATGGTTGTTTGCAGTAAACTTTTGAATATATTTTTAATTTAGAGCTGAGATATGTATAAACATAATATTTGTTTCAACTACTTAAAAAAAAAGATGGGGTTAGTTAATGGACCTGTATGATTGCAAACAGATAAGTGACCTGATTAGACATTTCTCAGAACATGGAGATTGTCAAAAAATATATATAAAACTGCTCAGCTTTACTATTCGCCTAAGAAGTACATCAAAACCACAAGGAGAGATGACCTCAGAACTGATGCATAGATATTACCAAAAATGACAAAAGAAAACAAGTATTGGCAAAGATATTGAATAAAATGAAACCCACCTATACTGTTGGTTGGAAGGTAAATTGGTTCAGCCATTATGGAAAATAGTACAGATTTTTCTGAAAAGAATTAAAATTGGAACTACCATATATCCAATAGTCCCACTCATGAGGATCTTTTGAAAGGAAATCAAATGAGGATTTAAGGGAGATATCTCCCTCTGTTTATTGTACCATTAATCACAATAGTTAATGCCTTAGTTTTACCTCTCTGACAGTAGAAATAAGGGGTATTTTGTCATGACCAGTGATGGTAAAAGATTTGGAAGCACATATCACCTCCAAATATGTGTTGCAAAATAATTGAGAGGCACGTCACGAATAATGAAAAGTGCTGAGGACCAAAGTTAAGAGATATTTTTCTTTAGTGTAGTGAAGATGAGGACACAAGCCAGAAAAACTGGTCCACTGTAAAAATACTATGAAATGGATACGAAAACAAAAGGATTTGTTTGTCAATTCAGGTACTCTCATGTCTGAAAGAGCATCATAATATTATTAAAGTAATCTTAGTTTCTGTAAAACAGAATTGAAAAATAATAGGATAAGTATGTCCAGATGATGTTAACAAGAGACAAAATTTGCTGAAAAGTTCTATTCAGAAGAATTATGAAAAACAAATCAAGACAACAAATCAATACATAATTTGAACATTTTCCTGCAGGCAATATGAGATAATTAAGAGTGTATCTTCTTTTAGGGCATCTGGGTATTCTGTCCTTATTTAGTGAAAAAAGATTAGGTGAAATTTTATGCCATGGAGAGATTGCAGAAAAGTCTGATTTATCTAAAGAATTGTCTGGAAAAACATAGCCAAGTGATTATAAAGAGGAGCTCTTAACTAGCAATTTAGGTGTGAACAGAGAGAAGAAATATTCCCACTGGGACAAAGTGACTATTGATGCTATATAGGTCACTGGCTGTTTCAAAACCAACTTGAGATTTTGTTTTAAAATGGCATAAATTTGTAACAATTTAGATAGATAAAGTACCTAAGAACCTCATCAACTAGAAAGACCGGACTCCAAAACTGTAAAAGGTGAAATAAACTATTAATATTAGATAGTCTACTTAAATGCATTCAATAACTATTTGACATGAAAAATAGTATATACTAAATATACAATGAACCAAACAATGATCATAACTTGCTCTCAGAAAGCATCACTATTTGAAACAGAATTATACATTTCTGATTTGTAAATCAAAAACATAAATTAACTAAACTGTGGTAAGCATTTGAAATATAGTTTCTTATCTAATTTGTCTGTTGTAAACAATTAAAAGAATATTAAATGTCAGGGATATGGTAGAACACTGACTGAGCATGAAGAAGACCTAGGGTTTGAGTCCCACAAAAATAAAAACAAAATTAAAAATATCACGAAATAACCTATTAAAGAAAACAAAATCATAGAATGATGCATTACACACAAAATAAATGCATATATTTTATTATGGTGATTAAAAAGGAATAACAGCATTTATGTGAGAAGGACCTTATTTTGTAGGGAGTCTCCTTCTAGAGGGGAAAAAACATTTTTTTCTTAACAAATGAAAGTTATTGGGCAACAAAATTTATTTCGATTCTTTGGCCCATCATCTATTATAGTGTCACACCAAACAAAATAAGTACAATATCATGGCAACATTGGGTCACATACCTGAGTACATTTGGTAAACATCATATATATTGATTTGATTTTCAATGGGAATGTTTAAATTTGTATTAAAATAGAGCAATACTCTTTTATTATTATTATTGTTATTATTATTATTACTATTATAGAAGCTAAGTTGCAAAGGTTTTGATTTTAGCAATAAAATCTATAATAATTTCATAAATAATAATGAGAACTGAAACTTTATGTCATTGAATATTAAAGATTTGGTTTTTGCAATATCATTGTGCCTCTAAACATCCTCCCTGACTTCATGGAAAATAAACAAGTTTAATAAGTTGTTAGTAAGTTGTGACTTGTTATATCCAATTCACAATTGTATGTGAAATACTAGAGTGAAGACTTGTATTATATCCTATATAGAATGAGTCATGGAAAATAATGTCAAAAATATGTCAGGGAATATTATGTAGAAAAGATATATGGAAAGTCTAATACTATGTAGAAAAGATACATGGAAAGATCTCATCCAGAGGATAGGTTAGTGAAGCTATTAGTATTTAAAGGGAAGATTTTCTGTCATGGTCAAAACTGACTGGAATAAGATTCGTGGAAGGTGGATGACCTGCTAGTTAATCAAGATGGAATTTTTAGTTTACTGTAAGAACCATTGATGAATTTTGTCCCAGATAATATGTACAATACTGATGCACTTTTTTGCACATTCTTAGGTTTTAATATACATATTATTTTCCTAAGTGATGACAAGGATGTTTGGGTATGAATCAAGTAAGTAAATTCACTTATTGTGGGTGTGTGAAAAGCATATACCAACTTCTTGCTCATGGATCTTCTTTCTCATCCCAGTATTTCTTCGTGGCATGATTGAGACTTTTACTTTCTGAGAAGTAAAGGAAATTCTGAATAAAATGTACAGAACAAACAAGAAGTATGTCATTCTCTTGTTTTTACAGAAAGAAAGAAAAAAATATTTCAGACTTGAAAGGAACGAGCAATGTTCAAAATTGCTTCTTTTAAAAAAATTAAAATAAATACCTATTTGACTAGATAGTGCTTGATTTTCAGAATTATAAGAAAATAATCTTAATACAAAAATATAAGAGCATAGTGTATAACTCTTAATGATAGGAGTTGAGATCTTACAGAATAGTCATACTTTCTCAAAAGAACCATTATCTCAAAAATAAAAATGAGGTGTATGAAAATTGTTTTATAATATTTCAAATCAAGGGAAATGGACAAAAGCAATGGTATAAAGTTGGAACACAGATTATGAGTAATTCTAGAAAAACTATACAAATTGTTTGTAGCTCAATTTCTTCACTTATAGTGAAAGTAATGAAAAAAATCACAGGTTAGTTTTGAAATGAAACATCAGAAACATTAAGAAAGGAGCTATCCATTGGCACTAATGTAGCCTTACAATAAATGGTAGAATTAAAATGATGAGATTTACTTATTTTAAAAATTCACCAGCTTTTTCTCCCATCCAAGTACTAACCAAACTCAATCCTGCTTAGCTTCTGAAATCAGGCACATTCAGGATAGTGTGACCATAGACATACCAGCTTTTTCTGTGTAGGATGAATTGTAGTCAGGCAAGGCTATTGGAATAATCCTGGAAATGAGATGGTAGATAAACTAATGTGTAGGGGGTAAATATGAGGAAAAACAATACATTTTGTAAGTTTGAGAGCAGTAGCAGGTGTACTTCAGCCAGTTCAGGTTTCCATAAGTCCTAGGGACCTTGATATTTGGCCTTAGAAATAAGCAAATATTATGAATTAATTCCTACTTCAATCCAGCTATACCCACCCTAAAAGTATACTTAGCAGCATTCAGAATTTGGTGATAGAGTTCATGGAGGTTTTCCTGGAAAGAGAAGGATTGTTGTAGAATGAGTGGGTATGACTCCTTTGTAGACAACTTCAATGGGAAACTTCTGAATGAACCAAGAGGACAAACCACATTGAGGGAAAGGTAAAAAGATGATTGGTTTATAAGAGGATATTGAAACTTGTGCCAACATTTTCTGACCATTGATCAAAATAAGATTGAACAATCAGTTAATGAGTACATAGATTGTAAGGAATGTATGACCTTGAATATTTGAGAACAGGCCTTACAAGCTGAATTTTTAAAAAAATATGTTGGAATGAAGTGAACAAACAAATTAAGGAAGTTGGTAGGATCTTTACATAGAACTAAATAGTTTTGTTGTTCTTTTTGGTCAAAATTTAAATGTGACTAAAGAGATTATGTTTTTCTTGAATGTGTTTTTTGCTGATGCCTCAGCTCATGTTAGGTAAAAGGAAAACTTGACTTTAACCAGGATCTGTTTTGTCACAAAGGAATTTGGAGAAAGCAGTTAGAGTATGTTTGGAGTTGGTTAGATGATGCATCTTGGATTCTAGCACTAATAAGTAGATAAATGTAAATATACTTATGAAATTTAAAATCAAATTTGTTGAACTAAATGGTTTATGTGTCTTGAGGTAATAAACTAATAGTATAATTATTAGTATAACTAACAGTATAGAAAATGGTGGTAGGAGAATTTGTAAAGAAAAAAAAAGTGGACTGGCTTCAATGCTATGCATTCCAAGAATGGAGAAAATAATAATTAAAAGTAAAACAGAAAGAAAAGACTTCAATTAAATATTTGAACTTTCAAAGAAGAGAAAAATTTTATCACAGATAGTAGTGTTACTCAAAAGGTAGCTTTTACATGCAAATCCTTGGGTTAAAAAAATGAAGGAAGGGAGACTGAAAAATGATTCTATATTTGACTGGACAAGTAGCTCATCTTTACTATTCCTTCTGATATTGAAAGTAAATAGTTATATATAACTATATAGCTCTCATTGGTAAAATTTGAATGCAAATCTACCATTATCAATCCATTGTTTAAAAATTTACTTCATTGAATTTTTTTTTCTACAGATGAGATCATTGCTTCTTGTGACACATCAAACTTCTTCAGAATCAGAGAATAGAAATGTCAGAGATAGTGAGAAATCATATCAAAACTCATGTCTTAATCCAATAATCAAACACAGAAATGCAGCTAACAAATGTAAAAACACAAGGGGAAAACAATTTAAAAACTACAGACACAAATCTCACTATAATTATGAAATTTTTTCTATTGGGATTTTCTGATATTCCTAAACTTCACTGGTTTCTCTTTGGAACATTCTTGGTCATCTATATGATTATCCTGTTGGGGAATGGCATCATCATTCTAGTAACAAGAGTAGGGCCCATACTTCAGTCACCCATGTATTTCTTTATCAGCAATTTTTCCTTCCTAGAGATCTGTTACATGTCTGTCACTCTTCCTAGAATGCTCATGGATCTTTGGACTCAGACAGGAAATATTTCTTTTTTTATCTGTGCTACACAAATGTGCTTTGTTCTTATGCTGGGAGGCCACAGAGTGCCTCCTCTTGGCAGTGATGGCCTATGACCGCTATGTGGCCATCTGTAACCCTCTGTTCTATCCTCTTGTCATGAGCCACAAAGCCTGTGTGCAACTGGTAACTGGTTCTTGGCTCATTGGAATTCCAGTGGAGATAGGGCAGACATATCAGATTTTCTCACTGCCATTCTGTGAATCTCACCAAATCAACCACTTCTTCTGTGACATTCCCCCAATGCTCAAACTGGCTTGTGGGGACATATTTGTGAATGAGATGGTGGTGTATATATTTGCTGCATTACTTGTTACTGTTCCCTTTATGTTGATCCTTGGGTCCTACAGCAGAATTATCTCAACTAACCTCAAATTGCCATCCAACATAGGAAGATCCAAAGCCTTTTCTACTTGCTCTTCCCACCTTATAGTTGTATTTTTATTCTATGGATCAGCCAGTATCACCTATTTAAAACCCAAATCCAATCAGTATGAGGAAACAGACAAATTGCTCTCTCTTTTCTACACCGTTTTGACTCCAATGTTCAATCCTATGATATATGGTCTGAGGAACGAGGATGTTACTGAGGCTTTGAGAAAATTATTTCACAAAATAGTAGCCTTGTGAGACTCATGAAACACATTTAATTGGTATTAGTGTATGTTAACTGAACAAAGTAAGGGTTTACATTATGATACTTCCATTCATGTATATTATGTCCTCTTCCCCTAGTACCCCATCTCTATGCATATCCCTGCTACCCCTCCATTCACTATTATTTCATTTTCCCCCTAGATGACACATGAAAGAAAGCATGTGATATCTGTCTTTGTTCAATAGGCTTATTTTAGTTAATGTGATGATTTCCAGTTCCATCCATTTTCCTACAAGTCATAAAATCTCATTCATACCACATTTTCTTTATCCATCTGTGGATAGACACCTTATTTGATTTCATTTTCTTTTAAGAGATCTTTATGTCCTTACAGCTATGACAATTATGTTGACTCATTTAGCAATGCTCTAGTTTTAAGATCAGTCTTCCCTATCATTCTAACTTGGTAATTGAGATGTATAACTGAAAAAGATGATGTGATATGTAAAATATACCCTAGATGAAATCACATTTTTCTTACTTTGATTGAAACCTTCCTTGGAAGTAATATAAATTTCTCTTTTACAAAATAATATGGAACAGTTAGGCAGAGTGGCTCAGGTGGTAGAATGCCTACCCAGAAAGAACAAGGCACTGAGTTCAAACCCTAGTGTCACCAAAAATATAAAATAAAGTACTAGACACTTAGATTTTATAGAGTCACATGAGATAACTAACACATAGGATTAAAAATCTTAGTGCATGAAAATACATGTAGAAAAATGATTAATATAATGCAATGTTGATTATAACAATGTTTTTCTAAATAAAAAAGCAAAAACTTAATGCTCAAATAAAAATATTTTTATTAATATGATATACAAATACAAGACAATTACACACTTATTAAAAAGTTCATATTACACATATATAGCAATGATCCAATGAATCATTCCTACTAGCACTCATACTGTTTTTGTTTTCCCTTCCCCGTTGGGCATTGGAACTTATCTCCTTTAACACAGGAGACCTTTCTACCAGTATGCCAAAAGCCCAGGCTATTATCCTGTACATTGAGTTATTGATAATTCACAAGGGTTAATTTCCCCAATACACATAAAAGCAAGTATCATAGCATCAGGATTTTTTTAAAAAAAGCTTTTATTGAAGTTTCACCATCTAGATGATAGGAAATAAAATCATATCTGTCACTGATTGGCTGGTAGAGAGGGAATTTAAAGGAAGAAGGGATAAGCTACTTGTTGATAGGATACCAAGAAAGGGAAGTTTATGGGTTGTCTTATACAGGTGTAGCTGATCACCACACCTCTCTGTGGAGCCTATATTTATGTTGAGAGGAAATTATGTGCTGAGTCAATATGTCAAGCTTGTTGCATAAAGAGTCCATTGTTTGGATTAACAGGCTTCCTTTATGCATCCTTACTCTTGAAAAGCTGGTTTCAAGCTAACCTTGAATGGATTCTCAATGATTTTTTTGCAAAACAACTTAAGGACACTTTGTTATAAATAACTTATGTCCTGTTATGGTCAGAGCTCACCCAATTAAAGAACACATAGAAAGAAGTCACAACTCCTCAAAATTATATAATAGTGAAAACGAAATACTTAACACATAAAAATATGCTATTTTAAGAGTTTTTAACATGATCACCTATCAAATATTATCTATCATTTTAAAGTCATATATTATTCTTAGACTTTTAAAATTCATTAATATCTATTTAGGAAATTGTTTTCATGGAAACAATGGCAGATTTTTAAATTCCTTACATATCTGAAACTCATTTGAGAAATTTAGCTTTCTGATTTGAAAGAATTTATTTTGTTCATTTGTTCAAATTACATATTTAAAGTATGGATAAAATACAAGACTATATTGTTGTTAATGTACAGTACCCCACAATTGCACAGTATACCTTTTTTAAGGAAATGTTCACCAAAATAGACTAAAAATGGTAGCATATAAGATTCAATATTAGAACATAACAATTGAGATTGTGTCCTTTGCCACAAGGAGTTCAATTTCAATGTCATTGTTGTTGTGTTTTACTAAGGGAAGGTATATGAGAAAATGTCTGGATGGGATGATCATATACATTATCTTGATTGTCAGGATGTTGACCTTTATATACAGATGGGAAATATCAAATTGCACACTTATAAGTTTAAATATTTTGTTGTTTGTAGTGCTGGAGAGTAATTCAAGGGCTTCAAATAGACAAAGTAAGTGCTCTATCACAGAGCTGCATCCCCAGCTCCATATATGTGTTTTTTATCATATATATGTGTATATATATATACATGTTATATATATACACATATACACACAGACTCACACACAGACACACTTGCTGACACACATATATGTATATGCATATGTATATATTATTTATATTATACATATATATATATGCAAATATATATGGTGGTTGTTGAACTAAGGTTTGAACTAAGGGCCTAATGCTTTATAGACAGGCACTCTACCACTTGAGCCATTCCCAGCCCTATTTATATATTTTAAATATACATTAATGGTGCTATTCAAAAAAAAAGATGATGTTGATGCAGAGAGACTCAGCAAAGGGAAACTATGGAATCCGTTACTAGAATATCTAACTTACCAATGAAAATGTCAAAAAATTCTTCTGGCTGAAGTAACATGATATCAGAGGGAAATGTTTATATTTAGAAAGTAGTGAAAAATGTGAAACATTTCAAATGTCTGATTAAGTTTTAAATATTTTGTTTTAAATTTATTTAAAATACAACATAAATCTCTGAAGCGAATTCACAATAGCCAAGTTATGAAAACAACCAACAATGGCAGATTTTTTAATTCCTTATATATCTGAAACTCATTTGAAAAATTTAGCCATCTGACTTGAAAGAATTTATTTTGTTCATTTGTTCAAATTACATATTCAGACAATCGTTTTAGAGGATAGAATAGTCAGAAAAATGTGAAATGGCAATTGTGCACATCTGGAGGAAAAATGGAAGGAAAGGCAAGACATTTGATTTTGTAACAATATAAGTACATACACCAATTCCTTATTGGCTGACAAAAATTAAATTCAAAGCTTGTGGCTTACAACAACATCATTTCCTTATATGTCAAAAATGTCTGAGTAAAGAATTTCTAGATGGTTGTTCTGTTCCATGTGACATTGAGTGTGCTCACTTAGGGATATTCAGTTAGTTTCTTACTTGATCTGGAATGATCTCAAATGTTTTCACATTTATGATATGATTACACTAAACATTATTTAAAATTTCCATTGTTAGGTAAGTTATAGACATGAAGAGAAATCGTAAACATTTACATCAATACATTAATGATGTTATTTAATATTAAAAATTAAAAAAACTCAACAATGTGATTAAGATTGTGTTTGCAATATATGGGTAGTATTTAATTTAGATTAAATGATCAAAAATAAAGACTATTTTCTGATCATTAGTATCTTCCAAAATATCCTTCTTTAATCTCACTATTTGACTTCTTTTCATGCTGTTAAATAAGAAAGATAAAGTACAGATAGGGAAAACAGGAGAAGAACACTTTGTACTGTCACTAATTCATATAGGGTAGAGCACATATTGGTGGCAATAAGGAAGAGCTATGCTTTGTAATGTGAGATGGTAAATATCATAATTAAAAAACTTTGAAATATGTCTCTCTGTAATTATAACAATGAAAGCATGCTATCACTAATTTATATTATTTGAGCATTTTATTAGAAATATTAGTTTCAATTCAAAATCAAAGCATGCAATTCTCAATACTCTTGGTAAAATTACAGTTAAGTCTCACAACACTTTAGCTATATATTAATTCATTTTGAAATTTCAAAATTCATCCAACAAAGCAAGGAAAAATTTGATAGCTCATATAAATATGTCTATGTGTCTAATCCAGGTAACAGATGAGCAGTTTATTTTAAATTATGAATGAATTAACCGTACTGAATTTATAATCCTGCAGAAGGAGAAAAATTTAAAACTGAAAAACCAAACATCACTACAATGATAAAATTTGTTCTCTTGGGGTTTTATGATATTCCCTAGTTCCACAAGATTCTTTTTGGGAAATTTTCACTCATATATTTGTCATTCTTATGTGTACCATAATAATAATAATTGACCATATTCTTCAGGTACCTATTTATGTTTCCTTAGCAATTTTCATCTTTGGAAATCTTCTCTGTAACAGTCAAACTACCAAGTATGTTTATGGATCTTTGCACCCAAAATGGAAATATTTTGTTTGCCTGTGCTGCACAAATGTGTTTTGTCCTGATGCAGGGAGGCATAGAATGCTTCCTGCTGGCAATGATGGCCTATGACTGCTATGTGATGGTCTGCAACCCTCTGTACTACTCTCTAGTCATGAGCCACAGGGTCTGCACACAGCTGGTGGCTGCCTCCTGGAGCAGTGAAATTCCAGTTGTAATTGGACAAACATTCCAGATGCTCTCTTTGCCTTTTTGTGAGTCTAACAGAATTAATTATTTCATCTGTGACATCTCCCCAGTAGTTGAGCTATATTTGACATCTTTGTAAATAAGATAGCAGTATACATTCTTAAGGTATTTTCTGTATTTCCATATCTGTTGATATTTGTCTCCTATGTCAGAAATACCTGCACTTATTCTGAATTGCCATCAGCCAGAGGGAGAGCTAAAGCTTCTCCAGATGTTCATCTCACCTGACAGTTGTTTTCCTATTCTATGTAACAGTGAGCATGACTTATTTATAAGGCAAACCAAATCAATAGGTAGGAAGGGGGAAACTACTGTCTCTTGTCTACACCACTTTGATCCCAACATTAAATCTCATTATCTACACTTTGAGGGATAAGAATATCATTGTGGCACTGAGAAATATGAGGCCAATAAGTGAAATTAGAGAAAGTATTTGCACAGAGACTTGTCACATGTAGTTAGGACAAAAGGAAGCTTTGCTTTATTCCTATAGTCTTCCATAATTGTAAATGATATTATGAGAACAAGCCACATTATATAAATGCACAATTGACTTATAGAGATTAGCTGAGGTTTTCTGTGTAATTAGAGTGCACACTAACTCAAATGCATAGATCTCATTTTTAAGATCAACCTTTCCTCTCATGGGTGACTATTGAAGTAAGAGACTGAGCAGCAGAATGAAAGAGAGCTGAGAGAGGGGCTGGTATTGTGTTCTGGAATGAGTTGTTATTTTTGCTATTTACCTTATAAAAGATGTATTTCCTGCCCTTCTGTGACAGTACAGTTTGATTTATCCTATGAAATCTGCAGAACCAGCTATGATGGTGGAAGCAAAGCTAAGAAAACCTGTAGCAAGTTCTGTGGAGAGACTACAAAGCAAAGTTGAATGGTCATGACATGTAAAGGTTAAAACTATAAACTCAAAAACTAAGGTTATTTGATTAAAATACAGAAGAGTTTGGTGCATACATATTGTATGTCCATACAATTTTATATTTATATATATATTACTAATATATATATATAGAAGAGAATGAAATGTATATCTCAAGATATTAATTTTACATTTATATTCGGTAAGAATATGTACATAATTCTATGAAAGTCATAATATTTTCATTCATTATTAAGCCATGTTTTGAATTAAATATTTTATATCTACTAATCATGCTGAATTTGGTAAAATAGTATTTAGGGCTCAATATGAGCCAGATATTATTTTAAGAGCATAAGGGGCATTTCTATATTAAACAAGCAAACCAGTCCTCACATAATAAATACTATGTAGACTAAGATGGTAATTATACACTTCTTAATAATAATCCTGACACAAACAGAGTGGAAACCTACTTATCAAATAACTTGAAGGAAATTTAAGTGCAAATATGTAAATGGATTTCTATGACACGTTCTTATACTAGAAAACTTATATTTAAAATATATAAATTTCCCCCTCTGAACCATAAACTTAAAGAAACAGAATACACTGTGTGAATGCATATGTATATGACTTGACAGGAATTGTCAATTGTTTGAGAAAAAGCTTATTTCTCAAGTTGTGGAATAAAAATTAGCCACCAAAGCAAAGTTGCCTTGAAGAAAAGTAAAGTGGGCAGATATATTACAGTGTGCATCACAACAAACTGTACTTCTGCAGAAATTCAAGTCATGATAAATTCAACAGTAGAGGAAACAATGTCACATCATAAAGAGTCCAATATGTAGGTACAAGCAGGTCATGGCATACTTGAATATGAAAAATGTAGGATGACAGAATACTGTAGAAAAGTTGGTCTTTTAATAAATTACACTTTAAAATCAAATCAAATATCATAACTCGAGGTGAATTAAATTGTGAAAAAGACAGAGAGAGCTATGGCCTTGCTTCCCACAGTTGACCAACAAAATAATTCCAGTTAGTTTGAAGCATGATACAACACAACACATAGTTTTCAAGATAATGCATATTATCTTCCTATCTTTAGTCTGAGAAAAAATAATTTTACTATTGAAGCTTGCCTATAGGCCATAAGTTGGTAATCACTGTTAAACCGAATAGTGTTAGATCTATAACTGAAGTATATAAAACTATTTCTAAAGTAGACATACTGAAAGGCAAAAACAGATAACTTGAAGATTATGAAATGCTTCTAAAACATGGGAAAATTGTGCCTCTTATGAATAATCTTGTGTGTGTTTATGCAGTTGTATGGAATATGTGTTTCATGCAAAGAGATATATGGGAGTGTACCTTCTGTTATTCATATTGGTTACCTATAGTTCTTGCAGGAGAATATTAAATACATCAAAATGGCAGGATTTCAAGGAATTTTGACTTTCATTATTCTAATACAAAATGAAAGAGAAACAAAAAAAATCATTAATGAAGGTCTTTCCTTAGAAACAACTTAATGAAGAATCAAATGCAACCATATCTTTAGAGGGCTGAAAGAGGAAAAAAAAAAGCCCATCTATAATGATTTACCTGATGAAATTACTCTAAAAGAGAAAATGAAATAACGTAAAAGCAAAACTATTTTTACCAAAAAAGGGGAAAGAATATATCACTATAATATTTACCAATGATAAATCCAAAATAAAGACTTCAAGTAGAAGAAAAATAAGGCCTGCAAATTTAAATATGGGAAATAGATGATTAGAATGGGGAAAAAGTTGATATGTGTGATATGTTTTACACTTTTAAATATCTTTCAGGTGAGATTTAACACTTTAAAATAAAACTGTGATCTAATATCATGATTTATGCCTGTATTCCCAGCTACTTGAGGGGCAGATATAGGAAGGTTATGGCTTGAGACCACTCCGGACAAAACATTATCATGAGTGTATCTCAAAAAACAAGCTGAGCACAGTGTTGTATCTCTTTAATCCCATAGATTCATGAGTTAGAGGTAGTAGGACTGCAGTCTGAGGCCAACCCAGGCAAAAGCATAATGTCATATCTGAAAAGCAAACTAAACCTAAGAAGGCTGGAGTATGGAAACTCATATAATTATAATAAACTAACACACTCATAACTATTAAAGTGTTAATTCTGCCCAAATTGACTTACACATTTATTTCAATCCTAGTGAAAAAGATCTAGGATTTATTGTAAAGGAATTGATAGATAGATTTATTCTAAAATTTGAATAAAATTGCAAAGAACCAAAGAGAGCGATAACAACTTTCATAAAATAATAGATATTTTAAATGACAAGAGTATTGCCAGTCTTATGATTAACTTAGTCTAACTAAATGGTGTGCTGGGTGCCAGTTGCTCATGCCTGTAATCTTACCTACTTGGGAGACTGAGATTGGGAGGATTTTGGTTCAAGGCCAGCCCTGGCAAATATTTCTTCAGATTCCATCTCTAAAATAAGCAAAGAAGCCTTGGGAGGATTCCATTCTTGATTACCTCTCAGGTAATTTGACCCCTGATTACCTGTCCTTAAAGCATGAGTGTTGATCACATGTCTCACATGTAACTAAAATACCTCAGAGTTAGCAAAAGCACATGCAAAGAGTGCTCCACTTTGCATGAAGAGATCTTGTCAATTGAACCCATCCTGCAAAGACCACCCAGGTTTTTCCCTCTGTTTACCCTTTCGGTTTATAAAGCCCTTTGAAACAAGAAGCCACCTGGCTGCGAGTCCATTGCTTTCTCTTGAAGGGTCTTCCCTTCACCTTCAATTAACCTTACTATCACTTTCACTAGATTTTTGGGTCTTGCCTGAATTCTTTTCTCTTGGGATGCAAGTGTCTAGGAGTCTTCTGGCCAGAATCTTCAGAGGCCATACAGATAGTAACAATTATATTTAGGAATCTGCAGCCTTTACTTCTTTATTTTCTAAGGAAAAAGAAATGTTGAGAGGCTTTTATACAATTAACATATATTAATTGTACAAAGTACGGGTTTAAATAATGCGTCTTCATATATGCAAAAATGTTTTTTGATCATATTCATCCCCTCTTTTACTCTTTTTTTCCCTTTCTACCTCCCTATTAATCCTCTATTACATTCAAAACCTTGTTAGTTTGTTTGTTTTCCTAACTTCCACAATAAGAGAAATAATATAACAATTGTCTTTGCAAGACATTTTCGTTTGTTTTGTCTTCTCCTGTATCTGTTTTATTGTGTTATACATATTATTTCTTCTACCTTCATTCCATATACTTTTCCTGCTTCTTACATTCCTTCTCCCTTCTTTCTTCCTGACCCCATACCAAAGTTCTGTTTCTTAATTATTAATAAATTTAGCCTCAATAATTTCTTACTTATGCTATAAGCACCCTAGCTTTCTTTTTTAAACCTTATTTGGGGTATAGCTGATGCTTTCAATTGTTTGTTTTTGCATTTAAATAGCTGGTTTGTTTTTTATTGTTTTTATTACTGCTGCCTATTTCATATTTTCTGAATGCTAGTGGGGATTATGACTACAAGAGACAGATACCCACTAAAAAATATCCCATAAACATTGAATGAGGTATCTATCCAAACAGATGCACAAATCACCTGTAATAGAAGAAATACGACAATGCAAGGCAATATGAATCCTCTAAAACTTTACAATACACTGAACTCCAATATAGATATGTTGTCAGGTGGCAGTTAGCTATGCGTGATGGAGATATGCAAAGAGAAACAAATGTAAGAGGTGCTTAAACTGCTTTTGCTAAACAACACTGACTCCTTATATGGACCCATAAAGTAACTAAAAGTAGATAAAAGCATGGCAGCTGTCCTCCATTTTTGTATCTGTCTCTGCTCTAAGCCATTCACTTTGAAGTCACTTTGTAATCTTGCATTTCAGGAAAGATAGGACTGATAACATTTTCAAGGTCACAGAAGGATACTACCCATAACAGTAGAGCCTTCTTAGGGTAGTCAGTTACAATGACTTCTCAATGATTCTGGATTACAACAAGGACTGAGATAATGATCACCCAGACCACACCTGTGACTAGGACTGTTTGTGCATTTGTATCTCTCCATGTCCCCAATTCTTTTTGTATTTAAACCTATAGCTCATGTCTGTACCCTAAAGATGGCTGAAGATGGGTTATGTGTTTACTTTGCCTCTTCCCCTAGCATGTCTCAGTCCACACAATAAATCTCCTTTCTCTGCCCTTCACCACTTCTCTCTCTCTCTCTCTCTCTTTGACAGTACTGGTGTTTGAACTCAGGGATTCATGCTTATTAGGAAGGGGTTCTATCACTTGAATGACTCCATCATCTCTTTTTGGTGTTGGTTATTTTCAAGATGGAGCCCCACAAACAATTTGAACAATTTTTCCAAGCTGGTTTTGAACCAGGATACTCCAGATCTCTACCTTATGATTAGCTGGGATCATAGACATGAGGTCACCATGTCTCTTTATTTGGTATAGAGAGGTGAGTAGCCAGACCTGGCATGTGGAATCCCAGGAGTTTGAGCCTTGGGTCCAAAACTCTGGTTTCACTAAAATGCATAAGGTTTCTGAGAGAAAAACATTACAATTAAACTTTCCACCTCTTAAGAGCTTAAGGAAAGAACAAAACAGCACACCAAGGTCATAGTATATCAAAGACATTTGTGATTCACTTACCTTAAGGTGGGTCAACATCATTTCCTGAAAAAAATAGATCATTATTTAACAAAACATAGACCCAGGACTATAACCCATATCGTAGAGGTCAGGTGGACATGGACCCAGTAATAGATGGTACATGGTAAAATTTGTAGATCTGCCCTAGCCTTGTGACCTTAACAGTGACTTTAGCCTCAAGGACTGGTCCTAAAGAGAGAGGGAATGTTCCAAGCCCTTTCCACCTCAATAAAAACTTGTGCTGATGTAAAAATAATTGTAATTTTCATTCTCACTCTAGAGATGATGTGATTTCACTCTATTCAAAGTGTACTCCTGGCCTAATAAACTTTGCTGCCATTTTCACTACATTTCCACATTTTGCCTGAATTCTTCTCTTGATAAATGAAAGGACTGAGGTAGACAGCTGAGCTGACTTTCCAGTAATATATAGTTGAAATGCTGACAAAGAATTTAAAAGTCTAGATTTCAAATTGATTAATGACCTCAAAGGGATTCAAACTCATGGATAAATAAAATGAGGAAATCAGTTCAAAACGTGGACAAGAAATTTAGAAACTTGTATGGCAAATTCAGCAAGGTAATTAAGGTCCTTGAAAAAAAATGGAAATCTCGGAAATGAAAAACTCAAAAATATTCTAAAAAATGCTTCAAATTCAGGCATGGTGCTGTAGGCTTTTCATCCAAGCACTTGAGGTGGAGACAGGACAAAGATGAATGCAAAGCCAGACTGATCCAAATAGAGACTCCAGGCTACACCACTGCACAAAATAAGAGCACTTCACCTTTCTCAAACAAAGAAACATGAGTAAACTGGAAATCATGAGCATCAAACTGGACCAGTCAGAAGAAATTTTAGGGACTGAAGACAAGGTTAAGGAATTGTTATATTGAGGCCGTTCTAAAGGAAAAAAAATAAACTATGACCACAACTTTGAACAATTCCTGACTTGATAAGGAGACCAAACCTATGAATGAATCCATTAGGTAGAAGAAGGAGCTGAGGCATAAACTAAGGCATAGATAAGCTATTTGATGAAATTATAGCAAAAATTTCTCAAATCTAAGGAAATATATAGCCATCCTTATGCAGAAACCATTTATAATCCCAAACAGACATGAAAAGAAAAAAGTGATCCCAAATCACTTTATAGTAAAAATGTGTAGAACAAGGCAAACTAATTAAAATTATATCAGACCTCTCAGGAGAAACCCTAAAATTCAGGCAAGCATGAGATTGTATATTTTAAACCCTGAGACTGAATAATTGCCAACCAAGATTACTATTCTACAGTGTTCTCATTTAAAAATCAACGGAGAAACAAAGACCTATGATAAGCACAAACAAAACCAATTCGTGACCCCTATTGCAGAGGAAACTTAAAAGAATCCTACACGCAGACAAGGAAGAAAAACATTTATAACCACAACAGCTTTGGAAATGCAGCAGCATAGCTGCTTTTCTTAAGTTGTTTATGTTCAGAGCAGTAGGAACACAAGTTTCTCCTGCTACAATGTCATGCCCCTTCCAGAGTACTGTTGCTCCACCTCCTTGTTTACCACTGGATATATAAGACTCCTGAAGGAGGACACGAGATTTTTTGATGGGGAATTTTGATTGACTGCCACTGCCACTGCTGCTGGCTTTCTGTATGTCCACCAGAGCAGTTTTCTGTACTGAGAACTTTATACACAGGCTTTAGAAAAGCTAAACTAAAGAAAAGCTAAAGAGAACATAGGACAGTGCATGTCTAAGGACTGAGACTTTAAGAGAGATTAAGGTAAACATGGGACAGTGCAAGTCTAAGGAAAAAGACGTTAAAGAGTAGAAAAGAAGCAAAGTTTTAAAGAACAGAGAAGAAAAGAAGCAATGAGGCTGTTTCGTGTCTCCATATGAGCACCCACCACACCTGGCCCTAAATTTCTGCATATCTGTCTTCTATCGTTTGTCCTTTTTGCATCTTCAGTCACCCCCAGTTAGGTCAGGAGAACAAGAGCTTGTGGGAAAGCACTCAAAGGAGCCTGTTTTTTATTTCCTTAGGTTTCATATCGCATATATTATTATTATGAAAATAGCCAATGGCAGGCGGGTAGTGAGACACTCAAGGTTAAAAATAATGGGATTAGTTCTTAAGATCATATTATGGGATTTATTTCATATCATTACTATTTATTAACTAATAAAGAGTTCAAACACTTGGAAAACTTGTGCTGATATGCAGGATTTTTAATCATGATGCTTGATAACAACTACTACTTTCTTTTCACAGGTAAACAAAACAAGGATATGGTTGTGAGGAGAAGTTCATTAACAAATAAGAGGTATGAAAGTATGATATGGAAAGTAAGGCACATATTCTACTAGATCAGCCATAAAACAGGAGAGGAAGCACTGCTGAAAAGCACAGTTAAAAATTGGGTGATGGGCATAGCATTGGGAATTACAAAATCTGTGCATTTCTCTTTGAAGATTCTCTTCTTAATGTGTGAATCAAAAAGACACTTTTCTTTGTTCACAAGCAAAAATGAAAACTCCTAAGTCCAAAGCCATTAAATCACATTCAAATACAAATGTACTATGATTTATAAAATATTTTACAATTTGTAATGAGATGTACTCTCTTCTATATTTTAGGACTTATCACAGATTCATTCCTCAATGCTTGTTTTTGCATTTTTCCATAATTTCAGATAGTACAATGTTAATGGAGATAAGAATTTTTATGTGCTACTTACTCAACCAGCACTAATTTATAGAAAAAAGGCCAAAAAGAAGATGACTAATTTTACTCTTTCAACAGAAAAAAAGACAAACTAGCAAATCTCACTTCAATAAAGATTTATTTCTTAGAATCATGTTCTCCTTATATGTGGATTATAAATCTAAAACAAATGCAGTAATATTATTGGATATGTGTCAGAGCCAGCAATGGGACCTTGCCTGTTTGAGTCAGCATCTGGGCTTGTGAGAAAGCTCTAAGGAACTGAGGCAAAGGCCTCAGAACCAAACTGTGCTTGTGTGAGTTGGTAACTGTCCTTATGAGAAAGCCAGATGTCCAGAAAAACAGTATTCAAGGTTCTCAGATAGTTTTGTATCCTTCAGATGTAAATAAGAAAGTTATGCTCTCTGTGTGCCCATTTTAAAGGAGACATAACAAAGAGCTAATTTAAAGTGTGCTTCCCTGTACTAACATAACTTTGATATGTAATACTTGCCCTTTGTGGTGGTGCATGCCTGGAATTTCAGACCTTAAGAAGTTGAGGCAGAGGGGTTCTTAGTATGAGCCAGACTGGGCAACATAGTTAGGCAGTGTCTCAGAAAAGAAGGAATAAAATGGAAAGGAGGGAAAAAAGGAGAGATGAAGGGAAGGGAGGTTCCAGGAGAAGGTGTTGTGTGTGTGTGGGACAGAAAGAGAGAGAAAATAAATTATTATTAAATTCCTAAGGAGATTCACTCAGTAGCAGTGAAAGTGAAAATAATAGATAAAGATATACAAATTAAGTCTGCATTTGAGGGAGAAAAACTGCATGTGGCTCACATTGTTTATTCTTTTTACAATAAAAACAAAGATGCAATATTTTGTTACTGTATAAATTTAACAAAGAATAAACAATGTGACTAGTGAATGAGAACAGATTTCTATCCTCATATATAATGCACAAGGAGGATGATATAAATTTTTTGAAATGCACCAGTTTTCATATTTTTACTGAATAGGGTTCATTTTACTCTTTTACTATTTACAGTTTAGAGTTTTTCTTGAAAATTAAAGTACTATTAAAAATCACAAATCATTTTTTGGGATATAATATTTTTTAATCATTTTATCACTAGTTTTTCACTGTAATTTTGATACCTTTTTTTACCATGCAAAATTACTTAATTTTACTGTGTGCTTAGCTCATGTCATATAGTATAAATTTTGATAATATATTAGCTTTCCTAGTTACAAAATTGTAAAAAATTCTTGAATGATTTCATTATTTCACTTTCTAAGATATTTAAATTGTAAAACATTTAATGTTTCCTCTTGTGCCATTTGGTTTTTCCTCAACACTACTCAGGCATCTACATTTGCTTGTATATACATTTTGCTTAGTATGCATATTTTATAATACTCACTTTGTATTTGAGTCTCTTCCCTGGTTTTTCTAGTCTACTAGATCTTCTAGTGAAGATCTGTTTATCCATATCATTACTACAGTGTATTTGTTTTGAGGCTTTTTAGCACTTTCCAGCTCAGTTCTTTTTGGATGTGCACCTGTGACAACTCATTTCTGGCTGACATGTTACTACCATTCTGTACTAAGCCACATCCAATTCCTGTGTGAGATACCAAAACTTACTCTTCAATCTTCCATGTAATCTGGCTCATGGCTTCTGAAATGGCACTTAACGTTCCTAATTGCCATATTATCACAGTATTATGGGAGTTCACCTCACAGACATTTTTTTCTATTGCTAACAAGAAACTTTAGAAATCACTGTTTAATGAACATAATGGAGCAGTATCTCATCAGTGACCTGAGAAATCTGGAATCCAGTGAGGTCTCTACTTGTTTATGAATATTTACCAGGAAATCCATTATTGAGGAGGAAAGACATGTTTCAGAGTTCAATGTAATATGGACAAGGTAATAATTGTCACTGTATTACTTTTGAATGATCTCAACAGAATTGCTCAGCAGCCTATTCATGTCTAAGAAATAAATCATGCTATGCACTCAATTCCACAGAAAGCCTGAGGCAAAGCATTCTGAGTGGAGCAAGATTTATCTGGGCAACTTTAGGCAAATCAGAAGGTGCCAAAGTGGTGCTTTTAATTAAAAATGGAAATGTGTAAGTGGAAGAGTTCTGTGCTGCAAACAGAAATGGTTTTTATTTAAAGGGAACTTTATGTTTTTAAAGAACAGAATGGCTTAAAAGATCAGATATTTTTGATAATTCAAATGTTTTCACTTAAATTAAAATTTCAGTATATTTAAACCCACTTCAATACGAAACTTCAACATCAACCTACATAAGACAGGTAAATATGAATTATTTTCATACTAATTCCACCTTTAGTTCAAACATTTAAGATACATTAAAATACATTATTTTATTAAAACAGTTCACATATATATCTTATTCTATTTAATATAATTTAAATAAAATCATTGCAGTAATAAAAAACATTGAGTCATTTTGAAATACAGAAAAGTATACTAACTGGTGTGCTGTTTAAGCACGGATAATACTATAATAAACCATCATGTAGATCCAACAGTTTGCAGTAATTGTCATATTTATGTATTCAATGTTGGTTCAATTTTGATAGGAGATCTAAAATAAAACAACTCAGGAAATAAATTTATATCCATTGGAGAAAGAACACAAGGAATGTTTATTTTAAAGGGATCTTACTGGACTTACCATATTCTGACCCTGAAAAAAGAAAGAAAGAAAGAATGTCATTTCAGAAAAACAAATCAATAAATAAAAACAAAATACTAAGCAGCTTGTTACATTCCTGGGCATGAAAACTTATGAACATAGTTATTATATCTCTATGGCATAAGCAAATCATTATTACAGTAATCACCAGTAGGTAAACACTTTGATCAGATATTTTACAAATATTTCACTTAATTCCCAGAAATAAATATTGAAATGTTAAATACTTGTTCATTATCTCACAGATAACAAGTAATAGAATTAAAATTCTAACTCAAATCCAAAAGGCAGTTTACACAGACTTGTAAACTCAAAACCTGTGTACAAATTGTAACATCACCTTTGATTAGTGAATATCAATACATTTTGTTTAAAAAATGTAAGGCGAAGTGTTGGTTTGTAAGGAACAACAAAGATTGTGATTCTGCACGTAGCACACAGAGTTTATCGCAACAGCCAATATCTCTTTTTGCTTGCTTTGTGCATGCACACTCAATCATTTAACCCCCTGGCTGTCTTGCCTTTCCACTGTTACTCTCATATTATTTCTATGTAGATCCACACTCCCACTCCCAGGCTACGGTTACTGAATAAATTCCTCTTATACTTCCCACCTAATATCTGCCAAAGATACTTTTTTGTTATTAATCAACAAAGTTTTCTCATTATTTTTAAACTGCTAATCATTATGAACTATAAAGACTATTTTGTTCAAATCAAGTGATAGAAGGAAATGAAGAGTTGATATAAGCAGATAAAATTTCTGTATATTTCAAGAAGATAGAAGAAATCGTTTTGAGAATTTTCCTCAAGAAGAGATACTGGGAAATACCTAAAATCTAAAGGTAAAACCCATATTTCTATATTCCTGATTTAAAATAATGATCTTTTCCCAATTCCTTACTTGTGTGTGCACGTATGTGAAGAATAAGAAATCAGGCTTATTTGTCATTGATATTTAAATGAAGCACTCATAGTAGTCCTAACATGGAAGGAGGAGCAGGACTCAGGTTGTTGAGTCTCAATATTGTTGAGCAATGTGGGTGTGACACCCTGCTCTCTACTTGGCAACTTAGTGGGTACTTTCTTGAAAAATAAAGAATGATAATCTCATTTAAATCTGTTTCTAGGTGGTGTGGATTTGGGGAGTTCGTCCAAGCCTGCAAAATAGTTAGGAGACAAGGGCAATTATCAGCACACTTAAAACCAAGCCACGACACAGTGCTCAGGGTATATCAATGTTGCTTTCTTTGGGAAGAAATATCACCTCTTCTAGACCCAAGGATAAAATAAATTTGCAATGACAGTCAAAAATGAACACAGTTCAGAAAAAAAAAAAAAACAGCAATCTAGATTTAGTCCATCAGAATGGTATTTTGTTGTTGTTATTGTATGGTGCCCTTGATTTCTAGAGTGTCT
Source organism: Castor canadensis (assembly GCF_047511655.1). Lineage (NCBI taxonomy): Eukaryota > Metazoa > Chordata > Mammalia > Rodentia > Castoridae > Castor > Castor canadensis. The sequence continues at coordinate 190,752,190 of NC_133386.1, forward strand.
TCTGTAGTTTCAGAAATTCTTACAGTTGGTAGCAATTCAAAATCAAAGTTGCTAGCAAAGTTTTGCTCTTTTGCCAGTTAATATTTGTAGAGTACCATTAAAATAATTGCACAGCAAACATCAAAAGTAGAGGAAACTGTTAGATAAAAGACATTCAATGTGGGAAAGAAAAGACCCATGATTCACTACTGGGCCTGACCAATGTCACCCAGCTAAGACCTCTTGGGATTCACACCATGACTGCCGGCCACCTGGTATGGCTTCTTGGATTCCTACCTTCTGGCATTTAATAATTGTTTCTCTTCAATATAATTTGTTTGGGATTTTTGTCTCAGAAATAATTGCGTTTCAAAAAATACACAAAAGTCAAGGGAAGAATATGCAATAACTGAACAGATATAACAGTGTCAATATTTTGATGTATAACACTCCAGGTTTTTGTATGCCTATGTATATTTTTAGTTTTATCAAAAAAGTAGTCATTTTCTACCTACAACATATAACTAGGTTATGAAAAATGTTGTTTCATAACATTTTCCTGGTGCCATGAAATAATTACCCTATAATCTTATAATAAAAAAGAAATGTTTGAAGAAATAATTATGTTGAACATCATAAAACTCCTATGCAGTTATTCATATACCAAAACATAATATGGCATCTCATTGATATAAACAATTTTTGTGTTTTTTGTATCAGTTTAAATATTAAAAAATATAAGTTAGAAGAAAATGTATGAAGTGGTGCTGCTGAAACATGACAAAATTCACAGAAAAGTACAATAGAATTTTTGAGAAATGCTCTAAATTAAAAGAGATACCACAACAAATCTGTTGATTTGTCTTCCATAGTTGCCCATTATTCCAGTGTTTGTGTTAAGTGGGGCATAGTTTTCTTTAACAGAAGGCTTCTGGAATGAGTCTAAAGAAACTTCAGGAAATTTTTACAGTAATAATCTATAGGTTCCAAGATAGTAAAGTGCAGGATATATAAGTAGTGACATTCTCACTTGGGAAACAATTAGAGTGATCACGAAATTCAGATATGATCTGAATGACCATATACACTTAGAGAACAGGCTTCCAAAAAGTAAAGTGAAAAACATATAATTGTACCCTTTCCACAGATGAATCACCACCTAAAACAACCAAAAGAGAATAGAACAGGAGTGATGGAATTTGTTCTTTTGGGATTTTCTGATGTTTCTCACCTCCAGTGGTTTTTATTTGGATTGTTTCTTGCCATCTATATCATTATCCTGTTGGGAAATGGTACCATATTACTAACAACAAAAGTAGAGCCCACTCTCCACACTCCCATGTATTATTTCCTTGGCAATTTTTCCTTTTTGGAAATCTGTTATGTGTCAGTTTCTCTCCCCAGAATGCTTGTGAATCTTGGCACTCAAAGAAGAAGCATCTCTTTACTTGACTGTGCTACACAAATGTGCTTTGTTTTTGTACTGGGAGCCCCAGAGTGTTTTCTTTTGGCTGTGATGTCCTATGACTGCTATGTGGCCATTTGTAACTCTCTGCACTATGCTCTACTCATGAACCACAAGGTTTGTACCCAGCTGGTGTCTGGCTCCTAGATCAGTGCAATTCCAGTCCAGTTAGGACAGACCTTCCAGATTTTCTCTCTGTCATTTTGTGCTTCCAACCAAATCAACCATTTCTTCTGTGATATCCCCCCAATACTTAATCTAGCCTGTGGAGAAATCTTTGTGAATGAGATGATGGTCTATATGGGGGCTATGTTGTTTGTCTTTGTTCCATTTCTATTAATACTTGTCTCCTATAGCAAAATAATTTCTACAATTCTCAAATTGCCATCAGCCACAAGTCAGACAAAAGCCTTCTCCACCTGTTCATCTCATCTTGCAGTTGTGTTGTTATTCTTTGGATCAAGCATTATCACATACTTAAGACCCAGGAGTGGTCATTCAGCAATAACATACAAAGTGCTTTCTCTGTTCTATACTATTGTAACTCCCATGTTCAACCCCATGATATATAGTCTAAGAAACAAGGATGTTATAATGGCACTAAGAAAATTATTTTGTAAGTAATTCTCTTGAACATAGCATGGGTTATGTTTTCAGGACTTATTTTCACATATATCTAAAGTTTAAGAGGCATGTCTTTTTAGCTCTGTGTCTTATCCATTCTATAACTGTGATGTTTTCCAGATTAAATTACTTATGAGTTGAGTGACATTTCTGTTTTAAGTTATATGAGTGATGAATGTGTCACTAAGATATATCATTCTAATAGTAATTCTCTAATGTTTTTATATAAAATATCTATTCTCAAAGTAACTTCTGAACAAGGCTGTTATTATTGATACAATATTAATAATAACTCATATCACTTACTGGAAATCATATAATTCACTGCTATGTATTTGTAACAACCGTATTTAAGAGCAGGTAGGTAATGAAAAATAAGTGAAATTTACACATACGCAGAACATATTTTGTCTTTAATAATGACTGTCCATAGATACCACTTCTTAGAGAATGAAACTGGTTTGGCAGTATGCAGCTTTATAAATGATGTCAGGCTGTACATAGCAGTGAATATTAAACATGATTCAGGTTTTTATCAAATTGAGTATTCCTAAATGATAAATCATATAATTTGACAGAATAAATATAATTTACAAAGGCACATAATAAGAATTTGGGAGAAATAATTCTGAAAATATGGACAAGAATTTTTTACTGAATTCTGACAAGTTATTTTTTTTAATATATTTCTCTGGGGAGAAAAAAGATATAATAAAATTACAAAAACAGTATTTTTTTAAATAAAAGCCTGTGTTTGCTCTAAAAACAGATATTTCACCTATACCTTTTGAGTGGTATAGACAAATATACATTTAAATGGAGATGTGGTACACATACATGATGGTATAGGTCCTATATAATCAACCTGGGGTTGACCCTGAGGCTGACCATCCTAGGGAAAGGTAAAAATTCAGCATTAAGCTTTACTCCTGACATACTGAATCAGTGGCTTTAATCGGAATGTAGTCAGAAGTTCCTTGATAGGCCAATGTGTAAACTCTTGGCAAATCACCATAGTAACTTGCTTTATGGTCCTATTTGAACTAGGAGAGTGGTAACCAGGGAAATAAGCAAGCTAGTGTCCACAGAGTAAGTCACAATAACTAATTGAAAATTAGAAACCACAGCTTCTGAGCTCATTCTTTGGTAAACATTCAGATGGGACATAAAAATATCATCAGTTTATTTGACCATTTATATAAATCTACTATTCCAGAGTCATGTTTGTGGTCAATTTTCAACTGCATTCCTTCCAAATCTCTATTCAATTGAATCATTAGCTTCAGCCAATAGATGAGTACATAATCACTTATCTGGCCATATTTCCTTGTAAGCTAAATGAACCACAAGGTGTACTGCACAGAGTTCTTCCCTCTAGATGAAAATGACTTCAATAATCCCTTCACTTCCTTCAAGGATATCACAGAAAGTATCTCCATTGTTGAAAAGATCTACTTTAGGATGGTTCCTGCATATCACACAGAACTACATACACTACTCACAGGTTTTTACTTCTTCAGTCAATTGATCACAAAAAAACTCCCCATGAGACCATAGGCATGGAATTGTAGAGAAAAAATATATATAATATGATGGAAAACTGACTACTTGGGGTTTTTCGTCATGTAACTTAACTTACTTGTGCTTTTCAGGTCTACTCAAGTTGTGCAATTTATATACCACTTCCATTCAATACCTGGAGTTTTGTACCTCATAAAGTTCCTTTCTTTTTTTCTGATTCATTTTTTTTTCATTTATTCATATTTGTATACATTGTTTTGGGCATTTGTTACGGTGGATTTAGTCAGTTTAATATTTCTATATTCATTTCTGTATAAACAGTATGTCAACCATATGCAACTTCTTAGTTTGAGGTTATAATACATATTTATGTGGAAATTTCACAAGGAAACTCCCTGGATTGATACCTTTATCTCAAACATGCAAAAATATCATTTTTTCCCTTTCTTTCTTTTTTTTTTTTCCTATAAAATAGAAGACTAGGAGGGTGCCCAGTGGGGTGAATTGGTACCAGTGGAAGGTGGCAGGAAAAGGGGGTACAAGGGTGAATATTGTGCAAAAAAATGCGTACACATGTATATAAATGTAAAAATGATACCTGTTGAAACTATTCTAGGAATTGGGTGAGGAGGAGCTAAAGGAGATCAATGTTGGGGATGAATTCATGTATTATGTACTTGATACATTGTAAAAACTTTTGTAAATGCTCCAACACACCCCCACCTAGCACAACAATAAAGGAAAAAAAAGATATGTACCTACAAACTCAATTACTGTATTACTTAGGAGAATTATGCAAATGATTGTTTCTTTGTAGGAAAGGATGGTAATATATGGAATTTAAGAAATTTGTTACACATACAAAAATAAAATTTGTAATTTATTATTTTGTTCAATTACTATTTTAAATATTTGCATTCAGTTATTTAAAAGGGAAATATGTATCAACTTTATATCTGTACTTGTCTTTGCCAGTGCTTCTTTTGTTTTTATACTTTTAAGCCCCTATTTGGCATCATATGTATCCCTTAAAGTAGGGCTGCCAGTAACAACCTGTTACTGGAGTTGTTTTTGATTTTTTCACTGTATATAGGTCACAGTTTCTCTTATCTTCTTGTATCCCATCTACTGTGTTTGAAACTGAACAATTTATGTAGTATACTATCATAACTCTGGATTCTAGGAATGATTGTTGTACCATTATTTATTTATCTATTTGTGTGGACTTATTTTGTGGAATCTGTTTGTCTTACGGTGTGAAACTGCACATATACCTGCGATTAAAAAAATTCTTGTTAATACTTGAATGAATGACTTTATAACTATTCTCAGTATATCTAGCAGATATTGGTCAGTATATCTAGTAGATATTGGTCAGCATATCTAGTTATTATCCAAAGATGCAGTCTGTAAAGCTATATGAGCATTTATTGAATAATCTTGTATTGATTTAGAACATGCATATATGTTTCAGAAACTTTCTAAGTTTGTGCTGAACTTTACTGCCTACACTTACCATGTCATGTTCAGCCATTTCCTTCTGTGCATGTACTGAGTGTGTGTGCAGCCTTGCACTTGCACACAGTCTTTCAGATCACTATAGATAACTAAGAGTTTTATAATGACAATTTTCTCATTGCCATTCCTTGGAAATTCCTTTTTAATTATTTTCTATCCATTCCAAAGTTTATGGAGACCCTAGAATATTGGTCTTCCCTCATTTATCATTTTCTCCTGCATCCTTGACAGCACTCGTTAGTTTTCTCAGTGATAGCCATTCTGGCTGGAGTGAAATGGAATCTTTGTGTAGTTTCTCATCTCTATGTAAACTTAGAAAATAGTCCAAATAGAAAAAGAGTATTGAGAAGAAAATTTCTTTTTTCTGTCTTCAATATTCTTTCTTAAAAAAGTGATTTTTTAGGTGGCTTTTCCCCTAGTATCTACATAACTTTGCTGAGGCTTAAGTAAATAACATCATAAGAAAATAGTGATTTTTGTCAAGAAGTATGACACTCATTAATTTCTACAAAAATTAATTTAGAATCAAAATGTTTTTCAATATGGTTCTTAACCCCCCAAACAATGAAGACACCAATCAGACAATGTATATGATGTATATGTGACAACACATATGGCACTTTTTTCTAAAGCTCTAGATGATGTGGAGCTGTATGAATTAAGAAAAATAAAGTAGGGAAGACAATCCATCTCAGTTTAAAGGTGTTAAATACAATCACTAGAAAGATTGTAACTTTTCTGTAAAGTAATACCAGCCATTTAAGTGGTATTACACTTACAACATCGTGCTCTGTAGTGGGCTAACGATATGTCAATTATGAGCTGAAGAGATTAAATAATTTGTCCAAACATAAATCAACAAAAGCTATCTCCTGAAATTAAATTGAAACACAAGAGAAGATGTTCCCAAGGTGAGCATGACCATTCCTACTTAAGAGTAATTAGATGTATAAAGCAAGCAAAAATAGTGTGGCTTAATGACAAAAGTGGTTAAAATTTGTAGGTTAAACATTAGTTTTACCCTCTTAAACTGCTTCATGCAAATTTATAAAGGTAAATATATATCAGTGCTGTTAGACTAATTTACTAGAATTCTAAAGTAGTAAAAGGAAATCATGAAATTGTGTTCTTTATATGAAAATAAGTAAATGACTTAAGTAATTCATATGTCTCTTAACATTTTAAATATAAAGTCAAATAATAGCAGATGTGTCAAACAATGATAATGATAATGACTTTACCAATGGAAATAATTCGTGATAAACTTGAATATTATACTGAAGAAAACAGAAATAAGAGAAAAATATTTGGATGAATACTTTTGTTGATCAACATATTAAGGTAAAAGCATGAGCTGACTTGGTTAGAAGGTTTACAGGCACAGAAGATAAGAAAAAAAAATCACAATTTGGAAAGTTGGAGAACAGGCGTTAAGAAAATATAACAGGAATTATCAAGCAGTGAAGATTTCTTCAATTTGGATGATATTAATATAAAGGAGTCAGAGATCTTTGATTTTGTCTTACTTGTTTATTAAATCCTGTTATGTGGTATGGTGACTTATTTACATGGCCAGAGTAAATCATGTTGAGGGTTTTTTTTTTGTCAAAATTGTGCTTTAAAAAGATGACAATTCTATAGAGAAAAGGAGTTGCATTTGGTAATAAGGAATTATATACAATGGAGAATTTCCTATGGAAAAGAAAAATATGACAAAAACAATATGAGGAATTAGTCATATTTATTAATTAAGTCAAAGATTAGTTAATGTTTATCAGATACTAGCTATCTAAGACCTTACTAGGGAATGCTAAAGAACAGTACATTAAGATTATTGGTTCCATATTTATTGTACGATATGGGACTGGAAAAAAAGTTAAACCCATACTAAGGGATTCATTTTCTCTCAGAAACAATTTAAGAAATTTGATTCTAATTTGGAATATAATATGGGAGTCTTAAAACTCATTTTGAAAAGCAATGTAATGAAATCTTTAAGAGGAAGGTTCAGTATTTGAAGATGATAAAGTATGATAACCAATGTAGATTAAAATAGTATAACTGAAAAAAACAAGAAAGAAATAGCTTGTTACATAATTGAAATCTCATATGTACACTATAGTCCTAAAACAAATGCAGTAATATTATTGCACATGGGTCACACACTAAGGGGAAAACACGCATGGGAGAAATAGAGAAAGGGAAGGAAACCTAAAACTTGAGTGTACAGGGGCTAAAAAAGTAATCTTAAACTGGCAGAGGCCACTATAGAAAGGTGACCAGGAAGTAGTGAAGAGGTCTGGGAGAGATGAACCAATGTGTGTTGTAATACACATGTGCATGGAAGCAATGCTAGAAATCTCTTTGTATAGCTATCCTTATCTCAAACTAGCAAAAATGCTATCTTTCTTATTGTCTCTTATGTTTTCTCTTCAACAAAATCAGAGAACAAGAGGGCAGAGCAGGTTCTGCTTGGAAGCAAAGGGGGAGGATGGGAAGTGGATGGATGGGGGTGGGAGGCAGCGCGGAGAGGTGGCCCAAACAATGTAAACACATATGAATAAATGTAAAAACAATTAAAAAAAAACCCAAACTGTAGGGTAAAATAGTGAAATCTTATTTACTCCTAAAATGCTTGAAATAATAATTTCTAGTTTTCAGTTCTCTTGGTATCATTATAATCATGTCTATTAAAATATACTAGGTTTTACTTCTTGAAGTGCATTTATTTTACTAGCATGTCATTTCATTTCTGAACTTTCAAATTTCATTTCATAGAAATAGAGCTAGGTAACAATGGAAGATAATTACTAGATTTATATGAGTATATATATATATATATATATATACACACACACATCTCATTGTAGTAATTTAGGAGGGAAATGTAATTCCAAAGTTGAATTAATTAGCAACCTTGAATTTACCATGTCTGCAGATGGAGAGCAAATTAGAGCAGAAAACTCAAATACCACTGCAATGATGAAATTCATTCTCTTGGGGTTTTCTGATAGCCCTCATCTCCAATAGATTCTTTTTGGGATTTTTTTTGCTCATGTACTTGACTATTCTGATGTGCAATAGTATTATAATACTATTAACAAAAATTGATCCTGCTCTTCAGTCAGCTATGTATTTTTTCCTTAGTAATTTCTCCTTTTTGGACATCTGTTATGTAACAGCCACTATATCAAGAATGCTCCTGGACCTTTGCACCCAAAAAGGAAGTATTTCTTTGTATGCCTGTTCTACACAAATGTTCTTTGTCCTTGTGCTTGGAGGGACACAGTGCCTCCTCCTCACAGCCATGGCCTGTGACCAGTATGTGGCCATCTGTCACCTCTGCACTATTCTCTAGTCATGAACTACAAGGTCTGTGTGCAACTAGTCACTGCCTCCTGGATCACTGGAATTCTAGTTGAAATTGGGCAAGCATAACAGATTTTCTCTTTGTCATTTTGTGAATCTAACAGAATTAATCAATTCTTCTGTGATATCCCTCCAGTACTCAATATAGCTTGTGGTGACACATTTGTGAATGAGATAGCAGTCTATATTGTCACATTGGTGTTTGTCATGGTTCCCTTTCTATTAATCATTGTGTCCTATGGTGAAATTATCAACAACATTCTCAAAATGTCCTCAACCAGAGGGAGGGCTAAAGCTTTTTCTGCCTCTTCTTCACATTTGACAGTTGTAATCTTATTCTATGGAACAGCTAGTATAGCTTATTTACAACCCAAAAAACATCAATCTGAGGGAGTTGGGAAACTGCTGTCCCTTTTCTACACCATTTTGATTCCAACTTTGAACCCCATTATATACACTCTGAGGAACAAGGACATCATACAGGCCCTGAAAAGAGTGCTAGTTAAGTTATAGGCATGAGGCAAATTATTGAGAACTCAGAGACACTTTCCTAATAGATTTGTCATTTTGCAAAAGCATAGAGAAAATAACTTTTTTCCTATATTTTTCATGAATAATAAATTATCTTAAAAACTCAGATCATATTAAGAGAGCTTTGTTTTATAGGATAAGTTAAGATCTCTAATATATAAGAATACATTAAATCAATTTCTATGTCTATTTTGAAGATCAATCTTTTATCCCTTTTTTGACATTGAGTAGAGAGCCTTCTTGAACAATGGAATGAAAGATTTGTGAATGTGATGTATAACCATCGTTAACCTCATTATTCTTCCAAGTATTTGCTTGTATGATTATATGGTTGAATTCAGCCAATGAAAAAGAGTAAATACAGCTAATACAAGACAAATGGGAAACTTGTTTTAGTCTCCATGTTTCTTTTGCTTTAGTTCTTTTGTTTTCTTTTCTTAATTTTTATGTTTTATTTTTATTTTCCAATTTCCTTCTCTGTCTCTGCCCAAATACTTTTGAGACTAGAAATTCTGAGTGTGTTTTCTCTTCTAATATCCCAGATCTCTCTCTTGTTGTTACTTCAACTTTCCCATTATACCTTCTGATCTTGATTGGTATATATATAAAGAATTTGAATTACTTAGAATATTCAACATAAATTATCACTACTCTTAGTCATACTTTAGTATGCTAAATTCTGGTCCCTAAAAATATATCTTCAACTAGAACATAAAAATGTGACTTTATTTGAAAATAAAAAAAAACTTTACAGATATGGATAGTTAAGTAAGCATTTTGCAATGAATTTACCATTGCTTAGAGTAGTCACCAAATCCAGTGATCATTATCCTCCCAAGAAGACAGAAGAATTTTATGCAAACTGACCCAGAAAAATGGAGAACATTTTGCTAAGGGGGAGACAAAGACTACAATGATTCTGCCCATAAGTGAGGAAAGTCAAGGGATAATGTTAGAGGAAATGGCAAGGAATGATGCCCCAGGAAAGCTTTCAAGAGAGTGAGGCCCTAGGGACACCTTTATTTTAATACTGGCCTAGAGAACTGTGAGTTACAATTTGACCATTGTTTTAATTCTGCCAATGTGTGGTAATTATTTAAAACAGACGTAGGAAAATAATATACCATGTAAAAGTTCCTTTTCTTTTAAAGAAGATTTTCTGTTTGAGTCACCCAAAACAAATTCTGCATCCTGTCTGGTCAGGCAGATATATCATAACATACTTCTTTGCTTGCATCTATTTATGGCAATAATTTGACTTTTTTTTCTTTTGTAGAAAAATAAAATACATAATTTACTTTGAGAGTGACTGAATGAATTTTTTTCTTATAGAAAACTATTTGACCAATATTGTGTTCATGTATGTACTTGTCCCAGAAAGATATTTAGAGCCATTTCTTTTATTAACAAGGTAAGACACAAAGTGGAAGTAAAATGAATATATTGTGGTTTTGAATCTATTATAGCATTGCACTGCATCCATACCCAATCAAACTACTCACACACTGGAGTCATGGCTTTATAGGAGTTCCACAGAGAACATTCCCATTATATCAAAAAGTAAGAAAACATGTACCCACAATGTCAATTCTACCAAAAGAAAATTCATCAAGTTTTTAATCAAACATACTATAAACTTATAAGTGTACGTTTGTATGTGTGTCATAAATAAACTAAAGGAAAGTAAATACAATCAAAACATTTGCAATAACTTGAGTATTTGAATGGGTTTTTCACGTTACACAGAGCATTTCATTTAAATACAACAAATATGGTTCATGAAACAAAGAAAACCATTAGAGATGGATAGAAACACAGCATCAGTATATTCCCTTCTGTCTGCTTTATCCCACTTTTTTTTCTGTACTTGAGTGAAATCACATGAATTGTGCAAGAAATCTGGACATATTGTTGGCTCAGAGAGTAAAGGGAGATAAGGTGAGGTCTAAACTCCATTAGTCTTGTAAACCCCCAAGTAGTCAAACTCATAAGGATCATTGCTAACCAACAGTGAAGTGACAGGTATCATCAGAGTTATTTAGACCTTGCTTTGAATGTCACAAAGTCCTCTTGTTCTAAGAATAAATAAATCAATCAATCAATAAATAAAACTAGATGTCTAACATTCTCACAAAGATGGTTTTTCCAGGAAAAGTGTAAATCAGCTCTGTCTCCAAAATGGTTATGAATAACTACTATGCATTTGAAATTGTTCAATGGTTTTCTAATGTAGAAGAACAGATGACCAGAAACTTAACAACTTAACAGGAAAGATTTTTATCATGTCATTTTACATAGGTCAGAATTCTGGCATTGGATGTTCAGCTTCTTCCTTATTTTCTATAAGATTGAAATCAGTGTGTCAGCTGGGCCACTATGGGGCTATGGGGAAGATTATTTGCTTTTAACTCAGTAAGATTGTTGGCAGAATCATTTATTGTAAGAATGAGGCACATTCTCCTGGAAAGATGTCAACTCGGCAAATTTTAGCTCTGGTACCCAACCACATTCCATGCCATCTGCCCATTTCCATTTCCCTAAACTTGAATCTTTAACGTTTCTGGCTCTGATCACAAAAAGTAAATGTACAGGATTTGTGTGAGTCAATCAGGTCCACAGAAATAATCTCCCTAATTAAAGTCAATTGATATGAGACCTCAGTTATATATATATATATATATATATATATATATATATAAATATATATAAATACATATATAAATATAATATATTTATATTATATTTATTATATATAAATATAATAATATATATTATTATATTATTATATATATAATATATATATTATATATAATATATTGTATATATTTATATATATAAATATATATATAACATATATATAACATATATTTATATATATAAATATATATAACATATATATTATATATATGTTATATATATATAATGATTTTATAACATAAAGCTTTGAAATATCTTATTTAAAAAGTCATAGAAGAACAAATACAAAAATCAGAGGAAAATGATAAAAATATTCAAAACCAAAAATTTAAGTTTATGAAAATACATGCAGTAAAATTTTAAGGAACAGTTTTTAGAGACTAGAAAAAGCTAACATACAAGATATATTGAGAGACTATTAAGATAACCTGCTCAAATCTTGGAAAGTAAAAATACTTTGATCTCAGTAACTGAGGGCAGTTTAAGATTTAGAAAAGTCTTATGTGTGTGCAAGGCCACATCACCATATATATCTGACATTACAATAAACAGAGAACATATATAGTGTTCCAAGAAAGTATTGATTATATATTTGTGTGCAATAAGTACAAACATGTATAAATACATTCAAATTATATTAGAAAACTAAAATTTAAATGATTGCCAATTGATGTTTTACACTATTATATTTTTAATATTCATTAAACAGAGTACCTAAATTGAAACTCAGGATAAACTCAAATAAATGAGCTAAGGACGCACATCAAGAAAATATGAAAGCAATTATTCCAAACCCCAAAATCATTAAAAAAGTATTAGGGCAGCAAGTGATTAAATGAGAATAAAAGAACAATAAAGTGATCATTGAAAGAAATAGTTGGTTCTATGAAAATAAAAATGAGGTCAGCAAACCTTTAGACAACAACAAGAGAATGAAAAATTCCAAATTAATAAATTCAGGCTAAAGTACGGAACACCAAAACAGATGCCAAGGAATTCCACTGTATCATAGGAGAAAAAGTTGAAAACTTTTACTACAAGAACTTGGAATATTTACAAAAATAAATAAATTTCTAGACATATATGACTTACTAAAACTGAATCAAGAAGGCAATAGCAAGCAAAGAAATTGAAGCAATAGTAATGAATTCCCAAACAATGAAAAGTACTGGACGTAATAGATTTGCTGCTAAGTTCTATCAGACAACAAAATTAGAGCTAACACCAATGCTCCTCAGACTCTTCAATAAAATAGAAAGAGAAGGATCACTTTTAAACCCATGAAGCCAATATTACTCTAATAACAAATCCACATGCATAAAATAAAGAACACTGTAGATTAATTTCTCTTACTGAACCTGTACACAAAAATCTTCAATAAAATTCTTGAAAACGAAATTCAAAAACACATTATGAGATCATAAATCAAGATCAAGCTGCATTCATTAAAAATATGTTTCAATGTGTAGAAATCAAAACATTAAAAAAGTTAAAATATGTAAAAAAATACTATTATTGTTGAAATTGTTTTTAAATACAGGTTGTACAATGAAATAGATAATTTTCCCCTCTCATTCATTCTGAGAACTGTATGGAATAACCATAAAATACACTGAGCTTTTTACAAAGGCCTGGAAATTGGCCAGCTCTAATTTGAAACAGAGGGGAATGGGTTTTGGAAAATTGAAGATGATTGATTTTGAAAAAAAATCAAAATTTGTGACCTTGTGAAATAGTTAGATTATATTTTTTAATCTTGAGAAAAAGTTTTGAGTAAAGAAATGAAACATCCAGTTCCAAGTTGGCTCTTTGTTCTATACACAAATTCTATGTCCTTAGACTTCCTTGATCCAACCTCATATGAGATCTAAACTTTGGACAGGATACAAATACTGTTATTGATCAAATCCCCTTTAGATAAGACCAAGAAAAAGGAAAAATAAGATTTAGATTAAACCTATTTGCCAAAAAACAAAAATTTCACAAGATTATCTGTAATACTAGATGTCATTCACAACCACAATGGCAAATTGAATCCAAGAACACATCTGAAAGATCATTCAACACGACCAAGTCGGCTTCATCCAGGGATGCAGGTGTGGATCAACATACACAAATCTATAAATGTAATACGGCACATCAATAGAAGCAAAAAAAAAGAAGAAACATTTGATCATCTCAATAGATGCAGATAAAGCCATCGACAAGATCCAACACCACTTCATGATAAAAGCTCTAAGAAAACTAGGAATAGAAGGAATGTACCTCAATATTGTAAAGGCTACATAAGACAAACCTACAAGCAACATCATAGTTAATGGTGAAAAACTGAAACCATTCCCCTAAAATCAGGAACAAGACAAAGTGCCCTCTACCCCCACTCCTATTCAACATTGTACTGGAATTTCTAGCCAGAGCAATTAGGCAAGAAGAAAAAATGAAAGGAATACAAACAGGTAAAGAAACTGTCAAAATATCCTTGTTTGCAGATGATATGATCCTATACCTTACAGACCCAAAAAACTCTACCCAAAATACTCTTAGACACCATAAACAGCTAGAGTAAGGAGGCAGGATACAAAATCAACTTACAAAAACCACTATCTTTTCTATACACCAACAATGAACAAACAGAAGGAATACATGGAAACAATTCCATTCACAGTAGCCTCAAAAAAAGATCAAATGCCTAGGAGTTAATTTAACAAGGGGTATGAATGACCTCTATAAAGAGAATTACAAACTCCTGAAGAAAGCGATCCAGAAAGACTACAGAAGATGGAAAGATCTCCCATGCTCATGGATCGGTAGAATCAACATAGTAAAAAGGACTATACTAACAAAAGCAATCTACATGCTTAATGCAATTCCCATCAAAATCCCAATGACTTTCATGAGAGAGATTGAAAAATCTACCTTATAGTTCATTTGGAATCACAAGAGATCGCGAATGGCCAAGGCAATACTCTACAAAAAAAAGCAATGCTGGAAGTATCACAATACCTGACTTCAAATTATATTATTTTATTCACATGTGCATACAATGTTTGGGTCATTTCTCCTTCCTTCCCCCCACCCCCTCCCTTTCCCTCTCAACTCCCTCCCTCTCTCCCTCACCCCCCTCGCTACCAGGCAGAAACTATTTTGCCTTTATCTCTAATATTATTGAAGAGAGAGTATAAGCAATAGTAGGAAGGACCAAGGGTTTTAGCTAGCTGAGATAAGGATAGCTATACAGAGAGTTTACTCTCATTGCTTTCCTGTACATATGTGTTACATTCTAAAGTAATTCTTCTCAAACTAACCTTTTCTCTAGCTCCTCCCCAGCCCTTTTAAATTTTGGTTTTGAGAGCAGGTCTGGCTACAGTTTGCATAGGATGTTTGCAAACTCCTTAACGATATTGCCTTCACTCTCTGAATTTTTCTCATTTTTTTTGGATTGCTCATAAATCTTCAGATTCAAAAAGAATGGAGTTCTTTTCTATTCCAGACATGTTGTGTGCTTGGAAACACAGAGTGATTTCTCCTTGACAGTGTTGGGCTATGACTTCTCTGCGGCCATTTGTGAACTTCTGCAATACAGTTAATGAGTCACAACTTTGTGTGCAGCTGGTGACACATTGTAAGACCTGAGGGGTTTCATCTGAGATAGGATAGATGTGCCATTTTTTCCAAGGCATTTTGCAGATCCAATCAAATCAATCATTTCTGCTGGGACCTTCCCTAAAAAATGAAGCAGTCCCATGGAGATACTTGTGAGCATGGAATATTTGTCTTTACAAGTTTCACGCTGTACTCTGATTTCTTTTATGAAGATATGTGGCACTTACAGGAAAATGTTCTCCACCATCCTGGAGCAACAAGACAAGTCAAAAGCTTTTCAGCATGCTTCTCTCATGTTACAGTTGTGACTTTATTTTGGTTTACGATCCTAATTCAAATATCCTGCCAGCAGATACAGATTTTTCTTTCCTTTCTAAGTAATTGTCACCTTGATGTTTAACACTATGAAATATACTCTGAGAAATAAAGACGCTATCAAAGTCTTAAAAATTGATACCTGAATGTTTAGTTCATTAGCTACAGATTTTCACTAATTGTCTACTTGCTCACTTAATCATGCTCTTACTTCATCAGAAACAATTGCTACATTTTCCTTCCTTAGAACAGATTAAGTATCCTTGGTTATGCACAAACATATTTTGTGCTACACTTTTTAGAATCAAATTATATTCAATGGTTGCATTTAAAATAATAAACTTTTCAGCAAGTCTTAAATTTAGATGACAAGTGTATTTGCAAATGTTTTTGCAATTTTGCGATCATTTACTAAAAAATATAGTATCTTTTATTTAGTTCATTCCACAAATTTTTTTCTAAAAACTATAGCCCACAATTATTCATCTCCTGTTTTTTTTTTATTTTCATTTGCTTTTCTTTTTTAGAAATAAAGATATTAGCTGGCACAAATACTATGCCTGGTCAGCTTTCGAGATTGGTTTTTGAATGACCCTAGATTTATATTTTAAATATTGTACACACTTAATAGTCTTACTTTGCCTATTTTGTGAATAAAAATTTAACCAGTATCATGGAAGGAAAGTGGAAGAATAGAACCTCAATGGTAATCATCCTATAACCTCAATTCTGAAGAGGGCATATTACATATAGGTGGGTTAGAGAGGGGGTGTTTTTTAATGTGGGCTATAAACATTACGTTTATGTTACAAAATGTCCATATATGTGTTTCTGTGATTGCAATGAAGAAAAAAATATTCTGTATAGTTCTTATTCAAAAAATTTTACCTGAGATAATAATTAATGTTAGAATAAATCAATAGTTTAAAAGTTTCCCTGAAAAAGATACTAAACCAAAACACAGAGATACACTGATAAAGACTTGTGCAAATGATTGGTAAACATAACATACAATAAAGAACTGTAAAAAGATATTTTACAAAGACCATCCAATACAAAATGAGATGAAGTAGTTAAATAATTTGCAGAAGAAGAAATAGTAAGAAGTTGCAAGAAATATACAAGAAATTCTCATCCAAATTTTTAATCTGGGAGCACACAAATTAAAACACTGATAATTTCTTTTACCCTAGAAGTTGGCCAAAATTAGGAAACTGATAATTTCAATTTCTGACAAGGACATGGGGACTAGAATGTTCTCATTCTTACTGGTATCAGAGCCACTATGGATCACAGTTTGATTCTCTAGTAAATTGAATACATCAGTACCCAATAATTTTCCAGTAATTTGATGTTTGGGTTTGTATTTATAAAATGTTCTAGTACATTATATATTTAAAAAAATAAAAACATGTATTAGAACAGGAAATACTTATATTGATTGATGATAATAAAATTATTTAGTATCAAAAATGAAATTAGCAGAGTTCCTAAACTAAAACAACATATTTTTTGGACATGAAGTCAATAAAAAATCATTCATTTCCATATAAAAGGGGGAACTGACTATGACATTAAAATATAGATA
Organism: Castor canadensis; assembly: GCF_047511655.1. NCBI lineage: Eukaryota > Metazoa > Chordata > Mammalia > Rodentia > Castoridae > Castor > Castor canadensis. The sequence goes on from NC_133386.1 coordinate 190,769,400, forward strand.
ACCTTTTATAGGTATGGTTTTAGTATTGGCGTATTCAGCCATGGATTAAAAATTTTAAATATCAAACAATGCCTGTGTACTAAAGATGTACAGATTGGTGTTCTTATCATTGTTATTTAATCAGTATAGTATAGCAATTATTTATATGACATTTATATTTCAAATTGTATTACTAGTATGCAGCCTTAACACACACCCAGCATGTAAACATAATTGAATGTTAAAAGGTAGCATTGCCTAACACTGTAGAAAAGAGAGAATATGAGAGATGATTATACAAATTTCTTGTAAATGGTAAAATAAATCCAGGTAATTTATAAACCTGAGTATAAAATTGCAAAAATATTTTTCAAAGATAATGCATATTGTCTTCATAAAGTTGGTATGAGGAAAATACTTTAATTCAGCTACTAGCCATAGTAGAAAATACTGAAAAGTAAATCTGTACTTACTGCTCAAACATTGTCCTTTCTATAATGAAGCCATCAACAATGATATTTTGCAATGTAAAAGGCTTAAATCCATTATACATGAAAGAAATGCTCTAAAATCTCAAACACAAGAAACTGAGGAGAATATTTGACACGAAACTTAAATTGCCAAGGAACTTTCTCATAAACAAGATCACATATTAATCCATAAGGCAAGTCTTAATAAATATCAATAAATGAAATAATTTCATTTGTTTTATAGATCATAATAGAATACAATTACAATTCAATAGCAAGAGAACAATACAAACTACACACATGGAGACTGAACAATGCATATTTGAGTGACTAGTGGGTCACTGAAAACCTCAAAGAGGAAGCTTAAAAATTCATAGAATTCCATGAAAACAAAAACACATCAGGACTTTGGATAACCACAAAGGTAAGTGCAGTAGGAAATAATCTTTAAGTGTCTACATTAAAATCAGAATAAATTCAAATAACTGAAGGATGCACATCACAAACATACAAAAGCAAGATTAAGAAAACCCCAAAAGTCAGTAAATGGAAAAATAAAATGGTTAGGGTAGAAAGTAATTAAATGGTAACTAAAAGAGGAATAGAAAAAAAAATCATTGAAAAAAATAGTTGGTTCTGTATAAAGATAAATAAGATGACATATGCTAAGGCAAACTAACTAAGAGAAAATAAATGTATAAATTAATAAAACTAAGGATGAAATAAGGAATTCTGAAACAGATACCAATGAAATCCAGAGGATCATAAGAGAACAATTTTAAAACTTACATTCCAAAAAATTGGAATATCTTCAAAAATGAATAAGTTTCTAGAAATATAAACTACAAAATTGAAACAAGAGACTCTAAACACTCTGAACACACTGATAACAAATAATGCAATTGAAACAGTAATAATGAATCCTTGAACAAAGAAAAGTCCTGGACCTGACAGATTGACTGCACAATTCTGTTAGATCTATGATTAAAAACTAACACCAATGCTCCACAAACTGTTAAATAAAATGGAAAGAGAAGAATCACTTCCAAACTCATTCTATGAAGCAAGTATTAATTTGATAACAAATCTAGATAAGGACATACACACACAAAATAAGGAACACTATAGGTCCATTAGTTAATGAAACTGGACACAAAAATTCTCAATAAAATACTTGAAAACCAAATTCAACAACACAATGAAAAGATCATAAATCACAATCAAATTGTATTCTTTCTAGAGATGAAAGTATGTTTCAACATATGCAAATCAATACATTAAAAAAAGCTAAATAGTGAAAAGGTATGTTTTGTTGTTTTTGTGAGGCCTATTTTTAAATGCCAATTTTGCAATGAAATAAATATTAATATTACCTTCTCTTTTACTTTTAGAAATGGTGAAATTGGTATTAAATGAACCAAGGCCTTCTCAGAGAGCTAGTAATTTACCAGCTTAAATCTGAAACAGAGGGGAGTACTTAAGACATATGACTTGGAAAAACATCAATCACAGAGATTTGTAACTTTGTGAAATAATTATATGTATATTTTTAATCCTAGCAACAAATGTTAGGTAAAGAAACCACAAGCCTATTTTTAAAAGATTTTAGCTCTTTGGTCTATAAACAAATTCTTGGTCCTTAGACTTCTTCTACCAACCTTACATGACTTATAAATTTTAGACAGTATGCAAAGAATCTTATTGATCATACATCCTTTAGATAACCATGAAAATGCAAAACAAAGTGTAGAGTGGAGTTAGGTGCCAAAATTTAAATTTTCAAAAGATTTCACACAACTACAGCTAAGTTTTACCTAACCAGGAGGTGAGAATGTGCTTACTCACTTTTCACCATGATGTATTGTTTTGTAAGAATATGAAAAAAAAGTCTTTCATGTGTATTCATCTTGAAGGGGACTGCCCAGGCTATTGAGAGATCTGTAATCATATATAATGAAAAATTTTCAAAGAATTATCTGTATAAGACACGGAAAACATCCTCTAGTTTTTTGAGAAATAGTCAAGCATGCTATCATGACTGAAAGTGCAGGTCATGTCAGTGTGGCTGGATGCCCTCTAAACATGTTCATACAACATTCTATAGATCTATAATATGTAATCTAAAACTACTAGTCAGATTTCTTTAGCTACACATCATGCATAATCATCAGAATGTACCCTTTGTTGAGTAAAACGTGATTAATTTACATAAAGTCATTTGGTTAGAAATGATAGATTTATTGAGAGTTTATACTCTTTAAGACTGAAATGGCTTTACTGTGTTGTGTGTTCAATTCTAAGTTCTCTGAATGCAAGTTGTACCAATAGGGACTTCAAAGATAACCTTAGTTAAAGTAAACAAGTGTTTCCTAATTAATCAATGAAAAAATTGTGTTATAAATAAGATACTGCTTGGTTTTGATAAGTCATTTCTATACCTGTGATGTTTCAGTTTCTTAGATATATTCATGTGATGATAATTATCAGACTTTTTCTTTTTAAAGATGGCATAGGATTAGATCTACCTTCCTCAATGGATGTGGACACTGGATTTGCCCTAGCCTGTGGGTAATAAACAACGTTGTAGAAAACCCTGAGTGAAGTTCTCATTTGGAGAAAAGTGAGAACACCACCTGAGAAAAACAGCACAGTGATAATTCAGTGTTCACAGGATTGGTGTAATGAGAAGCAGATGCAGCAAAACTAGCACATTTCAAAAATAAAGGGAATGTGGTTATAAATAAGAGAAAAACATTGTCAAATGGCCATAGGAACCAAACAGACCAACACAGAGGTGATTAGAGGTACACAGTAGATTATAGGCTCATAAAATTATGCCTATTATTCTTATCTCTACATACCTGGAAATGGCTAAAATAGGAACAGATATTGGGAGGAATATTACTTCTTTTCCTCCTGTTCTAAATAATCTCTGTGAAAAAAGTTTACTTTTGAATTAACTTGTATTTTCCAATCAAGCTTTTATATATATATATATATATATATATATGTATATATATATATATATAAATAATATAATATAATTATATATATATAATATAATATATTATATATATATAAATATGTATATATATATATATATATACATATTTCTCAGTAGAAAGCATTATATGAATTTTTTTTTTTTGGCATAGAAAAGCATCTTTTACTGATAGAACATGCTGAAGACTATGGTCAGATAAGCATAAACACAAGACAATGGACATATCCTGTAGGCTTCAATTTTTATCAGAACAGTTCAAGGCAGGTTTTTTTTTAGCCCAGAGTACAGAGGTTTGACATATCTGTAGCACAAAAATCAAAGCTCCTGAGCTACCTATCACCCACTATGAAAGCCCTGCACGAATTGGTATGTTGACAGTCTGGGTGGATGTCCCGTGTCACTAACTGCAGCACAACATGATTCAGTTAAGGCCTGGATGGGAAGAGGTGTGCCACACAGCTCAGGAATAATGTACTTAAGGGAGTGGACAACTCCAGGCGCTGATAAGCTAAATAGAGATGGGGCCAAATTCAGAGCCTTCTAGGCAGCCAGCTTCTGAAGAGTAACTGCCCTTTTTGTTGTCTTCTAAATTTGCTGTCATTTTCCCCCTTTGCCCTTCAATTAGATGCCTTAGGACCTTACATTTTATCTGAAAACAGAACCAAATGCCTATGTTTCCAGTTAGTTTTGGCCTAGAGAAGATGGTAAGTGTAGATGGAAAAGCAGGTTAATAAGTAACAGGCATCCCTTAAATTGTGAACCGTGGCAGGGTGAAGATAAAGCTCACAAGGTGCCTTAGTAAATCTAGGAACCATGCATGTACAAAGTAGCTTGTAGTAGAAATGTCTGCGAATCTAAGAATGCTCTGGCAAACCTCAGATTTCTTACTGGTTTCCAGTACCATTTAAAAGACATAAATTCGACAAGTACAGGTCTTTACTAACTTGATCAGCAACATATAACCATATTAAGACATTCTGCATCCTTTTGTCAACACTAGCCCCCATTTAGGTCACTTTAGGTATAGTACCAAAAAAGGTGCCAGCACAGACTAAACAAATAAAAAAGTTATTTTTTTCTGGTGGTGCTGGGGATAAAACACAAGGTCTCATGCATCCTCAACAAGAGCTACCAAGCTAACACTCCCAACCCCAAACAAACGCTTTATTAGAAATTTTTAAAATAACAAGAATACATATGTACAATAATTAGTACATTTACTTGTCTTCATTTTACCATTTGAGCAGTCCCAAACTGCCATTATCCCATTTAACCAACCCTAAAATGTAATTATTCACATCTAAATACAACTGAAATTGGGATACTACTGATCCAACAGTAATTTTGATGTAAATGCAGGAGAACCTTTTCTAAATTATCTCTAAAGTCAAGGAAGGACCAGCACCACAGCAGCACACAAGCCAACAACAGCTGCAGAGCAACAGCACGCAAATGATGACAGTGAAAAATCCCCGCCAAGGTTGCAGGTGTGCAGGGCGTGTCTCCACCAGGAGCCTTGGACCTCAGGATGTGTGTCCGTATCTGGAACGACAGTGCTGAATTTTTAAATTTCCAGATATTTCTCAGCAGACAATGTTTCAATTTTCATAAAAGTCACTTTAGTAGTTAAAAATTCACACATTTGCAAAGAGCATTCCAAACCAAAAATATTGAAATACCAAACATAGCAAATGTGTGAAACTAAATATGTATGTCATTTTTAATTGGCTGTATGAACTGCATATATACAAATTAAGGAAAATAAAGTAGGAAGGAAAATCACCATCTATTTAAAGGCCTAAATGCTAGAAATACTTTGACTTTCTCTTGAAACTAATACTAGACAAGTAATAATTCACTGCCCCCCCCCCAAAAAAAATCCTCTGTAGTGGGCTGACTTTATGCAAATGAGGACTGAAGAGAAGGATGAGCCTATACAACAAGCAAGGCTTTGAAAAGAGACCAGAATAATTGCCAAGAAAAGCAGTCACCTAGAAATTAAATTGGTACAAGAGAGAAAGTAATCCCCAGGGTGAGTGTGACTGTTCTTATTTTAAGAGAAGTTAATGCTTGAAGCAAGGAAAAATATTATAGTATTCAATTGACTTCTCAAGAGGAATTTAAAAACTATAGGATAAAGTAAACTTATTTCTCAAATGCAGCTTCATGCAAATCATTCTAGGTAAGGTATGATTGTGTTGCAGGGCTATTTTACTTAAGGATATTTTGAAATTTGAGAATCAAAAATCATTACATGAATCAGAAAAGCATGAAATTTTGAGATTTTATCTATTATTGATGTAATTATAATAGTATTCTTCTATCTATTAATTTTCTTAACTATAAAATAAATGAAATTACACTTATCAAAAAATGACAATGTACTTAAAAGTACTAATTGACTTAAGATAATCTTCAAAACTAATACTATACTATGAAATTTTAAAAAGAATTGTCTATTTAATTTAATTTATTTAGAAATTAATTCAAAAGTGTCAGCTGATAGAACTAGAGGGTGGACAAGTTGAACAGGATTTAGATGGTAAGAAAATTATTTAATTTTTGTTTTAAAATGTTAAAGTACAAGCATTAAAGAAGTACACTGATGATTGTAAAGAAGTGCTGAATTATTTATTTTTAATTTTGTTAACATGAATAATGAAAGGACCATTTGTGTTTTTTATTTTTTTATGTTATTTGTTTCATTCACATCCTCTGGTCACTTGTATATCCCACTTACACCATAGTTGGGTTTAATGAATGAGCACATTTATAAGACAACACATATTGGGAAAACAGAGAAAGGGAGCTGCACTTGGTTACAAGGGAAGTGTATGACAAAGTACTGCAGCAATAGATAAGAAGGGAAATAATAGAATAGTGTGGGGAAATAGTGATGTTTATTGATTAGTTTTAATTTTATATATATCGTGTTAGAAACCGATCCTATATCCTGACACATGCTAGGCAACATCTGTCACTGAAATACATTCACCAACTAAATTAATAAATATTTTTAGTAAGCTAAGCAGTATATTAAAAGAAGGAACGTAATGAAGAGCATGGAAGGATTAATGTATTTCATATTCAGAATTATTGATGGAAGAGGCAAATAGTACAGGGGATAATATAAGGAATCTATTTGTATCACTGTCAAAAAATAAGTTACAGAATGTTGATTCTTACTGGATTTATAAAGGAGGTATTTAAAAACCATTTTGAATAAGAAAAAAAGAAATGCTTAAAGAACAAAAGCTTTCAACTAAAGAAGATGGAATGTGAAAACCAACACAGAGAAAACAATGCAAACCATGAAAAACAATGGGAAAAATTCTATAAAATAATTCCCTTCTTAAGGCTAAAAAGATTCTAAAAAATATTTATTTGTAATGTGCTCTAATTGATAATGTACACTTCTTAATATCCTGTGTAATTTTGGCATAGCCTAATAAGATACATTATATTTATGTAATTGATACTAATTTCATATAGTTGACCTCAAAAGTTTCAAATCTCATAAATATAGACTAGGCATATGGTGGATATAATTTAAGGGATTATATAAACATATTCATGTATTTCATTCAGATAACATAAGAAGTTAGTATTATTCTAAATGTGAAAGAATTAACAACCTGTAATTTCCCACGTCTGCAGATGGAGAGAAAAGCAAAACAGAAAAATCAAATACCACAACCTTGATGGAATTTGTTCTCCTGGGGTTTTCTGATAGTCCCGATCTCCAATGGATTCTTTTTGGTTTATTTTTATTCATATATTCAACTATCCTGATGTCCAATATCATTATTATACTAATAACAAAAACTTTCCCTGCTCTTCAAACTCCCATGTATTTTTACCTTAGAAATTTCTCCTTTTTGGAAATCTGTTATGTAACAGCCACTCTCCCTAGAATGCTTATGGACCTTTACACCCAAAAAGGAAATATTTCTTTGCTTGCTTGTGCTGCACAAATGTTCTTTGTTCTTACACTGGGAAGCACAGAATGCCTCCTCTTGACAAAAATGGCCTATGACTGCTATGTGGCCATTTGTAATCCTCTGCACTATTCTCTAGTCATGAACCACAAGGTTTGCATGCAGCTGGTGGCTGCCTCCTGGATCGGTGGAATTCCAGTCCAAATTGGGCAAACATACCAGATTTTCTCCTTACCATTTTGTCGGTCTAACATAATTGGTGACTTCTTTTGTGACTTTCCCCCAGTACTCAAGCTTGTTTGTGGTGACACCTTTATGAATGAGATAGAAGCCTACTTAATTGTACTGGTGTTTGTTGTGGTTCCCTTTCTGTTGATCATTGTTTCATATGACAAAATTATCTCCAGCATCCTGAAAATATCATTAGTCCGAGGGAGGTCAAAAGCCTTCTCTACATGCACATCTCTCTTGATAGTTGTAGTCTTATTCTATGGAACAACTGGTATCACTTATTTACAGCCAAAATCAAATGAACATGAATGAATTGGAAAACTGTTGTCTCTTTTCCACACTATTTTCATTCCAACCTTGAATCCTATTATATACACTCTGAGGAACAAGGATATCAACGTGGCATTGACAAAACTACTAAGTTACTAATATGAATCAAAGGATTGAAATCATAGAGAAGATATCCATATAGTCTTTTCATGTAGTTAAAACAGAAAAAAATTCCATGTTTGTTACTGGATACTGAAACACGGATAGTTTCCATTATGATCAACAAAATATATTATTTTAATGAACGTGTGATTTATAGTTTGTTTAAGAGCTATACGCAAGTAGTGCAAGTGTCATTTATTCATCTCAGTGTTGACTAGTTTCAAAACAGCTTAAGCAACATAGTGGAAAACAACTCAGTCTATCATAAAGCCAGGGATTTGGGTTACGTTCTGAGATATGTTTTCTCCTAACTTCTCATTCCTCCACATATGTGATGCTCTTCTCTGATCCTGTGGTTGAATTAGATCATGAAAATTTCTATAACTTTGATGGTGGGAAAAGGAATAGTACTTTTGTTTTTGTTGTTGGGTTTTTTTGTATTTTCCTATATGTATCTCTCCCAGAGTCTATGTCATTTGAAGATCACAAATTCTGTTCACTCTTCCATTATCCTCCATCTCACTATTTCCTGGTAAACTCAGCTACTACCATTTTAAATTCAGGGTTTGCTACAATAATATCTGTTTAGTTTTAGAGTTTTCTGAAGTTGTCATGAACTAACCATATACATATACACTAAATTGAATACTCATCTTTCAAAATACAAATTGGCTTGGATCCTTTAAATGTGTTTTCATTTGGAAAAAGTTTTCCCTGATGTGTTTGAGGAACAGATCATCACAGGTTAGAATAAGCACCGAGTCAAATGAATAGCGCCCCATAAAAAGAAAGGAACAAGTTTAGATAAAAGAAAGAGAACATCAAGTGAATGTGGGGTCAGATGTTGGAAGAATCAGCCACAAACCACAGAAGATAAGGGCCACCAAATGCTGCAAGAGGCAAGCAACAGTTCTCCCTCAGAGCCTTCTGAGAAGGTGAGATTCTACAGCACCGTGGTTTTGGACAGCAGTCTCAAGAATGTGAGATGAATTTCAATTTTTTAAGTCATTATACTTGAGATAATTTGTTCATGTAGACCTAGGCAAATAATAACTGCATAAATTACAGTTTACAGTTCTTTTATTTAAACCATATGGAACAGTTTATCTCACCAGGCTTTAACTGTTATATTACCAAACCACTTCCATTTCTATTATGACATTAATAAGTTGACACTTTTTCTCTTAATTTAAAGTAACAATAATTTCACTTTATATACTGAATTAATGAAATTTCACCTGGTAGAGATATTAATCTGAATTGGCACTTACTGACCAAATAAAATTCTCATTTATATATGTCAATAATATGCATAAAGGAAAACAAAAACTCTCACAAAGTTTGCTAAAGTTAGATTTGAAGAACCATGCTCATAGATGGGCATATTCATAAAGTATCTTATTTATGGGATTTGGCTTAGTTAGATAAAGATAAAAATGGCTGTTGACTTCAGAAACCTGACAGATACTCCATACCGTCATAATCCCAGCCTTCCTTTATTGTCCCACATTAAAAACAGAATGCTTCTTTAAAATCAATGGATTTTATAGGCAACTAAACTTAAGAAAAGAGAGCAATAAAGGATGAGATATGATTTAATCCCTCATGATCGGGTCTTGCTTGGTTACCACACTATTATGGCAGTTGCTTACTACCGATAAAGAAAGCGACTGGGTCACCAGTTTTGCTTTAGACCTTACATCTAGTTTTACAAAGTAGTCCATTTTTATCTAGGCATTACAGAGATGAAGATAGAGCTTGTGCAGGTGTAAGACAAATCTACACACAAAAATAATAATGAAACTTGGTCTTCCACCATGATGGACTATACACAATAATATACAATTTTGAAAACTTAAGTTATTCAGTGGTTTTTTATTGTTGCAAAACAAATGACTGCAAATAGCAACTTAATATGACATACAGTTATATTCTCATATTTTCTGCAGTACTATGTTGGCACAGAGTACCTAGATTCTTTGCTTAGAGTCTCATAAGGTGATACCATGATATCTATTTGGCTAAGTTTTTACCTGGAGGATGCCAGGAAAAATATTTGAATCTACATTGGTTTGGTTGTTCACAGAACAGTTTCCTTGAGTTTGTAAGATCAAATATCAACTGGGGGTAAATATTAATTCCTAGAAGCCAAACACCCTGCATACATTCTATTTCCTTCCATTTCTCTGCATTTGAATCTCTGATTTTTCTGGCATTGACCCCTACAACAAGATTTAAAGCCCACATAAATATTCTCCCTTATTTAAAAAATAGCTGATATCACATATTAATTATATGTGCAAAATGATTCTATAGAATGTTCTTGATTAGTGTTTCATTGAACCTCTAGGAGGTCCACATATAGGAGGAAGTATAAAACTTTGTGGTATTTTAAAATCTTATATTTTTATATTTATACCATAAACAAATGTAAAAATCCAAAGAAAAAATTGAAAATAAATAAAAAAGGAGAAGCTAAATAAAATTTTACAAAATGTAAGTTGTAAAATTCAATGGGAAGTTGGAAGAAAATAAGGGCTATGCAATTTATAACAAGCTGTATTTGGAGATTCAAAAGGAAACTTAGCCACAATCAGGACATGAGAGGAAACACCTCAAAAAATAAGGTTAGGTGTTTAGATTATGAATATATGTACACATTCAAATGATCCTCTTCCTTTCCCTCTCTCTCTCTCTTCTCTGCCTCTCTCCCTCTTTCTCACAAAGCACACATGCACACATATTTTTTAAAATGCTATACCAAAAAAAAGCATATTCCAGGAATATATGATTCCACATATATGTCCTTACAAGTATATATTTAAGCATACACATACAATTCTAATTTAAAACAACAATAATTTCAGTAATGTTTTCCAACATTAGATGTTTTTCTTTATAGCACACCATGATATAGGAAAAACTTCTTTAATATATATTTCTCATTAGAATCTATATTAGACAGAACAGAATGGGACCATCTCTTCAGAGGATTAGAAGTGAAAAAAATTCCCTATAGGTCTAAAATGATTTACCAGTAAAACACAATTTTATTCTATAAAACAGAAAGTGAATGTTGTGAAGAAGAAAAAAAATATAGCACCTAAACTGGACAGATATATATATATCTTCAGAAAATTTACCACTGATAAATAGAAAAGTTCTTCAAGAAGAAAAAAAAGACATAAAAAGTTAAACAGAATAAGTAAGCCAAACACATACACAAGGGTAAGACAGACGATACCGCTTACTGACTGGAAACTGAGGCACAACATGTGCTCACACTTCCCACAAGCCTTAAACTCTGTGCAGAGATTTCATGTGATATTGACTATTCTTGCATGGCAGGCAAGCTTTGAAGACAAAATGTATTTCGTTGGTCCCTTATCTTAGAGATTGATAATGAGGTGCCATTTTGAGAGAGGGTCTATTTTTTGAGACGGAGTTAATGTGACTTGAAAACAGGTGGGGGCCATCAAGGCTCAGGGAGAATTGTTACACCCTGCCACATGTCTGTGTGGGAGACTGGCATGACATGTGATCATGTAAACAGAGAGGTTCTGACATTGGCCATGTGAGAAATTTAAACACTGGGAGCTCAGGTAAGGAAGGGCACGATAGTCAGTGGCTACACCCTCCATGGATAGGCGTGGGTCCCATCAACTGAGAATCATGGCAGAAAAAGGTCACTGAGTCTTCAGTGTGCTCAGCCTCTGGGGCCTGACTCCTGCACCCTGGATTTGATTTATTTTTCATGACAGTGGGACTGAAAGCTCTGAACTTAGATCCTGAGAACCAGATGAATTTCTCGACCTGCTTACTCTTACCAGGTGTTAAAATGGTGGGAGTTGTTGAAAAGCACTGAGACTAACTTATGGCAGCTGTGCACTGGGCACACGAGTATGCTGCCAGTCAGGTCTGAGAGATTTGAGGACTCATGGATGACATGATTATCCACAGCCTCCTCCCTCCCAAAGGGTGTAGATCAGCTAGGCATGGTATGAGCATACTGAGTCTTGTATCCAAAGTGGATGAGGCCCTACGCTCACCCTGTAAGATATATGTGCTTCCCCCAACTCTCTGATGCATTTGGGAAAAACACTAGGGTTGAGGCCAAAAACTGAAGGCCCTGCGGAGGAAGTGGGAAGATTTGGGACTCAGGATGCAAAGCTCCTTGTGACCAGCAGTGGCATCCCATACAAAAATTATGGAAGCTTCTAAAGTGAATGTAGAATCAGATGTGGTGGCACATGCCTCTAAATCCCAACCACTCAGGAAGAGAAAATCAGGAGGATTGTGGTTCAAGACCAGCCCAGGAAAAAATTAGAAAGACACCATTTCATATATATTGAAAATTGTAGCCTGAGGTTGGTTAGGGGACAAATCATAAAACGTTACCAGAAAAATTTCTTTAAAAATTGCTAAGAGTCTGGCTAAAGTAGTAGAGTGTTTGCCTAGCAAGCAAGATGTCCGGAGTTCAAAACATGAGTACCAAAAATTATAAATATATTAAGCAAAATAAGTTCAGAATCAGACAAATGATCCTTTACTGGCCTTGTTTTCTGCACACATATAAGAAAAAGTACATCAGAAACTACAAAATATTCTAGGTAGTTTCCATATCTGGGTAGTTGGAGAAATCTAGTCCAGTGCCCTGAGAAAATGTTTGGCTATTGAGCTATAGTAGTGCACAAATGCAGTTCATCTCTATCAATACAGTCATGCCTACACATTGAGAAAATTCCAACTGAAGACTACAGAGGACTGGTTCAATACTTGGACACAGATGCACATGTCCCAGTACAGAAGCACAAGCTATATGAAAAAGGTAAGCTTTTATGGCTTCTCCAAAAGTCTAGTCCATGTTATGGTCACTAATGATAATGAAATAGATGAAATCACAGAAAAAGAATGAAAAACAATATTAAACATGATCAATGTAATTGAAAAGTATACGCAAAAAGTCTGAATGAATTCTAAGAGAATGAAAATAAACACCTGACTGAAATGAGAGTAATGTAGGATATGAAAGAGGATTTAAAGAAAAATATGGAAATTTTACAGAAAAAATCAAATTTAAATTCATAAATCAAATAAAAACTTCAGTTGTGTGTCTTGTTAATAGAATTGATCTAGTTGAAGAGTGAATACCAGAGGTTGAATAAAAAGTATTAGAATTAGAATACTCAAACAAAAATAAAGAATAAAATAGGCTGAGTGTGGTTGTAACCATATTCCATGCTATACAGGGAACAGAAATTGGGAGGATTACAGTTTGAGGTCAGCTTGGACACAAAAGTAAGAACCCATGTCAACAACACAAGGCAGTGTGGTATGATGGCACATGCCTGTAATCTATGCTACTCAGGAGACATGAACTAGATAGGAAGATGATGGCTACAGAACTATAGATCAAATAGGCTTAATAGACATCTTCCACACAACAGGCACAGAACACTTATTGTTTTCAGTAGCCTATGGAATTTTTCCCAAATAGATTATGCTTGAGGAAATAATGAAAATATTGACATACAAGAAAACGGATATAACTTCCTGTGTTCATTCTGACCACATAGGATTTAAACTAGAAATCAACAGCAAGAGAACTACTGAAAATATTTAAAACATGACGACTTAACAATAAACTTTGGAATGATCAGTGGGTCATTAAACAATAAGGACAGAACTTTGAAATTTTCTATAATCAAAGGAAAATGAAAAACAATAACAAAATTTACTAGAACCCTTGGCACACAACAAAGTCAGTGGGAAGAGAAAAGTTTAAAACGACAATGGCCTACTTTAAAAAAAATCAGGAAGATCTCAACAAAATAACGTAATGATGAACCTCAATGTCTTAGAAACATAAAAATAAACCAAAACCAGAAGCATGATAAAAATAATAAGAATAAGGATAAGGTAGAAATTAATGAAATGTGGACTAAATGAATAGTGTAGGGATTCCATGAAGTAATTAATTTTTTGAAAATATAAGAAGGATTAAAAAACCATAAACCCAACTAATCAAAAAAATTATGGATAATAAAAAATTACAAGTGAATAGTGATATCACAACAAATACCACTGAAATATAGGTGATTAGGGAATATAATGAAAACACATATTTTTGTAAATAAGAAAATTCAGAAGAAATGGATAAATTTCTTGATACATATGACCTCTCAAAGCTTAACCAACATTCCACAGATTACTTCATTGCTCCATTTTGAGCATTAAGTTGAAGTGATATTAAAATATTCCCAAAAAAAGAAAAACTAGGACAAGATAGATTCATTGCTGAATTTTAACAGATCATTATGAACAACTAACACCAAATCTCCTCAACATATTCCAGAAAATAGAAAGGATTGGAACATTGCCAAACTCATTCATGAAGGCCATATTATCCTAATAGCAAAACTGAATGTGGAGTAAGTAAACAAACAAACAAACAAAAACTATAGACAATTCCCTTTATGAACGTAGATGTAAACATTTTTAATAAAAGTCGACAAAACATACTCAATAAGACATTAAAACTACAGTGTGATCAAGTTGGTTTCTTTCCAGGAATTCAAGAATAGTTCAACCTACAAGATCAATAAACATAACGCACCACATGAAGAGAATAAAGGAAAGAAACCACATGATCATTTCATTACACAAAAAAAGCCATTGATAAAATACAAATTCCGTTCATGATTAAAACCCTGAGGGAACTAGGAATATAAAAAAGTTACCTCAGCATAATAAAGGGGATGAACCAATAGTCATCATTGAACTAAAAGGGGAAAAACTGAAAGCAGCTCTTCTAAATTCAGGAACAAGACAATGAATGTGTTCTTAGGAATGTGTCCACTCGCCTCACTCTACTTTACAGATTGATTGACTATTTAGCCTGAACAGTAAGGCAAAAGGAAGAAATAGAAGGGACACAAACATAAAAGAAAGAAAGCAAATTGCCTATTGGCAGATGATAAAATCTTATATTTAAAAAACCTTTAAAACTCCACCAAACAATTCTTGATTATATAAACTATTTTGACAAAGTAGCAGAAGATAATGCATGTGTGGCTTTTCTATCAATCCATGATAAACACTATGAGAAAAATTCAGGCAAACATTCCTATTCACAATTGCCCCAAAGAAAATAAAACAAACTTAATTAAGATACCAAAAAACCTCTACAATGAAAGCTATAAAACATTGAAGAAAGAAGTTTACAATGACACTAGAAGATGATTCATGACCATGGACTAGCAGAATTAATATTTTAAAAATAGCTGTATTACCAGGATTCAATGTAATTCTTACCAAAATTTCACTGTCACTTTTACTGAAATAGAAGGATAAATCAATCTTAAAATTTACATGGAAGCATGAAAGATCCCAAATAGCCAAAGCAATACTTAGTCCAAAAAAGAAATACTTAAAAAGTACCTGACTTCAAATGATGTTATAGAAAAATAGTAACAAAAGCATCACAGTACTGAAACAGAAAAAAGCACACAGACAAATGAAATACAAAAGAAGATCCCGAAATAAAACCATATACCTGGGGCCATCTGATATTTTATCTATGTTGGAACAAAAACAGTCTCTTCTACAAATAGTGCTGGGAAAAATTGGATCTCCACACACAGAAAATTGAAACCAGATTCCTATCTGTCACCTACAAAATCAATTCAGAAGTGTTCAAAGATCTTACGTTACTACTTTAAACATTGAAATTACTACAGGAAAACACTTGAATTATGCATAGACAATGATTATAAATAGACCCCAATTGCTCAGGATATAAAAGTAAGAATTGACAAATGAGATTGTATGACAGGTAAAAATATTGCATATCCAGAGTATAGAAAGACCACAAAGTAAAAGACAAGATGTACAATTGACTAAACTGTTCTCAGAAGAAGTATAAATTACAATTAAATATTTGAAAAATTTTTCAACATCTTTAGTCATAAAGGAAAAGCAAATGAAAATGGCATTGTGATTCCATCTCACTCCTTTCAGAATAGCTGTCATCAAGACAGTAAAGAACAAATGCTAGCAGAATGAGAGAGGGGAAGGAACCCTTGTGATACTCTTAGTGGGATTGTAACTTATTGGAGGCACTTTGGAAATCAGTACAGAGGTTGCTTAAATAATTAAAAAGAGTACTACAATATGATCCTGTTATGTCACTCCTGGACGTAGTTCCAAAGTAATGCAAGTCAGCATAAAATAGAGTACCTGCACATCCATGTTTATAGAAGCACTGCTCATAGGAGCCAAGCTATGGAATCAGCTGTAGTGTGCATTAACCAATGAGTGGACAAAGAATAAATGGCATAGATACACAAAGGAATATTATGTAACCATAACAAAAATGAATCTATATCTTCTTCAGAAAAATTGATGGATCTGGATCATATTAAGTAAAATGAGCTCTACTCAGAAAGGCAAATATTGCATGTTTTCTCTTACATATAGAAGTTAGACATAAAAAATGACATTAATGTAAAAGAAGTGTTGTAAGAGGGTGAAGCAATGGGACGTTGGAGAGCCAAAGAAGAGGGTGCTGGATAAATATGATCAGAGTACTTTATACACATGTGTGAATATAGAATAGTGAACCAAATAAGATTGTAAGAAAAAAGAGACGAGGATTATCGAGGGTATTAAAAGAGCTAAATTTGATCGAAGCACACTATATGTATGATGGACATATCACAGTGAACTCTCTTTGTGCAATTAATTATGCTAATAAAAGAAGAATGAAAATGAAAAGATTGGCATGCACAAATTTTTTCACATTTTTTTTTGTGTTACTGGGGCTTGAAATCAGGGCCTACACTTTGAGTCACTTCACCAGCCCTTTTCTGTGAAGGAATTTTCAAGATAGGGTCTTGTGGAAAGATTTGCCCAGGCTGGCTTTGAACCATAATCTTCCTGATCTCTACCTCCTGAGTAGCTAGAATTGCAGGTGTAAGCCACCAGTGCCTGAGATTTTTTCACATTAAAATTTTTTTTAAACATAACACATTACAACTAATATAAGTATATATACTATAATGTCTAAAAATAGTTAAATATAACCCAATATTATAAAGGTGGGGAATACTTAACTCAAAGAGACATTTTAGGCTTAGTCATCTTTCTAAACATTCAGTACGAGTTCTAAAAGTCATTACTATGAAACGAACACATAGTGATTTTCACAGGAATGCTTGAAAATACAATGGATCTGATTTAACTTGAAAGAAAACTACTCTTCTGTTAATTCTATAGCTACAATTGTAATTAATGGAATACTGAAATATTGAAGGACATCCTTAGGGCCAGAATAAAAGCAAGAAAAATTAATGCTATATCTAGGAGGTCTTGGCTGTTTTAATGAAGGTAGTTAAAACTAATTCAAATTGCAAAAAGCAGCCTTTTTAAGTAAGCACTATGAACAGCTACCTAGAGTATATTGATATGTTTATAAAAATAAAAAGAACAATTGCATGAATCTAGCAAGAATATATTCATAAATATACAATGGCAAGAGATCATATAATATTAGCAACCTATATGTCTGGGGAATTTTTAAAAATGGCCATTTCACAAAGAAAATTAAAATATGGAATGTTTAGAAAGATGACTACGCCTATAATAATTATGATAAGAAAGCAGGTAATTTACTGAGGAATTGTTGTGAAAAATAGTGGAAATTTAAATCACCAGCAAGGACTATAATTCTAAAATAGTTAAATTGTTAATATTTACAAACTTTACATTCATTTGAATTTCAGTGGAAAATGTCCAGCCTCAATAGCTGTGTAAGTGGCAGTAGCCACTACTCCAGTGGTGATAGGAGTAGTAGAGATGGCAGGGAAGATGAAGAGTTCCAGAGAGTGTCCAGGACAGAAATGAAAGGGGGCATGGTTGATGGACACAGCAAGGGCTTGGAAATTTTCCAATTGCTATCATGAGAAATATTGAAGACTCTCAGCACAGTATGCATGTGACAAAACATGTGGCACATTTTTTAAACATGTGGATAATCTGTAACTCTACGAACTAAGGAAAATAAAATAGCAAAGAAATCTACGTCAATTTAAATGTGATAGCTAGAAAGAGTTTAACTTTTACTGGAAATAAATACCAGCCAATTAAGAGGTATCTCGCTAATATAGACTCACATTGAAATGGGTTAACTTTATATCAATGACAGAGTAAAGGGAAGGATGGATTCATAGAAAGATTATAATTTTAGAAATGAACCAGAAATATTCTCAAAGAGAACCAGTCTTCCAGAAATTGATACCCTAGAGAAGATGATCCCCAGGGTGAACATGACAGTTCCTACTTAAGAGTAGTTTATGTTTGTAGCAAGCAATGATATTTGTAGAATTAGTATGATTTTCTCAGTAAGCATTACTTACAACATCTTACACTGCTACATGTACATTTATAAAGGTAAGTTATAACAGTGTTAGTTGACTAATTTATTTATGAACTGTTCTAAATTAATAAAAGAGAAAATCATGAAACTCTGTGTCCTTTATTTGAAAATGAATGATGTATTACATATTTCATATATCTCTTAACTTTCTTAAGTATAAATTTAAATAAGATGTAATTCAAATAATGTTAATGACATTAACAATGAATATAGTTTATTGAAAGCTAATACTGTTGCAAATAAGGAGGTAGGAGAGAATGTGTAAACATATATTAAGTCAAAATAATGATCCGATTGGGCTAGTAAATCTATAAATTGAATAGATCTGAAAAAATAAGAATATATATATATCTGTTTTAGAAGGTTCGAGAGTAAGCATTAAGAAAATATAACAAGAATTATCAAGCAGTGTTTATGTCTCCATACAGGATGATCTTAATATGAAGGAGAAAAAAGAGTTTTTTGGCTTGATGTGTAACAAAAATACTTGAATGTCCAGATTAAATCACAATTGTGTTTAATCAAAGATGTACTTTTAAAAGACAGCTTTATGTATGAAAAAAAGAGAGCTAAATTTGAAAATTAGGGAATCATGTGACAGTGGAGAATCTTACATGGAAGGGAAATATGAAAAAAATAATATGAAGAATTGATCATACCTACTGATTAAGTTGAAGTATAGCTAATATTTACCATACACTGCATAGAAGGTATTAATAGGGACAATTAAAAAACAACATATTGAGATTTATGATTTACATGTTTATTCTAAGGGATGGGAGACATAAATAAGTTAAAGCAATAATCATAAGTCTGTTTATTTCTTAAGTAACAATGAATTGATTTAAGAAAGTTGGTTCTCGTTTGGAGTCTAATATGAAGAACTTAGAACTCATTTTGAGCAAGCAAGAAAGAAAACTTCAAGTAAAAACTTTGGATTAACAAAGATAAGACATGATGATAATGCAGAGGAAAATAATATACCCCAACAAAAAACATTTGTAACGTAATTCCAATCTGAAAGTTAATGAAATGTTATTTCCCCTCAATATGCTTAAAATGATAACTTTCATTTCTCAATACTCTTGGTATCATTGCAACCATGTCTAAAAAAGTATATTAGATATTATTCCTTGAAATGATTTTAATTGCATATCAGTTTATTTCTGAAGTTTCAAATATGTCATACAAATAGAGGTAATGACTGAAATAATGTAAGAGATTATGAAAATATATTCATATACCTAGTTCTGGTAATAAAAGAGGCCAGTATGGTTTCAAATATAAATTTATTAACCACCTTGCATTTATAATATCTGCAGATGGAGAACAAATTAGAACAGAAAATTCAAAATACCTCTATGATGTTGGAATTCATTCTCTTGGGGTTTTCTGATAGTCCCCATCTCCAGTGGATTCTTTTTGCAATATTTTTAGTCATATATTTTACTATCCTGATATGCAACAGCATTATAATACTATTAACAAAAATTGTCCCTTCTCTTCACATGTCTATGTATTTTTTCCTTCGTAATTTTTCCTTTTTGGAAATCTGTTATGTAACAGTCACTATCCCAAGAATGTTCATGGACCTTTGTACACAAAAACGAAATATTTCTTTGTCTGCTTGTGCTGCACAAATGTGTTTAATTCTTCTGCTTGGAGGCACAGAGTGCCTCCTCCTTACAGCAATGGCCTATGACCGCTACGTGGCCATCTGTAACCCTCTCAATTATGCCCTAGTCATGAACGACAAAGTCTGCATACAGCTGGTGGCTGCATCCTGGAGCACTTTTATTCCATTCCAAATAGGATAAACCTACCAGATTTTCTCTTTACCTTTTTGCAGGTCTAACAGAATTAATCACTTCATCTGTGATATCCCTCCAGTACTCAAGCTTGCTTGTGGTAACACATTTGTGAATGAGATAGAAGCCTATGTAGCTACAGTGGTGTTTGTTATGGGTCCCTTTTTGTTAATCATTATCTCTTATGCTAAGATTATCTGCAATATTCTGAAATTATCATCAGCCAGAGGGAGGTCAAAGGCCTTCTCCACTTGCTCATCTCACTTGATAGTTGTAATTTTATTCTGTGGAACAGCCTGCATCACCTATTTACAAGCCAATGCAAATCAATCTGATGGCATGCAAAAACTGCTGTCCCTTTTCTACACCATTTTGATCCCAACCTTGAATCCCATTATCTACACTCTGAGGAATAAGGATATCATGGTGGCACTGAGAAAATTAATAACCACATTATCAACATGAGCAAAACCCTTGAAATTCAGAAATATTATACTTTTAAAGAAAATTTTGTTCTTATGTTCTTCAAGAATAAAAACTAATATTTTGTCAATCATCCACCTTATATAAAAGTCTTTATTTTTTTAGTTTAATTAAGGGATTCTTTGTAATCAAAGTACAAATTAAGTTTATTATAAGATATATTTTTTTCAATCAGCCTTTCCTTTTATTATTGACAATTATTAACTATATTTATTATATACTAAAAACTGGCCATTCAGCTCAATGAAAGATTGCCTTTGTAGCATGACCATAGGGTAGATTCATATTCTAACTTATATTTCCTTTTACCTTTTTATTCTTCCATGTGTTTGCTTAGTGGAGCCTCAGATGGATTTCATTATCTAAGATACTAAGATACTAAATGGAAGTAGGGGAATCTTTGGGGTTTTGGTAATTAGTTCTTCACTTAATTTTTATATGCTCATTTTATTGTTTTGTGTTGTTTCCATTTCTTAATTTCCATCTCCATCTCTCTTTATTCCTTTCAAACTACAATTCCTGAATGTGTTTGCTCTTAAAATATACCCAAACTAGCTTTTTTTTCTGGTCATCTAGTTCCTCCCATTATAACATCTCTTACTTCATTGGTAATGTGTATTTAGTATTATATGTTTCTAGAAGTTTCATTAAAACTCCCAATACCTTTGTTTAGTGGATTAAATTCAGTGCCCTCAAAACATATTTCCTCATTTGATAAAAGGATCTTTGCAAATGTAGATAAGTAAAGATTTTGAAATTAGATTAAAACTATGGTTTGGTATGGGCCACAAATCCACTGGCCATTGTCCTCATGTGGGCAGAAAGCAGTAGAGATTTAGAAAACAGTAAAAGAACAGAGGAGACAGACACCATGTGTAGGTGGAGTCACATATTCAGCTATAAACTCCAGAATGTCGAGAGAAAAAACAGGGACAAGAAGCAAAGAATGATGCTTTACTAAGCCTTCAGTGAGAGTGAGGCTCTTCTGACACCATGACTTGACACTGTCCTAGAGAAATGTGGGCAACTATTTTCTTCATTATTTAAATTCACATAATTTGAGGGCCTTAATTAAGGTAAACATAAGAAAACAATACAAAATATAAATGGTCCTGTCTTATATAAATAATCTGAAATAAAATCTGTATCTTGTTTTGCCAAACTGATATATCATACCATGATTATTTTTTAAATAAATTTTATAAGAATATATTCATTATGATTCCTGATTATTTTCTTGCTTATATTTTAGGTACTAATGTGATATTTTAATTTTTGTTGGGAAATAAAATAATTATTATATTTTACTTTACAAATTGACCAAATTAAATCTTTTATTGAAATAATATTTTTCTAAGAATCTTCAGATAATTCACTTTCCAGGGTTTTTTTTTGTTTGGCTTTATTTCCTTAATCCAAAAAACAGAAGCAAAGTGAATATATCATAAGTTAAAATTCATTAAGTTTTATACTACTCACCCACACTAGAGAATGATGTAGAGCAGATCCACAGAGGCTATCACCATTGCTCCAAGAAGTAAGAACATATGTAAATTCCACGATATCAATCTAATTAAAAAATATATCCCTGAAAATTGGCAAATACTTGCTCAAACACATTTTCACAAATACACACACACACCCACACACATATATATATAGATGTGTATGTATTGTCATTTAAATCTTAAGCACTAATGTACTGTTTTATGTAATTCAATCATTTGAAAATATTGTCCAGACTACATTAAGTGGACTCACATAGGATTTTATTTAAAGGCAATCAATATGACTATAAGTTAAAGAAAAACTGGAGACAAACTACAGAACTGGTGAGAAACACAACACCAGGATATTCTCAGTCGACCCTTCATTTCCACATACAAGACTGTACTCTGTGGTGAAGTTAGATGAATAGTACAATGATTCTGGATTCCTGAAAAGATCAGGACGTAAGGAGATATTAGGTGGTTCTAATCTCTTTTGGTCATGTACCTAAGCCAAGTTGTCAAAACCATTAGGACAGTTGGTAAGCACTAATGAAGGAAGTGTAATATGGCCAGAAATTCTGAGAATTTACACAGAATATCAGACTAAGAGTAAAGAGTATAGAAGTTAATCATCTAGGCATCCCAGAGATAAACATAGAGTTTTTCTAGGAAAGGTGTAACTCTACTCTATCTCTGCAAAGCTAATGTATAAAAATCATGCTTTTTACCTTATTCAACAGTTTCTAATATTACATAACAAGTTACCACATACTCAGCAATTTATGTCACAATTTTATCCTCTCACAGTATATGTAGGTTTCAAACCTTGCATATGGTGTTTAGAATGTTATTGACTTAAATAAAGAGGTCACCTATGCTAAGTTACTGTCCATTAATTTTTGGGAATAATTCTAGCTTAGTTATATTGATGGAAGAATCCAGATCCCTGAAGTTGTAAGACATATGCCCAATTTCCCAGCTGGAGACAACTCAGAACTAGTGTGGGTATCTAGGAACTATCCACATCCCTCATCTTCTGATTTATTCCATTTCCTTCACTTCAAAATTCTGATTTTTTTCTAACTCTGTTTACTATACCTAGATTTAAAGGATTATGTGATTCAGTCAGGTCTACTGAATCATTTCCTTTATTAAAATTGAGACATATTCAACCTTAATCATATGTGCAAAATGATTTTACAATAAGGACTGAATTAATGTTGTTTTAACAACTAGGACAAGGTTCATGTACTGGAGGAAGCCTATATTTTGGCATCATCTTAGAAACTTGTTTGTACAGGTATACCATAAGCAGATGATATCTGCTTATGTTATCTACAGAAAATTATAAACATATGCAAAAATAAAAAATGAGTTGCTAAAGATAAAAGCTGGAAAATTTAATGGAGAAGTTCTTAAAAAAAAAGAGTTATATTACTTTAACAAGCATCACAGGAGACTACAAAGATAGCATAGCCACAAGTAAGAAATGAAAGATATGACCTCAGAAATTAGTGTTATATTTTTTACATATAATAGTATTTTGTATATGCATGTAGAAGTATGTATACACATACATATGCATTTCTGAGGAAAGAAATAATACATAGTTTTCCAGAAAAATAACTCTACACATGTGCACATACATACCTATGTCAATTCATTCATAATTCTAGTAGGAAACCATAATAAAATCATTCATTACAAATCCACATTTTGCATTACTGTACTTTTGAAATCTTAATAATTTAGTTGAATTTAAGAACATATTACTCAGTGATCACTATGAGCCATATTTTCTTTTTAAACAAGTACAATTTATGAAAATTATAATACAAAGTAAGAAAAGCAAAAGATTTTCTATAAAATTATTGAAAGTGAATTTCAAAAACCATTGGTTTTTAATTAACAATTTAGATGCTAGTCATCTACACTATGTTCTTATTGACATTTGTGTAGAAAGAAAGATGAGAGAACATGAAACATATAGCATTATGTTACAAATTAGAATTTTATATATGAAAATTACCAAAATCTCAGACATATCTAATAAATACTTTTCTAGGAAGTAGATTGAGAATGATTGGAGGCATTTTGGGTTTAATTTCCTCTGAAATATTTCATATTTAAAATACTTAGACTGTACATAAACCTTGAAATTGCATCCATGATCTACATGTCCTTAACAGAAATAATTAATTAAATCTTGATCCAAGACAGTATTGATTTTAAAAGGAAATAGATTATAATAAATAAATTATAGATGTATTGTGATTGGAGAAAGCTGGTATTCCTATAGTCCAATACCTAGTTAGAAGAATCAAGAAGAATCATTAAGAAATGTGGAAATGTAAGTATAAGAAAAGGATTAAGAGCCACAATTTTCAGTTAGAATATTCTCCAGTGAATTTTGGGCACGTAATTAAGAAATGCTGCTTTCTCAAGGGTATCCTTGATCTTTCCAAGATCTGGTGTAGAAGGAGAGAGTTGCTGAATTCCATAGGGAAACTCTACAGGAAGGACAGCTTTGCCCAGAGTCACAAGGAAGAAAAATTGAATGAGTGGTAAACAGAAGCTTAAATCTAAATAATATGGAAGTGACATAGTGAAAGAAATATACCCAATAGAAAAAGTAGGATATTTTAATTCAAAGTGAATCTACTATTATAAATGTACAAACATTCTTAAAGAGATACGAGTTTCATTATTACTAGAGTCTAAATGTAAGACTCTTCCTAAACCAATTCATACATATGAAGTACTTAACTATTCTATGTAGCAAAATGAATCTTTACAACAATAAAACATGAATGACTGTACACTGTGATTTTTCATTTATATTCTTTATTGTAAAGAGCATTGTAAAACACCAAGAATCATTTTTTGATCATTTTGTAAAGTAAAAATTTTCATTCAAATCAAATCTTCAATATTTGGATATTTTACTTTCCTTTTTTGTGGATGTTGCTGAAAATTAAATTCAATTACTTTGAAACTCATAGAACCCTATATAAATTCAGCATAGTCATGGTAATAATCTACGAGATAAATAAATGAAACACTTTTGGAATAAACATATTCTAAAGAATAGTTTTACATTTTACATTTTTCTTGGCTTTATTATTTTTTTTAAAAAGATGCTTATTATATTAAGGTATACTAAATTTTCTCAAATACATTGTTTCCTGGAAGTGATTTTCTTGCTTCAATTTGCAGATTAAATAAATAAGTTACAAATGATAGAATTTTCATTCCCTAATAATTTTGATTTGTTTACTTCAGAAAAACTTATTCTTTTTATTGTAAAAGACAGCAGATAGCCTACAGATCTGTAACCCTGTGTTCTCACTAGGCCAAAAGAATACTTCAGATTTTTGTAGCAAGGATCATCAAGTAACCTGGCTTTTTTGTCAAGTGAGATAACATCAATATATTTTGGGGAGCATAATGTACAATGACTGATATTTAAATTAACTTTTTATAGCACATAACAACCCCAGAAGCCTGGGTGCTGTGGAGGAGCAGCTGTTGGATAACCAATTTTCCTTTCTTGTCTTCTTTTTTCCTCTTTCTAAACAACAGAAATTCAACATAGAGAACTACAAAATGAGTTCCGTAAGCATGTGGGATGTCTTGAACCCGTCAAAATTCATGGACACATAACTTCTGAGTGCTGCTTGCCTCTGCAGACTCAAGATAACTCCTGATAACACTGAACTAAACTAGAACCTTGCCAGGTAAGTGTGCCACATCATCTTCTCTGGAGGGAACCACAAAGTCCAGTGCAGTTTGCAGACAGTTTAAACACCTCCTGAACAAAACTGGTGGCCTAGTAAATGGAAGTAAAATTTCACTTCCACCTGGTGGGGGTGGGGAAGAGTGCTGAGTTGATCCCCTGTGTGGGGGTGGGATGGCCCAGACATGGCCTGGGAAAAATAACAGCACATTCAACCACCTTGCAGAAACTGGTATCATGCTGAAACTAACAACATTCCCAGAGAAAAGCACTCCCTGGTTTGCCTGTGGATGGAAGGACCTAACCACTATTCAGATACCAGCAACTCATTGGATCATTTTGGAACTGCCTACATAAATCAGCAGATGCTGACAGCCTACCCCTCAAAGAAGCACCTGGGCTTAAACACCCTGAGTGAATTCCCCCCAAACATGTTGGATAGAGAGTGGGAACTTCAACTGCCATAGAGCCTACTATATAAACTCCAAGAAGGGACAACATCCAGATAAGAAATTGAAGGAAAGTGCCCAGAGTACTCAATGAACTCAGAGGATATTCACACATCTCTATAACATAGAAGAAACTTGGACAACATATATTTACATTTATATGGGTTTTTTTTCTTATTTTAGTGTACCTTTAAAAATTTTTTCTCTTTTGCTTTGTTTGTGTTGTGGATTTTGCTTTTATTGCCTATCACCTTTGTTCACTCTATTGTAATTTCCATTTGCTTAGCCCTCCTTTTCCCACATTATTTTCTCTAACCAATTTTTAATTTTTTTCTTACTCTTCTTTTGTTACTTCCTCCCCTCTTCTTATATTCCTCTCCTCCCGCTTCTTGCCCCCTGCACTATCCCTATCTCTTCCACAATAACTACTCACCACCTAGTTTACAATATCCCCTTTACCTATTACTCTCACCCTTCCTATCTTTCTTCAATTCCTGACAATAGTGCCTTCTCCAAAACAACTAAACTGAATCTTTACACACATTGGACTCTTACTACCCCAAACCCCCACATATCATATATCTTCACCCTCACCTCACTCGCCTACATGTGCCTTCTTCTAGTGCCAACATTTTAATTACTTAAGTATCAATTTTTATGTAAACTGTTATTTCCCCAGTACTCACTGTTTATAGGAAATATTGCCAAGGGTTTTCTTTATTATGAAAATAATAGGTTTGATATTAAATCTGAGGTTTTTTTAATCACTAATTTGTACCTCAGTGAACAATTCAGTGAACAGAATTATTACAACTACATGACTAACAACTAAGCTAGTCAGAGCATAGAATTAAAGTAAGGGAAACATAACAGATAAAATCTTCAAGTAACTAATTAACAACAGACAAGCAAAGCACAAAATAGAAACATGGGAATAAAAAAAGAAGGCAGGGGAATATGTCTCCCAAAAAAAGCTAATGATCACACAATAGAGTAATTTGGGGAAAGTTAAGGGGAGGAATCCTCAGTTGTTGAGGTCAGAGGAATAATGATAAGAATGTTAGATAAGCTTAAAGAAGAGCTTAAAGAGGACAAAAAAAAAAAAACAACTCAATGAATCCCAAGAGAATAATGATAAAAAACTCAAGAAGTCAGAGAAACAACTAAATGAGTACAGAGGATTTCAACAAATTCCAAAATGAAAGCATGGAAATTATGAGTGAGAGAGAGAGAAAGAGAGAGAGAGAGAGAGAGAGAGAGAGAGAGAGAGAGAGAAATGAAATACAGAGGATAGTAAAAGATGTGAGAGGGGATCTTAACAAAGATTTGTAAAGTCTCAAAAAAAAAAAAAATCAAACAGAAGCCCTGTTAACAAAAATTTCCTTAAGTAAAATAAAAAATGCAGTTGAAATCATTCCAGCAGACTGGAACAAGTAGAAGACAAGATTTTAGGGCTCAAAGGAAAAAAATAAATATTTAAAGCAAAACATAGAAGAACACTTATAAAAGAGAATAAAAAGCTGCACAATGAATATGCAAGAACTCTGTGACTCCAACAAAAGACTATAATGGGTATCAAAGAAGAAGAGGAGCAAGCAAAAAGTATAGGAAATAAATTGAAGAAAACAATAGTCAAATATGTCCCAAGTATCAAGAAAGAGGTGCTCATCAAGGTTCAGGAAGACTCCAGGACACCACAGCATATCAAAGTTAAAACAATTCACACACAGAATAGGAAACAATATTAAAGATTGTAAGAGAGAAAAATCAAATAACATATAAAAGTAAAACCATTAAAATAAGAGCAGATTTCTCAACAGAAATCTTAAAAGCAAGAAGGGCATAAAGTAAGATATTTCAAGCTGTGAAAGAAAACAATTTCATTCCTAGTGTATTCTACCTAGTACAGGTATCATTCAAAATGAGGATTAAAAAATTTCCATAATATACAAAAGCTAAAAGAATACATGACAACTAAATCACCACTCCATAAGATTCTGAAACCAGGAGTTCTACACAGAAGATAAAATAAATAGCCATGAAATAATGGGAATTATTAAATCACAAGAGAAGAGCAGACAATACATGACCACTAAACCAGCACTCCAGAAGATCCTGAAAGGAATCTTACATGCAAGAGATGAAAAGAAATAATTCCCATCTAATGATAGAAATTATTAAATCTCAAGAGAAGTAATTGGAGAGTAACAGAGAAGTAATTGAACACACAACCCTTTACACAAAAAAAATAACTAAATGATAGAAATAACCTTAAACCTCTCAATGGTAATACTTAAAGTCAATGACCTCAACTCCCCCATTAAAACCATCAATTGGTGAGCCATATTAAAAATTAAGACCTAGCAATTTGTTGTTTAGAAGGAACCCAACTTATAGACAGAAACAAACATTGGCTTAGGGTGAAAGAGTGGAAAAAGATTTACCAAGCTAATGTTACCCACAAACAGGCAGGAGTAGCTACAATTAGATAAAGTAGACATCCACCTAATTTATTCAGTATAGATAAAGAAGGTCACTTCATGTTAATAAAAGGAGTAATACCTCTACATGTAATAACAATTATTAGCTTATATGTGCCCAATATTGGTGGACCCAACTTCATTAGACATATAATACTGGATTTAAAAGCACAAATACTTCCCAAAACAATGACAGTTAGAGACTTCAATATTCCTCTATCATTAAAGACAGGTTATTCACCCAAAAAAATCAACAAGGAAACTTTAGAATTAAATGACACCAGAGATTAAATGAATCTGACATGCTTCTACAGAGTATTCCATACTACAACAGCACAAAATATGTTCTCAGGAGCCCACATAACTTACCCCAAAAGGGATCACATTTTAACTAAAAAAGCAAGTCTTAACAAATACAAGAAAATTGAAATAACCCCCTACTCACTGTTTGGCCACAACAGAATAAAAGTAGAACTGAACAATAAAAAAATAGCAAAAACCACATTATGTACATTCTGGTTAACCATGTCTAGTATCTTCTCCATGAATTTCTCAGCAATATTTTCCAAATTTTCTTCTTTGAGGGTTTTTATGCGGGTGTTCAAAACACCAAAAGTGAAGAACATGAGAAGACACAGAAGCAAAGAAAGGAGTTCAGAGAGAACTTCAACAGACACCAAAGTGAAACAACGGACACTATAAAAAGGGAGATACATGAGTTAAAGATGACAACACAAAATATAAAAGACGAGTTGGACAAAGTTATGGAAAACTTCAGAACAAAGAATCAAATGGAAATACTGGAATTAGAAGGTCCTTTTATTCAAACAGAAAACAGTGGAAGGCCACTCAAGCACACTAGAATAAGTGGAATACAGAATCTCAGAGCTAGAAGATAAAATAGAAAGTAAAGAAAAAAAAACAGAAGAAATCTTAGTCAAACAACTCAAGAGCTGTGAAAGGAATATTCAAGAACTCAGTAACTCCATCAAAAGACCAATCATGGGCACTGAAGAAGGAGAAGAGGTGCAAGCAAAAGGAATACAAAATATATTCCATAAAATAACAACAGAAAATTTCCCAAATCTAGAGAAAGTGTTGTCCATTCAGGTACAGGAAGCTTCCAGGACACCAAACAGACTTGACCAAAATAGAACCTCTCCATGGCATATTATCATTAAAACAACAAGCACAGAGAACAGAGAAAAAATATTGAAGAGTATTAGAGAGAAAAAAACAAATAACATATCAAGGTAATCCCATCAAGATAACAGGAGATTTCTCAACAGAAACCTTAAAAGGAAGAAGGGCATGGAATTAGGTATTTTGGGCACTGAATGGAAATAAATTCAGCCCTAGGATGCTCTACCCAGCAAAACTATCATTCAAAATTGACAGAGCAATAAAAATCTTCCATGATACCCTGAAACTAAAACAATATATGACCACCAAGCCACACTACAGATGATTATACAAGGAATTCTGTACACAGAAGATGAAAGAAAAAAAAAAAAAACCAAGAAAGGATGGAAAGTATCAAACCATAGGAGAAGAAAAGACAAGTAACCAGAGAGGGTCATTGATTTGACTACACATAATCAAATCCTTAAACACTGCAGGTGGGAATGTAAGCTAGTACAACCACATTCAAACAAAATATGGAGGCTTCTTAAAAAAATAAACATAGATCTGCCATATGATCCAGCAATACCACCCTTAGGCATATACCTGAAAGAATGCAACTCAGGTTATTACAAAGGCAACTACAAACCCATGTTTATTGCAGCACTATTTATAATAACCAACCTATGGAAGCAGCCAAGATGCCCCTCTACAGAAGAATGTATTAAGAAAATGTGGACTATATATACATTGAGATTTTACTCAGTCACAAAGAATGAAATTTTGTCACTCACAAATAAATGGATGGAACTAAAGAACATCATCTTAAGTGAAGTTAGGCAGGCTCAGAGGTCAGAAATTTCATGTTCTCCCTCATATGTGGATTACAGACACAAAACAAATGCAATAATATTATTGAACATGGGTCACACACTAAGGGGAGAATACATGGGAGGAATAGGGAAAGGGAAAGAAACCTAAAACTTGAATGTGATTGATGTGCTTACTGTAGAGGAGCAAATAAAGGAATCTTAAACTGGCAGAGGCCACTATGGGAAGGGGACCAGGAAGTAGTGAACAGGTCTGGCAGGAATGAACCAATGTGGGTTGCAATACAGAAGTGCATGGAAGCAATGCTAGCAATCTCTCTTCATAGCTATCTTTAACTCAAACTAGCAAAAATGCTGTCTTTCTTATTATTTTGTGTTTTCTCTTCAACAAGTCAAGAGAATAAGAGGGTGGAACAGCTTTTGCATGGAATCAGGAGTAGGGGATGCCCAAAAAAGGTATACATATATAAGTCAATGTAAAAATGATAAAATAAAAGACAAAAAAAATTTTAAAGATCTAAAAAAATATAAAAGAAAGGACTTGGACTTTGAAGTGAAGCAAAAATGCCTTCAGGTATGTGTCTTCTAATTAACTGGTGATTGTGTGGACATGCTCAGGTTTCACAATGGTTTATGAATAGGAGTTAATATATTTATAGAATATTAATATATTTATATTTATTAACAGAAGTAATATAATCATTCTAAGATTATTTTTATATAAGATATGGATATCACAGTAATATATCTAATATTGGTCAAAAGAGTCCTATGCACCTACTCATCAGCTTACCCTCAGTGAAAAATTTCCTTCTGCTAAATTAAAGAATGTTTTAGTTCACAGCACCCATATGCAACAATTTCTTAAGGCTCTAGTTACTGTTCTATATAGAGCCTCCAGAACTAGCTTGTCAGACTCTACTTGCAGGTTCTTGGCCAGACCATGTGTCATTCTCTTCCTTATTTTTCTGGTCTCTGATTCCCTCCAGAGCAGGCATCTTCATGGCTACCCATGATAAGCACGTCACTCCTCAGTGCAGGGCAGAGTCTAGGAACTACAATATCGAGCTAGCTCTCAAAATCTACCTTCCCAAAAAGTGGGTTTAGATAATTAGTTCCAGAGTATCTCATTTTTGTTATCTTCTTTGGCACTAAGCCGAGGACAGTGTCTGACATGGCATGCTTAGCTACAAACTATCAATATCTATCTGTTTTGTGAAATCCATACATGTGAGAGAATGCTTCCTGCTGCATATTCAGCCAAGTACTTAATTCTCTAGACTGTCAGGATTCCATTACTCTTTTTACTATTGAATGCCCGCAATGGTTAGGGGCTTATGACAGTCATTATGTGCATTGAAGTAACTTTTTTATGAAATTATGTACTAGTGCAGTGAATGGAACTGTGCCCTAGATTTACACATACAACATATTTTCACTGTCAGAAAATTTTCTTCTTCAATTCATCTTCTTTTCATTTTACCTTGTACTTTTCAGCTATATTTAACCTACACATGATTCCATACAAACTAAATCTATGATCCCACATTTTCTGGACTCCATATATGTTATGGTGTATATATGAAGTCAGCTCCCCAGTGTTCATGTTAGGCATGATCCTACTGGTCCACATGGACACCAGAGTTCACACACCCATGTACTATTTCTTGAGCAATCTATCCTTCTGTGATTTCTGCTCTTCCTTTACCATGTCTCAAGGTGCTGGCTGATTTCTTATCTAAGCAAAAGTAGTCTGTACAATTTAGGTGCCCTTAAGTTTTATTTGTTTGGAGCTTTTGATGATGTGTAGTGTGTTATGTTGGCTATCATGGCCTATTATCATGATGTGGCCACTTGTAATCCCCTTCTTCATACATTGCAAAGTCCCAGAGGGTCTGTACCCAGCTAGTGGCTGCTGTCTTTCTAGTAGATTTTATGGATTCAGCAATGCATACTCCCTCCTAATTCACCTGTCCTTCTGTAAGTCAAATATCATTAATCACTTTTTCCATGACTTTCTACACTTGCTAGGCCTCCCCTGCTCAGATACATCCATAAATGAGATATTGATGTCCATTTTATGTGTCTGTTTTGGGTTTGAGTGTTGTAACTATTTTCCTCTCCTACAGCTATATTCTAGCTATTATTTTTAGGATGAACTCAGCCAAGGGCAGTCACAAAGCCCTCACTACCTGTGCCTCCCACCTAACAGCCATATTTTATGGCACACTCCTGTTCATGTATCTCTGTCCCAGTTGTGACTATCATCTATGTGAGTTATGCAGATTATATCAACCACAACTAGGCGAGCAGTAAAATAGATAACATGGAGTACCCTGAGTTTCTCAGTGCAATATGTTCACTTAATACTGGCTCCACAGTACAGTGCTGGTGTTTAGACACAATACAGGACCTGAATTAAATTAGGGACAAGGTAAGTAAAAGTGTCACTGTGATTTATGACAGATCATGTTCTCAGGAGACAGATCCACTGTCTACTCCCTAATTAAGAAAACCAGAATTTTTGTTCAAATTTGTTTGTTTATATATTATTTTATTTGTGAAAGAGTCTGAACTCAGGACCTTGTTAGGCAATGTACCTCTTGAGACATGTAGCCAACTACATTTTTTTTTGCTTTAAATATTTCTTCAGATGGGATCTCATACATTTTGTTAGGGGCAGCATAGGATAATGATTCTCATATCTCTGTTTCCCACGTAGCTGATTACAAGATTGCACCACCATAGTTGGTTTGTTTCTTGAGAAATAGTCTCAGTAACTTTTAACCAGGCTAGAATTGAGTCATGCTTCTCCTGATCTTTCCCTCCAAGGTACCTGAGATTACAAGTGTATACCACCATGACTCACCAAGGAAGCCAGAATTTGTACATTAATAGACCAGTGAGTTTTTCTTCCATCCTGAAGAGATGAAACAAATTAGTAGACACATAAAGAAATTTATTATGTTTTTTCCTAGAAGAGGAACTATAAGTGTTTCAATAGCATGACCTCCCCTTGGAGTTCTGGTTGTAATGAAGAGGCTTCCATTGTATTGTGTACCAATAGCTGGACTTGGGGTAGCTGTGAAAGGTCTGACTTGTTAGAAACACACGTTAAAGAGGTAGGCTAGTAACAAGGAAAGAAAAGGCAATCATGGTATTCAATCCTCCACCACAAATGGTCACTCCCATGCTGGATTCTTCCTTGTCTCCACCAAGTATTGCCCTTGGACACTCCCCTTGTGGTTATTTTGTGGTTGTAAATTCCTAAAAAGGTAAGGAAGTCTCTTGGTACCTTCAGACCAGAAAATGGCACATAATCAATAAACTGAACTATGTCCTGAATCTGACCTCTCTGGTAACCCCCCATAGTAATGACCTTACAAATATTGGTTCCATCACAGCCATAAAGTTAAATGCCCAGTTATAGGAACAAGCATATATGCAGAATACATATATTACAAGACCCTGTCAGTGATTCTATCCCCACTTCAAGCTAACACCCAGGTTTTTACTTCCATTTACCCCCATGACATATAAAGTACCCATTGAGACTGGAGATGAGGTCATTGAGCCACTTTGCTCAAGACCACTGCTCCCTTGCTGTGTATCTTACTTTAATTTCAATAAAATTTTGCTGCTGCTTTGTAATCTGTGTCTCCTTCCATTTCTTTGTTTGGGTTTCCAAAGACCTAAGATATTCTTGACCAGGATCATCTGGAACCACTCACTACTAACATTTTGGTGATCTAGCCAGAAGGTAAACCCCCTACTCAACATGCCATCTCTGTTGCTTGTTTCAGCTAAACTGAACTTCTTTCTGAAAATGTCGGCTAATCTTTCAGGTCCCCTCTTGCCCATCTTTCTTCTTGCTAAGGGACATCATTATATACCATCATATGAAAGATGTAACTTTTGTCAGTGAAATCATACTTTTGAT
The DNA here is from genome assembly GCF_047511655.1 of Castor canadensis. Taxonomy (NCBI): domain Eukaryota; kingdom Metazoa; phylum Chordata; class Mammalia; order Rodentia; family Castoridae; genus Castor; species Castor canadensis. Next base: position 190,804,227 of record NC_133386.1, read on the forward strand.
TGTGGTGATCTCATGGCTACTCTCAAAGATGATTGTGACCAATTTTTCATCTTCTCAGGTGTCAGGGAACTCCTTTAACATCTCTTTCTCCAGTCTTACAAAATGACTCAAGATGATGATTTTGGCACAATCCTATGGATTTCCTTAAGGAATTATAAGACTCAACCCTGGGTGATTCCTAAGTAATTTTCTTAAAGGAGGTAGATCAGGTCCTAATTCTTCCTTGTTTGCTTTGGTGATTTGGCACATCTGTTTGACCTTACTCCATCATGCATCTTGGGTCAGGAAAAAAATGTAATAATTGTGTAGATTCACACAGCCATGTTCTTCACCCTGGGATACCTCCAATAGGAGTTGTACACTGCACTTGGAGGTATACAAATGAGCAATCAGCACTGATATACACCCAGAGACAGTCACATTTGACCATAATAGGGTAAATTAGAGGAACTCCTCCAGATCCCAGGATTCCTTGGACACCTAGAGGTTCCCTGAGGGTTCTCGGAAATCTTATTGACTCCATGGGATCTTGCTTTCTCCCTCCTCCTCCTTCTCTTTTCACAGGTCAAAATGGGGAGAGACCCCTCTATCTTGATATATTCTCTGCTCATCTGAATCCTAAAAATTGGAAATGTTTTGAATCTGCTAACATGGAAAAGAAACTCTGTCTTCTCCTATAATGTAGCTTGGACCCAATATCAACTAGGGAGTCAAGAAAAGTGTCCCAATAATGGAAGATCAAACCATAATACCATCTTACAGTTAAATTAATTATGTAAGAGACTAGGAAAGTGGTCTGTGGTACTAAACCTCCAAGCCTTTATATGCATATAAAAAAACCTTTCCCTTTTCTGGGAAACCCCTCAGGCTCCAAATGGAGAAAGCAATTGATGAGAAAGTTGATGTCCTTGATGACCCCCTGATATAGGGAGTGACACCTGTCTCTCAGGGGGGATGCACACTGTCTCCTTAGTATAATCCTCCCCCTGCACTCCAATACTCACAAGCTCCTCAGATGCTCAAAATAGAACACCTTACTCATAGGCTTCTGAAGTCTTGTTCCTGTAGCAAAAGTTGGTGAGGTTCAAGGGCTCGATTCAAGCCCTAAGTACCCTTTTCTATGTGTGATATCCAGTAATGCAAAGAAAATTTGGAAATAAATTTATAAATATGTTTCAGACCCTGACATTGGCTTTTGATCTGTCCTGGAGTGATATTCAATTCCTGTTGGCCAATTGTTGCACCCTGATAGAAAAGGAAAGAGTTATTCCTGGGTAAAAGACAAATCTTTGCCTGGGACCCTTGAGACTATCAGTCCCTGGCTGATACTGTATGTAAAACTGACCCAAATTGGGACTAAAACTCCAGGGGGAGATGTGAATGAGGCAAAACATTGTGGGAGCAAACCTCTTGGCCATGAAATTGGGAATTGCTAAGCCTGTTAATTATGATAAGGATAGAGGAATTACTCAGGAAGAAAAAGAAAATCCTGTATCATTTTATTTCAGGTTGGAGAGAGCCTTCAGAAAATATGCCAACATTGATACCTGCTCTAGAGAAGGACAGGATCTTCTCAGTCAACATTTCATTACCCAGTCTGCCCCAGGTATTAGGAGGAAACTTCTAAATTGCATTTGAGATGTCAAACTAAAAATACTCAGCTGCTGGATGTTGCTTTTTTGGTTTAAACAATCACTATCTAGAAGAGGAAAGGAAGGGACAGAGTAAGGAAAGAGTCAGGCTAAAGTTATGACTGCCATGTTTAAGGATGTCCATAACACATACTCAGATAAAAGAGGTGGCCCACAAGAAGTGGAAGAGGCCAAGATATTTTGCCATGGACTGGCCAGATATACCTTCCGGCCCTTGTCACAACTGTTCTAAAAGAGTGAAGGATTCCCAAAACTGGAGGTTTGTCTGTTCTCACTTCCAGATAATAGCCTGGCCTGCCAAAATTCTGGTTGTCTCAGCCAAAACTGAATGCAACTGAAAAGATCCCAGGCACTCTCTGTAGTAACTGTGTGAATTTGTCATTATTCTTGAGGATACTCCAGTAGCCTTGAATGTATTGAGTAAGCAAATTCATTTCCTTTTGGATACATGAACAACTTTCTTTGCTTTTCCTGCCTATGCAGGAAAACATTCCTCTCAAACCATGATTGTAGTGGGAGTCTATGGAAAAAGAATGTTAGAAATTTCACCCCCTCTTGCCTTGCCATATTGAAACTCAAGTATTCATCTATAGATTTCTTATAATTCTTGGTTACCCTGCTCTACTCTTGGGCTGGGACATAATGGGAAAACTGGTCATGGTCCTGCAATTGTACAACTCTTGGGTACTCCTAATGTTTCAGGAAAATTCCCTGAAAGCCCACAAAATCAATCTGGGACTGGAGCAATAAGTAAGTCTTTCAGTTTGGTACAATGAGATACCAGGGAGAGCAAAGACAGCCACCTTTGTTAAGATACAACTCAAGAACTCCAACCATTATTAAGATCATAAAAATTATCCTCTAAATTAGGAGGCAAAGGAGACACTTAACAAATTGTTAAGAAACTTCTAAAACATGGTCTATTAAGACCTTGCTAATCTCCCTACAACACTCCTATCCTACCTGTGATAAAACCCACAGTAGAATATAAGATAGTCCAGGATCTGTTGCTGGTATATGAGATAATGGTCTCTACACACAATTTAGTGGCTTTTCCATATACCATTCCCTCACAAATACCTAGGGACAGTAAATGGCTCACAGTCCTGTACCTAAAAGGTACTTTCCTGACCATCCCTTTGCATCAATGTTCACAATATCTCTTTGATATCTAGAGTAAGGAATCCTTTACAAGTGAACAACAAAGTATGCATGGGCAGTTGTGGCTCAGGATTTTCCAGACAGTGCCCACTTTTTTGCCAGAGCATGGAAAAAGATTTGAGGGACCTTCAGATTTAGAAGGAGGATTTCACCAATATGTCTATCATCTCTTGAGTTGCAGCCCTACTCAGGACATTTCAAATGTTAATATTGTTCTGATCCTTAATTTCTTCACAAGTAGGAAATATGAAGTCTCAAAAAACAAGACCCAAGTCTCCTTACAGAAGTTTCACTATCCAGGCTATGTCCTCACTCCTAGAAAATGGAGACTATCAACTGAAAGAACTTTTCAAATCTATAGCCTAGAATTGTCATGAAGTAAACATCAACTCCATTCATTCTTAGGAGTGGCAGGGTTCTCCCAGATCTGATATCCAACAATGGAGTCACAATCAACATATGAGGCAACAAAGGAATGACCCTGGTTGACCAGGATGTCTGAGGGTAATACCTGCTACTCTACTCCTATTAGGATGCCACTAAAATAACTCTGATTCAGCAGCTAGAAGGGCTTAGCCTCCATCATGTAAGGACCACCCTGAAACTGAAAAGATAATTGTGGATGTCTGGGGAAAATGTTAACTAAATATCAAGACATCCTTTCAGAATCACTATCAGTGACAATAAGACCTGTAACATCTTAAATCCTTCATCTTTGCTGCTTTCCGCACTCAAAACTGAGCATACTTCTAAGCAGGTGATCATATGTAAGTAAGAAGACCTGACAGATAAACCACTCCTCAAACCTGAGGAATGGATAGAACTAGTTTTCATGCTCAGTGGGAAAAGAAAGGCAGAATACACAGTGGTAAGCCAAGAGGAAGTCATTGAGGCATAGCCAAAATTTCTGCCCAAAAGGCAGAACTGACAGCATTGACTAGAGCTTTGACTCTAGGAAAGGGAAGGAGACTTAATGTTTATACTGATTTAAAAAGTGCCTCTCTAGTGATACATGCCCATACAGATGTATGGAAGGAAAGGGGACTTCTCTCAGGAAGGCAATCCCCAATAAAGCATGGAAAAGAAATCCTGTGGAGGCTATTCATTTACCTAAGGAAGTGGCAGTGATCCACTGCTGGGGACATGAGAAAGTTTTAACCCCGATGTCACAGAGAAAACTGTGTGGAGAAAAAGATAAAAATGGGGCTCTGAGCCCAACAGATGTATCTCCAGTCTCTGCCTTGGGACTGTTCCCTCCACAGGAGCCTGTAAGTCCCAAACATACTTCTAGTTAGACAAAGGAGGCTTCCCTAATGGTGACATAAAGAAGGAGCTTGGTGGCATAAGATGATGAATCTTTCCTGCCGTAATCCACCTAAAAAAAAGTGATAAAGTCTATACAAAACACTTTCCACTGGAGCAGATGCAACTCATTGGCTAATGAACAGATTTTTTGTGAGGACCAGAAAAAATGCTATATTTGGGTGATTTGCTGAAACTGTTACCTCTGCTCATAAGAATCCTGGTATAAATCCAAATCAGAAAAGGGATACTTACTTAGGAGAGGATTGGCAGGAAGATTTCACTCACATTCCCCCTTTGGCAAGGATAGAGGTAGTTTCTACACATCATAGATACGTTTACAGGATTGAATGAGGCTTTCAGCATTCAGATAGAAAAAGTCTCTGATGTGGCAAAGCTAGTTCTAAAATAGATTATCCCTAGATTTAGACTATCCCAGACATACCAGAGTGATTAGGAGCCAGATTTTGTTTCACAAATCTCCTAGGGGTCACTCAGCCCTTGGGAATGAAATATCATTTGTATTCAGGCTGGAGATCATAACCCTATGGTAAGGTTTAAAGGGCCAATCAAACAACCAAATGAACCATGCCAAGCTTTGCCAAGAAATTTCCAGAAAATGGAATCATGTTCTACCTGTTGGCTTGCTGAGAATAAGAAATAGCCTAAGGACTAAGATCCATTTGAGCTCCTTTGAAATGTTTTATGGGAGGCCATTCCTCTTCAATTTGATGATAGTTCCTGAGCCTGTCCATTTCCTAATGTATATAATATGTCTAGGACCATTTCAGCAAGCATTTCTGAAATTGGGAAAAATGGTTCTACCAACCCCCAAAAAAGGAGGAGAACTCAAAATTGTACTGGGAGAACAGGTATTAATCAAGTCCTGGAAGGAAGGAACCCCAGCTGACCAACTCTATCCTGAATGCAAAGGTTCCTATCAAGTGATCCTCACCATTCCCACAGTAATCAAAGTGAAGCTAATGGATGGTTGGATTCATTTTTCAAAGGTAAAGTATGTCATGGAGGAACTCTTCTCTGACAAAGTCTGGCCTGAGGACACTTACTCCTATAAGCATATAGAAGATCCTTCTCTTCCAAAAGGATCAAAAAGCTCAGCTTACAAAAAAGTTAAAGCCTTACATGCCTACTTCTTTTACCTCCTTCTAACAGCACAAGGGCCCTGTGCCAAGGACTCCCACTCCTGGAAGCATTCCTGATATGGTGATCTGGTTATACTCAAGTCTTCCTCATTTCACTTCCTAAACTCTGTCACTTTGGAGACCTCATAACTATAAGGCACCACCTCTAAGCCCTTACTCTGATTTTTAACTGAGGGAGAGACATATGGCTTTAGTAGTACCCTAGTGAAGCCTTCAGATCCAACCTATCAGCTGTCCACACTAAATGTCAAACACCAACATCTAAATAAAACTAACCCAGAACTAGATAGAGATTGTTGGTTGTGACTTTCACTTGGGTGTACTGCAACAGTCCTTCTTCATCTGGAAATGTTGGTCCTTAATACCATGCCCCTTTACCCACGATATCAAGGGGGTTAACCTTTTCAACTTATGATTATAAATGACCTCTATCATTTCCAAACCTCAAAAATCACAAAAAGAACTGTGACTGTTAGGTCTGTCCAAATTCTCTTATCATACAAGGCAAACCTTACTAAGGGCACCTCTTGTTTGCCTTTGTGGGGAGTAGGCACCACTGAAACCTCTCATAAATTCATGGTACCGCTGTGCCTTAAAAGAATGTTAATCAAAGGACACCATCTAGGTGATGTTGCTGACAACTCCTGTGAACAGATTTTAACTCTAAATTCCTCCAGTAACTATGCTAATTTCCAGGTTATCCAAGTACCCAGGTTTACCAACCCCTGTATTTTTCTGTGTGGCATACTATAAAAAAAATCATGTCCTCAATTAAAAACTCTATTTTGCTGGACAAATTTCTAGGTGCACAAACATTTTTCTTTGGGAATAAAAAAATGTGAAGATCCACTTGCTACAGAATTATTGTTGTTTCCTAAATAAACTCCCCTTGAATAACTTCTTGTGGACACAAAAAGATTTTTCCTACACTGGGAAAATAAAATCACTGTGGCTACTCAGTATTGATTTCATGGGCACTTGTAACCCCTTCTGGGACTATGTTGGTTGCAAATTTGTCAACATGGGAAAATGGAAAATACTAAATTTACTCACATGTTTTCCATAGATCTCAAATTTCCTCAGAGACACCAGGAGTTTTCTTCCAATGCAGGACTAATTTCTATCAATATTTGTCCTCTGACTAGAATTGGCACCTGCACCATTGTACACCTGGACCTTAATATACATGTTGCTCAAAAAAAATCAGTCTGCAATTTCCCCACTTACAACAGTTGTTTGGACAGAATGGGTTACTCAATTCATCCCTTTCCTAATTTGGTTGTGCTAGCTTCAAGTGTAGGTACCAGCTGAGCAATGGTGGCTCATGCTTATAACACTAGTTTTAGGAGACAGAAATCAGGAGGATCTCAGTTCAAAGCCAACCCAGGCAAATAGTTCTGTATGACTCTATCTAGAAAAACCCTTCACAAAAAAATGCTGGTGTAGTGGTTCAAGGTGAAGGCCCTGAGTTCAAGCCCCAGTACCACAAAAAAAAGAAAAAAAAGAAAGAGAGAAAGAAAAAGAGTAGTTATCAGGGTTGGAGCACTAACCACCTTCCTCTCATATTTCCAGAAATTATCCAAAGAACTTTCTGAAAGCCTGGAAGAAATAGCAAAATTTATGGTCCCACTTCAGAGTCAAATAGAATTTCTGGCACCTGTGTTTCTTTGAAACATAGAGGATTAGATCTTCTGACAGCTAAGAAAAGGGGGGGATTTTTCCTTTTCATAGAATAAGTGTGTTCCTTCTGTGTAAACTAGTCAGGTTTGATCAGAGAAGCAGGAAAATGATTATCTAATAGATTTTTCCAATGCAATAATTGTCCAAATTCTGGGAAGTGAGGACTAAGCAACTGCCTTTGAAAGGGCGCCTTTTGATGCTTCTATTGGTTCTTATATTCAAGCCTTGTCTGTTAAACTTATTGTGTGAATTTATCTCTTCGAAGATCAAGGTCTTTAAGAATCAAGCCCTAATGTAATAGAGCTATCAACCTCTGAAGTGGAGGAGTTCCCCGTGAACAATGTCAAACATGCTGGGTAAAGATTCAGATAGCAGAAGCCATCTGGTCACAGAAAGAATCCCAAGGGAAAAAGACAGAAAATACAATTTCCCTGTAGGGGCTGCAGCTCCTTACCAGTGTCAAATCAGGTATAGAAAATAAAGACTTCCTCTCTTTCAGCAATCTTGCATGATTTTCAGGACATTTTCTATCATGGGAAAATTGGGGCAGTCTAGTTACAGGGAAAGAGAAAAGAAAAAACACCAGGGGAATCAATCCTACTGGACAGAAGGTTATCCTATGTTGGACTCCTCCTGTTGGTAACCCATGGACACACCCTCCTGTGGTTATCTTGTGGTTACAAATTTCACAAAAGACAAAGAAGACTCTTTGCCAGTTCAGACCAGAAAAAGGTGCATTTTTGATAAAGGGAAATCTAGCCTCAATCTGACTTTTCTGTTAAGTCTCCTACTTAAGACCTCGTGAACAGTGGTTATATCTCATGCATAAAATGAAAAACTCAGAAATAGGTACAACCACAGGTGAAGAATGTCCCATGCTTTGAGAACTTGTCAATCAAACCATTCACACCTTCTGAAAACATTACTCAGATTTTCCCATTTGCTCCCATGACATATAAATTGCCCATTGAGCAAGGACATAGAGCCTTCCAGCCTTCTGCTGTCTTTCACTGTATCCTACATAATAAGAAATAACTATAACAATGAAGTCTACATGGTTACTTACTATTCTGCAACAATTACCACTGGAAGCCATTTAATTTCTTCACATTAACTTTGCTTTTACTTACATTGGTCTTATAAAATATTTTACAATTTGTTAGACTTTTTGGACTCTGTTTTGTAAATAATGTATTCATGTTTCTTTACCTCAAATTAAATTCAAAATTATTATTTTCAAATATTACTTTTGCTCAAAGTCTGTTAGTTTCTATCTGCCTATACAAAGAAGTCATCCCAGCTTCATGGGAAATTATTGTTCAGATGCAGAGAAGACATAGGAATTAATTTCCCTGAAGCAATATTAAGTGAAAGTGGATGATACACATGGGTTAGGTGTACATTATAATTTAAAATCATCAATAATGTATTCATCAAGTCATTGTATTTGATGATCAGATAACTTGATATTTGGGAATCACTATTAATTACTTTGACTATGATTTAACATTATTTTCATAATAGAAAATAATTGAGAATAATTTGAAGACACTACCCTTTATCATATATATATATGTATATATTACATCATCCTTTCTGATTACTCAAAAATGAGACTTACTTTATTACATGCTCCCCAACCAAAATATATATTGCATTCTCTTGGTCTTGGATAACTGTCTTATGAGAATAAGTAATAATAATTTTTAGAACCCAGTTTTGGTTACTTTAAGCTTTATATCTGATATATTATTAAAATAAGAATGAGCCATGGCAGGTAGACACTTGAAGTTAAAAAGATGGAGGTCTTAAAATCGTACCGATGCACTTGTAACTATTTCTTAACCAACCCAGACATGATAAAACATTAGTCAAACAGGTAGTCTGACAGATTTTTGGAGGATTTTGAAACATGATGCATGACTGCAATTTTTATTTTCCTTTCATAGATAAACAAAATAATGATTTTTAGCATATTAAAATAACCATATCTTATAATATGAAGACTTTAGAAACAAGGGTAGAGATTTTTAGAGAAGTTCACTGACATATAAGAGCTATAAAATATGAACTAGTAAGTGAGACAAATGGTACTGTCTAGACCCCCATGGAAAACTTAAAGCACAATTGAAAAACACAATTCAAAATCTTTTGGTGGGCATGCTCCTGGGAAATGTAAGAATTTCAAATTCTTGAAAGTTTGAATTGAAGGTTCTCTTTGTTAGTATGTGAAATAAAAAAGCTTTCTTCTTTGTTCATATACAAGCAAAAATGAAAATGCTTAATTCTAAAGCCTTTCCTACATGAATATTCAATGCACTAGCTGCATATTTGAGCTCAATATCTAGTTTCTCAGTCAACCATTCTCATTATTAGAATTTGTTATTGTTTTCTTGCCTTAATAAAGACTATATGTCCTTGCTCATCAGAAACTCATTTCAAGCTAGATTTTCGGAAATCACTTTAAAACAAGAAACTTCTGCAAATATTTTTTTCAAAAATGAAGTATTTATACCTTCTTTGCAACATGATCTTACAGTCGTCTTACAAGTATTTTCATGTAAGCTTGATAAAGCTTGAAGGTAACAGCATTTTCTTCTGAGGATCACAGGCTGAGAAAAGAAGAGTTCATGGACATTCAGTACAAATTCCACAGTACATATGATACTAGCAAAAAATATTTTTATTTCAATTGAGGTAAACACAGAGTATCTTACATGAAACATTTAATAGCTTGAACTCTATAAAAGTTTATTACAGTATTTTTTGCTCTTTTTTTTATCCTCCAAGTTTTAAGTTTCTAAGACAATCCTAGTTGTGGCACAACCACCATTAATAGCATTTTGTGTTGAGGAAAGCTGTTCAATTTAAGATTGTTTTGTCCCCAGCTAAGGCACAGAGCTCTTCCTCTGTCTCTAAATCTTCATTGGAAAGCTCTCTGAAGAAGAGTCCCCAAAATCATAAGAACTGATTAATGAATCATAAGCTGTACAGATCTGTTTGAAACTAAAGGACACATTTATGGAGAACATAGGCTGGGCATGAAAACACATTCTTGAAGCTGGAGTTGGAGTGCTGAGGTTCAGCCAATCATCCACCATGCTTTCCAGCATGGTACTTTTCTCATTGGCCCAACGGATTTAAAATATACTACAATTTGTCCTGGATAGCTAATTCACTGATGAATTCTTTCAGTTATTTTTTTGGGAGCAAGGCACATAGTGTGGAAAGCAAGAATATATATATATATATATTTTTTTTTTCTCTTCTAAAACTAGTTGAAGAACGTAACAGAGTGATCGATAGAAATTCACAAGTTTAACTTAGTTCCTGTGTTTATACTAAAAGAGTTATAGTTCTTGGACTCTCTTTCCAGTGGATCTTTACATGGACAGAATTGCCTCAGTGAGGTCATGATTTCATGTTTGTTTTCTTGTTATATTGATTCTTTGCTGTTTGATGAAAAATGACAAAAGTAAAAAAAATCACAGCTGTCTGGAATTTCATATTAAGTGTTAACAGTTGGTCAAAGTTCAGAAAGTCATAAAATGGTTTATTCATGTGTTTCCATTTCCCTAGAGTTCTCTTATGCTGTTGGGCATGAAAGTCTTTAACATGTCCTCCAACACAGGAAAATTACTTTTGAGATACAACTCACATTTTCTCATTCTATCAATAAAATTTAACTTTATTATTGGAAATTTTTGCTGTTTACCTCATAGAATTACTTAATTTTATATGGTTCCTATTTAATTTTTTGTCTTATTTTCTAAATGTTTTCACACCCATAGTTAAACAATCTTGTCTATCTAATGCAAAATTGTCTCGAAAATTATTTCATTGCCTAAAATACTACACAGTATGGCATTCATGTGTTCGTGTTGCAATATAGTTTATTTTTTTTCCTGCAGTGCTGGAGACTGAACCTAGTGAAACTAGTCTTTTAGGTGTGTACAGCACCCTAGTTTTGTTTTTTTTTTTAAACACCATGAATGTACCTTGCTCTGTATCCTATGGTGGCTTGGAAATTATTCTGTACACTATGTGGGATTCACACTCTTGATCTTCCTGCCTCTGCCTGAGGAGTGCTGTGATGACTGGGTTGTGCCACTATGCCTGTTGTGACATGAAATGTTAATGAATATTTGTTTGTCTTCAAAAACTACTTAGGTGTTATAATTTCATTTATTTTAGATGTTCATATTTCATGAATTTGGTATAGTATCTTTATTGCAATCATAATTTTGATTTGAGTCTTTCCCCTAGATCTTCTATTCTATAGCATCAGAAACCCTCTTTTTCCATGTCAATATTTCACCGTATATACTTTGAGTCCTCAGAAATTTTCCTGCTTTGTTGCTTCTTAGATGTGGACCTAAAACAGTTCATTCATGGCTGTCATATAACTATTATTCTTTGTTCTATTGCATCTGGTTTCCATGTGACACTTTAGTAATTGCTCTTCACTCTCCTCCATGATTTCTGAATCATGGTCCCTGAACTTGGCAATCAATTTTCCTAATTGTTTGCTGTTATCACAATATTGGAGGAATTCATCCATTTCTATCAATATTCAAAGCCATTAGAATTCACTATTTAATGAGTAAATGAACCAATGTTTCATTAGTGACAGCAAAAATTGGCCCCATGTGTCTGGAATGACAATATATTTTAATATGAGGGAAATTACATTATTTACATTAAATTATACTTATATAATTTATACTAAGTTGTCATTTCACAAAAGTGATATGTACTGATCCTTCTGTTTGTTATTTTTCCTTTCTGGAGATTGAACCCAGGGTCTCACACTTGCTCTACCATGTGAGTCAACCTTCAGACCAATGAAGAGTTCATCTGTTTGTCTATTATATAAATCCTTTTCTCCCTCTTAAATGGGATTGTTTTGTTTTATTAGTGTTTCTTTACTTAATTTTTGGTCAGATAATTTGAACAATAATTTTCTATGATCTCTACTGATATAAAGTAGTGAAATAGTCAGGGTCTTTAAATCTCCAATAATTTAGTATTAGTAAAATCAATGTCAGGCAAAAAGACTATGCTAAATTTCAACAGAATGGATTGATTTTTATGCTTGGCATTAGAACAACGTACTAGAGAAAAATATAAATAAAAATATGACAAAGAATACATGTATCACTCATCCTGAGAGTTTGTCAATTTTATGACTTTAAATAACTGCATTAAAATTTCACTCCACTTCCATCCTGAAGAAGCCATACAAAGGAAAAGTAATTTATAAAATACTTTTTTTCATGTGGCATGAAACAGTGAGTAAATTCAGAATAAAAGGTAGGCTTTAAAAATGATAACAAATACCATTTATGTAGAGTTTAATGAATATCAGTATATCTTAATGTTGTTTTACATATATTAAGATCATTAATTTATAAAACAAGCTAAGAAATACTGCAATTGTTAGCCTATTGTGTAGCTGAGAGAACTATGGTAAGAGGGACAAAGCAATTTGCATGCATTTCACATTCAATTCAAATCCATTTGGGCAAAATCTGTCACATATCCATGACATGTCTTTATAGTATGTATGATTGCTAAAGAACCACTGGTGGCTTGTTTTCTGAGATAGATACTTGCTAAGTTTATTTATTTATTTATTTTTCCTGGGGTATTATTGAGCTGGGATCCTCCTATCTCCATCTCCCACATAACTGTAGTTATAGGCATGATGCATGATATCCAGCCTCTGGAATTAGATTTTAAACTCAAGTTCAGTGAAGAAAATTTCCATTGAACAGCAATCATATAAGCTAAGCACAAACTGACAAATTTTCTGTAATTAATGAATCTTGATACTTTTATTTCTAAAAAATGTTAGGATAGAAATGGTTGTGTGAAGAATTGGTTTTGTAGGAACAAAAAGTTTGCAGTGCTCCACAAAGTATAGAAAGTTTAACATAATAGCCAATGTGTTTTTTTCTTCTTCCCCACACATGCACACAGGATTATACACATCCCTTATCTGTTTAACTTCCATCTTTTTCCTTCTTTTTGTTTCTATCTTGATCGATGTTCCCAGATGACTTTTACTGAATAAAATCTTCTTACACTTTCCACTTAATATCCCACCAAAAGATGATTTGTTTGTTCATTTCTATCAGTAAAATATTCTCTCAATTTTTAAGGATGATATTGGGATTTAAGTTCATGGCCTCATGTTTGCTAGGCAGGTACTCTACCACAACCCCAGCCATTCTATACTACAGTTATTTTTCCAGTAGGGTCTTTACCTGGGGCCAGCCTCAGACCACCATACTCCTACTTATGCCTTCCCTAAACTGGGATTACAGGTGCTGTACCACCATGTCTAATTTGGGTTGTTGGTTGAGATGGGATCATGCTAACATGTTGCCTGGGATGGCCTCTATTCATGATCCTCCTGTTTCTGCCTTCCAACTCTCATTATTTAAATAATGAGCATTATTAAAATAATAAAGATAATTCTTCTCAAATGAAGTGGTATGAGGAAGAGTACAAATAAGCATACAAAATGTACTATGATTTTCAAAAGGATAGCAAAGGGCTGAAATTTTTTCACTGTAAAGAAATAATAAATATTATAGGAAATCCACATTTAAACTTACTTGAATATTTTATAATGCATACGTGTATCAAAATCTTTTAGGGAACCACATCTATAATTTTTTCATTGTGTCCATATCCTGTTTTTATGTCATAGAATGAATTAGGTAGCATTCCTTCCCTTAGAATTTTATGCAATAAGTTGACAAGTACTGCTGTCAGTTATTTAAAGGTCTGGTAGAATTCAGCAGATGATTCATGTGGTTCTGGGCTTTTTTGTTGGGAAACTATTATTGCTCAAATTTCACTATTTTTTGAGGATCTGTTAAGTGGTATAGATCCTCCTGGCTCAGGTGTTATAGTTGTAAGTATATAGAAATTTACTACTTTCTTCCAGTTTTCTCTCATATGCAGAATCTAGGCCTAATAATGATAAAAGGACAAGATTGTAAAACAGGAACTCTTTGGATTGGAGGAAACATGAGAGGGGTGAGGGAGAAAGGAGAGGGTGGTGAAAGGTGGATATTACTGATATTACTGAGTTATTTTATATATAATTCATGAAAATAGAATAAGGAAACTCATTAAAGTTTAAAAATAAATAAGGGAGGTATAAGAAAGAGTAATAGAGTGGATGAAATTGATCTAAGTACATCACATGTATGTGTGAAAATTTCACAATGAAATTCCTTTTTACAATTTAAGTATGGTAAAATAGAGAATGAAATTACAAGGTATAGACTTGGAAAAAAATGCAAAACCACATACTAATTAAATGAAATTCTTACAAAGTGCATAAATTCTTAAACTTCAACTTCATGAGAAGAAATGGCTTACTTAACAAGTATGCAGATGACTCAGAATAAAATATTAAGTATTAAATTAAGCACAAATATCATTACTCAAAAGAGTGCTAGCTTTCAATATATAGGCATCATAAAAGTATACGTTTCCAAAACATGGTTTTTCATTAGTTTAATCATGAATCTTCATACTTATATGAACATATTTCAGGTTCTTGTGGATACATCTAATATTCTCAACCAATGCATTTTTAATGTTTGTCTTCATTTGTATGTAGGTGTCTAGAGATGTAGAAAACATCTATTTTATTACTTTATACTCAATATGAGGAAGTCTTTGGTCAGGAACTCAAGAAGTTCTTAGGTGGAATTATAGGTTGTGACAATTGAAGGCAATTAATGATAAAAACAGAGAAAGTTAGTTGGGCCAGGTGGCACTCTAGCCAGCTAGAAATTATATTTTGTAGCCTCTCCTCCATGTCAGTCTTGTTGATTACTAAATTTCATCTGAGGGATTGTTCCTGGAGGTTCTGAATGTCTATATCAGGTTTACACCTGAAACAGAGAAGTGAGTACTTCTTTTCACTCCCATTCTTCCCATTGCTATAGTCTCAGAGGTTCACCTTATCAATGCAGACTTAGAGAAAGGAGACTGCTGTTGAAGATGACAGGAATTCATAAAGAAACTTTGACCTCTTCTGAATTTGTAATGATAGAAAAAAATGTTACATAATACACTATTTTATAAGAATATGTTAATAATATGTATTATATGTAATTATTAATTTCTGATTATTTTCAGACTATATTTCTTAGTAATCACAAAAAGAGAGACAGAGAATATGCAAGAGGAGTGATCTATTCAGGTATTTTTATTTTTATTTTTATGTTATACTAAATTTCTTGGCAGGAAGAGTGGGTTCCTTCAATTAAAAAGTGACATGGGACAGGAATTTATCTATCCCCAGGGTGAAGGACATTTCCTACTTAAAGAGTACTGCTTTGTCTCACTTTAGAATGTATCTTAGAAGGTGGTAAGTCTCTGTTTCAAATAAAGATAAATTCCTAAACTTAAAAAACCATACCAACTTCTTCACCATTTTCTGTATTACCAATCAATAAAGGTAAGCATTGTAATTATTTTAATCCTAAAGACATCAGCATGAGCTAATTAATAAATATCAAATTTATACCATTTATACTTGCATACATAGACCAAATACATTTACCCTGCATATGCTTTTAATTTTAATATCACTATATAATGAAATTGCAAAATGAAAAATTTTAAAAAGAGGCTTCTTAAAAAAAATCTTTGCTTCTGATTGCCTTTATACTATACTGACATTGGGTATTCTTAGAGCAAATCAAAACAAAATGCAAAATCCTGTTCAATATACAAGGTTGATATTTTAAAGATAACCATGTTGAGCATAAACATCATTTTCATTTCATGAGCTGATATTTACTAAGTGATATTGTGTGTTACACAAAGATTTAAATAACATATATTGGAACATGTATAAATATCCAATTGAATATAATGGATGAGGAAGATGCAGTTGGACATTATTAAAATTAGTCAGCTACCTATCACTATTAGGTGGGTTCCTGTTTGCTTACAGTTAAGATTCTTCTGAAATGAATCTGAAATTATAAGAGAAAAATACGCTTGCTTCTTTTCTACAAATTTCAGTCACAAAAATAAAATTTGTGAATTGCATGGAGACATAACTACTTTTTTTCCCAAGTTAAATTTTATTTCATGAAGTTGCTATGAACATAAGCTGTACGTACATGGTACATAATGGGTGCTATAAATAACATCACAATATCTACACTAAAAGCTGTTTTAAAATGGATATTAATGAAATAAACATGAAGCATTTGAATAAAACAAAAGTGACATTTTGCTGAATTACCTAGGAGTTTTCTTACATAGTCATAAAATATTAAAGGATTTGAGAAAGTATTTTTGGAAAGAATTTGTTTAGAATGTAAATACAATTGGGATAGGTTTGAGTAATTATAGCTTTATTCTTTCTTTATATACTGTTTTACATGGAAAACTCCATTAATAGTCATAAAACTAGTTCTATTTTAGCAAAAAAAAAGAAGGAAAAGCTTAAAGTAAATTTAGAGTAAGGGAAAGTTCTGTTGTCGCATTTTTTTGCTTGCTATTCTTTGAAACTTAGTTGTATTTTGCTTTCCAAATATATACTCCTATTTAAACAGTGGGGAATACAATAAAAAGGAGGTTACAATGAGAGAAGAGCCTATAAAAATAGAATATTAAATAAAAAATTTAAAAAAGAGACTGGCAGCTAATCCAATGGTGAGGACATGATATATGGTAGTCCACAATGAAATTATGATTCAAGCAACTGATTGGATTATCCTCAATGCATTGAGCTCTAGATTGCATTAAATAGAAGAATAAACATTTAAAATATTAGTGTGATGAAATGAAACAAAAACACATGCAATAGGTTTTCATGCCCTGGAACCCAAAGCTTACTAATGTCACCTCTCATTTAATAGTTTTTGCTCCTTTTGGAATTTCAGTTACAACATTTTCAGATTCTAATGTCAAATTTTCATTTGAGTAATTGGATAATTATGTAAGAAGTTTCAAGTATTGCTAATATTTCAATATTTAATATAGAATATTATAAAGGAAAAAGAAATACTTATTAAAATTTCTTTTGTCACTTACAGATCCTCAGGATGCATAAATTTGTCATGAGCTATTGCTCTTTCCTCATTTATGTCTATATTTTGAGACTGAATTCTTCAGCAACATCCACACTTAACACATTTAGGATATGATTAAAGTTGGGCTGCCATTTAGCAATGAGTTAGTTGCCTTGTCTTTAAATCAGTTAAGACTTAAGGTGGGGATTATATGACAAATATTTAAAATAATGAGATGGTGAGCTATTTTTGAAAGAGTGAATGAAAACATGGTAATACATGCATACTCACCCACACACCACACACACAGACGCACACACACAAAATACAGAAAAGATGAATAATATCAAAGCACATTACAATATAGAACTAGAGATAAAAAGAACATCATAAAATTAATAATGTCATTCCAACATATGTGGTGTACCTGAACCCACAGAAGCTTATGCAAGTGAATAGACTGAAGGAAATAAATGAGCTCAATAGAACAAGGGCAATCAGTGTGGATTCAAATGATTCAGTGGGGATGCAAATGATTCCGGAAAATATCATAGTTAGGATGTGGTTAATCTCCCTTTCACACAATAGATGTGTAGTCTGAGTAAACAGGCATGTATTCTACTTGGAATTGCTTTCTTGACCACAGATGATTAGGAGACTGATCCTAACTTTTCAGCTCCCCAGGACAAGAAAAATACTTTAAATCCTGAGATCCTAAGAAATCATCTTAAAGTCACTCAGACTATAAAATCCAATGAAATACATGACTTCTAATTTCAAAGACTTTGCATTTAATTGCAAAACATCCAATAATATTTAGTGGTCCATCACAAATTCTATAATAAAATAGCCCAATTATGCAAATTATCAAAGCTAAAAAGTCTTAGAATATCACTTTTTTGATAATCACTTTTAAACATTAAATATATTTGTCCCTAAAAAGAGTTTTAGATATCTTTAAAGATCATTTACTTGTACAATACAGTTGACTTTAAGTTGATAAACATGGAAAACAAAATTGTTTATTGGAATGATTTCTATCATTGAACATAAACTCAGATTTTGTTTTATATTATGGTCAGATGAAAATTTAATATATGCCTCATCAGAAAAGCAATATTTAATTACACAGCAGGAAAAGAAAATAATAATTGTTTTCATGGATATTCTCAGTTGCAAAAAATATACTTCCCCTTTTCAGAACACATGGAAGTTACAGACTTTGTTAATGTAAAGAACTGGTAAATTTGGGAATATGTTGTCTTCAGTGTAAACCTAAAAGCCAAGGAAATTGGAGTAACTTCTTTGATGAAATCATTTTGACAGATGAACCATGAAGAGATAAAAGCATAAGACAATGTTTCCACAGTGAAGCAATTTGTCCTTCTGGGATTTTCTGACCTTCCATACCTGCAAGGGTTTCTATTTGGGGTGTTCTTCCTCATTTACCTGGTTACCTTATGTGGAAATGGCCTCATAATCATAATAACCAGGCTTGACACCACATTGCAGAATCCCATGTATTTGTTCCTGGCAAATTTTTCTTCATTAGAAATCTGTTACGTGTCAGTTACTCTTCCCAGGATTCTGGTCAACCTTTGGACTCAGAATAGAAGCATTTCTATGCTGAACTGCACCACTCAAATGTGCTTCTTTCTTAGGCTGGGAGCCACTGAATGTTTCCTCCTGGCTGTGATGTCCTATGACCGCTATGTGGCCATCTGTAATCCTCTGCACTATCCTTTAGTCATGAACCCAAAGAAATGCATCCGGCTGGCAGCTGGCTCTTGGCTCAGTGGAATTCCAGTCCAGATAGGACAAACATGTCAAATATTCTCTCTACATTTCTGTAAATCTAACCAAATTAGCCACTTCTTCTGTGACATACCCCCCATTATCAAGCTAGCCTGTGGGGACACTTCTGTGCATGAACTTTCTGTCTATGTGGTGGCTATATTGTTTGTTGCATTCCCTTTTATGCTGATAATTGCCTCTTACAGCAAAATTATTTTCACCATACTGAGGTTGCCAACAGCTATAGGATGGGCAAAAGCCTTCTCCACATGCTCGTCCCACCTGCTGGTTGTGGTTCTGTTTTTTGGATCTGCTACCATTACCTACTTAAGACCAAAACTCAATCAGTCTGCATTTACTGACAAACTGCTCTCTCTTTTTTACACCATTGTGACTCCAATCTTATGATATACAGCCTTATAAACAAGGATGTGATTGCAGCACTGAAAAAATTATTATTTAAAACATAATGCTGTGGATTTATGCACAAATGCTTTAACTGATTGTCACCTTATTAAAAACATTTTTAATCTGTCCATTTCCTCTTTGAGAAGCTATTCACTTCCACCTTATTACATATTTCTCTTACTTTCAGATTTAGCCTGATGCTTTCTCTGATTAGACATTTCCTAGGCAAACTAGTCTACATTATATGCCTAAGAAAAATTTTTCTTACAAGTAGCATTTTAATTTTTGTATATTACAAACATATAAAAACTATAAGCAGAATTAAATCCATTAAGACTTGGGGCTTAACTATACTTGAACATTATTTGCCTGGATAATTTCATAAACCTACATCCTATATTTACTGGTATTCCTTTATTTTATAGTATATAACCTTGCCAAATATTTTCAGTGAATGATTAAATATGTAAATGGATTAATGCTTTGCTATATGTTGTTCTAGGCAATGCTTATTTATATAAATAATATTGAGAACATATTTATTTCACTTTCCATCAGAGTCCAGGATAACTGAAAACACATTCATTCAAATTAACTTCTAAATCCATCAAATAATATGAATATAATAAAATGGAGTCCAACATGATCTAACCAACTCTACCTGGAGTACAATGTTTTATGGTGAATCAGTGAATAATTTATGGCAGTTGGAGATCTGATCAAATAAAAATCATTTAAAGCAGTCGATCTTGTTCATTGGAACATTTTGATAGACACACAATGATCCTCCAGAGATCACCAAGTCTTATCCTTGGAACTTTTGAATATAATAATTACATGACAAATGGGACATTGCAGATTTGAATTAGCTTTCAAACTTTGGCATAAGGAGACTATTCAAGTAGCTAGCCCAATCAATTACATAAGCCTAGTAAAAGAGAAAGAAAATATAAGGGTATGCTAGATATATGGAATGACAAAAAAAGAATGGAAAAGATGGCATCAGAATTCAATTTACCGTTTCTTGCTTTGAAGACTGATTGAAATATAAGCTAAGGTGATAACATCTAAAATACACCAATGACATTTAGCTGGCATTTTAAGAGAAAACTCGAATCTCAATCCAACATCCTCAATGAACAGAATTTCACAATTTGAAATTGGAGTAAACAAATTCCCTACAATAGGCTCCTGAAGGAAATGAAGCTCTGCTAACATCTTTATTTTAGGTCAATGCAACCCAGAACTTCAACATGGATCTTACTGAGCTTAAATAAGTCAACTTACAGAATTATATAATACCTTCATTTTAGATCCACATTGGTGAATAATGAACCGTGTGAAAAAACAACCTACAGAAAGGTAAAATATATTCATGCAATGCTCTAATGAGTTAATATTCAAAGTATACAAACAGCTCAAACAACTCAATTTCACAAAAACAAATAATTTACTTAAAAATGGAGGGAGAAAAGATATGTTCAAAACATAAAAATGGCCAATAGCTATGGGAAAAAATAATCATTATCATATAATTAAGGAAAAGCAAAGTAAAAGTACAATGTGGTATAACCTCATTCTTGTTACTATGCTTTTATCAATAACATGTATTGGTTAAGATGTCAAGGTAATAAAATATTTGGAAAGTTTTGGTGGAAATACAAATTGGCATAGCTTTTATGGAGAAAAGTATGGAGAGTCCTCAAAATATCAAAAACAGAACTATCACATTACCCAGCCATCACACTATAAAAGTCCTTTATGCCAGTATAAATAAAATAAGAATGTTGAAGTATGCTGGTGTTACCTGCCATCTACACATGCCATAACTTAAAGTAGTCAGAAAATGAAAAATAATCTAAGTCTCCATTGACAACTGAACAAATAAAAAACGTATTTTTTCTTGGAAAAAAAAAAAAAGGAAATCCTGTAACTTGAAGAAGAATGGAAGAACCTAGAGGACATCACATTACGTGACATAAGCCAGATACAGAAAGAAAAATACAAAATGACCTCACTTATATGTATAATCTCAAAAACAAAATGTAGAATGGTGGTTGTAAAGAGTTTGGGGAGATGGGATTTGGACAAAGACAAAATATTAGACAATTGTCATAAATCAAAGAGACCTATTGTATATTGTTTTGAATATAGGCATCAAAACTACATGGCTTTTTATCATTTTTACAAGTTATTCAATTTTAAAGGATGAATAGGAACATTATTATTGAACATATGTTTTTTGACACATAGAAATACTGTGTAATATTTAAATCAGTCTAAATATACCTATCACTTAAAACATTTACTAATTCTTTATGTGAACATTTTCAAAATCTTTTCTTCATGTGTTTTTTTACTTATAAAGTAATGGCACACCACATTTCTTGTTCATAATTAATTGTAGCTTACTCCCCGCTATTTAAACTTTCCCCTTCCCTCCCAACTCCTACTCTCTTCATCCTCTGATAAAAACCAGCCTACTCTCATCATCTATGAGGTCATTTTTGTGTTAGATTCTACATATGAGTGAGATCAGGTGGCGCTTGACTCTTTGTTTCTGGCTTATGTCACTTAATACAAGGGTCTCCAGATATATGTATGTTGCCAAAAAAGACAGGATTTCAATCTTTTTATGACTGAATAATATTCAATTGTATCATGTTTATTTTTAAATCTATCCCTCAGTTTATTGACACTTGGGTGATTTACATCTGCCAGCTATGTGAATATTACTGTAATGAACAAGGAAACTCAGATGTCTCTTTGACATAGTGGTCTTATTTCCTTTGTATAAATACTTATTAATGATATTGTTAAGTCATATGCTAGCTCTATATTTAATTTTTTGAGGACAGTCCATATTGATTTTCACAATAGTTGCACTGATTTACATTTCTATCAATGGAATGCAAGGATTCCCTTTTTCTTACATCTTCATTTTCATTTATTATTTTTAAGCATTTTGATAATAATCATTCTTACTAGGGTGAAGTGATATTTCATTATGGTTTGATTTAGATTTCCCAAATGATTAGTGATACTGAGTATTTTTTCATATACCTACTGGACATTTGTATGTCTTCTTAGAGATATGTCTGTTCAAGTCTACTGAACATTTTTTTTTAGTACTGGGATTTGAACTCAGGGCCTCATGCTTGGTAGGTAGGTGCTCTATAACTTAAGCCACCACACCAGTGTCCTTTCCTTGTGTTGGGTATTTTTGATATAGGGTCTCACTTTTCTTTTCTGTGCTGGCCTCCAACCACAATCTTCCTGAACTCTTTCTCTACAGTAGTTAGAATTACAAGAAGGAGACACCAGCACCCATATAGTGCCCATTTTTATTGCTTATTTTTGTGGCTTTATTTCTTTACTTTTGTTCTTTCTACTTAGTTTTTTGAGTTGCTTATATAAATTGGATATTAGCACTTTGTCAAATGTACAGTTTGCTGACACTCTTTACATTCTATCACTTGTCTATCCCGCTTATTGTTTCCTTTGCTATGTAGAAGCTCTTTATTTTTATATAATTCCTTTAGCTTATTATGCTTTTGTTTCCTCTGCTTTTGGAAATTTATCAAGTAGTGCTTGCAGATTCCAATCCTGAAATATTTCCACTCATCTTTTTTTAGTAGTTTCATAATTTTAGGACTTATGTTTGAGTCTTTAGTCAATTTGAGGTGATTTTCATTACTGGTGAAAAAATAAGCATGCAGTTTAATTATGTACAAGTATGTCCAGTTTCCCTAGTATTAAAAATTGAAAAGACTCTCCTACAGTATATGTACTTAGAACCTTTGCTGAAAATCAGTTACATTCAGATGTTTGAGTTAACTCCAATCTTTTCCATTTCCCTGTGTGTCTGTTTCTATGCTGATAATGTCATTTTGATGAGTACAGCTTACTAATATATTTTCAAGTCAGGTAGGTAATACCACTTCCTTTTTGTTTGTTCAAGGTGACTTTGTCTACTCAGGAATTTTAGTTGTTGTTGTTTTTATATATATATTATATGATTGTTAGAGTAGTTCTGAGAAAAATGTCATTGGCATTTTGACAGAGATTTCACTGAATCTCTACATTTCCTTAGCTAGCTTGTGAATTTTAATAATATGAATTCTTTTAAACCTTTAATATGGTATGTTGTTTCACTTTTTAGTGTCTTCAAGTTTTTTTTCACCAAATACTTTTAAGTGTAGTGATCTTTCTTTGGTTAAATGTATTTGTAGGTGTTTTCATTTTTGCAGCCATTGGAAATACCATTATTGGCTTGATTTCTATTTTAAGTCCTTCACTGTTGCTATATTGCAATGATGATGATTTTTATGTTCATTTTGTATATTGCAACTGTCGAGTTCATTTATTTTAATAGTTTTTCATGGAATTTTCAAAGTTTTTGTTTATAAGATTATGTCATCTGTAAGCAATGACAACTTGACTTCTTTAAAATGTGAATGCTCTTTATTTCTTTTTCTTGACTGATTTTACAGACTCACATATTATTCTAGGCCTACACATGGTCAGGATAATCAGTACCACTGGCTTCCACTTTCATAGCTTGACTCAATAGAGGGTCTTCAGGACCAATAAGATGCATGGAGCTATCATCTTATAATAATAACTTTTTCTTCTTATTCAATACCTCCTGAAGAGACTGCCTCAGCTATTCTTAAAGTTAACAGTGCTATATGTAGAAAGAACACATTATAAGTTAGCAATAAAACCTATAGTGCAGTCTATATAAACCAGTTAAAATCCCTTATCATCCTCAGTATGATATTCTATGTGCATATGTGTGTTATACTTTTATATGATTGGGAAAGATGCTCATTTACACTAACATCACCTAAAACATATAAATAATGCATGGTGAAATGATGCTTGGAAGGCAAAAACATCACTAAGCAATAGAAAACTTTCAGACCCCAAACAATCCTAAGGACGGCCATTTTCTCTTATTGGTTGCAATGTTGTTATGAAACAAGAGTATATATTCATGCAACAAGAAGCTAAGTCTTTGTCTATCACTCCAGGTGAATTACAGACAATCACAGGCTTCTAATTAATCATACCATATCCATATATGGCAAATACATCATCATATGAAGCCCAAATAAGGCAAATGCTCAGCTATAGCCAATCAAGTCAATCCAAATGATACTTTGTCTGTAAACATTGATTTCTAACATTGCTAGACAGAGTTCTCAGAACCTCTAGTGGGTCAAGATGCTCTCTATATTACCAAGCATTCTTTGCTCAATTAAAATTTGGTAAATTTTTAATATGTCAAGATTATTTTCCACTCAGATCTATGCAGTGTGGGAATCTTGGTAAAGTTCTTTGAGTGATATTTTAAGATATGTAAATAAAGACAGACACTTGTAAGCACAGATTACTAAGACTTCACAAAATATTAATTGATTGTTCAAGAAAATCTTGAACATACTCTGTGTATATTATGAGTTTTTTGTAGGTTAATGCTTTTATTTACTTATTTATTTATTTTTATTTTTGTGCTGGATAGGGGCACATTTTGGCTTTTATAAAAGTTCTTACAACATATCAAATATATCATACTTGAATTCACCCCCTCCACCATTCTTTATTTCCCCTCCTTACATTCCTGGGATAGTTTCAACAGGTATAATTTTTTCATTTACATACATGTGAACATAATATTTGAATCATATTCAACCTCCTACACCCATTCCCTGCTTCTTCTTCCCCCAATTTATACTAACCCCCCAAAATAGGATTTGTTCTACTCTCCTGTTCTCTGATATATGCTCATTTAATCATAATTTAACATTACTTATTTACATATTAGCACAGACATTTTGTAATGGTTCCCTTTGTCAGATATACTCTGAGCAGTTAAAGTTAGCATGTCATGAACTAAACAAGTTAAGAAGGGCTATCACATGCTGGAAAACTGGAAGAAATTAACCTGAAAATTGCATGTTTTTCATAGTTAAAAATAGAGTATACTTATAAGCACAGACTGTTATGAGAGCACTGAATTATTCTTATTAAAAATTATGAAGGGGTTGATATTATCACAATAAATATGAAATATGCTACTTTATTCAAATAAATTTAAATCTAAGCTCCCTAAAATCTATGTTACCCTTACACACACACATATATATATACATATATATATATATATATATATATATATATATATATGTATATATATATGAGGGCTTCATACTTGCTAGGTGAGCCATGCCTCTAGCACTTCCTTATATTGGGTATATTCAAGTTTGGGTCTCATCAACTGTTTCCCCATGCTGGGTTCAAACCATGATCCTCTTGATCTCTGCCTCCTGAGTATCTAGGATTACAGTCATGAGCCATAAGTGCTCAATAGTATATTGCCTAATATTTTAATGGAGATTACTATGAAATTCATAGATACTCTTTAAAATACTGAACTCATAGTAATTGATTGTAGAAACAGCTTCCCCTGTTTTGTGTTTATAACAAAAAGCATAACCCTCATTTCATCATGAAATGTAAGCCATTAAAGGCAGGTGAATCTAATGATATCAAACAAGAGAAAAGAGCTGTAACAAACACGCTGGCTAGCAGGAGTAGCAGCACGGCCCAGCAATCAGGAGCGGGAAAGTTGGAAATGCAGTGGTGGGAGGAAAACTCCACAGGAGAGGGAGGAAAACCCACTTCCCATGTGAGCTGTAAGCAAACACGCAGGCCAGAGAAAACGGGTGTAGTGTCACCTCCCCCAGTGTGTTTGGAAAGGGGAAAGCTTGTAGCAGTGGCTCACGCACAGGAGAACTCTGAGTAAACAAAGTCTGCAGGGCCAGGTGAATGCTAAGCTCACCCCTGAGATCTGCATAAATAACGCCTCCAGCTATAGCAGGCTGACAGCAGCAGGGCAGGCAAGCCACAGCTACAGATACCATTCTCAGAACTGTATCCAGGCTCTTTTTTTTTCTCTCTCCCTACATTTGATGAGAAAACAACCAAACTACACCTGCATGATGAAAAACTTGGTGAAACTGTATTGCATTTGAACTTGGGACACTTTGTGGGTTTTTTTTTCTTTTTTTTTTTTTTGTGCAGTTTTGCTCTACTTTATGCATCCCCTTTGATGAGACAACTACAGAACAACATCTAAGGCACCATCTCCAGGATTGGAGGCTGAGACAGACACTAACATTATTAAGACTGAAACTTCATTGCATTTGAATTGGAGGGTTTTTTTTAATTTTCTATTTTTCATTTTGTTTTATTTTATTTATATATATACAATTTTTTCTTTCACTTACCCACTTTTTACTTTTATTCGTATCTTTATTCTTTTTATTTCTTATGTTCAATCCTTTCTCTGTCTCTCTAATGCCTGTTCAGCTTTCTGTCAATTAGTACACTAACATTCCCTGTTTATATCTTTCAAACTTCTTTGTTTGATTCTTTGTTTTGTTTGTTCCTACTTGTCTGTTTATTTGTTTTTCACTTTTTCTTTAACTTCTTTGCTTTCCATCTCCTCTCACTCTTCCATTATAAATATCATCATTGTTATTATTGCAAGTTAGAAAATACTTAATCGCACACAGTACAGAGACAGTAACAACACCAAGGGCAATGACAGGAAGACAGAAAAAACAGGGAAAACAGTTTTTTTCACAGCAAAAAATTAGTACAGGAACCAGAGGGAAATGACGAAAACAGATACTCAGATCCAGACTTCAACAAAATGAAGATAAACTATGCAAAGAACCCAATGAAGCCTACAAACATAATTTAAAAGAAGACATATTGCAGGTACTCAATGAGAATTTTATAGAGATGATACTGGATATGGTCAACCAAAATGTACAGGAGACACTCAAGAAATTCCAAGACAACAAAAATAGAGAATTTAAAGAAGGAAAAGAAAAAATAAAGGAAACCAAAGAAGCACTATATAAACACCAAAGTGAAACAGAGTACATGATTAATAAACAGATAAATGAACTTTGGACAAAAATAGACGACATTAAAGAGGAAGAAACCCAGGATATGGACTACTTCAGAAAAAAGAATGAAACAGAAATGCAAAACAAAAGGGAAGGCCAAACCAGGAGAATAGAACAAACAGAAGACAGAATCTCAGAACTTGAAGATGAAATGGTAGTTAAAGGAAAAACCAAAGAACTGTTAATTAAACAACTCAAGACCTGTGAAAAGAAAATGCAAGAACTCACTGACTCCATCAAAAGACCAAAGTTGAGAATCATGGACTTCGAAGAAGGAGAAGAGGTGTAAGCAAAGGAAATGTGTAATCTATTCAACAAAATAATAACAGAAAATTTCCCAAATCTAGAGAAAGATATTCCCATACAGATTCAAGAGGCCTTCAGGACACCAAACAGACCAGATCAAAATAGAACTACCCCACAACATATCATCATTAAAACAACAAGCTCAGAAACTAAGGAAAGAATATAAAAGGCTGTAAGAGAGAAAAAACAATTAACATGCAAAGGTAAACCCATCAAAATCACACCAGACTTCTCAACATAAACATTAAAAGCAAGAAGAGCATGGTGTGAGAACTTCCGGGCACTGAATGAAAATAATTTCAACCCCAGGATACTCTACCCTGCAAAACTATCATTCAAAATAGATGAAGCAATAAAAGTCTTCCATGATAAGCAGAAACTAAAACAATATGTGACCACAAAGCCACCACTACAAAAGATTCTTCAAGGGATTCTGCACACAGAACTTGAAACCCAACTTAACCATGAATAGACAGGCAGCATTAAACCACAGGAAAAGAAAAAGTAAGAAAGTAGAGAGTAATCTCAACTCAGGTGCACACAATCAAGCCTTCAAACAACTAAGACAACTAAATGACAGGACTCACCACATACCAACCAGTACTAACATTTAATGTTAAAGGACTTAATTCACCCATCAAAAGGCACCACTTGATGAAATGGATTAAATGGGAAGATCCAACAATTTGTTGCTTACAGGAGACCCATCTCACTGAAAGAAATAAGCATAGGCTTAGGATGGAAGAAGATTTACCAAGCCAGTGGCGCCCGAAAACAGGCAGGATTAGCAATACTTATATCTGACAAAGTAGAGTTCAAAACTACATTGATCAAATGGGATAAAGAAGGACATTCCATAAAAACAAAAGGGAAATAGACCAAAAGGAAATAATAATCATCAACCTTTATGCACCCAATGTCAATGCACCCAATTTCATCAAACATACCCTGAAAGACCTAAAGAAATATATTTACTCCAACACAGCATTTGTGGGAGACTTTAACACCCCATTATCATCAATAGATAGGTCATCTAAACAAAAAATCAATAAAGAAATCCAAGATCTAAAATATACAATAAATCAAATGGACATATTTGATGTCTACAAAACATTTCATCCAATTTCTACACAATATACATTCTTCTCAGCAGCCCATGGAACCTTCTCCAAAATAGATCACATCCTAGGGCACAAAGCAAGCCTCAGCAAATATAAGAAAATACACATTATACCATGCATACTGTCTGATCACAATGCAGTAAAACTAGAACTCAAAATCAAAAGTAAAGAAAAAACACTTGCAAACATATTGAAACTAAATAACTCATTACTTAAAGAACAATGGATCACTGATGAAATAAAAGAGGAAATTAAAAAGTTCCCAGAAGTCAATGAAAATGAAACCACAACCTACCAGAACCTATGGGACACAAAAAAGGCAGTCCTGAGAGGAAAGTTTATAGCCATGAGTGCATATATTAAAAAGACTGAAAGTTCCCAAATCTATGACTTAAAGATACATTTCAAACTCCTAGAAAAACAAGAACAAGCAAATCTCAAAACAAATAGGAGAGAAATAATAAAAATAGCTGAAATCAATGAAACAGAAACCAAAAAATCCATACAAACAATTAATGAAACAAAAAGTTGATTCTTTGAAAAAATAAACAAGATCGATAGACCCCGGGCAAACCTGACTCAGATGAGGAGAGAAAAAACCCAAATTAGTAGAATCAGGAATGCAAAAGGGGAGATAACAACAAACACCATGGAAGTCCAGGAAATCATCAGAGACTACTTTGAGAACCTATAGTCAAATAAATTTGAAAATCTTAAAGTAATGGACAGATTTCAGGATACATATGATCATCCAAAACTGAACCAAGAGGAAATTAATCACCTGAATAGACCTATAACACAAAATGAAATTGAAGCAGCAATCAAGAGTCTCCCAAAAAAGAAAAGTCCAGGACCTGATGGATTCTCTGCTGAATTCTATCAGACCTTTAAAGAAGAACTGATACCAACGCTCCTTAAACTGTTCCATGAAATAGAAAGGGAAGGAAAACTGCCAAACACATTTTGTGAAGCCAGTATTATACTTATCCTAAAACCAGTCAAAGACACCTCCAAAAAGGAGAACTATAGGCCAATTTCCTTAATGAACATTGATGCAAAAATCCTCAACAAAATAATGGCAAACCGAATTCAACAACACATCAAAAGGATTATTCACCACCACCAAGTAGGCTTCATTCCAGGAATGCAGGGGTGATTCAACATATGAAAATCAATAAACATAATAAACCACATTAACAGAAGCAAAGACAAAAACCACTTGATCATCTCAATAGATGCAGAAAAAGCCTTTGATAAGATCCAACACCATTTCATGATAAAAGATCTAAGAAAACTAGGAATAGAAGGAAAGTACCTCAACATTATAAAAGCTACATATGACAAACCTACAGCCAGCATTATACTTAACAGAGAAAAACAGAAACCATTCCTCCTAAAATCAGGAACCAGACAAGGATGCCCAGTATCTCCACTCCTATTCAACATAGTATTGGAATTCCTAGCCAGAGCAATTAGGCAAGAAGAAGGAATAAAAAGAATACAAATAGGTAAAGAAACTGTCAAAATATCCCTATTTGTAGATGACATGATCTTATACCTTAAAAACCCAGAAAACTCTATTCAGAAACTCCTAGACATCATCAATAGCTAAAGCAAGGTAGTAGGATATAAAATCAACATAGAAAAATCATTAGCATTTCTGTACACTAATAATGAGCAAATTGAAAAAGAATGTATGAAAACAATTCCATTTACAGTAGCCTCAAAAAAAAATCAAATACCTAGGTATAAACCTAACAAAAGATGTGAATGACCTCTACAAGGAAAACTATAAACTTCTAAAGAAAGAGATTGAGGAAGACTATAGAAAGTGGACAGATCTCCCATGCTCATGGATTGGTAGAATCAATATACTAAAAATGTCTATACTCCAAAAAGTAATCTACATGTTTAATGCAATTCCCATCAAAATTCCAATGACATTCATTAAAGAGAGTGAAAAATCTACTGTTAAATTTATATGGAAACACAAGAGGCCATGAAGAGCCAAGGCAATACTCAGTCAAAGAACAATGCAGGAGGTATCACAATACCTGACTTCAAACTATATTACAAAGCAATAACAATAAAAACAGCATGGGACTGGCACAAAAACAGACATGAAGACCAGTGGAACAGAATAGAGGACCCAGATATGAAGCCACACAACTATAACCAACTTGTCTTTGACAAAGGAGCTAAACATATGCAATGGAGAAATAGCAGCCTCTTCAACAAAAACTGCTGAGAAAACTGGTTAGCAGTCTGCAAAAACTGAAACTAGATCGATGTATATCACCCTATACCAATATTAACTCAAAATGGATCAAGGATCTTAATATCAGACCACTAACTCTAAAGTTGATACAGGAAAGAGTAGGAAATGCTCTGGAGTTAGTAGGTATAGGTAAGAACTTTCTCAATGAAACCCCAGCAGCACAGCAACTGAGAGATAGCATAGATAAATGGGACCTCATAAAACTAAAAAGCTTCTGTTCATTAAAAGAAATGGTCTCTAAACTGAAGAGAACACCCACAGAGTGGGAGAAAATATTTGCCAACTATACATCAGACAAAAGACTGATAACCACAATATATAGGGAACTTAAAAAACTAAATTCTCCCAAAATCAATGAACCTATAAAGAAATGGGCAAGTGAACTAAACAGAACTTTCTCAAAAGAAGAAATTCAAATGGCCAAAAAACACATGAAAAAATGCTCACCATCTCTAGCAATAAAGGAAATGCAAATCAAAACCACACTAAGATTCCACCTCTCCCCTGTTAGGAAAGCCATGATTAGCAACACCACCAACAACAGGTGTTGGCAAGGATGCAGGGAAAAAGGAACCTTCTTACACTGTTGGTGGGAATGTAAACTAGTACAACCACTCTGGAAAAAAATTTGGAGGCTACTTGAAAAGCTAGACATCGGTCTACCATTTGATCCAGCAATACCACTCTTGGGGATATACCCAAAAGACTGTGACACAGGTTACTCCAGAGGCACCTGCACATCCATGTTTATTGCGGCACTATTCACAATAGCCAAGTTATGGAAACAGCCAAGATGTCCTACCACTGACGAATGGATTAAGAAAATGTGGTATCTATACACAATGAAATTTTATGCAGCCATGAAGAAGAACAAAATGTTATCATTCGCTGGTAAATGGATGGAATTGGAGAACATCATTCTGAGTGAGGTTAGCCTGGCCCAAAAGACCAAAAATCATAAGTTCTCCCTCATATGTGGACATTAGATCAAGGGCAAACATGACAAGGGGATTGCACTTTGAGCACATGATTAAAATGGGAGCACACAAGGGAGGGGTGAGGTAGGTAAGACATCTAAAATTTAGCTAACAGTTGTTGTCCTTAAAGCAGAGAAACTAAAGCATATACCTTAAAAGCAACTGAGGCCAATAGGAAAAGGGGACCAGGAACTAGAGAAAAGGTGAGATCAAAAAGAATTAACCTAGAAGGTAACACCCACGCACAGGAAATCAATGTGAGTCAATGCCCTGTATAGCTGTCTTTATCTCAACCAGCAAAAACCCTTGTTCCTTCCTATTATTGCTTATACTCTCTCTACAACAAAATTAGAGATAAGGGCAAAATAGTTTCTGCTGGGTATTGAGGGGGTGGGAGGGAGAGGGAAGGGGCAGAGTGGGTGGTAATGGAGGGGGTGGCGGCAGGGGCGATAAATGACCCAAGCGTTGTATGCACATATGAATAATAAAACAATAAAAAAAAACATATTCACTTCTATTAAAGTTTTGTGGAAAGTTCATAAAATGTCATTGAACTATATTTGTTATACAATAACCATCTATTAGCTAGTCAGAGATATAACCCATAGCACAGTATCCATTTTCATATGTAAAATAATTTTTCATTCTATTAGAAGAAGATTTGGGTAACATACAAAACATCACTTGTTAATATAGACTACGTAGTTTTAGTAGCTTATAACATTCTGAAAATGTCTCCAAAAAGAAATAATAATGGTTCTCTTTGCCAGATGAACACTGAACTGTTAAAGTTAGGATGTCATTAACAGAACAAACCTAGGAAGACGATCACATGACTAGATAAGAACAACACATGATACGGACTTCCTCTATGTCAGTCTGACCACTACTTAATGACTGATTTAAATAAACTGAATATGTTGTTCAGAAGAAGTGGCATAACATGACACCTCTTATAAACAATTCTTTTCTGGAGTCTTCAATGGCTTGTCAGAGAGCATAATTACAAAATGGGTTACAAGTTACATGACATGTTATAGGATTCCTCTGTCTTAGCAGAATCAAATATAAATGCAAGTCAAACATAAACACACTTGCAATACTGCTTCTCTCATTTAAATTTCTTTGTAAAACTAAGTTAATTTCTTTGATTTACTCAACTAGTAGTTCGTTGGATTCTGATGCAAAGGCTAACCCTACAATAATGTGGACAAGCAGAGAAAGAGGCTCTGACCTGACTTAGCAGATGTACCTGCCAGTGGGCTGCTGTTGCTTCGGGATTGTGCTAGTGAGACTCACTTCAGTCTTTCTTCAACTGAAGAAAATTTTGTGATTGCTTTCCAGTGGCTTCTGAGGAAGAGAAACCTGAAGACTGAGGTGCTGATTTGACAGCAACTGGAGCAAAGTCTCCTGAAGTCACAAAAGCACTGCATTTGGATTTAGATTTCTTCTCTTGCTTTTCTAGTTTCAATTTTAACTTTACTTCTTTTTAATTTCTTTGTTTTTTCCACACAATGTAGTCTTCATCATTATCTTGTCTCTCAGCAAAGCCAAAATCTTCCTTAAAAATTTTACTAGCTGCAAAATTTTTACTGGTTGGTGTCCTTAGCACCATCAGCATCACTGTCTCCTCAAAGTATTTTGGTCCTGACCCTCAGCATTATGTGTTGCTCTTCTTTTCCATCAAATTCCAAGAGTGACATCTTCTTTGGTAATCTCTGACAATTTAAATAATCAGTGAGTGCTGCACTTAAAAATATGAGGGGACAAGTTCATATTTTTATAATATTTTCCTTTAAAATATGTTTTCTGTTGAACTAGGATGTCTTCGTTCTGCAGATTCTTTGAGTTAAATTTTGAATTGTCTTGTTTTAAATACTTGTATGTTACTATGATTTTTTTAGTTAACATTACACTTGTAGAAACAAAAAACATTGTATTTCAGAGTCCTAAAACTCTGAATAATTGACTGGTTTCTTATTTCTCATAGTCGACTCAAGGAAGGAAAATTTTCAGCTCTCAGAGCCTTATCAGCAGTGAATGCTTCAATTCTTGTCCAAAACAAAGCATTGCATTATTTGGTTTTCATTAAGCCAGTATATGCGAAACGAAGGGCATAAGGTAAGATGCACTAGGCAACCACAAATTTACTCAAAGACTACCCCCAAGTGATTCCTTATAACCTTATCTAGGAAATTATGGGGACACAGGATTTCCTCCTTTATTATCTGTGTTTCATACTTAATGTGTTTTTAGCAATAATCTTTGTGCATGATCCTAATACTAAATAGCAAGGATACTGTCTTGCAGGTATTGCTGAGAAACCTCACATACCTGATAAAAAACATGCTTCAAGCTAGCTAATAATGGAGAAACTGGCATCTTTTTACTACCTAAGAGCTATTAGCCTATCATTTATTTATTTGGTACACATTGAAGGTTTTGGAGTTGTGTTTGGTCACCTTCTGATTTCTTTGAAAACATTTTTTTCCATCAGGTCCTTGTCTTGCTGTCCACAGGATGTAAATTTCCTCTGGTTACATTTTGCTAGGACAACACACACTGCTTCTTCAGGTCTTGTAGACTAACTTCCCAGCCAAGTTCCCACTGTGATTTTGAATCAAAGCTCCTGTAGCTACATAAGCATCACAAGTTGGATAAATTCATTTAACTCCACAAGGGACTACTTTTTCATTCAGAATAGTATTCTTAAATTAAATAAAATTCATTAATTGTGTGTTTTATATACCATAAAAAAGTAAATGATAAAAACATACCAATATTTAAAGTTTTTTTTATATATTTCTGGTGACATAAACTAAGTAAGCAACTATCTACATAAATTAAGAAAGTACTTATCTAATCTTAAAGCATGAGGTGTTATGAACCAGAGGACAGTACATGCTCCTAACAGAAAAGTAAATCAAATCACAAAAAAGGATAGAGTTACATATAAGTTACTTAAGACATTGTGTACAAGTGAGGCTGAAGTTTCAGTAATATAAAAATTCTTTAATGAGACATTCTATAGAATGTGTGCACCTTAATTTTACACATATATTCTAAAAACATATGATGTACCAAAAACTGCTTGTTTTAAAGTGTCATAAAAATATGCCATTGAATATGGCCACTAAAGGGAGAAAGCAGACAGCGTGAGCTCTGTAAATTAAAAATCTTGCTGAGATGCTGAAGCCACATTTGGCAGAAAAAAACCCACCAAGAAGAAGCAAAACTCCAACACCCCAAACCCCCAGGCTGCACAAAGCTTCTCCATGCCACATTACACTGAGAAACCAGGAGGGTTCCCATGCTGCCAGACACTAGTTCCAAACCTGTTTGGTAGACACAGACCAACAGGTGAGCAAATAAATGGCACTCACTACTCCTACAGCCAAACCCTTGGATAAACCAACATAGCCCCCTAGACAGACTGACACATGCCCTGGAAAAAAAAAAAATAAACAAGGAACTGAAAAGGACATGTAGCAGAGAGGGTGGGATGCTTTGAGGGCACTGGAGAAGAGGGAGGGGTAAGGAGCTGGTCTCCACCAAACTTTCAGTAAACAAAGCCTGTAAAGTAGAAAAATTTTTCGGGATATATTATACCTATGGAAAAGTCTCATTTAAAAAAAATTGCAAGAATTTTGAGAAATTAAAATATTCCAGTAGCTAGAATTAGGTAAGTAAAGAAAGAATAGTCATATCTTATAATCAATCTCTTTATTCTTCATGAATTTTAAAACAATATGGTAGGTAATTTT
This sequence comes from Castor canadensis, assembly GCF_047511655.1. Taxonomy (NCBI): domain Eukaryota; kingdom Metazoa; phylum Chordata; class Mammalia; order Rodentia; family Castoridae; genus Castor; species Castor canadensis. The sequence goes on from NC_133386.1 coordinate 190,839,876, forward strand.
ATATGTTTCTGGGATAAATAGATGTCAAATCATACATTTTTGGGTCTTTTTTAAAACTCTACATCACGTTTGTAAGATTTGTTTTGTTTATTCATATTTCATTCAGTATAATTTCTGTGTAGCAATGCAATATACAGATGTTCACATCTATCTATATACATATTTACATAATCTAAAGCAAAAGTCTGAACAAAATTTTCATAAAATTTAATGAACTCAAAACACCAAGTTATTAATATATTGTCTATGTCTGTTTCTATGATACTAAGGCAAACCTGAGTGACTGTGAGAGAGTTTATGGCTACAAACACTAAAATTTATACTATTTGACTGTTAAGAATGTTTATCCACTCATGATACAATAAATTAATAAAATTTGAGCTTTAGTCAATTACATTTTATTATAAATAATTTAGCAGTTAATATTTCATATATTCTTAAGGTATTTGAACTAATTTCTCTTTATGATAAACCTAGAAATGGAATTTTTAAGTCACAGGGCATTTGTGCAACTAACCAAAGTGGATCCTGTCACAAATTTTATGAAGTAGAATATCAATTCTCCACTCTACTTTCAAGATTATGGGCTGTTCCCATCCTCAAGAATACTTGATAGTATTTTGAATGTTTTTGTTTTCACTATTTTGTAGGTGAGGCATAATGGCACTGACTGAGCTTTTAAAATGTATACCCAAGCTCTAATAGGGTTGAACATTCATGGTAAAAATATGGTAATGAGATTCTAAATTTGAATAAGAGATTCTAAATTTTCAGTTAAAAAGCCTGAAATTATAGGTGCTTGGTATTCTGAAACTCAAACTGCACCTATCTGACACCATTGCCATTCTTATTGTAGATCAAAAAGGGCCATAAATGCAAGATATTTGAGTACAGACATGAAGTGAATCATCTTTTTCAAAATAATTGCAGCATTGGAGGTGGATTAACACAGCAGCAGAATCATAATTCAAAAAGACACAATGTGGCACCCGGAAAGGGCACTGCAAATGGTCTAGATTAAATTCCTCTTTTATGTAGAAGACTGAAGTAGACTGTGCTATACATATACACAAATACACTGCCTTTTTGCCATTCTTTTATATAGGAATTTCAGCATCAAAGATGAAGGAAGGTGTTGAACTATAGAATTTTTAGACCCTACACAAAGTCACTGATAATATGGCACTTGAGTAATAGTTGCTGTCAGTCATTGCTTGACATGAGATATGAATGTGATGTGGACAGACTTAGAGAAAAAAGAAATGATAAGGAGCAAATTAGAAAGTCTAGGATAGATGATGGACTTTGATGAAGTGTTCTGTAGTTCTGTGCAACCTCCAAGACAGGAAAGTCATGACTATCTACCTTAATTTCTATTTGAGTTTTGCAGTCCCTAAATTACTTCCCTAAAAACATTCCAGATAGTTCCTTTTGCATTGCAAAAATTCAAGGAAAATAGCTTACAATTAATCAATGAATTTATTGTACTTTTAAACATAAATGCACTAAGGATTTAATTTTTCTTCTTTTTAGTTCTTACCAACAACATCTAATAAAAGAGACAATTAAAAAACTTATATCAATTTTTAGATGCTGAAATAAAAACAGCACATGAGAGAAATGGGCTGATTAGAGAAAAATTTGCATCTCCTAAGTTTTTGTCAATCTACTGCCATTTCATTTTGTTTACACTTTAATATTATCCAATGTTTTCCACTATGTTGCTATTTGTCTTAGACTGAGCTTTTATAATAAAATGCCATAGGTTAATTGGTTTACACCAAAAATTTATTTTCCACAATTCTGACTCTGAAAGTCCAAAATAGAGTATTGACACATTTTGTGTCTGCTCAGAACCCATTTTATGGTTGATTGATAGTCCAGCTTTAAAAAGCTCTTGGTCCTCTATGACAATGGCACTAAATCCATTCCTAAGGGCTTTGCTCTTAAGAAGTTATCACTTCATAAAGACCTCACATCCTAATATCATTGTTTTGAGAGTTGGTATTTCATCATATGGACCAGTAGAAGTGCTCACAAGTGACAATTACAAAGTAGTAGAAGTCTTAGAAAAAATATAGTATAAGTGGAAACTCAAATGGCTTTTTATGTAAATCTGAAAACCCTCAGAGGATTTTTTCAACATTCCATCTTCTGCTGACTGCCACAGTATGCCACATGCCACCATCTAAGCAAAGGTCCTCTTTGGACTTTACTTTTATTCTGAAATGTTCTCACAAGAGAACATTCGATATTGGCTGCTAGAAAACTTAACTGCACAGAGGATTTTAGTTTCTATAATTGCAATGTATGATTGACAGTGCCCTTCTGTCTTCAGTGGTCCCACAAATACATGGACATATTCATTATTTTCTAAGGTAACTGACTCAGTTCTTGAGCCATAAGAAAATCAAAGCAGAAAAAAAAAAACATCAGAGATACACAGATATATCCTCTTAAATTCTTAGGAAAGTGATACCCATGTATGTGCAGATACATTTCCCCGCTGTCATCCCATATATTTCCTTATAAGGTATGTGTGTGTGTGTGTGTGTGTGTGTGTGTGTGTGTGTCTGTGTGACAGAGATACCATACCTTCAGTTATTTATAAACCAAGGTGTAGTCCTCTAAACAATTGTTATCTGGAATTTTATTTAATTACTTGTTTCTTTTCTTTTTGTGTGTGTGTCCCAGAAATGTGCAAATAATTTGAATAACAGGGATGGAATATTGAGTCCTTCAGTGCTTATAATCTAATATTTCAGGTAGTGCTTTAAGAAATACACTAATTTTATTTTATTTTGTTTTATTTTTTTTGGCTGCATGTGACTTTATTAGCTATTTCATTTCCCCAGTGCTATGTGACATTCTTCATGTTTCAATTCTTCTTTTTAAATTGTTTTATTTTCATATGTGGATTCAACACTTGGGTCATTTCTCCCCCCTGCCCCCACCTCCTCCCTTACCACCCACTCCACTCCTTCCCTCTCCCCCACACCCTCTCGATACCCGGCAGAAACTATTTTGCCCTTATCTCTAATTTTGTTGAAGAGAGAGTATAAGCAATAATAGGAAGGAACAAGGGTTTTTGCTGGTTGAGATAAGGATAGCTATACAGGGAGTTGACTCACATTAATTTCCTGTGTGTGTTACCTTCTAGGTTAATTCTTTTTTTTTTTTTTTTCCTTTTAACTTCTTTTTTTTTTTTTTCATTTTTCTTTTATTATTCATATGTGCATACAAGGCTTGGTTCATTTCTCCCCCCTGCCCCCACCCCCTCCCTTACCACCCACTCCACCCCCTCCCGCTCCCCCCGCTCAATACCCAGCAGAAACTATTTTGCCCTTATCTCTAATTTTGTTGTAGAGAGAGTATAAGCAATAATAGGAAGGAACAAGGGTTTTTGCTGGTTGAGATAAGGATAGCTACACAGGGCATTGACTCACATTGATTTCCTGTGTGTGTGTGTTACCTTCTAGGTTAATTCTTTTTGATCTAACCTTTTCTCTAGTACCTGTTCCCCTTTTCCTATTGGCCTCAGTTGCTTTAAGGTATCTGCTTTAGTTTCTCTGTGTTAAGGGCAAGAAATGCTAGCTACTTTTTTAGGTGTCTTACCTATCCTCACCCCTTCTTTGTGTGCTCTTGCTTTTATCATGTGCTCATAGTCCAATCCCCTTGTTGTGTTTGCCCTTGATCTAATGTCCACATATGAGGGAAAACATACGATTTTTGGTCTTTTGAGCCAGGCTAACCTCACTCAGAATGATGTTCTCCAATTCCATCCATTTACCAGCGAATGATAACATTTCGTTCTTCTTCATGCCTGCATAAAATTCCATTGTGTATAGATACCACATTTTCTTAATCCATTGGTCAGTGGTGGGGCATCTTGGCTGTTTCCATAACTTGGCTATTGTGAATAGTGCCGCAATAAACATGGATGTGCAGGTGCCTCTGGAGTAACAGTCTTTTGGGTATATCCCCAAGAGTGGTATTGCTGGATCAAATGGTAGATCGATGTCCAGCTTTTTAAGTAGCCTCCCAATTTTTTTCCAGAGTGGTTGTACTAGCCTACATTCCCACCAACAGTGTAAGAGGGTTCCTTTTTCCCCGCATCCTCGCCAACACCTGTTGTTGGTGGTGTTGCTGATGATGGCTATTCTAACAGGGGTGAGGTGGAATCTTAGTGTGGTTTTAATTTGCATTTCCTTTATTGCTAGAGATGGTGAGCATTTTTTCATGTCTTTTTTGGCCATTTGAATTTCTTCTTTTGAGAAAGTTCTGTTTAGTTCACATGCCCATTTCTTTATTGGTTCATTAGTTTTGGGAGAATTTAGTTTTTTAAGTTCCCTGTATATTCTGGTTATCAGTCCTTTGTCTGATGTATAATTGGCAAATATTTTCTCCCACTCTGTGGGTGCTCTCTTCAGTTTAGAGACCATTTCTTTTGATGAACAGAAGCTTTTTAGTTTTATGAGGTCCCATTTATCTATGCTATCTCTCAGTTGCTGTGCTGCTGGGGTTTCATTGAGAAAGTTCTTACCTATACCTACTAACTCCAGAGTATTTCCTACTCTTTCTTGTATCAACTTAAGAGTTTGGAGTCTGATATTAAGATCCTTGATCCATTTTGAGTTAATCTTGGTATAGGGTGATATACATGGATCTAATTTCAGTTTTTTGCAGACTGCCAACCATTTTTCCCAGCAGTTTTTGTTGAAGAGGCTGCTATTTCTCCATCATATATTTTTAGCTCCTTTGTCAAAGATAAGTTGCTCATAGTTGTGTGGCTTCATATCTGGATCCTCTATTCTGTTCCACTGGTCTTCATCTCTGTTTTTGTGCCAGTACTATGCTGTTTTTATTGTTATTGCTTTATAATATAGTTTGAAGTCAGGTATTGTGATACCTCCTGCATTGTTCTTTTGACTGAGTATTGCCTTGGCTATTCGTGGCCTCTTGTGTTTCCATACAAATTTCATAGTAGATTTTTCAATCTCTTTAATGAATGTCATTGGAATTTTGATGGGAATTGCATTAAACATGTAGATTACTTTGGGGAGTATCGACATTTTTACGATGTTGCTGGAAAGAGGGTGGGGCGCCCTGAGTGCTGAAGATTGGGGGAAGGGAATCCTTCCCGGGACTGTAAATAAACAAGCCGGGCAGGCCGAAGAGGCTCTGGCGGGAGCCTCTGGCGCGCCCAGCAACCAGGAGCGGGGACGCTTGTGAGAGGAGGGAAGACCCACTTCCCACATGAACTGTAAATAAACACACAGGCCTGACAACGCGGGGCAGTGTCACCTTTCCCAGTGCTTGGAAAGGGGAAAGCCTGTAGCAGAGGCCCCCCGCACAGGAGAACTCCGAGCAAACAAAGCCTGTGGGACCAGGTGAGTGCTAGCTCACCCCAGAGATCTGCATAAATAATGCTGCCAGCTACAGGCTGAGAGCAGCAGGCAGGCAAGCCACAGTTGCAGATACCACTCTCAGAACTGCCTCCAGACGCTTTTTTTTCTTTTTCTCCCTACCTTTGATGAGAGAACAACTGAATTACACCTGCAAGCCGAAAAACTTACTGAAACTGTATTGCATTTGAACTAGGTTAATTCTTTTTGATCTAACCTTTTCTCTAGTTCCTGGTCCTCTTTTCCTATTGGCCTCAGTTGCTTTTAAGGTATCTGCTTTAGTTTCTCTGCATTAAGGGCAACAAATGTTAGCTAATTTTTTAGGTGTCTTACCTATCCTCACCCCTCCCTTGTGTGCTCCCATTTTTATCATGTGCTCAAAGTCCAATCCCCTTATTGTGTTTGCCCTTGATCTAATGTCCACATATGAGGGAGAACATATGATTTTTGGTCTTTTGGGCCAGGCTAACCTCACTCAGAATTATGTTCTCCAATTCCATCCATTTACCAGCGAATGATAACATTTCATTCTTCTTCATGGCTGCAGAAACACACTAATTTTAAATAACAAGGTCTTACTTGATCATCACAGAGCAGCATTTAACAAGGGCTGAGAATGGTGAAAAGGAGAGACACCCTTCCTGGAAGTAGTGAAGCACACACTGTCTATTGAATTGTTCTTAATAACCTAAACTGGCTGGACATCTTTACGTTCCAGACATCATGGATCTTTGCATTTACAGATTCTCTAATTGACAACCTTTCAGCTCATAATAATTTTCTTTCCCTAGAATGCATAACTTTAGAAGTAGCTGAATATCTCTGTCCAACAAAACCTTCCCCTGATGCTGGATTTAGACATTTTCTCTGTATTAGAACCCATACTATCTTTATTTCAGGATTTTTGGGTGCTTATGTTAAATTATTTCAGTGATTGATACATTAATGTTTGTTGCTTCCAGTAAAATATACAATTCAATGATAAATAATCTATGAAATATGAAGAACATAACTGTCTCAAAGGGCATAACTAAATCTTAGAATATTGAAATGATACCTAAATGAAAGAACAAAGAAAATGTAGCACAAAATAAAATTTTAAGAAAATGATCTCAGAAAAGCAGTATAGCCTTTTAATTCAAGATATAACAAAACACAGCATAATCTCCAGTATTTTCTTTTGATAAAACATTACTACAAATAGTTAACCTGTTAAACTGTGTCACACAGCTTTGTATCTTGTGTATCATGTCATAGTATTTTACATATTTACTACTGTAAATATGTGTGTATATATAAAATGATAACTTAAATTCACCTTTTATTTCTCAGGTTTTCCAGGGCCAGTTTTACATCCTTGTTCCAGAGGGTTCAGCATTGAAATCACAAACGTGTAGAACAGGGAGGTCATTTTATCTTGATATACAGAGTAGGAAGAACTTGGCCAGAAATACATGAAGAACCACAGTTCTTTGGAAAATTGCAATTGCAGTTAAGTGAGAGGTACAGGTGGAGAAAGCCTTGAGCCTCCTGTCAGCAGTGTGGAACTTTAAGACTGATAAGATGATATAACAATAGGAGACAAGAACCCCTGAAATGGTGCTCAGCTCAATAATACCAAAAATGGTGAATAATACCAGCTCATTGACTTCTATGTCAGAACAGGAAAGGAGGTAGAGTGGAGGTAAATCACAGAAGAAATGATTGATCTCATTAGACCCAAAGAAACAAAGCAGAATGGCAATGTCTTATGTATCAAAGCATCTGCTATTCCCACCAGGTAAACCCTAGTCATGAGCAAGGTGCACACCCTGCTGGACATGTTCACTGCGTAGAGTAAGGGGTTGCTGATGGCTGTGTACGGGTCAAGGCCATCACTGCCAGCAGCACACACTCTGCATCTGCAAAGATACAGAAGATCAAAAACTGCACAGCACAGCCAAAAAAAAGGGAATTGGCTTTTTCTCAGATAAGAGGTCCACTGGAATTTTGGGTCTAACTGCAGTGCAATAGCAAAGGTCACAGAAAGAGAGGTTGCTGAGGAAAAAGTACATTGGTGTGTGAATCTGGGAGTCCAATCTAATTAAAATGATCATTCCAAGGCTTGCTACAATATTAGCAAAATAAACCAGTAGAAACAAGGTAAACAGAGTCACTTTCATCTCAGGATTATTGGTAATTCCCAGGAAAATGAATTAATTCAAAAAGGAGCAATTTCCTTTGTCCATTCTTCTTTGTACTTGCCTACCCATTAGAAAATGATAAAAAAAATTGTTAGATACAGGGCTAACTCTTCAAAATATTCACAATGTATCTATAAGGCAGACACAATTTGTTTCTTCAATTTTCTTTTTTACTCTAGGGAAAACATGCAGTCATGTATCACTCTTTTTTACTATAATTTTTTTATTGTCCTGGAAGTACATTGTGGCATTTACAAAAGTTCTTACAATGTATCAAATATATCAAACTTGAATTCATCCCCTCCATCATTTTCCTTTTTTTCCCTCCCCCAAAGAAGTATTGCATCTGTTTGAAATGATAATAAAACTTTTTTAAAACTGAGAAAGCACTTGAGAAAATGATACAAATCTAAATCCCATTTTCCAAGTATGTGGCTTTTTTACAAGTCTTAATTTCTCTAAACTCTATCTTTCTTATGTTAGGAAAGAAAATTTTACTTTATCAATATCTCAGAATACCTTTAAAATAGTGTGGAACAGATGCCAATTGTAGAACTGTCTTAATGACAGAACCAAGCATTTTCTCTGCTTCACAATCACATGGAAGAAGAGTTCCATGTGATTAATCATGACTGATTTAAAAGACTGCTCCTTTAGTTATACAGACATTGAGTAAGTCACTGACTAACAATTATGAGTATTATTTTCTACTGTTGCTGATCTATGAGTTCTTTAATATTTGATGAGACCTGAGCAAAGTATTATTTTCTTGTTTCTTATTGTGATTTTTGTCAGATGCTTATACTTATTTATTCTGATAGTCCGGAGCCAAAAGATGAAGTTCCTGATCAAGGAAAGATGCTTTTACAGAAGGAGTGTAATAAATTAAGAACATACTTGTATTATGTCAGATTTTAAACGGACTTACTCATCTATAAATGAAAACAGCATAAAGGACAATAAAGGGCCAAGAGATATGAAAGCTTCTCTATGGGTACGTGTGGCCATATAAGTTCTCATTCTTTTCCATGTGTGCTTGACACTAGACATATGGAAATTGGAAAGTGGGAGATGGACATTTGTGAGCATTCTGTCAGTCTAAGTACTCATGGTGCCACATGGAGTCAAAACTGCACACATTAATCTTTGCCATGTGATATTACAGTTATTTAAATTACAAAATACACAAATTTCAAAATTCCTTAAATTCATGTATGTACATACACAATCATAAATCGAATAAACACACCATATGAACCCATTTTATAATAATTAAAATGATTCCTGGATAATGATAGGTCAATTCATGGTCATAAAGTTTTGAGAAGAAAATACCCTTTTTCAGAATTCATTGAACTGTGAAGACTGGTTAAGCTGGTGTAATTTACATTTCATTTTTTCTTGAAAAGGTTTTATTAAACCTTATGTATTTACGTTCCTAAGTTGAGAAACTTACCTGAGGCAAGCAGCTCTTTGTCAGTTGAACACTAAGCAGCGAGCATTTTATTATTAAAGTAGCATTTGGGACTTAAATCTTTGAAATTACTTCCATCAGGCTTTGGTGTTGTGTGAATGTGATTAATTGCATTTCTGCTTCTGCATTTCCCCTGTGAATTCAAAAGCATATGTAGCAAAGTTGAGCTTTAATTCTTAAAAATTGTTCACAAACTCATCTGTGACAGGGCAACCACCTGAATCCAAATTTATAACACAAAATATATAGAATGCAAGCAAATTTTATACTACAAAGTATAATCTATGTCATTCTTGCTCAATTGAAGCAGAATCTAATGATACTCAAATACTGCCATCTTGAAACACTTCTAACTACTTTTGATAATTCATCCTTTCTTCCATTTTTAAAGTAATCTCCATAACTACCTCAATGGACTATTACGTTTGATGCCATTTTATTGACATATAAGTGAGATGTTATGAAATTCATACTTTTAGTAATAATTCTTTGGTTTTTAATATATTCATAAAATTATCCAGCCTTAGTCACCACTTACTTCCAGAATATTTTTCATCACATACTGAGTAGTGGTCCCTCCAATTTCTTTCCTACCTCAGGTCCTGGAAAACTTCACTTTCTGACTGTTTGTGTTCATCTACTTTGAACATCAAATATAAAGCTGTAAAATTGGTGGTATTTTGTGTCATTATTCTTTCCTTTAACATAATGTTCTCAAAGCATGCTAACATGCTTCAAAATTTCATTCATTTTGATAATTTTATAATGTTTTGGATTATATATATGGGACTTTTTTATTACCATATATTAGTTGATTAGTTGTACAGAGGGAATTCATTGTGACATTTACATATGAGTTTAGAATGTATCTTTTTTCTTTCTTTTATTTTATCATTTTACATCCACTTACATGTGTATACATGGTTTGGGCTATCTTCTCCCTCTTCACACCCTCCCCCCCACCTCCCCTTCTGGGCAGAGCCTGTTTGACCCTCTTGTTCTCTGATTTTGTTGAAGAAAAAGCAGAAGAGCTAGTAAGAAAGATGTAGAGTTTTTGCTAGTTTGAGGTAAAGCTAGCTAAACAGAGACATTCCCTGAATTGCTTCCATGCACATGTGTATTCAACCCACATTGACTCATCTCTGACACACCTCTTCTCTGCTTCCTTGTCCCCTTCCCAAAGTGGCCTCTGCCAGTTTAAAATCACTATATTCACTCCACTACAGTGAGCACATCTACCACATCCAAGTTTTAGGTTTCCTTTCCTTTCCCTGTTCCTTCCTGTGCGTTCTCCCCTCAGTGTGTGACCCATGTCCAATAATACTACTGCATTTGTTTTAGGTCTATAATCCACATATGCAGGAGAACATGCAATTTTTGGCATTGTAAGCCAGGCTAACTTCGCTTAAGATGATGTCCTCCAGTTTCGTCCGTTTACTTGAGAATGACAAAATTTCATTCTTCTTTGTGGCTGAGAAAAATTCCATTATGTATAAATACACTTTTTCTTAAACCATTCATTGTTAGTGAGGCATCTTGACTGTTTACATAACTTGGCTATTGTAAATAGTGCTGCAATAAACATGGGTACTCAGGTGCCTTTGTAATAACCTGTGTTGTATTCCTTTGGGTATATCCCGGGGAGTGGTATTGCTGGATGATATGGTTAACATTCTTTTAAGGCACCAAGGAGCCACAAATTTATGAGGAATTTGAGTGGTGACTAGTCCCCACATGGTCAAACAAGAGGTACCCTGCGTAATGATTACCTGGTATGATAAGAGAAGTTGGACAGACTTGGAAACTATAGTTCTTTTTGTGGTTTTTGAGATGTAGAGATAATTTAAGATCATAAATTGGAAAGGGTAGTGCCCTTGGTACTTTGGGTAAAGGGATAAGTTGCAGAGAGTCCACACAACATTTCCAGAATAAGAAGCTACCAATCTTTTGGTAGCTCTAGGTTAGTTTTATTTAGAAGTTGGTATGAGAAATTTAGGGTGGCCAGCAAATAAGTAGGATATGAAGGCTTCCATAGAGGATGACTAAAGCAAGTTGTCAGTCCCAAGAGGAAAATCAAGTTAAGTGCTTTTAGGAACTGCTTCATAGTTATGAGTTCTCCAGAGTGGTAGTGTCTGGGAGGTGAACCTGAGGAAGCATACTGTAGCCAGATGAACTGTGTAAGGAATGCTCCCAGGAACAGGAGTCCTAGGCAGGGGGTCCATTTATACTGTGAAAGGGAGGTGAAAGAAGTAGGCATGTAAGGCTTTTACTTATTTGTTAAACTGAAGTTTTTTAATCCCTCCAGAAGAGAAGTTTTAGGTCTTCTATCATCTCTTAGGAGTTAGTGTCCTTAGGCCAAACTTAGTTGGAAGAGAGTTCTCCCATCACACAGTTTACTTTGGAAAGATGAACACAACTATTCTTTCCCTCACTTTGATGGCTGCAGGAATGGGCAGAATCGCTGGATAGGAGCCCTTCCATTTTGGCTGAGGTTGGTTAGCTGGGATTCCTTCCTTCTAGGACTTGATCAACACCTATTCTCCCAGTACAATTTTGAGTTCTCTAAACTAAAATAGGCAAGTAAAACCTATTTAATTCTAGGATTGGTTGTTGAAATGTTCCTAGAACTATTATATATTTTCAGACACCACCAGCCTCAGGATCCATCACCAAGTCATTGGAGAGGGAATGGCCTCCCATAGAGCATTTCAGAGAGGCTCAGACTAATTTTAGCCCTTAGGCTATTTCTAATTCTAAGCTGGGTAACAGTAGAAGACGATTCCATATCCAGAGGTCTCGTGGCAAAGTTTGGCAAAAGTATATATCATTGTTTTCTTGACACTTTCCACCTTACCATGGAACAGGGGTCTTTATGCTGAATATAAATGATATTTAATTCTCAAGGGCTGAGTGACCACCTGGGTGACCTGTGAAATAAAATCTGTCATATTATCACTCTGGAGTGGCCATGCTATATCAGATCTAGGAATAATGTATTTGAGAGCTAGCTTTGGCACCTAGAGGTTTTTTCTGTCTGAGAGGAAAAAGCCTCAATCAATCCAATGAAAGTATCAATGATGACTAGAAACTCCTTATATCCTTGGCAAGGGCACATGTGAGTGAAATCTCCCTGCCAGTCCTATCCTGGATAAGTTCCTTTCTTTAAATTGGATCAGCCAGCTGGGGAAACTTTGGACAGGGATTGTTATCAGACCACAGGATAAATTCTTGGAAAATCTGCGTAATTGTAGCATTTATTCTGGTCCTCACATATTACCTTTTGATTAGTTCCTGGGTTGCACTCCAGTCCAAGTAGAAAGTGTTACTTATAGACTTTATACAGGACTAGTTTATTATTTTCCTGCTACCAAACTCATTCTTTATGTCTTTCCATCAGAAAAGCTTCCTTTTCTTCATCAGGAATATATTTGGGATCTGCAGACTCCTGTGGAAGAAAAAGTACCACAGGGTAGAGACCAGAAGACATCTGTTGGCCTCAGAGCTCCCAAAAAACATAATTATTTCCTTGTAACCCCAGGGTTAAATCTTTCCCATGTCCCTACCAGTGGATTTCTGCTACTTCTTTAGATATGTGAATATTTTCCAGTAGATGGATGATTTCTTTTCCATGCTTTATTGGGGATTGCCTTCCTGAGAGAAGTACCTTTTCCTTTCATATACATGCATGGGAATGTAGCACTAGGAAGGCATATTTTGAGTAAGTATATTTCTGTCATTAGTGCTGAGATCCTGCCTGACAAAGGCTTTGCCTCCATGATGTCCTCTTGGATCACCACTACATATCCCACATTTCTTTTCCCATGCAGCACAAAACTTCTTCTATCCATTCATCCTCAGGTTTGAGGAGTGGTTTATCTGCCAGGTCTGAGTTCTTACATGTTTTTTTATGAACACCTGCTTACAAGTATGCTCAGTCATTAGTTCAGAAGGTAGCAAAGATAGTGATTCAAGACCTTAAAGGTCTTTATTGTCACTTCTGGGGACTCTGAAAGGATGGCTTGCTATTTAGTTAATCTTTCCCCAGAAATTCACAGCTATCTTAGTTTAAGTATGGCCCTTACTTGATGAGGGCTAAGAACTTCTAGAAGCTGACCCATAGTTATTTTATTGGCATTCTCCACTAGGAGGGCAGTGGTAGCTATTGCCCTCATACATCCTGACAAACTCATGGCCATTCCACCCAATCTCTTAAAAAGATAGGCCACTGGATAAGTTGTATCCCTAGTTTCTGGGTTAGGTTGCCCACAGCAGTTCCCCCTTTTCTGATTAATACAGAATGAAAGATATTGCTAAATTGGGAATTACTAGGGGTGGGGCCTATTTTACCATCTTATAAACATCTTCCATTCTCCAGTTCATTCTAAGTGTTCACTAACAGGTACATTTGTTGCTTCTTATAGAGGCTTGGCTATGACTATAAAGTTTGATATCCAGATCTGACAGAACCCTGCCATTCTTAAGCATGACTGGTAATAAAATTTTGACCCAGAAGAGCTGATCCCTCTCTGGAGGAGGGATCAATTTTGGTGTATGTTCAAAAGGTTTCCTCCAACCTATCATAAAATGATATAGGGGAAAAAAAAGAGTAAAATGTTATAGAATTTTCTTTTTCTTCTTGAGTAATTCCTCTATCCATATAACAATTAACAGATGTAGTAATTCCCAATATAATTCCCCAGAGGCTTACCACCACCATGTTTTGCCTCACTCATATCCCCCATGGAGTGTTGTAGTCCCATTTAGTTTCATTTTTACAGGCAGTATCAGCCCCTGGCATATAATCCTGATTGTCCCTGGAAAAGATTTGTCTGTCCTCATATGGACAGAAGTTCTAATTGTTCTTTTCTGTGGGGGTGCAACAATTGACTAACAGGAATTGCATATCTCTTCAGGACAGATCAAATGCCAATGACAGGGTCTGAAACTCATCTACAAATTTATTTGGTTCTTCAGAATACCTCCCCAACTTTCCCTTATGTTGCTGGATACCACACATGGAAATGGGTACTTGAATTCAAATTGTACCTCCCAGCCCCATCACCTGTTGCAGCAGAAGTAAAGCTTAGAAGCCTCTGAGTAAGGTGTTCTGCTTTGAGTATGTGGGGAGCCTGTGAGTGTTGGGGTACAGAGGGAGAATTGTGGTAAGGAGGCAGTGGCATTCCCTTTGAGAGATAGGTCCCTATAGTAGGGGATCATCAGGACATCCACATTCTCATCATCTGCTTTCCCTTTTTGGGGTATGAGGGGTCCAACTACAAAGGGAAGCATTTTGATATTTGGCTATATAGGCTTGAACATTCAGCATCTCAGACCACTTTATTTGTCTCTTACAAAACTTATCTAAGTGTAAGATGGTATTATGACTTAAGCCTCCATTCTTGGGCCACTTTTTTTGAGTCCCCAGTAAATTTTGGGTACAAAGTATATTACAGCAAAGACAATGAGTCTTTTTTTCAGGTTAACTAATTCAAAGCATTCCCAATGTTAAGGATACAGATGAGTAGAGAATACTTTGTAATAGAGGTGGCTCTCCCTATCTGACCTGTGAAAAGAGAAAGAGGAAAAGGGTGAAGGCAGGATCATGAAGAGGAAACAGGACTTCTCAGAACTCTCAGAGAATCCTCTGGGGGGTCACCCACTATGCCCACTGTGACCAGATATGTCTGACTCTGGATGCATCCCAGTGCTGCTTGCTCATTTGGCTTTCTCCAAGGGCAGTGTCCAACTCTTATTGGAGGTATCCCATGGTGAAGGACTTGGCTCTGTGCATCTACTCAATTATTATATTATTTTCCTGACACAAGATGCATCATGGAGTATGGTCAAACAGATGTGCCAAATGACCAAAGCAAACAAAAGAAGAACTAGTCCCTGGTCGCTCTGCTACAAGAAAAGAAAATTAGGGATCACACCAGGGTTCAGACTTGGAATTCTGTAGGGAAATCTGAAGTATTGTCTCAAAAATCATCATCTCAGAGTCATTTTTTTTGGACTTACTTGAGATATAGATCTCAAAGTACTTCCTTAACACCTGAGATGTTGAAGAATGGTTCAGTCAAGTTCCAAGGTAGCCATGAGATCATCACATTCAAAAGGTGAAGGGACTAACTGAAATGACAAGACTCATGCCATGGGATATGGTTTCCCATAGCAAGAAGAAAGTCAGGCAAAAGGAGACCTTTAAGGTTAGAAAACATTTACAGAAAGAGGTTCGGTTCAACTGAAAGAAGCAGCAGAGATGGCATTTTGAGTAGGAGGTTTACCTGCTGGCTAGCTCAACAACATGTTGCTAGTGAGTGGTTGCAGAAGATCCTGGTCAAAAGGATTTCAGGACCTTGGTGTCCCAGAGTATGGATGGAGACACATGGATTACAAAGCAACAGCAAAATCCTATTGAAAATATTGTAGGAACACTGCAAGTGAGCAACGGGGTTGAGCAAGATGGCTCAGGGACCCCATTGCCTGGCTCAAGGGACAATTTATATTTCATGAGGGTAAATGATGAGAATAATCTGGATATTATTTTCAGGAGGGTTTATGGTAATCGATTAGTTTAATCAGTAAGGTTTTGTTATAGAACATGGGACATTCTGCACTTGTGGTTATTCCTATTCTTGGGCTTCATGCTTGTCATGGAACCAATATTCATAAGGTCATAAGTAGGAGGGGTTGCAGAGGTCAGATTGGAGACATATTTCTCTTTACTGATCATGTGTAATTTTCTGGTCTGAACCTTTCAATAGACTTCCTTGTCTGACCACAAGATAACCACAAGAGGGAGTGTTCAAGGGCGGTTCTTGGTTGTGATGAGGAGTCCAGCATGAGAGTGAGCTTTTGCTGAGGAGTATTGAATCCCATGACTACTTTTTCTTTCTTTGTTCCTAGCCTGCCTGTTTATCATGTATTTCTGACAATTTACTCCTTTCTCAGGGGCATCCAGTCAAGCTGTGGGAACACAATACAACAGAAGTCTTTTCAATATGACCAGAACTCTTGGGGGAGATCCAGCTGTTGAAATGCCTATGGCTTTTGCTCAGAGAAAAGCACAATAAGCATCGTTATGTGCCTGCTAAATCATTTCTGTATTTTTACTTCTCTTCAGGATGGAAGAAAAACTCACTGTTCTATAAATGCACAAATCCTAGCTTCCTTGGCAAGGCATGTTGGTACACACTTGTAATCCCAGCTACTTTGGAGGTGGAGTCAAGGAGAATTATGGCTCAATTCTAGCCTGGGAAAAAAAGTTACTGAGATACTATCTCAAGAAACAAACCAAGTATGATGATGCAATCTTGTTATCTCAGGTACATAGGAGACAGAGGTATAAGAATCATTATTCCAAGCTGGCCCTGGCTAAAAGTATGAGACTCCATCTGAATAACTAAAGCAAAACAATATATAGAATTTGATACATGGCTCGAGAGGTGGAGTGCCTGCCTAAGAAGCATGAGGGCCCTTCCTGGGTTAGTTTTTACTTGTTAAGTTAGTGGACACCATTGGACAGTACACTACCTAATAATTTTTCCACTACTACCCAATATTTGATCAATATCCTAATCACACCATTCTTTAAAATTTTTCACTAGAGTGATCCATAATTTACCAGGAGAGACACAAGACAAGTTTTGGTATCCTTTTGACTATTTCTTTCTACACTGGTGGGGAGTTGTAGACCATCCCACTCAGTGGGAATGGTACCCATTTGGGGTACTCACAAATCTATCCCAAATCCTGATTGTCATAGCTAGTGAATCTGCTTTTTCCTTTTCTGATCTAAGACACTCCTTGGACTCTCATGGAAAAGTCATACTGGACAATTGAATGACTCTAGGATATGTGTTGCCTAAACAAATGGGCTTATTATTAGCACTAATATGTCCTGTTGTTCCTATATCAA
This sequence comes from Castor canadensis, assembly GCF_047511655.1. NCBI lineage: Eukaryota > Metazoa > Chordata > Mammalia > Rodentia > Castoridae > Castor > Castor canadensis. Next base: position 190,856,856 of record NC_133386.1, read on the forward strand.
TTCTTTGTCTCAAGTAGAAACCAATACTATAAAGATTAGGCCAAAATCTACTTGGTCATAGTAAACCTGGGAGCTGCTCATGTCCATTTTAAGTGACATGAATATTTGTTTGAAAGTCTAGATTTCTGAACTTTTTTCCTTGATCCCAATTACTATCAAGTTTATTCTACTATGTATCTTTCATTTCATTATGGTTATAATGTTAATTGTAGGAATATATATATACACACACATATATATATATATATACATATGAAGGTATTATATGTAAATATATTTTACATTATTATTATATAATCTTATACATATACACGCAAATATAACTAGCATTCTGCTGTATAACCTACTGAAGCAAAACCACTCTTGTATCCTTTGAAATCTACAGAAATGATTGGCAACATATGTGGATACCTTCCAAGCTCAGCAGGAAGCAGCAAATGACAATGATGCTCCTTTTCCCCTAGATAAAGATGGGAACATTTGACAGTGGGACAAATATAAAGGAAACCTCCTAAGTGTACTCACCCAGGTAACTTTAGCCTAGTCTATTTTTCTCAATTACTCAAGCTCTCACTTTATTTTTTATATATCTTTCTTTCCTCCTCCATTTTTTTACCATATGGGAGAATTCAAGATTAATCCTTGTTTTAGCCTCAGGCTAGTTTGCCATGCTCACTAACATGGGCAAGATGTGCAGCCTAAGAAATTAGAACCAGAAAATAAGGAGATAAACAAGCAACTTTTGGCCCTGAGTCATGCTTTCTACCTTGTAGACTCAGAATCCATTTCCTGGACTTTCCCTTCAGACCTGCCAAATTTCCCTTGAAATACAAATGTTTTATGAACCACTCGTCTTCTGCTCTCCTGCTTTGCCTGACTAAACAGTAACCTGGTTTTCCTTTTCTCCTTCTTTCCTTTTCTTCAACTCTACTCTCATTATTTGTGAATCAGCCCTATGTTCAGTGACTGAACTTTCAGTAACATTTCTACCACTTATAGGCATTACTGCCTATGTTGTATAATTTTTATGAGGATGTATTCATTATATGGGGGGGATTTATACTGACAATTCCCATTAGATTGACAGTATACATTATTTACTTTGTCCCCATCATCTCTCCCTCTCAGTCCCCTCACTACCCCACTTACAGCAATTGCAAGAGGTTATTTAGGAAATTCCAAGATGGTGACTAAGTGGGAGGAAGCAGAAAGTGTGCTTCCTAAAGTAAACTCTTGGAGACAGGCTGGAGATACACCTGGCAGGAAAAACCACCAAGAAGAAACAAAACTCCAACACCTCCACACCCCCAGCACACACATAGCATCCCCAATCCACGTTAAATGGAAAAACAAGGAGGGCTTCCGTGCTGCAAGATGTCAGTTCCTAACCTGCTTGGAGACCACCAGGTGAGCAAATAAGTGGCATGCAGTACTCCCTGGGACAAATCAGAAATGAGACAAAGATGCTCACTATCCTCACTCCTATTCAACATAGGAAGAGCAATTAGGCAAGAAGAGGGAATAAAAGGAATACAAATAGGTAAAGAAACTATCAAAATATCCTTATTTGCAGATAATATGATCCTATACCTTACAGACCCAAAAAACTCTACTCAAAACCTTCTTGACACCATCAACAGCTATAGCAAGTTAGCAGAATATAAAATCAACATAGAAAAATCATTAGCATTTCTATACACTAATAATGAACAAACTGAGAAAGAATATATGAAAACAATTCCATTTACAATAGCCTCAAAGTAAATAAAATACCTAGGAGTAAACTTAACAAAGGATGTGAATGACCTCTACTAGGATAACTATAAACTCGTGAAGAAAGAGATTGAGGACGACTGTAGAAAGTGGAGATCTCCCATGTGCATAGATTGGTAGAATCAACATAATAAAAATGGCTATAGTCCCAAAAGCAATCTACATGTTTAATGCAATTCTTATAAAAATCCCAATGACATTCATCAAAGAGATTGAAAAATCTACTGTTAAATTTATTTGGAAACACAAGAGACCACGAATAGCCAAGGCAATAGTCAGTAAAAAGAACAACTCTGGAGGTATCACAATTACTGACTTCAAAGTATATTACAAAGCAATAGCAATAAAAACAGCATGGTACTGGCACAAAAACACACATGAAGACCAGTGGAACAGAATAGAGGACCCAGATGTGAAGCCACACAACTATAACCAATTTGTCTTTGACAAAGGCACTAAAAATATACCATGGAGAATAGCAGCCACTTCAACAAAAACTGCTGGGAAACTGGTTAGCAATCTGCAAAAAACTGAAACTAGATCCATGTTTATCACCCTATACCAGTATTAACTCAAATGGATCAAAGACCTTAATATCAGACTCCCAACTCTAAAATTGGTAAAGGAAAGAGTAGGAAATTCTTTGAAAGTAATAGGTATAGGCAAGGACTTTCTCAATGGAAACTCAGAAGCTCAGCAACTAAGAGATAGCACGGACAAATGGGACTTCATAAAACTAAAAAGATTCAGCTCAACAAAAGAAATGGTCTCTAAACTGAAGAGAACACCAACAGAGTGGAAGAAAATATTTGCCAGCTACACATCAGACAAAGGACTGATAACCAGGATATATAGGGAACTTAAAAAACTAAATTCTCCCCAAATTAATGAACCAATAAAGAAATGGGCAAGTGAACTAAACAGAACTTTCTCAAAAGAAGAAATTCAAATAGCCAAAAACACATGAAAAAAATGCTCACCATCTCTGACCATTAAGGAATGAAAACAACACTAAGATTCCACCTCACCCCTGTTAGAATACCCATCATTAGAAACACCAACAACAACAGGTGTTGGTGAGGATGTGGGGAAAAAGGAACCCTTATACACTGCTTGTGGGAATGTAAACTAGTACAACCATTCTGGAAAAAAATTTGGAGACTTTTTAAAAATCTAAACATAGATCTGCCATATGATCTATCAATATCATTCTTGGGGACATACCCAAAGAATATGACACAGGTTACTCCAAAGGCACTGCACATCCATGTTTATTGCATACTACTCACAATAGCCAAGTTATGGAAATATCCAAGATGCCCCACTATTGAGGAATGGATCAACAACATGTGGTATTTATACACAATGGAATATTACTCAGCCATGAAGAAGAATGAAATCTTATCATTTGCTGGTAAATGGATGGAACTGGAGAACATCACCCTGAGCAAATTTATACAGGCCCAGAAGATCAAAAGTCATACGTTCTCCCTCATATGTGGACATTAGATCAAGGGCAAACACAACAAGGGGATTAGACTTTTATCACATGATGAAGCGAGAGCACACAAGGGAGGTATGAGGATAGGCAAGAAAACAAAAAAAACAAGATAGCAGTTGATGTCCTCAATGCAAAGAAACTAATGCAGAAACTTTAAAATGACAGAGGGCAATAGAAGGTGACCACAAACTAGAGAAAAAGTTAGTTTGAGAAGAATTAATTTAGAAGGCAACACACATGCACAGGAAAGCAATGCGAGTCAACTCCTTGTATAGCTATCCTTATCTCAACTAGCAAAAATCCCTGGTCCTTATTATTGGTTATACTCTCTCTTCAACAAAATTAGAGGTAAGGAAAAAATAGATAGGGGGTAAGGGGAAGAGAGAAGTGGTGGGGGAAAGACCCAAACATTTTATGCACATATGAATAAAAGAAATTTTTTAAAAAAGGGGTTATTTAGTTGTGTTTCATGTAGATATCTGAAGTCCATCAACCGTATACCTTCACCTTTATATTCTTCTTTCATCTCCCCCACTCCCATTGGTACCCCTTCACACACACTGTGCCTATTTTTCAGTCCTGATTTTCATAATTAATATTTAAGTTGATGTTCAAGGGGTGTCTCCATATGTGCCCTCTGTGGTTGTGTTTTACTTTGGTCTGTTCAATGCCTTTGAATACTCTCCCTTACCCTTTTACCTCCCTCCTCTTGATTTTCAGCAATTTTCAGTACACATTCTTATATCCTCTACCTTTACATTTTGTGGTATGTGATATTACTGATGCTGTATCTTTTTTTTTCTTTCCCTGAGTTCCATAGAGTAGTTACACTGTTACAAACATGTCCTACATCTGAGTTTGTATATGATCATGTGTGTTTTTGTGTATATGTTTATCTTTGTATCTATCCTTCCCATATGAGGAAAAACATGCATCCTTTGTTTCTGATCCTGGCTAGCTTCACTTAGCATGGTGTCCTCCATTTGCATCCGTTTACCTTCAAACCCCATATCATTATTCATTTTGGCTGAGTAATACCCCATTATGTATGTGTACCACAATTTCATGATACATTGATCAGTTGTACAGCATCTGGATTGTTTCCAGAGCTTAGCTCTTATGAATAGGGCTGCAATGAACATCAGTGTACAGGTGTCTCCACTGTGTTCTGTTTTATGTTCTTTTAGATAGGTTCCCTGGAGTGATATCACTGGATCATGTGGCATTTCTATCTAGTTTTTTGAGGAATCTTCATACTTCTTTTCATAGTAGTTACACTAACTTGCATTCCCACCAGCAGTGTATAAAGTTTCCTGTTTCACCACATCCTCACCAGCATTCATTGTTCTTACCCTTGATTATGGCCTTTTAATTGGGTAAGATGAAATCTAAGTGTAGTTTTGATTTTCATCTCTTTTATAACCATTGAACACTTCTTCATGTATTTACTGGCCATCTGTATCTCCTCCTTTGAGAATTCCCTGTTTAATTCATCTGCCCATTTCTTCATTGGGATGTTGAATCTTTGGGAGCTGGATTTTTTGATTTCCCTATAGATTCTTGTTATTAGGCCCTTATCAGATGAGTAGTTGGTAAAGATTTTTTTTCCATTCTGTGGACTTTTCTTGATTCTGGTGACCGTTTCCTTTACTGAGCAGATGCTCTTTGGTTTGATGAAGTCCCATTTGTCCATTGTTTCTCTTGGATGCTGAGACTTTTGAATTCTGTTTAGGAAGTTGTTCCCTATACCTATCTGTTCCAGTGTATTTCCTACTGCTTCTTGGAGTTGTTTCAAAGTTATATGTTTTTAAAGTATTCCCATATGGTCTTCTGAAATTCAGTGGTGTTTGTTGTAATATTCCCATCCTCATCTCTGATTTTATCAATTAAGATTTTCTCCTTTTATTTTTCAGTTAATTTGGCCAGAGGTTTTTGAATGTTTTTTTCAAGAACCAGTCTTTAGTTTCATTGATTCATAGTTATATTTTTTCATTCTCAAATTCATGAATTTATACCATGATTTTTATCTCTTTCCATCTGTTCCTAGCTTTTCTATGTTCATCAGTTCCTTTTTTGAGCTTTATTCCTTTCCTACCTCTAGTATTCTTCCATGTGAATCATTCCTTTGAGTATGCTTTGTAATTACAGAATTCATGGACTTGAAATGTTTTAGCTTGTCCTTGTCTAGAAAGGTCTTTGTTTCCCCACCCAGGTTGAAGGACTGTGTTCTGGAGGTTTCATTCCAGGGATGCAAGGGTGGTACAACATAAGCAAATCAAAAGATGTAATACAACACATAAACAAAACAAAGAAAAAAGCAACATCATCATATGAATAGATGCAGAAAAAGCCTGCAACAAAATTCAACATCCTTTCATGGTAAAAGCTCTGAGAAAACTGTAATTAGAAGGAATATTCCTCAACATAATAAGTGCTATATATGGCAAACCTAAAATGAATGTCATACTAAATGGAGAAAAACTGAAACCATTTCTTTTAAAATCAGAAATGAGGAAAGGGTGTCTACTCTTCCCACTCTTATTCAACAAACTGCTGGAATTCCCTTCCAGAGCAATAAGACAGGAGAAAGAAATACAAGGGATTTGAATAGGAAAGAAAGAAGTCAAATTGTCCCTATTTGTAGACGATATGATCCTATACCTGAAAGATCCTAAAAATTCAACCTAATAACTCTTCGATCTCATAAACGTATTCAGAAAAGTAGGAATATATAAAATCAATACACAAAGATATGTAACATTTTTGTACACAAACTATCAACAATCTGAAAAAGAGATCAGGGAAACAACACCTTTCAGAATAGCTTCAAAAAATTAAAATATCCAGAAATAAATATAATGAAGGATGTGATTGATCTACACAATGAAAATTATAAGTCACTAAAGAAAAATATATCAGTGAAGACATCAGAAGATGCAAGGACATTACCATATTCATGGATAAGCAGAATAAATACTGTGAATATAACTATATCACCAAAAATGTTCTATACATTCAATGCAATCCCTATCAAAATTCCAATTACATTATTTGATAGAACAATAATGTTCCCATTTTGTGAATCAGACAAAATGGCAGCCCTGACCTTAAACAAATTCCTGTGCTCTAAGACAGCCCCACCCCTACCAGAGACTACTGCACCTGAACTAACTTCCTTACCCTCCCCTTTCTATAAAAGCCACTGCTTGCCCATGCTCAGGGATGCACCATCTTTTCCCCAGCCAGCCTGGCAGTTTGGGCCTGCCATTAAACTTTGCTGTATTGACGTGAGTTTTCTCATGAGCTTTCTTTGAGAGCGATGTTTTTCCTAACATTTGTTGGTGAAACCCAGGATCGGGTTGAGTTCCCGTCACTGACCTTGCTCTCCCGGCTTTCCTCTAGGATCTGAGCTGCTTTACTGGGACCCCTGATCCTAGAAAGTGCCACTCTCTCACTAGCTCACAGGGAAGTTCCTCCACCCCAGTGTGCCTCCAACCGCCATCCACCACCAGCCAATCTTCCCTTAAGGTCCTCTCTCCCTCGGTGAGTCCTCCTCGTACGCTGAGCTGTGGTCTCTCTCTCATTTCCTTGAAAACCCTATTGCTAGGTTGCAGCTCATTCTCTTCCCAGGGAACTGGGTTCCCCACTTGGGACTGTGGACATCCCCGTGGTCAAGATGTTCCCTCTGGGGGTTGTTTTCCACATTTCTCTCTCTCTCTCTCCCTCCTGAGGACCTGATATTTCGGGGATGCCCGCCATATCTCTCCTCACATCAGGCCTTCACCATGGGAATTGGACCATCCCAAATTCCTTCAGACTCCCCAATGGGATGTCTCCTGGCCAAACTTGGGCCCCTCCGCCTAACGCCTGATCTTAAGCCACGAAAGCTCATTTTTCTCTGTAATTGGGCCTGGACCCAATATCCATTGGACAATGCCTCCAAATGGCCAATTAACAGCACTTTCAATCCCAATATTTTAAGGGATTTATGCAAGCTCTGTGAGCGCACTGGTAAATGGAAGGAAATTTCCTACGTCCAATCCTATCTCTATCTCTGCATCAAACCCTCCTTCTGTACTTTCTGTCACCCTGCACAGATTCTATTAGCCTGTAAACCAGTTTCTAAATCAGCCAATTCCTCTCCCAAACCTCCTCCTTCCCCATGTAAGCAGACTTCTTGCACTGCTTACCATAGCTATCTACTCCTATCTTCCTGAAAAACTTTCCCAGTCATGGAGTTACACAAGCCACTGCTTGCCAATTCTGGCCTCAATGTGGTTCCAGCTCTGGAGAGCTCATGCTCCCTTCCTGTTTGCTGAGACAAAGCCCCAGATTTATTTGGCAACCAGAGAGTGGAGGTTTCATTTTGCTGAAAGCCTGCCAGTGCCAATCAATGGAAGCAACCTAGAGACACAGGTGATGGCTAATCCCTCAGGCCTGTGTCATGCCTCCAGGCTCTGCCTTCCCCTCCCTTACCTAAGGTGTCAGCACAACTATCTGCCTCCTCCATGGTCCCACCATGTGTCTTTTGTCTCTGTCTGCTTTCCCCTCCCTGGGCTTACTGGGACCCTGCCTCCCATGAAAAACCTGTAGCATGGTACCTTATGACTTAAGTTATTCCAAGTAGTTTGCCAGGCCTCTCAGTCTAAAGTAACTGTAAATCAGCAGCGTTACAAAAGCGTTTACAAAAAACTGTAGCTGCCACGCTTATGCTCTAACTCCGTCCCCACAAGGGGAGGAGGGGAAGCAAACAGGCGCACCTGTGCATTGAACAAATTAATACAGCTAGCCATGTCTTTATGTCTGGGACCTTACTAACAGGAGAGAAAAAGATAAGAGACACCATGGCCTCATGCTGCTCTCAGAGAGGGCCCCACCTGACTGGGGCCTGTATCCTGAACTTGCTACCGTGGTGGACAGGAGGGGCACTTCTGCAGAGAATGCTTAAGGGGGGACAGCCCGGGAGACAGCCCTGCCCCCAACCGGGACCCTGCCCTCTGCAAGGTAACCACTGGAGGTCTAAGTGCCCCTGTCACCAGATGGAAGACAAGGTGCCACCTTCCTATGGATTGATGGGTCCAAGCCTCCTGGCCACACTCCACTTCTTGGTATCAATGTTGAGGAGCCATATGGCAGAAAAACAAAAGGTCATTTTCCTCATAGACAGTGGAGACCGTTTCTCTGTTTTACCTTTTTCTCCTGGTCCCTGGTCCAATGACAAAGTTATCATTCGGGGCACATCTGCCTAGCCCCTAGAACACTAATTTACCTGGCCTCTGGCCTGCTCTTGGGGAGACCTCTTCTTCTGTCACTCTTTCCTCATAGTACTTAAAACTCTAGTGTCCCTGCTGGGACAGGATTTGCTATCTCAATTAAAAGCTCAAATTCTCCTCCCCCCAGGCAGCTATCTCTGCTGCCACCTCCTTCAGGAACAAAGAGATTCCACAGTGTGAACTGATGAGACTAGTGTAGGGTGAGCCAGGACCGCCCTCCCTATTCGAATAAGGCTTAAAAATCCCTCACAGTTTCCACACCTAAAACAATATCCCCTCAAGCCTGATGAGGACTTATGCTTATTCCTAATAAATTTAAAATTCTTATAAAAGTTAATTTTAAAATACAAGTTACAAAGTAAACAACTGGATAGGTAATAAATATACTTTTTCAGAAGTTAAAGGAATTGCAAAGAAGGCAAGTTAAAGTTGAATACAATCTAAGAGTTACCTAAAAGAGTTTTAGGGTCATGTCAAACTAAAATCAAATCTTCTATGTCTATAAAATAACAAGGTTATCTTAATATTGTTCTGCTCTGAGTAACATCTACAAAAACCATTACAGAGAAAGATTTTATCAAAGAAATTATTTGTGTTTTCTGCTGATCTTGGCAAGTTTTTAAGTACTACTAAGTCAGAGTTCATTTATATATTTGCTTATGTGTCTTAAATGACCACCTTGTAACAGTGTTATGTTATACTTTATCTAAATATGGTACAAACATTTAAAAAGTTAAAAGTGTCAATTTATATAAAACAATGAGAATGCCAGAATTTATGTCTCTTATGATACTCACTCTATAAAAAACAAAAAACAAATGACAAATAATGTGAATAAACATGGTACAAGAGATCTATATAGACATTTCTTATAGAAAAAGACATGAAAATTTCCAGTATTTCAAGTATTTGAAAAAAAAAGTTTAACATCATTAATCTTTGGAGAAAAGCGTATCACATTCGACTCTCCATTTTTCCTTTCATTTGGGATTTCTTATGCTTCCAAAAGCCTTTTACATGCCCAACTAGGGATGTCCAATATAACTTCTTTGTGTAGAAAGCTTTCTTCTCCCTAACACCGCTCCATTGCTTCTTATACTAATTGTTTGTGTCTGAAATTGAATGTTATCATTTGATGTGGGGAGCAGATTATGAGAAGCCTATGAGAACTTGACATTAGCATACCTATGCTCAATAATCTGCAGGCTGAGTTTTGCACAGCCCCAGATACAAAAGAGAGTGAGGGCAAAATGCAGCAAAGCTGCTTTTTCTAAGATGTTTACATTCAGAGAGTAGCCTCACAGGTCTCTCCTGTTACAATGTCATGCCTGGGTCCAGGAACTGTGGCTTCACCTCCTTGTTTGCTACTGTATATAAAAGACTCACTGAAAGAGGATGCAGGGGGCTGCTCAGAAAGCTGGCTTCTTGTGAGGTGGCTGATGCAAATGAGCCTCAGGATAGCTGCCTGCTTGCGAGGGGGTTTGATGCTTGTGAGGTTGGCTATTGCTGCTGATGATGCTGGCTGCTGCTGTTATATGTCTGTAAGTCTAAGGACTGAGAGTTTAAAGAATAGAAAAGAAGTAAGATTTTAAAGAATAGAGAAAAGATGTAAGGTTTTAACGAATAGAGAAAAGAAGCAAAGTAAAAGAAGAGAAGTAAAAAAGAAGTAATGAGGCTGTCTTGCATCTCCATCTGAGTGGCCAGGAAACCTGACCCCAACTTTGTGCATGTTCTGTATTCTATCTTTTGTCTTTTCTGCATCTCTAGTCTCCCTCAATTAGGTCAGTAAGACAAGAGCTCACATGGCTCAAGAGAATTTAATACAATATTTTCTCCTTTTCAGTATGTATTTAGTCATTTCCCTTGCACATATTTGTCCTGCATTTTGACCCTTCACTCATTAATCTATGTCTCATATTCTTAGGCTTCATTTACATTTTTGAGAATTACTTCCAGTAATGGATATGATGGATGCAAAATAATCTCATTTCTGTCAAAAATAATAACTGTAATTCACAAATTTTTTTCCATTCATTTGATTTCCATGTAATTATGTGAAACTATACTTTATATGTACAAATCCTAATCATATTAAAAACCTCCCTCAAATACTAACACCAGTGTATTTTTCTATAAAGTCCCCTTTAATCTGTGTCTGAAACTCTATTCATGAAGCAGAATAGTAGTACTGTGATGTATTTTAATACCTCACTCTTATAAATAAAGAATCCTCGGGAAAAAAAGATTCTAGTTATTATCAACAATTACTTTGTCCAGATATCCAAACAATTCTCAAAAGACATTTGTTGTTTTCCATTTTGTAGACATTTTCTTGCACTCTGTAATAGAGAAGCATAGTTACATGTGAACGGTGGGTAATGAAAACCCATTCTCAGTCCCTTGTCTTATAAACTGTAGCAGGAGGTGCTAGACAGAGACCTTCTTCCTTATTGCATTCTTATACTTCCCTATTAGTTTCAAAGGTTCTATATAGCTTCAATAATAGCTTTGTATCTCATTGTCAGTAGGATGTAGATCTACTGGAGGCAGAGGGACAATGGTCTGCATAAGCAATAAGCCTGAACACTAAGACAGCAATATGGCAAGCTCACCTTTCTCACCTTCAAAGCTGCAGCTGTTCAGGTTTATAAAGAAAATTCGAACCAAATTTCAGAGATGCAGGTATAGTAGGTGGCACAAGAGGTCATAAAGGATTATGACTTCCTATGTAATATTCACATGATATCTTCACAGCAGATGAAATGTATATAAAAGTTATTACAAAGTTCAAATGTCCACCATCTCATATACTCATAGGCATTTTTTGAACTTCAATGCTTATTCCACTTCCCTCAAATACTTCACAATCTTTAATGTTTTTTTTTTCCCTATTTTTTGACATACCAGTTAAATCTGCTGACCTGTGATTAGATAGGACTTGTAGTCCTTTGGGAGTCCAACTGAAGTAAAAATCTCAAAACATATTCTACTCAAACATCTTGTAGCATGTTATGGATATTACCCTCTAATATGAATATGCATGAAAAGTGGTGTTGAAGTTAGTTAAACAAAAATGATATCTGAAAAATAATTTTGTGATCAATATATACGTGTCCAAGTCTTGGCATGAAATCATTTAAATTTCTCTTGCAGTCATCATAGTTATAAAAATAATGATTTATTTTTCAATATATGAATATTTAAAAATATATAAAAGTACAATTAGGAGATAAAAGGTCAGGTAGAGATGAATCAACTCAGGTTGTAACACACTCATGCATGGAAGCAATACTAGGAATCTCTCTGTAGAGCTATCCTTATTTCAACTAGCAAAAACACTTTGTGTTTCTTATTATTGCTTATGTCTTCTCTTCAACAAAATTGGACAAAAGGGCAGAACAGGTTCTGCCTGGAATCAAGGAGGGTGAGGGGGAGCAGGAGGAGGGGGGAAAAATGACCCAAACAATGTATGCACATATGAATATATGAATAAAGAAAAACATTTTGAGAAAAAAATGAGAAATTGCATCTGACCATCAAAATAAGCCAGTGAAATTCATTTATTGTATTTCTTGCAATAGCACAATTTATGCATAAATTTTAAAATAGTTATTTGTAAAATAATTAAAATAAGTGTTTGAATTAAGTTTCACCATCTCATTGGTTACAATATGCTTTTAGTTCAAAGATGATAATTAAAGAAATAGTCAATAATTGTCAGATAAAGCAGGAAACAATTTTATGACCTGTTCCAGAAATACCAATGTCTTTATTGGATGCAAAACCCACAGAACAAGCATTCAGCATGGTCTTATTATTGACCTAGGTTATGTTATCTCTGTGCTTCGTGCCTAGGTGTTGAATACTTGGTCTCTCAGGAATAGTGACAGGTATGAAAAAAAATATTATTTAATGTCTGACTTTCTATTTATTGAAAAAGATGTGCTGAATATTTTTCCATTCCTTTCTGCTTTAATGCAGATTTGTATCACAATAGCACCAGTAAAATCACAGTAATTATACATCACTCACTGCTTCCAACTCAACAATCCCTGAGTAGCATTTTTAATCCTGTAAAATGAAAAACTAATACATGCTACACAATATCATAGACATACATGATTTAGTATTGTTCCTGAAACATACTCATAAATAAAAAATTACTAAAGATAGCAAAAATGAGCAAGTAGCACACTGCCTAGAGATAACTATAGTTATTATAAATAATGTTGGATTACTAATTTCTAAATAAAAATGAGGTCAAAATAATATATTTTGTATATAATAAATTTTATGATTATAGACAATGCATCTCTTTTTGTTATAATAATTTTTGAATCTATCCTTTTAAGGCAGTTTGGCTTATATGCAATTTGTGTATCATAAAATGTCTGGATATGAGGGAAATCATGTTTGCACAATTGATCATATCCAATGAATTTTTGAAGAAAATCCTACAAAATAATTCATGTGAGTAAGTAGATTTGGTCTTAATCAATTTTAGACTTATTACATGTAGGCAAGCTTCATATATTATCTAAATATCATATATTTTTACACTACATCATCTATCCTGAATTGTCCTAACCGATCTTATTCCATGTTGCAGAATTTGAAATGCAGAGGTGAAGAGTCAATTTGTATTATCTCATAAACATGAGGTTTTGGTGAATTCATAGAAGTTACTCAAAATAGATTTCTGAATGAAGTGCAATGGAATAGATTTTCTTAAAAAATAAATCACATCATCTCACAGAAAATTATAGTGTGTTATATGAAAGAAATGTTTGACACTTTACAAAATTAATGACCCACATTATCCTCAAAAATTATTGAATTCAACTTATAAATCAAAGTTAGATCCCAGCAATGATGGAAGTTACCATCATTGGAAGGGCTGCCACAATAGCAAGTAATCTGTTTATTTATAGCAAAATGGCTCTAGATCATTACTAATATTAACATTAATAGAATTTGATTGGGAGGGTATTGCATTGTACAAATTATAGAAACCAAAAATACATTAAATATATTGGCCCTGAAATTGTACAATTTGCCCACCGTGTTGTTGGCAATCTTCTGGATGTGCCTTTATGATGTGTGAGTCATGGAAATGCACACCCAAGCATAGGTTGCTAGGTGAAACCTAAATGTCTTCTGATAGTTCAAGAAAATGTGCAGTGATCATTTATATTTAACTGAACATACTTGAATCCTGTATGTGATAAATTTAATTGCCAAATAACCCCTATGTGAAGCATGTACAAACAAAAAACCAATAAGAAGTTCAAGAAATGTACCAATTTCTGCACTGATATTTCAAGTAGTTTCACTTTTCTTCTAAAACCCACTTAGAGTACACAGTCATAGGTGGTTTTTTTATTCATTAATTTGTTTGTCTTATGTGTCATAATGTATTATTTGCTAAGCTGTGTAAAAAGAGAATATTCATGAGGTGAATTTCAATAACAGTAATGTATTTTAATTATAATAAAAATTATTCTAAGTCACATATGAATGTATTTTCATGTTGCATTCTCAGGTTTGTATGATTACAATAGTAAAATCCCAAATGTACCTCTGTAGGAAATAGTGAGGAAGAGCTCAGTTGTAAGTAATTGCAAATAATTTTCCAATAGACTGAGTAATGTGTTGATTTCCCAAGAGTGTTTCTATTTTTTTTTTTTTTTTTTGCATTCTGAAACTGAATCATATTTAGGTACTTTTGTCTGGTTTCTTTCTAAACTGAAGAGTTGTTTTTCTTTCTTTAAAGTGTTTCTTTCTCTCCAGTAATGAGTCATTTCTTCAGGCTATCCTGCATTTACAAAGGATTAAAATTTTAACTTCATAAACATAGCTGCTCTTCCAGTACATGTAGCAAAATTCCCACTTTCCATGAATGGAAAATTGTGGTAGCAATATGTTGCTAAAAATTTGTTAACTTAAATAAAAAATGTGTTTTAATAGAGAAAGCCTTATTCTAATGAAGTGAAAGTGGTGATTTAAAGTAGAGTTAAAGGCATCAGAGAGAAACAATTGAGAAAAAATGAAGTAAAAAAACTTCTCTATCTAACTGCCATTTCTGGGGTCAGTAGTGACCAGAAACATGATAATCACAGACAACAGTCTACTGACAATGTCCTTCCTTCAGAAGGAGGATGCATGATCCTGGCCTTTACCAAATATGTTCAAGGAAATTTCCAAGGGAAACCAGGCTCACGAATTTCCATTATATAAACTAGTTGCTGTAATTCTAGTAATGAAATCTATCTTACTCAATGACTTACTCAATGAATTTCATGCTTCATTTATTTTGTCAGCATAGTTTGAAATTATACAGAGTAAAGGAAACTTCTAAACATACAAAAACTAATAACTAAATCCTGCAATTGCCTGAGCTCTGACATTAAATAGTGTTTCCTTTTGGGAAAACTTATAAAGGCATTTATAACTGAAAAGAAATAAACATTAAGTGGATATTCAGAAACCAACATAGACATATACCCAGAAACTAGAAGAAAAACCACAATATCGCTGGGATTACAAACATTGGGAGCAAATTCTAAAGTAAATTGACACTCAGGTCTGTATGTTTCAAAACCATAGAAAAGTAAGATCACATTTATTGCAGGGCTATTCTTAATAGCCAAGTTATGGAAACAACCAAAATGCCCCACTACTGACGAATGCATCAAGAAAATGTAGTATCTATACACAATGGAATTTTACTCAGCCATGAAGAAGAATGAAATCTTATCATTCACAAGTAAATGGATGGAACTGGAGAACATCATTCTAAGTGAGGTTAGCCAGGCTCAGAAGACAAAAAATCGTATGTTCTCCCTCATATGTGGACTTTAGATCTAGGGCAAATACAGCAATGTTGTTGGACTTGGGTCATATGATAAGGGGAGAGCACATATGGGAGGCATGGGGATAGGTAGCATGAAAGCATTTGATGTCCCCACTGCAGAGGAACTAATACAGAAACTTTAAGGCAACAGAGGTCAACATGAGAAGGGGATCAGGAACCAGTAAAGATCAGTTAGAGATAAATCAACTTGGGTTGTAACACATTTGTACATGAAAGCAATGCTAGGAAACTCTCTGTGTAGCTACCCTTATCTCAACTAACAAAAGTGCTTTGTGTTTCGGATTATGCCTATGTCTTCTCTTCAACAAAATTAGAGATAAAGGTAGAACAGGTTCTATCTGGAAGTGAGGCGGGTATGGGGAGGGGGGAGAAATGGCCCAAACAATGTATGCACATGTGAATAAATGAATAAAAAAAACCTCAAAATGCAAAAATAAAAAAAGGTCTTCCTGTTTCTGATCTTTAGTTTTTGAATTCACTCATTTTATCAGCTATTCCTCCTTATATTGTAAGAGTTCATACTTTAATTAGTTTTCTTGCTGTGCTACTTGCTGATAAACATACTTTATGCCATTTATTGAACTCAAAACAATATTATGATTTTCATAAGCCTAGAGTATAGACATGTATTACTTTATATTGTGTATAAAGTAAAAAATTGGATTTTTGGCTCTCAAGGAATGGTTATGTCCAGCTATAATATACTGCCAAATAAATTCAAAATTAAAGGCAATACTAATTCCTAATGCAATGTGTAAGATTTTTAGTTATTGTATATCCAGGAGTATGTGAGATTATGATTTTCAAGCATTTCTAGTTTAGTCTCTTTATGCAATCATAGTGCTGTGCTGATGTTTTACTTTTAATTTATCTGAGTACTGATGATCATGCACCCATGTGTGCAATGAAAATTTTTTATTTTAGAACAGGAGGTCAGTTAAAGAAGTTGTTTAAAGTACATGGCCTTTAGTATCTCACACATTGCCTGATATTATCATCATTATCATTTCAGGTCAAATCTGTCTAGAAAAAAAATGCAGTCCTTTTGAGTAAAAATGAAACTCTACACTATCTTTTACTGTTGGTGCTTTGTTTTTAAAAATATTGCATTAATGTGGCTAGGTTGACACAAATGTAGAATTATTGATATATTGAGACAAAAATCTGTCAAGTAGGCCAGGCCTTGGAAGCCAACCTGGGAAATAGCTCGAGAGACCCTATCTCCAAAACCCATCACAAAGAAAGTTCTGGAGGAGTGGTGCAGTGTGTAGGCCCTGCATTCAAAACCCATAATGACAAAAAAAAAAAAAAATCTTTCAAGTAGAAATTAATTTATAGGTAAGGTAGCATAAGTCTGTCTTTTACAGACAGGAGTTTGATGCCTATGGAGTGAGTCCATAAATATCATAGTGACTTATTGCTAAGCATCTGGCTCATAGAATGTTTATAGAGGGTGAAGTTCAGAGAAGTTATAAAAGTTACTATTTAATACTCTGAATTTGATATGTACCCCCCTCATACTGAGTCATTGATCAGTATCATTGCTATATCTGGAGAAATGTACATGCACAACCTCTCACCAGTGCAGATGTATCTGTACACAGTTTTATACAGGAGACCATTAGTTTTCACACTCCCATTGAGGAAATGATGGATGACAGAGAGGATGAAGTTAACACATTATAAGCACATATGTAAGTAACACAATTTTCCCCTTGTACAGCTATTATACACTAATGCAATTTTTAAAAAATTGCAAATGATCAGGTTGCATAAATTTCTGTACTGAGGATGCTTGATTCATTTTTCCTGTAATAATGTCCAACTTCTGTTAAAGGCATACTACCTTCCATTAAATCTAGAATATTCACTTTATCACTCTAATTAAGCACATTAGTCCCACTTGTCTTGACTTTGCTTCCCATTTTGAACATCCTTTGCTTTTGGGGAGGCATATTTTCACAAAATTATCCACAGGAAAACAGTTGGTATAGTACATGCAGATAACTCCAGACTGCATAATATGGATTCAGGAAATGAAAACTATGTTTTCTGAAATTCCTTTTGATTTCTTAAGACAAAATTTGGACAAGGCTTTGTCAAAACCATCTGTAATAAATGCATGAATAACACAGGCATACTTTACATATATCCAAAACACCATGACTATGTCATTATCATGTTTAGGTATTTCATTGCCAAAACTGAAGGAAAGGATTTAAGATATATTAACATGGGTTGTGTATGTAGTTCAGCTCTGCCACATTTATGCACCATGTTTGAAGTTCTGGTTTTGATATCCAACACCACAAAAAAGAAGAAAAAAACATACCAGAGAATTATGCATACAGTACTAAACTACTCTTCCAGTCATTGGTAATAACATATTTGGGCAATACACTTTTCCATCAATCACTGCTGAATGACTGGGAATGGTGTGGTATAAATAGATGAAGATTGGAAGGGAATCTCCAGTATTGAAGTGGAAAGGCTAGAATGGATCATTGCCTTGTTGTAGCATTTCCCTATCTATGAAGCATTCCAAGATGGAATGGACAGTTCCAGATATCTTCTCACATTCCTACATAGGTCACAAAGCTTCTAATCAATATTCTCAATAAGTGATCTTTCAACTTCTAATTGCAAAATTAAGAGAGATGAAGACTACAGTTGTATTTTTCCACTTTAGATGTCCCTATTTGTGCTTAGTATCCCACATATGTTGGGTTGAAGTTTTTTGCTCCTTAGTCCACAATCACTAGAAATGTCTAAGCAGCCAA
The DNA here is from genome assembly GCF_047511655.1 of Castor canadensis. Classification (NCBI taxonomy): domain Eukaryota; kingdom Metazoa; phylum Chordata; class Mammalia; order Rodentia; family Castoridae; genus Castor; species Castor canadensis. The sequence continues at coordinate 190,875,057 of NC_133386.1, forward strand.
TAGGCAAATCAAATTAATCTGTGCTTAACAAAACTGTCCTGTGTCATATTAAGAGAAATGATATATTTGTATCTTTGAATTAGAAGCAATTCCCTAACATTTCAATTTACAGGTACTTAGGTAATATTTTAAGCAATGTTTTCTGCCATATTGTGGAGCAAGCTTTTTTTCTTGCTCCTTTGTTACACTAGCTTTCTCTTGCTCCTGGTTATTACTGAACCTAACTGGGGCTAACTGGGGGTGACTGGAGATTCAGAAAAGACACAGGATAGGCAGACAGATAGAAAGTGGATCAGGTGTGTTGGGCACTCAGGTGGAGATGCACAATCCTCATGGCTTTCTCTGTCTTTATTCTCTAAGGCCTTAGTCCTTTACAGTTCTTTAAATCCTTGCTTCTAAAGTCTTCTTTAAAACCTTGCTTAAAACCTCCTTTGAGAAGAATCAACTTAGATTGTAACACATTTGTACATGGAAACAATGCTAGAAATCTCTCTATATATATCTATCCTTATCTCAACTAGCAAAAATGCTTTGTCTTTCTTATTGTTGTTTATACTCTCTCTTCAACAAAATGCAGAATAGTTTCTACCTTGAGTGAGGGGGTGGGGGGGAGAGGGAAGGAGGTGGGGAGAAAGGGAAGGGGGGATAGGAAGGAGAAATGGCCCAAACATTGTATGCAGATATGAATAAATGAAAAAAAAAAACAAACCTCTTTCCTTAGACTTCCTCTGTTCTGTGTTTTCTCTTAAATGTTCTTTAGAGTAATCTCTCAGTCTTTGCCCCCAGACTTGCACTGTCTCTTTAGCTTTCTCTCTATATATATACATACATGTTTTATTGTAACTTTTTTTTAGTATTATTTTTCTCAAGTTCCTGATCCCCTTCTCCTACTGACCTCTGTCACTTTAAAGTTTCTGCATTAGTTCCTCTGCAGGTGCTTAGACTTGCAAACAACAACAGTCTCACCTAAAATCTGCATATGCATAACACTAAAATTCGCAGTCCTCAGACTTGCACTGTCCCATATTTGCTTTAGCTTTTCTTTGGCTTAGCTTTTCTAAAGCCTATGTATAAAATTCTCTTTAGCTTTCTTAAAATCTCAGCCCTCAGGCTTGCTAGCAATTCCCCTTTAGCAATCCTCTTTCAGCAGTTCTCCTTCAGCAATTCTTTTCCTTTCAAAAAGCCTCCCACAAAATGCCAAAAGCCCAAAAGCAAAAGCCTCAAGCAAAAGCCCCAAGACAAAATCCTGGGGCCCTCTTTCAATGAGTCTTTTATACCCAGTGGTAAACAGGGTGGAACTGAGGTTCTAGGAAAGAGGCATGACATTGTAACAGGTAAAACCTGCCTTCCTGCTTCTCTGAAAATAAACAGTTTAGAAGCAGCTGTTCTGCGTTTCCCTCTTCTGTGGCCAGGGCTGTGCCTATATTTGCCTACAGATAATCTTAGGAAAAACAGTTGAGCTGCACCTCAGCTTGCTTATGTCCAGTTCTCATAGGCTTCTCATAACCTGCTGTCCACAATATTGTTGCTCATAAGAAAGAATAAGGAAAGATCATGATTAAATTTAGTACATATGGCACAGGTGGAAAAACTTCAAGATTCTTTTCCAAAATTATCTTTCCTCTCCCCAGATTTTTTTTCTGTCAATTTTTCTATAAACTGTGAAGCTTTCCCACAAATTCCAGTTAGAAAATATGAGGATCCTCTTGATTTTTTCCTACTTTTTGGTATGTTTTCACAGGAGAACATTTAATGTCAAGTAGAATAGCCAAGACAGTCTATTTCTTTGGCTCATACAGTTTTAATGGATTATTGATTGTCATAGTTTCCTCAGTTCTTCATATGTATGGTCATATCAATATTTTCTCAACTAGCTTCTCCCAATATGTTGACATTATAAATTTGAACAGAATCAATGGAGTAGTCAAACATTGATTGTGTATTTAGACAAATGCTCTTTATTAAGTGCCTGTGTAGATACACTACTTACTAATCTGCATCATGGTTGTTGATGCTATATAATATATATTTAAAGACTATATCATACTCTAGTTAAGTATAATTTCATAGAATATAAACAAACACAATAGCATTGCATGGATTGATTTTCACTTTTTGGTTTTCCACTTTGTGTTTCAGTCATAATTCAGGATAGTACAAAACATGTTATTCTAGAGTAATGAACATTCACAGTCACATATTAGAAGTTATGATTTAATATATAGATCAATAAGTATATAATTATATTTTTTGGTTGTATTAGGGCTTGAACTGAGGCCTCATACTTGCTAGGCAAGTACTCTATCATGTTGGCAGTCCTTTTTTATTATCTTTATTGTTTGGATAAAGTCTTGTACTTTTAGCCGGAATTGATCTTGGACAATGATTCTCCATCATACACCATCCACATAGTAGGGTGCCACCACCCCTACAATGTTTCTTCAAATTAGACCATGCTACCATTTTTTTTTTTGCAGGGGCTGACCTTGAACTGTGATCTTCCTGGTCTTAACCTACTGAGTAGCTGGCATTACAGGCATGAACCATGATGCCTAAATGTAGACTAATTCTTCAGGAGAGTCTTGATGAATTACTAACATGAACCTTTAACCAGGTTTGAGACAGAGTTTGGGAGGAAAAACAGAGTGGAAGGTGCTAGAGAGAATATTAGCACAACAATGGACTTTACTGGGTCACTTACTTGAGATTTTGTTGTACTTTATTCATTCATTTCAAAACAGTACTGGGGTTTTGAACTCAGTGCCTCATGCTTGTCATGCAAGAGCTCTGTGTTTTTATCCATGTCCATAATGCATTGTTTTTGCTTTAATTATTTTTTTAGATAATTTTTCATTTTCCCAGGCTGTCCTAGGACTGTGATCTTCCTACCCCCACCTTCCAAATTAGTGGGGTTATACATGTGTGCCACCTTGCCTAGCACTGTATTTTAATTTTGAATGACATAAACAATCTTTCCAAGACAAAACAATGGTATAGACAACTAGAAATTCAGGAATAGAACTACTTTCAACCCAGGGTTTTTTTCTAAGAGAAAGGAATTCAGTTAATGTGGAGGAATTTGCCTCACACATTATTTGTTCTTCTTCTTCTAAACTTAAGAAAATTGTAAAATGAGACAATAGATTAGGGCTTCTTTTCTGGATATCCCAAAAATTATTATTCATAAGAAAGAAAATAATTTCATTCTGTAAAACATGTTCTTTAGCCTGTGTGTGCGTGTGTGTGTGTGTGTGTGTAAACTCATGAATGTGTCACTTTTAAAGAAATATTCAGGTTAAAAAAAAGGAATTTGATGGAGTTTTTGGTGTGTGTGTGTGTGTGTGTGTGTGTGTGTGTGTGTGTGTGTAAACTCAGGGCTCTCTGCTGGCTAAGCAAGTACTCTACCACTTAACTCATACCTCTAGTCCTACTGCTTTTGGTTGCTTTTTCATATAGGATCTCCAACTATCTTTGTGTAGATTGGCTTTAGACTGTTAATCCCCTGCCTCTGCCTCCCAAATAGCCAGAATAACAAGGATGAGTAATCATGCTCAGCTTGTACTTGAAAGAGAACCTCAATAACTTTTGGCATAACTGACCTCAAATTATAATCCTGTTTCCTTTCTTCTGTCCTTTTTTTGTCAGTACTGGAGTTTGAACTCAGGGCTTCATGCTTGCTATATATTCTCTTTTACTGCTTAAACCACTCTGACAGCCATTTTTTATGACAGTTTTTTTTTTCTTCAAAATAGGCTTTCTAATACTATTTGCCAGGGGCTGAGTTCAAAAAGCCATCCCACTGATCTCTGCCTCCAGAATATCTAGAATTACAGGTGTGAGGTACCAGTGCCCCACTGTTTCCTCTTTTTGATTAGCTGGAATTACAGTTGTTTGCCAGTGCACTCAGGAGTCCATAATTTTATAGATTATGATTGCTATTTAAATTTCTAAGCATGCGTGAAATACAACTTCCTTTTAAAAAACACCGTTAAAATCATCCATTTATACCAAAAATAATGTGTATGTGTTTATATTTAATTGAACAAAGAATCACTTGAGTTTTCATGCAGTTGCACATACGACGACACCATTTATTTAGCAAGGTGTTAAAAATATGTAATTTAATATGATCTCCCTAAGCTACATTTCATTGTATTTATCATAATTCAGTTTCTCAGGAGGGAAATTTTTATTAATATAACCTATATACCCTATATTCCAGTGAAAAGAAGACAATTCACCATTTTCCAATTACTTTATCTACTTTCTTATTTTTTCCATTATTTTCTTTGACTTGCTATTGCTTTTGGAAATGTCTTCTTGCCTCAGCCCCATTTTCTACTAATATTCATGTTACTATTAGGCTGCTATTCCTCATGACCAGTGCAGATATGTCCATTGACCTAACTGGGGGTGACTGAGGATTAAGAAAAAAACAAAAAGACAGACATAGAGAAAGCTGAGATCTGGTGGGCATGACACTCTTGATGAGAGATGTCAGCAACCCCCTCGGCCTCCAGGTGCATTTACTTACACAGCATGAGTGGGAAAGTGGAGTGGAATGAAGGTCCAGTTCTCATGGGTCCAGTCGAGTAGGCAGCAGGAGCAGGGCAGCTATGGTGTGTTGTTATTTAGTACAGACTGTACTGCCCAGGTCAGCATGCCCTGTTTTTCTTGCAAGGCAGCCTTGTTGAACCTTGCTTCCCCTTGGCTGGGTCCGTACCTATCAGCCAAGAGGCTTTTGACATAGCCGTGCTTATGTCAAGGCCTACTTCCACTGCCTCATCTCCCATAGTTATCAATGATGACAATAACTAAAAAAATTTCCCATGAAAAAAACGATGGACAGGTAGGTTCATAATTCTATTAGAAAAATACTTCACTGAGCCAATGAATAAATGCCATCAATTTAACATGAACCCTTGCACAGACTTGAAGCAGGGACATATTCCACCTTCTGCAATGGGGCCACACAGTCTTGATCTTAGGATTGGAGAATATGCAGGGACTCACCAAGGCCAATGTGGCTTCAGTCTTCCTTCTGCTCTTCAGTCCTGAGTACTAAACCTGAAAATGTGGATTCTAACAGTACACCTGAATCACATATTTCTGGTATGGGAGTAGCCCAGCTACTCCCATACTAAGTACATGCAGTGCTTCCATCATGGAAGTGCTATCATTCCCATATTCCAGATGATGAACTGAAACTTGGTCAGTAATTTTGTGCAAGGTTTAATAGCTACTGATCAAAAAGACTCAGTCCGTGAAATAAGTAATTCAGAATCTTTGCTCTGTTTTTTTATCAGTGGACTTCAAATAACTGAAGGGAGTTCCTTAGTTTATTATGGGGGAGCTTTATCTCAAAGTGAAAATCACAGGGCTTCTAACCACTTTACAAGGCTTCACCTTCACCTGGAAAAACAAAAATCTTATGTATTGTAGAGATAAACAAAAACACAAAAGGAAGTAGATGCTACTACTAATTAGATGTCTGACAAAACAAATTCATTCTCCACCAAACTTGTACATTGATGATAGATGAGAGAGATAAGTAAATTAAAGGTAAATCCCAGGTTTAGAGTTTTGCAGCCCATAGAATGGTGGTGATGGTAATTTAAATAATAGAGTGGACATACTGATGATTTAATTTCTAGAAAATAGACAATGTGTAGCTATTTACTATTGATGTGCTGTAGATTCAGAGCTATTGTTATATTTATTTAATCACTATTCTCTTTTTATTTTTTATTGTGTCTTGTCCAAATGGGTATGAATACTTAAATTTTGACTCTATCACAAGGTAGAAACTCTGAAGCACTTCAGATTATGAGGTTGGAGGATGGTACTGTGAAGACCATGCTTTTTCCCAAGATTTGTGATCATCACAAATTCCAGAGTACTTTTGCCGTGTTTTTTTTTTTTTTTCCTATCTACTCTATTACCATGATGGGAAATCAAAGGTGACTTTTACTAATCACAAACATTTCCCACTTTCACACCCCAGTGTACTTTTCTCTCTGCATGCTGTCCTTCAAGATACATGCTACTCTTCTATCATTGTCTCCAAGTTGCTTTTCAACTTGATTTCTGAAAAAAAGACCATCTCTTGTAATGGTTGTGCTGCTTGTTTATGTTTTTATTCTCTTTGGCTGACACAAAATTTTTCCTCTTGGCTACAATGGCTTATGCAACATAGTGCTTTACACCATTATTATGTGCAAGATGATTTGTTGCCAGTTTGCACATGCAGTATTACATATGTGTGTGGAGGGAATTGCTGAGTCAATTTTTCACATAATTAATATTTTCCATCTAGCATTCTGCTCCTAAAACATTTGCCACAACTTTGTGAAATCTCTCTGATCCTCTGTCCTGATCTGACACTTAAATGCATGACATCATTGTAATTTATTTTCATGAGTATTGGTGGAAATTACCTCTTGCGATGTTGGTCCTCTTTTATGTCTGTATTATAGCAACTTCCTCAGAACAGGTTCTGAAGAGGAAAGAAAAAAACAGTTCTATACTTGTGATTCCTATTTATTGTGGCACACTGGTCTTCAGTTATCTATGCCCCAAAACAGATCACTCTATCAATATTATTAAAGTGACTTCAGTGTCTGCTACCCTAATTAATGCTATGATGAACCTCCTAATATATAACTCAAATAACAAGGGTGTCAAAAATGCCTATTGATAAATATTTAGCTAAAATTTGTTTCTCAGCTTAAGATGAAATGAATCTGATCATTTCAACAATATCTAATATTTGAGTTAGCTCTTTTTGTTATAAAAGACAATTTAATATAGATATACTCTAAGATTACCTATGGATAATAAGTCCCCATCACAGAATAGGGCCAGAGCTTAACACTAGTGTTAAGATCTTCACAGATCATTTATATTGTGGCAATTTTTTTGTTATTTTTTAAAGTAAAAACTATATTAAGCATTTACATCAGGGGAACAGTTACCTTTCACTTATTCTCTGATGTCTAATAACCTTAGTTAATTTTTCTCTTTATTCTTTATGTGTCTTTTAGACTTACTCTCAGTAATGGATGTCATGGACACAGCATACCCCCCTGTCTGTCTGTCAAAGAAAATCATTGTAATTCAGGAAGACATTTTATCAATAAAATTGATTTCCATATAACTATGTAAGATTATAGTTTACCTGTCCAAATCCTACTCATTCTAAAAGTATTCCTCAAATACTAACTCCTGTATTTTTTCTGACACTTCCTCCAGTTTCTGAATATAACATATTCCCTCTGTCTCTCCCTGTTTCTCTCTCTCTCTCTCTCTCTCTCCAGTTTTACATTTGACAAGGGATTAATAACAAGAATATATAGGTACCTCAAAAAACTAAACTCCAAAAGAATAAGCAACAGTAAGTAGGCAAATTCACTGAACAGGCAATTCTCAAAACAAGAAGGTCATATATATTTTAAATAAATGAAGAAATGCCCAATATTCTGGACCACAAGAAATGTTCAACATCCTTAGCCATAAAGAAAATACAAATCAAAATGAATTTTTACCTCATTCGAGTCAAAATAGCTCTTATTAACAGCACAAACAATAAATGCTGGCAAAGGTGCAGGAGGAAAGAAGGAACCTTTGTACACTGTTTTTGTGAATGTAAATTAGTGAAAACCCTATGGAAAACAGTATGGAGTTTCCTTAGAAAACTAAAAACGGACCTATCATTTGATCCAGTGATATCAGATCCTGGTATATATTCAAAGGAATGTAAATCAGGATACCGTATAGATATTTGCACACCCATGTTTACTAGTTCACTAGTCACAATAGACAAGCTATGGAAAAAGCCCAGATGCTGTCTTGATAAATTAAGAATATATGGTGTGTTGACTCAATATAGTATTTTTCAGCCATAAAACACAAATGACATTTGCAGGTAAGTTGATGAAACTGATCATCATGCTACAAGAAGAAAGGCAGGTTCAGAAGAAAAAGGTCACATGTTTCTCTCATAATTGGGAGATAGACCTATAAGATAAATGTCTATATAAATGTATACTTTTTTGGAATACTGGAGCTGCTTGAGAGGAGTAGGAAGAGCTAGAAGAAGACAAGAGAGGGTAGAGAATAGATAATATCAAAATACACTGCATTACTAAGAAGATGGTTTAATGAAATAGATGGAAAGCTGTTGAATATTTAGGTTGTGGGGGGGCAGTGAAAGAGAGAGTAATAGAGGGATTAAACTAAATAAAGTACCATATATTCATGTGTGAAATATTATGACAAAAGTCCTTTGAGCAATCAATATGGAGGGGATACAATAAATACCTCCATAAAGTAATATATGCCAATAAAGACCCTTAAAATGATGTTTTTTATAGAGAACAACAGTATAATAGCGCCACAGCCAATGAAATAATTCAAGATGAAAACAGAAACGGTGTCTTGGGATTGATCAAAATGAAGTACTTTAGCCTGAATAGGAAGCAGGAAATATATGTGCACATTCACCAAAATAGATGTTGATTCTTTGTAGCTAATTATGCTATTTCAGCCATGAGCCTTGGCACAGTACCACTGAGGATAATAAAAAATGAGGCACTGTTGAATTAATTATCTAAACTCACTTCCTGGAAATGTGGGGTCTGGGACTTAGTTCAATAGTGTAGTTTCACCACCTGGCATGAGTTGAGGAGTGGTGTTCCAGCACAGGTAGCCATGAAGAAGTCTCTACTGAACTCAGGTTTAACCAAGGATGAAGGCAGAGACAGGACAAAAAAAGCCAGAGATAGACAGACATATCCTTGGCAAGAACCTGCAAGTGTTGTCTGACAAGCTAGATCAGCAGGCTCCATTGAGGACAGGAACAAGAGCCTGGAGACTGTTTCATATAGTGTTATGAACTGAAACATCCCTTCATTTCTCAGTAAGAAATAAGTCCCTAGGAGTCAGTTGAGTGTGATCACAGGACTCTAATAACCAATATCAGATATATCATGTTAGTGATAGAGATGTATAGATATAATCTTAAAATGATTATATTAAATTCTGTTGAACAGGAAAACAATATCACCTTGAGACTTCAGTACAGTCACATAGCTCATAGTTTATTATGACATAAATTCATAGACATGTCTGCCTCACTTCTAAGTCCTAATCCTTTTCTAAAATCTCTCTGATCTTTATAATTTTCTTAAAATGAAAACAAAACAAAGTAATCCCCCAAACCATGGATTCCTGCACAAGAATAAAAGGTATTAAATTAGTGTCTTTAAAGAAAAACTAAAGAACATATATGTGGAAGGTGAGGCAATTTTAATTACAAATGTGTTTAGTTTCTGATAATATAAATGCAATTTTTAATATTAAAAGCATGCATATAGAATAATTTATTTGGACAAGTACACTGAATGGATAGTATCAATGTAATTAATGTTAATTAAATATCTTAATTTGGGTAGATAATCAACAGTGACTAAAATCCTATGATTTGCATTTTATGAACAAGTATGTCATTTCAAATTAGAGAGAACAAATACTGAAAAGACAGGGAAATATTTATTTCTTACAAACACTTTTAATTCTGAAATGCAACAAAAATATCCTGCTGAAATTTCATCCTTTTTAAAATTGGTTTGTTCTTATGATATTTGGAAGAATATAATATTTAGCACATTTCGCAGCTGAAAGATATATGAAATTCAGGAAGAGGATTTAAATGGAAAACTGTGCAACCATGCATGTTCTGAAAATAAAATGAATGCACATGAGAAGGTGAAAATGGGTTATATTTTAATGATAGGATTCATTATTCAGTTGAATACACATATGATTAACTACATTGGACCTTAGAATATACTATGACATCATCTAACATACAACCACTCAGAGATGATCACTATTAATATTTGGTTGAGAATCATTTTTATACAATATGCATATTTTTCATATGCAAGAATATACAAAATAAATTTACCTGTAGCAATTGAGCATTTCAGTTAAAATTTAAACTAATATTCAATAATATTATAGAATTGTGCTATGAGGTCATTGAGGGAGACTGACGCCTCTTTCCAGAGACTTTCTCTATCTGCTTCTGTTGCACAGTTGTGGTCCAGTTGTCAATAGCAACCTATGTGTCTTCCAGAGTGAAGGCAAGAAAGAAAGTACATGAGCACACTGTGAGGTGCCTTGAAGAACTAATGAGGATTTCAGAATCTTAGTATGAAACTTCTTTCCTTCCACTGACACTATTCCTCCTACCAGATTTTGTTTGTTTGTTTGTTTCTTGAGATATGGTCTTTTTTTTTTCATTTTTCTTTTATTATTCATATGTGCATACAAGGCTTGGTTCATTTCTCCCCCCTGCCCCCATCCCCTCCCTTACCACCCACTCCGCCCCCTCCCTCTCCCCCCCAATACCCAGCAGAAACTATTTTGCCCTTATTTCTAATTTTGTTGTAGAGAGAGTATAAGCAATAATAGGAAGGAACAAGGGTTTTTTCTGGTTGAGATAAGGATAGCTATACAGGGCATTGACTCACATTGATTTCCTGTGCGTCCTCCTACCAGATTTCATCATAGTCTAAAGTCAAGATCTGGAGTTAGATCTCTTATAAAGAGAACACAGTGCAGTGAAATGAAAGGAAGGGAGAGAGGATATATTTTTTCTGTTAAATTTTTAAGTGGTCCTTTTTGCACTGGTGTTGCTGGGAACAACACTTTGCTTGTTTAATAATTGTTTGAATGGATCCTGCAGCACAACATAGTAAATAGCAAAGCAGAGCAATGAAAGAAAGAGGCAAGCTCATTGTTTTTATGAATTTTGAGTCTTAAATTGAAAATTTGTTCATCCTTATTTATTTATTAACTATTTATTTACTTATGTTATGATGGAAATTTAAGAATAATAGTATATAGAAAAAATACAACAAGATCTAATCTTACTCTCTAAAGTTATCTTTTGAATCAGTAACTATACTTGTTACAATAGTTTTTATTAACTTACAAAGAACAGGTTGATTGTCTTACAAGAAGAGATGCTATACCTTATGACATGTCCTTGAGACCTTGATTATCTGTGAAGAAGGGAGGGATAAAAGACTCTTCTGTTTTGGGACAAGATGAATATCAATAATTACTACTCCTTGTATTCAACTCAGGTAACAAAGTAAGAAATGAAAAATTCCTTCAAAGTTTCATTGGTGAGAACCTATGTGAAAATACTGGAACTTTACTCCCAGAATCATCAATCATTTGGGACAAAATCCATGCTTTCACCTAGAACAAAATTTAGTGCTCATGAATTTTTCCAGAGCACCCTAAACATTCTTTTTTAGAGAGAAGGGAAAGCCAGTAATTGCTGAGCCTTATACTCAAGTTGTGTGCACTCAAAAAGAATGGAAAATATCATGAAGGTTGTTTGGGTGATGACCAATATCAACATACCAGCACATATTCTCAGAATATTCAAGAAGTTTTGAATGGAAAACAAAGTTTTACCAAAAGCAGAATTTGTTGCTGATTGCTTTTCTCAGAGCACCCTTCACATCCTTATTTCTTAAGCTATAGATAAGTGGGTTTAACATAGGGATCACAACTGTGTAGAAAACAGAGGACATCTTGTCTGTGTCCATTGAATAGCTAGAGCTGGGACGCAAATACATGAACAAGAGTGTACCATGAAATATGGCCACAGCTGTTAGGTGGGAACCACATGTAGAGAAGGCTTTTTGCCTGCCCTCTCCTGAGATCATCCTAAAGATGGTAACTAGGATGTAGCTGTAGGAGAAGAGGACAGTGAGAATACTGCACCCCAAAATAAAGACACCAAAAGTGAACATCACTATCTCATTGACGGATGTATCTGAGCAGGAGAGGGCTAGCAAGGGAGGGATGTCACAGAAAAAGTGATTGATAACATTCAACTTTGCAGAAGGACAATTGAAATGTGAAGGAGGTGTGGATTGCTGAATCCACCAAGCCTACAATATAGGCAGCAGCCACTATCTGTGTACAGATCCTCTGGGACATTGCAATTGTATTAAGAAGAGGATTGCAAAGGGCCACATAACGATCACAGGCCATGAGAGCGAACATGAGACACTCCACATCTGCAAAGGCTCCAAAAAAGTACATTTGAATGGCACATAAATTATATGGAATCCTCTTTTGCTCAGATAAGAAATCAGCCAACATCTTGGGAGAAACAGTGGAGGAATAGCAGACATCACAGAAGGATAAATTACTCAGGAAATAGTACATAGGTATGTGAAGTCTGGTGTCCATGTAGATCAGCAGAATCATCCCAAGATTGGCAATCAAAATTGTACCATAAACAAGTAGGAAAACCACAAAGAGCCCCTGTTGCACGTCCTGTCTTTCAGGAAGTCCTGAGAATACAAAGTCAGTAAAGTCAGTGTAATTCTCAACTGTCATCTCTCAGATCTGGAAATTCCTGAGTGGGAAAAAGGAAATGAAGTGAGGATTCATCATAACCATACTGTGTTCATACTTCAACTGGTGGTCTTTTGTTGCACAAATTTAAAACAGGATAATGCTGTAATTGCTGAATTTAAGCTGATTCTACTGAAAACACACCTAACTAAAAGCCAATAAGATGATAATGATATGCAACATGTATATGGACGTTGATACAGAGATTGTAGCACACAGTCATCTAAATTAAATCAAGCTGTTCCCATAAATGCAATGTAGTATTTTAATTAATTTTAGTGCCTCTTTCTAATAGATTAAGAAGTTAATGTGACCCAAACAGTGTATGCACATGTGAATAAATGAATAATAAAAAATTTTTAAAAATAAGTTAATATCTTCAAGCTGAACATGACTTGGTCTTTGCTCTTGTACTGTCTGGGAGGAAGATGAACTTATGGATGAAATTCCCCAATGCTACAGGGTAACGATGAAGATATAAACGAAGACTTATAGACCTTCATCTACAGTGTTTAATTTATAGCTGTGTTTTATAGAAAACAGAAAAGATCATGTCTGTATTCAAAACAATTTTGTTTCTCCTTATTTAAGTTAATAAAATAGTAGCTTTGTTATGGTTGGACTTCTCCTACAAGTCTAAAGGCAAAAAAAAAAAATGCTGGTCTGTAGCTTCAATTACTTAACATCCAGAATATTTATTTTTATTTGAGTTTGGTGAGTGATTCAAAGTTAATATGATAATATTTTTGAAACTGCCAGACTAAGGTAGGATTTCAGAGCAGAGTGATTTACTCTCAGGGAAATTTTGGGCTATTTTCAGAGGTCACTTAGAAGGAATTGTGCAGAAAATGTTTACATACCCCAACATTATTTTTTATTCAGATTATTATACTATTATCACATTATGAAAAAGTGAGTAAATCATGAAAAAATAAGATGTGTGTGTGTGTTATTGTAAGTGGTTAAATATGGCAGATGTGGTAGAATTGCCTAACTTTTTAAATTAATTACATACACTGAATTATAAATCAGAGTTCAATTTGTTTTATGGAAAATGAGATTCAAATTTATTCTCACAGCAAAGTATAAAAATAAGACAGAGGAAACTGTAAGCAATTGGAAAATTTGTGAAAGAATTAGTAAATCATAAGAGTCGAAAGAATCGTTTTGCAAAAAAAAATCAGCTCCATGGAGAGCAACACGTGTACCTTGATCCTCCTAGCCTCCTACAAGTCCTCGGACTAGAACGCTAATTCTAATAGCTTCATAGACCTTTGTGTGACTTCTTATCTCCAGAATGAGATATTTCACATATGTTTTTTTTAATAAAAATGTATTTTTAAACTTGAAAAAATGGAATTTAATATCTCCAAAAATAAAAGTGAGAGATGTTACAAATAGTTGTTCCACACAATTATGGAAAGTTATGTGACATTTTCAGTTTTGTAGAAATGTTCTTGCACCCTTCAGTAGACAAGCATAGTTAAGTCAGAACTGCAGGTAATGAATACCTAGTCTCCAGACCTCATCTAAAATTGTGGAGCAGTGAAGGAGATATTCTCACGGATGGCATTCTTATATTTTCCTCTTAACTGACTAGATCCTATCCAGCTTCAATATTAGACTTGCATCCCATTGTCACTAGACTATGGACAACTATGTTAAAGATCCAATAGAGTAAGGTTTGTGGCTCCTGGAGGCAGAGGTAGAAGAGCCTGCATAAGCTGTAAGACTGAGCAATTAGACAACAATTTGCAGAGCTCATGACATGGACCTTCAAAAGTTAATCTTGTTGTCAGGATTCTGAAGAAAAATTTACACTGCATTTCATAGATGCTAGTAGAACAGATAGAAGAAAGAGTAGAAAAGGATTATGATATGCTTCATGTGATTTCCTGCTCTAATCAACCAGTATCCAATGGTCTTGTCACAGCAAATCAGATGTAGATAACACATGATACAAAGCTCTCACGTACTCCTTTCCATACCCCAGAGACATTGCTTCTGAACTGAACTCATTCCAACTCTCCCAACATTTTTATAGAGTTTCAATGTTTTCTTGGTCCCTATATTTATACCAGTAAATTCTCTAACTTTTGGTTAAAAATAATTTGTAGTCCTAGGGAAGACAACTGAATTATAGGGCCCACTGATGTATTCTATTCAAAATAGACCTGTTGTTTCACGAATGGCCCCTATGAAGTGGAGATATAAGAAGAGTGGAATTGAATGTCACTGAACAAAAAAGGATAAAATGTGAAAAAAATTAGAGATCAGTGTGTAGGTAGTCACTTTTGACATAAATTCATTTAAAAATCTCTCCCAATAGATAGATCTTAAAAGTAACGATTTGGGTGTCAATATGAAAACATTTTAAAACCATTGAAACTGAAATTAAGTGATAGAAGTGGTAAACGATTTCTAACCATATAGATAAGCTATGTTAGGGTTTATCTGTTCCATATTTTCTAGTTATAAATATTAAAATACCCAAAAGTACAATAACTAAAGCAAATATTTGGATTAAATTTCATAGTCTCATTTGGATTCATACGTACTTTTAGTTTTAAAATAATAAAGTATTACATAATATAAATGAAAAGAACAGTAAACAATTTCATTACCTGACCCAGAATTACTCACTTTTTTACAGGATTTAGCAACATTTGCAGTGTTCAGCATTCTCTCATTACTGACCTGGATTATAACCATCTCTTTACCTGGTCCCTGTGTGTGGAAATTTTGGTCTCTCAGGACTAAGTGATGGCTCTGAAAACAATATGATTTAACATCCAGTATTTCACACAAGTAGAGTAGGGAGTTTGAAATGCAGAATATTTCTCTCCCTTCCTGTCTGATAAATGCCCCAATTTGTATCACATTAGCATGAATGTAATGATATCAGTCTACCAGCAGCCACTTCACCAAAGACTGAATAACATTTTTAAATGTCATAAAGCAAAAAAAAAAACCATACCCACACACTTAGACACAGACACACAAATATCATGCCAGAAACAGTCACAACATAAGTATTAAAGGTATTTTGCTTATTAAAGGTAACAAATAGCATAATGCAAAGAATTGGTTGCCTATAATATTGGATTTTTAATTTTTAAATTTAAAATGTGTTCAGAAAAAATATACTTGTGCTATTTTGTGTATTATGATTAGAAGCAAAGCACTCTCCTCTATTAATACCTTATTTTATCTATTTTACAGTGGCCATTTGGCTTGTATTATTTTTTGTAAAGTGTATGTGTATGAAATAATACATCCATAATTTATGATAGCCAAGAATTTCTTTGAAGTAAATTGATATAGTGAATGAATTTCTAGCATGTCATAGACAGTGGTTATGTTGAATCCATAGAAACCACTCATAAAAGATCTCTGAATGAAGAACAATAAAACAGATTTTATCTTTAAAAAACTTTTTTAATTTATGTAAACTGTCCCTTGGGCATTATTAATATTGGTGTTAATAAAAATTGAATTCAGGTTACATTTCATTGTACATGAATAAGCACAATGAAAATTCAATTGTTGCCCCCTGAAATTGCACAAAATGCCAGCCCTGGGTTGGCAGTCTTCTGAGTGTTACTTTATAGTGTGTGAATCATTGCACTCCACACACAAGCACAACTTTCTATGTGATATTTAAATGAATACTCTTCATTGATCTATCAAGAAAATGTACAATGATCATATATAATTAGCTGAACATCATGAGTCTTAGCATGGTTAATCTAAGACCACAAATTCTGTATCTGAAAAGGAATGTAACAATTTCTGAGATCTACTATTCCAAGTACTTTCATTTTACTTTTGAAAATTCAGAGTACAAGGTTATGGCTTTTAAGCAGGTATTTTGTTTGCCTGTCATATTTATTTTTATGGACATTTCCCCTGGCTTTTTTCAAAGGTTGAATACTCATGAGATGAAATTACATAACACTAATATTTTTAAGTTTGAGAAAAGTGATTTTTAGTCAAGTATTAATTTTAAATATTTCATTCTCATTTGTGTATGAGGTTTCCAACACAAAAATATCAAATGTACACCTGCAGGAAATAGTGAGGCAAAGTTCAATCCTAATTTATTGCAAATCATTTTCCTCTAAACTAACTTAATATTGAATAAAGTAGTTTATTGTCTTCCCAAAAGGATTCGTATTTCTCTTAGTCTTATTTGGAGACAATAGAGCCATATGTAGGTACTTTCTTCTCACTTCTTTCCAAGTTCAATTTTTTTTTTTCTTAAATTGCTTTCCTGCGTCCAGGGATGTCTCATTTTTTCAGGTTACTGTGTATTTTGACAGGATTGGAATTTCAATTCACTTCCTGTCAATGCAAGAGTTTAGGTAAAAATATGTTGATGGGAGTTGGTTAATGTAATTTATATCACAAATGAATCTATTTTAATAGAAAAAAGGCTTTTTCTAGTAGTGGACAGGAAAGACTCAAGGTAGAGTGAAGGACATCACAGACAAACAAATGAAGAAAACAAAATACAAAAACATCTTCAATATTAGTCATCCCTGGTGTCACAGCATCCCTGGTGTCACTAGTGCCCAAAACATAATCATCAAAAGCAATTATCTATTCATAATGTCAGTCCTTCAGAAGATAGCTCTATGGACGTGTCATTGGCCTTTGTCAAATAATTTCAAAGAATGGTACCAAGGAAAACCAGGCTCACTAATCTCTGTTGTCTGAGCACAGCAGTGTAATTTCAGTAATATAAATATTTACATAGTAAACTATTCTACTAGACTATTATTCTGTATTAAATTTGCAAGCATAGCTTGAAAATATGTTCTGTAGGAGAAACAGGAAAAATTTAAAGAATAAATAACAAAATCCTGTAGTTGTCTGAGCTCTAGAAATAAATAGTATTTGCTTTTTGAAAATTTATTGAAGTATCCATAATTAAAATGATGTAAACACTAAGTAGATTACAGAAATGAAAATGTTCTTGCATCCAGAAAATTGGTCTAAAACCTCAATATAACCAGCAATTCAGAGATTACAATTATGAAACCCTGTTTTGCACAGTTAACATGCACTAGTTGAAATGAAGAGAAAGAAACTATTCAACACGGTGTAGGAAAAGAATTCCTGACGTGGTGCTGAGTTTAATAAAACCAACAATAGTGAGTATCACTGAATCCTATACCAGTATTGTTGCAGGAGGTTGCTAGCTGAGATATGAGACACTGAGGCAACTTAGCAGGAAGCAACTCATGTCCAAAGGCTGAGCCCTAAGAACAAAGAGGGTGTCACCTTATGTACCCTTGCAAGCAGGTTACCGAAGCAATTTAAAAAAATAAAAACACAAGGTTTAACCATATATGGTTACATGTAATTCTATAGGTCACTTCACCCTAGTTATTTAGTGGCCCCTAGCCCTAATGCTATGTGACCCTCTTCACCTTTGAATTCTTTAGGCTTTATCTCTCTGCTATGCCATCCCTTCCTCCCTGCTACCTTATCATAACACAGGCCTAGTTTATTTTCTTCTGATCCTCCTCCACAGAAACATAAACAACATATAAATATTGTGTGTATCAAAGCATCAGCCATTCCCACCAGCTAAACTCCAGCCATGTGCAAGGAGCTCGCCCTGCTGCTAGTGTAGTCTCTATAGGGCAAGAGTTGCCAATGGCCTTGTACTGGTCAGAATCCATCACTGCTAACAGCATGAACTCAACATCTGTAAGATAGAGATGAGGAAGAACTGCAGCACATAGCCAGCAGAGGGAATTACTTCGCTTTTTGGAAAGAAGGTCCACTAATTTCTTGGTATCAATTGCCGTGGAAGAGCAAATTTCAGACAAAAAGCTGTTACTGAGCAAAAAGAACATTGTAATGTGAAGCTGAGAACCCATTTGATTAGAATGAGCATTCTGGGATTTTCCAAGACAATAATGAGATAAGTAACTAGAAATGCAGTGAATAAGACCCATTTATATCATAGAGTTACTGGTAATTCCCCAAAAGAAGACTTCAATTAATGATGAGAAATTTGTCTTGTGCATCTGTGTTTGTTCTTTTTATAAAGTGTTACAGAAGTTATATAAAAGGATATATTTGGATTTTTCATTACACAAGACATCCTAAAATGTTATTCAGAGGAACATAATTTCTTTCTGTGAATTATTTTCTCACCCTGAGAAAAAAATTCTTGTTAGAGAAATATTATCACTAAAAGAAAAAAAAAAGCCTGAAAATTTCCAGTGTAAGAAGTTGATAAGTAAAAACAAAAAAAAGAGAAGTTGATAAGTTTGGATTCTAATCCTAGATGTAATTCCTGAAGTCTGTGACTTGTCTTGGTCTCTATCACCCATTCTCATGCAGTACATTTGAATAATCTACAAATGAAATCAATCTACAAATGAATAAATGCTACAAAGGAAATATCAATGCAAGTCAGACAAGCCAGAAGAATCAAGACTTAACATCTCATATGTTGTTTTACAGAAAGTACTATATTTATTATATTATTCAGGTAACCCAAGTAATTTTATCCCTGAAAATAACATTGTACATCAGTTAATAAATGAAAATTGTTACAATACTGTTTTTGATATTAGGATTAACTGAAAAAATGAAATGTTACATTGAATGATTGTAGCACCATCACCACTAGTTTGCCACAAGTTTTAAAATCCTTTTGTGTAAATAACGTGAATCCCTGTAATAGCCAAAGAGCAGTGATAAACAAACATGTAGGAACAAGACTATAACAAATATATTTGCTTTCATTGGCTCTTAAAATGAGCTTTTAATTAAACTGAAAATGGTGAGGCAAACTATAAATGGTTCTGAGGTATATAGGCTTCTGGTGGTTTTGTCCATGTTTTCATTTACTTATGTATGTTGGGGTGTTAGTATGTCTGCCATTTATTTCTTGACATATGGAAATTGAAAATGTATTATTGTTATTTCCTCTGTATGAAATATTATGTCATATGGTCAATTTGTACTTTAATTCAATATTAGTGTTTGCAACATGTTATATCTATTATTATTATTTGAATAAAACCAGAACAAATGTTAAATTTAAATATGACATATCACTTTCAGAGTTCTTTGTTTTTGTGGTAATGGGGTATGAACTCAGTGTCTCATATTTTCTAGGCTCTGTACCACTTGAATCACTACCCCAGCCTTTTTTTTTTTTTTTTTTTTTGCTTTAGTTACTTTTTTAGATAAAGTCTCATGCTTTTTGCCTAAAGCAGGCTTTGACAGTGATCCTCCTACTTACAAACCACCATGCCCAGCTTGAGGAATGATATATAAAATGAATGTTTTACTTATGGGTTTTGATTAAAATATTCATGAACAAATCTTTATAATCCTTATAAAAGTGAAGTTACTCAAATTCACCCAGGTCCAAGAAGAAAATATCGTTATGTGTTATATTGCAGTTTATTTAACTTAGTGAATATGTATAAAATCATTCATCTATGAGTTCCATAGTACTTTACTCCACTTTTCCAAATTAAGTAAAGTTTCATTTGTACTACATTCTTTAAATATAAGAAACCTACTACTACTCAAGTTTCCTGAAATGGGAATGTAGATCACATTTTATTTTCACATATTGACTGTTGAGGTTTGAATCTCTTAAGCCAATCTCTCACTCTTGGAGTTATTCAAACATTATTAATTATATTCCTGACTCAGCATTCCCCCTGAGAATACTGCAATAACTTAATCAAAGCTTGAACTTTCAATTCTTTACTCTTGTTATAAACTGATCAGTGTCAGAAACTGACCAGAATTTATTTAGCAGTATGTTGGCTGGAAATCATGTATCATACCCTCTTCTATGAAAATCAGACATCTAAGGAAATTGAAATAGGTCGTCTACTTCAAGGTGGTCAAGTCTTCATTGGTCATCAAGGGTTTCATCCCTCTCTGAAAAAAAATCTCCTTCATTTCTAATTTAGACATTATGGTAATTAAACAAACTGCTTTTTTTATTAATCATTGTATAATTCTTTTCCCTCAACTTTATACCTAATACCCTCAGTTCAATCGTTTTATGGCTGTAAGATCTCTACAATACTTACTGCACAGTCTGGGATTTTTACTATCTGAACATATATGTGTAGTTCTGCTTTCCAACATTCTGTAGCATAGAGACCTGCATGAGTAAGGATCAACAGAGGTGTGTTGTTAAATGCATTTAGGCTTTCAGACTGGTAAATGTTTAAGAAAAATAGAAATCAGCAATATTGAAATCTGTTGCTACTTTTATAGTTCATATATATGCATATATATATAAAATTTATAACCATGTATACTTTAGGTGTGTTTGGATAAGTTCTATTCATTTTCAAAATAGCTTTTTTTGTAGTGTTATATAGTAGTTCTTGATAATTCAGAGGTGTCAGATTTGAATTTTGCGTCTAGCCCTATCTCCTACAGCTACAAATGACCTTTATACTTTCTAGTCTGATTGGACTAGAATAGTCATTGAAGTTGTTCATGGCAAAGAGATATGTATTCACATTCTTCTGCACATAAGGATGGATCTACCTTCCTTCCATAAAGAGGCTTTTTCAGTGCCTCTTTATTCAACACTGCACTTGTGAGAGTGAGGAGTATGAATGTAAATATAAACTATTGTTGCTTTATTACCAAATTTTATGTTTTATAAATTAATTTAACTGATCTCCATAGATACTATCATTATCACATATTTCAAATATTAACTTTTGATTCCATCTCTATCAACCTGATTAATCCAATAGAAAAGTGAGATCCAGAAGTAACCAGTAAAGTTGTATAATCTCATAAGTATAGGGAAATATACTTAAGAAATATTAAATATAGTCTGTTTTTGTATCATAGCTGGACACTTTGATTTCCTTTAACTTAAGTGTAAAAAGATCTATTGTATCATATAATTCCAGGAAGTACATAGAAAATGAATAAAATAGTCCTCTAGAGGTTTGTGAAGCATACAAGCCTTGGAAGGAACTTTTTGTATTGATCGTGTCCTGAGGTATATTTTATACTATATATATCATTGAAGAGCACCTAGTTCTTCAACTGTGTGTTAATACAGTTAATTTACTCTTTTAACCTCAAAACATGTAAATAAAAAATTTACTTGTGCAAAAAATAACAACCAAGATCAAAAACTGAAATATATACACAAAAAATACAGGTAATTTATGTGTCTTACCTAACCTTGTCTGGAGGAAGAAAGGGGTATTGGTCTTTTCTCAAAATCCTTTTAAGGCTTAACTATATCTTAAGCTAAAATTGGGAATACAATCTTTATTAAGGGAATTGTTTCCTTAGTGATCTATTACAACTCCTTATCATGTTTTATGGTCTGCATTTAGGTGACTTTGTTGATATCAAGATAGTAAATTTACTATTATATAACTCATTGCTGAAGGAAGCCCAAACTAAGTGATTATGATAATTTACTACCAATTAAAATGAAGACACCAATGTGTTTGTGTTACCTAAGAGCTTTGCTACTTTTATCTACATTTCTAATACATACTAGAGGGACTGGGAATTATCTTTGGTCTAAACAAATTTACTCATTAGGCAATTACCTCTTTCCAGGGAATAATCCTTTACAGGTTACACTCTGTTTAGGCAGAAATTAAATTTATCTTCTTAAACATGCCTGTGTTTTCAAACCATTATGTCTGACTTAATAATATTTTCCATTGGTTATTGCTTGACATTAAGGAATGATGTGATTTCGAGAGACTAAAGAGGACATGACATGGTAAGAATTGAAATATACATTATAGGATACAGCAAAGTCTTTGAGGCTGTGTTCCAGATTTATGTAGAAGAGTAACACAGAAGATTATAGGCCATCTGCCATTTCATTTTAATCATAATTTCATAAAAGTGATTCCAAACAGACAAGCGTTGGCCTTGTAAACTCAGCATAATAAAGCTCACAATCAAATCACTTTATTGTATTTTAGTACATCATTGCATAGGATTTTAATTTTTAGTCTTTTTTATTTTACCTAACTGTGGACATGAAGCAGTGAAAAGGCTAATTTTTCTTCTCTTTAGCTTATACATACATGTGATAAAAGGAACAAATAGATAGCTCAAATCACCATTTAAATGTTGCAAAACAAGTGAAAATATGAGGAGATAGGTTTGTTGAAGAAAAATTAGTGTCCTCCAAATTAATGAAAATCCATTGCTATAACACTTTGCGTTTTTAATACCATTCAAATATTTTCTGCTGTGTTGCTGCTTTTCCTACTGTGTTTGAGTTACTATAAAAGTATCATAGACTTGGTGGGTTATAAATAACATCAAAAACCCATCTCACAATTCTTGAAAATTCCAAATAATGGCTTGGGTAGATTTGATGTATAGTAAAAAGCCACTTTTTGGTTCATAGGCAATACAATATTCACTGTCTTATTGTCCCTCTTGGCAGAAGGGACCAAGGAACTCTCAAGTGAATATTAAAAATGCACTGATGCAATTTCTGAGCACTATGTCTTTTGAAATTTATTATGTCCCAAGTGCTTCATGTCTTACTACCAATATTTTGGTGGTTCAGATTTTAACATGAGGAAACAAACCATAGCTATTATCATAGGTCACAACTGGAAAAGATTAGGGATTAACAGAGGAAATATGGTTCAGGTGGAATTGCAGGTAGCTTTTTACACAAGTCAAGAATCATTCATAGGTATTTTTTCACCATGATATCTTCTAACTTGTTCTAGTGTGCCACAACCTGCCACTGTGAAAGCAGAGGAACTCCTTAGGATTTACTTCTATTCTGAAATGTTTCAGAAAGGGTTTTTCCATGCTAGCAGTTGTGAAACTTGAGAGGCCCGGTGAAACCTCACTTTTCATTAATAGAAAAATTGGTAGCACTGCTGTATCTTGAATGGGCTTTCAAACTTAGACCCAGAGTCATACATTTTCAAGATTGTCATTCAGTGGTTTAACCATCACAAATATGTATCAGAAAAGGATAAAAAAGAAATATATCAGGAATATACTCACATGGATGCTGTTTACATTTAGAACTTAATATCTATTTCTTTATAGATTTACTATATTTAAGTCCATAACCATTTTATGTATTTTCTCAAAAGCTGTATTTTGTGTGTGCATGTTATTTTAATCTCAGTTATATTGGTTTTACCAAATTCTGATGAGCACTCCAAAATGGCATTTTATTTGGAACTTTATTATTTGTTTGTTTTCCCATTTGTTTCCATGCTTCATGCAAGTGCTTTAGACAACAGGTATTGAATGTTCAAACTTTAACTAAAAATATACTAATGTTTTAAGGAAGAAAGTATTTGTAGCCAAGAGGGGGATTTATCTATATGGATAGTAACAGGGCCATTCAATTTACTCTTTGTATCTTAACATGGTAGACGTATTTTGCTTCTATATATGAGACTGTCCACTGAAGGCTTCTCTAAATAATGAAGCCTTGCATAGAAAGTGTCCTCTTTTTGATTAGCATCATTTTTGATCACAGAATCAATATTTCCATCCAGAGAAGTCTTTGCCCTGGATTTAAACATTTTGCTCTGGAGTTTAGACAATCATTTTTATTTATTCATTTATTTTTGTCTCGGGATTGTTGGAGCTCCTTAGAGTGCAAAGTTAAGGTCCATATTTCACTACAATACAAAATTCACCAGTGAATAAACTACTGGAAATCCTGTGAAAAACAAAGCACGTAAATGTGTTAAAAGGCAACTAGCAAACAATCTTTAATCATACAGAAAATTCAATTAAATGAAAAAATAAACTTTAGCACAAATTAAACTGTCAGAATAATTTCCATAGAAAATGAGAACCACA
Source organism: Castor canadensis (assembly GCF_047511655.1). Lineage (NCBI taxonomy): Eukaryota > Metazoa > Chordata > Mammalia > Rodentia > Castoridae > Castor > Castor canadensis. The sequence continues at coordinate 190,899,348 of NC_133386.1, forward strand.
TATTAAATAAACATAATTATTAATGACAGATTTGGATATTCATGAATTTTTTTTACAGTTGCATGAGAGTACAAATATTTCCTTTAGTAAACTCTGTGATATAATTTTTTCTTGTGTGTCATGCAATATGATATAACAGAAACAACACCCACTGTGAATATGTGTGTATGATTACATCAGAAAATTAGTTAAAACCACCTTTTATTTTTTAGTTTTTGCAAGGCATCTTTCACATCCTTGTTCCGTAGGCTATAAATTAGGGGGTTCAACATGGGAATCACAATGGTATAAAACAGTGAGTTCATTTTGTCTTGATCTAGAGAGTGGGAAGAACTTGGCTGGAAATACATGAAGAGCATATTTCCCTGGAAAATTGCAACTGCAGTTAAGTGGGAGGCACAGGTGGAGAAAGCTTTGAATCTGCTCTCAGCAGAGCAGATCTTTAAAACTAATAAAATGATATAACAATAGGAGACAAGAACTCCTGAAATGGTACTTAGCTCAATAAAACCAAAAATTGTGAAGATTGCTAATTCATTGGCCTGTGTATCAGAGCAAGAGAGTAATAGCAGAGGAGGGACATCACAGAAGAAATGGTTAATCTCATTAGACCCACAGAAACACAAGCGGAATGTCAATGTCGTATGTATCAAAGCATCTGCCTTTGCCACCAGGTAAACCCCAGCCATGAGCAAGGCACACACCCTGCTGGATATGTTCACTGCATAGAGCAAGGGGTTGCTGATGGCCTTGTACTAGTCAAAAGCCATCACTCAGCATGCACTCAGCATCTGCAAATATACAGAAGGTCAAGAACTGCAGAGCACAGGCAACAATAGGAATCGATTTGTTGTTAGCAAGTAGGTCCACCATCATCTTGGGTCCAACTGCACTGGAATACCAGAGGTCACAGAAAGAGAGGTTGCTGAGGAAAAAGTACATTGGTGTGTGAAGCTGGGAATCTACTCTAATTAAAATGATCATTCCAACATTCCCGAGAAGATTAATGAGATAAACAAGTAGAAATACAACAAATAGCGCCAATTTCATCTCAGGGTTATTAGTAATTCCCAAGAAAATAAGCTCATTCAAGGACGAGCAATTTCCCTTGTCCATTCTCCTTTGTTCTTGCGTAAACTTAAAAAACAGTCAATAAAATAAAAGATACAAGATTAGTTATTCTGTGAGTCAATATCATATCTATAAGACATAACATTATTAAACCTCTAATTTTCTTTTTCATTCTCTGAAAAATACCCAGTCTCATTTTACTCTTTAAATAGGATGTATTTGACAAAAATAATAATAATAATAATAAAAATTTTCCATTGCAGTTAAGAAACTCTTAGCAAAATCTAGTAGTCATTCATGTGGGAAGAAGTGTCTTCTTAAAAGAATTTTAAAAGTTTTCTGGGCCTCATGCTCCTTATTTTTGGAAAAATATTTTTAATGTGCTGAAATCTCAGTACAAATTAAAACAATATGAAATAAATGCCAGATTTAGAGATACTAGGATTAAAAATATCGAGGTATGAAATTTGCTCTTCTTTAAAATATTCTTGCACGTGTTATTTTGATGTTTCTCAAAAATCATGATTAGTTAAATAAACACTGTGTTAGTTCTAAAAGCAGTGGACATATCCTTCAATAATATTTGCTGTTTACTTGTGATAAGACAAAAAGAAAATACCATTAACTTTTTCTACAAGAAATGTATTATGATTTGTCACAATGCTCATTGCCTATTTGTTGGGTTATCCCGAAATCAAAATGGGAGACTCCAGATAATTCAAAGAGAAAATAGAATGAAGAAAAAAAACACCATAGCATAGCATATAAATATACATACCAGACTTTAAGTGGAATTTTATATTTAGAAGATAAAAACAATGTAAGAGATAAGGAGTTTTGAAGTACATAGTTTTCTTATAAATGTATATATATATATATATATACACACAAATATACAATGTGTGTATGTATGTACATGTGTGTATAGTTATATCTGTTTTCATGAATTTCCATGTGTATGATTTTGTTGATATGTGAGAATTAGAATGCAGGACATGGATATTTGTGGCATTTTGGCCTAGGTCACCATGGAATGTGGTTCTCATGGAATTGAAATTTCACAAATTGTATTTTTAATGTATATCTGTCAACACCTCAAAAAAACAAAATTGATTCCCTGAATTCATGTACTTGCCTACACAATGACATAATGAGTTAAGGCTTTTGTATGAATCTAGATTAGAAGAACATCATCAAGACATTATTCTGTGCATACTAACAAGTTCAAAGGGTAAAAATAAAGCATTATTCTGTAGGTATTAACACGTTCAGGCAATGTTCTAGTTCTCAGCTCAAAATCTCATTTTTCATCATTAGATTTCAAATGTGCAGAACTAAGTTAACTTCAAAAGTCATTCATTTTCATATATCTCATTTGTTTTTCAAAATAGTACGCAATTTAACCTAGTATGTTTAAATTCGGAAACTCAAGAACTTACCTAAGATGAGAGGTTCTTTGTTAGGTGAACACGGGGCAGATGGTGTTTTATTATACTGGGAAACAGACTGGAGTTAAATCTCCAACTCTACATCCCTCAGGCTTTGATGTTAGGCGAGCATGTAATTAGCAAAACTCATTTTTCTGTATTTCCCCTGGGAATACATGAACATCTGTAGCAAAGTTTGAGTTTTAATTCTTACTGATTTGTTGCCAAATTAATCAATGCCAGGGGGAAACTGCAATGTAAATTTATGTCATCAGAAAACAGCATATATACTTACTTTATAGTATAAAGTGTAATCTTCCTTATTAACAGCTTTGTTAGCATATAGTAGTTGCAACAGGGGGACTCATGTCACATTTCCATATGTGTTCACAATGCGCCTTGGTTAGATTCACTCTTCCCATCATTCTCCTTTCCCCTACTTAAAATAATTTCAACAGGTTTCCTCATTTTATTTTCATACACATGTATAAAGTGTATAAATATAAATATACATTTTTATTTATGTATACATTACACATTTATCTTCTGGGTCCGTCTTCCACATATGAGAGAAAAATATTCAACCTTTGTCTTTTTGAAACTGCCTGACTTTGCCTAAGTTGATAATCTCCAGTTCTATCCATTTACCTACAAAGGACACAATTTCATTCTTCTTTATGTTTGAATAACATGACATTTTATTCATTCATTTCATCTCTTTTAGGACATCTGGGCTATATCCATAGCTTGGATATAGTGAATAGTGCTGCAAAAACAGGGTGTGAAAATGTCTTTATTTTACCCAGATTTACATTCCTTTGTATATATGCTCAGGAGTGCTATTGTTGGATCCTTTGCTGGTTCTATTTTAGTTGTTTGTGGAACCTCCATACTATATCCGTAGTTGTACTATGGAAAGTACTATGGTTGTACTAATTTACATTATCCCCCCAAGGTGTATAAGGTTTCCTTTTATATTGCATCCTTGCCAGTGTTTATTGTTGTTTATGTTCTTGATGACAGTCATTCTGAATAGAATGAGAGGAAGTCTCAAAGTTGCTTTGATTTGCATTTTCTATATAGTCAAGGGTGTTGAGCATTTCTTTGTGTATTTAATGTCCATTTGTACTTCTTTCTTTAAAATTTTTCTGTTCAGTTCACTTTGCCATGTATTACTGAGTTGCTGATCCTTTGGAAGTTTAGATGTTTTGCTCCTTATACATTTTGTTTTCAGATGTATAACTTGAAAATATTTTCGTGTATTTGTAGGTTGTAATTTCAGTCTAGTGGCTATTTCCTTAAGTATAAAGAAACTTTTTAGTTTATTACAGTCCTGTTTGTTCAACCTATCTCTTATTTGTTGAGTTATTGGAGTTCTCTTATGGAAAATATTCCATATGGCTATATCTTCCAGTTTGTCTCAACTCTTCCTTATACATGTCAAAAGTTCAGGTCTTACATTAATTTTTAATGCACTTCAAATTGATATTAGAACAGGGTGAGAGACAGGGATCTAGTTTCAGTCTCCTATATGTGGCTATCCAGTTTTCCCAGTACCATTTATTGAACAGACTGTCTTTTCTTCAACTTAAGTTCTGGGCATCTTTGTCAAAAACTAAATGACTTCAGCTGCTAGCACTTATCTCTGGGTCTTCTATATTGTTCCCTTGCTCTATGTATCTGTTTTTGTGCCAATACCATGCTGTTTTAACTGCTATGGATTTGAAGTATAATTTGATTTTGTATTATGCAAACATACTCCCAGATAGACTGCAATGAAAATCGTCCTATTCCTTGAACCTTGGTCTACCACTGTGATATTTAATTTGACAGGGATACTTCAAAAGGATCCAGAGATAACCCTGCTTCTACAATGGATTGATTAAAATGTCTGTGATTTACCTTGCTGCTCAAGTACTGGTTTATTTACTTTCTGTGCTAGGGGTATGCACAGTAAAAGAAGAAAAAGAGATCACACATATAATCAAATATGTACCTAAAATGTTAAAATCTAAGAAAAAAGAATTTGGAAAGAAAAATTTCAGAATCTACAATGGGATAATGATATTTTGGCTGACAAAGGTAAATGCACACCTTTGGATACATTTTCCTTTGACACACAATACCAATTTATTTTACCTTTGAAATTTTGCTCTCATTTATTTGTTTTTACCAACAGATCTTTCATAAGGTAAGAGAAAATTGAAGAAACATCATGGAAACATAATAACGTTCATCATGTAATTGCAGAATAGTGAATTGTGTTTCTTTCAACTGATACATCGGGTAGATTGATTAGATTACTAAGAAAGAGCACTCCCTTGGCAATTTGAATATACAATATAGAAAAGTAATATAATGTTGAATTATTTATTTAGGAGGTATTCTTATTTAATTACATATTTTTAGCACGTAGTGAGTTTAGAGATGTGATTTCTAAGTGGGAGTGAATTGAAATTCAAGCAGATGTTTCTGTATAAAGAGATATATAAATGTTAATTTTTGAATAAGTGCATGAATCTTAATAACATTTAAATAATATCATTCTATGCTGGGGGTGATCCGTGGCACTGAGTGATCCCATATATACTGGTCCATGTCTCATCCCCACTTGCAATTACACAAAGCTGGTCTTGCTCTTGTTACCCAATGTTTGGATGCTGTTCTCAAATGGAGTTTTTCTCCACTTCCTCTGAAGCACTGTCTGCACTTCCCAACAAGTAGTCCTGAGTTCCTGTATCTCTGTCCATGTCATGACCAGTTTTCTGGGAGCACAAGAATCCTTGAGGGGGTTATTCACTTAGCCAGTGAAGAAGAGAGGCCTTTGTAGCTTGGAGATATAAGAATGCAGGAGCTTCTGCTGCCACTAGCCAAAGGTTAGGCAATAAGGTCTCTCTTAAAATGGCACTCAACTATGAAACAAGTAACTAAGCTATAAAGTACAGGTTCTTCTTCTGTAGAGACTACTTGCTGCACAGATTGCTTATCTCCTGTCTTAAAGTGTGCTTTTTTCAGACTGCACCTGTGATGCTGGCTGAGGGTTTTCTTTTCTCCTCACTTAAATCCCCATAGAGGGGGATTCTTTCCCTTCCCCATTGTGTTGCATAGTGTGTAGTGTTGGGGTCCTTTGTCTCTTTCACCAATCTGAAGCTCAATATTTCTGGATTTCCCTTGGTCTCTCTCTACTGTTGACTGTTGTACCTGTGCCTTTCATCACCACTCATCTTTCCCTGCAGCCCTGAAACTTATGATCTGTCAGTCTACTGCAGATACAGGAAATTACTCAGTGAATCTAGCTCATCATCTTCTTATAATGTTTTAAAATATAAAACACAAAGCACATTTTATACATAAAAGGATATATAAAGTCAGGGGAAATAATTTAAATGGAAAACTCTATAAAACCACTCACGTTTCTTTCATAACAGCAACCTAAAATGAGATGAATATATTAGACAGTGTGAAATTGTTCCATTTTTCATGACTGGTGTGTGATCCCTGGAAAAAGTAGGACATGAAATACCTAGATGTCCCTAAAATGTCAGTTGCCAAGGTTCTTGACAAATAAAAATAGAGAATGAGAGTAGGCTAAGAATGAAATACCTCAATAAATGCTCTGTGAATGAACATCAAATCTGTACATGCAACACTGGGAACTGAGCAAACTATTATTGTCTGTAAAGAGAACTTTGTTTCCTTTGTACACTAAGTGAGCCTTTCCTTTTAGTGCTGCTCATACAAAGGAAAGAACAAGCTGATGATGCCATTGCTTATGTAATTTATCTAATAAAACCTGAATATCTATTGCATCCATCTATAGGACACTCTGGCACAAAGATAGGTGCCAGAGTGCCATGAAGAGCATAAAATCACTTGTCCAGGTCGCTGGCACTTAGTTTTCTGTCAGGTGCTGAAGAAGATAGGTGGTTGTTATCATTGGTAAAGCACTGTGGATGGCATAAGTGCTGTTAGTCCATCTGTCCAACACTGGACATTTGACCTTCTTACCAGTGTTGTGCTCCTCTTAGACTCTTTGCTGTTAGTTAGCTTATCTCTCCTGAAAGTTTATCTCCCCTGTTAGAAAGGTTCAATAAACCTGATACCTCACATACAACCTCCAATTATTATCGTTGGTCTCTCTGGAATCTATTCTTCGTACTCTAATGTTCTAGCAAGACAAACTCTGAACACTATCCATGGTGAGCTAAGCAAAAGCCCCAAGAAATCCCTGCAGACTCCAAGATTATAGCAATTAAAAGGGGTAGAAAAGTCAGTAGAGAACTCCTAGGATGGAAATGGTTTTTTACCTCTGTGGGAAATGGTATCAGAGGAAGCTGTTACAGATGTGTGGTAGACACCATGTGTGTGGGGGGGCAGATGCCCCAAGGAATAGAGGAAGCATTATACTCGTGGATAACAATATAGTTTAAAGCAAAGGAAATACCTGTGTAAGATTGCAGTGGCCATAAGGTAGTTCCTTTTTTTTGTGGTAATAGGGTATGAACTCAAGAGTTTTGTACTTCCAAAATAGGACTCACCATTTGAGACACACATCCAGTCCACTTTGCTCTGATTATTTTGGCAACAGGATTTCACAAACTATTTGCCCAGGCTGTTCATGAGCCACAATCCCCCTAATGTCAGCCTCCAAAGCAGCTAGGATCATAGGCATGAGCCACTGAAGTCTAGATGAAAGTCCCTTTGTATGCCAGCATGGGCAACAATGGAGACAGAGCTCCAAACACAGGCCTATGCCAAGTGATTGCAGGAGGAAGAAGAGAAATTAAAATAAGGACATCCAGGACCAGCAGGAATAGGTGTCCTATAAAAATGGAGGTGAGGAACCCAGAACCTGAGCCAGTGTATGGAATGGGTCAGGTGGCACTGCTGCATCTTGAGTGAAAGGAGAAGCTTTCCTGTGTTGGTTCCTGACTTGTGTCTCAGGATGACAAAGTGTGGGACACAACTGCCTTGTATATCATAATATCTAAATGTAGAACTAATGATTCATTGGAAAAGAAACTATAAAAGGCATATTCAGGCAGAAAGGAACCAGTACATAACAGGAAGAGAGAGACATGAAGAAAGTCATGGGAAGAGAATATTGTTTGAAGAAAGGATTTTTTAATGTGAAAATAGGATTTTGTCCTAAAGCAAAATGACTGGATTGTTTCAAAATAAAAATAGAAAGATAATGGCAAAATCACAAAATTAAAGTAATTCATTGGGAGATTTTGTGGAGGGTGAAATTGATGAAAGAAAATTTGTGTGATTAAGTTGTCTATGATTAAAATTACTTGAAGAGTTTTCTCAAACTAAAATTTGGCTAGTAAATGTAAAAAAGTTATAAAATTAAAAAGAGAATATAAAAAGATGTCATATTGAAAAAAAGAAAGGAGTAAAAAAATTTTGTTGCACCAATTTAAAACCAAAATATAATTCTCTATGTTTATACCAATAAGCTTTTCTTAAGACATTGATTTGCTTTTAGTATAATTTAGACAAACTGGCTGAGGAAGGAAAGGTTTTGTATTTTTTCAAGATAATTTATTGCATGTTCTGAAGTACTTACTAGGATTTTGATTACTTGGGAAAGCTGAGTCTTAAAAGAATTAAGATTTGTCTAACTTTAAATCTTTCAAATAAGTACTTTATAACTCTGGTCAAGTGAAACTTTAAACATTTTTGCTCTAAATGTCTAAATATAGCACAGGGAAATAGTTGTACCCTCATTAAAAGAGAAAGTTTTATGCATACCACTGATAATTTTCCCAGTGTGCCTTTAGATCTGTGTGACTTCTATTTTCACATGTTTGCAATCTCTTTCTGCTACCTGGAGAAATGTTTCATTTGGTCTGCTTGCTTTGTTAGTAGGGCTGTCATAATCTATTGCTCTCATATTGTTCTTGTAGAATTTGGTTGCTATCTACATTTTGGTATGCCACCCCAGCAACATTGGAGAAGGATTTTCAGTCACATAAGAAGTGTAAAAATGTTTCCTGAGAAAAGTAGAACATCAAATGAAAAAATGCTCTTTTCCATTAACAAGGCTCTTGCCAAGTTACAAAAAGGAAAATGAGGGTGGCTGAGACTGGAATGTCCCCAATAAATACTATCTAAAAGAATAGTAGTTCCCCATATGAAACCTGCCAACTGGTCAGACTAGTGTTAGGAGAAGGTGCTTTCAGTAAGTGTCTATCCAGCTATCCCGGTAGCCTTCACAGGACTTTCTGGCTAGCAATGTGGAGGATAAATGTTTGCCACTGGAAGAAAAGCACTGTGGAGAGGACAAGAGCCATTAGTCCATTCAGCCACCACTGAACCATTGATGAATATGAGCATTGCTCTTCCCATACATGTTCATGTTAGAAACTGTGGATTACTAAGTTTATTTCCCCTGTTAGCCTCCTTGTTAATAAGTATACTTCCTGGGTTCATGTCCCTGTCAGCAACTTCCAATAAAACTCACATCCTGCATGTCTGTCTAGGTATTTTATTCAATCTCTTAGCAACTTAACCCTCTGTTCTAGTGCAGCTATGCTGTAGACACTACGATGGGGTTTGTCAATAAGTTAATACATTGTGAACAACACATGCATGAAGTAAATTGAATATTGCAATATATTATAGCATTCAATGATTCAAAGATGACTATTATTAATTTTCTTTAGAATCATTTTGTTAAAATTAGTTTATTTTTCAGATATACCCAAAACAATATGAATCATTATAAATGAATGTTAATGTAAACAATTTATTCCTTTTCTCACTGAATATATATTTATATTAAAATTCCTCCTTTACAAATTAAACTCTGAAGATCTGGCATTTCAGTTGTTTATACTTTACCTATCATTTAATAATAACATTGTATAATGCTGTGAACTCATTCAGAAAGATTTAGACCCCTTTACCAGTGACCTTTGAAGAGAGTCCATGCCTTTCACCACCAGCTTTCATTTGTGCAGTTGCCATATGGTTGTCAACAGCATCATATCTCTTCTCCATTGTGAGAAAAAGAAGGAAAGTCAACAGATTCTCAGAAATTTAGTAGTAGTAAAATACTGGAGCTGCTGGTCATGAGGATCTGACTAATGCAGTTGAGACAGAATGACAGGAGTTTAGGATCTGAGAAGTGAGGTTATTTATATCAATCGATACTTGTGCTTACTATTTTGTCTCATCCTAAGGTAAAGATAAGAGGGAAATTTTATCCCTCTTATTTTATTTTAGTGAAAGTCAGGGAGATTTTTTTTCCTGTTAAATTTGTAAATCCTGCTTGTCACATTAGTTTTGCAAGGGACACTGCTTTATTTTTTCAATAGCTATTTTTCAATGCCATCCTGTAGCTCCATATGATAAATAGCAAAAGAAAAAATAATGTTCAACCAGACAAACAAAGGCATTACATTTTCATACTGAGAGTTTTAAAGCAAGAAGTATTTTGTTCATTCTTATTTATTTATTTGGTACTTATTTAATTCTATATGCTGTTATGGACATGTATAGGGTGGTATCAGTGCATAAGAAAAACACAAACGATACCTATTTTGACTACCTAAAATTACCTTTCAATTCATCAACTGTATTTATAAACCTATTTTGTAACTGAAAACTAAAGGAGATCATGTTGAGTTGTTAAGTGGGAAAAGCTTGCTAAATCCCATTGTCTGTCATTGGGACCTAATTACCCTTGAAAAAGAGAAGCACAGAAGGATATTCTCAACAAAGTACAAACTGATCTTCTTTCTACTGTTATTGATGCTCTGTTTAGGGAAAGACAAGGACCAATAAGGGCCAATCCTTACACTCAATTTAGGCACACTGAGGAGGAATGGGAAATATCTTGAAGGTTGTGTGGGAGAGAACCTCTGTCAATGTATTAGAGAACTTATTCTCAGAATCATCAAATAGTTTTGAAGGGGAAACAAAATTTTACCCAGAGCAGAATTTATTGATTGCTTTTTTCAGAGCACCCTTCACATCCTTATTTCTTAAGCTGTAGATCAGTGGATTTAACATAGGGATCACAACTGTGTAGAAAACAGAGGCCATTTTATCTGTGTCCATCGAATAACTTGAGCTGGGTCTGAAATACATGAACAATAGTGTACCATGAAATATGGCCACAACTGTTAGGTGGGAGGCACATGTAGAGAAGGCTTTATATCTGCCCTCAGCTGAGTTCATCTTAAAGATGGTAGCTAAGATACAGCTGTAGGAAAGAAGAACAGTGACAATGCTAACCCCGACAACACAACCAATGAAAGTGAACATCACTATCTCATTGTTGGATGTATCTGAACAGGAAAGAGCTAGCAAAGGAGGGATGTCACAGAAAAAGTGATTGATGACATTTGACTTACAGAAGGGCAATTGAAATGTGAAGCAGGTGTGGATTGCTGAATCCACCAAGCCTACAGCATAGACAGCAGCCACTAGCTGAGTACAGATCCTCTGGGACATTGCAATTGTATAAAGAAGGGGACTGTAAGTGGCCATGTAACGATCATAGGTCATAACAGCCAACATGAGACACTCCACATCTGCATAGGCTCCAAAAAAGTACATTTGAATGGCACATAAATTATATGGAATCCTCTTTTGCTCAGATAAGAAATCAGCCAGCATCTTGGGAGAAACAGTGGAGGAATAGCAGACATCACAGAAAGATAAATTACTTAGGAAATGGTACATGGGTGTGTGAAGTCTGGTGTCCATGTGGATCAGTAGGATCATCCCTAGGTTGGCAATCATAGTTATACCATAAACAAAGAGGAAAAGCATAAAAAGCCCCCGTTGCACATCCTGTCTGACAGAAAATCCTAAGAATACAAAGTCAGTAAATGTAGTATAGTTCTGAACAGCCGTCACTCAGTTCTGGAAATTCCTGGATGAGACAAAAAGGAAATGGAAATGAAGAATTAAAAATACGGCTGGGTTCATAGGTAAACTCCTGGTTCTTTCCTTTTTTTCTGTATTTAATAGTAGACAATGCTGCCACTATTTAAATTTATCTGGACCTACTATAAATTTATCCAGTTTAATGTTATTCAATAAGATGATAAAGGTATCTCTTAAATTTACTTATCTGAGTACAGAAACCAAAGTAAGAATTCCTAAAGTTAGTTGGTTCAAATAACCCTCACCTTCAGACAACTTTATTGTTTATTTTCTTTCAGTCTTGTAGAAAGGTAACATCTTGTAATAGAGAATCAGTTAAGTGTGAAGAGTAGATAATGAATATATGTCATGCTCATTCTATCATATAAAAGTGTTTAACAAACAAAGCTCTGGCAGAGCTATCCCTCAATGTAAATTTCGTATAGCATCCATATCCCTTTGAATCATTCAGTTCCTCTCCAGCTTTAAATATAGGCTTGCCTCCTACTGTAACTGGAATGGAGATAGTCCGTGGCTCAGGACCCACTGTAGTAAGGTAGGTTGTTGTTGTTAAAGGAAGTGAAAGGAACAATAAACCCAACTAGACAGACAGGAATATGCCAGAGCTACCATTTGCTCTTTTAAAAGCTGCTGTTACTCAGTGAGATTCTGAAATACATTTTGAACCTAAATTGCAGAGTTGCTGGTAATGCATTTGAGAGAAAGACCGGAAAAGGCTAAGGTCCGCTAACTGAGTTCCTCGAATCAACTAGAATCTGCATTATCTCTTCACTTTAGATCAGATTGTACAATAGATAATAACAATCTCCCAAAACCTGAGAGATTTGTTTTTTAATGAACAGTGGGCCCTATGCTAAATCCCCAAAAGTTATTATATTCATTATTGTTTCCTTTGATCCCTCTTTCTTACGTAAAACAGTTGAATACTCTGGTTTGGTTTTAAAAAGTTAGTAATCCTTGGGAGGTTAATTGAATTCTAAGCTCTTCTGTTTATTCTACTCAGTACATGTTGTCTCGTACGTATATATAAAACACAAGTGTATCCCCTTCAAATACATAGCTGTATGAAAAATGTCCATTTGAAGATAGATAAAAAGAATGAAGAAAATTTAATTAATAGTACAGTGATCAAGATGTGGTCACCAAACATTGTGTAAACTCATTTAAATTTCTGCCCAATAGACACATTTTTAAAGATAATGATTTCATTAAAAATATAAGATTTTTAATATTATAAAAATTAATGATACAATATTATAGATCACAAATGATATTTGACCACTGCAAAAAGCCATGTTAGCATTTTCTGTCTTCCATGCTATTTTTACATAAATATTTAAAATTCTAAATCTGGAAAGTAATTAAAATAAAATGTTTGCACTATGTTTCATAGTCTCATTTTGTTTTACCACATGCTTTTAGTGAAAAATAGATACAAGAACTAAGGAATGATGTAATATATATCAGAAAGCCAGCATAAAATGTTAATACCTGATACATTTCACTGCTGTAGCTCTACTTGCAAGAGACTTCAGCACTGTCTCTTCCACCACTTGTATTATAACCATCTCTATGTCTGGTCCCTGGGTGCTGAACATGTAGTCTCTCAGGAATAAGTCATCAGTATAAAAATATGGCTAAATGTCTGGCATTTCATGGTTGAGAAAGAAAAGGAGTCGTTTTTATTTCTTGTTATGTTATTATGTAGTTTGATTAGCCAAGTTATATCATATTGTCCTTAGAAAATGACACCATTAAATCTGAACTTATTACTCCCAGTTTACTGATCCCCATAGAGACATTTTGTTGCTGTTACTTACTTTTGGTTTTTGACCAGACTGGCTTCCAACTCATGATCTTCTTAACTCAGCCTCCCTAATGCTGGGATTATAGCATTTCATGTTAATAGTGTAAAGTACAAAACTATTAAGTACCTACACATATACTCGGGCATATATTTACACATACTCTTCATTAAACACACTCAGAAATTAGAGATTTTGTAAAGGCAACAATAATTAACACACAGCCTACTACCCAGGGTAAATTAGATGTTGTTATCTATACTAAGGAATTTTTAATTTTTAAACAAAAATGATGTGAGAACAAACACTCTACACATAAATAAAAATTTCATTAGCTACAATGTATTCCTATTACACTAAAGCCATTATATATAATTTTTCATATAATTCATTTTCCATACAATAAAATGTCTAGTTATGAGCAAAACCTTGTATACACAGCTTACCATATCTAGGTGGCTCTTTGACATAAACTTTAAAAATAGCCCACAAGATAAAAAGATTTGGTCTTATCATAGTCAAGCATCTTAAATCATCTATGTATTACCAAATATTATATCGTACCATTATCAGAAAGTTTAGGACTGGTGTATATGGTTAACACTCTTATGCCCAACCAGAGAATAACTCAGGCAAGACACAAAAATGTACTAAAATAATAGTAAAGTTTTTAAGGAAAGGAATCTAGTATAACAAGATAAAAATGGGGAGAAATGGGAAGTGGGAAGAGATCAAAATTTCCTGCTCCCCATCCCTAGTATTATACTTTCTGATTTGGGAGATACACAAGGTCAATAAGATATTGGATTAGTTCCCAGAGAAGGGGATCAGGAATTAGAGAAAAGGTCAGTTCAAGAAGAATGAACTTAGAATGTAACACATTTGTACATGGAAGCAGTGCTAGGAATCTCCCTGTATAGCTATTCTTATCTCAACTAGCAAAAATTCTTTGTCCTTCTTATTATTGTATATACTCTCTCTTCAACAAAATTAGAGATAAGGGCAGAACAGTTTCTGCCTGGAAGCAAGGGGGTGGGGCGAAGAGGAAGCGGGCAGGAGGGACAGGGAGGGGGCAGGGAGAAGTGGGAGTAGGCAGAGTGTAGGGGGAAGAAATGACTCAAACATTGTATGCACATATGAATAAATGGAAAAAAATTTTTTTAAATAATAATAAAATATTGGATCTGGGTGGCAAAGATGGGTGCTGGAGGCATCATCCAGGCCTATTCAAATCACAGAGAACATCGGCATACTTTAAAACTTCTTTTTGTTACACAGCCTTTCATTCTTTTGCCCTTCCTCATTTAAGGAGCCTTGAAGCTTGTTAACATGTCAAAACGGAAGGCACATGTAGATAGCTGTATCTTTCCCTGTTCTTTTAACTTCGCATTTAGGAAAAATTGGAAGGGTTGCCTAGCTGCTCTGGCTTTTAGTTTTTACCTTCTAGTTTAAAAATCTGTGTCTGGTTATTTTACTATTAACAAAAATAATGTAATTTCCCTGCCACCTCATCTACTGATGCTTTCTCATCCATCACATCATTCATGGTTATTAGTTGCTATCTAACTGTATTTTATACATTCCACATATATCCTGCATTGTCTTAACAGCCTTATTACATGATACCTGTTAGAAATAAAACACTGGAGACCAGAAATTGAAAACATGGAAAGGTAGATTATCTCAACAAGGCAATTTACTTTTGTGCAGAAGAGTGAACACATGCACTTGGAGCTAGCAGAGAGGCACACAGAGCATGCAGTCCACCCTGGTTCTTATCCTTAACAAGGAACAAACTGCCACTTTTCCCTGATTGGCTAGGGTAAGGGTTCACACTGTTGTCAAGATTGGCTAATGTTACTTTTGTAGTTTGAGGTGGGGTAGGTAGTAATTTCAGCTCAAAAATGGAGCTCAGTGAACAAGAATCCAGAACTGCAAGCAGGTAAGATGGCAACACACTTTGATAGAAAAGACTGCTTCCTTCACAGTTCCCCCTCTTTTTATTTTCCATTCTTTTCTTCAAACTCATTTAGCATTATTTGCCTTTTTGTTTTAGCTGTACTCAACAACAAATTGGTAAGATACAGGAGTTTGTTTGGTTAGGGCAGTTTCTATGAGTCTAAGAGTTAGTCCCCATAAGCAGGGTATGAACAGCATTTGACCAAGATCATTGCTCCTACTACAAAAAGAGAGATCAGCATGGAGGTCATCACTCTTTTCTATTTTTTTTTTAACTATTGTTTTATTAAGTTGGTGAAAGGGTCATCTATTCCCAAACTTTTTTACCATCTTGTTTGTTCAGGTTGTTAGATCTTGGAAGGCTTTAGTTATAGTCCCCTCTGGTGTGGTATTATTTGGGCTAAAAAGTGCAGCATTGGCCTTCAATCATGATGCATACTCCTTCCTGCCTTGTTTTTTAGCTAAGATCATATCTAAAGCAATCCAATTTTCCCAGGCCACCTGACTGGTAGGGTCTAACTGATAGAATAACAATGTTACCATTTGTAAATCAGTGGCCATTTTATCCTCAGACCTCACTTGAGAAACACTCAAGAACAGCCCCACCCTTAACAGAAATTCCCATGCTCTAAGACAGCCCCACCCCTATCAGAGACTACCGCACATGTGCTGACTTCCTTAACCTCCCCCTAATATAAAAGCCACACCTGGCCCAGAATCTGTGCTGTGCCATCTTTCCCCAGCCAGCCTGGCAGTTCAAGCTTGCCATTAAACTTTGCCCTTGGACATGAGACTTTTCTCGTGAGCTTTCTTTGTGAGAGGCATTTTTGCTAACATTTTGGTGCCATGACACAGATTGGGTGTGCTCCCGGCACTGACCTTGCTCTCCCGGCCTTCCCCACCCCATCCTGCTCTCTCTCTGTCTCAACTCCCATTCCCTTCCTCCATGATCTGAGCTGCTTTGCTGGAACCCCCAATACTAGAAAACACCACTCTATCACAGCTCACAGGGAATTTCCTCCTGCCAGCGCATCTCCAATTGCCATCCACCACTGGCCAATCTTCCCTCAAGGTCCTCTCTGAGTGAGTCGTTCTCATACGTAGAGCTGTGATCTTTCTCTCTCATTTACTTTTTTTTTTTTCATTTTTCTTTTATTATTCATATGTGCATACAAGGCTTGGTTCATTTCTCCCCCCTGCCCCCACCCCCTCCCTTACCACCCACTCTGCCCCCTCCATCTCCCCCCACTCAATACCCAGCAGAAACTATTTTGCTCTTATTTCTAATTTTGTTGTAGAGAGAGTATAAGCAATAATAGGAAGGAACAAGGGTTTTTGCTGGTTGAGATAAGGATAGCTACACAGGGCATTGACTCACATTGATTTCCTGTGCGTGTGTGTTACCTTCTAGGTTAATTCTTTTTGATCTAACCTTTTCTCTAGTACCTGTTCCCCTTTTCCTATTGGCCTCAGTTGCTTTAAGGTATCTGCTTTAGTTTCTCTGTGTTAAGGGCAAGAAATACTAGCTACTTTTTTAGGTGTCTTACCTATCCTCACCCCTTCCTTGTGTGCTCTTGCTTTTATCATGTGCTCATAGTCCAATCCCCTTGTTGTGTTTGCCCTTGATCTAATGTCCACACATGAGGGAGAACATACAATTTTTGGTCTTTTGGGCTAGGCTAACCTCACTCAGAATGATGTTCTCCAATTCCATCCATTTACCAGTGAATGATAACATTTCGTTCTTCTTCATGGCTGCATAAAATTCCATTGTGTATAGATACCACATTTTCTTAATCCATTGGTCAGTGGTGGGGCATCTTGGCTGTTTCCATAACTTGGCTATTGTGAATAGTGCCGCGATAAACATGGATGTGCGGGTGCCTCTGGAGTAACAGTATTTTGGGTATATCCCCAAGAGTGGTATTGCTGGATCAAATGGTAGATTGATGTCCAGCTTTTTAAGTAGCCTCCAAATTTTTTTCCAGAGTGGTTGTACTAGTCTACATTCCCACCAACAGTGTAAGAGGGTTCCTTTTTCCCCACATCCTCGCCAACACCTGTTGTTGGTGGTGTTGCTGATGATGGCTATTCTAACAGGGGTGAGGTGGAATCTTAGCGTGGTTTTAATTTGCATTTCCTTTATTGCTAGAGATGGTGAGCATTTTTTCATGTGTTTTCTGGCCATTTGAATTTCTTCTTTTGAGAAAGTTCTGTTTAGTTCACGTGCCCATTTCTTTATTGGTTCATTAGTTTTGGGAGAATTTAGTTTTTTAAGTTCCCTGTATATTCTGGTTATCAGTCCTTTGTCTGATGTACAGTTGGCAAATATTTTCTCCCACTCTGTGGGTGTTCTCTTCAGTTTAGAGACCATTTCTTTTGATGAACAGAAGCTTTTTAGTTTTATGAAGTCCCATTTATCTATGCTATCTCTTAGTTGCTGTGCTGCTGGGGTTTCATTGAGAAAGTTCTTACCTATACCTACTAACTCCAGAGTATTTCCTACTCTTTCTTGTATCAACTTAAGAGTTTGGGGTCTGATATTAAGATCCTTGATCCATTTTGAGTTAATCTTGGTATAGGGTGATATACATGGATCTAGTTTCAGTTTTTTGCAGACTGCTAACCAGTTTTCCCAGCAGTTTTTGTTGAAGAGGCTGCTATTTCTCCATTGTATATTTTTAGCTCCTTTGTCAAAGATAAGTTGCTTATAGTTGTGTGGCTTCATATCTGGGTCCTCTATTCTGTTCCACTGGTCTTCATGTCTGTTTTTTGTGCCAGTACCATGCTGTTTTTATTGTTATTGCTTTGTAATATAGTTTGAAGTCAGGTATTGTGATACCTCCTGCATTGTTCTTTTGACTGAGTGTTGCCTTGGCTATTCGTGGCCTCTTGTGTTTCCATATAAATTTAACAGTAGATTTTGAATCTCTTTAATGAATGTCTTTGGAATTTTGATGGGAATTGCATTAAACATGTAGATTACTTTGGGGAGTATTGACATTTTTACTATGTTGATTCTACCAATCCATGAGCATGGGAGATCTCTCCACTTTCTATAGTCTTCCTCAATCTCTTTCTTCAGAAGTGTATAGCTTTCCTTGTAGAGGTCTTTCACATCTTTTGTTAGGTTTACACCTAGGCATTTGATTTTTTTTGAGGCTATTGTAAATGGAATTGTTTTCATACATTCTTTTTCTGTTTGCTCATTGTTAGTGTATAGCAATGCTAATGATTTTTCTATGTTGATTTTATATCATTTCCTTGAAATCCTAGTGCTAGGTCTTGGCTCACTCCTGTCCGTGGGAACCGGGTTCCCTACTAGGGACTTTGGATCCCCTTAAGGAAGATGATCCTCCCGGGTGCTCCACATCTACTTTCTCTGTCCTGAGGACCTGATATTTCGGGGTTGCCCACTATATCTCTCCTCAGGTCAGGCCTCACCATAGGAGTTGGACCATCCCAAATTCCTTCAGACTCCCCATTGGGATGTCTCCTGGCCAACCTTGGGCCCCTCTGCCTAATGCCTGATCTTAAGCTACAAAAGCTCATTTTTCTCTATAATCAGGCATAGCCCCAATACCTACTAGATAATGTCTCCAAATGGCCACTTAAAGGCACTTTCAATCCCAATATTTTAAGGGATTTATACAATTTCTGTGAGTGTGCTGGTCAATGGAAGGAACTTCCTTATGCCCAATTCTTTTCCTATCTCTGCACCAAATCCTCCCTGTGTACTTCCTGTTCCCCTGTGCAAGTTCTATTAGTCTCTAAAGGAGCTTCTAAATGAACCAAATCCTCTCCTGAACCTCCTTCTTCCCCATGTAAGCAGACTTCTTGTGCTGCTTGTCTCTTTCTATCTTCCTCAGGGACTTTCCCATCATGGTGTCAAGCCACTCCTTGCCAACTCTGGCTGCAAGGAGATTCTAGCTCTGGGAGAGCTCATGCTCCCTCCCTGTGGGCTGAGACCAAGCCTGGGGTTTATTCAGGTATGCCTCATGCTACCTTGGGGGAGTGCTGTTTGATTATGATATCTGATGACTGCTTCCATCACACCCAACTAATGCCCCTTTTTCCTGGGACAGCAACTGGAGAGTGGAGGTTTCATGTTGATGAAAGTGTTCGAGTACCAGTCAATGGGAGCAACCTAGAGGCACAGGTGATGGCTAATCCCTCTGACATGTGTTATGCCTATAAATTCTGCCTTCCCATCCCTTACCTAAGATGTCAAGACACCTTTTTTGCTTCCTCCATGGTCTCACCACATGTCCTCTATCTCTGTCTTCCTTCCCATCCCTGGGCTTACTGGGACCCTGTCTCCCATGAAAAACTTGTAGCATGGTACATTATGACTTAAGTTATTCCAACTAGCTTGCCAGGGTTCTCAGTCTAAAGTAACTTTAAGTCAGCTGCTAGGTAAAAGTGCTTACAAAAAAACTGTGGCTGCCACACTAATGCCCTAACTCCATCCGCAAAAGGGGAGGAGGGAAAGCAAATAAGTGCACTCATGCACAGTGGGAATGTCTGGCACAGCTAAGAGAATCCATAGGCCAACCCAACAGACATCCTAGGCCACCAGCAGCACATTGTGGTGGCTGTGGCCCACCGTGACTTCCCCTAGAATATACACAAACACATGCAGAGTACACAGGAAGGGGCGAGGGGCAACAGGCCAGAGGATCAGGCCTAGGCAGTCAGGCTTGGGTGTGTGTGGAGGGTGTCGGTGCCTTTTGCATGCCCTGCTCCTAGCCCCACCTCACACCTTGGGGCAGCAGACCCAGCCCTTGTAAGCCAATTGTTAGCTCAAGGTTATAGTCCCAGAAATCGCAAAATGGACAATATGGTACTTTTATTGGCCTGGGATGCCTTCTGAATGCCCTTCTCTAACTTTACAGATGATTTATTACTTTCTTAAAAAAGTAGCCTTTATTAAAGAGGCTGCCTACTGTTAACTAGCAGACAGGATCCTAGCATTTTTTCTTTCTAGATGGGACCTGCACCTTCCAGTCTTCTGTCTTATAGATATTGGAAGCTTTTTACTGAGGCCTGGCCTCAGTAAGCCTTGGGTGACTAAGAGAAGTGTACTTCACAGGGCTCCTTAAATTACAATACCATACTCCAATTAGACCTTTTCTATAAAAGGGAAAAAAGTGAACGAGGTCCCCTATACAAATTTTCTTTCATCTCAGATTGGCTCCACAATTGCTATTTAGGCACTCAAATGTTGGCCATTCTTTGTAAGACACAGGATAAACATGGAAAGGAGAACCAGAAAAGCCCCTATCAATGAAAAGCCCACCCCTACTGCTCCACCCTCTGCCCTACCTTCTAAGCCACCCAATATTCAGGGGTTCTTCCCCCTTCAATAGATAATGGTAGGAAGAGGGCAAGTCTATGTCCCTTTCCAGCTATCAGATCTAAGGGAAATTTAAAAACATCTGGACAGCTATACTGATGCCCAGACAAATACATTCAAGCCTTTATCTTTGTGATCTAAACCTTTCAACTGACATGAAATGATATTATGCTTCTACTGGACCAGACTCTTTCCTCATTAGAAATGTAATGGGCTCTGGCCCAGGCCTCTCAGGTTGGAAATGATTACCATTTACAATGAGTCCCAATACTAGTGGCACCTGGAAATGAGGGAATAAATGTGCCTACCTATAGGAGCACAGGCAGCTCCCTTGACAGATCCACACCAAAAGGGGCTAATGATATATCTCAGCAGTGAAGTGCCACTTTACAGGCATAAAGTCCTGGGTTCAAGGCCCAATATAGCCAAAGGAAAGAGGTAAAATATTTGGGGATAAGCACATAACTCAGTGGGACAGTGTCTGCCCAGCATGTGTAAGGCCCTGGGTTCAATTCCCCAGCATTGCTAAATCAAAAAAAAAAGGTAAGGAAGATAAGTGGCCTTAATGTCACTTCAGCCATCTCATGGTGGAAGAAAGTAGTTTAACCTAAACCAGATTTGTCATTCTTCAACTGAGGAAACTGAGGCCCAGAACAGTTCAGAGACCTGCTCTCCAGAGTATCAGGTGTCAATGTGAAAAAACAACTTTTGTTTACAGCAACGTCCTGAAGGAAATCCCCTTACCTTTCTGCAGCATCTTAAGGACACTATCATAAAGCATACCACAATGGACCCAGAGTCACAGATGAGAGAGGTTCTCCTCAAAGATAAATTTCTAACAGTCAGCCCCAGATATTTGTAGAAAACTCAGTCTGTGGCTGAAGGTTAAAAGTCAATGAACCAAGTAATACAGCTAGCCATGTCTGTATGTATACATATGTCTGTATGTCTGGAACCTTATTAACAGGAGATAAAAAGATAAGGGACACCATGGCGTCATTGCTGCTCTCAGAGAGTACCCACCTGACTGGGGCCTGTATCCTGAACCTGCTACCACAGTGGACAGGAGGGGCATTTCTGCAGAGAATGCTTGAAAGGGGGGATAGCTTAGGAGACAGCCCCACCCCCAACTGGGACCCTATTCTCTCTGCAAAGGTAACCACTGGAGGTCTAAGTGCCCCCGCCTCCAGATGGAAGGTGAGGTGCCACCTCTTATGGATTGATGGGTCCCGGCCCCTGTCCACACTCCAGTTCTTGGCATCAGTGTTGAGGAGCCTTGGGGTAGCCATGATGCAGAAAAACAAAAGATCATTTTCCTCCTAGACAGTGGAGCTCATTTCTCTGTTTTACCTTTCTCTCCCAGTCCCAGGTCCAATGACAAAAGTTATTATTCAGGGCAAATCTGGTCAGCCCCTAGAAAGCTAGTTTACCTGGCCTCTGCCCTGCTCTTGGGGAGACCTCCTCTTCTGTCATTCTTTCCTTATAGTTCTTGAAACTCCAGTGCCTCTGCTGGGATGGGATTTACTATCTTAAGTAAATGCTCAAATTGTCCTCCCCCCAGGCAGCAATTTCTGCTGCCCCTTCCTTCAGGAGCAACTAGATGTCACAGCATGGACTGATGACATGTAGGGTGAGCCAGGCTGGCCCTCCCTATTCAAATAAAACTAAAAAATCCTTCACAATTTCCACACCCAAAACAATATCCCCTTAATCCTGAGGGACAATGAGGCCTTAAGCCTATCATAAATTCCTTAAAATAACAAAGACTACTAATTATTTACTTCAGCCCCTATAATAAATCTAAAATTTTTATAAAAGTTAATTTTAAAATACAAGTTACAAAGTAAACAACTGGAAAGGATATAGATAGGTAGGTAGTACATGTATTTTTTGAGAAGTTAAAGGAGAAAGAATGTTTTTGGATGAGAAAGGATTTTTTAAAGAAGGGTTTGTCCTAACGATTGTTTCAAATAGGAGGGATAAGGACAAGCCATCAAAGGGTTTACTATATTATATAAAGGTCTGAGCTTATAATAAAATGCCTAGGTGTGTGATAAATTTAAAGTTGACTATAATCTAAGAGTTGCCTAAAAGATTTTCAGGGTCATGTCAAACTAAAATCAAATTCTCTATGTTTATAAAATAACAAATTTATTAAAACCATTACAGAGAAAGATTTTATCAAAGAAATTATCTAAATATGGTACAAACATTTACAAAGTTATACAAAAATGAGCTAGAGCTCTCTTTTATCCAAGAGTGCTACACTTAACCTAAATTCTGACAGCCTCCCACAGGTCACCTACCTAGGTGTAGCCATAAAGGGACAGACTCACTCCCTGAGTCAGGAGTACATCAACCCAATCTTCTGTTTCCCACTCCCCCATACCATAAGGCAGCTTGGAGCTTTCTTGGGAGTTACAGGATTTTGCAGATTCTGTATCCCTAGGTATGCAGTCCTTTAGCAGAAAACTTTTATGCTCCTTCCAATAAATGTGCCTTCAACAGAACCTGCTCCTCTGGCTGACTATCTACCTTACCTTAACCTTCTCAAGGAACTTTTCAGAGAGCATGCAGACCAGATCCTGCCCCACCCTATAACAATTTTGTTAAACCAGGGGATCTTGTTCTCCTAAATGATCTTTTACCCTCTCTATTGGGACTTCGGTGGACCAGCCCTCATCTGACCATTCTCAGAACACCCACTGCTGTTAAGCTCAATGGGATCCCCCAGTGGTGACACCTCTCAAGAAACAGAAAAATGGAGAAGGGAGGTGGAGGACTCTTGGAATCTTCTAGGGAACAACATTTCATAGTGGTTCTCCTGGCTAATGCCCATCATAATGCCTATGTTTCTTGCCCTCCTATTCTTAAGCTTCCTCCCTTGTATCATAACCAGTTGTACCTCCAGGGATATCAAACTCTTCAAAACCATCCAGAGGACTGCTATGAGGGCCCCTACCAGGATGCCATAGGAGTCTGAGGATCTCACCCCATACAACTCTCCTTGCCCACAGGAAGTAGCTAAGAGACTGATGCTTGGCCCCAGTTCCCAATCCTCAGCCCCTACCCTCATCATTATTAAAGAAAAAATAGGGGAATGATAGAATAATAATGTCACCATTTGTAAATTGGTAGTCATTTTACCCTCAGACCTCACTTGAGAAACTCCCAAGGACATCCCCGCCCTTAACAGAAATTCCCATGCTCTAAGACAGCCGCACCCCTACCAGAGACTACTGTGTGTGCACTAACTTCTTTAACCTCCCTTTTCTATAAAAGCCACACCTGGCCCAGAATTGGTGCTGTGCCATCTTTCCCTGGTCAGGTGGTTTGAGCCTTCCATTAAACTTTGCTCTTGGATGTGAGACTTTTCTCATGAGCTTGCTTTGTGAGCAGTGTTTTTCCTAATACTAACTGTTTGGCTATTCCTTTTATTGTATCCCTGGTATTCTTGACAAACCTCTGTTGATTATAATAAACATAATTAATTTAATTAGCATTTTTGTTTATAGTAGACCACCCAAAATAGAACTGACTTGAATCCTGCAGCAATCTGGTTCCCAGCTTTTAACACATTAGAAACTCCCCAGGGGACTTCAAGTGAATCAATATAAATGTGAGAGCCAAATGACCCACCAAGGGACTAATGTCTCATTTTTGTCTCTTGTTACCTGGGGACAGTTCAGGGTGTGTAAAGGATGGCCAGTTGGACATCCTTTTGATGTACAAGTCCCACTTCACTTGGCTTCACTTGGCTGGAAAAGTCTCAAGTAAAGATCCACCACAATACCCCAAGACATCTGCTTGGGCAACAGTCAGAGCAGACTTACTACTTAACTTTTCAAAGGATCAGCCTTCACTGCATGAAAACGCCATTCCCTAGGAACTCTAATTTCTCCCACTACATGGAGAGGCATGAGATGTAGTTAGTTTTAGGATGTGGGTCTAACTGACTGGCATAATGTTTGCCCCCCAGAAACTTTGACCATGGGAACACTAATGACAAGGCTGTACAAGACCCATTCCCCTAAGCCATGGCTTCTTGGAAGAGTGTTATTATACAGTCCATTTCAGTAGAGTGTGAGGTCCATCCCAGTGAGAAAGGGACAACTTAAGGCTCTGGGCCTTCCTGTCACACTGGCGTAGGAGTTGTTTTTGTTTAAGGTGTGTACAGAATATTTAAGTCATTTAAATCAGGCAATAGTTTCTCCATAACTAGTTTTAATAACCATGATCTGACTTAAATCCTTAACCTCTATTACAGTTACCTTAGCTTGGTCACTAAAAGGTTTGAGGGATGGCATTGAAGATAGAGGCCTATTGTCAGAAGGCAATGTTATTATAAGTATTTTTAACTAATCTTAAAAGGAATATACCTATAGGGTCTCTTTTTGAGACATTGGCTTGTAGTCCATGCTGCCTCAAGATGGAAAGTTCTATGGTCACGGTATGTGGGTCATCTATGACCAAAAACAGGGTGTTGCATCAGTAGAGCTGACAACTAGGGAGAGAGAGAGCTCTACTAGTCTGGATCTTACTTTGTAATTGTTTCCACTTTCCCTTCCCATAGGTTGACAAGATCCAGCCCTTATACTGTGTAGTCCATCCCACATCTGATTAGTCCACACATGGCCTATTAAGTTCTTATCAGTGAAAAAGGGAAAATGGTCCCACTATAGTCTTTTGAAAGCTACTTTGGTGTTGCCAGACTCTGAAGATTCAGTCCATTTTTTCCCTGGTAGGGACCTTTTTTCCCAAGTACAGTGAGTCCATCCCCTATTAGCTGTATGCACTGCCATTTCAGTGATGAGGAGCACCTGGTAGAGTCCCTCCCAGGCTGCTTTTAGTTTTTCTTAGCTCCAAGTCTTGACTAGGATGTAATCTCCAGGTTGGTGAGGGGGTACCAAGAACTCTGGTGGTGTTATTTGAGCCAGCAAACCTTGTTGCCCGAGAGATGATAAGTCAGAAGAGAGACCAAGCATATAATTAATTTTCTTTTTATGAGAAATTGATCTTTGGTTTTAAAAGAGGAGAGGTCAGAGGGCCAGCCTAAATAAGATAACCTATACAACATTTTATAGGGGGAAATTCTGATAACTTTACACAGAGCTATTTTAATTCCTAATAAGGCCGAGGGAAGACACTTCACTCAAGGCAGCCTAGTTTTTTAAAAAAAACACTTACTTAACTGTCTCTTTAAGTTTTGATTTATGTATTTATTTTTTCAAAGAAGGAGGATGCCAGAGGATGTGATATTCCTATTTTATGTCTAATACCTTTGTTGGTTCCTTGATTACATTAGCCATGAAGTGACTCCAATTGTCAGAATCTATATTTTTAATAAGCCTGAAACAAGGGATGATACTCTCTAGGAGTACTTTAACTATCCTATTGGCAGTGGCATTGGGAAAGTGTATGGCTTTAATCCAGTTAATTAGGTAATCTGCCACAACTAGTAAATATTTTAAACTGCCCACCTGAGGAAGCTCAATGTAGTCTATTTGGATACTTTGGAAGGTTCTTAAGCATGGAGTTCTCCCTCCTGAGAGTTGTTTTTTCAAGGCTTGTTTTGACTTTTCTTCAGATTAAGCAGCCCTCCATAACCTGTTTTGCTTGTGTATATATTCCGGGGCATAAATAGACTCTGAGGACAGCATCAGACATAGGCTCGGGTCCCCAATGGCTTTGTTGATGCAACTGAGCTAGTATCTCCATCATGATGGATTTGGAAAGCATTTTTCTCCCATCTGTGAAGAGCCAGTTTCATTTTGTGGTGAGAAGCACCCAACTTCTTTAGTTGGTCTTCCTCTGGGGGAGGGTGGGTAAAAGAAGGAACCAAAGGAGAAGCCCAAAGGACAAGAGTGACATGGAACATTGGGACTTACAAATGTAAAGTAGAGTCCTGAGCCACCTCATCAGTCAAATTATGTTTTCATGCCTTAGGGGAGTAGCCTGTTGATGCCCTAGAACATGAACTATTGCGATCTCTTTGGGCAGCATAAAATTTTTTGACACTCTAATGATCAACTCCTTGTGTACTAAATTTTGTCCTTTATTATTGATTAAGTCCCTTTTAGCCCATATCTTTTCAAAGGTATGTACTACCCCAAATGCATACTTAGTGTCAGTATATATATTGTCATTTAAGAGTTTTAAGGCTGGGTTTAGAGTGAATAACTCACAAGTCTAAGTTGACCAATTGTTAAGCAATCTTCCTGTCTCAATGACCTATAGTTTGTCTCCATCTACTATTGAATATTCATTCTGTCATTTCCATGGATTACCCTAGATGAGCCATCCATGAACAGTTTATGCCCATCTAGGAAAGGGGTTTCCTTAAGGTTTGCCCTGATCTTAGTTTGGAATTTAATGAAGTCCAGGAAGCAGTGTTCCATAGGGTCCTGAGCCCTTTCTCCTATTAGGAACTCTGCTGGGTTTAAGTAATTTTCTGCAATAAGATTTAAGTCATTTCTCTCCAATAGGATAGCCTCATATTTTAGTATTCTAGAGTCAGTTAATCTGCTTTTTGTTGGAGAATGGTCCTGACCTGGTGGGGTGTGATAACTCTAAGGGACCCTCTGAAAGTCAGCTTTCCACTTTTCTCTATTAATAGAGCTGTGTCGCCCACAGCTTGGATACATTCTGGCTACCCTCGAGTCACAGGATCAAGAAGTTTTGACAGGTAGGCTACAGGTTGCTTTTTCCCATGTTCCTGAGTAAGAACCCTGGGGGCTGTCCTTTTATCTGTATTAAAAAACAAGTGGAAAGGTTTTTTAAAGTAAGGCAAAGCTAAAACAGGAACCGTGATCAAGGATTGTTTGAGGCTTTCTGCCATCTGGAATGCTTCTAACCTCCAAAGCAAGGTGTTAGGTTGCACTTTTAAAAGTTTAGAATAAAGATCTTTAGTTTTGAGGGCATACATTTTATTTCCAAAACCTGAAATACCCCACTAATTCCAAATACTTTTGGAGTTCCCTCCTTGTAGCTGGTAAAGGCACACCAGTAATTCCCTCAATCTGTTCAGAACCCAATTTATGTTTTCCTTTACTGATATAATATCTAGAGTATTTTACTTCTTTTTTAACAAATTATAATTTAGGTTTTGAAACTCTTAATTCCTGTTGACCCCCCCAAATTAGGAGGCTGATGATAGTGTCAGTTACTTCCTTTTTAGTAAGTCCAGATAGTAGATGGTTATCTGTATACTGCAGGAGACTCATTTGAGGAGGCAGGATGAATCCCTCTAACACTTGTTCTAATGTCTGTCCAAACAAATTGGGGGAATTGCTAAAACTTTGGGGAAGGACTATCCATCTATATTGTTGCTTTCTCCCTGTTTGTGCATCTTCCCATTCGAAAGCAAAGACATGGCTGCTATCCTCCACTAGGGGTATGCCCAGAATATGTCTTTAAGTCTACTACACTAAATCATTGGTGATCTTTGTGTATTTTCTGAGGAGAGTTTATGGATTTGGAAAAACTGTCTGTCTGATTGGGACTATCTGATTGATTGCCCTTCAATCCTGCACTAATCAGTGAGATCCCTTTGAGTTTCTAACTGGCAGTATCAGAGTGTTAAAAGAGGACATACAAGTCTCCAGCAGTCCATCCCTTAGTAATCCCTCAATTAAGGGTTTTAAACCTACTCTCCCTTCCAAAGGAATGGGGTTCTGTTTTCTTCTTATCATTTTCCTAGGGTTTTCAGGTAAATGTAAATTGGTGTAATTTTTATTCTTCCCTGGTTTCCATCTTTAGTCCACACCTCAAGGAGGATCTGGTTCTCACCCTGGGGTGTCATTAAGTTTAATGAAGCCTTGACTTTCTCTTTAATAATCCTTATCCTTATTCCCAGTTTCAGGGGAAATATATTTGTAGGACTCTGTCTCCAAAAGTGAGAATAGTCAGTCTCTTCCCGAATCCCTGGACTTTTATTATTAACATATTTAATGAGTGATTGACAGACCCAGTCATCACCTTACCCAAATTTCAGCCAAAAAAACCCTTTGATAATAGGTCCCTGAGTATAGAAAAAACAGCAATATTTAATCATTGTTTCTTTTTGTATTTGGGCCAAAGGCTATGTATGTATGTATTTTAACATACACCCTAACAGACTGTCTGATGGAATCCTATATTTAATTTATTTATTTATTAGAGCTCTTTTGACTTTGATTGTTTCCCATCCCATGCTACCTAGTTGGAGAGGTTATTTAGTAGAGACTCATCCCCCTGTTCTTAGAGGTTTCTTGCACTCCACTCCATGTGTTTGTCCATCTCTGACCAATTCCCTTACTGGACCATATCTGGATGGTGGTGCTACTGAGTAATAAGCAGGTCAGTATAAACCCCCAACTAGGTCCAAATAGACTGCTGATGAGCTGTATGTAGTCACCAGGATATCTGCAGAACTTCAGATCAGGATTCCACTATCACCTTGTATCTCAGACACATCTCATTCACTCTCACATAACCTCCAGAATGTTCCTGACCACCAACGAAGTACTTTGCCACCTACTAGTGTTTCTTACCTTAGTCCATGTGTGGAATTACCTGGTCACCACAGTGTTTGCGAGGGCCCTTTTTCCCTGTATTGTTGAGAAAATCCAGGTCTGGAAATAAATTTCCATTCCAGGAGCACTGGGTGCCCAATGCTCTGAGAGCACCTCAATGAGGCAGAGGGATGCATCTCCCTTGGGAAAGGGGGCTTCCCAGTAGCTTCTCCTGGATGGAATTGTCCTGGGATGAGCCCCAAAATTTTTAGAAACAAAACCATTACAGACCACTGGTGGATTATCTCAACAAGGTGATTTACTTCTGCACAGAAGGGTGCACAAGCACACTTGGAACAAGCAGGCAGGCACACAGTGCCCTGGTTCTTACCCCTGATATGGAAAGAACTGCTTCTTTTCCCTGATTGGTTAGGGTAAGGGTTTATACACTTGTCATGATTGGCTAATGTTACACTTGGAGCCTGGGGGTGGGATAAGTAGTAATTTGGGCATGAAAATAGAGCTAGTGAACAAGAACCCAGAACAAAAACCTGGAACTGCTAGGAGTTAAGATGGCAGCACACTTTTATAGAAAAGACTTCTTCTCTCACATATCTATTCTGAAACTCATAGATTATAAGTCAAAGTTTAGATTCTCATACACATTTTCTTTGGAACCACAATAGATCCCTGAATCAAGTGAAATGGAACAGATTTGTTTAAAAAATTACTATATTAAATCCTCTCATAGAATATTATAAGAATATGACAGTGTGCTTATAGTAAAGCAATATTTAAAACTTATAAAATTAGTGATTCTTAGTGTTCCCAGAACATATTCAATTCTACCTGTAAACTAAGGTCAGATCCAAACAGTGGTTGATAAAATAAGGCAACAAATAAGTAGGGCTGCCACACTACTGGTAGTTTGTATTATTTATATCAACCAGACATTCAAGGATTACTAATGTTGGTGATTATATTGTACATGTATGAGAAACAAAAAGAAAATGAAGTAGCTGCCCCTTGAAAGTGTACCACCAAGGCTGGAAGTGTGGTTCAAGTAGAGTTCAAATCCAAGTCTCATCAAAAAAAGAAAAAAGAAGTGTACCAACTGATAGCTTTGGGGCATATTTTTTCCATTGGAAATCTGTAATTTTATTTGTGAATCATTGTGGTGCACTTGTGTCACTAGCAGGCAACAGTGTGAAGTTGACAGTCAGTGAGGTGCTAAATAAATTAACATAGGCAAGAACTAAGTTGCTCATTCACACACTTTATTGCAGGGAGTTGCAACTTCACTGGATAGCACCTCAGCCTTCCCCAAGCTGAGCTCACCTTATGAGCTGATCTTAGTCAGCCAGCAGCTGGCTCCAAATTGGTCCTGGCTAGTTCTCAGTTTTCATATGCCTCCAGGATGCCCAGGGAATCTGACGGGCTGTGCTGAGAGTCTGGTCCACCTTATCCAGTTCTGCTCTCAACCGGCATGATGTGTGTTGCCAATCTGGAGGAAATGGCAATGGTCTTGTGGGGAGTGGAGTTTAAATAGCTGTAAAGGAGCGGTTTATCAGAGCCAGATTAGGGTTGCTTCATCTGCATATGGGCACCAGTTTAGGGTTGACTGATGTGTATATTGGGCACCATGTAGTATGTATTTACATCATAGGGCTTTCAAGTGCACACAATATTATTTTCACATAGGCTTTACAATGTATTGTATTTTTATGTAATTTTAATATGCTTAATGCAAACTAAACATAATACTCATAACTACTTATTTATTAGCTACATACTTTGATACTTAATGTGGTTCATTCTATGGAAATAAACCTCATACTTGATAATGTTTGCAAGTAGAAAAGTCATTAAGAGAAGAGTACAGGAAATGTGCCAGCTTATGTTCTGCAATACTTCAAGTAGTTTCATGTCAGCAGTCATAGGTGATGTGTTATTTTTTTGTCTTATTTGTTGTAATGGAATTTTCCTCTAGCTAGAATATTCACTGGTGACATTAAAATACTAGAACATTAAAATACTTTAATTTTGTGAAAAGTGATTCTTAAGAACTTTTAGTGTTTTTCATATTTGTCATTTTTTGTATATCTTAACACTAAAACACCACATCTGCTTCCAAATGAAATATTGTGAAAAGCTCGATCCTAAATATTTGCTGTTGTCTGAATTAACTGGAGAAAGTAAAATTTGCTTTCCCAAGAGCTTTATTAATTTTCAGATGCATTTTTGAAGGAAGTATACTTATCTTTACACACTATTTCTGATTACTTTTCTAAGTCATTCTTTTTCCATTCAAGCATTTCCCTATTTCTAAGGCTATCTCATGTGGTTAGGCTACTTTGCATTTAGGCTGTATACAAATCTTAACTTGTTAAGCATGAGTGTCTCTTGGGCCATGTAGTCTAACTCCCACTTCCCATTAAGAGAGTGTATACCAATAGTTGGTGAAAATTGGATAACTTAAATTATCTAGAAAAAGGAATTTTATTTTAATAGAAAATGACATTTTTTTAAGGGAGAAAAGATAACAGAGTCAAAAAGTGAAGAAAACAAAATAACAAGAACATTTTAATCTAAAAAGCTTTGCTGGTGACATTGGTGATGCTAAATATAATAATCATAGGCAACAGTCTATTTGTAAAGCAGCTCCTTCAGAAGATTGTTATCTGGCCTTTATTCATGGACCACTATTAAATAAGTTCAAAGCATGACACCGTTCCACAGATTAGGTCCCCTAATTTTAGTTGTAGAAGCAAGGTACCACACTTTTAGCAATATAGAGAATATTTATTTGATGAACTATTCTCTGAGAGTTTTATTAATTAAAAATGTATTGGGTAAGGAAAACAATCTGTCCTTTTGGGCAAAGATTAAGTTCCTTGTCAAGTGCTACTTGAAAGTGCTAGGGATTTTAAAAAGTAACAACGAAGCCCTACAATTGCCAACAATCTGATAGTAAATGATGCTTGCTTGCTTTTAAAAGTATTTATATATCAAACAAAAAGTAATAGCAATGAAATCTCAGAAATGAAAACAATCTTACACACAGAATTGAGACAGTATAGATAGATGAGAAGACAGGGAAATTATATTTTAATCAATATTTAAAGGGTCAGACTCTGACACTGGAACAAGTAGAACCAAAGCAGCTGGCCCTCTCCCATCTTTTAGATGCTAAGTTACAGAAAAAAGGAGACAAAGAGCAACTACCTGCTTCTGCTTTCCTCTTTGAGGTGTTATGGAGCTGCAAGGATCCTTGAAAGGTTGGAGAAATAATTGTGACTAGGAAAGGGAAGTTCTAAAGCATCCTATTGTCTCTGATTTAGGGTGTGACTTGAGAGGGTGATCCCTCCCTGTCAACCATTTCAGACACCCAGACTCATTATCTTTGGCCATCTGTATTCCCCCAGTTCTCTACTATAAAACAAAGATTTGTGGACCACCATTTTGAGTCTTTGCTCCCATTCCTGAATGATGGCTGAAAATGTTTCTCTCTCTTTTTCTTTCCCCCCACCCATCTATACTTTATCTTGTTATACTAAAATAAATCCTTGGTAAAACTTTCACCTTGTGAGACTCCTTGTTATGAGGCACCTTGAAATGCTTTTTCAGTGTTTGTGGATCTCAAGGACAGGTAATTTTGTGTGCAAACTGGGAAGCTGTGGGAGCCCCTTCATCTGTCTTCTAGTGACAAAACTTGAATCCAAAATAGGACATATTCAGTATTCCAGAGATTACCTGAGTCCTAACATAAATTTATTCCACATATGATAGATTGATTTTGTGATTCAGAAACAACATAGAAGTGAAATCACTTAGTTTTGAATTTTTTTTATAGCTATATTCTTTCACTTTTCTTTCTTTCTTTTTTAAATTTTGGTGGTACTTTTGTTACCAGAAAGGTTTGTACTTATGTACAGCTCAATTCTTCTGTCTATTGTAAGAATTCAGGCAAGATGGGAAAATAGTGAAAAAAAAGGTCATTGGGAAAGAAGTACACTTTCAAGAGACTGAAAGTGATGCAGGCAGAAGGAGGGAAAGTTCCAGACTCATACAAAAAAATATTACATCTTAGATTAACCATGCTTTGTCTCAGGAACCACCCTCACCTGGCTGGGAACTACACATGTCCCTCCCCTGTCATTAATTACTTGGTGGGACTCTCCTTGTTTTCCCCTTCCCATAGGTTATCATAGGTTTTAAAAGCACCTGAAGTGGAGAGAAACACTGTTTTTGTCTCCTACCTGGGTACCCTCATGCTTCTCTTTGTATTTTTCTTCTCTTACTTTTAATAAACTCTCTTTGCACCCACATGTCTTGGCATGGATTCTATCTGGTGGGATACAAAGAATTTGGAAGTCTTCTGATCAGACTGTACCAGCACTGTTAACAAAGCAGACAGTCTCTAAAGTGGGTTGTCACGAGAGTGAGAAAGAGTCTCAGAATTTGGAGGTGAAAGAGTTATTGAAGAATTCTCAATCTCAGGCCCATCTCATCCCTATGATGGACTTCCAATCTAGGTCTTTATCTTATTAAGTTGAATTACCTGTGTGAAATTCTCAGTCCTTGATTTTATCTATCTGTGTGAAATTCTTGGCCATTTGACTTTGTTATACCTAGGGTGCAGTTCTTGGGCCCAGGGTTTTGTCTTGTTAAATTACAGAGATTATTTGTGCATAACTCCCAACCCCAGGCCTAGTTGACTTTTAAGGTGTGGCTTACTCTTGAATAAAGAAAAGATTAAGTTTTAAGTGAGTGACAAACTTCAAAGCACCCTTGGTCTTGATGAGCTATTTGGATCTTAACAGAGATTGGTCATCTACAGAATTGAAAATTTTAATTACATTGATTTCATTCTTTCTGTGCCCACATCTTATGTTTATCTGCTATTTGTCACTGGAGTTTGAACTCAGAGCCTTGCATTTGTCAGGCAGGCATTCTGCCACCTGAGCCATGCTCCTAGGGCCTTTTTCTTTCATTATGTTTCAAATAGACTCTGTCATTCATGCCAGGGTTGCCTAAGTCTACAATTCTCCTATTTATGTTTTCCATGAAGTTGAGATGATAGGCATGTACTACACTTTATTGGTTGAAATAGGATCGCATGAGTTTTTTTGCCTAAGTTGGCCTTGAATCCCATCCTTCTGATCTCCACTTCCAGAGTTGGTAAGTATGAGCCACCACTCCCAGCCTCTTTCACTTTTCTGATGTGAGATTCCTCTATTTTCTTGACTACTGTTTTAGTTCTTTCATATTTACTGTTGTGCAGCATGCAAATAAACAAACATGATGATATTTTCAGTGATCATTTCTATAGTTCATTACTAGAGAAGTATTTCTGATCATGTAGAGTACTGGAAACCATGAGGAAACATAACATGATCACATGAGTGTAAAGTTGGCTGTTAGTGCTGCTGTGTTGCAGCTGCCATCTGCCATTGATGGTCATTCTTCTTGACCTTTGCAGGAGCCAGAGGGTGAGGCTATCATCTGAGTGGCTCCTATTACAAAAAAGAAAAAAATCGATACCATAAACTATTTCCCAATTTTCAAATAATGCTACTGTTATTATATTATAAGCTTGGTCTAAATATGCACTCTGTTATATTGGTCATAAAATAAAGAATACAACATTGGTTTCATAAGTTATGCATATACATCCATTTAATGGAGTCATAGTACTGTACAGAAATTGTAATTGTAATTGTTATTTTCCAGAGCACTAATAGTTACAAAAGCACATCTATTATGTATCTAATGCAGTCTGAGTGCAGAATGGACACCACCCAAAAAAGGCTGAGTTTAAAATATCTAAATTTTCACAACTCGTGCATATTAGCTGATACTGTTGTTATTGCCCTCTCTGATCAAATCAGTCCAGAGAACACAATGCAGTCCTTTTGGAAAAAGATAAAGTATCTAATTAAGTGGGGATAGATTTTCACGGAAGCATAATAATAGATACATTCAGAGAAAATATGGCCACTGGAAAAAAAAACCTTATAGATAATGGAGTATAAGTCTATCTTTTATAGGGGACTAATGATCAGTGAGGAAGAGAGATTTCCTAAATACCACAGTGGCTTAGTGTGCATTGAGGAATACCCCACATAATATTTAGAGAGAGAGAAGTTCAAGGAGGTTAGAAGGTGTTACCTCTCATTTTAAGATAGGTCCTTACACTTATAGGTCAATGAACATTATAATTTTATACTATAACGTATGTACTTAGCCTATCACCAGTGCAGATCTGTCTGTTCACTGTTTAATAGAAATATATCAGAATCTATCATCATTATGCCATTATTTTGTTTAGGTATTTTAGTGTCAGGGAAACTAGTCAAGACATGGGACTAGGCCTATAGCTTTCACTTACTAACAAGAGTCATTTCTTAGGTTTGCTTAGGTAGTATAATTTTCTTTTTTTTTTTTTTTCATTTTACTTTTATTATTCATATGTGCATACAAGGCTTG
Source organism: Castor canadensis (assembly GCF_047511655.1). NCBI lineage: Eukaryota > Metazoa > Chordata > Mammalia > Rodentia > Castoridae > Castor > Castor canadensis. The sequence goes on from NC_133386.1 coordinate 190,934,851, forward strand.
GTTTATTTCTCCCCCCTGCCCCCACCCCCTCCCTTACCACCCACTCCACCCCCTCCCGCTCCCCTCTCAATACCCAGCAGAAACTATTTTGCCCTTATCTCTAATTTTGTTGTAGAGAGAGTATAAGCAATAATAGGAAGGAACAAGGGGTTTTGCTCGTTGAGATAAGGATAGCTATACAGGGCATTGACTCACATTGATTTCCTGTGCATGGGTGTTACCTTCTAGGTTAATTCTTTTTAATCTAACCTTTTCTCTAGTTCCTGGTCCCCTTTTCCTATTGGCCTCAGTTGCTTTAAGGTATCTGCTTTAGTTTCTCTGCATTAAGGGCAACAAATGCTAGCTAGTTTTTTAGGTGTCTTACCTATCCTCACCCCTCCCTTGTGTGCTCTCGCTTTTATCATGTGCTCATAGTCCAATCCCCTTGTTGTGTTTGCCCTTGATCTAATGTCCACATATGAGGGAGAACATACGATTTTTGGTCTTTTGAGCCAGGCTAACCTCACTCAGAATGATGTTCTCCAATTCCATCCATTTACCAGCGAATGATAACATTTCGTTCTTCTTCATGGCTGCATAAAATTCCATTGTGTATAGATACCACATTTTCTTAATCCATTCGTCAGTGCTGGGGCATCTTGGCTGTTTCCATAACTTGGCTATTGTGAATAGTTCTATCAATCACTACTGAATAGAAGAGAAGGGTGGAAAGTAATGGACAAGTTAAAATGAATCACTGCCTTATCATAGGTTTTCCCTGACACTGACAAATCCCAACATGTAATGATCACTTCAGGCTGTCTCCCCAAATTTCTACATAAGTCACACATCTTCTAATCAGTATTCCCAGAAAGTGATTTTTAACTCCTACTTGCAAAATTCAGATACATGATCACTATAGATAGTTAATCAATTTGGTTTCATTCATATATATATATATATATGAAATATATATATATATATGAAATATATATATATATATATATATATATATATATATATGAGCTTAGGATCCCATATTTCTTGAAGTTTCCTTCTTTTCAGTTCATATTCAGTCGTTGCGATCAAAGGGCAATAGTCATGTTAGACTGATCTTTGCATAATATAACAGTCATTTGCCATAGAGAAGGGACATAATAGCTTCATAACTTCAGTTAATAAGAATCCAGTGATGCTCTAATTTTTCTTGACCTTAATAATATTTTAAATAAAAGAACATGGACAAATTGAGTATATATGGTACAAATGGACACTTTAAATCTCTTTTTTTAAAAGACGCATTCCTCCTCATGGGATTTTTTGGGGGGAAAGGGCACCAAACTTTGCTATAATTTGCACCAGTGTTCCACAGTTCCTTTTTTTGAAAAGGGAAGGATGTTGTTGGGCTGTACTTTCAATCTGAAATATTATCAGTATTGTGCATTTTATGGCAGTTGGAAAGACTATGACATTCAATATCTTTTTTTGGGGGCTTTCATAGACACTTGAGAGTGTCATATAGTTTTGCACATTCTTTCATTTATATGATAAACCTATACCCCATTCTGTCTAGATTCTTCCAATGTTTTGGTCATTATCAATTTGAATAATCAGATGGAGTAATTAAACATCAAATAAATACCTAGATGAATGCTGTTTTCTTCCTATATAGTAAATTTGCATTTAGAAATACATTACCACAGAATCCACATCACTGTTGTTTATCTGCAAAAATACACTAGTTAATTATAATTTGTCCTAGTTAATTATAATTTATTGTCTAATAAGCCCTCAAAATTTCATGGCATGGGTAGAATTTTATTACTTATCCATTTTTCCATTTTTCTCTCATCACAACACAGATGCTAGAATAAAAAGCCGAAAACACACTGTGAGCAAAGTATGTATGCTGTCTGATATTTGAGATGTTACCTTAATAAGGAGCAATTGATATAGTTATACCCTTAGGAGAGTATTATCTATGATTCACCATGATGGACATTGAAAAATTACAAGAAAAGATGAGAGGAAGTGACTGAGTTGAGTATATCAGCACAAGGGAGAAATTTACAGTGTCTTTGCACATTAAAATTTTGTTTTATTGTATTTTTAATTGACACAGAATTGCTCAAATTTATGGGGCACAATGTGATGTTAAGTTCTGTAAACATTATATAATAAGCAAAACATGTTAAGTATCATATTTATCACCTCAAGCATGTATTGTTTTCTATGTAGCTGCACTGAAAATTATTACTTCTGGTTATTTTGAAATACAAAATACATTATTATTGATGATAGTCACTGTACCATGCAGTAGAGCACAAGAACCTATTTCTCTTATTGAATTAAAATAGTTCAATAGAAAATAATGTAAATAAACAAAAAGAAATAATTTTTATTAAAAGTATAAAAATGGTCCAAAATATATCTATTTTTAAAACAACATAGAAATTAAAAAGTACATTTAATAAGGGTTAAATGCATATCAAGATAACTTAGCTTCTCATTCCTTCAAATTTGAACTTCCATTTCTCTAAAAAAGACACTTTCCTGCACTTCTCGGGATCTGCAATTCACAACTGCTTCATCTAGAACCTTTTTTCTCATCACAAAAACTCTAGTCCCTCTCTACTCATTGCTTAGAGCTAAAAATAAATGTCTCCATTTTGAAATGTTTTTTCTCTTTTGCAGTCTAGATTTGGACATTTTTGGTAGTACTTTTGAGTACACTGCCTTTTGACTTCATGTTCATTTGTGGTTTATTATGAATTATTTATAAATATAGTTAGGTAATGTTTCTAATTTCCAATACATTATGGGATTCATCATCATAGAAATTATTTCAACATGAAATGCAAGCATACAGTTATGTAAAAGGCACATATCAAACACTTAAAACTCTTAGAATAATAAAATCAATGCAAAAAGTATACACCAAACAAATGATATTAAGGCATGTTACACAGACATGGGAATTTTTTTTTCAAAAACAGTGACTTATTTACACTGAAGACACATAATGAAGTATAGAACATTTAGGAGGATATAAAATACAGACATATCATAAATTATTTAAGATAATTATAAATAATTTGAAGAGAACAAGTGCATACATGTGCATAATACATATTTATTTGTACTATATACTTCTTTATTTTAAATAAATTTTTTCTAAATTTTTGTATGGCCTTTTCAACATTTTTTTCTGTTTTCTATAAGCTGTATGTCAGCATGCAAATCACTAGGAGGTAAAACAATGAGGTCATTTTGTGTTGTTATGGAAAGTACAAAAAACTTGACCCAAAATAAATGAAAAGTGCAGCTCCTTGGAGAATCACAACTGTCATAAAGTGAGAGGCAAAGATGAAGAAAGCTTCTAAACTCCCCTTAACAGGGTATATCATTAAGACTGATAAGATGATATAAAAATAGGAGACAGGAACTCCTGAAATGGTGTGCATTTCCAAAAAAACCAATTATATTGAACATTCCAAACTTATTAATTTTTGTATATGAGCAAAATAATAATAGTATCTGAAGGACATCACAGTAGAAGTTATTGATCTCATTAAACCGGCAGATGCGTAATTGGAGTGATGATGTATGTAGCAAGCCATCTCTTCTTCCTAACAAGTAAAGTCCAACCTGTAGTTAGGAGCACGTAATGCTGGACATGTCTACTGCCTAGAGCATGGGTTGCTGATGGTCTTGTACCAGTCAAAGGCCATCACTGCCAGCAGCATGCACTCAGCATCTGTAAAGATACTGACAGTCAGTAATGTCAGGTCACAACTAAGAAAGGGAATTAATTTGTTGTTGTCAAGTAGGTCCATCAGCATCTTAGGCCCAACTGCAGTGGAATAGTAGATGTCAGAGAAGGAGATGAAGCTGAATAAAAAGTACATTGAGTATTGCTTAATGTATTGAGGGTATTAGAATGATGTAATACTTAATAAACAACATAGATAGGCAAACTTTGAGGTATTTTCCTAATAGTGTATTTCATGCGTATAATGACAGTTTTTTTAAAATGTGGTTAGATAATACTTTCAAGAATATGTTAAGTTCTGTTGATTTTCATTTCATAAAAATTTCTATAATTTTATGTAGTATCACTTATAGTCATTTTTTGATATTTGGGAGGTATTGAAAGTATGAATTCTATGTGTACTCCAAAATGTTGACTATAGCTTCCAATATAGTGTTCTATATTCCTCAATATTGGTTTAGCCTTTTAATCTCTGATTTCATTGGATTTTTTCATTGGGACAGAGAGCTAAATCCTGAATTCACGTTTTTCTGAACATAAAATATCTCCATTCTCTCTCCTTTAAATGTGATTTTTCAGTACCTCTTTTGTTCAGGAACAGACTTGTGAGAAAAAATGTTATGATTCTAAATATTGACTGTTGTGGATATCCTATCAAAGACAATATTTTTAAGTATTATTTAACATTCTTCCATATATTATCATACATTCCAAATATTACTTTGTGTTTTCATCATTTAAAACTTGATTATACCTAATTAAAATGTGAGATCCGTAAGTAATCACCATAAGTAATGAGGAAAGGAAACTTTTCAAATCCCATGGACATGATGTTTGTATGACCCCCCGAAGTCCCTGTTTTCTATAGATTTCTAACTGTTGTGCAATGGAAAGATAATCTACAAACTATACTTCTTCTATTGAACAGGAAATCTCTTGACAACCATCATGGACAATTTTATGATATATGTTTATGTTAAATTCCCCCAAATTGTGATCTTCCTGTCTTGTTGTTCTAAGGAAATGAGCAGTGTGAAGAGATCATCCACATACCCTCTCTGCAGGTAAGCAAGATTTCACAAGTGTTTGAGCATAGAAGGGATTAATAAGAAACACTGCCAAATGAAAGTATTTGCTTTACCTTACTTGAACACTTTATTTATGTATTTGCTTATTTATGTTCTATAAAGGCGTATTGTAGCACAAGTGAATGGGTCACATAGAAAACATGTAAAATGGGACCCCTGGAGCTGTGAAACTTAGCCATCTAGGGAGAAACCTATGTATTGCCAGTGTTGTGAGTTATGTTTTATAATATGTGAATCATTTCTCTCTATCTCTCTCTCTTTCTCTCTTTTTGTTTTTCTAGCATTACTGCAGCTTGAACCCAGGGCCTCATGCTTGCTAGGCATGTGCCCTATCATTTGAGTTGTGTCTCTAGCCTTTGCAATATGTGAATCATTTCAGCAAGCGTTTCAGGATTTTATGTGTCCAATAAGAGTTACTATTCACAGAAATTTACATTTTGTCTCAATGCAGTTAACTTTTTTTACTATAAAACCAATAAATGGAAAAATTCATAGGTACAAAATTATCATAATAATGCTTAAGCATAAGCCTTTCTACACACACAAATAATGCAGGTGGTTCCAGGATCTTCTCAAACCTTACCTTAAGTACACAGGGATATAGACTTTTGTTTATAATTCCCTTAAAAATAAATAACACCTTAAGCAAAATCATTAAAATATTCTTGATTAGGGGAAATATTTCTTTAGTAATACACTTCGATGCATTTCATATTTTACTGTCATTGAGTGATTGTACTGTCACACATGCTGAAAATTTAATGCTATAGGAAATATTGTTGAAGTCAAGCCCCAAGTAAATAATTACAATAAATTGCCACCCACTAAACTGAAGGCATTGAGGCATTTGTATTACCCAAGAGCTTTTCTACCATTACCACTTCTCTATACATATTAAAAATGTGGGAATTACCCTTGGTCCAAAGTAATTTTCCCATCCACTGACTCAGTGTCTCCAGGGAGGACAATTCTCGAAGCAATAGTTTCCTAGACAGCACCTAAGTTGCACTTCCTAAATATGACTGCCTCTGCAGACCATTAAATCAAACTTGCATTTAACCCTTTTCATCTAAACCTGAGTCTAGAGGCTATGTTATTATTAAAAGTGAATAATAAAATTCCTAAAGTGATTTGTATTGTTTTAGATGTTACTCTCAAATAGTAGAAGAAAAGAGCTGATCAGGAGTTCAAGATATCAGAGGTAAATAATTGAGAAAAAAATCTTTAGCTAAAGGACTTCCTTTTGACACTGGTACTGCTAACTATGACACTCCATAGGTAGCTGTTTGGCTATAAATAACTTTCTTCAGAAAATAATTATCAGCTCAAAGTTATAGACCTATATGGGAAGTTTATTTAATGGTATGGCCTAGAGGAGAATCATGTTCATTAATATTCTTGTTTCATGAAACAATAATAAATGTAATCAGGCCATGAATAAAATACCATCATTTTATTTAAAATGAGTATATTTAAAAATTATTCAACATTTAATACTTATTTGCTATTCTATGTGTTGCATCATTTTTGCCTCACAAAAATATGTTGGACTCTATTGTATACAAGCCATTATTAAAGATAACAAAATAATAAAAAAATTCTGAAATTTCTTACACTCTATTGGTTAATGAAATATTTTTTGAGTACCTTTTGATTTGTTAAGCATGTAAATAGAACACTTAAGTTGTATAAACAGCATGAATATTCCAAAAAGTTAAAAATGTTCCTATAATCAGGACTTCTTTTTGACACTGGTACCTTTAACAAAATTAAGCCGACTCATCTAAAACTTGTGTCTAGTCCCTGTTATGTCCCTATCATTTTACACTGAAGGGATACTTTTTTGACACTTATCATAAAACATTATTTCCTTTTAACACATATACAAGTGGATGACTATAGTATTTACTGTTCTACTCAACATTATACATGTTCCATACATACAAGTGATTGCATGTACTTACAGTGCATTCATTCTAATTTTTGTAGAATGTTTTCAGTCTAAATATATCATTATTTATCCAGTATAATGCTCATAGGTGAGTGATTTTTTCCTTATACTTTTATCATTATTGTTCATATATATATAGCATGTGTATGTTTACATATATGTTTATATAGATACTAACTAGTGAGTCCAGCTCAGTGATCCAAAGGAATACTTATGATTTGGAATGGCAACATCTAGGCAGATAAAGAACTATGATGAAGAAACTGACATACAATATACTCTAATTGCACGTAGTGACTGATAATGTCTAACTTGGACAATATCAGAGCGAAGAGACAATCTTCAAAATGGGAAACAGTCTTTGTCTGCTATTCATTTGATAAGGAATTAATATACAGAATATATACAGAACACAAGTAATTATATACCAAAAGTACAAAAAAATCCAATTAATAGGGGGAAAGTTGGAGTTTTCAAAAATAAGTATGAATGACCAATAAATACATGAAAATATATCCAATATCCTTAGTCATAAAGGAAATGCATATAAAAACTACATTTACTCACCAGTCAGCACAGCTATCATTAAGAAAGCAAATAGCACCAAATGTTGGTGAGGATGCATAGAAAACGGAACACTTGTTGTAAAAATGTAAATTACTTCAGTATTATGGCAATCAGTATGATGGCTCCTTAGAAAACCAAAAACCAAACTACCATATGATTCAGCTATACCACTCTTGGACACATAAACAAAGTAATTGAAGACAGCGTACAATAGAGATACCTGCACACTCATGTTCTTTTTGGCATTATGCAAAATAGCCAAGTTATGGAATCAGCTGAGGTGCCCATCAAGGAATGTATGGATAAAGAAATTATGTTATAGATATTCAATTATTCAGCTATAAAGAAGAATAAAATTATTTCATTTTCAGTAAATGGATGGAACTGGTGATTATCATGTTAAATGAAATAATTCATATTCATAAAGACAAATGTTGCATATTTTCTTTTGTATGTAGAATATAGTTCTAAAAACAAACAAAAATAATGAATATACAAGGGGGTTTATTTAAGCAGATGACCAATAGGACAGAGGAGGTAAAGCAAAGATTATTATGGGGGATGCACGAAATCTCAGTACCTTATATACGTGAAAGAAAAAATCATATGGGATCTCGTTATTTTGTAAAATAAATAATGAAATAACAAAAGAATAATGTTTAATCAGAAATAAAAGAATAACATTGGTGGAAAAGCAGAGGAATGTATTTGTCTTACTTGAGTTTTACAGGCAGTCTAAAATATTTTCATTTAAAGAAGTTATACAAGTACACCTAGACAGCCTTAAATATTGAATTGCTTTTGGCTTTTGTAACTTCTGCAAAAATTTATTTGTCCTTGATTCTTTTTGGTCTTCCAATACATGTCCATTCCCTTGTTTACTAAAGAAGTCACTTTGACTTCTTTGATCACCAAAAAACTCGAGGAGAGGTATAGATAATTGTTAAATATCTGAAGCACTCAGAGAAGTATTCTATTATTCAATTATTTTCCAAGAAATTCCTTTTTTCATAGTTATTATTACATTAGTGTTTCTATCCACAATCATTTTATGTGCTTGCATGCAAGATATAAAACATATATTTAATAAATCTACTAGACACTTGAGGATTACAGGGCTTATTTTTTTACTTGTAAGTAGGAAACCTAAATATTAGCATACCTGGTCATTTTCTTTCTTTCTTTAAATGTTTACTAACATGCTAGTCTGGCGCTTAGGTTAATATAAAAAAGCATAGCCCTTAATATCAGAAGGCTCGGAAGCCCAAATTGAAGGGAATGATTTGGGAAACGTATTCACAGTTTCACTAGTGCACTGTTGTGTGTGAATTAGGATTAGAGGTAGACAGTGGGAAGGAAAGTGCCCTGATGAGACTGATTGTAGTTCAGAATTGAAACACAGGAACTGCCTCATGAGGTCAGTCCCTTAACCTCACTATACCTTAGTCTCACAAGGTCTGGGCTATTTTACAACTTCTCAAACTGCTGATCCATCTGCCTAGAATGACTTCTCTGCCAATTTGCATACCTGCTAATCCTACTCATTTTTTAGATCACAGATTAAGTATCTTCATTTCAAGAAAGATTTTCTAATTCTTCTCACTGTATTTCAATTGCATGCTTTGGACTTTCATTGCTCAGTTATTGGTCATTAGTAATAATGTGAACTATTATTTAATAGAAATTCAATATCTTCTTTAGATTATAATATACATTAATGTAACAATGTCAGAATTCTCTGTTAAATACTAAAGACCTGTAAGTGTAAATGGAATTTAGGAAGCTGTACTTCTTAGAAATATTATATTAATTCACAGTTAAAACATGGAAAACCAAACATTTGACACATTAAAAATGACAGACATGGAGATTGCACCTCCTTGTCAGAATGGTTATCATCAAGAATATAAACAACACTAAATGTTGTTGAGGATGTGGGGAAAAAGCAAACCTTATAACACTGTTGGTCAGAATGTAAAGTAGTACAACCACTGTGGAAAGCAGTATGAAAGTTCCTCAAAAAACTAAAAAGAGAATTAGGTTATGATCCAGTGATACAACTTCTTGGCATACATTTGAAGGAATGTAAGTCAGGACAATAGAGACACTTGCCATCCATGTTTATTGCAGCCCTATTCACAATATCCAAGCTATGGAGACAGCTCAGATGTCCTACAACCAATGAATGTCTTAATAAAATGTGGTCTATACACACAATGGAATATTATAAAGAAAAATGTAATTATGTCATTTGCAGGTAAATGGAGATGGAACTTGAGAACATAATGTTTAGTGAAATAAGGCAGGTTCAGAAAGATAAAGGTCACATGTTTTCTCTCATATGTGGAAGATAGACACAAAATATAAACATATACACATATACAAACATGTTCCTATATATAATTATATATGTCTGTAGATACACATAACTTGTTTGTGATAGTGGCTATTTGAGGGGCTAGGGAGAAGAAGGAAGGAAAACTGACAGAGATTGCATAATATTGAAATACATTTCATCTGTGTAGGAAGAGGTCAAAAGAAACACACTGAAAGTTGTTGATTAACAAGGAGTAGCAGAAGGAAGTAATGAAGAATAATAGAGGGGGATAATCTGATTAAAGTGCAACAAATTCATGAGTGAAATACCTTGGTGAAACTCTTTTGAACAAGGAACTTGAAAAATGAAAGAATGGAATTAAAACATGTCCTTTTCAGCACTAGTGGAAGGGGGGAGGACAAACAAAGAAGGTGAAGGGGTAAGGAAGAAGGTCAATGTGCTTTATTTACTTGTATGAAAATAGAACAATGAAACTTGTTGAGATTACTTTAAGTAGGGGAGAGGGGCATGAGTAAGAATGATGAAGGGCATGAATCTAAGATGCATTGTAAACATGATGAAATATGACAATGAAGTACCCAGGTACAACTAATATTTGCTAATAAAATTATTAAAAATTCTTCATTCTTCCAAAAGCAAAACTACTGCTATCTATATAAACTTGAGATATAAAATTAAGAATGTCATCCTTGAGAAATAAATAACTTGGCATGGTATAAATACTTGTAAGAATACATCATGTTCATTAAAATAATTTTGATTTTCATGTAAAAATGTTATACCTGGGACAAAATATCCATGTTTATTTTTCATGAGGCCCTATTTTCTTCTAAATTTTTTCAGTGCCTTTTTTGCATATCTGTTCCATAGGTTATAAATCAGATTATTCTGTGTGGAAATGGCAAAGATACACGACAGTAAGATCATTTTGTCTTGATCTAGAGAATAGGAAAAGTGCAACAAAAATACAAGACAAACTGAGTTCACTGGACAATTATAATTGTGGTAGTGTAGGAATGAGGTTGTAAAAAGGCTTTGAGCTCCCCTCATCACAGTGAATCCTTACAAGTACTAGTATGTATAGTGTAAGTACATATAAAAATATTGCACAGATAATCACCCAAGAATAATTGGTTCAATGAATCTAAAAATAGTGAATATTATGAACTCATTGACCTGTGTATCTGAGCAACACAACACATAGAGGGGAGAGGCATTAAGGAATAAATGGTGAATCTTACTAGACATGTAGAAACTTAAGTGGAATGTTGATATCCTGCTTATCAAACCATTCCCACTGGGCAAATCCTAGCCATGAACATAGAGCATATGCTACTAGACATATAACAGTTAAGGGATGTTAATGGCCTTGTACCTACCAAAGACCATCCCTATCATCAGAGGACATTCCAAATCTTCTAAGATACAGAAAGTCAAGTACTGTTGAAAACAAAGAAGTTGAGTTATGCTTGGCAATTAAGCCTACCAGCATCCAACTTCTATATAACAGCAAAAGTCACAAAAGGAGAGGTGGTTGAGGACATCACACAGTAATGTGGGAGACTGGGTATCCATTTTAATTCAAATTACCTCTCCAAAGTGTGAGGTAAGATTAACGAGTTAACCAAATAGACACATATTAAATAGGGACATTTCAATTATAGGGTTATATTAAAATCCAAAGACGAGGAAATTTCCCATACATTCTTCAAGAAAGTAGTAGATAACAGATCTAATTCTTTTTGACCAAAACATAATATCTAAATCAGAAAAAGTTTATTCCAGTGTGCTATGCTTTTTATTCTCAGAAAATAGTATGCATTCCACTATTATAATAAATATCTGAAATGGCAGTTATGTGGGAATAAGGTAAAAAAACTTTGAGCCTCTCAAAGAAGAAGAACAATTTACTTATGTTCACAGCTTTAGAGGTTTCATTCAGTACATGGTTAGCTGTGTGTTTTGCTTTGAGGATTGTGCTGAAGCATCTTATCATCATGGTTGTGAATGCTATCCAAGAAGCAAGAGAGAGAGAGAGAGAGAGAGAGAGAGAGAGAGATTAAAGGGTACAGGTGTCTGGTCTCGACAGCCCTTCAAGGGCATGTATTGAAAAGAAAAAAGACTAGGGATGCATTTCAATAGTTTAAACAAATATGGTGTGATTCACCATTTTCAAACTTAACCCAATACTGCTTAGGTTTACATAAAATTGTAATCAAATTTGATAGAAACAGAACATGACATCAGAAAGAAACACTGAAAATAATATATATTAAGTTTCCATTTTATGAAAAAAAGATTAAAGTAGACTGTGTTACACATATCCAAATATGTCATATCTTTTTCATTCTTATGTTTAGAGATTTCTGCAGCAGGGATAAGGAGTCAGTTAAGATACAGAAACATAACTAATATTAACTACCTCCACACCTTCACTGGTATAGTATTTGGATGATAAAGTTTACCATCATTGACATGAAAGAAGTTTATAAGTTCAGAGATTAAAAGGAAAGGAAATAATGAGTATTGAACAAATGACTTAATTACAACAAAGCCTTTGGTACTCTGCTCCACAAGTCTGTAGAGTTCCAAGGAAGAACTGGGATTATCTGCTCATGCTACTTCTTCAGTCAAGAGTTCCCTAAAATAACTCTCAATAATACATGTCAACCACTTAAGTTCAGGGAGATAAAGAACACAATCAGTTTATTCTATCTTGGGACAACCTCTATACAGTTTTAATTTTCCCTCTCCCTAGGTAATACCCACTAAACTAGTAGTTGAGGATGAACATGAAGCTGTCATCACTGCTTACATACTGTAATAAAAGTGAACATGCAAGTGGGAAATTAGACAATTAGACACAAATTTTTATTCTTAAAATTATTGGCAATATAATACTACACAACTTGCTTATACTTTAATATATTTCAAACAATATTTTCTTCCCTGTTCCTGGTTGTCTTAGTTTAAGTTGTCAGAACAGAATATCATAGACTGGTTCTTATATATATATTGTATCTATATACCTATGTATCTATATCCATCTATCTATCTATCTATCTATCTATCTATCTATCTATCTATCCATCTATCTATCTATATTTCTATCTATCTATCTTATAATCAGCTCACTCCATACTGTCTTCACGTGACATAAAAGTCCAGGGAGATCTCCAGACCATTTTATGATGGTAATAATGCCATTCCTGGGGGCTCTAAACTTATCAACTCCAAAAGGCCTTATATCTGAATACTGCTTATTTGCGGGTAAAAACTCACAGAAGCAGAAACTACAGTCATGAGCATAAATCATTATTTGAAAACATTAGGGTCTGATTGAGAAAATTTGATAGCAGTAGAATCCCATTAATCCTTTTATCTTAAGCAGTATGTTTTAATAGTTTTTTTTCCCTTCCTAATGTTGTTTCCTAATATGGCATAGTGTCACACATTTGAGACATCACATCTACTCTGAAATGTTTTCACAAATATATATTTCATACTAGCAATTAGAAAACCTGAAATCCTCAATGAGTTTTAGCTTCTATAATTACAGTAGAAAATAGTGTCATTCTGCTTCACATGGACCTTGAATTTTATGGCCATATTCTTTTTTACTCAAAATGTTGCTTCATTGCTTTCAGCTATCAGTAATATGATCAGAAAAAGAAGAACAGAACAATTATTAAGGAAATGCATACTGCTTAATTCTCAGCCATAAATGACCATTTCTTTCTAGAATCTAGATTTCTATCTAAAACCATTTCATGTACTATTTAAAGACAGTGTGTGTGTATGTGTGGATGTGTGTACATGTGGATGTGTGGATGTGTAGGTGTGCATGGTAAATGTCATATTCTCAGTTAATTATGGTTTATCAATATTTTACAAGCATTCGAAACATAAGATCATCTAGAAATTTATTGTATTGCATGCTTATTTTCCCATTTTTTTCTCCCAGATACGATGCAATTTCTTCAGAAAACAGTCCTTGAGTAAAAAATGCTTACAATTCACATTGAATATATAGATCTAAGAAGCAGCATGATATCACATGATTACCTGAGGATGTGAATGTTTGGACACAGAAGAACACTGAATCAAGGCTATGAATGGGGAGAATGAAGAAAGCTTCCTGGATGAAGATATAGAAGAGTTGATGTTTAATAAATCTAGTACACAGAGACAGTATATAAGTGTTCTCTTAATGGTTCTTTATTACTGAATCTGGCTTGATTATGGTCAGTGGTACATTCCAACTGGCATAGACATCTCTACCTCAAGGGTTCCTTAGTTTTAAATCCTCTGACATGTATATTTCCTTTCCAGAAAATGTTGCTCTTTAGGTAGAAGAATAAATATCTCCCTTCAAGGAAGATTACCTCTTGAACATTTGATTAAGAAATCGAGTGCTGAAGAATATTGTTAATTTCTTTTAAATTTAGAACTTATTTCAGTTATCATAAAGAGTACGAGTACTCATTTATTAATGTCTGTTACATCTACTGGAATATGTTTCATCGTTGAATAAATTACTGGATTTGAGCTAGAATTCAAAGCACCTACATGTGGGAAAAAGGCACTAAATTTCATCACAATTAAAACTGAATAATAGAATAAACAAAACTTTGGCACCATTGAAAGATTAAAAAAATTTCAAAAGAGAAGGCATACCACATATTAACACAACAAATAATGAAGCAGAACACATTTGGAGGTCTCTAACAGTTCACTGTGTTTAAGTTTATTCTAATGAATACTTATATTAGAAAAGTAAATAATTTGACATGAGTTTTACTTGTGTCATGAAGTATAATTTTACAAACAACCTCACCATAAATATGCATATTGTAAACACAAGAGAATAATTTTAAAACCAACTTTTATTTCTGAGTTTTTGCAGTGCCTCTTTCACATCCTTGTTCCGTAGGCTATAAATCAGAGGGTTTAGCATGGGAATAACAAGTAGGTAAAACAGTGATAATATTTTGTCCTGATCAAGAGAATAGGTAGAGCTAGGTCAGAAGTACATGAAGAGCATAATTCCCTGGAATATCGCAACTGCAGTTAAGTGAGAAGAGCAAGTTGAAAAAGCTTTGAGCCTCCCCTCAGCAGAGTGGATTGTTAAGGCTGAACAGATGATATAAAAATAGGAGACAAGAACTCCTGAGATGGTGCTCAGTTCAATAAAACCAAAAGTGGAGAATAATACCAGCTCATTGATTTGCGTATCCGAGCAGGAAAGGAGTAAAAGTGGAGGTAAATCACAGAACAAATGATTAATGTCATTAGACCCACAGAAGCATAAACAGAATGCCAGTGTTGTATGTATTAAGCCATCTGCAGTTCCCAATACATAAACTCCAACTAGTAGCCGGGAGCGCACCTTGCTGGACATGTCTACTGCATAGAGCAAGGGGTTGCTGATTGCCTTGAACAGGTCAAAGGCCATCACTGCCAGCAGCATGCACTCAGCATCTATAAAGATACTGACAATCAATAGCTGCAGGGCACAGCCAAGAAAGGGAATTGACTTGTTCTTGACAAGGAGGTCCACCAGCATCTTGGGTCCCACTGCAGTGGAATAGCAGAAATCAGAGAAAGAGAGATGGCTGAGGAAAAAGTACATTGGTGTGTGGAGCTGGGAATCCATTCTGATTAAAATGATCATTCCAAAATTTGTTAAGAGAATGAGAAGATAAACAAGTAGAAACACAGTGAATAAAACTATTTTCATTCTTGGGTTATTAGTAATTCCCAGGAGAAGAAATTCTGGAAAATAGGAGCAGTTTCTGTTGTCCTTTTCTTTTTTCTTGGTCTAAATATTTACAAATACCATCAAAGACTTTTTTCTCACTATGCAAAAATTACCATCCATAAAGCACTACATAATTGCATTCTGAAAATGATTTTTCTTGAACTCAGAACATTGCCCAAACTGGAATCATTGTAAAAAGACGTTATCATTTAAAAATGGTGTCTGAGAATTTGTTATTCTTTGAATGTATCCTAATTTCTAAAATATCTGACTTGTGTTGGTCTCTATCAATTGTTCTTACAGGAATTGAATAAGCTGAATGTTGATTCCAGATCCACAGTAATACAAAGGATGTATCACATTTAGAAAGAAGTTAGAAAATTCAAGACTGAGTGTCTTTAACAAGAAAGATCACATGTACTACTACATTTAATACATTTACTACATTCATCAGATCAATTATACTTATTCACCATACATAAATTATGAAATATAATAAATTATCATTGACCCTTATAATATATATTAGTTCATAAATTAAAATTATTTTGGCACACTTTTGGATGTTCAAAGACTTTAACAAAAGAAAGCATGTTTTATCTATCACTCATTCTGATTTCTGTGACAAGCTTTTAGAATTCCTTTGTGTCACTCGCCTGGCTCCAAATGACAGAGTACTTTAAAAGCAAAAGAGCAGTGATGAAACAAAATGGCAAAGAAATATTACAACAACCACATTTGCTAATTCTTATATTTTAAATGGATGTTTTTATTTAACTGAAAATAAGGAGCAAGTAATAAGTTCTTTGGCATTACATTGACTTCAGTTCGTATGGTTACATGTCCTTATTCATGTATATGTGGTGGGGTGTCTGTAAGTCTCTTAGCTATTTATGAAAACTGGAATGTGGATTTTAGTTTTCTTGAACACTAGAATGTGTTTGGCCATCTATTTTTTAATATTATGATTTGTGGTACATATAGACTAAATTTATACACGCTATCTGTAGTGTATAGTGGGTATTATTAACTAAAATTAGAAAAAAGCAAATTTGTATATAACGTGATTGGAAGAGTGATTTAAAAAAAGAAAGGCCTGCTTATAAGTCTTGATTAAAATAAAAAACATGTAACACCTTTATAATCCTTATACAAATGACACATAAAGACCATCAAATTCACAAAGGTCTAAAAAGAAAATTTTTCTGTTATTAAATGTCAGAATTTATTTAAGTAAGTAAGCCAGAAAAAATATTCATTTACACATTCATCAATTTAATTTCTCAGGTTTCCAACAAAAGTAGGGTTTTATTTTGCATTTGTTCTTTTTATACAGCTGTTCAGAAGCCTACCTGAAATGAGAGTCATCATGTCCTCATTTCTGGTACATGACTAATAGGTAGGTAACATTTATTTTCAACTAGCAACTACTGGGACTTAAGTCTCTACCTTCCCTTGTGTTCTACAAGTATGGTTAATTAGACTCCTGGGTTGGTGTTTTCCCTCTGGGAATACTGCAACAACTTCAGTAAATCTTGAACTTCTCTTTACCCTTGACTCCATATTGATTAAGGACAGAAAATGATCAGAACTTTGTAACAGTATGTCTGTCACGATCACACTGGTTCTAGTGAAATCAGATACACAATAAAATTGATAACAATTTTCTCCTTAATGCCCATGTCCTCTTCATCGCTCATTGAATCTCCATTTCTGAGATGAACTTCTTTACCTGCAATTAAGAAATATTGAAATCTGATAAATTGCTTTATTTTATTAATCACTGTCTGATTCCTCTCAGACATCAATAGTCCTCATTTCAATTATTTTATGGCTACTCATATCCACAATACTTAGTACGTTCATTTTTATTTATTGTATTTGATCAGTTATATCTACATTCCAACAAGCCCTACTTCTGCAAAGAGATCTGCAGGAATAATGGACTAATAAAAGTGTGTCAGAAAATATTATCATGCCATTAGATTGATGAATGTTCAAGTTCTCTTTCAATAAAAGTAGTTCATTTGCAAAATTATTCATTTATTAAAAATATGTATTGGGGTAAACTTTTCAAAAAATACTAAGTCCTGTTCACTTCCAAAATAAATGTGATGTTATTAAATATAATAGCTCTTCAATGATTAGGCAGGAACACAAGAAGGAATTTTGTGTGTGCACTCCAAAATCTTCCCTACAGCTCTGTAAATAATATGCTTCCCTCTGTCAATATTGCATTGACATCTTATTCTCTGCTTTCATTGAAGTCATTCCCTGGGGCAATGTGGTAATTTCACACTCACAACATTCTGACCATAAAATGTCTCTGCCGTTTATTATATAAATGTGCTTTTTAAGCACCTTTTTCTTTATCTCTGTGAATTTAACTATAGGACCTTGTTGATATCTTAACAAATGTGTTTATACATATAAAATATGTTATATATATAACACATCCATTAATGCTATCATATGATTCAAGAATTACCTTTTAATTCCATATCAGTGACCTAATATAGAGAAGGAAATGGGAAATCCAGCTGTAATCTGGAAAAATCTGGAATCCCATAGTCATCATGTATGCTTGACTCTGAAAGCACTTGTTCACAATAGGTTTCTGACTATTATATAATGAAAACAAATGTTTTAATAAAATAGACAATTCTCTTCAATATTATGACAAAACATCTTAGAGCTTATGTAAAGTTCACAAAGAGTAATCTACAGAGTATTTGATAGCTAAGTAAATGAAGAGGTCTTCAAATTTCTATGTCTACACCAAGGCAAGATTCCACAAGAGGTTAAGTTCAGAAGTGAGTACCAGGAAAAACAGCCAGATTGAAATAAAGTCTATTTATTTTATCTAGACATTGCAATTTTATTATCTTTAGTCTGTAAAGAAGTGTCAAATCAGAAAACTTCAGGGAGTTCATAGAAAATATTTGAAATAGTATTCCTGAGGCTGTGCAACCTAGTGTATTTTATATATTATGGGGGATAGTGTACAATGTGTGAGTCATTTCAGGATGCACAAATTTCTATGTATTATTAAATTTCATTTATTACTCTACTATAAAACCAGTAAATGAAAAATTTGTACATACACAAAATAAAATAATAACTGTTAGACATAAACCAGTGTATAACCAAATAAGTCAGGTGGTTCCAGGGTCATCGCCAATATTACCCAAAATAGAAAAGGATGTATTGTTTGTTTTGCTCTCAAAATCACTTTAAAGTTATATATTATCTTAGTATAAAACCATTGAAATATTCTTGATAAAGATAAAAGGTTTTCTCACTGATACACTTCAATGACTTTTTATGATTTTTGTCATCCATTGAGTGATGATGCTGATACAAATATACTAAGAACAAACAGAACAACATTGATATTTCTAAACTGAAGAGACCAATGTATTTGTGTTACCCAAGGGTTTTATTACCAGTATCTACTTCTTTTTGTGTATCTGAAAGGGATGGACTCATCTTTGTTCCTAGATTTTTCACCAGGTTACTGTTTCTACAGATGACAATCCTCTGTAAGTTACACTGTTTAGGCAGGACCTAAATTCTGTTTCTCTAAACTTGACTGCGATCACAGACTACCAAATCCAACTATTCCAGACCTTTCCCATTAAAACATAAGTTTAATGACTACATTATTAGTACAAGCAGATAGTTAGAGTTGTAAAGAGTTTTTTTTTTTAAATTTTAGATGATACTGTTATATCATGGAAGCAAACAGCTCATTTGTCCTTTAAGATATCAGAAGTAAACAATTGAGGAAATAATCTTTATCTAAAGTATTTCTTTTTGACCTTGGTTTACCTCACTTAAAAAAACTATGTAGGCAGCTGTCTGTTTATAAGTTCCTTTCTTCAGAAAGTAATTACCTGCCCCTAAGTTAGAAACCATTATGCATGAGTTTATTGCAAGGTAATGCTCCAGAGGAGAATCAAGTTCAAATAATCTTCCTTTTTATAAGAAACAATAACAAAAATGCTCAGGAGTTTAATGTGATCCTTTATTTTATTTAAAAGCCAGCCATTTTTCCTTTATTTTTATGATGAGTGGGAGTACATTATGGAATTTACACAGGTTCTTATAATGCATCAAATATATCACACGATTTCAACTTCTCTACCATTCTCCTCATCTCTCCCTTTCCACGATTTCTGGAGTAGTTTTAACAGGTATCATTTTAGCATTTATACATGTGTACATAATTTTTACACTGTATTCACACTCCTACCCCCTTTCACTAAAGGGATAATTATTTATGAAATATTTTATGATATATCTATATGATGTGTGCAGTCACTTCTTTCACAAAGTATGTTGTACTATATTGTATGCAAGCTGTTACTAAAGATAAAATTTCATAAAATTCTGGAATTTTTACAATCGAATAGTTAACATACTATGCTTTGTAAAAGCCCTTTTTTGATATGAACATGTAGGATATGCAAAGTATATAGGTATACTGTAAGCAGGATCCAGGTCAAGAAACAAACCCTTAACAGAAACCCCCAAAGGCTTTTGTTTGTTCCCTGCAAAATCACTGTCCTTTTAACCATAAGGGGCAGTCAATTTCAGAACACTTAGCAGTGAAACCTAATTTTCATATTTTACATAATTAGGTGACCAGTGTGTACTGTTTCACTCAACATCATACCTGTGCCCTATCCAATTTATTGCGTGCAGGACATTCATTTGGGTTGTGTAGAGTACTTCTTTGCACCAATGCATCATCAAATATTTATCTCCTCCAATGCTGATAGGTAGTTGAGCATTTTTCCATTTTACTATTAATAGTATTGCTCTTGAAGATACTCTTATTCATACATTTTACTAGAGATGTAAATGAGTCTATCTATTCTGAAAAAAAAAAGACTTGGAAATAATGTGTGTATAACTATTTAGCATATGTCACCACACAAGTTCCCAAAGTATTGTGCCAATTCACCTTGTGCTACACACTTTTACTATATGAGTCACCTGATTCTTTTACACCTTCAGTGATGTTTAGTGCTGTTTGTTGGATACAGGATTGATTCACCTGAAGACCAATAAATCTGGATATTTACCTTTATATAGAGTTTCAAAAAACCTAAGTAGAACACTGGTCAAGTCGTTTCAACTTAACGGACTGGGGGACCTATAGCTTAGGCCCTCTATCTGTCATCATTTCTTCTGCCACTTCAGGACAAATGGGACTACAGTTGCAATGTAATATTTTTTTCCCTCTTCAAAGATTGAAGTGGATCCATGCAGATATAAATAAAGAATATGGAGCTATAATTCACAACAAAGTTTGTTTTCTTGGGACAAATTTATTTCAAGTTTCAACTCTCCTCTAACAGACTTTATACTGACTTTGTCTGTCTGTCTTTCTCTTCCTCCTATCTCTCTCTCTCTCTCTCTCTCTCTCTCTCTCTTTGTAATATTGGGGATTGAAACAAGGTCTCATCATGTTAAGCAAGCATGCTACCACTTGAGCTATGCTTCAGCACTTTTGTATTTGCTTTTTGCTTTTGAGACTGGATGTCACTGCTATCTTTGCCAGCACTGATATTGAATTGGTGATACTCCTCCCTCTGCCTCCTGAGTAGCTAGAATTATAGTCATGTGGCAACATACCTGGCTTAATATTGCTTCCTCTTTAATTCACACATTAAACTTATTACATATTTTAGAATCAAATCTAATACATAAAAAAATAAATTTAAATACAATAGTCTTAGGGAGAGCAATAAAGTAGCTAGACAGCATCTTTATATATTTGTGATTGACACAGTTTTACTGGGTTTTAATCTGATTCAAACACTCTCCTTGATATAATTATTTCAAAGATAAAACATCCAAAAGAACAAAGATTTATGAGTGTTAATCAAAGGAGCATCCCTCAGTGTTATTCCTATATCTATAGTATCCCATTCCATGTGGCAGATCTTATAAAAAAAAAGGCACCTTAGACAGGAAAGGAATATATTTGTCCATTTGATTACTTCTAATACACAAATCCTAGTCATCACACACACGTTGGATAGTCAATGATTTTTTTGGCTTATAAGTAATGAACTATTCATAAACATTTTCTAATTATTGCATTCTTTTTTTATTTAGGTTTTGATGCAGATGGGAGATGAGTGCTTAAATAAGTGGACAAAAGTCACAGTTTATAAACTTAGAGTGTTGAAAATGACACATAGAAAATAATGATTCAAGAACCAAAGACACACATTTATCACTGCTCTTAGGCATACTTGGTTGAGGGAACTAGTATTAGAAGTCACTAGAATGAAGAAAACAGCTCTCTAGGATGTGATTTGAGTTGAGAATTTCAGTGTAGAAATTGCCTCAGGAGTTAGTTTTACATGAAGAATAAGAGAAATTGATGGAAAGAGTAGGAAATATTCAACCAGAGACACATAAAGAACAGACTTCCCTGGAAAAATGTAATTGAAATTGAGGGGGAAACATAACAAAAGAAAAATACAAACCTTCCCCTCAGCTGAGTGAATCATTTTCACTGCTAGGGTAACTATAACACATGAAAATTTTTCAAGGAATACCTAGTTCAATGAAATGAAAAATGATGAATATTAGTAACTCATTGGCATGTGTGCCTGAGCAGCACAACAAAAAGAAAAAAGGGATATCACAGAAGAAACAACTGATATTTTATCATAGTAACAGAAACATTAAAGCATATGATGCATCAAGGTATTTTTGAATCCCACCAATCATGAGCAAGGAACATACTCTACTGGACACGTACACTGAATACAGCAAAGAGTTGTTAAGGTCCTTGTATTAATCAAGGAACCTCACTGCCAGTAGTAGATACTCAGATTCTGCAGATGCAAATGATCAAGAACTACTGATCCTAAAGAAAGGAGTTGAGTTTTGCTTACAATTAAGACTATTAGCACCTAGGGTTAACTTCTGTGAAGTAGCAAAAAGCCACTGAAGAAGAAATGATTGAGTCCAGTCATGAGTGGCTCACAACTGTAATCCTAGCTATTAAGGAGGAAGAGATCAGAAGGGTGGCAGTTCAAAGCCAACTATTGGCAAAGACTCTGTCTTGTAAAAGCCCATTGCAAAAAAGGGCTGGTGGAGTGGCTCAAGGTGTAGAATCTCAGTTCAAATCCCAGCACCACACACACAAAAAAAAGATATGACTGAGGAAGTCACAATATGTTGTGTGAGATTGGGAATTCAGTGGGATTCTGTTTATCACAGCAAAGTTTGCAGTAATGTTAAGGAGATAAACAGCTAAAAATATGGTGAATAAGGTCATTTTGATCCTGGATTTTTGGAAATCCATGAGACAAGGAATGTATTCCAGCAGAAGCAAATTTCCTATGTGTCTTTTTTGTACCTTTTCTGAAATAATAAAAAAAATTATCCGAAAATTTGTAGACAGATGTTTTAACTCTTCTTGACAATCAAACATATAATATCTTAATGAGAATGGCTTTATTTCAACATGTTATCTTCTTTATACTCAGAAAAAATTTATAATATTCAGTTTTCCATTGTTGTAATAAATGTCTGTAATAATCAACTTTAAAAGAGGAAAGATTTATTTGGGCTCAAGTTTTAGACATTTCAATAAATGGTCAGTTGTGTCCCTTGCTTTTGGGCCTAAGATGAGGCATCACATCATGGTGACAGTGCATGGCAAATGAAGCCACTTTCCTCATGGCAGTAAGGAATAAAAAAAGAGAGAGAAGAGGGGTCATATTTGTTATATCCACTTCAAGGTTATGCATTCATTAAGCCAAAAGTTTTCCAATTAATTCTTCACTTTATTGAAGATTCCCACACTTCTCATTATCATCACATGGAGAGATCAGGTCTTTAACACATGGACTATGCAGGACACTTATCAAAACTACATAAAATACTAACAAAGCTGAATATCCATCACTTTGACATGTCCATAAATTTCTTTATTTGACTAAGAGGCAAGTTAATAGGACCAAGCATCAAAAGATTTGCTCTTCTGAAAATTGTGCTATGGACTTTCTTCATCACTATTCCTATATCAAGTATAAAACCACTAGTGACATAATGAAATATTCTGTACAAACATGAAGTGATTCATCTTTTTAAAAGTTATACCAATACGACTTGGGTTTATGTAGAAGTAGGATCTTAGAGACAGAATGTAACACACTGAAACGAACATTATGTCTTTATTTTATGTAGAAAATTGTGCTATACAGGTATCCAAATGTTGCCTATTTTTTATTTCCTTTGATCAGGAATTTCAGCAGTAAGGATGAAGGGTACAGTCAAGATACGGAATCATAATATTAGCCCCATCCATACAGTCAATGATATTACAGTATTGGGACAGAAATATTTGCTCTCAGTGACAATTAAACAACTAAAGTATTTGTAATTTCAGATACTAAGAGAGAAAAGTAATATTAACTGCTAAATTAGATGACCTAAGACCCATCAAAAACTTTGTTATTCTTTTTAACAATTCTATAGAATCCTAAGGCAAAAGAGTCATAGGTCATATGCCCAAGTGTCTGTTTCAGTTATGAATAACCTAAAATTAACTCCATGTAAGGCATTTTCAAATTCTTAGTTCAGAAGGAAGAAGTTGACAGTCAAAACAGCTTATAGTATTTTGAAACATCTTTTCATAGTGAACCTACTGGGAGAGAAATGGGTTAATTTGAGGATTAATTACATCTTGAAAATTATTGGCAATCAATGACATCCTTATTTATTTATATTTTAATACATTTTAAAATACTTTTTCATCTACCAAATCATCAGAGCTTAGATGTCTTATATACACATGTATGTGATATATATATATGTGTGTTTGTGTGTGTGTGGGTGTTTGTGAACATATAAGTATACAGGTAGTAAAATCAGGGTTCTGGAAGATTTGGTATCTGGTGACAGTCCACTTTCTGATTTATAATCCACTTCTTTCTCTGTTTTTAATGGTAATATTGGAGTCTAAACTCAGGGCCTTGCACTTGCTAGGCAGGCATTCTAACCTTTGAGTCATAGCACCACTCCAATACCCTACTTCTTACTATCTTTACATGGCATAAAGGGCATCAGAGATCACCAAGCCTTTTTATGGGTGCTGATCCCATTATGAAGGCTCTGCTTTTATGAATTTATCAACTCTCAAAGGATTTGCGTCCTAACACCATTGCCTTGGCATTAAAAAAATCTCAGTGTATGGTGCAACAATCAGGAACTATGCTCATAAAATGTCGTTTTGAAGTACTAGAGGTTAACTGAGAAAGTGGAAAATCCCATAACCCTTTTATATTAAGCAATACTAACTCATAGCTGTTTTTTCCCACCGTGATGCTTTCTTCTGATGTGTGACAATGTCCCAAGAGCTACCTTGGAATCACTAGCCTTCTTGGGTATTGCATCAATTTTGAAATGATTTCACATGAGGATATTTCATAATAGCAGCTAGAAAACCTGAAATGCCCAGGGACTTTTAGTTCTACAGTTAAAATGGAAAATAACTTCATTGTGCTTCATATCCTTCTCTAAACATAGGGTTATGTACTTATTTTTTTGAGAAGTGAAGTCATTGCTTTCAGAAGTGTTAGCAATGAGAGATGAAAAAGGTAAATAATACGGGATACTGTTTTCGTCCCAGGAACCTAACACCTATATTTTGTAGATTGATTAAATTTTTATCCACAGACAATTTATGCATTTCTTAAAACTCTAGTGTGTGTGAGTGAGGGGGAGTTAGCTATGTATGGCTGCCATCATTTTCTCAGTTATTATTTTTTACAGTATTTTATAAGCATTCAAAATACTGTATCACTGAGCATTTTGCTTTATTACATGTTTATTTTCCCATTTGTGTCCCAGATATGATGTAAGCACATTGAAAAATACTGATGGAATGCTTAGTCCTTGAGAAAAAATGTTAACAATTTATAAAGTAGATAGACATTTAAGAAACAGTGCAAACTTAAATAATTACTTGAGGGTATTTATGTTTTTGACTACAGAGGAAAATTTAACCAGGGATGTAATTGGGGAAGAATGAATAAAGCTTGGTACAGAAAAACATGGATGACTTGCTAGTTGTAAATTCCGGTCCAAGGAAATATTCAGTAAAGGTCCTTTAACTGGCTCTTTCTTACCTAATCAATCTGATTGGACTTCTGTCCTTTCAAAATGGCATGGACATTTCCATGTTGAGGCTCCTTAGCTGTAAAGCCTGAGTTTCAATTCTTTGCTCTCTTCCAAATTTAAGTAATACATTTTGATTGAAGAATATTAGTAATCCTTTCAAGCTTAACATGAAGTGTATGAAGGCTCATTTAATTAGTGCCTGTTGCTTTCGTGGAATATAAGGTTCATCATGAATAATCTATTCTATTTGTGTCACTATTCAATGCATGTAAATGCACTGAATAATTATTCAAATGACATGAAATCTTACAAATTTAAAATTGAATTAAACAACAAATAAACTTTTTCCACAATTGAACAAATGAAGAAATATTAAATGAAATACAATTAACTGTAGCCATCCTGTGATGCAATAGAATGCCAAAATTTCTTTTTTTTCAGTTGTGATATGGTATGGCTTTTATTGAAAAATGTCTATTCAATCTGAATGATAGTACAAGTGCTCCAATAAAAAATCTGCATAATCAAATGCATAAATCTCAGAACAATCTTTTCAGGGCAAGTGCTACTTAAATATTATCTGCATATCTTCATTTTTCTTTGTTTTCTAGACTTGCCCCCTTCTTCTATATTTACTCTTTTTAAAAACACATTCTTAGCATAGATTACTTGCACAGGTTCTTTCATTGTCACATTTCCGTGTATGTTTACAATGTACCATCGTTAGATTCTCTCCTCCATCATCTTCATTGCTCTCTTTTCATACAAGTACATAAATACATGGAACAGATCCACCCTCCTCCACCTTTTCCATTTACCCTCCCCCTCATTATTACCCATCCCTTTACATAACATATTTTGCATTCCTGTCTTTCATTTTTAACAAGTGTATTCATTGTTCAAAAGAGTTTCACTATGGTATTTCACCCATGAGTATATTGTACTTTAATCGCATTAACCCTTTTTATTACTATCTCTTCCTTCTTTCCACCTAGCTAATAATATTTCTTATTTCAAAATAACTAGAAGAGAGGACATTGGCTATCTCATCACAAGGAAATGATACATGTATGAAGTGAGGGATATACTAAGACCCCTATTTTATTAGGAAACGATAAATACATGAATCAAAACAGCACACTGTACACCTCAAAATATATATAATTAATATTTGGTAGTTACTATTAAAATAAAAATAAGTAAAGTAAAAGCAAAAAGGATGCCTTTGCCAAAAAAAAGAAAGTATAAGCAACATTTTCCAAACCAAGGAGTAACATATATTAATTCATGACAAAAAATGAAGCATAACATATTTGGAGATTTATCACCTACCCTTAGGATTAAACTTATTTTATTAAATATTTAATATATTAAACATTGTAACATTACTTTTTTTGTAATTATGAAATGCAATTTTAGAAAAACAACTGCAATAATGTATGTATACACATAAGAAATTTATTTAAAACAAATTTTTATTTCAGAGTTTTTGCAGTATCTCTTTCACATCCTTGTTCCATAGACTATAAATCAGAGAGTTCACATGGGAATCACAAGTAGACAAAGCAGTGATAATGTTTTGCCCTGATCGAGAGAATAGGAAGAACTTGGTCAGAAGTACATGAAGAGCATAGCTCCCTGCAATATCGCAACTGCAGTTAAGCCAGAGGTCCACGTAAAAAAGCTTTGATCCTCCCCTCAGTACAGCAGACTTTTAAGACTGATGAAGTAATATAACAATAAGAAACAAGAATACCTAAATGATACTGAGCACAATAAACCCAAAAATCGTGATGATTACTAATTCATTGAACTGTGTATCAGAGCAAGAGAATACAGGAGAGAAAGGGTATCACAGAAAAAAAATGGTTAATCTCATTAGACCCACAGAAACGTATGTGGAAAGTCAACGTGGTATGTAGAAGCATCTGCCATTCCCACCTTGTAAACACCAGCCATGAGCAAGGAACACACCTTGTTGGGCATGTGGATAGTAGGGAGCAAGGGTTGCTGATGGCCTTGAACCTACAAAAGGCCATCACTGCCAGCAGCATGCACTCAGCATCCATAAAGATACTGACACTCAGTAGCTGCAGGGCACAGCCAACAAAGGGAATTGACCGGTTCTTGACAAGCAGGTCCACCAGCATCTTGGGTCCCACTGCAGTGGAATAGCAGAAATCAGAGACAGAGAGATAGCTGAGGAAAAAGTACATTGGTGTGTGAAACTGGGAATTGATTCTGATTATAATGATCATTCTGAGATTTGTCAAGAGAATAAAGAGAATAAACAAGAAGAAACAAAGTGAATAGAGCCACTTTCATTCTTGGATTATTGGTAATTCCCAGGAGAAGAAACTCAGGATAATAGGAGCAGTTTCCCTTGTTCTTGACCTGTTTATAAATGACATTTATAAAAATCATCAAAACAAATACAGATTAGGATTTCATTTTTTCTCACTATGCAAAATCTATTATCCATAAAGCAGACCACAGTGTCATTCTGTAAATTGTTTCTGTCAATTCAGAAAACAGCCCAAACAAGAGTCACTTATAAAGAGGCGTTTTCATGTAATTAAAAAATCTCCTGTAGATGTGCTTTTTAATGACTGTTTGTATAGTTCATGAGATATGAGACTTGTCTTTGTCTCCTTCATTTTTTTCTTAGGAAGTGTATTTGAATACGCTGAAAGCCAGATCTAGGTTTAAAATGGTATAAAAAATCTATCACATTTAGAAAGATTTTCCAAAAATTCAAGATTGAGCATTTCATACCTTTACCAAAAAAGATCCCATTACTACATTCACTTCAGTATTAATTGCACATATATTATGAAACATAATTTATCACTGACAATTATTTTACATATTATTTAACAAATTAAAATTATTAATATCCTGTCATGTATGTTTATGGGATTTCCCAAAAAGCAAAACATTTTAATGAAATTTTCTACTATTCACCATCACTTGTATGACAAGCTTTTATAACCACTTTATGTAACTTACTTGATTCAAAATGACAAAACACTTTGAAAGCAAAAGAGGAGGGATAAAAATAGGGGAGAGGGATTAGGTAGCATGATGGTAGAGGTGAACCTACCCAAGTACATTGTAAGCATGCATGTAAATGTCACAATAAACCCTCACTGTATAACTAATATATGCTAATAGAAATGTATAATTTAAAAAAAAGAAAGAAAAAAGAAGTGGGAACAACAGATTACAATAAATGCACTTGTTTACTTTTAGCCTTTTTAAAAATTTTTCACGGCTTTGAGAATTGAACCAGGGCCTCACGCTTGCAAGGCAAGCCCTCTAAACTTGAATGATATTTCCAGGCATTTCTTTTCATTTTGTGTTTGACATAGAATCTCCTGAACTTTGTCCTCCTGGCATGGTCCTCCAGATCCTCCTGCCTCTACCTGACCACCTGAGATTGCAGAGGTGAGCCACAAACCCCAGTTTGTTTTTGGCTTTTAAATCTACTTGTTTGTTTCACTGAAAATAAGGAAAGAATAATGTTTTGAAGTTATATCAGCTTCTTTTTCCCGTGTTTATCTGTCATATTAGTGTGATTGTAAAGTACTGTCTCTGTATGTCTCTGCTGTTATATGAAAACTGGAATGTGATTGTTCCTGAAAACCTGAATATATGTGCTCATCTATTATTTCTTTAAATATTTTTGTTTTTGGTACATATTGACTTAAATTACATATACTGCTATCACTACTGTATAACATATATTGTTATTGAGAAAAATTTACATGTAACACATTCCTGGTAGAGTGATAATAAAAAAGAATAGTTTTCTTATTGGTGTTGATTAAAATGAAAATAAACAAAATTTTTACAATCCTTATACAAATGACGAATGATGCTAGTACAATTCACAAAGACCTAAAAGTAAAATATCATTGTCCATTGCATGTTAGAGTTTATTTAAATAAGCATGCAGTGATAAAGTCATCCATTTACACTTTACTCAGCTTGATTCTCATGATTCTGAGGAATGTATGATTTTATTTTTTGTCTACGATTTGCACAACTGATCAGAAGCTTACCTGCGGCAAGAGAGTCTTTCTTTCCTTACCTATGGTGCCTGAATAATAGGCTGATAATATTTATTTTTAATTAGCAACTATTGGGACTTAAATTTCTTAAGTACTTGCCTTCAGTGTTTGAATACCTGAGAAATCAGGTATCAAAATCTGGCAGAGCAAAGCTGCTCCCAAGAACTCACGGATCTGTCTTCTTGCAGATGGAGTCAGGATTGTGCAGACAGCTTGTTATCTTTCTGCACTGAAGTTCCACTGGCCTTGAGAGATGTGAAACCCAAAACATTTGATTCAGTCTTGGCAGATCTGAGCCTTCTTTCGAGATACTTTGTATCCAGCTTCCCATAGGAGAGGAAGTAAGAGTTCTGTCTCTGTAGGACAGTCTTGCTGGCTTGCTGCTGTGAGGAGGACGTCATTCACATATTGTAAGCTTCCTCTGCTGGGTATGTGTTGGGGACCAGGCATGAACCCTAGGCTGGGATAGAATGGAGCTTATACAGCCTCTTCACAGTAGAAGCTTGCAGAGCTCTCCTACTCTCATTCTTACAAGCGCCTCGTGTCTTAACGTTTGTTCCCACATCTCCTTGAAGAAAACAACATGCTGTGTCTGCATACTAGCTCCCTGATGCAAAACTAGATAAAGTACCAGAACTATTTGGAGACTCCCTGATGCCAGATTAATCAGTACCTTAGATAAGTTATCCTGAGTGCCTTGATGATTCTAGAACAGATGTGTTGCAATTAAGCTTCTATAGCTTTAGGAAAATTAGCCCATCAAACCTCATTCCTTGTATTCTTTGATACCTTATGTAAAAGAATTGTTGAAGCTTGATTTTTACCTGAGTCTTTTCCTTTCACTGACCTATAAAATAAACACTCTGGCTCAGGTAGGTGCTCATGTTTCCCACAAGGAATGTGTAGCTCTCCCGATCCCACTTTTCTGTTTTATGTCTGTATGTGTGTGTGTTTGTGTGTGTGTGTGTGTGTGTTATTTCTCATCCAAGTCAGGGTTACCCAGTGTCTCCATGCAGGTTTCAGACAGATATGCCTACAAATCTCATGCTAGAGCAGTTCCAATGTGGTTGGGGAGATTTTGAAGTCCTGTGGAAGACAAGTCCAGATTAACTGCTGTTGTCCCCCTAATTGGGGGTCTTCCCATTGGAAGGGAAAGATGAGTTGGTTCACAGTTGCCAACTGGATGAAGAAGAATGCAGCTTTTAATTCCAATCATGAAAAGTAGGTTGCTTCTGCTGGTGTCAGGGAAAGCAAAATGTATCGATTTGGAACCACAGTGTGCAGAGTCACTGCTGCTTGATTGACTGCCCAGAGATCTTGCTCTGGGCAGTAATCGTTGGTGCCTGGCTTCTGAACTGGCATCAAGGGAGTGTTCCAGGCAAATTTACAAGGTCTTAAGATTCCATAGTTTAAGAGTCTCTAGAGGTGATGAGATATCCCTTCTCATGCCTTCATCGAAATTGGGTATTGTCTCACTCTTACTGGGGTAACATTCCTCCAGTGGAATGTTGACAGCTAGCCCCAGAGGATTCTCTTCTGCTCATACTCCTGGGACCTTAAGGTGTATCTCTGGCCTTAAGGCTGTCTCTAGTGAATGTAATCTCCATTCTTCTCTTTGTGTCCAACTACAGTTAAGTAGCAGAGGTCAAAGAGAGATGGCTGAGGAAAAAGGTACATTGGTGTATGAAGCTGCAAGTCCACTCTGATTACACTTATTGTCCCCAGATTTGGTAAGAGAATAATGAGATTAACAAATAGTAACAACGTGAACAGGACCACTTTCATTCTATGGCTATTGGTAAATCCCAAGAGAAGAAATTCAATTAATGAGGAGAAGTTTCCAGTTTTCATTTTTCTTTGTTCTTGGTCTAGGTTACAAAAATTATCAAGATAAAGATAGATTAGTGTTTTCTGCTTTTCTAGATACACAAAAGTATATTATAGCTGAGGATGAGCATAATTTTCTCCTGCAAATTAGTTTCTGTTCACTCAGAATATAGCACAGACAAGTACACTTTTAAAGCGGCATTATCATGTAAACAATACACCAATTTCTATTGTAGGAGGTTGATAAGCTTTGAATCTAAAATTAAATGTAACTCTTGAGGTATGTGGCTTGTCTTGTTCTTTATCAGTGGATGGATTTGAATACACTAAAGGCTGGATCCAGATGCAAAACGATATAAAGGAAATGCCAGATTTAGTGAGCTAAGTGAGAAGATAAAAGACTTAACATTTTGTATCTTTAACAAAAAGAATCAGAGTTATTATGTAATTCAGTATCCAATTGATGTTATCACTAACTATGATATTAAATAACAGATAATAAATGAAACTCATGACACTGTATTATAACAGGGTATACTGCTGTATGGAATTATTTTCTTTCTTTATCACTTGTCAAGCAATTATAACCATTTTGTGTTACTCACTGGATTCCAAGAACAAATGCCCAGAAAAGCAAAATATTAAAGATAAATGGAAGTGGAAACAAGAGACTTCAACAAATACATTTGCTTATTTTTGGCATTTCACCATTTTGTTGAACTGAAAATAGGAAGAGACATAATAAGTGTTTCTGATGTGAATAGTTTTCTGCTCATGTGTTTATTTCTGCATTCCTCCATGGAGCTGGGTATGTATGTCTATCTGTTCATATATGAAACTTGGCATGTGGGTGGTCATCTATTTATTCTTACACATTTTAATTTAGTACCTGTGGACTTTAACTTACATGTTGCTACTTGCAATGTGTTACCACTGTTATTATTTGAATAAGAACAAACTGTAAAT
This sequence comes from Castor canadensis, assembly GCF_047511655.1. Taxonomy (NCBI): domain Eukaryota; kingdom Metazoa; phylum Chordata; class Mammalia; order Rodentia; family Castoridae; genus Castor; species Castor canadensis. Next base: position 190,967,328 of record NC_133386.1, read on the forward strand.
TTATACATACTACATCACTTGCAGAGTTTTCTTAAAAAAGAATGCAAATCTCATTACAGTACAAATTAGAAAAGTATTTATACAAGTAAGCAAATAAGTGTTTACACAAATTACAAGTGAAAGTAGTCAAATTCATATAAGCCTAAGAAGAAAACAAAATAGACCTTTAATTTAAGAATATGGTTAACTGCATAAGTAGGCATAAAATTTTCATTTACAAATTTCTGAAAACTTCCTTTAACATCTTCCCAAAGAGGGTAAGACTTTTATTTTTTCAATAAATAAAATAATACTTTCAATAAAAAGCCAGCTTCTATTCATTTCCAAAATGAATTATTATCTGTAGTAAATTTGTATAATCTGGAGTTACTAGAAGTGTGTGTTTTGTCCCTCCAACCTCTTCCCTGTATCTACTAATGAATAATTTTCCTTCCTTTAACCTTGATTTAGCATGTTAGTTTTTGAGTTTACTGTGCTCTCATTGGGACAAGGAAGTAAATCCTACATTTATAACCACAGAAATGCCTATGTTATGCCCATCCCATTCCTTTTTTTTAGTTTTACTGGGGTGTGAACTCAGTAAAATAGTAGAGCAGGTACTCTACTATTTGAGCCACTCCACCAACCCTCTGTTTTTTCTTCTATAACTGCACCTTTTAAGGCCATCTTCATTCATCATTGGACTTGTGAGAGTAAGAGGTACAAATTTAAATATAGGCCCTTGAGGCTATATTACCTAAATCAGTAGATTTTTATGTATTATTTAGCATAAATCCATATGTATGTGTGTGTGTGTGTATATATATATATCTCACATATTTCAAACATCAACTTGTGTTTTCATTTCTAATAAACTCATTTTACAGAAATGAAGTGTGACATCCTGAAGTAATCAGAAAACTTGAACCCCATCGACATCATGCTTGTCTGACCCCAATGGACCTGATCTTGACACATTTCTGACTATGGAGTAATGAAATCTATTCACCATTGAAAAATAATTATTTTAGCTTCCATCATGAAATGTTTTACATATTTATATTAACAAAAATAGTCAACCAAAAAGTCTTAATGTTCTAAGAGAATGGAAAGGTCACCAAAGTCCCATGTATCCTGGGACTGAGTTACACAGTAGAGCAATAGACAAATATCCCAGAATCAAATATAATATGTGCACATATCTTCGCTGAACACTTCAATTCTGTTAACTTTGGTTTTCAAAGGCCTTCAATATCACACAGTCCCATAAAGCACATAGCAAATACATACACTACTCTTGAGACTACAATGTAGCAGCCTTGAAGGAACCACTATATCTGGGACTGTTTTATAATTATTTAATTTGCAGTACTTGGGATTGAACACAAGGCCACATGTGTGGTAGGTTAGCATTCTACCACTGAGCTATTTCCATGACCCTTTTTCTTTAGTTTTTATTTTGAAATAGGGTTTACTTAAGTTGTCCATCCTGGCCTCACAGTTGCATTCCTCCTGCCTGGCCTCCTAAGTAGCTGGGATCACAAGCACGTACAAACCTGCCCACCTTCATTCATTATGTTCTAAGGGTGTTTTATAATGCACATATCCTTGAAAAACTGCACCAACTTCTATGCCTTAGTGCAGTTACTTCATAGGCTACTTGAAACCTATTAAATGAGAAATTTCCTTGTACAAAAAATAACAGCTGTGAAAATAAGTCAAAGTACATATGCAAAAGTCTCTATTTTCCTTGTCAAAATTTACCTGGGATTTCACAGGGGCCCAGTGTTTCTACAAATTCTATTAAAAATAAAATATACGTAATGTCAAAATAATGAAAATATTATTTTTTAAAGTTTTAATTAGTATGTAACAGTTGTACATGGGGTTTCTTTGTGATATTTCCATACATGTGTATAATGTACCCCATTCATGTTCATCCCTTCAATTATGCTCCCTTTTCCTCCTGTCCCTTCTTAAAATGACTTCAACAATTTTCAATGCATCTTGTTCATACGCAGGTAAAAATTAAAAAGTTTTCATACTAATACACTTAAGTACTCTTGCATGCTTTGTTTTCTTTATTTGTATCATGGTGCTGATATAAATATGCTAAATTTATGGTTATAGAACACAAAACCTAAGCTATGCAATTGTAGTGATTTGCCACTCATTAAACTCAAGACATGGATGCATTTGTGATTCCCATATCTTCACTACTATTATCCACTTCTCTAGAGCATTTTTGAAGGAATGGGAATTATCTTTGGTCCACGATAATTTCCCATCAGGTGATTTACTGTCTCTAGGGATGACAGTCCTCTGCAGGTTATACTCTATTTAATCAGAAACTAAGTTTATCTTCCTTTCAGGCCATCATGTATAACTTAACATAATTTGAAACAAAGAATTTTCAACCCCATAAATTAAGATAGATCAATCTCACAATCAAATCAGTTTATGGTATTTTTAGACATCCTTACAGAAGATTTTAATTTTCCTTCTATTTAGTTCACATCTACTATGTCTAATAAAAGGGTGATGATATGTTGTTCAAATTAGTGTTGAACTGTTTTAATAAAAGTAACCATGGTGAAGGAGATAGGTTAATTGGATGCCTATTTGTATTCTGTACATTGTTGGTAATCTACTGCCACCCCATTTGATGACCCATCAGATGTCTGGCTTTTACTTATACTTTAATATGATTCAAATAATATTTTCTGCAACATTTTTGCTTGTATTAGTGTGCATTGTGATGACAAAATATCATAGATCAGTCAGCTTATAAATAAAATAACATTTTGTATTACATTCTTGGAGTCTGAAAGCAAAATCATAGCATTAAAACATTTAGTGTTTGGTGAGAGCCCTCTTTACACTTCATTGGCACTCAGATTTTTTCCATCCTTAGGTAGCAGAAAGAGCTACTGCTTTCTCGTGTCCCTCATTATAAGAACAATGATCCAATTTCTAAGGGCTATGACCTTATAGCACCAACTAAATGCCTCATAAACTATTACCAACATTTGGAGGATTAGAATTTCAACATATGGGGGAATAAATCACAGCCATGCTCATATATCATAATTGCAAATATGTCAAGGTTAATTGAAAACATAAGGTGTGTGTGGAAACCTAAGTGGCCATTTATCTATAAAAAGAATCCTTCATAGGCAATGCCCCATGTTGCCTGCTCCTGATGTGTCACTGTCTCACATGCTGCTTTGAAAGCAGAGGTCCTTTTTAGGCTTCTATTCTGAAATTTTTCTCACAGGGACATTTCTACTGGCAGCTAAAAAATCTGTGATTTACAGTGGATTTTAGCTTCTATAATTAGAACAAAAACTTCATAATGTTACTGTATGAATCTTCAATTTCACGACCATATCCATATATTCTTAACAAGATTATTCAGTGTTTTAGTTATTGGAAAGAAAATGAGTGGAGTAAAATGAAAAAGGAAAGTATCAATTACATACATATATGATTTTTCTTTACTCAGAAAATTAAGACCTTTGTGCTCACTTCAGCAGCAAAATATACTAAAATTAGAATGATACAGAGAGGTTTACATGACTTCTGCACAAGGATGACACACTAGGTAGTAAGGCATTCTATATTTCTAAATAAATAAATAGTAAAAAAAAAAAACCTTGTCTTTGTAGATACATTTCTATCCACAGACATTTTATGTCATTTCTTAAAAACTATAGTGTGTGTGTTTGAGGATGTATATGTATGGATATAGCATATAACAAACTCAAAAGTTAGTTTTACTTTACCCATTTCTAGTAAATATTCATATGTGCTGTATATTATCTGGCATTTCATTATTTGCTTTCCTTCCCCTCATGAAGATGGTTTATATAACTAGTATAGGATATTCAGCCTTTGAGAAAAAAGTATGCTTGTAGTTTCTAAGGGAGATATCAATTTGAGAAGTAGAGTCAAATTATACTGTGTTTAAAATAGGTGAATCACAGAGAAGCATTTGACCAGGACTGAAAATGGGAAAGAAGAAAAGGAAAGCTTCCTGGAATAAATGATGGATGACTTAATGGTTGATAATTCCAGCACTCAGGTGTACATTTTCTTTTCTCTTTATATTCTCACCTGGTTGGACACCTTTCCTTTCCAAATCTCTTAGAAAAGCCTACCTCAAGTCTACTCTAATTGTCAAATCCTCTGCCAAGAATACTTTCCTTACTCTGAGAAGCATGTTTGCCATCTGAGACCGAATATCTCTGTCAAAGAAAACATTTCTTCTGCACACTTGGTTTAGGATCTTTGTTTTGAAATTTCATCAATAAGTCTTTGATTTCAGGATTGCTTTGAAGCTTATGCAAATATACTGTTTGGTTCATTTAAATCTATATTTTCCTTTAGAACATAGTATGAGTTATTGAATAAACTACTGTATTAACCATGAAATACAAGGCACCTAAATGTGTTAAAAGTCAATGAATAAACACTGACTTAATCTGACTGTAATTAAAATTGGATGACAGATGAACAAATAAACCTTTGGCACAATTGAAAGTGCCAGGAAAACTTCTACAGAAATTGTACCACATATTAATTCAAGATAAGCAATGAAGAGTGACACAATTGGATATCTGCAATGTTCTCTTATGATTAGACATCATAAAAATACTTACCTGAGTAAGTGAAACTAGGAGAAAAAACTATGTTTCCTGTGTGTCATACAATATAATTTTACAAAAATAGCAAATTTATAAATGTGCATATGTACACATAAGTAAAATATTTAAAACCATCTTTTATTTCTCAGTTGTACAAGAGCCTTTTTCACATCCTTGTTCTGTAGACTATAAATCAGAGGGTTCAGCATGGGAATCACAAGAGTGTAGAACAGTGAGGTCATTTTGTCCTGATCTAGAGAATAGGAAGAAGTTGGCCGGAAATACATGAAGAGCATAGTTCCCTGGAAAATTGCAACTGCAATTAAGTGGGAGGCACAGGTGGAGAAAGCCTTGAGCCTCCCCTCAGCAGAGTGGATCTTTAAAACTGATAAGATGATATAACAATAGGAGACAAGAACTCCTGAGATGGTGCTCAGTTCAATAAAACCAAAAATGGTGAATATCACTAGCTCATTGACACGTGTATCTGAACAAGATAGTATCAGGATAGGAGGGATATCACAGAAGAAATGATTAATTTCATTAGACCTACAGAAACACAAGCAGAATGTCAATGTCCTATGTATCAAAGCATCTGCCATTGCCACCAGGTAAACCCCAGCCATGAGTAGGGCACACACCCTGCTGGACATGTTCACTGCATAGAGCAAGGGGTTGCTGATGGCCTTGTACCGGTCCAAAGCCATCACTGCCAGCAGTACACACTCAGCATCTGCAAAGATACAGAAGGTCAAAAACTTCAAAGCACAGCCAGAGAAAGGAATTGATTTGTTTTCAGCAAAGAGGTCCACCAGCATCTTCGGTCCAATTGCTGTGGAAGAGCAGAGGTCACAGAAGGAGAGGTGGCTGAGGAAAAAGTACATTGGTGTGTGAAGGTGGGAATCTACTTTAATTAAACTGATCATTCCAAGGTTTCCCAGAAGATTGATGAGGTAAACAAGCAGAAACATGGTAAACAAGGTCACCTTCATTTTGGGATTTGTGGTTATGCCCAATAAAATGAATTCTGTCAAGGTAGAACAATTCTCCCTTTCCATTCTTCTTTGTTCTGTAAACATAAAATATTTTCAAAAGTAATAGACACATATTTAATTCTTCCATGTACTCACAAAATATCTATAAGACAGAAGAGATTTCATATCTTTAATTTGGTTTTCCACTATTAGACAAATAGTCATGTCTCATTCTTTAAAGAACTATCATATCTACTGGACAATAACAAAAATATTTAATACATCAGTTGGGAAAATGATTGAAATCTACATGTCATTTATGATGGATGACTTTCTACATTTTCTTCAAATTCTCTGGACTTTACCGTACAATCTTAAAGAGCTATAGCTCTAATATACTGAAATCTCACTACATTTTCAAAATAACATGGAGTTAACTTACATAAAGTAGACTGCATGATGTACCACTAAACTGTTTGCTCCTTAAAAACATTCACATAGTGCACAAAAAGTCAGTTATGAGGTGCCTTCAAAGTCATGATTGATTTAGAACATATTTCTTTAGTTCTAGAAACAATGAGCATACTACTGACTAATAAAAAGTAAAATGGTTATTCCTTATTGTGCATGGTCAGTATGTTGTTCATTGTTTGATAAGACACGAAACAAATGTCATTGAACTTTTTTTGGAAATGCACTATGTTTTTGCCTCAATGTTCGTTGCCTATTGACAGGGTTAAACTGAATCACAATGATGACTGATTGTCTTAATCATTAAAAGAGAAATTCTAAGAAAAATGTGCAAATACCATAGCTTAATACATACTTTTGTATTACACAAGATTTTAGATGGTTTTTCATATTTAAAAATATTAAAATGCTATTAAGGATAATAAATAATACAGAGAAATATAGGCATTTCTTCTTTTTATTTGGGTACAGTAATATACGTATACATATATAAGGACCTATAAGTTTTTATGCATTTGTATATGCAGTTGGCTTTATTCACATAAGAATTGAAATGCAGAGCATGGATGTCTGTGGTGCTTTTTGTTCTAGGTAACTATGGTGTGTGATGCATACAGGGTTGATATTATAAATATTGTTATTTACAGCATAATTCCGAGTTAACACAACAAAACACAAAAAGAAACTTTGAGTTGATTTATGTACCTACACAATTATAAAATGAATAAAAACTTGCTTATAAACCCAAAGTAAAATAATAAAAATGTTATGTTGTAAATATTAATAATTTCTGCCAGAGTCCTCCAGTTCTGAGTAGAAAATATTTTTGATTATTAGATTTCAAAATTTATCGTATTAAGTAAAATGGCATAAATGATTAGTCCATCTAATATTTTTTAATCTGAAAACTCAGAAATTTACCTGAGATGAACGGGTCTTCCGTGTCTGAACTCTGGTAGGGTAGCATTTTTATCTTACAATGTAGCATTTGGGAATTGAATGTCTGAAACTACTTCCCTCAGGCTTTGGTGATAGGCAAATCTGGTTTATTCTTTTTCTGGTTCTGTGTTTTCCCTTGTGAAAACAAGAACATAAGTTCTTTAGTAAATGTTACTTTTTAAATCTATATCACTTTCATCAAATTGATCTATATCAGGAAGAAAGTTTCAAGTCAATTTTATGGTGTAAATTATACAGTCTACACAAATTTTATAATGTAAAATATATCATCCTTATTTGTCTGGAGCCAAGTATAGAGCAATTCAAATAGTCCTCCTAGCATTTTCACCTCTTTTTATTGCTTATTATTTCTTCCACTTTTGAAGCTCTGTCCTTCATCCATTTAATGGATTATTGCTACTGTTTCTTGCAATGATTGAGATAGAAATCAGGGCCTTGTGAGTGCTTGACAAGTGATTTACCACTGAGCAATAACTCTAGCCCCACTTTTGCTAACTTTGCATGATATTCTATTGATAGCTTATATATATGAAATTCACACATTAAAGGAAAAATTCTTTGATTTTTACTATATTCACTAGGTGGTATAGCCTTTATAATTATCTACTTCCAGGTCTTTTTTCATAACACACAGTGGCTCCACCTTTGCCCCTCCTTGCAGTCCCTGACACACTGTACTTTCTGACTCCATGCAGGTTTGGCTCTTGGTCCTTTTGAAATAGCATTGTCTAACCATATACCATGGTGGTAGGTCAAAATTCAAAAAGCTTTTTGTTAAAGTTGTTTTTGTTTCCTTCAGTTCTATGAAAATATCTTGTCACTCTCTTCTGACCTGTATAATTTCTCCTTGGAGGTATGCTTTCACATGAGCTGGGACAATCTTATGGGTTGCTTCTTTTTATTGAAGTCTTGAGATTCTTGTCTGTATCTTCCACCAGTGAGAGTTTTAGATGTCCTGGGGTAGACTTTTTTCAGTTTAATCTGGCTGGAGACTTTAACCTTCCTGTATCTTTCCATATGTTTAGGAGGCTTTTTGTTATTGTTTGCATAAGCATCCTATCATTTTGGTGTACTCAAGTCTTTGATGAATTCCAATAACTCAAATATTTATAGTTTTAATACTATGCCAAAGTTCTTATGAGCTTTGGGCATTCATTTTTTTCTCCTCCAATTGTATATTCTTAAGTAGCCTTTGAGCTCATTAATTCCTTCTTATATTTTACCTATCCTTACATCACATTTCTAATTTCACTATAATTTTCTGCTCATATATGTTTCAGCTGTTTGATTTTTTTGAACTGTTTCCATCATTGTATTGATTTTCTTGGGGTATTGAAATATTTCATTGGGTTTTTGTTAAAATTTACTACATTTCCTTATGATAGATATTTTAAAATCTACAACAGTTTTTTTTTTTTATATTTATGTCTATCTGGTCACTTTCTGTCTTCTTATGTTGAGTGCTAAGTGAGATAATGGTTTCATGAAGTCTTTTGATATTTGTTGGAATGTGACGTCATTTGACCATAATTGGATGAAATGTTTTTTTAGTCTTCATAATCTGATTTGTAGTGTCTGTTCCTCCAGAAATTCTAAGCAAGCTACTTATCTTCTCTTAGAGCATATCACTTCCACTATTTCAACATTGGATGGTATTTTTGTCCAGGTTTTCTAGCAGTCAGCTGTTGGTGTGTTGTCACTGTTTCAGTGCTAGAAGACAATACAAGCCTGAGTTGATCCCAAATACATAGTTCATGTGTTGTTTAACAGAATTTCTAGAAAAAGTTCTCTTACTCCACAATCTTCTTCTTGGGGTCAGATAAGGTCCAAATGTCTCATCCATAGTTATTGTCTATACAGTAAATCATTACAGGATTCTGCTTCATTCTGGGAAGAATTACCACAGACAGACTATCCATGGGTTCTTATGTTGCACCTGGGGCTACCATTACTGCCATTCTGAGTCATACCCTGAGTCAACAGTTCATCGTGGCCAACACAACACTGGAGTAGGACCCAGACATGTGCTTCTCTGAGCTGCCTATTGCTGATGTAGATGTGTGGCTTAAGACAGCTGGAAAGAGCTACAGGTGAACAGAAATTCCATAGACTGGGAAACATGATTCCCTTAGCAGTAGAGGTCCTCCAGGGGCTCTGTCCACAGGCAGGTCTTGGGAAAGGACTACTAGGATTTATTCAGCCTTAAGTTTTAGCAACCAACACTAAAGTCCAGAACAAAGTCTCATGTTTATTATCCTACCCTAAATTAGTGAATATGGTCTTGCATCATGGTGTGTTTCCCAAGGTTGGGGAAATGATGGCCAATGTGATCTCTCTTGCCATTATGTTGAGGCTAAGCATGTTCATATGAGATGCTCATAGCCACATGAACTTTTGTAAATGCCACCATGTACCCCCGGCACAATAATTAAAAGAATCTTTTTATATTATCTTTTTGTCATTATGCCTTGTTGAATATTTTACACATTATTTCATTTATTCTAAGTTCTTTAGATGATAGCCAACATCTCACAGGTATTAACTTGTAACTTCAATGACCATATGTTCAAAAAATTTTTGATTATTGTGCATTTAAATTGATCCCTTGTAAGAAATTATCCCTTATGAAAATTCATCAAATATCTTAGACTTTTAAAGTTATTAACTATACTTTTAATTTTATAAAATTAATTATCCACACGACTTTAGAATTGTAAGAAAATGGTAAAGTCTGTAAATCTCACTTCTAACAAAATTTCAACCATAGTCATTAAATGTAGAAAGAAACAGATGAGGTGCAGCCACCCATGGAAACAGTGTTTTACTTACTTCAAATGAACAACTGAACATTATTAACTCCAATGAGCAAAGTGCTGAACAGGGCTGCTGTATGGCACAAATTGAGAAAACATAGAAAATAAGGAAAAAAAAGGATTGCCCACTGATATTATGGCACATATAGTTGTACTACCTTCTGTAATTTTTGTGGTACTGGGGATTGAATTGAGGGGTTCACACTTGTTCACCATGTGGTCTACTAAGTGAGTCATAGCCCCAGCCATTTTTGGACTTGGATATTTTGCAGATAGGGTCTTGTGCTTTTTGCCTGGCCTGGCCTCAAATCATAACCCTCCTCATCAATGCCTACCAAAAGTTGATTGTACAAGTGTGAGCTACTGTGACTGTTCTTTATCAGCCATATCTAAGTAAAATTTTATAATATGTGGATCAAGACATCACCTTCACAAAAATGAATACTATGTGTTCACTAAATGCTGATAAGAAACAGCATTTTCAAGGAAATTTTAAGCTAATGTACAGCAATTCTAATAGTAGGCATAAGTCCTGAGTTATAACACAGCAAATTTAATTGAAATTAAGCCAATTTATATAAAAGCTGAGACTCAATAATGAAAAAATATATTCATGCATCAGTTTACTCAGGTTTTACTCCAGATAATTTCTTCTTTCTTGTGAATACTCACTTGGGAATTAAGAAATTCAGAGTGTTTCCTCCCATGTGTGTTTTCCTGGTTGTTTCATTTGTTTGTTTTTGTTGTTGTTTTCCCTTTATACTATATATTTAGTGTTGGAAAATTCATCAAGCTGAAAACAGAAAAATTAGTATTTTTCAACCTTGGGAAAAGTGATTCTAAGTAAATTTAAGTGCCTTTGCATAGTTCATTGTTAATTCTTCCTGATGATCCCAATATTGAACCAATAAGGTAATCCCGTGTGATATACTGCTGATTCAAAGCTTAAACCACCTGATGAACTGCTAATAAGTCTCCCCCAAGTGAACATTTGCATCTCCCCAGAGCTATCAGACACTTACTCACTTTGCTTATGTGTATTTGGAGGATATAGAGTTGTCCTTTCACAACTTGTGATTTCTTTCTATGTTCTATTTGTCCCTTCAGGTTCTCTAGTACACCTGTCTTCAGGGAGGCTAAATTATCTGAAGATTTGCTTTGTTTCCTCAGACATCTGTTTTAGATTCTTTCTTTGGTTTGTTTTTCAATTAGGGGAAAACTCACGTGACACCAATGTCTGGTTCTAGATTAATGTTACCACCACAGAAAGAATCTCTCTACCTATTAAGCAGCTTACAGCAATTGTTCCTTTCAGCAACTTGAAAAATTTAAACTATTTTCATTCTTTAGCTTAGCTTATTCATATGAATGGATCAGTCTGTACTTTTTCTACATAGCCCTTTTTATTTAGTTTAATATTTTCAAGATTCCTCCATGATATAGTGTGTAAAAAGAACTTAATCAGATTTAGCTTCTTTTTTGTATATATGATAGTAGTGGAAATTGAACTTGGGACCTTATGCATGCTAGGCAAGTACACTATCACTTGAACCACATCTCCACCCCAACTTTACTTCTTCTTTATAACTCTCCACAGCACAGAACTTTCCCCAAGACCTATCTAAGTTTAGAACCATTCATATTACAAATGTATAATCTAATTTATTTACTACTGTTATTTGTGTTTTACTCAGAATGATGCTTGTAAGTAATTTAAAATTATCTTTACGAAAGTAGTATTCATCAGACACAATCAAATGAGAAGCGTTCCTATATTTAACTCTTTTTAGTAGTCTTGGTGACATAATATCATGAATAATATGCTTGTTTGACTAGACACCTGGGTGTCATGAAACAGAGTTCATCACATGACATTGATACCCAAATGCATTATCTCCCCTCCTGCTGGAAGCAATACTAGAAGTACCTGTGGCAGAGGAAGATATTGTTTTACATCATGACAGCAATTTTCCTAACATAAAGATTAATTAATTACTGAGGCATTTTATAAAATTTGTACACCCACATTGATATGACAGATCTTTTTCAACTCATTGTGAAGAAAAAAACCTCTTACTTAAAAAAATAATATAATCTTCTGTTTTTTTTATAACCTTATAGCAAATATGTGAAGATCTCTTTTATAAGTGAATTTTAATAATGAAAACATCTCTACTGACCTAAAATAAGCAGACCCATTATCCCAGAACTTGTCCTAATATCTATGACAAGCTGATTTCTTAACTGGCATGGTAGCATGTATGTTCTTGAAGTAATAACCAGTAACATATTTTTAAAAATTTTATGTTTATGTACTCAGTGTTTGTGAAAGTAATCCAGTTATGTGTAGTTTATTGTTATTATCATATTATATTCCAATGTACAAGCATACCATGCACTCTGAAGAGGGTGGATTTTTGACCTTCTCATAGTCCAGAGGTGACCAAACACCCTGAAAAAGGAGGATTAGAGGCCTACAAAAGGCACTTATGGGGTACCATAACCAGAAAGAAGCAAAGCCCTGTCGAAATCCACAAAGAGAAAAACTAATCACAGGAAGAACAACTCACAGCTCAACACTCTCAATTTCATGCACCTGAAGTTTCCACGCTGCTCTAGGCTCCATTACTCAGTGGTAATTCCTGCTCCCAGGAACACATAGGAGCTTAGAGCTCCATGCTTCCCCCAATACATTACCCACTACCTTCACCCTGAAACGTCAGGGAAATGGGCCCACCTGTGTAAGCAGGTCCCAAGGCTCCTGCTTCTCTAAGGGTAACAGATGGCACTCCCTGAAGCCCATGCAGAAACTAGGGCCCCAAAACTCCTGCTGTCCATAGGCTTTGCTCTACTGAGTGAGCCGCAGTGCTGCAGAATGGTACTCCCAAAGGCCAGTGTGTGAAATCAGGCTGCAGAAGTTCCACTGCCCAAAAGCTTTATTCTCCTGAGCCAGCAGAAGTACCAAGGGACTGCATTCACTGAAGCTCAGGTGGCAAATTGGACCCCAGAACTGCTCCCCACAGGTTTTGTTCTCCCAAGACTGAAGCAGCTTCTGTGGCTCCTGGAAACTCATGCCCCAACACAAGTAGACCCCCAGGGCCTACTTGCTTTGTGGGAACCAGATGATTCAAGTCCACTTGCTTTGCTGCTCCACAGGTACCCTCAACTTGCAACAGAGTGCCAGGAGCCGGCCACCACACACCCTAGTGAACCCGAGGCTCCAGATCTTGCTATTCTGCTGGCATCAGAAGCCTCCCCTCCCCACAGAGGCCCAGCATGCCTCACTGTTCCTGACAGCAAGAGATACCTCACTCCCCTGTCAGAGAGAGAATGTCAGATTCCCCACTGAGGATAGGAAATCAACAACCAGCTACTCTTCAGGAAACACCAGCTCTGTTCCCCATGGTACACAGAATTCCAGTGTTTCACACTGCATCTCCCTGAAGGAGAGTCATGTCTCTCTTGTCCAAGTGCTGGAATCCCAGCTCTTCCACCAAGTGGCAATCTGCTACTCTGCCAGTGCTAGAAGGCCTACCCCCGTAGTGCACAGAGACCCAGCATTCCCTACTGTGACTTCAGGAGAGCCCCTTAACTCTCATCTAAGACCAGGAACTTCTGTCCCTTCACAGGGAAGAAAAGAAGTAATAGGCAGCACCACAACAAAAACCTTGCAAGGGGTAATGTATCAAGTATACACCTCTCTGAGGAACACTGCTGGAGCTCCAGGAGGAAAATAAAAAAACACAAAACACCAATGACAGGAGCACAAGAGATTAAAACCATAAGCAAAAACAACTCCAGATGCATAAATATCAAGTATAATGAAACAGCAAGACAACTGCTCTCCATCAAAACCCAATTCCACCACTAAGGATCCAGAAACCTGTGTAAAGGAAGATCTATCAAATAATGAATTCCATAAATCAATAATAAAAATGATTAATGGCTTCAAAGAAGAAAGACAAAAGTTAGTATTTGACCTCAAAGAGGATGAGAATAAACAATTAAATGAGCTGAAAGAATATACAAACAAACAGATGAATGAAATTAAGAAGGCTATCTAGGATATGAAAAGGGAAATTAATAAAGTTATGGAAACCCTGAAAAAACAATCCAAAATAAACAACTAAATATCCCAAATAAATATCCCAATTGAAAGCTTAGTGAACAGAGTAGAGTAAGTTGAAAATACAGTGTCAGGAACAGAATACAAAGCAGAGGAATTAGGTCAAACAGTAAAAGATCATGAAAGAATACTAAGAAAAGACTAATGGAATATGCAAGATATCTGAGACAATGAAAACACCAAACTTATGACTCAGGAGTGTAGAAGAAGGAGAGGAGATAAAAACTAAAAGCATTGACAACTTATTCAATAGAATAATAGCAGACAACTTCCCTAACCTGGAGAAAGAGAGAGTCACCCAGATGTAGGAGGCTTACAGGAAACCAAGCTGTCAGGATCAAAAGAGAAATATCCCCAGACACATCCTAATGAAAGCACTCAGCAGACAGAACAAAGAAAGAATTCTGAAATCTGCAACACAGAAAAGACAAGTCAATATAAAGACAAACCCATTAGAATAATAGCAGATTTTTCAACTCAAACTCTAAACACAAGAAGGTTATGGAAAGACATAATTCAGACCTTGAAAGAAAGCAACTATAAATCTAATCTAGTCTACCCAGCAAAACTATCCTTCCTTATTGAAGGAGAAACTGAAACCTTTCACAGCAAGGAAAACTAAAGGAATTTGCAACCATCAAGCCAGCACTACAGAAGATACTTAAAGGACTTTTACATACAGAAGAAGAAACTAGAGTGAGACAGGTAGACTCAAGAAAGAATAAACCCTTTTGAGCAAGTAAACCAGTAAAGAAGGAATAGGTGAAACTAAACAACAGGGAAACAAAAATGACTGGAAACAGCAAGAAGGTTATGGAAAGACATAATTCAGATCTTGAAAGAAAGCAACTATAAATTTAATCTAGTCTACCCAGCAAAACTATCTTTTGGCAAAATAGCAGGATATAAAATTAACATACAGAAATCAGTAGGTTTTCTACATACCAACAACTCACAGACTGAGAAAGAAATCAGGGAAATAATCTCATTTTCAATAGCCTCAAAATCAGTAAAATACCTCAGAATAAATTTTTATTTATTTATTTCTGTTCAATAATTCACATGTGCATACATTATTTGGGTCATTCCTCCACCCTGCCCCCTTCCTCCAACCTTACCCCACTGCCTCAGTTCCAGGCAGGTCCTGTTCTGCCCTCAGAATAAATTTAACAAAAGAAACCAAAGACCTTATTAATGAAAACTATAAACCATTGTACAGAGAAATCGAAGAAGACATCAGAAGGTGGAAAGACCTTCCTTATTCATGGTCCAGTAGAATCAACATTGTAAAAATGGCAATACTACCAAAAATAATGTACATTTTCAATGCAATCATTGTCAATATTCTAATGACATTCTGCACAGTAATAGAAAAAAATAATCATAATATACATATGAATAGATAAAAGACCTGAAATAGCAAAAGCAATTCAAGCAAAAAGTCCAATGTTGGAGGCATCACAATATCTGACTTCAAACTATACTACAGAGCCATAACAATAAAAGACAGTATGGTATTGGCACAAAAACTGACAGGAAGACCAGTGGATCAGAGTAGAAGATCAAGACATAAACCCACACATAAGCCAACTTATCTTAAACAAAGGAGCCCAAAGCACACAGTAGAGAAAAAGCTTCTTTAACAAATGCTGCTAGAAAAACTGGATATCCACATGCAGAAGACTGAAAGTAGATCTCTGTCTTTCACCCTGTACCAAAATCGACTCGAAATGGATCGATGGCCTTACATAAGGCCAGAAACTGAAAGAACTCCTAGAAGCAGTGGGAAATACACTGGAATAGATAGTTAACGGGAATTACTTCCTAAAGAGAATTCAAAAAGTCTCAGCATCTAAAAGAAATAAAGAACAAATGGGATTGCATTAAACAGAATAGCTTCTGCACAGCAAAGGAAACAGTTACCAGACTCAAGAGACAGCCCACAGAATGGGGGAAAATCTTTGCCAGCTACCCTCCAATAAGGGACAGATATCTAGAATATACAGGGAACTCAAAAACTCAGCTCCCAAAGACTCAATACCCCAATGAAAAAATGGGGACATGAAATAAAGAGGGAATTCTCAAAAGAAGAGAGGTACAAATGGCCAGTGAATACACGAACACTTCCCTGGTAATAAAAAAGATGCAAACCTAAACAACACTTGGATTTTATCTCACCCCAGTTAGAATGGTCATAATCAAAGGTAGAAAGAACAATAAATGCTCTCTGGGATGTGGAGAAACAAAACCCTTAAACACTGCTGGTGGAAATGCAAATTAGTACAACCACTAAGGAAAGTAGTATGGAGATTCCTCAAAAAGCTAAAGATAAACCTGCCATATGATCCAGTAATACTGCTCCCACGTATCTACCCAAAAGAACATCAGCAGGATACAGTAGAGACAACTATACACCGATGTTCATCTCAACACTATTCTCAATAGCTGTGCTCTGGAAACCACCCATATATGCTACAACTGATGAATGGATCATGAAATTGTAGTATATATACACAATGGAGTATTACTCAGCCACAAGAAATAATATATGGGGTTTCATGGTATGCAATTGGAAGATGTTATGCTTAGTGAAGTTAGTCGGGGTCAGAAAAACAAAAGAAGCATATTTTCTCTCATACATGGAAGATAGATCCGAAGGTAAACATGTACACAAAATCAAGCATGACCATATACAAACTCAGTTGTAGAACATGTTGGTAACAGTGGAACTGCTCTGTGGAATTCGGGGAAAGAGAGAGGAAAAGAGAATGATAGAGCATACCGTAAGATGTGAAGGTAGAGGATATAAGGATGTGTACTGAAAGCTGTTAAAAAACAGCAGGTGGGAGGTAAGTGGGTAAGGGCGAATATTCAAAGGGATTGAATAGACCAAAGTAAAGCACACCCACAGTGGGCATACATTGAGACACCCTTTCAATATCAATTCAGATATTAATAATGAAAACCAGAATTATAAAATAGGCACAGCGTATGCGGGGAGGGTGGTTTACTAGTGGGAAGGGTTAGGGCAAAAGAAGGAGATTAAGTGATAGTATATGGTTGATGGACTTCACATACCTATATGAAACAGAACTGAAAAACCTCTTACAATTGTTTCAAATAGGGTGGGGAGGGGGTTGATGGGGAGAAACAATGGGAGCAATGTAAATAATGTACAGTGTAAGACTGATTGGAATTGTCACTATGAATCCCCTTCCCTGTATGGTGACTATATACTAATAAAATAATTTATAATAAAAAAATACCATGAATTTATTATGTAAAATTAGAAGTCACTGAACTATGGCCAATAACATTTGTGGAGCTCAGAAATATTCTATTAATACAGTATCTGCAATAGTTTCATGATGTACAGCAAACCTGAGTGGTTGTAACTGTGTATTTATGGTATGAAAAACACTAAAATGCATACTAGATGACTTTCTGGATTCATTAACTCTCAAACTGTTATATTCATAATATTTCATTTGTTTGCATAATTAATACTACTTCAAATAATGCAATAGTAAATATTTTACAAATTTTATGTGGAAAATGTAGTTCACCTTAGGTACCAATAGAGGAACAGAATTTGGAGTCACTAGGCATTTGTACAGTTACAGTAGATTGTTCCATACAATTTTACAAAGGGGACACTTTGTAACATCAATGCATAAGAAGCACAGTTGTTTCCCATCTGTAACACTACTTGATATTTCAACTCTTTTCATTTCAGTTGTTTTTTAATGAGCCATAATACTACATTGTAATTAATTTTAGTTACTTGAACATTAATGAAGTTGTATATCTACATCTAAGAAGTGTTGTTGGTAAGCACCTGAACATTAATAGGAATGCCCATTAAAAACACTTCAAACATGTCACATTGTCCATAAAGGCCACTTTTAAGTTACAGCTGCCTCTTGAGCTCTCATTTCATTCTGAGTGTTTGTTCACACTGAGACACTATCTCATATCAACAGGAAACCCCAAACATGGGATTTTAGCTTCAACAGTTTTAATAGATAAATAACAGTACCTTTGAGTTGTGTATGGTCTTTCTAAAAAATGGCCATATCTGTATTTTCTCAAGAAGGTGACTCAATGTTTTAGGTATCAGAAAATAAGATCAGACAATCATGAACTAGAACAGTGTCAATAGCTGTGAAATCTTCACATTCTTTGTAATTATAATGCATGCCTATAAAAGTTATGAAATATTTATATTTAAAGTACATACTGTAGAAAGTTACTTTGTTTTTATCAATATGTAATAACACTAAAATACTTTGTTGCTTACATTTTATTTTTTATTTTCAACTTCCTTATTTTCTTACAGATATAATGCAAGATATTTGGATAACAGGAATGGGACGTTCAGTCCTTGTTCAATGGACATTCAAATTTCATATTAGAAGCAAACATTTCAAACATTTCATGTTCAGGGTGATATTCAAACAATGCTTTAGATATCTGCAATCTACAATTTGGGAAGATGGTAAACAAAGCTAGCAAGAAGAGAAGATATTAAAAAGCTCTTTCCACTGCTTTTTAGCTTTATTGGACATCTTTACATCTAAAAAATCATGGGTTTGTCTACCTAAATACTTATAAAATTAGGACACTGTGCCTAAACTTCTTTCATTCTTCAATTTTCATTTCTTTAGATCTGAGATACTGTATCTTCAGGGAAGACATCCTCTCTATTAAACATGGGATTAAACATTTTGCTCTTGATATATTTTCCAGCCTTTGTACTTCATAAAAGTTTTGAAGCTTATTGTGAATTAGCTAACTGCTTACATAGTTAATGTCTGTTACTTCCATTAGGCTAAGGTTTCATTTCTATAGGAACTATGTGATTCTCCATGAAAGCAATACACTTAGATGCACAAAACACTTTAGTTAAAAATTTACAACTTTAGATAAATTTAAAATAATACTAAATGAAAGAGTGAGAAAATAAATCCTGTTCTATGAAAATACAATCATAATATATGAAGTAGGATATTTGTACAAATATTTAAAACATTCTTCAATTTTTAATTTTTTCAGTGACAGCTTTACATCCTTGTGCTGGAGGCTATAAATGAGAGGTTAAACATGGAAATCACAAGAGTGTAAAATAGTGAGTTCTTTCTTACTTGATCTAGAGAGTAGGAAGAACTTGGCCAGAAATATGTGAAGAGTTGAGTCCTCTGGAAAATCACAACTGCAGTTAAGTGGGAGGCACAGGTGGAGAAAGCTTTGTAATCTCTTTCCAAAGGCTTGAGTCTACTGATCAATAGAGTATGATAAAAAATAAAAATCAATATCAACAAAATTTAACACATACATTTACATTTCAATAAATTTACATTGTCCCTTGACAACTAACATTTATATATTTCTCATTTTTTTCTAAAATGTTGAATTTGTTTTGCTCAACCCTGTTCAAAAAATCTTGACAATCATTAACCTACCTGACTTGAGCAGTTTTGTGGTAACTGAACTTTTGGCAGAGAGCATTGCATTTTACCGGTTACATTTGGGACTTATGATCCTCAAGTTATTTCCTTCAGGCTCTGGTATGATTAATTATGGTTTTGGTTCTGTGTTCTCCCCCATGAACCTCTCCCAACTTTAACCAAAGTTGAGCTTTGTCTACTATAGCAATCAAATTGATTCTTGTCAGGAGAAAGAAGCCAAAGATTTTTGTGTATGCTATATACATATATATATATATATATATATATATATATATATATATATATATATGTGTGTGTGTGTGTGTGTGTGTGTGAGTGTGTATACTATATATATAGTATATGTATATTGTATATACAAATATATATATGCATTCAGTATATATTCACATATGTATATGCACACAAATATACACGCATAAAATATAATCTAAACTTTCCTTCTCCAAAGTAGAACTCTAATGAAACAGCCCCTCTACTCAATCACTCCCAACTTCTATGTACTTATTTATTCTTCCATTTTAATCACTTTCTTTATTACCTCATTTAGGACTATTACTATTATTTTATAGATTTGTTTTAGTTTTTATTAGGATATACATTCCATCATACTCATCCTTTAAAGTAAATTAATTATTATTATATTCATTAGTTTTGCAGCTACTACTTCTAATTCCAGAACATTTTTTATAGCTCCAATAAGATCATGTTTTTACCATAGATAATTTCATTTCACCATTTTCTATTTGAATAGCCACTGGAATTTCCAATACAATGTTGAAAAGAGGTGGTCTGAGTGTGTATTCTTATCTTGTTCTGATTGTACAGGAAAAGGCTCCAAGTTTTTTAACTGTGGATTAAGATGTTAGCTGCAAGGTTCTCATATATATGGCCTTTGTTGTGTAGAGAATCATTCCTTCTATACTTAATTTACTGATAATTATTCTCCTAACTCATGTTGAATTTTGGCAAATACTTTTCTCTATCTCTTGAGATGACTATTTGTCTTATATCTCTGATTTCTTAATTTGATGCATCTCATTTATTGACTTGGCATATTGAATTAATCTTGCTTCTTATGGAATTCCTCACAAATGATGATGACAATTTCTTTATGTACTATTGAACATGGATGGCTTAGTAATATTTCATTGAGGACTCTTACATCAATGCTAATCAGATATATTGGCCTATAATTTTCTCCTATTGTCTTCATTGAACTCTCATATCAGGGTTGTTCTGACCTCATAAACTTGGAGGTATTCCTTCCCATTAGCTTTTGGAAGAGTTTGATAAATGTTAATGATTGCTTTATGTATTCAACCCTTCCCATGTTGGGTTCAAGTGTATTTATAATTCCTAAGTAATCTTAATGTATGGACTCTTTAATCATTACATAATAGTCTTTTGTCTCTTTTTACAAAGTTGATTACTTGCACGTAAATGGATGGAAATGGAGAATATCATTCTGAATGAGGTTAGCCAGGCTCAGAAGACCAAAAATCATATATTCTCCTTCATATGTGGCTTTAGATCTAGGGCAAATGCAGCAATGTGGTTGGACTGGGACCACATGACAAGGAGAGAGCACATACAGGAGATATAGGAATAGGAAGAAAACCCAAAACATGAAAGCGTTTGATGTCCTCACTCCAGAGGAACTAATACAGAAACCTTAAAGCTACAGAGGTTAACATGAGAAGGGGATCAGGAACAAGTGTAAAGATCAGTTAGAGGTGAATCAACCTCGGTTGTAACACACTTGTACATGAAAGCATTGCTAGGAATCTTTCTGTATAGCTATCCTTAACTCAACTAGCAAAAACACTTTCTCTTCCTTTATTATGCTTAAGTCTTTTCTTCAACAAAATTAGAGATAAGGGCAAAACAGGTTCTGCCTGGAATTGAGGGGTGGAGGAGGGGAGGGAGGGAGAGAGCAGGGGGTAGAAATAACCCAAACAATATATGCACATGTGAATAAATGAATAAAAAAAGTCTATGGTACTGGAAGTAAGTATAGCTACTACTGTTTTCTTTTTGTTTTCATTTGGTGCTGCATGGCACAAATTCAGTGTTCTGCTGAATTGGGGTTCATTGTAGCATTTACAAAGATTCTTAAAATGTATCAAATAGATCACACTTGAATTCATTCTCTCCACTGCTCTCTTCATCCCCCCTCCTCTGATTACTGGAACAGTCTCAACAGGTATCATTTTTACATTTATATACATGTGTGTACATTATTTGCACAGTATTCATACTGCTTTCCCTTCCACATTCTCCCTCCACCAGTACCAAACTCCCTCTCTCCTCCTCAGAACCTGTTCTGCCCTCCCATTCTCTGATTTTATAGATGAAAAAGCATAAACATAAAAAGAAAAGCTGACATTTTTGCTATTTGAGATAAGGATAGCCACACGTGAAGTTTCCCTGTGTTTTTTTTTTGTGTGTGTGTGCATTTAAGTATTACAACCCAATTGGTTCATCTCTACCAGCTCTCTTCACTCCTCCCTAGTCCAGTTTCCATGTTGGCCCCCGTCAGTTTAAGATTTCTCCATACATTCCTGTACAGTAAACACATCAACCAAATTCAAGGTTTTAGTTTCCTTCCCTGGCCCTATTCCTCCTGAAGGCCTTTGCTTAGGATGATCCCTGACCCATAATATTTGTTTTAGGTCTATAATCCACATATGATGGAGAAAATGTAGGTTTTGGCCTTCTGAGCCTGACTAACTTCACTTAAGATGATGTTCTCCAGTTCCATCCATTTATCTATGAATTACAAAATTTCATTCTTCTTTGTGGCTGAGAAAAATTCCACTGTATATAAATACCATATTTTCTTAATCCATTCGTCAGTAGTGAGGCATCTTGGCTGTTTCCATATCTTTGATATTGTGAATAGTGCTGCAATAAACATGGGTGTGCAAGTGCCTTTGTTGTAACCTGACTCACATTCCTTTGGGTATATTCCTAAGTCAAGGTTGTCTTTTAAATTGTGACAATCTAATAAAAATATTCCCAATAATTTTTTAATCTCAAAAATTTCAGGGAGATTGAAATGACAGTTGCTAAAATTAATCTATCCTGTTTTTGTTCTTACCATTAAAAGATTTTGAATACTTTTCTCTTTAGTTCATACCCTCGGGGTCTGATAACAAGAGTGAATACGTACACTCTTCAGAAGCTACGATATAAAGGTGCCATCTTGGAAGGAGATTGGTTAAGTAGATAACGTGTTCACAATCTCTGTATTAGTGAGTTCAGTAATACTCAAGTATGCTTGAACTTTGAATACATTTCAGTGAATCTTGCCTTGGTGCTGCTCATAAGTAACAACTCCAAAAAAAGTACGAAATGAAGAAAATATAATACATTTGAAAGTCTTTTTAAAAACAAAACAAATATTCTCCATAGGATTCTTTCACTATGGTACTTTCAAATGTATCACATTGTCCATAAATGCCACTTTGAAAGGCAGAGGAGCTTGGGTTCTCATTTCAATCTGAAATTTTTTTTTCACACAAAGGCACTATCTAATGTCAGCAAGAAAACCTAAGACAAACATCTGGTTTTAGCTTTTATAGCTGTAATAGATAAATAAGAGTAACTTTGAGTCTTATGTGGTCTTTCTAAAATATGGTCATATCTATATTTTTTTTAACAAGGTGATCAATGCTTTAGCTATCAGAATTTAAGCACAGAGAATGATGAAATAGACGTGTCAGCAGTAATGAAATCTTTACATTATTTGTAATTATTATGTATGCCTTTACCATATGCAGTAGATTTTTTACTTTGGTGTCTACAACTATTTCATGTTACTTATTAAAAGTTATAAAATATATATACTCACATGTTAATTTTATTTTGCCAATACCCAATAACACTAAAATATTTCATATTTATATTTTGATCTTTATTTTTTGATTTACCCATTTCATCACAAGCACAATGCAGATTATTTGGATTACAGGAATGGAACACTCAGTCCTTGTGCAATGGGCATTCACTATTTCATATGGGAAATAAGCATTTCATACATATACAAGGTTATATTGAGACAATGTCTTTAGGTGTCTGTGATATACAAAAAGGAACATTCAACCAAGCCAGAGAAGGGGGAAGATGGGAAAGAAAGGTAATAAGAGGAAATGGTAAAAGGTTGACAGTAAATAATTACAACACACAGATATCCAAGTAAAAGTGCTTTACAATGCTCTTTAGCCATGTAGGACATGTTTATATCTAAAATTTATAGACTTGTTGACCTAAATACTTCTTAAATTGTTTGACACTATGCCTAAAAGTCATTTCTTTCTTCAATTCGCATTTCTTTAGAAAAGAGGTACAATGTCTTCAGGTAAGAAAGCCTCTCTCTTACATACAGGATTAGATCTTTAGTTCTTGATATATTTTCCCCAGCCTTTATACTTCATAAAAGTTTTGAAGCTTATTGTGAATTGGTTGATTGCTTAGTTAGTTAATGTATGTTACTTCAATTAGTCTATAGGTTTCATTACTATAGAAGCTATGTGATTCACCATGAAGACAAAACAATTAAGTGCACAAAAACAATTACAAAAAGGGGAAAATTAAAATATAATTAAAGCAAAGCTTTAGTGAAAAAGTAAGAAAGTAAAATCTGGCAAAGCTAGGACTGTCAGGAAGCTTTTACACAAAGGGATAGTATCATATTCAGATTTGAGAGACATGACTGGGAAGCCAAGCACTTTGGCACAGGCCTATAATTCCAACTACTGGAGAACCTGCTTCAGGAAGACCACAACTTCAAGGCACTCCCAGGCAGGAGAGGGAGACCTTCTCACACAACACAAAAGAAATAACTGTAGACAATAATGCTGACTTTGGATGAAGGCATGATATATGGTGATACCATAATAGTATTATCTGTAAATCCTAGTTACACAAGGGAGTACCGCAGGTTAGGGAAATACAGCATTTTCCTGTGATTGGGCTTTAGTATGAATATTCATTTCATCAACATGAAATACTTGGGACAAATTTTTATTTCTCACACATCATACTGTTTTAGGAAAACAAAATTACAATGTATATGCAGCATGGGAAATTTATATAAATACTTAAAACCTTCTTTTATTTTTAATTTTTTCCAGGGCCTGTTTTACATCCTTGTTCCGGAGGCTATAAATCAGGGGATTCAACATGGGAATCATAAGGGTATAAAACAATGAGGTCATTTTATCTTGATCAAGAGAGTAGGAAGAACTTGGCCGAAAGTATGTGAAGAGTAGGGTTCCCTGGAAAATTGCAACTGCAGTTAAGTGGGAGGCACAGGTGGAGAAAGCTTTGAACCTCCCCTCAGCAGTGTGGATCTTTAAGACAGATAAGATGATATAAAAATAGGAGACAAGAACTCCTGAAATGGTGCTTAGTTCCATGAACCCATAAACGGTAAATAATACTAGCTGATTGACTTGTATGTCAGAACAGGAAAGGAGGTACAGTGGAGGTAAATCACAGAAGAAATGATTGATCTCATTAGATCCACAGAAACATAAGTGGAAAGCCAACATTGTATGTATCAAAGCATCTCCCATTCCCACCATGTAAACCCCAGCCACAAGCAGGGCACACACCCTGTTGGACATGTGGACTGTATAGAGCAAGGGGTTGCTTATGGCCTTGTACCGATCAAAAGCCATCACTACCAGCAGTACACACTCAGCATCTGCAAAGGTACAAGAGATGAAGAATTGTAGAGCACAGCCTAAGAAGGGAATTGATTTGTTTTTGCCAAAGATGTCCATCAGCATCTTGGGTCCAATTGCTGTGGAATAGCAGAGATCACAGAAAGAGAGGTGGCTGAGGAAAAAGTACATTGGTGTGTGAAGCTGTGAGTCCAGTCTTATTAAAATGATCATTCCAAGGTTTCCCATAAGATTAATGAGATAAACAAGTAAGAATACAGCAAATAGAGGCCCTTTCCTCTCAGGGTTATTGGTAATTCCTATAAAAATGAATTCAGTCAGTGAGGAACAATTTTCCCTGTCCATTCTTCAGTCTGGTTAATCTTTGGAGAAAAAGAGAAAAAGTAAACAGATGCATATTTGCACATCTGAACCCCAACAGTGTTTTTGTAAAACAGATTATAATTCATTTCTACTCATTTTTCTTCTTTGAAAATTGACTAGTCATATGTTAGTTTTGAAAACCATTTTTGTGTATTTGTAAGTAGTGAAAAAAATCTGAGGTAGGCAGTTGAGAAAACTTGTTCTAAATCTAACTGCCTTTTGAAGCATGCCACTTTCTACAAGATCCCTCGTCTTCATGGGACCTACTTCCTATGTTTCACAGAGCAAATTTGCATGCATTGAATCCCATTCGGTCTTCAAAATAATATGGAATAAACATGTATGTGGGAGTGACAGGCTATACACTATAAGAGTGAGTGTTTCCTGTGCTTAAATATATTCACATGTAAAGAGAAATGACTTCAGTTATTATATTCCTGAAAATCATGGTTGCATTCAAATATTTCCCATTATTTCCCAAATTAATTTCTGAGTGAAATTAATAACAAATCATAAAACACTTTTGGCTTAGTTATATCAATATAGAGTAAATCATAAAACACTTTTGGCTTAGTTATATCAATATAGAGTATAAACACTCACTAATAATAGTAAAAATTAGTTACTTTGCTTGATATGTGTATTTAGTATTTGAGGTGACAAAAATAATTTTTATTGCCTTTTTCTTTCAAAAATTTTATGGTTTCACCCCAATATTCATTACCTGTTTGTAACAGCAGTCTGTTTCCAAAGGCTGACCTTCTGAGCAATACAGTGTACTAAAAAAAAAAAAAAACACCATCCAAATTTAACATACACCTTTGCATTTCAGTAAATTTAGATTGTCTTTTGACAAATATGAAATATAACTTTCCACTTTTTTCTAAAATTTGAATTTTTTTTTGTTTTACCTTATATCAAATCTAGAGATTCAGAAACCTATCTGACTTAAGCAGTGTGCTGTAACTAAACACTAGGCAGATAGTATTGTATTTTACCAGGTCACATTTGGGACTTTTATGGTCCTGAAGTTATTTCCCTCAGGCTTTGGCTGCTTAATTATATTTTCAGATCCATATTCTCCCCTGTGAATCCATTCCAACTTCAACAATGGTTGAGCTCTGTTTACTATAGAAATCAAATTAGTCTTCATCAGGATAAGCAGTGTGGATTTTAACACACACACACACACACACTCACACATACACACACACACACACATACATGCAGATACACTCCCAGAAAATATAGTTGAAACTTTCCTTCTCCAAGGTAGAAATGTAAAGAAATTCAAACAATCCCTCTACTAAATCATCCTAACTACTTTTGATTTTTTTATTCCCTCTTCCCTTTTTAAGTTATTTTAACTCATTTAGAAATATTACAATATTTGATAGAGTTATTTTAATTTTTATTAGGATATAAGTAACATTCTGTAATACTCAACTTTTAAAATAAATTTCTTCTTTTTTGTATTCATTAAGTTTTGTGCTATTACTTCTAGCGAATTCCAGAACATTTTTCATAACAGCAACAAAATCATGTTTTCAACAGGGATAACTTCTTTTCACCATTTCCTATTTGAATATCCATGAGGACTTCTAATTCAATGTGAAAAGAGATGATCTAAGTGAACATTCTTATTTCTGATCTTACAGGAAAAGTCTCCAATTTTTTTCATCATTTATCATGATGGGTTCAGAGTTCTTACATACATGGTCTTTGTTGTGTTGGGAATCATTCCTTCTATACCTATCTTATTCAGAATTTTTCTCATAAAGAGATATTGAGCTTTGCCAAATACTTTTCTGTATTTCTTGAGATGACTGTATATTTTATACCTCTAGTTTGTTTATCTGGTGCATTGCATTTATTGATTTGTATATACTGAAGTAATCTTATTTTTTATGGAAATAATAACAAAATAACCTTTATACACTATTGAATGTGACTTGATAATATTTCATTAAGGACTCTTGCATTAATACTAATCAGAGATATTGGCCTTTAATTTTCCTTTCCTATATTGTCTTTATCGAGCTTTGATATCAGTTTGAAGAATGCCCTTTAGCATTGCTGAAAGGCAGCTCTACTGGTGACAAATTCTCTCTACTTACTGATTATCTAAGAAAGTCTTTAAAATACCCCTCCATTTCTTACATACAGGCATAATAGCTATGATATTCTTAAATTTTTTCTTTCAGAATTTTGAACATATAATTTCCATTCTATCTGGCCCAATAGGTTTCTTAATAAAAACTTGCTGACAAAGTTATGAAGATTCCCTTGTACACAATAATCCACCTTTCTCTGCTGCATTAAAATATCTGTTAAAGTTTTGCAACTTGATTCTGAAGTGTCAATATTGTTCTTTTCATCTCATCAAATTTGGTATCCATTGTGCTTCCTGAATGTATCTTTCTGTTTCTTTTTCTGGCTTCTGTAGGTTTCTGCTTTGCTTCTTTTTTAAAAATCAGTCCTGTCCTTTTATCTCTTTCTTCCTCTTCTGGTTCATGGGAAATGTATATTTTGCTATGCTCAGTGGTGACCCTTACATTATCTTTATCCTCTTCTTTCCCCAATTTTGCTCTTCAGATTATATAATTTCTAGTAACCTATCTTCAATTTGACTTACTGTTTTACTCTTCTATTAAATCCCTCTATTGAATTTAAAATTGTTATATTTAAGTGCTAGAATATCTATTTGCTTGGTTTTTATTTGCTACCTCTTGGTTGACATTCTCAGTTTGTTCCTACACTGTTCTCTTGACCTCAGAGCATTTTCATTACCATTATTTTAATTTCCTGTCATGTAAATCACATAAATTCATCTCACTCATCAGTTTCTAGAGATCATTAAAACTTTCCCAAAATCAATGAATCAATTAAGAAATGGACAACTAAACTAAATAGAACTTTCTCAAAAGAAGAAATTCAAATGGCCCAAACAACATATGAAAAATGCTCATCATCTCTAGCCATAAAGGAAATGAAAATCAAAATCACACTAAGATTCCACCTCATCCCTGTTAGAATACCCACCATCAAAAACACTACCAACAACATGTGTTGGAGAGGATGTGGGGAAAAAGGAACCCTCATACACCACTGGGAAGAATGCAAGCTGGTGCAACCATTCTGGAAAAATATTTGGAGGCTTCTTAAAAATCTAAACATAGATTTGCCACATGATCCAGGAATCCCACTCCTGGAGATATACCCAAAGAATGTGACACAGGTTACTCCAAAAGCACCTGCACACCCATGTTTACTGCAGCACTATTCACAACAGCCAAGTTATGGACACAATCAAGATGCCCCACTACTGACAACTGGATCAAGAAAATGTATTTATACACAATGGAATTTTACTCAGCCATGAAGAAAAATGAAATCTTATCATTTGCAAGTAAATGGATGGAACTGGAGAACATCATTCTGAGCGAGGTTAGCCAGACTCAGAAGACCAAAAGTCACATGTTCTCCCTCGTATGTGGTCTTTAGATCTAGGGCAAATACAACAATGTTGTAGGACTTGGGTTACATCACAAAGGGAGAACATATTGGGAGGAATAGGGTTAGATAGAAAACCCAAACCATGAAAGCATTTTATGTCTCCACTCCAGAGGAATTAATACAGAAACCTTAAAACAACAGAGGTCAATACAAGAAGGGGATCAGTATCCAGTGTACAGATCAGTTAGAGATGAATCAATGTGGGTTGTAACACATTTGTACATGAAAGCAATGCTGGGAATCTCTCTCTATAGCTGTCCTTATCTCAACTAGCAAAAATGCTATGTCTTTCTTATTATTGCTTATTTCTACTCTTCAATGGAAATGGAGAAAAGAGCAGAACAGGTTCTGCCTGGAAGGGAGGGGGGTTGGGGAACAGGGTGGGGGCAGGGGCAGGAAGCAGAAATGACCCAAATAATGTATGCATATGTGAAAAAATGAATAATAAAAAAGGTTTTTAAAGTTGGAATAAATTTCCCTTTTTTAAAATTTGTGTTGGTTTCTTGTCTTGGTTCTCTGCATTAGATAAGAAAACTCTATCAGTCTTGTTGAATTGGTCTCATGCTGGAGAAGGGTCTCACCAGTCTGTCTGGCCAGAGATTTTAAGGTAATTCTAAAATCTGTGTGTTTGTCCAGACTGCTGTCTCTGGTTTAGGTATCACTAGGTGCTTAGAATTTGAATCATTCTGTGGGCACCTCAAGACTGGCAAGGTAGGAGCCAGAATATATGGATGTAGCAAGAAGTTTGGAGTATCCTTTGCATGTTCCAGTTCCTTCTGTCTTTGTGGGGGTAGATAAGCATGAGTGTTTACTTCCTAGTATGCAATAATATGATTTGTGCCCAACACTACTGCTCAAGTTCACACTGAACTCTCTGATCCTGGAGAGATAGCTTCTGGAACAGGTCTTGTTTTATGTCAACCACTGATGTTTGGTTGTCTAGAGACATTCAGAAATGCAAGGCCCAATTGACTCTTGAACTAGGTAATTAATGAGAGAGTAAGTTGCCTAGGAGCTGCTAAAATTGTGGCACTCAGTGCATGATCAAATTTCTTCCTGAAATAATGAGTAGATTTGGATTTATCACTGGGGCAAGCTATATGCAAAGCTCACGCAGTGTTAACCTTTGGTGCTCTACCTAAGTGTGTGCTTGCTCCATTGGCTCACAGGTGTGTGCTATAAGACACTGCCAGAGAGACAATTGGAGTTGCAGATTCTTATCATTTTTCTGCATTTGTTCAAATGTTTATCACCTGGAAGTGTTTGTGTGCCATTTTAAAGAACCAGCTGTCCTGTGATCCAAGGAGACTCACATGTACCTACTCACCTCTGCTCCAAGAGATACAAGGCTAAGGATGGAGTTCTCTGAAATTCAGCTTTAAAAGTTGCAACAGTTAATGAGCAGCACAAGCCCTTTTGAGGAAACCTGGGAAGTTGTATCTTTAAAGCCCCGTTTTAGTACTGCTCCTGGATTATGAAGGCACTGGAAGTGTTTGCATGACTATATAAATCTGGTTCTTTTTTTTCTGTAAGTCTAAAGAGACAAATTATTTGTCAATTTCTCTATTCACAGAGGTAGGAAATTTGGGATACACTACTGTAGGTAGAAGCTGTAACTTCATGTTGGAACAATCTCCTCCCAGGAATAATTAATAATTTGTTGTTATCACTGGGATGAGCTGAGAAAAATATTTAGGAAGAGCTGCTCTACTTTTCAGGCTTCCTCTTTTGTGGTCTGATATCACTTAGTTAGAAGCTACCTGCCAAGACCACTGCAACAGTGTGCCCCTTCCATGGAAAGTCAGGACCTACATTTCAGCACTCTCTGCATTCCTCCTGTGGAATGAACTCAGAGGACCTAATTCACACCTACAAAACTGTTGCTTTTTCCCCATTGTCTAAGGAAATCTTTATATACTGAATCCCCTCTGTGGACAGAGTTAATGAATTAATAGCCAAACCAAGGAGAACTGTGGAGTTTGGGTGGTATATTGTGAGTTCTAAACCTTTCCTGATGGAAAGAGAACCTGAGTGTTGAAGATTTCTTTTCAAAAGTTTTATGATACAGTGCTCATGCACAATAGCTTCCATGCCAGAATGTTCCTCATCTTTCCTATGCATCTGATGTGGATGTTTTCTCAGATTCCCTGTAAGTAGGAGTCCCTCAGTTCATCTTTTTCTCTCATCAGAAATTGGTCTGAGAATAGATGTTTATTTTCTAAGTCCTTGTGAGAAGGAAAAGTAATGTGACTATGTTGAAGTGTTGCTATCACTCCTTCAGCACTAGTTACAGTATCTCTAGGTACAGTCTTTTGGGGACTGAACCTTGCCAGAGATATTTGAACTTCCTGCACTTTCATATTTATATTTTCCCTAGATTTTTAAAAACTTTTTAGCCATCATTTCTATAAATAAGTTTTCCTGCACTTTCTCCCTACTCCTTATTTTATTCTGCTGTGTTATCTTTTTTGATGGTGTTAAAAATCTTACATCTCACATCTTTTCTTCATTTAATCCCATTTTCTTCTTCTTTTATCTCCTTTCATTCTACATTTTCAAATAATCTTCCTTAGGCACACAGATCCTTTCTTCTCATTAATCAATTCTTCTGTTTTTACTCTCTGCTGCATCTTAAATTCTACTCATTTAATACTCAGCTTCAAAACTCGGTTCTATTTTTTTTAAATTTCAATCTACGTATTTAAGTTCTTAGTTTCTTCAATGAGTGTCATCCTGATTTTGTTGAATTACCTATCTATGTTCTTTTGATATTCACTGAAATAATTCCTTAAATAATTCACTGAAATATTCTTTAAAACAATTATCTAATTCTTTCCAAGCCATTCATAGGTCTTTTTTGGGGGGGTCAGTTATGGAAGTTTATTCTGTTCCTTAATGGGAATATATTTTTTCTGTGTATGTATTTATATATGTATTTTTATTGTTTTGGATTTATATCTGTGACATTTTTCTGCACCTAGTGTCAGGGTGGAAAGATTGCCATGGAAAGGTGCCAGCATCCTATCTGAGTGGGTGGCAGTGGTTCTACTTCCACTGAAAGAATAGTGATATAAACTCTGTGAAGATCTACCAGCTGAAGCCACTGTTGACAAAGACTGCACTGAGTACGCACTGGGGGAATGCTCATGGTGATGTTAGTGCTACTGTTGGCTGTGCAGTACACTTGGAGTGGCAAGAAAGCTGATTTCTGGGGCATGAACAAAAGTACAGGACTTAGGTTTAGGGCAGTGAATCCATGCCCAGGTACAATATCACTTGTGACTTCACTGTAATGGTGTCTATCCAACTTGTGAGTGCCTATTAAAAATCTGGGAAGCCAGTGACTGGAGCCTGAATATATGCAGAGATAGTACCCTTACCTAAGATAGGTTGTTATGTAGCAGAACTGTTCTCTGAGTCCATCTTTGCTACTATAACAAAATATCTTTGATGGGTAATTTTTAAAAATATACTAATTTATTTTCACAATCTTTGAGGCTGGATATTCCAAGATCTAAGCACAAGTGTTTCAGTGGCAAAGTCGTGTTTCTTATAGGTGGATCCTTTTCAGTATCCACAAATGATCGAACAGGTTCTCAAAAGTTCAAAGACCTCACAGCTCTTCTATCTGTATTTTAAGGGTATCGTGTATTCATGAGGGCAAAATTCTCATAATTTAATCACTTCCTAAGAGGGCTTCACTTCTTAACATCACAGCAACAGGATTAGGTTTGAACATGCATTTCAGAGGGACACTTTCATACCACAGCAACTGATATCTAAGCATAGACATGGGCAGAGAGAGAATGTGGCCATAGTTCTGTGATATATCAGTTTGCTCTGGTGATAGGTTCAGTGTCTGAGTGATAGGTAAGTGCAATGCAACTGAAAAGCCAAGGTCCAGAGGGTGGAAATTAAAATAGTCCTGGGCATAAGCTAATTTGCTATTGGCAACAAGTTGTGGTGAGAGTATGGGCATACACATAAATTGTGGTTATAGGCCCAGAATACAAACTGCTCTCTATCATGGTGGTTCTGATGTCAATGCCAGTGTTGCATGCAATGCACTGTAGAGCTGGGGTCTGGAAGGAAGGCATTTGTGAACAGTCTGTAGCTCTCTAGTCAGAGACACACACTTATTTTAAAAGGACAATGACTATTCCTGAAACAGCACAAAAGCACTCCATTGCTGATGATGATGCTGATGCAGTGGAATCTCCCATTTCATTGGATCCACAGCAAATGTAGCTGTTGGCTTCCTCGGTGGCAAAAGATACTGTTGTTCTCCTTAGAACAGGTTGCTGGAGACATAAAAGGTGCCCTATGGCTGACAGAGTTAACTCCCACCATTCCTTCTTTCTAACCATCTACAAATATCTCAAAGTTGCTGTTCTCCCAGTGTTCTTTCTATGAAGTTATGCTCCATGTTTTCACTCTGTTGCTGCATGTTTATAAATGGTTCCTCGAGTCCTCATAAGACTGCTATCATTCCTGAATAATTGACTATTTGTTGTTTTTCCTAAGGAGATGAAGACTGGTATCTCTTATGCAAGCTTGCTTATAAAATTTCATTAATTCACTGAGCTTGAGTCTGAAAACAAATAGCAAAAAAGGAGGATGCTCCTCACACTGTTACATATAATGACAAGCTCACAAATTTTCACTTCCCATCCCCATAACTTTGGAATCCAATGCAGTTGTTTCTAAGAAAAAAAAAAGTTATTCCTTGCAGGAGATACTCAATGTTGATTCCATTAAACTAGATGCAAGACTTGCTACCTGGTCACTTTGAAATGCTCATGCTACTGTGTGAACGGGCAAAAAGGCTTTGCTCTAATCTTTGTGCTGATTGCTCCTGAGTTATGTTGCTGCTGTTAATCAATGTGGGAAGTATGAGGAGTCTCTGGAATGAAAATATCTTTGAAATGCCTTATTCGACTCTAACATCTACTGTTAAAAACTTAATAAAAAACTATAACAACCAAAACCAGAAAAAAAGACTAATGATGTGTATAGTTTAACAATTAAAGTATAAATGCCTAAGTCAGAAATTTTATTAGCCAGGATGCTGGCTGCAATGAAAGAGATATGAATTAGGTAATGAAAAAGGAAGTTATATTTTAGAGCTGTAAATCATGTGGCCAGTAACTGGAACTAAGGTTGCAATAGGTATTAGTATATTTCTTTCTTTTATATGTATAAATATATTCATTAACAAATATATTATTTGGTATTTTCTCCTTCTCCATTTTCCTACTTTCTAACAAAGGTGTGCCCTTTTATTTTCCAGTTGTAAATATGCATTGTTTCAAAGTAACAAAATGTTGGTTAATGTGCTTATTTGAAAGTTAAATATGGTTAAAATAGATGGGTATAAATGGTAAATTGGAAAATGTTTATTCTTCTAG
The DNA here is from genome assembly GCF_047511655.1 of Castor canadensis. Lineage (NCBI taxonomy): Eukaryota > Metazoa > Chordata > Mammalia > Rodentia > Castoridae > Castor > Castor canadensis. The sequence goes on from NC_133386.1 coordinate 191,001,742, forward strand.
ATACTGCTTTTTTAACCTGCTCATGGCTGGGAGCTACATTTACCAAATCTTCTAAGTTAAAATTAGTTTTAAAAAAGGTAATTGGATGAGTTTTCAACATAAGTCCTATATCCCCAGAATATTTGCAGATTCTGCTTCTGTTGCTGAGGTTGGAATTAAGTCCCTTTCAATAGTAGCACAAAAGCCACTCAGACTTCAGCAAAGACCATGGGAGAAGGACTTAGTGAAATTAGGGGAAAATGAGTGGTTTCATAAGATACTGCTTATCCTAGACCCAAAACACAAATTCAGTGTTAATAGCTGCCTTATAGCCATGGGAACTTTACAAGCACCTGCAGCCTCTGGTGATGAAACACGGAGTGATCCCTGTGCAGTGAGGAGTGCAAGCCATTGGGAAGCACAGAAGCTTATAACAGTCTTCTGAGCATTAAGTAAGCAGGGCTGAGTAAAGATTTCATAGATCATTGATCTAAAGTACTCTTAATTTTACATTGAAATCACCTGTGGACCTTAAAAACAAATGACACAATCTAAACCATTCTCTTACTTGGAAATGGTTCTATTTTCTCATACATCATGTAATATTTGGTGACGCCATTTTTAAGTACCAAATGGAGTAGTGTAGCAAAAATGTATGTCATATGAAGCTTGATGCTACCTAATGTAGATTTCATTACTAATAGATTCTTGCATATGATAAAGAGTTAAGTGGCATGAAAAGCTATATTTAAATATACTGCATCTAACCTCTGTGCGATTTTCTATAATCTGGGTTGAGAAAATCTGAAACAAAATATGAGAGGGATTGGTTTGCTTGTGTAGCTCTGAGGGAGTGTGTTCTCTTCCTACCAAATGAAGAACCAAAAATTCTGAACAGAATCATTGTTGGTCACAAATCTCCAGAAAAATCTTAGGGGAATTTAAAACTTGCACAAAAGTGGTTTTGGCTGTATCTTGCAGGTTTTAACAACAAATGTATTCAATCTAATTTTACACTGGTTCTCTAGCACAAAGCTTATAAATATTTATTATCAAAGAAGAATAATTATCTAAAGCAAGACTTTTTCTAAAACACACTTTGCAGAAGTATACATCTGCCAGTTTCAGTCTTCTAATGTAACAGCCCAGGGTTAACCTGGAGGCCCAGGAGGTCGAGGGTAGGACCTTGTGATAGATTAGTAGATTATTCTGTTCCTGACATGCTAGGGAAGAATGTTCCACACTTTCAGCAATACTTTGAAAAAAGTTATCAAATATTTGAAGGTAGATGAATTATACAAGATTATTTAAACTTTAAAGATTATTTGATTTTTTAAAAATTATCACTTTCCTGACTTTCTTGTCACAATCTTGTTATATAACTTGTCTTTAAAATAATGCCTAAAATTATATAAATATATATAATGACAAGCATCTGTCTGTATAAATTGTGCAGGGACTATTCACAGCACTTAACCATATTAACTCTATTAACACTTTAATAATATAGGTAAAATATTCTCCACCATTTTAGGAATGAGTTAACCGAAGCAAAAAATTAACTTCTTCAAGGTCTAACTCATTTTCTATGTACAAATTTAGCGTTTAAACCAAAACAATCTGCTTTCTTCCTCTATCTAGAATGTCACTTCTATGTGAGATAGTTTACACACATATGAACACTTAAACACATTTTTCTGGGATCTTTACTATATCTCAGAATAAAATGACACAATCCATCTTGGCATATATCCCCCTAATGGAAAACAAAGAGCTATCCAAAAGCAGATAGTCTTTAATTGCCACTTGAAAAGTTTAATATTTACATATATCTTGGGATTAAGAAAAGTGCTTGGCTGCCTTTAAAGAAAATGTTTTTAAATAAATTCTCTAGTTTGAGTAGTTATGTGTTTTCTGGTGAAGTTATTGCAAGTTCCCAATGAGAGTTTGTAAACAGAACTAAATGAATTTTAAAATTTTACTTCTCAGGAAGAATCTACCTTAGATCTTATGGCTTTCCAAGCTGCATCTTTTACATCTTTGTTTCTTAGACTGTAAATCAATGGATTCAGCACTGGAATGATAATGGTGTAGAACACTGAGATAATTTTGTCAGTGTTGGGAGAATACAGGGAGCTGGGCCTTGAGTAAATGAAGAGCAGAGTTCCCTGGTAGATGGCCACAGAAGTCAAGTGAGAGGCACATGTGGAGAAGGTTTTCTTCCTCCCACTAGTAGAGCAGATCCTTAAGACTGAGAGGAGAATGAAAAAGTAGGACATAATGATGATGATGAAACAGATGATTTCAACTGAGCTGCCATATGTGGAGAGGAGCCACTCATTAACTGTTGTGTCTGAGCAGGACAGCTTAAGCAGGGGAGGGAGGTCACAGAAAAAGTGATTAATGACATTTCTGTCACAGTATTTCAGAATAAAGGCAAAAGATGTGTGAACCAGGGAACTCATGTTGCCTCCAATGTATGACAAAACAATCAGCCATATACAGAGGCCCTGAGACATCGTCACTGTGTACAGTAAAGGGTTACAGATGTCAACATAGTGATCATATTCCATGACAACCAAGACAAAGCACTCAGTGTCTGCAAAAGTACAGAAGAAATAAAACTGTAGGGCACATCCATAATAGGAAATAGATTTGTTCTCTGAGAGAAAGTTGGCCAACATTTTGGGAACAATGACTGAGAAATAACAAAGGTCTATGAAGGATAGGTTGCTGAGGAAGAAATACATGGTGGTTTGAAGGTGTGCATCAATCTTAATCAATAGTATCAGTCCAATGTTCCCCATTAAAATCATACCATACAACAGCAGAAATATGAGGAAGAAGACAATTTGTAGCTCAGGGCGTGTTGGAAAACCTAATAGGATAAATTCAGAGATCAAGGTATGGTTTCCATCTGTAAATTCCATCGTACATAGACTTTTCTGAGAATTCTAACATCCTAAAATGTTATATGGTTGAAAACAGAAAAGTAAATAGATATAAGTTTATGACATTGTTTTAAAAAAGTAAATGAATAAGCAAGGAATCAAGAAAACACATTATCCTCATATGTTTTGAAATATATCCTTGAGAGTCATATTTTAGAATTCAGTTGCTGTCAAATTTCAGAGTTGCAGGTTTAATTTTATATATTTTGTTACCTCTTTCTGCCATTAGATGGTTGCATATGTTATTGTATCACAAGTATAACACAATAACTGGCTGAGAAGGTTAAAGAAAGTAATAACTTCATGAATGGACTGATGATCTTATAAAGGAAACAAAACACATTTTTTATTTAAAATAGATGTATAGAATATCACAATGGTAATTTTAGAACAATCTGCTTTTACTATCAAGGATTTAGTAGATACTAGTGTGATGTGTCTCTCAGCAGTATGAACAGAGTGGTGTACAAAAACATATGCTAGATTATTATATTTTAGGTATAAAACAGAGGAGATATTAGTTAAATGAAAAAATATTTCAGCAAATATAAGTTCTGAGTATGTTTTCAACAGGTAAGAACTTAAGGTAATTCCATAAATACCATCCATATACTAAATAATGATGAAAAATTGTTATTTGTTTTGTATGTTTGCTATGTATCAATGTTTCTAAGTAATACTTGGGGACCATGAGTTCACTGATTGAGTAAAGAATGCACAGCATTTAGTTATAATTTATAATTAAACTAGATTATATGGCATCCTCACTTAATAAATATTAAAGGCAAATAAAAATAGCTGACATTTATTTTTATTCTAATATAATGCAATTTGTGGAGACTGAGAGGTCAATCACTAAATATGAGGTCTCAGAATATTTCTAAGAACAAAACATGAAGTACTTGAAGAATTTCAAATAAATTGATTTTGAGGTAAAAGGAATTTAAACTTGATCTTGAAAATGGATTTGGAGTTACATAAAAAGAAGTAAATAAGAAAAGCATTTAGTTCCTATATTAGTGTTGCAAAGAAAGGTCACAAAGAAAAAAAAAACTGTTTATGGACCACACTTTCATTTATGGAACAAACATTACAACAGTAACAATGATCAGGACCACTCTATCATTAAATCCTGTCTGTGATATGGCCACATTAATAACCACAAAGCTGATGTGCAGGAGGCTCAGCTCCAAGTGCTGAGGGGGAAAGGGATGCAGCAATACTTCAGTACACTTATTCCTATTTTTGCCTGTTTTCAAAACTAATCAAGATATTCATTTCAAAAACCAAAAACATTGTGTTACAGTTAGTATGAATTCAGTTATTGTCTGTCTTGGCTACATGTGTGTGATACAATTTTCTATAACAATATAAACCTTAATCTATGCTACAATAATGATAAGAACTATCTCACAGTGTTTCCATATTGGATTAGGTCAGTTACACTATTAGCTCATGTATCTGTCTACTTGATTACAAATCTCTATTTCATGTGTCATCCTTTGGAGAGAATGACCTATAATAAAAAAGAGAAAACATTCATTTCTATTGACAAACTTTTCACTTATCCATACCTTATGACTAAAGCCATTGATCAAGGTTTTATTAGCAATAGCCACCAGTTACACAGTACTTATTTTTGTAATGTAACGTTATAAACACTTTGCAACTACTTTAGTTGTTAACAAAACAGATAACTAAATTATGATGAACTTACTGTCACTATCATCATTTTATTATACATGAAAAAGTTATGAAGTGGAGAACTTTAGATTTAGAATGTCACAGAAACAGTATTAAGATATAAGACCCTGACTGATAAACTTCTAGAGACATTAGCTTTCTGTTATCCATATTCATATCATTAACTCAATATTTTACATGAGAAAATGGATGTTTTGATTAGTATTAGAAAGCCATTCAGTTAGTTGGCAGCCGATACTCAAATTCAGATGGTGCCCTAAGTCAGTGATAACATTAAAAGTGAGCGTAGAATTGTCATTACATTAAAGGTGAGAACAAGGACACAGACTGAGTTCCTTAAATTTGCTAAAGGGGAAAAGAAAGGCTGGTAAGATTCCTGAAAAAAAAAAGGACATTCATTCTTGGGAATGTCAAATTGTGATAGTCTAAGAAGAAAAATGATAAAAAGAGGCAGAAAAGTAGAAGTAGGAGAAAACAATGAATCTTGGATTCTTATTGTAAAAAGGGATAAAACAAAAATCTGATTAAAGCTCTGTGATGCATTAAATTTTTACCAAACATGTAAGTGTTGGGGTCCAGAGTTGACCACCCCTCAGAGGAACAAAAAGACACTCACGATAATGTAAGCCACAAAGTGAGGTTTATTTCCAGCCAGCTGGGGTCCGGGTATCCGCCTGACGCAGTGGGTTTCAACACGGACCCCGAATACAAAATTCAGGCTGCTTTTATATTTTTTTTTAGACATTAGTCACGGTTACACAGTAATTTTTATGGTCCCTGGGGTCACATATTTCTGATATCTCCCACATCCTGGTGGTGGGGCCAGATTACTTGAAGATTATTTATCAGGAATTTGGTAAACACCAGGTGTCTCAACTCATTGACTCACATACCGTTTTAGCAAGATTAACCAGAAACAGTCCCTGTTCCCAGAAACCGTCCCACCTCCCTTTGTTCCAGTTAGTGGTGGCTTGGGTCATGTTAGCCATGGCGGGTTTCAGGCTGAGTGAGCTGCAAGCCTCAAAGGTACCCTAACGTTTGTACCCTAACATTCCCCCCTTTAGTTGTTCATAATGAGGAATCATGCTCATCTGGGCGACTAGTGTAAACATCCTCAGGGCTAGGTAATTGTTCGTGTTGCTGCCTCAGGACCATTAGTTGGACTGTACTAACTTGATCTTTCACGAAGGTCACTAGCTTATTCAGAATACAAGGACCAAAGGTTAAGATAAGCAGTAGTATGACCAGAGGGCCCACCAGGGTAGAGACCAAGGTAGTGAACCAGGGGGACCTATTGAACCAAGCTTCGAACCAATTTTCTTGGGCTTCCCTTTCTCGTTTCCTTTTTGCCAGTCCTTCCCTCACTTTAGCCATAGAATCCCTAACTATCCCTGAATGGTCAGCATAAAAACAACATTCCTCCCCTAAGGCAGCACATATCCCCCCCCCCCCCCCCCCCCCCCCCCCGGCTGAAAGAACAATAAGTCTAGGCCCTGTGGTTTTGAAGCACTACCTCAGATAGAGAGGTAAGGGATTTTTCTAGGTGACTAATGGAGGCTTCTATCCTCTCTATATCCTTGTCTATGGCCACGCGCAGTGAGGACATCCCTTTATGTTGAGTAGCCAGGGAGGCTATGCCGGTTCCTGCCCCAGCCACCCCTAGGCTAAGTAGGGTAGCAATGGTTAATGCAGAAATAGGCTCTCTCTTCTTTCTCTCACCTGTTCCTGTATTCCAGTATGAATATAGGCTCTCCTCAGAATGATAGATGATGTGGGGCAGCACAGCCACTAGGACACAGAATTCTTTAGAGCCATTAAACACATTAGTTGATAGGCAACTAATCTGGGTGATTAGTTGATAGGCAACTAATCTGGGTGAGCCCAGACTGTGAGCATATCCACCATCCATTGCCTTTTGGAATTACCCACTTAATACCATCGCCCCAGGTGGGGTTGTCTTTTACAACAGCACATAGGTCCTGTTTTCCCACTGGCACCTTCCCTAAGCAGGTTCCTTGGCTGCTCACTTGTTGTATGGCCAGACCTCTCTTACGGTCTCCCCAGGAACATTGGGTGGGGTTTTCACTAGTTGAGATATCGTAGGTGACATTTAGCCCTATTGCCTCATAGAATGGGGGCCTCACATCATAGCACAGCCAGCAGGAGGTAGTCATATTAGGGTTGGTGTGGTTCAATATCAGGAATGCAGCATTTACCAGATTCCAGAGGGGGTCTGTGGACCCGGTCATGAGACTGGGCTTCACCAAGGGAGGGCCGGTGCCTAATGGCCCTGGAGTTTTAATACTAGCCTTTGTGTGAGGCTGGGTAGGGACTGGGGTTGTGCGAGGTTGGAGAGGTGGCTCTACATAGGGCGGCTTAAGTACTTTGTTGGGGCCTACCATTTTGGACGGTGGCCCCATGGGCTCAACTTTTAATCTGATTACTATGGTCGAGCCAGAATGTCCACCATATTTATAAAACACAAGTGAACACACCTTGCCCTGTATCCACCTGGGGGTGTCCTCTTTGCCACTGTCAGTGAAGGTGACCTTGATTCTATCTGTATCTGTGGGCTGGCATTTATGGGTGGGTGACGGAATTCTGCACCCCCAGGATACCCCGTTTACAAAGGCAAATTTGACTAGGTCTGGTTTTGATATCCTCCACTTCCATTCACCATCGTTGGATGTGACACATGCCCATGACTTACAGAAGGAGTATTGTATCCCCCCACAGTCCTTGCTCTTTTTGTGGCCAGGGCAATCATAAAAACCATAACGTCGGGCTGACTCCGGGGCAGTAGACTTGTAGGCACGATTGATGTCTCTGAAGCAGAATTGAAGCTCCGGCCACCAAGTACAGTGCGAGTAGTCTCGTTAAGGGTGGTATGAGTCTCCCCATCGGTGAGTATCCAGGTTTGCTTATAGGGCTGGTTTCTGCGAGGCTCCTGCTCTGGGCATTGAGCAAGATCAGAGCGACCAGCCAACCCATACGTGGCTGCTCCTGAAGACTCTGCATGTTCCCGGGGTCACAAAAGCTTCAGCTTCAATGGGTTATCTGGGTGCCACCGTGCGGTCCACTCTCTAGCCTTTTTCTGTTCCTGATGATTGGCTTGACGCACGTGGGAGTGATGGACCCAAGGCCCAATGCCGTCAACCTTAAGAGCAGTGGGGGTAACCAAAATGACCAGGTAAGGGCCTTTCCATCTTTCTTCCAGAGTGTGGGCTCTGTGCCTCTTTACCCATACCCAATCCCCTGAGACAATGCCATGTTCCGGGTTCGATGTGTCCTTTGTCTCATACAAGGCATACACTATGGGCCAGATTTCACGTTGGACCTCCTGTAGGGCTTTTAAGCTGGCCAAGTAATTTGGGGCTGTACTGGGGTCTTGGTCCAGTAGAGTTCGGACAATAATGGGGGGCGGAGCTCCGTATAGAATTTCAAAAGGTGTCAATCCATGTACATATGGTGAATTTCGAACCCAGAAGATGGCATAGGGTAGGAGGGCCACCCAGTCTCCTTCAGTCTCGATGGCTAATTTAGATAAGGTCTCCTTTATGGTCTGATTCATTCTTTCTACCTGCCCTGAGCTCTGGGGGTTATATTCACAATGCAGCTTCCAATTAGTCCCCACTGCCCGGGCCAGCCCTTGTAGGACATTACTGATGAAAGCTGGACCGTTATCAGAGCCTAGAGTTTAGGGGATGCCATATCTGGGTATGATTTCCTCCAGCAAAACCTTAGCTACAACCTGAGCAGTTCTCTCATTTTGTAGGAAAAGCCTCCACCCAGCCTGAGAAGGTGTCTATCAGAACCAACAACTACCTATACCCATACCTTCCCAGCTTCACCTCAGTGAAATCCACTTCCCAGCTCCGTCCTGGCACCCTCCCCAGTACCCGTGTACATGTATGTAGGAGTGCCCTTTTGCTGGGTTTCATAGCCTGGCACCCAACACATTGGTCCACAATCTTTTGAATCTGGGCTGTTTCATGCGGGAACCAGAGGCGGGCCGACTTGAGGAGGGCGAGTAGTTTCTTCTTGCCTAAATGGTTGGCTTGATGTAAATTGGAGAAGAGAAACAGTCCTAACTTTTCAGGAAGGATCAGCCACCCTTCGATATCACGATACCAGCCTTGCTGATTGGGCTCTGGGCACCGGTGATCTTGGATCCATTGTTTGTCTTCCAGGGTGTACTCGGGTTGCGGTGGCAAGCGTGGAAGCTCGGGCACGGGTAAGGTCAGCGCTAGGGTCGTGGAGGCCAAAGCAGCATTTCGGGCCATTATGTCCACACGCCGGTTCCCCGTAGCTTCTGGAGTCTGGGCAGATTGGTGACCAGGAACATGTACTACCGCCACAGCTTGGGGCTTCTGCACCGCAGTCAGTAGTCTCTGGATCTCCAGGAGATTATGTAACTCCTTTCCTTCCGCTGTAATGAAACCTCTTTCCCAGTAGATGGCGCCATGTACATGGACGGTGCCGAAAGCATACCGGTTGTCGGTATAAACAGTCACTCGTTTTCCCTCAGCCCGCTTGAGTGCCTCTGCCAGCGTGATCAGTTCGGCTTTCTGGGCTGAGGTCCCCAGAGGCAGCGGGGCACTCCAAATTATGTTCCCACCTTGGTCCACCACTGCTGCACCTGCCTTATGCACCCCATCTGAGATGAAACTACTCCCATCTGTATACCATACCAGCTCACTGTTGGGTAGGGTTGAGTCCTGGAGATCGGGGCGCACTTGGGTGATTTCAGCTATAATCTCCTGACAGTCATGTAGAGGGGCTTCCAGGTCTGGATTTGGCAGCAAGGTGGCCGGATTTAGAGAAACCGGGTCGGAGAAGAGGATTCAGGGAGCATCCAGCAAGAGCTCTTGGTAATGAGTCAATCGGACGTTGGTCATCCATCTACCTGGAGGGTGCTTTAGGGCTCCCTCTACTGCATGGGGGGTTACCACCTTCAGATGTTGCCCAAAAGTGAGCTTATCTGCGTCCTTTACCATTAGGGCAACTGCCGCTATGATCCACAGGCATGGGGGCCAGCCCGCTGCAACTGGGTCTAACCTTTTGGATAGATAAGCAACTGGCCTCTTCCAGAGCCCTAGGCTCTGCATTAGTACCCCTTTCGCTATCCCCCTTCTTTCATCTACAAAGAGGGTGAAGGGCTTTAGAGGGTCTGGCAGCGCCAGGGCCGGGGCTGTCAAGAGGGCAGTCTTGAGCTCCTCAAAGGCCTTTTGTTGATCTGGCCCCCAGGCCCAAGGGGCCTTGTCCTTAGTTGCCTCGTATAAGGGTTTTGCCAGTTCAGCATACTCCAATATCCACAGCCGGCAGTAGCCTGCCATCCCCAGGAACTCGCGGACTTCTCGAGCTGAGGTGGGGACGGGGACTCTGAGAATAGTTTCTTTCATAGCATTCGTTAACCATCTGGTTCCCTCTTTTAGTTCATACCCCAGGTAGGTGACTGTTTGTCTACAAATTTGAGCCTTCTTTGCACTGGCCCGATAGCCCAACTTCCCCAGCTCCTGGAGGAGGTCTCCAGTGGCTTGCCAGCACTCAGCTTCAGATGCAGCTGCCAGAAGCAAGTCATCTACATACTGCAAAAGTGTGACGGAACTGTGGCTCTGGCGATATGAGTCCAGATCCTGATTAAGAGCCTCATTGAACAGAGTAGGGGAGTTTTTGAAACCTTGTGGAAGTCTAGTCCATGTTAACTGTCCGGGGGTTCCCGTATTTTCATCATGCCATTCGAAGGCAAAAATGTGTTGACTATTGGGTGCCAGGGCTATGCTAAAAAAAGCATCCTTTAAGTCCAAAGTGGTATACCAAACATGGGAGGGGGACAAATGGCTCAGCAAGGTATAAGGGTTGGGGACTGTGGGGTGGATGTCCTCAACCCTCTTGTTTACTTCCCTTAAATCTTGGACTGCCCTATAGTCTTTTCCCCCGGGTTTCTTAATGGGGAGGAGTGGAGTGTTCCAAGCAGAAGGGCAGGGACGTAATATTCCAGCCTCCAGGAGACAGTTTATGTGAGGGGCAATGCCCCTCCGTGCCTCAGAAGACATGGGATACTGACGGACTAGGATGGGCTGAGCTGAAACCTTGATCTCTACTGTTACCAGGGCTTGATGTTCCACCAGCCTCACACCTGCTATTTCTGCCCAAGCCTGGGGGTAGGTTTGAATCCAATAAGCCATTTCAGGGGACCACTCAATAGGTTTCAGGGGAGGGTCCCGCAAGGAGAACAAGCGCTGTTCATCCTCGAGAGACATGGTCAAGACTTGGAGGGGCTGTCCTTGTCCATCTGTCACTTTGATACGGTCTGGCTCAAAGTGAATGTGAGCCCTCACCTTAGTTAGCAGATCGCGTCCCAGAAGGTGGGCAGGGCACTCAAGAATGACCAGAAAGGAATGGGTCACCTGATGTCAGCCCAAATCCACCTGACGTTTGCTAGTCCATTGATATGCCTTGGACCCAGTGGCTCCCTGCACAAGGCTAATTCTCTAGGACAGTGGCTCAGTAGGTTTATTAAGGACTGAATATTGGGCCCCTGGATCCACCATGCATCTCACGGGCTTCCCCTCCACATATATGGTTACCCAAGACTCTGGGAGGGGGTCCAAGTCCCGTGCCCTCTAGTCACTGTCCATTCCAGCTAACAGGACTTGGGCGTCATTATTAGGGCTGCTATTTGGTCCCAGGCGACCCTGGAGTTTGGGACAGTCCTTCTTCCAGTGTCCATATTCCTTACAATAGGCACATTGTCCCTGGTCTAGCCTGGGTCGATCTTCAGGGACATGTGGGGCCGGCCCATCCAGAACTCGGTCCGGCCAGACCCTGGACTCCTGCTAGCAATATCTTAGCCATCTCTTTTTACTGTTTCTTGTTTTCCCTACTCTGGTGTTCCCTGTCCTCTTTCCGAATCCTTTCTTGTAGTTCCTGATTCTCCTTCCTGATTCTATCCTCTCGTTCTTCCGGGGTTTCTCAGGTGTTAAAAACCCTTTCAGCTACTTTCATCAGATCCTGGGTAGTCATCTCCCCAAGCCCTTCTTGCTTATATAGTTTCTTCCTAATATCAGGGGCAGCCTGATTTATGAAGGACATTATCACAGCTGACTGATGTACCTCCGCTAGTGGGTCTAGCAGGGTATACTGTCTGTATGCATCATAAAGACGCTCAAGGAACATGGCCGGGCTTTCATTTTCCCCCTGCATTATTGCGTTTACCTTAGCCAAATTGGTAGGGCGGCAGGCTGCCACCTGGAGGCCTGCCATAAGAGTCTGGCGGTAGACCCGGAGACGCTCCCTACCTTCTGCAGTCCCATAGTCCCAGACAGGTCTGTTTAAAGGAAAACGATCATCAATCAGTTTTGGCAGGGGGGTCGGTTGCCCATTGTCACCGGGGACATTCTTTCTGGCTTCAGTGAGAATCCGCTCCCATTCCTCGGTGGTGAATAGGGTCTGAAGGAGCTGCTGACAGTCATCCCATGTGGGACTGTGAGTATGCAAAATGGACTCGAACAGATCAGTCAGGCCTCTAGGGTCCTCAGAAAAAGGAGGATTCTGGGCTTTCCAGTTGTACAGGTCACTACTTGAAAAAGGCCAATACTGATAGGTGTGTCCCCCATCGGGACCAGCACCATCCAGGGCCCGCACCAGGAGGATTGGGGGCCCGGTGGAAGTGGAGGAGGGCTCCTCCTCTGGGGTTTCTTCTCGCTGCCTACGGGGCCTGAGTCCCCTTGCTGGTCCAGAGACCGGGGCAGGGGGTGCAGACGGGGAGGCTGATGAGTGGGGAGGCTCAGAGGAGCCAGCTGCCTCTGGCTGGAGTGGTGCAGCAGCGGCATATGGCGGGGGATTTACTTCACAATCTAAGTCTATCAAGGATGGATGGAGAGTTGGTTCTTCCTGCAGAATAGGCTTCTTAGGGGAATTAACAGGAATGGGGGTGTTCCCCGACACGGCCAGTATTGCGGGCCGGTCTGTAGGTGCTCCATGGATAAATGGCCACAGCCAGGAAGGGGGGTCTTCTACTAAAGTCTGCCACATAAGGACATAGGGATATTGATCAGGGTGGCCATGAAGACCGAGTCTATTAATGACATCTCGGACCTTCTTAATCGTGTCCAAGGAGAAGGTACCTTGAGGAGGCCAGGCTACATTAAAGGTTGGCCATTCTGCTGAGCAAAGGGTGTCAAACTTACCTTTCTTAATTTTCACACCATAATTGTGTCCCTTAGCATGGAGTTCTGAAAAATGACTCAGAAGAAGGGTCTTAGGAGTTACCTGAGCCTGTCCCATGATGATCAGGAGAGATGGACAGAGGAGACAGCAAAGAACAAAAGAGACAATTCCAGCTGACAAACAAATTCACACAGGACTCTCTAACATACACAAGTACCGGCCGGTCAACCAGACCACTCTCACAGGCGCAATTCCATTCACACCAGACTCTGGATCCTTACCCAAAGACCGCCCAAATGGCGTCCACTGAGGATGCTGGCACGGCTCCTGACCATCAGGGATGTCTCCCATGACTTCCAATAGTGAAGCCTCCAGGGCTGTAATCCCTTCCTTCCACTCAATGAGAATTCCCAACCAAATTCAGACGGGGACTCAAAGTCCCTCCAAACGGAGGTGGCCACTCACGATAATATAAGCCACAAAGCGAGGTTTATTTCCAGCCAGCTGGGGTCCGGGTATCCGCCTGACGCAGTGGGTTTCAACACGGACCCCGAATACAAAATTCAGGCTGCTTTTATATTTTTTTTTAGACATCAGTCACGGTTACACAGCAATTTTTATGGTCCCTGGGGTCACATATTTCTGATATCTCCCACATCCTGGTGGTGGGGCCAGATTACTTGAAGATTATTTATCAGGAATTTGGTAAACACCAGGTGTCTCAACTCATTGACTCACATACTGTTTTAGCAAGATTAACCAGAAACAGTCCCTGTTCCCAGAAACCATCCCACCTCCCTTTGTTCCAGTAAGTGGTGGCTTGGGTCATGTTAGCCATGGCGGGTTTCAGGCTGAGTGGGCTGCAAGCCTCAAAGGTACCCTAATGTTTGTACCCTAACATAAGAGAACAAGCTTAGATTATAAAATAAATTAATTCAAACTACTTGGTAGGCAGCTATGGGTGTTTTCTTATTTGCATCAGGATATTTGACATATTTCAGATTCCTGTCAAATCTTTGTTACAAAGAGTGATAAAAGATTGATTTCCTTGTGGATGCCAAACTGAGTGACACCTTTGGGACACAAAGTAGTGATTTTCACTCTCAGATCGTCAGAACTCAATTTTTGCACTGTCAAACCCAGTCTAACTATTACAGAAGTTACTTACCAAGGAAGGAACTGTTTTTCCAATTGCCTATGATAGTTTCACCAGAACAGCCACAGGCTTTTACGTGCATTCTCATGTCACTGGGGATATAATAATTGAGATTCCCAATGCACTCCATTTCTAAGAACTCCTAAGGAATAAGAAATGGAGTAGTTGCACTGGGATTTTTTTTATATGAACACATTGCTAATTGTAGTTGAAATACTGTCAGTGTTAATTTGAAAAGTTAATTTTCACTGTTTGTAATATTGTAATCTGATAAAGGAACTCTTATAAAATTAGTTCAAATATATGAAAACATAGCTCTTTCCTCCTAAATTTTTTCAAAAATCACAAGGAAAATCTAAAATGATACTCCTTATTATCAGTAGTAAAAATTTATAATTTTTTATGACATTGAGGGGTGTGTCCAGTGAAGCCTTATGTAAAACTCGATATGATCACATGATTTCTGACAAGCCAGAGCTTAGATAAAAGCATCTATACCAAAGAGTATTAACAGGACTGCAGGCTTTCTCAGTAAATACAGGTTTTCATTATCAATTTAATTAATTTGGAGTACCTCATACATGAAAATGTCATTAAACCAACTATATTTAATATCTGGTTATAATTAATAGAACCTAACCAATTATACTAAAGGCTCTAATGTTTTAGAGCCAGAGGTTGATTTAATAATGATACTTGTTTCTACAGAATTTTCATGGGAATACTGTTCAAGTTTATATCCAAAGCAGCTATTCACTTCTGAACACTAAAAATAGTCAGCCAATCACAATTTAATTATTTCTAGAGAAAGAATGCCATGGCTTTAGTTCACTCTCTAAGTTTTAGCTGTTGAAAACAATCTTATGGGAAGCTCAAGTTTGAACTCATTTTCATTCCAGTCTGATCCTCTTACCTCAATGCACACAAAATTGAAATTCATTCTTGGCTAAAATTGAAATTAGTTCTTGACTGAGGACAATTTATTGATAACTTTGGTGAAATACAAGTTAACTCTTAAAAAAGAAGTGAAACTTCATCATTTTAGAATAATTTGGCCATAGTAAGAATTTAAAATTTTATTTAAATAGTGACAAAGAGTACTGGTATAATTTGAATTTTTAAAAATATAATGAACAAACAAATTTTCTGAATATGCTTTGTTTACATAGTAGCTAATTTAAATTTCAATAAGTGTAATTATTTACCTTTTAAAAATATTTTTATTGTGCAGGGGGTACATTGTGACATTTATAAAAGTTCTTACAATATATCAAATATATCATAGTTCAATTCACCCTCTCTATCATTCTCCTTTATCTCTCCTCTCCCTATTCCTGAAATAGTTTAAACAGATCTCATTTCTCCATTTACAAACATGTGTACACAGTATTTGCACCATGTTCATCCTCCTACACTCTTAGTGCACATCCTCACCTCTTCCACTGGTATGAAACCCCCAAATAGGAACTATTCTGCCCTCCCATTCTCTAATTTTGTAAAAAACAAATGGTATTTTTTTGTTTAAGATAAATATACAGGAAGTTTTCATGTGACATTTCCAAGTATATATTAGTTATAACCCGAACTGGTTCATTAGTTCATCTCCTCTATTTTTCTGCTTTCTACCTTAGTCCCCTTCTTAGGGTGATTTCAACAGGTTTAAAAATTCTATATTCATTCTTGTATAGGAAGTACATAAACATATTCACCTTCTTAACTTCCTTCTTTTACAATCCCACTCATATGACCCCCCTTTGGTGAAACCTGTTTTTCATAATATTGTTTGTGTTTTTATGGGGTCAGTATTACATATATGAGAGAAAGCATGTGGGTTTTGACCTTCTGAACCTGGATAACTTCACTTAAGATAATGTTCTCCAGTTCCATCATTTAACCTGAAAACAACAAAATTCCATTCTTCTTTGTGACTGAATAAATTCCATAGTATATAACTACTACACTTTCTTAATTCATTCATCAGTAGTGGGGTATCTTGGATGTTTCTCCATAGCTTTGTTATGGTGAATAATACTGCAATAAACACGAGTGTGCAAGTGCCTTTATTGTAACATGACTTACACTCCTTTGAGTATATCACTAGGAATGGTTTAGCAGGTCATATGGCAGTTCCATTTTTAGGTTTTGGGGCAGCCTCCACAGTGTTTTCCATAATGGTTGTCATAACTTGCATTTCCACCAACCATGTATAAGGGTTCAAAAAGTGTAATTATGGATAATTATTTAGATTCTTACCTTTAAAAGGCCAGTCCTTCTCTTTTTAGAGGACAGTCCTAACCTAATATTTTAATAATTGATTGTCCTATTGGAAGCTGTGGTTAGAGATCCAAGCCTCTGCAGATGAGTAGAAAAAGGGATCATCAACATTATCTCCAGCTATCACACTGGTTTGTGAAAGAAAACAGTAGCAACTGCTGCTTAATTCCTGGAAATTTGTACACTTGTTTATTGTGATTCTGAATTTCACTGACACACTGTCCAAGAGAAACAGAGGTTTATGAAGGATGAAGGGGATTTTTTATTATATTAAGTTAATTATCCTCAGTATCCAATTGTATTAGAAAAGCAGAGTTTTAGCTATTTAATCAGACTACACAGTATTGTCTTATCAAATCTTTTTGATGATATCAGGAGAACCAGTTTCTTCATCATAATTGGCCTTATCAAATTGGAGTTAAATGAGTATAATTGAAGGTAGAGTATAACCATTGTGAAGTGAGTCGAAGACTGGCAGATATCCTTCTAGGTGTTTATCAGTTATTGCAATGGGTACACAACAGGATATCAACTTTTCCACAGATTTGGCCAATTGCATAGTATGGAAAGGAAAACAAATATGAGGAAATTCAAACAAATGTAGTTTCCTAGTCAAAGATTTTAAAACTTCAAATTTTAGCATGCAATTGACTAAAAATGCCAAAAAGACATGAAATGGAATGTGAAATTTCCTCATTTCTTAGTACTAAGGAAAAAATACCTAGTACAGATTTGGGTTATGAGAATGAAAGTGTACAAAAACCCAGACAAAATTGTTACTTGACACTCATAATTCTTCTCTACACTTGTCTGAGAATGGTCACTATTAGCACAGGTAGGTATGGCAATTTCAAGTTGGCTTCAGCTGGGATAAGGAAACCCTGCAGAAACTGACATAATTGCAAAGATTTAGACTCCACAACTACAGATGTGTGGGACCTCAAACTCTCAAACTCATGAATGTAAAAGAGTGACTCTAGAGGTAGAATGATAAGGGAAAAAGAGGAGGGAAAACAGAGAGATGATCAAAGAGCAACAGACAAGGAGAATATAATCAAAGTACATTATATGCATATATAAAAACTTTATAAAGAAACCCCTTACTTTCTGTAATTTCATACATGATAACTAAAAACGAAACACAGAAATTAGCTTTTCCAACAAATGTTCTTTCATACAGTAGTGGATGACTGTGAAGTGTTCTTTTTTCTTTTTTTTCCTCACAAAAACTATAGCATTCTTACATGTTCCAATCACTAGCTGGAAACAGAAAATTGGATAATCCCCTAAGACGTACACATGTATCTTCATTCTGAAGACTTCTCTAATATTTCAGTATCCTTTAGAGATCCTTTATGTAATTAAGGTCTTTCCTTAGACTTAACACAGTATTTTGCTTCTCATTCTGTGTATATTTTTTTCATGTTTTTATTTCCTTTTAAGAAATATTTCTATCAGTTTAATAATTTGCTATTACTCCTCTTGTCCATAATATATTGATCTTCAGTTTCCAGGAAACCATGGTCAAATAAAAAGTCATGAAGACTTTTATACTTCACCACTTTTTTCGCATCAATATTCCTACACATTGGATTAATTTACTGAGGGACCAGTTAAAATACAATTGAATAAAAAATGAACTCATGTTCTAGACATATATCAAACTAGCAAATGCTAATAATAACCACAAATCAGTCCTGGGAAAACTAGGGAAGACTTAGAAATATGGGAGGCTCTACTATTCAGACCAATGCCCTATAGGAAACATAAAAATTATATGGGATTATTTTAAATTTATTTAAAATTAGAGGAAATTGATAAGATACTCAATTATTAACAAACCAAGCTCTGAAAAATGAAATATTCTTTTAATTGATTATGAATAAATGATACAAACATTAGAGTTAGTGGGTAAATGAATGTGACTAAAGATGCAATAAGGCCTAAAGCAAACTCTGATAGATTTGATTGATTCATCAAGTCAGAGGAAGGTAAATTATTCTGAAGGTAAATGTCTACTGTAGCCTCTGGTTTTTTTATTCAAAATGTCCCACATAAAATGAAAAAGAAATGAGACATATGCAGAAGCAGAGATACACAATCCCACAAAAATGAAAGGTACTGAATACTGTAAAGAAAAGCTAACTCAGATATTGTCTTTTTCAAATAAGTAAATAAAATATAATCATGAGAAATTTCTTTAAAGAAATAGAGAAAAAGTGAATAGCATATGTGAACAGATGAGAAATTTTAACAGAACATTAGACACTACAAACAAATTCAATTGAATTTTTAAAATAAAAAACATATATTAATATCAAAATGTCCAATGAGTAGACCTAATATGAAGTGTAAAAAAAAAAAAGTCTATGTAGATCAGTAAATGTAAGTTCTCCAAGCTGATGTATTGAGAAAAAATTATTATTGTAAGATTAAAAATGACATCATATTAAAGATTTGAGAAAAATACGACAAAATATCAACATACTTAATATATACGCATAATTTAGGTCTTCGAATGACAGGAGAAGAAGCTTATTTAATGGGATAGTATCTGACTAAAATTTATGTAGTAACCAATACTCAACTCTAGAATTTTCACTTAACAGAAAGCACAATGAGTACAAAGTAAGTAACAAATAGGCATATATTTGTTTGAAAGAGAAACAAAATATAAAACAAGTACAAAAGGACATTAACATGCACAAAGTAGTCCAAAACAATTACCAAATAAAGTATACATTAAAAATAACAGTTGATTCATCTCTAACTGATCTTTACACTAGATCAACATGGGTCATAAGACATGAGTACATGAAAGCAATGTTAGGAATCTTTGTGTATAGCTATCTTTAACTCAACTAGCAAAAATGTGTTGTCTTCCTTGTTAAGCTTGTATCTGCGATAAGGGCAGAACAGGTTCTACCTGGAAGTGAGGGGGTGAGGGAGGAGAGGGTGAGGGAGAAAGGACAAGGTAGAGAAATGCCCAAACAATGTATGTGCATGAGAATAAATGAATAAAAACTAAATGAATAAAATAACAGTTGAAGTCTAAGTACAAATTAATGGATTATTATAAAGCAATAGAATTACAAGATAAAATTGCAAATTTTGAAAGTCAAACTATTTTCTTATATTCATAGAATATCTTTAAAAAACTTTCTCACAGATATGGCACCAGTCCTAAGCACTTCTATGGTGAGTTCTAAAAAGTGTCAGCAATGAATAATTTCAAATTATGCAAAATTGTTCAGAAAACAGAAGAATAGAGCATATTTTCATATATTTATATAAGAAAAATAATCTTAAAAATAAATCCTGAGAACTTTGCAAATAAAGAACATTACTGTTATATATACCTTATGAAGTTTCATATACTAATTCCTTAGCAGATCTTTAGCAAATAAAATCTAGTGCTATTTAAAAGAGATAATATACTTTGTGTGAAACAGATTTATCACAGATATTCAATGTGGAATACCACTTGAAAGTTAATTTATTAAGAGTTTAAAAGAGAAAAGAGATAAAGTTATCTCAAAAATACAGAAAAACGATATGGCAGATTCAATACACATTAAAATTTCCTTCTCACAAGTGGAAAATAAAGAAAGCTGAACTTAAAGTGTAGCAATGATTACTTGGGACTGTGAAGGCTGTATGGAGTATATATAGGGGAGGTGTGGCAGTGGTAGAAGGTTGGTTTAATATGATCAATGTATACTGCATGTATCATAAAAAATTCTCTGAATCATAAATATAAATTTATCTACCTGTCTATCTATCTATCTATTTCTACAGACAAAATAACAAAACAATTTCCTAGTACTTCTTCCCAAATAAAGGAGACATAAAAATTCCTTTAAAAATAGTTCAAGTAGTTGTTTTTATTTTTTATTTTTTTTTTTGAAATAATTCTCCTTTTATTTATGCTTTTATCTGTATTAACATATGCATGTGTATATGTGCAAATATATTTTAGCAATAGAATTCTTTTGTTTTGGTAGGGCTGGGGGTTTGAACTCAGGCCTTCGTGCCTGCAAAGCAAGTGCTTTGCTTCAAGTAGTTGTTTTTAAAGAAGCTCAGTAAACATCAAGATAAAGGAATAGATAATTTCATTCAATTCTGAAAAACATGAATAAAACAAGAACTTAAGTCAGATGTGATGACACATGCCTGTAAACCCATTCTCAGAAGCTTGAGGCAGGAAGTAGAGAGCTAGAAGCAATCATGGGCTAAATGATTTAAGAAAAAACGAATTATAAAAAGACTGAAGGTGTAGCTCAAGTGGTTGAGTGCTTACCTAGGAAGCATAAAGCCCTGAGTTAAACTCTCTCCCCAAAATAGAAAACCTAAAAGCAAAAATTAACAAGAAAATAACAACAAACAAATACAAGAAACAATATGTCTACTTAAAGGTAGGGTTGTTTGAAAATATGCAACCAAAGGTGAATAAAGAAGACAATAATGATAAGAAGTGAGGAAACTGTACAAGGTATATCAAAACACCTAGCTTTTGTATCATAGTGGCTTAAGGAGAGAAAAGAAGGAAAGATTACTCAAGGTTAGGATACTCAAAGATCTACATTTAGGCTCTATAAATAGAAAACTAAGCCAAGAACCAAGGCATGTAATTGTCAAACAGGATAGCACCTATTGTCAAGGGAATGATTCTGAATAAATTGCTTAGGAACTTTAAAGGGCAAAGAAACCATGAACTTTACATGCAGAGACAGAACTTGGCAGTTGAGCCTTTTTTCTGGATGTCTTTTGTGATAAATTCATGTCTATCCTTTCATCCTGAAAGGAATTTAGCCATACACAACCATCACTACTTCCATTGTTTTCACCTAAAGACTTGTCTCCTTCAAGACTTAGCTGTAGGAGTTGATAGGATTTGAATTCCTAGACAGTCATAGAATACAGGAAAAAAAGAAATGGACCTATATTCAACAAGTATTGTACCAGCATCATCAGAGATGCAGGCTGTATGTGTGTGCATGCCTCCCCCAGTTCCTCTTTCTAACCTATTTCAGATGTGTAAGGTTCATATTCACGCTCATTTTCACTCTGAATAGAGAAGTAACATACAAACGTTCAACCCTTTAAGCTACATCTAGAGTCTGACTCCTAATTTATCAGCTTTGAAGTACTGATAAGAGATAACATGTCCTATAATCTTGGGAGCCACCAAAAACAGAGATAGCAATATTGGAAAACACCAATTTGAGAGGCATATTAAAAATCTCTGGCTGGATGGATTGATTATATCTTTCTTCTACACAATGCTGTTACTACCAGACTGAAAAACCTATTTGTCTCATCTAATGCATAGAAACCAACAAGAGCAAAGAAAAATGAATATGTGGAGGGATATGTCATTTAAGGAAAACATGATAAATTTCCAGAAACTGACCTTAGCAAAGTGGAGAAGTCTGATTTCCTTACAGGGAAGTTAAAGTACTCATAATCATGTTCACAGATGTCAAAAGAACAATGAAGATAAAACTGAGAATTTATTTATTATTTATTTATTTATTGGTGGTTCTGGGCTTTAAACTCAGGATCTCTGCACTTGTTGGCAAGGTACTCTACCTCTTGTGTGAGTCACCAGTCATTTTTCTGTTTGTTTGTTTTTCTTATTTTTCAGATAGAGCTTGCGTTTTTGCCCATGGTCATCTTCCAACTAAAGGTCTTCTATCCATGACTCCTGTGTAGCTTGAATTTCAGGTGTGCACCCTCTCTCCCAGATTATTTATTGACAAGGATGTCTCTGTATCTTTTTGCCTGTGCTAGTTTCGAACCATGATCTTCCAGTCTCTGCCTTCTGAATCAGCTGGGATTAAAGGCATGAGCCATTGACTGACACAAACTGATATTTTCCATGAGGAGACAGAAAGTATAAAAAAGTACTAGGAAGCAATCATAGATATAAAAAGAATATAACAGAACTGAAAAAGGATCAACAGAGGATTTCAAGTCAATACTTGATCGAGTAAAAGGAAGAATCTGAGAACTCAATGGCAGGTCTTTAGAAATCAGACAATCTGAGGAACAAAAAGAAAAGAAAAGAAATAGAGTAAGGATAGTTTACACTATACTACTTGTGCATATATATCTGAAGGAATCAAAGCCAGCACACAATAGAGATAAGTTCACACCCATGTTTATTACAGCACTATTTGCAGTGGCTAAATATGGAATCATTCTAGGTGCTCATCAAAGGATGGATAATAAAAATGTGGTATATATAACACAACGGAATGCTACTCAGCCATAAACAAGAATGAAAGCATTTCTTGAAAATGGATGAAGAGATGATATTCAGCAAAATAATTCAGACTCTGAAAGATATCTATTATGTGTTCTCTCAACTGTGAAACTTATATTAAAAAGGCAAAATCATTAAAGTAGAAGGGCAACTATGTGGGAAAAAGAAGGACCAGAGTGAGAGGTAATGGTGGATGAAGTGTGAGCATGGGGATGAATGGGAACAAAGTACATTAGCATAAGCATATGAAAACATCACAATGAAATCCCTTGTTGTCTATAACTGATATATGGTAATAAAAAATTGAAAATGCATGGAAATATGCCAGGAAGTTAAATCACAAAGATATTGTTATAAAACAGAGACCTGTGAGATATTATCACACATAGCAACATACATATTATCCATGTCCCAGAAGGAGAAAATGGAGAGAGTGAGAACAATAAAAATATTGAATAAATAATGATAAAAAAACTTCCCAGACCTAAGGAAGTAAATAGAAATCTAGATCCAGAAAGTCTAAATTAAAAGTAGTGAGTCTAAAAAGAATCATTCCCAACACACATCATAATCAAACTATAAAATTTAAAGACAAAGATTTGAAAAGTGCAAAGAAGAAGAGAATTATGTGTAGAACAGAATATATAATATTATAAATTGATTTTTCACTAGATATTTTGCAGGACAGTAGTAATTGTGAGAATATTTTCAAAGTATTAAATTTAAAAATTGATACAATTTGACTACACCAAATCCATCTTTCAAAACTGAAAGTATGGTAGCAAATTATCATATAAGCAAAAGCATGGAGAGTTATCACTTTCTGACCTGCCTTAAGAGAAATACTGAAGGGAATTCTTCAAAATGAAGGAAAAGGATCCTTGGAAGTAACAGAAAAACATATACAAATCTAAAAATAACTAGTAGAATAGCCATCATCAGCAACACTACCAACAACAGGTGTTGGCGAGGATGCGGGGTAAAAGGAACCCTCTTACACTGTTGGCGGGAATGTAAACTAGTACAACCACTCTGGAAAAAAATTTGGAGGCTACTTAAAAAGCTAGACATTGATCTACCATTTGATCCAGCAATACCATTCTTGGGGATATACCCAAAAGACTGTGACACAGGTTACTCCAGAGGCACCTGCACACCCGTGTTTATTGCGGCACTATTCACAATAGCCAAGTTATGGAAACAGCCAAGATGCCCCACCACTGACCAATGGATTAAGAAAATGTGGTATCTATACACAATGGAATTTTATGCAGCCATGAAGAAGAATGAAATGTTATCATTCGCTGGTAAATGGATGGAATTGGAGAACATCATTCTGAGAACATCATTGAACATAGCCTAGCTCAAAAGACCAAAAATCATATGTTCTCCCTCATATGTGGACATTAGATCAAGGGCAAAC
Organism: Castor canadensis; assembly: GCF_047511655.1. Lineage (NCBI taxonomy): Eukaryota > Metazoa > Chordata > Mammalia > Rodentia > Castoridae > Castor > Castor canadensis. Next base: position 191,025,669 of record NC_133386.1, read on the forward strand.
ACAACAATGGGATTGGACTTTGAGCACATGATAAAAGCATGAGCACACAAGGAAGGGGTGAGGATAGGTAAGACACCTAAAAACTAGCTAGCACTTGTTGCCCTTAACGCAGAGAAACTAATGCAGATTCCTTAAAAGCAACTGAGGCCAATAGGAAAAGGGGACCAGGAACTAAAGAAAAGGTTAGATCAAAAAGAATTAACCTAGAAGGTAACACACATGCACAGGAAATCAATGCAAGTCAACTCCCTATATAGCTATCCTTATCTCAACCAGCAAAACCCCTTGTTCCTTCCAATTATAGCTTATACTCTCTGTACAACAAAATTAGAAATAAGGACAAAATAGTTTCTGCTGGGCATTGAGGGGGTGGGGGGGAAGGGAAGGGGTGGAGTGGGTGGTAAGGGAGGGGGTGGGGGCAGGGGGGAGAAATGACCCAAGCCTTGTATGCACATATGAATAATAAAAGAAAAAAAAATAACTGGTAGAAGTAAAGGTATTATTGAACTCTAAAAGTTTAAAAATAACTGGTAGGAGTATTATCAAATGCCAAAACTACTGCAATTGGATGAGTGAATCAAGCATGTCTATAGTATAACTATTGAAAGGTAAAATTATTAAAACCAACTAGCTTTATAAAGACTGATTAAGTATACCAATTATTATCATATCAAATCATATAAGTCAAAATAAATAGTAGGAAGGATTTTGAATATTCTCATTATAAAGAAATAATTTTATTTGAGATAATGAATAACCTCAATATCCTGAGTAGATCATTATATAGTGTGTTAATACAACAAAACATTACACTGCACATTAACTTGTACAATCATAATTTCTCAATTAACTTTTAAAACCATTCAATTGTGACATCAAAACTTAAAATGTCACAGGTTATTTTAAAAAGTTAGTATTTGTATATGCAATCCAAGTTAAATTATCAGTCCAAGTTAAATTATCAGCTTAACACAAACAGTCATAAATATAACACATTTTATAAGATTTTAGTTAACCACAAAGGAAATGTTTAAAATATATACACAAAAAAACAGAAGAAGGGGAAAATGCAAAGTACCCCACTATACTATTTGATGGCATAGGAACAAAGGCCATCAAATCAAAATGAAATAATGTAATACAGGAAGAAAGGAACAAAGGATCCACCAAAAAAAAAAAAAACTAGAAAATAGTTAACAAAATGGAATTAGTAGGTCCTTAGCTATTTTTATATCTTGAATGAGTGTCCCTCACAGGATTTGGTTGAGTTATGAAGTTTTGTGAACTTTTTAGGGATAGGGCTTAGCAGAAGGTCCTTAGGTAATTGGGGTTTGCTCTTAGATGTTGCTGTATGACGTTATTCTCCTCTCTCTTCTTGTCTGTAGATATGACCTCTCCCTCTGACACACATTCCCACTATGATGTTCCACCCTTCATGAAGCCCAAAACAATGGGATATCCAATCATGACCTTGACATTCAGAAATCTGAGCAAAAATATGTCCCTCTTTACTTCAGAAATAGCCAATGTCAGATAGTTCATTATAGTGCTGGCAAGTCAGCTAATATAATGTTAATGATTATGTTATTATATTAATGGAATTAACATAATAATTAATTAATTATATTAATACTGAAGGTAAATACAATATATTTTCCTAGTAATCTCCAAGTAATCATCCAGAGTATTTAATAGATTAAAAAAGCAATTTCTAACAATATGCTGCCAATAAGGTATGCCCATCGTCTTAAAGTACACTCTTATACTGAAAGAGAACAAACTAAAAAAGATATTCATATAAATGGAAAAAAGGTGAAAAAGATCAAGGATAAGTATCTGTATTTCAGGTAAAATAGACTGTAAAAAGAGAGATAAAGATGTCAGTTCATCAAGAGAACATGGTAAATCTATGTCTCCATCTATCCATCTATTTATCTCTCTCTTTCTTACAGTCTTTCTCTATAAAAGTATAAGTGATACTGGGGATTGAACGTTGCGTTTTGTGCTTGCCTCTACCAATTCAAACACATGCTTCCAGTCCATTTTTCTTCAGTTATTTTTAAGAGAAGATTTCTGCTTTGTCCAAGGCTAGGTACAGATCATGATCCTCCTACCAATGCCTTTTGCATAGATAGGATTACAGACATGCATTTACCACCACACCTGGATCATTGTTTTGTGATATAGTCTCTCTAAAGTCTTTTGCCCAGCTAGCTTCAAATCATGATTGTCCTATCTCTGCCTCTGAAGTAGTTGGGATTACAAACATGAGCCACCATATCAGCAGTATCATGCTTTTTGATTACTACAGCTTTGCAGTACATTTTGAGATATTTTGAGATCTGGTGATTTTGAGATCTGGTACTGTAATGCCTCTAGCTCTATTATCTGCGATAAAGGTTGTTTTGACTTCCCAGGGAATTTTGTGGATCCATATGAATTTTAGAATTACTATTTTCTATTGCTATAAGGACTGTTACTGGGATTTTGACAGATTGTAGAACAAGTGCTCTCCCCCACCCATCAGGCCCTGCTGGGATCCAGCTCTGGGTGGAAGAGCTGGAGCCCTGCCCTGCTGGACAGGCACCAGTGTGGTGCAAGACAACATCCACCCACCAGCCAGCCAGGAACCCCGCCTCTTGTGTGGACACAGCCTTCCCTCTACAGGCTTCGCAGATAACTGCTCCACCAGGCTTTTGCTCAGGCTACCACTAGAGTCCTCTAAGTGTGCCTAAGAGAAACACACAGACTGGACTGGACACTAAAGAAGTAAAAACAACTAAGACTGAAATGCTACTGTTCCAGAACTGGTGATTGTTTTGTCATCTTTTTCTCCCTTCTTTAAGGGTTTGGCAGCCTGGTTTGCTGTTTGCTCACTCATCATCTCTCACATTTTTTCCTTTTTTTTTCCCTCTCTTCTTTCTTCCTTTTATCTTTCCTTCTCTTTCTCTTTTTTAACCTTCTCTCACAGTTTTGTTAGTATTAATATTATAACCCATCTAATACTAAATTACACATAGTACAGGGACAGAAATGTTACCTAGTGGAAGTATGGGAAGAAGAAAAAGGGAGGGAAACCATTCTCTCCCCAAAAATAAATTAGCACAGTATTTAGGGCAAAATGAAGAAAATGGATACCCAGATCCAGACTTCAACAAAACAAAGATAAACTATACCAAGGAACCCAACGAAAACCACAAGAACACCCTGAAAGAAGAAATTCTAAAGGTAATTAATGAGAATTTCATAGAGATGCTACTAGCCATGGTCAACCAAAATGTACAGGAGACACTCAAGAAATTCTGAGACAAGAAAACTAAAGAATATGAGAAAACACAGAAAGGAAATAAAATTAATCATAGGAGTCCTAAACAAACACCAAACTGAAACAAAGATCACCATAAACAGAGAGAAAAATGAATTAAGGGCAAAAATTGACAATATTAAAGAAGAAATAACCCATGGTATGGAAAACCTCAGAAAAAAGAATGAAACAGAAATACAAAACAAAATGAAGGGTCATTCCAGCAGAATAGAATAAACAGAAGACAAAATCTCAGAACTTGAAGATGAAATGGAATTAAATGAAAAACTGAAGAACCACTAGTTGAACAACTCAAGACCTGTGAAAAGAAAATGGAAGAACTCACTGACTCCATCAAAACACCCAAAATGAGAATCATGGGCATTGAAGAAGGAGAAGAGGTGCAAGCAAAAAGAATGTGCAATGTATTCAACAAAATAATAACAGGAAATTTCCCAAATCTAGAGAAAACTATGCCATTCAGATACAGGAAGCCTCCAGAACACCGAACACACCTGTCCAAAATAGAACTACCCCATGACATATTATCATTCAAACAATAAGTACAGAGACTAGAGAAAGAATATTGAAGACTATAAGAGAGAAAAAACAAATGACATACAAAGATAAACCCATCAAAATCACAACAGACTTCTCCACAGAAACATTAAAGAGTAAGAAGAGCATGGGATGAGATCTTCCAAGCACTGAATGAAAATAACTTCAATCTTAGGATACTTTACCCAGCAAAACTATCATTCAAAATAGATGGAACAATTAGTGTCTTCAATGATAAGCAGAAATTAAAACAATATATGACCGCCAAGCCACCACTACAAAAGATTCTCCAAGGAATTCCGCACATGTATAATGAAAGCAAACAAAACCATGAAAAGTCAGGCAATACCAAACCACAGGATAAGAAAAGGAAAGAAAGTAAAGAGTGACATTGATAATCAAATTCTTAATCAACAAAGACAACTACATGACAGGGATCACCATGTACTTATCAATACTAACACTGAATGTTAATGGACTAAATTTCCTCATCAAAAGACACTGACTGGCAAACTGGATTAATATGGAAGATCCAACAATCTTCTGCCTACAGGATACTGACCTCATAAACAAAAATAAGCACTGGCTGAAAGTGAAAGGCTAGAAAAAGATTTACCAAGCCAATGGTCCCTGAAAACATATTTATCTCGGAAGGTAGACTTCAAACCTACATTGATCAAATGAGATAAAGGACACTCCATACTAATTAAAGGGGAAATACACCAAAAGGAAATAACAATTATCAAACTATATGAACCAAATGTCAATGCACCCAATTTCATCAAACATACTCTGAAGGACCTAAAAACATATATAAACTCCAACACAGTGAGAGTGGGAGACCTTAATACTCCCCTATCATTAATAGATAAGTCATCCTAACAAAAAATCTATAAAGAAATCCTAGACCTAAATTATACCATAGATTAAATGGGCCTAGCTGATGTCTACAGAATATTTCATGCAACATCTGCACAATATACATTCTTCTCAGCAGCCCATGGAACCTTCTCAAAAGTTGATCATATCTTGGGGCACAAAGGAAGCCTCAGCAAATATAAGAAAATAGAAATAATCCCATGCGTTCTATCTGATCATAGTGCATTAAAATGAGAACTCAACAACAAAAAGAGCTGTAAAAAACATGCAAACAATGGGAAGCTGAACAACACATTGCTCAATAATGAATGGGTCATCTGTGAAATAAAAGAGGAAATTAAAAGGTTCCTGGAAGTTAATGAAAATGAAAACATGACCTACCAGAACCTATGGGACACAGAGGGAAGTTTATAGCCATGAGTGCATAGATTAAAAATACAGAGAGATCTCAAATCAATGACCTAATACGACAGCTCAAACTCCTAGAAAAACAAGAACAAGCAAATCCCCAAATAAGCAGAAGGAAAGAATTAATTAAAATAAGGGCTGAAATCAAAGAAATACAAACAAAAAAAATACAAAGAATCAATGAAACAAAAAGCTGGTCATTTGAAAAAATAAATAAGATTGACAGACCCCTGGTAAACCTAACTAAAATGAGGAGAGAAAAAAACTCAAATCAATAAAATCAGAAATGCAAAATGGAAGATAACAACAAACACCACGGAAATCCAGGAAATCATCAGAGACTACTTTGAGATCCTATACTCTAATAAATTTGAAAATCTTGAAGAAATGGACAAATTTTTTGAAACTTATAACCACCAAACTAAATCAAGAAGATATTAATCATTTGAATAGATCTATAATACAAAAAGAAATTGAAGCAGCATCAAGTCCAGGACCTGATGGATTCACTGCTGAATTCTATCAGACTTTTAAAGAAGAACAAACACCAACTCACCTTAAACTGTTCCAGAAAATACAAAGGGAAGGAACACTGCTTAACTTATTCTATAAAGCCAATATTACTCTCATCCCAAAACCAGACAAAGACACCTCCAAAAAGGAGAATTATAGGCCATTTTCCTTAATGATTATTGATGCAAAAATCCTTAAGAAATTAATGGCAAACTGAATCCAACAACACATCACAAAGATCATACACCATGACCAATTTGGCCTTATCCCAGGGATGGAGGGATGGTTCAACATACTCAAATCTATAAATGTAATACAGCACATCAATAGAAGCAAAGACAACACCACTTGATCATCTCAATAGATGCAGAAAAAGCCTTTGACAAGATCCAACACCACTTCATGATAAAAGCTCTAAGAAAACTAGGAATAGAAGGAATGTACCTCAACATGGTAAGGGCTATTTATGACAAACCTACAGCCAACATCATAATTAATGGTGAAACACTGAAACCATTCCCCCAAATTCAAGAATGAGACAAGGGTGCCCACTATCCCCACTCCTTTTCAACATAGTACTGGAATTTTTAGCCAAAGCAATCAGGCAAGAAGAAGAAATAAAAGGAATACAAATAGATAAAGAAACTGTCAAAATATACTTATTTGCAGATAATATAATCCTATACCTTAAAGACCTGAAAAACTCTACCCAAAAACTCAGAGACACCATAAACAGCTACAGTAAGTTGACAGGATACAAAATCAACCTACAAAAATCATTAGCTTTTCTATATACCAACAATGAATATCTGAGAAGGAATATATGGAAACAATTCCATTTACAATAGCCTCAAGAAAATCAAATACTTAGAAGTAAATTTAACAAAAGACGTGAATGAACTCTGCAAGGAGAATTACAAACTCCTGAGGAAAGAGATTGAGGAAGTTTACAGAAGATGGAAAGATCTCCCGTGCTCATGGATCAGTAGAATCAACATAGTAAAAATGGCTATAGCTCCAAAAGCAGTCTAAATGTTTAATGCAATTTCCATCAAAATTACAATGACTTTCATCACAGAGATTGAAAAATCTACTCTAAAGTTCATTTGGAAACACAAGAAACCATGAATAGCCAAGGCAATACTCCACAAAAAAAGCAATGCTGGAGGTATCACAATACCTGACTTCAAACTATATTACAAAGCAATAGCAGTAAAAGCAGTATGGTAGTGGCATAAAAACAGACATGAAGACCAGTGGAACAGAATAGAAGGTCTAGATATGAATCCACACAACTATACCCACCTCATTTTTGACAAAGTTTCCAAAAATATATGATGGAGAAAAGACAGCCTCTTCAACAAATGTTGCTGGGAAAAGTGGTTACCCATCAGCATGAAACTGAAACTAGATCCACATCTATCACCCTGTAGTACTATCAACTCAAAATGGATCAAGAACCTAAATATCAGACCTGAAACTCTGAAGTTACTACAGGAAGGAGCAGGAAACACTCTGAAACTAATAGGTATAGGCAAGGACTTCCTCAATACAACCCCAGCAGTCCAAAAACTAAGAGAAAGAATGGACAAATGGGACTTCATAAAATTAAAAAGCTTCTGTACTACAAAAGAAATTGTCTCTAAACTGAAGACACCACTCACAGAGTTGGAGAAAATATTCAACAGCTATATATCAGACAAAGGACTGATAACCAGAATATACAGGGAACTTAAGAAATTAAACTCTCTTAAAATCAATGAACCAATTAAAAAATGGGCAATTGAACTTAATAGAAGTTTCTGAAAAGAAGAAATTCAAATGGCAAAAAAGCACATGAAAAAATGCTCACCATCTCCAGCCATAAAGGAAATGCAAATCAAAACACTAAGATTGCACCTCACCCCTGTTAAAATAGCCATCATTAAAAACACCACCACCAACTTGTGTTGGCGAGGATATGAGGAGTTAGGAACCCTAATCCACTGCTGGTGGGAATGCTAGCTGGTACAACCACTGTGGAAAAAAATTTGGAGAGTTCTTAAAAATCTAAACATAGACCTGCCATATGATCCAGCAATCCTACTCCTGGGGATATACCCAAAGGAATGCAACACAGGTTACTCCAGAGGCACCTGCACACCCATGTTTATTGCAGTGCTATTCACAATAGCCAAGTTACAGAAACAACCAAGATGCCCCACTATTGGTGAATGGATCAAGAAAACGTGGTATTTGTACACAATGGAATTTTACTCAGCTATGAAGAAGAATGAAATCTTATTATTTGCAGGTAAATGGATGGAACTACAGAACATCATTCTGAATGAGGTCAGCCAGGTTCAGAAGACCAAAAATCATATGTTCTCCCTCATATGTGGACTTTAGATCTATGGCAAATGCAGCACTGTGGTTAGACTGGGACCACATGACAAGGGGAGAGCACATACGGGTGATAGAGAAATAGGTAAAAAACCCAAAACATGAAAGTGTTTGATGACCCCACTCCAGAGGAGCTAATACAGAAACCTTAAAGCAACAGAGGTTATCATGAGAAGGGGAACAGTAACAAGGGTAAAGATTAGTTAGAGATGAATCAACATGGGTCATAACACGAAAGCAATGCTAGGAATCTTTCGGATAGCTATCCTTAACTCAACTAGCAAAAATACTTTGTCCTCCTTATTATGCTTGTCTCTTTTCTTCAACAAAACTAGTGATAAAGGCAGAACAGGACCTGCCTGGAACTGACGGGGAAATAGGGGAGAGGGTGGGAGGTGGGGCATGGGGGAAAAGTGACACAAACAATGTATGTACATGTGAGTAAATGAAAAATAATAATAAAAAAGAAACATGTTTCAAAATGTTTTTTAAAGAGTTCCTAGAGAGTTTTTGCTTTACTCTCAGAAGAACCTGGAATAATCTGTGACACTTAACATATTGGGCAGTGTTATTTTTTGTCATGTCTAAGTGTGTTGGGGGAGACTTAAAAAAAAAAAAAAGAAAGTTCTCACTTGAGTTGGAAAAAGTATATTACTTCAATAAAATATTTAAATGAAAAAATGGGCAAAATATATTTATAGATTATGAAAAGTAGACAAAAAATTGAAATACATTTATGAATATTTTTCTACATCTGTAGCAATTATGGATATAAAAACTAACACCATGGTTAAATATAACCTCACTCTTGGTGGATTTTACTGTTATTCATAGAGAATTTTGGGAGGACAAGAAAGTTAAAAATTCTAGTGATTCTCAGATTTGCAGGCACATTAAATTTAGTTTTACAACAGAGTGGAACTCTTATTTTTAGAATATTTATCATCCATATCAAGATTCTTTTTTTTTTTTTTTTTTGGTACTGGGGTTTGAACTCAGGGCCTACACCATGAGTCACTCCACCAGTCCTTTTTTGTGTTGGGTATTTTCAAGATGGGGTCTCTCAAACTATTTCCCCAGGTTGGCTTTGAACTGCAATCTTCCAGATCTCTGCCTAGGATTATAGGTGTGAGCCACATGTGCCTGGCTAACGAATTCAGTTTCTCAGAAATATGTTACTGGCTTCCAGGGATTATGGGGAAAGGAAAAGGGAGCATAATTGCTACTAGGTATGGATTTCTTACTGGGGTGATAGAAAGTGTTCTGGAATTATAGTGGTGTTGGGTGCACAACTTTACAAATACCCTAAAAAAAGTGTATACTTTAAAGTGGTGACTATTGCACTGTATTATATCCTAATATCAAACAAAGTAATTCTATAAAAGCATGAAATATTCCTGAGAAGATGAAGGAAAACGTTTACAAACTGAAGAAAGAGTGGACAACAGAAAGGAATTTGGAATAATTAAGTAGAGTGGATCTTTGAATTACATAAGATTTTTTGCCTTGATTAGAGAAGGAATGTTTTGATTATACTGTATAGTTAAAGAGTAATTTGCAGTTTTCCTTCTTACATGAATTGATTTGCTAATAATAATGAAGAGGCAAAGCTTGACTTGTTAAAGTTGTTACTATATTTGCAAGAGACGATTCTGAACCAGGAATATAACTAATCAAACCAAAGCCTGAGGGAAATAGCTTCAGTCTTATGTCCCAAATGTAACCTGGTAAAATCAAATGCTATCTGCCTACTGTTCAGTTACTGAACACCTGCTCATCCCAAGTATGTTCATACCTCTCCGGATCTAAAATTGTGAAATAAAAGTGAGAAAAGTACTTGACAAATTTGTAAATGAATTATTTTGCTTGGTTAATTTAACATGTACTCAATTTCAATACATTAAAAATTAAATGGATTTTTTTCATCCCAACTGGAACACTGAGTGAACTTAAAAATACCGAAGTAATAAAATTTATTAATTTTTATTTCAGTCTAGCTACACAGGAAAACCTTTGTTTCTTCATAACTGTGAGTACACGTAGATGAAAATGGAATGGACTATTTCTTTTTATGTCAAAAATCATCAACTCAGCTCATTGCAAAAAACATGCAGTATTTGCTTACAACTAAAAAAACCTATAAATATCTACCAACGACATTTTAATTTTCATATCAATGAGGACACATAAGTACAAAAATACATATAAAAAGGAACTGAAGGCCATATAGGTCATAAGTATTTATTTTCCTTCATGTCATTTCCAATATTTAACATAAAATATCATTTAAAATACAATTCACTGTAAATATTTGTGGTAAATTGTTTTGACTCTGCTTCTTTTTAGCTCATGTCTTTGGCCAGGAAAAAAAACCTCAACTTTGAGTACAAGAACACTGGTGCAAACAGGTAATGAGTACTGTAGCAAAATCATAATACAAATTTAAAGGAAAGTCTATAAAATTTATTTTACTTCATATCAAATGTTAAAGAAAACATACATCATGAAAAGTCACAATAATTTTTACCATTCATAGTAATGGGCTTTTGTTTATAGAACTAATGCAAAAATCTTTGAAACAATTACAGTACTTTTAGGAAAATAATGTAGTCATTTTGTATCAATGTGAATATTCTGAAGCATAACAAATATTTAATCCTATTACATAGCCTTATCTCTCTAACATCAATGTTTATTTCATATTACTTTGAAGATCAAGTGTACTAAATGATAAGAAAAATAAGACCCAAAGAAATTAGGGAACTTGTGGAAAGTCATGTATCTACTCCATGAATACCATGTAGCTTTAGATAAAAGTTTATCAAGTGCCTCTTTGAGATTTTTGTAGATTTAAATAGATAACAATAGTTTTAAAGTATCATATGGCTAGGTAACTTTCTTAGAGGCATCAAATCAGGTTCTGCCTTACAAACACACTGTTGATATCCACAAAATGTATAGTTACCATTTTCATGATCATTTTCTCAAAGGTATAGACAAGATAAAGAAGAATGGACAAGGGAAATTGCTCCTTATTGACTGAATTCATTCTAATGGGAATTACCAATAACCCTAAGATGAAAATGGCTCTTTTCACCTTGTTTCTATTTGTTTATCTAATTAATCTTCTGGGAAATGTTGGGATGATCATTTTAATCAGACTGGACTCCCAGCTTCACACACCAATGTACTTTTTCCTCAGCAACCTCTCTTTCTGTGACCTCTGGTATTCCACAGCAATTGGACCCAAAATGTTTTCTTGCTAATGTTTTACATTTAGCAAGAAAAAATCAGTTCCTTTCTTTGGCTGTGCTCTGCAATTCTGCATTGCTTGTACGTTTGTACTGCTGCTGGCAGTGATGGCCTTCGACAGGTACAAGGCCATCAGCAATACCTTGCTGTATACAGTCCACATGTCCAACAGGGTGTGTGCCCTGCTCATGGCTGGGGTTTACATGGTGGGAATGGCAGATGCTTTGATACATACGACATTGACATTCCAGTTATGTTTCTGTGGGTCCAATGAGATTGACCACTTCTTTTGTGATATCCCTCCCATTTTACTACTATCTTGTTCAGATACACAGGTCAATGAGTTAGCAATATTCATTATTTTTGGATTCATCGAACTAAGCACTATTTCAGGTGTTCTTATCTCCTGTCGTTATATCATCTTATCAGTCTTAAACATCCGCTCTGCTGACAGGAGGCTTAAAGCTTTCTCCACTTGTGCCTCTCACTTAACTGTAGTAGCGATTTTCCAGGGAACTGTACTCTTCATGTATTTCTGGCCAAGTACTTCTTATTCTCTAGATCAAGACAAAATGACTTCACTGTTTTACACCCTTGTAATTCCCATGCTGAACCCGCTAATATATACTTTACGGAACAAAGATGTGAAAGAGGCCCTGGAAAAACTGAAAAATAAAAGATGGTTTTAATTATTGATCGTAAGTCCCAACCTTTTCCACAAGCATAGTGATTCTTGTTTTCCTAAAATTATATGCATGAAAAACAAAACTTTCTCAATGATTTTAATTTAAAAACATATTCTATCAGAGAATGCTATATATTATGTGATTTTTAATTCTGAACATCAAAGTATATTTTAATGATATTATTATTTGTAATAAAGCCCAATTACCAGAAAATATTATAGTCCCTGATTCTATTATGCTTCATTATATGTCTTGAACTAATATATAGTGCTACCTCACTGCTGAAAATTTCCTCACCTTTCTAAATTTGTGAGGTTTTTATTCATTCAATATTTCAATTGTATTAAAATTTACCAAGTTTTGACTAATTGCTTTTGTACATTTAAATGATGTGTTTTCATGGTAAATCCAGTTCTTATACTAGTAATTTCTAGAATCCTATACTAATGAATTCTAGTGCACATAGCATGCATTAATTAAGTACTCGTAATTCACCATAAGTTTCAACAACATTTATGAAGTGGACTGGGGAAATTAATTCTATTGTGCAGGAGAAAGATTTCATTGGATACAGATACTCTATCTCAGTTTTAAATAAAGGCAATACTGAAAAAGGAAACAGTTCTAGGCAGAGAGTCTGGCAAGTAGAGAAGTCTTAGAGTGGATGATTCAATTCTCTTAAGAAATAAGATGTTTTGTGAACACCAATGCAAGAAACCACTGCAAAGATAATCTGGTGCTGCAATTGTTAATTATCAACTCTTCCTCAGTCTTTCCAGGAAGCTTTCTTTCCCTTCTTCCCTCTTTTCTGCCCTGTTTAAATATCTCTTTTTATAGAACTCAGACAATTTGCCTCCTTAAAGCATTATCTCAATATATACAAATATTTACTTCCTATATGAAATTATGTGTAAACTTTGCTCAAGAATCGAGTGGGCCATCCTTGCTAGGTGAATCACCTGCGCTATGCATTTATGTCAAATAATAGGAAAATAAATAAATAAGTAATGAAATAAAAATGCGATATATTTTAGTGTTACTAGATTTCACTGCAGCAAAGGTAATTTACTGTGCAATGTGACTCAGATAAGGAATATTTCTATAAAGATGTACAGAGTTTTTCCATGAGAAGTAAGAATATTTATCTGTGATTGGGTGTGATTCTTGTTTCGTTCATCTTTTTCTTCTTTAATTTTCTAATCACGAAAGCACTGAATCAGCTTGTTGAGGATATCATTGCATATTTGAAGAGCAAAATTATACTTAAAGGAGCTCCAAATTATCTTTTCTAACTGTAGAACTAAAAGCCAACGGATGACTTAGGTTTTTCTAGCTGCCATTATAAATCTTCTTTTGAAAATGTTTCTGAATAGAATGAGAGTGTTAGAGTCTCCTCTGTCTTTCAAGGTAGCATTTATGGGGCAACGTGACATGATAAATTGTATCATGGTGGTGAAAGCGTATCTGAATACTTGCTTATTGCAAACAGCATTTAAAGATTTCTACCATACCCTATTTTCTTTGACTAGTACTTTATTATGAGCAGTGTTATGGCAGACAACACTGCAATATATTAGTAGCAGCGTAGTGAGGGATCAATGGATTGCCAGAAATGTAGACCTTGCAAATATATCATCAAACTAACCCAATTCCCCCTTAAAAAACACACACACACTGTGTGTATGTTTGTATTATATACATATAATCTATAGTAGAAATACACATTAATTTAATTTACCTATTGGACCCTGACACCAGACATAGAGGATACAAAGTAAGGAACAGAATATTCAGTCTGTTGACTGGAAGCTGAAAATATAATTAATTTTACTGAATATTCAGTCTGTTGACTGGAAGCTGAAAATATAATTAATTTTACTAATTGTAGTCTCTTTCTTCCTTATTTTCCAATTAATTGTAACCTTCTTTCTCCCTGATTCTTTTTGACAGTCTTGCTAGGTAGCCCAAGCTGATATCAAAGCTGTGATCTTCCTGCCTCCCCCTACAAAGTTCACCCCCTATTATTTTAGGTTAAACAACAAATTCTTTGGAATGTTTTAAGAGATTCAAAAGATAACAAAATATACTTTGGCATATTTCCTTTATACCACTTGTATCTTGAAATTCTACAGAAGTGTTTACTACAACCTCAAAATGTATTGATCTATGTTAACCAATTTGCTTAATTCCTAATAATTCTCTACTCTAAAAAACTCAAAACCACAACTTTTTCACAAATAAATGAATGATTCATTACAAGATTATTTTCAAAGTATAGTACTTGAATGATCTGTGCATTAAGCAAATATCATAGTCAATCTTCCACATCTTGACCTAACCTTTTATCCTTGCCATTGGCTGAACAGAAGAATGACGTAGTGATTTAATATTTTAGAACATGTGTACCACAGAAAGTAGACAGATATATACTCTTGAGGGTTATATGCATTAGAATAGAAAATACTGATAGCACTGTTCAAAGGCCAATTGAGCAGGAGGCTCTGTTTTTAAGTCAGATCCTGTAATTTTTACTCTCACATTACAAGTGTTGCTCTTTGAGTGGAAACATATTATGAAGGAACTATTCAATATTGCTCTAAATCACTGTAATTCACCTTACATGGTCAATTTTCCTTTCTTGAATTTATACTGCCTCTGTTAAAGAAGGAAATCAACCTAAATTAGTTCTAAGGTCTTTTCTTCTCACTTTTTCTGTATCTGAATTGTGATTTTCCTGCAATGTCAACTGTTCCCATTTCAAAAAATTTATCAAAAGATGACCACTTCACCTGCATATAAAATAATTGAGCTGTGTCTCTAAGCAGTTTGGATCTGCAATAGTGATTACAGTGATGCCAGCTACACAATATGATTTTCAGAAGTCCAAATACCTGTAAACACAGCCCTTCTAACTAACCTATTATTCTCAATACTCATGGTCTGATTTCATAGACTCTTCTTAGATATGGATTTCCAATTTTATTACTGCCCAAGTAATTAAAAACTAAAAACTTAAAAGCATGACTCACCTACAGAAAGACCAAAATGAAATCACTTGAAACATCCAGGACTCTTGAGGAAATGAAACAACTATGTTTAAAAATTTATGATAGAAAAATAAAGTGGTGTCCCACTCTCTGAAATTAATGGGAAGTACATACCATAGTTGTATATGAAAATGCTATGCAGTCCCCTGACTAAATTTATATGTAAGATACAGGAGCCACTTAGCAACCTAAGACCTGCACAAAATATTCACTATGGATTTACTTTGTACTAGCACAGTATTGAAAACAACTGAACTATTACTGGCTCTTTAAGTCAAGAGTAAACAAATACTAATATGTTATACATTACATGTTTTAGAATTTTTAAGCTATTATGGTCCAAGCACAATCACTCTGATTTGCTTTTATGTCAAAGCAATCAAATGTAATATATTAATAAACTATAATTTCTGTCAACAAACTTTATGCTATTATGTTAAGTGGGGGACCAGGAAAACCTCAAATACAGATACACATCTTTGACTTGCTTAAGTCTAATGAGTAATTTTCCTTAAGAATTTTTTTCAGTAGCTTACAAACATCATTCTGTATGAAAATACATGTCACTCTGTAGTTGAATTTAATTGCAAAGTTTTTAATATTAATGTAACTATGCAAGCTCAGTTTAGCATGGGGTTTGGGGCAAAGGTAGCACTGTATTTAATAAATTAATGCTACTTAAGTTCTTGTTACATGCTGCAATATAAATGAATCTTAATAATATTAAATGGACTGAAAGAAGCTACTCACAAAAAAGCTACTTACTGTACAATCATATTCATATAGACATCAAGAACAGGCAAAGCTTTGGAGATAGAAAATAGAGTAATGCTTTGCAGGTACTGAGTGGGAAGGAAGAAGAATGTAGTCATTGCTTAATGGGTAAAGGGTTTATTTTTGTTGCCATGAAAGCTCTCTAGAATCAGATAGTGGTGAGGGTTACACAATCATGTAAATTATATGCTATATGAATTTTATCTTAATTTTTTAAAAAATGAAAGACTTTCATTTTTCAAGGAAAGCTAAAGCTGATCCTTGACTTAACAAAATGTAACCTGAGAGGATTTAACATGTCTCAAAGTAGGGCAGTGTCTGAGGGAAAATTGAGTATGGAAAGATCTAAATTTGATCAAGGGCAATTCCTCATCCTCAAAATATATAAGTAAAGTAAGTGATGGTGAGAAAGCTGGTGGGCAACACGAATGCATTACTTTTCTGAGGTCAACTAGTGGAGACTGGCTACCAACCAGTCAGGTGGTTTGAGCTTTGCTTTAGCAGGATTTCCCCACAGAATATTACACTGGTAGTTAGTTCTGGGATCATCATGAAAAATAACAATGAAGTATAAAAGCCCATTTAGTTATATAAGTAAGGGCAACAAAACTGAAAAAACAAGTGCCTAAGAGGAGAAAATAATATGTAGCTATGAATTCAATGGTGAGGTTTAAGGAGAAAGAAGGAATTACTGGACTACTCAGAACATAAATTGTTACAAGCCAAGCAAATTTAATGTTTTGTGTTTTTCTTTTAAATAGACTTCATTCTGATTCAGGGTATACTCCTGGCTTTCAAAATAATTTTAGATAATATAAACTGTCATTAAACAAAGGGCATTAAATGAACACATACCAATCACATTGTTGAGTGTAATGTCTTAATTCACACATTATAAAATATTATGATGCAGAAGCTTCTTCAAGGCTTCCAGGTGACATAATTTCAGTGGGCAATACCTTTTTTCTATTTTCTATTTAATTTCTGCCATTGTGCCATGCAACAGGAATCCCCAGGAAGGTTAATGCTCAGTTTTTCAGTTGAAATAAATAAAATGCTATTTCCTTTTCTGGAACCCTTCATAGATTTCATTAATCAGCATAGTTGAAATTTTGCCTGCTGTGATATGGAAATGATCTTGCCTGCATAGGGAAATGAGTGTCTCACATAAACCATACTTAACAGTACATCAAGGAATCATCATCATGATCACTATAGGTTTGTCCTTGAGTTGCAAAATTAGTTCTACATATGAATAACATGATTCCCCATACAAACAAAATAGAGATTAAATACTTGCTTATCTCAGTAAATGCATAAAAGTACTTGACAAAGTACAGCATACCTTTCTTAGTAAAATTCTCAATAAATTAGTTGTAAAGACAATGTTCTTCAAAGCACTGAGAATTCCTTTATTGCAAAAGTGCATCTAACATCATAATCAATGGTAACATTTTGAAGGCTCTTATGCTAAGATCAGGAACAATATATAAATACCCATCTTTATCACTTCTTCTCCATGAGAAACTGCATGTTCTAGTCAGGAGAAAAGGTAGAAAGAAGAAATAAATGATAGCTTAATAGGAAAGAATGGAGTGAAATTATCTCCGTAAGATTATATTATTCATAAGAAAATGCTAGACCCAATACCAAGAAACTAGAACTAATAAATAACATGAATAAAATTACAGGATACAAAATTCACACAAAATGAGTAGTATTTGTATACATGAATAAGTAGCCAAAAGAAATAAAAAACAAATTCAAAATATCATAATTTTGAAAAGAATAAAATATTTTGAAAAGTATTAAGCATTGAGTAAATAGATTAAAGATGTCATAAATAAAAGGAAAGAATCAATACACATGGTTTAAAAAATGTAAAATGGCATACTATATAAAATGATCAATTGATTTAATACCATTCCAATCAAAATCTCAATGGCATTAATCACAGAAATATTTTAAGTCTGAAATTCATATGTGCCTAAAATAAAGACAAAGACTCTCACCAGCCAAAGCAATCTTAAATAAAGGGAGCAAAATTTGATATCTCAAGTTCTACTTTAATCCCACAGTAATTCATGTAGTATGTTACTAATACAAACAGACAAATAGAACCATGGAGAAAACAGACAGCCCAGAAATAATTTCATGTATCTACTCTTGACTATGAGTTAAGTGCTAAGAATATAAAATGAGAGCTGTGAGAAGGAAATAATAAATCACAAAAATGAATCTATGAGAATAACAGCAGAAGTCTCAGCAGGAACCACAGAGTATGCACTTGGAGCTTTGAAACAAAGTAACTCCCAAGTAATATTACTTTATCCAGTAGTTTTCCTTTAATTAATGGAAAAATGAACCTTTTAAGACAAGCACATTTTGAAACAATTTGTGCCCACAAAGCCAGCATTGCAGAAGGTACTTAATGGAATAAATACTACATGTAGAAGTGGAAGAAAGGTATACACAGTATAATAGTGTGTAAATTTATAAATCTCTGTAAGTATTGATAAAGAAATGAGAATTAGGAAAATAGCAAATGGTATCTTTATAAACCTGCAAACTTCCAAGATGAATAAGGGAGAAAGTAATGAAAATTACTAAGCATCATTTATCTGGCATTAATGGTAACTTCTATGAATCCACTTCTCTTTCTAGAGTATGCCAGATATTTTCATATTTTGTTTGGCTTGCTATGATTCTGTCTCTAGCCATTCCTCCTTTGCACTCTTTGTCTTATAAGTGCTCATGCCATTAGATTGGGCTTTCCTGAATAATATACCTATTTTAAGGCTTAAAATCTTAATCACGTCTACAAAGTACCTTGATCATATAAGGTGACCAATTCAGATGTTCAAAGCATTAGGATGTGGGCTTCTTTGGATCACTCTTATTTTGTCTGTTTCAGTATCCCAATGAAATGACTTCTTTTTAATATCATCTGTTGATTGGGTGCCTAAGTGACATAAATTATTCATAGATGCTCATTATGACATCACATCCCACAGTCAGTTGATAAGGCATTTTGGTTTCCACCTCTATGCTGTTCATATTAATTGATGGGTATTACATATTAATTTCAAAGAATATGTCCCCAAATAAATTGCCTACATTTGAAAAACTAAAGTTAAATGAAAAGTTAGTCAGCTTTTCATTGCTGTGATAAAATGTTGAGAGAAACAATTTGAAGGGAAGAAGGTTTTATTTTTGGTCACTGTTTTAGTTTTTGGACTGTGCTGAATCAAAACATCTTATCAGCAGGAATACATGGTAGAAGAGGTTGCTCACCTCGCCGGGGTCAGGAAGCAAAATTAACAAACAAATAAAAAGTAAATAAATAAATAGGGAATGCAGGTGCAGTCCCAATATCACCTTCAAGGACATGCTCAGAATGACCTAGGTACTCCAACTATATCTCCCACTTAAAACCTGCACCACCTCCCAAAAGTAAGTCAGGATCTTGACCAAAACTTTACCATATGACTTTTGGGAGACTTTTCAAATTTAAAGCATAAGAATTAGTGAAAGTAAATGACAAAGTAGATATACAAAAATGAAGTGAAAATGTATAGATTTCAGGTGATCCTGAAATAACTTTGAAAACTTTCCTTCAAGTTTAAGCTCATGCTTTTGATTTTACAAATATGAACAAATATAGGAAAAGATGATTTGGCTCATTTAAGAAAAGTAAAATTATTGAAAGTGAATTAATTTGGGGACTACTATTACTGAAATTGTAGAATCAGAAAAGAATATCGACAAATGCAAGTAAGGTAATTTAGGTAGGTAAGTTTATTAAATTAAAACAACCAGGGATAACACTTGGAATTTTGTCCATATATTTATAGGAAAAATGTGAAATTTTATTTATGGGAAAATTAATTTATTTATTTATGGGAAAAAATTTTTCTTTAGGCATGGATTACAGAAGATAGATGAGTTTCTCAAATATATAATCATGCAGAGTAATTTGAGGCTAATGTTCAAATATAAAAGATACATCACAAGTTGGATTTTACTACATTCTCAAAGTAAAAATGTAGAAATTTAAAAAGTTTCCCTGATATCTCTATGAAAAAAAGATAGAAAAATTTCAAGTAAACCTATGTCTCATTGTTTTAAGTAATAATTTTCTCACTGCAGCAATCACTTCCTTGTTCCTAAGACTGTATATGATTGGATTGAACATAGGAGTCACGATGGTGTAGAAAAGAGACAGTAATCTGTCCATTGCAGCAGAATGATCTGATTTTGGCCTTAAATAGGTAAGGGATGCAGATCCATAAAATAAAACCACAGCCAGCAGGTGGGAAGAACATGTGGAGAATGCTTTAGCACGTCCTGTGACTGTTGGCAACCTCAGAATGGTGGAAATGATTTTTCTGTATGAGGCAAGTATCAGCATAAAGGGAACTGCTGCAACAAACGTAACTACTATATACACAGACAGCTCATGCTTGGAAGTATCCCCACAGGCTAGCTTGATAATGGGAGGTATGTCACAGAAGAAGTGGCTAATTTGATTACAATTACAAAAATGCAGAGAGAATATTTGACATGTTTGTCCTATCTGGACTGGGATTCCACTGAGCCAGGATCCAGCTATAAGCCGGATGCATTTCTTTGGGTTCATGATGAGAGGATAGAGCAGAGGGTTACAGATGGCCATGTAGCGGTCATAGGCCATCACAGCCAGGAGTAAACATTCAGTTGTTCCTAGTATGAGAAAGAAACACAGTTGGGTGGCACAGTCCAGAAGAGATATGCTTCTATTCTGAGTCCAAATACTGAACAGAATCCTGGGGAGAGTGACAGATACATAACAGATTTCCAGGGAAGAAAAATTTGCCAGAAAAAAATACATGGGTTTCTGCAGTGCAGGATCAGCTCTTGTTATTATGATTATGAGGCTGTTTCCAAATAGGATAATTATGTAAATGATGGAGAACACCACAAAGAGGAATCCTTGGAGGTTTGGAAGGTCAGAGAATCCCAGCAGGACAAATTGCTTCACTGTGGAATCATTGTCTTCTGTATTTATCTCTTCATGGTTCATCTGTGAGACAGATTTGATAGGACACATTGTCATTTCATGGAACTCAGTATTTGTTTTCCTCTGTATAATCCAAGGAAGTCACACATTCTTATTTTTTTCATTTCCTATAAGAATAAATACTATGTCTTCCAGGTACTTTGCTTTAAAGTTACACTTAAGTGTATTTTCATTGTTCATAAGTATCAATATGAAAAAGTTTAGTCTTTGTATCGTTCCAAGAGGTACTATATAATTGTTTATAATAACCATATTAAAGTTTGCTATTTATTTGAGCACTCACATACTGAAATTTGAATTTATGTTCAATACAAAAGTGATGTCCTTATTGAAATTACTGCATGTTGCCCTCATTTCCTGATTCTGTTTTTTAGTATTGTCAACTAAAAATCTATTTCACTGCTCAAGTAGGCATTTTGTATGCCATCTTAAATATTTTTAATGTTTAATATATTTAATGTTTATAGCTATATTTTTCTCAATTTATTTCTAAAATCTTGCTCAGTTTCATATAAGTTCATTTTATTAACAGGTTATATTAATGCATCAAATATTGTAGAGTACTGTTTAATTGTAAATTATGTTTGTATTTCCATGTAATGTAAAATTTTCAATGTAGCTCCATTTCAATGCTGCTGTCAAATTTTATAGATTTTTGAAGAGTTGAGAAAATCTTCAATATTTTCTGTCAAAGTAGCTTAGAAAGCAATGCTAACTAGAATATGCACATTTGAATTACATGTTTATTATTTAGAAGTAGAATATCCAGGAACTCATCCCTGTTAATGTCCTAAATCTCTTACCTCTTTATTTTTTGCCTTTTTTGTTAACTTAAATTATTTTTACCTCACTCTGTCCCTTTCTTTGTGTGTGTGTGTTCATTAAAGTGAGCATATTAAAATGTATTTATGTTTTTATTATTGTTTAGTTATTGTTAGGCCTAAGATGTAAACTTCTTTTGATAAATCTTACATTTTGTTTGCTACACACACCATACTGTTTCACAAAATTTCTTTCACTACTTTACCTGGTAAATTACTAAAAGTCCAATTTATTTCTTTATTGAAATAGTCACCAAAGTGCAAGGAATAATTCTAGGCCAAAATAAAGACCACACCCTCCAGCTTCAGCTTAAGCACATTTCAGTTTTGTGTCTGTGTGCATGTTCCATGATTGACTGGTGGAATAAAGGTATTTACAACCAACAGCAATTTCATTCATGCTTACAGAGGGAGCTTTTTATTTCATTGACTTTGGTATAAAATAGCTTATGTCCATATAATGTGAAAAGTAATTTGAAATCCTAAAGAGACTAATTAACATGCTTCAAGCAGGAGAAACTGTTATAAAAATATACTAAGACTGTTAAGTCTGGACACTAATCAAGATGTTAGCGTCACTAGTGCAGGAAAAAGCAAGGAGTACAGTGGAAGAAATAGCCACAGGCAATGACTTCCTATGTAGAACTCAAATATCTTAGCAACTATGAGAAAGGTTCAACAAATGGGACTACACAAAATTAAAAACCTTCTGCACAACAAAAGAAATGGTTTCTAAATTGAAGAGGCCACCCACAGAATGGAAAAATCTTTGCTAGCTATATATCAGACAAGGAATTGATAACCAGTATATACAAAAACAAAGCTCCCAAAATATCAATTACCCAGTGAAAAAATGGGCAGATTAACTGAAAAAAGGCTTTTCAAAGAAACAAGTCCAAATGGCTAAAAAAACAAATGATAAAAGGCTCACCATCCTTGGCCATGATGGAAATGCAAATCAAAACCAAGTTAAGATTCCACCTCACTCCTATTAGAAGAGCTACCGTCAAGAACAGAAACAACAAATGTTGGCACAGATGTGAGGAAAAGGAACCCTCATTTATGGCTGGTAGGAATATAAATTAGTGCAACCATTATGGGAAACTGTACAGAGGCTCCTCAAAAAACTAAAAGCAAAACTGTCACATGATCCAGAAATACCACTCCTAAGGATATACCTGAAGGAATGTAAGTCAGGTTACAACAATGCACACCCATGTTTATTGCAGCACTATTCACAATAACTAAGCTATGGAAACAGCCAAGATGCCCTACTACTGACTAATTGATAAAGAAAATGTGGTATTTAGATACAATGGAATTTTGCTTAGTCACAAAGAATGAAATGTTGTTATTCGCAGGTAAATGGATGGAACTGGAGAACATCATCTGAACTGAAATTAGCCAGGCTCAGAAGCCAAAAGCCATATGTTCTCTCTCATTTACAAAATATAGACCTAATATAAGTACAGCAATATTATGAAACACTGGTTACACTAAGGGGAGGTCATATATGAGAGGGGTAAGGTAAAAGAACGAAACTATGAAGATGAATATGGTTGTTATAATCTATACAAGAATGGAGAATTCTTAAACTGGGTGAAAACACCATAAGAAAGGGACTAAAGTAGAATGAAGGAAAATAGAGAAGATGAATCAGTTGAGGTTATAATACATTGGAAATAATACAAGGAAAATCCCTGTGTACCTGCCTTTATCTCAAACAAGCAAAAATGTCATTTTTTAATTTTTTCTTTTTTCTTCTACAAAATTAGAGAACATATCCTGCCCAGGGAGGGTGGAGGGGTGGGATCTGGTGCAAGTAGGGGGTAGGGAAAGGGGATACACATGTATGTAAATGCAAAAATGGTGCCTGTTGAAACTATTCCAGGAGTGGAGGAGAGGGAAGGGTGGATAAGGAGAGAGGTGATGGGGGTGAATTCAAGTATAATATATTTGACATATTGTAAGAACTTTTGTAAATGCCACAATATTCTCTCACCCAGGAAAACAATAAAAAATGTTAGCATGGAGAACATGAAGAAAAAAATGGAGACCTTGCAACAGTGTACTCAAAATGTGGGCACCCAAAGATTTTCTGAGACAGAAAAGAAAAATTAAATATAAACTTTTTTCTGCACTATTACAGTGAAACAAAAGTAATTAATATATTTAAACTTCCATGATTTTATAGATTAGTACTTTAACTTTGATTTTAGATATTGTAACAATGCTGCAGCATTGTCTATCAGAGATAAAAGGAGAACATAGGTGAGTGAGGTGGTAGAGAGGAGGGTTAGGGAAGGGTGGGGCCAGGTAAGTCATAAGGTACCAAATTCTAGTTAGCTATTAACAAAAAGCTCTAGTGTCTTTACACAGTAGGATACAGTATTTTACTCTCATGTTAGAAAGAGAAATTACAAGAAAATATTTTGAACGTGATCTCCATAAAAAATGATAAATATGTGGAGTCAACTTTTTTCTGATTTTTGAAATTGTACAATGCATAGATGTATCAAGGCATCAGAAGGTACCCATAAATATGCACAATTTTTATGCATCAAGCAAACAGAAAAAGAAAAACACAAAGAGAGAAATAAATGCCCTCTCATTAAAAGAATGTTCTTAATGAGTTCATGATAGTCATAAATCAGTAGCTAATAATGACACAACAAAGATATGATTTAAGCTTAATATAAACCAATACCTTTTTCACTATATTATGCTGAAATGCTTCAATTGTATTCCAAAATCATTATTCATTTCACTTTAATTCAATATAAATACTAATGCAGGAGCAGTGCTCCCAAAAAACAAGCTCTATTCTTTGATCCTAGTAGGATAAAATATAAACTAATCTCAATAACATCAGTTCATTTGCTTATTAGTTATATAAAAGTGTGCAATCCCCAGGTTTGATATATGTATACATGCTTGGGACATGGCAGTCCTTTAGTAAATTTTAACATTTCATTGATGGTGGTGGTGAAAATGATGACAATCCATAATATATGGATTCAGTATGAAATAACTTCACTATATACTTTACATCTTGATGTTGTGTGTCCCATCCAGAAAAGCAAAAACTCTATCTGAGTTAATGTTTGGAAGTTAAAAAAAAATCAATGAAAGTATTTCTAAAATTTTTCTTTAATTGAATTTTTCCTTATATAAAACATATGGGTAATTACAAATTTAAATTTATATTAAACAAAATTATTTCATGCTTACCTATTTAGGTCAAGATTAAAGGTAATACATACCTTGATTAGCTGCATAAAAAGTGAGAGTAAAAAGAAGGTTTTTTAAGGTTAATTTGCTTTATTTGAAACGGAAGTTAACTACTTTCTCAAATACATTCCTTGTCAGAAACAGTAATGTTCTTTAAGTACTAACTGTTCACTACGCTGGGGATCAATTTCTTTCCTAGGCCACCTTCTAATTGAATACAGCTGTCCTGCCTGCCACTCAATGGGTTTGCCACAACAAAAAATGTGTCTGATCCTAAATATTTGTTTTGTAAATTCCTGGCCTCTTTTACTTTTGCACAATAGTAATAAAACATAAACCTTGGAAACCAGAGAACATTTCAATTGCATATCATTTATGACAGCATTATAATAATTACATATTTTTTATGGTATAAACCAAGCAATGCTTTAAACTAGAATGAATTTTATTTTTCTGTTATTGAGAATTGAAATGTCAAATTCTAGGGCTGCTCGTGAAGTTCTGTGATCTTCAACATGACTCTCCCTTTTCCACATCCACATTGCCACATTCCACATCAGGCTTCAGATCCCCCTAACATGAGGACAGGGGGCAGAATAATGGTCCTCACTCTCACCCCCTTCTTTTCAGATGTACAGAACCGAAATAGTAGGAAGAATTCTCACACACATCTCCTCACGTATAATTTAGTCACAAGAGCACAACAAACTGGATGACAGGCTAGAAAATGTAATTTCCAACTTAAGTACTATGTAGCCAGCTAAGATTTTCTATTTCCGTCAGTTATAGTCCTCAATTGTCCAAATCTAACATTAAAAGTAGGGACTATAATAAGTGTGCAATCTGGGTCATTCCCAGTTAATATAATGACCTTTCTCATTGTGTTGATTAGAAAATAGTAGAAAACAGATCTGCAACACCCATATAAACAAACAGGTAGACACATGCTCACAAAAAATAATGGAGGATAATCTTTGGTCTAGTGTGAGGAGGAAGGAATAGAATTATATAGGTTAGACTATTAATGAGTAGATAGACCAACCTGTTATCGAAGCATCATGCCTACACGTTGATAGCTGTCAATATTCAAGTTCTGTATATTTAGTCACTAATTTTGATTCATATCATTCTGTGATTAGTTTTGTTTTGCTGTACATGTAGCTATTAAAATATATGTTGCATTATTCTTAATTTGTTTAATTTTAGTTTTAATAAATTTTAAATGTTTTAGGCAAATTTCATGTGATTATTTGACTTCTGTATAATACCTTGGGAAGATTATTTATTCAATTATTTTGTACATTCAATTATTAAGTCATTTCTTCTCTTACTGCTAATATTTGAGAATTTTTTGTGTATTCTGAGGACATTTCCTTTTTTACATAAGTGATTTTCAAATGTATCTCACTCTGTGTTTTCAAAATATCAATTTGAGAAAAAGTCTCAATTTTGATGAAATCCAATTTATATATATTTTTTCTGTATTGTAAACTGTTCAATACTAGGGAAGAAGAAAAATAAAGAAAGAGTCAGTAATGAGGAATTAATGTGATTAAAGCATGATATGTACATATACAAAATATCATGGCAACTCCCCCTTAAACTTTGGACATACACTTTAAAAAACGAGTTACAGGGAAGTAAAACATGTCCTATCTAGTAGGACATGGTAACAGAGACAGGGGAAAGGCATAATGAAAGTGTGAATGAAGATGAGTATATTGGACATATTTTACATTCATGTATGAAAATAGAACAATGACATCTGTTGAAATTTTTCTAAGAAGGGGGTGAGGAGATGGGGAGAAGAATGGAGAGGGTGAATCTATTTAAAATATATTATAAGCTCATATGGAAATATCATAATGTATTCCCTCTGTACAACTATTATATGCTAATAATAAAATTGCAAAAAAAGAAACTATAATGATTCCTACACACCCTCACTCCCACATTAACCACAGAAGTTAACATTGTTAATTGTTTTCATTTTAGACTTTCTTTAGATGACTCTTAGTATTATTGTGAGGTTTTAAATTTTATTTACTGGAACACC
Organism: Castor canadensis; assembly: GCF_047511655.1. NCBI lineage: Eukaryota > Metazoa > Chordata > Mammalia > Rodentia > Castoridae > Castor > Castor canadensis. The sequence goes on from NC_133386.1 coordinate 191,052,639, forward strand.
AATAGATATATCATTATGTCTCTAATGTGTTTTTTAGTGACTGGATGCAGAATGGGAGATCAGTTAAAAGAGAATGTGTTTGAAGTGTCTGGCCTTTTACAACTCAAACACTTTAGCTCACACCACTGCCTTCATTTCAAGCCAAATTAGTCTAGAAACACAATGCAGGTCTTTGTGCAAAGACAAAGCACCTGATCATTCTTTTTTTATAGTAGTAGGGTTTTTTTTTTCCTTTTTTTTTCTTCCTGGGATTGGGGACCAAACTCAGGTTGTTGCTTACCAAGAACTCTTCCTCTGAGCTAACTCCCCAACCCCAAGTTGTTGTTTTAAAATACCTCTAATAATGGGGCTAGGTCTGTGTGGCAGTGCAGTCTTAGGTTTATCATACACTTATTGAGACAAAAATGGCAACTTTCTAGTTGCCAATAGAGAATCTGTTATAAGCCTCTCTTTTACAGAGAGGATACTGATGTCCACTGAAGAAGATGACTTCCTAAATTCATTTGTGACTTAAAATTGTGTTGCTGTCTAGCTCATAGGATGTTTGCACAGTGTGAATCCAGGAAGGTTAAAAAGGTGCTGCTTCTGACTTAACACAGGAATTCCCACTTATTGGGCCATTGTGTATTAATACTGTATTCTAGCAATTGAAGTTGTATAACCTATCATTAGTATGTATCTTTTTTTTATTGTGTTCAACCCACCTAAACCTGTCATTACATGTCTCTATTATGTTCACTATTTTAGCACCAAGACTAAGGAAAGAAGACAGTACATGGAAATAGACTTGTTGTGTTGACTCAATAATTGTTAATATCATATACGGACATCAGATTCTGCTGAATGTTTTATAAAAATGTGATATATAGAGATGAGGAATGAAAGATTGATTATTGAAAAGGACATGAGAAAATGAAGAAAAACCTTGTGATGTATGATTTCATTGCATCATAAGATGGAAAGTCAGTTCATGATATCTTCCTAAATTCCAACATAAATCATGAATTGTCTAAGTTTTATTCCAAGTAAGTGATTTTAAAACTTGAATTGAACAAATTTAGAGAGATGAAGGCTACCATTAATTTATTTACTCTCATTTTTAGACATACACATTTGAGATTGAAGACCATGCTTTTGTTGTTAAATTTTTTTTATTTAGTTTATACGCATTTATATTTGACTAGAGGGACCAGTTACATAAAAGTTATTTTTGCGTGACATACCAGTCATATGTATGGTATATGAGAGAGGGAGATAGTATATTTACATCATCAGAATAAGCACAACACATGAGCCCTAAAATTTATGTGACGTTTAATAGTATTTCAAAGACTGTTTTCTGTTATGCAGTTGTTCATATGAAAGATTACCAAAAGAGACAAATTCCAAACATGTATTTTTTTAAAGAAGCCTTATTTCACAACTATTTTCCCCATCACCAAGCTTTACTATAACCTGCAACAATGTCTAACAAATGTCATCTTGCAAAGCAGAGGAGTCTCTTGAGCTTTACCTCTATTCTGAAGTGTGTTCACACCAGGATATTGCAGAATGGCAGCTAGAAAACCTAAAATATTCAATGTCTTTTAATTTGCACAATGTAATGGAAATGAAGAGTTTCAGAAAAAGTCACATAATCTTTCAAATTTATTATTGTATATTATTTTATCAAAAAGGCTCTTTTAGTATTTTCACATCATAACTTTGATTAGAACCAGAGCAAGTAAGTGAATATCAAAAAAGCACCTAGAAGATTTTACTTCCTGGGTAATTAAAGCACCTGCCTATTTATATTCATTAACTTAAAATCAACACCATTTTATTTAACTTCTTAAGCTATGTAGTATACATTTAAAGAATGTATAATACAAAGGTTGCCTGTTTCCTCTCACATATGGAAGCTAGAACTATAAGAGAAATGTATACATAAATGCATGTATGCCCTTTGCACACACACACAAGTGTGTATGTATATATACATCTTGAGAGAGACAAAGTAATTATATTAAGTGTGGCCTATCTATGGGGACTGTGGTGAGGTGGGAGAAGAAAAAGAGAATGATAATGATAGCGTGAAGAAAAGCTGTTGAATAATAAGAGAACAGGGTGATAGAGTAATAGAGGGAGTTAATCTGATTAATGTATGATATATACATGTGTGAAATACCGAGTTGAATCATCCTTGAACAATCAATGCACATTTAAAAAATGAAGGACAGGAAGGTAAAAGAGGTCCTATTTAAGATGAGTACCAGTGGAAGGGAGAAGGTTAATGGAGAGGGTGAAGGAGGGAAAATATATTGAAGGTATTTTGTATTCATGTGTGACAATAGAACAATGAAATCTTATGGGATTGTTTTAAGGAGGAAAGGAAGATGAGGGAAAATGACAGAAGGAGTGAATCTAGATAAGATATATGGTAAGTTTATATGTAAATTTCACAATGTATCACCCCTACATAGTTAGTAAATACTAATAAGTAAATAAATAAAGAATATATCATATCCATGCTTAATCATAATTTAACATCCAATGAGTACTTAAAATTTTATATATGTCTTTATTATTCACTTATTTTTCTATTTTGTGCCTCTGTCATAATGCAGGTGATGGAATAACAGGCAAAAAACATGCTGTACTGAGCAAAGAACTTTCCCAGGGTCATAATGAAATTGATAATTTAATAAATGGAGTGAAAAAAAGAACACCTTTTGGACAGTATAATTTATGAATCACAATAATAGTCATTTATCCAGGCCCATCCAAGGGCAGAAGGTGAGGAAGGCTTCTTGGAAGGGACTATGTTGAGAATTTAAGCACAAAGTTGGACTTCACTGGGCTTGTTCACATTGCAATTTTTAATTTTATTTTGGAAGTTTTGTTTGACAATAAATTGCAAAAATTATGGGATACAATATTATGCTTAGGGAAATTTGTTTATTGTATGATGATAAGATCAGGAAAATTATCATACATATATTTTCAAACATTTATCATTCCCAGGCAGCAAAATAGTAAAAATTTCTTCTAATTATTTTCAATATTTGATATACTGTTACTGACTATAGTTGCTCTACCTAGAAAAACAGAATTTATTCTGTAATGGTACTTAAACAATTCAGTACAAAAAGAGAACAAATAAGACAAATGATTTGAAAAACCATTGTATAAAAGATTCAAATACAAATTCTCAAAAGAAATACATACAAATTGTCAAAAGGTGCATAAAAATTTTCAATATTCTTACTAGGGAAATGCAAACTAAAACCATTTTTCATTTTATTCATAGTATCTTGGACTTTCCTTAAGTCTGTCAATCTCAGGATATCTAATTCTCTGCTTCTGAATCTACAATCTGTTTTCTCCCATTCATCCCTCTTTCAGCTTACTGTTTAGGTAAGAAGACTTGACATCATTTCAAAGAAATTCTTCATCTGTAGTTTGTGTTCTGACACTTTGTTTATACTTCAAGTATCTTGGTTTTTTTGCTTTACAGTGTTTTGTACTTTAATTATTTATGAGTTTAGGTAATGTTCCTAATTTCTGATGTTATACAAATCAACATAGGTTCTTTTCCCCCCACGAAAGCCAAAGTTCACAGCAGAGTCCAAGAAATGCACTAAACACTAAGTAACTTAGAACAATGAAATCAATACATATACAAGAAAAATAAAATTATATTTTGGCCAAGTAACACAGAGACTGGAAAATTTCTAAAAAATAGAGTACCTAATGAAATATAGTATATTTAAAAATCTATAAACTGTACATTGTGGTTTACTAAAACACATATCATTCAATTAAAACATTCAAGACATTACATACTGTATATAAAATTTGAAGACTGAAATAAGAATATATGCAAATATTTAAATATGTATTTATAGTATATAAATATTTATTTAAATAAAATTTTGGTTTTCATTTTTTTATTCCTGCTTTCAACATTCTTGTTCCATGTACCATAAATCAAAGTGCTTAGCATGGGAATTACAAGGGTGTAGAACAGTGATTACATTTTGTCTTCATCTAGAGAGTAAGAAATATGTGGCCAGAAATGCATTAAGAGCATGGTTCCTTGGAAATTTGCAACTTCGATTAAGAGAGACTTTGAACCTTCCCTCATCCAAGTGGATCTTTCAGACTGATAAGATGATATAACACTAAGAGACAGAATTCCTGAAATAGTACTCAGGTTATTGAAAATCATTGACCTGTGTGTATGAGCAAGATAGAAGTATAAGAAGGACAGCATAGAAAAAAAGATTGGTCTCATTAAATGCACAGAAATATAAAAGAATGTCAATGCTGCATGAATCAAAGTGTGTTATTCCCATCAGTAAACTCCAGTCAAAAGATGGGAACACACCCTCACAGACACATCTACTTCATAGAGCAAAAAGGTTGCTGATGACACCGCACCTATCAATGACCATTGCTACCAGCAGCATGCACTCACAAAAGACACAGATGACGAGCAACTGCAAACCAAAGCCAACAAATGGTATTGATTTGCTCGTGGGACGTGTTCACTAGTGTTTTGGGACCAATTTCAGAGGAATATCAGAGGTCAGAGAAAGAGATGTGTCTGACAAAAAAGTGCATAGGTATGTGAAGCTGAGAATCCATTTTGATTAAAATGAGCATTCTGAGTTTTTCACAATTACACATATCAAAAAGTCCAATACGTTTTATTATATGGTGAGAGGCTGCAAATGTGTTGATGAAAAGAAATTATGATTATCTTCAGGACAGGAGCTAACTTTGCCTTGCATACTCTATACAATCACACATAGAGCTACAAAATGGAATAATTATCAGATGAACTCATAAAATCCCTAAAAATTTGATGCTATACTGAAAATGTAGTACTAGAAGAATAGACCTCGATTGTTATTTTTATTGAGGTCGCATCCTTCAATAAGATGAATTCAAAGATTTAGTAATTTCAAACTTGTTAGAAAGGATTACAGTAATGAAATATTAGATTAACTTATGCAATGCAATTGTGTGGGTTTCAGGTAATCAAGAAATACATTTGAACACTTTCCTTCATATTTAAGCTCATATATAAACAAACACACATATAGAAGTATCTTTTAGAGTACAGTTAGGGAACAGATGAAGTAGTTAAAACCAAGTTTATTTGGGGCCACAATTGCAAAGGAAGAAATCTGTACTAGATAATACCACCTGAGCCAGGTAAGAGTGTTGTGCTGTATCATGTGTTGTCATAAGAAATAAAGGAAGAGCACTACCTACATGTTTATTATTTTGGTATTATCATAGAGGTGTGACAAACTGGTACACAGTCAGTGAAATAAATATATTCAGTATTTAAAGAGACCAAAATATCTAAATGGACTAGGATCTGTAATAAAGCACAGTACCATTCATTTATTAATTCATTCATTTAATCATGTACTCAGCAATCATTCATCTTCATATACTATTGATAATTACTGTTCTATGTATTGTACAATTAAAGAAAACTTTCATCCAAAAAAGTATGGATACTTACGTAAATAGTTTTCAATTAAATTTAACCACAGATACACCATTTTGGATTCTGCTCAAATATTTACTGCAAAAGGTAAAGCACACTAAAATTTTACTCATGAGAAAATGTTTTCTACAGACATGGATCATTGAAGATAGATATGTTTGTATATTATATATCTAAACATATTACATTTCAGGTTGAAATTTAAGTGTAACAAAATACATCATGAGCTGGTAATGAATAGCTTTTCAAGGAGAGAAGTCAACAGGTTTCTCAGAAAATGAAGACAAGTAAATCCATTTTACTATTTTTTAAGTAATAATATTCTCAATGCTGCAATCACCCCCTTGTTCCTAAGGCTGTATATCATTGGATTGAACATGGAAGTCATGAGGTGTAAAAGAGAGGAGTAATCCATCAGTTCTTGCAGAATGGTTGGATTTCAGTCTTCAGTAGGTAATGGCAGCAGATCCAAAAAACAAAATCCCAACCACTGGGTGGGAAGAACATGTGGAGAATGCCATTTTGCATCCACTAGCTATTGGAATTCTTAGAATGGTGGAAATGATTTTGATGTAAGAAGTAAATATCAACATACAAGGGACAGCAACAATTAGCATAACTACTACATAGAAAGATATCTCATGCATAGAAGTGTCTCCACAAGCTAGTTTGACAATGGGGAATAGGACACAGAAGAAATGCTGAATTTGGTTAGAATTACAGAAGTGCAGAGAAAATATTTGACATGTTTATCCTGTCTGTACTGGGATCCACTGAGCCAAGAGCCAGTGGCCAACTGGATGCACTTCCTCTGGTTCATGACCAGAGAGCAGTGCAGAGAGTTACAGATGGCCATGTAGTGGTCATATGACATCACAGCCAGGAGGAAACACTCAGTTGTTCCTAGTATAAGGAAGAAACATATTTGGAGGGCACAGTCCAGAAGAGATACGCCTCTATTCTGAGACCAAATGCTCACCAGAATCCTGGGAAGAATGACTGAAACATAAAATATTTCCAAGGAAGAAAAATTTGCCAGGAAAAAATACATGGGCTTCTGCAGTGCAAGGTCAACTCCAGTTAACATGACTATGAGGCTTTTTCCAATTAGGATAATTATGTAAATGATGGAGAACTCTTCAGTTAGGAACCCTTAGAGGTTTGGTATATCAGAAAATTCCAGCAGGACAAACTGCTTCACTGTGGAAATGTTGTCTTTTGCATTTATCTCTTTATGGTTCACCTGTGGGAATAATTTAATAGAAGTACAAATCATTTCACTCTCCTTAGTTCTTTTTTTCCAATGCATAATTCAAATGAAAGCACACATTCTTGTTTTACCCATTCCCTTTAACGAAAAAGAATGTAAATTCCAGATACTCTAAAATTATACTTATCATTAACAAATATCCATATTGAAATGATTACACTATTTATCCTTCCAACAGGTATTATATTTACCTGTTTATGATGAGGAAATGTTTTATTTAACATTTTGCTATTCATTTGAACACGCAAAATCTCAAAATCAGAGAATCTGCATAATTCCTTTCCTTATATTGCTGTTTCTGTCATCATATCCAAGTTTATTTTTTATTATTCTCAATTCAAAATTTCACTTTTCAAGTAACTATTTGGTATTCAACCTTAAATAATTATAAAGATGAATAATGTTTTTATTTGTACTGTGGTTTTATAGTAGCATTGCCAATGTTTTGTTCAGTTTTGATATTCTGTGTTAGTAGGTAATTTTATTACTAAAAATAATAATGAAACATAAATTTAAATTAAATATTTTTTAATTTAAATTGTGCTTAAATTTCAATATAATGATCATTGTGTCAGTCACCATAGTTTTATTTAGATTTTACAGGAGATAATGAAACCTATGTTTTTTTGTCTATAAAAGCTCATAAAGCAATATTAACTAGAATGTGTTCATTTGAATTACATAGTTACTATATAAAAGGTGCATCAATCATAGTGCAACTTGTGATTGTCCTCAATCACTCACTTCCTCATTAATTGCCTGTATTTTTTATCTCATTTATTCCATTCAGCCTTTCCTTCTTCTGTGTGTATATAGGTGATTGTCCTGAAGTATCTTTTTTCATTTTCGTTACATTCTTTATTTATCTCTAGACCTGGATTGTAAATTTCTTTTGATAGACTCCCTATTTTATGTGTAATGTATATCATATTATTACACAAAATAACTAAGTCAAATTGATTACTTCATAGAAGTATTCTCCAGTTTTTAAACAATGGTTCCCAGACAAAATGCAGATGCTACTCCCAGTTTCAGTTAAGCATGTTTACATATGTTTCTGTGTGCATGTTCATAAGGTTCCTACACACTGAAAGTGTGTAGGAATTGTAGGAATTGTACTTTTTTCTAGCTCTTGCGTAGGTAGCATTTCATCTACTCAATTTTGCTATGAGCTAGATTATGTTCATATTTGTGGTAAGCTACTTGAAAGCCAAAATAGAGCAACTCCCTGCAGGGAGACAGACCTATAGCCCTATGCTAAGACTGGTAAGTGGAGACAGTGACTAAGATGTGAAGTTAGAAAACAGATAGAAACAAATGAGGAACTAACAACAACGTACACAAAATGTGGACATCCTGAGGAATTTTCTGACAGATAATAAAAAAGTTAAGCACAAATTATTTTATAATATACAAAATTGCAAAGTTATAAGTTGCTTACAATATTTAAAATCGTCCAGTATTATATGATTGTTTTGATTAAAATGTATATTATAGATTGGAAAAATGCAGTACCTAGGTCTTACAGAAGTGAGAGTAAGGAGGATATGAGAAGAGGCTGGGGGAACATGGAGTGGTGGGGCAAGTTTGGTTAATGACCACTATGTTGTAGTAGTTTGAAGTAAGAAGTTTTGGTTTGCTTTTGTACAGTAGAGTGATGACTATAAGAAACTTTCTTTGCAATTATTTAAAACCTTTATTAATAAGTGCTTGAAGTTTGTTGACTTTTTTGAAAAAATCAAGTTGCAAACTTTTATTACAAATTATAAATGAAGTTCTTAAAAATCTCACCTTGACTAGATATGAAACAATTTAAAATCTTTTAAATGTGTATTGAGAAAAACCAGGTTTTTAACAAACATGTTTATCATTACCAAAAAGAGACATCTTTAGGTAAAAATAATAAAAACACCATACTGCATAGATAACGCACATTGTTCTAGTTATCTGGTCAAGAAGCAAAAAGCAAGCACTTAACGTTTTCATCAACAATCTTTGTCCATTTCTTTCTTTTTTTTTTAACATCATATATATTTTTACTTTAAAATTTCTTTTAAAAGAAATTTATTTTAATATATGTATTTTTGTGACTACTAGCAACTTACTATTTTTGAGGTGCTTTTCTTTTTTTTAATTTTATTATTCATATGTGCATGCAAGGCTTGGGTCGTTTCTCCCCCCTGCCCCCACCCCCTCCTTTACCACCCACTCCACCCCCTCCTCTCCAACCTACCACCTCAATACCCAGCAGAAACTATTTTGCCCTTATCTCTAATTTTGTTGTAGAGAGAGTATAAGCAATAATAGGAAGGAACAAGGGGTTTTGCTGGTTGAGATAAAGATAGCTATACAGGGCATTGACTCACATTGATTTCCTGTGTGTGTGTGTTACCTTCTAGGTTAATTCTTTTTGATCTAACCTTTTCTCTAGTTCCTGGTCCCCTTTTCCTATTGGCCTCAGTTGTTTTTAAGGTATCTGCTTTAGTATCTCTGCATTAAGGGCAACAAATGCTAGCTAATTTTTTAGGTGTCTTACCTATCCTCACCCCTCCCTGTGTACTCTCACTTTTATCATGTGCTCAAAGTCCAATCCCATTGTTGTGTTTGCCCTTGATCTAATGTCCACATATGAAGGAGAACATATGATTTTTGGTCTTTTGGGCCAGGCTAACCTCACTCAGAATGATGTTCTCCAATTCTATCCACTTACCAGCGAATGATAACATTTCGTTCTTCTTCGTGGCTACATAAAATTCCATTGTGTATAGATACCACATTTTCTTAATCCATTCGTCAGTGGTGGGGCATCTTGGCTGTTTCCGTAACTTGGCTATTGTGAATAGTGCTGCAATAAACATGGGTGTGGAGGTGCCTCTGGAGTAACCTGTGTCACAGTCATTTGGGTATATCCCCAAGAGTGGTATTGCTGGATCAAATGGTAGATCAATGTCTAGCTGTTTAAGTAGCCTCCAAATTTTTCTCCAGAGTGGTTGTACTAGTTTACTTTCCCGCCAACAGTGTAAGAGGGTTCCTTTTTCCCCACATCATCACCAACACCTGTTGTTGGTGGTGTTGCTGATGATGGCTATTCTAAAAGGGGTGAGGTGGAATCTTAGTGTGGTTTTAATTTGCATTTCCTTTATTGCTAGAGATGGTGAGCATTTTTTCATGTGTTTTTTGGCCATTTGAATTTCTTCTTTTGAGAAAGTTCTGTTTAGTTCACTTGCCATTTCTTTATTGGTTCATTAGTTTTGGGAAAATTTAGTTTTTTAAGTTCCCTGTATATTCTGGTTATCAGTCCTTTGTCTGATGTATAGCTGGCAAATATTTTCTCCCACTCTGTGGGTGTTCTCTCCACTGTGTTGGAGTTAATATATGCTTTCAGGTCCTTCAGGGTATGTTCAATGATATTGGGTACTTTGACATTGGGTGCATATAGGTTGATATTATTATTTTCTTTTGGCTTATTTCCCCTTTTATTAGTATGGAATGTCCTTCTTTATCTTGTTTGATCAATGTAGGTTTAAAGTCTACTTTGTCTGAGATAAGTATTGCTATTCCTGCCTGTTTTGGCTTGGTAAATCTTCTTCCTGTCTTTCATGCTAAGCCTATGATTATTTCTGTCTGTGAGATGGGTCTCCTCTAAGAAACAAATTTTTGGATCTTCCTTTTTAATCCATTTCGTCAAGTGGTGCCTTTTGATGGGTGAATTAAGTCCATTAACATTAAGCATTAGTACTGATAGGTATGTGGTGATTCCTGTCATTTAGTTGTCTTAGTTGTTTGAAGGTTGGATTGTGTGTACCGAAGTTGAGGTTACTCTGTACTTTCTTGCTTTTCTTTTCCTGTGGTTTGGTGCTGCCTGTCTTTTCATGATTAAGTTGGGTTTCACTTTCTGTGTGCAGAATCCCTTGCAGAATCTTTTGTAGTGGTGGCTTTGTTGTCACATATTGTTTTAGTTTCTGCTTATCATGGAAGACTTTTATTGCTCCATCTATTTTGAATGATAATTTTGCTGGGTAGAGTATCCTGGGGTTGAAGTTATTTTCAATCAGTGCCCGGAAGATCTCATCCCACGCTCTTCTTGCTTTTAATGTTTCTGTTGAGAAGTCTGCTGTGATTTTGATGGGTTTACCTTTGTATGTTATTTGTTTTTTCTCTCTTACAGCCTTCAATATTCTTTCCTTAGTTTCTGAACTTGTTGTTTTAATGATGACATGTTGTGGGGTAGTTCTATTTTGATCTGGTCTGTTTGGTGTCCTTTAGGCCTCTTGAATCTGTATGGGACTATCTTTCTCTAGATTTGGCAAATTTCCCGTTATTATTTTGTTGAATATATTACGCATTCCCTTCACTTGCACCTCTTCTCCTTCTTCGATGCCCATGATTCTCTAGTTTGGTCTTTTGATGGAGTCAGTGAGTTCTTGCATTTTCTTTTCACAGGTCTTGAGTTGTTTAATTAATAGTTCTTCAGTTTTTCCTTTAATTACCATTTCATCTTCAAGTTCTGAGATTCTGTCTTCTGTTTGTTCTATTTTTCTGGATTGGCCTTCCGTTTGGTTTTGCGGTTCTGTTTCATTTTTTTTTCTGAGGTTTTCCATATCCTGGGTGGTTTCCTCTTTAATGTTGTCAATTTTTGTCCTGAGTTCATTTATCCATTTATTCATTGTGTTCTCTGTTTCACTTTGGTGTTTATACAGTGCTTCTATGGTTTCCTTTATTTCTTCTTTTGCTTTTTCAAACTCTCTATTTTTGTTGTGTTGGAATTTCTTGAGTGTCTCCTGTACATTTTGGTTGACCTTATCCAGTATCATCTCTACAAAATTCTCATTGAGTACCTGTAGTATGTCTTCTTTTAAATTATTCTTGTGGGCTTCATTGGGTTCTTTGGCAAAGTTTATCTTCATTTTGTTGGAGTCTGGTTCTGATTATCTGTTTTCTTCATTCCCTTCTGGTTCCTGTACTAATTTTTTGCTGTGGGGAAACTGGTTTCCCTGTTTTTCTGTCTTCCCATCATTGTCTTTGGTGTTGTTACTGTCCCTGTACTGTGTGCAATTAAGTATTTTCTAGCTTGTAATAATAACAATGGTAATATTTAGAATGGAAGGGTGAGATGAGATAGAAAGCAAGAAGTTAAAGAAAGGGGGAAAACAAATACACAGACAAGAAGGAGAAAACAGAACAAGGTATCAGACAAGAAAGTTTCAAAGGTATAAACATGGAGTATTAGTGTACTAATTGGCTGTAAGCTGACCAGACATTAGAGAGGCAGTAAGAGGATTGAAAATCAAAACTTAAAAAAAAGATAAAAATAAAAATAAAAAATAAGTAAATGAAAGAAATATCTATATATAAAAATGAATTAAAATGAGATGAAATATAGAAAATTAAAAAAACAAAAACAAAAAAACCATAAAACCTCCAAGTTCAAATGCAATGAAGTTTCAGTCTTAATAATTTGGGTGTCAGTCTCAGTCTCCAATCCTGGAGATGGTGCCTCAGATGTTGTTCTATTGTTGTCTCATCAAAGGGGACGCATAAAGTAGAACAAAACTACACACACACACACACACACACACACACACAAACCCCACCAAGTGTCCCAAGTTCAAATGCAATATAGTTTCAGTAAGTTTTTCAGCATGCAGATGTAATTTGGTTGTTTTCTCATCAAGGGTAGGGAGAAAAAGAAAAAAAAGTCTGGAGACAGTTCTGAGAAAGGTATCTGCAGCTGTGGCTTGCCTGCCTGCTGCTGTCAGCCTGCTGTTGCTGGAGGCATTATTTATGCAGATCTCTGGAGTGAGCTTAGCACTCACCTGGCCCTGCAGGCTTTGTTTGCTCAGAATTCTCCTGTGTGGGAGTCTCTGCTACAAGCTTTCCCATTTCCAAGCACACTGGAAAAGGTGACACTGCACCCACGTTGTCAGGCCTGCATGTTTATTTACAGTTCATGTGGGAGGTGGTTCTTCCCCCCCTCTCCTGTGGAGTTTTCCTCCCACTGCCACTTTCACAAGATTTCCTGCTCCTGATTACTGGGTGGTGCTGCTGCTCCTGCCAGCCACCATGTTTGTTTACAGTTCATGTGGTAAGTGGATCTTCCCTCCTCTCCTGGGGAGTTTTCCTCCCTCCGTCACTCTCACAAGCTTTCCTGCTCCTGGTTGCTGGGCACGTGCCCCCTCTCCCACCAGAGCCTTTCCGGCCCGCCCAGCTTGTTTATTTACAGTCCCGGGAAGGATTCCCTTCCCCCAATCTTCAGCACTCAGGGTGCCCCAACCTCTTTCCCACGTGTCTTTATTATTCTATTGCTTATTGCTTATTACTCAGTTTCTCTTTTTTCCCCAGGTGGAGGTCAGTCTGTCCAAGGGGCTATGCTGCTCTGGCCCAGGCTTGTCTATGGGAATACCATGGTACTGCGAAGCTTACCTGGTCCGCATCTTCCCAAGCCATCTGGGCACAGGTGACTGGTGGCCCAGAGACCCTCCTGGTTTCTTCATTTAACGTGAAGTGGAGATTCTCTGCACTGGCTGGAGGTGTGGAGGTGTCAAAGTTATGCCTCTTCTCAGTGATTATGCCTGCAAAGGTGTCTCCAGCATCTCTCCAAGATTTCACTATAGGAGACTCGCTTTCTGCTTCCTCCCTCTAGCCACCATCTTGGAATCTCTCCAAAATCTGTTAGATTTAAGAATGCGGCGACATCTACCACCCACTCTCAGCTACAGGGAGCAAAATGTCTCCCAGATCTGTGTAGGCCATGAAGACTAGCAGCTCTGTTATCACTATTAAAAGAGGCTCACATTACTTAAAGCAAAGTATGGAACACTCATTTCCAACATCATTGCCAAAAGTCCTAACAACCTCTTTGAAAAAATAATAAGACAGAACAATACTGAAACTTGGGAATGAGAAAAATAAAGTGGGAATTGTTAAATTTCTTCTTTTCCTAGAAATGTGAAGGACTAGGAGCAAAAAGGCAAGGCTGCACACACTCCAGATGGTCCAGAGAGGAATCCAGCAAGCAAGTAGTCCATGGGTGAATATGAAATTGTAATACAGAAAAAAAAAGTAAAATCCAGTGAAAACTCATAACGATACTAAAATTTGAAAACGTTCTCTTCTCAGCCATAGATATATCAGCAAAATTTAGACTACTTCCTGGTTTAAAATGTTAAGCACAATTTATTTGTTGACTGCTGAATTTTATTGATCAAAGGAGGATGTATATTAAATCAGTGTTAAATATACACAACAAAAATTAAAAATGAAGTCAGGAAGTGCAAAGGTATCTGAGAAAATATACCACAAGGAAAACACACTCCCTAAATTGGTTCAAGTTAGTTATTTTTTAGAAAACAATAGCAGCCATCATTAGAGAGTGGTACAATCCAGAATTGTTATAGTATTTCACTAAATTCTTCATTTTTAATCAAAGTTTACAATATATGCCAAGTAACAGAGAAGTGTGACATGTATAGCAAGCAAAATAAAAATTGCAGTGAAAGGAGACTGTGACTCTGGACAGACATAACTGAGAGAAGCAGAGCTTCCTTTCTTCATCACGGCCTTTATTTCTGGGACAGAGGTGTTTTCCAGGTGCAATAGTTGGAGGATAGTGAGATCTGTTGGCTTCTGCTAGAGGCTTATGATAGAAAGAGTAATAAAGGAAGCATAGTGGCCTCAAAATACCAAGTTTCATTATAGAATCATAGAGCAAGGTGTACTCTGGAAAAGTAGGCTTTTATCCCCATTGTCAGGCTGTGTTCAGTGATGCAAAATTTTCATAGTGGAGATAGCAGTGGAAAGGGGTGTGTAGTGAGATGGCTTTAACAATGGAATATTAGGAAGACATTTTTCCTGCCTATCAAAACTGATATAATTTGATGGAGCCTAGAAAATTAAATGTCTAAGGTTGCTGTGAAAAAACATGGTGATCTGCCTGTTGCTGGTGGATCACACACGTAAAGCAAGCTACTTGGGAGGCTGAGATCTAGAGGATCCCAGTTAGAGGCCAGTCTGGGGAAATAGTTCACAAGACCCCATCTCTGAAATAATTTGAACAAAATTTATTGGAGGAGTAGTTCAAGTGGTAAAACTCCTTCTTTACAAACACAAAGCAATGACTTCACACACCATCCCACCAAAAAAAAAAAAAAAGTGATCTTGGTGGAGACCAATTATTAACTGTTCACTAAATGTTTAAAAATATGTAGTCAAACATCAAAGAACAAGAACCTGTCATTATGCAAAATGGCAAACAATGAGACGTTAACAGAACAGTAGAGAGAAAAAAAAAAAACAACAGAAAAGACTCCCAAGATTACATGCAACATATCTATACCTACTAGACTAGTCAGAGCAGATGGTGGGAGTACTTATATACATCTCCAGTGTGGGCACATGGTAATAAACAATATGTAGAAACTTCAGTGATTCTGGACATAAGCAGTGATAATGGATAAAGAATAAGATACCCTGGCACAGGGGATGGCTTAAGAAATGATGTTTACACATCCAAAACAGCTCTGGCTTTTGGGAAGGCTATGTGGTAGCCCAAGGCTGCTCAACAGTACTCAAGAAAGGACAATCCAACCTAAAGCATCCTGGATGAAAGTGAGTCAATAATTTAAACTCACTAATCTGTGATGGCAGTCTATAGTTACATATGCTTTCAATGGTAAATTTTTAAATTCTCATTGATTTAGATGGCTTATGTAGAGCATTGGCTGACAAATGACTTATCTCCCCATTCGTGATTCATAGATGCCAGGCTAAGTGATGAAAAAAGAAATAAAATATCTCACCAAGATAATCAGAAATTGAATAATGTGGTAGAAAATAGAATTCAGAGTTAATTCAGATGAGCCTATAAACAAATGTTTCACAAAATATTGACAATCAGTAGAACTATTAATAATAAAATTAACTGGTGCAAATAATAGGATTAGAAGTATAAAAAAGAAAAATAATATTATAGATAGTGTATTTCCTATTAGTGACATCATAAAGATGATACAATGTAGTATTTCATATATGTTTCAAAATGTTTAATGTAAGTAAACATTTTTTGTAATATAATAACATGAAATTCATCATAAAGAAAATGATGATTTATCTTTCATGATTCTCTGGATTATAACTTCAGACATTACATACTTATTTCCTAGAAAAATTTATATTAAGAAGTGACTGCCCAGAAAATGGAAGAAAATATTTGCCAGTATACAACTGAGAATGGATAAATTATCAGAATTAACAAGGAGCTCAAAACTAAATTCCACCTAAAATCAATGACTCTAAGGAATGGGCAAAAGAATGGAACAGAGGTTTTTCAAAGGAAGAAGTCCAAATGGAGGATAAACACATGAAGAAATGCTCAACATTCTTGGCCATAAAGGAATACAAATAAAAACCACATTAATACTTCATCTCATTCCTGTTACAATGGCTACCATCAAGAATACAAGCAACAACAAATGTTGGCAAGGATGTGGGGGGCAAGAAAGACTCATACACTGCTGGTGGGAACATAAATCAGTATAACCACTATGAAAATCAGTATGGAGGCTCCTCAAAAAACTAAAAATAGATCTGCCATATGATCCAGCATATCCACTCCTAGGGAAATACACAAAGAAATGTGACTTAAATTATTATAAAGGCACTTGTACATCCATGTTTACTGAATATTATTTAAAATGGCTAAAAGCTATAGAAACAATCAAGATGCCAAACTAATGATGAATGGATTAAGAAAATGTGGTATTTGGATACAATGGAATTTTATACAGCCACAAAGGAAAATGAAATTTTGTTGTTTTCAGGTAAATAAATAGAACTGGAGAACATCATCTTAAGTGAAGTAAGCCATTTTCAGAAAGCTAAAAGCCACACATTTTTTTCTCATATATGGAATGTAAGGTTAATACAAATACAAGCAATATTATGAAAAACAGGTCATGCTAAGGGAAGGTCACATAGGATGGGGGAGGGAAAATGAAGGAAGTTTAGAAGGGGAATATGGTTGATGTCATTTCTATACAAGAATGAATATAAAATTTTTAAACCTGTTGAAACCACCATAAGAAAGGGACTAAAGAAGAAAGAAGAGAAATAGAGTAGATGAACCAATTTGGGTTATAATACATATACGCATGGAAATGTCACAAGAAAACTCCCCATATAGCTTTCTTAAGCAAAAATGTCATTTCGGTTTTTTTTTACAAAATCAGGCAACAGTAGGGCAGCAGGTCTTGCCTGGGAGTTGGCACTGGTAGGAGGAGACATGAGGTGGGGATAGGGCTTGGGAGGGTGAAATATAGTGCAAATACTGTGTGCACATGTATGTAAATGGAAAAGTGGCATCTGTTGAAAGTGTTCCAGGAATGGGGGAAGAGATAAAAGAGAATGGTGTAGGAGTTGAATTCAAGTAGGATATATTCGATATATTATAAGAACTTTTGTAAATGCCACAATGTACCCCCACCCAGCACAACAGTAAAAATAAAGAAATTAAAACAAGAAATGTTATTTCTTATAGTATATCATACAATAGTTGCCCATTTCTAAATTAAGTTTACAAAATATTAGATTCATGAAAACTATTCCATTTAAAAAATTGTTTTGGTTTCATTAATATAGTTCATTTGAAACAAAAAAAGAATTTTTTTTGTGTTTTTATTAACAGTGATCATTATTTGTATTAATTAAATTCTTTTGCCAATTTTATAAGTAAAATTCTTGAGATTAATGTGCACTCAAATTTTTATTAAGTATGCATACTTTTAAATTTATTGAATGTTCCTGACCTACTAATGCCCTCTCAATTTTCTTAATTCCCAAGTCTAAATTAATTCAGCACCTCATTTTCTGCACATAAACTCTACTAATATAGACCAACCTTTTGTATAGAAATTAAATAATGAGCTAAATGCAAAAATAAGGTAAAACAGTGTGTGAGAGGATGAATTAAGGAGGAAAGCATTCTAGCAGTGAAAATACATAGTATGATGGGTCACACATTAAACAAAGAACACTCTCGTGAGGAATAGGGAAAGGAAAGGAAACCTAAAACTTGAATATGGTTGATATGCTCACTGTAATCTTAAACTGGTAGAGGCCACTATGGCAAAGGGACTAGGAAGTAGTGAGGAGGTCAGGTAGAGATGAACTAATATGGGCTACAATACACATGTACATGGTAAGAACACTAGTAATCTCTCTGTATAGCTATCTTTATCTCAAACTAACAAAAAACACTATGTTTTTCTTATTATGTCTTCAATGCTTTACCTTCATCAAAACTGGAGAACAGGGGGGTGGAAGAGGTTCTGCCTGGAAATGGAGGGGTTGAGCCTCTACAGTGTGAGGAGTGATGGCTTAAATAATGTATACATATGTAAGCAAATGTAAAAATGATAAAATAAAACTAAAAGATTTTGAGAAAAAAAGAAAATACATAGTGTGTTTTAAATCTAGGCTATAGTTGCATTGAATGTACTAAGATTCATTTTTATAAACAATGATTTTTGTCTATACAGAATGGGGCATTGTCTAATGTAGGGTTTCAGTAGTGAAGACAGGAATGGCATACTGAGATTGAAGAGAAATTAGTACTTCAGTATGAGTAGGTAGCAGAAAATATTTTCCAAAATTCATGGATTCAGTAAAATAGAAGGATATATATATATATATATATATATATATATATATATATTTATCTAAGTGTGCCCTTTCAGCCATGGTCTTTAGGACAGTGCCACAAAATGAGGGGTCTGGGAATAATTATCTAATTTTACTTCATGGGAACGTGAAGTCTGGGATGTAGATCAATAGTATAGTTTCAGGCATCTGATATGAGCATGTGGTGATGCATCCAGTAAGGAAGGTAGTTCTAACCAGGAGCAAAGGCATAGGCAGAGAAACAAGACCTTATGTGTCTGCACAGAAGTCTACCACAAGGCCTGAGCCTAAAATCTGCAGGTGTATTTTGGCCAACTATATGTGAAGAGGTTCTAAAGAGCACAGGAGATATACTCTGGCACCTGACTTTCAGGACATGAACAATACCATCTTTTCTTTTGTCACTAGGGTGTTAGTTCCTGATAATGACTTACTATCATGGTAGAGACCATCTTGATACAGATGAATATAGATACATAGATGTTATCAAATAATATCTATGTTAAAGTCTTGTTTAAGTGGTGATAATGCTGAGAAATTACTGTTTATGCAACTAATAAATAAATGATGGAACACAGAATTGTTAATAAGTCTATTTCACTACAAGTGCTAGTTCCCTTCATGAACCTTCTTCTTTATGTATGATTTTCTTGAAATAAAAATAAAAAA
The DNA here is from genome assembly GCF_047511655.1 of Castor canadensis. Lineage (NCBI taxonomy): Eukaryota > Metazoa > Chordata > Mammalia > Rodentia > Castoridae > Castor > Castor canadensis. Next base: position 191,071,760 of record NC_133386.1, read on the forward strand.
GTAAAAATCATGGATTCCTGACAATGTGTAAAGAATTTTGTTTCAATATATCTAAAAGTAAATGTAAAAAACATGTATGTGAGAGATATATTGTAAAGGAAATTTTAAATGATTATGTTTAGTTTGTATAGATATCAATACATTTAATAGATTTTCAATAATCTACAATGAAATGTGGATATGACTGACCAGTGCCCTAGAAGTAATTATAAGTACTATGTTGTATAAATACCAAATATGTCATTTGAAACCATAGAGAAGAACAAATATTTAAGATAGGCTGAGAGGTTGCTCCCAGTACTTGTCTGGCATGGGCAAAACTTTGGAATGGATCTCCAGTACCTACACACAAAATACACCAATACATAGTCATGGACTACTAACCAACAAATCAGATGTGTACAACCAATGATAAAGGTCTAAATTGTCCTTTGTCCCATAAACTCAGAGATATTTGTTGCTAAAGATTGTTCCCCATCCCAATTGCCCATTAGTTCTTCCTCTTTTTTTTTTTAGAATACAGTATTTCACTTGTAACCCAGACTGGCCTGAACTAAACTACATAGCTCAGGCTGCCCTGAAACTCCAGATCCTCAGCCCCTCTAGTGCTGTGATTATAAGTGTGCCTTTCTAAGCCTTGTGCTTTATTGTTTTATTTTATCCTTTCATACATACTTCTGTTTTCTACTACTAAAATTTGTCAACTTTTGCTTTGAAAAGTTCTCGGGAGGGCCATTGATTTGAAGGATCCACTTATACTTTATCCAAACCAATTCTATATTAAATGATCTTGTACAAAGCCCCTGTGAACTGGGAGATAGAAGAAAAGCTGAATGTAGTTAAGGAAAGACAAAAGAATAAAATCTAAATAATAATATAGAGATAACCTCAGCTATCAGTTACCAGTTGACAACCTCAGCATTAACTAATTTAAATAGCTGTCTTAACAGAGTTAAAAATTCTGATTTCCTTTATAAATACCTTTGAAATATATATCAAAATATAGGTAAGATATTCAAATATGTAAACAATTTCAGAACAAATCTATAATCATGTTAATATTTACTGTATTTCATATCTTTTCTTATAAACGTATATACATTTTTCAATTAATGTGCAAAGTAATTTAAATAAATGCTTGCCTTTTCATAGTCTCATTTGATTTCATGACGTATTTTTAGTGAAAAAAATATAAAACAACTCAAGTAATGCAAAATGTAAGTCCGGGAAATGTCAGTACCTGATCCAGAACTACTGACATCATTTTTTTACTTTTTGAAATTCTAGAAAGGATTTATTGTAGTGTAACATTATAAAGTATGGAGGAGAGGTTGAGGGTGGGGAGAGAAAAAGAGAGAAGTATTTCCTGTTCTAATACAGGAAATGAGAGCAAAGACTCCCTCCTGAGGTCTTCTTTTAGCACTGTTTCATCACCCATCTGGATTATAGCCATATTTGTGCCTGGTCCTTGGTGGTTAAGACTAGGTCTTTTAGGAATAAGTGGTAGATATAATAACATGATCAAACATCTGGATTTTCATTCAAGTAGGATGATTGAGAAAGAAATGCACAGCTTCCTTTAAAATTCATTTTCATTGCTTTCTGGCTTAATGTTCCAAATGTTATCAAATTAATAAGAATAAATAACTCCAGCAAGCCAACATCCATTTCTTCTAGTTTGCCAATATCTATATGGGCATTTTGTCTTTGATTTAATGTTGTACAGTACAAAACTAATATATACCCACACAGTCACACAGATAAGTGTAAATACTTTCCCTTAAATGCGTTCTCAGAATGAAGATTTTAGAAGAGATAGCAAAGAAACAATTACTACACTGCCCAAGGACAATTTGGTTTTGTTATGTTTATTATTGGATTTTTTATATGTAAACAAAAGTGATGTCAGAATAAACCCAATGTGCATTTGAATAAAATTGTGATTAGAAGTTTTCTTAAATATTTTATTCTACTCTTTAATGGTAATTTTGTTTATATTCAATTTTTAATATATGTCCACATATGAGTAAACACTACAGTCACAATTTATCATATCAAATTATTTGTTTAAAATGAATGCTTAGAATGAGCCTATAAAAAACAATTAGATTTGGCTTTCAATGAGGCAATTTTAACCTTTTCACTACAGCAAGGTATCAATCAAATAGTCTGAACCACATACTACTATATAATTTAAAAACTACAGAATATGTCCTGAGTTGTCCCTGACAACCTTATATGAGACAGAATCTGAAACTCATAGATGATGTCAATTTCTAGGTCTTATACTCATTAGGTTTTAATGAACCTATGGAATTTGTTCACAGTAGATTCCTAAATCAAGTGCAAAGAAACAGGTGTGTTTTAAAAGGTAACTCTTTAATCAGGCTCAAAAAAAGCCAAAAAGCCACATGTTCTCTCTCATATGTGGAATATTGACCTAAAAGTAATGCAGCAATTTATAGGACAAGGTTCACAAGGGGAGGCTGTGCACGGGAGTGATAGAGCAAGGGAAGGAAACTAAAAACTTCAATCTGGTTGATGTGCTCACTGTACAGGAATGAATATAGAAATCTTAAACTGGCTGGAGCCACTATGGGAAGTGGACTAGGGAGGAGTGAAGAGAACTAGAGGAGGTGAACCAATTGGTAAACATATATGCATGGAAACAACACAAGGAAGCTCCCTGTGTAGCTAGCTTTATCTCAAACTTGCAAAACGTCATGTTTTTCTTTTTATCTTTAATCTCTTTTCATCTACAAAATTGGAGAATAAAAAGGCCTAACAGGTGCTGTGGGGCAGGATGGGGACAGCAGTGTAATAGGGGAGGTGGTAGGGGAAGGGATAGAAGGGTGAATAAGGTCCAAGTAATGTATAAACATGTATGTAAATGAAAAAATGATACCTGTTGAAACTGTTCCATTAATCAGGGAGGGACGATGAAAGAGAGTGGTTGAGGGGATGAATTCAAGTATGATATATTTGATACATTGTAAGAACTTTTGTAAATGCCACAGTGTACCCCACCCAACACAACACTAAAGGAAAATAAATGAATAAATGAATAAAATATTCTGACTGAGACTCTAAGTGTATTTCTATGCAAGCATTACTTGTATATTTACAAGTAAGTAATGTAGAGAATTCTCAGAGACCATTCAAATCAATATGTAAACCTAGATAAAATCTTGACAGTGAGTGAGGACAGAAATAGGAAACGCTGCCACACTGGCAGGTAATTTGCTTATTTATACCAACTTGACACTTGGTCATTAATAGAAAGTAAGGTGGAGGCCACTGCATGGCACAGACCCAGGAAGCAAAAAGAAAGTGAAGTTGGTAACTGTTGTAATGATACAAGCTGGCTGCCTTTGAGTGTACTGTGTGATCTTCTGAATATTATATCGTGAGAATCATTGTAGCTCGCATATAAGCACAGTGTAATCTTTAAATGTCCTCTGTTCATTGACATTTCATGAAAATATACAATAATCACTTATATTAGCTATGCATTATAAGTCTTCTCATGGTTAATGGTCACAAACACTAGAAACACAAAATCAGTGTGTGAAAAACAAATTACATTTTATGCACTCCAATACTTTAAATAGTTTCATATTTCTTATGTAACACCACTTGGAATGAAAAATTTTAGATTTGTTGCTGCTATTGTTTTTATGTCTTATTTATTGTCATGGAGATTCCCCTGGGGTTTGAATTCAGGGCCCCATGCTTGCAAGGCAGGTACTCTTCCACTTGAGCCACTCTACAGGCCCTCCTTAAGACAATTTTAATATCTATTGATACTTCATTTTCATTTTTGTGTGATGATTCCAATACTGAAATATCAAATTTATTTCTCCAGGAAATGTTGGGACAAAGCTCAAACTAAGTCATTGCCAATAATTTTCCACCGTGTTAAATAAAGAAAGAAATATTTATGTTACCCAAGAGCTTTATTAATTCTTTGATGCATAATTGCAGGACCCATTCATCCTTAGGCACATTTTCTGATTCCTTTCAAGCCCATTATTTCATTCTCAAGTGCTTCCCTGTCTCCAGGGTCCCTCCTGTCTTTCTGCTATACTTTGTTTAAGCAGAATCCACATTTTAACCTCATTAATACAGCTTTCTTTCCATGCCATGTGGTCCAACTCTCACACCAACCTTAATACTGGAGTATAGTAGAAATAAGTTGCTGAAATTAGTTTAAATTATCTTCCAATTGATTTGCATTTAAATGGTGACTGTTGTTTTTATAATCATAGGGTAAAAATACATCAGATAAACTTTCAGATATTACAAACAAAAAAGTAAGCAAAATATGGATACAAAGACATTTTCGTTTGTTTAATGTTAATGCAGGATCTTGTTATGGAGTCCAGGCTGGCCTCTAATTTCTTATCCTGTTGTTTCACTCTCCTCCTGAGTGTTAGGATTACAGGCATGGGTCACCACAACCAACTCAAAACCAGATCTATCTAAATGTATTTCCTACTGCCACTTGTGGTAGGAAATACCACAATCTGACAACTTGTGAAATCTTTCCTTTATAAGATAATTGGAAGGCACTGAGTTATAAACAATTATAAAATAAGATCAAAGCAAACACTGGTACTAAAAAAACCCAGGTGTACTAATATCTCTATAAGTGAAAACAAGAAGGAATGCTATGAATGGTCTGTTGTATAGGCAAGGCAGCATATTTATAGTGTCATAAAGGAAATTTATTTTATGGGATATTAAATGAAAGTTTTATACTTTATTAATTTTCAAGAAATGTTTTGTGTACAAGAAAACAATAGAAGTTTAAAAAGTAAAAATGGATTCCTACTCTAATAATAAGTTGCATTTGAGGAATTTTAAAAATATGTATATAAGTCTTTTTAAACATGTATATATGAAAAGCAATCCAGGTTATTTTTGAGTGACAAAATTTTTTTTAAATAAACAGCAAATGAATTTTCTGGAATGAAAATACTCCTGCACTCAGAAAGTGACCCAAAACATAGAACATAACCTCCATTTCAGGGATTATTTTGTGGGCTTCAACAAAAATTGACAGACAACATGATAGGGTAGTTTTTCATATTTTTTTAACATCTAAGTGTAATCAGTTTTTATTTCTTCTTAAAACTCATTTTTTGGCTTTTTTTCATTTTGAATAAAAGGTACTTTTTTATTGTTTATTCATATGTGAATACATTGTTTGAGTCATCTTTCCTCCTTGCCCCCTACCTCCTTACTTTCCCCCTCACCCCTTTGCTTCCGGGCAGAACTGGTTCTGCCCTCTTCTCCAATTTTTTTGAAGACAAAACATAAGAGATAATAAGAAAGACATAGCACTTTTGCTAGTTTGAGATGAAGGTAGCTATACAGAGAGATTCCTAGCATTGCTTCTATGCACATGTGTATTACAACCCCGATTGGTTCATCTCCACCACATTACTTTATTTGCTCTTCTACAGTGGGCACATCAAACACTGTCAAGTTTTGGGTTTCCTCCCTTTTCCTATCCTTCTTGTACACATTCTCCCCTTAGTGTGTGACCCATGTCCAATAATATAACAGCATTTGTTTTAGTTCTAAAGTCCATATATGAGGAAGAATATATTATTTTTGGCCTTCTGAGCCTGTCTAACTTTGCTTAAGATGATGGTCTCCAGTTTTACCCATTTATTTGTGAATGACAAAATTTCATTCTTCTTTGTGGCTGAGTAAAATTCCATTTTCTTAATCCATTGATCGGTAATGGGGCAACTTGGCTGTTTCCATAACTTGGCTATTGTGAATAGCACTTCAATAAACATGGCTGTGTAGGTGCCTCTGGAGTAACCTGAGTTACATTCCTTTGGGTATATCCCTAGGAGTGGGATTGCTGGATCATATGGCAGAACTATGTTCAGTTTTTGAAGAAGCCTCCATATTGTTTTCCAGAGTGGTTGTACTAGCTTACATTCCCACCAACAGTGTATGAGAGTTCCTTTTTCTCCACATTCTCATTAACATTTGTTGTTGGTGTTAAAACTTTCATTTTATAATGTAAATTTTTTTACCACTATTTTATGTGATAAAACATTTTCACTAATGTATATAACCTAATAAACAAATATACCATATGCCATTTATAAGACAGCTAATGCTATTGTAATTATTTTTACTAACTTGAGGTATACTTATGCAGTTATTTCACTTGAGTGTAAAATAAGGAAAGAATTTTTGTGTCATAAAGGATAATACCTACTCCCAAATCCTTTCCCAATTAAATGCCAATTCAGCCTTCTATACCCAATGTGTAAGAGCTATCATTGCTATACACACACAATAGTGCTTGAAAATAGTGTAATCATTTTCATTTCAGTCTTTCTTTAGTAGATTTCTGGAACTGCTTTGAAATGCTGGTGGTATCACAATACATGACCTCAAACTATATTACAAAGCAATAACAATAAAAAAAAAGCATGGTACTGGCACAAAAACAGATATGAACACCAGTGGATCAGAATAGAGAACTGAGATATGAATCCACAGTTATGCCCACCTTGTATTTGACAAAGGCATCAAAGACATGCAATGGAGAAAAGACAGCCTCTTCAACAAATGTTGCTGGGAAAAGTGGTTATCTGCCTCCAAAAAGCTGAAACTAGGTCCATACTTATCACCCTGTACTAGTATCAACTGAAAATGGATCAAGGACCTTAATATCAGACCCAAAACTCTGAAGTTAGTAGTAAGGAAAGAGCAAGGAATACTCTGGAAATCAATAAGTTCTGCTGACTTCCTCAATAGAACCCCAGTAGCTCAGTAACTAAGAAAAAGGATGGACAAATGGGACTACATAAAATTTAAAAGCTTCTGCACAACATCAACAAAAAATGGTCTCTAAACTGGAGACCACCCACAGACTGGGAGAAAATATTTGCCAGATGCTCATCAGACAAAGGACTGATAACCAGAATATACAGGGAGCTCAAAAAACTAAACTCTCCTAAAATCAATGAACCAATAAAGAAATGGGCAACTGGACCTAAACAGAACTTTTTCAAAATAAGAAATTCAAATGGCCAAAAAACACATGAAAAAATGCTCACCATCTCTAGCCATAAAGGAAATGCAAATCAAAACCACACTAAGATTCCACCTCACCCAGTTGGAATTGCTATCATCAAAAACACCACCACCAACAGGTGTTGTCGAGGATGTGGGGAAAAAGAAACCCTCATACCTTGGTGGTGGGAATGCAAGCTAGAGCAACCACTCTGGAAAATAATATGGAGGCTTCTTCAAAAACTAAGCATAGTTCTGCCATATGATCCAGCAATCCCACTCCTAGGGATATACCCAAAGGAATGTGACTCAGGTTACCCCAGAGGCACCTGCACACCCAAGTTTATTGCAGCACTATTCACAATAGCCAAGGTATGGAAACAGCCAAGATGCTCCACTACTGACGAATGGATTAAGAAAATGTGGTATTTATGCACAATGGAATTTTACTCAGCCGTGAAGAAGAATGAAATCTTATCATTCACAAGTAAATGGATGGAACTGGAGAACAACATCCTGAGTGAGGTTAGCCAGGTTCAGAAAAATAAAAATCATATGTTCTCCCTCATATTTGGACTTTAAATCTAGGACAAAGGCAGCAATGTTGTTGGACTTGGGTCACATGCTTAGGGAGAGCACATATGAGAGGAATGGGGATAGGTCTGAAATCCAAAACTTGAAAGTGTTTGATGTCCCCACTGCGGAGGAGCTAATACAGTAACCTTAAAGTGAAAGAGGTCAATATGGGAAGGTGATCGGGAAGTAGTGAAGAGTTCAGGTAGAGATGAATCAATGTGGGTTGTAACACAATTGTGCATGGAAGCAATGCTAGGAATCTATCTGTATAGCTATCTTTATCTCAACTTGGAAAAATGCTCTGACTTATTATTGCTTACATCTTCTCTTCAACAAAATTGGAGAAAAGGGCACAACAGGCTCTGCCTGTAATCAAGAGGGGCTAAATAATGTAATGCAATTGGAAGGACCTCAGAAAATACTGAAATAAATAATAATACTTCACATTACACTCATAGATTGATTTATAAATATAAGTACCTATAGGGGTAGCTGTTTGGAATGAAATAAAAACCAATTGAAATAATTGAAAGCAAATTACTTTTAGAAATAATTGCAGTGGAAAAAGAAATGTCTGCAATATGAACCCAAATGAGCCATGTAGGAGTGTAGTTACATACCACGTGTTCTTATAGGAAGTTATTAGGAAAAGAGCTAAGAACGTGTTATGTCTTTTTATAATTCTTTTGAAAGAATTCCAGATTAGTGCAAGCAGTGAAATAAATCTAACCTTATTTTTACTGATACTATTAACTCTCTAGCTTTTGCCAGGATTTTATAGTAGTGCACAGAAACATTTATCAATTCTGTCAATTCACTCATTTAAACATCTACTCAATGAAGCACACATTAATTAATTACTACAAGAAACCATATATACTGCAGTGTACATACATATACCATCGAATTAAATACGAATGTCAGAAAATACAGATGTGGACATCTGGGTAAAGAATTTTCTGTTAGTCTGGGTTTGGTAGCAGACTCTTGTAGCTCTAGCTTCTGTCCTAGGGAGTTGAAGGCATTAGGATACCAAACTCAAGGACAGCATAGGCTAAAACAAAACAAAATAAAAGTGCTGTGGGGCATAGTTAAAGTGGAGAGTGCTTGCCTAGCATGTCAAAGACGCTGAGTTCAATAATCCACACTGTAAAATAAATAAATAAATTCACCTAAGTTTAAGCAACAAGATTTAACATTGAATTCTGCTTATCTATTTACAGAGAAAAGATGAGACATTAATATTATACTCATGGAAAAATATTTTCCTCTGGTACTTTCTTTGATGGTACATGATTTACCTAGTACACATCCAAAACAGACTAAATTTCATACTAAAATTTAAATGGAATGTAACTTTATCACAAGTGGGAAATAATTACCTTCCCAAGGTGAGTAAGTAGAAAGTCAAAATGTTTCTTTGATAACTATAAAAATAAAACAATTCCATGTAAACATGTCACAATGTTTTAAGTAGCAATTTTCTCAGAGCTGCAATCACCTCCTTGTTCCTAAGGCTATATATCATCAGATTAAACATTGGAGTTAAGATAGTATAAAAAAGAGAGCAATTTGTCAGTTATTGCAGAATGAGTGGATTTTGGCCATAAGTAGGAAATGCTAGCAGATCCATAAAATAGAACCACAACCAGGAGGTGGGAAGAACACGTGGAGAATGCTTTAGCACGTCCTGTGACTGTTGGCAACCTCAGAATGGTAGAAATGATTTTGCTGTATGAAGCAAGTACCAGCATAAAAGGGATTACAGCAAACAACATAGCTACTGCATATACAGACAGCTCATTTATAAACGTATCCCCTCAGGCTATCTTGAGAATGGTGGGTATGTCACAGAAGAAGTGGTCAATTTGGTTAGAATTATGGAAATGCAGCGAGAATATTTTACACGATTGCCCTATCTGTACAGGCATTCCGCCAAGCCAGGAGCCAGCTGCCAGCTGGATGCATTTCCTTGGGTGCATGACCAGAAGACAGTGCAGAGGGTTACAGATGGCCACATAGCGGTCATACGACATCACAGCCAGTAACAAACTTTCAGTGGCTGCCAATATAAGGAAGAAGCACATTTGAGTGTCACAGTGCAGTAGAGAAATGCTTCTGTCTTGAATTGAAATACTGACCAGAATCCTGGGGACAGTGACTGACACATAACAAATTTCCAATGAAGAAAAATTTGCTAGGAAAAAATACATGGGTTTCTTCAGTGCAGGGTCAAAACTTGTTATTATGATTATGAGGCTGTTTCCAATTAGGATAACTATGTAAACGATAGAGAACACTCCAGATAGGAATCCTTGAAGGTTTGGAAGGTCAGAGAATCCCAGCAGGACAAACTGCTTCACTGTGGATGTGTTGTTTTCTCTTCTGATCTTTTCACAGTTCATCTGTGGGAATTATTTCATCAGAAGTACAAGTCACTTCACTATTCTCAGTATTTTATTTCCTGTGTATAAACCAAGGACAGCAAATATTCTTGTGTGCCAAATGAGTAAAAAGAACAAAAACTATACACTTCACTTATAGAAAAAAGCAGAGTTAAGTATATTTTTCATTATCACTAAGTATTCATATGACATTTTAAGCCTTTTTAATATTTCTAAGTTATTCGACTTATATATTTGTAATGATGTGATACTGTTCTTAATCGTGCTGTTAATTTGAACACCCAGATTTCAAAATCTAAGTCTATGATCAATATAGTAATGATTCTGAATTTGCCACATGTGGTTTTCCTTACTTCCCCGAACTGTTTTCTGTAATTATTAATTCAGAGATTTCATGGTACAAGTTAATATTTTGTATGCTATCCTAAATATTTTCAGAAAAAAATACAGTTATTTTGTCACAAAATATTTGTCACAAAAAATACACAAAATGTATTGCCTGCATGTCTGTGTACATGTCCATAGGGCGAGTGGGTGGCTGGAAGTGAGGGTGTACAACAATTGTACTTTCAGTCTCTCTAATAGAAGTACCATTTCATCTCCTTGCTTCTGTTATGAGCTACATCACATTCCTATTATGTGATAAGTAATTTGAAAGCAAACAGAATAATTGGCTGCAAGGAAGAAACACACCTAAAACCATGTGCTATGAAAGCTAAGTCTGTACAGTGTTCAAGATATGAGTTTCAAATGTATAGTAAAGCCCAGAAAGAACTTAAAAAAGAAACAAGCAAAGGGAAGCGTAATAGAGTGTAAGAAATGAATGAGAAAGGGTAATAGAGGGGATGACTTTGATCAAAATGCATTCCATGCATGCACAGAAATATAACAATGGAATCCCATTGCATAATTTTTATAGAATAATAAAAGGTAAAGGCATGCAGATACAAATGAGAGGGTAACAACAATGTACACAAAACATGGGCGTTCTAAGACTTTCCCATGACTTAAAAAAAGAAAAGTTAAATATAAATTTATTTTGTCATCTACAATATTCTAGACCAAACAATAAATTAATATTTAAACTCTTCCATTGTTTTGGAAATTTCATGATCACCATTTTATTTTAGAGATTGTAAAAATGCTGTATTTAGTTTTACACAAATTAAAGTAGTGTGGAGTTGAACAGAGCCTGGGGATGGAGGGGGAAGGAGGAGTGGGGCAAATTGGTTGGTGGGTACTAAGTTCTAGTTAGTTAGATATAAGAAGGCCTACTCTGGTCTGCTATTGCACTGTGGGGCAGACTATAGAAAATGATATTATATTGTGATTTTAAAATTAAAATGTGCAAGAGAGGATTTTGGGCACATTCAGCATAAAAAATGATAAATGGTTGAGGAGGCAAGTTTACCTTGATTTTAAAATTACACAATTCATACATCCCTAAATGAAACATCACAGGGTACCTCATTAAATATGCATAATTATTAATATCAGGTGAAAGTAAAAAGAAAGAAAGATAAATCGGTATCCCCACAAGAAATGCTATGTCACTTCACAAGATGGCGATTAATCAGTGTCAAATAAATTACATTACTTGGATACGATTTTAGGATAAGACTACACAACAATGCTTTTTACACTATATTACCCTATATTTTAATCATATTTCACTCATGTATTGTTTCAGTTTAATTCAATCTACAGACTAATAAGGAAACAATGCTAAAAACAAATATGATACTAGTAGGATGCAATGCAAACATTTCAAAACCATCCATCCATTACTCTTTTTATTAATTATAACATTTATATGAAGTATTTTCACATATCAAAAATACTACATAAGCTTAATATATATGAATCAATGAATAAATGTAAACTTTTAAAGTATGATTATGGAAATAATAGTAATTTTAATATGTGGACTTACTATGTAATAAAGCACTTTGCATTTTTATCTCTTATGACCTTATAATAATTAATTCCTAAAACATATAAACTCTATCTAAAGTACAGTTTTTAAATTAAAAAAATGAAAAATTTATTTTTTAATTTTCTCGAATTAGATATTATTTGGTGATGGTTAAAATGTTACTTGCAAAAATGCATTCATATTATACAAAGGAAGAGCATTATTTCCTACTTAGATCAAGATTAAAAATTATACTTACATTTACTGCCTGTATAAAAAGTGAGAAAAAGGAGAAACAAGATATTTTTTAGGTAATTCACTTTATTTGAAACAGAAGCTAGGTACGTTCTCAAATATATTCTATCGTCAGAGCTAATAATGTTTTTTACATACTAACAGTTCTTCTCCCTGAGGATCAACTCCTTTCCCATGTAGCCTTCTAATTGAAATACACTATTTTCCCTGGCACTTAAGAAGTTTGGTACAAACACCAAAAAACATTGTGGCCAATCTATTTTTTCTTTAAATTCTCAACATTATTGTGGATATCTCATCCATTCCTTTTTAGTTGTAGAACTGGAAATGATGGGTATAATTTAGAGGCACTATTCATTTAAAATATAGTCACAGCAGTTCACCAAGCTGGAAGACATGTTAGAAGATTAATTTCTAGTTCAACTGCTGTGAGACCAGGTAAGACTAATTCTATTTTTAATGGCTCTCAATTGCCAAAAACTAAAATTCCAAGCAGTAATTGTATCAAGTACAAAAAAAAAATCCGTGAAGGTTGGTGGTATACTCTCTCATTGGAATGACTACAAAATCATAGACTACATATCTATTATTACAAAATAATTACATGCATATAAACAAACACAGGTACACAGAGTCTCACAAATTAGAGAGAAGATATCTGCTCTAGATTAGGATGCAGTAATATATTTATAGAAGTTAAAAGATTTTTGAAACATAGAAAATCATATTTATTCATCAAATTTGAGTGATATTTTATGATAAATTTTGTTTCATCATTTAGGTATTGAAATACAAGTGTAGCACTGTCTTATTCTTGGTTTAATTTGAATTTTATTAATTTGTAAACATGTTAGTCAACTTTCATGTGATTATTTGACTTCCCCATATTGCGTTAGGTAGAGTATTCATTTAGTACTATATTGCTGTTGGTTTTTTCTTTGTTTATTTATCCCTTTGGAACAGGGTTTGAATATATAGCCTTGCTGTTCTCCACCTTGTGATGCCCCTGACTCAGCCTCTTGATTGCTCAGATTATAAGCACTGGTCTCCACATTCAGCTGTATTTACTTCATTTTTATTTCCATTCAGTAAGTTGACTTTTCTCTTAATGTTTAGTTTTGGAAAATTTTTCTATATTGTGCACATTTCATTTCATACACAACTCATTTGGTAGAGTTTCCCCAGTCTGTAGTCTTACTCTCTTCAAAATGTTATCAAACTATTTCAATTTTGATGAAGTCTAATTTATAAATATTTTATTTTGTAGCTAGTTCCTTGGGTAAAAAATTTTGAGAATCTTGTCTAGTCCAAGTCACAAAGATTTACTCCCATATTTTCCTTTAATAATTCCACAGTGAAGACATTTAAATCAATATATTGTTAATTTTGGAATTATTTATTGTAATACTTAATCTTTAGATTAATTGTGTGTGTGCGTACTTGAGTTCTGACATGTCTAAGAGGTCCAGGGCTTCCCAACTCAATGTATTCCTGTATCCTGGGTAGAGTTCTATCTAGCTGTAATAATGGAGGATACTGAGATCTGCTTGTTTCTGCCAGTGTTTATTTAAAAGGGCAGAAGTTTACAGTTGCGAGGGCAGACAAAGTGATCAAAGATCATTCTGTGTCCCATGATAGAGCAATACATAATTCTGGAAGGTGAGATGTTGTCCCAATAATCAGGTTTTGTGCAGTGTTGCAAAAATTCTATGTGTGAAGGGAGCGGTGGGACAGGGTGCTGGAAGATTGGAATTTTCATAGTTTTTGTTTTCCTAAGGAAACTGATATAATTTGATTGAGAACATAGAGAATACCATATCATTATTTGCTGCCAACAGCAATCTGATCTTGATGGAGATTAATTATTGTGTGTCCAATAAAAAGTTTAAAAAATATGTGATCAGAGCTCTAAAGAAAACTATCAATAATTCAACATGTAAAAGCAATCCAAAGTTCAAAAGAATAGCACACAAAACACCTTCAAGAAATGCCTTTTTGAGACTAAAATCAATCCTGAGGTTTGCAATTCTGTACCCACTGAGGAACAGTCAGATCAGATATAGAGTATATTTGAATGCACCCTCCAAGGTGGCCATGAATAAATCAACATTGCAAAAAACATCTCTGATTTGGTGGCCTAAGACCTACTGACGCATGGAGCTTAATCGGGCCTGACACAAAGTAATCACTTGCTGTCTGGAAGACTATTTGCCCATACTGCTCAAGAATGCTCATAGAGAGATGACTGATCATAAAATTTCTTGCTTGAAATGAGCCAGAAACTTAACATCAATGTCCTGTGATGGCACTCTCTAAGCCACATACATTTTCAATCATAATATTTAAAATCCTGATTTAGCAGATGATACAGAATTTTGGCTATGTGACTATTTCCCAGGGATTATTTCTTAGATAGGCTCATTAATAAAAAAATAGGCTGCACACTATGGGAAAGTACATTATAGCTTGAAAGGTTAAAAAGTAACCTGCGGTTCCATTTTATGATCTGGTATGGAGTAAGTGTTTGAAAATCTGGTGTTACTGAAATATGGACCACTCTGAATCTGCCTAGGTAGCCAAAATTGTTCCCAAACAATAGCAGAGAAGTTAAAGACCTGAAATTCATTTCTACTTTGGGATCTAATGTAGAGGAGATATTGAGAAGTCTGGTTCAGTGACACAAAGAAGTTTATCTCCAAACATTTCACTGCGTAGTTAGAATAATTCTTAGGTCGAGGCAGAGGGGCTGGAGTCATGATAGGGCCTCTTTGTGACATGCTTTAGGCCAGAGACTGGCATGCCTATCTCATTGGGTTCAGATAAACTTTATGCTAGAATTTTCCTTTGTGTTCAGTAGTGTTTACATGGACATTGTGAGGGACAAGAGTGAAGCACCACACACCCTGCAGAGCCTGTTGCATGGAGAAGGCTGGTGAGCCTGTCAATGTGGCATAGGTGGGCAGGTCTCCTTCTGGGTCCTGTATGAGCAATACTGTTTTGGCAGGCTCTTGCAGTCTTTGTTCAGAAGATTCCCAAATTCTTTTTGTCCCACGTGGAAGCATCCAGGCAGGGCACACAGGTGTAGTAAGGGAGGAAATAGAGTTTATTAAGGGTAAAGAAAGTAGTGACAAAAGGTCATGGTGGGGCCAGAGAGATACTGGAACCAGAGAGAACATCTTCTTCTGTCCAAGTGCTTTTAAAAACCTATGCTAACCTATGGGAAGGGAAGAATCTGGTGGTTCACAGTCAATAATCGATAAGTGGGGAGAGGCATTGGTTGTCCCGGGGCCAAGAAGGAATGGTTTGAGTTGTCCCCAGGTCAGGATGTGAATTACCTACACACATTTTCAATAGAAAAGAAGGCTCAGAGAAAGAAGAATGTTAACCTAAATATAATTTTAAGTCAAATATGTTTTAAGAGTCCCAAACTTTTCCTGCCTAATAAGGATCTCTTACCTGAGTGTCTGTTCCCATGTTAATCAGGCAGGTGAATGCTGGGAATGATGGCGTGTTGAAAATACTATAGTTTTCTTCACTATTGCAGTGGTAGCATTTCATTTCATTACTTTTAGTATAAGCTAGATTACATCTATATTTTGTGGTATAGACATTTGAAAGCCAAAAAAAGTTTAATTCAGTGCAAGGGGGAGATACACCTATAACAATATTCTCAAAGTGGTAAATCTAGTCAGTTATCAAAATGTGAGCTTCAAAAACATGTTGAAATAGTACCATAGATGGGATGAATTTTTATCAAAGTACACTATATGCAAGTCATAAATATCAAAATGAACCACCTTTGTAGAATTAATTTGAGTTAATACAATTCTTAAATAAAGCATATTGACACAAATGGAGAAGCAGCAACATTGAATACCAAATGTAGGCATCTTAAGAATTTCCTTTGGCTAAAAAAAAAAAAAGTCAAATATAAATTTATCTTGTCAGCTAAAATATTCTAGATAAAAGGAAAAACTGCTTCAACAATTTAGGGGTTCACATAATTTAACATATCTGTTGATTAACATTTGATTTTAGAGATTGAACATATGTGACAGCATGATCTCACTGTGGTGAGTGTAGAGTGGAGTTGAGCAGAGCATGGAGGGCTGGAGGTCAGGAAGAGGTGGGGCCAAGCTGGCAAATGTTTACTGAGTTTTAGTTAGAGGCAAGAAGGTCTGGCAAGTCATTGCACTGTCATGTGACTATAAGAAATGATACTGTACTGTTACTTAAAAAGGAAAAGCTGAGGCCAGGTGAAATGGCTCACACTTGTAAACCCATCTACTTAGGAAGCAGAGATAGCGGGATAAATAATGTGAGGCCAGCACAGGCGAAAAAAGTTAGGGAGATCCCAATTCAGTAAACAGAGGAATATGGTGACACATATTTGTAATCCTAGCTGCAGGTGAGACATAAGGAGGACTACGCCTGAGGGCAGCTGCAAGCAAAAGAATTAGACACGCTATAAAAAAAAAAAAACTTAAAATTTTTCTTCTTTGGAACTTTTCTTAAGCTCCAAGAATGAATTTTGACTACATTGACCATAAAAATAATTAAGGAGTCAAGTTTACTCTGTATTCGACTTCACATTACATATATATGTACTAAATTATCACAAAATACCCCATGATTTTCACAATGTTCATTTGTCAGGTAAAAGTAATAAGAAAGTGAATTAGATTCTCCAACATCAACAAAAATTCTGCTCTTTATACCAGATGGTAACAAGAACTACAGTCTGTTTTTCATAATATTGATTTGTTCATATTAAGTCTTTATTCCACGTATGGGAGAAAACATATGGTTTTGGCTTTCTAAACTGGTAAAACAGGTCATGCTAAGGAAAGGTCACATACAAGAGGGGGAGGGTAAAAGAATGAAGTTAAGAAGGTGAATGTGGTTGGTGTACTCTATACAAGAATGCATACAGAATTTTTCAACCTGTTGAGCCATCAGAAGAAGGAGACTAATGTAGAAAGAAGAAAAATAGAGGAGATGAACCAGTTCAGGTTATAATATGCATATACGTGGAAGTGCCACAGGAAAACTTCTTTAAACAAACAAACATGCCATTTTTTTTTCTTTTACAAAATTAGAGAACAGTAGCGGGGGACAGGTCCTGCCTGGGGGAGTTGGTACCAGTGGGAGGAGGGAGAATGTGGAGAAAGGGCATAGGAAGATGAATATAGTGCAAATACTGTGCACACATGTATATAAATAGAAAATGAGACCTGTTAAAATTATTCCAGGAATGGAGGGAGAGGGGATAAAGGAGAATGGTGGAGGGGGTGAATTTGAGAAAATGTATTTGATATATTGTAAGAACTTTTGTAAATGCCACAGTGCACCCCATACCAGCACAAAAATAAAAAAATCAAAAATCTGCAGTTTGCAGTATTGGGATCTTCAGCATGAGTTTCCCTTCTCTACATTTACGGTAGTCAAACAGGGCTGGTTATCCTGAAGAGTATGTCTGAGGGGCAGAGTAATGGACAGGATCTTTTTTGTAATTATTTTCAGAAATACAAACTGAAAATGAAGTGCAGAATTTAAAGACCCAGCTCCTCATGTAAAATTTAGTCACATGAGCTACCAAGCTGAAACACAATCTAGAAAGTCAATTTCCAGCTGTAGTGCCATGACAACAGTTAAGACTGTCTATTTGTACAACAAATGGATGGGAGCTGTCAAAATCCAAAAATCCAAGAAATAACCATATCAAGTGCACAGTCAGGAACTGGTAAAGGTTAATGGTGCCCCTTGTCATTGTAATGCTTAAATATAATAGAATGTATATATCTAACACACACATATACAAATACTTGTAAACACATAATAAAAAACACAATGGAGGAAAATTTTTATTCTAGCTTAGGGATGCTATCAGTATTCAAAGTTACATATTTGTCTCCAATTTTCAGTTGTATCATCTTGTGATTTATTTTATTGTATCATAGTTTAGCAAATGAAATATTTTTGTAGCACTTTGTCTGTTTGGTTTTAATTTCAATTTTAAGGACTTTTAATGAGTCATGATTTTCTTCTTCCTTGTAATAGTTTCAATGTTTCTATTTACTTATTTATTTATTCATCATTAGTTTGTTAGTTTGTTTAGGGTTTCAGTGTGTAACCCACACTTGTCTCAGCCTCCTGAGTGTTCAGATTATAGGTGTTGGTGCCATGCTCAGCTGTTTTCAATTCTTTTGCTTATTCATTTATTAAAATTTCCTTCTCTTACTGTTATGTTTTGAGAATTCTTTAATAAGGGATTTGCTAATGTTTTATAAATCTTTGCTGTTCAAAATGTCATCATCAGAACAGCTTCAATATTTTATCAGTGTATACTAATTTTACAAAGGGGTTTCATTGCAATATCTCCATCTGTGTATATAGTGTATTTTGAATAATTCTCAGCCTCTAGTACTTATCTCCCACTTTTACGCAACAATTTTAATACATTTCATTATTTTATTTTCATGAGTTCACATAAAATATTTCAATCACATTCACCACCATCCCCTCCTTTTGAGCTTCAAACCACTGGTTCCTAACCTCAAAACAATCTCTGTTTTACAATAGGTCAGTTTCTTTTTAACTTTAGATTCCACATATGAAAGAAAACATGCAATTTTATCTTTCTCAGATTGGCTTATTTCTCCTAACATAGGTATAGTTATCTCAATTTTGAAGATTTCCAAGATGTAAATATTTTCTTTTGTAGAGAGTTCTACGGGCAGCATACTTTAGAATTCTTTCCTAATCCAACTCACAAAATCTTATGCCTGTATTTTCCTCCAGCAGTGCTATACATTAACCTGGTAAATTTATATACGGATATTCAATTCATCCAGTGTCCTGTGTTTTCATAAATAAACTTTAATTCAAAGGAAAGAAATTGTACCAAGTTCAAAAATTAATTTTCCACAATTTCTACATGGATGAATGAGTTCAGGAAAATGATAAACTTGGAAAAGATTGTCAATTACATCCCTTAAAATTGCATAAAATAAATATTTTGAAGGAAAACTACAGGGAAGTTATAGGATTATTGTTATAGTGATTTAAAAAATACATTAGTTATTATAAATATATTATCAGTGATAATTGAACAGAATCATTTTATGTTTTGTATTATTGGGAAGAGTTTTGCAAATACTTAGAATTCTATTACAAACCCATTTATTGGGGGAGGTCCTACAAAAATAGTTTAAAAATTCATATGTGTGACTGTTGCCACTTAGCTTATGTCAAACACCAGGTACACTGTGTGGGGGGATACTTCTGTAAAGGGCGAGTATGAATGGAGGAGACGAAAGTGAGGGAATATGATTGATGGGCTTCATATACATATTTGAAACACAATTATGAAAACTCCTGCAATTGCTTTAAGTGTGGTAGGGAGATGGTGTGGGCTATCTAACCAATGTACAATATAAGGCTATTCAGAAATATCACAATGAATCCCCCCTACAATATCAATTCTTCCAGTGTCCTGTGTTTGCATAAAATAATCAAAGGAATATAGAAAACTGAGATGAATTAATAAAAGGAAACCAAGAACCATAAAAAATTTCAAATTAGCTAGATTTTAGAATATTCCTACACCCACCACCCACTTTCATGGAGCAGAGAAATTGCCAGGTTTTGCAGACCAAGAAGATTGGCAGCTTTGTTATCACTGTTGGAAGAAGCTCACATTACGTAGAGTACATTATGGAAAAGTCATTAACAAGGTTATTATCAAAATCATAAGAATGTTCCTGACAAATAATGTTAAAGCAGCCCTTAAAATTCTTTATCATATGGAATTGATGAACAAGAAATTTCTTAATGTTTACTAGGGAAAGTGAAATATAAAGTGAACCTTGAATAAATTCTTCTTATTTCAATAGCCTGACAGACTGGGTTGAAGTGCAAGACTACATATACTCTCCTGTGAGATGTGGCTGGATATAAATTTATAAATCTAGAAATAATAAAGGAAAATCCAGTATGAACTTATAAGGACTTAAAGGGATCCTAAAATTCTCCTATTCACCCATGGGCACATGTGTAAAAGGCAGATTTCCTGACTTAAGATGTGTAAACACAACATCATTGGATGAGCCCTAAATTTTATTGCATCACAGTAAATCAGTTTTATAAATATAAAGAAGAAAAATTGAAATTAAAGTAGGGGATGAACAGACATCAACATTGATACACCACAAGGGAAGCAAGCTCACTAAACTAGTCCAAAAAAGTTAATTAGAAAAGAATACAACCATTATTGGACCATTATGAACTATTTGGTAATAGAATCAATAATCTCTCTATTTAACTAAATTGGTCAGTTTTAACCAAAGTTTATGATACAAAGAAAGAAGCAGGAATGTGTGACATCTACAAAGTAAACAGCAATAAAACG
Source organism: Castor canadensis (assembly GCF_047511655.1). Classification (NCBI taxonomy): domain Eukaryota; kingdom Metazoa; phylum Chordata; class Mammalia; order Rodentia; family Castoridae; genus Castor; species Castor canadensis. Next base: position 191,092,368 of record NC_133386.1, read on the forward strand.
TAGTAAATAGAACGCAATTCTGAGCAGACATATCAGAAAGATGCAGAACATACTTCCTCAAAGCAGCCTCTATTTAACAGGGAAAAGCATTTCCTGCTCCCCCCACAGAAAATGTGAGCAAAAGCTCTAATATACATTTTTTTCTGTTGTTATAAACAGGGAGAAGGCAAAAGAAAGGACACTGAGGGCAGAAGAGGATAGAAGTAAACTAAAGCACACACACACATACACGAAGTCAACAAAATGAAATCCAGCAAATACTGTTTGAAAAAGAGGAGAGAAAGCGGCCTAATGTGAATACAGTGGAGAGGTGAACTTGTTCAAAGTACACTGTACTCATGTATGGAATCATAATGAAATCTTGTATAATTAATAAATGTTAACTTGAAAATAAAATATAATTTTAAAAATGCTGATCTTGGTGGAGAAAAATTATTATGTGTCCACAAAAAAGTTTTAAAAATATTTGATCATAGTTCCAACGAAAATCTTTCAATATGAAGAATGGCATACAAGTAATCAGAAGTTTAAGGGAACAATAGAAAATAAGAAAAAATAACCAAAGCCAGCATTTTTCAAATATCAGTCAATCTTTAGCATTGGCAATTCTGCTCCTACTGAGGAATAAACAGCTGTTGTTGAGAATATTTGGATATATCACCAATGATAGGCACAAATAAATCAAAACATGGAAAGATTTACTGTCTATAGGATTTATTTCATACTAATTCATAGAGTGAAAGGAACTCTGGAACAGGGGAATCCCACTGGAAATAAGATTTAAACATTCTATATATCTCTGGCAGTCTGGAAAACTGATTGACCAAGGTTGCACTGGATGAACAGTTTTCATTAAAAAATGATCTAATCTAGATTACATTCTGGGTGAAGTGAATGGAAAACTTTAATTCACTGATCTGTGATGGTGGTCTTGAAGCCACATAGGCTTTCAATGAAAAATTTTAAATTCTAACTGTTGAAGACTGACAAATGACATATTTTCCAGGTCATTGTTAAGTAGTCAGGCTTATTGATAAAAATGTAATGAAGATTTCTGAGAAGGTTCATCACAGGCTGCACACTGAACAGGAAAACAGACTACACAGACTCAATGTTCTAACCTCACTAATGGTAATTTAGTGACTGAGACAGGTCGAGGGGTTGGATTTGCTGAGAGGAGGAAGCAATGTTTCCCATACTTACTGGAGAAACATACTATATGCTCTTGGGAATGTTATATTCATCATTCTTTATGATAATGTAGGAATTCAATTTAGATAAACATGAAAAGGAAGAGAGGACACAGGAGAGTAGAGGGAGGCGATCAGGAAGAAGCTAGAATTTTTGGGTTAAATGGAATTTGTGAAATGTTGGAGGAAGATATAACGAAAGGGTGAAGAAGGTGAACATAGTGGAAATATTATGTACTCATGAATGAAAATGTAAAAATGAGACATGGTGAAACTATTCCAGGAATGGGGTAGGGGGTGGAAGACAAAGGAGAATGATGGAGGGGGTGAATTCAACTATGACATATTGAAAGAACGTTTTGTAGAGGTCACAATGTACCCCCATGACAATAATAATATATAATAAAATAAGTAGATGAATAAAGATCAATCAAAATACTGTGTGTCACTAAGTGGTTTTGATTACATAACCACAATTTGAAATTTTATAGCACTTATAGTCTAACAACCGTAGGAAGGTATTATTTTTTATTGCCCAAGTTAATAATGTTACAAAAAACCTAGAGTTTGTTCATGAATTTTCACTTCATTGATGAAAAATGAAGGATATTCCAGATTGTATTAACTGTTTAGCATAACAAATTTCACTATGACATTTTCATACATGTATAATACAGTTTGAAAGTTTTGTCCCCTATGTGCTGGTTTTCTTTCTGCTTGTGGCTTATTTCATTTAATAGGATCATATTTAGTACTGCCTGATTTCCAAAAATACAAATAATTCCATTCTTCCTAGAGAGTAAATAACACTCCATTGTATAGGACACAATAACAAAAATTGAGAAATGTGGCTTTATCCAAATAAAAAACTTCTGCACATAAAAGGAAACAATACAGTGAAGACAGGTTATAATGTGGGAGAAATTCTTTGCCAGCTATTCATGAGACATGGGAATAATATCCAAAGAATATTAATAAGGAACTCAAAATATTAATTGTGAAACAAATTCAATCAGTAAATGGGCAAATGGATTGAACAGACACTTTTCAAATGAATAAATACAACTGGCCAATAAGTCATAAAGACATTGGACATCATTAGGCTTCAGGGAAATTGAAGGATACAAAAAACATTTTTATTTTGAAGGAAAACTACAGGGAAGTTATCAGATTATTGTCATGGTGATTTAAAAAAATACATTAGTTATTATAAATATATTATCAGTGATAACTGAACAGAATCATTTTATGTTTTGTATTATTGAGAAGAGTTTTGCAAATACTTAGAATTCTATAACAAACCCCGTTTATTGGGGGAGGTCCTACAAAAATAGTTTAAAAATTCATATGTGTGACTGTTGCCACTTAGCTTATGTCAAACACCAGGTACACTGTGTGGGGGGATACTTCTGTAAAGGGCAAGTGTGAATGGAGGAGACGAAGGTGAGGGAATATGATTGATGGGCTTCATATACATATTTGAAACACAATTATGAAAACTCCTGCAATTGCTTTAAGTGTGGTAGGGAGATGGTGTGGGCTATCTAACCAATGTACAATATAAGGCTATTCAGAAATATCACAATGAATCCCCCCTACAATGAATATTACCTCATTAAAAAATCACAAACAATTTATTTTAAAAATCACATGGAAATACCAGTATTTTTATCAATATTGAAAGTAGCTAAGTTGTTTTGGAAAAACTGAAGGATAAGCTCAATGGAATTTCATGTAAAACTTGATATACCCATGTATTTTTTTTCTTTTATTATTCATATGTGCATACAAGGCTTGGTTCATTTCTCCCCCCTGCTCCCATCCCCTCCCTTACCACCCACTCCACCCTCGCCCTCTCCCCCCCACCCCCTCAATACCCAGCAGAAACTATTTTTCCCTTATTTCTAATTTTGTTGTAGAGAGAGTATAAGCAATAATAGGAAGGAACAAGGGTTTTTCCTGGTTGAGATAAGGATAGCTGTACAGGGAGTTGACTCACATTGATTTCCTGTGCATGGGAGTTACCTTCTAGAAGGTAATACCCATGTATTTTTTGAGAACAGGGAGCAATTGACAGAAAAACATAGATCCTAAAGATAATAGTAAAGTCACACAGCAAATACAGGTTCTTACATTTAATTTAATAACTTCAATTTCATTGTACACAAGAATTCATACATGAGATAGTATTATATATAATGATATTTACATGTGTCAATAATCTATTTTATAATTAAGATTGATTAAATTGTCAATGTAAATATGAAGGCTGGAAATATCCAAGCTCTGCAGAGTTCATTGGTAGCAGGAGTCCAAGGAAAGCAAATGATTTTGTTCTGATATAAATACAAATATCTATGAACCGAAATAACTGACAGTGCATTTACATTTTAAAGTCAGCAGGCTTGAGATCCAAGAAAAATCCTTTTTTGAACTGAGGTTTAAATGTAAAGGTGAACACAGAGTCAATGTTCTGGTTTATAGGTAGCCAAGGCAAGCACGTCCTGTACTACTTAGGACAGGTCAGATTCTTTCAAAGGAGCAGCATACACTAGTCATTGATACTGTGGAATGTCCCTTCCTCAAAAATAGGATTATGTGATTATCTCAATGAATTTAAACACAAAATACAAAAGACCTCATGATTCCTCTATGAGTTTTGTTTAAATGCAGTTTACTTTTCAAATGTTTCCTAATAGAACATTACAAAATATTGTTTTATCTTAGGGGGACATTACACCTTATTTGAGTATATTATCACACATTTGGTAATTCTAAATGTTACCACAAATGTAGTTAAATGTCATGTTACTACTCAATAATTAAGGGAAGATTTAAATTCCATTATCTGAACACCTGGGACTATACCATGAAATTGTTATTTCAGCATTACTAAATTTCAAATAATGAACCACTAACAAAAGGATTTCCACATATAATATTGTGTTTATCATTATAATTATCATTAGCCTTGTTTTTCAAATTAGCCAAATTCATGTAACATAAACAATAAATGATAAAGGATAAATAATATATATTTCTTTCATGTGTTAACTAGATAAATGCAATACATTAAGTCAGATGGTGAAGGGTCCAAATAGGCTGAAGAAGGACAAATACAGTTAAATAGAGACCAGAAGCTAAGATTGCCTTGTATATTTGTGTACAATCATTACGAATAAAACAGAATGGAATAATTGTCAAACGAACTAAAAAGAAATCACTTAAAATGCTTTGTTGATTTGAGAACCTGCTATTGAATAGATGGACATTGATTCTATTGATTGATGATGAACTCCATCACTAACTTCAGTTCAAATTTTTATTAATTTTCAATATTGTAGAAATAGCATGAAAGTTTAAGGAAACTAAGGTAATGCAACAGTGTGGGTTTCAGAAAATTCTGAAATAACTTTGAACACTTTACATTTACACCCTCTTTTTTTCAAAACTAAATATGTGCATGTGTACGAATAGTTATTTAGAGTGAAGTTAAAAACAGTTGAAATAAGTAAAACCAAATTACTTTGGGACAACAATACCAAAGGAGGAAAAACTGTGGCAAAATAAACCCATCTCAGACATGTAGGAGTGCTGTTACACCATGTGCTTTCATATACTTATCAGCAAAGGATATGAGGATATGATTCTTTCCTTTTTACTTTTATTCTGAAACACTCCATAATGAGGCAGAGTCAGTGAAAGAAATAACTCCACTACTTACAGATGCTGTAAAACCTCCAGAATTTGCCAGGATTCAGCAATAAGGGATAGTGACATTCATTTACCAAATCACTCATTTGAGCACATGGCACTATGTTTTAAGTAATAATTTTCTCAGGGCTGCAATCACCTCCTTGTTTCTAAGACTGTATATCATTGTATTGAACATGGGAGTCATGATGGTATAGAAAAGAGAGAGTAGTCTATCAGTTCCTGCAGAATGATTGGATTTTGGTCTTAAGTAGGTAATGCTAGCAGATCCATAAAATAAAACCACAACCAGAAGGTGGGAAGAACATGTGGAAAATGCCTTACCCCATCCTGTGGCTGTGGGCAATATCAGAATGGTGGAAATGATTTTGCTGTATGACCCAAGTATCAGCATAAAAGGCACCACAGCAAACAATGTAGCTACTGCATAGACAGACAGCTCATGCCCAGAAGTGTCCCCATAGGCTACCTTGATAATGGGGGGTATATCACAAAAGAAGTGGTCAATTTGGATAGAATTACAGAAATGAAGAGAGAATATTTGACACGTCTGCCCTATCTGAACTGGGATTCCACCAAGCCAGGATCTGGCTGCCAGATGGATACAATTCTTTGGGTTCATGACCAGAGGATAGTGCAAAGGATTACAGATTGCTACATAGCGATTAGAGGCCATCACAGCCAAGAGAAAACATTCAGTGACTCCCAGTGTAAGGAAGAAACACATCTGAGTGGCACAGTTCAGCAAAGAAATGCTTCTTTTCTGAGTCCAAATGCTGACCAAAATCCTGGGGAGAGTGACTGATACATAACAGAATTCCAGGGAAGAAAAATTTGCTAGAAAAAAATACATGGGTTTCTGTAGTGCTGGGTCAAGACTAGTTAATATAATTATGAGGATGTTTCCAAGTAGGATAATTATGCAAATAATAGAGAACACACCAGATAAAAATCCTTGGAGGTTTGGAAGGTCAGAGAATCCCAATAGGACAAATTGCTTCACTGAGGAAATAATGTCTTCTCCTCTGATCTCTTCATGGTTCATCTGTGGGAATTATTTCATCAGAAGTTCAAGTCACTTCCCTCAGCTCAGTATTTGCTTTCATATGTATAATCCAAGCATGGCACACATTCATGTTTTACCTATTCCCCTCTGCCTTTTTTGGTGATATTGGGGTTTTAACTTAAGACTTATGCTTGCTATGCAATTGCTCCATAGCTTGAACTACTCCACTAGCCCTTACCCACTCCCTGTAAGATTAAATACTATAATTTTCATAAATTCTACAAGTTTAATAATTATATCTTTCATTATTGAGATATAGCCATATTAAAATTTTCTTTTTTATCCAAAAATTACTATATTCATTTGCTTATAGTGATGCACTGTATTATTTTAAATTTTGGAATCCATTTGAACCAATTGAATCTCAAAATCTGAATCAATTTTCCATATAGCAATTATTCATTTACTAGAGTGCCAAGTTTTTGTCATTATCTTCCAATTGTTTCCTATTGATATTAATTAAAACTTTGTCTCATTGTTCAAGTTGATATTTCGTTTTCCTGTTTAAATATTTTCATATTTCATTTTAAATTATGATCTTGTTATATATTTCCAAATCTTGTCCCACACAATTTGGCAAGGTTATTATTGTCAAATATTATTAACCCATCAAATATAAAGGAGTAATATTCATCCTAAAACAGTGTTTAAATTCAAAGGTAAGTTCTATGAAACATCAGTGATAATTTATTCATATCATACAGTTGAGAAATGGAAATCTAGGATGTTATCTGTTTAGTAACAGTAAGAGAATAATTCTAACTAGCATGCACACATTTGAATGTTTATTATATAAAAGGGATATCATGCAGAACTCATCTCTGTGATTGTCCAAAATCGCTTACTTCCTCATTAATCATCAATTTTAGCTGACATCATTCATTCTATTCACTCATTTCTTCTGTGTGAGTTTGTTCACTGATGTAAGATATTGAAGTGTCAATTACCAAATTTTATGTTATTTGATTACCTCTAGAAGGAGTTTCTTTTGATTGTGTTTATATTTTATGTGTCATGCACAGATAATTATTTCACAAAATTTGACTTTCTGAGTTCCTGGAGAAATTACTAACAATTCAGATTGGTTGTTTCATTGGAATATCTCCCAGCTCTATGCAATGGCTCTGAGCCAAAATGCAAACCCCACTTCCAATGCAGATTAAGCATGTATTACCTGTATTTTTGTGAGCATGTCCATAAGGTAGACAGGAAGAAATGAGGGTGTGTAGGAATCATGGGTTTATTCACTCTTGATGAAACATCTCATGCCATTGCTTTTTGCAAGAGCTAGATCACATCCATATTCTATATGGTGAGTAAGTTGAAGGCAGAAGAGAAAAATTCACTCCAAGTAGGAGACAAATCTATAACCATATACTAAGACTGGTATGACAGCACAGTGATCAAAATGTGAGCTTCAAACCATATTGACAGAAGAGAGTTAATAACATATAGTGACAAATCCTAAAGATTTTCTATGTTCAAAAAAGCAAAGTTGAATATATATTTATTTTGTCATCTACAATATACTAGACAAGTTAATAAATTATTTAAATATTTAAAATCTCCCATAATATGGCATATTTGTTAATTAACATTTGTTTTTGGAGATTGTGAAAATCCTGTAACATACTCTCACCAAGTAAGAGTCAAGTAGTAACTTTTTTAATATGGAATTCTATAATACTTCTATGTGGTTTCCTTTACATACTCATTATAATTTAGTTCAATTTAGAGAATAATATTAGGACAATGATTAAAAGAAATGAGAAATCCCTTGGATCCTAGAATGGTAGAATGCAAACCAATTTCAATAACATCCACTCAACAACTTTATAATTAGTTATATAAAATTGTGCACTAACAAGATACCGTCACCTAATAATAAATCTATAACAAAAATATAACCTTAACATAATATAGTTAACAAATATTAAGTATAGATCATGAAAATGCTGATAATGTTCAACATATGTCCATGCTGGATAATACAGATCTTTATGTTTTGTTCTCATCAAATTTAAATAAAAATTAAATTTAGAAAAATATAATTTTAACTACTTCAGGGTTTTGAAATTTAACAAAAATCAAAATGATTATTTAAAATTATCTGTAAGTAGATATTATTCACTGATACTAAAATGTAAAGATACTTCTAAAAGTAATTTTCTATTTGAAAAAACTAGTTCATGCTTACCTGTCTGGATGGAGGTTAAAGGCAATACTTATCTTTATTGGCTGCATAACAATTGAGGAAGAAAGAGAAAGAAAATTATTTAAAGTTATGTAATTAACTTTACTAGAAAAAGTAGGTACCTACATCTAACTACATTCTACTGTCAGAACTAAAATTGTCATTCAGCAATAACTCTACTCTACCCTGGGGATCAACTCCTTTCGCTGGTAACCTTCTAATTGAACTAAGCCATTCTTCCTGCCAGCCAATCAAGGAATTTGTATCCCTCCACACCAAAACAAACAAACAAACAAACAAACAAAAACCTTTTTGGCCTTACATGTACTTCTGAAATTTTTCTGACTCTCTTTCAGCTTTTGAGATCAGTAAGAAATATGAAGCTGGCACGGGTGGCTTATGCCTGTAATCCTGACTACTTGGGAGACTGAGATCAAGAAGAGTATGTTTCGATACCACCCCAAACAAACAGTTTGTGAGAACTTCATTTCCAAAATAATCAAACCAAAATGGACTGGAGGTATGGCTCCAGAGGTAGAGTGCCTGCATTGTAAGTGTGAAGCCCTGAGTTCAAACCACAGTCCCATCAATGCATGTATGTATACATTGATATTAGCCTTACAAATATCATGTTATAATTATAAATTATTAATGACATAAACTGGGGTGTTCTTTAAAAAGATGCAAATATCCAAAGCCTTAAGCTGGAAAGAATTTTGTTTTTCTTTACTTGAAATCTGACATGTCAGAGTTCTAGGGTGGTTGGGGCAGTTCTGTGATCTGCAGGGTATTTCTTGTCCATATCTACACTGGTCAGGCAAAACTCAACATTCCCAGAATGTGAATTAAGGGGACAGAGATTGACATCAACTCTCACTTATTACTTTCTAGGTATATGAACTGAAATGAAATACAGAATTTAGAGACATAACTCTGCATTTAATCTTCAGTAACTAGATCACCAACCTGGAAGGCAGACTAGAAAATCAATTTCCACTTGAACTGCAATGAGACCAACTGAGACTATTATTAATGGTTGGATATTATTAAAATCTAAAAGTTCAGGTTGTTACAGTCAAGGACCAATTTTGATTAACACTATCCCCTCTCATCATAATGATAATAAAATAAAATACGTATTTGTAACACCCATGTATTCAAACATATGTGGACACTAGCTTATAAAATGCAATGAAGGAAAATGGTCTAGCTATAGATGTAGGGATAGATTTATGCAAATGAAAAGTTTAATGAATACATTGACAATCATATTTTAGAAGTATCATGACTGCACATAGGAAGTTATCAGCATTCGAGGTTATATATTCACCAATTTTTAGTTGTAACATTTTAATGCATTTTATTTAATCATAGATCAAACTATTAAAATACTTGTACAGCACTGTCTTATTTTGGGTTTAATTTAAATTTTAACGACTTTTATGTGGTTGTATGATTTTTGTATATCACCTTGGATAAAGTACTATTTATTTATTTAGGTATTTATTTTTCATTGTTTGTTTGTTTGGTTGATGATTTTGGACAGGTTGATCTCCACCTTATTATCCTCTGGTTTCATCCTCCTGAGTGCTTGGATTTCAGTCATGGGCCACCACTTTCATTTCTGTTCAATTGTTTTCATTCATTTATTAAATTTTGGAAATTCTTTTAACATTCTGCACATATTGACTTCATTTAGGTAGTGATTTGCTCATGTTTTACCCTGTCCTTGGGCCCTCTCCTCCCTATGAGTCTTACCTCCTGTCATTTTATTATTAGGTATATATTTTGCATGTGACAGAAAACACATGATATTTGTTTTTCTCAGGATAGCTTATTTTGCTTATCCTGATGATTTTCAGCTCTTTCAGTTTTGATTAATTCCAATTTATGAATATTTTCTTTTGCAGGTAGCTCTTTGGTTAACATAACTTAGATATCTTGCCTAAACTAAGTCACAAAGACGTCCCGCTTGATTTTCTCCTAATAATTTTACATATTAAAACTGAAATTTTAAATGCACATTTAATTTTGAGTGACTTTTGAACAAGGATTCATTTTTAGATTACTCTGTGTGTCATTGCATTCGTAAATGAATATTTAATTCTTCCAATGCCATTTGTTTTTTGTTTAAAAAAATCTTCTAATCACAGTAAAGTCAATGTGAAGTAGTAATTTGTTACATTTCCTAAATGGATGAATTAGTTCAGAAAAGTGATAAACCTGGACAAAATTGTCAATGGTATCCTGTACAAATTGTGAGAATAGCCAAAAGAACATAGAAAATTTTGAATATTATTTCAATGAAGCAAACATATATAAGAACATTCAAAATCTGTTCAATTTTCAAATGTGCTATACCTATCACCCTCTGTCAATCACATGTAGCAGAAAATCTGCCAGGTCTTTTCATGTGATGAAGACTTGGAGCTTTGTTATCACTACTGGAAGAGGCTCATTATGTAAAGTAGTATGGAAAAGTCATTCCCAAGGCAGTTAAACAAAAATCACAACAAGCTTCTTGACAAATAATAAGGAAAGAACAATATTAAAGCCACCTTTAGGATTCTATATCAAATAGAAGAAATAAGCAAGGAATTTAAATGAGAACTGTAAAGTATTACTTAATACTAGTGATCTGACAGACTCGGTATAAGTACCAGGTTGCATATACTTTCCAGGGAGACCTGGTTGGATATGAACATGTAAATACAGAAAGTAAAAACCCAAAATCCAGGAAAAACTTAGCAAAAGTTACATCCCTTGGCTCAAGATATTTAAACACATTATTGTCCTTCCATGAAATTTTATTGATGTATATTAGATTCATAGTAAGTTAGATTCACAGTAAGTCTGTTTTATAAAGATAAACAGGAAAATTAAAAGGGAGAAAGGAGATATATCAGCAGCTATACACAAGAAGATTAACAGACTCACTAAATTTTAGTCTAAGTAAATTAGCTAAAAAAAAAAAAGGCAGCAACAACCATCATTAGAGAACCATTATTGAACAGTGGAATTCAGAATTGCTGTAACAGATTACAAAAAGTTTCTGTTTTCACCAAATTTTATAATGTAAGCCAAGAAACAGTAAAGAATGACATGTACAGAATAAACAATACAAACTGATAATAGAAACTTAGGTTCTGGATGGACATATTGAAGAGTTCCAGAGCTTTCTTCCTCAATCAATCCTTATTCATAGGGCAGAGACTTCAAGGTGCAGTAATTGGAAGACATGGAGATCTGTCATTTTCTGACAAAGTTAACTTAAAAGAGTATAGGTTTATAGTTGGAATGGAAGACAAAGTAGAGGGCCACAGACCACCCAGTGTCCTTTCAGAGAGCAAATGTCACCCTGAAAATAGACCCATTGTCCCTATCATCAGGTAGGGTTCGGTGGAGCAAAAATTCAACCAGTGGAGAAGGAAAGAGGTGTGTGATGTGAAAAGGTATGAACATTGGTGTGTTCTTCTAGATTTTTTGCTTTAAAAGAAACTGGTGTAAATTGGGGCAGAGCAGGGAGAATTCCATGTCTACACTTGTTGCTAAAACAATGTTGATCTTGGTGGACATTCATTATTATTATTTAAAACAGAAATAATTTTTAAAATATGTGATCATATGATCATAGCTCTAATTATATGCAAAATTTTAAAGCAATTATAAGTTTACTGAACAAGAAAACAAACAAACACAACAAAAAACAGCACAGGTAAGAATAGACTTCTTAAGAGTTCAGTCAGCACCTAGGTTTGGCAATTTTGTACCCACTGAGGAAAAGTCAGAATTGATTTTTTTTTTTTTTGAGAAAGTGGGGCTTGAACACAGGGCCTACACCTTGAGCCACTTCTCTAGACCTTATTTTTGTGTTGGGTCTTTTCGAGATAGAGTCTCCAGAACTACTTGCTTTGAACCACAATCCTCATGGTCTCTGCCTCCTGAGTTGCTAGGATTATAGTCGTGAGCCACCTGCACCCGGCCAGAGTAAATTCCAATTTGTGAGTGCATCCCCCAAAATGGGCAAAGAGAAATCAACAAATGCAGAAGCTTCACTGATTCTGGAACTTATACCCTACTAATTTCTAAAGAATTATTAACTCTGGAAGAGGAGAAAACCATTAGAAGCAAGGTTTAATCACGTTCTAGAGTTCTGGTAATCTGTAAGACTATATGATTGCCTAAAGTTGCATGGGTTCAACACTATTCATAGAAAGATGATCCAACCTAATGTTTTCTGGGTAAAGTGAGCCAATAATTTTAACTCAATTACATGTGATGGCAGACTCTAAACTGCTTAGAAAGCTTTCAATGGTAAATTTTTAAATTGTAACTGGTTAAAACTGCTTAAACAGCACTTTTCAATGAAAAATGAATTACATTTCCCAGGGGTGATTCTTTGACTGCCAGGCTACTTGATTCAAACAGAACCATACATCTGAGCAGGATCATCATCATACACAATGACAGGAAAAATAGACAGTACAAGGTCAATTTAGACAAGCCTACAAATAAATGTCTCACGAAACATTTACCATCAATAGAATTATAATGATAAAAATGAGTGATGCAAATAATAGAGTTAAAACCTAAAATTAAAAGAAAAAGACAACTGCAAATCTCTCTACATATTCCTGAGTGAACAGACCTGACCTGAGAATGTGTTTGAAAAGTCTGAGACTGTTTATAAGTCTCTCTCTTTTTTTTATTCATTCACATGTTTGTACATTGTTTGGGTCATTTCTCCCCCCCCCCCCCCGCTCCCCTCCCTCTTCCACTCCTCTCCTCCCCTCATTTCCAAGCAGAAGATGTTCTGCCCTTATCTCTAATTTTGTTGAAGAGAAGACATAAGCATAATAAGGAAGACATGGCGTTTTTGCTAGTTGAGTTAAGGATAGCTATAGGGAAATATTCCTAGCATTGCTTTCGTGTACAAATGTGTTACAACCCAAGTTGATTCTTCTCTAACTCATCTTTACACTGGTTCTGAACCTTTCTCATGTTAACCTCTGTTGCTTTAAGGTTTCTGTATTAGTTCCTCTAGAGTGGGGACATCAAACGCTTTCATGTTTTGGGTTTTCTAAGTCTCTCTTAATACCCATAATAATACCACGGTGAGGAAGTCAGCCTTGCTACATTGCCAGATCTCTCTCTATCTCTTTACCCCATCACAGAAGGCAGAACTTGCCTAAGTCCTGGGCTTGAGAGAGAAAGGAACTAAGATTGAGAGATGTTCAGGACAGTCTTTTGTGGAACATAGGTTTTATTTTATTTTTTTTCATTTTTCTTTTATTATTCATATGTGCATACAAGGCTTGGTTCATTTCTCCCCCCTGCCCCCACCCCCTCCCTTACCACCCACTCCGCCCCCTCCCTCTTCCCCCCCCCAATACCCAGCAGAAACTATTTTGCCCTTATTTCTAATTTTGTTGTAGAGAGAGTATAAGCAATAGGAACAGAGGTTTTAAAAGATTGGTCCTCACTGCTCCCGGATCCAGCTTAAAGGGCTAAAACTAAATTTTAAGGGTATTTTAATAACATGTTATGGAATTGATGTTGGAAATCTAGACCTGATATTAGGAGAGAATTCCTATAGTTCCCTATGTAGAAAAGATTACATCCAGAGCAGAGGGGAGCAAGAGCTTATGGTGGGACCCTTTGGGATAAGTTGTAGTAGAGATGCTGATTAGACAGGCCAAGTAGACTAAACAAGTTTGTCTTTCAGCAATTCCCTGCAGAGTTGTGATAATTCTCATGCTGAGACAAGAGAGGCAGTAGAGACAAAGCAGGTCTGTTTGGGACATGTTATAGGACAAACCCTGGCATGCCTGTGCCAGTTGTCTACACAGGATTTCCCCCAGAAATTTCCTTTTTCTGTAGGATTTCTTAAACAGAAGCTGAGAGGGCAAGGGGTAAAAGTTTAGATATCTTTTATGATGTGTAGCTGAAGAAGGTTGTCAAAGTGCAGAGCTGGCCAGGTTTCTCTTTGGGTCCTATGTGATCTATAACATCCTGGCACCATAGATTGGGGGACAGGAGGTTTTTGGATCCACCAAGAAGACCTATAACAGTAGGTCTGACTGCCAGGGTACTCTTGTGAGTGATTCCTTCATTCCCCTGTATGACCGTTTTGGTTGTAGGTTGAAGGCCAAACAGTGCTAAAGCCAAGCCCTTCAGGGACAGGGCATTTCCACATCTGAAGCCATGTCAACTCCTGGGTAACCCAACCCAGGTGTAAGTATGCACACTCAAAACCACTCTGCTAGGTCTTGGACTCTCCTGGGGCTTTACACAACCCTCCTGAATCCCAGATCTCTCATGAGGACAGTTTTTGAAATGATAATGCATAAAGAATTCTTGTTGATATTGAGGGGGACACAAGCTGGAGAACTGGTTTGCACTTGTCAATTAAAGGACTTTTGGGTTGTTTGTTACAATTGGCTATTATTCATAATAGTACTAACGACCATTTATGTCACTGAAAACTTTAAAGGCTATTTTTCACCAAATATTTTCAAATTGTCATATGCCAACTTCATTTCATCCACTCACATGTCACTGTGTCACTAAATTTAAGACTATGTTACATTCTTTACATCCAGTACTCTCATTTTGGTTTATACTTAATCTATTCATACAAGAATTTCTCACCTAATGTGGTGGAATTAGGAAACAGATTTTTGGTTACTTTTTTGTATTCCCTTCAGTACCTCCTCTAAAAATTCATAAAGATAACTTTTATAAGTATTTATTGTTGATGATTTTAGGTTGTTTATATTGGATAATAGTGATCAAAGATTAGGAATATACTGGCTTTGGGGATTTTTCTCTGCTAATATAATTCACATGTGCAAGGATGGTTTATGCAGAATGATTTTCAGAAAAAAAAGTTCCACATTTTCCTTCAAATATTTTAATTTGCTAGTATTCATGCTAATTCTTCACAAAATTCAAATTTTCATATTCTATAAGTATCTTCTAAGACAAATAGTGACAGTATTGCCCATTTTTTGAACTTTGGTCTCCCACTGTAGCATTTGTTCTGCTATGCTATGAACTATTTCTGAAGGACACAGAACTAACCCTGATTCCACAATGACCTCACTGAAATGTCAGTCATTCTTATTCTGTATATGTGCTGTTCAAGTATTGCTTCATTCACTGGCTGTGCAGGATACATGAGTAGTAAAGAAGAAAAGAGATAAGGCACATAGTCATCTGTTTATAAAAATGTTAAAAACTAAGGCCAAAAAATGAATTTGGACTGATGCAAATTTGGGGGCAAACTTCTATCATTGTAGTTATCTTTTGTTAAGATAGTAATTTTCACTTTTGAAATTGGTGTTATGTACATATGAAAGCTTTTTAAAATTAGAGGTTTAGTTTATTTGTTAGTAGAGAATACAGCTGGTTCTCCCCATCTTTCAAACTCGATTCACAAGCATGAGTGGCTAGAAATCATTTGTTTGTTACAGGGACACCCAGTAAGTGAAAATCAGGCTTTTTATTTTTTATTTTTTGGTCATTTGACACTGAGGAAGAAAGACAAAACTGTTGTTGAACCACAACATTGTAAGTCCAGTAATGACAATTCTGTTCTGAAGGTTTCGATTCTTATAACTACGGTGAATTCAGCTGGTTCCTTTTCAACTTAAGCTAAATCCTGACAACCAAAAAAGAAAGAAAAACAGTAAGAACTTATTGGTACCTTAGACAGAATCATTTAAAGGGTTTACTTACAATGTTTCTCCAAGCACTGAAATGTACAACAAAGTACAGTAATAAGACATTGCTACAATTTAGGCAAAAACTAAATGTTAAATCATTTCACGTAACACAAATGATTGCTGAAGAAAAAAGTTTACAGATTTAGTTCTTGCATGTAGTTACCCAGTTTTCTCATTGTACATCATACAGTTAGTGAAAACATTTCATCAATTTTGAAGCCACCTGTTTAGTCCTAAATCAAAATAACTTGCTTACCATGACATGCCCATTTTTCTTTCCTGGCTTCTACTTTAAAAATATTGCCAATTTTTTCACTAAAGACAATAAGACAATGAACTATTTTGCGTCATGTATATTTTCTTAAAATTATATTTGAAATTTGCTTTTTAGCTTAAAACCTTAGTACTTTTTAAAAGTATTGACTCATCCATCCTAGATGAATCCAGATTTAATCTTACCTGATTGATTTAATGAGACTTGGAAACAATATAATTTTTAAATGATTAACCAAATTGAATAGTGTTCATGTATTAGCTAATGTAAAAGAAGTATCTTTTAAGTAAGATTGCCTTTCATCTAACCAAAATAGGTTGTATAGTTGAGTTTGTGAATAAGAATTGATTTTTTTGATACCATTCTTTTTTCCAAAACAAAATGTAAAGTGGTTTCTATATTATGCTGTGAAGACATGTGTTCATGGAATATAGGTAGTCTTAAGGCAATTTGCTGGGGAATAAGTTTTAATGTGAAAAATGGAATGAGGAATTTTATAATTCTACAATTGTCTCTCCATAACTATCCCTGAATACCCCAGTGTGCCCTAAGTCAGCATAAGGGAGAGAAAAAAAGCTGCCCTAAAGTGGTTATTTTGAGCTTTGTATTTTAGGATAATGTTGATAGAGGAATAAACAACTAGAATGGCATGGATAGAGTACGAGAGAAAAAAATTTTTTCAGAAAGTAATTATTTATAATTCTATGCTCTTACACATTTATATGCAGTATATTATATATGTACTTCATGTAGAACCTGTGTACACGTACGTTTATCTAAGTGTATGTGTGACGAGGTATCTCCATTTTTGAAGAACCTAATTATAAACTATGGATTTGACAAAGTATTATCAATAAGAAACAACTCAATAAAAAAAGAACAAATGTCAAAACTGAAAACCAATCAAAGATAATGAGAATCAGCACATGACAACATGCTCCAATTCATACACCTTAGGAAAATCAGAACTAAAGCCAAGGTGAAATAATTGGACATACTTTAAATAAAAATGTGCACAGATTACAAATAATGGTAATACCAGTTGTTACTGAAACAATTGTAGAATTTTTACTTTCCTGAACTGTTGATACACATTGAAACTTTTACTATCTATTTATAACACAATTTGATAATTTCTTAAAATGAAAGAAATATACCTGCCCTAAAATACAACTGTTTAAATCCTGAGAAATTAATTTAATTCACTTAAGGCAAATTAAAATACAAGTCCATAGAATGGCATACAAATGATTGTTTTTATCAGTTTTGTTTGAATTAGGAAGGTGGGAACTAAACCAAGTGCCGTGACTACTTGGAAGGTAGAGATCAGGAGGTTCACTGTTTGAGATCAGTCCAATCCAATAAAAAGCTGGACACCCTCTTGCATGCTTGTCATCACAGCTACACAGGAAGCTTAAATAGTAGAATTCAGTCCGGACTGCCCCAAGCATAAACATGAGACCATATTAAAAAAAATTCCTAAAGCGAAAAGGGCAGGAGGCATGGCTCAAACAATAGAGCACCTCCTATCCAGTACAAAGCCCAATATTCAAACTCTAGAATCTCCAAATTTAAAAGAACAAAGAAAAGGGAAGTGGAAACTAATCAAGCCTAATAATGGGTGTACTGGTGTACAAATTGAGGGATATTCCTACAATGAGGATATTATTCCTCAACAAAAGGAATAAAATATTGAGATATGCAATAGGATGCATGAATCTCAACCATGGAAAGTAGAAGAAACAATATGTAAGATAATGCATACTCTATGATTTCACTTTCACAAAACTGTATAAAATGAAATTTCTTTTGTGCTAAAAAATGCCTACAAGTGTTTCCCTGAGGTTAGGTGATAAATAAAGTTAGAAAAGTGCCACAAGAAACATTGGGCAGTGACCTGTATGCACATCATTTGATTGTGGTGATTGTTTAACAAGAGTATATATATGGCAGGAAGGGAACTGAAAGTGAAAAAAAAAACCACTAATCTGTGGTATTATATCTTTACATTCATATCTACTGTCTTTTTCTAAGTGGAAGCTGTGAACAGCACCGAAGTCTCTCTCCAGACTCAATCCTTTGTTTTTGAGTATTTTAAGCTATCTAAATTCTTTTTGTCTATTCACTTACAATAGGCACTTGGTCTACAAAATTCTCCAGTGCTAAAAGGTTGCAAAGAAGTCTCAAAAGCAAACCATGAAACACTAATAGATTCAGGCAGAATGTGAGAGGATGGATAAATTGCTTCATTGTGGTATCCTTTTTACTATCTATAGACCCATATTGCATCATTCTGTACACTTTAAATATATATAACACAATTCATTTTTTTAAAAAAATTTGAAAAAAATCTTAATTTACATTTATAGTGAGCCTGTGTGTGGATTGCTGGAACACTTTGATTCCATTAGCAGTCTTTATAAAGTCAAAAATGTAAGTAGAAATAAAATTGATCTTATATTTGAGTCACATCTTCACTTTCAAAATGATGACTTGACTTACTGCTGTTAAAGAGCTGCCAACATTCATCTTCTAGCTTTCTCTGCTTAGTGAAGCACTAAAAAAGTATATTTAAAAGTAAACACTGCAGTATGTACATGTTATCTTTGTTATTGGTGTATATTACATTATACACAGTATGGGGTGACAAGATAGCATTCCACACATGCTTATGATTCGTCTTGATTTTATTCACCCTCTTCTGACACTCTTCATTGTCCTCTTCCCTTCCAATGTCTCTTCCAGTCCTACTTTCCCACTAGCCCCCCCCCTTTTATATTCATGACCTTTGAGAATGGTGGAGAGGGTGAATTCAAGTATGATGTATTTGATTTGTTGTAGGAACATTTGTAAATACCATGATTTACCCCCACCCACCACAATATTTCAAAGAGAAAGAGTTGAAATAATTAAATGAAAATTGCTTGGGGGCCGCAATTAAAAAGAGGGAAGAAAAATATGCAAAATATGCCTTTCTTCACCATATATGAGTATTGTGTTATACCATATGTCCTCACGGAAAGTGACTATGAAAAGAGATAAACACATTCTTATGTCTCTTTTTCAGTCAGTGTTATTATGGAAACATTCTACAGTGCTCCATAGCCACTGAAATAAATCTGAATATAATGCAATGCTTACCAATACTGTAAACACTCTAGATTTTGCCAGGATTGTATAGAAGGGTGCAGCAACATTCATTTATTGATTCACTAATTTAATCATTTTCTCAAAAAGAATTCAGTAACCACTTTTCCAGGAACTGTAAAATCAAATAAGAATGTCAGAAAACACAGGTATAGACACTTGGGTAAATTATTATTAATCTATTTTTGGTAGAAGATTCCTATACTGCCAACATCTACACTAGTTAGGAAAGGAGGATGACAAGTGTGAGGTCAGCCAGGCCTGACTAACAATACCCCATCTCAAAATAAATACAATAACTATTTGGAATGTGGATCAAATGTAACATACTGGTTTCATGCCACTCACTGCAAAATATATAAAGGACTAAATAAAAGAATAAAATATAAACAAATGAATAAAATATGAATAAATAAAAAATATAAAGAATAAAAATATCAATAAATGAATAAATTTTCATTAAATATAAGCCACAAAATATAACATCTCAAATTGTTTTTCTTTTACAGAATAAAGGTAACACATATTCAAGTTTTAGTTGTAAGAAAATATTATCCTCAAACTGAACTACTGACAAAAGATGAAGGTGTAAGCTACTTTATATCCAAACAGTAAATTTCAGTAGATTACATGACAAGCAGGAAGGAGCTACCTTCACAAGGTAAGAAAGTAGAGAATCAAAATTTTTGATAAATGAATGACAAAATAAAGCAATTCCAAGTTAACCCAAGGCACTATGATTTAGATAATAATTTTCTCAGAGCTGCAATCACCTCCTTGTTCCTAAGACTGTATATCACTGGATTGAACATGGGTGTCACGATGGTGTAGAAAAGAGAGAACACTCTGTCAGTTCCTGCAGAATGGTTGGATTTTGGCTTTAAATAAGTAATGCTAGCAGATCCATAAAATAGAATGACAACCAGAAGGTGTGAAGAACACGTGGAGAATGCCTTACCCCTTCCTGTGGCTGTGGGCAACCTCAGAATGATGGAAATGATTTTGCTGTAAGAAACAAGTATCAGCATAAAAGGGTCCACAGCAAACAACATAGATACTGCATAGGCAGATAGCTCATGCACAGAAGTGTCCCCACAGGCCAGTTTAAGAATAAGGGGTATGTCACAGAAAAAGTGTTCAATTTTGTTAGAATTACAGAAATGCAGAGAGAATATCTGGCATGTTTGCCCTATCTGGATCGGAATTCCACTCAACCAGGAGCCAGTGGCCAGCTGGATGCACTTCTTTGAATTCATGACTAGTGTATAGTGCAGAGGATTGCAGACGGCCATGTAGCGGTCATAGGACATCACAGCCAGGAGTAAACTTTCAGTGACTGCCAGTGTTAGGAAAGTACACATTTGAGTGGCACAGTTCAGCAGAGAAATGCTTCTGTCCTGAGTCCAAATGCTGACCAGAATCCTGCGGTCTGTGACTGATACATAACAGATTTCCAGGGAAGAAAAATTTGCTAGGAAAAAATACATGGGTTTCTGCAGGGAAGGGTCCATCTTAGTTATTATTATTAGAAAACTGTTTCCAACTAGGTTAATTATGTAAATAATGGAGAATACTCCAGATAGTAACCATTGGAGATTTGGTATATCAGAGAATCCCAGCAGGACAAACTGCTTCACTGTGGAAACATTGTCTTCTACATTTATCTCTTCAGGGTTCATCTGTGGGAAAAATTTGATCAAATGTACAAGTCATTTCATTCTTTTCACTATTTATTTTCCTGCATATAATCTAACATTACCACATGTTCTTGTTTTACACGTCACCTGCAATAACAAAAATTTTAAGTGTTCTAGAAGTTTAATTAAGTATACCTTTCATTGTTAATAAATGCATATATTAATATTTCAGGTTTTTACAATCTAAAGGCTATTACATTTACTGTTTGATAATGAGATATATTGCTTTAAATTGTGCTATTCATTTGAACATCTACAATTTCAAAATCTGAATCTATCTTCAATATAGCAATGTTTCCATTTTTAAGTTGCCATGTTTTTTCCCCAACTCCGTTTTACCTAATTATTATTAATTCAAAATTCATTTCCCTGTTCAATCTTTTTTATGACAGTATTGGGGTTTGAACTCAGGGTTTAATGCTTACTAGGCAGGTGTTTTATGACTTGAGTCATTGCACCAGAAGTCCTTAGTCAATCTAACTGTTATCATGTATTTTCAGAGAAGAACATATTTAATGTTTTAAATTATGGTCTTGCTGTAGTATTTCCAAAATGTTGTTGAGCTGTGATGTTCTATTTTTACTTAATTATTATTAAAATATTATTGAGTTGTTAAATATTATATAATATTATTTAATTTAAATTGTGTTTGAATATCACTGTAAGGTCTATGAAATCAGCAGAGAAAATTTATTCATATTTTACAGTGTAGAAAAAGTTTGTTATCTGTTTGGAGTGCTCAGAAAGTAATTCTAACTAGAATGTGCACATTTGAATTGCATGCTGTTTATATAACAGTTGATCTAGAAGAACTCATTTCTGTGGATGTCCTAAATCACTCACTTCTTCAATAATTATTGATTTTGCTGACATCAGTTACTCTATTCACGCATTTCCCTTGAATGTGCTTGTTGATGCATGAGAGTTTATTACAGTGTAGGTATTGGCTTTTATTATTTATTTTATTATGCTATTTCCTTACCTATAGGACTAGATTATAAGTTTCTTTTGATTGTCTTAACATTTTATTTGAAAAATACACCATATTGTTTCACAAAATTTGATTTCCTAAGTTCTCAAATAAATTACTAATAAGTCAAATTATTTGCTTATCTGGAATAGTTTCCAAAGTAGAAGACATGATTCCTAGCCAAATGCAGACTCACCTTACTTGTGTGGCTGTGTGCATCTTCATTAGGTTGATGAGTGGGAGTGAGGGTGTGTAAGAATAATTATAATTTCATTTCCTATTATTGTGATAACATCTGAAATCATCACTTTGGTATAAGCTAGATCACATGTGCATCATTTGGTAAGTAAATCTGAAAACCAAAGGGAATAATTCACTCCAAGGAGGAGATACACTGAAAACCATATACTAAAACTGGTAGGTCTGGACACTTATTAGATATGAGCTGCAAAAGCATGTTGACACACATGTGATGTATCAACATTGAGTGCCATATGTGAGCATCCATAACTTTTCTGTGATGGAGAAAAGAGAAGATAAATATTAATTTATTTTGTCATCTACAATATTCTAGACAAAATTTACTTAAATATTTGATGACTTCCATAGTTTTGCAAATCTGTTGAAAAAATTTATTTTAGAGATTTTCAAAATGCCATAGCATGATCTCAGAACAGTGAGAGCAGAGTGGTGGTGATCAGAGGTTTGAAGAGCAAGGAGAGGTGGGACTAGGTTGGTTTGAAGTTACTAAATTATAGTTAGAAGTAACAAAATTTTGTCTGCCATTGCACCATAGAGTCAATGTAAAAAATGGTATTGTACTGTTATTCAAAAAAGGAGAGCTCCAAGAAAGGATTTTGGACACATTCACCATTAAAAATTATAAGCAAATGAAGAGACAAGTATATCATGATTTCAGCATTTCATATTGCACACATCTATTAAAACATCACACAGTATACCATAAATAGGAGAAATTTTTTATCTGTCAGGTAAAAATAAAAACAAAGAAAATGAAAAAGAGAAATAGATACTTTGATACAAAATATGATGTAATAGGGTTTGTAAGATGGCTACAAATCAGTACTAATAATGAAATTATTAAGACAAGATTTTGGATTAAGATCACACAATTACTTTTTCAATATGCTATACTATGGTCCCGTAGCCCTATTTCATTCACATAGTTATTTCAAATTAATACAATATGGAGATCAGTACAGGGATAAAGGTCAAAACAAACTAGGAACCTGTTTGCTGTAGGTGGTTATAATGCAAAAGCATCTCAATAACATCCATTCATTTATTTTCTCATTCTTTTTGTAATATTCTGCTTCTATGAGATACACTCACCAGATTGATATATGTATAATACATGAACAAATATATGCTCAACATATAATATTTACCTAATAAATGTAAACATTTAAGCGTAGATAATGAAATTGTTGCTAATCTTTAATATATGGGCTTAATATGTGATAAAGTATGTTTTGTTCTTATGTGATCTTCTAAAATAAAATTCAAGATTTTCTGATTCAGTGTTTTGAAATTTTAACAATTCAATGAAATTAATTGAAAATTTTCTGTAATTAGGTTTTTTTTATCTTAAACAGATAATTGTAAAATGAATTTCTATTAGAAAAATGTAGCTCATTCTAACCTATACCTACTTTCATTGGCTTTATATAAAGTAACAGAGAAAGGAGAAAGCAGATTTTAAGATTGGCTAATTTAGGTATTAGAAAGGGAAAGTACTTACCTCTCAACTACACCCCCGTTGTCAGAACTAACAACATTCTTAGGTTGTAACTCTCTTCTACCCTGGGGATCAACTCCCTTCCCAGGTCACTTTCTAATTGAACCCGTCTGTCTGCCACTCAAGAAGTTTGCTTCAACGTAAAAAAAATATTGGCCCTCTTCTTTGAATTTTCAAGCTCTTTTCCTTCATCCTGATTATTAAAAAATATGTGCCTTGAAAATGTCACATCAGTATAATAATATGTAATTTATGATGTTGACTAGGATATTCTTTAAAATGGTACAAATAAATAATGTCTTTATCTAGAAATAATTTATTTTTCTGCCTTTGAAAACGATCCACAAGACTCTGGTTAAGGTGGCAGAATAATGTAGAGGCACGCTCTCCAATTCATTTTTAGGAATGCAAACTGAAAATGGTGTGTATAATTTCCAGATGCAATTTGTCACAAAAAATTCAGTCACAAAAGCTCACCAAGTTGGAACACAGCAAAAAAAAAAAATAAATTTCCAGCTGACCTTCCATAAGACCAGCTAAGACTGTCAATAACAGCCATTTGACAATTGTCAAATTCCAAGTATTCACTGTAACAAATGCACAGTTACGAGACAGTTCAGTTTAAAGTTGTTCTTTCTCATTGTAACAATTATTAAATAATTTAATACATTTCTGCAATATTCACAAATGTAAACATACATAGATACATGCTCACAAAATATAATGGCCCAGCTTTAGAATGCAGGAATAGATTTACACAAAATAAGAGATTAGTGACTAAACAGAGAGACAAGCATATTTTAGAATCATTGTGCCTATACATTGAAAGGTCTAAGTATTCACAAATTATATATTTATTCCCCAAATTTTTGTTATATCTTTTTGTGATGCATTTTATTTCATAATTGTTCTACTTATTAAAATATTTGTGTAGCACTGTCATATTTTGGGTTTGATTTGAATTTGAACAATAATGATATTTTCATGTGATTAGTTGACATCTCTTGGGTAGGCTATATATTTAATATTATATTTACTTATTCAATTTTATGAATAAATACTATACATTCATTCAATTATTTATAGATTGACTTGTTTTGTAAAAGGGTATCACTATATAGTTTAATTTAGTTTGGCCTTATCCTTGTGATCCTATTGCCTCATCTTGTCCAGTGCAGGGATTATATCTTCCATACCATGCTTGGTTCTACTCAATTACCTATCAATTAATTCATCAATTTTCTTATCTATTCTTTAAATTATTAAATAATAATTT
Source organism: Castor canadensis (assembly GCF_047511655.1). Taxonomy (NCBI): domain Eukaryota; kingdom Metazoa; phylum Chordata; class Mammalia; order Rodentia; family Castoridae; genus Castor; species Castor canadensis. The sequence continues at coordinate 191,117,382 of NC_133386.1, forward strand.
TATTGTTAAGTTTTGGGAGTTGTATGAATATTCTTTGCACATTTCGTTTTTAAGGTAGTAATTTGCTGATGTTTCTACAGTCTTTACTTTTATTCTTTTCAAAATGTCATCACAAGAAACTATTTTAATTTTGATGACGTCCAACTTGTATTTTCTTTTATAGATCACTCTTTGCGCAACAAACTTCAGAAATATTGCCTAATCCACATCATGAAAAATCACCCTCACATAATAATTCTATAGAACAGGTTTTCAAATTTTAAACAAACCTTTGGTGTTAGATTCATGTGTGTGTTTTTGAGCATGCATGAATGAATGGTGAATGGATACTCATTCTTCCAATGTCATTTTTATATAAAAACAGCTTTCATTCACAGGAATATAGATGTGCCAATTTAAAAAATTAGTTTCTTACACTTCTTCAGCGGTCAAATGGCATCAGAAAAATGATGAAATTGGAAAAACAGTCAATTATACTAATGAAAATAGCAAAGGCATACAGAAAATTGTGAGGTATTAAAAAATAAAAATGAGAATCCAAAGAACATTCAAAATCTGTTAGATTTTGCTACATGGCTACACTCTACCACACACTCTCAGTTACATGGAAAAGATCTGCCAGGTTTGTAGATGCAAAGTAGTATGGCAGTTTTGTTATCACTATTGAGAAAGGTTCATGTTACTTAAAATAGTATGGAAACACTATTTTCAGTGTTATTGTCAACAATTATAAAAACTTTCCTGACAAAGCATAAGAAAAGAATCATTAAATGAGCCCTTAGGATTCTATATCATATTGAGGTATTGACAAAGTATTTAAAATGAGGGGTGAGATAAGATAAATGGGGGAGAAGAGATATAATTCAGGTGTTGATGAAGTTCTACTTATTCTTAGTAATCAGAAGGACTGGGTTTAAGTGCAAGGCTTCACACACTACAGACAGTACTTACTAGGAGAATAGCACACTTTTGATAAAACTAAAGCTATTGTAATTGTGTGAGCTAGATTTTCATCTCTATGAAAAAATACATAAAAGAAACAATTTGAAAAGAAGATAAGTTTCATTGTGGCTGATAATTTCTGAAGTTTTTATGTTCATGGCCACCTGTCTTTACTGCTTTTATAACTGATTGAGGCTGAACAATGTATGTGACAGACAAGAACACTGCCCAATTAATGGTGACCAGGAAGAAAAAGGAAAGAGAGATGTAGGTAGATAGAGAGATGCAGGAAACAGATGAGAAACAGATGGAGAGCTGAGAGAGAAGACAGAGACATAGACAGAGAAACAGAGAGTGTGAGAGGAAGAGTTCTAAATTCACTATCCCCTAAAAGGCACGCCACTATGCCCTGCTTCCTCCAACTAGTCCGATCTCCTCAACTTTGCACCAACTCACACTAGCTCAACAGGATGGAGAGCAGGCCTTCAACATTTGCCCAATTGGGGCACTTCAAATTCAAATCAGAATAATTAGTGGAATTTAAATAATCCAATGTGTACATAAATAGGTTTCTTTGCAAAGGTAATTGATATTATGGTATATTCCTTTCCTCAAAAATAGCATTGTGTGATTATCTCAATGAATTTAAACATGCAATGCAATAGAGTTAGCAATTTCTTTAAGAGCTTTCTCTAGGTATAGTTTACACTTTACTGTTTTTGTTAACAAGATTTTTCCAAATGTTCTTTTTTTGCATCCTCGGTGGATATTTGCAACTTATAACAACCCTTTAAATTAATAACAAAGAGTATGTTATCACCATTTTACCTAGTATAAATGTTGTAGGGAAGGTAATTAAATAACATTTAACTACTCAATACTCTACTTAAAGGTAGATTAATATTCAGTTATCTTTTACTAATTTCAGATAACAAAGTGCTAACAGAAAGTTTCTACAATCATCATTGTGTTTCTCATTCAGACTATTGCTGACATGGTCTTTCTCATGCACCATGTGCTGCTTCTTAAAGCATTTAGAACATTTAATGATATATACATATATTTTTCATGATTACATATGTGTCCTTAAGTACATGTAATACATCTAGCTAGATGGTAAAGGATACAAATGAGTAGATGATGGAGAAGTATAACTGAATATATGGCAGGCACTAACATTACCTTGTGCACATTGTACAATCATACCAAAAATTACAAAATGGAATATCAGATGAACTAAAAACTCATAAAGAGTTGCTATATGAGAATCTAGTAGAGGTGAGTGAACATTTATAGCTCTATTGATTTATGTTCACTTTTCTGAATGATATCATTTGAAATATTTAGTAATTATAACCATTTAGCAAGGGTTACTGTGCACCTGTGTGGGTTTCAGGCAATCCCAGAATGACTTTGATAATTTCCTACACATTTAAATTCAGAATGTTTTGTTAATACGAAGGTTTAAAAAATAGCTATTTGGAATAAATCTAATAAAGATATAAAATACTTTAAAACAAATTTTTAAGAAGAGTAACAAAGCAAGAATAAATCTGTGCAAAATAAAACCCTGTGATCAAGACAGGGGTGTTGGGTTATGCATTATGCTTTCAGAGGAGGTTATAAGGCAGATAGTTAGGCACATGTTTCGTTCATTTTTTTTTTGTATTATTATGGAAACATTCTGAGTTGGTGGAGAGTGAGTGAAATAAATGAATTCCAATGCTTATTGATGATATAAAATCTCTACATTTACCACAACTCTGTCATTGTCAGGAAATATTGATTTATAAGTTTGCTCATTTAGACATTTACTCAATAACTGCTTATATTCAAATGTTATTTGAAACTACTGTTCTGTATACTAGATTATCAAAGAAGAATATCAGCAAATACAGGTATGGACAATTAAGAGACTTGGTTTTCATTATATTTAAAGCACAAGATATAATATTTTGAATTGTGCTCATGTATTTAAAGGGAAAAGGTGGCACACATTAAAACTGTATGTATAAGAAAGTGTTTTCTTTAATCATTATCACTAAAGATCAAAGAATGACTGCTATCTATACAAACAGGGCAAATTTCAAGTTAATAGTTACATGTAACAGAAGTAGACTATAAGCTACATTTGATTACATTCCCTGAGAGATGAAACAGAAATTCAAAATGTTCCTCTATTAACTTTGTGACAAAAATGAAACTATTCTGTATAAATCCAAAGGACTATGTTTTAAGTAATAATTTTCTCAAAGCTGTTATCACCTCCTTGTTCCTAAGGCTGTATATCAGTGGATTGAAAATTGGAGTCACTACTATATAAAAAAGAGAGAACAGTTTGTCAGTTCCTGCAGAATGATTGGATTTTGGCCGAAAGTAGGTAATACTAGCAGATTCAAAAAATAAAACCACAACCAGCAGATGGGAAGAACATGTGGAGAATGCTTTAGCACGTCCTCTAGCTGTTGGCAGTGTCAGAATGGTAGAAATGATTTTGATGTAAGAAACAAGTATCAGTGTAAAAGGAAAGGCACCAACCAACATACCCACTACATAGACAGACAACTCATGCATAGAAGTGTCCGCACAGGCTAGTTTGAGAATAGGCGGTATGTCACAGAAGAAGTGGTCAATTTGGTTAGAATTACAGAAATGCAAAGAGAATATTTGACATGTTTGCCCTATCTGGATTGGCATTCCACTGAGCCAAGATCCAGCTAGTAGCTGGATGCACTTCCTTGGGTTCATGAAGAGAGGATAGTGCAGAGGGTTACAGATGGCCATGTAGCGGTCATATGACATCACAGCCAGGAGGAAGCTTTCAGTGGTTCCCAGTATAAGGAAGAAACACATTTGAGTGGCACAGTCCAGCAGAGAAATACTTCTATCCCTTGTCCAAATATTGACCAGAATCCTGGGGAGAGTGACAGATACGTAACAGATTTCCAGGGAAGAAAAATTTGCCAGGAAAAAATACATGGGTTTCTTCAGTGCAGGGTCAAGGATGGTTATCATGATTATAAGGCTGTTTCCAATTAGAATAATTATGTAAATTATGCAGAACACTCCAGACAGGAACCCTTGGAGGTCTGGAAGCTCAGAGAATCCTAGCAGGACAAAGTGCTTCACTGTAGAAACATTGTCTTCTGCATTTATCTCTTCATGGTTCATATGTAAGAAGATTTCATCAGAAATAAGTGTCATCTCACTGTCCTCAGAATTGGCTTTTTTAAGTATATCAAGTGATGGCACACATTCTTTTTTTCCCCTTTCCCTATAACAATAAAAACCAGGTTTTCTAAAATTATAGGTAAGAGTATTTTTCACTATTAATAAATATCTACATGAAAATTTTTGGTTACTTTTTTCCTTTTAAGAATTTTTGGATTTACTTTTTTATTAGGATAAGATATTTTCCATACTATTGTTCACTTCATTACCCAGAATCTCAAAATCTGAATTTATTTTCTATATAATAATACTTTTCTTTAGCTTGTCATGTTAAATTCCTCACTTCCCAAATCTATGTTATATTATTATCAATTCAAAATTTATTTCAACATTCAAGTATATATTTTATATGGCATTTAATACTTTTTAGAAATTAAAGTAGTATTGTATAGGTATTGTAGCTATGGATTTACCACGGTATTTTCAAAGTCTTGTTCAGTTTTTATGTTCTGCATACCTATGCAATTTTCTTATTAACAAATTATATTACATGATCATGTGTTATGAAATATTGTCACTCTCATGTATTATAAAATATTGTTTAATTTAAAAATTGTATTTATATAATTGCGTGGAAGTTCTATAATTCTGGTCAGGTTTTACAGTAAAGAGAAAAATAAACATAAAATGATTTCTGTCCAGAAAGCATATAAAGTAAATCTAAATCTAACTAATACATGTTTGTATTACATGTTTGTTACACAAAGACATATCACGCAATACTCTTCTCCTTGATTGTTCAACATCATTTACTGTCTCATTAATTGCTGCTGTTTTCAGATCTCATTTAGTCCACTCAGTCATTTTAATTATGCATATATGTGTTTATGCTTCCATACATATATGTGTATTGGGTTTGATTATTTTTATTATGTTCTTTCTTCATCTCTAATCTAGATGATAAGTTTTTCCATAGTATCCACATTTTATGTGCAATATGCAATATAGTTTTTTCACAAAATTTGATTTACTAACTTACTGAATAAATGTCTAACAAGTCAAATGTTTTCCTCTTTGAAATAGTCCCCAAATGTGAGGAAAGTAAGACCCCAGGCAAGTTTCAGACTAAGCATGCCTTACCTCTATATCTTTGTGCAGGTTTATAAGATGGGTGAGTGAGACTGAGGGTGTGCAGACATTATTGAGGTTTCTTCTGGTCTTAAAGAAGTCGCATTACCCCTCACTGTTTTTAGATGAACTGGGTTACGTCCACACTATTTGGTACATAATTTAAAAGCCAAACATGACTAACTCATTGCAAGAAGGAGATACATCATGAGCCAGGGCTCATAAGTCATAAAGATGAGAGCTTCAAAATCACAGACACAAATGAGGAGGTGGGAGCAGAGAGCACAAAAGGTGTGCATCCTCAGAATTTTCTGTGATTGAGCAAAGGAAAACTAATGTGAGTTATAGTTAGAAGTAAAAAGTTCTGGTCTGCTATTGCATAATAGGGTAAATATAGGGAACAATATTTTACTGATATTAAAAATGAAAAGTACACCAACATATTTCAGTCACCAAAAATAACCGGTAAATATTTGATTAGTGAGGTACTCTTATTATTACACAGTGCACAGACATATCAAACCATCACAAGTTACATATTAATATGCAGAATTTTTACATATTAGTTAAAAACAAAAGCAAAGAGTTAGAAAGACAAAATATGAAATAGAATTGTCTGTCCCTCCAGTGATGTAATTAAGTTTCCCAAATGGCCACAACTCACTGGCTAACAGTTACACATTAATATATGATTTCAGCATAAAAATGACTTTTTTCTTTGTATGATCTTAATTTTTTAAAATAATATTTCATTCAGGTATTCAATTTTATCCAATCAAGAGACTTAGACAGGAGCAATGGTCAAAACAAACAAGGAATTTTTTGTCAAAGGGAGGGAGGAATGCAAATCCATTTCAACAACATGCATTCACTATCTTGCTCATTAGTTATTTGAAATTGTTCTTTTTATGAGCTACTAACCTTAGGCCTGGTATATTTATATGCTTGTGTGGGTTAAGCATACATTTTAGTTATATATGTTACACACATTAATCACTTAATATGTTAATATTTAAATGACAATGATTAAATGATTTTAATCATTAATATCTGGGTTCACTGTGAGATCAGGCACTTTGAGTTTTGATCTCATATAATCTTAGAATAATTTCTTTCCAAAATTTTACAAAGGTTATCTGAACTAATGTTTTGAAATTTAAAATAATCAGTTAAATTCTTTTAATATTTCTTGCAATTAAATTTACTGATACTAAGCATATGAATTATTTGTTAAAAATAAATTTTTATAAGAAAAATGTAGTGCACGCTTACCTATTTGGGTGGAGGTTAAATACTATACTTATCTGTATTGGCTGAATAAAATAGAGAGAAAGGAGGAATCAGATTTTCAAAATGTAGGTAACTTAGTTTATTTGAAAGAGAATGTACCTAGCTCTCAAATATCTTCTATTGTCATAATCCAAAATGTTCCTAAGTACTACCTGTTCTCTACTCTGGGGATTGCCTCCTATTCCATGCTTCCTTCTAATTGAATGAAACCATTCCCCTTGCAACTCAGTGAGGTTTCTTCAACCACCAAAATTTCTGTTACACCTTTTCTTCTTTCAATTCTCCTATTCTGTTCTTTTTTTGTGTGATTATTAAGAAATATGAACATTGAAAATGTAACTAAATTATAATTTTATGTTATTTACAATTCAAACTGAGATATGTTTTAAAAGATGCAAATGTGCAATGCATAAAGTAGAAAGAATGATAGTTTCTGTCATTGAAAAGTGAGATGTTAGACTTCTAGGGCTGTTAAGGCACTTCTATGACCTTTAACACGAGTCTTCCTTCTCCCTGTTCACGCCGGCCAGCAGACCTCAGAATCTACCAGAACATGGACGTGGGAACAGAGCAATGGACAGAAGCCCTCGCCTATTCGTTGTTAAGTGAACAGATTGGACATGAGCATCAGAATTTCCAGATACAAAAATTTAAAGGAGGGGGTGAAAAGAGAGGTGACACAAAACTGTATACACATGTAAGTAAAGGCAAAAACAATAAAAGGAGAAAGAAAAAAAAATCACAAAAAAGCCCAAAAATTTAGTCAGAAGAGCACACTCATTTAGAAAAGAGGCTAGAAAATGTAAGTTTCAGTTGAAGGGCCATGAGACCAGCTAAGACTGCATTTCTATCATTAACGGCCCTCAATTGTGAAAATCCAAACTTCCAAGTAATGACTTACCAAGTGCATAGTCTAATACCAGCTTGAATTCATGGAGGCATCTCATTGTGATGATTAAAAAACAATGAGAATTTATATCACCCAAATAAACAGAAATATGTAGATATGTGCACAAAACATTCAACAGAGAAGAATGTTTGATTTAGCGTTATGAAGCAGGAATACATTTACACAATTTAAAAATTAATGACTAGATACAGGAAAGAAAATGTTTTAGAACTATACTGCATAAGCCGGCACCTGTGGATCGCAAAGGTAATCTGATCTGCCTGGGAGGCTGAGATCAGGAAGATGATGGTTTGAGGTCAGGCTGAGCAAAACTTCATGAGGCCCCAACTCCAAAACTAGCAGAGCAAAATGGAAGGGAGGATTGGATCCAGTGGTAGAGTGCCTGCTTTGCAATCACGAAACTCTGAGTCCAACCTTACTTTCCCCCATCACTGAAAAAGAAAAAAACATCATGGCTATACTTAAATCCTATCAGTTTTTGAAGGTTCTATATTCATTCAATGTTTTTGAGCTTTAACAATTTTTTACTTATTTGGTCATACTCGTAGCTATTAAAATATATGACCTCATTTGTGTCGAATTTGAGTATTAATTAAGTTTAATGATATTTGGCCATTTTTAGGTAATTTTGTGTATTTTACATGTTTTCTTGGGTAAACTCTTGGGCACATTACTATATTAAGTTGCTTCATTTCTTACTGGTAAGTTTGGAAATCCTTTAATATGTATGAATATTTCCCTTGTTACAAAAGCGATTTGCAAATGATTCCCTAGTTTGAATTCTTTTCAAAATGTCATCATCAGCACAAACTATTTCAATTTTGATAAAGTCCAATTTATAAATATGTTTAATACATTGCGCTTTGGTAACATTCTTAGAATACCTGCCACAAGGATTTACTTTCATATTTTTTCAACTAATTTTATTGTTTGAGGTTTTAAATTTAAATATGATGATAATTTTTGTATAAGGTTTAATTTTTCATTAGTGTCTTTCTGTGTATTTGTTCAACCTTTTCTATGTAATTCACTTTTTTCCAGCTTCAAATGCAATTTTCTAGGGAAAAAAAAACAAAGACAAGTTTCAATCACAGGAACATAGATGTGCCAAGGTCAAAAAGGAACTTCCCACACTTTCTCAATGGGTGAATGAGTTCAGAAAAAATGATATAATTGGACAAAATTCTCAACTACAATAAAAAAATCTTAAATAGAACTAAACTCAAACAGCAAATCGTTATATTTAAGAAATTATAGCCAACATCCATAAAAATATTCATGATCTCTTAGGATGTTGGACATGGCTGTATCACCAGTTTGCACCTACGTAGAACAGGATCCCTGTCAGGTCTGATTATTTCAAGAAGACTAACAGCTGTGTTCACTGCTGTAATTGGCTAATGTTACTTAAAACAGAGTATGGTAGTAAAACTCCGCAAACAACCAGTTAGTTATTTTCCCATCACGCCTTTAGATGACATTAACAGAGAAAAGCAAATGTGGGCCTTTTGGTAGTTCTTTCCCCAGTCCATCAGAGCATACATGACCTCTAGGCACCAGTAATCTGACGTGCACAACACTTGAAAGGATTTACATATCCACATTAAATTCAGATAGTACTTTAGATAGAGTCTAGTCTGAATCAAGTTCCCCATCCCAAGAGAATTATCCATATACTGCTCTCTTTGATAGACATTGCTATTGAATACCTCTGGAATTGGCCTGTCCTTAAAAAAATTATATTATGAGTAATTACCACATCCAGAACCTCTATTTTATTGGAATATGAGGGAAAATGGAAAATAAGAATATTAATATAGCACTCACGATACAGGTCTAGTTATCTGCCCAGAGACATATTTTTTTTTACTTTAGTCACATTTATTCACGCTTTAAAATATCCTAAATAATAATGTTCTTCATTTTTCTTAGCAAATATTTATTGAGCTACTGCAAGTTGTAGGTAGACCTGAATCTTCTTTTTCAGAAGAAATATGCAAATCCTATTGTGACTCCAGGATATCACGATTTTATCAGATAAATGTGAATTTTCAGATTGTGGTACTAACTAATAGATGAACTAACCTTATATTCTAGGTTTTACTCAGTCAGTGCCAACCCTCCCCCTGCACATATCTACATAAATCTAAAACCACAGAAAACAGATGAGCTCAATCCAAATAGGTATTCCTTAACCCACTGATTCTTTTCCTTTTTTTTTTCTTCATATATTCACATGTGCATACATTGTTGGGGCCATTTCTTCCCCCCTGCCCCCCACCCTCTCCCTCTCCCCCCTCACCCCTTAGCTTCCAGGCAGAAACTTTTCTGCCCTCTTCCCCAATTTTTTTGAAGAGCAGACATGAGTAATAACAAGAAAGACAAAGCATTTTGGATAGTTGAGATAAGGATAGCTATACAGAGAGATTCCTAGCGTTGCTTCCAGGCACATGTATATTACAACCCAAATTGATTCATCTCTACCAGAGCTCTTCACTACTTCCCGGTCCCCTTCCCATATTGACCTGTCATTTTAAGGTTACTTTATTAGCTTTCTAGCTATAGAATATTTTTAGAAAATATGTAATACTACATGTAAAATACTAAAGATTATTTTAAAATGCTATCAACAAAATTGCCATACATATTTTATTGAAAAACTATTCTTTGTGAATGTTAGTGTGTGTAATTACAATGGTTTATATACAATTCAATTCATCATCAGTTGAAGTAATTTCAATGAATAAGTAAAAAGCAAAAAATGGATTAGAACGTATAACTAAGCTAGTGATTTCTATCTTGGATGCAGCTGTATTCATATGGCATTTAAGTGTTTGCTCCAAGATTATTTTCTGGGTATCACAAATATATAACAGTGCTAATAAATTGCTAAGTGAAACTATGTGGACATTAGATCAAGGGCAAACACAACAATGGGATTGGACTATGAGCACATGATAAAAGCGAGAGCACACAAGGGAGGGGTGAGGATAGGTAAGACACCTAAAAAACTAGCTAGCATTTGTTGCCCTTAATGCAGAGAAACTAAAGCAGACACCTTAAAGCAACTGAGGCCAATAGGAAAAGGGGACCAGGAACTAGAGAAAAGGTTAGATCAAAAAGAATTAACCTAGAAGGTAACACCCATGCACAGGAAATCAATGTGAGTCAATGCCCTGTATAGCTATCCTTATCTCAACCAGCAAAACCCCTTATTCCTTCCTATTATTGCTTATACTCTCTCTACAACAAAATTAGAGATAAGGGCAAAATAGTTTCTGCTGGGTATTGAGGGGGGTAGCGGGAGGGGGTGGAGTGGGTGGTAAGGGAGGGGGTGGGGGCAGAGGGGAGAAATGAACCAAGCCTTGTATGCCATATGAATAATAAAAGAAAAATGAAAAAAAAAAAAAAGAAAATGTTATTAAGGATATAATGTAAACTTTTTTTCATTATTCTTTTCATTCTGTACATTTTATCTTTTAAATTACACCTAATATAAATATGTGATTGCTACTGATTCTAACAATGGGAATCATTTGTAAATACTTTGTAGTTCCTAAATAACTATGAAAACAAAAAAAAATTATGTGTGTTATCACATAAACACACACATACTTCCCAAAATGTGGCAATTTAAGAAGGGTTTTATTAAGAAAACAAAATCTTACTATCACCATATTTTCTCTAGATAACCATGCTTTCTTATACATACTGTTAGATTTCTAAAGAAAATGAAATAAAACATTTACATGTTAAGCATATGAAGACTTTGTATCTGTGTGTATTGATCTATAACCCCTCATCTCATGGAATTTTAATGTTATGCACAATGATTTTTACCACTGCTGTCTTTCACAAAATCATTCTAAGTTGAGCGTGGTGGTTCACAACTATAATTTCAGGTACTCTGGAGGATCAAGTAATACAACAAATTGGAGACTCCAGGTTTAATCGTCAGTAAATCAAAAATATCCTGGTATATAAAAAGTAAAGATAATTCTTTATATCATAAAAATCCATGAAATCAGGACTGTAAATTGATGTAATTCATATTATCAAATGTTTCTGAACAAAATGCTTGAAATGAGCTAGAAAGACTAAACACATTCCTTTGGAACTTCTTACCAAAGGTTGATGATTTTATATTTTGTCTATTTTATTACTATAGACTCTACTATACATCGAATGTACTTTCTCATATGCATTATTAGCAATCTAATTACATAGATGTCAGTGCATTTATAGAGAATCCCACAGATTTTTTTTTATTTCAAAGACCATTTTTTCAACATATTCCTGATGATAATGCACTGAAATATATTTCTTTAAGCGTAATTATCTGGCACAGTGATGTGGCTTACAGGGGGCAGAAATAACAGGAAAATATTTGAGTATAGCTAGCCCAAAATGTTAGCAAGTCCCCATACCAACAAACAAGCAGGGTGTGGTGATGAATTCTTGTAGTCAGAACTATTTAAGAGGCATAAATAAGAGGGTAGGTATATTTGACCAGCTGGGACATAAGCACAAAATCCCATATGAAAAATAATTAAATTGAAAATGAAGCTAGAGGTGTAGTTCAAGTACAAGGGTCTGAGTTCAAAATCTAATATTCCCCAAAACTTACCCTTTTAATCAAAATGAATGCTCTTTTTACATTGAAATTTATCAAATTCATTACTCACATAATTCTAGAATTTTAAATAAACTGAGACATTGTGAAAATCTCATGAAATAAGGCAAAATATTATCCATGTTAATTAAAGCTAGAGGAACCTTCAAAGGGGTGTCAGACACAGAAATTGTGCTTCACTTATTTCCACTGAACAACTGCAAGAGAAAGTTCTTTGGATTACTCCTGCATTGTGCAATTGCAGAAAGTCAGTACCAAACAAACACTGCTCTCTCAAACTATGGCATCATGAGCACTGGAGAGCCTTCCATATTAGCCATGTTCTAAGTGACTTTTTATGATATGAAAATCAAGACATCACACTTAGAAATGGAATTGACATGCTTTCCACTAAATTCGCATTGTTAAGTGATGTTTCAGGCTAGGCACAATACCTACGCCCATTGGGATGTGCCCTGAATCATGATGCAGTCTACTGAATCATAACTAAGTCAATCAGTCAACATAAATTTGAGGGTAAAATATGCAACGTGACTTCACCATGGAAAACTGCACTCATGGAGTGAAACACTGCCCATAGCTTCCTTCTCCTCTTTTCCTTTTTATTGGTGTATATTAATCTTAAAAGAGGTTTCATTGTATATATATCCACACATACTTTGATTAAATTCACTCTCTCTGTTATACTTTCAAATCCCTATTTGAAAATAATTTTTTGAAGTTTTAGGAAGGATTTATTTTATTATAACAGGATAAAGTATAGACAAGGTAGACAGAAGAGAAGAGAGAGAATCATTTCCTGTTCTCTATGCAGGAAATGGGAGCAAAGATTCCTCTTTTAAAATAATTTTAATGGATTTCAATATTCTGTCTTCCAGTGCCTACATAAAGAACTTTGATCATGTTCACCCCATCACACTCACATTTCACCATCACCTCTTCACTGCCACCCAACAAGTCCTCATTTTACATATTTGTCTCCTTTAGGTCTAGTTTCCTCATATAAGAAAGAGCATGTGATATTTGACTTTTTAAGGCTGTATTGTACTAAGAGATGGAGATTTTTAGATATAGATATTTTCTTAATAATGAAGACATAAAGAACCAAAAATCGTATGTTCTTCCTTATATGCGGACTGTAGATCTAGGGCAAATGCAGCAATGTTGTTGGATGTGGGTCACATGTTGTTGGATGTGGGAATGGGGATAGGTAGGAAACCCAAAACATGATAGTGTTTGACGTCCCCACTGCAGAGGAGCTAATAAAGTAACCTTAAAGCGACAGAGGTCAATATGGGAAGGGGATCAAGAACTAGTGAAAAGATCAGGTAGAGATAAATCAACTTGGGTTGTAACACACTTGGCCATGGAAGAAATGCTAGGAATCTCTCTGTATAGCTATCCTTATCTCAGCCAGCAAAAACACTTTGTCTTTCTTATTATTGCTTATATCTTCTCTTCAACAAAATTAGAGATAAGGGCAGAACAGGTTCTGCCTGGAAGAGAGGGAGTCGTGAGAGGGAGAGGGAGAGGTTGGGGGGAAGGGCCCAAACAATGTATGCACATGTGAATAAATGAAAAAAAATTAGAAATAGAACAAATCAGAGAAACTATCTGATAAAGCAGTAATAAAAATCAAAAGTAGACAAAATTAAAACAATGTTGGCAAGATAAATATATTATGAGGACCATAACAAAAATCCACAGTGTAGAAACAAATCTTAAAAGTAAGGACATCTTATTTTTAAAATACTTAATTCTCACAATTCTGGAGGACCAAAGTCCAATATCAAAGCATAAGAAAATACTGTGTTCTTCCTGAGATATGCTCTTTGTTTGGAGATTGCAGAACAATACACATTTAAATAATACAAATTAAAGAAAGTTCAGCAAAAATTTAAAATGATGTGAACAGATTAGGAAAAAGTGAAAGGGGTCAATTCATTTTTAGTCATAATAATCTTAAACACATTGATTGAAGACTCAGTATTAGTAAGGTATGAAATCTCTGTAGGTTGCTCAATTGATTCAGAGAAATTTTTCTTTGTATCTTATTTTTATAATTTAACAAAATTATGCAAATATACAAAGTAAGCTAGAAAAGTCTACAATTTTGAAAAGTTATAAATTTGAAAGATTTACATTAACTGATTTCAATATTCGATATAAACCTAAGAAAAATAAAAGTGTGATATAAAAATTAAAGAAATATAGATCAATACAATCGAATAACGGTTTGAAATATAGACAAAAAAAATCATGTTTATTTTTCAAAAGATATAAAGGTTGATCAATGGAGAGAAGAGTCTTTTAAGGAAAGGTGGATCAAGTATATATCCACATGTAAACGATGAAATCAGTCTGTAAGTCATACCACATACAACAATTAACTCAAGTGATCATAGAACCAATTATAATATGCTAACTCAAACAATTTCCACATCATGCATGTAGAAAATTCTTTACATGGAAAAATATTTGTGTGTTGTGAATTCTAAAGAACTATCAATAAAAGAAAGAATGTAACTTAAATGTCATCACAATTAACATTTTTATATTAAAATATCAGTATTAAAAAATAGAAACATAAGCTGTATACTGAAAGAAATTCTTTCCAAGTATAGTGTATTAAAGAATTTTTATCCAGAGTGTAGAAACAAATCTTAAAAGTATAGACATCTTATTTTTAAAATACTTAATTCTCACAATTCTGGAGGACCAAAGTCCATTATCAAAGCATAAGAAAATACTGTGGTCTTCCTGAGGTATGCTCCTTGTTTGCAGATTGCAGAACAATACACATTTAAATAGTACAAATTAAAGAAAGTTTGGCAAAAATGTAAAATGATGTGAACAGAGTAGGAAAAAATGAAATAAAAAATATCTAAAATTTCAAAACTTACCTCAAAATTGCTTAGAGAGTAATGCCCAATTGTGAATAACTCTATTGGAAACAAATAAAGCCCCCAAATCTATTGTTTTAGCTTCTACTTTAAGAAATTAAACAAGAAAAGGGGACCAGGAACTAGAGAAAACGTGAGATCAAAAAGAATTAACCTAGAAGGTAACACACACACACACAGGAAATTAATGTGAGTCAACTCCCTGTATAGCTATCCTTATCTCAACCAGCAAAAACCCTTGTTCCTTCCTATTATGGCTTATAGTCTCTCTACAACAAAATTAGAAATAAGGGCAAAATAGTTTCTGCAGGATATTGAGGGGGCAAGGGGGAGAGGGAGGGGGCAGAGTGGGTGGTAAGGGAGGGGGTAGGGGCAGGAGGGAGAAATGACCCAAGCCTTGTATGCACATATGAATAATAAAAAAATGAAAAAAAAAAGAAATTAAACAAAAGAAACTAAATGAAACCACCAGTTTTGGAAAAGGAAAATTAAGTTTGCCCAATTGAAGTGGTTGTGTGTCCACCATTGCCTTTGTTAAACATGCATTAAAACAAATGTCTCATTATTGTTAGTTTAAATGACCTAGTGTTTATATAAGGTTTGCATATCTTCTGTAGTTTACCACATTAGAGTAGACATCTTATTCTTTTTTGTTCTGTTTTTTTTTTAATTGACATAGAATGGTTGTACATATTTTGGGGGACACAGTGTAAACATGCAAACATTGCACAATGGTCAAACCAGGAAAATCCACATATCTTTAATATTAAACATTTACCATTTTTAAAATTAAACATTGAAAACATTATTTCTGGATACTGTCAAGTATACATTATATTTTTGTTAAGTATATTCAGCCTACTATGGAAAAGAACTCCAAATTATGGCCATTTTAAAAACAAATTCCCCAATGATATTCCACAGAGATTTTGACTCTTCCATGACATAAGATTTTAGGTCACATATTACTGATTTTGTTATATCAATGGAGTTCAATAATTGTTTTACATAAGGGATACATTTCTCAAGAGTTTAATTTACATTATAAAGTCTCTAACCATGTAATAACACACATGTATAATCTTCAATCCTGAGGAAGAAGTATTCATGCTAAGGTTTGTTTTATATAATTAGAATCTAGTTACTTAAAAATGGAAATGAAATGTATTTTCTGAAGAAAATTTACTTAAACTATCTAACTTAACTGGTTTCTACTTAGTGAATGCTAATGAGAACTCTTGTTCTGGGCATTTAGTATTAAAATGTTTTGCCTTTTATTGAGAGACAGTTGAGGACAGAATACAGTAATTTCCTCTGTAATTATACATTGATGTGCATAGAAATACAGACTAAACACAAAATAATACATTCTTTCTCTGTCTCTCTCTCCCTCTTTATTTCCCTCCCTCCTTCCTTTTCTTTTCCTTTCCTATTCCAAACTTATGAGCTCTATAATTTAGTAACAAATATGATCTTATTATGGTGCCATTGCCACCATAATTCTGAAGGTGGAATTAATGTGTCAGCATTCCGGTCATCTTATCAGGGAATGATTATACCTCTACTCAGAAAAGAAAATTGATACTTTTGTATTTGCTTTGAATTTACCACAGTCAAGTTTGTTATTATCAGTGTACAACAGTTGAAACACAATTTTCTAGGAGAATTTCTTCTTTTAGCTAGCAAATGTCTTATTACTTTCTTTTCTGTTTTGGGTCAAATGATGAAAAAATTATGACTTCACTTTATAATTTGTTTGCATTTCTTTAAAAATTTGTTGACACTATAGAAACATAGAGTGTTCATGTTCTAGGCTACCTTCACTGAGTAGTCATTGCAGTGATCATGAAGCCATGCATCTATTCTCCTGCAATCTGAGGAGGAGGACAGAAAGTAAATTTACTCAACGTCCTTATGCCTTTTCCTAAAGAGGATGGAAAAGATGGCTTGTCTTTATTATACATTGAAAATCATCAATAAAACAGTTGATATTTTACAGAACCACAATAGCTGTTACACTGCCTGGACTTACTTCTTAACATTCTCAGTGAATAGGAATTGATTTCCGTACAGTAGTACAGCATCTCACTGAGTCTATTTCAAAGGCCATCACACCACCTACATGAGGAAAACATCTGAACTACATAGCAATAGTTATTGGTTGAGAATCTTATAATGCTATTGCTAATGCTTATATCAATTTTCACCAATGGAATCCACTAAGTTACACAATTTGCATTATTCTGACAATTGTTTAACATTCTGAGAATTTGACAACTGTGTTTCTCTTATATTTCATGTACGTATGTTTCAACTTTGTTATATTTCCTCTTGTTTTCTCCGTTGTTCTCACATAAGCTAATCATTTTTCATTCACTTGACTAGTAATGAAGTGACAATGGTAGAGGGAAACTGTACCACTGTGACTGAGTTCATTCTCCTGGGATTATCAGATGACCCTGAGCTGAGAGTCTTCCTCTTCCTGTTCTTCCTTCTCATCTATGGAGTCACACTCTTCGCCAACCTGGGCATGGCCTCACTGATTCAGCTCAGTTCTCAGCTGCACACGCCCATGTACTTTTTCCTCAGCCATTTGTCCTTTGTGGATTGCTGCTACTCCTCAATTATTGTGCCAGAGATGCTGGGTAACATCTTAAGTAATGACAAAGCCATTTCTTTCCTAGGGTGCATGCTGCAATTTTACTTATTTTGTACTGTTGCAATCACTGAGGTCTTCCTGCTGGCTGTGATGGCCTATGACCGCTTTGTGGCCATCTGTAGCCCTCTGCTCTACACAGTCATCATGTCCCAGAAGCTCTGTGTGGTGTTGGTTTCTGGCTGCTACCTTTATGCATCCCTGTGTGCTCTGCTTCATTTATGCTCAGCTCTTGGGATTCAATCCTACAAGTCAAATGTGATCAACCACTTCTTCTGCGATCTACCACCTCTCTTAAGTCTTGCTTGCTCCAATGTCACAATCAGTGAGATGTTGCTGTTCATTGTAGTCAATTTCAATGAGATCCTGACTATAATGATCATCTTGACCTCCTACTTGTTTATTCTCATCACTGTCCTGAGGATACACTCTGCAGAGGGAAGGTACAGAGCATTCTCCACCTGTGCCTCCCATCTCACAGCCATCACTGTCTTCCATGGAACAATCCTTTTTATTTATTACCAGCCCAGTTCTGGTAATAGCCTGGATATTGATAAGGTGACTACTGTGTTCTACACTATAGTGATTCCCATGTTGAACCCCCTGATATATAGCCTGAGAAATAAGGATGTGAAAGAATCGTTCAAAAAGGTGGTGGGCTCCAAAATATTTCCCTAGAGAATATGTCATTGATAGATCTTAGAGTCTCAAAATGGAGACAATGCAAGTATGGAGAGGTATGCTGAAGATTTGGAGTGGAAGGAACAGAAAGGAGCAAAATAGTTATGAGTGATACTTTTTTTTTCACTTACCATTGTGTCTTCAATTTATAAAAGTAATATTAAGCATTTCAAAACATACAGTATAGTTATACATTGTTCTTCAATTTGCAGGATTTTTTTAATTGATATGTATGATAGTACTGTTAAGACATTATAAACCTTTGTACATTTAATGAAGAATTCATAAATATAATAAATTTTCCCTATATATTTTGGAAAGTATGTTAATCTTAAAAATTGAATTCCTGATGTTTTACCATGAAAAACAACTTATTGTTAAACAATGTATGCACAGAATGAGAATTCCATGTTTATGTATACTGCCAATTGATTTTTGTTGTTTCCTTTGAAGTTTTGGTAGCTGTTGCAATTTATGCTGTTTTTTGGAACTTCGGACAAAATCTGTTTTGAAAAAAGTGACTATAATAATGATTATTTCAAAAGGATCAAGAAATGTCTTTCACACATGTGCAAAGTGTTTAGAATAACCTCAATTCATTCTCATTTTGACTCTATATCTAACTCTCTTCATGATTGTAAATCATTTGATAACCTATGATGATTACTGCATTTCTGCCTTAGATGTATTTCACCTCAACTTTAACTCCTTAGGTTCATGTTACATACAAAATCCATTGAGAAAGATGAAATGTTTATGCCCTTGTCAGTGGAATTCTAAGCACTGTTCACTTCTTTCCATGCACATTAGATCTTCATAGAAAATTTGTCACTTTTGTCCTTTGGTCTGAAGAAGTTCATTTGCATAAGATGCTGCTACTGTTTTAATTATTTCAGTAAAGGGTCTCAGTAAGAAGGATTAAAAAGACATGAATGGTTGAGAAATATTAGATTATTTCTTAGAATATTGTCAAAGAAGAAATGATAATTTTGAATGCTTCTGTTTCTTTTACCTTCCATTTATCAGTGAAGTTATTCAAGGACAACTTTGACAAAGACATTTAAAAAGTCTCCTCATGAAGCGCTTGGCAGTCTTCACAAAACAGTTCAATATACTTGCTATAAGTGCTGAGAGCTAATTGCTTCCGTTGGACTTGAGCAGTGTGTTAAATTGTCTTTTCCAATTTAGCTTAAACAAATAAAAAAGGAAGACTTTCATTTATATTAAGAAGGTTTGATATTTTTGTAATATCTATAATATTTACTATAAGAAGTCTTGACAGATGCAGCTAGTTTGGAAATTTTATAATAGAATATTTATTTTCTTCCATCATAAATTTACATTGAATATGGAGAATATAATAGTCTAAAATTCTATACTCTTTGCATCTGGATGAAATTCTAAATTAAGTTAGAAAAATATTGAGAGAAGAAATTCTAGATCTTTGGGTGAAGGTAAAACAAAAGATAGGTTTATAATAATTCAGTGAAGTGGAAATAGTTTGTGATGGTTAAATAAACATCATGGTAAATTGAAATGACATTTTCTCAGTGGTTGGATTTCGAAAGATTGAAATATTGTTTTTATATTCACATATATACTAGTTTCCATATTCACTGTTACTTTATTTTATTATTTATTTATTTAAATTTTCAAAGCTGGGGAATCAAGTCCTGGGCCTAGTATACAGTTTTCAAGCACTTTCCCACTGAGAAACATCTGGGTTCCTGTCACTTATTTGTTCAAAATCAATGATGAATAATCCATTTTCAACAAATATATTCTTATCTGTCTTTTGTTAGTTGGTAAAGGATGATTGCAGTTTTGTTCAGCAACAGACACAGTGTCCTAAACTTTTATTCTGAGAAACTGCAGATGTTTATTATTTAAGTGTGCCAATTAATGATTTAAAATTTTAAGATGACTCAATCGTGACAATAATTCAAGGATTCAATCACACAAGCACTAACACTTGGAATAAGCAGTGATGTAAAATTTGTATTTGTCATTCTCCATCTTTGTATGTTTGAATATCATTGATTCTGTAGCTGATACATTATGATTTACTTTTATGTTATTTAATATTTAACATTTGCCACTTAAAAGATTTAATTTTTAAAATAAATTTTATTTTTAGAATTTTCATTCAAATATAAATATAAATTTTAATTGAAAACAAAAGAGCTATAATTTTTAGCGTACACTATGCTTATCTGATGTCTAGCATGGTTAACCTGAAATACATGAACTATCAGATTTCATGTAATTTCTTTTGTCATGAACTCACATTTAAGTTGTACTTAGACTACAGTATCTTATACCTTATTAAATATATATTACTTTGTAACCTAAAAATTATATGGGATTGACTTTATTTAATGTGGTAATAAAGTACATGTGATTTTTATCAATGAGAATCACTACTACACAGCAATAATTACTCTATTCCTACACATTGTTTCTATTGCACATGTGGTGAACTATTCATTGAAACTACTAAATATGACTAGATATTGGACCTCTTATGCTAATTTGGATCAATTTTATTTTTAATTATTTTAATTAGTAGAATTAAGCATGAGTAAATACTTTTGTTTTTAGAATAACATATGTTTCAACTTTCTTAAGCTTAATTATTTTAAAACAAAGTTGGAAAGAATACTTTAAATACCTTGGTTACCCCAAAATTTTTAATATCATGCATATAATGTTAAAATACTCATGAGTCTGTCTCATCAACAATTAGTTTGATAATTGACTGTATGATTGTACCCTTTTTATTTCTCATAAAACCCCATGGTTAGCTGCTTATTTTCACATGGAATTATATACAAATACTAGAGAAATTCATTTTGTCAGTTTCTGAAATATTATTTTAAATGACTGTAGCATGATTTTTACATAACAATTGAAATGAAACCTGTTTTAATTTTATTTAGTTGAACCCTTTTTACCACAATATCTTATACTTCTGGATACATTATAAGAGGGAGCAACAGAAAAAGAGGTTTTATGACTATTACAGCCAATCATGACATAAGCTCTCAAAAATGTAGAAACAGACTTAGTTATTTCAACCCAGCAATCATGCTATGAGCATATGACTTACTGGTTAGAAAATGACTGATTTTTCCCTAAAATAAAGGTAAGCAAATATGACAAAAAACAGTACAAGGGGTCAAATCTCAATATTTTTTGATAGGTATACAAGTAGATAAAAAGATGGTAGAAGAGATATAGAGGTTACAAAAGGAAAAAAAGGAAGGAAGGATGGAAGGAAGGAAGATAAACACACATTTCCCATTCATCCAGACTTGAAGCAAAACTGATTTTATCAACAGAATAGATAATATTTATGCACTAAATCAAATCAATATGCAAATACACTCTAGGGATAAAAATTGTGCTTATTAAAGTTACCAGAAAAAAATCAATACATTAAATTTATTTTATTTCTATAATGTTAAAACATGAAATATGAAAAATTCCATTTATGAAAGCATAAAAACTTTGGTACTTAGAAATACTTTTAACAAAAGAAAATCAAAACATGAACATAACATGGCAGAACACCTTAAGAGCAATTTAAGAGCACAGAAACTGGAGAGCTACTCCATGGATGGACAGCAGTAAACCTCAATAGTGTAAATATATTGTATCTCCTCAAATGTATGAATTTATTCAGGGTAGTTTCTGTCAAAAGGCAAGAACTGTCATTGGAAAAAATAAGAACATATTTCTAAAATTCATATAGAAACTCAAGAGGTAACCAAAATAATCAAAGCTAGAGTAACCAAAACTACTTTTAGGAAAACAACCAAAAAAAGGAAAGTAAATAATAAAGTTCAAGAAATTATAAAGATTGGTATCAAAATTTTCTATGGAACCTACATTAATCAAGAAAATTTGTAGTGGTCTAAGATAGAAATATACATTCCTGTAATTAAATTGAGGCTCCAAATATGAAAACATTTGGCTAATTGAATGTTGACAAAGTTGCCAAAGGGAACTTAATGGAGAAAGATGTCTTTTAAAAACCGATTATGAGTGATTGCCTCATAAAATATGTTAAAAGTATGAAGTTAAACATTTACTTAACATTATGTATGAATTGCAGCCAATATGATTATGGTCAAAAAATTTAAGAACAAAAGCTTCAAAAATTGTATATATGATGATGAATTTGTAACAGGAATATACCCAAGAACACTACTCAGCAACAGGGAGAAAAATCAGTTATAAAAATACTCATAATATTTTAATACATATTTCAGTAAAGAAGACATGATACAGTAAGAATGTATATGAGATGGAAAGTGACAAAATGCATGCCTTGAGTTTAATACTCCTTTATTGAAGAGCTAACAAAATATTGCCAGGAGGATTGTAGTTCGAGGTCAGCTAGGGAAAAAGAGGTAAAGAGACTTCATCTCAATCAGTAAGGTGGGCATGTGCTTCACATTTGTGATCCCAGCTTTGTGGGAGGCAGTACATAGGAGGACTAACATTTGAGGCACACCTGGGAAAAAACATGAGAACCTGCTTGAAAAATAAAGAAAATGGCCGGCCATGTACCTAGCAAGTTCAGAGCCCTGAAATCAAACCTTAATACCACAAAATTTTTAAGTAGTTCTAAAACCAATACTATTTAATAGTACCCTTTGTTTGGACTATATGATTTTACATACTGGGGTAATTTTTCATGTGTAAGTTGATTGAGAAATTTCTTTTCTTTTATAAAGTGTGGTAAAGCTATTTTATTGGAGAACAAGAATATCTCCTCAGTTTTTTTTTTTCTTGACAGGTCAGTTTTACAAACATACTTTCAGGTGTTGAGAAAATAACAATTTATTTACATGAAATTACTGTTTGACTGGGTACACCCTGAGCAACCACTCTGTATATGCAATGTGTGTACAGACTGAGAGAATTGAAATGGGGAACTTTGTTGACTTTGTGATGACAGCACAGCACACCTGGAAGAGATGCTGAGGACCACTTGATGACTTCAAACACTGAGCTCTCTGTAAGGAAATCTCATTCCTAGCCCTGGCTGTGGGTCAGTTCTTTTCCCCATAGTCATGTAGATTCAAAGCAGAAACTAGAATGGTAGTTTTCCCTGCACCTCATATAGACTCTGTCCAAATTACTTTTGATTGTGTCATCATTTCTTATAAAACAGGAATAAAATAAAAATCTTTAAAATCAAGTTTTATGAAATTATCTTAATGCTTTTGACAAGATTGATTCTAACTCAAAGTGCCCAAGAACTCTAATTATTATTAGACTTTTTATGAACAATAAGTGCAGGAACTTCTGGTAGTAGATGAAATTATGGTTTGACTTTAAAGAGTGTCCTACCAGAAGCTATGAGATTTTGTAATATTATGAAAACTATTCTTATAATTTGAGTGAGTTTGGCTCACATATTGAGTATTAGAACAGAATTAAAAACAGACCATGAAAAGTGGAAGGAGGCAAGTTTAGATTTAAACAGTTATTTCCTGGGTTAGAGTAATTGAGGCTATTCCATAGAGATTAATTATACTTTGTTACTTACATGTCATGCATCTTTGTGAAATTTTCATTTTGAAATACCACGGAGATTAATAAGTGTTTGTCTTTAGGGACCCATTTCCCAGGAATTTAAATTATAAGTCTCTTCATGTGTACTGCTCAGATAACATTCTCACTACCAGGGAGGAAATGTTTGTTAGTCAAAACTAGATTCTAATGACTTGAAATTGGAGATGAATACATTTTGTGAGAAAAAATTATTTTAAAGATTTTTCTGACTCATTTCTTTTATAATGAGAGGACATTTATGAGAATTGTTTTCCTATGAACTTACTGCATCAAGTGATCTGTCTTTTAATTTTAGGAGACAGTAGGAACAATTTTCTCTGCACCATGAAACAGCAGTGTGTTTGAAAAAGTACAGACTACACAAAATGGTAGACTCTGCTTTTTACACAGCTATTTTTCATAGATTCCAGAATTTGAGATAGAGTGGAACTCACTAATTGCCATCCTAATTTTAAGGGTTCATTTCATGTACCTACAATTTGTTTGTGTGGAGTGAGAGCATATAAACTTTCTCTGTTGAGGATAGGTGAGTTCATTTCCATTTATTATGAATTACATATGGACTATTTTGTTATTATCAATATAAAACATTGGAAACAAAATTTTTCAAACTGATTTTACTTTCTATAACTTAGTTGATCCTTTACTTTTCTGTTTACAACCCAGTGGATTAAGAAAACCATGAGTTTCAGATCATAATTTCTTCATAATTCTTTAGAACTACTTCAATATTTGGATGAAATATCAAACGCTTCCAGTCCAGATTCTCTTCATTCAATTCTCATTTCAATGTGTTAATGAAGTCGCATGCTCACTCCTCCTGCATTCTAAGAAAGAAAGTAGAGAGTCAAATTCTTAAACTCCCAAACAAGTTGTCACTAAAGGAAAGACATGGATGGTAGGTCACATAGAAAATGTGATAGTTTTCCAGATATCTTTCTGAGAAAAATTGAAAACCTTTCACTTGCATATATTTTAAAGTAGAAAAAGTATTTTCTCCAAAGGTATAGATAAAATAAAAATATGATATTTCTGTGTTAAATATATCATGGTTGAATACATCCCTTTTACTCCCTCTTCCCCCATTCCTGGAATAGTTTCAGCAGATATCATTTTTCATAAATAAATTGTTGTGAATTCATTTGTTGCTAAAAACATAACCAATGACTCAATATATGATTTCATATAGTACTTAACCTACTTTCAATGTAATTAAACATTTCTTATATTATTAAGAATAAAATTCATCATTAACAGAAAGATAATTTAGCTTTTATCATTTTCTAGATTAACAGTTCAGGTAAATGTTACCTCTATAACTTCATAGAAAATTTATATTAAGAATTCTTCTCCTTGGGCTGGTGGAGTGGCTCTGGTAAAAGCTCCTGTCTAGTAAGCATGAGGCCCTGAGTTTAAACCACAAGGCTGCTAAAAAACAGAATTTCTTTTTTTGATGCACAAGAAATCTTAATCCTTACTTTAATTAGGTAAATTTCCTTTAAAGTGCAAAATTTTTAAAGTGTTTATTGTAAACTTCAATTTTTTACTAACTCCAAATAAATTTAAATTTAAACAATCTTCCCAAGGCACAAATTGCTACAAAATTTGTCATAAATCTGAATCTTGAAATTGTACAGCACATTTCTTGCTGAAAATTACCATTACTGATATGATGAACTAAAAACCAAAAGTTTTTATTATTAATTTGATACTTCTGGGGTACTAGAGAAGGGCAGAGAATACAGAAATTGTGAATGCATGCAATTACTACATGATGTGTGCGTGTGTGGAAATTCAAACATCATAGGGAAGAACAGGTTCTTCCAGGAAAGAGGGTGTTTCAGGGGAGAGTGAGGGGACAAGAGGCAGGGGGGAGAAATGACCAAGCAATGTATGCACATATGAATAAATGAATAAAAAAGAAAAATAAATATATTTGTATAACTAATGTATTAGAAATTATGTTTAAAATGATTCCTAAATTAGAGTACATTGTATAGAATAGTAGCTGTCATTGTGCTTAGACACAGCATAAAACAGTTGCAGGAAAAAGGAGTAGATTTTTTGAAGCTTCAAATGAATCATTGAATTTATTTTGATGTCCATGAAAAGATCTAGTATTAATCATGATAGGACTGCATGCTCAGAGACAACACTGTGACTCAGTTAAGCTTACTCAGGACACAAAAATTAATTTAGATACATGACTCCCACTGAGATATATAGCATTTAAAAAAATTTACAGTTGGGTTTTTGTTATAAACCTCATAATATTCTGATGTCAGTGATATATTTTGATATTAGTTGCAATATTTTCTGTAACTAATATAAACCCATCTTCTTCCTTATTCTCTTCCCAGAAAAAAAGAAACACAAACATATCATTCTTTGTAACCTGACTCATGGTAGCAAAGGCGGGTGAAAATTGTACGACTGTGACAGAGCTCATGCTTCTTGGATTGTCAGACAGCCCTGAGCTGACAGACTTCCTCTTCTTCATGTTCCTTCTCGTCTACGGAGTCACAGTTTTGGCCAACCTGGGCATGATCGCACTGATTCATCTCAGCTCTCAGCTTCGTACTCCCATGTACTTCTTCCTTAGCCACTTGTCATTTGTAGATTTCTGTTACTCCACAGTAATTGTTCCAAAGATGTTGGCTGATATGTTACACAAGGAAAAGGCCATCTCCTTCCTGTGGTGCATGGTGCAATTTTTCTTCTTTTGTACATTTGTGGTCACTGAGGTCTTTTTGTTGGCAGTTATGGCCTATGACCGCTTCTTGGCCATCTGTAATCCACTACTTTATATGACCATCATGTCCCAAAAGCTTCGTATTGAGCTGGTTTGTGTTTGCTATCTCTGTGGAACAGTGCATTCTTTGATTCATTTGTGTTTAGCTCTTGAAATCCCATCCTATAAATCAAATGTGGTTGATCATTTCTTTTGTGATCTACCACCTGTCTTTTCTCTTGCCTGTTCTGATGTGTCTGTTAATAAACTCATGGCATTTGTTTTGCCCACTATCAATGAGTTCCTTACAATGGTGATCATCTTCACCTCCTACCTGTTTATTCTCATCACCAT
Source organism: Castor canadensis (assembly GCF_047511655.1). Classification (NCBI taxonomy): domain Eukaryota; kingdom Metazoa; phylum Chordata; class Mammalia; order Rodentia; family Castoridae; genus Castor; species Castor canadensis. Next base: position 191,144,367 of record NC_133386.1, read on the forward strand.
CTTGAGGATGCGTTCTACAAAGGGAAGGCACAAAGCTTTCTCCACCTGTGCCTCCCACCTCACAGCCATCTTTGTCTTCCATGGAACAATCCTCTTTATTTATTGTAGGCCTAGTGTAGGCAATAGTCGGGATGCTGACAAAGTAGCCACAGTGTTTTACACTGTAGTGATTCCCATGATGAATCCCCTCATCTACAGCCTGAGGAACAAAGATGTGAAAGATGCCCTAAAGAAAATGAGGAGATCTAAATCATATTCTGAGGAGCCACTTTCCTAGGTAGAATCAGCTTTGCATAAAGGACTTTTCAAGGGAGTTGAGTTGGGATGAATGTGGGTCAAATGTCAGAGAAAATTGTTTTAGGATACCAAGGATTATACAACTTATGGTTGCCCACATCACTGGGTTCTACCAAATAATTGATAGCTTAAATGAGTCAATCATTTTTTTCTCTTTTTAAATTTTTAGTTGTTTTGAATGGGTTTGTTAAATGGTTCTATTAGATTTCATTTCTTGGTGGGAGAGTCATACAATGTATTTCTAAAAGTTGGGCATAGAATCATGCCTTTTCCCCAACCTGATGCACATAACCATTTTCACTCAATGTACTTTTAGCATAGGAAATACATATTAGCTTTCCTTATAGTCAATGCTTTTTACTGAAAACACAGCATTGGTTGTCTGTATGTTTGTATGTATTTCTGGATATCAGCTTTTGTAATTTTCATTCAGTTTTATTAGTTTTTCTACTGTAAGATTATAATTTTGAAACTTTCAAAACTTCATCAGCTATAATATACAATATAGAGTATATTCTATGCATTTCTTATAAAATAGTCATGAAGATTAAATAATGCATCTTAAATTCTTACCATCACACATAGTATGTGATAACTGATTAATAAATTAGTTGTTATTATTGTTATATTTTACTTTTATAACTTGTTAGATATTTTACTTAATTCTTGATTAAGCAAAATGGGTTATATATTTCATGTCCTACCATTTTAAGGCTTCCTAAACTTGATTGTTTTTTTCATTTTCTGTATTGGAAATCATTTTAGTCTTTCACTACATATTCTAAATCTATTGTATTCATACAAATTGTATTTATTTCTGAAAAATTACCAGAATATCTTTGACTTAAAATTATTGAACTTTTTATTCCCTTATATTTCTGGAGGACAGAGCTCTGAAGTCCGTTTACTGTGCCAATCTCTCAAGAGTTTATAAGGGAGAATCCATTCCTTGCCTCCACCAGCTGCTGGTGACTATGACATTCCCTGATTTTTTAGTCCTGTCACTTCACTCATCACAGCTAAGACATTCAGAACTCTATATGCTCTATTTTATAACATATTCTCACATGTATGTACACACATGTATCTGTACATAAAAACAACCTTCTGATTACCTCCTACAGGTGAACAAATGTCTTTCAGTGCCATTTATAATCTCAGCCAAACACAGCAGATAATCCAGGATAGTCCTCTTATGTCAAGATCCTTATTTTAATCTCAAAGGTGAACAAATATTTTCCAAATAAGGAAACATTTACACATTGCAGATATTGTGATGCATCTTTAGTCAGTTTTCAAGCTTAACACACCCTTTTTAATGGACGAGTAATAATTTGTTTCTCTGTTTCTACATTAACCCTTCATTTCTTTTGTCTCTCTCATGGTTTCATTTGTGATCTGATATTTATTTTTCTGACTCACTTGTTTAAATGTAACAACTAAATCATCATTGCTTTAGTGAATTGGAAAGAATGGTTACATGAGCTTAAACACCTGTGTTCGTGTTGTGAATGACTGGGAAAGATGACTAAACTCAACTTCACTTCTCTTAAATATAAACTGCTGATAAGTGTCAGGCACCGATGGGGCCTGAACAACAACAACATAATAATTTAATAACAAATAATAACAAAATAATGTTTGCTAGAACATGCATTTAAAATGCACTCTTTTATTTTTACAAAAAGAAAAACACTTTATTTTGGAATTCATCTCTATTCTTGTTTCTGTAGTCCCAATTGATTAACTTTTCCTTTTCATTTTATATGGTAATAATGTGTGGAAGAGATATTAAGTCAGATTCAATCCTAAAAAACAATGATTTTTTAAATATGAATTTTCAGAGTCCTTAAAAAAGGCACTTTTAATGGTTACTAAAAAGAGGTATTTCAAAGACGAACATGGCAGCACATCCCTGTGATACTAGGTACTTGTAGGTAGAGGCAGGAGCCTGAAGTGTTTGCAGCCAGCATAGGTAGACAAGTTAACGAAAAAAAGCAAAAAGTCTCGGGCATATTCAAATGGTAGAGCACTTGCCTAGGGTGTGTGATGCTCAGGGTTCAAACCCCAATAACACACAAAAAGTTCAGGTCAAAAAGTCATTTTTTCTCTATTTTAAAAGATTACATTAATCCTAGCACTAAGAACCACTTAATCCTATCACTAAGAACCACTCATTTTTTGCATTTTGTTTTGTAAATTAACATTCATTCCTCTTTCAGAAAAGAAGAACTTTAGGTAAAATTGAAATTATATACCTTTAAGTTATTCAGCTTGATGATACAAAATACATATAAAATGTGATACAAAATCTCCCTGTAATCAAGATAATAAATGTATATATCAACAAATATTGGTACCATTTTCTTTTCCTTAGTATCTACCCACCTTGTATATTTCATTTATAAAATGTAGTGTCATTAACTATGATCACAGTGTTGTTCAGTAATAATCACTAGCTGACTGATGGGGCTAAGTTCTGTTATGATGCAAATACAGCATTCAATTGATTTTCAATTTTTTAAATGGGTTAAAATATGACATATCACAGGTAAGAATTTTATTTTATTTTATTTTATTTTTCATTTTTCTTTTATTATTCATATGTGCATACAAGGCTTGGTTCATTTCTCCCCCCTGCCCCCACCCCCTCCCTTACCACCCACTCCACCCCCTCCCGCTCCCCCCCTCAATACCCAGCAGAAACTATTTTGCCCTTATCTCTAATTTTGTTGTAGAGAGAGTATAAGCAATAATAGGAAGGAACAAGGGGTTTTGCTGGTTGAGATAAGGATAGCTATACAGGGCATTGACTCACATTGATTTCCTGTGTGTGGGTGTTACCTTCTAGGTTAATTCTTTTTGATCTAACCTTTTCTCTAGTTTCTGGTCCCCTTTTCCTATTGGCCTCAGTTGCTTTAAGGTATCTGCTTTAGTTTCTCTGCGTTAAGGGCAACAAATGCTAGCTAGTTTTTTAGGTGTCTTACCTATCCTCACCCCTACCTTGTGTGCTCTCGCTTTTATCATGTGCTCATAGTCCAATCCCCTTGTTACAGGTAAGAATTTTAAAATGGACAACAAAAGTCTTTTATCTTTGCTCCCCAACCATAGCAATGTTTCTCATCCTTGACACAAACTAACATTTTGGACCTGTCATTTTTGTGCTGCAGTGGAGAGGGTACTCCTCAGTTTTAAGGGAAGTTTATACAAATCCATGCTCTCTATCCATTCAGTATCAGTGCACATCATCACACACATTTGTATATGCAAACAATGACACCAAACATGGTCAAATCTCCTCTCAAGTGTAAAGTCCTTCCCATTTGTTAGTCATTGGTCTGTAGATCATCAATCTACAAAGTAGGGAATCTTCTGTAAAGAGACTAGATTTCAATATTAAAATCCCCTCTATTTAAGAAAGCTTTTTGGCTACTTACACACATTTTAGCCAGTTACTACTTGGATCTCTCTACAGAATTTCCAATGTCCAGGTCAGAGACCTTGCATTTCTTGACTTCAGACTCCCAATACTTCTTTTGTTGTGAGGATAACTGTTGCTTTCCATATCCTACTACAATACAATCATTTGTATACAAGGATGGACTGTCATGCTTTGTTGAATTCATTATAACAAGCTTTACATGAAATAATAATATTACATTTTTCCTTCTTCTCAATATGATTTCATAAGTTACATGTCAATAATATTAAGGTTTTTTTCTTTCTTCCCAATGTAATTTCATAGGTTATTGAGGTACTCTGATTATTTCTCTGACATGTCTGAAAACCAACCACATCAAGGTGTATTTTACATATATATTATGATCAATGCCTTAACTTACAAGCTATAGAAATTGAGCTAAATTTCTCACCCTCTTACTAATACTTACTTAGAGTTCTTGTAGAGGCCCAATATCTCTAGTTCTTGGTAGATCTCTTTTTTTGCACAGATGATATTTAGCAGCTGCTCATCCTGAGACCTAGTGAATTATTTTGGCATAGACACCAGTGAATTTGTTTCTCAACTGTGGGATTATTCTAGATTTATTGGGAAGATTAGTTTCAGCTAATCTTCTGACCAAACAGATGCTCACAATTGTTCATAGCTCTCTTTGCCAAGAAGTGGGTTTGCCTGAGATTTAAATCAACAAAGAAGACAGCATAACAAATATAGATAAATAGAAAGTTGATAAACATTTTTTGAATTCCCAGGTATTTTCTTGATAGATCTAGGTCCAGATTTTTTAATTAAATCATAAATAATTATACTTCTATAAAGAAAGCATCACAAATTTATTCTGCTATAATCTATTAAAATAAATCTAATACACCAATTTAGAAATTAAAAATGTTCAAGTTACTTAATGTGGATTATAAATATGAATAGCCATGAACATATAGTGGATTATGATACACTTGTACCCATCATACTCATAAAGACACACTCCTTATGCATATTTCCAGCCTTTTTGTTTTTATCAAGCAATACACTCCTCCAAGTCTCATACTCAACTCTCCAATTATGATATGGGAGTTCCAATCTCCATGTAATCGCTCAGGATGTTTTGCCATCACTCTCTCAGTTATTGTACTAGAAAATGTCTCAATGCCCATTTCAAATTATTCTTCTTTTCTGTTTTTTTACAAAGAACATTACCTGGAACAAAATATGTAGAGTGTAAACATATTTGTTGTATTAAGGCTTTAATGAGATAGTGGTTGTCTGGTTTTGGATGTTAGAATTTACACTGAATACAAAGGCAAACAAATTGTAGTAAATATCAGTTATTGAATTCATTCATTATTTTCTTTTCTTTGACATTTTGAATTTCATGATCTTCTAATTCTAGTCACTAAATAGATTTTTTGAATTTCATTTTATTCCACCATAATATTTCAAAAAATTATCTAATAATCTGTTGATCAGTCAATTTGAGTTAGTTAAAGCAATAATTGTTGTATACAGACACTAATACTTTTAATTGCCAAAGTCAGTCAGTTCCACTTTAGTCTTCCTTTAGGAGAGACATAAATCTTCTCTAAATCTTTAATTTTTGTTTACCTGAACACTAAAATAGTTATGAAGCCACTCCTATGTCCTATTAAAGACTGAATGTAGAATGGAAGGCCAGACAAAAAAGGCCTATTTTGAAGTATTGGATTTTTCAAAACTCACATACTTTATAGTATTGTCATTCCCATTTTAGGCCAAATCAGTCCTTTCTGTAGTTTTTTTCAATAATAATTATACATGACTCTAGATAAATGGAGAAAAATATGGATGAGAATTTACAGATAATCTGACATGAGCCTCTGTATTAGAGAGAGGGGATTTGGATGTAGGAAAAAAGTATGAATATAGAGATATAAGTTGTGAAAGGGTTTTGTGATAATTGAGGAGGATAGGCTAGAATGGATGAAATTCAATTTCTTTAAGGTTCCTACAGAATCCCAAGATGTATGGGTCAGTTCAGTCTATCTGCCTAAATTTCTACTTATTTTTTATTCATTTATTCACATGTGAATACATTGTATGGGTCATTTCTCCCCTTAAATTTCTACTTAAATCATTAATCTTCTAAGCAATACTCCCAGTGTATGATTTTCAAGATTTAAGTGAACAAATTCAGAGAGATGAAGGCTACAATTAATCAATTGTTTCTTCCACATCTAGACATATATATTTTCACTTAAGATGTTATACTGTGGTTAAATTTTCTTCACTTACTGTGTGTGTTATCAAATCATCTTTCCTTGATATATCTGTCATGGTGTGTAGAAAGGGAGATGGCATGGTTATGTATTGCAAATGATCAGGAATACTTTGCCTCTCAAATTGGTCTAAAATTTAACAAAATTTCAAAGAATTCTTTCTGTCATACCACTGCTTATAAGAAAGATGAATAAAAATGAATGGATACATTGAGTATATATGGTATGAGTAGAAATGCTATAACATGTTCTACTAAAGAAGCTTTCCATCACATACATTTTATTCTAAAATCCATACTTTATGATAACTTATAACAATACCAAAAAATGCCACTTTCAAAAGAAAAAGATCATCTAGGGCTTTTCTGCCATTCTGAATTGTTTTTACACAACATTTTACAATAACTGCTGGAAAACCTAAGACATTTAATGTCTTTTATCTGGTACAATTTTAATGGAAATTAAGTTTCAGAAATTGTGTGTATTGTCCTTCAAGTCTATGGGTATAACTACATTTTCTCAAAAAAAAATTCTTTACTATTTTGACATCACAAATGTTATGCAAGAAGAGTTAAATTACCATCAGAAAAGTACCAAAATAAATATTCTACAATTCACATGTATTTAAATCATACACATTTGAAGATTCATTGCCTTAAAATTCACAATTATATTTTACTTTTTTAAGCTATGAAATATATGCTCAAATATATAGCATACTTTTCGTTATTCATAACTTGATATCTAGCAGATATTTAAGATAGTACTACATGGGATTTTTCATATTTACTTCTTTTCAGGTCACTCAGTCATGATGTAAATAATGGAATGAAAAGTAAAAATAAAACATGTCTTTGAGCAAGGAGTGTTCTAAGTCTCATATTGGAAGTAATAGTACAATAAATCCAGCATAATACAGAATAATGTCTTTTGGGGAGAATGATTTCTGAATCACAAAGACAGACATTTAATCAGAGCTGAGAAAGAGAAGGAGGGAAAAAAAAGAATTTAGTAGAAGTGACTGCATAGAGAATTTCAGCACAAGCTTGGAATTTGCCATAGAGCTTCTCCTTGCAATTTTTTAAATTTTATTTTACTTGGCAAAAAATACACAAATTTGTGATATATATTGTGGTGTACTGATAATGTGTGCATCATTTAAAGACCATATCAGGAGAATTAGCATTAACTTCACGTTTATCATTTCTTCATGGTGCAATATTGGAATCATTTCATATACTTATTAACAGTTCCTCTACTTCTTAACTCTAGTTAATATATTATTCACCACACTCACCTTATCTTACAGTAGAATACCAGAATTTTTTCTTACTATAGCACCAAAATAATGCAACAGAAAAAGAAAGCAATTTAAAACTCAATTTCTACAAAAAGGGTATAGAAGTTGACATTTCTTAAAAGAAGACCTACACATTTTCAAAATGTACATAAAAATGTTCCACATGTATAGGCTCTCAGATCATCATACTATATTATTACAATGAATACAATAAAATTTATATTTTTAAAAATAATTGAAAAATATTCCTAAGATGCATCAATAGTGAGATCAGGTTTGTGTTGATGGAAAAGTTGGTTTTCATTACCAGTCCTTAGAAAAGCAAAATTATATTAATGAAGATAGTAATACTGATCTTAAACCTGAGCTATATCTTCACTTTTAGAATGGTGAATGACTTGCAGCTAATAAAGTGTAATAAACATTCATATTTTAAATGGAAAAATGAGACCTGTTGATACTATTCTAATAATAGAGAGTGGGAGAAAAAGGAGAATGTTGGAGGGAGGGAATTTAACTTAAGATATAGTGCAAGCACTTTTGTAAGTGTCACAATATATCCTCAGTACAGCAATAATATGCTAATAAAAATTTTTTTAAAAAAGAAAATGCACAACTACTATAAGAGTGAATGACAACAGCCATAATCCCAGAAACAGTAGTGTTCTAGGGAGTGCTATTATTAACATCTATGCACTTCTTTCTTATTTTAAAATATTTTTAAATAAATTTAAAATCTAAGGTAATTATTAGTATAAAATAAATAAATAAAATTTTATTTTCATCAGAAGAAAAACTTTCATATATAATTTTCCCTTCTTGCTGAGGCAGAATGAAATTCTTTTAAAGTTAATTATCAAACATTTAATTTCTTTCAGTAACCATTATAGAAAATACCCATGACAAAAGCGTGATATCAAAATAATAAATTAAAGACAAATTCAAATCACAAGGGTTAAAAATTCAGAATCAAGAATCTTTTTGTTCTGCATCTGAAAATCTATGAGTGTTACTCATGGAACTAATAAGCAAAACAGAAGGAATATGGTGAAAACTACATATACACTCTGTGCTCCATTAAATAAGTGCTGTATATAAAATTTATATAAATTTACAAAGCAAATAGTTCTGCAAAGCCTACCAGAATAAGTGAGAAGCCAAATTCAATATTGCTTATCTAATCACAGAAGAACTTCCTGTCATAAAATCAAATGTCATTTTTAGACTTAGATAAATATTTTTAGAATTCACAAGCATTCACATAATACAGTGCTATAATGAAAACTCTATGAGATACAATTTCTTTATTTCATAAACAACTTGTATCAGTCTACCTACCTAAGTATTCATCTATTATCATTTATCTATCTACCTACCTATTTATCTTCATAATTATCATCAACTATCATCTATCCATACACCTCTGCACAAACACTAGACCCTTGTAATCTATGGGTACCAAGATGACTTCCATAGAGGAAAAAACAAGAATTCTCATTCTGTCTAGATTTCAGTATTTTACTGCAGGTCGTTGATTCATTTTTCCCATAATGTCATTCAACTTCCACTAAAGACATGACTACCTTTCAACAAATCTAAATTTCTTATTATATCACTTAAATTAAGAATGATACAAGGGAGGTATGAGGATAAGTAAGACACCCAAAAAACTAGATAGCATTTGTTGCCCTCAATGCAGAGAAACTAATGCAGATACTTTAAAGTGACAGAGGCCAATAGGAGAAGGGGACCAGGAACTAGAGAAAAGGTTAGTTGAAGAAGAATTAATTTAGAAGGTAACACACATGTACAGGAAAGCAATACGAGTCAACTCCCTGTGTAGCTATCCTTATCTCAACTAGTAAAAACACTGTTCCTTCCTATTATTGCTTATACTCTCTCTTCAATAAAATTAGAGATAAGGGCAAAATAGTTTCTGTCTGGTAGCAAGGGGATGGGGGGAGAGGGAGGGGGTGGGGTAGATAAGGGAAGGGGCAGGGGGGAAGGGGGGAGAAATGACCCAAACATTGCATGCACTTATGAATAAAAGAAAAAAAAAAGAATGTTAATCTTTTACTTTGCTTTGAGGGCACCATTTGCTTTCTGGAGAGGTCACATTTTCACACAACTAAAACATTTAATAGATCTTGCAACATTTTAAACACAACTGACAGTAAAGCAGGACTGAGTGCATCCCTGCATCAACTTGAGGTATGTAAAGTGTCCACAAGAATTTAAGTATTTTGTTTTTGAAATTTAGTTTGTATTGATTTATCATTTTATCAGATTTGGTCAAACTTGCATGTAGTTCATTTACAAATAAGGTGGGCTTACTTCACTTTTTTGAGATGGGTTCCCACTATGTTTCCAAATCCGATCTTAAGTTTTCAATCTTCCTGTCTTGGCCTCTGAAAATATAGGCAATTTCCATTGTGCTCAGTTTAGATGTCTATATTTTACTGGGGAAAGGTCACTTGAATACAATCTGACTATGACTGAGCTTTATCCTTGTAAAACTAAACAGGAAAAAAATAGTGTCATTTTTATTCAGTTGTGCCTAAGGTTTACATCTCTAACTTTACTTGTCATGAAAATATTTAATTAATTAATATTGACTTTTTGCAAGGAATAGAGAATTAGGATCCAAGATCCTGACTCCAAAGCCTCACGATTTATTCACTCTCTATAAGGTAGACTCTTGTTAATAACCACATATTTTGCATGAGAATATTAGATAATACCAAAAGGCAATTCAACTGGTTCTTGACATGTGTGGACAAAACTCAGGTATGTCCAAAGATAAAGTTCATGAAAATAAACATGAGAGATGTTAGAAAATGGACACTGTGGCCATTCTGAGTCAGGCTGAGGGTCTGAAGTTATTGAGAGGAATAAATGGATCTTACACATACTGGAAAACCAGACTGTGGACTCTTGGGAGTTTATGTTGATCATTCATTCTGAGAGAATAAGAATGCCACTTAGAGACATGTGGAATAGAGAATAAAAGTAGGAGGGTAGAAACAGGACAGAAGAACAGGAAATCTTACACTTTTGCCTTAAATAGAACTGGCAAAAGATCAGTCAAAATATTGTGATCCACTAAATTATTATCAATCATCCAAAAAAAACCCTTTGTGTAGAAAATAAATTATTTGGTAGGCAGGCATGATTTAATTTACTTGCAGTGACATAAACCTTTAAAATGAAGTTGTTTTAGAAGCTATTTCAGAAAGAGTGATACGGTATGGATTAATTACCTTGTGGATTCAATACTGTGTGACAAATGTATTCCCCACCAATTTTAATACAAGTCAGTGGGTTTTCCTCTCAGATCTACAAAAGCAATGTTGTACCTAAAAATCATATTAGATTTATCTTGGCAACGGTGATTTTATACTTGCTGAGGTTCATAATGTTCACAATAACTAACAGAGCTTACACGTATTTTAATTCTACTACTGATAATCAAGGATTTCTTCTGCATATTAGTTATACAAAATAGCAGTTTTGTATGCACTTACATAAGGTACTTATGAAACTGTCATTATGACAGTTTCATGCATTTCATAAGGTACTTTGATGGTATTTACACCTTTACATTACCAACAAATGTACCTCTAATGCTTTCTACTGGTACTCTTCTAATTCCCTTGGTCTTATTGTAGATCATTACAAAGTCTTATAAAATGACTTTATCTCATCTGCATTCATGGTTTTTTGCTTCTATTCCACACATGACAGAAAATATTTGATCTTGTCTTTCTTAGTCTAGTTTACTTCACTTATAATTTGGCCACCATTTTCATCCATTTTCCTTCCATGCCATAATAGCAGAAATTGACCAATAGGGTTGTGCAAATCCAAAAAACTTGCACACAGCAAAGAAAACAATTCACAGAGAGAAGACATACACTATGGAAAGGAAAATATGTTTGGAACCTACTCATCAGTCAGGAAATTAATATCCAGAATATATAAAGTATTTAAAAAAGAATAAATAATCCAATAAGTAAATAAGCAAATGACTTTAACAGACATTTTCCAAATGGAGAAATTCAGATGGTCAATAAATACATGAAAAAAATGGTCAGTGTCTTTATCCATAAGAGAAATAGAAGTGTCTTAAACATGATTGTTTCTGAGATACCTAAAAAACAGTCACCAGGCTTATTGTCATTGAATGGTTTTTCCAGAAACACATTAATTATCATATTAGAAACAATATTACTGTTGACTTCAGTGTGTACTTCTGAACTGTCATGTTATTAGAGTAGTTTTTATTGACTTTTGAAGTTCTACACAGTACTACAGATAATGAATTCTTTGAAAATAGTTCAAACATGGGCTGGTGGAGTGGCTCAAGCATTAACAGGACCTACCTAGCAAGCCTGAGTCCCGGAGTTCAAATTCTAGTACCAAAAAAAAAAAAAAGAAAGAAAATAGTTCAAATATTTAAAATTGTAACTATTGATATTTAAATGCTTTCAAAAGCCACATAGATGTCAAAGAATGCAACTTATTTTTATCAATATTGAAAATGGTTAAGCTACTTTAGACAAACTGAAGAATGAGCTGAATGGAATTTCCTACATAAGTTGGGAATGTTGGTGATTTTAAAAACATGGAAAGACTTGTAGAAAAGTAACATATGCCAAAGATCCTTAAGGTGATGGTAAATTCACACTAATCAAGAGACACTTACTTAGGCTTAAATATGCTTTATAAAATAATGTACACATATATGCAAAAAATATATGTATATATATATATGTGTGTATATATATATATATATATATATATATATATATATATATACACACACACACAAAACAAGATTTATAGGGGTTCTTAGCAAATTAGTTTTATCCTTTATCTTATTGTGGAGTTTGAAAATCATAAGACCTGTTCAAAAGTTCAGCATGAGGACCAGGAGAAGCTCATTTCTCAGCTCAAATCTGAAGACAAAAACAAAGCTGGTGTTCTGGTTTATAGGTAGTCAAACAGGCAAGTTTTCTCTACTCAGGGGAGGTTCAGACTCCTTGTTCTATGCAGGCTTTCAACTGACTGAACAAGAGTCTCCCACATCAGCAACAGTAAAGTGTTTTGCTCAGTTTGTCAACTTAAATGTTGGTGTTTTCCAAACCATCCTCACAGGTGTTACCACAATGTTGACAAAATGTCTGTCTAGCTATAGAAAGGCATGTTAACACACAAATTATATAATCACAGCCAGTAACGGGGGGCAGAGTATTTTCTATGCTTCTATTTATATCTAATCTGTAACTCTTTTTTCTGATAAGAATAGACCTTCCTGAATAGTCTACCTTAAGATTTAAAACTTTAATCATATAACAAAATCCCTTTGTCATATAAAATGGCCTATGTAGAGCTTCCAGGGATTAGGAGGAGCTGGGCATTTTGAGGACCCTTATCTGTTGCAATGTAGCAATGAAATGTGATGATTGATATTTACGGTCTTTGTATGATGGATCTGTAAGTTACAAATTATTCACTGATGTTCCTTATGACATTAGATAGCAACCTATGGGTTGCTGGATAAGTCACTTCAGTAAAACAAATTCTGTGTTCATGTTAACTTACGACTTTAACATATTAACTTCAAAGAATAGCTTCCCAGGAGAATTGCACACATTTGTAGAGCTATACTCATTGCCTTAGTATGTAAACCAACTTTTCATTGTTGTTACAAAATATTTGAAATAAATATTTTAAAAGGGGGAAATGTTTATTTTGACTCACACTTTCAATGGTTCCAATTCAGTCAGCTGTCTCTGCTGCTTTTATGAGAGTGGTAAGAGAACATCACAGTGTTGGGTATATGTAGCATTAGAGGCAGTTCAACTTGTCTGGCTTCTTTCTACCAGTTGTCACCTCAGGAAGGTTGCACCAATAATATAACATTTTGGTGTCCAAGCCTTCAGTCCATGACCTTTGGATGACAAATCAGATCCAAAGCATAATATTTATGGAATGGTAAATAATCTCCCCATGTGAACTAGTAAGTTTCCTTGGACAGGCAATTGATATTGTACAATGTTTCTTTCCTAGTAATATTATTGGACATGGGTCACACACTAAGGGGACAACATGCATGGGAAGAATAAGGAAAGGGAAGAAACCTAAAACTTGAATGTGGTTGATGTGCTCACTGTAGAGGAATGAATACAGTAATTCTAAACTGGCAGAGGGCACTATAGGAAGGTGACAGGACGTAGTGAAGAGGTCTGGTAGAGATGAAACAATGTGGGTTGTAATTCACATGTGCATGGAAGCAATACTAGGAATCTTTCTGTATAGCTGTCTTTATGTCAAACTAGCAAAAATGCTAGTATTTCTTATTGTCTCTTATGTTTTCTCTTCAACAGAGTTGAAGAACAAGAGGGCAGGACAGGTTTTGGCTGGAAGTGTGGGGGTGGAGGGGACAAGGGGAGAGGTGGCCCAAACAATGTATACACATATTTTTTTTCTTTTATTATTCATATGTGCATACAAGGCTTGGGTCATTTCTCCCCCCTGTCCCCACCCCCTCCCTTACCACCCACTCCGGCCCCTTTCTCTCCCCCCCAGCCCCTCAATACCCAGCAGAAACTATTTTGACCTTATTTCTAATTTTGTTGTAGAGAGAGTATAAGCAATAATAGGAAGGAACAAGGGTTTTTGCTGGTTGAGATAAGGATAGCTATACAGGGCATTGACTCACATTGATTTCCTATGTGTGTGTGTTACCTTCTAGGTTAATTCTTTTCGATCTAACCTTTTCTCTAGTTCCTGGTCCCCTTTTCCTATTGGCCTCAGTTGCTTTTAAGGTATCTGTTTTAGTTTCTCTGCGTTAAGGGCAACAAATGAAAGCTAATTTTTTAGGTGTCTTACCTATCCTCACCCCTCCCTTGTGTGCTCTCTCTTTTATCATGTGCTCAAAGTCCAATCCCCTTGTTGTGTTTGCCCTTGATCTAATGTCCACATATGAGGGAGAACATACGATTTTTGGTCTTTTGGGCCAGACTAACCTCACTCAGAATGATGTTCTCCAATTCCATCCATTTACCAGTGAATGATAACATTTCGTTCTTCTTCATATGAATACATGGAAAAACAATAAGAAAGATTGCTATTATTTTAGGTAAAAAAAATTGTATAATTATCTTAATGAATTTAAGTATAAAAGACATAGATCTAGATATTCCTCTGGGAACTATATCCAAAACAGATTATATCTAATTTTTTCCCTAACATGACTTTTTAAACTATTCCTTTTTTCCATCCTAAGTGGACATTTCACCGTATAAACTTGTGCGTTAATAAGGAGAACATATCACCAATCTACTAAATGTAAATGTTATGGAAAAAGTAGTTAAAATATGCATAACTACTTAGTACTTTATTTAAAGGAAGACTAATTCAGTTATCTGAATTCCTCGGAGGACACCACTATACCCATGCAATTGTTATTCATGCTTTACTAAAGTTCAGATAATAAAAGACAAAACCTTTTCCACCATAGACAAACTGCTTATTTTTAAAGTTATCATTAGTGTGGTCTTTTTCACACACCATATTCAAATTCTTGAAACATATAGAACACTAAATAACAAATGATTTGTATATGTGCTCATGAATATAATGCATAAATATATATAAAGAAATATGACATATTATGCAGTGAATGGCAGATGAATGAAAACCATTGGCAAAGGAGAAATGTAAGTGTGCACAGAACACCAGATAACATTGTCTCAGACAATATTTTAAAATCTTACCCAAAGCTACAATATGGAATAATTTCTAGATGAACCAAAGCATATTCCTTAGGATGAGATACTGATTTGATAGCATAATGTTGGATGGATGTACAGTCATTTATGGCTCTTTTTATTGATCCTCAATTTCCTTGATAATGCTAATTCACAAATTGTAATCTTAAACACTTTAGAAAAAGTAAAAGAATGAAAGGTTAGATAAGCTAATTCACTGCAACTGTGTGGAATTCAGGCAGTCCAGAAATAGCTTAAATTATGGTTGCATTTGGTCCACAATATTCTTTTATAAATATGACTTTTTATCCAAGTAGCTGCTTCAATTTGAGTTAAAAAAGAGAGGAAATATTTAGGAGTAAAATCATTTAAACTATATTAGCAAAAACAGAACAAAATCTATACAAAATAAAAATATTTGAGCAATGTAGGAGTGTGCTGTTTGCCATGAGCTATCATAAGAAGTTACTACGAAGAGAGTTACATGCACATTTAAATCTTTTTGAATACTATTATGTAAACATTCTACACAGTGCACAATCAGTGAAATAAACATAATCCAATGTTTACCAAAGAGAAAAAAATCATTAGATTTTGCCATTCCTTTGTAACCCAATGTTTGTTCAACAAATATTTATTACTTAACCAATATTGGCAATTTCTATTTTATATATTATAAAGTCAAAGAAGAATGTCATCAAATATATTTACTAAATTTAGATTGCAAAGTTTCAATTAAATTTAAATCAAAAGGCAAAACATTTTGAATTCTACCCATCTATTTACAGGCAAACTACAGAAATTTTATTCATAAGTATACATAATTGTGGTTAGATGAATTTGCCTAGCCAAACAGAGTAAATTTCAGGCCAATATTTAAATATAAAAAGATACATAATAATTTAGAATTGATTACCATGTCAAAATGAAATGTAGAAAGTTGAAATCTTCTCTGATCATTGTATATATACCAAATGACACAATTCCATGTAAACATGTCACTATTTTTTAAGTAATAATTTTCTCAAACCTGCAGTCACATCCTTGTTCCTAAGACTATATATCGTTGGATTGAACGTGGGAGTCACAATTGTGTAGAAAAGAGACAGCAATCTGTCAGTTCCTACAGAATGACTTGATTTTGGTCTTAAGTAGGTAATAGTTGCTGATCCATAAAATAAAATCACAACCAGCAGGTGAGAAGAACACGTGGAGAATGCCTTACGCTGTCCTGTGGCTGTGGGCAACCTTAGAATGGTGGAAATGATATTGCTGTAAGAAGCAAGTATCAGTATAAAAGGTAATCCAGCAAACAACATAGATACCACAAAGACAGCTCATGCACAGAAGTGTCCCCACAGGCTAGCTTAATAATAGGAGGAATGTCACAGAAAAAAATGATCAATTTGGTTAGAATTACAAAAATGCAGAGAATATATTTGACAGGTTTGCCCTATCTGGACTGGGATTCCACTGAGCCAGGAGCCAGCAGCCAGTTGAATACACTTTGTTGGGTTCATGACGAGAGCATAGTGCAGAGGGTTACAGACGGCCATGTAGCGGTCATAGGCCATCACAGCCAGGAGGAAACTTTCAGTGGTTGCCAGTATGAGGAAAAAGCATAATTAGGTGGCACAGTTCAGCAGAGTCATGCGTCTATTCTGAGTCCACATGTTGACCAGAATCCTGGGGACAGTGACTGACACATAACAAATTTCCAGGGAAGAAAAATTTGCCAAGAAAAAATACATGGGTTTCTGTAGTGCAGGATCAAGTCTTGTTATTATGATTATGAGGGTGTTTCCAAATAGGATGATGATGTAAATGATAGAGAACATACCAGACAGGAACCCTTGGAGGTTTGGAAGGTCAGAGAATCCCAGCAAGTCAAACTGCTTCACTGTGGAATCATTGTCTTCTGAATTTATCTCTTCAAGTTTCATTCCCTGGGAATGGTTTTACCAGAAGTACCATTCATCTCACACTCCTAAGTATTTGTTTTACTATCTACAATCTAAGACTGGAACATATTGCTCTTTTTTCTGATTCTCTATGAAAACAAAAAATTAATTTCTAGGTGCTCTATAATTAAGTATAATTTTCATTATTAATATGAATGTGAAAAATTTTAGTCATTGTTATCTTTCTAAGAATTATAATATTTGCATGTGTGTGATGATGAAATATGTAGTTTAAATTTTGGTATTTATTTGAATGGCCAAATCTCAACATCTGAATCCACTTTCAATATAGTAATATTCATTTATTTAAGATTTCATGCATTTCTCCTCACTTCCAAAATACTTTTATTACTATAAATCAAAATTTATTTCACGCTTCTTGCCAACTTAATTTTTTAGATGAATGCAGTTAATATTTAAGCTATGATTTTGTTGTAATTTACAATGTCTTTTTCATTTTTGATTCTATGCATGATGAGATAATTTTATTAACAAATAAAATTAAGCAATTAAGTATTATGAAATATTATTTAATTTAAAATTGTGCTTTGATTTCAATGTAATATTTATAAAATTCATGGGCATAAATTTTCTTTACATTTTATAGTGGGGAGAAAAGTAACTAAGACTTTTTATGCCTAGAAAAATCTCAGAAAACAATTCTAACTAGAATGTGTGCATTTGAATTACATGTTTATTATATGAAAGCAGCATCATCCACACATTGTCTCTGTGATTTTCCTAAATCATTACTTCTTCATGAATTGCTCCATTTTCCCTGAACTCATTTCCACTCAGTTGTTTCCACTGAGATTTTTTTTTTCTCATGCATGTAATAGAAGTGTGATTGTCTGTTCCTACTATATTTTTCCTTATCTCTAGCCCTAGATTGTTTCTTTTGATAGTCTCTACATTTTATATGCAACACATAGCATATTGTTCACAAAATTTGGATATGTTACTAACAAGTTGAATTGGTTTTTGCACTGAAATAGTCCCAAAGGTATAAGCAGTCCTGACTCACACTGCAGTCCCCACTTACAGTTTCATACTAAACATGTCTTAACCTGTGTGTCTGTGTGCATGTTCATAGGTGTGCATAGAAAATATTGCAATTTTCAGTCACTCTTGCAGAGGTGGATCTCATCTCATTGCTTATGATGTGAGGTAGATCACATCCGCTTTATGTTGTCAATAATTTGAAAGCTAAAAAGGATTGATTTATCTCAAAGAAGAGATAATCCTGAACAATAAAACTAGACAATCTCTGGTAAGTCTGGCCAGAGATCAAAATACAAGCTGCAAAACAAATAGACACAACTGTCAAGTTTGCTACTGTGAGTAGAAAATGTGGGCATTCTAAGGATTTGCTGTGACTGGGAAAAGAAATATTAAATATATTGTTTTTGTAGACTGAAGTGTTCTAGACATAATAATAAATTACTTTAAATATCATCTTCAAAGTATATAAAATTCTCTTGATTGAGATTTAGTTTTAGAAATTGCAAATATGCTACTATGATGCATTTTTAAATGCATGATGTTTTAAGCAAAGAAAGATCGGCTTGAAAATTACCTTGGTTCATACATCTGAAAGAAGAAGAATTCAAATAAGATGCAAAGATTGAGTAAAAGCAACAGTAAAGAATATTAGGCAAATATTACACTTTCAACAGACTGAAAGCCAATTGACTCTAGAGTGAGAACAACAGGGTTAGGTTTTAAGGTTAGAATATTTATTGAGAAACTCTTAGCTTTGGGTTTGGATCATTGTTTTAAGAGAGACATTGAGTAAACTACTAATTACCACTCTAATTGATAGAGAATTTTTATTTGAAATCCCTTACCTTTGCTTTTTCCAGCTCTTAGGTCTGATGTTTAAGGTGTGTATTACTATTGGGTAAAGAATGAATTAAACTTCAGGATAGTGGCTAACTTTATACCATCCTGTGATAGCCTCTGGGCTCTGGCTACCTGATCATAAATAGAAGTTAGTGGAGTTGGGAAGTTGAATTAAAATGATTTCTTCCCATCTTCCTCTTGTGGCCACCTCTTATGTCCACCTACTACCTATCAATGTCACAGGTGTGAGAGGGGTGTGGAGGTGAACAGAGGATGGAAATAATGGAGGTCAGAGAAGGATAATGTGAGGATGGATAATGGGTGCAAGTTCTACTATTTAAAAGTAAGACATTCTGGTCTGTCATTGCCTAGTAGGATGACTATAGGAAATTACATTTTACTGTTATTCAAAAAATAAAAACAACAAGAAAGGACTTTGAACGCATTCACCATAACTGATAAATGATTGGGGAGGAGAATTTCCCTTGATTGTAGCATTGCACAATGAGTACATGTATCAAAACATGTACAGAGTATCCTATTTATAAATACAAAAATTTATGTATCAAGGTAAATATAAAGAAAAAGAAAAGTAGATATGTCCACCAAAAATTGCTGCAATTATTTTTCTAAGAGTGCCACAAATCAGCAGCTAATAAATATATTATCAAGATATTATTTAAGACCACAACAATGCATTTTCACTGTATTTTGCTCTCATGTAAACTTACAAGTATTAAATCCAGAAAAGTACAAAGCCTAATCTGGTACTTTGAAGTTTTTTAAAAAATAAGAGTGTTTTAAGATTTTTCTGTAAAGATTTATTATTTGCTGATGCTAATCATATGGATAGTTATTAATTAAATTTTTATTAGCAAAAGTAGTGTTTGGATGGAGGTTAAATATAATTCTTACCTTTAATAGATGCATTAAAAAGTCAGAAAGATGAATGAAGAATTTTTAACATTAGGTAATTTACCTTATTTGAAACAGATGCTTACTACTGCTTAAATACATTCTATTGTCAGAACCAATAATGCTCTTTAAGTACTCACTATTCTTTTCCCTGGGGATCACCTCCTATTCCATGTAACCTTCTAATTAAAGTAAACCATTCTGCCTGCCATTCAGAGTTTGGTTCAACAACCAAAAAGTAGTCTTGCCACACTATTTCTTCTGTAAATACTTAGACTATCTTCCTTTTATGAACATTAACAAATATGAGCATTGAAAATATTAGATTATAATTACTATTTTTGATATAAATTGAGATATTCTTCTTAAACTAGAATTTTATTTTCATCATTTCAAATTGAGATGTCAATTTTTCATGGCTTTTCAGGTGCTTCTGTGATCTTCAGTTTGGGTGTTTCATTTTCACATTTGTACTGAGACAGGCCTTGTCATTTCCAACATATGCATTAGGGTACAGAGTAATGGAGAGGAGCTGTCAGCTACTTCTTCTTTTGTGTCAAGAGTAAAAAGGACACACAGAATTTCCAAACAAATTCTCAGGTAAAATTTAGTCACAAAGTCTTCCTAAGCTGGAAGATAGGATAGAAAATGTAATGACTAGTTGAGCTGCTGTGATTAGATTCCAAGCTGTTATTAATGGGCCTCAATGATCAAAATTTAAAACTCCACAGATTGACTATATCTAGTGCACAGTCAAGAACCAGTTCAAGTTAATGGTAGCCTCTCAACTGTAATGATTATAAAATAAAAGAATACAAATCACTAATGTCCATGGAAGCAAAAAGCTCACAAAATACAGTGTATGAAAATGGTCTAACTTTAGGTATCAGGAATAGATTTATTTATGTTAAAATAATAGTGAATAGAAAAGCTTTTTTTCAGAAGCATCATGCCCTGCATTTTGAAGGAATGTTAATTCATGCTATATTGCTCTGTCAGTCAGGAACAATATATGATTGACCAAGGCTGCCTTATTTTAGCAATACTCACAAAGAAAGGATCCAATCTGTAGTTTCCTGTCTGAAATAATGTAAACACATTGATGTGTGATGGTAGTCTCTAAGTCACATTTGCTATAAATGGTAAATTTTAAAACTGTAACTTGTTCAGAAGAATTAAACATTTGTCTGACAAGTGACTTTATTGTCAAGGGGTGATTTTTTAGATATTCAGGCTAACTGATTAAAAACTGGACTAAAATATCTAGTAGGATCATCAGCGGTTGTACTTTATAGGGGAAAATAGTTTTCACAGTCAATTCAGACAAACTTGTGAAAATGTCTCTTAAAATATCGACAAAAAGAGAGCTTTTAATAATAAGAATAATGGTTACAAATAATAGATATGAAAGTTTAAAATACAATCACAGATGGTATTTTTCTCTGTGTGTTGCTAGGTGAGCAGGCCTGCCCTAGACTTCAGTTGAGAAGGGCTATTGCCAGTTTATACATCTCTTTCAAGATACACAGTAAGACCAAGATGATGAGATGAAAGACAGATGCTGTATGTGTGCCTGTAACCCGAGCTACTGGAGGCAGAGATCAGAAGGATCACAGTTTGATGCGAGCCTGGGCAAAATGTTCATGAGACCACATGTCAAATAGTAAAATCTAGGCATAGTGGATGGTACCTACTATTCCAGTAGCATGGGATGAGTGAATTGAAGGAAGCTGATCTGGACCTAAATGTGAGACCACATTAGAAAAATAATTAAAGCAAAGGGGCTGGAATTATGACTGAAGTGGTAAAGTGTCTCCCTAGCAAGTACAAGGCCCTAGTTCAGTACTATCAAAAGAAACCAAAAACAAGTAGATGAAGAAGTCAACCTGTAGCTCATAGGGGCACAGTAGATGTGCATTTTTCTGGGATCCAAAGTGGGATTGAAGAACTGCCATAAGTCCAAAGCTGAGAGAGATACTGTGACTGAGACTGAGAACTCCCTTTTGTGGAAGAGAGGTTGGCAAACCTGCCCTTAGAATTTACACTGGTACATTTGCTACAAGGGGTTAAGTTGCCAGAATTACTCCACACCACAGCTGATAGTGTCAGAAGCAGCTTCAAGAC
Organism: Castor canadensis; assembly: GCF_047511655.1. Classification (NCBI taxonomy): domain Eukaryota; kingdom Metazoa; phylum Chordata; class Mammalia; order Rodentia; family Castoridae; genus Castor; species Castor canadensis. The sequence goes on from NC_133386.1 coordinate 191,166,293, forward strand.
TATTTCACAATGCTATTTACATGGCAGCAATATTGCAAAGCTTACCTGGTTTGAACCCATGCAGTTTCCTTTATAGACAAGATTGTTCTTAGACCACAGCAGAGAGCTACAAGCGATGAAGTTCAGGATCCCTTGGAGTCTACTGTAGTGGAAATGTTATTATGTCACAGTGTCATAGACAAGTTGTCTCTTAGCAGTTCCATCCACAGTTGGAATAATTATGCTGAGTCAGAGAGACGCTGGAGAGTAGACGGTGACATGCCACAGGACAGAGACTGCCATGCCTATCCCAGTGGTTCACTCTCAGGTTTTACCATACACGTTTCCTGACTTCAACATTGTTACATGGAAGCTGAGGAGGACAGAAGTGAAATCTCAGACACATTTTAAGACCTGTCTGTCACAGGAAGGAGGCAGCAAGTCTGTCAAGGTGGCACTGATGGAGGCAAGTCTCCCTCTGGGTCCTGTGTGAGCAATGTTAATTTCAGATAACAGCTTGGGAGACTGGAGCTGAGTTACAGATAATTTTTTAATCCACTGTGGAGATCTATAACTGTAGGCCACGATGCCAATGCATCAGTGTGAGTGACGACTTGTCAAATAGTTTTGATAGTACGTTGAAGGCCAAAGAATGAGAAAGACAAACCCTTCTAGGACAAGTCATTTCTTGATCTAAAGCTAAATCCATGATCCACAGGTTGGTTATCAGGTGAGGTTCTGCACTCTCAAAGCAGCTCTCATGCATCTTGGGTTCCATTGGACTTTCACAGCCTCCCTGCTCAATCCCAAGGCTCCCACAAAGACAACTTTCATGTGTTTTGCAAATTTCTTCTTGGTATGGAGCAGGTAACCTCCATGAAGGTATTTTTGATGACAGATTTATATTTATAATTTGTATATCGAGATACCTAAAGTAAAAATTTTACCAACAACAAAACTATCATTTACCGTGTAGTGTTTTCCATTATGTATGTTTTCCATTATCAGAGTTGCTTCTTTATTGTGGAGTTAAATTTTGTGTTAAGTTAATTTTAAGTTTACTATTCAGTGAAATCATAACAAATAATTAAAAATTTTAATGTATCACTGATTTTGCACTCTTTTCATTTGTGAAACAAGACCTTCATATGCAACTTACATTGTACCAAACTTACTATTTACCATGCATGACTTAATTACATAAAGAATGCTGATCCTGAAGTGAAAAATATTATAAATTGACTCATTTTCAAGGAAATGAAGCATCTTCCAAAATTAATAGAAAGGAAGATTCATATTATAAGAGTTCTAAAATAACTGATTTCTGCCCCAACTATGTGAGCATGAAATTTGGTGTTTGCTCCATCAAGCCTTCAGATAGTATCCAGACCAAAGGAAATGTGGGTCATTTTGTAAGTCTTCTATCTATGAGAGCTTACATCATTTTTATTCACAAGTGATCACATATATGATCACTTGTGAATAAAAATGTATGTCTTGGATATTTACCTGTCATTAGATTAAAAAAGTTGAATTTTTTAACACATTGAATTCTAAGCCATAGCTAACTTTGACAAAAATAACTTGTATTATGTGTATACCCTCTGATCTATAAGATTCTAGAATAGGCAGGAACAAAACAATACTAGCATCTGGATATTAAAATTTTAAGCACTATATAAAGATCCTTGAAAATTTTGAGTATAATTATATATCTGTCATGTAGACTTATTTTAATAATAGTTGTTTTTCCCCTAAATATAGAACATTTTTTAAAATGTACAATAATAAAGGTAAGATACTAAAAATTATTTTAAAATTCTGACATAACTACCTATAAAATTATCATGTATATTTTATTGAATAACCTGTTCTCTGGGGATCTTGATGTATGCAATTAAACAAATAATCTAGGTTAATTCTATTTAGAATGTTATCTAGAAAGGAAGTTTCATTTTTAATGTATCAGTTATTTGGAAAGGGAAGAAGGGAGAAGGATGAAGAGAAGGGAGAAAGAGAGAGGAGATGAGAGAGAGAGAGAGAGAGAGAGAGAGAGAGAGAGAGAGAGAGAGAGAGTTGTCCAGGGACCTGAAACAGTTTGAAGGCGGCCACTTTCTCACAGATTGACTGCCTGCTTACAGGGAAACTGTCCTGGATTCATTCCAGCAGGGAAAGCATGTCTGGGCTCAGCCTGTAAACAGACTCTATTGCTCTTTCTTCTTCACAAATTCAGAAGAAATATTGACTCATGCTATTCTATTTTTTAATTGTTTATAGGTTGTGTTGTTCTTAAACTATTTTAGTTGGTTTTTGTTTTGTTTTTTACTTTTGGCCATTTTGCCTTATTGTAATTGTTTTATCCTGCTCTCTCTCACCTTGTTCTACTATTTCCTATGTCTGCACCTCATGTTCATTCCACTCTTTCATGTTTTGCTTCCTTGCTCTTTTCTCCTTTCTCCATTCCTCCTTATTGTTAAGTATTAAATTGTTAATAGCTTAGACTTAAAGTTTTTTAAACTTCTTATGTATTCTAAAGAATTATACTTCCTTTTCTTTTTGTCTCTTTTAGGGTGAAGTTGATGTTTCCAGTTGTTGTGCATTATACTTGAATACATGATGCATTTTTTAATTGTTTTTAGTGTTGTTGGCCATCTTTCCTTTGTGTGAGAGTAGGAATTATGACTCCAAGAGAAGACTTTCCAACTGAAATCTCAAAAATAAATAAATAAACAAACAAACAAATAAGACATCAATCCAAACAGATACAAAAATCACAATGAAGAGAGAAAAGGAAATATGAAAGTTCAAAACTCCCCAATAACTGCATTGAGAAATACTGAAATGACTGAAATGCCACACAAAAATTCAAGAGTATAATTTTAAAAATGATGAATGAATTTAAAAAGGATTTAAACTAGCAGCTGAATTAAGAATGTCAATTCAAGGCATGGATAAGCAATAAACTAATATGGATGAGAAGTTGACCAATGAAATTGAGTTCTGGGAAACAATAAGAACAAGAAAAAGAAAAAAAAATACAAAGGAAATCCCCAAAATTAAAAATTTCAAAAATCAAATTAAAAGGTGTCACCAACAGATAAGACCATGCAGAAGAAAGAATGTCAGATATTAAAGATAAGATTGAAAAATTAATACATTCAGCTAGTAATAAAAAAAAGCATGAATTCAACTTCAAGAACTCTGGTACATGGTAAAGAGACTAATCTTAAGACTCCATGGGGTAGAAGAAGGAGCTGAGATACAAACTAAATGCATAAGAAACCTATTCACTGAAATTATAGAAGAAAATCTCTCAATTCTTTGGAAAGATATGGACATCCAAGTATGGGAGTCATCTAGAACCCCAAATAGATGGACCAGAAAAGAAACTCTCCATCCCACAATTGCCAATTCTGTAGTTAAAATGCCAGTTTGGTAGAACAAAGAAAATATATTGAAAGCTGCCAAGAAAAAAGTGCCAACTAACCATGTAGGAAAATGTGTCAGGAATACATCAAAACTCTTAACAGACACTCTAAAGTCCAAGAAAACATGGTATAACATCTTTCAAGCATTAAGAGTTAAAAAAACACCAAATAAGACTACACTACATCACTCTACTTTATCATTTAAAAATCAGTGAAGACACGCACAAATTAAAACCATTCATCAATACAGGAGAAGACAAGTTATCCTACATACAGAGGAGGGAGAAAACAGTCACATATATGAGAGCTCAGAAAAGAGTAAATTCCATTAGAATATCAGATGAATAATTGAGAACTAGGAAAGAATTAATAATGTTCAAATCAGACTGTGACCCAACTACTTATGGGAACTGCATAGCTGTCATCACAGGCACACTATACTTGGCTTATTGATAGAGATGAGGTCTTGCTTACATTTTCCTTGGACTGGCCTCAAACCATGACCTTCCCAACTTCCACCTCCCAAGTATTTGGGGTTGAATATATCAGCACCATTCACAGCATTAACTCCTTGATATGCTGTGCAACATGGATGAACCTTGAAAAATGTTAATCTAAGAGAAACAAGCCATGGAAAAAAACTATGCATTGTGTGATCCATTTATATGGAAGTTGCTAGGGAAAATGCAAGTGAAAAAACAGATAAATGGCTGCTAGGTACTGGGAAAAGGAAAATGGATGGTAATTGCTTAATGGGTAAAAGGTTTATTTTTTGGGTAATGAAAATATGCCACAATCACATAGTGGTGATGTTTACACAATGAAATTAAACACTGTCTTAATTTAAACAAAAGAAAGAAGTTAAAGCTGACACCAGACTGGACATAACATAAACAGGGAATTTAGCACTCCTGAAAATATGGAAACACTTTAGGGAAGAGCGAGTAGGGAAATAAATCAGGTGTCTAAGGGCAGATCCCCATCCTGCAAATATACAGAAAGGAAGTGAATAATGGTCAAAAAGTTCTGTGGTAATACAAATTCATTATTTTCTTGAGGCCAGATGGTTAAGAATCAGTACCAATGAGTTAGGTAGTGAGTTTTCTGTCTGGTGCACTCGCTGCATAAAGTGGTACATGAAAACACAGGTTGATGTTTTTTTCCCTCAAATTTTCCATGAACAGTGTTAATTACATTAAGTAAAGTGACAATGAACCAGGACATACTCATGTTGCAGATGACTATTGTACTTATTCTGAAATATTATTCCACATTAGGTATTTAGTGAAGACATACCAACCACATTTATAAGTGTGATGTCTGGCTCACGTATGATCAAATATTATATAGTGTGTGGCTAATATGGAAGGATCACCAAGGTACTGGCTAGCATAATTTAAGTAGCAAATATTTTTAATTATTTTCTATTTACTTTCAATACAAAGTAGCAACCCACCATAGCACTTTCTCTTCACACTGAGATAAAGAGTTCAATTGTTCTGTTGCAAAAATGAAGCACTACTATCATGCCTTCTTCAAACTTTAATTACCGTGGTTGAAATTTCACCTTAGTTAAAAATGAGACTGGCCAGGTTCCAGTGGTTCATGCCTGTAATCCTAGCTACTCAGGAGGCAGAGATCAGGAGGATCATGGCTCAAAGCCAAGGTGGGCAAATAATTCAGGAGACCCTATCTTAGAAAAATGAAAAGGCTGGTGGAGTGGCTCAAGGTGTAAGCCCTTTGTTCAAAACCCAGTACTACAAAAACAAAAGAGAGAGAGAAAGACTAACATGATTTCTAAGTTTGACTAAAATGCTAAAATTATGTGAATCATTAATTTTGTAAATGGCAAATGATACTTTAATAAAACACTTTACTAATCCGTGATTATACAGGTTATTTTTAAAGTAATTCATTTCATTGCACTGTAATCAGATATTTGTTGAAACATGGTCTTTGAAATTAAAACAAAAATAAGTGACATTCTAAATGAAAGCATTAACATCTATTTATTGAGACTGTTAATAACATTTAAGATCATGAGAGAATATAAGAAAGATAAAGCAGGTTATGATGAGATATATAAATACATAGAGCTTTTGGTAAGAATTTCAACCTAATGTTTAGACTCCCAAGTTCAGTTCAAGCATTTGTCAAGGAAGATTTGAATAATATGTATAGAAAATCAGATTTATGATATAAAATGTCACAAATATGTATACATGCATATTGTTTAAATATTTTAAATTTTTTCATCTACAATTTCATTTTAAAAAGCAGCAATAGCATAAGTATTGTGTATAGTTTTAAATTATTTTGAAATATTATATTTTACACAAAATAAATATACACTATTTCAAATACTGAATGAATAAAAATTTTACTCCTTTCATTTAGAAATCTTGTAGCATACAAAAGAAAACATGATTATCTCTAGAAATTATGATTATAGTAAGATTTTGGCTGTTGATAAAAATTTCTTAATTGTCACAATGTATTTTTGGGGGGATGGTGAGCGTGTGCATTCATTGTTGAATTCAATTAGAAATTTTAAGTATTTACATTGTTGCCTTTAAAGTAAAAAAAATAATATTGATTGAAGGAAATTCAACTGTTGTGTTAATCTAGTATAATATTGAAAGTTGACATACATAAGAAAAATAGAATAATACCATTTTCTATATGAAGTATCTCTAAGCCATTTGTTTATAGCAGTCATTTATTTAAGGTAGCCAAATTCTAGAAACACAGAAACTAGAAAAAAATACATTTATATAATTTAAATAGTAAAGAAATAAAACACTGAAAGCCTTTGTGGATAGAGCTCCATAAAAAAAAATAATAATTAGCCTCAGTTATCTTCAGCTAATCTGTTTTGTTGTTTTTAATATGCATCTTAGATATCCTTAGTGATGTCTTTGTATTCATTAAAATTATTTGAATAAATAATGTATTAAATTGTATATGAATCTTCGATTTACAAAAAACATTCACAGAGGGCAGGGTATACAATAAAATTTAGGTATTAATTGGTTATGTATGTCTCGTGTCCCACACAACCTTGTCCTAGAAACCTAACTGAGGGTGACTGGAGATGCAGAAAAAGACAACAGACAAGACCACTGAACACTCACAAAGCTGGGGCCAGATAGGCAGGGCACTCAGATGGAAATGATAACAACCAGCTCCACCTCCAGTGAGTTTAGTATATACAGTGGAAAAATGAGGTGGAGCAGCAGTTATCGGGGAAGGGGCATGACATTGCAATTCTCGGGAACAGGAGGAAACTATGACTGCTTCTCTCTGAATGTAAACATCTTAGGAAAAACAGTTGTACTGCATCTTGCCCACTTCTGTGGCTGGGGGTGTGTCATCTCAAGCCTGCAGTTTATTTGATACAACTGTGCTTATGTACTCCACTCTCCACATCTCCTTCTTTTTAATTTCTTAAATGCTCCTGATGAAACCTGTCCCCAATCCAAGGAGTTGTCTTTGCACCATGCAGCATCCAACTAAAAAAGCAAGAAAATAGGTGAACAATACCAGAAGGAGTGCTTTAGTAAGTTAAATGGATTAAAACCCTTGAATTCATCCAGGATAGTTTTTGTAATTGTAGCTGGAGAAACAACATTATCATAAACTTTTTGCATGGCCAATGTTTGTTGCCTTAATAGCCATAAGTCCACAGTATTGTTTGCTTTGTCCTCATGTGCCCATAAGATAAGCTTACCTGCCAATGATGGGCTGGGCATGAAAATCCAGCATGAATAGCGCTGGACAACACCCACCTATATTGTGATTATTATCAATGCCACCAGCAATGTGACTGCTGGATTACAAGCCATCCCCAGGATACTGGTTACCATCATTGCCATGTCCATCAGTTGTTTGATTTGATTCCAGGTGGGGGGACTCACTGTCCCACATTTGTCTTGCCAGTGGCCATTACCTTGATTGCCCTCTGCTAGGTGGAGGAGTCAGCCTCAGTGGTTCCCTTTCCCAGGGCAAGTCTTTCAGTCTCACCCTCATCTTTGGGACCAGGGGATCCATGATGCTTGACAAGCCATGATGACCCCACACTGGGTGTTCTGCACCTTCAGGAAAAGTATAAGCATGCCCTTGACCCCACATGAGGACAGGACTAGGACTGTGTCATTTGCTAGTCAACACATTTTTCCAAAGAACCTGAGGCCTGACAGTCAGCTCCTGCAGGTGTCAATGCTTCTCAGCATGTGTTAAACTCTGTGCTGGGCAATTCAAAAGGGTGTATAAATCCTTATACAATTGGCTAGCTGGGGAAAGTATCTCATTTCCCCCTTTTAATTTTTTTAATTGCGTTTTGATAGAGGAATGTGCATGTTCCACTATGGCCTGCGCTTGTGGATTATAAGGAATACCAATGGTTTGATGTATCTGATAGGCCTCACAGAAATGCTGAAAAGCAGTTGAAGTTTATGTAGGGTCATTGTTGATTTTGAGCTGTTGGGGTTTACCTATGGCAGTGAAGGCAGCCAAACAATGACTGATGCTTAAGTAGCCTCACCAGCATTCACAGAGGCATAGATATAACCTGAATAAGTTTCCACTGATACATAAACATAGTACTGCTGGCCAAAGGGTGGAACATTAGTGACATCCATCTGCCACAAGATTCCAGGCCAAAGGCCCCAGGGGTTAACCTTCTCAGGCACTTATGGCACACTGTTGACATGATTTAAGGATTTGTCTAGTCTGCTCCCTCATAAGGTGAAATTGCCTATGCAAGGCTGAATCTTTTTGATGGGACAAAGCATGACTTAATCAGGCAGCTTCTACAGGTGCAGCAGTTTGTGTGCTCAAGCCCAAAGCAAGCCCGGAAACTAGATTATCTTCCTGGGCATTACCATCAGTGAGTGGACTGGGAAGATTAGAATGTGAGCACAAATGGCTCACAAAACAAAGATAAAGTTTAGTTTTCACCAGACTATGCAACTGAAAGAAAAGATTAGACTCACAGTGATGAGTTATCAGAATATTGTCCATGTAATGAAGGCCATAAGTTTTTGGATACTTACCGCATGTGGGTTCTATTGCTGCATCAATAAATAACTGACACATAGTGGGACTGTTAGCCACGCCTTGGTGCAGCACTGTCCAATGAAATCAGCACCCAGGCCCTGATGATTTGGTGATGATAAAGTGAAAGCAACTTTTTCTCTGTCTTTTGGATGGAGAGGAATGGCAGAAAAAGCACCTTTAAGATTAAGAATGCATAGACAATAATCAATGGAATAGCTGTGGGTGAGGGAAAAACTGGAGTGCTCCCACTGGCTACATTACTCAGCTCTTAAATCATGTAAAAGCCTCCTTCTTGCTGACTTTTTTGTAATCACAAAAATTGGTGTATTCCAAAGGTTATGGGTAGGCTCAGTATGCCCTGCCTTTAATTGTTCCTCCACAAGAGCTGGGGCTGCAGCGAATTCCTCCCGTCAAGGGCCACTGGTTCACTCAGATTGGATCTGTTGAGAGCCAAGGGATCTGGGCTGCATGTTTGAAAAGGAAGTGTTTAATTTGTTGGACCACAGGCCCTAGTGAAAATGCTGCATGGCTTGATATCCTAGCTCCATCCTTCCTAGATTTTCTAAAGGCTGTACAGGATGAAATTTGCCTTGTTGATATTTTCCCAATCCCCTAAAGACATTATAGGCTTGTTGAAACATTTGATGAGAGACCACAATATTAGGACTGCAGACTATAACTCCCACACCTTCTAATACATCTCTTCCCCACAGATTGACCAGAAGGTTGTCTAGGACATAAGGAGCAAAAACCCCTGAGTGTCTCTCTTCATCATTCCAATGGATTTGTTGAGCACTCTTCAGGGGGCAGATAGGTAGCAGAGGTTGGCAAGTCCAACGTTTTGGCCAATGTCTAGCAGCAATTATAGAAACATCAGAACCAGTATCCAAAAGTCCCCCAAAAAACGTTTTTCATTTAAGAACAAAGTCATTTCCAGCCTACCTTTTGTTACTTGTTGTACCCAGTAGGCATGATCAGAAGAAGGGAATCCTCCATCTCTCCATGGGGTATGAGTTAACACCTTCCCTTTCTTTACATTTGGAAGATTAACCAACTGAGCTATTTTTACCTCTAGGAATACTGCTATAAAAGGCACCTGGTGCCTGGGTCATTGCCTTAATTTCCCCAGTATAGTCTTCATTAACCACAGCTGGATAAACCTGCAATTCACTTATGGTTGTGCTACTTGTCCCTAATATTAAACCCTCTGTAACCAGGAGCAGAGGGCAACAGACCCCTAAGGATAATTTACACTCCAAAATCAGATGTTAATGTGTATCAGGACGTGGGACTGAGGTCCAATCCTGTGCTTCCTGGGATGGCATGAATGAGGTTTCCAACAGTGAATATTGGTAAGGAGCCTGCATAGTAATTGCCCACACTGTTTGATGGGGCTGGGGCTGACCCCATAGGAAGTTTATCTGTCCTATAAGAGGTTGTCCATCTCTATCTGTTTTGGAGTGACATTCATTTACCTAATGTTTTCCCCTCTGACACCAAGGGCATATCCCAGGAGGTCCAGCCCTGGGCCCATTGGCACCGGTCAGTGGCCTGGTGATAGGCCCCATGATATCTAGTTGTGGTCAGGGCTTATTATGACACTCCCTAGCATAATGTCCTTCTTTTCCACAGGAAAACCATGCTCCTTTTTTTCTTCCCCCTGAGCAGAACAATTCCTTTAAGGCAGCAGCTAAAGCTATACCCTGGATGTGACTTGAACCAACGTCTACAGAAATTCTAATCATTTCCTGCAGAGTAGCTCTTTGTCTATATGGCTGAAGGGCTGCTTTACAGGCCTTATTAGCATTCTCAAAGGCCAGCTGTCTTACCAGTATGTTTCCAGCTTCAGCATCTGCCACTATCCTGACTTCTGCAGCAAGTGTGCCACAAACACTTGATGTGGCTCATCAGGACCTTGGAGAATGCTAGTTAATTCCAAAGTCTTTTCTCTTCTCATAGGTAGTTCTCACCATGTTCTTGTGCCTGTGATGGCAATCTGCTGATAAACTTGAGGGAGACACTCTCATTGATTATGCCTTCAAAAGGTCTTCTTCCCATGAGTATATCTGCATTGATATGCAGTTCATGGGATAAATTACAGTTTGCCTTTTCCTAACATAACTCAATAAAGCCTGTTTTCAACAGCAAGTAATCACCTGGAGAGAGGCATGCATTAGACAGCTCTGATCAGTCATCATGGCATAGCAGTACCTCCTACCACACTCTGTAATAGCCTGGCATTGTAAAGCCATACATTGTACAGACTTGTTTCACGTCCTTTAAAGATTTAAATGGAATTTTTTCAAAAAATATCTGTTGCATGGCAGGGTCATTAGGGTCCAGTCTCTCAAGCACAGGGTAAAATTTAAAACCAGCTGTATCTTCTCCTTGGCTGTGAGCTGCCTGCAAGGCAGCCTGCAGGGGACTCTTAGCAAGAGTGGGAAATCTCTTGACCTGTGGTGGGTACCCCAAATGCATGGTTCTCAGTGCTTGATGAGCTGGAATGTCCTCCTGACCTTCCTCATCTGACACTAAATCTGAATCCATACCATCTTTGGACTGAATTTTAATTTTATGTGAAAACTTACCCTCATAAGGTGGGGCTGATGGTTCACTGTCTCTGCTGCCTGCAGTGTTTTGTTCCTTCAAGGAATACTGCCTCACTGATTGTAAGGGGTGAGTCCCACATCTCTGCTCAAATACTGAGAAGTAAAATCTTTCTTTATGTAAGGGAGTAAATCCAAACAATCTTTAGTCATAGACCACAAATCAAAAATAAAAATGGGCATGCATTCCAGCCCCTCACCCATATAACGCACCCTCAGCCCATATTCTACCTTGTTCCATGTTTCTAAATTTACAGTGCTTTCATCAGGGAAGCATGGGCAAGTATCCTGTACAAAATCTAAAAACTGCATAAGCTGAAGCAACCTGACTCTGCTTCCCCTAATCTTTGGCATGGCTTTAAAGCCTGCATATAGCACTCTCAGCCCTTAGACTCACCCAGTCCCATGTTTTTATACCTGATTGTATTCAATTCACTTTCCTCCTCACCTTCTTTTCTATTATATCTTATGCAAGTAATTCTCAGAGATTGTCTCCTCATCTCAGGCTTCAAGTTCCCCCATAGTTAGGTACACCTATCCAGGTGTCACCTCTATCTCATGTCCCTGCTCAAGAGCCACCTCTTGTGTCCCACATGAACTTGTCCTAGATACCTAACTGGGGATGATGGGAGATGCAGAAAAAGACAAAAGACAGAAGACTAAACATGCACAAAGCTGGGGCCAGGTAGGCTGGGAGTGTTGATGGAGATGCCCAACAACCAGCTCCACCTCCATTAAATTTATTATATAAGTTTATTATATACACATTGCAAAACAATGTGGAGCAGCAGTTCTCAGGGGAGAGGAATGACATTGTAATTTTTGGAACAGGAGGGACCTGTGAGCACTTCTCTTCTGAATATAAACATATTAGGAAAAACAGCTGTACTGCCTCTTGCCCACTTCTGCAGCTGGGGCTGTGCCAACTGAAGCCGGCAGTTTATTTGATACAGCTGTGCTTTTGTACTCTGCTGTCCCCAGATAGGCAGCATTTTAGATAAAATTTTAGCATCTTTTTTGCACTAGTATGTATTTTTAACATATTCTGCATTTACAGCAGAAACAATTGTTTTTAAAACAATCTTTATGCAGGGAATGTTACATAAATAAGTTTATTCCAAAATTTTGAAAAGTTGTATTCTAGTCACCACATTAAAATCCACAGGTTATTCTTTTTTTAAATTATTGTTTTATTATGCTGGGGTACACTGTAAGTGTGCAAAAGTTCTTGCAATATATCAAATATATCATACTTGAAATCACCCCCTCCACCATTCTTTATTCTCCCCTCACCCATTCCTGGAATAGTTTCAACAGGTCTCATCTTTCCACTTACATACATGTGTACACAGTGTTTGTACCATATTCACTCGCCTACACCCTTTCCCCACTTCCTCCCCATTTCCGCTGGTGCCATCACCTCCAGGCAGGACCTGTTCTTCCCTTCTGTTCTCAGATCCTGTTAAAAAAAATGAAATGAAATTTTGTTATTCTTATTTTTTTTACCCATAAATGACAAAAGGAATTATCCCACCATTGGTCAAAAATGTATAACCTTTTATATTTTTTAATGTGCCGGAATGACATTTCTAAAATATGCTTTTCTCTATATCAATTCCTTAATCTTTTAATGTGTATATTTATATTTTTTCTTCCAAGTCCAGACCAAATATTCTCATCCGTTGTATTTTGGGAGCATGTATCTACTCATGTTTGTCCATGTGAATGTGAGAGAGGCCACCATTAACCTGAACTGTTCCTTAACTGTGTTTTTGATACTGTCACTAATTGGAATTTCAGATTTTGACAATTATGGGCTATTGATGATAAAATTAGTGCCACTATGGTATTTCAACTGGAAATAATATTTTCTAGCATCGCTTCTAGCTTGGTATGCTCTTGTGACTACATTACATGAGGAGTTGTGTCTGGAAAATATTTCCAGTTTGTATTCCTAAAAAACAGGAAATAGATGAGAGCTCCTGTCCACTATTCTGTCCCCTCATCCATATTCTTGTGGATGCTGGCACCTGCCTGGCATATGTGGATATGGACAAGGAAGACTCATGTTGAAGTTCACAGAAATGCCCAAACAGCCCTAGGACTTGATACCTCAATTTTCAGCAACATGGAAATAAATGCAGGGCTAGGATATGTCTCAATGTGGTATACCATCTCCCTAGCAAGCATGAGGCCCTGAGTTCAAACTCCAGTCCTGCCAAAAAAAAGAAAAAACTAAACTTTCTTTTAAAAGATAATTTCAATTTCAATTTAAATTTATATCATAAGTATTAGTTATTACCATTTCTGATGTTTTCAAGGTTTCTACCTTTAAAATGATTACTAAAAAAAACAGGGGCTAAGAATTTATAAAAAGAAAATATAGGATAGCCAAACAAATTTTTTGTTTGCTGTTATTATTGCTTTTGTGTAAGATTAGGGATTGGTGCTAGGGACATGCCTTCTGTCACTGGAATCTAGCCCACATCCCTAAGCAGATTTTTGTTGTTGTACCAAGCTATTTGTTCAGTTGACAGAATGGCTAAGTTTAATTAGAAGATTACATGGGAAAGGAGTTGATCCCCAGGGTAGACAATAGCTAGTACACCAAAAATATTATTAGTTCTCACAATAGAATATATTTCAAAGGTAGTTTGCTTGTATGTATATAAAGCAAATAGCCTAACATTAAAATAATCTTCTTCGTATTTTACTTTCTCACATTTTATGCAGCCAATAATGGTAAGTATTTTACAAAAACTTTATTCCATTAGGTGAGTAGGAACTACTTTTATCTAATACAAATTCAGTTTTGCAATTATTCTTATGTTTAGCTTCAACAAATAAAACCTCATTAGAGAAAACTGAAACACAGTAATTCATTCATTTAAAAAATTTCAAAGCATTGGTACAAATAGACTTTGTACTTCTTTGGATTTAATTATAAGATCACATGAGATCATAAGGCAAAGTACTTTATTACATAGTGAGCATGTAAAGATTTTCCTTTCCATCATCTTCTTCATTTAAATACTAGCATTTATTAAATGACTAAAACTTGTTAAGAATTTACTTATGCACTTGTACATATATCATGTCCTGGTATAGTATGTAATAAAAGTATAATTTTATATAACTAATGAGGAAGATAATGAATGCATATAATTGAAATGGGTTTCCATTCTATTCTAGTAGTATAACAAGAAAGGGGTTCCTTTCTTGTTATTATTTTGATAATTGCACCTTTATTAGTCTCTACATTGAATTGAATTGGACTACATTCAACAAAATATACCTAAAGTTTTGTAGTATTGTTTAGTGGAATAGGCATTTCTGTGTTGTCTTAACATAAAATCATATCATAGCAATCTCATTATGAGTTACTGATTTCTGGTCATTGTGTAATTGCTCAACAGTTTGGGGATTAGTAACAAGGTCATCTACTTTCCATTCTTCTCTTCTTTTATTTTTATTTATCTGATGCAAGAAAAATTGTGGATATTTATGAAGAAACATGATGATTTGATACATGTATGCATTGGCAATACTAAAATCAGGCTAACCTTGATTGTTTAATCATTTATCATTTATAATGAATATGTACAAATCCTTTCTTGTTGCTTTTTTTATTTCAATAACAAAAGAATACAGTTAGATCAGTAGGAGGAGTAGAGAGCAGATCCCAGGGAGAGCTCTCGGATCACTGCGTCTGACCTGTTACCATCACACCCCAGGAGTAGCTGCAGCTGCTGTATGCAACTCCAGTCACCATCACCGCAACCAAGACCAGCTAGTCTTAGGCCCAGAAGCTGCCAGCTGCCCTCGCCTCCCCCACTCCCTTTCGCCCATCCCTTGCGACCACTGCCCTCAGCACTGCCAACACCAACCATGGCACCATGGACAGGGGTGCAAAGAGCAGCAGCACCTGCAGGAGGGGATAAGAAACTTATTGCAATGAAGGTTTTGAGAACAGTAGAATGATTTAATATAAGAAACATATATGGTTTCATCTACAAGAATGACACCAAGGAAGATATATTTGTACACCAGACTGCCGTAAAGAATAAGCCCAGGAACTACCTTCCAAGTGTAGGAGATAAAGAGATTGTGGAATTTGATGTTGTTGTGGAGGCAGCAAACGTTACAGGCTCTGGTGGAGTTCCAGTTCAAGGTAGTAAATATGCAGCAGACTTAGGGGTCCTGATGCTTACCAGCAGAATTACCAAAACAGTGAGAGTGGGGAAAATAATGAGGGATCAGACAGCACTCCCAAAGGCCAGACACAACAACACTGGCCCTACCACAGGCAAAGGTTTCTACCTTACAGTATGTGGAGACCCTTAAGGCATCCACCACAGTATTCCAACCCTCCTTTGCAAGAAGTGATGGAGGGTGCTGACAACAAAGGTGCAGGAGAACAAGGTAGACCGGTGAGACAGAATATGTATGGGGTTATACACCACAATTCTGCAGGGGCCCTCTCCGCCAAAGATAGCCTAGAGAGGATGGCAACAAAGAGGAAAAGGAAAATCAAGGAGATGATGGCCAAAGTCAGCAACCACCTCAATGTCGGTAATGCTGTGACTTCAATTACTAAAGCAGACTCCCAGAAAACTTCAAACCACAAGACAGCAAAGAGACAAAAGCAGCTGATCCAACAGCTGAGACTTCCTCTGCTCCTTAGGTTGAGCAGGGCAGGGCTGAGTAAATGCAGGTTTACCATCGCTACCATCATCTGGGTTAGTCATGCAACAAGAAGAAATGATATGAAATTCCAGGAATAAGAAATGGACAAAGATTGGAGATGAAGACTTTTGCTTGTTGACCAGATAACTAGAACTATGTGCGTTATCTATGCAGTATGGGGTTTTTATTATTTTTACCCAAAGATGTCTCATTTTGGTAATGATAAACATGTGTTTTAAAAACCTGGTTTTTCTCAATTCACATTTAAAAGATTTTAAATTGTTTCATATCTAGTCAAGCTGAGATTTTTAAGAACTTCATTTTTAATTTGTAATAAAAGTTTGCATCTTGATTTTTTCAAAAAAGTCAACAAACTGCAAGCACCTATTAATAAAGGTTTTAAATAATTGCAAAAAAAGTTTCTTATAGTCATCACTCTACTGTACAAAAGCAAACCAAAACTTCTTACTTCAAACTACTACAACATAGTGGTCATTAACCAAACTTGCCCCACCACTCCATGTTCCCCCAGCCTCTTCTCATATCCTCCTTACTCTCACTTCTGTAAGACCTAGGTACTACATTTTTCCAATCTATAATATACATTTTAATCAAAACAATCATATAATAGTGGAAGATTTTAAATATTGTAAGCAATTTGTAACTTTGCAATATTGTATATTATAAAATAATTTGGGCTTAACTTTTTTATTATCTGTCAGAAAATTCCTTAGGATGTCCTCATTTTGTGTACGTTGTTGTTAGTTCCTCATTTGTTTCTATCTGTTTTCTAACGTCACATCTTGGTCACTGTCTCCACTTACCAGTCTTAGCATATGGCTATAGTCTGTCTCCCTGCAGGGAGTTGCTCTATTTTGACTTTCAAGTAGCTTATCACAAATATGAACATAATCTAGCTCATAGCAAAATTGAATAGATGAAATGCTACCTATGCAAGAGCTAGAAGAAAAAGTAAATTCCTACACATTTTCAGTGTGTAGGAAACTTATGAACATGCACACAGAAACATATGTAAACATGCTTAACTGAAACTGGGAGTAGCATCTGCATTTTGTCTGGGAACCATTGTTTACAATATGGAGACTACTTCTATGAAGAAATCAATTTGACTTAGTTATTTTGTGTAATAATATGATATACATTACACATAAAATAGGGAGTCTATCAAAAGAAATTTACAATCCAGGTCTAGAGATAAATAAAGTATGTAACAAAAATGAAAAAAGATACTTCAGGACAATCACCTATATACACACAGAAGACGGAAAGGCTGAATGGAATAAATGAGGTAAAAAATCAGGCAATTAATGAGGAAGTGAGTGATTGAGGACAATCACAAGTTGCACTATGATTGATTCACCTTTTGTATAGTAACTATGTAATTCAAATGAACACATTCTAGTTAGTATTGCTTTATGAGCTTTTGTAGACAAAAAAACATAGGTTTCATTTTCTCCTGTAAAATCTAAATAAAACTATGGTGACTGACACAATGATCATTATATTGAAATTTAAGCACAATTTAAATTAAAAAATATTTAATTTTAATTTATGATTCATTATTGTTTTTTGTAATAAAATTACCTACTAACACAGAACAACAAAACTGAACAAAACATTGGCAATGCTACTATAAAATCATAGTACAAATAAAAACTATATTCAACTTTATAATTATTTAAGGTTGAATACAAAATAGTTACTTGAAAAGTGAAAATTTGAATTGAAAATGATAGAAAATAGACTTGGATATGATGACAGAAACAGCAATATAAGGAAAGGAATCATGCAGATACTCTGATTTTCAGATTTTGTGTGTTCAAATGAATAGCAAAATGTTAAATAACACATTTCCTCATCATAAACAGGTAAATATAATACCTCTTGGAAGGATAAATAGTGTAATCATTTTAATGTGGCTATTTGTTAATGATAAGTATAATTTTAGAGTATCTGGAATTTACATTCTTTTTCGTTAAAGGGAATGGGTAAAACAAGAATGTGTGCTTTCATTTGGATTATGCATTGGAAAACAAGAACTAAAGAGAATGAAAAGATTTGTATTTCTGATTAAATTATTCCCACAGATGAACCATAAAGAGATAAATGCAAAAGACAACATTTCCACAGTGAAGCAGTTTGTCCTGCTGGAATTTTCTAATATACCAAACCTCTAAGGGTTCCTAACTGAAGAGTTCTCCATCATTTACATAATTATCCTAATTGGAAAAAGCCTCACAGTCATGTTAACTGGACTTGACCTTGCACTGCAGAAGCTCATGTATTTTTTCCTGGCAAATTTTTCTTCCTTGGAAATATTTTATGTTTCAGTCATTCTTCCCAGGATTCTGGTGAGCATTTGGTCTCAGAATAGAGGCGTGTCTCTTCTGGACTGTGCCCTCCAAATATGTTTCTTCCTTATACTAGGAACAACTGAGTGTTTCCTCCTGGCTGTGATGTCATATGACCACTACATGGCCATCTGTAACTCTCTGCACTGCTCTCTGGTCATGAACCCGAGGAAGTGCATCCAGCTGGCCACTGGCTCTTGGCTCAGTGGATCCCAGTACAGACAGGATAAACATGTCAAATATTTTCTCTGCACTTCTGTAATTCTAACCAAATTCAGCATTTCTTCTGTGTCCTATTCCCCATTGTCAAACTAGCTTGTGGAGACACTTCTATGCATGAGATATCTTTCTATGTAGTAGTTATGTTAATTGTTGCTGTCCCTTATATGTTGATATTTTCTTCTTACATCAAAGTCATTTCCACCATTCTAAGAATTCCAATAGCTAGTGGATGCAAAATGGCATACTCCACATGTTCTTCCCACCTAGTGGTTGGGATTTTGTTTTTTGGATCTGCTGCCATTACCTACTGAAGACTGAAATCCAACCATTCTGCAAGAACTGATGGATTACTCCTCTCTTTTACACCTCATGACTTCCATGTTCAATCCAATGATATACAGCCTTAGGAACAAGGGGGTGATTGCAGCATTGAGAAAACTACTTAAAACATAACAAAACGGATTTACTTGTCTTCGTTTTCTGAGAAACCTGTTGACTTTCTACCTTCTCTCCTTGAAAAGTTATTCATTACCAGCTCATGATGTATTTTGTTACACTTAAATTTCAGCCTGAAATATAATATGTTTAGATATATAATATACAAACATATCTATCTTCAATGATCCATGTCTGTAGAAAACATTTTCTCATGAGTAAAATTTTATTGTGCTTTACCCTTTGCAGTAAATATTTGAGCAGAATCCAAAATGGTATATCTGTGGTTAAATTTAATTGAAAACTATTTACCTAAGTAGCCATACATTTTGGATGAAAGTTTTCTTTAATTGTGCAGTACATAGAACAATAATTATCAATAGTATATGGAGATGAATGATTGCTGAGTACATGATTAAAGGAATGAATTAATAAATGAATGGTACTGTGCTTTATTACAGATCCTAGTCCCATTTAGATATTTTGGTCTCTTTAAATACTGAATATATTTATTTCACTGACTGTGTACCAGTTTGTCACACTTCTATGATAATACCAAAATAATAAACATTTAGGTAGTGCTCTTCCTTTATTTCTTATGACAACACATGATACAGCACAACACTCTTATTTGGCTCAGGTGGTATTATATAGTACAGATTTCTTCCTTTGCAATTGTGGCCACAAATAAACTTGGTTTTAACTACTTCATCTGTTTCCTAACTGTTCTCTAAAAGATACTCCTATATGTATGTTTATTTATATATGAACTTAAATATGAAGGAAAGTGTTCAAATGTATTTCTTGATTACCTGAAGCCCACACAATTGCATTGCATAAGTTTATCTAATATTTCATTACTGTAACCCTTCCTAACAAGTTTGAAATTACTAAATCTTTGAATTCATCTTATTGAAGGATGTGACCTCAATAAAAATAACAATCGAGGTCTATCCTTCTAGTACTACATTTTCAGTATAGCATCAAATTTTTAGGGATTTTTTGAGTTCATCTGATAATTATTCCATTTTGTAGCTGTATGTGTGATTGTACAGAGGATGCAAGGCAAAGTTAGTTCCTGTCCTGAAGATCATCGTAATTTCTTTTCATCAACACATTTGCAGCCTCTACCATATAATCAGATGTATTGCTCTTTTAGATATGTGTAATTGTGAAAAACTCAGAATGCTCATTTTAATCAAAATGGATTCTCAGCTTCACATACCTATGCACTTTTTTGTCAGACACCTCTCTTTCTCTGACCTCTGATATTCTTCTGAAATTGGTCCCAAAACACTAGCGAACAATTCCCAAGAGCAAATCAATACCATTTGTTGGCTTTGGTTTGCAGTTGCTCGTCATCTGTGTCTTTTGTGAGTGCATGCTGCTGGTAGCAATGGTCATTGTTAGGTGCGGTGGTCATCAGCAACCTCTTGCTGTATGCAGTAGATGTGTCTGTGAGGGTGTGTTCCCATCTTTTGACTGGAGTTTACTGATGGGAATAACACACTTTGATTCATGCAGCATTGACATTCTTTTATATTTCTGTGCATTTAGTAAGACCAATCATTTTTTTCTATATTGTCCTTCTCATACTTCTATCTTGCTCATACACACACGTCAATGATTTTCAATAAACTGAGTACTATTTCAGGAATTCTGTCGCTTAGTGTTATATCATCTTATCAGTCTGAAAGATCCACTCGGATGAGGGAAGGTTCAAAGTCTCTCTTAATCGAAGTTGCAAATTTCCAAGGAACCATGCTCTTAATGCATTTCTGGCCACATATTTCTTACTCTCTAGATGAAGACAAAATGTAATCACTGTTCTACACCCTTGTAATTCCCATGCTAAGCACTTTGATTTGTGGTACATGGAACAAGAATGTTGAAAGCAGGAATAAAAAATGAAAACCAAAATTTTACTTAAATAAATATTTATATACTATAAATACATATTTAAATATTTGCATATATTCTTATTGAGTTCTTCAAATTTTATATACAGTATGTAATGTCTTGAATGTTTTAATTGAATGATATGTGTTTTAGTAAACCACAATGTACAGTTTATAGATTTTTAAATATGCTATATTTCATTAGGTACTCTGCTTTTTAAAAAGTTTTCCAGTCTCTGTGTTACTTGGCCAAAATATAATTTTATTTTCTTGTATATGTATTGATTTCATTGTTTTAAGTTACTGTTTAGTGCGTTTCTTAGACTCTGCTGTGAACTTTGGCTTTCATGGGGGGAAAAGAACCTATGTTGATTCTTATAACATCAGAAATTAGAAACATTACCTAAACTCATAAATAATTAAGACAAACTAGGAAACACTATAAAGCAAAATAAACAAGATACTTGAAGTATAAACAAAGTTTCAGAGCACAAACTACAGATGAAGAAATTCTTCAAAATGATGTCAGGTCTTCTTACCTAAACAGTAAGCTGAAAGAGGGATGAATGGGAGAAAACAGATTGTAGATTCAGAAGCAGAGAATTAGATATTCTGAGAATGGCAGACAATAAGGAATGTCCAAAATACTATGAATAAAATGAAAAATGGTTTTAGTTTTCATTTCCCTAGTAATTAAGAATATTGAACATTTTTATGAACCTTTTGACAATTTTTATGTATTTCTTTTGAGAATTTGTATTTGAATCTTTTATACAATGGTTTTTCAAATCATTTGTCTTATTTGTTCTCTTTTTGTACAGAATTGTTTAAGTACCATTACAGAACAAATTCCTTTTTTCTAGGTAGAGCAACTATAGTCTGTAACAGTATATCATATATTGAAAATAATTAGAAGAAATGTTTACTATTTTGCTGTCTGGGAAAATGATAAATGTTTGAAAGAATATATATGGTAATTGTCCTGATCTTATCATCATACAATAAATAAATTTCCATAAGCATAATATTGTATCCTATAATTTTTGCAATTTGTTGTCAAATAAAAATTGCAAAATAAAATTAAAAATTGCAATGTGAACAAGCCCAGTGAAGTCCAACTTTGTGCTTAAATTCTCAACATAGTCCCTTCCAAGAAACCTTCCTCACCTTCTGCCTTTGGATGGGCCTGGATAAATGCCTATTATTGTGATTCATAAATTATACTGTCCAAAAGGTGTTCTTTTTTTCAGTCTATTTATTAAATTATGACTTTCATTATGACACTGGGAAAGTTCTTTGCTCAGTACAGCATGTTTTTTGTCTGTCATTTCATCACCTGCATTATGACTGAGGTACAAAATATAAAAATAAGTGAATAATGAAGACGTATATAAAATTTTAAGTGCTCACTTGATATTAAACTATGATTAACCATGGGTATGATATATTCTTTATTTATTTAATTATTAGTATTTAATAATTATGTAGGGGTGATACATTGTGAAATTTACATATAAAGTTATCATATATCTTTTCCCTCATCTTCCTTTCCTCCTTAAAACAATCCCATAAGATTTCATTGTTCTATTGTCACACATGAATACAAAATACCTTCAATATATTTGCCCTTCTTCACCCTCTCCATTAACCTTCTCCCTTCCACTGGTACCCACCCTAAAATAGGACCTCTTTTACCTTCCTGTCCTTCATTTTTTAAATGAGTATTGATTGTTCAAGGATGAATTCAAGTATTGATTGTTCAACTCGGTATTTCACACATGTATATATCATACATTAATCAGATTAACTCCCTCTATTACTCTATCACCCTGTTCTCTTATTATTCAACAGCTTTTCTTTGCGCTATCATTATCATTCTCTTTTTCTTCTCCCACCTCATCACAGTCCCCATAGATAGGCCACACTTAATATAATTACTTTGTCTCTCTCGAGATGTATATATACATACACACTTGTGTGTGTGTGCAAAGGGCATACATGTATTTATGTATACATTTCTCTTATAGGTCTAGCTTCCATATGTGAGAGAAAACAGGCACTCTTTGTATTATACATTCTTTAAATGTATACTATGTAGCTTAAGAAGTTAAATGAAATGGTGCTGATTTTAAGTTAATGAATATAAAAAGGCAGGTGCTTTAATTACACAGAAAATAAAATCTTCTAGGTGCTTTTTTGATATTCACTTACTTGCTCTGGTTCTAATCAAAGTTATGATGTGAAAATACTAAAAGAGCCTTTTTGATAAAATAATATACAATAATAAATTTGAAAGATTATGTGACTTTTTCTGAAACTCTTCATTTCCATTACATTGTGCAAATTAAAAGACATTGAATATTTTAGGTTTTCTAGCTGCTATTCTGCAATATCCTGGTGTGAACACACTTCAGAATAGAGGTAAAGCTCAAGAGACTCCTCTGCTTTGCAAGATGACATTTGTTAGACATTGTTGCAGGTTATAGTAAAGCTTGGTGATGGGGAAAATAGTTGTGAAATAAGGCTTCTTTAAAAAAAATACATGTTTGGAATTTGTCTTTGCCATATATAGTCAATATTGCCCATTCTCTTTTGGTAATCATTCATATGAACAACTGCATAACAGAAAACAGTCTTTGAAATACTATTAAACTTCACATAAATTTTAGGGCTCATGTGTTGCTTCTAATTCTGATGATGTAAATATACTATCTCCCTCTCTCATATACCATACATATGACCGGTATGTCATGCAAAAATAACTTTTATGTGACTGGTCCCTCTAGTCACATATAAATGCATATAAACTAAATAAAAAGAAATTTTAACAACAAAAGCATGACCTTCAATCTCAAATGTGTATGTCTAAAAATGAGAGTAAATAAATTAATGGTAGCCTTCATCTCTCTAAATTTGTTCAATTCAAGTTTTAAAATCACTTACTTGGAATAAAACTTAGACAATTCATGATTTATGTTGGAATTTAGGAAGATATCATGAACTGACTTTCTATCTTGTGATGCAATGAAATCATACATCACAAGGCTTTTCTCCATTCTCTCATGTCCTTTTCAATAATCAATCTTTCATTCCTCATCTCTATATATCACATTTTTATAAAACATTCAGCAGAATCTGATGTCCGTATATGATATTAACAATTATTGAGTCAACACAACAAGTGTATTTTCATGTACTGGCTTCTTTCCTTAGTCTTGGTGCTAAAATAGTGAACATAATAGAGACATGTAATGACAGGGTTAGGTGGGTTGAACACAGTAAAAAAAAAGATACATACTAATGATAACCTATATAACTTCATTTGCTAGAATACGATATTAATACACAATGACCCAATAAGTGGGAATTCCTGTGTTAAGTCAGAAGCAGCAACTTTTTAACCTCCCTGGATTCACACTGTGTGAACATCCTATGAGCTAGACATCAATACAATTTTAAGTCACAAGTGTATTTAGGAAGTCATCTTCTTCAGTGGACATCAGTATCCTCTCTATAAAAGAGAGGTTTATAGCAGATTCTCTATTGGCAACTAGAAAGTTGCCATTTTTGTCTCAATAAATGTATAATAAACCTAAGACTGCACTGCCACACAGACCTAGCCCCATTATTAGAGGTATTTTAAAACATCAACTTGGGGTTGGGGATTTAGCTCAGAGGAAGAGTTCTTGGTAAGCAACAACCTGAGTTTGGTCCCCAGCCCAGGAAGAAAAAAAAGGAAAAAAAACCCCACTACTATAAAAAAAGAAAGATCAGGTGCTTTGTCTTTGCACAAAAGGTCTGCATTGTGTTTCTAGACTAATTTGGCTTGAAATGAAGGCAGTGGTATGAGCTAAAGTGTTTGAGTTGTAAAAGGCCAGACACTTCAAACACATTCTCTTTAACTGATCTCCCATT